>NC_068371.1:18080587-20703087 GCF_023724105.1 Carassius gibelio
ACGTTGGGCGGCGCCCTGATCTCTGATTGGTTAGCTTCCCACTTGATGCCTCAAAAGACGTAAGAAAACAGATAATCGTGGCCTCAAAGTCACATAGTGATGGCTTGTTTCCCTTTGAGAAGAATGATGAAAATACAGTTCAGGGTAAGCTGTGCAGCGCCAAGCTGTCACACAAATCTACAATAAATACAATGCGCTATCATCTAAAATGTGTACATAAAATATTTGGCGATAACAGAGCGGCAACTCAGACGAGCATTGAATCACTTGCCGTAAGACCTAAATGCATTGCAGGCAGAACCGAGAAGATGAAAAAGCTATTCGCTGAAATGGTGGTGAAAGATTTGCTGCCCATTAGTTTCAGGGACAGAGAATGCTTACTTGTCCAGTGGTACCTGGCTGTTCCTGCAACATCTGTTCCAGCGGAGCGAATTTATTCCACTAAATGTCAACAGGCTGCGCACTCGGCTCTCATCTGAGCACGTAACTGAGACCGACTTATCTTTTTGAATAGACATTTGAATGTTTCACCGGTCGTGGCAAATTGAACATCCATTTTCTTAAATAATATTATTATTACAGTTTTGAGTTTTAGCCATAGTTAAAATATCTAGGCTATTGGGCCTCTGTTTTATACCTTATAATAGTTGTTTGGTTAAACTTGGTGAACTTTTTTTCTTTATCTTTTAAAAACTACGTTTCACCGCTGGATTAAAATATGCTACTAAAGTTATACTGGAAGACAATGTTTTGTTAAAAAAAATGCCGTTGAATAAAGTAGCAAAAAAAGAAAAAGTATCTTTGTGGGTTAATTTTTAAATCACAGACGAATAATGAGATGGTCTTTATAAAATAAAAATGCACTGGATATATTTGTAGCCTAATTACATTAAACATATTAGTAGAGATGACAAAATCAAATTTTTTTGTTTGTCATAGTTTTTATCTATATTTTAAATCTTATTCAATTATTTAGCAATAATCAGTGATTTCCATGCTGTTAAATAATATTTTGGCTGATCAGAATGTGCTAAGTGAATACAAAATATTAATTAAATATTAGAATACATAAAAAAACAATGATAGTGACACTAATTTGAATTTATTGTACTTTCGTGTTTGTAAAGCGCTATCCGAGTTACACTTTCGATCAAGTTCACATCTGCATCGGGGAATTTTTTCAGATAAAAGTTTCAAGAGTTATTCTACATCGGATTAATTAACATGAACAATTATGCTGAAATTCGTTTCATGCTCACATAAGCAATGCACGATAATGATATTGCTCTTAAATGTTTTATTTTTCTATTATTATTGTTATTATTTTATTATTGATGTTATAATAATGCAGCCAAGCTTTTTTCCGTCATATTTGTGGGCATAATTCAATTCATATGGCTTCGAAAACGCGCAGGTGGTTCATGGAAAATAAAACTTAAAAATAAAACTTAATTACACCAATTACACTAAATGGAAAAGGGAGCTCGCTCGCTCTCGCTCTCACTCTCTCTCTCTCTCTCTCGCATAACTTATCATCCTTTTGTGCTGATACAAGTTGTAATGTTACGTATGATATGTCTCCCAGTTATCTGATTTATCATAGGATGTGTCATAGAATTAGCTTCCGTTTATTGGTACACACTTCACCTCAGGCAGATATTTCTTGCTCCTTTATTAATATCATTGCTTGATCATAATCATAATCTAACCTGTCCTTATCATCTGTTCATGTTTTCATAGACAGATTTTCATGTCAGATTTTTATTTTTACATTTTTTCATTTTCATAACAATCTTCAGATTTTTTCATTAGGCCTATATAGATTATGACGATGCCCCGCTCCCCGCATTAAGCCCCACCCCTGATTAATCGATTAATCGTTTTTGAAACCTATCGATGATCGAAATGAGAAATTTCCCAAAATGCCCATCCCTAATATACATATACACACACACACACATATATATATATATATATATATATATACATACATATATACATATACACACATATACATATATATATATACATATACACACATATACATATATATATATACATATACACACATATACATATACATATATATATATATATATATATATATATATACACACACACACACACACACACACACACACACACATATATATATATATATATATATATATATATATATATATATATATATATACACACACATACACACATCCTTAAATACTCAATATGAAAGATAAATAAACAAAAAATATGTGTGTGTGTGTATATATTAGTGGTGGGCCGTTATCGGCTTTAACGTGCCTCGTTAACGCGAGACTCTTATCGGGCGATAAAAAAAAATATCGCCGTTAATCTATTCTCAAAGTTGGGTTGGGAGATGGGTCTATACTAAGCAAGCTATGATGACTTTCACCTTGATATTTTAAATAATCGACTGGCTGAGGCCAGCCTAAAAAGATGCTCAGGACAGTTGACGGGCCACTGCTGCGCATCGTCACGAAAGCTTATCTTTTTCACGTGTTTTTAAACATTAAAGCATCCAAAAACAAGACGCGGAAAAGTTGAACAGAGTAGCTGGTTACATGCGCTTTGTTCGGTGCACACGAGAGAGCGAGAGCCGCGTATCACGGACAGCGACACTGAACCGAGCTCTCTTCTGCGAAGTTCTCCTCCTGAACGAACAAATACAAATCGCAGTTTGAACAAACAAAAAGATATGAAACTTTCACATCTTTTTGTTTGTTCAAACTGCGATACACCGCGAGTGCTGAATTGGGCTCTTTCACAGTGAAAGAGCCCAATTCAGCACTCGCGGTGTTCTGGTGTTCAGGTCTCACGCAGATGAAGAAATCTCAAAACACTTGAACATCGAATTTGCTTATTTTTGCTCTTGTGCCGACAAATACATACAAAATATGTCAAAATTTCCACCTTGGAAATTATGCTCGAAAAAACTGTCAGTTATTTCTTAAGTGAAAGTAAACAGTTGAGGAAAAAAATGGGATGTGTATTATATTGGATGCGTTCATCGTCTCTTAAAGGGACCGCGCCTAATTTAGCTAACGGCTGCTATGTTAATCCAAGAAAATAAAAGAAAATCACTCACTGCTCTTGACCTAATTTAACAGTCAAACCAAAAATTATTCAGACACCAGATATAATTTTTGATATATATAGCAAAACTGTAATAATGTGAGAAATGTTGAAGGTGTCTGAATAAATGTGGTTTGATTGTATATTTCATTTTTACACTGAAGACTATCCAGTGCTATTTTACATTTAATTATTTGGTTTCTGTACCTTGACTTGACACCTACAAACTTGAAAAAAACGTAAACATTGGTGTGAAATAGGCGTAAGGTTGTTTGCACCTTGTGCATTGTGGAATTAGTTTACAGCTTTTTCAAGCAGTTTGTGATGCATTTTGGAAACAGGAGATGAGCCCCTTTTCTAATGCACCACCTAGCTTGATAAATCCCTTCTCAAAGACTTACTGTTTGTCAATTTTATTTGGGTAACACACATATTCTGGCACGTCCTGATTTTGCCAAGTTCGATGTGTTCCTAGGTCAACATATTTTGTTGACCCTGGAACAACATTTTACTCCAAAAATATATTCTTAACCATATCCCTACACCTAAACCTAACCTTAACCATGAGTAATCCCTAAAATCAGAGGAAATGATAGATGAATGACACTGATGTACAAGCACCAAACACTGATTTTAAGCGTAAACTTCACAAAATTTATAAACTGGTTCTAAAAATCTGATTGGTTAATCACAATGTTGTTCCAGGGTCAACAACGATGTTGTCCCAGGAACATGTCTCACTTGGTAAAATCAGGTTCTGCCATATTCTGAATGCCTTCGACAGAATTCGAATGAGCCATTTTAATCTAGATTAATTTCAAGATCACAGTGAGATTAATCTAGATTTAAAAAATTAATCTATGCCCACCACTAATATATAACTTTTTTTTGTATTTATTTATCTTTCATATTGAGTATTTAAAGATCTCCAATGCACAATCCATGGTACCATAAGGCCAGATTTTTTTATTATAGTTATTATTCATGAACAAGTCAATCATGTGCACTTTACCATTAGCGGATAAAAACATCTTACACGACATAACAATGCGAACAAGCAGAGGCTTGTTGAGACTCACATGCGAGCCAAAGCTTTGCGTGCCAGTTTACGTTGTAATTTGCGATTATTGTCAGAATCTCTGAGCACATGATCCTCTGCAGCCCAGCGATCCCAACTGAAAAACATCAAAACAATGCTTCAATACGAATTAGCAGCAGTGACAAGTCAACACTCAACTACACGCATTGGACATGGTTTGTTTAGCATTTCTATGTCATTTGCCTTAGCAATATAAAAATAATAAAATCATTGTATAGCTAAAATGTCAAATAATTGCAGAATAATATTATTGCCATAAAATGCGGCCTCCGCTTACCTTCTGTTCCAACCATTGAAATGAATCAGATACTTTGGGACCCTTTTCCCTTTGTCATCTTTCACTGTTGCGATGTCAACAACCTGAAATTCAAAACGCTAATGAACAGAAGTGTAAGACTCCTCACGAAAAAATTCGAGTGGATTCCACACACACACATCTTACATTAACCGGCTAGCAGGGATTCATTCTTTGCCCTTCCCCCTATAGCTTGCAACTGTAGCAGCCTGTGCGGCGCGTAGTGATGACGTCACAACTGTAGCTAAGTTAGCCAGGTTTTAATGTGTCCACGCAATTTTATTTTACTATTGTAACTCTGATACAGTACATTTATTTATGTTATTATTTTCTTAAAGTTTTGTTAAGTATGAACAATTTGAAGCGAAACTTATAAGATGAGTGAGATAAGTGAGGGTCTTTTCTCTTTCGCGTTTTTCGTAAAATTAATCACATATATTGAGACAGCACACGATATATGTACGCACTACTTGTATTCATTGTGTTACATATCCTAAAAGTCTATTTAATTTAAATGTTTTGCTTGATTCGGGCATGTAAAGGAGGATGGAGAGGCCTCTAAAGGGCGGATGCGACGCTAGCTACTTAAGCGCGCTAACATGCTGTAACTTTTCCTGTTTCTTAACCTTACGATACCACGGACTTTTAATTAAAATCCATACAACCTACACTACGATTGATTTAATATGTGTACGTGTAATTAGAGTTGGTTATATGGATTATCCTTAAGAACTAAAAGTAATCCCCCACCAGTTTCAGGACTGCGCCGAAAATTTGTATTTGAGGACATGTGAAAAGAAATATCCATACATACGTGAAAGCAACCTTTACGGTCTTTAACACAACAAACAAAATGTTAAAGGACAAATGTGTAGAAACATGATGTTACTGTATATTTACCTTCGCATCGTAGAGCACCTTGGCCTTGGATGGGTCAGGTTCAAAACAGAGAACTTTTTCTCCTTTATGGAATTTAAATTTCATTCCCCAAGAGTTCATTTGTTCATCGTGGCGAACAAGAGAGGAGGACTCCGAAGCCCCGCTCTTTAACCCGTTGCATACCTTGTTTGTTGAAGATAGAGAAGATAGAGAGCTGCGCGCAAAAACTCAAAGGAAGATGATTTATGTGTTCACGCTCTCCTAGGAAGTGACTGCTTAAGAGTTCGGAAATTTTTAGTCATGACAAGAAGTGCGTTAAAAATGGAATGAAAGAGAAACGGATTCGCTGTAGTATCTCTCTCTCTCTCTCTCTCTCTCTCTCTCTCTCAAATTTATTTCAATTAAATTCATATAGCTTTATTAGCATGACAATTTATGGTTTATAACATCTCAACATTTACATTAGAACGTCTGGACATTTATTTACATATTATAACTAATATGTTATGTATTATATATATATTATGTGGAAATATCATATACACAGATACCTATAGGCAGAAAAAAATAATAATAAATAAAAATTATTATAATACATAAGTCCTGAAGCAACTACTGGACTGAGAATTGGAACATTATGTACCAGTATGAGAGTGAAGTATGAGAGCTTCTGAGAGTTTCTATTGGCTGTTGTTTCTTGATTGTGCTTGTCCCTCTCAGGTGATGACAAGATGCTATGAATTTTGCAGCAATATTTACTCATTTGTTGTTGTTTTTTTTTACCGAAAATGAAACAATGTTTTTTGGTTTTAAATTTAAATTAATTAAATTTATGCATTTAGCAGACGCTTTTATCCAAAGTGACTTACAGTGCATTCAGGCTATCAATTTTTACCTGTCATGTGTTTCTGGGAATCGAACCACCAACCTTGCGCTTGTTTGCTTGCTAAAACAACGCGTTACCAGTTGAGCTACAGGAACACTACAAAGGTTTAGCTACAAATGTTAAGTTGGGAAATATTTGATTAATTTTGGGGTAATAGTGGTCTTTAATGTTTTGATATTTTGACCATTTTGTGAGGAAGTGTCGCTCAGTCTCTGTGTAAGTCCTGAGCATTGGCGTACTGGACATCACCACAGGCCCCGCAGTTCGTGGGGGCCCCGCCTCTTTAAAGGGCTGTATCGCAGAACACTCTAAAAGCCATTCAAAAAGCACATTGAACATGCTTTTGCTTTGAAAAACACAATACAGTGACTTGAGTGTGTGTTTTTAGACTGCTGTGTTATGCTTAGGAAACGCACACACACACACACACACAGATAGCAATCTTTAGGTTTTAATAACATAAAAAATTCAAATCCAGGTTTTGATTTTCAAAGATTTATTATTAAATGTTATTTTTTCCCCCAAAATGCAATAAATCCATTGAATCAATATCAAAGTTATTTTTTTATATCGAAACTGATGGAAATACAGATGCATCTCCATAAATTAGAATGTCATGGAAAAGTTTTATTTCAGTATTTCATAAGACCAATAATATGGTCTAATGAAAATAATAATAAATAGTGAATTGTTGGCTTTCTGGAAAGTATGTTCAATACTCTAATTACTTTAATTGTAGTACTCAATACTTTAATACTGCTTTAATATTTCTGCCTCAATTCGGCATGGCATGGAGGTGATCAGTTTGTGGCACCGCTGATGCGGTATGGAAGCCCAGGTTTATTTAAGAGTGGCCTTCAGCTCATCTGCATTTTTTTGGTCTCTTGTTTCTCATTTTCCTCTTGACAATACCCCATAGAGAATATATCTTCTGGTCTGGTGAGTAAACGGGTGCAGTGACTTTGCCCCAAAACACAATGGACCAACAGCAGTAGATGAAATTGAACCCAAATCATCACAGACTGTGGAAACTTGGAAACACTGCACTTCAAGCAACTCGGGCTATGAGCTTCTCCACCCTTCCACCAGATTGTAGGACCTTGGTTTTCAAATGAAATGCAAAACTTGCTCTCATCTGAAAATAGGACTTTGGACCACTAGGCAACAGTCCAGTTCTTCTTCTCCTTAGCCCAGGTAAGTGAAAGTGAAAGTCATGACATTCATCAAGTATGGTAACCTATACTAGGGATTGGTGCTCTGCATTTAACCCATCCAAGTGCACAACCACAGCAGTAAGGAGTGAACACACCCCCGGAGCAGTGGGCAGCTATATTGGAGGGAGGAATTGGGGATTCAGTGCCTCACTCAAGGGCACTTCAGCCATGGGTATTGATGGTGGAAAAGAACCCCCCCACCCAGAAGCCAAAAGGAAGCGTCACAAATTGGTGTAATCCAAACGGCGTGGTGAAGGCTGTTTTTTCTTTGGACATGGGAGATAAGGGGATCTGCCAATATCCTTTTGTTAAGTACAATGTAGAGTAAAAATGAGCCGTACCTAACCGATCGAGCAACTCGTCAATCCGTGGAATAGGATAAGCATCAAATTTTGACACTGCGTTCACCCTGCGATAAGTCCACACAAAACCGCACCGAGCCGTCCATTTTAGGCACTAAAACTATCGGGCTCGCCCAATCACTGTGGGACTCCTCGATTACTCCCATCCCCAGCATCGCCTTTAATTCTGTCTGATCCACTGTTTTCTTGTGTTCAGGTAGTCTATATGGCCGGCTGTGAACCACCACACCCGGCTCCGTCTCAATATGGTGCTGAATCAGATTAGTACGACCAGGTAGAGGTGAAACACGCCTGTAAATTCGGGGGATTTTTCTTTAATGACCGCCTCTGGCCCGAGATCTTCCTCTCTGCTCACCGTCGTCGCTAGCAACACTGACTCCTCTTCACTCCATTTTTTTAGGAGGTTGAGGTGGTAAATTTGCCACGAGTTGCCTCTGTCTGTTCGTACTACTTCATAATTGATATCTCCTACTCGCTGTGTGACCTCAAAGGGTCCTTGCCACTTTGCTAATAATTTGGAGCTGGAGGTTGGCAGTAATACGAGCACTTTATCTCCCAGTGCAAATTCTCGGAGCTTAGTTCCTGTTATACAGGCTTTGTCTGCCCTGGGCCTGAAGCAAATTCTTTATAGAGAGCCACCCCAGTGTATGGAGTTTTGCTCTCAGGTCCATGTTATATTGAATTTCGTTCTTGCTATCCGAACGTCCGTCCTCCCAAGTTTCTTTTAGGACGTCTAGTACCCCGCGGGACTGGTGTCCGTAAAGAAGCTTGAAGGGGGAAAACCCCGTGGAGGCTTGGGGGACCTCGCACACAGCGAATAAGAAGGGTTCTAGCCATCCCAATTTTTTGCATCTTCTTGTACAAATTTACGAATCATTGTTTTCAAAGTGCGATTAAATTGTTCGACCAGTCCGTCCGTTTGTGGGTGATAGTCATCCGTTTGTAGGGAAAGCATTTCCCGACAGCTCTGAGGTACTAATAATTGGGTTGAATCTTCCTTTGTCTGAGCATCATGGGTCACTCGATACAACCGGTCCTTATTAATGGAAAAAAATATGGATAAGAGAGCACGCGGTCAGGATGGAGGACATGCCCATCGATGGAACGGACCTGCTCAAATGCATGTTTGAGTGTATCATCCTGGGACTGCTCCAGAGGAAAGTAATCGCGACTGGAAAGGTTTAGCCTCACCAAGTCGCTCGGTTCCCCTGAAGCCTCCCCACTGGGTCCTGGCACAGGTTCTCCCACCTGAGCGCTCGCCCCGCCCTCCGGCCATCTCTTGTTCCCAGAGGCATCCACTGTTTAACACCCCAATAATTGTTCAAAAGCTGGCCAATTGGTTCCCAAGATTAGTGGATGCTGGAGGCGCGAACTAATGGCCACCTCCACATAATGCTTTTGTCCCCTAAATTTGATGGCTATGGCTTTTACGGGCTATTCCACTATATTCCCGTGCACACACCTCACCTTAACCATGCGGCCCGTATCCAATGTCCCGGATTGTATCAGGCTTTGATGGATGGAGGCCTGGTTACAACCTGAATCCACCAAAGCCTGATAGGTACTCCCCTTAATACTCACGGGCATTTGGTACAACCTGACTTGATCAAGGACAGCCTGCGGGTCGTCTGGGATCCGGACCAACGTCCCCACCTCCATGACTGGGCAACGATCCACGAAATGGGGAGAGAAAGATAGATGGAAGGGGTTCGCCGACCCCAGAACACACTGCCAGCTGATCCTCCGCCAGTTGGATGGCCAGATCCAGCGACGCCGGCCAACAGCCATTTGCAGCACGAGTCCTGGAGCTGCTGGGCTAAGACAAAGGGCCGGCCCACTTCAGTCAGTTCCAACAACCAGTTGCTCGGGGCTGAGGCCGACCCTTTGGAGCACTGCTGTTTTTAAGTCTGCATATACCAGGAGGTTCTGGACGGGCAGTTGTTGAGCAGCCTTCTGGGCATCCCCGACAGCAGCGGGAGCACCCGCACCGGCCAGCTGTCTGTCGGCCACCCACACGCCTCGGCCGTCCTCTCAAACAAGTCGAGAAATGCTTCTGGATCGTCTGTTGGCCCCATCTTTGTAAGAGGCATGTGGGCGATGGGGCTGGAACTGGGGGAAGCCGACCTCATCCGAACCTCCCGGTCCAGCAAGCTCTGGAACAGCTCGCGTTCGTCCTGCTCCTGCAGGACTTGATGGTGTTCCTGATGCAGGCCCACAAGCGATGTGATTTTCTCCGCAAATGGCGTTCCCGATGGTCCTAATGGAGTTTTCATGGCGGTGTCGTTCTCCTTCCTTACCGGGATTCGGCACCAGTGTGATAATGTTCTTTTGTAGGAGAAGGAAGGAGACCAGGGTCGGCGTTTCTGAGGCTCATGGGTATTTATTAGTCAACAAAATAGAACAAAGTCACGCCACCTGCGCATATGTTTAATTCAAACCACTGCTGGGCAATTCACAGTCTTGCTTTCCGCTCACTTGTTTGCATGCATGCTTGAGTCCCCATGAGTCCTCAGCTCTCTCTGCCCTCGCTGGTTTATGGCTGGCTTAAATACCGCTTCCCCATGCTAGTCACTGCAATGAGAACCAGGTGTTACTCATTTTTCACTTGACCCACTTTCCACCGCTCTTACCATGAAGAATTGACAGAGCCCCACTACAGTTGTGCCATCCGCAAACTTAATAAACAGGTTGGAGTTGTGTGATGGTGTGCAGTCGAGGGATGATTGTGTTGAATGCTGTACTGACATCTATGAACAGCATTCTGACATAAGAGTCTTTTTTCTCTAGAGAGAAAAGTGGAGGGAAGTGGCGATGGCATCATCGGTTGAGCAGTTGGAACGGAATGCAAACTGGAAGGGGTCTAGGGAGGGGGGGAGGGAAGACTTGTAAGCTCCTGTCTAGGTGGTGTAAACAAAATCGAAAATGTTTTTACCTTGTGTTGGAAATTTAATGTCTTGGTGTATTTTTGGGAATACACTCTTTAGTCTGCATGGTTGAAATCCCCAGCTATGATGAGATGCTGGTACACTTCATATATTGCATTGTTCCTGTTGTTGTTGTAAGGGAAACAGGTCAATTTAGCTCAAAGGGAATCATTTAAGATTTTAAAGGGAATTTGAACAGAATCACTGTTTTACGTCTGATCACTGAAACGGCTAGCGATTCACTGAACGAGCCGTTTAGCATAAAATCTGCACTGGATATTAATATCCAAACCAGAGGTGTCAAGTAACGAAGTACTAATACTACGTTACCTTACTGTGGCGAGTGGGGCGGGGCCGAGAGGCGTGGGAACGAGGAGTGAGGCCAGGTGTAGTGATTAGAGATTAGCTGCACCTGAGCCCCACCGCCAGTATCGAGTCCCACGTAGGAGATGGAAGGATATAAAACTGGAGCGACGACCATGAAGGACGAGAGAGGACCAGGCCTGGACAATATTTTACGTGTTTGCTTTTTATTTGTGCGCGTCAGTCGCCGTGAGGGGCTGACGCGCTGTTTTGTTTATTTTGAATATTAAAATTATGTTTTGATTGTGCGCCGGTTCCTGCCTCCTTCTTCCCGATGAATAGGAAGTTCATATCGTTACACTTACTTAAGTAGAAATTTTGGGTATCAAATCACACTCCTGCAAGGACATAGCCAGTTTTGGGTTCGTTTATCAAAAACTATATTTCTTAAAAGTAGGGTTGGGTATGGGATCATTATGCACCGAACTTAATAAGGATGCAGATTTCGGTGCCTCTTAAATGCCTGAGCTATTGATTTAAATATTTGTCCTGGTTCTCCGAAATGTACACAAGAAGCAGCGGCGTCGCTAGGCTTTTTTAGTGGGGCTATAGATTTTAGCTTCATAAACTGTGCACAAATTTGCGATCACCTCAGAGTCAGTCCCCTTAAATTTCATATGAATCCGGCGTCAGACCAGGCTCCTCTCCGTCTTTCAGTGTGCTCTTCAATCCACAGAGCGCGAGCAGACTCAAACAGAAACAGAGAACACACGCTGTGCGTTTATCGATAGATTGTCAGAATATCTGTATCTGTCCAGTTCTTTGTCATAAATACAGTTTACAAAAGGTCACGAGGGAGCAGTCGGTTTCTCATCTACTGTAAAGTTTTCGCTGTTCACCGCTCATCACACACAGCTGTTTCCTCCAGTGACAATTGAGCCCTTAACACCTGTACGAACACATACTTCAATTGTACTTATTTAAATATATTTAATTTAATCATACATACTTTGAATTTTAGCACCATTACAATACTTATAGGCGAATAGTCATCATATCTTTAGTTCTTTAATGCATTTGCATTGTACTAAAGTTAATTCATTTTCAATGGGCTTATATGCGGCTGAAACAGGTAGCCTAGTGCATACCAAATTTTTCAACATGAACATTTTAATATGTGGGGTAGTGCATGGCCTAAGATTTTGTTATTAATCAAATTTTTTTTCCTAACATTACTTTTACTTTTATACTCTTAAGTAGTTTTGAAACCAGTACTTTTACACTTTTACTTGAGTAAAAAGCTTGAGTTTATACTTCAACTTCTACAAAAGTATTTTTAAACCCTAGTATCTATACTAGTTTTCTTTTCTCCTCTCCTCTCCTCTCTCTCGCTCCAGTTATTCACAAGTTCATCAAAAAACCGCAGTAAGAATATTTAATCAAGCACGGTGAGTAATGGTTTCTCCTGCTATTGTTATTTGCACCTCTTGCCACATGTACAGTTTATCTATCTCTGTCGCAGATGAGGGATTCACATGTGATAAATGCAGGGAAATAGTTAGGCTGACAGAGAAGATTTCAGAATTAGAGACGCATCCAAACTTTAATTGAGGACAGTAAGAATGTTAGGGCTCTAGATACGGCTTTGGGTGTGTCTAGCTCAGGGATTCCTGTACATTGTTCGGTTCCGGCAACAGAGCCCCTGCAGAAGGGCAACAGGGTGACAGTGAGGCAGCATAGTCATGGGTCAAAACACCGCTCTTCTGTTCCGATCAAAACATTAAACAGGTTCTCCCCACTCAGTGATGCACCCACTGAGAAACCTGATGAAAGTGCTCTAATTATTGGTGATTCTATTGTACAGAATGTGAATATAGAGACACCAGCCACCATCGTCAAATTTTTACCAGGAGCCAGAGCGCCTGACATCTTGGCAAATTTAAAAGTGCTGGCTAATGCTAAACACAAATACAGTAAGATTGTTATCATGCCGACGCTAATGATGTTCGACTTCGCCAGTCGGAGATCACTAAAAATAACATTAAAGAGGTGTGTGAACTTGCAAGCATGATGTCAGACACTGTAATATGCTCTGGTCCCTTCCCTACTTACCGTGGTGACGAGATACATAGCAGATTGTCATCACTCAATGGCTGGATGTGTAAGTGGTGCCCACAGAATAACATAGGTTTCATAGACAATTGGACGAGCTTTTGGGGCAGACCTGACCTGTTGAAAAGAGATGGTCTTCATCCCTCCTGGGTTGGCGCCACTCTTCTCTCTAGAAATATGGCAAATAGTCTTAGTGTTTATACTTGACTAACTGGGGCCAAGGTCAGGAAGCAGACGGACTGGCTAAACCGACCGTCTGCTAGCTGCCTCACGACACAGAGGTCAGTTCTCAGCACATAGAGACTCTTTCACCTAGATATCACACTATAGAGACTGTGTCTGTTCCCCAAACTAGAAAATACAAAAAACTTCCAAACCAGTTAAGATTAACAATTTAATTGAGGTTCAACAAATAAAAAACAGATGCAATATGGATAAACAAATGATAAACCTGACTTGTTGAATATCAGATCAAAAACACTTTTTGTAAATAATATGATCACTGATCATAATATAGATGTGCTCTGTTGATACCTTGCTAAAACCTGATGATTACATTATTTTAAATGAGTCCACCCTCCAAGATTGCTGTTATAAACATTAGCCGCGTCTAAAAGGCAAAGGGGGAGTCGTTGCTTCAATTTATAACAAAGGATTTCTCAGAGGGCAGGCTTCAAGTATAACTCGTTTGAAGTAATGGTGCTTTATATAACATTATCCAGAGAAACAAATGATAAATGATCCCCTGTTATGTTTGTACTGGCTACTATATACAGGTCACCAGGGCACCATACAGACTTTATTAAAGAGTTTGGTGATTTTACATCCGAGTTAGTTCTGGCTGCAGATAAAGTTTTAATAGATGGTGATTTTAATATCCATGTTGATAATGAAAAAGATGCATTGGGATCAGCATTTATAGTCATTCTGAACTCTATTGGGGTTAGTCAGCACGTTTCAGTACCTACTCATTGTCGAAATGATACTCTAGATTTAATACTGTCACATGGAATTGATGTTGATAGTGTTGAAATTATGCAGCCAAATGATGATATCTCAGATCCAGGATAAGTGTACTTAAGGATAAGTGTACAGAGAGGAAAGCCTTACTATTGCATGGAGACCTTTCCATTATCCTTCTCAAAGTTTCTTTCTGGTTCAATGAAAAAGCTGACTAAATTCACCAAAACATTCTTCAAAACATTACAATTTTTTTTGCAATGTTTTTGAAGTTGTTTACACAATCAAGCCACCAAAATACAATGGAATTTAAACTTAACTTCAACTTTTATTTATTTATATAGCACATTTGATAGCAATGTTGTTGCTTCACAGTTATAATTAAAACATGCGTATATAAAAACATTTGACATGCCTAGCAAAATGAAGGCATACACACTCTTAGACATAAACCCTCACACAACTGTATAGTGAGATTGGAATAGACGTGAAAGAGAAAAAAAAAAAATAATTGATTATGTCAATGACTGATTTGTTCAAAAAGTGGATTCATTCAGTTAGCAAAGACCTCCTCAGTGTGTTTCTCAAAATTAGTGCTGTTACTGCTGTAGCTTAGTTTTCAACTTTTTTCGTTGGTGAAATAGAGCTAAAACAGTCAATATGGTGCCTGAAATGCACTTAATATTAACTTCTTGTTTATTCAATTATTATAAAAATCTAAATCACATTTGTTATGCTAATATCTGGAGAACAACTGCACTTTTATATTAGAATAACTATATTAAATTAAATAAACCGACCAGTGGCGGCTCGTGGATTTTAAAATAGAGGAGACAAACTAATTGTGTTGGTCTGGGGATCCCTGCCGATTATTATTATTATTATTATTTGCTTAACCACTTTAAAATACCTTTTTGGTGGCTTTTAGTCAGAAACCGTAAAGAAAATATATTCAATACTCATTATAAATACTTGGTAAATTGTCAGCCCAGCCGCTCCGGGAGACGTTCAAACCATAAGACTGTATAAAAACAGGTTCAAACTAATAGCACGTAATTTACGTCTCTACGATGGTTGGTTGATATTCCAGAAGGGAGGCTAGCATCCTCTATGATGTTACTTTTCTCAGCATTCCTCAGCGCTTAAAGTGAACACTCGATGCTGATTGGTTCCCCTGGCCTCCCCTCCCCTTCCCCTTCACTTAGCGGTGTAATTACATCAGCAGATTCGCCACATTCACGATAGAAAAGCGGATCTTTCATGTAATGGTATTACAACTGTGAAATTACAAACAAAATTATATACATTCTGAGACATGAACTGAAATGAATAGTGAATGTTATTAACATTAAATCTTCCTCATTTTCACCTCAAAATTTGGGGGAAAACTGTGCCTCCCCTGCCTCACCCGACGAGCCACCACTGAAACCGACTAAATCATAGTGAACGCGGGAAAATCTAAATGCGCACCCGTCTAATCTAACGTACAAGACTTGTATATGTGTACACTATGGGTGTGTGTAAGATGTTATTAAACAAGCTAGGTAAACGCCCTGTATAAAACATGGGTAAATGATATTATAATCGCTAACAGCGCAGACTACATCGGTGACAAAAGTAAATTGGTACACAATAATATTTTTGGACACGATTTATTAATGTTTCAGCATCATCTATATTAAAGAAAAAATAATCACTCATCCAATGTTTAATGTGAATAAAGTAAGCTTGACTAGTTCCACGACTACTGAAATACGTTGTTTTCTTGCACCGGACTGTATGTGTGTGTTTGTGTGTGTCGGTTGTGGTGAGGTAAAAGAGGAGCAGGCAGTGGTCCAAAGCACTGTGAGGCAAAGGAGGGGGAACTCGAGCTGTTTAAAACTTTTTTTGTTGTTGGTCCGTTTGCATCTGTATTGTTTTACTACTTACACAATTAGTTTAACTATATATCATTATATTATTTACAATACACATATTTCAATTATATTTTAGGGGGGACAACCCTCAGACCCCCCCGCGATTTCCGGCTATGCTCAGATAATTATTTAGTTTTGTGCAAACTTCATATCGCCAAAATTGCAAATTCTACTTCTTGTTACAAGTATGGAAGAACCATCACTTCTACCACAAAAGACTGCTTTTTAAGTTATCTTCCTGATGTATCCAGATTCCTTAGCATATCCATAACCTCAGAACAACTTGATGATGTAACTGTGACGGTGGGTGAAAGGACAGTCTGGAAGCAAATGCAAGTATACTAATTTAATGAGAAGATATAGAATGAGTACATAAACAAACAATGACGATGAGACAGCGACACTTCGAGGGGATGGGGAAGAGGTGAGGAATCCAGCTGATGGCAGAGAGAAGGTGAGTAATCCGGATGATGACGGCGTGAGGCAGCAGGAGAGGATGGCACAGGAACTGCGGGGAATAGAGCCGAAGGTAAGTGTCCGTGAGAATGTGCGGAGAGAGGATGAGGTTCTAGGGTAACACAGACCTCCAAACGCAAACAACACTGAGAGCCAAACGAACAGGGGAACCACATCAAAACTATAGACAACGATCTCTCAAACACAATACGTGAGACAAGCCATTATATAGTAGATGAGTAATGAGTGGCAGCTGTTGCTGATACAATTAACGGAGACGCCCACAACTAATCAGTGCAGACGCGGGACACACAGAATTTACCACAAAGTGTAAACACCCCGAGATCAAGGTTTACCGACCGTGACAGTACCCCCCCTCTAAGAACTCCTCCTGGAGTTCCCAGAAGGGCCTACCTGCTGATTGTAGTCATCAATAAGGGAGTGATCCAATATGTCCCTAGCAGGTACCCAACTCCTCTCCTCCGGACTGTAACCTTCCCAGTTCACCAGATACTGGAATCCTCGTCCCCTCCGTCTCGAGTCCAGAATGCGATTAACCAAATATGTCGGTTCCCCATCTACGAGATGCGGCGGCGGGGGAACCGGAGTAGGCGGATTAATACGTGCATAAAACACGGGTTTAATTTTGGACACATGAATGTCGGGGTGTATCCTCTTGTACGCAGGAGGTAGTTTGAGGCGGACTGTCACCGGACTAATGATTTTGGTGATAGTGAATGGGTCGATAAATTTGGGATTTCTAATTTATTAGAAACGGACCGCAGAGGAATATTACTGGTAGAAAGCCACACTTTTTGACCCACGACGTAGACGGGAGGCTTTGACCCTCACCCGGAGCAGAGTCCGAGGGGTGGAGGGGACCGCGACTTCAGATTCCAGACTGGAAAATGCTGGTGGCTGGTACCCTACATTACACTGAAATGGAGAGAGGCCTGTAGCTGACACTGGCAACAAATTGTGGGCGTACTCCACCGTAGAGAGTTGTTGACTCCAGGAAGAAGGATTCTTGGAGACCAAACGTCGCAACGTCCTCTCTAATTCTTGGTTGGCTTGCTCAGATTGTCCGTTGCTTTGGGGATGATAACCAGGGTTCTAAATTAACACCCGCCAACCCGCCAAATGCGGGTTAAAATTCATTTTGGCGGGTGTTAATTAAAACTTACTAGCCAGTTCGGCTGGTAATGCATGACATGAGGCTCTGTTCTCGGTCACTTATCCCCCTGGCAGCACTTCCTACATTTCCCATGAACACTGTGCTGTAATGCTACGTGATGAAGTTTCATATGCTCATTGTCTGCAAGCAGTTTGCAGTGAAACCAGCGCGAAAAAACATGGAAACGAATAGCGTCCATCAGAAAACACAAGGAAAAAGAACGAATGGAGCCAGAGCAGGGAGCATAGACTGAAAGAGGAGGGAGTTAGCTATTAAAGAAAAAAATTAAGATTAAACTAAATGTGGCTGTGGTTGGGACAGATTTCTGGGGGCAAAAAGAGGAACGAGGCAGGGGATTAGGATATTACGGAGAGCCCCGCACGTCACCTGTAGGAGAAAAAAAAAATCAATCCGTGACGACGGTTTTGCAATCCGTCCCCTCAGTTTATAAACCGTACTCACAAATTCATAAACTGTTCCCTCGTTTTAACAAATTCCCAATCCGTGCGCTCAGATTTTGTAAACCGTACCCTCGGTTTTTGAATCTGTACCCACGAATTCATAATCCGTGCGCACACTTTCACAATCCGTTCCCTCGGATTTGTATTTGTAAAATGACACGCATTTGTAGCTCCGCCTCCACCGGCAGATTCATTTCTGTTTATTAAACATTATTTTTCATAGTATCCAATGAGTCCACGATCAGCATTCACAAATAGTCTTCTTTTTAGCGTTTATTTTAATAGTGATTATTACATTAATCACCAATAGGATAAGACACAGCCGCCTGTATTTTATGAAAAAAAAAAAAAAAAAAAAAAAAACGCTAAAAAGAAAAAGAAAATAAGGGTAAAAAGCAATACAAAACAAATAATATGCCGGTTATGTTTTCATTCCTTTTCTCTCTAACTGAATACAATGTTATTTTCGGCCTCATTATTTATTAATAACATTAACAGTGAAACATGCATCTAACTCCGGCAGGTGGGGTGGATGGAGCTTAGTATAATAAAATCAGAAAAATAAGTCTTCATGCATGTTAAGAAAGAATTGTAGATAAGCATTTACAAAACTGTCAAAGTTTATTTAAAAATAAAGCAATTCATGAATTATTTTCTTGTACTCATTTATTTAGCCTACAAATTAAAATGATAAAAATAACATATTATTATATATTATTATACAGGTTATGCATAAGAATCTTTTATCCAAAACAATTTACAACAGAGGAAAAAAATTACTCCAGAGTTAGTCACAATGCCAGGTTTATTGTACAATAATAATCAGCTGCTATTATAAGATTATTCCTTTATTATTATTAAACCTATTCCTCATAATAATAGTCAATAAAACTGTATGTTAACAGGAGCTTGCTGCATGAATCCGTGAGTACGGTTTACAGATCCGTGGGAACGGATTGCGAAAATGTGCGCACGGATTATGAATTTGTGGGTACGGATTCAAAAACCGAGGGTACGGTTTACAAAAACTGAGCGCACGGATTGGAAATTGGTGGGCACGATTTGTTAAACCAAGGTAACAGTTTATGAATTCGTGAGTATGGTTTATAAACGGAAGTTTTTCATGCCAACAATGTTAATAAAATGATCAAATGCATTCAGTGGCACTCATAATTTGTTATTTTTACCGGAAAAAAAAATGGCTAGTGGAAATTCTGATTGGCTGGTAACTTTAGAAAGTTAACAGCCACATTGGCTGGTGATCAAAAAAGTTAATTTAGAACCCTGCTAATAACACTGAATTATGGAGTAGCACTCTGGATATAAATAATCAAATGTGAGACTTACTAAGTCTCAAAGGGGGGAAATGAAGAAGATTTGTATGGAGCGCAGCTGGAGGAAAACAAAACTAGAGGTATTTCATATTGCTTGGCGGGAAAGTAGCATATATTACAGAAAAGCATTAAAAACTGCTAGATCTGATTACTTTTCTTCTCTCTTAGAAGAAAACAAACATAACCCCAGGTATTTATTCAATACAGTGGCTAAAGTAACGAAAAATAAAGCCTCAACAAGTGTTGACATTTCCCAACACCACAACAGTAATGACTTTATGAACTACTTTACTTCTAAAATCGATACTATTAGAGATAAAATTGTAACCATTCAGCCGTCAGCTACAGTATCACATCAGACAGTGCACTATAGACCCCCTGAAGAACAGTTCCACTCATTCTCTACTATAGGAGAGGAAGAATTGTATAAACTTGTTAAATCATCTAAACCAACAACATGTATGTTAGACCCTATACCATCTAAGCTCCTAAAAGAGGTGCTTCCAGAAGTCATAGGTCCTCTTCTGACTATTTTTAATTCCTCATTGTCATTAGGATATGTCCCCAAAACCTTCAAACTGGCTGTTATTAAGCCTCTCATAAAAAAAAACACAACTTGACCCCAAAGAACCAATCTCGAATCTCCCTTTTTCTGTCCAAGATACTAGAAAAGGTGGTATCCTCACAATTATATTCCTTCTTAGAGAAAAATGGTATATGTGAGGATTTCCAGTCTGGATTTAGACCGTATCATAGTACTGAGACTGCTCTCCTTAGAGTTACAAATGATCTGCTCTAATCATCTGATCGTGGGTGTATCTCTCTATTAGTTTTATTGGATCTTAGTGCTGCATTTGACACAATTGACCACAGCATTCTTTTGCATAGACTTGAACACTTTGTTGGCATCAGTGGAAGTGCATTAGCATGGTTTAAATCGTACTTAAATGACCGCCATCAGTTCGTAGCAGTGAATGGAGATGTATCATATCGAGCACAAGTGCAGTATGGAGTACCTCAAGGCTCAGTACTAGGGCCGCTACTCTTCACACTTAATATGTTACCCTTGGGAGATATCATCAGGAAACATGGTGTTAGCTTTCACTGTTATGCTGATGATACTCAGCTCTATATTTCCTCGCAGCCCGGTGAAACACACCAATTTGAAAAACTAATGGAATGCATAGTCGATATAAAAATTGGATGACGAGTAATTTCTGTGTAATTTCTGAGGTGTTAATTATAGGGCCTAAAAACTCTGCTTGTAATAACCTAGAACACTGTCTAAGACTTGATGGTTGCTCTGTCAATTCTTCGTCATCAGTTAGGAACCTAGGTGTGCTACTTGTTCGCAAACTTTCCTTAGAAAGTCACGTTTCTAGCATTTGAAAAACTGCATTTTTCCATCTCAAAAATATATCTAAATTATGGCCTATGCTCTCAATGTCAAATGCAGAAATGTTAATCCATGCATTTATGACTTCAAGGTTAGACTATTGTAATGCTTTATTGGGTGGTTGTTCTGCACGCTTAGTAAACAAACTACAGCTAGTCCAAAATGCAGCAGCAAGAGTTCTAGAACCAGGAAGTATGACCATATTAGCCCGGTCCTGTCCACACTGCACTGGCTCCCTATCAAACATCATATAGATTTTAAAATATTGCTTATTACTTATAAAGCCCTGAATGGTTTAGCACCTCAGTATTTGAATGAGCTCCTTTTACATTATACTCCTCTACGTCCGCTACGTTCTCAAAACTCAGACAGTTTGATAATACCTAGAATATCAAAATCAACTGCGGGCGGCAGATCCTTTTCCTATTTGGCGCCTAAACTCTGGAATAACCTACCTAACATTGTTCGGGAGGCAGACACACTCTTGCAGTTTAAATCTAGATTAAAGACCCATCTCTTTAACCTGGCATACACATAACATACTAATATGCTTTAAATATCCAAATCCAAAGGATTTTTAGGCTGCATTAATTAGGTAAACCGGAACCGGAAACACTTCACATAACACCCTATGTACTTGCTACATCATTAGAAGAATGGCATCTACGCTAATATTTGTCTGTTTCTCTCTTGTTCCGAGGTCACCGTGGCCACCAGATCCAGTCTGTATCCAGATCAGATGGTGGATCAGCACCTAGAAAGGACCTCTACTACCCAGAAAGACAGCGGAGACCAGGACAACTAGAGCCCCAGATACAGATCCCCTGTAAAGACCTTGTCTCAGAGGACCACCAGGACAAGACCACAGGAAACAGATGATTCTTCTGCACAATCTGACTTTGCTGCAGCCTGAAATTGAACTACTGGTTTCGTCTGGTCAGAGGAGAACTGGCCCCCCAACTGAGCCTGGTTTCTCCCAAGGTTTTTTTCTCCATTCTGTCACCGATGGAGTTTCGGGTTCCTTGCCGCTGTCGCCTCTGGCTTGCTTAGTTGGGGTCACTTCATCTACAGCGATATCATTGACTTGATTGCAAATAAATGCACAGACACTATTTAACTGAACAGAGATGACATCACTGAATTCAATGATGAACTGCCTTAACTATCATTTTGCATTATTGAGACACTGTTTTCCAAATTAATGTTGTTCAGTGCTTTGACGCAATGTATTTTGTTTAAAGCACTATATAAATAAAGGTGATTGATTGATTGATAATAAGATTTTAATTAATCAAATAGCATCAATGTGAATCTAGCCAATTATATTGCAAGTTATTATTCCATTATAATCCTATATAAGTAGAGGTCAAGTCAAGTCAAGTCACCTTTATTTATACAGCGCTTTAAACAAAAAACATTGCATCAAAGCAACTGAACAACATTCATTAGGAAAACAGTGTGTCAATAATGCAAAATGACAGTTCAAAAAAAGGCAGTTCAGTTAGGAAGAAATATGCCTATGTGGCCAGTTGAGAAACATCTGGAAAGACATACAAAGGGGACTTTCTCTGCACCATAACAAGTAAGGAACCCATTCTCTCTAAAGAGGAATCAAATTGTAAGCATAAGGAAAATTGTGAAATATTTGGAACGCCCTGTATACTGTACATAAGGAGATACCACATAACATTAGTAAAAAAAATATACATATACATAATATATAAAAAACTGGATGACGAGTAATTTTTTTACTACTAAATTCTGAAAAAAAAAAAACCAGAGGTGTTAGTTATAGTAACTAAAAACTCTGCATGTAATAACCTAGAACACTGTCTAAGTCTTGATGGCTGCTCTGTCAATTCTTTGTCATCAATTTGGAACCTAGGTGTGCTATTTGATCGCAATCTTTCCTTAGAAAGCCACATGCTTTATTGGGTGGTTGTTCTGCACGCTTAGTAAACAAACTACAGCTAGTCCAAAATGCAGAAGCAAGAGTTCTTACTAGAACCAGGATGTATGACCATATTAGCCCGGTCCTGTCAACACTGCACTGGCTCCCTATCAAACATCGTATAAATTTTAAAATATTGCTTATTAATTATAAAGCCTTGAATGGTTTAGCACCTCAGTATTTGAATGAGCTCCTTTTACATCATAATCCTCTACGTCCGCTATGTTCTCAAAACTCAGGCAATTTGATAATACCTAGAATATCAAAATCAACGGCAATTTGATAATACCTAGAATATCAAAATCAACTGCGGGCGAAATATCCTTTTCTTATTTGGCTCCTAAACTCTGGAATAACCTACCTAACAGTGTTCGGGAGGCAGACACACTCTTGCAGTTTAAATCTAGATTAAAGACCCATCTCTTTAACCTGGCTTACACATAACATACTAATCTGTTTTTAATATCCAAATCCGTTAAAGGATTTTTAGGCTGCATTAATTAGGTAAACCGGAACCAGGAACACTTCTCATAACATCCGATGTACTTGCTACATCATTAGAAGAATGCCATCTACGCTAATATTAGTCTGTTTTTCTTTTATTCCGAGGTCACCATAGATTGGCTTTATTAAAGTCCCCAAGAATGATTAAAACAGAGTCCGGGTGTTGTTGTTCTGTGTCTGTGATCTGATCAGCGAGTTTCTGTAAAGCTAAGCTCACGTGCACTTGCGGAGGGATGTAAACACTCACCAGAATGAACGAGTGAAACTCCTGCGGCGAATAGAATGGCTTACAGTTAATGAAGAGTGTTTTGAGGTTTGAGCAGCAAATCTTCTTTAACACAGTTACATCTGTACACCAGCGTTCATTGATGTAAAAGCATGTCCCACCGCCGCGCAAGTTCCCCAATGATTCTGATTTGTGATCCGCTCTAAACAGCTGAAAGTCCGGCAGATGGAGCGCGCTGTCCGGTATAGTGTCATTCAGCCAGGTTTCCATGAAACACAGAGCAGCAGAGTGTGAGAAATCCTTACTTGTCAGAGAGAGCATAAGGAGTTCGTCTGTTTTGTTAGGTAGAGAGCGGAGATTTGCCAGATGGATGCTAGGCAACAGCGTTCGAAATCTGCACTTCCTGAGTCTGACGAGCGCTCCCGCTTTCTTCCCCCGTCTGCGCGTCCTGAAGCGCTTGATCAGCGCCGCTGCTCCTCCGATAACAACGTTCAGTAAAACGTCTGAATAATTTAAATCCGGTAAAAGATCTTGTGGTGTGTTCTGCCGAATGTTCAGCAGTTCATCCCTGGTGAAACTGATCGTGTTTGTTAAACAAAAAACAGGAAAAACAAACAAAAACAGTACAAACACTGGAGAGCATGTGGAAGATTTTTATTAGTAAGGTTTTAATTAATCAAGTATATAATCAATGTGAATCTAGCCATTTTTGCTGCTAGTTATTACTCTATTAAAATCTTATAGGTCTAAAATCTAATAGAAAGTTGCCTACGCCCTGGAATGTACAAAACTGATGAGAAACAAATGGTCAGACATACCTACAGGGTCTGTGTTTAGAATAAATCAAGCAGAGGGCCTCTCTTCTCTAGGGATGTGTGAAAAGTGTAGTCGAAAAGAAATGTTTGACTATGTGGAACCGCCCCATATAGTGTATATAAGGAGATACCAAATAACATTCGAGAGATCTCCTTGCAAGGAACTCTCGGCTTTGTTTTGCTGAAAATAAAGTCTTTTCTTCTGAGAGAAAAATCCCTGACTGAGTGTGATTCTTCGGAGAACCGGCAAAAGTCACCACAAGCCAAGCACTGAAGCAGCCATGTGTGGCGCCATCAAGTGTAATTATTAATAATACAATAATAATATTATTACTTATATTGTATTATTACTAATATTGTCAGAATAATAACCCACAACCCACACTTACATGCTCTTTTTGTTCGAGTTCTGAAGAAACTGTACACTTATTTTGGTCATGTTAGTACACTAAGAAACTTTGGGATGATAATGGTGTGTTTGTCAAGTGTAAGATTTTGCCAGGCTTCTCAGTACATATGAAAAACATTATATTTGGGTATTATGACTATGACCCCTCAAACGAAAATATCAGTTTTGTTATTAATAAAAAAAAAATCTTAAAAAAATTTCACATTCACAAATGCAAATTCTCCATCTGTAAACCTGTCTTCTCTGTTTTCCTAAAAGAAATGGAAAACTATTTGAATGTAATCTCAGTATCTACGAATAAGAAAAGTGTAAGGACTGTTAGAATTTGCTCTGCCTTTGATCTCCTTGTGCAATTTTGTTTAGATTTTGGCCCTCTTTTCTTTGGTTCTATTTTATTAGGGCCCGAGGTGCGAGGACCCTCTTGTATCTGCTTTGTTTATTAGGGCCCGAGCACAGATGGTGCGAGGACCCTCTTGGAATTGCTCCGTTTATTAGGGCCCGAGCACTGCAGTGCGAGGACCCTATTGGAATTGCTCCGTTTATTATTATTATTAGGGCCCGAGCACTGCAGTGCGAGGACCCTATTGGAATTGCTCCATTTATTCTTCTTCTTCTTCTTCTTCTTCTCCGTAATGAAGCGCATTTTTAAGGGCCTAAACATGCTCCAAAACTCACAAAACTTTGCACACGCATCAGGACTGGTGAAAATTTACATCTGATATAGGTTTCAGAAGTGGGTGTGGCAAAATGGCTCGATAGCGCCACCTGTTAAATTTCAACGGAGTGTGCCTCGAGCTGTGTTTCACGTACATTCATGAAAATCGGTACACACATGTAACACACCATTATCTAAAAAAAAGTCTCTTGGTACAAAATCCAAAACCCAACAGGAAGTAAGTTATTTTGAATTTCCTGTATGATTTTTGTGCAGTTTTTGCCATTTCCATGCCTCGTACTTTGATGAACTCCTCCTACAGTTTTAATCGGATTATCTTAAAATTTGGTGAGGGTCATCATAAGACCTTTGTGATGTTAAATTGCGAAGGTTTTGAGTTTTAGTCAAGGGGTGTGTCCCTGGCGGCCTGACAAAGTTTGATTTTTCGCCGTGAAACAGGAAGTTGCTGTAACTCAGGCATGCAATGTCCGATCTTCCCCAAACTTCACACATGTGATAGGTGTTCTGTCCGGAACAAACACCCATGACCAAATTCAAGTATAGTCATAGCGCCACCTGCTGGTAACAGGAAGTGACAAGGTTAACACTGTTATGGACTCCTAGGAACATATTAAAAAGCACCAACAAGTATTAAATAGGCTGGCAACATACTAGCTACATACTAATACATGCTAGCAACACTTAGCTAACTGCTATAGCAAGCTACTAATGTAGTTCAAAAGGTAGTTGCTGTAACTAAGGCAAGCAATGTCCGATCTTCCCCAAACTTCACACGTGTGATAGGTGTTCTGTTCTGAGCAAACACCCATGATCAAATTCAGTTATAGTCATAGCGCCGCCTGCTGGTAACAGGAAGTGACAAAGGTTAACACTGTTGTGGACTTCTAAGAACAAATTAATAAGTGTAAACAAGTGTTAAATAGGCTGGCAACATACTAGATACATACTAATACATGCTAGCAACATTAGCTAATTGTTATAGCATGCTAATATTGTAGTGAAAAAGAAAGTTGCTGTAACTAAGGCTAGCAATGTCCGATCTTCCCCAAACTGCACACGTGTGATAGGTGTTCTGCTCTGAACAAACAACCATGACCAAATTCAGTAATAGTCATAGCGCCACCTGCAGGTAACAGGAAGTGACAAGATTAACACTGTTATGAACTCCTAAGAATAAATTAAAAAGTGTCAAAAAGTGTTAAATAGGCTGACAACATGCTAGAAGCATAAGAAAACATGCTAGCAACACTTAGCTAAGTTAAAAGGAATGCAACTATGGCATTGAATAAGGAAGTTGTTGTAACTCAAGCTAGCAACGTCCGATCTGCCCCAAACTTCACACGTTTGACAAGAGTCCCGTACTGAACACATCAGCATGCCCGTATTCAGTTATAGTCATAGCGCCACCTGCTGGCAACAGGAAGTGTCATGTTTAACAATTTTATGCAGTATTTGCAACACAATATAATTTGCCATTGTGTGCTAATCATGCTAGAAATATTTTCAAACATTCTAACAACACTTACTATGTGCTAAAGGATGCTATTAATACTATGAAACAGGAAGTTTTTGTAACTCATGCATACAATTCCCAATTTGACCCAAACTTCAGATGTTTTATAAGAGTCCTGGCCTGAACACAACTAAAGGCCAAAATTTAATTATAAGTATAGCGCCGCCTGCTGGCAACAGGAATGACTTATTTCATACTAACTTAAACAAGAGATGTCTGATCTGCCTGAAACTTTGCATGTTTGGTAAGAGTCCTGGCCTAAAGACATTTACATGGTGATATTCAGTTATAATCATAACGCCACCTGTTGGCAGCAGGAAATGTGGCAAAAATATTTAATATTTTATAAGCATATGGCGCAGCGTTCACAGTTCCTATGGGCACCGTGAGCCCGGGTGTGAGGGCCCGTTCATCGCTGCTTGCAGCTTTAATTAGGGCCCGGGCACCGGTGGTGTGAGGACCCTCTTGGAATTGCTCCGTTTATTAGGGCCCGAGCACCGAAGGTGTGAGGACCCTATTGTATCTGCTCCGTTTATTAGGGCTCAAGCCTGGAGGGCGAGAGCCCTATTGTTTTCCTTAGGATTATTTATTATTATTATTATTATTATTAGGGCTCAAGCCTGGAGGGCGAGAGCCCTATTGTTTTCCTTAGGATTATTTGTTATTATTATTATTAGGGCTCAAGCCTGGAGGGCGAGAGCCCTATTGTTTTCCTTAGGATTATTTGTTATTATTAGGGCTCAAGCCCAAAGGGCGAGAGGCCTATTGTTTTCCTTAGGATTATTTTTTATTAGGGCTCAAGCCCAAAGGGCGAGAGGCCTATTGTTTTCCTTAGGATTATTAGGGCTCAAGCCCAAAGGGCGAGAGGCCTATTGTTTTCCTTAGGATTATTTTTTATTATTATTATTATTATTATTTTTTTTTTCCAAAGTATCGGGGGCTTTTGGGGCCCTTAACGTGCTTAAAAAGTCTTGAAAATTGGCACACAGATTGGAACCTGCGGCCATTAGGGCCGGGCAGAGACTGATACACGGGCGTGGCACAGGGGCTCTACAGCGCCCCCTGGAATATGGAGGGCCATATATCATACATTCTTGCTCGTAGACATATGAAACTCGGTACACATATAAATCTCATCAATCCAAACAACTTTTGTATTGCATATCATAGGCTCCGCCCAACAGGAAGTTGGCTATTTAGGGTTTAGTATTCAAATTTTTCGTCAAAGTTGTGGGGGCTTTTGGGGTCCTTAACATACTCAAAAACTCTTGAAAATTTGCGCACACTTTGGAATCTGTGGCCTTTAGGAGCCTGCAGAGGCTGGGACACGGGCGTGGCACAGGGGCTCTATGGCGCCCCCTGGAACACAGTCAGAAATGTTGATGTATAGCTCACACATACTTGCACATATTCATATGAAACTCAGTACACATATAGATCTCATCGTGCCAAACAACTTTCGTATTGCATGTCATAGGCTCCGCCCATCAGGAAGTCAGCTATTTAGAGTTATGTAAAAAGCGCATGCTCTGGAATTTGAAATACTTGTCATAGGTTTTTTTCTCGATTGCCGCCAAACTCGGTCAACATGATCTCAAGACACTGGGGATGAAAAATTGCCAGGGGATTTTTGATATCTCGAACGGTTTGCTCGTGGCGAGGCGTTGAAATTATGGCGAGAAATGAGAAACAGGAAGTGTCTAATACCGTCCACATACATTTCCTGATTTTAATCAAACTTCATCAGATTATTCGTTGTATGATGTCGATCGCATATATGTGACTATTAGGAGTCAAAGTTATAGCGCCACCAACTGGCAGAAGGAAGTGTGTCATTTTCAAAATGCTTTGAATTCAGCATCTTATTATTACTCGATTTGCTTCAAACTTCATCAGAATAATGTTAAAACACAGCCGATATAAATCTGCAAGGGGGATATTGATATCTAAAAAATTGTTGGCGTGGCAACATGTCAAACTGGAATACTTCTCAGGTGATTTTGAGGCATATAACATGCTTAGAATTTCATCAAACTCAGAACACATATCAGTATTTATGATAACTAGACACTGGCAAAAGTTCATAAGAGGGCGTGGAAGAGGCACTCTATAGCGCCACCTTTTGTCAAAAGTGGGGGGGTTAGTTTTAGCTACAGACACCAAACTCTGTAAAAAAATTGTTCTTATCAAGACGGACAACTTTCTAATTCACAGTCATCAGCTACGATCAACAGGAAGTCAGCTATTTTGA
Organism: Carassius gibelio; assembly: GCF_023724105.1. Taxonomy (NCBI): domain Eukaryota; kingdom Metazoa; phylum Chordata; class Actinopteri; order Cypriniformes; family Cyprinidae; genus Carassius; species Carassius gibelio. The sequence continues at coordinate 18,109,797 of NC_068371.1, forward strand.
TTTGATTGTGGATTTTTTTTTACATTTAGTTGTGAATTAATGCATACTGCTCAGAGGAGAGTAACACTATACACACCAAACTTTGTCTACATGATGCCAAAACATTTTAAACAACTTAAATTGCCAATGGATTTTGGATAGCTTGAACGGTTTTGTCGTGGTGATTTTTTTTAATGACAGTAAAACTGGAATTATTAAATTTCCTGCATTTTTAATTTCCAAACACTTCAAAACCTTTTTTCATACAGACAAAAAGTCATTCTGAGTAAATATGGATAGTTTCACGACTTTACAACACTGTATGGATAATAGAAAATTAAAAAACTGTCAGACATCTCATATCACTCTGTCCCTCTGTTTGAGTATATGTGCTTCAGACTTCCATTGTCTGAGAGAAATTGCGCCCCTACAGGTGCAATTACCGGAGATTTAGTTTCTCTTTTAAATCGGTTAAAATACAAATAAATACTTGGATTTAATTCACACTGACAAGCTAAACCAACATATATGATTATTACCGGGTCAGGGCTCATTAATAATTGATGTGTGGTCAGTGATACGTGAGAAACACGAGAGATGAATCACCGCTCTGAGCATGAGCATCTGGAATGATGAGCTCAGAAAAAACGAGTTTATTCTTGTTTTATAGCTATTAAAAATAAAGTATTGCAGCGATATCACACAATTCACCAATTAGAGCACACCAAGAGCTAAATTCAGATGTTTTTGAACTGTTTGTGTGAAAATGAAATATTCGCGGCTGCCTATCTGAAATCACGCCTCCGATCAGCGCGTACAGTGTCGAGCTCAAAACAAACGAATTTATTCTTGTTTAAGAGCTTTTTTAAATAAAATATTACCACAAATGCACACAATAAACACATTGTAACACTACAAGAGCTAAATGCAGGTGTTTGTGACCCGTTTAAGTGTGCAAGACTATTTGAAAGCGCGACTGGCACAATAACATATATCTCTCGAGCTGCAGGATTCTGCCTTTCGTCGTACGAACGAACACATAACGGACAAGATTATTTCAAAATAGCTTGCCGAATATAAACGAAAACAGCCACGTGAACATAAACCGTTGAGAAATATATCTGAAGTGGATCTACTGGATTTGAATATTAAGTGACCGCATATACCAGCTGCTTCTGTCTTCAATTTTAATCTATATAAAAAATGTAATTCATTCATTTTGGCTGCGTTTTTAATGTGTGTACGTATTTATTTATTTATTATTTTGCTCTAACAAGAATTTATCTATATTTAATTAAATCAATTACATTTTATTTTACATTTGATTTGTCCATTTCTGCATCTAAACGCCTAAAAACATAAAACATGCTCTATTATACTATTGTTAGCAATTTCTTTATCGTCCAATTTATCTGGTGTACACACTTTTATTTTCATAATAAACTTGTTTGTTAGATTATACACAGTTACAGTGGTCTATAATAAATATTAACAGGTTTTATTCAAGCTGTTTAGAATGATTGCAGTAGGCTAAAAAACATTGGAAAACAATAACTGTTGTACTTTTTTATATATTTTGTATAATTTCATAGTTTATGCATTATAGTTATAAAAACAAATACATTTAGCCACTCACATAGAAATCTTAAGCCTTATCCTTTTCTTACAGTTTTAGGAATTTTTAAAAATCGTAAAAAACCTTTTAATAATAAATAATTTCAAACTCAAAAAGTAAATAGTCAGTTCATGCTTTATAAAGCCTTGTCCCAATATTAATAGTCAGTAGTAAGCAGTTTATAAATACAGCTATAAATAGCTTGTTTTTGGTTTATAAGCACATTTATTAAAAAGGAGAGTAAAGGATCAGTTATCTTCCTATGAAAAATAAAAAAATAAAAATAAACAAACAACAACACAGATTGATACAGAACTCAGAAATTCTATTGTGGATTTATGATAAAATCAGCCTGTAAATGAATTCATTCTCCTCCAAGAAGACATAAGTAGTTCACACCAAACTTTTTTTTTAACATGAAGCCAATATACTGAAGATGTTAAATTGCGAATGGGTTTAGGATACCTTAAATGGTGTGGCCATAGCGATTTATTAAAGTAACATAAAAAAATACAATAGTTATTTTACTATATCTTTAAATTTTTTCATTCCAAACTCTTCATAATTTTTTATATACGTAGAAGTCATCATTTGAAGGAAGCACAGTAAGTTTCAAAGCTTTATCATTTTCAAGAGCCAGCATAAAATTAAAACTATCATAACTTATAAATGAAGCTTGCAATTCTTAGTACCAATAATGGCCACCAGATGGAGCTATAGGATTACTTTTAAATAATTATTGTAGAAACAAGTATGATTTAAATCATTTATAGAAATCTTTCAAAGAAAAATAATATGAATTTTATGTATTTTACTGATAAAATGACCCTCACTTAATTAGAATAACAAGCGGAGGTTTTGTGAACTGTATATTAAGAATAATTCTTTATAGGCTTTATGGACAGATACGTTTTGAGTGACTCTTGAAGGTTCAGCACAACATCCTCTTTTACCACTGTTTAAAGAATTTATCTTACAGAACAGATGCGAATGAATTTTGGATAGCTTGAATGGTTTTGTCGTGGTGATTTTTTGAAATAACAGTAAAAAAGTAACCAGTAAATGTCTTTTATTTTTTTAAAGTGCAGCTTCTAAACACTTCAAAAAAATTTACACATAGAAGACAAGTCATTCTGAGGAAATATGCATAGTTTCATGACTATACAACACTATATGGATGATAGAAAATTAAAAAACTATCATACATCTGATGTCACTCTGTCCATCTGTCACTGTGGGTAATGTGTGTGTGTGTGTGTGTGTGTGTGTGTTAAGTGAATTAGGTGTGAAACTATCAGGGAGCATTTAGTCTCCAGTGCCAACATTTTACAGAACTGGCACTTTCCTGGAGTCTCAGAATTACAATGTGTCAGGTTCTGAGAAATCAAAGATTCCAAAAAATTATTTAATTAGAATACCATGAAGTATTGTGATATACTATATATTAAGACTTTATATATAGGCTTTATGAACAGATTAGAGTGACTCGTGAAGGACCAGCACCACCTACTCGTCCGATGGTTTGAGGAATATATCTTCCATAATCCGGGATTAAGATTTAGGAGCTCATTTTTATTCCACCTCCTTTCCTGAAAGTTTGTCTTGCAGAATTGACTAAAAATTAATCTTCACATTAATTCCTAATTATTTTGCAATTATTTTTGTCAGTTCTTCTTGACCTGTTTTTTTTTCTGCTTCTTTTCTGACCTCATGACCCAGTCAGCATTTTTGTACAATGGTCAAGTCTTAACTTATCCATTTCTGTATTGCATTTGTGTTTGATATTTCTCATGGTTATTTCATAATTTTCGACTTTGAGTTAAAACAGTTTGAGTTAAAACTCTTTTTTAGCGCATTTCATCTGTAAAAGAAAACATGCCTAATATTTCTGCACATGAATATAAGGAGTTTTTCTCTTCCAGCTTTCCTGGACTATTGTATAGCACTCATAAATGATTAAAAAAAATAATAATGGTAGTTATTAAGATTGATATGGTTTGGAATTGGTAAAATGTGCTTGGAAAAAAATCACAATAAAACAATGTTTTAATGTTTAAGTTTGGAATATTAACTGACATGAATGAATGCTATATAAATATTGTTCATGTTAACATAATGTTTATAAATGAAATCTTATTGTAAAGTGTTACTATATATATATATATATATATATATATATATATATATATATTGTTCTGTGAATGCGATTTTAAAGTCTAGATGATTCGGATTAACCCTTTAACCGCCATTTCCTTTAAAACTTCACTGCCAGAGGGATATTGTGAATGCATGTGCCCGCTGGGCACAGTTTACCTGATGCCACCGGGGTGGCGATGGCATTGGTGGCTTGAGCCCGCCATCGCTGCTTGCAGCTATATTTTTTTATTATAATTATTATTATTAGGGCTCAAGCCCAAAGGGCGAGAGGCCTATTGTTTTCCTTAGGATTATTTTTTATTATTATTATTATTATTATTATTATTATTATTATTATTTTTTTTTTCCAACGTCTCGGGGGCTTTTGGGGCCCTTAACGTGCTTAAAAAGTCTTGAAAATTGGCACACAGATTGGAACCTGCGGCCATTAGGGCCGGGCAGAGACTGATACACGGGCGTGGCACAGGGGCTCTACAGCGCCCCCTGGAATATGGAGGGCCATATATCATACATTCTTGCTCGTAGACGTATGAAACTCGGTACACATATAAATCTCATCAATCCAAACAACTTTTGTATTGCATATCATGGGCTCCGCCCAACAGGAAGTTGGCTATTTAGGGTTTAGTATTCAAATTTTTCGTCAAAGTTGTGGGGGCTTTTGGGGTCCTTAACATACTCAAAAACTCTTGAAAATTTGCGCACACTTTGGAATCTGTGGCCTTTAGGAGCCTGCAGAGGCTGGGACCCGGGCGTGGCACAGGGGCTCTACGGCGCCCCCTGGAACACAGTCAGAAATGTTGATGTATAGCTCACACATACTTGCACATATTCATATGAAACTCAGTACACATATAGATCTCATCGTGCCGAACAACTTTCGTATTGCATGTCATAGGCTCCACCCAACAGGAAGTCAGCTATTTAGAGTTATGTAAAAAGCGCATGCTCTGGAATTTGAAATACTTGTCATAGGTTTTTTTCTCGATTGCCGCCAAACTCGGTCAACATGATCTCAAGACACTGGGGATGAAAAATTGCCAGGGGATTTTTGATATCTCGAACGGTTTGCTCGTGGCGAGGCGTTGAAATTATGGCGAGAAATGAGAAACAGGAAGTGTCTAATACCGTCCACATACATTTCCTGATTTTAATCAAACTTCATCAGATTATTCGTTGTATGATGTCGATCGCATATATGTGACTATTAGGAGTCAAAGTTATAGCGCCACCAACTGGCAGAAGGAAGTGTGTCATTTTCAAAATGATTTGAATTCAGCATCTTATTATTACTCGATTTGCTTCAAACTTCATCAGAATAATGTTAAAACACAGCCGATATAAATCTGCAAGGGGGATATTGATATCTAAAAAATTGTTGGCGTGGCAACATGTCAAACTGGAATACTTCTCAGGTGATTTTGAGGCAAATAACATACTTAGAATTTCACAAAACTCTGAACACACATCAGTATTTCTGATAGGAACTTAAATTGTGAATGGATTTTGGATAGCTTGAATGGTTTTGCCGTGGTGATTTTTTGAAATTACCTTACAAAGGGAATCATTATTGTATTTTTAAAATGCAGCTTCCAAACACGTCAAAGAATTTTTTCATACAGATGAAAAAGTCATTCTGAGGAAATATGCATAGTTTCAAGACTTTACAACACTGTATGGATAACAGAAAATTAAAAAACTCTCAGACATCTCATCTCACTTTGTCCCTCTGTTTGAGTATGTGTGCTTCAGACTTCCATTGTCTGAGAGAAATTGCGCCCCTACAGGTGCAATTACCGGACTTTTACTTTCATTTTTAAATCGGTTAAAAATACAAATAAATACTTAGATTTAATTCACACTGACAAGCTAAACCAACATATCTGATTATTACCGGTTCAGGGCTCATGGATAAATTATTTCTGGCCAGAGATACGTGAGAAATAGGAGAGATGAATCACCGCTGTGATCACGAGCGTCTGGAGTAAAGAGCTCAGAAAAAACTAATTTATTCCTGTTTTATAGCTTTTAAAAATAAATTATTACAGCGATATCACACAATCAACCAATTAGAACACACCAAGAGCTAAATTCAGATGTTTTTGAACTGTTTGTGTGAAAATGAAATATTTGCAGCTGCCTATCTGAAATCACGCCTCCGATCAGCGCTTACAGTGTCGAGCTCAAAACAAACGAATTTATTCTTGTTTAAGAGCTTTTTTAAATAAAACATTACCACAAATGCACACAATAAACCCATTGTAACACATCAAGAGGTAAATGCAGGTGTTTGTGACCCGTTTAAGTGCGCAAGACTATTTGAAAGCGAGACTGGCAGAATAACATATCTCTCGAGCTGCAGGATTCTGGCTTTCGTCGTACGAACGAACACATCACGGACAAGATTATTTCAAAACACATAATAGCTTGGCGACTATAAACGAAAACAGCCACGTGAACATAAACTGTTGAGAAATATATCTGAAGTGGATCTACTGGATTTTAATATTAAGTGACCGCATATACCAGCTGCTTCTGTCTTCAATTTTAATCTATATAAAAAATGAAATTCATTCATCTTGGCTGCTTTTTTAATGTGTGTACGTATTTATTTATTTATTTATTATTTTGCTCTAACAAGAATTAATCTATATTTAATTAAATCAATTACATTTTATTTTACATTTGATTTGTCCATATCTGCATCTAAACGCCTAAAAACCTAAAACATGCTCTATTATACTATTGTTAGCAATTTCTTTATCGTCCAATTTATCTGGTGTACACACTTTTATTTTCATAATAAACTTGTTTGTTAGATTATACACAGTTACAGTGGTCTATAATAAATATTAACAGGTTTTATTCAAGCTGTTTAGAATGATTGCAGTAGGCTAATTTTTTTTTTATGTAAATCCAAAAAAAAAAAAAAAAAAAAAAAAAAAAAAACATTGGAAAACAATGACTGTTGTACTTTTTTATACATTTTGTATAATTTCATAGTTTATGCATTATAGTTATAAAACAAATAAATGTAGCCACTCACATAGAAATCTTAGGCCTTATCCTTTTCTGACAGTTTTAGGGATTTTTAAAAATCCTAAAAAACCCTAATTTGTGCTGCAAATAATAATTTCAAACTCAAAAAGTAAATAGTCAGTTCATGCTTTATAAAGCCTTGTCCCAATATTAATAGTCAGTAGTAAGCAGTTTATAAATACAGCTATAAATAGCTTGTTTTTGGTTTATAAGCACATTTATTAAAAAGGAGAGTAAAGGATCAGTTATCTTCCTATGAAAAATAAAAGATAAAAATAAACAAACAACAACACAGATTGATACAGAACAGAAAAATAAATTTTATTGTGGATTTATGATAAAATCAGCCTGTAAATGAATTCATACTCCTCCTCATACTACTCCATACTCCTTTTTCAACATGATGCCAATATACTGAGATGTTAAATTGTGAATGGGTTTAGGATAGCTTAAATGGTGTTGCCATAGAGATTTATTAATGTAACATAAAAAAATACAATAGTTATTTTACTATATCTTTAAAATTTTTCATTCTAACTCTTCATAATTTTTTATATAAGTAGAAGTCCTCATTTGAAGGAAGCACAGTAAGTTTCATAGCTTTTTCATTTTCAAGAGCCAGCCTAAAATTAAAACTATCATAACTTATAAATCAAGCTTGCAATTCTTAGTACCAATAATGGTCACCAGAGGGAGCTATAGGATTACTTTTAAATAATTATTGTAGAAACGAGTATGATTTAAATAATTTATAGAAATCTTTCAAATAAAATAATATGTATTTTAGGAATTTTACTGATAAAAATGACCCTCACTTAATTAGAATAACAAGCTGAAGTATTGTGAACTGTATATTAAGAATAATTCTTTATAGGCTTTATGGACAGATACGTTTTGAGTGACTCTTGAAGGATCAGCACCACATCCTCTTTTACCACTGTTTAAAGAACTAATCTTACAGAACAGGTGTGAATGAATTTTGGATAGCTTGAATGGTTTTGTCGTGGTGATTTTTTGAAATAATAGTAAAAAAGGAACCAGTAAATGTCTTTTTATTTTTTTTAAAGTGCAGCTTCTAAACACTTAAAAAAAATGTACACATAAAAGACAAGTCATTCTGAGGCATATTTCCTCAGAATGACTGGTCTCATGACAATAGTTTCATGACTATACAACACTATATGGATGATAGAAAATAAAAAAACTATCATACATCTAATGTCACTCAGTCCCACTGTCACTGTGGGTAGTGTGTGTGTGTGTGTGTGTTTGTGTGTGTGTTAAGTGAATTAGGTGTGAAACTATCAGGGAGCATTTAGTCTCCAGCGCCAACATTTTACAGAACTGCCACTTTCCTGGAGTCTCCAGAATTACTCGGTGTCCGGCTCTGAGAGACTTAAGATCCCAAAAAATGATTTAATTAGAATACCATGAAGTATTGTGAAATACTATATATTAAGGCTTTATATATAGGCTTTATGAACAGATTAGAGTGACTCGTGAAGGACCAGCACCACCTCCTCTTGTTCGATGGTTTGAGGAGTATATCTTCCAGAATCTGGGATTAAGATTTAAGAGCTCATTTTTATTCCACCTCCTTTCCTGAAAGTCTGTCTTGCAGAATTGACTAAAAATTAATCTTCACATTATTTCCTAATTATTTTGCAATTCTTTTTGTCAGTTCTTCTTGACCTGTTTTTCTCTTCCAGCTTTCCTGGACTATTGTATAGCACTCATAAATGATTAAATAAAAAATAATGGTAGTTATTAAGATTGATATGGTTTGGAATTGGTAAAAAATGCTTGGAAAAAAATCACAATAAAACAATGTTTTAATGTTTAAGTTTGGAATATTAACTGACGTGAATGAATGCTATATAAACATTGTTCATGTTAACATAATGTTTATGAATGGAATCTTATTGTAAAGTGTTACTAAAGTTATATATATATATATATTGTTCTGTGAATGTGATTTTAAAGTCTAGATGATTCGGATTAACCCTTTAACTGCCATATCCTTTAAAACCTCACTGCCAGAGGGATATTGTGAATGCATGTGCCCGCTGGGCACAGTTTACCTGATGCCACCGGGGTGGCGATGGCACTGGTGGCTTGAGCCCGCCATCGCTGCTTGCAGCTATATTTATTATTATTATTATTATTATTATTTTTTTTTTCCAACGTCTCGGGGGCTTTTGGGGCCCTTAACGTGCTTAAAAAGTCTTGAAAATTGGCACACAGATTGGAACCTGCGGCCATTAGGGCCGGGCAGAGACTGATACACGGGCGTGGCACAGGGGCTCTACAGCGCCCCCTGGAATATGGAGGGCCATATATCATACATTCTTGCTCGTAGACGTATGAAACTCGGTACACATATAAATCTCATCAATCCAAACAACTTTTGTATTGCATATCATAGGCTCCGCCCAACAGGAAGTTGGCTATTTAGGGTTTAGTATTCAAATTTTTCGTCAAAGTTGTGGGGGCTTTTGGGGTCCTTAACATACTCAAAAACTCTTGAAAATTTGCGCACACTTTGGAATCTGTGGCCTTTAGGAGCCTGCAGAGGCTGGGACCCGGGCGTGGCACAGGGGCTCTACGGCGCCCCCTGGAACACAGTCAGAAATGTTGATGTATAGCTCACACATACTTGCACATATTCATATGAAACTCAGTACACATATAGATCTCATCGTGCCGAACAACTTTCGTATTGCATGTCATAGGCTCCGCCCATCAGGAAGTCAGCTATTTAGAGTTATGTAAAAAGCGCATGCTCTGGAATTTGAAATACTTGTCATAGGTTTTTTTCTCGATTGCCGCCAAACTCGGTCAACGTGATCTCAAGACACTGGGGATGAAAATTTGCCAGGGGATTTTTGATATCTCGAACGGTTTGCTCGTGGCGAGGCGTTGAAATTATGGCGAGAAATGAGAAACAGGAAGTGTCTAATACCGTCCACATACATTTCCTGATTTTAATCAAACTTCATCAGATTATTCGTTGTATGATGTCGATCGCATATATGTGACTATTAGGAGTCAAAGTTATAGCGCCACCAACTGGCAGAAGGAAGTGTGTCATTTTCAAAATGATTTGAATTCAGCATCTTATTATTACTCGATTTGCTTCAAACTTCATCAGAATAATGTTAAAACACAGCCGATATAAATCTGCAAGGGGGATATTGATATCTAAAAAATTGTTGGCGTGGCAACATGTCAAACTGGAATACTTCTCAGGTGATTTTGAGGCAAATAACATACTTAGAATTTCACAAAACTCTGAACACACATCAGTATTTCTGATAGGAACTTAAATTGTGAATGGATTTTGGATAGCTTGAATGGTTTTGCCGTGGTGATTTTTTTAAATGACCTTACAAAGGGAATCATTATTGTATTTTTAAATTGCAGCTTCCAAACACGTCAAATAATTTTTTCATACAGATGAAAAAGTCATTCTGAGGAAATATGCATAGTTTAACGACTTTACAACACTGTATGGATAACAGAAAATTAAAAAACTGTCAGACATCTCATCTCACTCTGTCCCTCTGTTTTAGTATATGTGCTTAGACTTCCATTGTCTGAGAGAAATAGCGCCCCTACAGGTTCAATTCCCGAACTTTTACTTTCACTTTTAAATCGGTTAAAAATACAAATAAATACTTAGATTTAATTCACACTGACAAGCTAAACCAACATATCTGATTATTACCGGTTCAGGGCTCATGGATAAATTATTTCTGGCCAGAGATACGTGAGAAATAGGAGAGATGAATCACGCTGTGATCACGAGCGTCTGGAGTAAAGAGCTCAGAAAAAACGAATTTATTCCTGTTTTAAAGCTTTTAAAAATAAATTATTACAGCGATATCACACAATCAACCAATTAGAACACACCAAGAGCTAAATTAAGATGTTTTTGAACTGTTTGTGTGAAAATGAAATATTTGTGGCTGCCTATCTGAAATCACCGCTCCGATCAGCGCGTACAGTGTCGAGCTCAAAACAAACGAATTTATTCTTGTTTAAGAGCTTTTTTAAATAAAATATTACCACAAATGCACACAATAAACCCATTGTAACACTACAAGAGCTAAATGCAGGTGTTTGTGACCCGTTTAAGTGTGCAAGACTATTTGAAAGCGCGACTGGCAGAATAACATATCTCTTGAGCTGCAGGTTTCTGTCTTTCGTCGTACGAACGAACACATCACGGACAAGATTATTTCAAAATACATAATAGCTTGGCGAATATAAACGAAAACAGCCACGTGAACATAAACTGGATCTACTGGATTTGAATATTAAAGTGACCACATTTACCACTTGCTTCTGTCTTCAATTTTAATCTATATAAAAAAGGAAACTCATTCGACTTGGCTGCTTTTTTAATGTGTGCGTATTTATTTATTTACCTTTTTATACATTTTGTATAATTTCATAGTTTGTGTATTACAATTATAAAAACAAAAATAAATTTAGCCACTCACATAGAAATAGCTTAGGCCTTAACCTTTTTCTGTCAGTTTTAGGGATTTTTAAAAATCCTAAAAAAAACTTATTTGTGCTGCAAATAATAATTTCAAACTCATTTGATACTGACCTATGACATCCTGTGACATTATATTTATTTTAATTTACATAATCTCATGGATGTAACAGTAAATCTGTTCAGCTCACAGATCAATACTAAGCTGTAATGCAAGCAGAACTTTCACAAATGCTTATGAGTCATTTAAGGATTTGATAACACTGTAAAATAATGTCTAATGTGTTAACATTAGCAAATTCATTGATAACACTTCATAATAACTGCACTCATTATTAAATAGTCAGTTCATGCTTTATAAAGCCTTGTCCCAATATTAATAGTCAGTAGTAAGCAGTTTATAAATACAGCTATAAATAGCTTGTCCTTGGTTTATAAGCACATTTATTAAAAAGGAGAGTAAAGGGTCAGTTATCTTCCTATGAAAAATAAAAGATAAAAATAAACAAACAACAACACAGATTGATACAGAACTCAGAAATTTTATTGTGGATTTATGATAAAATCAGCCTGTAAATGAATTCATACTCCTCCTCATACTACTCCATACTCCTTTTTCAACATGATGCCAATATACTGAGATGTTAAATTGTGAATGGGTTTAGGATAGCTTAAATGGTGTTGCCATAGAGATTTATTAAAGTAACATAAAAAATACAATAGTTATTTTACTATATCTTTAAAATTTTTCATTCTAACTCTTCATAATTTTTTATATAAGTAGAAGTCCTCATTTGAAGGAAGCACAGTAAGTTTCATAGCTTTATCATTTTCAAGAGCCAGCATAAAATTAAAACTATCATAACTTATAAATCAAGCTTGCAATTCTTAGTACCTATAATGGCCACCAGAGGGAGCTATAGGATTACTTTTAAATAATTATTGGAGAAACGAGTATGATTTAAATAATTTATAGAAATCTTTCAAATAAAATAATATGTATTTTAGGAATTTTACTGATAAAATGACCCTCACTTAATTAGAATAACAAGCTGAAGTATTGTGAACTGTATATTAAGAATAATTCTTAATAGGCTTTATGGACAGATACGTTTTAAGTGACTCTTGAAGGTTCAGCACCACATCCTCTTTTACCACTGTTTAAAGAATTAATCTTACAGAACAGGTGTGAATGAATTTTGGATAGCTTGAATGGTTTTGTCGTGGTGATTTTTTGAAATAATAGTAAAAAAGGAACCAGTAAAAAAAAGTGCAGCTTCTAAACACTTCAAAAAAATGTACACATAGAAGACAAGTCATTCTGAGGAAATATGCATAGTTTCATGACTATACAACATTATATGGATGACAGAAAATTAAAAAACATACATCTGATGTCACTCTGTCCATCTGTCACTGTGTGTGTGTGTTTGTGTGTGTTTTAAGTGAATTAGGTGTGAAACTATCAGTGAGCATTTAGTCTCCAGCGCCAACATTTTACAGAACTGCCACTTTCCTGGAGTCTCAGAATTACAATGTGTCAGGTTCTGAGAGATCTAAGATTCCAAAAAATTATTTAATTAGAATACCATGAAGTATTGTGAAATACTATATATTAAGACTTTATATATAGGCTTAATGAACAGATTAGAGTGACTCGTGAAGGACCAGCACCACCTTCTCTTGTTCGATGGTTTGAGGAATATATCTTCCAGAATCTGGGATTAAGATTTAGGAGCTCATTTTTATTCCACCTCCTTTCCTGAAAGTCTGTCTTGCAGAATTGACTAAAAATTAATCTTCACATTAATTCCTAATTCTTTTGCAATTCTTTTGTCAGTTCTTCTTGACCTGTTTTTCTCTTCCAGCTTTCCTGGACTATTGTATAGCACTCATAAATGATTAAATAAAAAATAATGGTAGTTATTAAGATTGATATGGTTTGGAATTGGTAAAATGTGCTTGGAAAAAAATCACAATAAAACAATGTTTTAATGTTTAAGTTAAATGCTATATAAATATTGTTCATGTTAACATAATGTTTATAAATGAAATCTTATTGTAAAGTGTTACTAAAGTTATATATATATATATATATATATATATTGTTCTGTGAATGTGATTTTAAAGTCTAGATGATTCGGATTAACCCTTTAACTGCCATATCAAGTTCAAGTTCTAGTTCAAGTTCAATTTATTTGTATAGCGCATTTACAACAGCCTCCTGGCTGACCAAAGTGCTTTAACATAAGAGCAAGAATATTACACATACATAAAAATAGACCAGACAAAAAATTTAAAACCACCCATTTCAAAATGTAGCATAACACAGTAGTCAGTACACTAAGGAAAATAAAAAAGTTTTTAGCAAAGATTTAAAAATAGACAAGGAAGGGGCCAGTCTGATCTCTAAAGGCAGGGTATTCCAGAGTCGTGGCCCAGCCACTGCAAATGCACGCTCCCCTCTACGCTCCCCTCTATCCTTTAAAACCTCACTGCCAGAGGGATATTGTGAATGCATGTGCCCGCTGGGCACAGTTTACCTGATGCCACCGGGGTGGTGATGGCATTGGTGGCTTGAGCCCGCCATCGCTGCTTGCAGCTATATTTATTATTATTATTATTTTTTTCTAACGTTACGGGGGCTTTTGGGGCCCTTAACATGCTTAAAAAGTCTTGAAAATTGGCACACACATTGGAACCTGCGGCCATTAGGGCCGGGCAGAGACTGATACACGGGCGTGGCACAGGGGCTCTACAGCGCCCCCTGGAATATGGAGGGCCATATATCATACATACTTGTACGTAGACATACGAAACTCGGTACACATATAAAACTCATCAATACAAACAACTTTCGTATTGCATATCATAGGCTCCGCCCAACAGGAAGTTGGCTATTTAGGGTTTATTATTCATATTTGTCGTCAAAGTTGTGGGGGCTTTTGGAGTCCTTAACATACTCAAAAACTCTTGAAAATTTGCACACACCTTTGGATCTGTGGCCTTTAGGAGCCTGCAGAGGTTGGGACCCGGGCGTGGCACAGGGGCTCTACGGCGCCCCCTGGAACACAGTCATAAATATTGATGTATAGCTCACACATACTTGCTCGTATTAATATGAAACTCAGTACACATATAGATCTCATCATGCCGAACAACTTGCGTATTGCATGTCATAGGCTCCGCCCAACAGGAAGTCAGCTATTTAGAGTTATGTAAAAAGCGCATGCTCTGGAATTTGATATACTTGTCATAGGTTTTTTACTCGATTGCTACCAAACTCGGTCAACATGATCTCAAGACATTGGGGATGAAAAATTGCCAGGAGATTTTTGATATCTTGAACGGTTTGCTCGTAGCGAGGCGTTGAATTTATGGCGAGAATTGAGAAACAGGAAGTGTCTAATACCATCCACATACATTTCCTAATTTTAATCAAACTTCATCAGATTATTCATTGTATGATGTCGATCGCATATATGTTACTATTAGGAGTCAAAGTTATAGCGCCACCAACTGGCAGCAGGAAGTGTGTCATTTTCAAAATGCTTTGAATTCAGCATCTTATTTTTACTCGATTTACTTCAAACTTCATCAGAATAATGTTAAAACACAGCCGATATTAATCTGCTGGGGGGATATTGATATCTAAAAATATTGTTGCCGTGGCAACATGTCAAACTGGAATACTTCTCAGGTGATTTTGAGGCATATAACATGCTTAGAATTTCATCAAACTCAGAACACATATCAGTATTAGTGACAGCTAGACACTGGCAAAAGTTCATAAGAGGGCGTGGAAGAGGCACTCTATAGCGCCACCTTTTGTCAAAAGTGAGGGGGTTAGTTTTAGCTACAGACACCAAACTCAGTACAAAAATTGTTCTTATCAAGACGGACAACTTTCTAATTCACAGTCATCAGCTACGACCAACAGGAAGTCGGCTATTTTGATTTGAATGTGGATTGTTTTTTACATTTAGCTGTGAATTAATGCATACTGCTCAGAGGAGAGTAACACTATACACACCAAACTTGGTGTACATGTTGAAAAAACATTGAGGAACTTAAATTGTGAATGGGTTTTGGATAGCTTGGATGGTTTTGTCGTGGTGATTTTTTAAAATGACAATAAAGATGGAATTATTAATTTTCCTGCATTTTTAAATTCCAAACACTTCAAAACCTTTTTTCATACAGAAAAAAAGTTATTCTGAGTAAATATGCATAGTTTCATGACTTTACAACACTGTATGGATAACAGAAAATTAAAAAACTGTCAGACATCTCATATCACTCTGTCCATCTGTTTGAGTGTGTGTGCTTAGACTTCCACAGTCTGAGAGAAATAGCGCCCCTACAGGTGCAGTTACCGGACTAAAAAAGGGAGGAGACTGTCTTTTTGTTTCACTTTTAAATCGGTTAAAATACAAATAAATACTTGGATTTAATTCACGCTGACAAACTAAACCAACATATATGATTATTATCAGGTCAGGGCTCAGTAATAATGGATGTGTATTCAGTGATATGTGAGAAACAGGAGAGATGAATCACCACTCTGTGCAGGAGCGTGTGGAATGACGAGCTCAGAAAAAAACGAGTTTATTCTTGTTTTATAGCTATTAAAAATAAAGTATTGCAGCGATATCACACAATTCACCAATTAGAGCACACCAAGAGCTAAATTAAGATGTTTTTGAACTGTTTGTGTGAAAATGAAATATTCGCGGCTGCCTATCTGAAATCACTGCCTCCGATCAGCGCGCACAGTGTCACAAGTTCAAAACTAACGAATTTATTCTTGTTTAAGAGTTTTTTAAAATAAATTATTGCCATAAATGCACACAATACATCCATTATAACACAACACGAGCTAAATATAGGTGTTTGTGACCCGTTTAAGTGTGCAAGACTATTTGAAAGCGCGACTGGCAGAATAACATATATCTCTCGAGCTGCAGGATTCTGCCTTTCGTCGTAAGAACGAACACATCACGGACAAGATTATTTCAAAATACATAATAGCTTGGCTAATATAAACGAAAACAGCCACGTGAACATAAACTGTTGAGTATTAAATCTGAAGTGGATCTACTGGATTTTAATATTAAGTGACCGCATATACCTGCTTCTGTCTTCAATTTTAATCTATATAAAAAATTAAACTCATTCATCTTGGCTGCTTTTTTAATGTGTGTACGTATTTATTTATTATTTTGCTCTAACAAGACTTAATCTATATTTAATTAAATCAATTACATTTTATTTTACATTTGATTTGTCCATTTCTGCATCTAAACGCCTAAAAACCTAAAACATGCTCTATTAAACTATTGTTAGCAATTTCTTTATCGTCCAATTTATCTGGTGTACAAGCTTTTATTTTCATAATAAACTCGTTTGTTAGATTATACACAGTTACAGTGGTCTATAATAAATATTGACAGGTTTTATTCAAGCTGTTTAGAATGATTTCCGAAGGCTAATTTTTTAAAATGTAAATCCAAAAAATAAAATAAAAAAATAAATAAAATTTTAATAAATAAAAAACATTGGAAAATAATGACTTGTACTTTTTTATACATTTTGTATAGTTTCATAGTTTATGCATTATAGTTATAAAAACAAATAAATTTAGCCAGTCACATAGAAACCTTGGGCCTTATCCTTTTCTGACAGTTTTAGGGATTTTTAAAAATCCTAAAAAACCTTATTAGTGCTGCAAATAATAATTTCAAACTAATTTGATACTGACCTCTGACATCCTGTGACATGATATTTATTTGAATTTACATAATCTCATGGATGTAACAGTAAAACTGTTCAGCTCACAGATCAAGACTAAGCTGTAATGCAAGCAGAACTTTCACAAATGCTTGTAGGTCAATAAAATCATTACACAACACTTACAAATCATTTAAGGGATTTGATAACACTGTAAAATAATGTCTAATTTGTTAACATTAGCAAATGCATTGATAACACTTTATAATAACTGCACTCATTAGTAAATAGTCAGTTCATGCTTCATAAAGCCTTGTCCCAATATTAATAGTCAGTAGTAAGCAGTTTATAAATACAGCTATAAATAGCTCATTTATTAAAAAGGAGAGTAAAGGGTCAGTTATCTTCCTATGAAAAATAAACAAATAAAAATAAACAAACAGCAACACAGATTGATACAGAACTCAGAAATGTTATTGTGGATTTATGATAAAATCAGCCTGTAAATGAATTCATACTCCTCCAAGAAGACACAAGTAGTTCACACCAAATTTTTTTAACATGAAGCCATATACTGAAGATGTTAAATTGCGAATGGGTTTAGGATACCTTAAATGGTGTGGCCATAGAGATTTATTAAAGTAACATAAAAAAGATACAATAGTTATTTTACTATATCTTTAAAATTTTTAATTCCAACTCTTCATAATTTTTTATATACGTAGAAGTCATCATTTGAAGGAAGCACAGTAAGTTTCATAGCTTTATCATTTTCAAGAGCCAGCATAAAATTAAAACTATCATAACATATAAATCAAGCTTGCAATTCTTAGTACCAATAATGGCCACCAGATGGAGCTATAGGATCACTTTTAAATAATTATTGTAGAAACAACTATGATTTAAATCATTTATAGAAATCTTTCAAAGAAAAATAATATGAATTTTATGTATTTTACTGATAAAATGACCCTCACTTTATTAGAATAACAAGCTGAAGTATTGTGAACTGTATATTAAGAATAATTTCTTTATAGGCTTTATGGACAGATAAGTTTTGAGTGACTCTTGAAGGATCAGCACCACATCCTCTTTTACCAGTTTAAAGAATGTATCTTACAGAACAGGTGCGGATGAATTTTGAATGGCTTGAATGGTTTTGTCGTGGTGATTTTTTGAAATAACAGTAAAATTAACCAGTAAATGTCTTTTATTTTTTTAAGTGCAGCTTCTAAACACTTCAAAAAAATGTACACATAGAAGACAAGTCATTCTGAGGAAATATGCATAGTTTCATGACTATACAACACTATATGGATGATAGAAAATTAAAAAACTATCATACATCTGATGTCACTCTGTCCCTCTGTCACTGTGGGTAATGTGTGTGTGTGTTAAGTGAATTAGGTGTGAAACTATCAGGGAGCATTTAGTCTCCAGTGCCAACATTTTACAGAACTGCCACTTTCCTGGAGTCTCAGAATTACAATGTGTCAGGTTCTGAGAAATCAAAGATTCCAAAAAATGATTTAATTAGAATACCATGAAGTATTGTGAAATACTATATATTAAGACTTTATATATAGGCTTTATGAACAGATTAGAGTGACTCGTGAAGGACCAGCACCACCTCCTCTTGTCCGATGGTTTGAGGAATATATCTTCCAGAATCCGGGATTAAGATTTAGGAGCTCATTTTTATTCCACCTCCTTTCCTGAAAGTCTGTCTTGCAGAATTGACTAAAAATTAATCTTCACATTAATTCCTAATTATTTTGCAATTATTTTTGTAAGTTCTTCTTGACCTGTTTTTTTTCTCTTCTTCTTCTTTTCTGACCTCATGACCCAGTCAGCATTTTGGTACAATGGTCAAGTCTTAACTTATCCATTTCTGTATTGCATTTGTGTTTGATATTTCTCATGGGTATTACATAATTTTCGACTTTGAGTTAAAACAGTTTGAGTTAAAACTCTTTTTTAGCGCATTTCATCTGTAAAAGAAAACATGCCTAATAATTCTGCACATGAATATAAGGAGTTTTTCTCTTCCAGCTTTCCTGGACTATTGTATAACACTCATAAATTATTAAATAAAAAATAATGGTAGTTATTAAGATTGATATGGTTTGGAATTGGTAAAATGTGCTTGGAAAAAAATCACAATAAAACAATGTTTTAATGTTTAAGTTTGGAATATTAACTGACATGAATGAATGCTATATAAATATTGTTCATGTTAACATAATGTTTATAAATGAAATCTTATTGTAAAGTGTTACTATATATATATATATATATATATATATATATATATATATATATATATATATATGTTAGGGCCGGGACTCGATTAAAAAAAATAATCTAATTAATTAGAGGCTTTGTAATTAATTAATCGAAATTAATCGCATTTTAATCGCATATAAATATTTGACCTGAGAATTTTTTTTTCACATGGATTTATAATATACCATTGAATAATGACTGAATACATAAGCTTAAGCAACAAAATATTGTTTATTTTTGTTCAACCAAGTGTAGCAGACCAGTGCAATTTTTGCCATGAAGTGTAGCAATAGCATATTTAGAAACAATTTAGAAATAGTACATTTCAGAAATTCAGGAAGCTTATAGGTGCTGGAACCTTCTGTAAAGAGTTTTTTAAGTAAAACACAATACTGTCAATTACATTCAGAACATTGGAAACACTGACTATTAGAAAACATCTCTCTGTTGCTTCAGAGGCCATAACATACTAAGTCCAACTCTCAATAACCTTGGCCAAAACAATAACGAGTTCAACATAAACTGTTGCACCAACAAAATAATATATAGTTCAACATAAAGTGTAAAGTCCACGCTAGCTGCTATATGTTTTGCGTTGAGGTGATACTTGAGGCTCGATGTGCTGCAGTGATATCATAGACAGTAGTGATATGCGAAGCGAACGCCAGTTGGTGCTTCAGTATAATCGGTCCGCCGAAACAAATCCAGTGAGAAACGTTCTGCGGTGCAAAAATAAGTTATTAAAAATGCGGGAATTTATTTTTCTGTAATTAATTAATCTTAGTTAACGCGTTATTTTTTGTGTAATTAATTAATCTCAATTAACGCGTTAAAGTCCCGGCCCTAATATATATATATATATATATATATATATATATATATATATATATATATATATATATATATATATATATATATATATATATATATATATATATTGTTCTGTGAATGTGATTTTAAAGTCTAGATGATTCGGATTAACCCTTTAACCGCCATATCCTTTAAAACCTCACTGCCAGAGGGATATTGTGAATGCATGTGCCCGCTGGGCACAGTTTACCTGATGCCACCGGGGTGGCGATGGCATTGGTGGCTTGAGCCCGCCATCGCTGCTTGCAGCTATATTTAGGGCTCAAGCCTGGAGGGCGAGAGCCCTATTGTTTTCCTTAGGATTATTTGTTATTAGGGCTCAAGCCTGGAGGGCGAGAGCCCTATTGTTTTCCTTAGGATTATTAGGGCTCAAGCCTGGAGGGCGAGAGCCCTATTGTTTTCCTTAGGATTATTTGTTATTATTATTATTATTATTATTATTATTTATTATTATTATTTTTCTTCAAGGTTTCGGGGGCTTTTGGGGCCCTTAACATGCTTAAAAAGTCTTGAAAATTGGCACACACATTGGAACCTGCGGCCATTAGGGCCGGGCAGAGACTGATACACGGGCGTGGCACAGGGGCTCTACAGCGCCCCCTGGAATATGGAGGGCCATATATCATACATACTTGCACGTAGACGTACGAAACTCGGTACACATATAGAACTCATCAATACAAACAACTTTCGTATTGCATATCATAGGCTCCGCCCAACAGGAAGTTGGCTATTTGGGGTTTATTATTCATATTTGTCGTCAAAGTTGTTGGGGCTTTTGGAGTCCTTAACATACTCAAAAACTCTTGAAAGTTTGCACACAATTTGGAATCTGTGGCCTTTAGGAGCCTGCAGAGGCTGGGACACGGGCGTGGCACAGGGGCTCTACAGCGCCCCCTGGAACACAGTCATAAATGTTGATGTATAGCTCACACATACTTGCACGTATTAATATGAAACTCAGTACACATATAGATCTCATCGTGCCGAACAACTTGCGTATTGCATGTCATAGGCTCCGCCCAACAGGAAGTCAGCTATTTAGAGTTATGTAAAAAGCGCATGCTCTGGAATTTGAAATACTTGTCATAGGTTTTTTACTCGATTGCCGCCAAACTCGGTCAACATGATCTCAAGACACTGGGGATGAAAAATTGCCAGGGGATTTTTGATATCTCAAACGGTTTGCTCGTGGCGAGGCGTTGAAATTATGGCGAGAAATGAGAAACAGGAAGTGTCTAATACCATCCACATACATTTCCTGATTTTAATCAAACGTCATCAGATTATTCTTTGTATGATGTCGATCGCATATATGTGACTATTAGGAGTCAAAGTTATAGCGCCACCAACTGGCAGCAGGAAGTGTGTCATTTTCAAAATGCTTTGTATTCAGCATCTTATTTTTACTCGATTTGCTTCTGATATCTAAAAATATTGTTGCCGTGGCAACATGTCAAACTTGAATACTTCTCAGGTGATTTTAAGGCATATAACATACTTAGAATTTCATGAAATTCAGAACACATATCAGTATTTATGATAACTAGACACTGGCAAAAGTTCATAAGAGGGCGTGGAAGAGGCACTCTATAGCGCCACCTTTTGTCAAAAGTGGGGGGGTTAGTTTTAGCTACAGATACCAAACTCGGTACAAAAATTGTTCTTATCAAGACGGACAACTTTCTAATTCACAGTCATCAGCTACGATCAACAGGAAGTCAGCTATTTTGATTTGAATGTGGATTTTTTTTTACATTTAGCTGTGAATTAATGCATACTGCTCAGAGGAGAGTAACACTATACACACCAAACTTTGTCTACATGATGCCAAAACATTTTAAACAACTTAAATTGCCAAAGGATTTTGGATAGCTTGAACGGTTTTGTCGTGGAGATTTTTTTAAATGACAGTAAAAATGGAATTATTAATTGTCCTGCATTTTTAAATTCCAAACACTTCAAAACCTTTTTTCATACAGAAAAAAAGTCATTCTGAGTAAATATGGATAGTTTCACGACTTTACAACACTGTATGGATAACAGAAAATTAAAAAAACTGTCAGACATCTCATCTCACTCTGTCCCTCTGTTTGAGTATTATGTGCTTAGACTTACATTGTCTGAGAGAAAATGCGCCCCTACAGGTGCAATTCCTGAAAGGGAAATTCGACTGAAAGGGAGGAGACTCTCTTTTAGTTTCATTTTTAAATCGGTTAAAATACAAATAAATACTTAGATTTAATTCACACTGACAAGCTAAACCAACATATATGATTATTACCAGGTCAGGGCTCATTAATAATTGATGTGTGGTCAGTGATACGTGAGAAACACGAGAGATGAATCACGCTCTGAGCAGGAGCGTGTGGAATGATGAGCTCAGAAAAAACGAGTTTATTCTTGTTTTATAGCTTTTAAAATTAAAATATTAAAGCGATATTACACAATTCACCAATTAGAACACACCAGGAGCTACATTCAGATGTTTTTGAACTGTTTGTGTGAAAATGAAATATTCGCGGCTGCCTATCTGAAATCACTGCCTCTGATCAGCGCACACAGTGTCACAAGTTCAAAACAAACGAATTTATTCTTGTTTAAGAGCTTTTTCAAATAAAATATTGTCATAAATGCACACAATACACCCATTATAACACAACACGTCCTAAATGCAGGTGTTTGTGACCCGTTTAAGTGTGCAAGACTATTTGAAAGCGCGACTGGCAGAATAACATGTATCTCTCGAGCTGCAGGATTCTGCCTTTCGTCGTAAGAATGAACACATCACGGACAAGATTATTTCAAAATACATAATAGCTTGGCGAATATAAACGAAAACAGCCACGTAGACATAAACTGTTGAGAAATAAATCTGAAGTGGATCTACTGGATTTTAATATTAAGTGACCGCATATACCAGCTGCTTCTGTCTTCAATTTTAATCTACATATAAAAAAGGAAACTCATTCATCTTGGCGGCTTTTTTAATGTGTGTACGTATTTATTTATTATTTTGCTCTAACAAGAATTAATCTATATTTAATTAAATCAATTACATTTTATTTTACATTTGATTTGTCCATTTCTGCATCTAAACGCCTAAAAACATAAAACATGCTCTATTATACTATTGTTAGCAATTTCTTTATCGTCCAATTTATCTGGTGTACACACTTTTATTTTCATAATAAACTTGTTTCTTAGATTATACACAGTTACAGTGGTCTATAATAAATATTAACAGGTTTTATTCAAGCTGTTTAGAATGATTGCAGTAGGCTAATTTGTTTTTATGTAAATCCCAAAAAATAAATTAAATAAATAAAAAACATTGGAAAACAATAACTGTTGTACTTTTTTATACATTTTGTATAATTTCATAGTTTATGCATTATAGTTATAAAAACAAATAAATTTAGCCACTCACATAGAAATCTTAGGCCTTATCCTTTTCTGACAGTTTTAGTTTTTTTTTAAAAATCCTAAAAAACCTTATTTGTGCTGCAGATAATAATTTCAAACTCATTTGATACTGACCTCTGACATCCTGTGACATGATATTTATTTGAATTTACATAATCTCATGGATGTAACCGTAAATCTGTTCAGCTCACAGATCAAGACTAAGCTGTAATGCAAGCAGAACTTTCACAAATGCTTGTAGGTCAATAAAATCATTACAAAACACTTACAAATCATTTAAGGATTTGATAACACTGTAAAATAATGTCTAATTTGTTAAGATTAGCAAATGCATTGATAACACTTTATAATAACTGCACTCATTAGTAAATAGTCAGTTCATGCTTTATAAAGTCTTGTCCCAATATTAATAGTCATTAGTAAGCAGTTTATAAATACAGCTATAAATAGCTTGTTCTTGGTTTTATAAGCACATTTATTAAAAAGGAGAGTAAAGGGTCAGTTATCTTCCTATGAAAAATAAAAAAATTAAAATAAACAAACAACAACACAGATTGATACAGAACTCAGAAATGTTATTGTGGATTTATGATAAACTCAGCCTGTAAATGAATTCATTCTCCTCCAAGAAGACACAAGTAGTTCACACCAAACTGTTTTAACATGAAGCCATATACTGAAGATGTTAAATTGTGAATGGGTTTAGGATACCTTAAATGGTGTGGCCATAGCGATTTATTAAAGTAACATAAAAAAATACAATAGTTATTTTACTATATCTTTAAAATTTTTAATTACAACTCTTCATAATTTTTTATATACGTAGAAGTCATCATTTGAAGGAAGCACAGTAAGTTTCATAGCTTTATCATTTTCAAGAGCCAGCATAAAATTAAAACTATCAAAACATATAAATCAAGCTTGCAATTCTTAGTACCAATAATGGCCACCAGATGGTGCTATAGGATTACTTTTAAATAATTATTGTAGAAACAAGTATGATTTAAATCATTTATAGAAATCTTTCAAAGAAAAATAATATGTATTTTATGTATTTTACTGATAAAATAACCCTCACATAATTAGAATAACAAGCTGAAGTATTGTGAACTGTATATTAAGAATAGTTCTTTATAGGCTTTATGGACAGATACGTTTTGAGTGACTCTTGAAGGATCAGCACCACATCCTCTTTTACCACTGTTTAAAGAATTTATCTTACAGAACAGGTGCGAATTAATTTTGAATAGCTTGAATGGTTTTGTCATGGTGATTTTTTGAAATAACAGTAAAAAAGTAACCAGTAAATGTCTTTTATTTTTTTTAAGTGCAGCTTCTAAACACTTAAAAAAATATACACATAGAAGACAAGTCATTCTGAGGAAATATGCATAGTTTCATGACTATACAACACTATATGGATGATAGAAAATTAAAAAACTATCATATATCTGATGTCACTCTGTCCCTCTGTCACTGTGGGTAATGTGTGTGTGTGTGTGTGTGTGTGTTAAGTGAATTAGGTGTGAAACTATCAGGGAGCATTTAGTCTCCAGTGCCAACATTTTACAGAACTGCCACTTTCCCGGAGTCTCAGAATTACAATGTGTCAGGTTCTGAGAGATCTAAGATTCCAAAAAATGATTTAATTAGAATACCATGAAGTATTGTGAAATACTATATATTAAGACTTTATATATAGGCTTTATGAACAGATTAGAGTGACTCGTGAAGGACCAGCACCACCTCCTCTTGTCCGATGGTTTGAGGAATATATTTTCCTGAATCCGGAATTAAGATTTAGGAGCTCATTTTTATTCCACCTCCTTTCCTGAAAGTCTGTCTTGCAGAATTGACTAAAAATTAATCTTCACATTAATTCCTAATTATTTTGCAATTCTTTTTGTCAGTTCTTCTCAACCTGTTTTTTTCTTCTTCTTTTCTGACCTCATGACCCTGTCAGCATTTTTGTACAATGGTCAAGTCTTAATTTATCCATTTCTGTATTGCATTTGTGTTTGATATTTCTCATGGGTATTTCATAATTTTCGACTTTGAGTTAAAACAGTTTGAGTTAAAACTCTTTTTTAGCGCATTTCATCTGTAAAAGAAAACATGCCTAATAATTCTGCACACATGAATATAAGGAGTTTTTCTCTTCCAGCTTTCCTGGACTATTGTATAGCACTCATAAATGATTAAATAAAAAATAATGGTAGTTATTAAGATTGATATGGTTTGGAATTGGTAAAATGTGCTTGGAAAAAAATCACAATAAAACAATGTTTTAATGTTTAAGTTTGGAATATTAACTGACATGAATGAATTCTATATAAATATTATTCATGTTAACATAATGTTTATAAATGAAATCTTATTGTAAAGTGTTACTAAAGTTATATATATATATATATATATATATATATATATATATATATATATATATATATATATATATATAGTTCTGTGAATGTGATTTTAAAGTCTAGATGATTCGGATTAACCCTTTAACTGCCATATCCCTTAAAACTTCACTGCCAGAGGGATATTGTGAATGCATGTGCCCGCTGGGCACAGTTTACCTGATGCCACCGGGGTGGCGATGGCATTGGTGGCTTGAGCCCGCCATCGCTGCTTGCAGCTATATTTCTTATTATTATTATTATTATTTTTTTTATACCTTCCGGGCATTTTTGGGGGCCTTAACATGCTCAAAAACTCTTGAAAATTGGCACACTCATTGGAATCTGCGGCCATCAGGACGCCACAGAGACTGGGACCCGGGCGTGGCACAGGGGCTCTACAGCGCCCCCTGGAACACAGTCAGACACCTTGAACCATAGCTCACACACACTTGCATGTATTTATATGAAACTCAGTACACTTATAGATCTCATTGAGCTGAACAACTTTCGCGCTCTATGTCATAGGCTCCGCCCAACAGGAAGTCAGCTATTCAGGGCTGTTTAAAAAAAGCATGCTCTGGAATTTGAAATACTCCTCTGAGGTTTTCAACCCGTTCGCCACGAAACTCGGTGAACATGATCTCAAGACATTGGGGATGAAAAATTGCGAGGGGATTTTTGATATCTCGAACGGTTTGCTCGTGGCGAGGCTTTGAAATTATGGCGAGAAATAAGAAACAGGAAATGTCTAATAACATCCACATACATTTCCTGAATTTGATCAAACTTCATTGGTTTGTTCGTTGTATGATACTGATCGTATATATGTGACTATTAAGAGTCAACATTATAGCGCCACCAACTGGCAGCAGGAAGTGTGTCATTTTCCAAATGCTTTGAATTCAGCATCTTATTTTTACTCTATTTACTTAAAACTTCATCAGAATAATGACAAAACACGGCCGATGTAAATCTGTTGTGGGGATATTGATATCTGATATAGTGTTGCCATGGCAACGTGTCAAACTTGAATGTTCTGTTATGGTGAGTTTGAGGCAGACAACAAGCTCAGATTTACATGAAACTCAAAACACATATCAGTATTAGTGATAGCTAGACAATGGCAAAAGCTTTTAAAAGGGCGTGAAGGAGGCACTCTATAGCGCCACCTTTTGTCAAAAGTGGGGGGGTTAGTTTTAGCTACAGACACCAAACTTGGTACATAAATTGTTCTTCTCAAGACGGACAACTTTCTAATTCGCAGTCATAAGCTACGACCAACAGGAAGTTGGCTATTTTGACTTGAATATGGATTTTTGGGAATTTTCTTTTGTGAATTAATGCATACTCCTCCCAGGGGAAGTACACTATACACACCAAACTTTGTCTACATTAAGAAAAACCATTGAGGAACTTAAATTGCGAACGGATTTTGGTTAGCTTGAACGGTTTTGTCGTGGTGAATTTTTGAAATGACAGTAAAAAGGGAAACATTAATTGTCTTGTATGTTTAAATTGCAGCTTCCAAACACTTCAAAGCATTTTTTCATACAAAGATCAAATCATTCTGAGGAAATATGCATAGTTTCACGACTTTACAACACTGTATGGATAAAAGAAAATTAAAAAACTGTCAGACTTCTCAACTGACATGATCTCACTCTGGCCACTCTGTCTGTGTGAGGAAAGGGAGGCGGAGAGGGAGGGGGAGTGTGAGGGGGTTGGTGACTGTGACAGTGTGTGTGGACTGTAGGGAGGGGCTGTCTGGCAGAGAGAGAGAGAGAGAGACCTAATCATCCCTTTAATAATCAGGAAAAAAAAATCTATATTTTAAATTGTTATTGTTTTTGTTGTTGCTAATGGTGGTGTTTTTTCCTTTCATTACAGGTTAAGAAATCTCTTAGGCCTTATCCTTTTCTGACAGTTTTAGGGATTTAAAAACATCCTAAGAACCCTAATTTGTGCTGCAAATAATAATTTCAAACTCATTTGATACTGACCTATGACAACCTGTGACGTGACATGACATTTATTAATCTCATGGATGTAACAGTAAAACTCTTCAACTGACAGATAAAGCTGCAATGCAAGCAAAACTATTTCACAAATGCTTATAGGTCATTAAAATCATTACAAAACACTAATACATTATTTAAGGATTTGGTAACACTGTAAAATAATGTCTAATTTGTTAACATTAGTATATGCAATGGTAACACTTTATAATAATTGCACTCATTAGCTAAGCATTAGTAAATAGTTCATGATTATAAAGCCTTTTCCCTTAATAATAGTCATTATTAAGCAGTAATACATCCATAAATAAATTGTTCTTGGTTTAAAAGCACATATATTACAAAGGAGATTAAAGTCTCAGTTGTCTTATAAAATAAATAAATAAACACAACCCAGTTTGATTCAGAATTCAGAAATATTTATTTCAAGATGCAATAAAAGGAAACTGTACACTTGAATAGCTTTTATGCGATTCTTGAAGGATTAGCATCACCTCCTCTTGTAAGATGGTTTGAGGAATATATCTTCGAGATTGTACCGCTGCTCCCTATATGCATAGTATGCAGTCTTCTTAGGGCACCAACTCCCAGAGGGGGCACCATCCCAGTTGCTCAAAAAAAAAAAAAAAAAAACATGCGCCATTCTCCCATCCGCGCTCGCGACCGCTCACACCTCATGTTTGCGGCTGAATGTTCGTAATTGATGGATGGACATCTATGCCTGGGTATAGGACATCAGCAATCCGGAACAGAGAAAAGAAAACTAAAGAAAATAAAACAGGCATAAAGTTGTCTTGACATTGGAGTTTCTAGAGTCTCAAATTTAGGGCCGGTCTCTAAAGTTACATGTGCTATTGTTAAATAATTTTCTAACGTCAGTAGCATTTGAAGAGAATGACTTACAGTCATAAAAACAACTGTAATTGTTCATCTAGGTGACAGCTATAATGCACAATTAAATTGAATGTTTGATATTTATTACAACAAACTGTAAGTCATATGTAAATTATGCTACTTTTTCACATGGGCTCAAATGCAAATTTGAAGCTCAATAGCATTTGAGAAGAAAGACTTGCAGTCATAAAACAATTGTAATGTGTTCATATAGGTGTCAGCTACAATGCACACCTTATACATTTTTTATTAATATTAAAATAAAGTGTTACTAAAGTTATATATATTGTTCTGTGTATGTGATTTCAAAGTCTAGATTGGTCGGATTAACCCTTTAACTGCCGCATCCCTTAAAACTTGATTGTCAGAGGGTTACTGTAAATGCTTATGCCCGCTGGGCACAGTTATCCTGATGCCACCGGGGTGGCGTTGCACTGATGGCTTGAGCCCGACATCGCTGCTTGCAGCTATATTTTTTTATTATTATTATTATTATTATTTTTTTCTAACGTTACGGGGGCTTTTGGGGTCCTTAACATGCTCAAAAACTCTTGAAAATTGGCACACAGATTGGAACCTGCGGCCATTAGGGTCGGGCAGAGACTGATACACGGGCGTGGCACAGGGGCTCTACAGCGCCCCCTGGAATACTGAGGGCCATATATCATACATACTTGCACGTAGACACATGAAACTCGGTACACATGTAGATCTCATTAAACCAAACAACTTTCGTACTGCATGTCATAGGCTCCGCCCAACAGGAAGTTGGCTATTTAGGGTTTATTATTCATATTTTTGGTCAAAGTTGTGGGGGCTTTTGGGGTCCCTAACATACTCAAAAACTCTTGAAAATTTGCACACACTTTGGAATCTGTGGCCTTTAGGAGCCTGCAGAAGCTGTGACCCGGGCGTGGCACAGGGGCTCTACGGCGCCCCCTGGAACACAGTCATAAATGTTGATGTATAGCTCACACATACTTGCACATATTCATATGAAACTCAGTACACATATAGATCTCATTGTGCCGAACAATTTTCGTATTGCATGTCATTGGGCTCCGCCCAACAGGAAGTCAGCTATTTAGAGTTATGTAAAAAGCGCATGCTCTGGAATTTGATATACTTGTCATAGGTTTTTTACTCGTTTACCACCAAACTCGGTCAACATGATCTCAAGACATTGGGGATGAAAAATTGCCAGGGGATTTTTGATATCTCAAACGGTTTGCTCGTGGCGAGGCGTTGAAATTATGGCGAGAATTGAGAAACAGGAAGTGTCTAATACCATCCACATACATTTCCTGATTTCAATCAAACTTCATCAGATTATTCATTGTATGACGTCGATCACATATATGTGACTATTAGGAGTCAAAGTTATAGCGCCACCAACTGGCAGCAGGAAGTGTGTCATTTTCAAAATGCTTTGAATTCAGCATCTTATTTTTACTCGATTTGCTTCAAACTTCATCAGAATAATGTTAAAACACAGCCGATATGAATCTGCTGGGGGAAATTGGATATCTAAAAATATTGTTGCCGTGGCAACATGTCAAACTGGAATACTTCTCAGGTGATTTTGAGGCAAATAACATGCTTAGAATTTCATCAAACTCAGAACACATATCAGTATTAGTGACAGCTAGACACTGGCAAAAGTTCATAAGAGGGCGTGGAAGAGGCACTCTATAGCGCCACCTTTTGTCAAAAGTGGGGGGTTAGTTTTAGCTACAGACACCAAACTCAGTACAAAAATTGTTCTTATCAAGACGGACAACTTTCTAATTCACAGTCATCAGCTACGACCAACAGGAAGTCGGCTATTTTGATTTGAATGTGGATTGTTTTTTACATTTAGCTGTGAATTAATGCATACTGCTCAGAGGAGAGTAACACTATACACACCAAACTTTGTCTACATGTTGAAAAAACATTGAGGAAGTTAAATTGTGAATGGGTTTTGGATAGCTTGGATGGTTTTGTTGTGGTGATTTTTTTAAATGACAGTAAAGATGGAATTATTAATTTTCCTGCATTTTTTAATTCCAAACACTTCAAAACCTTTTTTCATACAGAAAAAAAAAGTTATTCTGAGTAAATATGCATAGTTTCATGACTTTACAACACTGTATGGATAACAGAAAATTAAAAAACTGTCAGACATCTCATCTCACTCTGTCCCTCTGTTTGAGTGTGTGTGCTTAGACTTCCATTGTCTGAGAGAAATAGCGCCCCTACAGGTTCAGTTACCGGACTAAAAAAAGGGAGGAGACTCTCTTTTGGATTCACTTTTAAATCGGTTAAAATACAAATAAATACTTGGATTTAATTCACACTGACAAGCTAAACCAAAATATATGATTATTATCAGGTCAGGGCTCATTAATAATTGATGTGTGGTCAGTGATACGTGAGAAACACGAGAGATGAATCACCCGTCTGAGCAAGAGCGTGTGGAATGGCGAGCTCAGAAAAAACGAGTTTATTCTTGTTTTATAGCTATTAAAAATAAAGTATTGCAGCGATATCACACAATTCACCAATTAGAGCACACCAAGAGCTAAATTAAGATGTTTTTGAACTGTTTGTGTGAAAATGAAATATTTGCAGCTGCCTATCTGAAATCACTGCCTCCGATCAGCGCACACAGTGTCTCAGAGCTCAAAACAAACGAATTTATTCTTGTTTATACATCCATTATAACACAACACGAGCTAAATACAGGTGTTTGTGACCCGTTTAAGTGCGCAAGACTATTTGATAGCGCGACTGGCAGAATAACATGTATCTCTCGAGCTGCAGGATTCTGGCTTTCGTCGTAAGAACGAACACATCACGGACAAGATTATTTCAAAATACATAATAGCTTGGCGAATATAAACGAAAACAGCCACGTGAACATAAACTATTGAGAAATAAATCTGAAGTGGATCTACTGGATTTTAATATTAAGTGACCGCATATACCAGCCGCTTCTGTCTTCAATTTTAATCTACATATAAAAAAGGAAACTCATTCATCTTGGCGGCTTTTTTAATGTGTGTACGTATTTATTTATTATTTTGCTCTAACAAGACTTAATCTATATTTAATTAAATCAATTACATTTTATTTTACATTTCATTTTTCCATTTCTGCATCTAAACGCCTAAAAACCTAAAACATGCTCTATTATACTATTCTTAGCAATTTCTTTATCGTCCAATTTATCTGGTGTACACGCTTTTATTTTCATAATAAACTTGTTTGTTAGATTATACACAGTTATAGTGGTCTATAATAAATATTGACAGGTTTTATTCAAGCTGTTTAGAATGATTGCCGTAGGCTAATTTTTTTAAATGTAAATCCAAAAAAAAAACATTGGAAAAGAATAACTTGTACTTTTTTATACATTTTGTATAGTTTCATAGTTTATGCATTATAGTTATAAAAACAAATAAATTTAGCCACTCACATAGAAATCTTAGGCCTTATCCTTTTCTGACAGTTTTAGGGATTTTTAAAAATCCTAAAAAACCTTATTTGTGCTGCAAATAATAATTTCAAACTAATTTGATACTGACCTCTGACATCCTGTGACATGATATTTATTTGAATTTACATAATCTCATGGATGTAACAGTAAATCTGTTCAGCTCACAGATCAAGACTAAGCTGTAATGCAAGCAGAACTTTCACAAATGCTTGTAGGTCAATAAAATCATTACAAAACACTTACAAATCATTTAAGGGATTTGATAACACTGTAAAATAATGTCTAATTTGTTAACATTAGCAAATGCATTGATAACACTTTATAATAACTTTACTATATCTTTAAAATTTTTCATTCCAACTCTTCATAATTTTTTATATACGTAGAAGTCATAATTTGAAGGAAGCACAGTGAGTTTCATAGCTTTATCATTTTCAAGAGCCAGCATAAAATTAAAACTATCATAACATATAAATCAAGCTTGCAATTCTTAGTACCAATAATGGCCACCAGATGGAGCTATAGGATTACTTTTAAATAATTATTGTAGAAACGAGTATGATTTAAATCATTTATAGAAATCTTTCAAAGAAAAATAATATGAATTGTATGTATTTTACTGATAAAATGACCCTCACTTAATTAGAATAACAAGCTGAAGTATTGTGAACTGTATATTAAGAATAATTCTTTATAGGCTTTATGGACAGATAAGTTTTGAGTGACTCTTGAAGGATCAGCACCACATCCTCTTTTACCACTGTTTAAAGAATTAATCTTACAGAACAGGTGTGAATGAATTTTGGATAGCTTGAATGGTTTTGTCGTGGTGATTTTTTGAAATAACAGTAAAAAAGTAACCAGTAAATGTCTTTTATTTTTTTACGTGCAGCTTCTAAACACTTCAAAAAAATGTACACATAGAAGACAAGTCATTCTGAGGAAATATGCATAGTTTCATGACTATACAACACTATATGGATGATAGAAAATTAAAAAACTATCATACATCTGATGTCACTCTGTCCCTCTGTCACTGTGGGCAATGTGTGTCTGTGAGTGTGTGTGTTTGTGTGTGTGTTAAGTGAATTAGGTGTGAAACTATCAAGGAGCATTAAGTCTCCAGCGCCAACATTTAAGGGTGTACTCACACTAGGCACGGTTGCCATGAACCGGGCCCGAGTACGATTGTCCCCCCTCCCCACTCCCCCTCTGGCCTGCACTCACATATAGGGTTTCAGCATTCGTGCCGGAGCACGCTTACGTCATTATGGTGCGACGGTTTCGGGATAAACAGGAAGAGCGGCGCTGTATGAACACAATGGAGTGCATCGCTCTGTTTTCTTTGTGGATAATTTTGTGTTGTTTGGTCCACAGCCTGTTGTTAAACAGATGTGTCGCCTTAGTGGCGCGAACATTTTCACGTAATCGTGCTGCTCGTATGAGGATGTTTGCAAGATACCAGCTTAAGTGCAGCAAGGACTTTGCAGTTTTTAGTTTTTTTATGCGTTTTGCACCTCTGCCGTAGACCAAAGCGACCCTTTCCCTGCCATGTTGGTTTTTGAGCGTCGCAAAACCGTGATGCAAAGCGTCCTTTTCCGTGCCCCGGCACGGTTAGCGCTCACACTGCATGCGAACCGCGCCCGAGTCCAACTGAACCGTGCCCTGGCCCACCTCTTCCAAGCGGGCCAGGGCCGGCCAATCGAGCCGCGCCCGGGCACGATTCGGAGCACTCACACTAGTCAAACGAACCGCGCTTTGGTGGTCAAACGCACTCGGGCACGGTTCAAACTGGCAGTGTGAGTACACCCTTACAGAACTGCCACTTTCCTGGAGTCTCAGAATTACAATGTGTCAGGTTCTGAGAGATCTAAGATTCCAAAAAATTATTTAATTAGAATACCATGAAGTATTGTGAAATACTATATATTAAGACTTTATATATAGGCTTTATGAACAGATTAGAGTGACTTGTGAGGGACCAGCACCACCTCCTCTTGTCCGATGGTTTGAGGAATATATCTTCCAGAATCCGGGATTAAGATTTAGGAGCTCATTTTTATTCCACCTCCTTTCCTGAAAGTCTGTCTTGCAGAATTGACTAAAAATTAATCTTCACATTAATTCCTAATTATTTTGCAAATTCTTTTTGTCAGTTCTTCTTGACCTGTTTTTTTCTTCTTCTTTTCTGACCTCATGACCCAGTCAGCATTTTTGTACAATGGTCAAGTCTTAACTTATCCATTTCTGTATTGCATTTGTGTTTGATATTTCTCATGGGTTTATTATAATTTTCGACTTTGAGTTAAAACAGTTTGAGTTAAAACTCTTTTTTAGCGCATTTCATCTGTAAAAGAAAACATGCCTAATAATTCTGCACATGAATATAAGGAGTTTTTCTCTTCCAGCTTTCCTGGACTGTTGTATAACACTCATAAATGATTAAATAAAAATTAATGGTAGTTATTAAGATTGATATGGTTTGGAATTGGTAAAATGTGCTTGGAAAAAAATCACAATAAAACAATGTTTTAATGTTTAAGTTTGGAATATTAACTGACATGAATGAATGCTATATAAATATTGTTCATGTTAACATAATGTTTATGAATGAAATCTTATTGTAAGGTGTTACTCAAGTTATATATATATATTGTTCTTTGAATGTGATTTTAAAGTCTAGATGATTCGGATTAACCCTTTAACTGCCATATCCTTTAAAACCTCACTGCCAGAGGGATAATGTGAATGCATGTGCCCGCTGGGCACAGTTTACCTGATGTCACCGGGGTGGCGATGGCATTGGTGGCTTGAGCCCGCCATCGCTGCTTGCAGCTATATTTATTATTATTTTTCTTCAAGGTTTCGGGGGCTTTTGGGGCCCTTAACATGCTTAAAAAGTCTTGAAAATTGGCACACACATTGGAACCTGCGGCCATTAGGGCCGGGCAGAGACTGATACACGGGCGTGGCACAGGGGCTCTACAGCGCCCCCTGGAATACTGAGGGCCATATATCATACATACTTGCACGTAGACACACGAAACTCGGTACACATGTAGATCTCATCAAACCAAACAACTTTTGTACTGCATGTCATAGGCTCCGCCCAACAGGAAGTTGGATATTTAGGGTTTAGTATTCATATTTTTCGTCAAAGTTGTGGGGGCTTTTGGGGTCCTTAACATACTCAAAAACTCTTGAAAATTTGCGCACACTTTGGAATCTGTGGCCTTTAGGAGCCTGCAGAGGCTGGGACCCGGGCGTGGCACAGGGGCTCTATGGCGCCCCCTGGAACACAGTCATAAATGTTGATGTATAGCTCACACATACTTGCTCGTATTAATATGAAACTCAGTACACATATAGATCTCATCGTGCTGAACAACTTTCGTACTGCATGTCATTCGGCTCCGCCCAACAGGAAGTCAGCTATTTAGAGTTATGTAAAAAGCATATGCTCTGGAATTTGAAATACTTGTCATAGGTTTTTTACTCGATTGCCGCCAAACTCGGTCAACATGATCTCAAGACAATGGGGATGAAAAATTGCCAGGGGATTTTTGATATCTCAAACGGTTTGCTCGTGGCGAGGCGTTGAAATTATGGCGAGAAATGAGAAACAGGAAGTGTCTAATACCATCCACATACATTTCCTGATTTTAATCAAACTTCATCAGATTATTCATTGTATGATGTCGATCGCATATATGTGACTATTAGGAGTCAAAGTTATAGCACCACCAACTGGCAGCAGGAAGTGTGTCATTTTCAAAATGCTTTGTATTCAGCATCTTATTTTTACTCGATTTGCTTCAAACTTCATCAGAATAATGTTAAAACACAGCCTATATTAATCTGCTAGGGGGATATTGATATCTAAAAATATTGTTGCCGTGGCAACATGTCAAACTTGAATACTTCTCAGGTGATTTTAAGGCATATAACATGCTTAGAATTTCATGAAATTCAGAACACATATCAGTATTTATGATAACTAGACACTGGCAAAAGTTCATAAGAGGGCGTGGAAGAGGCACTCTATAGCGCCACCTTTTGTCAAAAGTGGGGGGGTTAGTTTTAGCTACAGACACCAAACTCGGTACAAAAATTGTTCTTATCAAGACGGACAACTTTCTAATTCACAGTCATCAGCTACGATCAACAGGAAGTCAGCTATTTTGATTTGAATGTGGATTTTTTTTTACATTTAGCTGTGAATTAATGCATACTGCTCAGAGGAGAGTAACACTATACACACCAAACTTTGTCTACATGATGCCAAAACATTTTAAACAACTTAAATTGCCAAAGGATTTTGGATAGCTTGAACGGTTTTGTCGTGGTGATTTTTTTAAATGACAGTAAAAATGGAATTATTAATTGTCCTGCATTTTTAAATTCCAAACACTTCAAAACCTTTTTTCATACAAAAAAAAAGTCATTCTGAGTAAATATGGATAGTTTCACGACTTTACAACACTGTATGGATAACAGAAAATTAAAAAACTGTCAGACATCTCATCTCACTCTGTCCATCTGTTTGAGTATTATGTGCTGAGACTTACATTGTCTGAGAGAAAATGCGCCCCTACAGGTTCAATTCCTTAAAGGGAAATTCGACTGAAAGGGAGGAGACTCTCTTTTAGTTTCATTTTTAAATCGGTTAAAATACAAAATAATACTTGGATTTAATTCACACTGACAAGCTAAACCAACATATATGATTATTACCGGGTCAGGGCTCATTAATAATTGATGTGTGGTCAGTGATACGTGAGAAACAGGAGAGATGAATCACAGCTCTGAGCATGAGCGTGTGGAATGACGAGCTCAGAAAAACGAGTTTATTTTTGTTTTATAGCTTTAACAAATAAAATATTAAAGCGATATCACACAATTCACCAATTAGAACACACCAAGAGCTAAATTCAGATGTTTTTGAACTGTTTGTGTGAAAATGAAATATTCGCGGCTGCCTATCTGAAATCACTGCCTCCGATCAGCGCTTACAGTGTCACAAGTTCAAAACAAACGAATTTATTCTTGTTTAAGAGCTTTTTCAAATAAAATATTGCCATAAATGCACACAATACACCCATTATAACACAAGAGCTAAATGCAGGTGTTTGTGACCCGTTTAAGTGTGCAAGACTACTTGAAAACGCGACTGGCAGAATATCTCTCGAGCTGCAGGATTCTGCCTTTCGTCGTACGAACGAACACATCAAGGACAAGATTATTTCAAAATACATAATAGCTTGGCGAATATAAACGAAAACAGCCACGTGGACATAAACTGTTAAGAAATAAATCTGAAGTGGATCTACTGGATTTGAATATTAAGTGACCGCATATACCAGCTGCTTCTGTCTTCAATTTTAATCTATATAAAAAATTAAACTCATTCATCTTGGCTGCTTTTTTAATATGTGTACATATTTATTTATTATTTTGCTCTAACAAGACTTAATCTATATTTAATTAAATCAATTACATTTTATTTTACATTTGATTTGTCCATTTCTGCATCTAAACGCCTAAAAACCTAAAACATGCTCTATTATACTATTGTTAGCAATTTCTTTATCGTCCAATTTATCTGGTGTACACTTTTATTTTCATAATAAACTTGTTTGTTAGATTATACACAGTTACAGTGGTCTATAATAAATATTAACAGGTTTTATTCAAGCTGTTTAGAATGAATGCAGTAGGCTAATTTTTTAAAATGTAAATCCAAAAAAAAAAAAAAAAAAGTTTAAATAAATAAAAAACATTGGAAAAGAATAACTGTTGTACTTTTTTATACATTTTGTATAATTTTATAGTTTATGCATTATAGTTATAAAAACAAATAAATTTAGCCACTCACATAGAAATCTTAGGCCTTATCCTTTTTTGACAGTTTTAGGGATTTTTAAAAATCCTAAAAAACCTTATTTGTGCTGCAAATAATAATTTCAAATTAATTTGATACTGACCTCTGACATCCTGTGACATGATATTTATTTGAATTTACATAATTTCATGGATGTAACAGTAAATCTGTTCAGCTCACAGATCAAGACTAAGCTGTAATGCAAGCAGAACTTTCACAAATGCTTGTAGGTCAATAAAATCATTACAAAACATTTACAAATCATTTAAGGGATTTGATAACACTGTAAAATAATGTCTAATTTGTTAACATTAGCAAATGCATTGATAACACTTTATAATAACTGCACTCATTAGTAAATAGTCAGTTCATTCTTTATAAAGCCTTGTCCCAATATTAATAGTCAGTAGTAAGCAGTTTATAAATACAGCTATAAATAGCTTGTTCTTGGTTTATAAGCACATTTATTAAAAAGGAGAGTAAAGGGTCAGTTATCTTCCTATGAAAAATAAATAAAATAAAAATAAACAAACAACAACACAGATTGATACAGAACTCAGAAATGTTATTGTGGATTTATGATAAACTCAGCCTGTAAATGAATTAATTCTCCTCCAAGAAGACACAAGTAGTTCACACGAAACTGTTTTAACATGAAGCCATATACTGAAGATGTTAAATTTCAAATGGGTTTAGGATACCTTAAATGGTGTGGCCATAGCGATTTATTAAAGTAACATAAAAAAATACAATAGTTATTTTACTATATCTTTAAAATGTTTAATTCCAACTATTCATAATTTTTTATATATGTAGAAGTCATCATTTGAAGGAAGCACAGTAAGTTTCATAGCTTTATCATTTTCAAGAGCCAGCATAAAATTAAAACTATCATAACTTATAAATCAAGCTGGCAATTCTTAATACCAATAATGGCCACCAGATGGAGCTATAGGATTACTTTTAAATAATTATTGTAGAAACAAGTATGATTTAAATCATTTATAGAAATCTTTCAAAGAAAAATAATATGTATTTTATGTATTTTACTGATAAAATGACCCTCACTTAATTAGAAAAACAAGCTGAAGTATTGTGAACCGTATATTAAGAATAATTCTTTATAGGCTTTATGGACAGATACGTTTTCAGAGACTCTTGAAGGATCAGCACCACATCCTCTTTTACCACTGTTTAAAGAATTTATCTTACAGAGGAGGTGCGAATGAATTTTGGATAGCTTGAATGGTTTGTCGTGGTGATTTTTTTTTTTAAATAACAGTAAAAAAGTAACCAGTAAATGTATTTTATTTTTTTAAAGTGCAGCTTATAAATGCTTCAAAAAAATGTACACATAGAAGACAAGTCATTTTGAGGAAATATGCATAGTTTCATGACTATACAACACTATATGGATGATAGAAAATTAAAAAACTATCATACATCTGATGTCACTCTGTCCCTCTGTCACTGTGGGTAATGTGTGTGTGTGTGTGTGTGTGTGTTAAATGAATTAGGTGTGAAACTATCAGGGAGCATTTAGTCTCCAGCGCCAACATTTTACAGAACTGACACTTTCCTGGAGTCTCAGAATTACAATGTGCCAGGTTCTGAGAGATCTAAGATTCCAAAAAATGATTGAATTAGAATACCATGAAGTATTGTGAAATACTATATATTAAGACTTTATATATAGGCTTTATGAACAGATTAGAGTGACTCGTGAAGGACCAGCAGCACCTCCTCTTGTCCGATGGTTTGAGGAATATATCTTCCAGAATCCAGGATTAAGATTTAGGAGCTCATTTTTATTCCACCTCCTTTCCTGAAAGTCTGTCTTGCAGAATTGACTAAAAATTAATCTTCACATTAATTCCTAATTATTTTGCAATTCTTTTTGTCAGTTCTTCTTGACCTGTTTTTTTCTTCTTCTTTTCTGACCTCATGACCCAGTCAGCATTTTTTGTACAATGGTCAAGTCTTAACTTATCCATTTCTGTATTGCATGTGTGTTTGATATTTATCATGGGTATTTCATAATTTTCGACTCTACAGTTTGAGTTAAAACTCTTTTTTTAGCGCATTTCATCTGTAAAAGAAAACATGCCTAATAATTCTGCACACATGAATATAAGGAGTTTTTCTCTTCCAGCTTTCCTGGACTATTGTATAGCACTCATAAATGATTAAATGAAAAATAATGGTAGTTATTAAGATTGATATGGTTTGGAATTGGTCAAATGTGCTTGGAAAAAAAATCACCATAAAACAATGTTTTAATGTTTAATTTTGGAATATGAACTGACATGAATGAATGTTATATAAATATTGTTCATATTAACATAATGTTTATAAATGAAATCTTATTGTAAAGTGTTACTAAAGTTAAATATACATTGTTCTGTGAATGTGATTTTAAAGTCTAGATGATTCGGATTAACCCTTTATCTGGCGTATCCTTTAAAACCTCACTGCCAGAGGGATATTGTGAATGCATGTGCCCGCTGGGCACAGTTTACCTGATGCCACCGGGGTGGCGATGGCATTGGTGGCTTGAGCCCGCCATCGCTGCTTGCAGCTATATTTATTATTATTATTTTTTTTTTCCAACGTCTCGGGGGCTTTTGGGGCTTAAAACGTGCTTAAAAAGTCTTGAAAATTGGCACACAGATTGGAACCTGCGGCCATTAGGGCCGGGCAGAGACTGATACACGGGCGTGGCACAGGGGCTCTACAGCGCCCCCTGGAATATGGAGGGCCATATATCATACATTCTTGCTCGTAGACGTATGAAACTCGGTACACATATAAATCTCATCAATCCAAACAACTTTTGTATTGCATATCATGGGCTCCGCCCAACAGGAAGTTGGCTATTTAGGGTTTAGTATTCAAATTTTTCGTCAAAGTTGTGGGGGCTTTTGGGGTCCTTAACATACTCAAAAACTCTTGAAAATTTGCGCACACTTTGGAATCTGTGGCCTTTAGGAGCCTGCAGAGGCTGGGACCCGGGCATGGCACAGGGGCTCTACGGCGCCCCCTGGAACACAGTCAGAAATGTTGATGTATAGCTCACACATACTTGCACATATTCATATGAAACTCAGTACACATATAGATCTCATCGTGCCGAACAACTTTCGTATTGCATGTCATAGGCTCCACCTAACAGGAAGTCAGCTATTTAGAGTTATGTAAAAAGCGCATGCTCTGGAATTTGAAATACTTGTCATAGGTTTTTTTCTCGATTGCCGCCAAACTCGGTCAACATGATCTCAAGACACTGGGGATGAAAAATTGCCAGGGGATTTTTCATATCTCGAACGGTTTGCTCGTGGCGAGGCGTTGAAATTATGGCGAGAAATTAGAAACAGGAAGTGTCTAATACCATCCACATACATTTCCTGATTTTAATCAAACTTCATCAGATTATTCGTTGTATGATGTCGATCGCATATATGTGACTATTAGGAGTCAAAGTTATAGCGCCACCAACTGGCAGAAGGAAGTGTGTCATTTTCAAAATGATTTGAATTCAGCATCTTATTATTACTCGATTTGCTTCAAACTTCATCAGAATAATGTTAAAACACAGCTGATATAAATCTGCAAGGGGGATATTGATATCTAAAAAATTGTTGCCGTGGCAACATGTCAAACTGGAATACTTCTCAGGTGATTTTGAGGCAAATAACATACTTAGAATTTCACAAAACTCTGAACACACATCAGTATTTCTGATAGGAACTTAAATTGTGAATGGATTTTGGATAGCTTGAATGGTTTTGCCGTGGTGATTTTTTTAAATGACCTTACAAAGGGAATCATTATTGTATTTTTAAATTGCAGCTTCCAAACACGTCAAAGAATTTTTTCATACAGATGAAAAAGTCATTCTGAGGAAATATGCATAGTTTCACGACTTTACAACACTGTATGGATAACAGAAAATTAAAAAAACTGTCAGACATCTCATCTCACTCTGTCCCTCTGTTTGAGTATATGTGCTTCAGACTTCCATTGTCTGACAGAAATAGCGCCCCTACAGGTTCAATTCCCGGACTTTTACTTTCACTTTTAAATCGGTTAAAAATACAAACAAATACTTAGATTTAATTCACACTGACAAGCTAAACCAACATATCTGATTATTACCGGTTCAGGGCTCATGGATAAATTATTTCTGGCCAGAGATACGTGAGAAATAGGAGAGATGAATCACCGCTGTGATCACGAGCGTCTGGAGTAAAGAGCTCAGAGAAAACGAATTTATTCCTGTTTTAAAGCTTTTAAAAATAAATTATTACAGCGATATCA
Source organism: Carassius gibelio (assembly GCF_023724105.1). Classification (NCBI taxonomy): domain Eukaryota; kingdom Metazoa; phylum Chordata; class Actinopteri; order Cypriniformes; family Cyprinidae; genus Carassius; species Carassius gibelio. The sequence continues at coordinate 18,152,396 of NC_068371.1, forward strand.
CACAATCAACCAATTAGAACACACCAAGAGCTAAATTAAGATGTTTTTGAACTGTTTGTGTGAAAATGAAATATTTGCAGCTGCCTATCTGAAATCACCGCCTCCGATCAGCGCGTACAGTGTCCAGCTCAAAACAAACGAATTTATTCTTGTTTAAGAGCTTTTTTAAATAAAATATTACCACAAATGCACACAATAAACCCATTGTAACACAACAAGAGCTAAATGCAGGTGTTTGTGACCTGTTTAAGTGTGCAAGACTATTTGAAAGCGCGACTGGCAGAATAACATATCTCTCGAGCTGCAGGATTCTGGCTTTCGTCGTACGAACGAACACATAACGGACAAGATTATTTCAAAACACATAATAGCTTGGCGACTATAAACGAAAACAGCCACGTGAACATAAACTGGATCTACTGGATTTGAATATTAAAGTGACCACATTTACCACTTGCTTCTGTCTTCAATTTTAATCTATATAAAAAAGGAAACTCATTCGACTTGGCTGCTTTTTTAATGTGTGCGTATTTATTTATTTATCTTTTTATACATTTTGTATAATTTCATAGTTTGTGTATTACAATTATAAAAACAAAAATAAAATTAGCCACTCACATAGAAATAGCTTAGGCCTTAACCTTTTTCTGACAGTTTTAGGGATTTTTAAAAATCCTAAAAAAACCTTATTTGTGCTGCAAATAATAATTTCAAACTCATTTGATACTGACCTATGACATCCTGTGACATTATATTTATTTTAATTTACATAATCTCATGGATGTAACAGTAAATCTGTTCAGCTCACAGATCAATTCTAAGCTGTAATACAAGCAGAACTTTCACAAATGCTTATGAGTCATTTAAGGATTTGATAACACTGTAAAATAATGTCTAATTTGTTAACATTAGCAAATTCATTGATAACACTTTATAATAACTGCACTCATTATTAAATAGTCAGTTCATGCTTTATAAAGCCTTGTCCCAATATTAATAGTCAGTAGTAAGCAGTTTATAAATACAGCTATAAATAGCTTGTCCTTGGTTTATAAGCACATTTATTAAAAATGAGAGTAAGTTATCTTCCAATGAAAAATAAAAGATAAAAATAAACAAACAACAACACAGATTGATACAGAACTCAGAAATTTTATTGTGGATTTATGATAAAACCTGCAAATGAATTCATACTCCTACTCATACTACTCCATACTCCTTTTTCAACATGATGCCAATATACTGAGATGTTAAATTGTGAATGGGTTTAGGATAGCTTAAATGGTGTTGCCATAGAGATTTATTAAAGTAACATAAAAAAATACAATAGTTATTTTACTATATCTTTACAATTTTTCATTCTAAATCTTCATAATTTTTTATATAAGTAGAAGTCCTCATTTGAAGGAAGCACAGTAAGTTTCATAGCTTTATCACTTTCAAGAGCCAGCATAAAATTTAAACTATCATAACTTATAAATCAAGCTTGCAATTCTTAGTACCTATAATGGCCACCAGAGGAAGCTATAGGATTACTTTTAAATAATTATTGTAGAAACGAGTATGATTTAAATCATTTATAGAAATCTTTCAAAAAAAATGAATTGTATATATTTTACTGATAAAATGACCCTCACTTAATTAGAATAACAAGCTGAAGTATTTTGAACTGTATATTAAGAATAATTCTTTATAGGCTTTATGGACAGATACGTTTTGAGTGACTCTTGAAGGATCAGCACCACATCCTCTTTTACCACTGTTTAAAGAATTAATCTTACAGAATAGGTGTGAATGAATTTTGGATAGCTTGAATGGTTTTGCTGTGATGTTTTTTGAAATAATAGTAAAAAAGGAACCAGTAAATGTCTTTTTATTTTTTTAAAGTGCAGCTTCTAAACACTTTAAAAAAAAAAATGTACACATAGAAGACCAGTCATTCTGAGGCATATTTCCTCAGAATGACTGGTCTCATGACCATAGTTTCATGACTATACAACACTATATGGATGATAGAAAATTAAAAAAAAAACTATCATACATCTGATGTCACTCAGTCCCACTGTCACTGTGGGTAATGTGTGTGTGTGTGTGTGTTAAGTGAATTAGGTGTGAAACTATCAGGGTGCATTTAGTCTCCAGCGCCAACATTTTACAGAACTGCCACTTTCCTGGAGTCTCCAGAATTACTCGGTGTCGGACTCTGAGAGACTTAAGATTCCAAAAAATGATTTAATTAGAATACCATGAAGTATTGTGAAATACTATATATTAAGTCTTTATATATAGGCTTTATGCACAGATTAGAGTGACTCGTGAAGGACCAGCACCACCTCCTCTTGTTCGATGGTTTGAGGAATATATCTTCCAGAATCCAGGATTAAGATTTAGGAGCTCATTTTTATTCCACCTCCTTTCCTGAAAAGTCTGTCTTGCAGAATTGACTAAAAATTAATCTTCACATTAATTACTAATTATTTTGCAATTCTTTTTGTCAGTTCTTCTTGACCTGCTTTTTTCTTCTTCTTTTCTGACCTCATGACCCAGTCAGTATTTTTTGTACAATGGTCAAGTCTTAACTTATCCATTTCTGTATTGCATTTGTGTTTGATATTTCTCATGGGTATTTCATAATTTTCGACCTTACAGTTTGAGTTAAAAGTCTATTTTAGCGCATTTCATCTGTAAAAGAAAACATGCCTAATAATTCTGCACACATGAATATAAGGAGTTTTTCTCTTCCAGCTTTCCTGGACTATTGTATAGCACTCATAAATGATTAAATAAAAAATAATGGTAGTTATTAAGATTTATATGGTTTGGAATTGGTAAAATGTACTTGGAAAAAAATCACAATAAAACAATGTTTTCATGTTTAAGTTTGGAATATTAACTGACATGAATGAATGCTATATAAATATTGTTCATGTTAACATAATGTTTATAAATGAAATCTTATTGTACAGTGTTACTAATATATATATTGTTCTGTAAATGTGATTTTAAAGTCTAGATGATTCGGATTAACCCTTTAACTGCCGTATCCTTTAAAACTCACTGCCAGAGGGATATTGTGAATGCATGTGCCCGCTGGGCACAGTTTACCTGATGCCACCGGGGTGGCGATGGCATTGGTGGCTTGAGCCCGCCATCGCTGCTTGCAGCTATATTTATTATTATTTTTCTTCAAGGTTTCGGGGGCTTTTGGGGCCCTTAACATGCTTAAAAAGTCTTGAAAATTGGCACACACATTGGAACCTGCGGCCATTAGGGCCGGGAAGAGAATGATACACGGGCGTGGCACAGGGGCACTACAGCGCCCCCTGGAATACTGAGGGCCATATATCATACATACTTGCATGTAGACGCACGAAACTCGGTACACATGTAGATCTCATCAAACCAAACAACTTTCGTACTGCATGTCATAGGCTCCGCCCAACAGGAAGTTGGCTATTTAGGGTTTAGTATTCATATTTGTCGTCAAAGTTGTTGGGGCTTTTGGGGTGCTTAACATACTCAAAAACTCTTGAAAATTTGTGGACACTTTGGAATCTTTGGTCTTAAGGAGCCTGCAGAGGCTGGGACCCGGGCGTGGTACAGGGGCTCTACGGCGCCCCCTGGAACACAGTCATAAATGTTGATGTATAGCTCACACATACTTGCACGTATTAATATGAAACTCAGTACACATATAGATCTCATTGTGCCGAACAACTTGAGTATTGCATGTTATAGGCTCCGCCCAACAGGAAGTCAGCTATTTAGAGTTATGTAAAAAGCGCATGCTCTGGAATTTGATATACTTGTCATAGGTTTTTTACCCAATTGCCACCAAACTCGGTCAACATGATCTCAAGACATTGGGGATGAAAAATTGCCAGGGGATTTTTGATATCTCGAACGGTTTGCTCGTGGCGAGGCGTTGAAATTATGGCGAGAAATGAGAAACAGGAAGTGTCTAATACCATCCACATTCATTTCCTGATTTCAATCAAACTTCATCAGATTATTCATTGTATGATGTCGATTGCATATATGTGACTATTAGGAGTCAAAGTTATAGCGCCACCAACTGGCAGCAGGAAGTGTGTCATTTTCAAAATGCTTTGAATTCAGCATCTTATTTTTACTCGATTTGCTTCAAACTTCATCAGAATAATGTTAAAATACAGCCGATATGAATCTGCTGGGGGGATATTGATATATAAAAATATTGTTGCCGTGGCAACATGTCAAACTGGAATACTTCTCAGGTGATTTTGAGGCATATAACATGCTTAGAATTTCATCCAACTCAGAACACATATCAGTATTTATGATAACTAGACACTGGCAAAAGTTCATAAGAGGGCGTGGAAGAGGCACTCTATAGCGCCACCTTTTGTCAAAAGTGGGGGGGTTAGTTTTAGCTGCAGACACCAAACTCGGTACATAAATTCTTCTTATCAAGACGGACAACTTTCTAATTCACAGTCATCAGCTACGACCAACAGGAAGTCGGCTATTTTGATTTGAATGTGGATTTGTTTTACATTTAGCTGTGAATTAATGCATACTGCTCAGCGGAGAGTAACACTATACACACCAAACTTTGTCTACATGATGCAAAAACATTGAGGAACTTAAATTGTGAATGGGTTTTGGATAGCTTGGATGGTTTTGTCGTGGTGATTTTTTTAAATGACAGTAAAAAGGGAATTATTAATTGTCCTGCATTTTTTAACTCCAAACACTTCAAAACCTTTTTTCATACAGAAAAAAAAGTCATTCGGAGTAAATATGGATAGTTTCACGACTTAACAACACTGTATGGGTAAAAGAAAATTAAAAAACTGTCAGACATCTCATCTCACTCTGTCCCTCTGTTTGAGTATTATGTGCTTAGACTTACATTGTCTGAGAGAAATAGCGCCCCTACAGGTGCAATTCCTGAAAGGGAAATTCGACTGAAAGGGAGGAGACTCTCTTTTAGTTTCACTTTTAAATCGGTTAAAATACAAATAAACACTTAGATTTAATTCACACTGACAAGCTAAACCAACATATATGATTATTACAGGGTCAGGACTCATTAATAATGGATGTGTGGTCAGTGATACGTGAGAAACACGAGAGATTAATCAACGCTCTGAGCAGGTGGAATGATGAGCTCAGAAAAAAACGTGTTTATTCTTGTTTTATAGCTTTTAAAATTAAAATATTAAAGCGATATCACACAATTCACCAATTAGAACACACCAAGAGCTAAATTCAGATGTTTTTGAACTGTTTGTGTGAAAATGAAATATTCGCGGCTGCCTATCTGAAATCACTGCCTCCAATCAGCGCGTACAGTGTCACTAGTTCAAAACTAACGAATTTATTCTTGTTTAAGAGCTTTTTAAAATAAATTATTGCCATACATGCACACAATACACCCATTATAACACAACACGAGCTAAATACAGGTGTTTGTGACCCGTTTAAGTGTGCAAGACTGTTTGAAAGTGCGACTTGTAGAATAACATATCTTGAGCTGCAGGATTCTGCCTTTCGTCGTAAGAACGAATACATCACGGACAAGATTATTTCAAAATACATAATAGCTTGGCTAATATAAACGAAAACAGCCACGTGAATATAAACTTTTGAGAAATAAATCTGAAGTGGATCTACTGGGTTTGAATATTAAGTGACCGCATTTACCTGCTTCTGTCTTCAATTTTAATCTATATATATATATATAAAAGGAAACTCATTCGTCTTGGCTGCTTTTTTTAAATGTCTGTGCGTATTTATTTATTTACTTTTTTATACATTTTGTATAATTTCATAGTTTATGTATTATAATTATTAAAAAATAAATACATTTAGCCACTTACATAGAAATATCTTAGGCCTTATCCTTTTCTGACAGTTTTAGGGATTTTTAAAAATCCTAAAAAACCTTATTTGTGCTGCAAATAATAATTTCAAACTCATTTGATACTGACCTCTGACATCCTGTGACATGCTATTTATTTGAATTTACATAATCTCATGGATGTTACAGTAAATCTGTTCAGCTCACAGATCAAGACTAAGCTGTAATGCAAGCAGAACTTTCACAAATGCTTATAGGTTAATAAAATCATTGTAAAAAAAAAACTTATAAATCATTTAAGGATTTGATAACACTGTAAAATAATGTCTAATTTGTTAACATTAGTAAATGCATTGGTAACACTTTATAATAACTGCACTCATTAGTAAATAGTCAGTTTATGCTTTATAAAGCCTTGTCTTAACATTAATAGTCAATACTAAGCAGTTTATATATACAGCTATAAATAGCTTGTTCTTGGTTTATAAGCACATCTATTACAAAGGAAAGGGTCAGTTATCTTCCTAAGAAAAATTAAAATAAACAAACAACAACACAGATTGATACAGAAATCAAAAATATTTATTTCAATATGCAATAAAAGTAAACTGTACACTTGAATTACATATATATATATATATATATAGTAGGAGACACATTGGGGATGGTAAAGGTTTTGTCCACTTGGTGGTGCTGTGGTTATGTTTAATTATATTATATATATATATATATATATATATATATATATATATATATATATATATATAAGAGTTCAGATGCAAAAGCCTCTAAGTGTCATCTGAAATTTTCATCTAAAATTAGGATTTTTATCAGGCTCCTATATTTATATTCAGTTATTTCACTTTACTAGCCTGGAAAAGGACCTGCACATCACAATTAAAGTAAAATGACTCAACCTAAGCATAGGACCTTGATAAAAATCCTAATATATATATATGCACATATATATGAAATATAAACATGCGCAATTATACAAAAATCACTTTTTAAAAACTACAACAAAAAAATTGTTTGGAATACAACAAGCATTTTCCGGGATTTGTGATATCACAAATATAGACGAATGGGATGTGAATTGGTTGAGCTGCACTAGAGAAGGCAACGAGTGTGATATACACGTAGTTGACCATGAAGACTGGAAGAGAGAAAAATAACTATAAAGGCACTTTTCCTTTACTGATAAAATGAGCCAAAAAAAGACATTTCACTCAGACTGAAAAAAACTCAAAATTATTAGATCCTCATGAGAAATATTCAAAATTAGATCACTACAGTAATTACAAAGTAAAGACATGACCACTGGACAGCAAAATGCTTACTGGGTCAGAAGGGTCAGAAAGAAAAAAAACAGGTGGAGAAGAACAGAAACACCTAAACTGCAAAATAATTAAAGTGAAGAATTAGGTGTGACACTATAATGGAGCATTTAGCATTGAGAAATAAATCTGAAGTGGATCTACTGGATTTACATATTAAGTGACCGCATATACCAGCTGGTTCTGTCTTCAATTTTAATCTATATAAAAAATTAAACTCATTCATCTTGGCTGCTTTTTTAATGTGTGTACGAATTTATTTATTATTTTGCTCTAACAAGACTTAATCTATATTTAATTAAATCAATTACATTTTATTTTACATTTGATTTTTCCATTTCTGCATCTAAACGCCTAAAAACCTAAAACATGCTCTATTATACTATTGTTAGCAATTTCTTTATCGTCCAATTTATCTGGTGTACACGCTTTTATTTTCATAATAAACTCGTTTGTTAGATTATACACAGTTATAGTGGTCTATAATAAATATTGACAGGTTTTATTCAAGCTGTTTAGAATGATTGCCGTAGGCTAATTTTTTAAAATGTAAATCCGAAACAAACAAAAAAAATTACATAAATAAAAAACATTGGAAAAGAATAACTTGTACTTTTTTATACATTTTGTATAGTTTCATAGTTTATGCATTATAGTTATAAAAACAAACAAATTTAGCCACTCACATAGAAATCTTAGGCCTTATCCTTTTCTGACAGTTTTAGGGATTTTTAAAAATCCTAAAAAACCTTATTTGTGCTGCAAATAATAATTTCAAACTAATTTGATACTGACCTCTGACATCCTGTGACATGATATTTATTTGAATTTACATAATCTCATGGATGTAACAGTAAATCTGTTCAGCTCACAGATCAAGACTAAGCTGTAATGCAAGCAGAACTTTCAGAAATGCTTGTAGGTCAATAAAATCATTACAAAACACTTACAAATCATTTAAGGGATTTGATAACACTGTAAAATAATATTTAATTTGTTAACCTTAGCAAATGCATTGATAACACTTTATAATAACTGGACTCATTAGTAAATAGTAAGTTCATGCTTCATAAAGCCTTGTCCCAATATTAATAGTCAGTAGTAAGCAGTTTATAAATACAGCTATAAATAGCTTGTTCTTGGTTTATAAGCACATTTATTAAAAAGGAGAGTAAAGGGTCAGTTATCTTCCTATGAAAAAAAAATAAAAAAAATAAACAAACAACAACACAGATTGATACAGAACTCAGAAATGTTATTGTGGATTTATGATAAACTCAGCCTGTAAATGAATTCATACTCCTCCAAGAAGACACAAGTAGTTCACACCAAACTTTTTTAACATGAAGCCAATATACTGAAGATGTAAAATTTCGAATGGGTTTAGGATACCTTAAATGGTGTGGCCATAGCGATTTATTAAAGTAACATAAAAAAATACAATAGTTATTTTACTATATCTTTAAAAAAATTTATTCCAACTCTTCATAATTTTTTATATACGTAGAAGTCATCATTTGAAGGAAGCACAGTAAGTTTCATAGCTTTATCATTTTCAAGAGCCAGCATAAAATTAAAACTATCATAACATATAAATCAAGCTTGCAATTCTTAGTACCAATAATGGCCACCAGATGGAGCTATAGGACTACTTTTAAATAATTATTGTAGAAACAAGTATGATTTAAATCATTTATAGAAATCTTTCAAAGAAAAATAATATTAATTTTATGTATTTTACTGATAAAATGACCCTCACTTAATTAGAATACCAAGCTGAAGTATTGTGAACTGTATATTAAGAATAATTCTTTAAAGGCTTTATGGACAGATACGTTTCGAGTGACTCTTGAAGGATCAGCACCACATCCTCTTTTACCACTGTTTAAAGAATGTATCTTACAGTACAGGTGCGGATGAATTTTGAATGGCTTGAATGGTTTTGTCGTGGTGATTTTTTGAAATAACAGTAAAAAGTAACCAGTAAATGTGTTTTATTTTTTTAAGTGCAGCTTCTAAACGCTTCAAAAAAATGTACACATAGAAGACAAGTCATGCTGAGGAAATATGCATAGTTTCATGACTATACAACACTATATGGATGAGAGAAAATTAAAAAACTACCATACATCTGATGTCACTCTGTCCCTCTGTCACTGTGGGTAATGTGTGTGTGTGTGTGTTTGTGTGTTAAGTGTTTGTGTGTTAAGTGTGTGTGTGTTAAGTGTGTGTGCTGAGTTTGTGTGAATGTGTGAGAGAGGCGATGGGCTTGGTGTCAGAGAGAGAGAGAGAGAGAGAGAGAGAGGGAGGGAGACTTAATCATCTCTTTAATCACCAGCAGAAAAAAAATAAGCAATTTTGTGTTGTTGTTGTTTTTTCATCATTACAGCTTAAGAAATATCTTAGGCCTCAACATCAACTGTTGCTGCTTTATATAGCCTTCTCCCAAAATTAATAGTCATTAGTAAGCATTTTATAAATACAGCTATAATTAAATTGTTCATGGTTTATATGCACATTTATTTTGAGGAGATTAAAGGCTGTAATCTAACTAAAAAAAAAATAATAATAATAAAAAAATAAACAAACACAGAACTCAGAAACATTTATTTCAAGATGCAATAAAAGAAAACTGTACACTATATATATATATATATATATATATATACAATTGCATAAGTTTATATTAAATTTTTATCAAGTGTACAGCTAATAATAATAATAATAATAATAATAATAATAATAATAATAATAATAATAATAATAATAATAATGCATTTTACTTAAGGCGCCTTTCAAACCACTCAAGGTCACCGTACAACAAGTAACAACAGTAACAATATTAAAACAAAAAATAACAGCAAATAACAATGTCAGTAAAAAACCGCAATAATATTAGAATAGCACAACATATTGTGGAATACTATATTAAGACTTTATATATAGGCTTTATGAACAGATAGGTTTTGAGAGATTCTTGAAGTACTAGCATCACCTCCTCTTGTACGACGGTTTGAGGAATATATCTTCCAGATAGTACCGCCGCTCCCTATATGCAGAATACGCAGTCTTCGTAGGGCACCAACTCCCAGAGGGGGCACCATCCCAGTAGCTCAAAAAAAATAAAACATGCGCCATTCTCCCATCCGCGCTCGCGCTCGCGACCGCTCGGACATTTGCGGATGAATGTTCGTAATTGATGGATGGACATCTATGCCCGGGTAAAAGACATCAGCAATCCGGCACAGAGAAAAGAAAAATAAAGTAAAAAACAAAACAAAAACAGGCATAAATTTGGCTTGACATTGGACATTCGAGAGTCTCAAATTTAGGGACCTTCTCTAAAGTTACATGTGATATTGTTATACACTTTTCTAACATCAGTAGCATTTGAAGAGAATTACTTACAGTCATAAAAACAACTGTAATTGTTCATCTACGTGACAGCTATAATGCACAATTAAATTGAATGTTTGATATTTATTAAAACAAACTGTAAGTCATATATAAATTATGCTACTTTTTCACATGGACTCAATAGCATTTGAGGAGAAAGACTTGCAGTCATAAAACAATTTTAATGTGTTAATTTAGGTGTCAGCTACAATGCACACCTTATACATTTATATATATCAAAATAAAAGTGTTACTAAAGCTATATATATATTGTTCTGTGTATGTGATTTCAAAGTCTAGATGGGTCGGATTAACCCTTTAACTGCCGTATCCCTTAAAACTTGATTGCCAGAGGGTTACTGTAAATGCTTATGCCCGCTGGGCACAGTTTTCCCGATGCCACCGGGGTGGCATTGCACTGACGGCTTGAGCCCGCCATCGCTGCTTGCAGCTATATTTATTATTATTATTTTTTTTCTAACGTTACGGGGGCTTTTGGGGCCCTTAACATGCTTAAAAAGTCTTGAAAATTGGCACACACATTGGAACCTGCGGCCATTAGGGCCGGGCAGAGACTGATACACGGGCGTGGCACAGGGGCTCTACAGCGCCCCCTGGAATATGGAGGGCCATATATCATACATACTTGTACGTAGACACACGAAACTCGGTACACATATAGAACTCATCAATACAAACAACTTTTGTATTGCATATCATAGGCTCTGCCCAACAGGAAGTTGGCTATTTAGGGTTTATTATTCATATTTGTCGTCAAAGTTGTGGGGGCTTTTGGAGTCCTTAACATACTCAAAAACTCTTGAAAATTTGCACACACTTTGGGATCTGTGGCCTTTAGGAGCCTGCAGAGGCTGGGACCCGGGCGTGGCACAGGGGCTCTACGGCGCCCCCTGGAACACAGTCATAAATGTTGATGTATAGCTCACACATACTTGCACGTATTAATATGAAACTCAGTACACATATAGATCTCATCGTGCCGAACAACTTGCATATTGCATGTCATAGGCTCCGCCCAACAGGAAGTCAGCTATTTAGAGTTATGTAAAAAGCGCATGCTCTTTTTTTTTATATACTTGTCATAGGTTTTTTACTTGATTGCCACCAAACTCGGTCAACATGATCTCAAGACATTGGGGATGAAAAATTGCCAGGGGATTTTTGATATCTCGAACGGTTTGCTCGTAGCGAGGCGTTGAATTTATGGCGAGAATTGAGAAACAGGAAGTGTCTAATACCATCCACATACATTTCCTGATTTTAATCAAACTTCATCAGATTATTCATTGTATGATGTCGATCGCATATATGTGACTATTAGGAGTCAAAGTTATAGCGCCACCAACTGGCAGCAGGAAGTGTGTCATTTTCAAAATGCTTTGAATTCAGCATCTTATTTTTACTCGATTTGCTTCAAACTTCATCAGAATAATGTTAAAACACAGCCGATATAAATCTGCTGGGGGGATATTGATATCTAAAAATATTGTTGCCGTGGCAACATGTCAAACTGGAATATTTCTCAGGTGATTTTGAGGCATATAACAGGCTTAGAATTTCATCAAACTCAGAACACATATCAGTATTAGTGACAGCTAGACATTGGCAAAAGTTCATAAGAGGGCGTGGAAGAGGCACTCTATAGCGCCACCTTTTGTAAAAAGTGGGGGGGGGGGGGTTAGTTTTAGATACAGACACCAAACTCAGTACAAAAATTGTTCTTATCAAGACGGACAACTTTCTAATTCACAGTCATCAGCTACGACCAACAGGAAGTCGGCTATTTTGATTTGAATGTGGATTGTTTTTTACATTTACTGTGAATTAATGCATACTGCTCAGAGGAGAGTAACACTATACACACCAAACTTTGTCTACATGTTGAAAAAACATTGAGGAACTTAAATTGTGAATAGGTTTTGGATAGCTTGGATGGTTTTGTCGTGGTGATTTTTTTAAATGATAGTAAAGATGGAATTATTAATTTTCCTGCATTTTTAAATTCCAAACACTTCAAAACCTTTTTTCATACAGAAAAAAAAGTTATTCTGAGTAAATATGCATAGTTTCATGACTTTACAACACTGTATGGATAACAGAAAATTAAAAAACTGTCAGTCATCTCATCTCACTCTGTCCCTCTGTTTGAGTGAGTGTGCTTAGACTTCCATTGTCTGAGAGAAAATGCGCCCCTACAGGTGCAGTTACCGGACTAAAAAAGGGAGGAGGCTGTCTTTTGGTTTCACTTTTAAATCGGTTAAAATACAAATAAATACTTGGATTTAATTCACACTGACAAGCTAAACCAACATATATGATTATTATCAGGTCAGGGCTCATTAATAATCGATGTGTGGTCAGTGATACGTGAGAAACACGAGAGATGAATCACCGCTCTGAGCAGGAGCCTGTGGAATGATGAGCTCAGTGCATCGCACAGTGTCACAAGTTCAAAACTAACGAATTTATTCTTGTTTAAGAGCTTTTTAAAATAAATTATTGCCATAAATGCACACAATACATCCATTATAACACAACACGAGCTAAATGCAGGTGTTTGTGACCCGTTTAAGTGTGCAAGACTATTTGAAAGCGCGACTGGCAGAATAACATATATCTCTCGAGCTGCAGGTTTCTGCCTTTCGTCGTAAGAACGAACACATCAAGGACAAGATTATTTCAAAATACATAATAGCTTGGCTAATATAAACGAAAACAGCCACGTGAACATAAACTGTTGAGAAATAAATCTAAAGTGGATCTACTGGAATTTAATATTAAGTGACCGCATATACCAGCTGCTTCTGTCTTCAATTTTAATCTATATAAAAAAATTCAACTCATTCATCTTGGCTGCTTTTTTAATGTGTGTACGTATCTATTTATTATTTTGCTCTAACAAGACTTAATCTATATTTAATTAAATCAATTACATTTTATTTTACATTTTATTTTTCCATTTCTGCATCTAAACGCCTAAAAACCTAAAACATGCTCTATTATACTATTGTTAGCAATTTCTTTATCGTCCAATTTATCTGGTGTACACGCTTTTATTTTCATAATAAACTTGTTTGTTAGATTATACACAGTTATAGTGGTCTATAATAAATATTGACAGGTTTTATTCAAGCTGTTTATAATGATTGCCTTAGGCTAATTTTTTAAAATGTAAATCCAAAAAAAAAAAAAAAAAAAAAAAAAATTAAATAAATAAAAAACATTGGAAAAGAATAACTTGTACTTTTTTATACATTTTGTATAGTTTCATAGTTTATGCATTATAGTTATAAAAACAAACAAATTTAGCCACTCACATAGAAATCTTAGGCCTTATCCTTTTCTGACAGTTTTAGGGATTTTTAAAAATCCTAAAAAACCTTATTTGTGCTGCAAATAATAATTTCAAACTAATTTGATACTGACCTCTGACATCCTGTGACATGATATTTATTTGAATTTACATAATCTCATGGATGTAACAGTAAATCTATTCAGCTCACAGATCAAGACTAAGCTGTAATGCAAGCAGAACTTTCACAAATGCTTGTAGGTCAATAAAATCATTACAAAACACTTACAAATCATTTATGTCTAATTTGTTAACATTAGCAAATGCATTGATAACACTTTATAATAACTGCACTCATTAGTAAAAAGTCAGTTCATGCTTTATAAAGCCTTGTCCCAATATTAATAGTCAGTAGTAAGCAGTTTATAAATACAGCTATAAATAGCTTGTTCTTGGTTTATAAGCACATTTATTAAAAAGGAGAGTAAAGGGTCAGTTATCTTCCTATGAAAAAAATAAAAAAAAAAATAAAATAAACAAACAACACAGATTGATACAGAACTCAGAAATGTTATTGTGGATTTATGATAAAATCAGCCTGTAAATGAATTCATACTCCTCCAAGAAGACACAAGTAGTTCACACCAAACTTTTTTAACATGAAGCCAATATACTGAAGATGTTAAATTTCGAATGGGTTTAGTATACCTTAAATGGTGTGGCCATAGCAATTTATTAAAGTAACATAAAAAAATACAATAGTTATTTTACTATATCTTTAAAATTTTTAATTCCAACTCTTCATAATTTTTTATATACGTAGAAGTCATCATTTGAAGAAAACACATTAAGTTTCATAGCTTTATCATTTTCAAGAGCCAGCATAAAATTAAAACTATCATAACATATAAATCAAGCTTGCAATTCTTAGTACCAATAATGGCCACCAGATGGAGCTATAGGATTACTTTTAAATAATTATTGTAGAAAAAAGTATGATTATAAAATAAATCATTTGATAAATCATTTATAGAAATCTTTCAAAGAAAAATAATATGAATTTTATGTATTTTACTGATAAAATGACCCTCACTTAATTAGAATAACAAGCTGAAGTATTGTGAACTGTATATTAAGAATAATTCTTTATAGGCTTTATGGACAGATACGTTTTGAGTGACTCTTGAAGGATCAGCACCACATCCTCTTTTACCACTGTTTAAATAATGTATCTTACAGTACAGGTGCGGATGAATTTTGAATGGCTTGAATGGTTTTGTCGTGGTGATTTTTTGAAATAACAATAAAAAAGTAACCAGTAAATGTCTTTTATTTTTTTAAGTGCAGCTTCTAAACACTTCAAAAAAATGTACACATAGAAGACAAGTCATTCTGAGGAAATATGCATGGTTTCATGACTATACAACACTATATGGATGACAGAAAATTAAAAAACTATCATACATCTGATGTCACTCTGTCCCTCTGTCACTGTGGGTAATGTGTCTGTGTGTGTGTGTGTGTGTGTGTGTGTGTGTGTGTTAAGTGAATTAGGTGTGAAACTATCAGGGAGCATTTAGTCTCCAGCGCCAACATTTTACAGAACTGCCACTTTCCTGGAGTCTCAGAATTACAATGTGTCAGGTTCTGAGAAATCAAAGATTCCAAAAAATGATTTAATTAGAATACCATGAAGTATTGTGAAATACTATATATTAAGACTTTATATATAGGCTTTATGAACAGATTAGAGTGACTCGTGAAGGACCAGCACCACCTCCTCTTGTCCGATGGTTTGAGGAATAAATTTTCCTGAATCCGGGATTAAGATTTAAGGAGCTCATTTTTATTCCACCTCCTTTCCTGAAAGTCTGTCTTGCAGAATTTACTAAAAATTTATCTTCACATTAATTCCTAATTATTTTGCAATTATTTTTGTCAGTTCTTCTTGACCTGTTTTTTTTTCTTCTTCTTTTCTGACCTCATGACCCAGTCAGCATTTTTGTACAATGGTCAAGTCTTAACTTATCCATTTCTGTATTGCATTTGTGTTTGATATTTCTCATGGGTATTTCATAATTTTCGACTTTGAGTTAAAACAGTTTGAGTTAAAACTCTTTTTTAGCGCATTTCATCTGTAAAAGAAAACATGCCTAATAATTCTGCACACATGAATATAAGGAGTTTTTCTCTTCCAGCTTTCCTGGACTATTGTATAGCACTCATAAATGATTAAATAAAAAATAATGGTAGTTATTAAGATTGATATGGTTTGGAATTGGTAAAATGTGCTTGGAAAAAAATCACAATAAAACAATGTTTTAATGTTTAAGTTTGGAATATTAACTGACATGAATGAATGCTATATAAATATTGTTCATGTTAACATAATGTTTATAAATGAAATCTTATTGTAAAGTGTTACTAAATATATATATATATATATATATATATATATATATATATATATATTGTTCTGGGAATGTGATTTTAAAGTCTAGATGATTCGGATTAACCCTTTAACTGCCATATCCTTTAAAACCTCACTGCCAGAGGGATATTGTGAATGCACAGTTTACCTGATGCCACCGGGGTGGCGATGGCATTGGTGGCTTGAGCCTGCCATCGCCGCTTGCAGCTATATTTAGGGCTCAAGCCTGGAGGGCGAGAGCCCTATTGTTTTCCTTAGGATTATTATTATTATTATTATTTTTTTTTTTATTCTTCTAATTTTTTTCTAAGGTTTTGGGGGCTTTTGGGGTCCTTAACATGCTCAAAAACTCTTGAAAATTGGCAAACACCTTGGAACCTGCGGCCATTAGGGTCGGGCAGAGTCTGATACACGGGCGTGGCACAGGGGCTCTACAGCGCCCCCTGTAGTACCGAGGGCCATATATCATGCATACTTGCACGTATACATATGAAACTTGGTACATATATATAACTCATCAAACCAAACAACTTTCACACTGCATGTCATAAGCTCCGCCCAACAGGAAGTTGGCTATTTAGGGTTTTATGAAAAACACATGCTCTGGAATTTGATATACTCCTCTGAGGAACTCCACCCGTTCAACACAAAACTCGGTTAACACGATCTCAAGACATTGGGGATGCTAAATTGCGAAGAGATTTTTGATATCTCGAACGGTTTGCCCGTGGTGAGGCATTGAAATTATGGCGAGAAATGAGAAACAGGAAATGTATAATAACATCCACATACATTTGCTGAATCTGATCAAACTTAATTGGTTTGTTCGTTGTATGATACCGATCATATATATGTGACTATTAGGAGTCAAAGTTATAGCGCCACCAACTGGCAGCAGGAAGTGAATCATTTTCAGAACGCTTTGAATTCAGCATCTTATTTTTACTTGATTTGCTTCAAACTTCATCAGAATAATGACAAAACACGGCCGAAGAAAATCTGTTGTGGGGATATTTATATCTAATATAGTGTTGCCATGGCAACGTGTCAAACTTGAATGTTCTGTTCTGGTGATTTTTAGGCAGATAACTAGCTCAGATTTACATGAAACTCGAAACAGATATCAGTATTAAAGATAGCTAGACCATGGCAAAAGCTTTTAAAAGGGCGTGAAAGAGGCACTCTATAGCGCCACCTTTTGTCAAAAGTGGGGGGGTTAGTTTTAGCTACAGACACCAAACTTGGTACATAAATTGTTCTTATCAAGACGGACAACTTTCTAATTCGCAGTCATAAGCTACGATCAACAGGAAGTCGGCTATTTTGACTTGAATATTGATTTTTGGGAATTTTATTTTGTGAATTAATGCATACTCCTCCCAGGGGAAGTACACTATACACACCAAACTTTGTCTACATTAAGAAAAAACATTGAGGAACTTAAATTGCGAATGAATTTTGGATAGCTTGAACGGTTTTGTCGTGGTGATTTTTTGAAATAACAGTAAAAAGTGAAACATTAATCGTCTTTAAAACCTTTAAAAAACATTTTTCATTTAGAAAACTAGTGATTCTGAGGAAATATGCATAGTTTCATGACTTTACAGCACTGTATGAATAAAAGAAAATTAAAAAAACTGTCAGACATCTGATCTCACTCCAGTGTTAATTTCGTTGACTAAATATTTTCGTCATTATTTTCGTCACGAATATATTTTTGCCGACGAAAACGAAACGAAAACTAAAATAGAAGGCACTGATGGAGACTAAAACTATGACTAAATTGATTGACATTATCGTCAACGAATAAAGGACGAGACGAAAATATACTGTGACGAAAATCAAATCAGCAGACGGGAGAGATGCGAGGAATGAGCAAAAGAACCGGCAAAACAGAACAGACTGCATGAGAGAAGAGAACCAATCAGAGCCTGACTTATTGAGACGTGAAGCGGAGGTTTTCAGTTTTTATGAGCTCCCGGGAAGTCGGCATTCGAAGAGGTGATAGGGACTTTAAGCAACAGCCTCTGGTGGAACGGCAACGCCATTCTGGCGTTGTATTGCGCCTGCGCGAATTTAACTGCTACTTTGTGACGTTCTAATTTAACGGTCTACTACGGGAGAACAGCTGATTTGCCGGAGTCGCTACAACGTGAGAGGTTAGGTAAATAAATGTTATGTTTTTAGACTTATTTACATCATACAATATTAAAAACTCCTCTTCTGACAAAAGATTGTCATTTAACGCCAAAAGCAATCCTTCTCTTGCTTTTTTAAATTATATATTTTTTTGGATCTCAATAAATGAATTAATGCTGCGTTGCGCTGTTCTGTTTTACCGTTGCTTAGTGACTTTTACATTCTTGGCTACAGCGGTGTGACGGCAAACTTCCGGTCGCTGTAGCCGTTCCATTCGCAGCTGTTGCTTAAAGTCCCTACTGTCTAAAAGAGCGACAAAATGTCCACAGCTCACTTCACGTTTGACGACGAACAAAACAAAACAAAGTGTAAAGCACGCAGAGCGCTCATTCGTGGCAAGAACACAACCAATTTGAAAAGACATTTACAGACGAGCCACCCGGACATTTTCTCAAATGTAATTTCACAACGATGTTCTTTTGTTTATTGAGCTAAGCAAAATTGGAATAGTGCAGTGCGTAGATGTTGTAGCATTAAATATTACGAACTGAAAAGTACTGTAAAATAGCCCCTTCTTCAAATTAGATGCGAGCACAATACTAATACGTAATATCATGATAAATACATTTGATTAATACTAATGTTTAGTATATTTTATAATGTTCTACTTGTTGACAATATCACAAATATTTCTATATTAGTCATGTGAAACATGAATGTTCACATCCTATCATTATACATACAAATCTAGCAATATTGTAGTATTTAAAACATACAATATTGCTAGACAAATGAATACCTTATAAAATCTTGTTACTTTTTTTATCCACCCAACTTATTAAATATTTACTTTAAATGTATGCACTTATTGTTCAGCTCAGCTGTAAGCTTTAAGGTCCTGGACCTAACGTTATTTTTCTTTTATTGATGGTCAATTGGCAGCTAGTTATTGTTTACATTATCATGACAGTGTTTGTTGCTGCATAAAAGCTTTTGAATCAAAATAAAGACACAGTTGTGTTGAAATAAAGTTGAATTTGTGTTTTATATATTTTGGTTAAGTTTGTTTCCTATACCAGCTGTAAAAAATTGTCTAGTAAATCTGTTCTTGATTTTAGTCTTATTTTAGTCGACTAAAATACCAAGCAATTTTAGTCGACTAAAATACCAAGCAATTTTAGTCGACTAAAATAAGACTAAAATTAAAACAAATCAGATGACTAAAACTTGACTAAAACTAAAAAGAATTATAGTCAAAAGACTAAGACTAAAACTTAATTAAAATTTCGTGTCAAAATTAACACTGTCTCACTCTGTCACTCTGTGTGAGGAATGTATGTGTGCTGACTGTGTGTGTGTGTGTGTGTGTGTGTGTGTGAGTGTGAGTGGGGGAGAGGTGTGAGGTGTGAGGTGAGTGGCAGACAAGACAGGGAGAGAGAGAGGGACTTAAACATCTCTTTAATCACCAGAAAAAAATATTATTTTAAATTGTTATTTTTTTGTTGTTGTTGCTAATTGTGCTGTTTTCATTACAGCTTAAGAAATATCTTAGGCCTTATCCTTTTCTGACAGTTTCAGGGATTAAAAAAATTCTAAAAATACTTATTTTAGCTGCAAATAATAATTTCAAACTCATTTGATACTGACCTCTGACACCCTGTGACATGACATTTATTTGAATTTACATAATCTCATGGATGTAACAGTAAAACTGTTCAGCTCACAGATGAAGACTAAGCTCTGATGCAAGCAGAACTATTTTACAAATGCTTAAAGGTTAATGAAATCATAACAAAACACTTTTAAATTATTTAAGGATTTGGTAACACTTTAAAATAATGTCTTAATTGTTAACATTAGTAAATGCATTGGTAACACTTCATAATAGCTGCACTCCTAGCTAAGCATTAGTAAATAGCCAGTTCATGCTTTATATATCCTTCTCCCAAAATTAATATTTTAGTAAGCATTTTATAAATACAGCTATAATTAAATTGTTCATAGTTTATATGCACATTTATTTTGAGGAGATTAAAGGCTGTTATCTTCCAAAATAAAAAATTTATAAATAAATAAAAATAAACAAACACAGAACTAAAAAGGGAATCATTAATTGGCTTGTATTTTTAAATTGCAGCTTCCAAACATTTCAAAGCATTTTTTCATACAGAGATCAAATCATTCTGAGGAAATATGCATAGTTTCACGACTTTACAACACTGTATGGACAACAGAAAATTTAAAAACTGTCAGACTTCTTAACTAACATGATCTCACTCTGGCCACTCTGTCTGTGTGAGGGAAGGGAGGGGAAGAGGGAGAGGGAGAGGGAGAGGGAGAGGGAGAGGGAGGGGGAGTGTGAGGGGGTTGGTGACTGACTGCATTTTTGGTGACTGACAGTGTGTGTGAATTGTAGGGAGGGGAGGGGCTATCTGGCAGAGAGAGAGACAGAGAGAGAGAGAGAGAGACCTAATCATCTCTTTAATCATCAGGGGAAAAAAAATCAGTATTTTAAATGTTTATTGTTTTTGTTGTTGCTAATGGTGGTGTTTTTTTCCCTTTCATTACAGCTTAAGAAATATCTTAGGCCTTATCCTTTTGTGACAGTTTTAGGGATTTAAAAACATCCTAAGAATCCTTATTTGTGCTGCAAATAATAATTTCAAACTCATTTGATACTGACCTATGACATCCTGTGACATGACATGACATTTATCTGAATTTAAGAGTTATGAATCTACATCCGTCTGCATGGACTCTTGTTTGTAGGTGTTCTAAACTTGCTTACTCCTATTATCAATGGCAACGGCATTGGAAAGCCAGTACATTATATACATACATACACACACATATATATATATATATATATATATATATATATATATATATATATATATATATATATATATATATATTGCATTTGTTTACATTTCATTTTTGTAAATAACTTAATTTATAAATGATGAAAAGATCCTTAAAAAAGTATGAAAATACAATGATTGAACTTTATAGATGTGCTCAAGAACAAAACATTTATAGCTGTATTTATTAACTGCTTAATAATGCATATTAAAGGAGTGCTATTATGTTGTTTCACACTTTCAACTTTAGTTAGTCTGTAATGTTGCTGTTTCAGCATAAAAAAGTTCTGCAAAGATTCAAAGCTCAAAGTCCAATTCAATAGGATAATTTTATTTAACAAAAGTCACATTTTAGACAAAAACAACGAACAACTTGTTTGGACTACAACAAATATTTTCCAGGACTTGTGATATCACAAATACGGATGAATGGGATGTGAATTGGTTGAGCTGCACTAGAAAAGGCAATGAGTGTGATATATACGTAGTTGACCATGAAGACTGGAAAAGAAAAAAACTCTGTATATTCAGGTGTGAAGAATTATTAGCCATTTTTCCTTTACTGATAAAATGAGTCAAAAACAAAGGTTTAACTCAGACTGAAAATCCAAAATTATTAGATCCCCATGAGAAATATTCAAAATAAGTACAGTACTGTAATTGCAGAGTTAAGACATGACCACTGGACAGTAAAATGCTTACTGGGTCACAGGGGTCAGAAAAAAACAAGTGGAGAAGAACAGAAACACATTAACTGGAAAATAATTAAGAATTAAAGTGAAGAATTAGGTGTGAAACTATCAGGGAGCATTTAGTCTACAGTACCACCATTTTTCAGAGCTGCAACTTTCCTGGAGTCTCCAGAATTACAAAGTGTCAGGTTCTGAAAGACTTAAAAGATCCCAAAAATGACTTAATTAGAATAGCATGAAATATTGTGAAATACTATATATTGAGACTTTATATATAGGCTTTATGAACAGATGGGTTCTGAGTGACTCTTGTACGACGCTTTGAGGAATATATCTTCCAGAATCTAGCATTAGATTTAGGAGCTTATTTTTATTCCATCTCCTATCCTGAAAAGTCTGTCTTGCAGAATTTACTAAAAATTAATATTCACATTAATTCTTAATTCTTTTGCAAATCTTTTTGTCATTTTTTCACCAAATTTTTTTTCTTCTTCTGCCCCCGTGACCCAGTCACCATTTTTTGTCCAATGGTCAAGTCTTAACCTAATTATTGTTAATTATCTTAAAATAATTATTGTTCATGTTAACATAGTTAATGTTTATGAATTAAATATTTTTGTAATGTGTAACTAAAGTTATATAGATTGTTCTGTGAATGTGATTTCAAAGTCTCAAAAGATTCGGATTAACCCTTTAACTGCCGTATCCATTAAAACCTGACTGCCAGAGGGCTATTGTCAATGCATGTGCCCGCTGGGCACAATTTACCTGATGCCACAGAGGTGGTGTTGCACTGATGGCTTGAGCCCGCCATCGCTGCTTGCAGCTATATTTATTATTATTAGGGCTCAAGCCCAAAGGGCGAGAGGCCTATTGTTTTCCTTAGGATTATTTATTATTATTATTATTATTATTATTATTATTATTATTTATTTTATTTTTTTCCAACGTCTCGGGGGCTTTTGGGGCCCTTAACATGCTTAAAAAGTCTTGAAAATTGGCACACAGATTGGAACCTGCGGCCATTAGGGCCGGGCAGAGACTGATACACGGGCATGGCACAGGGGCTCTACAGCGCCCCCTGGAATATGGAGGGCCATATATCATACATTCTTGCTCGTAGACGTATGAAACTCGGTACACATATAAATCTCATCAATCCAAACAACTTTTGTATTGCATATCATAGGCTCCGCCCAACAGGAAGTTGGCTATTTAGGGTTTAGTATTCAAATTTTTCGTCAAAGTTGTGGGGGCTTTTGGGGTCCTTAACATACTCAAAAACTCTTGAAAATTCGCGCACTCTTTGGAATCTGTGGCCTTTAGGAGCCTGCAGAGGCTGGGACCCGGGCGTGGCACAGGGGCTCTACGGCGCCCCCTGGAACACAGTCAGAAATGTTGATGTATAGCTCACACATACTTGCACATATTCATATGAAACTCAGTACACATATAGATCTCATCGTGCCGAACAACTTTCGTATTGCATGTCATAGGCTCCACCCAACAGGAAGTCAGCTATTTAGAGTTATGTAAAAAGTGCATGCTCTGGAATTTGAAATACTTGTCATAGGTTTTTTGCTCGATTGCCGCCAAACTCGGTCAACATGATCTCAAGACACTGGGGATGAAAAATTGCCAGGGGATTTTTGATATCTCGAACGGTTTGCTCGTGGCGAGGCGTTGAAATTATGGCGAGAAATGAGAAACAGGAAGTGTCTAATACCATCCACATACATTTCCTGATTTTAATCAAACTTCATCAGATTATTCGTTGTATGATGTCGATCGCATATATGTGACTATTAGGAGTCAAAGTTATAGCGCCACCAACTGGCAGAAGGAAGTGTGTCATTTTCAAAATGATTTGAATTCAGCATCTTATTATTACTCGATTTGCTTCAAACTTCATCAGAATAATGTTAAAACACAGCCGATATAAATCTGCAAGGGGGATATTGATATCTAAAAAATTGTTGCCGTGGCAACATGTCAAACTAGAATACTTCTCAGGTGATTTTGAGGCAAATAACATACTTAGAATTTCACAAAACTCTGAACACACATCAGTATTTCTGATAGGAACTTAAATTGTGAATGGATTTTGGATAGCTTGAATGGTTTTGCCGTGGTGATTTTTTTAAATGACCTTACAAAGGGAATCATTATTGTATTTTTAAATTGCAGCTTCCAAACACGTCAAATAATTTTTTCATACAGATGAAAAAGTCATTCTGAGGAAATATGCATAGTTTCACGACTTTACAACACTGTATGGATAACAGAAAATTAAAAAACTGTCAGACATCTCATCTCACGCTGTCCCTCTGTTTGAGTATATGTGCTTCAGACTTCCATTGTCTGAGAGAAATAGCGCCCCTACAGGTTCAATTCCCGAACTTTTACTTTCACTTTTAAATCGGTTAAAAATACAAACAAATACTTAGATTTAATTCACACTGACAAGCTAAACCAACATATCTGATTATTACCGGTTCAGGGCTCATGGATAAATTATTTCTGGCCAGAGATATGTGAGAAATAGGAGAGATTAATCACCGCTGTGATCACGAGCGTCTGGAGTAAAGAGCTCAGAAAAAAAAAAACGAATTTATTCCTGTTTTAAAGCTTTTAAAAATAAATTATTACAGCGATATCACACAATCAACCAATTAGAACACACCAAGAGCTAAATTAAGATGTTTTTGAACTGTTTGTGTGAAAATGAAATATTTGTGGCTGCCTATCTGAAATCACCGCCTCCGATCAGCGCGTACAGTGTCCAGCTCAAAACAAACGAATTTATTCTTGTTTAAGAGCTTTTTTAAATAAAATATTACCACAAATGCACACAATAAACCCATTGTAACACAACAAGAGCTAAATGCAGGTGTTTGTGACCTGTTTAAGTGTGCAAGACTATTTGAAAGCACGACTGGCAGAATAACATGTATCTCTGGAGCTGCAGGATTCTGCCTTTCGTCGTACGAACGAACACATCACGGACAAGATTATTTCAAAATACATAATAGCTTGGCGAATATAAACGAAAACAGCCACGTGAACATAAACTGGATCTACTGGATTTGAATATTAAAGTGACCACATTTACCACTTGTTTCTGTCTTCAATTTTAATCTATATAAAAAAGGAAACTCATTCGACTTGGCTGCTTTTTTAATGTGTGCGTATTTATTTATTTATCTTTTTATACATTTTGTATAATTTCATAGTTTGTGTATTACAATTATAAAAACAAAAATAAAATTAGCCACTCACATAGAAATAGCTTAGGCCTTAACCTTTTTCTGACAGTTTTAGGGATTTTTAAAAATCCTAAAAAAACCTTATTTGTGCTGCAAATAATAATTTCAAACTCATTTGATACTGACCTATGACATCCTGTGACATTATATTTATTTTAATTTACATAATCTCATGGATGTAACAGTAAATCTGTTCAGCTCACAGATCAATACTAAGCTGTAATGCAAGCAGAACTTTCACAAATGCTTATGAGTCATTTAAGGATTTGATAACACTGTAAAATAATGTCTAATTTGTTAACATTAGCAAATTCATTGATAACACTTTATAATAACTGCACTCATTATTAAATAGTCAGTTCATGCTTTATAAAGCCTTGTCCCAATATCAATAGTCAGTAGTAAGCAGTTTATAAATACAGCTATAAATAGCTTGTCCTTGGTTTATAAGCACATTTATTAAAAATGAGAGTAAGTTATCTTCCTATGAAAAATAAAAGATAAAAATAAACAAACAACAACACAGATTGATACAGAACTCAGAAATTTTATTGTGGATTTATGATAAAGCCTGCAAATGAATTCATACTCCTACTCATACTACTCCATACTCCTTTTTCAACATTATGCCTATATACTGAGATGTTAAATTGTGAATGGGTTTAGGATAGCTTAAATGGTGTTGCCATAGAGATTTATTAAAGTAACATAAAAAAATACAATAGTTATTTTACTATATCTTTACAATTTTTCATTCTAAATCTTCATAATTTTTTATATAAGTAGAAGTCCTCATTTGAAGGAAGCACAGTAAGTTTCATAGCTTTATCACTTTCAAGAGCCAGCATAAAATTTAAACTATCATAACTTATAAATCAAGCTTGCAATTCTTAGTACCTATAATGGCCACCAGAGGGAGCTATAGGATTACTTTTAAATAATTATTGTAGAAACGAGTATGATTTAAATCATTTATAGAAATCTTTCAAAAAAAAAAATGAATTGTATATATTTTACTGATAAAATGACCCTCACTTAATTAGAATAACAAGCTGAAGTATTTTGAACTGTATATTAAGAATAATTCTTTATAGGCTTTATGGACAGATAACGTTTTGAGTGACTCTTGAAGGTTCAGCACCACATCCTCTTTTACCACTGTTTAAAGAATTAATCTTACAGAATAGGTGTGAATGAATTTTGGATAGCTTGAATGGTTTTGCCGTGATGATTTTTTGAAATAATAGTAAAAAAGGAACCAGTAAATGTCTTTTTATTTTTTTAAAGTGCAGCTTCTAAACACTTAAAAAAAAAAAAATGTACACATAGAAGACCAGTCATTCTGAGGCATATTTCCTCAGAATGACTGGTCTCATGACCATAGTTTCATGACTATACAACACTGTATGGATGATAGAAAATTAAAAAAAACTATCATACATCTGATGTCACTCAGTCCCACTGTCACTGTGGGTAATGTGTGTGTGTGTGTGTGTGTGTTAAGTGAATTAGGTGTGAAACTATCAGGGTGCATTTAGTCTCCAGCGCCAACATTTTACAGAACTGCCACTTTCCTGGAGTCTCCAGAATTACTCGGTGTCAGGCTCTGAGAGACTTAAGATTCCAAAAAATGATTTAATTAGAATACCATGAAGTATTGTGAAATACTATATATTAAGTCTTTATATATAGGCTTTATGAACAGATTAGAGTGACTCGTGAAGGACCAGCACCACCTCCTCTTGTTCGATGGTTTGAGGAATATATCTTCCAGAATCCAGGATTAAGATTTAGGAGCTCATTTTTATTCCACCTCCTTTCCTGAAAAGTCTGTCTTGCAGAATTGACTAAAAATTAATCTTCACATTAATTCCTAATTATTTTGCAATTCTTTTTGTCAGTTCTTCTTGACCTGCTTTTTTCTTCTTCTTTTCTGACCTCATGACCCAGTCAGTATTTTTTGTACAATGGTCAAGTCTTAACTTATCCATTTCTGTATTGCATTTGTGTTTGATATTTCTCATGGGTATTTCATAATTTTCGACCTTACAGTTTGAGTTAAAAGTCTATTTTAGCGCATTTCATCTGTAAAAGAAAACATGCCTAATAATTCTGCACACATGAATATAAGGAGTTTTTCTCTTCCAGCTTTCCTGGACTATTGTATAGCACCATAAATGATTAAATAAAAAATAATGGTAGTTATTAAGATTTATATGGTTAGGAATTGGTAAAATGTGCTTGGAAAAAAATCACAATAAAACAATGTTTTAATGTTTAAGTTTGGAATATTAACTGACGTGAATGAATGCTATATAAATATTGTTCATGTTAACATAATGTTTATGAATGGAATCTTATTGTAAAGTGTTACTAAAGTTATACATATATATTGTTCTGTGAATGTGATTTTAAAGTCTAGATGATTCGGATTAACCCTTTAACTGCCATATCCTTTAAAACCTCACTGCCAGAGGGATATTGTGAATGCATGTGCCCCCTGGGCACAGTTTACCTGATGCCACCGGGGTGGCGATGGCACTGGTGGCTTGAGCCCGCCATCGCTGCTTGCAGCTATATTTATTTTTATTTTTTATGAACCTTCCGGGGGTTTTTGGGGGCCTTAACATACTAAAAAACTCTTGAAAATTGGCACACACATTGGAACCTGCGGCCATCAGGACGCCACAGAGGCTGGGACCCGGGCGTGACACAGGGGCTCTACAGCGCCCCCTGGAACACAGTCAGAAATCTTGAACCATAGCTCACACATACTTGCATGTATTTATATGAAACTCGGTACACTTATAGATCTCATTGAGCCGAACAACTTTCACACTTTATGTCATAGGCTCCGCCCAACAGGAAGTCAGCTATTCAGGGCTGTTTAAAAAAAGCATGCTCTGGAATTTGAAATACTCCTCTGAGGTTTTCAACCCGTTCGCCACGAAACTCTGTGAACATGATCTCAAGACATTGGGGATGAAAAATTGCGAGGGGATTTTTGATATCTTGAACGGTTTGCCCGTGGCGTGGCGTTGAAATTAGGGCAAAAAATTAGAAACAGGAAATGCCTAATAACATCCACATACAGTACCTGAGTTAGATCAAACTTCATCGGTTTGTTCGAAGTATGATACCGATCGTATATATGTGACTATTAAGAGTCAACGTTATAGCGCCACCAACTGGCAGCAGGAATTGAGTCATTTTCAAAATGCTTTGAATTCAGCATCTTATTTTTACTCAATTTGCTTCAAACTTCATCAGAATAATGACAAAACATGGCCGATGTAAACCTGTTGTGGGAATATTGATATCTTATATATTGTTGCCATGGCAACGTGTCAAACGTGAATATTCTGTTATGGTGATTTTGAGGCAGATAACAACCTCAGATTTACATGAAACTCAAAACACATATCAGTATTATTGATAGCTAGACAATGGAAAAAGCTTTTACAAGGGCGTGGAAGAGGCACTCTATAGCACCACCTTTTGTCAAAAGTGGGGGGGTTAGTTTTAGCTACAGACACCAAACTCGATACGTATATTGTTCTTATCAAGACGGACAACTTTCTAATTCACAGTCATCAGCTACGACCAACAGGAAGTCGGCTATTTTTATTTGAATATGGATTTTTGAAAAAAAATTGAGCTGTGATTTAATCCATACTCCTCAGAGGAAAAGTTCACTATACTCACCAAACTTTATCTACATGTTGCAAAAACATTGAGGAACTTAAATTGCGAACGGATTTTGGTTAGCTTGAACGGTTTTGTCGTGGTGATTTTTTGAAATGACAGTCAAAAAAAGGAATCATTAATTGTCTTGTATTTTTTAATTGCAGCTTCCAAACACTTAAAAGCATTTTATCATACAGAGATCAAATCATTCTGAGGAAATATGCATAGTTTCATGACTTTAAGACACTGTATGTTTAAAAGAAAATTAACAAACTGTCAGACATCTCAACTCACTCTGTCCCTCTGTTTGAGGAATGTATGTGTGCTGACTGAGTGTGTGCGTGTGTGTGTGTGTGTGTGTGTGAGTGTGAGTGGGGGATGGGCATGAGCTGAGTGGCAGACAGACAGGGAGAGAGAGAGGGACTTAAACATCTCTTTAATCACCAGAAAAAAAGTATTATTTTAAATTGTTATTTTTTTTTGTTGTTGTTGCTAATTGTGCTGTTTTCATTACAGCTTAAGAAATCTCTTAGGCCTTATCCTTTTCTGACAGTTTCAGTGATTAAAAAAAAATTATGCTGCAAATAATAATTTCCAACTCATTTGATACTGACCTCTGACACCCTGTGATTGACATTAATCTGAATTTATATAATCTCATGGATGTAACAGTAAAACTGTTCAGCTCACAGATGACGACCAAGCTGTGATGCAAGCAAACTATTTCACAAATGCTTATAGGCCAGTAAATTTATAACAAAACACTTTTAATTACTTAAGGATTTGGTAACAATATAAAATAATGCCTCATTTTTTAACATTAGTAAATGCATTGGTAGATACTAGAGGGCTGCATTGGGATTGAGTCCCGCCGGGTCCCGCGGGACCCAACGCAAATCTCGCGGGAGCGGGCGGTTTGAATTTTGCTGTGGGCGGGAATGGGCGGCTAAAAAAAACACCGCGGGATAGGGAGGTTGCCTAGCGACATGATTGAGAAGATGTCAATAGATGATGTAGAAAAGAACCTAATGTTATTTATTAGTGTTGTTTTTTGAGCACAGCCACTCGTTACCATTTGTTAATTAGGTCAAGAGGCGTGATGATGCCAGTGTTATTGAGCAGGCTGCCTAAGTTTGAATGTTTTTATTCTTATTTGTATTTTTCAAACAGAATACCTGTGACATTTGGCTAATAATTGTAAAACTGTTTTTCATGTAGCCTAGTTTATCATATTATTTATATTTTTTCTTTGCAAAGCAGTCTATTTTTATGTGCAAAGTTTTTGATAAAAGCAAAATTATATTTGAATGTATTGTGTTTTGTCTTTTTTTTTTTTTTTTTTTTTTTTTTTTCATGCAGGCCAGGGAAACGAAACAAACAACCCCATGAATCTCTTTAATAATATCAATACAAATACCTGTTTGTTTTTTTTTTTTCCTGAGGGACCGGAGAAGACACAAAATCAATGCATCTCTATTATTGTGCAGGAATAAATTGTCAGAGTTTTGCGGGTGCGGACGGGCTGGCGAATTTCGATGATTCGCCATGAAAAATGAAGTTGACATCAGACATACAATGTCCAATCTGCCCCAAACTTCACATGGTTGATAAGACTCTGAAACTGAATAGATTGACATGCCCATATTCAGTTATATTCATAGCGCCACCTATTGGCAACAGGAAGTGTCATATTTTACGCTGCGAAGAACTACTCCTAGAAATTTTATGACATCAATGTCTTTTTTGTGGTCAGTCTAATCTAAAGGCCTGTACGATGTTAAATTGTGAAGATCTTGAGTTTTCGTTAAAGGGCGTATCCATGGCGCCATGTCAAAGTTCGATGTCTCGCCATGGGAGTAGAAGTTGTTGTAACTCAGGCATAAAATATCAGATCTTGCCCAAACTTCACATGTTTGATAAGAGTACTGACCTGCCCACATCTGGAGGCCAATATTCCATTGGGTGTGGCAAAATGGCTCGATAGCGCCACCTATACACTTTCAATGGAGTGCACCTCGAGCTACGTGTCATGTACATGTACGAAAATCGGTACACATATGTAACTCACCAATAGCTACAAAAAAGTCTCTTGGTATGAAATCCGAATCGCAATAGGAAGTCGGTTATTTTGAATTTTCCCTGCAAAATTGGTGTTGTTTTTGCCATTTTCAGGGGTTGTACTTTAACGAACTCCTCCTAGAGATTTATTCAGATCAACACCAAACTTGGTCAGTGTAATCTTAAGCCCTTTGCGATGTTAAATTGTGAAGATCTTGAGGTTTCGTTAAAGGGCGTGTCCATGGCGGCCTGACAAATTTCGATGTTTCGCCATGAAAAAGGAAGTTGCTGTAACTCAGACATACAATGTCCAATCTGCTTCAACTTCACATGTTTAATAAGACTCTTGGCCTGAACAGATCTACATGCCAATATTCAGTTATAGTCATAGCGCCACCTATTGGCAACAGGAAGTGACATATTTTACACTGTGACAAACTACTCCTAGAAATTTTATGACATCAATGTCTTTTTTGTGGTCAGTCTAATCTAAAGACCTGTGTGATGTTTAGTTGTGAAGATCTTGAGTTTTTGTTAAAAGGCGTGTCCATGGCGCCATGATGAAGTTCGATGTCTCGCCATGGGAATAAAAGATGTTATAACTCAGGCATAAAATGTCCGATCTTGCCCAAACTTCACATGTGTGATAAGGGTCCTGGCTTGAACACATCTGAAGGCCAATATTCCATTATAACGAATACGCCACCTGCTGGCAACAGGAAGATTAGCACACATATGGAATAAACTTTGATATATTGCACTTATATTTATGAGTTTAAATGCATATTTCTCAACGTTCACCTTTTTACTAAAGCCACACGATGGCGGTGAGCCCGAGTGCGAGGGCCCGTTCATCGCTGCTTGCAGCTTTAATTAGGGCCCGAGCACCGATGGTGTGAGGACCCTCTTGGAATTGCTCCGTTTATTATTATTATTATTATTATTATTATTATTATTATTATTATTCTTCTCCAAAATGAATCGCATTTTTGAGGGCCTAAACATGCTCGAAAAGTCATGAAACTTTGCACACACCTCAGAACTGGCGAAAATTTACGTCTGATATGGGTTTCAGAAGTGGGTGTGGCAAAATGGCTCAACAGCGCCACCTATACACGTTCAACGGTGTGCGCCTCGAGCTACGTTTCATGTACATGTATGAAAATCGGTATACACATGTAACTCTCCAATACCTACAAAAAAGTCTCTTGGAGCAAAATCTGAAACCCAACAGGAAGTCGGTTATTACTAATATTATGAGCAAATTTTGTGTCATTTTTGTCATTTCCATGCGTTGTATTTTAACGAACTCCTCCTAGAGATTCATTCAGATCAACACCAAATTTGGTATGCCTAATCTGAAGGCCTTTGCGATGTTAAATTGCGAAGCTTTTGAGTTTTCATTAATGGGCGTGTCCGTGGCGGCCTGGCGAATTTCGATGATTCGCCATGAAACAGGAAGTTGCTATAACTCAGACATACAATGACCAATCTGCCCCAAACTTCACATGTTTGATGAGACTCCTGACCTGAACAGATTGACATGCCCATATTCAGTTATAGTCATAGTGCCACCTACTGGCAACAGGAAGTGACATATTTTACACTGCGATGAACTACTCCTAGAAATTTTATGACATCAATGTATTTTTTGTGGTCAGTCTAATCTAAAGGCCTGTGCGATGTTAAGTTGTGAAGATCTTGAGTTTTCGTTAAAAGGCGTGTCCATGGCGCCGTCACGAAGTTCGATGTCTCGCCATGGGAATAAAAGATGTTATAACTCAGGCATAAAATGTCCGATCTTCCCCAAACTGCACATGTGTGATAAGAGTCCTGGCCTGAACACATCTGAAGGCCAAAATTCCATCAGGTGTGGCAAAATGGCTCGATAGCGCCACCTATACACTTTCAACAGAGTGCGCCTCAAGCTATGTTTCACGTACATGTACAAAAATTGGTATACACATGTAACACACCAATACCTACAAAAAAGTCTCTTGATACGAAATCCGATTCCCAACAGGAAGTCGTTTATTTAGAATTTTCTCTGCAAAATTGGCGTTGTTTTTGCCATTTTCAGGGGTTGTACTTTAACGAACTCCTCCTAGAGATTTATTCAGATCAACACCAAACCTGGTCAGTGTAATCTTAAGCCCTTTGTGATGTTAAATTGCGAAGATCTTTAGATTTCGTTAAAGGGCGTGTCCATGGTGGCCTGACAAATTTCGATGTTTCGCCATGAAAAAGGAAGTTGCTGTAACTCAGACATACAATGTCCAATCTGCCCCAAACTTCACATGTTAGATAAAACTTCTGCCCTTAACAGATCTACATGCCCACATTCAGCTATAGTCATAGCGCCACCTATTGGCAACAGGAAGTGACATGTTTTACGCTGCAACAAACTACTCCTATAATTATTTTGAGATTAACATATATTTTGTGGTCAGTCTAATCTAAAGGCCTGTGCAATGTTAACTTTTGGAGATCTTGAGTTTTTGTTAAAGGGCGTTTCCATGGCGCCATGACAAAATTTGATGTCTTGCCACAGCAAGAGAAGTTGTTGTAACTCAAGCATAAAATGTTCAATCTTCCCCAAACTTCACATGTTTGATAAGAGTCCTGGCCTGAACACCTCTGAAGGCCAATATTCCATTATAATGATAGCGCCACCTGCTGGCAACGGTAAGATTGGCACATATATGGGATATACTTTGATATATTCCACTTATATTTAGGACATTAAATGAATATTTCTCAACGTTCACCTTTTTACTAAAGCCACACGATGGCGGTGAGCCCGGGTGCGAGGGCCCGTTCATCGCTGCTTGCAGCTTTAATTATTATTATTATTATTATTATTATTATTCTTCTCCAAAATGAATCGCATTTTTGAGGGCCTAAACATGCTCGAAAAGTCATGAAACTTTGCACACACCTCAGAACTGGCGAAAATTTACGTCTGATATGGGTTTCAGAAGTGGGTGTGGCAAAATGGCTCAACAGCGCCACCTATACACGTTCAACGGTGTGCGCCTCGAGCTACGTTTCATGTACATGTATGAAAATCGGTATACACATGTAACTCTCCAATACCTACAAAAAAGTCTCTTGGAGCAAAATCCGAAACCCAACAGGAAGTCGGTTATTACTAATATTATGAGCAAATTTGGTGTCATTTTTGTCATTTCCATGCGTTGTATTTTAACGAACTCCTCCTAGAGATTCATTCAGATCAACACCAAATTTGGTATGCCTAATCTGAAGGCCTTTGCGATGTTAAATTGCGAAGCTTTTGAGTTTTCGTTAATGGGCGTGTCCTTGGCGGCCTGGCGAATTTCGAT
This sequence comes from Carassius gibelio, assembly GCF_023724105.1. Taxonomy (NCBI): domain Eukaryota; kingdom Metazoa; phylum Chordata; class Actinopteri; order Cypriniformes; family Cyprinidae; genus Carassius; species Carassius gibelio. Next base: position 18,186,765 of record NC_068371.1, read on the forward strand.
GATTCGCCATGAAACAGGAAGTTGCTATAACTCAGACATACAATGACCAATCTGCCCCAAACTTCACATGTTTGATGAGACTCCTGACCTGAACAGATTGACATGCCCATATTCAGTTATAGTCATAGCGCCACCTATTGGCAACAGGAAGTGAAATATTTTACACTGCGATGAACTACTCCTAGAAATTTTATGACATCAATGTATTTTTTGTGGTCAGTCTAATCTAAAGCCCTGTGCGATGTTAAGTTGTGAAGATCTTGAGTTTTCGTTAAAAGGCGTGTCCATGGCGCCGTCACGAAGTTCGATGTCTCGCCATAGGAATAAAAGATGTTATAACTCAGGCATAAAATGTCCGATCTTCCCCAAACTTCACATGTGTGATAAGAGTCCTGGCCTGAACACATCTGAAGGCCAAAATTCCATCAGGTGTGGCAAAATGGCTCGATAGCGCCACCTATACACTTTCAACAGAGTGCGCCTCGAGCTATGTTTCACGTACATGTACAAAAATCGGTATACACATGTAACACACCAATACCTACAAAAAAGTCTCTTGGTACGAAATCCGAATCCCAACAGGAAGTCGGTTATTTAGAATTTTCTCTGCAAAATTGGCGTTGTTTTGGTCATTTTCAGGGGTTGTACTTTAACAAACTCCTCCTAGAGATTTATTCAGATCAACACCAAACCTGGTCAGTGTAATCTTAAGCTCTTTGCGATGTTAAATTGCGAAGATCTTTAGATTTCGTTAAAGGGCGTGTCCATGGTGGCCTGACAAATTTCGATGTTTCGCCATGAAAAAGGAAGTTGCTGTAACTCAGACATACAATGTCCAATCTGCCCCAAACTTCACATGTTAGATAAAACTTCTGCCCTTAACAGATCTACATGCCCACATTCAGTTATAGTCATAGCGCCACCTATTGGCAACAGGAAGTGACATGTTTTACGCTGCGACAAACTACTCCTATAATTTTTTTGAGATTAACATATATTTTGTGGTCAGTCTAATCTAAAGGCCTGTGCAATGTTAACTTTTGGAGATCTTGAGTTTTTGTTAAAGGGCGTTTCCATGGCGCCATGACAAAATTTGATGTCTTGCCACAGCAAGAGAAGTTGTTGTAACTCAAGCATAAAATGTTCAATCTTCCCCAAACTTCACATGTTCGATAAGAGTCCTGGCCTGAACACATCTGAAGGCCAATATTCCATTATAATGATAGCGCCACCTGCTGGCAACGATAAGATTGGCACATATATTTAGGACATTAAATGCATATTTCTCAACGTTCACCTTTTTACTAAAGCAACACGATGGCAGTGAGCCCGGGTGCGAGGGCCCGTTCATCGCTGCTTGCAGCTTTAATTATTATTATTATTCCGCTTCTCCAAAATGAATCGCATTTTTGAAGGCCTAAACATGCTCAAAAAGTCATGAAACTTTGCAGACACCTCATACCTGGCGAAAATTTACATCTGATGTGGGTTTCAGAAGTGGGTGTGGCAAAATGGCTCGACAGCGCCACCTTTAGGCGTTCAACGGTGTACGCCTCGAGCTATGTTTCACGTACATGCACAAAAATTGACACACATATGTAACACACCAATACCTACAAAAAAGACTCTTGGACCAAAATTCTAAATCCAACAGGAAGTCAGTTATTTTTAATATTATGAGCAAATTTTGTGTAATTTTTGTCATTTCCATGCTTTGTATTTTAACGAACTCCTCCTAGAGATTTATTCAGATCAATACCAAATTTGGTATGCCTAATCTAAAGGCCTTTGCGATGTTAAATTGCGAAGATTTTGAGTTTTCGTTGAAGGCCGTGTGTGTGGCGGCCTGGCAAATTTCGACGAATCGCCATGAAACAGGAAGTTGCTATAACTCACACATACAATGTCCAATCTGCCCCAAACTTCACATGTTGGATAAGACTCCTGACCTAAACAGATTGACATGCCCATATTCAGTTATAGTCATAGCGCCACCTATTGGCTACAAGAAGTGATATATTTTACACTGCGACAAACTACTCCTAGAAATTTTTGACATCAATGTTTTTTTTTGTGGTCAGTCTAATCTAAAGGCCTATGCGATGTTAAATTATGAAGATCTTGAGTTTTCGTTAAAGGGCGTGTCCATGACGCCGTGACAAAGTTCGATGTCTCGCCATGGGAATTAAATATGTTATAACTCAGGCATAAAATGTCCGATCTTGCCCAAACTTCAAATGTGTGATAAGAGTACTGACTTTCACACATCTGGAGGCCAATATTCCATTGGGTGTGGCAAAATGGCTCGATAGCGCCACCTATACACTTTCAATGGAGTGCGCCTCGAGCTACGTGTCACGTACATGTACGGAAATCGGTACACATATGTACCACACCAATACCTACAAAAAAGTCTCTTGGTACAAAATCCGAATCCCAACAGGAAGTCGGTTATTTTGAATTTTTCCTGCAAAATTGGTATTGTTTTTGCCATTTTCAGGGATTGTACTTTAACGAAGTCCTCCTAGAGATTTATTCAGATAAACACCAAACTTGGTCAGTGTAATCTTAAGCCCTTTGCGTGGTTAAATTGCGAAGATCTTGAGGTTTCGATAAAGGGCGTGTCCATGGCGGCCTGATAAAATTTGATGTTTCGCCATGAAAAAGGAAGTTGCTGTAACTCAGACATACAATGTCCAATCTGCCCCAAACTTCACATGTTAGATAAGACTTCTGCCCTTAACAGATCTACATGCCCATATTCCATTATAGTCATAGCGCCACCTGCTGGCAACAGGAAGTGTCATGTTTTACGCTGCGACAAACTACTCCTAGAAATGTTTTGACATTAATGTATTTTTTGTGGTCAGTCTAATCTAAAGGCCTGTGCAATGTTAAATTGTGGAGATCTTGAGTTTTTGTTAAAGTACGTGTCCATGGCGCCATGACAAAATTTGATGTCCCGCCACAGCAAGAGAAGTTGTTGTAACTCAGGCATAAAATGTTCGATCTTCCCCAAACTTCACATGTTTGATAAGAGTCCTGGCCTGAACACATCTGAAGGCCAATTTTCCATTATAATGATAGCGCTATCTGCTACCAACAGGAAGATTGGCACATATATGGAGTAAACTTTGATATATTCCACTTATATTTATGACTTTAAATGCATATTTCTCACCGTTCACCTTTTTACTAAAGCCACTCGCTGGCGGTGAGCCCGGGTGCGAGGGCCCGTTCATCGCTTTATTATTAATATTATTATTATTATTATTATTATTATTATTATTATTATTCTCCCGAATGAATCACATTTTTGAGGGCTTTAACATGCTCAAAAAGTCATGAAACTTTTGCACTTGTTTTTGCTATTTTCAGGGGTTGTACTTTAACAAACTACTCCTAGAGATATATTCAGATCAACACCAAACTTGGTCAGTGTAATCTTAAGCCCTTTGCGATCTTAAATTGCGAAGAACTAGAGGTTTCGTTAAAGGGCGTGTCCATTGTGGCCTGACAAATTTTGATGTTTCGCCATGAAAAAGGAAGTTGCTGGCAACAGAAAGTGACATATTTTACGCTGCAACAAACTAGTCCTAGAAATTTTTTGACATTAATGTATTTTTTGTGGTCAGTGTAATCCAAAGGCCTGTGCAATGTTAAATTATGGAGATCTTCAGTTTTTGTTGAAGGTTATGTCCATGGCGCCATGACAAAATTTGATGTCTCGCCACAACAAGAGAAGTTGTTATAACTCAGGCATAAAATGTTCAATATTCCCCAAACTTCACTTGTTCAATAAGGATCCTGTCCTGAACATATCTGAAGGCCAATATTCCATTATAATGATAGCGCCACCTGATGACAACAGGAACGATTGGCAGATATATGGAATAAACTTTGATATATTCCACTTATATTTCTGAGTTTAAATGCATATTTCTCACCGTTCACATATTTACTAATGCCACTCACTGCCGGTGAGCCCGGGTGCAAGGGCCTGTTCATCGCTGCTTGCAGCTTTAATTAGGGCTCAAGCCCAAAGGGTGATTATTTTCCTTAGGATTATTTTTTATTATTATTCTTATTATTATTGTTTATTTTTATTTTTTTCCAACGTTTCGGGGGCTTTTGGGGCCGTTAACATGCTTAAAAAGTCTTGAAAATTGGCATACAGATTGGAACCTGCGTCCATTAGGGCCAGGCAGAGACTGATACACGGGCGTGGCACAGGGGCTCTACAGCGCCCCCTGGAATATGGAGGGCCATATATCATACATTCTTGCTCGTAGACATATGAAACTCGGTACACATGTAAATCTCATCAATCCAAACAACTTTCGTATTGCATGTCATAGGCTCCGCCCAACAGGAAGTTGGCTATTTAGGGTTTAGTATTCAAATTTTTCGTCAAATTTGTTGGGGCGTTTGGGGTCCTTAACATACTCAAAAACTCTTGAAAATTTGCGCACACTTTGGAATCTGTGGCCTTTAGGAGCCTGCAGAGGCTGGGACCCGGGCGTGGCACAGGGTCTCTACGGCACCCCCTGGATCACAGTCAGAAATGTTGATGTATAGCTCACACATACTTGCTCATATTCATATGAAACTCAGTAAACATATAGATCTCACCGTGCCGAACAACTTTCGTATTGCATGTCATAGGCTCCACCCAACAGGAAGTCAGCTATTTAGAGTTATGTAAAAATCGCATGCTCTGGAATTTGAAATACTTGTCATAGGTTTTTCATAGGTTGACCGCCAAACTCGGTCAACCTGATCTCAAGACACTGGGGATGAAAAATTGCCAGGGGATTTTTGATATCTCGAACGGTTTGCTCGTGGCGAGGCGTTGAAATTATTGTGAGAAATGAGAAACAGGAATTGTCTAATACCATCCACATACATTTCCTGATTTTAATCAAACTTCATCAGATTATTCGTTGTATGATGTCGATCGCATATATGTGACTATTAGGAGTCAAAGTTATAGCACCACTAACTGGCAGAAGGAAGTGTGCCATTTTCAAAATGATTTGAATTCAGCATCTTACTTTTACTCGATTTGCTTCAAACTTCATCAGAATAATGTTAAAACACAGCCGATATAAATCTGCAAGGGGGATATTGATATCTAAAAATATTGTTGCCATGGCAACATGTCAAACTGGAATACTTCTCAGGTGATTTTGAGGCAAATAACATACTTTGAATTTCACGAAACTCGGAAAACACATCAGTATTTCTGATAGGGACTTAAATTGTGAATCGATTTTGGATAGCTTGAATGGTTTTGCCGTGGTGATTTTTTTTAAATGACCTTAAAAAGGGATTCATTAATTGTATTGTATTTTTAAATTGCAGCTTCCAAACACGTCAAAGAATTTTTTCATACAGATGAAAAAGTCATTCTGAGGAAATATGCATAGTTTCACGACTTTACAACACTGTATGGATAACAGAAAATTAAAAAACTGTCAGACATCTCATCTCACTCTGTCCATCTGTTTCAGTATATGTGCTTAGACTTCCATTGTCTGAGAGAAATAGCGCCCCTACAGGTTCAATTCGCGGACTTTTAGTTTCACTTTTAAATCAGTTAAAATACAAATAAATAGTTAGATTAAATTCACACTGACAAGCTAAACCAACATATATGATTATTACCAGGTCAGGGCTCATTAATAATTGATGTGTGGTCAGTGATACGTGAGAAACACTAGAGATGAATCACCGCTCTGAGCAGGAGTGTGTGGAATGACGAGCTCAGAAAAAACGAGTTTATTCTTGTTTCATAGCTATTAAAAATAAAGTATTGCAGCGATATCACACAATTCACCCATTATAACACAACAAGAGCTAAATGCAGGTGTTTGTGACCTGTTTAAGTGTGCAAGACTATTTGAAAGCGAGACTGGCAGAATAACATATCTCTGGAGCTGCAGGATTCTGCCTTTCGTCAGAACGAACACATCACGGACAAGATTATTTCAAAATACATAATAGCTTGGCGAATATAAACAAAAACAGCCACGTGAACATAAACTGTTGAGAAATAAATCTGATCTACTGGATTTTAATATTAAGTGACCGCATATACCAGCTGCTTCTGTCTTCAATTTTAATCTATATAAAAAATGAAACTCATTCATCTTGGCTGCTTTTTTAATGTGTGTACGTATTTATTTATTTATTTATTATTTTGCTCTAACAAGAATTAATCTATATTTAATTAAATTAATTATATTTTATTTTACATTTGATTTGCCCATTTCTGCATCTAAACGCCTAAAAACCTAAAACATGTTTGTTAGATTATACACAGTTACAGTGGTCTATAATAAATATTAACAGGTTTTATTCAAGCTGTTTAGAATGATTGCAGTAGGCTATTTTTTTAAAATGTAAAAAAATAAATAAATAAATAAATAAATAAAAAACTTTGGAAAACAATAACTGTTGTACTTTTTTCTACATTTTGTATAATTTCATAGTTTATGCATTATAGTTATAAAAACAAATAAATTTAGCCACTCACATAGAAATCTTAGGCCTTATCCTTTTCTGACAGTTTTAGGGATTTTTAAAAATCCTAAAAAAACTTATTTGTGCTGCAAATAATCATTTCAAACTCAAAAAGTAAATAGTCAGTTCATGCTTTATAAAGCCTTGTCCCAATATTAATAGTCAGTAGTAAGCAGTTTATAAATACAGCTATAAATAGCTTGTTCTTGGTTTATAAGCACATTTATTAAAAAGGAGAGTAAAGGGTCTGTTATCTTTCTATGAAAAAATAAAATAAAAAAATAAACAAACAACAACACAGATTGATACAGAACTCAGAAATTTTATTGTGGATTTATGATAAAATCAGCCTGTAAATGAATTCAATATATATATTGTTCTGTGAATGTGATTTTAAAGTTTAGATCAGGGATCCTCAAATCTGGACCTCGAGATCCACTTTCCTGCAGAGTTTAGCTCTAACCCTAATAAACACACCTGAGCATGCTAATCAATGCCAATTAATGTATTTGGGATCATTAGAGAATACCAGACAGGCGAGGTTGATCAGGGTTGGAGCTAAACACTGTAGTGCATTGGACCTCCAGGGCAAGATTTGAGGAAGGGGGGTCTAGATGATTCGGATTAACCCTTTAACTGCCATATCCTTTAAAACCTCACTGCCAGAGGGATATTGTGAATGCATGTGCCTGCTGGGCACAGTTTACCTGATGCCACCGGGGTGGCGATCGCATTGGTGGCTTGAGCCCGCCATCGCTGCTTGCAGCTATATTTATTATTATTATACTTCTTCTCCAAAATGAATCGCATTTTTGAGGGCCTAAACATACTCAAAAAGTCATGAAACTTTGCACACACCTCAATTTACATCTGATATGGGTTTCAGAAGTGGGTGTGGCAAAATGGCTCGACAGCGCCACCTATACACTTTCAACGGTGTGCGCCTCGAGCTATGTTTCACGTACATGTATGAAAATCGGTACACACATGTAACTTTCCTATACCTACAAAAAAGTCTCTTGGAGCAAAATTCTAAACCCAACAGGAAGTCGGTTATATTTAATAACATGAGCAAATTTTGTGTCATTTTTGCCATTTCCATGAGTTGTATTTTAACGAACTCCTCCTAGAGACTTATTCAGATCAACACCAAATTTGGTATGCCTAATCTAAAGGCCATTGCGATGTTAAATTGCGAAGATTTCGAGTTTTCGTCGAAGGGCGTGTCCATGGCGGTCTGGCGAATTTCGATGATTCGCCATGAAAAATGAAGTTGCTATATTTCAGACATACAATGTCCAATCTGCCCCAAACTTCACATGGTTGATAAGACTCTGGAACTGAATAGATTGACGTGCCCATATTCAGTTATAGTGTTTTACATCATATTGGAGGAGACAGTGATGTACCTCGGTTGCCGTGATTTTGCCAAGTAAGGCATGATCCTGGATCAACATTATTGTCCAAAAATATAGACTTAACGAAGTCCCTACCCCTAAACCTAACCCTACACATAATTTATTCCTAAAATCAAATGATAGCTGATTAACAAGGGTGAAGAAGCACCTAACCCTGATTTTAAGCCTAAAACAGATATTTCCTGAAAAGTTGTGTCTCAAATCTGATTGGTTGATTGGAATGTTGTTCCAGGATCAACAAGGATGTTGATCCAGGAACATTTTGTACTTGGTAAAATCACGCTCACCGATGTACCTCAGGCTTAGCCAAGACCGTGGCCAGGTAAGTTACACTGGTTTGCTGCGTCCTTTGTCGGATTACAACTTTAAATGTAGGTACTGGCTTGGATCTTACTTGAATAATGTAATTATACATATGAAAAACTACAAATTACACACATACAAAACACACACATAGCAGTTAAAATGATGACTGAAATCTTACAAATGTACGATTTTATGTAGTTTATTGTCTTGACCATGGGGAACATATGTAGAAAGGTTTGCAACCCAGATTTTTTAGGCTGTTAAGCATAAAAATAAAACTGAATTGAAAAATAGAGCATAGTACAGCTAAATGTTCAGCAGCAGCTGTGACAGCTGAACAGTGCTCTGTTTGACCGGACTACATCAGATGCAGTATTTGATATAGTTAGCAATAATTTGTTAATATTCTGACAATAAATGTTGTTACTTTCATTTTCAAAAAAAAAAAAAAAAGAAAATCAATGGTGGACTGTAAGGAAGTACATTCGTAAAGTATACAAGTATACAAATATAAAGTACTGAGTTTTCTGTCTTTCTTTTTTTTCTTAAAGGACAGCAGCACTACAAAAAATATGGTATTTTACAACATGATGCACTGATGTAGATTATACTACCCAACAGTATATTTAGTAGGCAACTTAAAATGTTATAACATTGAACATATTTAGAAGTAAACTGCATCATACACAGTAATTCAGCAGTAATATTAATGTAAAACCCATCCTGACGAATTCTTTTTTTTTTTTAGAACAATACTGTACATACCTTTACTTTTACTCTAAATACCTTAAGTATATTAGAGTATGCAAGAAAATACTTTTTCTTAAAGGATAGTTCAGCCAAAATGAAAATTTTGTAATTATTTACTTACCTTTAAGTAACTCCAGGTTTGAAATTTTTGGGTGAACTATCCCTTTAGCTAAGGTGTTCAATAGGACTAACAGTTTTCCCCAAAATGGTATTGGTAGTTACTAAAAGTAGTTAACAAAATGATCTCAATATTTATTGTACTAATTACGTTGTCATAACTCTAAACAATTTCTCATTTCCATCTTTCCCTAAATCAGACCAGAGGCCTGTACTGCAGGATAAAGCTAAATGTGCCAGCTATGAGCTTCAGTTAGGAAACTTGCGATGCTTTTTAAAGTAAAGTTGAGATTGATTTCAACTTCACATACAAACATAAATAGAATAGTTTAATTAAATTTGTCTATTTTAATGTAAGACAAAATATCTTTCGTCAGTGATAGAAGTATGATTTAGTGTAAGCAAGATTAGTTTGAAAAAAATATATAATAATAAGACACAATTAGACAATATTTGAATAAAATTAAAATTATAAGAATAAATATTAATTTGCAACAAATTATGGTGTGTTCAATTCTCTAGTCATTTCCTCAAGGGAGTTCCAAATGCTTATACGAGACCTTCAAAAAACAAACTTCAAGGGCTATGCTCTTCAGTAGTCCTTAGGGATGCTCACTTCTGTTTGGAATTCACCGCTATACACTTACCCTACCATATCCCAGAATCACTTGCATGCAGATGGCGACGGTGTTTACTTTTAACGAACACAGCAGATGTGAGTTCTGTGGGGGAATTCACATTGAAATGTAAGTACTGTGTTTTTATTTACTCAAATACCTAGCAAAAGCCAGGGCACACAGCCCTCAAATAATAAGACTACCAATTTTTATATATATATATATATGCATACGTTTAAATACGTGGTACATATTTTCAAAGATTTTAACACAAGTTTTAATGATTTTTATAAGTGTTTCCATTTTCTCTTGTTCTAGGAAAATTCTTGAGATAATGAGCCTGCTGGGGAAAGACTTAGAGTATACAAAGTAAGCAACTTAATCACTCAAAAAAAAAAAAAAATGCTGGGTTGTTTCAACCCAACTTTGGGTCAAATGTGGACTAACCAGAGCCGGACAGTAACGGAGTACATTTACTTGTACATTTGAGTGGCAAATATTGTACTCTTTACTCCGCTACATTTCTATCCATAACCGTAAGTACCCGTTACTTCTTCGGCCCTGTCCACACGGAGACGGAGGGTGCTTCTCAATTCATTTTTGTGCATCCTCGTTTCCTTTCCTCGTAACCTTTCGAGTCTTAGCTCCACCTCTTCAGGATGCGAGGGAAGGAACCAAAGAAAACACGTGAGGATGGAGGACTTGAATCAAGTGAAATGATTTATCCTCACTCCCCTTAGCGTTACTTCAAAGTGTCATCAGCTGTGTCAGCTGTGATTAAAAGGATCTGCCCTTATGTTGTTAAAGTTTGTTAATTAACCCCTTAACTGTCACTCACATTTTTGAACATTGACTTTGTAGTGCACGATCCAAACTTAAATTTTTATAATTCATGAATGAAAATATTTTGTAACATGATATTGATGTACCATTTACATGGAAATGCAATGTATGATTTTAAAAGGGGTTTTAAAGGATGAATTTTGAGATTTTAAGTTTTCAGTTGATATATAACTTCTGATGATTTCTAAAATGTGATAGAGAAAAAGGCAACAAACAAGTCTTCTTTTTTAAACAAAGGTCAAAACTCCAGTTATAATTTAGATTTTTGAGGGTGCACTCTTGTCATAAATTAATCGATTACTTTTCCTACATATTTTTTAGCAAAAAACACTTCTAAAATATATATTTGGGAGTCTTAGACCTTTCCAACAATATATAAGTTTGTCAAGATTAGATTAGATTTAATTGTTATGTAGTGAAGTAAATGTAGGCGTCCCACAGAGCGGACGGGTGACAGTTAACAGGTTAAGATTATTAATTCATAATAAATATTAATAAAGCAAGATGCCCTGTTTGAAATATATGACATGCATGGTTTATTTGAAGTGAAAAGGTGTCACGCTGTCTAGTCTCTGTTTCCCTGAGTCTGCATTAGTGGTCTCACTTCCCCATAGGCACCTCACCGTAGGCACTACAATTCCCACAAAGTCTTTTCCCTTCATCACAGTAATTGCACTCCTGTTAATTGCACTCAGGTGTCTTCACTTGATAGTCATTACCCTGCCTATATTATATCGGTCTTTTTCTGTTTGTCTTCATGGAGTCCTTTCATGGAGTCACCCAGTTTCCTCGCCTTCCGAGTTTCCTCGTCTTCCGAGTTTCCTGTTCAAGTTCCTTTTCCGGTTCCTGTTACTTCCCTGTTTGTTTGATATTTGGATAGATTTCTGGTTTTGACCTCTGCTTGTTGGATTCTGATTTGGATTACCCAATAAATACCACACTGCATTTCGATCTCTCATCTCCTTTGTTTCCCTGGCTTCCGATCGTAACAGAAGGACTCCATCCATGTCGAGATCCAGCGGTGTGGGACTTCATTCCCGCTCCCCAGCCAGTATGGTGGAGCGGAGGGCGAAATTCTTAAAATTAACCACCCTCCGCCAATAGGGGATTGAGGTGGGTGCTATCGCACAAATGTTCTGGACCCTAGCGGATGGTATGGGATATAATGATGCAGCCCTAAAAGACACTATCAACACCGGGCTGGATGACCCAGTTCCTAGAAATGAAATGGATCAGTTGGAGGCTTTTAATTTCTGGGAGTTTGTGTTCTACCTACAACATCGGTCTCCGTGGAATACCCCAACCACACCTGTCGCTTCCCGGTTGGATGGCCAATTCTAGACCGGGGTCTACAAACAGGAGGACCGCCAGCCCAGCACCACTGCACAGTACGGTCGCCAGACCAGCACCACAGCACAGGGTGGTCGCCAGCCCAGCGCAACGGTGCAAGATGGCTGCCGGCCCAGCGCCACAGCACAAAGTGGTTGCCAGTCCAGTGTCACGGCGCAAGATGGCCACCAGCCCAACGCCACAGCACAAGGTGGCTGCTGGCCCAGCGCCACTGCCCAAGATGGCCGCCGGTCGAGTCATGGCACAAGATGGTCGCTTGTTCAGCGCCTCTGCACAAGATGACAGCCACAGTTGACCCTCCAGAGTCGAGTCAGGTTCCCGTTGACCCTCCAGAGTCGAGTCAGGTTCCCGTTGACCCTCCAGAGTTGAGTCAGGTTCCTGTGGACCCTCCAGAGTCAAGTCAGGTTCCCGTGGACCCGCCAGAGTCAGGTCAAGTCACCGTTGACAGTCCAGAGTCAGGCCAAGTCACCGTTGACCCTCCAGAGTCAGGCCAAGTCGCCGTTGACACGCCAGAGTCAGGCCAAGTCTCCATTGACACTCCAGAGTCAGGTCAAGTCACCGTTGACACTCCAGAATCAGGGGAAGTTGCCGTTGACACTCCAGAGTCAGGGCAAGTCGCCGTTGACACTCAGAAGTCAAGTCAAGTCACCGGTCATCTTCATGGGCAAAGTCAAGTCACCGGTGATCTTCATGGGCAAAGTCAAGTCACCGGTGATCTTAGTGGGCAAAGTCAAGTCACCGGTGATCTTCATGGGAAAGGTCAAGTCACCGAGATCTTCATGGGCAAAGTCAAGTCACCAGTGTTCTTCATGGGCAAAGTCCAGTCACCAGTGTTCTTCATGGGCAAAGTCAATGAAGGGGGAGGAGAATTTATAATTGCGTCACGTTAAGTAGTTTAAAGACTTCCGCATAGGATACACCTGTGTATCCTCGCTCATCGCTCCTCATGAAGCCTCCTCCCTCCTCGATCCTCGCCTCCTCATGGTGCAATCAGAGAATTGAGATGTCCTTCAAGATGGCTGTGCTCGATCGGTTTCCAGGACATAGGATGGAGGACAGAGGAGCGAGGAGACGAGGAGGGATATTGAGAAGCACCTGGAGCTTACCCCAAACTGATCTTTTTTCCTCGTCTCAAGAAATCTCATCCACATGAAGCCACAAATGATGTAGTATACACGCCAGACCAGCATGTGGTGCTGTAATTTTGCAACATTAATACACTTAAAATGGAGAAGAAGACATGGACTATGCTCATAAACCCTGTGCATGGTACACAAACAGGGGGGGCAGGGTTTCATATATTTTTTTAAGCACCCCTGGGCGCCGCCACTGGCTAGCGGACCCCCACCTGCTTTTAGCATTCAATTGACTCCCATTCATTTTGGCGTCACTTTGACAGTGAATAACTTTACATCTGAGGCATTTAAAGACTCCATTTGTCCATTCATTATTTCTTAAAGAAACACAAAAACATATAAAAGGCCCCATTACCTTGCATCTTAAGTTGTGGCCCGTAGAAGCAGTTTTTGTAAAGAAATAGGCTAACGATTGCGTCATAACCTGCAACTCTGTTGCACAGTAGAGAAATTACTGTATGGACAGGAGGAGAAGCTTGCAGGAAATCTTTTAGTTTCTATGAGACAATTGGGGGGACATGGAGGCATAATGTCAAGGGTGAAGCCCATAGAGAGTCCATAAAGCAACGGGACAAAATTATTCAACAACGTCTGCAAGATTCGGTGGGTGATTCAGATTTCTCTTGGGACAGCGTTTTAGAAGACTTACAGGTTGCTCATGTGACATTTACGTTATCAAGCTCAGTTTAAGTCTGCGCAGTATGCCCGACCCCCAGGAAGTGCGTGCTTCTAATTGACTTCACTTGTCTCCGTTGAATGCAATGGGGTCGCTGTGTCCATTTCTTTTACTGTTTATGTACACAAATGATAATGGAACAATACATTTATTAATCATTGTTAAAGTGAATAAAAAGACAATAGTTCTTTAATTAGGGCACAGAGAAGAATATTGATTACAGTTTAAGGGAGGCAGGGGTTTTAGGCGTAAATTAAGCAACATATAAGCAAAAGGCCTAAGACGCTATCCACAGGTTTCACAGGCTTAATCTAAACCCTCTCTGTGACCTACATAACATGGATGGACATTAACTTTTTTGTCCACCGGCCACTTTGTCTGGTGGATTTCAAAAGTTTCTTCTTATTCGTTTTTTTATTGGTGGCTCACAATCACAAATTGAGCATTACCGCCATCTACTGAAGCAATGGATCAGAGACTTGAATTCCCTTTACCCAGACTTATCAGAACTCAGGCTTTCGATGTTGCTGCTTGTTCAGCTCCTCCATCTACAGCCAAAGTCCCTCTAAGCCCAGAGAAATAGTAATAACATTAATAATAATCTATATTCTATGAATTAATTGAGTTCTATTTAAAAATTGTATTAATAGACTATCACCTCTTCAAAATCTCTTTTAACGTTACTGTCACGTTCGGTGATACAGGAACGAGGAGAAAGAACCAAATGCAGGTATGAATCTTTATTTAAGGGAAAATCCAAAGGGGTAAACAGTTCAAGCCGGGTCAAAACCAGAGTATCCAAACAACGAGGAACAGACAGAACACAAGGGAAGATAGAGACTATGGATAACATGAGGCAAGGACTCCGTAACACAGACTGAAACAAACCAGGTGTTTAAAGACAGGTGCAAACGATGTAAGTGGAAACAGCTGAAAACAATGAACAGTGACGATAAGGGGAAGTGAGACCTCTAGTGGACACCCAGGGATACACAGACCAGACACTGTGACATTACCCCCCCCCCCCCCCTCTAAGGAGCAGCTTCCAGACACAAAAAACAAACCAAAAAGACCAGGAGGGCGGCGGACAGGTGGAGGCTCAGGGGGAGGGATGGAGGGCCAGAAAAGAAAACTTGGGGAACAGACAACAGAAGTAAAAACAAAACAGGGAGACCAGGAGGGAGGAGGATCGGAGGACGTTCGGGGGAGGGATGGAGGGCCAGACTAACTGAGGGGAACAGACAGAAAAAAAACAGAAACCAAGAACACAAAACAGAAGTCCAAGAAGGGCATGTTGAGGCGCCCACCAACACTCTGGAGAGCCTGACTAGACTCTGCACTGTCTGTGGAGACCTGAGGCGCCTCAGCTTCGGGCACTGCCTCTGGAACGGTCTTGGGCACCGCCTCTGTCACAGCATCGGGAACGACCTCGGGCACCACCTCGGCCACGGCATCAGGAGCAGCCTCGGGCACCGCCTCGGGCACCGCCTCGGTCTCTGGAACAGCATCGGGCACCGCCTCGACCTCTGGAACAGCATCGAGCACCGCCTCGATCTCTGGAACAACCTCGGGCACTGCCTCGGCCTCCGGAAGAGCATCGGGCGCCACCTCGGCATTGGGCACCACCTCGGCCTCCGGAACAGCCTCGGGCACCACCTCGGCCTCCGGAACAGCATCGGGCACCGTCTCGACCTCCGGAACAGCATCGGGCACCATCGGGCACCGTCTCGACCTCCGGAACAGCATCGGGCACCACCGCGGCCTCCGGAACAGCATCGGGCACCACCTCGGCCTCCGGAACAGCATCGGGCACCGCCTCGACCTCTGGAACAGCATCGGGCACCGCCTCGGCCTTGGCCACCACCTCGGCCTCTGGAACAGCCTCGGGCACCGCCTCGGTCACTGCATCGGGAACGGCCTCGGGCACCGCCTCGGGGACGACAGCGGCCCGCTTGAGAACGTTCTCCAGGCAATCAGGAACGGTAGACGCCTGTCTCCTCGTCCTTCCCCTTCTATGATGGCGAGTCGGTGGCAACTTGACTGGCGACTCAGGCGTTGAGTCGGCCATCTTGTGCTGTGGCTCTAAGTGGCACCCATCTTGTGTTGTGGGGCTAGGCTGGTGGCCATCTTGGGCTGTGGCGCTAGGCTGGCGGCCATCTTGGGTTGTGGCGCTGGACCGGTGGCCAATTTAAGCATTGGCGCTGGGTTAGCAGCCCTCTTGTGCTGTGGCGCTGGGCTGACAGTTATCTTGTGCTGTGGTGCTGGATTGGCGGCCATCTTGGGTTGTGGCTCTGGTTCAGGAGCTTTGACGTGAACAGTCTTGGGAACTTCTAAGATCTGTGACAGCATGGAGAAATACTCTAAGAATGAGTCAGCGGCCATCTTGAACGTCGGCGCTGAGCTGGTGGCCATCTGGTACTGTGGTGTGAGGCTGGCTTCCATCTTGCCTCGTGGTGCGGGGTTGGTGGCCATGCACCGCAACGGCGCTGGGTTGGCGGCCATCTTGGGTTGTGGCGCTGTGCTGGCGTCCATCCTGCCTCTTGGCGCAGATCTAGCGGCCATCATGGGCAGTGGCGCCCATGGTTCACCTCTCCGTCCGCCATGGTGAGACGGTGGTTCTGACCCATTCCACATGAGCCCCGGATCAAAGGGAGGCCATGGTTGAGAGCGATGCTGAGTCTCCTCTCGACCACTCCCTCCTCGGCGACCTCCCCTGGTCCCCCGGAAAACCACCAGGCGAGTTCCCTCAAAGCCGCCTCTCTCCCACTCTGTGGCTGGGGATGAGACATGGGCAGACATACCGCTGTTTCTCTGTGTGACGGAGTTCTTCTGTCATGTTCGGTGATACAGGAATGAGGAGAAAGAACCAAATGCAGGTATGAATCTTTATTTAAGGGCAAATCCAAAGGGGTAAACAGTTCAAGCCGGGTCAAAACCAGAGTATCCAAACAACGAGGAACAGACAGAACACAAGGGAAGAGACTACGGATAACATGAGGCAAGGACTCCGTAACACAGACTGAAACAAACCAGGTATTTAAAGACAGGTGCAAACGATGTAAGTGGAAACAGCTGAAAACAATGAACAGTGACGATAAGGGGAAGTGAGACCTCTAGTGGACACCCAGGGATACACAGACCAGACACTGTGACAGTTACTTGCTGATCACAGTTTTTTTGAAGTTCATTGATTAACTTATTTCTCTCTTCCAGATATCTATTACACTGAATGAGTACATGTTCTATGTTTTTTTTTAACTCCACACCAATCACACAGTCCTGTTGGATGTCTCCCTGTTATGTGCAATGTTGAATTCAGCCCTGTATGTCCCAATCTTAGTCTTGAAAGAACACAATCTTCCTTTCTTCTCCCTCTTGAATTCCTTCCTTTACCTATGTAACGACTGGGTGAAGGAGTGGCAGGAAGCAAGTGCGAGATTAAAGAGATTTAATGAAGACAATGAAACAATACAATACTGAGACACAAATAACGCTGGGAGGAATGCACAGTCCAAGATGGTGGTGATGAATGATAAATCCAGAAGGCGGAGTGGAGTTGGCAGCAGGATAGGGTGACACAGGAACTGTGGGGAAGCGAGCCAAAGGTAAGTGGTGTTGTTTGGTGGTGGGTTGCGTAGAGTGGACGGGGTTCCGGGGAGACACAGACATTCAACGCAGAAACACACAAGAAAGCAAAGCATAGGTCACAAACATGAAACGACGCTCTCACGAACACAAGACGCTAGACAAGCCCACATATAGTAATGAGTGACAGCTGTTGCTGATGACAATTAACGGAGACGCCCACAAACTAATCAGTACTGACGTGTAACACAGACTTCACCCACAAAGTGCAAAACCCAAAGGGGGGGGGGGGGGGGGGGGGGGGGGTTACTACGAGAGCGTCGTTTCATGTTTGTGACCTATGCTTTGCTTTCTTGTGTGTTTCTGCTTTGGATGTCCGTGTCCCCCCGGAACCCCGTCCACTCTACGCAACCCACCACCAAACAACACCACTTACCTTTGATCACCATCAACCATAATAGAACGGTTCAACGGTGGTGAACTGTTATTTCCCCCATCTCCACCTGTAACGCTGGAACTGGGGAGGAAGGATAAGCTCCACAACAAATTCTCAAAGCTGGTGATTGTATTCTTTCTAATTTTTCTAACTGTGATTTAGCTGCTGAGCCATATACCATACATCCATAGTCTAATATTGCTCGAACCATTGCTGAATAAATGGTTTTTAATGCCAATCTGTCAGCTCCCCACTCACGTCCAGAAATACATTACATACAGAATCTTTTTACATTTTCCCTCCATCTTACTTATGTGAATATTCCATGTAACCTTTGCATCAAACCATATACCTAAAAACCTTATCACTTTAACTTGTTCTAACTCTTTATTATATAATTTCAACTTTAAATCTATACTTGACCTTTTATTTGTAAAGAAAATATATTTAGTTGTATCAACAGAAAATTTAAAACCCCATTTATAAGACCATTTTTCAACATTTATTAACATTTACTAATAATATAGTCAACATTCCTACCTCTAAGCCACAGAGCTCCATCATCTGTAAACAAAGATTTATTTATATTTTCTCCTATTGCTGCAAAAACATCATTAAACATAATTATAAATAAGATAGGACTAAAAAAAAAACACTTCCTTGAGGAGTGTCATTTTCAACTCTTCCCTCCCTTGAAATATAATCTCCAACCTTTACTTTACTTTAATAATTATTTCAATTAAAAACTCTTTAATCCAATTATATATTCTTCCACCTATTCCTATTTGATCTAATTTAATTAGCAAACCCTCTTTCCATAACATATCATAAGCTTTCTCAACATCAAAGAAAACTTTTTTTAAGTTTCTTTATTAATGAAAGCTTTCTTATTATCTGATTCTAATTTGATAATTGAATCCATTGTTCCTCTTCCACGTCTAAAACCACTTTGATATGGAGAGAAAAAGTTATTCTTTTCCATATTATACATCAACCGGTCAATAATCATTTTTTCCATTAATTTACACAAATTTGAGGTTAATGCTATTGGTCTATAATTTAGAGGGTTACTGGGATATTTACCCGGTTTCTATTAACATCTTCTCTCTCATATCCTTGCTTTCCTTCATCAGGTTTTCTGAGCTGTTAAAGCTGCAGTAGGTAACTCTTGTAAATATATATTTTTTACATATTTGTTAAACCTGTCATTATGTCCTGACAGTAGACTATGAGACAGATAATCTGTGAAAAAAATCAAGCTCCTCTGGCTCCTCCCAGTGGTCCTATTGCCACTTGCAGTTACGGACCGCTCCCGGTAAGAAATCAACCAATCAGAGCTGCGGTCCGTAACTTTATTTGTGTTCAAAATGTAGAAAAATGTATATAATAAGTGAGTACACCATGAATCCATTTTCCAAACCGTGTTTTTAGCTTGTCCTGAATCACTAGGGTGCACCTATAAGTGTTTATATTCGGACTATTTTAGATTGCCTCGGGATACCGCGGCGGAGTAACCCAGTACCTTGTTGATTCTTCATAAACATAAACAGAGAGAAGTAATTCCGGCTACGACGTTCTTCCGCAAGACGCAAGCAGTACTGTTTATTAACCGCTAGAGCGTCAAAAGTTCTCTACCGCAGCTTTAACTTTTGAAAATTCTTTCTTAAACATTTCTCCTTTGTCTTTATTACTTACTGCAATTTCTTCCCCAATATTTAATACTGGATAATCATATTCTCTCCTAATTCCAGTCATCTTTTTAATCATACTCCACACTTCATCAACTGGAGTATTTTTTCCAATTTCATCACAAAATCTTCTCCAATACTCTTTCTTCACTTCCCTTATTATTTTCCTAGTTATTGCCTGAGTTTTCTTATATATTATCATATTTTGCCAGTTGTGAGTCCTCTTCAGTTCCTTAGAACCTCCCAATTTATTATTCCACTCCGTGAATTTGAAACAAATGTTAAATCTATTGCAGATTCCCTACCAGTATTTACATCCCAACGTGTGTAACTCCCATCATTTATGCAGACCAAGTTTTTTCTTTCTATCACCTCTTCAATGATTGATCCATTTGTATCTGTTAATAATCCACCCCATAAAGTATTATGGGCATTAAAATCACCACACCATATTACTCTTTCTCCACTTAATTCTTTTATTTCTTCCATACTGTTTTGAACTAATCTTTTACACGGATTATAAAAATGTATTATAAAACAAAATTCTTCATTCCAGACCATATTTCTACAACTATTTACTCCATTGTCACCCCTTTCTCCACAACTCTATAAGGCATTCCTTCTTTTATAAATGTAACACGAACCCCACCTTTACCATCTTCCGTCCCTTCTCACACTTACATACCCCTTTAACACAAAATCTAACCTAGAATTCAGCCATGACTCTTGTATAAATATAATATTCGGCTTTTCTTTCATTTGAACAATATATCCTTTAAATTCTTGACCATTTGCACAAAGGCTTCTAGCATTCCATTGTAAGACAATTAAACTTTTCCTCCAACCCACAACTCCTGGCTTGTCTAAGACTCTGAATTGAGACTCTTCCTAATGTCTTCACAATTCAAACCCTTTATCTCTAGAAATCTTTCTGCTGCCTTGAGAATTATTTGTATCTTTTCTGTTCTTTTTTCCGTTTGAGCAGTACAATTGATTACCTCTACCATAAAGAGCACAAATAGTTTTTTATTTACCAACATTGTATCTTATGTAAGTCCTTCCTCTGCATTTTTTCCTGTATCTTCACTTATATTTTCATACACCATTCGTTCTGTCCCATTTTGCTTATTCCTAATGCTTACTACTTTTGCCTCCTCAGTGTAAGTTAGATTATTTTTGAATTTCTCCTTTTGTACTTCTACTGCCCTTTTCCTTACCTCACACACACCATATGCCGCATTATGCCTTCCTCCACAACTGTAACACTTCAAACCAACTCCTTCATTACACTTCCCAAATTCATGCTCCCCTCCACAACGTGCACATCTAATTTTAGCTTTACATACTGATGCAGTATGCCCATACCTCTGACAATTATAACACCTCAACAGTGGTGCTATGTATTCCCTAATCGGGTAGCTGATAAAACCCATCTTAATCCGTTTTGACAATTCTTTCCCTTCAAACCTTAGACACACTGACAAGCTTCTTTCATCTCTATTCATCTGTAAACGTACTGCGTCAATGACCTTTCCTCCATCTAGATTCTTTTTTAATTCCTCCATATTAACTCCTAACGGAACTCCAATTATCACACCAAACACCCACAACGTCTGTCCTACAATCTTAAAGTTCATCACCGACTGCTTTCCCACTACTTTTAGATTTATTGCTTTGTTTTTTCTGCTCTTCATTCATACAAGCTATCAATAAAGCACCATATCGCAGCACTTTTTCAAACTCTATCTCAGCTACTAATTTCCTAAATTTGTATGTCAACGCCAACGGATTTATGCCTGAAACTCCTACCGCTTCTTTAAATTTTAATATTACCCTAAATCCTCCTATTATCTTATTTCTTCCATCCCCTTCTTCCTCACTCGCTACCAAACTACTTTCTGATCCTTCCTCCTTACCTTTTTTTCTCTTTTTAGATTCCTTCTTTCGTGACCTTTCATCTATCTTTGTCCACCCTACCTCCATATCATCCTCCTCTTCAACTGGTTCATCCATTCTTAATTATCTGATTACCAGTTTGATGTTCACACACTTTACTCTTCGTATTTTTTTAATTGTTTGATTTAGCCACCATGATCCCACTATGGCCGTCCACTTCCGCCTCCCGTCTCATTTCAAAATCTACCAGCCACTCAATGTTTTTACCAGCCACTTTCTTGTTTTTAACCAACAATGTGTAACTGCATGTGAAAATTAATACTACAAGATCTACAATACTTAAGCAGTTTATTTAAAGGGGGGTGAAATGCTATTTCATGCATACTGAGTTTTTTACACTGTTAAAGAGTTGGATTCCCATGCTAAACATGGACAAAGTTTCAAAAATTAAGTTGTACATTTGAAGGAGTATTTCTGTTCCAAAAATACTCCTTCCGGTTTTTCACAAGTTTTGGAAAGTTTTTTTTTTACGATTATGGCTCTGTGTGACGTTAGATGGAGCGGAATTTCCTTATATGGGTCTTAAGGGCACTTCTCCCGGAAGGGAGATGTCACAAAAGGAGTGTGTTTTTGGTTGCCAGGGCAAGACAACCCTGCACAGATTACCAAAGAAAAAACAGCATTAAGGGACCAGTGGATGGAGTTTATTTTTACAGAGCATCAACGGAGTTGTGCAAGTGTTTGTGTTTGTTCCCTGCATTTCGAAGATGCTTGTTTTACAAACAAGGCCCAGTTTGACGACGGATTTGCATATCGTTTATTTCTTAAGGATGATGCAATCAAAAAAGGGTCATGATCGTGTGTTGGAACCGCAGGCGGTGAGTAAAACTGCTTAAAATATCTCTGCCTCCTTGTTAGTGCGTCCACCTCCCATCGGAGACCTGGGTTCGAGCCCCGCTCGGAGCGAGTCGTTGCTGCTGCTGCTTTCGTTCAGTTTCAGCCTCGGGATCTGATTCTGGATCATAAATAAACGGCTGAATCTGACTGTTAGCCATGGTTTGTTTTGGATTATGTTTTATTCCTCAAGGTAATGTCAGCTTCCAAACGCTCTCAACGCAAAAGCCTACTCGCGCTCGTGATTCTTTAGCTCCACCCACACGTCACGCCTCCAGCGGCTCGTGTTTTTCCGGGAAAAATCGGTACAGACTATTTTTCTCTTATGAATATAATAAAACTAAAGACTTTTTGGAGTTATGAAGGATGCAGTACTACTCTATAGGTACTCAAGATTAACACGATATTGAGTGAAAACGAGCATTTCACCCCCCCCCCCCTTTAATCTCAAGTTTCAATGAAATACTGACATTTTCTCTTTCAGTGATGCTCAAAAATGCTGCTTAGGCAACTTACTAGGTTTTGAAACAGCCGACTCTTGCTGAAGTAGTTCATTCTCTCTAGTGATGGGAAGTTCAATTCTTTTCCGCGAACCGGTTCTTTCAGACGGTTCGATTCAACCGGTTGAAAAAAACGGTTCACCGGTTCTTTTACGCTCGACATAAAAGACGTCATTATCGATCATGTAATGGCATCAAGTCTATCAAATATTCAAATATATAAAGTCAGTAATCATAACTGATTCACGCATGCGCATGCAGAACAGAAACGGTTTTCGGTTCAGTGTACTGATGGTCCGAAAACCAATGCAACCGGTTCTTGACTCGAGAACGAGAATCACTCTAACCGGCACGTGCTGCAGTTCAGTATCAACATCTGCTCTACTCGTGTTCATGTTCTGTTTACTACAAACTCAATTTGTGAATGTGTCATCATTAACTATAAATACAGTACAGATATTTCATAAATCATCCCTAATTCCTTTAGTCTTTAGAGTCTTAATTATTGTCCAACTTCCCCGAAAACCCCTTTTGCCTATAGATTAATCTACAATATACAGATTAGAAACATTCATCAAAAAAAAAAAAAAAAAAAGCAAAACAAAATATCGTTATTTTATCACACTTTCTGATGTTTAACAAAATACTTACACAAAAAAATTACATGCATTCGCGGTATCATCAGTTCATCGGTTCTCAAATCAGATGCGTCCGAAAGAAACGGTTTTTGGTTCAGTGTAGTGATGATCCGAAAACCGATGCAATCGGTTCTTGACTCGAGAACGAGAATATCGGTTCTCAAATCGGACGCATCTGACAGAAACGGTTCTCAGTTCAGTGTACTGGTGATCCGAAAACCGATGCAACCGGTTTTTGACTTGAGAACGAGAATTGCTCCAGCAGTGAGTGTGTTCGTTCGTCATCTGGCTCTGCTCGTGTGTTCATCTTCAGTTAGGTCTTCACATCAGTTCAGTCAGTGTACTGTTTGAGTAAATGAATTACTCAAGGGATATTGGTTTATTCTGACTCAGAGGGAGTGTCAGTCACGTTAAAAAAGTTAACAGCTTAAGTAATTTGTGGATTAATGCTTATTGGAGACGCGACCCGTTTCAAATGATTCAGTTCGATTTGGTGAACTGATTCAACCGGTTAAATTGAACGATTCGTTCACAAATCGGACATCACTAATTCTCTCAACTCTGTGCATTAGAGCCTTTAATTATTGTGCTGTATTAATGAGCTGTTTACTGACACACACACATGTCGAAAATCGTGCAGCTCACACATCCAGGAGAAAAGAAACTTGTCAAGGCTATCCCACGACTTTTATTAAATACAGTTTAAATACTGAATCGCTACATTATATTTTCCAGCGACGAGAGGATACAATCGCTGTTTTTAAGTAAACTCACTCTAAAAAGATAAACGAACAGACGCGAATACACACAACCTCAATTTCTCTCTCTCTCTCTCACTCTCGAATAGGCAATATTTGAGAAAATGGTTTAGCGATTTCTAATTATTGGGGGGATTTGTCTACGGCAGTTATAGCCCTGATCAGACATATGCTGTGACACTATCATGCAGTCTTTAATGATATGACATTAGCAAATATTTTTTGCAAACATTTTGAGTAACATGATCGTTAATATGAGCTCACAACTGAATGTAACATAAAACAAATGATTTCTTTTCGTTAAAATCTTTATTCATGCCAAAAAAGCTTACTTTTATGTGTCTTTTTGTTCGCTGTAGCAGCAATGTTTCCAAGATAATTCATACCCCTTCGTTTGAAGTGTGGTCCCAAAGAATCTACGTTTGAAGGGCTATCTGGCCCTTCCCCTTACCCCTACCCCTCCAACCAAAAGAGAATCGAGGCACCCCTACCCCTTCACGTGAAAGGGGAAGGGCTAAGGGGTAGAATTGGGATTGGGCCTTACTCGCAATGTAGAGGGTTAATTTACTAGCCACAGAGACAGAGCTAACTTCTAAAGTAACTTGAAGACTGGAAATAAAATGCATCCCCCGGACAGCAGTTATTAGACACGAGACCTATAATACTGTTTGTTAGTTTGCTTATTATGCCATTAAAAACAATAGGATAAACACAATCTGTCCATATAATCTAAAATGTTGCAGCATGCTGGAGGAAAATTAACTTACCGAGGTTTGACAGAGACGTGACAGTATGTGGAAACTTGTGCACGATAACAAACTAAACTCCTCACACGATCTTGTATATCATGAGCACGTGCTATAAAACGTACTGTCAATAACCAACAAATATATCACTCCGTCGGCGGCACTAACTTCAGCTGCAAACACTGTACTGGGAACAACACTGCCGTTTCGAGCCCGGTTTACACCGCCTTTCTCCACGGAGCTGCTTCGGATGATATTACACTTTATTGCATGAAGTACGCACACACCAGGGATGGAAATTAACTTTTTTGTCCACCGGTGAAGCGAGTGTACCCGCCACCACTGTTGGGAACGTTACTTTAAAAAAGTAATTAGTTCCCTCTCGAGAACGGTCTCACGACATGGCGTTAACGCCTTGGGGACTCCCTTCCTTCCTAACCTACCTGAAATCCTATTGCACAACACCAGTGAAGTTGCAACTCTCACTGGCCAATGCCAGCCAAGACGGCAAAAGAGGGAGGGGCCTCGCCACTATGTATTGTGCCGTGCTGGCGGCATAACCTCAGAAACTTCCTCTTTCATTATCCTACGGAGACAGCTGTTCAGAAGACGCAAGAAGACGGATTTCCCTCTTGGCATTCCAGCATGTCGAATGTTTGCACGCTGTGTTCGGGACCTATCGAGGCCCCGGACACCCACGAGTTCTGTATCCGTTGCCTGGGTCTCGCCCATGCGGAAGCAGCACTCACCGGGTTAGGCTGCCCACACTGATAAGAATTCTCAGTGCGGGTGCTTAGGGCCCAGAAAAATATCGCCCTCTGTGATTTCTCTCGGCAATGTCCCACCGCCGCCAGCGAGCCACTGGTGGGATGACAGCCGCTCGTGGGCGACCGCACAGAATGCCGCAATTCACCTCCCCCCGCTCTCCAATGTGCTTGGAGGAGAATCTTCAACCTGCCGCTGGAGCATCAGAGATTATATCATTCGGTGCAGCGGGGTACAATGATTTCGACGAGGTGCTGTCCCTAACAAAGTC
Source organism: Carassius gibelio (assembly GCF_023724105.1). Taxonomy (NCBI): domain Eukaryota; kingdom Metazoa; phylum Chordata; class Actinopteri; order Cypriniformes; family Cyprinidae; genus Carassius; species Carassius gibelio. The sequence continues at coordinate 18,212,680 of NC_068371.1, forward strand.
CGAGAAGGACTGGGCCCGCTCTGTGGAGGAGCGCTCTGAAGTGGAGGGACATGCTGCATTCCAGGATATACTCGTCCAGATTCTCACTAAGGCTGTGAGTGGTCTAGACTTAGAGTGGGAATCCCCCGACGAACCAGCTCAGAGCAAGCTGGATTCTTGGTTTCTTTACTCGGGCCGCCGAGCTGCTACTTCGAGGAAACGAGCCCCATTCTTCCCAGACCTGCATGACGAGGTTGCTAATGCGTGTGTTTTGCACCCCAATCATCTCGCGCTCCCACTGGTGGGTCGGAAATTTTCACAAAAGTCGACGGAGCAAAAGCCTGTGGACATATGCGCATTCCGCCCATTGAGGAATCATCGCTGCACACCTCTGCCCCTCCTCTGCTTCTCTGAAGACAGGTGCTATGCTGCCGTCAAGGCCATGCCATTTGACCGCACATGTCGTGGACAAAGCGTACGCAGCTTTGGGAGAAGCAATTTCTGCTCTGCAAACGATGGCAGTGCTCCAAGTTGTTCAGGCCCAGCTTCTGAAATCCCTCGACGAGGGCGGGGCGGATCCAGAGGCATTTAAAGATCTACGCCAGCAACGGATTTTGCGCTCAAAGCCACAAAGAAGATGGCCCAGACGATCGGGCGGAGCACAGGATACATGGTTGTGCTCCACCGGCACCTGTGGCTGACTCTCACTGAGCTGAAGGATGCGGACAGAGGACCTGCTCAACACTCCTGTATCTCCATCTGGCCTATTTGGAGGTGCAGTCAAGGCTGTCGCGGCGCGTTTCTCAGAGCCACAGAAACGCTCTAGGGTGATGAGTCACTTTATGCCGCGCCGGGCTGCAGCACAGCCTTCTGCGCGCAGTAGATCCTCATTTGCTTCCAACCGGCCATCGAAGCGACCCCCCACTGCTTACACTGCATCAGCACCTGATCTGGAGCCGTCTGTTTGCGCCAAAACTCCGTGGCAGATGACACGGCATGAAAGGCATCATGGCTTCAAGAAAGGCGGGAACCGTCCTGGGGGAGCTCCTCCATCGGATCAAAAACCTTGTTCCTGATGAGAGGGTGCAGAAGAGGAGAGCGCTGAGCGGCGGGCCCACTGCAAAGTGTCTAAGATATTCTTACGACGTCCTCTTGGCAGTTGCAGGTGACTACGAAAATGTCTGTGTCTGTGAAAAGTCTGTGACACCCTCACAAAAAGAGCATTTTTCTCCTCCTCCAGTGATAACGGCCTTACAAACAGCCATGAAACCGTCAATAGAATCGGCCTCGCAGCTTAGGCTCATGCCCTGGTGTCAGGTGTCGGACCTCTGCAGCCGTGGCTTGCTCTCGACATCTCACACACACACTTCGTGCGTGTCACATGGTTTCATACATACGAAAGCCCTTTACAGTCAGACAGCATGGGCCGATCACCATCTGCTCTCCATTTGAGCAGTTCGTTCCGGGATGCCTGAACAGTAGCGCGGATATGCTTTCAAGGAACGGGATTCCTCACGGAGAATGGAGACTGAACCCTGGGACAGTGAGGCTGATCTGGGAACAGTTTGGGAAAGCGGAGGTGGACCTGTTCGCAACAGAGGAGAACGCGCATTGCCCTCTGTTCTTCTCACTGTCACGCTCTGCCCTGGGCGGGGATGCACTCACAATGCCTTGGCCAAATACCCATCTGTATGCATTCCCCCTGCTAAAGATTTTGTCACAAGTGCTGCACAAAATCAGTGAAAAGTAAAAAAAGTGAAAGTGACGTGACATTCAGCCAAGTATGGTGACCCATACTCAGAATTTGTGCTCTGAACTTAACCCATCCGAAGTGCACACACACAGAGCATTGAACACACACACACTATGAACACACACCCGGAGCAGTGAGCAGCCATTTATGCTGCGGCGCCCGGGGAGCAGTTGGGGGTTCGGTGCCTTGCACAAGGACACCTAAGTTGTGGTATTGAAGGTGGAGAGAGAACTGTACATGCACTCCCCCCACCCACAATTCCTGCCGGCCCGGGACTCAAACTCACAACCTTTCAATTAGGAGTCCGACTTTCTAACCATTAGGAAGTTTCTAACCAACTTCCCAGAGAGGAGAAGGCGTCAGTGTTATTAGTCGCTCCGTACTGGCCGAACAGGCCTTGGTTTCCCGATCTTCTAGAAATACTAACAGCTCCCCCGTGGCCGATCCCGCTGAGAAGAGATCTCCATGGCTCAATATGGCACCCCAACGCAGAATGATGGAAACTTCAGGTGTGGATGGTGTGCAGGAACCGGTAAACCAGGGTTTGTTGTCTCACCGCGTGATGTACACGATTACGGAGGGGCGAGCCCCTTCTACGAGAGGCCTGTATGCTTGTAAATGGACAGACTTTGAGAGATGGTGTGAATTGAATGGTCGGGACCCGGAAAGCTGCCCTGTGTCTGACAATCTGGATTTTCTGCAACAACGAATGGACAGCGGCAGTATGCCCTCCACGCTTAAGGTTTACGTTGCAGCTATCTCAGCTTTTCACGCTGCTGTTGACGGGAACTCAGTTGGGAAACACGATCTAGTGATCAGATTTTTGAGAAGCGCGAGAAGACTAAAAGCCTCCCGCCCCCCTACAATGCCCTCCTGGGATCTGGCTCTGGTGCTGGGAGCGCTAGCCCTCACGCCATTTGAGCCACTTCAGTCTGTCGGCTTGAAGGAGCTCACGCTTAAAACCGCGCTGCTCTCTGTGAATGTGGACTGCATGCAGTCTGGACCAGGTGATTGTAACGTCACACTCAAGCCAAAATTTGGCTATGTATCTAAATCGCTCTCGACACCATTTAGATCGCAAGTGGTGGCTCTTTCTGCCTTCTATCCAGAATCGGAGACTTCATTGGACGACACCCTGAGTCAGGTGTTGTGTCCGGTGAGGACTTTACGACTCTATATCAACAGCACGGCTGCGTTTCGTCAATCCTGGCAGCTGTTTGTATGCTTCGCAGGCCGCGCCAGAGGACAGCCTGTCTCTAAACAACGGCTATCACATTGGGTGGTTGACGCTATTGCCTTGGCATATTTTAGCCGTGGTATGGAATGTCCTATTGGTGTTCGAACCCATTCGACGAGGGCTGTTGCCTCCTCGTGGGCGTGGACTAAGGGAGTTTCTATCAAAGATATTTGTATGGCGGCTGGATGGTCTTCGCAGAATACCTTTGTCAGATTCTACAACTTGGACGTGCAGTCAATGGCCTCACAGGTCCTATTGGTGAGTACGACCCGTGGTTCTTCCTGCAACCACTAGCTGTTTGACGGCGTTGGTGGTTTCGACCAGGTCCTGTAAGGAGAGGTTCAGACTGTAACGCCTCATATGGTCATTCCCTATGTGTGCCCGTAATTTAGTCTGTGTCATATTTGTATAGCGATGTGGCTGCGAGAGACCGTTCTTGAGAGGGAACGTCTCCGGTTACTGTCGTAACCTCGGTTCCCTGAGAGACGGGAACGAGACATGACGTAGGCCACCGTGTTCACTGCTCGGATCTGCTTTACTGTCAACTCAGTCGGAAGATTCTGAGGTTATGCCGACAACACGGCACAATATATACTGGCGACGCCCCACCCTCATTTGCCGTCTTGGCTGGCATTGGCCAGTGAGAGTTGCAACTTCACTGACATTGTGCAATAGGATTTCATGTAGGTTAGGAAGGAAGGGAGTCCCCAAGGCCTTAACGCCATGTCTCGTTCCCGTCTCTCAGGGAACCGAGGTTACCACAGTAACCGGAGACGTTATAGTTACTCACTACTTGTACCAAAAAGTAACTGAGCTAGTAACTGAATTACTCTATAATAAAAGTAACTCATTACCAGGGAAAGTAATCATTTGCGTTACTGAAAAAAAATTGCTATATGCTAAAGAATTCTTTTTTTTTTTTTAGCAGTTTTCACAAGTCAGTTGAAATGAGTAGAACAGACAGGTGTTCGTAAATAACTTTCAATATTTATTGCACGTCAACAAACAACAAGAGTTTTATCCTGTACTTCAAGTATTATCTTTGTAAGAAAAGTGTTTTTGGCCACTATCTTTGTATATACAGTGGGGCTCGAAAGTTTGGGCACCCCTTGCAGAATCTGTGAAAATATGAGTAATTTTCAAAAAATAAGAGAGATCATACTAAATGCATGTTATTTTTTATTTAGAACTGTCCTGAGTAAGATATTGTACATAAAATATATTAACATTTAGTCCACAAGACAAAAAAATTGCTGAAATTATTAAAATAACCCCCTCAAAAGTTTGGGAACCCTTGGTTCTTAATACTGTGTTCTGTTACCTGATGATCCTCGACTGTGTTTCTGTTTTGTGATGGTTGTGCATGAGTCCCTTGTTTGTTCTGAACAGTTAAATTGAGCAGCGTTCTTCAGAAAAATCTTTAAGGTCCTGCAGATTCTTCAGTTTTCCAGCATCTTTGCATATTTGAACCCTTTCCAGCAGTGACTTTATGATTTTGAGTTGCATCTTATCACACTGAGGACATTTGAGGGACTCAAACACAACTATTTAAAAAGATTCAAACATTCACTGATGCTCCAGAAGGTAACAAGATGCATTAAGAGCTGGGGGGTGAAAACTTTTGGAATTTGAAGATCAAGGTAAATTGTACTTAATTTGTGTACCGGGAAACATACAAGTATCTTCTGTTGCTTACGAAGGGTAGAACTAAATGGGAAAAAATTATATTTCAACAAAATAAGACAAATTTGACCTGTTGCTCAACGACATCCCCGTTGAGAAGAATGAGATTGTGAAGCGCAGCAGCAGAACTGTATCAGCTGAGTTCAGATGGCAGGAGGATGTTGGATTCACCATCTGATTGTTAGAACAATAAGTTTGAATGAAGCCTTGTTTCATGTGTTGTTGAGTTGTACATGTATGCATTTATTGTGATGCTAACTTTTATACATTGTTTTAATCATTTAGACATGTTTTTTATATAAATATTTTATCCATTCATGTATTAATTGCTTGACCGAAAATTGATGTATTCACATCGACTGCATTTGTTTAACTAGTATATATTCATGTATAGCTATGTCACAAAAGAAAATAAATTTAGCTACTTTTAATAAAATGTCATTTTAAGAAAATAAAATTATATAATTAATGGTTGTCATTTATCATTATTTTTGCAGTGTTGGGGTGGGAAAAAGATGCAATTCATTATGTGGTAATGTTAATTTTCGAGTAGTAATACTTACATTTTTAGAGTATAAAATAAGAGCAGCTGATCGAAGAACCCTTTGTGCAGATATTCCAGAGTTGCTGTGAGGAGTTAGTGCACCTGACTCTCTTTTTTATTATTATTACCAAATTATTATATAAAAGATCATGGTAAGACGGTTGTATCTAACAATAAACAATCATAATGCCATAAAACAGTAAATAAAAAAATTCATGTGTTCATCATAGTATGAGATACTATACAAGAAACATTTTTCACATAAAATAATTGAAAAAATATTCAAGAGATAACTATTTTGGGTTTTCTAATTATATAAAAAAAATGCTTTGAGGATAACACTTGATCACATTAGTGGAGTTAAATATAAATATGTTTTAACTGTAGGACACATGATCAACATAGCGGATGATGATATACAAATTGCATTCATATTTCATAAATACGCATTTAGGCTGTAGAGTACTACAGCGCTCATTAAATTAGTACTTATTGAATTTAAGTGCCTAATTGCAGTTTCGAACGCATCCCGACAAAATCTAGTTTTGACATCTCACGTGGTTCTGTGTGATTTGAACAACAAGTTACACCTCTTTCGTCAAGTTACGCCCACTTCAAGTTACGCCCATGTCTTGCAGTCTGCAGACAGGCCCTTCTCGAGACGTGGGCTGATGACTTCATAATTTCCGAAAATATACGGATTCGTCGTCCACACGAAAACGCAAAGGCGGCATTTTCAAATCGATCCACTCTGGGACCCGGTTTACAAAAACATGGGTTTCACTCATGCAAAATGCCGGATCCGTGTGGTCGAAACGGCAAAAAAATTGTGCGTATTCACAGAAACGCGTCTCCGTGTGGACGAAAAAAAAAAGTCAAATCTCGGAAACCCTCAATTTGTTGTTTCCCTCTCAAACGTGATTGGATTGTGCAGGCGCCACTGATTGGGATAGCCTATCAACAATCACCTTCAGCTTTCCGCCAAAGACTTCATAACATTTGATTGAATTGAAGTATCTTACACACACACACACACACACACACACACAAATGTTGTTATTCTGAAAGTATTTTCTCCTGCCTTTGCCTGAATGTCGGTGTGAGAGGAAGGAGCTTAATTGTTATTTTCTTTTCTTTGCTCTATGTATAACACAATCAAGTTCAGAGGTGTGTCAGAACATTGCTATATTGCCTTCTTTGACGGTTTAGGTTTATTGATTTGATTGATGAAAAAACAGAGAAACTCACATGTGCACACAATTGTTAGCTGAATTTTATTTTCTGATATTACACATTAATGTAAGCTGAGCATTTGCTTTGATGTTCTTGAGTATGTGGTGTGTTCAACACAGGTTCAAATGTGGGTGAAAAAAAATCCATTAAAACTCCAGCAGAGGTTCGTCAGAGTGTTGCCATTGTGCTATTGCCTTGTGGGCAAGTGAGAAATGTTAAATAAAGCAACATGGTATAAATATAAAAATGACTTGATTTTACTTTCAGTTCCATTTACATTCTCCAAGGTCTTAACATTTTTCATTACTCCATATAGTACGTTTCTGTACATAAATGTAAGCACTGTGGCAGTAGTAATGCAATATTTAGAAAATGTACTCTTGATCAAGTACTTTTAAAAACAAGTTCAGTACTTTTACTTAAGTAGACACCTGACTGTAGTACTTTTACTTGTACTTGAGTTAAATTTAGCAAGGGGTATCTGTACTTTTACTCAAGTAATGAAGCTGTGTAATCTGTCCGCTTCTGGGACTAACTCAACCACTGGGTTGAATTTTTACATTAAATTTTTAAAACAAAAGCTGGGTTAGTCCAAATCTGACCCAAAGTTGGGTTGAAACAACCCATAATTTTTTAGAGTAATGCAGTCCAATGTCAGAGCAAATAAACCATGCCATTCATCAAAAAATATGTATTTATTTATTGCTAAATGATATGTGAATGCATTACTTTAAGCAATGTTTTTTTGTTTCAACCCAACTTTGGGTCAAATTGGTGTCCTAGGATAGGCGAGGGAGTGAGCGGTGAGCTGGTGGAACTACTCAGGGAGGACATGCAATTCGAGAGTGCAGTATGGAGTACCTCAAGGCTCAGTACTAGGGCTGCTACTCTTCACACTTTATATGTTACCCTTGGGAGATATCATCAGGAAACATGGTGTTAGCTTTCACTGTTATGCTGATGATACTCAGCTCTATATTTCCTTGCAGCCCGGTGAAACACACCAATTTGAAAAACTAATGGAATGCATAGTCGATATAAAAAATTGGATGACGAGTAATTTCTTACTGCTAAATTCAGAAAAAAACAGAGGTGTTAATCATAGGGCCTAAAAACTCTGCTTGTAATAACCTAGAACACTGTCTAAGACTTGATGGTTGCTCTGTCAATTCTTCGTCATCAGTTAGGAACCTAGGTGTGCTACTTGATCGCAATCTTTCCTTAGAAAGCCACGTTTCTAGCATTTGTAAAACTGCATTTTTCCATCTCAAAAATATATCTAAATTACGGCCTATGCTCTCAATGTCAAATGCAGAAATGTTAATCCATGCATTTATGACTTCAAGGTTAGACTATTGTAATGCTTTATTGGGTGGTTGTTCTGCACGCTTGGTAAACAAACTACAGCTAGTCCAAAATGCAGCAGCAAGAGTTCTTACTAGAACCAGGAAGTATGACCATATTAGCCCGGTCCTGTCCACACTGCACTGGCTCCCTATCAAACATCGTATAGATTTTAAAATATTGCTTATTACTTATAAAGCCCTGAATGGTTTAGCACCTCAGTATTTGAATGAGCTCCTTTTACATTATACTCCTCTACGTCCGCTACGTTCTCAAAACTCAGGCAATTTGATAATACCTAGAATATCAAAATCAACTGCGGGCGGCAGATCCTTTTCCTATTTGGCGCCTAAACTCTGGAATAACCTACCTAACATTGTTCGGGAGGCAGACACACTCTTGCAGTTTAAATCTAGATTAAAGACCCATCTCTTTAACCTGGTATACACATAACATACTAATATGCTTTTAATATCCAAATCCGTTAAAGGATTTTTAGGCTGCATTAATTAGGTAAACTGGAACCGGAAACACTTCACATAACACCGTACTTTCTACATCATTAGAAGAATGGCATCTACGCTAATATTTGTCTGTTTCTCTCTTATTCCGAGGTCACCGTAGCCACCAGATCCAGTCCGTATCCAGATCAGAGGGTCACTGCAGTCGCCCGGATCCAGTACGTATCCAGACCAGATGGTGGATCAGCACCTAGAAAGGACCTCTACTGCCCTGAAAGACAGCGGAGACCAGGACAACTAGAGCCCCAGATACAGATCCCCTGTAAAGACCTTGTCTCAGAGGAGCACCAGGACATTTGATTCTTCTGCACAATCTGACTTTGCTGCAGCCTGGAATTGAACTACTGGTTTCGTCTGGTCAGAGGAGAACTGGTTTCTCCCAAAGTTTTTTTCTACATTCTGTCACCGATGGAGTTTCGGTTCCTTGCCGCTGTCGCCTCTGGCTTGCTTAGTTGGGGTCACTTCATCTACAGCGATATCGTTGACTTGATTGCAAATAAATGCACAGACAGTATTTAAACTGAACAGAGATGACATAGCTGAATTCAATGATGAACTGCCTTTAACTATCATTTTGCATTATTGAGACACTGTTTTCCAAATGAATGTTGTTCAGTGCTTTGACGCAATGTATTTTGTTTAAAGCACTATATAAATAAAGGTGATTGATTGATTGAGAGAGGGACAGAGGAGAGAAGAACACAGGAGAGAGCAGGAAGAGAATGGAGAGGAAATAAATTATTTATTAACCATTCTCTCAAGAAGAGAACGCAATGGTAAAAAGTACATAAAAATCTTTCCATATATTTGTATTTTATTTTTATGTCACATTGTCAATGAAAAAAATAATTTCTGTAGTTAATTTCTGTTGTTACGACCCTGGTCTAGGGTCAGGGAGGTAACATAAATAAAGAATATATCTGTTTCAACAATTGTGTTCTTGTTTATTTATTTATTTTGTCAATGTTCACAGAGGCAAAGTGAAGCAAATCTTCAGGATTGGGCAAAGCCAAAACAATAAACAAAACAGCCACTTCCTAAACCCAAGTAACAACTAAATAAACCTTGCAAAAAAATAAAGTGGTATTACCTTACTCCCTGACTATCCCCAAAACAGGAGAAAACAGGTACAAAAGAAACAGGCACCCAATCCCTACTGCTTCAATAAAAGAGGTACACGTATAATGTTTACAAAATGAAAAAGGCACTCAACTGCCACAAAAAAAAAAAAGAAAAAGAAAAAGAAAAAAGAAAAAAAAAAACAATAACTGACATTCAACAAAGTCAAAGTAAAAATAAGGATGCATAGCGCAAATAAATGGGAATATTAACAATAACACACAGTAGTTAACAATAACACAACACTCTTTTAGAGAAAACTAGTTCAAGCCAACCACCGTGACACTCTCTTGGCAGCCACAATGTGCCAACAACATCTCTCTCTCTCTGTGATCCACGTCAGCATTCCCAGCCTATTTAAAAGGAACACTTCCTCCAGCCTGCCAATCCATGGGTATGTCCCAAACGCATCAAATTAAGGTGGAGCTACCTGAGAGAGGGAGGGAGAGAGGGAGAGAGAGGGAGAGAGAGGGAGAGAGAGGGAGAGACACGCAAATACAAAGGAAATTATTCAAATACCTCTTCAGACGTAACACTCCCACCCATCAAAAGTCTAAATGTATTTTGACATTTATTTTCTATGCAACTGAATTAACTTTGATAGACACGAGAAAGAGCATCTGCCAACACATTCTCACTACCCTTCTTATGGTGTATTTCAAGATTAAAATTTTGAACCATTAATGCCCATCGCATCAACCTTTGATTGGAGTTGGACATTCTTAACAGGAAGACAAAGGGGTTATGGTCAGTATATATAATCACTGTTAAAGAACTTCCACCCACATGAACTTCAAAATGATGAAGGGCTAGGAGTAAGGTGAGGGCTTCTTTCTGAATTGTACTATAGTTGCATTGAGCTCTTGAAAAGTTCCTAGAGAAATAGCTTATTGGGTGATCAATTCACGATTCATCTTCTTGAATCAACACAGCAGCTGCTCCTAAAGCACTTGTGTCCACCTCCAATTTAAATGAATGAGAAAAATTAGGGGTGGAGAGAACAGGGGCATTGTACATGATCTTTGCCCACTTGTTTACCCAGATAGCTGACTGTCGCTTCCCACACTCACATTTAGCTAAATTAATAGTCAGAGATACATTGGATAAACAAAGGAACACCTCTCATAATGATCTTATATGAGTTTCCCTGCAAGTAGAATACTGTAGATCACCACATTGTCTATATATTCCTCGCAATTTTTAACACCGGATAATACCTTTTCCATTCCTCATTCCAAAAGCCATAACGGAATGCTGGAGAAAGTCATCTGGCGTAATGAATGCAGAAATTTCTGATGCGAGAGCTGTTATTGGCACCTGCCAATAGACCTTTAACAGGTCCAATTCCGTCACAAATTGTGCAGCACCAACACGATCCATACAGTCCTCTGTCTGGGGTAAAGGAAAGAATTGGGTTTAGTTACACTGTTCACCTTTCTATAATCAGTGTAAAATCAAAAGGTACCATCGGACTTTGGCACTAAAAGACAAAGTGAACTCCAAGGGCTTAAACTGGTTACAGCACGTCCTTGCTCTAATAGGTACATTTCTAATAGAAACATTTCCCCTTTCAATGGGTTCACATGATAGGGATGTTGCTTGATAGGTGCAGCATTCATAACATCAATATCATGAAAGAGAACATTAGTTTGGGAGAGATTATCTAAGAATAATGATGGGAATTCATGAATTAGCAACACAATGTTTTTTATGATGTCCCTCCTTAAGATAATCTAAGTGCCATTCAATTTTCAGCAAGAGTTCTGAATAGGACAACCGAGCACATACTGTTTCGACACGAGCACCCGAGTCATTATCCTAAAAAAAAAAAAAAAAAAAACAGAAGGCATTTTTGCTACAGCAATGTGGCAGACACGAGTCTTACGCTTACGTTCTGGGGTTCGAATAACATAATTTGTCTCACTCAATTTATCATCCAATACATATGGACCTGAAAACCTTGCCTGCAGTGAAGAACCAGGAATTGGGAGCAAAACCAGAACCAAGTCCCCTGGGTGGAAACTTCTATACTCACTCTGAGTGTCGTAAATCCTTTTCATTTTACTTTGAGCCACAGTCAAAATTTTCCTTTTTTTTCGAATCCTGTATGGTCTCATGAATGGCAAACATCTCAGTCTTGACCCGTCTTCACACAAAATGCACGTAGCATGGTTTTAATCGTTTGGTGAAAACGTTCAAGCACTCCCTGACTCTCGGGGTGATAAGCGCTAGATAACTGATGCTTACCTGCAAATTCCTTAAGAACTTGCGAAAACAGGGCAGAGGTAAAGTTAGTACCTTGGTCCGTTTGAATAATTTTTGGCAGACCAAAAATGGAGCAAAATTTTTCAACTCTTTCACCACAGATTTAGCTCTAATACTGTGCATGGGAATGGCCTCGGGGAAACATGTAGCCGCACACATGAGGGTCAGTATGTATTGATGCCCAGATTTAGATTTCGGTACAGGGCCTATACAGTCGATAATTACACTTTTGAATGGTTGCCCTATTACAGGTATCGGATGCAGTGGCGCAAGAGGAATCTTCTGGTTAGGTTTTCCCACCACCTGATACACATGACATGAGCGGCAGTAGGTTGACAAATCAGACTTTAACCCAGGCCAGAAAAAATAACATAGCACTCGCGCATAGGTTTTCCTGATTCCCAAATGTCCTGATAGAATGTTATTATGGGCAAGTTCCATTATCTGATTACGGTAACCCTTCAGAACCACAATCTGACACACACTATCCTCAGCTTCCCATCTACGCATTAAAATGTCCTTTCACCAACTTTCTCTGGCTTTTCGATCACAACAGGCCAGGAAAACACTTGACCACCAGCCAAGTCATTTCTCTAGGATGAACTCAACTCCATCCAATAGAAGTTGTGTGCAGACAGCCACATTCAGGTACCCGGTCACCAAATCTGACTTTAAAAAAAATCTATGCAGAGGAGCTTTTATTCAATCGGTACCCACGCCAGGAAGCAGAATGTCAGTATCAGTATAAGTACCTGGGACCAGCTTTAACACCCTATCTACAACTATCGATTGAGCTTCTCCAGTATCCCTTAATATAGAAATTGATGTAGCCTCATCCACACTACTGGATGCTCTACAGCCACGTAATATAAATGGTTCATAACCAGACGAGGAACGAATGGGTGAAACAGAATTCACAAAACGTACAGTTTTAGACTTTTTGCAGACCTGCCCTATCCGAACACCACACCTCTGTTACATCTGGTATGAACATCTTGTCCCCCTTTTACTTGCATTTCAGTACCATGCACAGCTACTTGGTCAAACCTCCCCAGTGGAGAAAAAACAGTTGTGAGTCAACACAAACTCATCAGCGAGTACAGCGTCTGCAGAGAGAGATGTCACTTTCTGTTCATTCAAATATACCACCAAATTTTAATGAGCACAACTTTTAAAATCCTCCAACAACATTAATTTCCTTAAGTTCTCAAAAGTTTTCACTTTACTTGCCATACACCATTTATCAAAAAGGGTCTGTTTTTTCCTTACAAACTCCACAAACGTTTGTCTGTCCTTTTACTTCAGGGTCCTAAATCTCTGTCTATTCGCTTCTGGCACTAATTCATAAGAGTGCAGAACAGTTGCCTTGATCACATCCTAGTCCTCTTAGACTCTTATCTATCTGTAATGCATAGCATACTTTTTGAGCTTTTCCCACCAGCTTACATTGCAATAGCAGATGTAACCCACATCTCTTTAGGCCATTGCAAAGCAGCGGCGACATGCTCAAAAGCCGTGAAGTATGAATCTACCTCCGCTTCCCAAAAAGGCGGCACCAAATTCATATGATTATTCATATCAAATAAAGGAGATATTACGTCTGCAGTTGGAGTGGACCCAAGAGAACCCCGGCGCCAGACCTGAAGGCAGCTGAGCTCACAGCCGGTTGATGCCGACCTTGAAATCCATTAAGTCGCGCCTCCCTTTCTATTCATGGCTCTAGTTCTCTTAGTTTCTTGGTCTCTCTCTCTTCCACCTCTACTCTTAACTCCAATTCTTTTAGTTTTAATGTAATTAAAGGGTCAGTGACTGACATTGCCACTGCCACTGGGGTACTCTGACACACAACAAATGAATCCCTGGAGCATACAGGAGAAAGCAAAACAGGAGAGGGCTTCTCGTCGGCCTCCGCCAGCACAGCAGCAGCTCCCTCCTCGTAAAACATCTAAAAAAGTGATTAAAACGTTATTATATAAGGAATTGGTCCAGCAACAAATATTGCCTGAGGAGTCCATGTTAGAGAATGTGAAGGAGGGAGCTGCTGCTGTGCTGGCGGAGGCCGACGAGAAAATTAGTACAAGCCAACCACCGTGACACTCTCTCGGCAGCCACAACGTGCCAACAACATCTCACTCTCTCTCTTTCTCTGGGCCACGTCAGCATTCCCAGCGTATTTAAAAGGAACGTTTCCTCCAGCCTGACAATCCATGGGTATGTCCCAAATGCGTCCAATTAAGGTGGAGCTACCTGAGAGAGAGAGAGAGAGAGAGAGAGAGAGAGAAAGATAGTGAGAGAGAGAGAGAGAGAGAGAGAGATGCAAATACAAAGGAAATGATACAAATACGTGATGTAAGTTAAAAACTAAGTAAATGGTAAGTTGTATATGTTTATTTATTTTATGTGTTTATTTATTTTTTGTCCCGTGAATATTTTTTTTTACACATAATTTTTTTTTCCTATACATTACTCACAGTACATTTTACAACTATTTACAATATAGCTTAGGTTTAATATCAGAAAAACAACATCAATTTTGATCCCAGCCCTGCAAACCCACGGCAAACTGCGTCTAGGTCATTTGGGGTCTACAGGAAGTGAATCTCTTGGTGAATGGCCACCACCTCCTCAGCAACTCTGAGGACAATGTGATGGACAGTGGAACGAGGCATGTCAAACACTCTGGAGACAAATCTGTATGATGTACGACTGATACGAATCACCAGGGTCTGGATTGTGGCACCCCATCACCGTTGCCATTCACTTCTCAGAAAATTTAGCAGCACTGTCAGGGCCTACTTGTTCAGCTGAAAACAAACAAACAAAAAAAAATGTCCAGCACTAGCACATTCTGTTTTATGCTGCAGTAATCGAGCATCGCGTTAGTTCAGTCAGGCCACGTTAGTCACGCTTGCATCAGCTGACAGTCATCTGTTCCTGACGTGTACCAATCCAGTCTCGACACCTATCACCTGCGGACTATTTAAATTCCCATTATTCAGTGTCTCTCAATCGCATTGCTGCTTGCAAATCAAACTGTTGCAGTTTGTTTCAGAACATCTGAAATCCGCGTCTAAGATAAGTGAATGCTTTTTAATCCATATCGCTGTTTATGATGCCTGGTGGTTAACATGGTTTTGCATCGGTTGCAGGAACGAATATTAAGCATATTTGCAGCAGCATTTATACATCTGTGTTCATACACCTGGAGCAATACGCAGCTAGTGCATGCAATCGCTCTAAGGACACGCCGATTAAGCCATGAGAACAGGGTTAAACGAGACCAGCATTCTCGTGTAAGCGTTTCAACGGGGGTTCGCTGTATTTAGCGGCAAAATATCAATGTCACTGGTATTTATTTCTAAGGTTGAGGTCACATTAACTGTGTTTCAGATGCACGCAGCTTCAAAAGCAGGCATTTATCGCTCTATGGCTTCTATACATAGGGTTATAAGAACGTGACAAAAACAGCCATGTTTACATGTATTTTATTTCTTCATTCAGATTTAAAGATTCGGTGGACCACATGAGACGTCATCTAATCCGATTTGGTGTTTACATGTGCTCGTGCTTCAATTTTTGGGACATAAGTGGCTACGATGACATGCAAATTATCAGAGAGGAAAAAGCAAAAAAAAAACGGGGTTGCATTCATATTTTTAATAGCTGCTTGCACTTGCTTGGAATTAACAGACTAATATTGAATCTCTAGTGTTCATTTGTGTGCTCAGTGTGTAAGTGACCGTGTTCAGGTAACATGACTAAGTGTCATGCTGTCAGTCTCTGTTTTCCTGGGTGTTCCCTAGTGAGCTCACTTCTCCTTAGGCACTTCATCATAGGCACTTTAATTCCTCTAGTCTGGTCATGTCTTCACAGTAATTGCACTCCAATTAAATCGCACAGGTGCTGACAATCCTTTGTCATTAGTCTCCCTATATAGAGCTGTCCTTCTCTGTCATCTGTATGGAGTCCTTACCCTATGTGTGAATTGTTCTCGTCTCCCGAGACTTCCCCTTACCTTCTCGCTTCCTCCGAGTTCCCGTTTCATCCGGTTTCCTCTTTTGTTTTGGTTTGGTTTGTCTCTCATGACTGTTTATTTTGTATTTAACCTTTTTTACAATAAACCATACTTGCATTTGGATCCTACCCTCTCCTTGTGTTTCTCCTAAACCCAACCGTCACACTAAGGCCGTCTTCTGTGGTACCACTGGTGTGGTCGGGGTCATTAAGTGTATACCCACTTGTTTTGTTGCTTTGCAAAATCTGTAATTTGCTATCAGGAATCGTCCCCTTTAATGGTGTACCATACAGTTGAGAAACTAGTGATTCTTTGTTGTAATTGGTGCATTATCAGTTCTGTCATCTCAAATTTCCCCGCCCATCATCTACTGAGTGCGCGCATCCACTACAGCGAGACCACTCAAATGCCATCGGGTGCACCGGGACATTTCTGGTCCGGTTGAGTGAGCGCTGATCGCCGAAGTGAGGGAGTTCTCCCCCGCTTTAGGCACCGCTTCTAAATTACACCAAACTGAAAAAAAAAAGTGTGAGGCGGCACTACGCACGGCATCCGCACTGAATGCAAGAGCAGAGTCTTCTGCGCAGCGCTGCATTTGCACAACAATGTAAAGTGATAAACCGCTTCAGCCATTCAGATGTTACACAGAATTATTAATACTGTCGTGTGACGCATGAGAACATTAAAGGTTCTGTAATGTTGCTGGCTGAAAACATCCAGAATAATGTTAATGGCATAAAGAGGAAAACTGGGAAACACCAAGGCATGTCAAATCAGTAAGGGCAAATAACTGGAGCCTAAGACCTTCTTTAATGCAGCTCTAAAATGAATTGTATTATGATATTTATATAAAAAAAAAGGTAAATTTAAATGGTAAAATACATGATTCTCTCCAAGTTTTGTTAAACATGAAGCACGAAGGGGCAGCTTATGAATGCAGAGTGCTTGCAATGAGCTATCTTACAACATTTACAAATGGGTTTATGAATCTGTAGTAATTCATACAATAACAGGCAAATTTTGGTCAAGTGTTTCATTAAACTATTCACTATCAAAAACGCACTGCCTTCGGAGGTCGCATTCCAAGGTAGGAAGGCTTCAAGGCACGTCCAAAATCAATGTCAGCTTCTTTCCTGTCTCTTGAGATGACTTCATCTGGCCGGTTTTGAAGGCAGCATAGATGTATCCTTCACTGCCTTTGATATTCCACAATCCCGTGCGTTCCATTCTGTGAGTATATTGCAGTATTGAAATATCCACTTAGTTATAACCAAAGCTCTCAATATTTTGATGTAGATCATTAAACCATTACTCCGCCTCAGAAGCCTGTTCGAAATCCGTTGCATGAGGTGCCTTTGGGGGAAAAAAAAAACGCTGCCTGCAAAGTCATTGAATGATTAGACCGCAAGCCAGCAAGTCATCTGCCTAAGTTTTCAGATGCAGCCATAGTGTTGTTTCTAAGCTGAAAACCAGTTAATTGTGCTTCACTTATTACATCAGCTTTCTGCTCTAGTAATGAGATTCCAGATTCCATTCTAACGTGTGTTATTGTATAACTGGAGTTTTATTATCTTTGTCCACGATGTCCCAGTCTCTACTGTAATGTCAGTTTCTACTAATCACTGAATGCACAGTGTTGCCGACATCACTTTCCCATTCTGATGACCGACTATTGATGCGATTACTTGGGTACAAGTAATCAGTTTAACATGTTTACATGGCAGGATTTAATTTAGTTCAGTTCTAGAAGGTTAATCCTACCTCTCAACAGACCATTTCGGTTTAGGCATTTTTATTCTGACTGAGGTGTTTCTATGGAGCATTTTCATTCATACTGGACATCATACTAAGTTTCCGAAGGGTTCATGCTTCCCCTGCTGGACTAACACCCTCCATTATGCAATCTAAAGCATTAATGCATATTACGTGTTCCTCATGCCGCAGCAAGGGGTCGTATGAATCACACGTTTGCTTAAAGGGGGGCTACAATGCTGTTTCATGGATTCAGAGTTGTTCAGTGTTAAAGAGATGGATTTTCATGCTAAACATGGCCAATTCGGATGAGTGGAGAAATTTTATTTCTGGGTGGTACAAGTTTCGGTAGTTTTCGATGATGGGTCTATGATGTAGATGAGGGTGGAACTCCTTATGAGCATTTCTCTTGGGAAAGCACGCCCATGCACATCTCGACCAGAGGAGAGTGAGACCTCGCCCGTAAACATGCTTCATCAGGAAATCGTTGGCAGCGCTGCATAGGATTGTTTGAGAATGTCTCCAAATAAGTGTGTTTTGGATGTGAGGGGAAAGTTTACCACATTCAGCTTCTCAAAAAACCTAGCATTACATGGACCATGGATGTAGTTGCTTTTTTGGGGCAGCAATGGAGTGTAGCAAGTGTTGTTTTCGTCATTTCAGTGATGAATGTTTTATAAACAAGACCAGGTTGACGCTGGATTTGCACATCGTTTGCTATTAAAACATGGTGGAAGACCCCAGTCAGGTAAGTACAACTGCATCAGATTCTGTCTTTTGTTGGAAATCAGCACATAAGTGAATATGTTATGGAAACAACACAAATCAGTATTATAGCTCCGCCCACAACATGCCTACAGGAGCTTGGTTTTTCCAGAGAGAATCGGAAGCTGTATTTTGTTTTGCAGATATGACCAGGCTGGGGACTTTTGGAGATGGGGATTCGTACTGCTCTGTGGGTACTCGGGATTGGCATGAGATTTAAGCATTTTTAAGAAACATGCTTGTTGCACATCCTCAGCTGCTTAACTTGGGGTGACGCTTCCCCCTTTGTGAATTTTTTTTACAGCATGGTAGATGCATAAAAAATTGGATAATACTGCCATCATATCAGACTGCTGCTGCTAGGGGTGTATGCTTCCCCCTTTACAATCACAGCTGCTTAAGCATTTTAAGAACATACTTGTTGCACATCCTCAATTGCTTATCTTTGGGTGACACTCCCACCCCCCACCTTAATGTGATTTTTCAGCATGTTAGACTTAGATTGAATGATATACAAACTGCCATCGTATTAGGCTGCTGCTGCTGCTAGGGGTGTATGCTTCCCCCATACTGTTCTCTCAAATATTTTGCATAAACAGCTAAGCAACATGCTTGTTGTATGCTTCTCTCCGAGTTTGGGTGATGCTTCCCCGATAAATATAGTATCAATGGTTCTGTTCTGTACCCCAGGGGGGTTTGTCTTGCTGCTCTCCCCGCTCTGTCCAAGCATGGCTGCATGGACAGGCGTGTGGAGTGTTGCCTAGAACATAACCATACCGCCAATACTAACTGTAATTATAATTGCCATTAAATATACTTGACGGAAGTGGTCCTGATTGAAATCGAGCATCGCATTACTTCAGTCAGGCCTCGTTAGTCACGCTTGCATCAGCTGACAGTCAGCTGTTTCTGATGTGTACCAATCCAGTCTCGACATCTATCACCTGCAGTCTATTTAAATTCCCATTATTCAGTGTCTCTCAATCGCATTGCTGCTTGCAATTAACTCCCTCCTCCAACCCCAACTCCACCAACTGAACCTGTAATCTGATCTAACCGTTCTTTCTTTACAGTGTCTTCATTGGAAGCAGTCTCTATGACATTTTGTCATGTAATTGTGAATTGTAATTATGTATGCTTATAATGGTTCTGTTCTGTACCCCAGGGGGGTTTGTCTTGCTGCTCTCCACACTCTGTCCAAGCATGGCTGCATGGACAGGCGTGTGGAGTGTTGCCCAGAACATAACCATACCGCCAACACTAACTGTATGCAATTATAATTGTCATTAAATATACTTGATGGAAGTGGTCCTGATTGAACAGTGGTTTGGTTGTATTTAGGGAAAGAAGGAAAAAAGAAAGTTTAGAGCTATGAGAATGTAGAACAAATATTGACATACTTTAGTTACACACTTGTAGTAACAGCTAATAGAACAATGGGGTAAAGTACCAGTAATATTTAAAACCTTAGCTAAAGAGATAGTTCACCCAAAAATGAAAATTCCAACCAGGATCAACTTGAGGGTGAGAAAATGTTTACAGAATTTTCATTTTTGGGTGAACTATCCTCTAACTAAAAGTATTATCTTGCATAATGTAATATACTTAAGGTATCGAGAATTAGGTTAAGGTATACAATACTGTTCAGAAAAATTATTTGTCAGGATGGTTTTGCATTAATATTACTTCTTCACTACTATGTATTTTGCATTTTACTTCTGAATATGTTCAAGGTTATTAATTTTAAAGTTGCCTTTATATACAGGTGCTGGTCATATAATTAGAATATCATCAAAAAGTTGATTTATTTCATCAATTCCATTCAAATGTGAAACTTGTATATTATATGTATTCATTAATAAGACTGATATATTTCAAATGTTTATTTCTTTTCATTTTGATGTTTATAACTGACAATTAAGGAAAATCCCAAATTCAGTATCTCAGAAAATTAGAATATTGTGAAAAGGTTCAATATTGAACGTGCCTGGTGCCACACTCTAATCAGCTAATTAACTCAAAACAACTGCAAAGCCTTTAAATGGTATCTCAGTCTAGTTCTGTAGGCTACACAATCATGGGGAAGACTGCTCACTTGACAGTTGTCCAATAGACGACACAGAGCTCTGTGTCCAAGCACATTAATAGAGAGGCGAAGGGAAGGAAAAGATTTGGTGAAAAAAAAGAAGTGTACAAGCAATAGGGATAACCGCACCCTGGAGAGGATTGTGAAACAAAACCCATTCAAAAATGTGGGGGAGATTCATAAAGAGTGGACTACAGCCGGAGTCAGTGCTTCAAGAACCACTATGCACAGATGTTTGTAAGACATGGGTTTCAGCTGTTGCATTCCTTGTGTCAAGCCACTCTTGAAAAAGGACTGGACTGCTGCAGAGTGGTCCAAAGTTATGTTCTCTGATGAAAGTAAATTTATATTTCCTTCGGATATTAGCGTCCCAGAGTCTGGAGGAAGAGAGGAGAGGCACACATGTCATCTGCTGGTGTTGGTCCACTGTGTTCCAAGGTCAACCCAGCTGTATACCAGGAAGTTTTAGAGCACTTCATGCTTCCTGCTGCTGACCAACTTTAAGGAGATGCAGATTTTATTTTCCAACAAGATACCAGTACCTGGTTTAAAAACCATGGTATCCCTGTTCTTAATTTGCCAGCAAACTCGCCTGACCTTAACCCCATAGAAAATCACTGGGGTATTGTGAAGAGGAAGATGTGATATCAGACCAACATTGCAGAAGAGCTGAAGTCCACTATCAGAGCAACCCTGGGCTCTCAAAACACCTGAGCAGTGCCACAGACTGATCGACTCCATGCCACGCCACATTGCTGCAGTAATTCAGGCAAAAGGAGCCCCAACTAAGTATTGGGTGCTGTACAATGCTCATACTTTTCATTTTTATACTTTTTAGTTGGCCAAGATTTCTAAAAATCCTTTCTTTGTATTGGTCTTAAGTTATATTCTAATTTTCTGAGATACTGAATTTGGGATTTTCCTTAGTTGTCAGTTATAATCATCAGAATTAAAGGAATAAACATTTGAAATGTATCAGTCTGTGTGTAATAAAGGAATATAATATACAAGTTTCACTTGGAATTAATGGAATTAGTGAAATAAACTTTTTGATGATATTCTAATTATATGACCAGCACCTGTATACTTATATTGTTGGGTAGGAACCTACAACAATGCATCATGTTGTAAAAGACCATATTTTAGTAGTGTTGCTGTCCTGTGTGAAAAAAAAAGAAAAAGGAAAAGTTAGAACTCGACATTTGTATGAGAAAACTTAACAAATGTTAGAGAGAGTCCTGGGCGGCTTGTCTCAAAAAAAGTGATTGATGAGGGTCATAAAAGCCATCTGTTCTGGACACCTGTTTGAAACTACTTTTTCTTCTTCTTTGATGCAAGTCAAGTCACCTTTATTTATATAGCGCTTTAAACAAAATACATTGCGTCAAAGCAACTGATCTGAACTGAAGTCAACGATATCGCTGTAGATGAAGTGACCCCAGGAAACCAGGCTCAGCTGGGGGGCCAGTTCTCCTCTGACCAGACAAAACCAGTAGTTCAATTCCAGGCTGCAGCAAAGTCAGATTTTGCAGAAAAATCATCTGTTTCCTGTGGTCTTGTCCTGGTGGTCTTTACAGGGGATCTGTATCTGGGGCTCTAGTTGTCCTGGTCTCAACCTGGATCAAATTGCCTGAGTTTTGAGAACGTAGTGTGCATGGAAAAATGCAGTTTTACAAATGCTAGAAATGTGGCTTTCTAAGGAAAGATTGCGATCAAATAGCACACCTAGGTTCCTAACTGATGACGAAGAATTGACAGAGCAACCATCAAGTCTTAGACAGTGTTCTAGATTATTACAAGCAGAGTTTTTAGGTCCTATAATTAACACCTCTATTTTTTCACTATTTCACAAAAGCAGTAAGAAATTACTCGTCATCCAGTTTTTTATATCAACTATGCATTCCATTAGTTTTTCAAATTGGTGTGTTTCACCGGGCCACGAAGAAATATAGAGCTGAGTATCATCAGCATAACAGTGAAAGCTAACACCATGTTTCCTGATGGTATCTCCCAAGGGTAACATATAAAGCGTGAAGAGTAGCGGCCCTAGTACTGCAAACTGATGGCGGTCATATGTACAATTTAAACCATGCTAATGCACTTTCATTGATGCCAACAAAGTGTTCAAGTCTATGCAAAAGAATGTTGTGGTCAATTGTGTCAAACGCAGCACTAAGATCCAATAAAACTAATAGAAAGACACACCCATGATCAGATGATAAGAGCAGATCATTTGTAACTCTAAGGAGAGCAGTCTCAGTACTATGATACGGTCTAAACCCTGACTGGAAATCCTCACATATACCATTTTTCTCTAAGAAGGAATGTAATTGTGAGGATACCACATTTTCTAGTATCTTGGACAGAAAAGGGAGATTCGAGATTGGTCTATAATTAACTAGTTCTTTGTGGTCAAGTTGTGTTTTTTGATGAGAGGCTTAATAACAGCCAGTTTGAAGGTTTAGGGGACATATCCGAATGACAATGAGGAATTAATAATAGTCAGAAGAGGATCTATGACTTCTGGAAGCACCTCTTTTAGGAGCTTAGATGGTATAGGGTCTAACATACATGTTGTTGGTTTAGATGATTTAACAAGTTTATACAATTCTTCCTCTCCTATAGTAGAGAATGAGTGGAACTGGTCCTCAGGGGGTCTATAGTGCACTGTCTGATGTGATACTGTAGCTGATGGCTGAATGGTTGCAATTTTACTTCTAATAGTATCGATTTTAGAAGTAAACTAGTTCATAAAGTCATTACTGCTGTGGTGTTGGGAAATGTCAACACTTGTTGAGGCTTTATTTTTCGTTAATTTAGCCACTGTATTGAATAAATACCTGGGGTTATGTTTTTTTTTCTTCTAAAAGACAAGAAAAGTAATCGAATCTAGCAGTTTTAGGTGCAAAGCTTTAGGTGCATTTTAATGTGGAGCATTGACGTTAATGGAAACTAACTCAAACATAAGAGATAAAATAAGTACAAAAATAAAATAAATAATAATAAACTTAGTATTGATTGTTTAAATCCTGTTTATCAACTCTTTGAGATACTTAATCTGTGAAACATTTCTAGAGCCACATATTTATTTTAACAATTTCTAAAATGAGATCTGATTTATTTCTAAATTAAGTGCTTCTGTAAGTTGTAATCTTTCTTTGTCCTATCTTTTACATTTTATTAAAATAGGTTCAACTGTTTCAGGAAGATCACATTTAACACAAAGTCCAGACACATGTTTTTCCTCTTATAAATAATGATTGATTAAGTGCAATGTGTCAAATTCTATGGCGAGATATTATGCTGTCTTCCTTGTGAAAAAGTCTTCTTTCATTTCCAACTGTTCTTTGAATATTATATAAATGCCGCCCTTTATTCATCACCCCATTTAATTTGCCACATATCTTTTTTTTATTTTTTTTTATTTTTTTTTATTAGCCCTTTTCATTTCTAATTTACTCATTGGAGTATTAAATTCGATGTCTGAAATTTTAATGTTTTTATCTGATCCACTACTTCATTACCTTCTATTCCTATAGGTGCAGGTATCCATACAAAATAAATATTTGTTTTTGTTTGTATTCTGAACAAACTCTGTAAAAAATGACTGGCAAAATGTCTTGTCTAGTTGAATATTTGCCACTCTTTAAACTTAAAAAGTGATGAAAATGAGTCTGAACATATGAATACTTTAGGTATATTAACGTGTTCAACCCACTGAAGAGCCAAAATCTAAACTGACAGATGATTAGATGTTCTTTTTGCTATTCTATACCTAACCCTTGGAACATATATAGCTGCTGCTGCTGCATGGACTGTTTCAGGATCTTTAGATACGTCTATGTATATGAGTTACTTTAAAACTAGGTGTTGTTTTATTTTATTTTAATAAGCCACTCACACTTACTTTAGCAGCCTAAATCCTTTAATAAGTCTTTTATTTTGTCAATATTAACTTCTGGCATGAAATTTTACATTCATAAATGTATGTTTTTCAAAACTCCCCAATGTTTAGTGGCGTTTAAAGAGGAATTTGTGATGTATTTGGAGACGTTAAAATGAATGAAAAGTCCCAAAGCAAGATTTTTGTATTCTTCATTAGAGGACTTTGGTTTTTTAATGTGAAAATCTGTTACCCCCTACTTTTTCTTCATCTTTATCTTCAAAATTGTTTAAATTTTTTCTTAAGTGTTATTTATTTATTTTACATTTATTTTGCTTTATGATGTACAGAGTGTGAATGGAAATGTAGTGTAATCTCAGACCGTACTTGTAAATCTACCAGTAATTTATGCCTTTCTGTGTAAATGTTCAAAGCATTGAATAAAAAATAAAAAATAAATAAAAACACCCACTAACAGTTCCCCCAACACCTCCCTAATAACATTTTCCGTGAAGGTTTAAATGTATGTTAAAATAATTTAAAGAATTAAACAAAGTAACGTTTTTAATAAAAACACATCAGTTCTTATTTGATAAAAACATTCTACCTGGTTTTAATAATAGACCAATGTTTTTACTTTAAAAATTAGGTTAACCTATACGATTTTTCTTTTTTTAAAAGTCCTTGTTGGAAAAAAGTGTTGCATGGACTGTTTCAGGATCTTTAGATACGTCTATGTATATGAGTTACTTTAAAACTAGGTGTTGTTTTATTTTATTTTAATAAGCCACTCACACTTACTTTAGTAGCCTAAATCCTTTAATATGTATTTTATGTTGTCAATATTAACTTCAAGTTAAGATTAACAATTTAATTGAGGTTCAACAAATAAAATACAGATGCAATACGGATAAACAAATGATAAAGCTTGGCTTATTAAATATCAGATCCTTTTCCACGAAAACACTTTTTGTAAATAATATGATCACTGATCATAATCTAGATGTGCTCTGTTTGACAGAAACCTGGCTAAAACCTGATGATTACATTATTTTAAATGAATCCAACCCCCAAGATTACTGTTATAAACATGAGCCGCGTCTAAAAGGCAAAGGGGGAGCTGTTGCTTCAATTTCTAACAACGTTTTCAGGATTTCTCAGAAATTGAAGCAATGGTGCTTCATATAACATTATCCAGAGAAACAAATGTTAAAGAAAAATCCCCTGTTATGTTTGTACTGACTACTGTATACAGGCCACCAGGGCACCATGCAAACTTTATTAAAGAGTTTGGTGATTTTCCATCCATGTTAGTTCTGGCTGCAGATAAAGTTTTAATAGTTGGTGATTTTAATATCCATATTGATAATGAAAAAGATGCATTGGGATCAGCATTTATCTGTCACATGGAATTTATGTTGATAGTGTTGAAATTATGCAGCCAAGTGATGATATCTCAGATCATTATTTAGTTTTGTGCAAACTTCATATAGCCAAAATTTTAAATTCTACTTCCTGTTACAAGTATGGAAGAACCATCACTTCTACCACAAAAGACTGCTTTTTTAGTTATCTTTCTGATGTATCCAAATTCCTTAGCATATCCAAAACCTCAGAACAACTTGATGATGTAACAGAAACTATGGACTCTGTCTTTTCTAGCATTTTAAATACAGTGGCTCCCGGTAAACATTTGACTATGGTGGCTGGTGTCTCTGTATTCACGTTCCATACAATAGAATCACCAATAACTAGAGCACTTTCATCAGGTTTTTCAGTGGGTGCATCACTGAGTGGGGAGAACCTGTTTAATGTGTTGATCGGAACAAATCAGAACAACATTGCTATATCAGTTTAAACCCTGCAGACACATACAAATATTAAACCGGAATGAATGTGGTAAGTCAAGATGGTATTTTCTTGCCAAAGAAACTTTTACAGCATTACATGAAAGGCTAAATATTTCATCTCAAGTAGTGCATAGAAACGCGTCTGGTGTCTGGCATCTAACGTCTTTGTGTTTACTGTTACGACCATGTCAGCGAAGATTGTAAAACATCTAAAGGTTTTGAAAGGCTTGCAACTAGTTTGTTAAACTAATTCATTTTAAGTGGTTCTGCAGTTGTAAATGGTAATGCTGCAGGTCAGCTAAATTAAAAAACATAAAAAAACAAATTGTGTATTCAGTAGTGGTGGGCCGTTATCGGCATTAACGTGCTGCGTTAACGCGAGACTCTTATCGGGCGATTAAAAAAAATATCGCTGTTAATCTATTCTCAAAGTTGGGTTGGGAGCTGGGTCTATACTAAGCGAGCTATGATGACTTTCACCTTGATATTTTATATAACCGACTAGCTGAGGCCAGCCTAAAAAGATGCTCAGGACAGTTGACAGGCCACTGCTGCGCATCGTCATGAAAGCTTATCTTTTTCACATTAAAAAAAAAAAAAAATAGCATATGTGAGGATTTCCAGTCAGGATTTAGACCGTATCGTGCATTAGCATGGTTTAAATCATACTTATATGACCGCCATCAGTTCGTAGCAGTGAATGAAGATATATCATATCGAACACAAGTGCAGTATGGAGTACCTCAAGGCTCAGTACTAGGGCCGCTACTCTTCACGCTTTATATATTACCCTTGGGAGATGTCATCAGGAAACAAGCTTTCACTGTTATGCTGATGATACTCAGCTCTATATTTCTTCGCGACCCGGTGAAACACACCAATTAGAAAAACTAATGGAATGCATAGTCGATATAAAAAACTGGATGACGAGTAATTTCTTACTTCTAAATTCTGAAAAAAACAGAGGTGTTAATTATATTTCTCCATTCTGTCACCAATGGAGTTTCGGTTCCTTGCCGCTGTCGTCTCTGGCTTGCTTAGTTGGGGTCACATCATCTACAGCGATATCATTGACTTGATTGCAAATAAATGCACAGACACTATTTAAACTGAACAGAGATGATATCACTGAATTCAATGATGAACTGCCTTTAACTATCATTTTGCATTATTGAGACACTGTTTTCCAAATGAATGTTGTTCAGTGCTTTGACGCAATGTATTTTGTTTAAAGCACTATATAAATAAAGGTGATTGAAAGGGCAAGAGGCCTATTGTTTTCCTTAGGATTATTTTTTATTATTATTCTTCATATTATTAGGGCTCAAGCCTGGAGGGCGAGAGCCCTATTGTTTTCCTTAGGATTATTTATTATTATTATTTTTTTTTTCTTCTAACGTGACGTGAGTGGTCTGTTAGGTTTATATTCAGTGAGTATATCTGCAATATATTTCGGTCCTAGGTCATTTAGTGACTTATATACGAGTAAAAGTACTTTAAAATCAATCCTAAATGTAACTGGAAGCCAGTGTAAGGACCTAAGGACTGGTGTGATATGCTCAGATTTTCTGGTTCACGAGTTCACCCTTACATCTAATCTGAAGGCAAATAGTAGGCATATTTTGGCGTGCTGTCCTGGGGGAGGGGTCCGGGCCCGGAGCATAGCCCGAACCCCAATAACTCCCCCATCCCTAATTTGGGATAAATAGATTAGAAGTGAGGAGTTGGGGTGGAGGAGGGTTGCCGAAAAACTGTCGTGGGACAGGAGGTAGGAAGACTGGATATATATATATACGCTTGCGTGCTATTTAAGATGATTAGCTAAACGAGATGCACCTGTGCCAAATTGGATGATTATCTGATCGTGCTTCTCCCGAACTTTGTTAATAAAACCACATTTCTAGTTAGAATCCTGGCAGCAGCGTTCTGGATGAGCTGCAAAATGGTCTTTTTGGGAAGGCCGGTTCAGGCCTTCAAGAAGAGACTAAACAAACACCTACTCAGCTAAAAACTGTAATATCCTGATGCTTAATGTCACTTATCCTATATATCTAGTCCTGAGCAGCTGCAGATCACGATAGGCTCTTGGAACATGAACTGTTAATGCCCGTATCTGCATAAGCTTAAAAAAAAATTAATGTTCTTTAAGTTACTGTTTATAAGGTTTGAGAAGTAATTCTGTCTAGCTGAGGCTAGTTTCACATTAAAAGCATGAAGGCTTTCTTTATAGATGATATAGTGGATTTCAAGTTTCATCTTCCGCCACATCCGCTCGGCTTTTCTGCATTGTCTTTTCATAGTCTGAACTGCTGTTGATCTTCTCCAAACTGATTTATGTCTGTTTGTTTTCTTATTGACTATTATTGGAGCAATATCATCAATAACATTCTTAACTTTTGAGTTAAAGGAATCAAGGAGAATATCAACAGAGTCTGCAGATATGCTTGGTGTTAAAGATATAGCCTTCATAAATAGTACACTTGTATTCTCGTTTATGCATCTCCTTCTGACAGAGACAGATCTAGATTCAGTGGTAGCAGAGATCAATATATCAAAGAAAAAACAGAAGTGATCAGATAGTGCTACGTCCTTAAAGGGGGGGGGGGGGTGAAATGCTCGTTTTCACTCAATATCGTGTTAATCTTGAGTACCTATAGAGTAGTACTGCATCCTTCATAACTCCAAAAAGTCTTTAGTTTTATTATATTCATAAGAGAAAGATAGTCTGTACCGATTTTTCCCGGAAAAACACGACCGGCTGGAGGCGTGACGTGTGGGCGGAGCTAAAGAATCACGAGCGCGAGTAAGCTTTTGCGTTGAGAGCGTTTGGAAGCTGTGACATTACCTTGAGGACAAAACCAACTAAAACAAACCATGGCTAACAGTCAGATTCAGCGTATATTTATGATCCAGAATCAGATCCAGAGGCTAAAATTTAACAAGAGCAGCATCAGCAACGACGTCTCTACGTGGTATGTACTGAAACTGTATATATTTGCTTAGCGGTTTTGGAAAAGTTCCACTTTGTCGTCTTTTTTTTTTTTTTTTTTTTTAAGCTTTACATGTGGAAAGTGCAGTTTGATGACAACATTGCATGTTGTTTACTTGATGTGCTTACGCGCCGATAGCTAAGTTAACAACACAGAGATATTTGAAGCAGTTTTACTCGTGCAGTTTGATGACAACATCGTATGTTGTTTACTTGATGTGCTTACGCGCCGATAGCTAAGTTAACAACACAGAGATATTTAAAGCAGTTTTACTCACCGCATGCGGTTCCAACACACGATCGTGACCCTTTTTCGTTGGGACTGCATTATCCTTAAGAAATAAACGATGCGCAAATCTGGCGTCAAACTGGGCCTTGTTTGTAAAACAAGCATCTTTGAAATGCAGGGGAACAAACACAAACACTTGCACAACTCTGTTGATGCTCTGTAAAAATAAACTCCATCCACTGGTCCCTTAATGCTGTTTCTCTTTTGGTAATCTGTGCAGGGTTGTCTTGCCCTGGCAACCAAAAACACACTCCTTTTGTGACATTTCGCAACGCTCTCGCTCTGATCAGTGAATGTCTGTTGTGCTCTCAGTGCTCTGCTATACGGGAGCGCGCACTCTTCCGGCAGAAGTGCCACCATCCGCTCCATCTAACGTCACACAGAGCCATACTCGAAAAAAAAACTTTCCGAAACTTGTGACAAACCGGAAGGAGTATTTTTGGAACAGAAATACTCCTTCAAACATACAACTTAATTTTTGAAACTTTGTCCATGTTTAGCATGGGAATCCAACTCTTTAACAGTGTAAAAAACTCAGTATGCATGAAATAGCATTTCACCCCCCCTTTAATAACAATGGATGAAATGATTAGACCCCTACTGATGATTAGATCCAGAGTGTGTCCACCTTTGTGGGTGGGTCCATGCACATGCTGAATCAGGTCAAAAGTGTTTAGAACTGTTATAATTAGGGATGCACCGAAATTTCGGCCACCGAAAATTTTCGGCCGAAAATGGCCTTTTCGGTTTTCGGCCGATAGACTTTTATCACCGAAACAACACGGCCGAAATGTTGTGATGATGCAAACAGAAACCGCGAACTGCACGTGCACCTGCAAAGCGCAGACCACGAGCTCCACGCGACATTCACTTAACACCAGTGAGAACATTCTCTCTCTTCGTATTCCTTTATTCGCAGCACTAAAACGTCTCCTAACAAAGAGATTAAGACGGACCACGAAGTGAAAACAAAGAAAAGTACAGTCTTATAGAGTCTGTTAGCACACGTCTCACTGAGATCTTGTCGGATCCTCTGCACTTCATCGCGAATGTGCTTGATCCGCGTTATAAAGACCATTACTTGGATGCGGAAATAAGGCAGCGCGCACGAGAAATGATCCAGGCAGCGCTGGATGCGGAGAACCCGCGTGGAGACGGAGAAGCGCCAAGCGCAGGAGACTGAGATCAGAGCGCAGAAAAAAAGACTGGTCTCTGCACCAGATGAGTGGCATGCACCATTGTTGTCTGATATGTTCAGTGGAATTCTGCAAGAAAGTGCCTCAAATAATAATAATACGTTGGCTATTTTGTTCTTTAGGCTACTATATATATATATATATATATATATATATATATATATATATGTATATATATATATATATATAGACACACACACACACACACACAAACACACACACAGACATACATAATATCAGATTGTAGCCATATTTATGCTAGATTTTCTGCTAGATTTCTGCTTTAATTTGATAAAAATGTTTATTTATGCCCTGGCCCTATTTAAATACACTCTCTCAAATATTTCTCAAATGTCAGGCAGATGACAAGCTCAACTGCTCAACAGCTAGATGGTTATCTGTCTGAAGTCCCCATCCCCAGAAGTGATAACAGTCTTGCCAACTGGAGAAGTAGTGCACTTTCTAGTCCTACATAGAAAAATTTCAAATGCACTTCACCTAAATGCACTTTGTTTTTATGAGAGAACTGTTCATTTTAAAACCTTTCTGCAGGCCAGTAGGCCTGTACATTATTATTAAATATACACATGAGTGGGATAAATTTTTAGTTTGAATTTTATTTTATACTGTGCATTGTTGCAATGTGCTTAATAAATATTTGCATCATTTGTAATTATGTATTTTTATGTTTTTTTAAGTTATGTTATTGTAATTATCTTTGAAACTTTAATATTAATTTATGCAATTTGCAATGTCTTAATTTTAGTAAAGTTAGTACACGTCATAGCAATAAATGCAATGGTACTAATAATCGGCATAATTTCTTTCGGTGTTTCGGTTTCGGTTTTCGGCCTTGGTTTTCTCTTTTTCGGTTTTCGGTTTCGGCCAAGAATTTTCATTTCGGTGCATCCCTAGTTATAATTTCTTTTGTAGTTTTGTTTTCTGCATTATCTATGTGAATATTAAAATCCCCTGCAATAGCAAAACAGTCAAACTCATTGATCGTCCCACTTCCGGGGTAAACGGTGGCGCTCGCTCTCCCACTTCCCGGCTTCTGACCGCCTCGGCCAGCTCAACCGCCTCCACCAGCTCTAGGGTCGTCCTGGGATCCCTCATAGCAACCGCCTGACGATGGACGCGGGGCAGGGCAAGCAGGAGGTGGTCAATCACCACGCGTTCCATCACTTGAGCGGCCGTGGGGTCTCCCTCCATCAACCAGTGTTGTGCCTTGTTAGTTGTTAGTTCGGTGGCCTGGGCGCGAGCCGGCACGCGGGGTTGGAAGGTCCACTCGTGAAACTGTTGTGTCGCACACACCGGGGACAGCCCCACCCGGGCCAGGATTTCTCGCTTGACGGCGTCGTAGTGGTCTGCCAGGGCCGCGGGCATGCTGAATACGGTCCGCTGCGCTTCTCCCGTGAGCAGGGGGGCAAGGGCCCCTTCCCGGCTTCTGACCGCCTCGGCCAGCTCAACCGCCTCCACCAGCTCTAGGGTCGTCCTGGGATCCCTCATAGCGACCGCCTGACGATGGACGCGGGGCAGGGCAAGCAGGAGGTGGTCAATCACCACGCGTTCCATCACTTGAGCTGCCGTGGGGTCTCCCTCCATCAACCAGAGTTGTGCCTTGTTAGTTGTTAGTTCGGTGGCCTGGGCGCGAGCCGGCACGCGGGGTTGGAAGGTCCACTCGTGAATCTGTTGTGCCGCACACACCGGGGACAGCCCCACCCGGGCCAGGATTTCACGCTTGACGGCGTCGTAGCGGTCTGCCAGGGCCGCGGGCATGCTGAATACGGTCCGCTGCGCTTCTCCCGTGAGCAGGGGGGCAAGGGCCCGTGCCCAGTCATCGCGCTGCCGTCCCTCCAGGGTCGCCGTGTTTTCGAACATTTGCATGTATACTTCTACGTCATCGTGAGCTGACATCTTGGGCAACAGCTGGGCGGCTTGAACCTGGGGGTCTGCGACCGGAATGCGTTGGCGGCTGACGAGGCGGAGGGCGGTGAGCTCCTGTTCCGTCTCACCCTGTCGAGAGGCCAGATGCTCCACAATTTGGTGCTGGCGGAGACTCACCTCCACCAGGCGAAGCAATTCATCCATCCGTGGGGAGGAGAAAAAAAAGCAACAATTGGTCAATGGAGATCACTTGTCAGTGTACTTCCACTTGCTATTGCCCGCATTCTCCACCATCTGTCACGGGGTGGAAGGAACACACGACAAGGAGAGCTCAAAATATATACCCCGGAGGTTGGATTTATTAACGAGTGGTGTCAAGGTGAGTAGTGAGCGTGCTGAGTGTTCTTGTGCTCTCCGTGCGAGTCTCCCGGTGCTGGGTGCTCGTCTGTGCAGTTTCTCGTGGGTCGTCACACACAGTGTTTCTCGTCACACACTGGTGTCTTCAGAGAGAGGAGTAAACACAGGTTAGATCTCAGCCGCATTGGAGATATCAGCCTCCTCGTTGTGGCGTCGACCACGGCTTATCTGGCCGGCGGCGAACGAGCTTCAGGTGTGGCCGATCAGCTCGTGATGAGGCTCTGCAGGTGCAAGGTGTTTGTTTCCAGGGCAACGCTGATCTGTCCTCGGGACGCTCGTCACAGTAAATATATGTACATATATGCACACATATACATGTACATACATATGAACATATATGTAGGGGAATTTACAGTTAAAACCCAAGGACCAGATATGTCGCAATGAAGACCAGGAGTCAGAGATGAGTTCAATTAATAATAATAATTTTACTTAAAGAAAATAGTTTGCAATTTCATCAGCAGAAGTGTTGAGTGTCTGAATTAAAAGCAAATGCAATCCGTCTCGAACTGTGTGTAACCTCCCTTATTTCTCACACTTCATCTCACTTCTTCTTTATCGCTCTTCCCACCTTCACACAAACCGAGAGCTCCCTCTAGAGGCTAACTCAGAACACCACATATCCCTCTCTCTTAAGAACAATGATACTATAGGGACAAAGTCACAGTGCAATTAGTTAACAATTAATCTACAAATTACTATTCATTTTTTATTTCTTTGCAACCTTTCAATCCCAACATTGATTTGCAAACAACCCTTACTGAACGAATAGTGGTACAGTAATCCCATAACAGCATCACATAACAGTGCTCAAACACAATAATCAAAAAATAGCAAGAACATTATTTTCCTTATACTGTGTAGACACCTACTGTGTACTAGTAATGCATAAAGCACATTTCACATTACATAATCCTGAGTCCATGCGGGTGCATGCCTGCTCCGAACAGGCCGTGTAACTACTACAGATTGTTCACCCCCTGCAGGATTAGTATCCCCAGAGTCAAACAATGGCAGTTCACTGGACTCGTCTGCTCTGTATTGAGCAAGTGCGGGTGCCAGGTGGGATGCATTCCAGCATCGTCCATCTGATAACTTGTTTGTGTACAACCCTTTCTTACCCACAACCTTTAGGGGTTTTCCAAATTTAGACTGGGTCTTTGGCACAATTCCGGGTTTCTTTAAACCGACATATGATCCACGCTGAAATGAAACATGCTTTGTGCTGCGTTTTCTGTCACTGTACTGTTTCATTTTTTTCTGTTTATCTCTCACATGTGAGGCAAGCTGGTGAGGTGTGGACCTTTTGCCTGCAGGTGGCAAGCAAAGACCTGAGACGTTAAGTTTGGTTAACATGGCTCTCCCATGCAAAAGTTCAGTTGGTGTGCACTGTGTTGTAGCATGTGGCGTTGCACGGTATGCCTGCAGAAAGTCTTTGGTGAACTCCTTCTACCCTCTTCCTTCCAGTGAAGCAGTTTGTAAACTATCCTTTAGCTGCGATTAAAACATTCAACTTCCCCGTTTGCTCTTGGATAATATACAGATGATGTCCTGTGTAAGATTCCTCTGTTTTGCAAGAACAGCCTGAAGTTGTGCGAAGTGAACTGTACTCCATTATCAGAAATCAGCTCTTTCGGGTTCCCTTCCCTGCTAAACACTGTAGACAAAAACTTTATCACGGCTTGGGTGGTAGGATGTGAGACGAATGCTATCTCAGGCCACTTACTGTAATAGTCCACCAAAGTGACCAGAAAACAACAATCAGCAGGTGCTGCATCAAAAGGACCCATTATGTCTATAGCCACTTTCTCCCAGGCGTCAGTAGGATAAGGTACAGCTGTTTCTACTTGTTTGTCCATGCCAGGCCACCAATAGAGCTCTCTCAGCCTCCTTTTTGTCCTCACAATGCCCTGATGTGTATCATGTGCGAGTGCAATGAACTTGGGATGGAGACCTTCTGGAACCAGGAGGCGTGTGGTTCCCCGCACCACACAACCATCCTGAAGTGAAAGTTCATGGCGTACTTGAAAATACGGCTTTAAAGCATGATCCAGTGCCTTTGCACACTTTGGCCATTTTGAGGTGAGTAATCTGCGTAGCTCAGCTTGGACAGGACAAGAATCACATGCTGCTTTGAACTCAGAGCTGGTTATTGCAGTAAGCGTAGACGTGAGAGCTATGACTTCTAAATCATGTTCCAAACTAGGCTCAGTGCTAGGGAGTGGTAAGCGAGATAAACAGCCTGCAGTCTCGTTCTCATGCCCCGGCTTATACTGAATATCATAGGTAAATGCCATCAGCCTAGCTGACCATCTTGCTATGCGCATACCTGCTCTGCCTTGACCCTTGGATGACAGAAGGGTGGTCAGAGGGCTGTGATCCGTACGCAGTGTGAAGTGTCGTCCCCACAAGGAGGTCCTCCATCG
This sequence comes from Carassius gibelio, assembly GCF_023724105.1. Classification (NCBI taxonomy): domain Eukaryota; kingdom Metazoa; phylum Chordata; class Actinopteri; order Cypriniformes; family Cyprinidae; genus Carassius; species Carassius gibelio. Next base: position 18,247,913 of record NC_068371.1, read on the forward strand.
CTCTGTGGCCCAAACACATGCTAGTGCCTCCTTTTCTACTGTGGAGTTCTTCCGTTCTGCTACAGTAAGGGTGCGTGAAGCAAAAGCCACGGTTCTCTCAGTGTTATCTGAATGTATCTGGGTAAGAACACCTCCTATACCATAGTCTGAAGCATCTGTGGTGACTATAGTAGGCAGTTCTGGATTGAAAAGTGCAAGGGCAGCACTATGCACGATCAGTCTCTTAACGTTCTCAAAGCTTTCCTGAGCCTCAGGTGACCAGATGAATGGAGCAGATCCTCATAAAAGCACACGCAATGGCTCCACTACTGTAGCATAATTTGGTATGAATTTAGAATACCAGGATGTGAGACCCAGAAATGAACAAAGGCTAACCCCATCAGCAGGAGGTGGTGCATCGGACACTGCAGAGACATGGGAAGCATCAGGCTGTAATCCTTTCTCAGACAGAGTATGACCCAGGAATGACAGTTCTGCTTTTCTGAAGTGGCACTTTGCCATGTTCAATTTTAGGCCTGCTTTATCAATTCGCTGCAGCACGGCTTGTAGATTTTCATCATGTTCCTTGAGCGTTGCTCCTGTAACCATGATGTCATCCAAGTAATAATGAGCTCCAGACTGCCCTTTAAGGATTTCAGACATCATCCTCTGGAAGCAACTTGGAGCTGAGGCCAGTCCATATGGAACCCTTTTGAAACGAAATAGCCCATCATGTGTGATAAAAGCTGTAAGGTTTTGTCTGTCCTCATGCAACATTACCTGGTTATACGCACTTTGGAGATCTAATGTGGAAAACACTGTTGCTCCACACAGGTTTGCAAACATCTCCTCCATATGTGTAAGAGGAAAGCTGTCTACTACCACTGCCTTGTTAGGCTCGCGTAAGTCGACACAGAGCCGAATCTCCCCATCTTTTTTCATAGAAACAACTATTGGGGAGACCCACTCAGATGCATCCACAGGCTCGATCACATCCTGTTGTACAAGTTTCTGTAATTCCTTGGACACCTCATTGCGAATTGAGAAAGGTAACCGCCTCAGTTTCTGCTGCACAGGCTGAATACCAGGCCGAATGTGAACACGGTGCACAAATCCTCTTGCACATCCCAGCACGTTTTCTGATTTTGCATCTATAGCTGAGGCAGTTGTAAGCACAGTCCAATAAAGAGGTCTCTTCCTAGCACAGCTCATCCCTTTTGAACAATGTATAAGTCTGTGGTAGTGCAATGGCCTCCATATGTTATGCTGGCTGGCAGGCATCCTTTCACTTCAACTGCATCGCCCCCAAAACTAACTAGACTGAGTTTCGGTGGTGAAAGGGGTGACTGAAAGATCCAGAGTAAATGGACACTGGTAATATTGACACTGCCGATCCTGTGTCCACCATTAACTGAATGTCCCGTGTTTGTCCTGTGCTCACACATATCTGTACTGTGCACATTATTTTGCCACAGTCACGAGCAGAATGTTCAATATTTAACACAGTCACTTCAGGTACTGTAATTTCACTCACCCGTTTGTTTCCGCGGCATATCTTTGCAAAATGTCCTGTTTTGTTACAGATTCTGCAAACCGCATTCTTCGCCGGGCATCCGGGAAAATTAGCTGTGTGCTGATCAGATCCACAACGGTAGCAAGTACGTGCACGGGTAAATTTCGTAGGTCCCCGTGAGGCGTTGGTTTTAATTTTGCTCCGTTGAATCGTGTTATGTTGTTGCACTGCTTGTACTGAACTGTCGGATGATGCAATCATTGCTTTTGCCTCCGCCTTAGCAGTTTCAATTTGCCGGGCAACAGTCACAGCTTTCTTAATGTCGAGTGGCACTTCCAGCAACAGCCGTTCTCTAATGCGAGATGAATTAGTCTTTTCAACCAGCTGATCACGTATCAAGTTTTGATCCACGCTTTGGACGGAATGGGTGGTTCACCCGGAGTTTGCAGGAACGGGGCAGGTTGGCTCAGACTCGTCGCCAATATGTTGAGTGTCTGAATTAAAAGCAAATGCAATCCATCTCGAACTGTGTGTAACCTCCTTTATTTCTCACACTTCATCTCACTTCTTCTTTATCACTCTTCCCACCTTCACACAAACCGAGAGCTCCCTCTAGAGGCTAACTCAGAACACCACAAGAAGTCAGCTTCAACACTCTCGAAGGAGTTCGCAGGCCGCCCCGTACAACTCAAAATCAACCACAGTTATACCATGACAGAGGATACTAATTGCGTCAATACATGAGTCAACAAAATTCTGATTGGTTCCAAAACCTAGATAAACTCTCCAAAGACGTATATCTGATACTCTGGACACTGGCAGTTGATCGTTTGTCCTGGGACTGTCTGAGCTTCTCCCTGTACAGACAGATACTAACACACATACACAGAGAACTTATCTAAAATTCAAGGCTTTCTAGCACTGGGGAGTGTCTTATCATAACGGTTGGAAACACACACATAATATGTGGACATTAATCTTGAGGAAAAGAAATACAGCGCACATAAGGGTACACATTTCACTCTTGCTATAACTTGATTAATAGTCAAACAAGAAATCATGTAATAATATAATTAATATCAGTGTGAAGGATATGGCAACTCGGCATCCACTCCTATTTACACACACACACACACACATATATATATATATATATATATATATATATATATATATATATATATATATATATATATATATATATATATATATACACTTATATGTACATATATGTACACATATATATGTGCATACATATACCTATATAGGTACATATATGCACGTATATATGCACCTATATGTTCACCTATAATAGTAAAATTAAAATCCATAGCTAAACATAAATAAAAGTCCAAAATGTAGTACACAACTAAAAATATAGTACAAGAACAAAAATAAGACAAAAAACCTGGTAGGCAACATAAATAAAAGTCCAAAATATAGAAATGTACATTATGTATGTACAAGAACAATCAAATAGTACAAGAACAAAAATAAGACAAAAAACTGAGCAGTATTTATTTATTTTTTTTATTTTTTTTTTTACAAAAACATGAACAAACACTGAACGATTAAATTTTTTATTAACTAACATTAACATGCATAATAAATGTATTGTTCCATGTTCGTTTATGTACCACGTGCAAGGTTTATCAGCAAATCCATGTCTTCTTCTCCGTTTTAAGTGTATCTCTGTAGCAGAATTACAGCACCACATGCTGGTCTGGCATGTATACTACATCGGTTTCGTGTGGACTCGGATATTTCTTGAAACGAGGGAAAAAAAGATCGGGGGTCCGTCTACGTGTGGACGGGGCCGAAGAAGTAACGGGTACTTATGGTTATGGATAGAAATGTAGCGGAGTAAAGAGTACAATATTTGCCACTCAAATATACTTGAGTAAAGTCATGAGTTCTCTCCAAAAATTATACTCGAGTAAAGTACAGATCCCTCAAAATTGTACTTAAGTACTGTACTCAAGTAAATGTACTCCGTTACTGTCCGGCTCTGTATATCATGTTAATATACTGCCATAGTTAAATTCCATAACATGCCAATTATATGTGATACCAATTTCATGTGTTCGCACATACATAAGTTCTTGCTTTTTTTCCGTTAATTCTTAGTTTTTGCCTTGATAATAGAAAATATGAGCTAGGCATCATGTATGACAGTCAAAAATGAGATATGAGCTACAAAATGACCAGATCCTACCATTAGCTATATAGAAGACATATCTTGTATATGAAGAAGCAATACAGGAGACCTATATTTCCTGTATATGCACATATATGCACCTCAATTTTGCCTATATGTGGCATATATACGCATATATGCAGCATATATGCTGTATATATACACATATATGCAGCATATATTTACATTTATATTACTTTTATTCATTTAGCAGACGCTTTTATCCAAAGCGACTTACAGATGAAGACAGTGGAAGCAATCAAAAATAACAAAAAGAGCAATGATATATAAGTGCTATAACAAGTCTCAGTTAGGTTAACACAGTACACGTAGCATGGGATTTTAACTAATATAATAAATAAAAAGAAAACAGATAGAATAAAAAATAAAAGAATATAGCAAGCTAGTTACACATACACACACACATACATATACAATTGCATAATAAATTAAAAGAAAATAGAATACAAAAAGATTAGAAAGGCAGTTAAATTTTTTAAAGAATAGAATTAGAATAGTGAGTGTTAAAGTTAGAGGGTCAAATAAAGATGGAAGAAATAGGTTTTAAGCCGATTCTTGAAGATGGCTAAGGACTCAGCTGCTCGGATTGAGTTGGGGAGTTCATTCCACCAGAAGGGAACATTTAATTTAAAAGTCCGTAAATGTGACTTTGTGCTTCTTTGGGATGGCACAATCAAGCGACGTTCACTTGCAGAACGTAAGCTTCTAGAGGGCACATAAGTCTGAAGTAACACATTTAGGTAAATGGTTGCAGAGCCAGTGGTAGTTTTGTAGGCAAACATCAATGCCTTGAATTTTATGCGTATACACTTCATATAGGTTTCATATATGCGCATATATCCACATATAGGTTCTTTCCATGTGGGGTGTGGCGATCAGTTTCAGCTTGTTCCTCTACACTTGGTATAAACTGTTGAGATTCAGAAGATTCGTGGGACTCACCGGCTGTATGCTGAGGGGGTCCATGACTACGGTCTGCTGAGTATTCCGCTGTTTCGGAAGTCCAGCAATTAACTTAGTTTCAAGAATCACAATCCTTTGTAGAAGTTTGCAGCAGTTAATGCAACAAGTACAGTAGATCCAACAGGAGGCATTTTCTCTCTCTTCTGTTTGAATGTAGGCAGCTGTTATCCCGTCTCAGGAATGTAAGCTGCTAGCAGTGGGAGGCAAAGTCTTTTTTTTTGTATAATTATTCCAGTCCCAATGTTTTTAGTTTTAGCGTTCGTGCCAAAAATCTGTTGTTTGAGCACTGTGCTGAGCTGCTGAAGTAAAAAATCTTAGAAAGATTTAGAGAAATGTACAGAAATAAGAAGCAAAGCGCAGAGCAGTAAGCTAGAACGTCCAAACGGTAACAAAACCGGACAGCTTTGTAACAACTTTAACACCGTTTTTAGTATTTTCAGAGTACAAAAAACTATCATTACATTTTTTATGTTTCGTCTATGTTCATAACCTTTTTCTGATAGTTTTTGACTTGTTGAGTTGTTTTACATAAATAACCAGTAAACAGGGGTCCAAACAGGTGTCCAGAACAGATGGCTTTTATAACCCTCATCAATCAAATTTTTTGAGCAACATTTTAGAATACGGTTTCTTACTTACTACATAACTAATAAGGAATTATTGAAGAACTAAGAGGTGATTATTCATTAACACTTAACTCAATATTGTTAACTACTAAGAAAGATGTGTTAACTAATCAGTATGTAATATAATTTTTTGATTGTGTTAAGTAACAGTTAGCTAATCAGTAACTAATATATTTTGTTATACCTCCTGAAGAACTACTATTAATTATCTACTAGTTAAGGTTCAAGAAAAATAACTATGAAATAACTACTACTGAACATTTATATGCAAAAAAATCACTATAATAATCAGGATGTGCCCCACAAATCAAGTACTTGAGTAAAAGTACAGATACCCCAATAAAATATTACTCCAGTAAAATTATAAGTAGGCCTATTCATTTTCAAAATTACTTGAGTAAAAGGACAAGAATAAAGTACTACTACGGTAGCAACTTTGTTACAGCCCACTTATTAGTTTATATTGGAAATGAAATATGGATTTTGTTTGCTTCTACATGTTTAACTTTTGATTATGAAATGTTTGTTAAATTAGTTAAAATGTGGGCAGTATACATGTTAAAATTGAATAAAATATGCTGTATTAAGAAATGTTCTCATCTGAAATAAACAGATTTTAGTCAAAATGATGTAGTTTATTATTATTTACTAATAGGTTCATGTTAGGATTCGGTTTCAGGTTCTAAGTAAGTCCTGCAAAATTATCTAATAATTCTTTATTAATTACTTATGGGTTCCCTATGTTTTCACTTTAGAATACTGCTTCAGGTTCTAAGTAATTCAATCAATCAATCAATCACCTTTATTTATATAGTGCTTTAAACAAAATACATTGCGTCAAAGCACTGAACAACATTCATTTGGAAAACAGTGTCTCAGTAATGCAAAATGATAGTTAAAGGCAGTTCATCATTGAATTCCGCTATGTCATCTCTGTTCAGTTTAAATAGTGTCTGTGCATTTATTTGCAATCAAGTCAACGATATCGCTGTAGATGAAGTCACCCCAACTAAGCAAGCCAGAGGCGACAGCGGCAAGGAACCGAAACTCCATCGGTGACAGAATGGAGAAAAAAACCTTGGGAGAAACCAGGCTCAGTTGGGGGGCCACTTCTCCTCTGACCAGACGAAACCAGTAGTTCAATTCCAGGCTGCAGCAAAGTCAGATTGTGCAGAAGAATCATCTGTTTCCTGTGGTCTTGTCCTGGTGCTCCTCTGAGACAAGGTCTTTACAGGGGATCTGTATCTGGGGCTCTAGTTGTCCTGGTCTCCGCTGTCTTTCAGGGATGTAAAGGTCCTTTCTAGGTGCTGATCCACCATCTGGTCTGGATACGTACTGGATCCGGGCGACTGCAGTGACCCTCTGATCTGGATACGGACTGGATCTGGTGGCTACGGTGACCTCGGAATAAGACAGAAACAGACAAATATTAGCGTAGATGCCATTCTTCTAATGATGTAGAAAGTACGGTGTTATGTGAAGTGTTTCCGGTTCCAGTTTACCTAATTAATGCAGCCTAAAAATCCTTTAACGGATTTGGATATTAAAAGCATATTAGTATGTTATGTGTATGCCAGGTTAAAGAGATGGGTCTTCCTGCAGAATTATCTAATAATTCTTTATTAATTACTAATGGGTTCCCTATGTTTTCACTTTAGAATACTGTTTCAGGTTCTAAGTAATTCCTGCAGAATTATCTAATAATTCTTTATTAATTACTAATGGTTTCCCAACATTATCACTTTAAAAAAGGCCTAATGTTTCAGGTTCAAAATAAGTCCTGCAGAATTATTTTATAATTCTTTATTAATTACAAATACCTGTATTTTCACTTTTCCTCAGGCTTTGCCTTGCATAAAGAAATTGAATTAATGGTAATGTGGTATATGCTGATGAGGCACACATACAGTACTGTATATAAAATATAAAAACTAAGGTAAGTTATCGCAAGGCACTGGAGTCATGGTGGGGTTCCTATTGGAAGCTGATTTCCTACAAAATACACTCACAAAACAATTTACTACATAGGCAAAACCTCTATAAAATGTTTTGCATTTATTAATATTGCATTTTCATACTACTACTACTACTACTACTACTAATAACATTTATATGAAAGGGTCACAATTCAATGTAATTGTGTAAAACTGTTAATTAGTAGTTACTTCATAGTTATTTGTCTTGAACCCTAACTAGTAGATAATTAATAGTAGTTCTTCAGGAGGTATGACAGAATAGATTAGTTACTGATTAGCTAACTGTTACTTAACAATCATAAAATTATATTACATACTGATTAGTTAACACATCTTCCTTAGTAGTTAACAGTAGTGAGTTAAGTGTTAATGAATAATCACCTGTTAGTTCTTCAATAATTCCTTATTAGTTATGTAGTAAGTAAGAAACAGTATTCAGTTAACAGTTAACAGTTTAACAGTTACCATTTTTTTGAGACAAGCCGCCCAGGACTCTCTCTAATGTACTTCCTTACAGTCCACCATGGATTATTTTTAAAGTGAATGTAACATTTATTTTCAGAATATTAACAAATTGTTGCTAACTAGATCAGAGGCTGTATCTGAAGGATTCGGACTGGTCATACAGAGCACTTTTCAGCTGTCACATTTGCTGCTGAACATTGAGCTGTACTTTGCCCTATTTTTAAATTATTATTATTATTATTTTAAGTTTTTTATGCTTCATTTAAAAATAATCTGGCTTTCAAACTTGTCTATATATGATAACCATGGTCAAGAGAATAAACTATATAAAATCACACCTTTGTAAGATCAATCAGCATTTTAATGCTACGTGTGTGTGTGTGTGTGTGTGTGTGTGTGTGTGTGTTTTGTAATTTTTCATATATGTATCATTACATTATCAAGTAAGATCCAAGCCAATACCTTTCTTTAAAGTTGATATCAAGCAAGAATACAACAAACCAGTGTAACCTACTGTACCCGGCATTAGTATTGGCTAAGCCCTGAAGCATTCCCATCATCTCCTCCATTATGACGTACGACATAAAAACAAAAATGATAAATTCTGGCTCCACCTATCCTGTCAGGATTGTCATCTCATCAGCTGTCCTCTAATACCGTTGCTATACAACAGAGCAGTAATCGGGAACCCCTAGTGGCACAATTATGAAATTTTAAGAAGGTGAAGTGCCTTTCATGCACTTCGGAGAGTCCTTTGTGCACTTCGGAGGTGTGGCCTTGTAAGTCTATTACTTAACTTTGGGACACAGCTACAGTCAAATGCTTTGTTCCTGAATGAATCAGCCTTTTTGAACAAATATGCTGAAGCTCAATTGCTGTGTTCCAAACTTAAGTGCATGGACTCCGAAGTGCGCATTTGAAGTGCTAATGCATCACAGCAACGCGACGAAGGGTGTGCCAAACTGAAGTGTGTTTACTCTAAAGTGCGGATGTGAAGTGCGATTGTGTGCGCATTTGAAGTGCGAATGTGTCGCCGAGGCTCGATGAAGGCTGACGAATTTCGAAAGCGTCTTCAAAATGCGCCCCTCGCCGTTTATTTGCTAAGTGTCCTGGGACAGGTGAGGGGTGAGTGGAGCTGCTCAGGGAGGACATCAAACTCCAGAGAGAGAAAGAGAGAGAGAGAGAGAGAGAGAGAGAGAGAGAGAGAGAGGGAGGAGCACAAGCTTTCTCTTCTTGAGAGAATGCTTAACAAATACATTCTTCATTAGCCAAGAGAAAACAGTGGGGAAAATGGGTACAATACAGTTTTTCAGTATCTTTTTTAAATATCACATTGTCAATGAAACAACCTAATTTCTGTAGTTTATTTTTGTGGTGCAAGTTGCATACATTATTAATTTTTTGTGTGTAATTTATTTTGTAAATAAGTACTTTTCTGTACATTTTGTATTTTTGTTTTGCATATTCTTGTGCACAATAAAAGTACTTATGTACGTTGTTAATTTGTTTAAAGAAGCTTATACATTTTTTCTCAAAACATTCTTTTAATTTTTTCATCCTGTAAATATTTTTTATACATTAAAACAAATTGCTCTATAACTGAAAGTACTTTTTACAACCATTTACAGCATAGTTTAGGTTTAACATCAGAAAAACAACATCAGTTTGAGCCCAGCGCTGCCTCCATGTGTTCTGGGGACTTCAGGAGGTGAGTCTCTTGGTGAAGCAGAGAATCGGAGGTCAATGCAGTGACAGTGGAATGAGGCACATATCAAACACTCTGGAGACCATCTTTATGATGTTCCACTGGCAGCAGATAGAAGAGAAACACCAGGGTCTGGATTGCGGCACCCATTACTGTTTACATACACTTCTCAGAAGATCCAGCAGCACTGTCAGGCCAGACCATTAAAAAACTGTCCAGCGCTGGCACATTCAGCTTTATCCTGCACAAGGGTCTAGTCTGATTAAGGGAAAGAAGGAAAAGAGAAATTTTTCAGCTCCATGACAACGTAACTAGTAGAAGAAATATTGAGATACTTAAGTAAACTACTTTTAGTAACTACCAATACCATATTGGCTAAAATCACTAGTCATGTTTAAAACCCTTGCTAAAGGGATAGTTTACCCAAAAAGGAAAATTACAAACCTGGAACAACTTATGGGTGATTAAAGGATCACAGAATTGTCATTTTTCACTGAACTATCCTTTAAGTAGAAGTATTATCTTGCATACTCTAATATACTTAAGGTATTGAGAGTAAAGGTATGTACAGTATTGTTCTGAAAAATAATTTGCCAGGATGGTTTTACATTAATATTACTTATGTGTATGTTGCAGTTTACTTCTAAATATATTCAATGTTATTCAATTTAAAGTTGCCTACTAATACTACTGTTGGGTAGTTTAATCTACAACAATGCATCATGTTGTAAAATACCATATTTTTGTAGTGCTGCTGTCTGTGAGAAAAACAAAACAAAACATAGTACTTTATATTTGTATATTTGAGTAAACTTATCTGAAGTACTTCCTTACAGTCCACCTCTGATTAAAGTAACAACATTTATTGTCAGAATATGAAATTCAGACAGAGCACTGTTCATACTATGCACTTTTTTCAGTTTTATTTTCATGCTTCACTGCTTAATAAAAACGGGTTGAAAACCTGTCTACATGTGATCACTGTGGTATTATGGAATAATAGTGTAATAGTTTTGGAAGTAACAGGAGGTGACGTCTGTATAGGAGGCGGGGTTAGTGAAGGGCGGAGGTCATGTTATGTTCGAACACATGGCGGATGGCTGTTGTACGGAGTTGCTAAATAAAGACAGTCACCGATTACGTCGTTGTACGAACCTCTTTTATACATAACTTGACATGGTGTCAGAACGGGACGACTTGTAAGCGGAAGAGGAAAAGAAAAGTGTAACGTTATCGTTTGGCGGAGGAATGGGAGACGAGCCGGCTGATATGGCGCAACCTACACCAACTGCTACGTTCACAATACAACCTCCAGAGCCATTCGATTTTACCAAGCCTCACGAATGGGAGCGTTGGATTAGGAGATTTGACCGCTTTCGGCTTGCAAGCAATTTAAACGCAACCTCGGAAGAAAACCAGGTAAACACGTTAGTGTATTGTATGGGCGATGAAGCCGAAGATGTGCTTAAAGGGCTTACGCTAACTGAAGATCAGATGAAGAAGTACACGGATGTTAAGGCGGGCTTTGATGCATTTTTTGTGCCTAAAAAGAATGTAATATATGAAAGAGCCAAGTTCAATCAGCGTGTGCAACTGCCGGGAGAAACGGTGGATTCCTTTATCACTGCTCTATACGGATTAGCTGAACATTGCAATTATGGACAGTTACAAAAGGAGCTGATACGCGACAGGTTAGTGGTCGGGCTGAGAAACGTCTCAATGTCCGAAAAGCCACAGCTAGACAGAGACTTAACACTTGAAACTGCTATAACAAAAACAAGGCAGTTTGAAGAAGTTAGACGACGGCAGTGTGATTTAAGAGGAGAAAATGGCGGTGCTAGCAAATGCTCCAATGTTGATGCTGTGCATGCTAAAAATTACAGAAACCCCAAATTTCCCTCAAAGCCTCAGCCACAAGCACAAACACCAGGCAAATATAAACCTACTGCACGGCCACAGCAAGGTTCAAAGGCCTGTTATAGATGTGGGAAAATGCCGTCACATGGAAAATCAGAATGCCCTGCTGCAGATGCTGTGTGTCACAACTGTGGCAAAATGGGACATTATGGCAAAGTGTGCAGAAACGCTGCAAAATCTCTGAATGCTGTCACTACAGAAGATGAAGAAAGTTTCTTTTTGGGAGCCGTGGACGCTGGAAAAGACCCGTGGACAGTGCAGCTACAAGTAAGACAAAAAATGTGTGCTTTAAAATTGACACTGGTGCTGATGTCACCGTCCTGCCAGCCGAGGTGTACTATGACATTACAGGACCTGATGTGAAGCGCCTGGCAGTGTCGACACGCCCATTGTTTGGGCCAGGTGGCAATGTGCTCTCTGTCCTAGGTGTAGCCAGAGAAACACTGCGCAGAGGCAAAATGACAGCCACAGAGGACATTTATGTTGTAAAAGACCTACACACTGCATTGCTGGGAAGGCCTGTTATAGAACAGCTTCAGCTTGTGTGCAGGGTTAACAGCATCACCATGGAATCTGTGAAACAACAGTATCCAAAACTGTGTAGCGGCCTGGGTCTTGTTCGGAGGCCATACTCAATCAAATTAAAACCAGAGGCTGTGCCCTTCTCTCTACACGCACCACGCAGAGTCCCTCTGCCGCTTATGGGAAAAGTGAAGGAGGAGATTGATCGTATGGAGAGGATGGGCGTAATCACAAAGATTGAGGAGCCGACTGCTTGGTGCGCCGGGATGGTGGCGGTGCCAAAAAAAGCAGGTACTGTCCGCATTTGTGTGGATTTCACAAGGATGAATGAATCAGTTTGCAGAGAAAAGTTTATCCTGCCTTCAGTTGAACACACTCTGGGCATGCTAGCTGGCCCAACAGTATTTAGCAAATTAGATGCCAATATGGGTTTTTGGCAAGTACCATTGACAAAAGAGTCTGCCAAATACACCACCTTCATCACGCCCTTTGGGCCCTATTATTTAAACCGGCTACCCTTTGGCATAGCTTCAGCCCCCGAGCACTTTCAAAGGATGATGATGACAGAAGTGACAGGTGGCCTGGAGGGAGTACTGTGTCGCATGGATGACATCCTGGTCTGGGGACAGACGCAGGACGAGCATGATGGTCAGCTACATAAGGTGTTAGAGAAGGCACAAAAGGCCGGCATTACGCTCAACATGGACAAATGTGATCTCACACGCCATACAGTCAAATTCCTGGGTCATGTGATTTCAGCAGATGGAGTGAAGCCAGATCCGGAGAAGACGAGAGCGGTGCAGGAGATGGACGCACCCAAAAATGTCAGCGAACTTAGAAGTTTTCTGGACATGGTCAATCAGCTGGGCCGCTTCTTGCCTAACCTGGCCGAAAAAGACAAAGTGCTAAGAGACCTGCTGTCCAAAAAGAACCACTGGTACTGAGGGACAGAACAGTAGGCCTCATTTGACCAGTTAAAAACAGAGCTGTCATCCACACTAGTGCTTGCACTATACAACCCAAACAGTGCACTAAAAATCTCGGCTGATGCCTCTTCCTTTGGCCTGGGTGCAGTCCTGTTGCAGAAGAGCGATGCCAGGTGGTCACCTGTGGCATATGCATCCAGGTCAATGACACCAACAGAGCAGCGCTATGCTCAAGTAGAGAAGGAGGCACTAGCTGCAACGTGGGCTTGTGAAAGGTTCAGCTGTTTCATCCTGTGAAGACCATTCGAGCTAGAAACGGACCATAAGCCGTTAGTCAGTCTGCTGGGCGGGAAGGCCCTGGATGACCTCCCACCAAGAATCCAAAGATTTAAAATGCGACTCATGAGGTACAATTATTCAGTCAATCATGTCCCTGGCAAAAGCCTGTGGACAGCCGACACCTTGTCGCGTGCTCCCCTAAGAACCGCAACAGCACACACAGATACAAGCCTACTAGAGGACACCAACATCTATGTAGACTCTGTCATCAGCAACATTCCTGTCAGTGGAGATTATCTGAGCAGTTTACGCGAGCACCTAAAGGCAGACAGCACATGCTCTGCACTGATGGAGTACTGCACAGACGGCTGGCCTGACAAAAGCCAATTGCAGGGAGCGCTGAGACATTACTGGCCTGATAGAGCAGTGCTGACTGTGCATGATGGACTGCTGCTGCGGGGAACAAGGCTTGTCATCCCATTCGCCTTACAAGGGGATGTGCTGCAGAGAATACATGAGGGACACCTGGGGGTGACAAAATATAGAGGCCGGGCCAAACAGACAGTATGGTGGCCAGGGCTCAGTGGCCAGCTGAATGACATGGCACTGAAATGTAGAACCTGCATTCAGGAGAGAAAGAACGTCAAAAAGCCGTTGATACCAACGGAGATGCCGGACAGGCCTTGGCAAACTTTGGGAGCTGACCTGTTCATGCTGAAAGGCAAGACCTATCTACTAGTAGTAGATTATTTTTCAAGGTATGTGGAAATTGCCCTGCTGTCACCCACAAGGTCCACAGATGTGGTGGTGCACCTGAAATCCATATTTTCTCGTCATGGGATTTGTGAATTCCTTAAAAGTGACAATGGCCCCCAGTTCTCTGGTAGCCACTTTAAAGCCTTTGTAGCAGACTATGGCTTTGTGCACATCACAAGCAGCCCCAAGTTTCCCCAAAAGCAATGGGGAGGCGGAACGCGCTGTACAAACTGTGAAAAACCTGCTAACAAAGGCATCAGACCCATACCTTGCTTTGCTGGCCTACAGAGCAACCCCTCTACAGAACGGCTATAGCCCAGCCGAGCTGTTGATGGGGCGGCGCCTCCGCACTACAGTTCCTGCCCTCCCAACCCTGCTGAATCCAGTTCTGCCCGATTACAACGTGCTGGAGGCCAAAGAAAGGGAAAAGAGGGCTGCGGAACACGCTGTACAAACTGTGAAAAACCTGCTAACAAAGGCATCAGACCCATACCTTGCTTTGCTGGCCTACAGAGCAACCCCTCTACAGAACGGCTATAGCCCAGCCGAGCTGTTGATGGGGCGGCGCCTCCGCACTACAGTTCCTTCCCTCCCAACACTGCTGAATCCAGTTCTGCCCGATTACGTGCTGGAGGCCAAAGAAAGTGAAAAGAGGGGGAACGACGCATAATTCTTCAACAAGAGACACAGCGCAAGAAATCTAGAGCCACTCGTACCTGGGGAGGATGTGTGGATCACCGATGCATGAGTCCAGGGCACTGTGCTATCTACACACAACACCCCTCGCTCTTATATCGTCCAGGTGCCTCAGGGGACACTGAGGAGGAACCAACATCACTTGGTGCCACTGCAGACCAACAGTGGGGAAAGCGACGCGGATAAGCCACTGGTGGGAGAAAATCCACCAGTGACAACATCACCAGAGCCAGCTCCACCAGTGGTAACATCACCCAGCAGAGAGGGTCCTACCACAGAGACTGTGCGGACCAGGTGTGGGAGAGAGGTTAGAAAGCCGCAGAGACTTGATTTGTGAAAGAGAGAAAAAAAAAGAAGAGTGGAATGTGATTGTGAAATTGTTCTGCTTTACTGTTTACATATGCCTGAAACCTGAGAGTTTAAGTTTTGAAGAACACAGCCTGCTAAAGTAATAGTTCAGAGTATGGTAATGTGTAAGTTATTTGTTTCTGTTTTGCGTGCTTGAATCAGGGACAGGTCTTCCAGCAAAAGGGCAGAATAAACCCCTTAAGACCTGCAGAGACAAAGGTAGTCCACCCTTTGTTCTCAAAGAAAGGTAGATGTGGTATTATGGAATAATAGTGTAATAGTTTTGGAAGTAACAGGAGGTGACGTCTGTATAGGAGGCGGGGTTAAAGAAGGGCGGAGGTCATGTTATGTTCGAACACACTGGCGGATGGCTGTTGTACGGAGTTGCTAAATAAAGACAGTCACCGATTACGTTGTTGTACGAACCTCTTTTATAAATAACTTGACAATCACCATGGTCAAGACAATAAACTACATAAATCGCACCTTTGTAAGATATCAGTCAGCATTTTAACTGCTATGCTATGTATTTTGTAGTTTTTCATTTTTGCCAGTACCTGCAATTAAAGTTATAATAAAACAAAGGATGCAGCAAACCAGTGTAAATTACCTGGCCTAGGTCTTGGTTAAGCCTGAGGTACAGAGCCGGATTATCCATAAGGGCACTTGGGCACTTAACAACAATAAGAAGAATAATACATTATACATAAATAAAGATTACATGACCACTATCAGTCCCCAATTTACGTCCCCAATCTGTCAGAGTTGAGTTGGTCCACAACAAGTACACGTAAATGTGTCAATTTTGTAACGGCTACAGAAAATGAATCAAAATGGACATACGTCAATTGAGTGGTTTTGCAAAAAGAAAGTTAAAGAAAGAAGTAAGTTCGGATCCAGGATGTCATTGCGTGGGACCCATGAACGTTGGTCCTGGACCATATCCTTCCCAGTCCACTAGATATTCAAGTTGTCCACCACGCCGCCGGGAGTCCAGGATGTCTCTTACTTCATAGGCAGCACCGTCTTCTAGGAGGAGTGGGGGGTGGGGGGTGGGGGCTTTGGCTTCACCAGATTCTGTGGAGGGAGAGACAGAGGGATGCTGGGTTTCAGGAGAGACACATGGAAAGTGGGGTGAATCCGGTACTCAGGAGGTAATTTGTAGTTTGTAAGTGACCGGATTTATCTGCTGAAGGATGGTGAATGGGTCAATGAATCTGGGACTCAGGCGCCGGTGGATGTCCCGGGTTGACAGCCAGATCTTGGTAAGTTGGGGCCTCGGATCAGCGAAGGTCGGCTGTCGTTCTGCGTCTACGTAGGGCCCGCTGGAGTTGGTGGTGGGCCGCATCCCAGACCCTCTTGCTCTCCCGGAACCAGTAGTCAATGGCAGGGACATCCGAGGGTTCACCTTAACAGGGGAAGAGTGAAGGTCGGTAGCAGAGTATGCACTGGAATGGAGTGAGTCCGGTGGTAGGTTGTCGCAGGGAGTTTTGTGCATACTCGGCCCACCATAGGAACTGGTTCCAGGAGTTCTGGTGGCCGTGACAGAAGGTACGGCATAATAACTTGTCCGTTTCCATGGCCATGGGCAGACCTTTTAGGGGGAGAAGACGACATGACTTAGAAAATCTATCCACTATGACAAGAATGCAGGTATTATCTGAAGGAGGAAGATCAGTAAAACAATCCACCCCTAGGTGTGACCACGGACGATTAGGGATGGGCAGAGGATGGAGCTTGCCTGATGGTAGATGGCGTGGTCTCTTGTAGATGGCGCAGTCTGTACATCCGTTCACGTACCTTCTGACATCCGAGGCCATGTTGGGCCACCAGAAGCGTTCCTTCTGGTGAAGAGTGGAGTGCGCCGTGTCCTGGGAATGTACTGGTGTCCCGATTGGCAACCTGGCAGGGTGTTGGTAGCAGGACCGGTTGGAGGCAGGGTCTCAGTGGACCAGGTAATGGGGCTGATGATGATTTTCTTCAGGGAGCGTGACACCGGGACAGGGCGTCAGCCTTCGTGTTCTTTACCCCTGGGCGATACAAGATGTTAAAGTGGAAGCGGGTGAAGAATAGTGCCCAGCGGGCTTGTCTTGGTTTTAATCTCTTGGCAACTCGAAGATACTCCAGATTTTTGTGATCCGTGAGAACCAGAAAGGGGTGTTTGGCTCCCTCCAGCCAATGCCTCCATTCTTTCAGGGCCAAATTGATGGCCAACAGCTCACGGTTGCCGATGTCATAATTTACCTCCGCCGGGTTGGGCTTCCAGAAGAAGACGGCACATGGGTGGAGGTGACTGGGATTCCCCTACTGCTGAGATAAGACCGTTCCTACTCTGGTAGTCGAGGTGTGAGGGCTGGTGATGGTAATGTAGTTCTGGATGAATCATCTGTAGAAATTGGCAAAGCCAAGGAATCGCTGGAGTTATTTGATGGTGGTAGGAGTGGGCCAATTTCTTACAGCATTCACCTTCCCCTTGTCCATCCGGATGCCACTGCTGCTGATGTTGTATCCAAGGGGCTGCACTGAGGGCTGATGGAAGGAACATTTCTCGGCCTTGAGGTACAGCTGAAAGGCCCTCAGGCGTTGCAGGACCTACGCAACGTGGCAACGATGTTCCGCTAGGCTACGGTAGTGTATGAGGATGTCATCAATGTAGACGAGGACGAACTTATGGAGGAACTCCCGGAGCACCTCATGAATAAAATCCTGGAAGACGGAGGGGGCGTTAACCAGTCCATACGGCATCACACAATACTCATAGTGGCCAGTAGGGGTTATGAAGGCAGTTTTCTACTCGTCCCCCTTTTATATCCGGAAGAGGTTGTAGGCGCTGTGGGGGTCCAACTTGGTGAAGACAGTGGCACCAGGGAGATGTTCCAAGTCAGCTGGGACGAGGGGAAGTGGGTATCTGAATTTGACGTTTATGTTGTTGAGAGCCCGATAATCGATACAGGGTCGTAAGCCTCTGTCCTTCTTTTCAACGAAGAATAAGCTCGAAGCAGCAGGGGAGGTAGATAGACGAATGTAACCCTGGGCCAGCGCCTCCTTGATTTATTCCTCCATGGCCTTCTCCTCCGGAGTGGAAAGGGGGTAGATCCTTCCTTTAGGCACTGGTTCACCCGGCAGCAGATCGATGGCACAGTCCCACAGCCGGTGTGGAGGCAGCTTGGAAGCCCATTTGGGGCAGAGGACGTCACTGAAGGGGGCATAGCATGTATGGATGGAAATGGATTGGTTTTCCACTGGGCTCTCTATGGAGGTAGAATAAACTGTAAGAGGTGCAGGGGAAGGTTTGGCTGTGACAGGACAACCAGAGATGCAGCTCTTGAAACAGGCGTTGCCCCACTTCAGGACTTCGCCTGTTTTCCAGGAGATGACAAGATTGTGCTGCTCCAACCATGGGCGCCCTAGAATGACGTCAGCGGTGGATTCCTCCAGAACCAGCAGTTGTATCTCCTCGTGGTGGAGTAGTCCGGTTTGGAGGGAAATGGCACCCACACTATGACGTACACATCTTCTACTCAACGGCCTGCCTGTTATTGTGTGGACTTGGTAGGCTGACGGCGTTGCCGTGGTAGCGAGTTTGAGTTGACGGCAGAGGGCGCCAGAGATGAAGTTGCCGGCTGACCCAGAATCGAGGAGGGCGGAAACTGGAAGAGAGATGTCAGCGGCAGTAAGTGGTTTCATTTGGTACTTTGAAGGGAGAATGGCACTCACCATGGGACGAGGAGGACTGACGGGGCATACAATGATGATATGCCCCGGGGCTGCACAGTAGAGGCATAGATTCTGGGCCAGCCATCTTTGTCTTTCAGCCATCGAGAGTCGATATGAGTCCACTAGCATGGGTTAACTGGCTGGTTCTGGGGAGCTAACGGACTCTGGTCGGCAGAGTGGCGAGGTGGAATACGCCTGGCCCTGGTGCTCTTCTAAGCACGACTGAAAACGGGTGGTTAAGCGGATGGAAAGCTGGATGAACCGTTCAAGACCGATGGTGTCCTCGTATGCAGTGAGATGCAACCGCACTCGAGGTTCCAATCACTGATGGTAGGAAGTCAGTAAAAGTGAAAGTGAAAGTGACGTGACATTCAGCCAAGTATGGTGACCCATACTCAGAATTTGTGCTCTGCATTTAACCCATTCGAAGTGCACACACACAGAGCAGTGAACACACACACACACTGTGAATACACACCCGGAGCAGTGGGCAGCCATTTATGCTGCGGCACCCGGGGAGCAGTTGGGGGTTCGACACCTTGCTCAAGGGCACCTAAGTCGTGGTATTGAAGGTGGAGAGAGAACTGTACATGCACTCCCCCCACCCACAATTCCTGCCGGCCCGAGACTCGAACTCACAACCTTTCGATTGGGAGTCCGACTCTCTAACCATTAGGCCACGACTTCCCATGACTTTAAGGCCTGTTCGTTCCATCCACTGGAGGCCGCTAGAGTCCTAAACTGAAGAGGATATTCATCGACAGACATTTTTCCCTGTTTGAGGTTATACAGCTTCTCACCAATTGATGAGTCCCAAACTGGTCTGCCAAAAACTTCTCGGAAATGGTCGATGAAGCTGGAATAAGACTGGATAACTGGGTTATTTTGAGTCCATACTGAATCTGCCCATAGAAGGGCTTTACCTTGCAGTTGAGATATTACGAATGCTACCTTGGATCTCTCTGTGGGGTATAAGTGTGGTTGCATCTCCAGGACCAGCGAGCATTTAAGGAGGAATCCGCTGCACTCCTCCGCCGAACCAGAGTAGGGCGCCGGCCTGGCCATGGGACTGACGTGAATGGAAGGTGAGGAAGTGCTGGCATCGTTGGCGGAAGTGCTAGCTGGGAGTGTCCTACGGAGTGCATCAACCAGGTCTTGAAATGGGTCCGTGAAGCTCATGCTTGTGCCAAGCGGTGTTGGTCCAGTCTTCTGTTACAGAATACCCAGGAGGCTGAGGAATAACAGAAAGATAGTTTATTAAGGCACAAGCAGAGGAGCGGGAAGTGCTGGGTAGAGTGATGAATGGCAGTGATGAATGGATCCGTAATAGCAAGGTGAGGACGTCAGAGGAGGGAGGTGTACCACACACACACACACACACACGCACACACACACACACACACACACACACACAGTCATTTTTAAGAAACAAAAATTACATACAAAATTTTCATTTGAGGTCTTTTTTCATAATATAACTGAAAAAAAATGCATTTTTTATTTTTTTTAAAAAACATGCCAAGTGGGGACCTGAGTGACGTCTACCTATCCAACAGAGGACCTCCATAGACTGCAATGCAACTGTGTGTGGAAACATTAGGGCAATTGTACCAAGTGTTTCTTTACAATCTAACTGTATTTAAATGCAACTCTAAACTTTGAAACATGCACACTATATCACCATTGAAGAAATATTCTGATAGAAATCCAAAATGTTTAATAAATTAGTATGACGTGCAGATATTTTCTGGGCTTGACACTAATACAAATACACTTCTCAATAAATGAAAGCAATCACACGGATATATATATATATATGTATATATATATATATATATATATATATATATATATATATAATTTGAGTATAGCATAAATAAAGTAAAATGAAGAGCTCTTTAAGATAACAATTGCATGTCAATACTTCTGACAGTAAAGAGTGCATGTGGTAGATAATATGAGTTTGGTCCCCAGTTAGATGGTGACGTGTGACGCCTGTTAGACTGAATCACCTCTTCTTACATCACAGACACATTAACATTATATGTTAAGTTAAGAAACAATATTATATATTAACTTAAGAAACAATATTATATGTTAACTTAAGAAACAATATTATATGTTAGCTTGCTGCATTGAAAATTTTCAGTTGAGTTCAGTAAAATATCTTTTAACCAGGCTACTTTAGCTGTTTAACACTGACATTTTTCAGAGGCTCCATTTTTAGGGTATTATCAGCATTGCCATTATATTCAGAAATAAATAAATAAATAAAAGTAATTTGTTAAATGTAAAGGCAACCAAACAGATCACGTCATGCTTCACCATCTAACTGGGCACCGGTTTGATCTTGGAGGCTAATTTTTTTTTTTTTTTTTTTTTTTAAAGATAGATAGATAGATAGATAGATAGATAGATAGATAGATAGATAGAATAGTGCTAATGTTGATCTGAACACGTAGGTCCCCTGTTAAATGGTAAACTGCGACATCTCTTTGGTTGCTTTGACATTTCTTGAAGATTTCATGTTGACTGAAAATATTCACTTGGCTAAATTTCTAAATCAATGTTACAATCAACATATATTGTAACATTGTATTATCATCCTTGCCATAGCATTCAGAGATGGTGAGAATGTGAATTATTGTTAAATGTAAGGTCAGCCAATCAGGCGTCACACTTCACCATCTAACAGGGGACCAGTGTTTTTATTTTATTTTTTTAATGCAACAATCAATATATAATTTTGAAAAACTCTGACATATTATAAACAGAAATTCTTCATAAAGTGGACTACCAGTAAATCTGCTAAAAATTTGGGACCAAAAATTATTCTGCCAATAGACCTGACCATTTTTTGCTTAAGTGCTATCTGACATTATCAAGATGAATTTGTTCTGACAGTTTAACTCTGAGTTCTTGTCATCTTTTATTACCATTATCTAAACTATAGCAAATAAACTGTGATAGCGTTTGAAATGTTCAAGGTGTCTGAATAAATGTAGTTTTTACTGTATAAATATATATACATACACAATATACGTATATGTACGTATAATACTGACACATTGAGAAGTGTCTTTATAGTTAGTTTGTAGGTACTTAGTTTCTTTATTTTTCAAATAATAATAATAGTAATAAAAAGTAGTAATATAATTAGAGTCAGCCAGCTGTCAACAGTTCAAGGGCAGAGGTAATGCCTCTTATAATTAACTATATATATATATATATATATATATATATATATATATATATATATATATATATATATATATATATATATATTACATTTATTTGACATTTTCTTGACTTAACCCCAGTACACTTCTCAACGTATGAATGCAACCAAAACCCATTCCTGAGAAGGTCCTATCAGTGATGATAATTTGATCAGACAGATAGATAGATGGATAGATGGATGGATGGATGGATGGACGGATGGATGGATGGATGGATAGAATAGTGCTAATGTTGATCTGAACACTTAGGTCCCCTGTTAAATGGTAAACTGCGACATCTCTTTGGTTGCTTTGACATTTCTTGAAGATTTCATGTTGACTGAAAATATTCACTTGGCTAAATTTCTAAATTAATGTTACAATCAACATATATTGTAACATTGTATTATCATCCTTGCCATAGCTTTCAGAGATGGTGAGAATGTGAAATATTGTTAAATGTAAGGTCAGCCAATCAGGCGTCACACTTCACCATCTAACAGGGGACCAGTGTGTTTTAGTCTAGAGAAAACACCACTACATGCACAGACCTGTTGCTTTGTACGTTTAGTATGTACAGTTTAGCTTGTGTGGAATTGTTTTTATTATTTGACTTTTTTTTGTTCTACACAAACAAAAATGACCCTCATTGGCCGATAAGAAACATCAAAGGAGGATTCGTTGTAGAGTGTCTGTCAAAATTAATGTCTTGTAATCTATAATGTACGCTCAGCACCGCCGAGTGATCCCGCGATCATTAAATCGAAACATGTACGCGTATTTAAAAGCAATTTTAATACCCAGCATTTTGAGAGTGTCTCCCTGATGCTCGCAAGTTAGGCTTCATAACATATCTAGACTGTTATTAGTATGTAGACTATAACAGGTTTTGTAGTTGTCTACAGATCTGTCTTGATTGAAAAATTTCTCTATTTGCACTATGAATATATAGAAAGCACTTATTGTTTCTACCTAATACGACTATTATGTTATTTGTTATGTGTTTATTTGTATGTTCAGTTTGTGAAAAGGATTTCACTTTCAGTCAGTCACTCTCAACGTCACATCGGTGATGACTGACACATTGGGATCCCACTTCTAGAAGCTCATAATTCATGTACGGTTTCAGTGTCTAAAGAGACTCACATAAAATCATGCAGGAGAGAATCCAGTCAGTTGAACAAAACCTTTTACAGAGCTTGAGTGTTGTTGTTTTTACTGCATATGATAATTCATACTCAGAAAGTAGAACTGAAATTATATTGATTTCAAGATTATTTTTCCAGTCAAATATTTTTAGACCAGTAGTTGGTCATTGAGATTCCTTTTTTTTTATCTGTAAAAATCTTGTTTTGTGGCTTGAGTTAAGTGTTGGTATTAATGCTAATCAAACAATAAAAGGCGAGGAGAAAATAATTACATTAATTTCTCAAGTAAAGCATTATTAGTTTGTTTAATTTACATCAACAAAACAAATTTATGGGTTAAAAAGAGCAGAAAGAGCTCTTTAAGATAACAATTGCATGTCAATACTTTTGTCAGTAAAGAGTGCATGTGGTAGATAAAATGAGTTTTGTCCCCAGTTAGATGGTGACGTGTGACGCCTGTTAGACTGAATCACCTCTTCTTACATCACAGACACATTGTAAACATTATATGTTAAATTAAGAAACAATATTATATGTTAGCTTGCTGCATTGAAAAATTTCAGTTGAGTTCAGTAAAATATCTTTTAACCAGGCTACTTTAGCTGTTTAACACTGACATTTTTCAGAGGCTCCATTTTTAGGGTATTATCAGCATTGCCATTATATTCATAAATAAATAAATAAATAAAAGTAATTTGTTAAATGTAAAGGCAACCAAACAGATCACGTCATGCTTCACCATCTAACTGGGGACCGGTTTGATCTTGGAGGCCAAATGGGAATTTTTTTTTTTTTTTAATAGAGTTACATAGAATGCAACCAAAACCCATTCCTGAGAAGGTCCTATCAGTGATGATAATTTGATCAGACAGATAGATAGATAGATAGATAGATAGATAGATAGATAGATAGATAGATAGATAGATAGATAGATAGATAGATAGATAGATAGATAGATAGATAGAATAGTGCTAATGTTGATCTGAACACGTAGGTCCCCTGTTATGGTAAACTGCGACATCTCTTTGGTTGCTTTGACATTTCTTGAAGATTTCATGTTGACTGAAAATATTCACTTGGCTAAATTTCTAAATCAATGTTACAATCAACATATATTGTAACATTGTATTATCATCCTTGCCATAGCATTCAGAGATGGTGAGAATGTGAACTATTGTTAAATGTAAGGTCAGCCAATCAGGCGTCACACTTCACCATCTAACAGGGGACCAGTGTTTTTATTTTATTTTTTATTTACTTCATTAAAATCTTCAGTTGGCTGCAGTAAATTAAATGAACTGAATGTCTTTTAACATTTGCACATTTGTAGAACCAACTGAAAATTCTCAATGCAACAATCAATAAATAATTTTGAGTTTTGACCTTCATGTGTGTATTAGTGTCAGGTGTTGTATGGAGAGCTACAATAAAATACTTTTTAAGCATTGGCACTTTAGTCGTTTAACACACTGACATTTTTCAGAGCAGCACTTGATTTAGGGGCTCCATTTTTATTATCAACATTGCCAAGAAAAGTAAAACAACAAATCAAAATGAAAATAATAAAATTTGTTTATTTAAAAAAAAAATTAAATAGTTCAAAATTACAGTGGCTTACATCAAAGTTATAACAGGTCTAAAACAGAGTCCCAAACAGGAGCTGAAAACAGCTGTAGTCAATCATTTCAATGCTATGAGGCACTGATGCTGCATGTACATGGACCTTCAGTGTCACGGCACAGTTAGGACTCAACACTGATACTCCACATCACAAGCTCTCAGGGTTTATGGGCTCAGTACTGTTCACCCAAACTTCTCTTAACTGAAATTATTCTGTTGAGCACAAAGTATTTAACTGTTTTCCAGTCTCTTCCATTACCCTTTAGAATCCTGTTTTCATTTATGCATCTTTCTCAGTCCACTTTTCCAGGAGCCTTCATTTCCTCAAAGTAGTTCTTGAAACAGTGTTCTATGACTTTCCTCTCTGTTTCTGACCAGGGCTTTCTGGCTCTTGCTATTTAACAAAATTAAAAGATAAAAAATATATATAGTGAATAAATATATGATTGAATTAAAAAAAATTATGTCAGTAATACATACTTTACAAAGTTGAAAACACGAAAAGACAATGATCTTTAGATCTTGTGTATTGTTTATGGTGAATGGAACATACCGTTTTGATTTAATGGCACTAGTGATTTACTGATGTATCCGAGACTGAAGGCTGAAGTCTTTTCTGAGCTGTAGCTGTTTGTGGTTGATATTTGATAAGACTGGTGATCAAACCTGTAAATTCACACTAATACTTATATCCAATCATTTTAATGCTTATTGTAAACTCTACAATAAGTCTTTGCACATAGTTTTGACTTCCTGAAGGCTTTCCTCAATAGTAGGATGCTCTTCCAATGATTTGCTCATCATTCTGCTTAAGATATGTTTAGTCTTTCATCCCATTGAAGACTGAAGTTACTCGTTCTGACATGTAGAGACAGACCAAGTGGATCCTTGGTGTAGGGTGTAGTTGTCTGATCAGGGTGTTGTCCATCCGTCAGGATGTAATGGACCAAGCATCCTGCTACCTGTAATATAGAAGATTCATTTATAACAATGTCTAGTAATGGCCACCTGACTAAGCTGTACAGAATTAATACAATTAATAATTATATTGTTAGGAACGCTGAAAGTGACATGCAGAACAATTCAACAAGTGCTCTTTTTTTGTAAAACTGATTTTATCATTGCATACATTAAACTTGTTGACTTGCATCCCCTTTTATACTCAAACCCAGACCCAAATTAAAATATGTAATTCATGTAATAACACACTAGTAATTAGTGATTAACCTAACATTTTAAGGATCCAGAATTGTGTATTAGTTAAGAATAAACAAACCAGTAATTAATTATTAACTTTTTCACAATTATTGAGTGGCACTTACTAAGTGATATTCAAGTTTATTGACCAGAATAAGCCAATAATTATTGATTAATTAATGCATTATTCTGGATTACTAATGCATTATTCCCTTAAAATAAAGTGTTGAAGTGTAAAGTTTCACTTTACAATAAGTCAGGTCAAGTCAATTTCTATTTATAGAGCACAACATTAACACAACCATCATTGATCCAACTGCTTTACAAGAAAAGGTTACTTTAAAAGCAACAGAGATCAAAAATTAAAATAAAAAATATGTATATATACACATTTTAAAAAATTAAAAACATACATCAAATTTTCTTCACTTTGATCAATAATCTCTATTGTGTTGTAGTGCTATGTGCCCTGTTCATGCTCTCTCTCTCCCCCACAAACATTCACACCTCTCACAGGATCAACACACCTGACCAGTGAGTCTGGGATCAGGAAGATTGGTTTAATGTTTTTAAAAGAAGACTTTTCTCAATCAAGGCTGCATTTACCTGATCAGAAATATTGTAAAATGAATTTAAAATGGTGAAATATGTCAGCATCATTACTCCACTCTTCAGTGTCAAATGATTTTCAGAAATCATTTAAATTAGCAGAATTGATGTTCTTTTATGATCAATTATTATTGGTTCTCAATCATTAATAATGATTCTTATATTATCAGTGTTGAAAGCATATTTTCCTGCTTCATAGTTTTGTGGAAACTGTGATATATATATAGTACTTTTTAGGATATTCAATGAAAATAAAGGTCAAAATTACAGCATTTATTTAAAATAAACTGAATAGACCTATTGAGAATGAGAAGTTGTCGTCATAGCACAAAGCCCCTCCCTCGATATCACGGTCTCCGCCATGTTGGAATCCTAATCAGA
The DNA here is from genome assembly GCF_023724105.1 of Carassius gibelio. Taxonomy (NCBI): domain Eukaryota; kingdom Metazoa; phylum Chordata; class Actinopteri; order Cypriniformes; family Cyprinidae; genus Carassius; species Carassius gibelio. The sequence continues at coordinate 18,274,692 of NC_068371.1, forward strand.
ATGAGCTTTATTGACAGATATGTTTACACATACGAGGAATTTGTTTTCGTGACAGAAGCTCCGCAGTACAACAGAATGAAAGCGACAACGAATGATACCGGCGGCGAAACAGGATTGTTTAAATGTGTTGTTAAGAGGAGGTTCTCGCAATTCTGCACTGTTTTACCATGCCTGGAAGTTACTGCTGCGTTAAAAACTGCTGCAGTACCTCACACGATACATATGGAAAACATAGGAACATTGAAATACAGTTTTTTTAGGTTACACCAAGCGCAAAACAGCGGTATTTGGAGAAGCTCTCAAGCGGCACAGAGACCTGGACCATTTACCTCCACGCACACATATGGACATTGGGAATTATATTGTTTTTGGTTTAAGTTACTACATAATGCAGAAGTTTAAAAGCCACAAGTCTTTGGAAAGTTACGAGGCTTTCTGCTGTGGCTGGGTCCATTTACAGCAGGTGATGAAAACAGTGTTGTACTGGCCAAAGTAAGTTTATTCACATGCGTTTTAGCGTATTGTAATTACATTGCATTTAGAATTAACTGCGACTGAACACTAGATTGTAACGAGATGTTCAATGTATACGAACGTTTCCAACATGTTTTGATGTATGCTAAAGCTGTGTATGTTTAGTTATAATTTGATTTTAACCCAATGACACATACTGTACCAGTTTTTTTTGTTGGGGGCTGCAAAGTGGACAAACCAGTTCTGGGTTAGCTAGGGTAGTTAAGTGTGTGATTGCGAGATGTAAATGTCCTGGTTAGATTAAAGCCATTAACAGCGTGAATGCAAAGTGACTTACATCGTAAACAATATAATTCCCAATGTCCATATGTGTGCACTGAGGTAAATTGTTCAGGTCTCTGTGCCGCTGCAGGGAGCTGCCTGAGAGCTTCTCCAAACACCGCTGTTTTGCGCTTGGTGTGAGCTTGTTCCTGTAAGGTCCACTTTCTTTCGCCTTATGTTTTTGCATTGCTTTACTTTCTTCCTTTTCTTTCTCGTATTCGTAGATCCGTCTAGATCTGTTCCGCCGACAAAATAAATGCGCAAAAATGAAAGCGCTCTGAAATGTTTAGTCGCGCCTCTGTGAAGTTCTGAAGGCATTGCCCCTGGCAACAGATAGCGTATCCTTCCATCAGGGACGACCGGCTCAGACCCCTCCCATATCAACCCAAATCGGCACGTGACTTCTCATTCTCAATATCGAGATATCTATAGATATCTTGCCTATATATATATATATATATACATATATAATACTTGATAATACTTGCAGACTTGGTGAGCAGAATATTCTTTTAAAGACATTTAAAAATCGTACTGATCCCAAACCAAACTGATTTAACATTGTTTGTAACAAGTTTGCCAAGTTAATTCCATTATTTTACATTAAAACTCAAAGTAAATTTGATTTACTACAAATAAATAACAATTCATGAAATAACTCAGAAATATGAGCTAATTGAAATAGAAATGTATCTGTCTCCATGAGCAGTCAGGATCTCCGCAGTCGAACATCATTTCTTCTCCTGTAGTGATGTTTGTGGTCACAAATGCACACAAATGTGCTCTTTTCTGTTCATCAACAGTCTGTTGGTCACAAACACATACACATGCACATATTAGCTTTAGAGAATACATACATTTATGATACATGTTTAATATGCGTCCCAGTTGTTTTCGAGTTCCAATGATTATCAATATTAAACATTTTATCAAGTATGATTATCAGTACATTACAATCTTTATAACTGTGCATCAAAATTAAAATACACTAAATATTCAAGCCACTGATTATCTATAATTTCTGTTTCTGTATTTTTTCACACTGCACACTATGAACAAGTAATAACATTGCACAGTACACTTCTAGAAATTCATAAGCTACTATGCCAAGTATTTAATTAATATTTGCAGTCATACAGTATTGGAGACAGAGTCTTAAATGATAACTTACCTTTCTCTTGACTCTTGACTGAAATGTGTCTTTATCTTTCCCAGATGCGATGAATTTCAAAGCTTCCTTTTCAGGACAGACTCTTCTGGGTCTCATTTTCCTGTGAAATATTCAAGATCTTTTTAGGGTACACTGCATTTGCCAAAATGAAAAACAATATTTAGAAACAACCACACACAAAAAAATCAATCAATCAATAAATGAACAAATATATTCAGTAAATAGAGATTAAACAGCACTAACATTTACTAAGAGACTACATACAAATTTTAACAGTCTGCATGCATTTTTGACACATTTATTTTTTAAGTATACTATTTACATATTATCAGAATCTAAATTCAGAATGTATAACTTACCTTTTCAGTCTTGAATGGAAAAAAGAGATGAGAAATGGCCTTAGTAGGCTTTGTTGTATGTGGTCCCTTGTAGGCAATGTAGGAATCTCAAAAAGCTGTTTGTCCTTCAAGGTTTTAGAATTTTATTTCACAAAAAAAAAAAAAAAAAATCAATGAAGATTCTGTCAGGAAAACAGTATATATATAACCCCACCCAGCTATCTGGAGCGTGATTGGATGAGACTCAGTTAGTTGTTGGTACTGTTGCGTTGAAGAGCCAGGTGATAATGCTCAGGAATGTAGAGACATTGGTTCCATTAACATATAAAAAGAGAGAACAATCAGTTTACCAGACGCTGCTGGGGGAATTGGGGGATGTGGGGATTCTTTAAAACAAGTCACTTTGACCGGGATTGGTTTGCTTTAAGATTATGTAGTTTGAAAAATACTTTTTAAAAAAAGATTATAAAAGTATTTAAAAGTATTTGTGTTGTATTCAAAGTCTTCTGAAGTCATACAATAAGTTTCTGTGAAAAGTTTCAACATTGAGGTATTAATAACTGAAAATGATTCCACTCCATAAACACAGTCATCATAAAATACAGCTGAATTAGAGTTTGAGATAAAAGACATCAAAACTGACGTAATAAATGTCCCTGTCCACAGCGTTTGTCTGTTGATGCAAAGGTATCTTAATGAAACCAATGAAATACCCTGCACATGGAAAAACTGCACTAAATGGACAAACTAAAAATTGACGCCAAGGGCTCCTGACCAAGAGTCAAGGATTGAGAAAGTGTAAAAAATGGTCCCCAATGAGACTGTGTATTGTGACGCCTGTTTGGTTGCCTTATATTTATCATTATTTAATATTCTGTTTATCTATGAAACAACAATGTTGATAATAACACTAAAACAGCCATTCTTTCCATCAGAAATAGTTAAACTTAAGTAAAAAACATAAGACAGAGTGACTCGTCAGGTCGAGATGCATTGCATAAGAGAATGGCCAGCATGCTGATGACTGGTCATACAGAAGCTGATCATACAGATGACCGGCCATACAGACCGCATCGTACAGACAGTGATCACATCCTGATGTAACCAATCGCTCTCCAGCTGGAGGAAGTGCTGCTTTATAATCACAGAACATTCACTCACTATTAAAATGATTCTGGCTGCTAGAAGGGAGAACATATCCTACAACATGAGTAAGTTCTACATTTTCTAATCACTTATTCTACAAATTTTGCAACTATGTTTAAACATGTTTAACAAAACTGTCTTTACTTTTTTCTTTTAAGAAAAGTCAAGTCAACAGTTCACATTGTTCACTCTAAACAAGAATTTCACTTCATCAGAAAGTACAGTCCTCAAAAAAAAGGTATGTTGCTACTCAATATATTTTGAATATAAAATGTTCTGAATACAAAAATATATACTCCCCAAAACAGAATTGCCACAATCAACAAGAATAATAGATGTCAATCTCATTTCAAGACAAGTAAACCTCTTAGTGTTAGTGTATAGTAATTTGAATATCTTTCAGTTTCAGGGACCAGCTTTAACGTTTAAACCTGTGAATTTTGGCTGTCCATGTTAAAGACTGGAAATGTAACAATAAAATAAACATCCTATAAACAAATTTTTAAGCAATTATGGAACCTCCAAAGATTTGAGCCATAATTAATAATTTGTATTGTATATTTTCTATCAGCTGCATGCAGAATCTGGATTGTTGGGACAGCTACATTGGACGTGGTGAAAAGCGAGCAAGGGAAACCATGGACACCAATCTCAGTGTGTCCTCCCAGGTCCAGTGGTTTGGGGTGACCTCCTTCCTTTCTTCCAACAGTGTCTTAAAGAAAGAACTGAACAAATGAAGATTATGCTTTCTTCAATCGACCCGAGCCACCACTGGAGGAAAGGTGGACAAAGTCAGGAAGTTTGTGAACAATGTGATGGCCAAGTTTGTTCTCTGTGTTAATGGAGCATTGTCCAACATCCACACATAGTGCTTGACAAACCTGAGCTATATTTAAATGATGAGGTTCATTTAAGCCCTAAGGGAAATGATATATATTTTTTAACTGATATTATCCAGTGTTTGAGAGACCACAGACCATAAGCCTGATGCTGGATTGGTGCATGTTATGGGAAAGAAGGTCTCCTGTATTTTTTTTAAGTACCTGTAAAAGTACCCAGCAGTGTGTTCAACAAATGCCTGACTTAATAAAAGTATTCCCCTGACTTACTGCTATGATCTTATTTTATTTATCTAGCATTTAAAAATAAAACAATATACAATGCATAAAATATAAACAGCTTCTTTGTTAAAATGTTGAGTTTTAACCTAAATTTAATAATAATAAATTAATATCTGGTATAATTAAATACTATTTGTATCATTTCATTTATAAAATACACTTAAATGGACCTGCTTTCTTTTCTGTGCTTTGCTTGAATGTCCAAATATCTGCTCGCTGTGAGAGGGCAGGTGATAATGTGGAGGCATTAGTGTTATTAGCATATGAAGAGAGGAGACAATCAGTTTACCAGACAGGGAACTGGGGGTGTGGGGAGTCTTTAAAACAAGTCACTTTGATTCGGATTGATCTGATTTAAGATTATGTAGCTTGAAAAATAATCTGATTTTATTTTACTTTTTTATAATGCACTAGCCAGGAAAGACCATCATATACATTGTAGATACTGATATATATATATGTTTCAATGTTTAGGTCTCCATTTTGTTCACTATTGCATGGTCATTTCTACACAGACTAAACTGTACATGCTAAACTTACACAGCAACAGGTCTGAACCTGAACTGTACTACTAACTTAAAAAGAACACCGCAATTAAAGTCTTTTAAATCATTGATGCAACTTATAAAAATTACATTTTCTGAATGAGGAATTGTTTTATTTTTTTGTGTGGCTTAACGTGGGGTTTTGAGTAGACTTTTCTATTTAAATTATTAATTTAAAGTTTACTCCGTGACGTCACGTTGTTGTTCTAATCGACGTTCAGAAGAATCCGTTCAACACGGCGGATAATCACAAGCGACTGGAGCAAACTTATGGAACAACTTGTAAGTACATCAAAACAATTGTGAAAATGTCTTATTGAATATCACGATAAAGGGATGTTTTTATTTTTGGGAAATGCTGTTTTTACACAGTGCCCAAGTGCTTTTGAATGTGCATTGATTTGGATTCTATTTTAGCATCACTGCTTACAGTATGATGTTCACGTCAAAGAAGGACACTAATCTTAACGTTAGCTGGCATTTCGTCACTAAACGATTTGAATGTCACTGATGTTAACTGTGATGTTTAGGACTGCGTTTATCAAAAGCATTATGAGCAAGTCGATTGTTGAGACCATTTGGTGTCAAATGTTTCTACGCTCATCCTAGCCATACAGTGCTTTTTTGGGGAAATGCCCTGATAAACGTGTGTTTGTTTGTTTTTTGGTCTGTTTCTAAACAACTAGCTTCTAAGAGTACTAATCCAAAATTAGGTTTAAGCTTACACACAGACATGAATATTGTAATATATTAAAATTACAAAAGAAATGTACAAACTTGTAGTAAACCTTTACAAATCTTTCTTAAACTGCAGGCTGAGCTGGATGCTGAATATAACAGAGTGAGCCTCAACACTTAAGGTACTGTAACTTCAAGTTGTGTGAAGTGTCCGAACATAACAGGACACAGACTTGGCTTTCTCTTTTCCAATGTCGGTTAAACACTTTACGTTTTTGTGGTTTTCTAGGTTTCACCATATCAGAGACCTGCAGGATTTCACAGACATTCATGACATTCTAAACATCTGATCTTCATGTGAGGGCAAATCACAAACACTAACTGCCTCCATCACAGTTTTTTTATTATTATAGTTTTTTTTTTTACATGATGTCAACATGAAAGGAGCCCTTCATGCTTTCCCAGTGTACATGTGTGAGAATAAATGTTCTTTAGGACATAAAATGTAAGAATTAACTGCCATAATAGATCTGAAATAAGAGTGGTGGAATTATGACGTCAGAGCTGCGGGTTGCTTTGAGATTTTCATATGTTTTTTTTAATGGAGTTTTTCAATTTATGAATAAAATAATGCCTGTGGTAAACATAACTTGACGATGCTTCTATTTATTTTCTACAGTGTAAACTGCACACACTCACAGCCTAAAACTTTCTTATTTAAATTAAAATTAAATTAAAATTTAAATTTATGCATTTAGCAGACGCTTTTATCCAAAGCGACATACAGTGCATTCAGGCTATCAATTTTTACATATCATGTGTTCCCGGGGAATCAAACCCCCAAACTTGTGCTTGCGTGCTATTTATTAAAAACATTGTTTTTCAAAAATGAACATAACTGCTTCAATATTTGTGTCTGATGTTGTCTACACTGGATGTGACACGATCCCCATCAGTGAACTGATGCTCGTTCTGTTTATGATCAAATACACTGACACTACGTTCGGATGATGTGACACTATAGTGTGATGTCATCAGGTTTACACACACTTTCAGCTCAGCGGGGCACGGCACAACTCTCACCTTCGGTGTAGACACGGTTAGACAGTGTCTGCTCTATTACAAATAATTTATATTTAAATCAATCAATAAATAACCTAAACCTGTGGCATTACAAGATGGAAAATATAGCCTAGAAAATATATTTCCACTTGCTCTGTACTCCGTCCATGACACTGTTTCACTGCAGAGCTGCAGTTTAATCTGAACAGCTCTTAATGCTGAGTGGATGGTTAGATGCATGATGGGCTAGTATAAAAAAACAATAAGGTCTTTCCAGCTTTAAGGTAATTCTGCCTTTTTATATATATCTTGTCTCAGTTTTAAATTTGACTGTTAAATTATAAATAATGACATTTTAATTGCTTTGGAACTACTTCTTTGTCATCTGAATATTGATTTTAAGTAGGGGGAAAATCAATTAAAATTGTAAATCAGATTTTTTTGTGAAAAAATTAGTTTTTTGTTTGTTTGTTTTTTAGGCCATATCGCCCAGCTCTAGAACAATCCCATGGTGAATTACTCTTCTGGGTTCTGATGTTAAAGTTCCCCCCACTCTGTTGGCATTACATATTAATGTCTACTTTAGTCTCTGACGCTAAAGTTTTCCTCTCTGCGCTTATTGCAGAATGAATTGAGCGAGACATCACTGACACAAGCCCCTCTCCTGCTGATTGTGTTATCATGGACAATGAAATGTCCTGCAAGCACTGCAGCTGTGATGAGATGATCTTCCAGTGTTTGACATTCAGAAATACACAGATCGTGCGGTTTAAAAAAGGCTGAATATTTTTTTGAGTTTTTGATTCTTTTTTTAGTTAGTATTTGTAATTTATAAAGTACCAAAATAATTGCTAAATGAAAAACATTATGTATGATAAACAGTTTTAAGTACACTGCACTTAAACATTAAGCAAAAAAAAAAAAAAAAAAAAAAACTTTTTAGCTTGACTTGACTAAATTAATTCATGTAATTATTATAATGTATAATTAAATAAAAAAACATGTAGTTGCTTAAATATTCTTTTTTTTTAGATAATTGGTGTCCACAAAAAAATTGGAGTATTCACAACTTATCAGTTTTTAGAGTGTAGAAGTGATGTGACTAAACACTGGCACACTGGTCCCCTGTTAGATGGTCAAGTGTGATGCTGGTTGACCTTACATTTAGCATCTTCACTATCTGTGTATGCAACGCCAATGTTGATCATAACACTAAAATACCTGTTCAACAAACACTGTAAAAAGATTATAGGGTAAAAAAAAAAACCATATTAATACTACTAGTGAACAATGAAAAGTAATTTAAGTAATTTTTAGTAATATAAGTAATATACTAATATACATTATAGTCAAAATTGTGTATAAAGACAGATAATATGTGTAACTCATTTGTCATTATTACATTCAGAAATAATGTAAAAAATGGCTAAATAGAATTAAACTTAGTAGGCTTCTCATGGCAAAATCAGCTAAATAGACATCACAATTCACCATCTAACTGGGGACCTAAGTCATTCTAACAAAATCTCTTGTGTGTCTATTTCCACACTGCTTAAACTCTCTCATTCTCAACCGGTCACATATTGACAGAAAACACTGTTTCTCCACATGCAGGCGCTCCATGGCTTTGAATGAGAAACCTTTAGCATCAAAATGCAGAATCTATGGGCAAATGTTATTTCCTGATGAAATAATATATTGGGGTATATATACTCATGGGCATTTAGTCCAAGAAAGATTATAAAAGTATTAAAAACTATTTGTGTTGTATTCAAAGTCTTCTGAAGTCATACAATAAGTTTATGTGAAAAGATTCAACATTGAGGTATTAATTGCTGAAAATAATTCCACTCCATAAACACAGTCATACAGCTGAATTTAAGTTTGAGATAAAAGACATCAAAACTGACGTAATAAATGTCCCTGTCCACAGCGTTTGTCTGATGCAAAGGTATCTTAATGAAACCAGTGAAATACCCTGCACATGGAAAAACTGCACTAAATGAACAAACTAAATATTTACGCCAAGGGTTCACTGTAAACTGACATTAAGAACTTTTACTTACAAACTGTTGTTAAAATTAAATTTAAGATTTTAAGATGAAATGTAAGATTTTTTTCAAGCATTTTTTTACAACATCTGCTGAATAGTTAGTAAAATATGCTACTCATGTCAAACAAAATTGTTTTTGACAGAAAAAAAGTTGTTTCATTAAACTCGAAATAATGTAAAATTTGCGTATTAAATGAATAAAAACTATAAACACCGTAGTCCACGATAAACCCTTTAAATTTAACAGTATTCGTCAGTAATAGAATTGTTGAGTTTTAAGCTCCAGAATCTTTATAGTGCGTTTGTTATTCGAGAAAGGGCAAATCAGCCAGACATGTATCACACATCACTATCTAACTGGGGACCAAACTCATTTTATCTAACAAATGCACTCTTTACTATTAAACGTACTGACCTGCAATTGTTACCTTAAAGAGCTCTTTCTGCTGCTTTTACCCATACAATGTCAAAAGTTTTGTTGGTGAAAACTGAAGTGTAAATTTGGTTCAATGATGTTCAATAATTATTTTCACTTCAAAATCAGTTCATTTCAATGTTTCCATGTTTAGGTCACCATTTTGTTCACTACTGCATGGTCATTTCTACACAGACTAAACTGTACATATTAAACGTACACAGCAACAGGTCTGTGCATGTAGTGGTGATTTCTCTAGAGTAAAGCACACTGGTCCCCTGTTAGATGGTGAAGTGTGACGCCTGATTGGCTGACCTTACATTTAACAATATTTCACATTCTCACCATCTCTGAATGCTATGGCAAGGATGATAATACAATGTTACAATATATGTTGATTGTAACATTGATTTAGAAATTTAGCCAAGTGAATATTTTCAAAGTTAACATGAAATTGGCAAGAAATGTCAAAGCAACCAAAGAGATGTCGCAGTTTACCATTTAACAGGGGACCTAAGTGTTCAGATCAACATTAGCACTATTCTATCTATCTGTTCTATCTATCTATCCATCTATCCATCCATCCATCCATCCATCTATCTATCTGTCTGATCAAATTATCATCACTGATAGGACCTTCTCAGGAATGGGTTTTGGTTGCATTCATACGTTGAGAAGTGTATTGGGGTTAAGCCAAGAAAATGTCAAATAAATGTAAAAAAATAATAATTATATATCTATATCTATATATATATATATATATATATATATATATATATATATATAGTTAATTATAAGAGGCATTACCTCTGCCCTTGAACTGTTGACAGCTGGCTGACTCTAATTATATTACTACTTTTTATTACTATTATTATTATTTGAAAAATAAAGAAACTAAGTACTAACAAACTAACTATAATGACACTTCTCAATGTGTCAGTATTATAAGTACATATATGTATATTGTGTATGTATACAGTAAAAACTACATTTATTCAGACACCTTGAACATTTCAAACGCTATCACAGTTTATTTGCTATAGTTTAGATAATGGTAATAAAAGATGACAAGAACTCAGAGTTAACCTGTCAGAACAAATTCATCTTGATAATATCAGATAGCACTTAAGCAAAAAATGGTCAGGTCTATTGTGAGAATAATTTTTATCAAATTTACTGGTAGTCTACTTTATTAGGAATTTTTGGTTATAATATGTCAGTTTTTCAAAATTATATATTGATTGTTGCATTAAAAAAAAAAAAGCACACTGGTCCCGTTAGATGGTGAAGTGTGACGCCTGATTGGCTGACCTTACATTTAACAATATTTCACATTCTGACTATCTGTGCATGCAATGGCAATGTTGATGATAACAATAAAATAACAGTTCTTGACATTCAACATAAACTGTTAAAAAATTTTGGGGTAAAAAATATATAAATAAACCTTTTTTAGCATTAGAGTGAAATAATAATGCTAATAATTCAGACACTATTTTGCCTCACTGTAATGTGGTCCTCTTGGATGTTTGAGAATATGAATGTTTTAAGAGTTTAGGAGTTTAAAAGACTGGTTTGTGTTCAATCTCCTCTCAGAGCCTCTCTGGAACAGCAGGCATTCAGACAATAGAGGAGTGTGAACGACATGCGTGAATTTGCCCTTACAGTTCCTGCCCCAGCCTACAGGGGCGCTGCTGAGAATGAGTATAAACACACACGTCCAGGTCCCCACTTGGTCAAAATTAAAAAAAACTTCACCAGGGGCTTTTTCAGTTGATTTTAGCATGATTTAAGGCATGTCTAACAGGGGACCTGAAAAATGTCCCCTCTTAGCTCAGAGGGGCGGGCGGACGCGGACGCGGACGCGGACGCACACGCACACGCACACGCACACGCACACGCACACGCACACGCACACGCACACGCACACGCACACGCACACGCACACGCACAACAGTTAGCATACAGGTAAGACCTGGTCACGAATGAGACCGGATGCTGACTGAGTGCGTGTGTGGTATTTATAGTGCCGATGTGATTGGATGGTGATGAGGGTCAGGTGGAAGTGATTAGTATTCCGGTGAGGGCATGCATTGTGAATGAGTGGAGGTGGAACCTGGCGTGTTTGTAACAATAGTCAGGTGCGACTTATCAAAATTTATTTGACATGAACCAAGAGAAATGAATCAAGTTAAAACATTACCATCTACAGCCTGGTTATTTTAGAACCAGCAACTTGGTTCTTGGTTCTAAAATAAATGTGATTTATAGTTCAGTGCGACTTATATATGCAACGTATACTTAGGTACGACTTATAATCTGAAAAATACGGACAAGTTAATGAATTAAATTTGAGAAATTTGAGATCACCTTAATTACCTCATTATGTCTTAATTATGTCTGATATCAACTTAATTATGTCCTGCTGAGGTACATCACCTTCTCCACTTTGACCTAAAGCATAAAAGCAAAAACGAGCAGTTCTGGCTCCACCTGTCCTGGCAGGATTGTCCTTTCAGCAGTGCTGCGCTCGCACCGTTGCTATGTGACAGAGTACTGATCCGGAACCTCTGGTGGCTGAATTAGAAAATACTCAAATTAAACTCCCTGTAATTCTCACAGATCTGCAAATATTTCTGCCTATTACCTTACCTTACCTCTCCTGTAATTGTGAAAATTTGCTTTTCCTCCATTTAAAGCTGTTTCCTTAGTGTATAACGTGCTGTTACTTTCAGGTAATAAAATGACAAAATAGTACAATTTGCATAACACATAACACAGTATTTGTCATAATAATCTAAGGAACTGCATTTTGACTTGAAAAGGAAAATACAAAGTCAAATTTGCATGGCCTCTAAAAGGAAAACTAATGGCTGCAATAGGATACAGTACAACTTCAGAGCTAGAAATTTTTCATGTTCTGGGAATGATTTTTAAGTGGCATGTTTTATTTTAGTTCCCAGAATGTTTTCCTAAAAGGTAGGATAATATTCTCTAAAAAACATTCTGAAATGTTCATTGACAACTTTCTTAGAACATTATCCTCTAACATTCTAATAAAACTTCCCATCACAAAAGATACGGACATTGCTCAGAAGTCAAACTGACTGAAAGTGAAAACCCAACCTTTGTTTGATGTCAAGCTCCTCAGTAAATAACTCCAAAAAAGCAGATCCAGTTTCGCTTATAAACCAGACTGATTTTATGTCTGACGTACATTTACAAAAGTTCTTATTGAGATTAACAGAGGTTTAGATGTTGATGTTTATTGAAAATAATGGTTTGGTTTGACGTCATCATTATGGTGATCAGTAGTTAGGCAGTGTGACTCAAACTATTTAATGTTAGTTTTTATTTGGCTGCTATAACTATGTTTGTTACAGCAAAAACAGAGAATGAAAAAGATTTGATCAGGAGATGTTGGCTACTTGATGTTAAAGATTTCATCATGTAATGATCTGATCTCATCTAGAGTCTAATCTGTGCTATTAATTTTGTATTACATAAAATCAACATCTAAGATACAGCAGTTTTAATCAGATAATCTGTATTTCTGTCTGTAATTTTTAAATTACATTGTTCACAAATCATTTTAATTATTGAACAGACACACACAGATATCAAGAATCAGTGTATTAATCTCAATGGTGGCATGCTATATCCTTCAGTGCATTGTGGGAGCCATGGATAAGTTTTGTATGGTGCATGTTGCACCCAGATTACATAACAGCATGGAAAATGTCAACATTGTTGAGATTCATACACTGATTTTTGATGTCTGTGTGGTAAGTTTGTTTTAACTCTCTGATTACAATTCTGCTTGGCCTCAGTCTGTAGAACCATTGCATTGTCATAAAAAATAATGTGCAACTAATAGCATAAATTATACTTAAGAAAATCAGACAATCATACCACTGCATGATGACATTTTTCATCATCAAGCAACCAGCATCATCTAATAATGTGTTCTCAGGCTTTTTTTTTTTTCAAAACATACACCGCTACAGCAGTGAGAGAAAAGCATTAAAAACTCAAGTGCACAATTGTTCAACTAAAGCAAACACGTATCACCATTTATCCGTATCACGTATCAACTATTATTTTTAAATAGACATCAACATCTAAATCTCTGTTAATCTCAATAAGAAATTTCTAAATGTATGACAGAGATAAGTGAAGTTGGAAATACTGTTTTTGGAGTTATTCAAGATGGCAAAGGTTGGGTTTTTACATTCAACCAAAATTTGACACCTGAGAAACATTTGAGTACACATCCAATGTCCAAATGGTATGATTCCTGTGTATCTTAATTTGGATGTTAGGTGATAATGTTCTAATATTGTTATCAATAAACATTTTTGGAATGTTTTTAGAGAATGTTGTCCTACATTTTAGGAGAACATTCTGGAAACTAAAATAAAACTTGCCACTGAAAACATTCCCAGAACATGTAATGTTCTCAGAACATTCTTAGAACAATAACACTCTTAGCTGGGTTAACCAATTAACATAATCTCTGATGATCAAATTAAATATTTACTACCACATATGCCCCCATCACTGACATAAAAGTCAGACAAGAAAGTAACTTAAAAAATGATAGAAAACCAACAGATTTTCAGATAAAACAAATTTCACACTGATGACAAGTGAGGGACATTCACTGATTCCAAAAGAGTAGCCAGGGGTTAAAACTTGATTTTAAGATCAACGTAAACTGCACTTATTTTTATTTCTGGGAAATGTAAGTATCTTCCAAAGCATCTGAAGGGCAGTGCTAAAAAAACAAACAAACAAAACGTTTAAATAATATGTTAAAAAGTTTCAAAATTCCCCCCAACCCCATCAAGTTTCTGTATGTTTTGACCTCAAAATCATACAGTGACTGCTGGAAAGGGTTAAAATATGTGAAAGATAATGGAAAACCAAATAATTTGTGGGACCTGGAGGATTTTTTGAAGAACAGTGGGCATCTTAACTGTTCAGGACAAACAAGGAACTCATGAACAACAGCCGTGGATAGGTAACAATACAAAGTATTAAGAATCAAGCATATGCAAACTTTTGAACATTTTTTGAATATCTTATTCTGGACTGTACTAAATAAAATCCCTCTTATTTTGGTAATATAACATTTTGCAGGAGTATATACACTTTTGTAAACAACTGTACATATATAAATGTCTTTTTTTAAACAGCATTAAACTTTAAGTAAACTTTAAATAAACCATCATTGTTTTGCTGCAGCATTAATCTCATCCAAAGCTGAAATGCCTCAGGAATTGACCTTTTTGACCATTAAAGTCAAGAGACAACCTAATCCAATAAGAAATGGAAATAGATTTATTGCGAAGATGAGATTTGAATCTCTCATGTGATGATTCAGAGGTGCTGTTGTTGTAGATTTCACAGTGACTGCTGGAGGAGGAATCCTGTTGGAAATGAAACAGAGAGACTCTTTCATGGCATAATTTGTCATGCATTATGATCATTTAAAGAAGGGAGAGATGGTCATGAGAGAAAGCGGTTTCCTCAAAACACCTCACATGATGTACTTTACTCATGCTCATGAATCATGTGATCTTGTTTAAGAGGAGACTATTCACAAACCTAACACTGTCTTTTAGGTCCATTCCTACATTTCTGATGTTGTCGTGTTTGGTTTACACTGAAAAATTAAAATTACCTATCAAGAAAAAGTTCAAGTTAAACTCAGTTTTATCTGAAACGTTAAGACTATTTACTTAATACCACATGACCAGTAGACACAGAGAATGCAACAACTTAATATAAAATACAGCATAAAAAAGGACACTACTTAAAATGAGGCTGTCCAGTCTAGTAAGTGAATCCTCTAATACAAATGATATCGTGACAAGATAAATTTTTTTTTTTTTAATTTCTACAGGATAAAGTATTTCCCCTTTCAGTGAAGAATAATTACAAATTATAAATATAAAATATATAAATAGCTAATTAAGCTGTGGCACTGTGAACTTATATGAATAAACAATGAACAACAGTATTTTCTACTACTAAGAATATCATTGATTAGCAAATGGTGTATACAATATATTGCTCATTGTTAGTTTACGTTATTGTATTAACTAATATTAATACCAGATACTTTATTTTACATTGTTACAACAATTAACTGGAAATGGTGTAAACAGGTTTTTGTGTTTTTATTGTCTTATAATTTTTTTTTACAACACATTTAATATAAAAAGTCTTACATAACAGATGGACAGCAAAGAAATATATAAATATTATTAAGAATAGCTACAAAAAAAAACTGAACAGATTCAGCAGGAATTATAACACACAATTAAATGATTAGTAAAATGTCTGAGGCCTTGAATCATGTGGAAGATTAATCATACAAGTTGTGTAAATCTCAAGTAAATCTTCTACTAAACACATGAGATAATCACAGTATAAGTTTGAAAGCATGTGCAAAACTGAGAAACACTGACAAATACACTATCCTTAAAGATACATAATTAACCACATCTCAAGGCTGAACCTCCCGAAAACAAAAACAATAAAAAAAAAAAAAAAAAAAAAAAAAAGTATAACATCTCAAAGCTAGTATTAGTAGTAGTAATAAATCACAAAATAAATATAGTCTTCTATTTTAGGGTTAATGTATTTTCTGGGCTATAGAAATGAGATTGTTGACTCAAACTATGCTGCAGCACAAATCCATATATGTGTGTGTATACACACCAAAAACAAACCGAGAATTTTTCCTTACAATCAGTTGCATTATTACATTTGGAAATTCTTTAAATCAGGAGCTTTCAAACCAGTACTGGAATACCCCCAGCACTGCACATTTTGTATGTCTGATTTAACACACCTGATTCGACTTATCGGCTCATTAGTAGAGACTGAATTGTGTGTGTCCAACGGAGGCATAATAAATGTGCAGTGCTGGGGGTGCTCCAGGAGTGGTTTGAAAACCCCTACATTAAATATACATGGAACTATAGAGAGCATGTGAAGTCACTTTTGATTTTGGTTGAATGTTTACACCACAATTCCTGAAGTAAGAGGAGTTGGACAAAACTTGTGAGCATTTTTCAGATAGTGTGACATGTGGCCGGTGCTGTGATGTTCAATCATTGTTAAATCATTCAGTTAAATTTGACTTTTTTAACCTTAGAGCATCTAGAAAACCAAAGTACAAAACCAAAGTACATGTATGCCAGTCAGGAGTGAATAGAAACTGGAACTTAAAGATATACAGGTGCATCTCAATAAATTAGAATGTCATCGAAAAGTTAATTTCTTTCAATAATTAAACTCAAATTGTGAAACTTGTGTATTAAATATATATATATATATATATATATATATATATGAATTGTTGGCCCTCTTGAAAGTATGTTCATTTACTGTTACATGTACTCCTTACTTTGTAGGGACACCTTTTGCTTTAATTACTGCCTCAATTTGGCATGGCAGTGATCAGTTTGTTGCACTGCTGAGGTGGTATGGAAGCCCAGGTTTCGTTGGCAGTGGACTTCAGCTCATCTGCATTTTTTTGGTCTCTTTATTTCTCATTTTCCTCTTGACAATACCCCATAGATTCTCTATGGGGTTCGGGTCTGGTGAGTTTGCTGGTCAAACACACTAACACCATGGTCGTTTAACCCAGTGGTTCCCAAACCTGTCCTGGAGTACCCCCAACACTGCATGCTTTCTTTGTCTCCCTAATTAAACACATTTGATTCAACTCATCAGCTCATTAACCCATGTGATAATGAGCTGATGAGTTGAATTTAGAACCACTGATTTAACCAACTTTTGGCAGTGTGGACAGGTGCCAAATCCTGCTGGAAAATGAAATCAGCATCTACAAAAGGCTGGTCAGCAGAAGGAAGCATAAAGTGCTCCAAAATTTCTTAGTGAACTTAACACTAGGCTTCAAGCAACATGGTCTGTGAGCTTCTCCACCCTTCCTCCAGACTATAGGACTGTGGTTTCAAAATGAAATACAAAACTTGCTCTTATCTGAAAAGTGGATTTTGGACCACTGGGCAACAGTCCAGTTCTTCTCCTTAGCCCAGGTTGGATGCCTCTGACCTTGTCTGTGGTTCATCAAATTCCTTGACACCTCTGTGTGTGGTGGCTCTTGATGCTGTGACTTCCAAAATTTTTCCTTCCACTCAATTTTCTGTTAACTCTGTGAACAGTCAGCTTCTTTGGTAATGAATGTTTGTGGCTTACCCTCCTTGTGAAGAGTGTCAATGATTGTCTTCTGGACAACTGTCAGATCAGCAGTCTTTCCCCATGATTGTGTAGCCTACTCAACCAAATTGAGAGAATTTTTTTGAAGGCTCAGGAAACTTTTGCAGGTGTTTTGAGTTGATTAGCTGATTGGCATGTTACCATATTCTAATTTGTTGAGATAGTAAATTGGTGGGTTTTTGTTAAATGTGAGCCAAAATCATCACAATCATCACACCTTTATTTATATAGCGCTTTAAACAAAAAAGATTGTGTCAAAACAACTGAACAACATTAAACTACTTCAAAGACTTGAACTACTTCAGTTTGTGTGCATTGAACTGTTATTTATTTAATACATAAGTTTCACAATTTGAGTTGAATTACTGAAATGAATTAACTTTTCCACGACATTCTAATTTATTGAGATGCACTTGTACCTATAATATCACCACATCTGCTTGTAATGAGTATACCTCCAGCTGACACAGAGTTAGGTTTTATGCCATTAGCTAAATTTTAAGTGCAATTTGTTGCCCACCAATACCTGTATGCAGACCAGTGCCTAAGTTGAAGTGTATGGCACGGCTATTGCTTTGTTCAGATCCTCGCTCTGTCACCTTCAGCTTCATGCAGGACTGTTTGTCATCCATGGCTAACATTTCAGGAGGAAGACACCAGCAACACAGACATGACTGAAAAGGAACAGAGGAGGATAAGGAATATTTTTCATGTACACTACAGCAGGAATTAAAACAGATATGCCCAATTGTTCACACTTGCATGAAAAATAAGTTGAGTAATGCCTTAAATATTAGGCAGTAGAATGCAAAAAAAAAAAAAAAAAAAAAAATCTGTGTGAAGTATTCCTAAGTATTGAACATGTTTATTATCAAATCCAGGGAATTTCATTACAGTGCTAAGACATAGCATTTATTATTCTTGTTTTACTGACAACGTCATATAAATGGAATCAACTATTTATACATTATTTAGTAAATAAAAAAATTATTTACTATATTATTTTTTTACAGTTTTACATTATAGCAGTTATCATTATCTGTCTGTCTGTTCTTACTCTGAAGCAGCTCTTGAAGCGCTTGCTAACCATATACAAAGCGATTGGGTTTATGCATGAGTTCACTGATGCCATGTTGATCCCGATATAATCAAGAACCAGGAAGAAACTACAGGTAAACAAACACACAAACAGTTTCATTATTATTAAGACTTTGATTTAACTCAAAAGATAGAGATTAGACTACATGCCGGAACTCTTGTCCTTCAAAAGTTAAATTTAACTGTTGAGAAGAACATTATAGTGTTTCAACAAGAAGATAGATGATGTGTTCTGACCTCAGAAGCTCACAGCGGTTGGGGTCCCTTTCATCATAAATGGTAAGCTTAAGAATACGACTGAGGTGCAGAGGAAGCCAGCACAGTGCAAAGACTAGCACCAGACAGAACACGGTTTTAGCCACCTCACGTCTCTGTAAGGCACAATCATGTCAATTGCTGAATTGTTCTTTTGTTTTAGTTTTTTGACAGTTTTAGTGCATTAAGACACCATGACAAGTAAACCATCTCCAGAGTATTAACAAACTTGTGTAGTGAGTGTATGGTCTCTCTTGAGAGAATATACAGTAAAAAATAATGAAGGACAGAGAGCTCTGACCTGTTTTAGGTGATCACTAAGAACAATTTGGACCCCATTCTTCTTTCGAAGCATTTCACAGGTCATGAGAGTGTAGAAGATAGCAGTACACATCAGCGGCATGCAGAAGTAGAAACTGAAAAGCCACCAATCTTTGGCTGACTTATAAAACTGGAATTTAAGAAAGATCATTATTAACATTCAGTAAGGCAACTTAATCCAGTTATTATGTATCCTGCCTAAAATTTTGTTGATCCAAATATTGTATGACATGCACCATCACAAACAACATGTAGCCTCTTTACAGTAAATATACAAACTGACCTGCATGAACTTGTTTTTCTGCATAGGGTGGAGCAAGCAAATCCTAAGCTGCTCTCCTTTGTAGTCCATTGTGATCATGTCAAAGGCAATGGCCTCTGGCACTGCAAGTATAATGGACAGCACCCATATCATAATGATTTCAATAGCTGTCCATTTAGGGACGCCAATGCCTTTAATGCGGTTCCACGATGCCACTGCTCGAAACCTTTGGGACAAAGTCAGTGCCAGGTTCCAGATTAAATGCTGTTACTAGATATTGAGGTAATAAGAACAAACTAAATACAACAAAATACAGATACCTGTCTATGCTCAGTGCACACAAACTTAGCACTGTAATGCCAACTGATGTCTTTTGTATAAAGGGAACCATTTTGCAAAGTCCAACACCAAATGGCCAATCTTCAGCCAGAAGCTGAAAGACAGGTACTTTTAGGTCAACAAGAGCCAAAATTACACAGAAACAGAACTGAAAATTACAGGAAAAATAAAATAAATACAAAATATAAAATACAAAAAGATTCAGTCAAATATTTCTTAAAGAGCTCTTATGACTAAAGGGTTTTACCAAACCACGCACATTGTTTGAGAAGCTGAGCGACTGCCTAGCAGGGCCTGCTCCAGGCATGAGAAATGGTGGGCTGAGCCCACGTAAATAACTATTGCCCCGTTTCCACCGCAGGAACTAGGGGTGTAACGGTATGCAAAAATCACGGTTCGGTACGTACCTCGGTTTTAAAGTCACGGTTCGGTTCATTTCCGGAACAGTAAGGGAAAGAAATGCAAACATTAAACTGCAGGTTGTTTATTACTATAAAATTTTTTTAACAATTTATTTACATAAATTATAAAATTATAATTATAAATTATAAAATAAATAATAAAATAAAAAAGAATAAAAAATAAAATGCTGCAAAGTTCTCTACTAAATAAAATACTCTCAGTCTCAAACCAATATCATATAATAAAATATAATGAAAAATATATAAATAACTATGATTACAGTGCAGCATTACCAATCCCAGCTTGTAGGCCTGCTCATATTTAAAAAAAAAATATTAATATATTAAAATATATTATAACTTTTCCAAAGTGTAAAGTTGCAGCATTAAAAGTTTCAGTTTTTAGACCTTCTCAGATTTCGTTTTTGCGTTGGACCGATCGGAATTAAGACAAAAGGTATGTTTAATGCTGAATTACAATCGTTTTTTTGCTAGTTGTAGTGATGTTCACACTCCCATGATGCCTTCTGAAAACCTTAGGCCGGTGACACACTGGCATATTGCACCTGTTAAACATAGTCTATTTTGCCGTCAATACTGTTGATGGTGTCCTTTATCAGTAGGCTTTATATTTATGCTCAACATGAAGTATAGATATTGTTGCCGTGAAGACAAGATCCTGGTCTGTCGGCGGTCTCCCTCTATGTCACCTACAGTAGCAGCAGCACGCCAGCGCCGCGTCAGGCACAATTCTGGTGTTTAAAGTCACAGAAAATGTGAAGCAACTGACATGCAGCAGAAACTCCACGCTCACGCCACGAAGCCAGTGTGTCACCGGCCTTAGCATCAGCTGCAGGGCGGGATTTGCGCTGAACACGGAGACTTCCTCCACTTAATATGTTCATTTTGAAAAACTAAAATGTACCTATGTTCCCCAAACAAAATATTGCATTCGGTCATTCAGTACACACGTGCACCATACCGAAAGCCCTGTACCGAAACGGTCCAGTACGAATACACGTACCGTTACACCCCTAGCAGGAACTTTACCCAGGAACTAGGGACTTTGGTCTGGTACTCGGTGTGTTTCCACCACAGGAACCAGGAACTAAATAAAGTTCTGGGTAAAAAAATGCCCCTCAGAAAGTCCCTGCTGGCGAGGTAGTACTTTTGGGGGCGGGACTTGGGCGCTAAACATCCTGATTGGTTGAGTTCAAGCATCATTGGTTGAGTTCAACCACCATTTATTCGGATCATTTTAAAAATATTACTGTTCTTGTGTCATGAAATGGGAAAGTAAGCAAGGGAGGTTAGCAAGATAAGAGATGTGATCCAGATGAGGAGTTAGTGCTTTTCATCTTGATTACAATGATGCTTGAGTATCTGCTAATTTCCCTTCATATTTCCTGGATCATGTGGCCAGGTCACAGGCTTCTGCAGCAGCCTTATTGATCATCAAGCCCCCAGCATGGCACTGCAAAATTTCCTGGATGTCCGGGCTAGGCTTACACTTTCTGGCTGCCTTGTCTGGTATGCCATATCTAGGTCACCCTGATGGGCTTCCTGGTCACCAGGATATCCCCTCTTGCTGAGGGATCAAGTGGGAAGTATAGGTGGCATTTGCGACAACCTTCTTGTGTAATGCTGTCTCAGCCAGTGCTCCCCTCGCCTCAGAGGGTTGTATTTGAGCTTGCCTCTCCCGTTTGCCTCCGTGCTTCCAAGAATTTTTGAACAGATGCTTGGGAAGCTCTTAAATCCATGCTTGGTAGGTGCACACACTAGGCTTTGTTCACATTCTGAAATCCACATAGTGGTAGGTGTGCACGCTGAGCACCCTGCGCACTTTCTAAAATCCACATAGTGGTAAGTGTGTGGTAGTACTAGTAAAGTGCAGTGAAGTGTGCAAGATGTGAATTTAAATTTTATTTATTTACAGAGGTATATGATGTCACACTTGTTGTGCAGCGCATATCCATGAATTAATGTTCTGAAGTGAAGTAAACTTCAACAGATTTCCCCTGCTCAGGGAGTAGGGAGCAATAAACACTGTCTAGAGACAATGTCAATGGGAAGAGAGTTCATGCATGGAGCTCACTTCTAACAAGCTGATTATCTGAATCAGGTGTGTTAACAAAGAGAGACATACAAAATGGGCAAAGCAGAAGGTTAGAAGGTTAAAAAAAAGCAGAGGTATTTCCTGCATGTCATAGCATAGCCCATTCTCCCTTATCAATGTCTGCATTAAATACCTCTGCATTTAATTAATGCTATGTTGATACAGTAAGTATTAAGCATTCCAACACAATCTTAAGTTGAATCATGTAAACATAAAATAATATAAAATGTCTAACTTAACATTCACTACAGACCTTGTATGAAAGTTAAATTGAAACTCGGTATGGTAAACAACTCAAATAACATGTGGATTAGTAATTGATCTCTATAGATTTATGTGAACAGTGGTTTGCATTAAACATAAGCCCTTGCACCACAAATAGAATAAAAAAATCATGTACTGAAACTTTATCGTGCGGCAAGCTCATCGATATCCAGCCACTTGTTTGCATGGATTGTTTCATTAATTCATTTATTTAATCGCTTGCATAGTTGTTTGGTTCATTGTAAGAATCTTCAACTTGGTTCATTCAAGTCAAGGTATTTATAGAGCAATATTGTTTCAAAGCAGCTTCTAGTAAGTTCTGTTACCGCTATAATGGCTTAATTCTTTACACTGAGCACTTTAACTGGACAATATGATGAAATATAACATTAATAAATCAATTAATTAATCAAACACTGCTTGAAAGAGTGTCAACATACTAAAAATAATAAATAAATTAAATTATTAACGTGTTAATGTGTGTTTATTTTGTTCTCAGAATTTTAATAGCATTTAATGATTATGAACATAAAAACATTACAAAACAATTGTTTTATATAATATTAGTAATATACCATAGATGAAACAACAAATCTATGTACATGTAATATAAAAGTACTGGCAATGTTTAGCTTTTGCTGTGTCTGAAATCGCTCACTCGTTCACTCAGTCACTCATTCACTAATACCTATATAGTGTATGGCAGTTGAGTACACTATATCAGAAAGGAGTGGACAAATAAGTGACGGATTCAGACGGTGACGTATATACTGTGCGTGAGACTTGTAGCTGTTGCAAAAACATTGTTATACTGTATGTACTTTTAAATTATGTATCTGATTTTAGAAAAGAATATTAATAGCAATAATACTCAAAATGACTTTATATTGCAATTATACATACCTCCACTTCAGCTTTGTGGTTTCATCAATGTATATAATATTTTTTTTTTAAATGCATTTTATGTTCATAATCATTAAATGCTATTAAAATACTGAGAACAAAAATAAACACACATAAACTCATAATTCATAATTTTATGTATTTATTATCTTTAGCATCTTGACACTGCTCAAGTAGTGCTTTAAACTCATGTAAGGTGGGTGTAGAGTGCCCTCAGGAGACTGTTAATTTTACATCAGAATGAATACTGTGATTAACCGACATTTTTAAATTATCCACCAAAGTATCATCATTTTTGTAAGGTAACAACAATGCCACCTCAGTAAATTAATGAGTTATTGCCTACATAACATATTTTAATGCTCCCGCTCCCACTCACGCTCTCGCTTCCAGCTCCCCTTACGAAAATTAACAATGGTTTTACTACAAAATAAAACCGAAAAAGCATGGTTACTATAGTTAAACAATGGTAACCAAAAATTAACCATAGTTTAACCATGGTATTTGTAGTAAATCTGTGGTTATACAAATGGTAGTCAAAACGGCAAAAAAACATGGTTACTACAGTTTTACTGTAATTAAACCATGGTTAATTTTCATAAGGGTCATCACTACTCCGCGTTGGATAGTGGGAAATAGTGCTTCAGAGAGTGTACATCGGTTGTACACTCGAAATCAGAATTAGTTGTGGGTAAAAAGTAGTGGAAAAATTTAGGGAATAATGAAGTCATTCACTCAGAATTCGGAAAGCGCTACAAAATGGCTGACACCCAATATAGTGCACTATATAGTGGATAGGGAGTGATTTCGGATTCAAGATGTGTTCTTGGCCCACCCCTTTTATCAAGGATGCATCCAGAGGTGATCTGGTATCCCTGATTGCATTTCGCACCAACGATCGTTAATGGCAGAAGAGAAACCCTGCAAGTTTCAAAATTGTATTATTGTGTCATGAAATGCAGTTCTACAAGTATTTCAGGCGAGAATGTAGTTGTTTAAACTCAAATATGTTATTTATTTATAAAGATAGCACCTGTTTGAAAATTTGCTTTGCAAATTTCGGAGATGTGACCTCCAGGCGCTCACCGGGCACTCAGTGCTCATGTATCTGCCGTGAGCAGTCTCACCTCACCTAGTCCGTCTGACATTTGCTGCTGGCTCAGATGTCTCTGTTGTCATTAAACATGAGGTAAAATATGTTTGGGGTAAATCTAACAGATGATCTTTGGTCTCATGAATCTATTATTCTTCCAGTTCATATAGTTTTGATTGAGCACAAGTTATGTTTAATAAATAAGCCTATTTATTTTTTAATCGTAATACAAAGCTGACTTTGTTGCATAGGCTACATTTGACCAAATTGTTTGCTTTTGTCTTTATTTTCTATTACATAAATATCTTATACTTTACTTATTATTTTATGACTATATTGTTCACTAAAACTCACGTTTAACAAAAAAGGATTGTGCTTGTCATATTTAAAGTTATTATAGGCTATACAATGAAGACAATCAGAGTATATGTGCACACACTACCTAAAGCACATATTTTATATTTTAAATGTGGGACAAGGCAGTGGTCTTTTTATTTCATTTTTTTATAATATGGATTTTTGTGAGCATATTATAAATAAACAGGAAAGAGGCAGTGCTATTTGATAAAATTTTTCGTTTCACTGAAATGTATGTAGGCTACGACTACATTTTTGTGGCTATTAATATTTTTTTTATTAAATCGAAAAGAGTCAGTGGTGTTTGATATCATATTTCGTCTTATTGTATACATATAGTGAAGATAACCAGAGTAGCCAGTCAAGTACAATTGCTGTTCCATTTGCAGAATTACCAGACTTGCGAACTTGGTATTGAGAAACGGCTCAAAATTGAATAGTCGAATAAAATCGACAAATCGCAACAGCCCTACTTGGCAGTGTCTCGGGACTCCCAAATTTAAATCAGAAGCATTTCAATTAAATAAGCTTCAGTGGAAAATTTGAATGCTCATTGTGCCAGCGAAGACCTATTTGTCAGATTCCATAAACACTTGTT
The DNA here is from genome assembly GCF_023724105.1 of Carassius gibelio. Lineage (NCBI taxonomy): Eukaryota > Metazoa > Chordata > Actinopteri > Cypriniformes > Cyprinidae > Carassius > Carassius gibelio. The sequence continues at coordinate 18,300,279 of NC_068371.1, forward strand.
AAATTTGCAACAAAAGACACAGAATAAAATATGGAATACAAAAAAAATAAAATAAAAAAATCATGTTTACTTTTCATTTATCTGTTTATTTTTAAGGTCATAAAAGAAGTAAACGTGCTATATATATATATATATATATATATATATATATATATATATATATATATATAATTATTAATATTATTATTTATTTAGCCTATTTATTTTAATGAGAGATTAAATATAAACGGTCATGAAAAATGTGCTTACCTTATAGACGTTAATGGGAATGTCTATGACAATATGCAAAAGATCCCCAAGCGCCAGGCTTGCAATGAGGATATTAGGACCGTTTCGCATGCATTTATTTTTATAAATGATTCTGAGCAGCGTAGAGTTTCCGATTATCCCAACTACAAACACAATGCACGAAACCACGGTGTTAATATACTTGAAAGTATCTCTTATTTCTGTGGGACCTGTGCACATAGGCGGCAAAACTCTTGGTCGTCGAGGCATTGACTCATTGACCACTCTGCCTTGACCAATTGCAGATTTCAGTGTCGGAGACACGAGCGCCGTGGAAAGTTGCCTAGTCCCTGGAGCACTTATCATGACGAAGTTTCCAGTCAGGAGAATGAGCAAAGTAGCAACGCATCTTGATTCCATCATTTGTATGAAACGTTAAACACTATGCTAAAACTGTTTATCAGTTTAATCATTACATTGATTGCCAAATATCTTCAGGCTAGAATTTCAAAGTAGTCCTTTGCTATTGTCAGTTCACGGTAATAAAGCAGATATTTTAACCCTTCGTTTAAGTTATTCGTATAGAATCGAGAGAAAGTCCTTCACGTCTTCTGACAAGTTCGTCCATCAAAACTCCAGAAGACTTAATTCGCGCACATTTCCTTCCAAACGCAAGTATTTCTTTGATATGACCACAACGTTACGTTTAACTGTGTTATCTGCATCTGCGGCGTTTCCTCAGTCATTTGACTCTTTTTCCCACTGGCCCTCCCACATCTATGAAACCCGTTTCCGCCTCAGTTGAGAAAGAAAGAAAGAAAGAAAGAAAGAAAGATAGAAAGAAAGAAAAATAATAATGAGAAACTCTCTAAAAGGTATGACTTAGCTAAATAGGCTACCTCATTATATAGACGATTTCTTATTATAGGAAGAAGAGGAGAAAAATCCCTAAATAGTGAGAAACTATTTTATGATACTTCTTCTTTGTATTTATTTATTTTAATAAAACTTAGTTTTTCATAATGGTTTAAATGGGTTTATCTCACTGACAGAAAATTATTCGTGGCTGTTCATGACTTCAGAAGTCGTCTAAAGGGGCTTTCACACTGACAGTTTAGTGCGGAACGGGGCATAGTTCGCATGAAAAAACGCTAATGTAAACGCTGTCATTGGACCCTGGTGCGCACTGGGGTATCGAACCCGAGACTACCTGGAGAAGGTGGTCTGAGTTCGGTTGCTCCTGAACTGTGGCGCGGTTCGCGTGAATGTGCAAGCAACACGGACTTGGGTGCGCACTTGTTCAGCAAATAAGTATTCCGCGCATGCGTAACACTGTCGATAACATTGTTTCCTCAACACCAGAGAGCCGAGGTTGATTCCGCACACTCCTAAAAGTCAAAATTAAATTAAATTAAATGCAATAATTCTAATTAATTATTATGCTGTTTATAATAGCACCAAAAAAAAAAAAAAAAAATGCAACTATGGTCAGTCACGTTTAGTTCTCCAGGCGTTTAACGCAAACTGCAAACGCACCTGGGTTTGATACAACTATTGAGTGTGAAAGCAGACCAACGCTGCGGTCAGGCAGAATGGAGAAAAAAAAACCTTGAGAGAAACCAGGCTCAGTCGGGGGGCCAATTCTCCTCTGACCAGACTAAACCATCAGTTCAATTCCAGGCTACAGCAAAGTCAGTTTGTGGAGAAGAATCATCTGTTTCCTGCAGAGGTGGGACAAAGTCATCGTTATGCAAGTCACATGTAAGTCTCAAGTCTGCCCTCGAGTCCCGAGTCAAGTTGAGTCAAAGATGAGGCAAGTCCCGAGTCGAGTCAAAAGTCAAAGCCAACAAGTCTCAAGTCGAGTCCAAAGTCCTACCATTTTAGTTTTGAATCAATTCAAGTCCTCTTACAACAGAAATAAAATGTATACAAATCATGTATGTCTGTAAGATTTGTATTTATTTAAACCTCTTTTTATACAATGACATCAATCAAATACAGTAAAAAAATTGAAAATTTAAATTTTCACAAAAAAATGCTTGTATTTCAACAGCATATTGCACTAGAACAATGGCCTGTTTTTGTCTCATGTGTGTTGGAGAGACTGACGTATACATTTGTGTTTATCAGTCTAGCAGCAAGGTAGAAATGGTACTTTAAAAAGGACGTTGACATGATGTTTGCAAGGTTTTCCATCTGAGTGTGCTACACTCATGTACCTCATATAATCCAGGTTCAAAAATACCTATTTTTGTTAGCATGAACCAGCAAGGGAGACATGCTTTTACTGTTTCGTTGATACAGTATGTTACATCCCAAAGGTGCTTAGCATTCATTCAAAACCTACCTTTCTTTGTGCAACTTCAGGTGTTTTACAAAGTTGGAAATTGTGGCAGCTCCGTCTGTAATCTTCGACTTGCATGTTTTGCAAATTGCAACTCTTTTTTTTTTTCAGCTACCTCGTAATTTTTATAGCCAAACAAAACTATCTTTGGTATAATTTTGCCAACTGGCGTGTTGTTTCTTTTTTTTGCGCTTCAGTGGTTGTCTTGCAATGTGCCTGCTTAGATGCTGTCAAATCAAACCAACGTGGGACTACAGTGATTGGATGTCGTGCAGGCAGTGTGCATGCTCTCTGCATGCATACAGGTGGTGCACATTTTTTTCACAGATGCAGATACACTGAGAGCGGCGTGGCCGTGTGAACATTTTTTTCACCCAGGTTTTCATGGGAAGTAGCAAGTCTTCTTGAGTCAAAAGGCGCAATTCCAAGTGAAGTCACGAGTCATTGATGTTAAAGTCCAATTATTATACCTGGCTAATATGGTCATACTTCCTGGTTCTAGTAAGAACTCTAGTTTCTACATTTTGGACTACCTGGACTAGCTGTGAGGAACAACCACCCAATACACTGTAAACCCTAGTAAGTTGAGACTACTCAAATGATTTGAGGAAAGTGGTTGCGTAAGTAAAATTGAGTAATGGCAAAATTGATTCAATTCAATTGTGTTGACCTAATGTTGGTCTCTTCATTGAATTAATGGAAAGGTTCAAGTACAGATAACTTAAAAAGGCAAATAGACTTAACTTAAATTTTATATATTTTATATATAAAACATACGTTTTATATGGTTGTTTACTTGTTTTAACGATTTATAAATGATTTAATACAAATATAAATTTAATACAATAAACTGCTTTATTTGGTTTATACATTTACGTTAATTTAAGAAACATTGCTCACATCAAGCTCATATTTTAGTCACATTAAGACACTTGAACAGCACTTTGAGCTCATATTTCTAACAGTAAGCTCACATTTTAAAAAAAACAGTTAGCTCATTTTTAACAGGAAGCTGCATGTTTAACAGTCATTATTAAAAAACAGTGAGCTCACATTGTTAACTGTCACAGTGTCTGGGTTATCCACTAGATGTCCTCCTTCCCCACGGTGTCTGTCACTTCATTAACCACATTCCTCACATCTCTGCCTAAATCATTGCACCCAGCTGCCACTGGTTATCAATCATTACACTCTGTCAATTCCCCATTAGCGTTTGTCTCCTCCCCTGTGTATTTATACCCGGTCTGTCCTAGTATGTGTCACAGAGTTCTTGTTTAATTAATGTCCATCACTTATCGTGCCCTAGCCTTGTGTCCTTGTTTAATTCATGTTTGGGTATGTTTGGTATTGACCTCAGCCTGGACTGTTTATTCTTTGGATTTGCCCTTAAATAAAGACATACCGACAATTGGATCTTTCTCTGTGGTTTCCTGTATTCCGGCCGTGGCAGAAGGACTCCATCACAGCAAGAGCCAGCGGTATGTCTGCTTATGTCTCCTCCCCAGCCACAGAGTGGGAGAGGGATGGTTTCGAGGGAACTCGCCTGGTGGTTTTCCGGGGGACCAGGGGAGGTCGCAGAGGAGGGAGTGGTCGAGAGGAGGCTCAGCATCCCTCTCAACCATGGCCCCCCTTCGACCCGGGGCTCGTGTGGGATGGATCAGAATCAACGTCTCACCATGGAGGACGGAGAGGGGAGAAGAAGCGCACGTCCACCATGGTAGCCACACTGCCCATGATGGCTGCTAGGCCAGCACAACGCCAGCACAGCGCCACAGCACAAAGTGGTCACCAGTCCAGCGTCATGGTGCAAGATGGCCGCCAGCTCAGCGCCAACACCCAAGATGGCCGCTGACACGTTTTTGGATTATTTCTCCATGCTGTCAAAGATCCTAGAGATTCCCAAAACTGTTCACGTCACGGCTGCTGAGCCAGCGCCACAGCACAAGATGGCCGCTAACCCAGCGCCAATGCCCAAGATGGCCACCCGTCCAGAGTCATGGCCCAAGATGGCCGCCAATCCAGCACCACAGCACAAGATGGCCACCAGCCCAGTACCACAGCACAAGATGGCCGCCAGCTCAGCGTCACAACGCAAGATGGACATCAGCCCAGCACCGCAGCATGGGATGGTTACTAGCCCAGTGCCACAGCACAAGATGTCCGCTAACCCAGCGCCAATGCCCAAGTTGGCCACTGGTCCAGAGCCACGACCCAAGATGGCCACCTGTCCAGAATCCTGGCCCAAGATGGCTGCCAGCCCAGCACCACAGCACAAGATCAAGTACCTTGATTACTTTTAAGAATGCAGAGAGTTCCATGCAGAGAGTCCCATCTTCAACTATCAGATAGATAGATAGATAGATAGATAGAAATAGATAGATAGATAGATAGATAGATAGGATGAGTTTGAATGAGTTTAAATTGATTAGCATCAAAGCTTGATTGAGTCTAATGGGATTTGGAGCTTGGGTCATCTGAACAGATGACAGTTTATGGGATTTTTATGACTTTTAATATAAATTTTTAAGAAAACCGTAACTAAAAACAATCTGAAAAGATATAGCACACCAAGTCAGAACAGTGTGAAGGTCTGACCCGAGTTTGGAGTATGTAGCTTTAACGGTCTAGGAGGAGCTTGTGTCCAAAAATTTTGCGGCCAGAAAAAATAAGAAGAAGAAGAACTAGAAAAAAAAGTTTGTTGAGACAAACTTTAAGTTGGCTTGAGAAAGCCTGACCAGAAAGTTTGAAGAAGTTTAAAGTTAGAAGTTTATAATTTAAAGTTAGATTGATAGATTAGGTTAAAAGAAAGAAATATATATTAGTTAGAGAGAATGACAGATAGATTAGTTAGAAAGAATGATATAGATTAGTTCAAAAGAAAAAATGATAGATACATTAGTTTGACAGAAAGAATGCATGCGACTAATATGTTTCTAGCATGATTAGCAAGTTACTAGTATGTTGTTAGCATGACTAGCATGTTGCTACCATGCTTCTAGCATGACTGGCATGTTTATAGCATGTTTATAGCATGAATAACATGCTGCAAGCATGTTGCTAGCATGTTTCTAGCATGATTAACAAGTTACTAGCATGTGGTTAGCATGATTAGCATGTTGCTAGCATTTTTCTAGCATGACTAGCATGCGACTACCATGTTTCTAGCATGATTAGCATGTTAATAGCATGTTGCTATCATATTGTTATCATGGCTAACATGTTGCTAACATGTTTCTAGCATGATTATCATGTGACTAGCATGTAGCTAACATGCTTCTAACATGATTAGCATGTTGCTAGCATGTCGTTAACATGTTTCTAGCATTATTAGCATGTTGCTACCATGTCGCTAGCATTTTGCTAGCATGATTAGCATGATTTTAGCATGTTTCTAGCATGATTAGCAAGTTACTAGCATGTTGTTAACATGATTACCATGTTTCTAACATTTCTCTAGCATGATTAGCATGCGACTACCATGTTTCTAGCATGATTAGCATGTTAATAACATGTTGCTAGCATATTGTTATCATGGCTAACATGTTGCTAACATGTTTCTAGCATGATTATCATGTGACTAGCATGTAGCTAACATGCTTCTAACATGATTAGCATGTTGCTAGCATGTCGTTAGCATGTTTCTAGCATTATTAGCATGTTGCTACCATGTCGCTAGCATTTTGCTAGCATGATTTTATCATGATTAGCATGTTGCTAGCATGTTTCTAGCATGACTAGCATGCGACTAACATGTTGCTAGCATGATTAGCATATTGTTATCATGGCCAACATGTTGCTAACATGTTTCTAGCATGATTATCATGTGACTAGCATGTAGCTAACATGCTTCTAACATGATTAGCATGTTGCTAGCATGTCGTTAGCATGTTTCTAGCATTATTAGCATGTTGCTACCATGTCGCTAGCATGTTGCTAGCATGATTAGCATGATTTTAGCATGTTGTTAGCATTTTTCTATCATGATTAGCATTTTTCTAGCATGCGACTAGCATGTTGCTAGCATGATTTTATCATGATTAGCATGTTGCTAGCATGTTTCTAGCATTTCTCTAGCATGACTAGCATGCGACTACCATGTTTCTAGCATGATTAGCATGTTAATAGCATGTTGCTAGCATATTGTTATCATGGCTAACATGTTGCTAACATGTTTCTAGCATTATTATCATGTGACTAGCATGTAGCTAACATGCTTCTAACATGATTAGCATGTTGCTAGCATGTCGTTAGCATGTTTCTAGCATTATTAGCATGTTGCTACCATGTCGCTAGCATGTTGCTAGCATGATTAGCATGATTTTAGCATGTTGTTAGCATTTTTCTATCATGATTAGCATTTTTCTAGCATGCGACTAGCATGTTGCTAGCATGATTTTATCATGATTAGCATGTTGTTAGCATGTTTCTAGCATGACTAGCATGCGACTAACATGTTGCTAGCATGATTGGTATGTTGTTAGCATGTTTCTAGCATGCGACTAGCATGTTGCTAGCATGATTAGCATGTTGTTAGCATGTTTCTAGCATGGCTAGCATGGGACTAGCATGTTGCTAGCATGATTTTAGCATGATTAGCATATTGCTAGCATGTTGCTAGCATGTGTCTAGCATGATTAGCATTTGACTTGCATGTTGCTAACATGATTAGCATGTTGTTTGCATGTTTCTAACATGATTAGAATGTTTGCTAGCATGTTTCTAGCATGACTAGCATTCAACTAGCATGTTGCTAGGATGATTAACATGTTGTTAACATGTTTCTAGCATGACTAGCATGCGACTAAAATGTTGCTAACATGTTTCTAGCATGATTAGCATGCGACTAACATGTTTCTAGCATAAATAGCATGTTGCTAGCATGTGCTTTTAGCATGATTAGCATGTTTCTAGCATGATTAGCATGCGACTAGCATGTTTCTAGCATAAATAGCATGTTGCTAGCATGTTTCTAGCATGATTAACATGTTGTTAGCATGGTGCTAACATGATTAACATTTTGTTAGCATGTTTATAGCATTACTAGCATGCGACTAACATGTTGCTATCAGGATTTTAGCATGATTAGCATGTTACTAGCATGTTTCTAGCATGAATAGCATGTTGCTAGTATGTCTCTAGCATGTTGCTAGCATGTTGTTAGCATGACTAGCATGCGACTAACATGTTTCTGGCATGATTTTAGCATGATTAGCATGTTGCTAGCATGTTTAACATGTTGCTAGCATGTTTCTAGCATGTTGCTAGCATGCGACTAGCATGTTGCTAGCATGATTAGCATGTTGTTAGCATGTTTCTAACAGGACTAGCATGCGGCTAGCATGTTTCTGGCATGATTTTAGCATGATTAGCATGTTTCTAGCATGCGACTAGCATTGTTGTTAGCATGATTTCTAGAATGATTAACATGCGACTAGCATGATGAACATGTTGTTAGCATGTCACTAACATGTCTCTAGCATGATTAGCATGTTGCTAGCATGTCGCTTACATGTTTCTAGCATGATTAGCATGCGACTAACATGTTGCTAGCATTATTGTAGCATGATTAGCATTTTGGTAACATGTTTCTAGCGTGATTAACATGTTTCTAGCATGACTAGCATGCAACTAGCATGTTGTTAGCATGTTTCTAGCATGATTAGCATGTTGCTAGCATGTTTCTAGCATGACTAGCATGCGACTAGCATGTTTCTAGCATGATTAGCATGCGACTAGCATGTTTCTAGCATAAATAGCATGTTGATAGCTTGTTTCTAGCATGATTAACATGTTGCTAGCATGGTGCTAACATGATTAACATTTTGTTAGCATGTTTATAGCATTACTAGCATTCAACTAACATGTTGCTATTCGGATTTTAGCATGATTAGCATGTTACTAGCATGTTTCTAGCATGAATAGCATGTTGCTAGCCTGTCTCTAGCATGTTGCTACCATGTTTCTAGCATGTTTGTAGCATGATTAACATGCTGCAAGCATGCTGCAAGCATGTTGCTAGCATGTTGCTAGCATGAATAGCATGTTGCTAGCCTGTCTCTAGCATGTTACTAGCATGTTTCTAGCATGAATAGCATGTTGCTAGCCTGTCTCTAGCATGTTGCTACCATGTTTCTAGCATGTTTGTAGCATGATTAACATGCTGCAAGCATGCTGCAAGCATGTTGCTAGCATGTTGCTAGCATGTTTCTAGGATGACTAGCATGTTTCTATCATGATTAGCATGTTAATACGTGATATGTAAAAATTGATAGCCTGAATGCACTGTAAGTCGCTTTGGATCAAAGGGTCTGCTAAATGCATAAATTTAATTTAATTTAATTTTAATAGCATGTTGCTAGCATATTGTTATCATGACTAACATGTTGCTAGTATATTTCTAGCATTATTAGTATTTGACTAGCACGTTGGTAACATGTTTCAAGCATGATTAACATGTTGTTAACATGTTTCTAACATGATTAGCATGGGACTAGCATGTTGCTAGCTTGATTTTACCATGATTAGCATGTTGCTAGCATGTTTCTAGCATGATTAGTATGTTGCTAGCATGTTTCTAGCATGACTAGCATGCGACTAGCATGTTGCTAGCATGTTTCTAGCATGATTAGCATGTTGCTAGCATTTTTCTATCATGACTAGCATTGCGACTAGCATGTTGCTAGCATGATTTTAGCATGATTAGCATATTATTAGGAGAGATAGAAAGATAGATAGATAGATAGATTTACCATAGTTTACCATGATTTTCCACGATTTACCATAGTTTACCATGATTTACCACGATTTACCATAGTTTACCATGATCTACTATTGTATACCACGATTTACCATGTTCAAGTATGATTTATTGATTCTAGCATGATTTACCATAGTTTACCATGATTTAACATAGTTTACCATGATTTACCACGATTTATCATAGTTTACCATTATTTACCACGATTTACCCTAGTTTACCATGATTTACTATATTATAACACGATTTACCATGTTCACCTATGATTTACTGATTCTAGCATTATTTATCATAGTTTACCATGATTTACCACGATTTTCCGTAGTTTACCACGATTTACTGTAGTATACCACGATTTACCATGTTCAAGTATGATTTACAGATTCTAGTATGATTTATCATAGTTTGCCATGATTTACCATAGTTTACCACGATTTACCATAGTTTACCATGACTTACTATAGTACACCATGATTTACCATGTTCAAGTATGATTTACTGATTCCAGCATGATTTACCATAGTTTAGCATGATTTAACATAGTTTACCATGATTTACCTTGATTTACCATAGTTTACTATTATTTACTATAGTATACCATGATTTACCATGTTCAAGTATGATTTACTATGATTCTAGCATGATTTACCATAGTTTACCACGATTTACCATAGTTTACCACTATCAAGATAGATAGATAGATAGATAGATAGATAGATAGATAGATAGATAGATTAGATGAGTTTGGCTTTCTCAAGCCAACTTAATAATTGTGGTTCCTGACGATACATTGGTGTCCTAAAAAACCAAATGCTAGGTCTATGCAAGACACTAAACACACACACAAACACACATATATACAGGCTTGAGAAAGCCTGACCAGAAGTTTAAAGAAGTTAGAACTTTATAGTTTAAAGTTAGATTGATAGATTAGTTGAAAGAAGAAAGATATATTAGTTAGAAAGAATGACATAGATTAGCTCAAAAGAAAGAATGATAGATAGATTAGTTTGACAGAAAGAATGCATGTGACTAACATGTTTCTAGCATGATTAGCATGCGAATAGCATGTTTTTAGCATGACTAGCATGTCGCTACCATGTTTCTAGCATGTTTATAGCATTATTAACATGCTGCTAGCATGTTGCTAATATGTTTTAGCATGTTTCTAGCATCATAAGCATGTTTATAGCATGTCGTTAACATGTTTCTAGCATGATTAGTATGTTTCTAGCATGACTAGCATGATGCTAGCATGTTGCTAGCATGATTTTGGCATGATTAGCATGATGCTAGCATGTTTGTAGCATGATTAACATGCGACTAGCATGTTGCTAACATGTTTATAACATGACTAGCATGCGACTAGCATGTTCCTAGCATGTTTCTAGCATGATTAACATGTTTCTAGCATGATTAGCATGTTTTTAGCATGTCGCTAGCATGTTTCTATCATGACTAGCATGCGACTAGCATGTTGTTAGCATGTTTCTAGCATGATTAACATGTTGCTAGCATGTTTCTAGCATGATTAACATTTTGCTAGCATGTTGTTAACATGTTTCTAGCATGTTTCTAGCATGATTAACATGTTGCTAGCATGTTGTTAACATGTTTCTAGCATGATTAGCATGCGAATAGCATGTTGCTAGCATGATTAGCATGTCGGTACCATGTCGCTAGCATGTTTCTAACATTTTTCTAGCATGACTGGCATGCGACTTACATGTTGCTAGCTTGATTTTAGCATGATTTTAGCATGATTAGCATGCGACTAGCATGTTTCTAGCATGATTAGCATGTTGCTAACATTTTTCTAGCATGCGACTAGCATGTTGTTCGCATTTTTCTAGCATGATTAGCATGCGACTAGCATTTTGCTAGCATGTTTCTAGCATTACTAGCATGCAACTAGCATTTTGCTAGCATGATTTTAGCATGATTAGCATGTTGCTAGCTTGTTTCTAGCATGACTAGCATGCGACTAGCATGTTGCTAGCCTGATTTTAGTATGATTATCATGGTGCTAGCATGATTTAGCATAGTTTACCATGATTTACCACGATTTACCGTAGTTTACCATGATTTACTATAGTATAGCACCATTTACCATGTTCAAGTATGATTTATTGATTCTAGCATGATTTACCATAGTTTACCATGATTTACCACGATTTACCGTAGTTTACCATGATTTACTATAGTATACCACGATTTGCCATGTTCAAGTATAATTTACTAATTCTAGCATGATTTGCCATAGTTTACCACGATTTACCATAGTTTACCATGATTTACTATAGTATACCACGATTTACCATGTTCAAGTATGATTTACTGATTCTAGCATGATATACCATAGTTTACCATTATTTACCACGATTTACCATGATTTACTATAGTATACTACGATTTACCATGTTCAAGTATGATTTACTGATTCTAGCATGATTTATCATAGTTTACCGTGATTTACCACGATTTACCATAGTTTACCATGATTTACTATAGTATACCAAGATTTGCCATGTTCAAGTTTGATTTATTGATTCTAGCATGATTTATCATAGTTTAGCATGTTTTACCATAGTTTACCATGATTTACCATGATTTACCATAGTTTACCATGATTTACCATGATTTACCATAGTTTACCATGATTTACCATAGCTTACCATGATTTACCACGATTTACCATAGTTTACCATGATTTACTATAGTATACCATGATTTACCATGTTCAAGTATGATTTACTGATTCTAGCATGATTTAGCATAGTTTACCATGATTTACCTTAGTTTACCATTATTTACTATAGTATACCACGATTTACCATGTCCAAGTATGATTTACTATGATTCTAGCATGATTTACCATAGTTTACCATTATTTATGATTTATGATAGATAGATAGATAGATAGATAGATAGATAGATAGATAGATAGATAGATAGATAGATAGATAGATAGATAGATTAGATGAGTTTGAATGAGTTTAAATTGATTAGCATCAAAGCTTGATTGAGTCTAATGGGATTTGGAGCTTGGGTCATCTGAACATCCTGTCAATGAAAGTCTATGGGCATTTTTATGATTTTTATATTAATTTTTAAGAAAACCGTAACTCAAACCAGTCTGAAAAGATATAGCACACCAAGTCAGAACAGTATGAAGGTCTGACCCGAGTTTGGAGTATGTAGCTTGAACGGTCTAGGAGGAGTTAGTGTCCAAAAATTTTCCGGCCAGAAAAATAATAATAACTAGAATTAAAAGTTAGTGAACTAACTTTGATGTTGGCTTGGCCATCTTGGCCATGGGGCAAAAGAGCCACAGTACTTGTGTGCCCAACATTCTTGAGTTGCCCCGCTGCAAAAAATAAAAAATAATAATACCATAAAAAATACACCTGCAACAGTCTTTTTCCATGGTCCCTTGCTGTTTTCTTTTTTAATAAAAAGCCTAGGCTATGATAACATCTACGACAGGGTTGTCTAGCTGAATGCGAAATAAGTCATGCAAAAACCATAATCTCCTAAATACCATTCAATTTAATGTTATTTTAATAGTACTGACAACATATTTTAAGCTATCACACTACTGAAAAATTAAAGAAGGGACAGTATATATAGTATACTTCGGTGAGTCAAGAGCTAAACAAAAAGTCCTGTTTCATTACAAAATACTGTAACTTTTATAAACGTTATACTATCACCACAAAATTTTAATTAATATTTATTAAAAAATAAATATTTCATAAAACTGAAACTTAAATATATTATTTCTATAGGCTATACAAAACAGAAAAGAAAAAAGACTAAATAATAAGGCTGAATAAGCTGATCTATAGCATGTTAAATGGTGGTTGCCTGTCTATGAATGGTACACCCCTCTAAGCACACAGAAGTGGTTTGACCCAAGCAGGGGCGTAGCAACCGGGGGGGACGGGGGGGACACGTCCCCCGCACTTTTAGAAACAGGTGATTCTGACCCCTGCTAATTTTTTTTTTTTTTAGGATCCAGCGTGAATATTTCCTGTAGTGTTCTCAGATTTGTTACTTAGATTTGAGTGAAGTAACATTCAGCCAATCACAGAGCGAATCATCTCCTGGGCGCGTCTGCTATGAGCTTCAAATCTCTTGTTGCTCTTCTGAATTTTCGTTCGTTCGTTTGTTCACTTTGCTATTAGGACGTCTGGGATAAAATGCACCCCAGAAAAAAAGCAAAGGACGATAACATCCTTTTTTCAAACACACACTGTAAGTATGTTACAGTATGTCGCGATGACACGAATCGCGCGATAAAGTTTTCATGTTATGATTTAACCTATTGAACCCGTATGGACCTCGTCACGTCGCGCCGGATTCAGTGTGTTAAATGCTCTCCTAATTGTCGCTTTGGATAAAAGCGTCTGCTAAATAAGACGTAACAATATTATTGGTTTCCGCTGTCTTTTGTTTGTCTACGTGCTGCTCGCGGAGTAAAATTATAATTTCACAATAAATCATATTTGTTTTGCAACGAATATCTTAAAATACTTTATCAAATTTTGTTCTTTTAATTCATAACTGTTACTTTATGTCCTAACTGGTCTGTAGGAAAGGCAGGCTGTGACGTCACTGGCAGAGAGAGGGGGCAGTTGCTCAACCTCTCCAGAATGTGTAACAGGTGAGATTTGTATAAAAAAAGCAGATTGACTATCTTAAAGCTGCGGTAGGGAACTTTTGACGCTCTAGCGGTTAATAAACAGAACTGCTTGCGTCTTGCGGAAGAACATCGTAGCCGGAACTACTTCTCTCTGTTTATGTCTATGAAGAATAACAAAGGTACTGGGTTACTCCGCCGCGGTATCCCCGAAGCAATCTAAAATAGTCCGAATATAAACACTTATTATAGGTGTACCCTAGTGATTCAGGACAAGCTAAAAACACGGTTTGGAAAGTGGATTCATGGTGTACTCGCTTATTATATACATTTTTCTACATTTTGAACACAAACAAAGTTACGGACCGCAGCTCTGATTGGTTATTTTTTACCGGGAGTGATGTATTTCTGCAAATGGCAATAGGACCACTGGGAGGAGCCAGAGGAGCTTGATTTTTTTCACAGATTATCTGTCTCATAATTTTCATAAAATGTATGTTGTATAAAATTACTGTAGATGTAATCTGTATACTCATTTAACACCTGTTTTTGTCCAACTGTTAAAAAGAAAAGTTATTGTTCAAATGTAGTGCAACTGAAATATTGTAAATGTCATAAAATATCTTTATTTCATAAAAAATAAAAAAAAAATTATAGATGGTCTCCCATTGGTCTCAAAGTCCTGCAGTATTTTTACATTTTGAGTATGATTTAACAAAAATAGGTTCCTGTAAGCTATCATGTCATGTTCCCAAATTTGAAAAAGTAAAATGCCAATTGGTATTCTATTTAGAATGTATTATGAACATCAGCTGTCCCCCCCACTTTTAAAATGGCTGCTACGCCCCTGGACCCAAGTCCTCAGCAGCCAATGACACTGACCTGTTCAAACTGATTTTTAAGGCATACTTCACGTGTATTTCACGTGTATTTAACGTGTATTTAAAACGTGAAATACAAGTTAAATACACGCTGATTTTTCACGAGTAAACAACGCGTATTTAACGTGTATTTGACCCTCTTGGCCTTCCATACACATTAGAAGGGAGACGTGAAAAAAGGACATCGCGTACTTTATCACAGAATATTTGTTCGGCAGCACTTGTTTAGTTTAAAAGTAGACATGTCAAGCTTTCTATAGATATATCTCTCATGTCTCTTCGTTGAGTATTCATGGAGTTACAGTTCATTTTAATGACGTGTTTGTAAATGAAGATCAGCGCAGACAAGGTTGAAGACAGCACACCTTGTTTGTTATCTTTATTTTATAAGTGCACAAAGTTTTGTTGTTATTATGTTTGTATCCAAAAAAAAGTAGACCCTTTACAGATTCGATTGATGTATTGCTCTTATCTGTACGTTTAAAACTGAAAATGTTATTTAAGTAATTGTCAGGGTTATCAGCAGAAAATGACTCAAAACGCGTATATGCGTTAATCGACTCCAGAGTTAAAAGGCTGTCTTGACTTTTTTCCTTCCAGTATAAGCTGTATCACGCTGTCAAATTATATGTCATTTTGCACACATAAACATATCAAAAACACCTGAATTCTGCTCTTGTTGTGTTCTAATGGGTGGATTAGTGCTGTGATATTATTTTTGGAATCTCTTAAAAAAATGCTGATGAAGTTCTCATTTCTCTCTCGTCTTTCTCTCTGTTCTTTGGTCAGAGACATAATTTATTAATGAGATATCTGACCCGGTAATAATAACATATGTTGATTTAGCTTGTCAGTGTGAATGAAATGTGTAGCCTATTTATTTGTCTGATCTCGCCCTAAACGCGGCTGTCATGTGACTTTTTTTTCCCTTCGCGATGTCAAATATTGCATTTTGCACACATACACGGCTCAAAAACCCCTGGATTTTTCTCTTAGTGTGTTCTAATTGGTGGATTGTGTGCATTCGCAGGAATATTTATTTTAAGAAGCTCTTAAAAATATATATATAAATGACTTTACCATGTTGTGACGATGGATAACAATTGATGTGAGGTTCAGCCTGACAGATAAAATATCACAATCACATATAAACACTCATTTTCATGTGTATAATATATTCTTCTAATTGTTTTGTGCCGTTTCGCTGCAGTGTTTTAATGTGACAGGCTGTAAATTATCTTCAAGTGTTCAGAGAAATACATCGCGAGCTCGCGGGCAGTTGCGCTGCCGCGAATATATCATGTTATTACTTTAAACAGTTCAGAAACATCTGATTTTAGCTCTTGGTGTGTTCTAACGTGAGGATTGCGTGCAATCGCCGTTTTAAAAGGTCTTAAATAAGAATGAATTCGCTCGTTGTGAGCTCCGTGGAGACAGCAGCAGTGATTCTTCTCTCATCTTTCTGACTGCTCTCTGCCCAGAAATCAATTATTAATGAGCCCTGACCCCTGTAATAATCAGATATGTTGGTTTAGCTTGTCAGTTTGAGGGAAATTGTATTATTTACTTGGTATTTTTAACCGGTTTAAAAGTGAAACGAAACCCGGCCGACTCCTCCCTTAATCTCGGGTATTGCAACTAGGGGCGCAATTTTTCTCAGATAATGTAAGTCTATGGGTAATGTATTTTGACATTTAAAAATTAATTAAAAAAAAAACTTTAAGTCTGATCAGTCTGAAAAGATATAGCAACCAGCACCGCTCTATCCCGCAGGTGTCTGCCGAGTTTGGGGCTTGTGGCTTTAAAGCCCTAGGAGGAGTAGCGTTCAGAATTTCTGTCAGAAAAATAATAATAAGAAAAAGAAGAAGTTTAAATAGCATAACAGTATGTTGGCTTGTTGCCACAAGCCAACATAATAACTAGAATTAAAAGTTAGTGAACTAACTTTGATGTTGGCTTGGCCATCTTGGCCATGGGGCAAAAGAGCCACAGTACTTGTGTGCCCAACATTCTTGAGTTGCCCTGCTGCAAAAAAATAAAATAATAATACCATAAAAAATACACCTGCAACAGTCTTTTTCCATGGTCCCTTGCTTTTTTCTTTTTTAATAAAAAGCCTAGGCTATGATAACAGCTACGACAGGGTTGTCTAGCTGAATGTGAAATAAGTCATGCAAAAACCATAATCTCCTAAATACCATTCAATTTAATCTTATTTTAATAGTACTGACAACATATTTTAAGTTATCACACATTACTGAAAAATTAAAGAAGGGACACTATATATAGTATACTTCGGCGAGTCAAGAGCTAAACAAAAAGTCCTGTTTCATTACAAAATACTGTAACTTTTATAAACTTTATACTATCACCACAACATTTTAATTACTATTCATTATAAAATAAATATTTCATAAAACTGAAACTTAAATATATTATTTCTATAGGCTATACAAAACAGAAAAGAAAAAAGACTAAATAATAAGGCTGAATAAGCTGATCTATAGCATGTTAAATGGTGGTTGCCTGTCTATGAATGGTACACCCCAACCACTAAGCTCACAGAAGTGGTTTGACCCAAGTCCTCAGCAGCCAATGACATTGACCTCTTCAAACTGATTTTTAAGGTGTACTTCAGTGTATTTCACGTGAAATACATGTTAAATACCCGCTGATTTTTCACTTGTAAACAACACTATTTAACACGTTAAATAATATTGGATATAACATTGGAGTAATATAGTATTTTAAGAAGCTCTTAAAAAAATTATAAATGACTTTACCATGTTGTGCAGCACCGATAAATAAATAATATTAAATATGTGTTGTCTACGCATGAAATACACGTATTTAACGTGTTGTTGACTCGTTAAAATTCACGTGTATTTGACCCCGAGACGTGAAAAAAGGACATCGCTTTGTTTTGATATGGATTACTTTATCACAGAATATTTGTTCGGGAGCACTTGTTTAGTTTAAAAGTAGACATGTCAAGCTTTCTATAGATATATCTCTCGTCTCTTCGTTGAGTATTCATGGAGTTACAGTTCATTTTAATGACGTGTTTGTAAATGAAGATCAGCGCAGACCAAGGCTGCAGACAGCACACCTTGTTTGTTATCTTTATTTTATAAGTGCCCAAAGTTTTGTTCTTATTATGTTTGTATCCAAAAAAAGTAGACCCTTCACAGAGACACGTTAAAATTCACGTGTATTTGACCCTCTTGGCCTTCCACACATTAGACGTGAAAAAAGGACATTGCGTTGTTTTGATATGGATTACTTTATCACAGAATATTTGTTCGGCAGCACTTGTTTGGTTTAAAAGTAGACATGTCAAGCTTTCTATAGATATATCTCTGTCTCTTCGTTGAGTATTCATGGAGTTACAGTTACTTTTTTCCCCTCGATGTCAAATGATATTTCGTTTTGCACGGCTCAACAAACACCTGGATTTTGCTCTTGTTTTGTTCTAATGAGTGGATTGTGTGCATTAATATCTTAAGAAGCTCTTAAAAATATATATAAATGACTTTATCATGTTGTGACGATGGATAGCAATTGATGTGACGTTCAGAACTTCAGCCTGACAGATAAAATCACACAAGCACATATAAACACTCATTTTCATGTGTATAATATATTCTTCTAATTGTTTTGTGCCGTTTCGCTGCAGGGTTTTAATGTGAAAGGCTGTGAATTCTCTATTTAGACTTGTTCAGAGAAATACATCGCGAGCTCGCGGACATTTGGCTGCCGCGAATATATCATGTTATTACTTTAAACAGTTCAGAAACATCTGAATTCAGCTATTGGTGTGTTCTAACGTGTGGATTGCGTGCATTCGTCGATATAATTTAATTATAAAAGGTCTTAAATAAGAATGAATTCGCTCGTTGTGAGCTCCGTGGAGACAGCCTGAGCTGAGCAGCCGTGATTCTTCTCTCGTCTTTCTGACTTCTCTCTGCCCAGACATCAAGTATTCATAAGCTGTATCACGCTGTCAAATTATATTTCATTTTGCCCACATAAACAGTTCTAAAACACCTGAATTCTGCTCTTGTTGTGTTCTAATGGGTGGATTAGTGCAATTCGCTGTGATATTATTTTTGGAAGCGCTTAAAAAATGCTGATGTAGCGCTCATTTCTCTCTCGTCATTCTCGCTGTTCTTTGGCCAGAGACATAATTTATAAATGAGATCTGACCCGGTAATAATAACATATGTTGGTTTAGCTTGTCAGTGTGAATGAAATGGGTAGCCTATTTATTTGTCCGATCTCGCCCCGAAACGCGGCTGTCATGTGGACTTCAAGTGTTCAGAGAAATACATCGCGAGCTCGCGGACATTTGGCTGCCGCGAATATATCATGTTACTACTTTAAACAGTTCAGAAACATCTGAATTTAGCTCTTGGTGTGTTCTAACGTGTGGATTGCGTGCAATCGCCGTTTTAAAAGGTCTTAAATAAGAATGAATTCGCTCGTTGTGAGCTCCGTGGAGACAGCCTGAGATGAGCAGCCGTGATTCTTCTCTCGACTGCTCTCTGCCCAGAAATCAATTATTAATGAGCCCTAACCCCTGTATTAATCAGATATGTTAGTTTAGCATGTCAGTTTGAAGGAAATTGTATTATTTACTTGTATTTTTAACGGTTTAAAAGTTAAACGAAACCCGACTCCTCCCCTAAATCTCATTGCAACTGTAGGGGCGCATTTTTTCTCAGACAATGTAAGTCTATGGGTAATGAATTTTGACATTTAAAAATTAATAAAAAAAAAACTTTAAGTCTGATCAGTCTGAAAAGATATAGCAACCAGCACCGCTCTATCCCGCAGGTGTCTGCCGAGTTTGGGGCTTGTGGCTTTAAAACCCTAGGAGGAGTAGCGTTCAGAATTTCTGTCAGAAAAATAATAATAAGAAAAAAAAGAAGAAGAAGAAGAAGTTTAAATAGCATAACAGTATGTTGGCTTGTTGCCAAGCCAACATAATAATAAGAAGTTTAAATAGGATTTCAGTAAGTTGGCTTTCTCAAGCCAACTTAATAATAAGTATGGAGAATAGTAATAGTGATGCCTTGCCTCCTGCAAGCACCACTAATAATACATTTAAATAGGATTTCAGTAAGTTGGCTTTCTCAAGCCAACTTAATAAGTTTAAATAGGATTTCAGTAAGTTGGCTTTCTCAAGTATCATATTGATGAACAATACAACAGACGCATCCTCACTTTCCTCATGATAGTCGGGAAGATTAACTTTTCACAGATTCCCAAAGTTTTATATACATCTTTACGCTTTTGCTCCAGACTGTAGTAAATGTGTTTAATCTCGAGGCTGTGGATTAAAGGTAATACATTAATAATGTTTAGTATCTTGCGTAGACCTATCATTTCATATGACATAACAATGTATCGTCAGGAGCCATGAATATTAATTTTGTGTTGCTTTTATATGTTTTTATGATCCTCAAAAAGATGGTTACCATCGTCTTTCATTAAATGAATCACCAAACACTATGGTTTCAGCTAACAATCTTCTTTTCTGTATTATTGTATTCCTGTATTCTTTAAAAAAAAAAGAAAAAAGTTTAAAAAGTAATGTGTCCAAACTTGACCAGTACTGTATATCTTGGATGGCCTGAGCTTGAGTAATTAAGAGCAAATTAAATTGTTTTCATTATGAGGGTTATAGGAAATCTAATCTGTTATAGTCACTATTAGCTACTAGAGTTTTAATAAATCTTAATCATTTATATATATATATATATATATATATATATATATATATATATATATATATATATATACATATATATATATATATATACAGTACAGACCAAAAGTTTGGAAAATTACTATTTTTAATGTTTTTGAAAGAAGTTTCTTCTGCTCATCAAGCCTGCATTTATTTGATCAAAAATACAGAAAAAACAGTAATATTGTGACATATTATTACAACTTAAAATAATAGTTTTCTTTTTGAATATACTTAAAAAAAATAATTTATTCCTGTGATGCAAAGCTGAATTTTCAGCATCATTACTCCAGCCTTAAGTGTCAGATGTCACATCCAGTCTATCACCTCACATCATTCTAATATTCAGATTTATTATGAGTGTTGGAAACAGTTCTGCTGTCTGATATATTTGATGAATAAAAGGTTAAAAAGAACTGCATTTATAAAAATAAAATAAAAAATTATAATATATATTCTAATAATATATTTTCTTTACTTTCACTTTTTATCAATTTAACACATCCTTGCTGAATAAAGGTATTGATTTTTTTTTATTTTTTTATTTTTTTTTTACTTTTTATTCATCAAAGTATCCTAAAAAAGTACCACTGTCACGGTTCGTGAATGCACCGTCTCCAGCTGTAGTCAGGTTACGTCATGTTGATTGTTTCATGTGGGTGTGGTCGCTGATCACTGATCAGCGGCAGGTGCGGCTAGTTCCCACAGACTATTTAACACCCTGTCTTTCGTTTCCTGTTTGTCTGATCGTTGTTTGTAGATCCTGGTGTTTGATGTCGTGTTCGTGTTGTTCCTGCCTTGCCTTGTCGCCGTTCTGTTCGGATCCTGTTGTCACGCTTGGAATACACTCACCACTGTTGGATTGTCACCGCTGTCATCATCGTTCTACGCACCCCACGTCTCAACTCACCAGTCTGTGCTGCCACCGTGGTTCCTGCGTTACTCTCCGACCTTTCATCATCACCATACTCCTAATAAACTTACTCGTACTTGCATTTGTCTCCTGTCCTCCATTAGCGCCGTTACAGAACGATCAGACCATCATGGAGGCAGCGAGTACTCAAGCTTCATCTCTGGAAGAATTTCTCAGCGCCAGTGTTCGGAGGATGGACTCCCAGGAGAGGACTCTTAACGACACTGGTCGCGCGGTCCAAGCCTTGGTGACGCAGGTGTCCGAGCTCACCCAGCAGTTCCATCTTCTTCGAGCGCCCACTGCGCCACCCACACCGCCCGCTCTCCCGGTACCACCAGTGACCACCTCCCAGCCGGAACCGCGCCTTCCTATCCCGGAAGCATACTCGGGTGAGCCCAACTTTTGTAGAGCATTTCTAACCCGCTGTGATATGCATTTTGCCCTGCAACCCAGGACATTCGCCAACGAGAGGGCGAAAGTGGCCTTTGTGCTCACCTTACTCTCTGGGAGGGCGGCACTATGGGGGACGGCGGTGTGGGAGAACCAGGACCCATGCTGCGACTCGTTCCTGGCGCTCTCCGAGGAGATGAGGCGGGTCTTCGATCGGGCCGTCGCAGGACGGGAGGCGGCCAGGAGGCTGGCGGAGTTACGCCAGAGGGAGAGGTCCGTCTCAGACTTCTCCATCGAATTCAGAACCCTGGCGGCGGAGTGCCATTGGAACGAGGAGGCGCAGTGGGACATGTTCCTGCATGGGCTGGCTGACCGCGTCCAGAGGGAGATCTACGCCCTGGATCTGCCCCCCTCTCTTAATGGACTCATTGAGCTAGCGTTACGGGTGGATGCCGGCCTCACTCGGATGGAGAGGAGGGGGCTGTTCAACACCACATCCAGGGGCCCGGCGGACGGGCGATTCAGCGGCGGAGACGTGGTCAGCCCCACCTACGATCACGAGCCCATGCAGGTAGGGCGAGCTCGGCTTTCCCGGGAGGAGAAGGAGAGGCGGAGATCCCTGGGTCTTTGCATGTACTGCGGGGGAGCCGGACATCAAGCCCAGACCTGTCCAGTAAAAGGCCAAGCCCGGTAGTACGCATGAGGCTACTATCGGGTGGGATCTCTGCCGAGAAGACCTCATCACCACCATCATCTACGCTCCTTCCGGTTAGACTGTGGTGGTCAGCACAGACACACCACTGTCAGGCACTACTGGACTCGGGGGCAGAAGGTAACTTCATGGATCGTCACCTTGCACACAAGCTCCACATTCCCCTCAAGACCCTGCCGCACCACATCACGGTCCACGCCCTCACTGGACAGCAACTCCCCACTATCTCTCACTGCACTGAGGAGATCACACTCATCACCTCTGGCAACCACTCCGAAACTATCTCATTTCACATCCTTGACTCTCCCCTGGCACCCATTGTCCTCGGGCACCCTTGGCTCCTTCTCCATAACCCCAAAGTAGACTGGTCCTCTAATTCCATTTTTTCTTGGTCTCGAAAGTGTCATGAGTCTTGTTTAGTGTCTGCTTGTCCGTCTGTGTCTGTGTCTGTGTTACAGGAGGAGGCGGTGGATTTATCTAACGTGCCCGCTGAGTACCTCCACCTGAAGGAAGTGTTCAGTAAGTCTCAAGCTGCTTCTCTTCCTCCGCATCGTCCTTACGACTGTGCCATAGAGTTATTGTCAGGTAAGTCTCCGCCTAAAGGCAAACTTTATTCACTTTCTGTGCCAGAGAGGGAGGCTATGGAGAAATATATTTCTGATTCTCTAGCTTCCAAATTCATCCGCCCTTCCTCTTCTCCTGCGGGGGCGGGGTTCTTTTTTGTGGGAAAGAAGGACGGATCACTGCGACCTTGTATTGATTACCGAGAGCTGAACAACATCACGGTAAAGAATACTTATCCTTTGCCGTTGATGTCTTCAGCCTTCGAGAGGTTGCAGGGAGCGTCTATTTTCACAAAACTGGACTTACGCAATGCGTATCATTTGGTTCGGATCAGGGAGGGGGATGAATGGAAGACCGCGTTTAACACCCCCAGAGGGCACTTTGAATATTTGGTCATGCCCTTCGGGCTCTCCAACTCCCCAGGGGTCTTCCAGGCACTCGTCAACGACGTGCTGCGAGATATGATTGATCAGTTCATTTATGTCTACCTGGACGACATATTGATTTTTTCTTCTTCTCTCCAGGAACATGTGCAGCACGTCCGACGAGTGCTTCAGAGGTTGCTAGAGAATGGGCTTTTTGTCAAGGCGGAGAAATGCGAGTTTCATGCACAGTCTATTCCATTTTTGGGGTTTATCGTGTCGACTGAGGGAATACGCATGGATCCCGAGAAGGTTAGGGCTGTGGTAGAATGGCCAAGTCCAGATTCCCGTAAGGCCCTACAGAGGTTTCTGGGGTTCGCTAACTTCTACCGGCGTTTCATTCGCAACTTCAGCCAACTAGCCGCGCCTCTGACCGCCTTGACCTCCGCCAGGACTGCTTTCAGGTGGTCAAACACAGCGGAAGCTGCGTTTGCGAAACTGAAGAGCCGTTTCATTTCAGCTCCTATTCTCATTACCCCTGACGCCACACGGCAGTTCGTGGTGGAGGTCGATGCGTCAGAGGTGGGGGTAGGAGCGGTGTTATCCCAACGTTCTCCCTTAGACGACAAGGTCCACCCTTGCGCGTATTTTTCTTATCGTTTATCTCCTGCAGAAAGTAATTACGATATTGGTAACAGAGAATTGTTGGCAGTCAAGATGGCATTGGAGGAATGGCGACACTGGTTAGAAGGATCGGGGGTTCCTTTTATAGTATGGACTGACCACAAGAACTTAGAGTACATTAGCACCGCCAAAAGGTTGAACTCCAGGCAGGCTCGATGGGCACTTTTTTTCGGTCGTTTTGATTTTACTATTTCGTACCGCCCGGGTTCCAAAAATATCAAACCCGATTCCTTGTCTCGTATTTTTGACCATTCCGAACGCCCGTCCACTCCCGAGTGTATTTTTCCTGAGACATTAGTGGTCTCCACTCTCACATGGGAGATCGAATCGAAGGTCAGAACGGCCTTAGAAGGGGTAACGCCTCCGCCCGGGTGCCCACCGAACCGCTTATTTGTGCCGGAGGGATTAAGGTCCAACGTTATCCAGTGGGGACATTGCTCTAATGTGGCTTGCCATCCAGGGGTTAACCGTACTAGATTTTTAGTCAAGCAACGATTCTGGTGGCCACTTATGGCTCGCGACATTCACGATTTTGTTTTGGCTTGCTCGGTATGTGCCACTGGTAAGGCTTCCAATCGGTCCCCGGATGGGTTACTCCAACCGCTGCCGGTACCTTCGAGACCCTGGTCCCATATCGCTCTAGATTTTATTACCGCCCTCCCGCCCTCCCAGGGCAACACGGTTGTTTTAACCGTGGTGGACCGGTTCTCGAAGGCCGCCCATTTTATTCCTTTGGCCAAGTTGCCCTCAGCCAAGGAGACAGCATTGACCGTCATAGACCACGTCTTTCGTTTACATGGCCTCCCGATAGACGTGGTTTCTGACAGGGGACCCCAATTTGTGTCTAAATTTTGGCGAGAATTCTGTAAATTACTGGGAGCGACTGTAAGTCTGTCCTCAGGGTTTCACCCCCAGAGCAATGGCCAGACCGAGAGAGCCAACCAAGATTTGGAAAGGGTGTTGCGATGTTTGGTCTCCAAGAATCCTTCCTCCTGGAGCCAACAATTGTCTATGGTGGAGTACGCCCACAATACCTTACCAGTATCGGCTACGGGCCTATCTCCTTTTGAGTGTAGTGTAGGGTACCAGCCACCAATTTTTCCCAGTATGGAATCCGAGGTTGCGGTCCCCTCCGTTCACGCCTTCGTCCAGAGGTGCCACCGCACTTGGACCAGAGCCCGCGAGACTCTACTCCAAGTGGGGGCGCGCACCAAGGCCAAAGCCGATCGCCACCGGTCTAGGCCTCCCGTATACGTCGTGGGTCAAAAGGTGTGGCTTTCTACTAAGAACATTCCCCTCCGTTCCGTTTCTAATAAACTGGCTCCCAAATTTATCGGCCCGTTTACTGTCACCAAGATCATTAGTCCGGTGACAGTCCGCCTCAAACTCCCTCCGACGTACAGGAGAATTCACCCCACCTTTCATGTATCCAAAATTAAGCCTGTATTTCATTCTCCCATTAATCCGCCTACCCCGGTCCCTCCCCCGCCGCGTCTCGTAGATGGGGAGACCACTTATTTGGTTAATCGTATTCTGGACTCTAGAAGGAGGGGACGCGGATTTCAGTACTTGGTGGACTGGGAGGGTTACGGTCCGGAGGAGAGAAGTTGGGTACCTGCTAGGGACATCCTGGATCATTCCCTTATCGATGATTACAATCGACAGGTAAGAGATTCTGGGGACGCCAGGAGGCGTTCTTAGGAGGAGGGGTACTGTCACGGTTCGTGAATGCACCGTCTCCAGCTGTAGTCAGGTTACGTCATGTTGATTGTTTCATGTGGGTGTGGTCGCTGATCACTGATCAGCGGCAGGTGCGGCTAGTTCCCACAGACTATTTAACACCCTGTCTTTCGTTTCCTGTTTGTCTGATCGTTGTTTGTAGATCCTGGTGTTTAATGTCGAATGTTATTCATTGTCCGTCACTCTTGCCTTGTCGTCTTGTCTTGCTTTCATGTTTATGTTGGATTTGGATTCTGTGGTTTTGACCCTGCCTGGACTGCGTACCCGATTGGATTACCCCTATTAAACTTACATACCTGCACTTGGTTCTCTCGCTTCGTTCCTGCAACGCCGTGCCGTGACAACCACTTGTTCTGAAAAAATATTAAGCAGCAGAACTGTTTCCAACTTTGATAATGAATCATCATATTAGAATGATTTCTAAAGGATCATGTGATGATGATCCTAAAAATTCAGCTTTGCATCACAGAAATAAATAATAATTTAAAGTATAATACATTTAAAAACAATTATTTAAAAATTTAAATGTTAAAAAGCAGAAAAAAACGTTTACAGCCTGTTGCAAAAAATGAGTTTGGTCTATATAGCTAATTTTGCTGTGAGGGAGGTGATTTTTTTTTTTTTTTTTATAACTCAACCGTTTAAATCA
This sequence comes from Carassius gibelio, assembly GCF_023724105.1. NCBI lineage: Eukaryota > Metazoa > Chordata > Actinopteri > Cypriniformes > Cyprinidae > Carassius > Carassius gibelio. The sequence goes on from NC_068371.1 coordinate 18,326,897, forward strand.
TATTAGGCCTTAAAGTTCTGCATAATTAAGGGCGTGGTCACTTGAGTGACAGGTGGATTGCCGCTGCTGTCACCGCTGTCGAGCTAGATGGGCGTGGCTTCAGCAACCAGCTACTGCCTTTTTGAACATTTTCTATTGTCTGTGAGAGTCCCGCGATGTCAAGATGGCGATGGCCCGCTCTGCACACTTTAAGCTTCAAATACGCACTGCAGGAGTCTATGACTGACGTCATAGACACAACGTCCATGTTTTTATATACACAGGTTTAGACACAAGTCCAGTCTGTGCTGAAACGCTGCTGTCAAGTCAAACAAATGTGGGAGGGACCTCCGACCGTGTGACGTCACACGGTCAGACTGGCTCAATTTGAGAAAGGGCAAGACTAGGTTATATACATTTTGAAAGAGAACAATCAGCGTTTTTTTTTTATTTACTCAATCTTATTTTGTTTCTTGCCAAATATTTTGTTCACAAATGTAAATACTGTAAATGTAAGCCTTTCTTTAACCTTTTTCTGGAAGATTTAAAACTGTATCTTTATTTGATTTCTGACTCTTCCAATAAGAAAGCTGTTTTATTACCAAGCTACATTCCTTTGAACAAGTGATAACCACTTGGTCATATCTCCTAGCTTTAACTAAATAAGGAAAGCCATTTTATTTTTTCCTCTTTCTCTTTACGATTTTATTTCAGATTTGTTTTATTTGATATCTTCATAGCAACAGAAGAAAAATCACCAGTCTTCAGGAGGCTCTAACAGCTGCTACACACTAAGTGCAGCTGGAAAAAGCCATCAGACAGGACTTGGAAAAAGAAACTTAATGAGAGAGACACCAGAGCTGCAGCCAGAGATAAAGTCCAAACCCTGACTCGGCAATTCTGCAACATTAAAGAGGAGCTTGACATGGTTCAGAGAGAACTGAAACAGTCCTACCAACTGTGCATGGACTCACGTAAAAGACAGCCTACTGAACATCACACCGCCAGCAGTGCAAACCCCACACCCATAAACAGCTGCAAAGGCGGGAACCGAAGCCTTCTGCTGGACACTTCAAGTTAGCTCCCTGAAAAACAGAAGAAAAAATTATTAAATTCAGGGGAACCTAAATAATGCCTGTGAATGCAATCTGCAGGCAGCCCGAGCTGAAATCCAAATCCTTTCTTTGCAACAGAGACACTGAGGACATCAAAGGAAATGACCCTGAGAGTGGCCTCACCAGCAGCGTAAACAAGCCATCATAAAGGAATTCTCAGACCCAGAGTCTAACATGGACTGATCACTGCCCTATACACCAAACAGGGCAGGCATGAAAATCCCCATGCTTATTTCCACAGACTTTGACGAGCTTAATTCTTACTGGCATGGAGGAGGACACCAGCTTCAAGAGCTTTTTTCCTCCAAAACCTCCATCCTGTTGTAAGTCACCATTTAGGCATTATGGCCTGTCACACAATGTCTAATTAACAACTGCATGACCTGACACAAAAGGCATTTAACCCTCTGAGTTCTAAGGGTATTTTTGGGGCTTGGAGAAGTTTTGTATTGTAAATCACTTGAATAAGGCCATAAAACACATACAGAACATTGGTTCCCGGGACTTCTGAGAACTGGATCTTGTAGCCTAATATTTTTCTTTCTAAATGATGTGAAAATCATCTTTTTACTCACTCACTCACAGAAAACAATATATTGATCTACATTTTCTAAGATACTTTTTGTTTGTAAAATTCATATACGAGTAGGCGTCAACTATCATGAACATCATTGTGATTTACACATGAGAAGACAAAGACCGCATAATGAGCTGCATAATCAGCTTTTCAGTCAGGTGCGTGACTGAGAGGGAAGAGTTACAAGAAAGAATTTCAGGACAAAATAAAATGTATATATTTTTATTTTTGTAGTTTATTTAGAGTATATTTAATTATCCCACAAAATAATTTAATATTCCCTTGCAAGTGCAGCTAAACAGTTTATTAGGGTAACATGGAGTCAGAAGCGTTCGGATCCATATGCAGTACTTTATTAGCAGAATGGTCAAACAGGCAATGATCAGAGGACTGCGTCAGGTATGTAAGAGGATATCCAAAATCAGAACCGGTAACAAGCAGAGGTCAGGGCAGGCAGCAGAGAATCACAGTCGGTATAAACAATCCAAGATCAAACACGGAAGGAATAAACACAGGGAAAATGCTCTGACATGCCAGACAGAACAAAACAACACTCGTTTTCTCGATGCATCAATTACAAACCCTGTCGATTCATATGCATCGATCTTGAAACATGATTTTTGAATCGTGAATCGACGATCTTGGACAGTAATTGATTAAAAATGCTAAGAATTGAATGAATCGCGATTTCTATAGCGGTGCTTTCAAAATGTATACAAATTAAATTACTACACGCACTAATTAATGGAGACCTTGAAGAGTGTTCGTGAATCGTGCCTCTTATCTGTCCTTCACGCGCTCGACTGTTTACCGCCTGTTGAGACTGTCACAGGATTGCGCTCGCGCTCCGTTCGTCTCTGACGCAGCTGACGTGTGATCTGTAGGACTCGTGGCCAGTAATGCTAACGTGAATTAGTTTTATTTTTCTGTAGTTTGTCAATGGCTCTCTGCATCTTACCGACAGAGTTACCGGAGCCATCGACAGCTGTATTTATTGCATGGACGGAGCAGAAATGTAATTCTAAATCATACGCACAGATCCACTGAATGATAAATGTTTCTAAACAATGCGGATTAACCGAATATACGAAGGAAACTTTTAAAATTAACCACAACATTAACAACGACCTTGAAATAAGAGCGCGAGATGTATCTGATAATCAGATGCATGAAAGTAGCGTTTGTTTCATTAGCAAACAGACATCTGGCGTTTTCTCTCAGAATAATTCACTGATGGAGAGGAAATATATCTGCAGCTAAACTGAATAAAAGCAGAATGAACTGACGAAAAAAAAACACAAACAATTTATGAATGATGCAGTGCTAATTGACATTTATTACAGTACTGAAACTATAAAGTATATTTTCTACCTTATTCTGTGCAGAAAATGTAAATAATTGCTAATTTAATGTAGCCTAGTATATAAAACAATCATAAAATTGCCATTAGGAAAAAAAAATATCGATTACAAATGATTGATTATTGTCCAGCAGTGTATTTGATTTATTACAGCTAATTAAAAGTAATGAAAAAAGAAGATAATTCCTTGTAAAAATAAATAAATAAATAAATAATAATAATAATAATAATAATAATTATTATTATTATTATTATTATTATTATTATATAGTCTACATACATAAAATGATTGTATTTGACATTTCTGTCACTTCTGAAATTATGGCTACGCCCCTGGTGTGACAAAATGTTAGCTTATACATAATACTCTTTAAGCTTTTTTTTTTTAAACTTGGCTTACATACATTTTTACGTATGCCATGTCGCATCATTAAACTAGCATTTAACAATGGACAAAAGTTTTTTTTTTTTTTTTACCCTTTGGTTCTCTAACCATAAATGCTACTGTAATTTGCCCCCTGACTAAGTATTTAAATAATTTAGTAGAAGCATTTAAATAATCCCGTGAATGCACTTAAAGAATGCAGAATCAAATCGTTATAATCTAATCGAATCGAATTCAATTGTGAATTGAATCGAATTGAATCGTTCTAAATTTGCAAAAATCGCTCTTGAATCGAACCGAAAACCTATGAATCGTAATCTAATCGAATCGCTGCCTTGCCAAAGATTCACAGCCCTAGAATGGACACAAGAGTCCTGAGTGGAGTGCCCTCTACTGGAGTTCATGGGCACTACAGCTGACGGTCGTGACATAGTCTGGTCAGGTAAGACTGAAACAGAGAACATAAATAGGTTAATGGCGGCCTTTGTGGCCATAACAGGACAGGCAATGAGTTCATAGATGGTCTCCATAGCCATGACAGGACAGGACAAGAGTTCATGGATAGATACTACTGACATCTCCGAAGGTTCTGTAGCAGTTGCCGCCCCCTCTGGAGGTTCCACATTAGTAACAGTCTCCTTGACAGCAACACAACAGGCTGAGAGAACATTGCTGGGTGCAACAGACAGGATGAGACATGGCTCTGGAAGTTCAGCTGAGACATGACGAGCCTCTGGATGATCAGCTGAGACGTGACGAGGCTCTGGATGATCAGCTGAGATGTGACGAGGCTCTGGATGATCAACTGAGATGTGACGAGACTCTGGAAGTTCAATAGTGACTTTACTTGATTTGTAAGGATCAACGGGGACTTGACTTAACTCTGGAATGTGAGTGGTGACTTGACCTGACTCTGAAAGGTCAGCTGTGACTTGGCCTGACTCTGGAAGGTCAGCGGTGGCTTGAATGGACTTTGATTCTGGGCTCGCTGGATGATCAGCTGAGACCTAAGCACAGGATTTTGGGAAATGGAGTTGGAAATGGAAATGGACACAAGAGTCCTGAGTGGAGAGCCCTCTACTGGAGTTCATGGGCACTCCAGCTGACGATCCTGACAATTAGGAAAAATTAAAGCTGACATTCAAAGCTGACTTTTTAGCATTATTGCTTCAGTCACACAAAAAATAAAAAACAATTATTATTATTATTATTATGTGGAGAAGAGTTGAGAATATTTTTTTAAGGTTTTTTTTGGAGCGCTCGAGTACCAAATGGCTTAAAATACTTAAAAGGAGTGCAAATTATTAATTTTTGTGACAATGCAACAATTATCCGATAAGTCAAGTCAAGTGACAGTTCTGTCAGCGAAATGCGAGTGAGTCTTGTATCGCAGCTTGCAGCAGGTAGCTGAAGTGCAGACTAGATGCGCTGATGTGAAGCGCGCTCCGAGAGAGTTTATGGTTTCGAATGAATGATTGAATCTTGTTTGTGTGGATTTATTTTATTATTCAAACCTACAAGCTATGTTGAATAAATGCAGGGATTTACCTCATTATAAACTTGAAAGCTGTGAGAATTATTAAAACCACAGAAATGTAGGACCTGATTAAATATAACTATTACACAGAGATTTGAAAAATACAATTCCACAACTTTTTCAAAATGTTTTTAGGCCTGGAAATTGTTGTTTTAAAATCGCATGGCATATTCATGACCTTACAGACGAGGAGCGTCTCGCTGCAGCTTGCGGTGGACATCCAACCCCGCCCACATCCAAGTGTGACGTCAGACGCCACGCCTATGCCATACCTAAAAATACGTCATCGGGTGATGCCAGGTGAACACCCATGTGTTGTGCGCATGTGCAAAATGGCGGAAGTATGTTTTTTTTTTTTTATTAACATTTTGTCAAAGTACAATTTTAAGACGTAAACAAAATTGAATCAATATGGCGGAAGTATATTGTTTCGGGGATCAAATTAAATAATGTTATCTTTGGTTTTACTAATACAGGTTAAATAAATTGTATTAAATAAATTTAAATAGTACAAATTAAACCTAGGCCACATCTCTAATGTATGGAAGTAAATTAATCCAAACATCTGGTAAAACGCCTGCATTGGTTGATTATACTTAGGCAAATTAATAAAATATTTATACCTTTCGCTGTTAGATTATGTAATGACAAATTCACATATTTTATGATCGATTGTAACATACCTTAGACAATATCAAAGTTAAGTAGACAATTTTGTTTAAGGCATTTTTATTTATCTAATTCTCTAAAAATATGTTTCCTTTATAAAGTGGGAACGTTAGTGATTATATCACTATTTTAATGATAAACATGGGTGTTATGAAATAACTGGAATCCTCCCCTCTTTATTATTATTTTTTTTTATGTGTTTATTTTTCATATTTCATTCATTTTAAATAACTTGGGCAAATTTATATACTTAATTTGGTTTTAAGTATTTTTATTTTCCTTTTAATTATATACAAGAACAATTATGATCCACACACTAATATTTTTTGTATGTGCATGGAAAAAAAAAAGTTTATCACCTCGCAAAATAGAGCAACTACATGTGCATGATAGGATTGACGATTCTCTATATAGACTAAGCTACACATACATAGGCTTAAGTCATTGGTTGCTTTGATAGGTTATGTAAGTAACATAGCATTGACTTTTGGGTCTTTTTACGGATGCATAAAGATCAATAAAAAGACATCCCTTGTTTCACTGGGTATTGTTACATTTATTTCACAAAACAATAATATTCAACAATGTAGAGTAAATAAATTATTATAAATTAAATTACTCCCAGAAACATGGCATTGACTGTCAGCCCCTGTTCATAAATACATTTTAATAAGAATGTTTCCATATCCTCGCGATTGTCAAAGACAAACACACAGGCATCCCTTGCTTTCTCAGTCTCTCCTTTCAGGTAGTCTTTGATTATATTAGACTGTTTTTCTTCGTCCATCTGGAGAAATTCAGGCTCTGTCACCTCTCCATGGAACAGCTCACAGTGGCTCTGAACCCAGCACCATGCTACACCAATGTCCCTTATGTTCCTCTTCGAACTTCCTCTTTGATCTTCTGTTGAAAGTACAAAATAAATGTTTGTGGGGTAAATCTAAAATTACTATAATTATTTTCACAAAAAAAAAAAAAAAAAAGTTTTTACCTCATCACTGTCATCTTGACCCATCACAGTTTCCGTACTAGCTGGCTGTTTGGTGATGGTGGACTCTGACAACTTAAAGACAGACTCAAAGGTTAGGTAAATGGACCATATGTAGAGCATATTTTTAGTATTTCCAACCACTCAAAGCATTCAACACATTTCTAAACATTCAACATTGTGGCCCCTCCAAAGTTTAGTTACTGCTTAACATTCTAGGAGGAAACATTTAGTGTGTCTGGGTAGTTTGGATGCAGAAGAATCCATTTAATTTAATTTCATTAACCAGTTGTGTGTACCTTGGATGTGACATGTTTTGCAAGAGCAAACGACACCACCACCTTCGGAGCTGAGGGATGTCATCCTAACAGATAAAACACAAAATAAAAAAACTGAGAATGCATTAAAAAAAACTTCTGGAAAAAAATAAATAATTAAAAAAGAAAACCTTCCAAAAGAAAATTTGAGGTAATCACCTGGCTAAAGTCAAATGTCCAGTCCAGTGCTATATAGAGTGCATACTGAAACAGACAACAAATACCATTGAGAAAATTCAAATATTGAAATTAACGGACACCAATTTTCGACCGTATTCATCTAAATATTGCATGTAAACTAAACTAAACTTTTGCCATCACCATAACTGCTCAGAATCTGTAATTCACAGCTTACCATCAGCATGAACAGACCACAAACCAATCCCTATCTCTGGGTTGGAATATTCTATCAAATATTTAAATATATAATTATTATTTTTTTATACATAAAACTACAGAACAAGGACTGAAAAAAAAAACAACAACTGATGATTGCATTCTTGTACCTTGGTTTTAATGATCTTCCATGGGCCATTCATTTTAAGATGAAGTAACCTGTAGGATTGTAGAAAAAAAAAATAACAAAAGTGTAGAGTGTACACAGCAAGTTACAAAACACACATAGATAAATAACAATAATATTCTCATCACTTTAGTGGTTCCCAAGAAACTAACAGTTCATCTTGTTCTTTGAGATTCACATACATATTTAGATTATACAACATACATATACATGCATATATGATTTAAAAACACAAAAACCAATCATTATCTAAAGACATGCTCTCACCATACCTCCATGCTCCACTGCATGACCTATGTGGTTCTCTAGGTGAAGTGTAAAAGAGAACTTGTCTTCAGTGGTGAAACTGCAGCAGGGACATTCAAACCCCCCATTACGGCAGATTTGGATTTGGATCAGGTTTGGACTGCAGAGGTGTAGGATACTGTAAAACATGATAAATATTATGTGTATTAATATAGAAGGATACAAAGATTTGCCACGAACAGAGAGTTATCAAGTAAGACGTAGTGAAATTTTGTGGTTACTCAAACAAGTTATTGTGCAAGAGTTGTCAGTGTATATCATTAAATGGTAACACTTTAAAATAATGGTCCGTTGTTAATAAGTAACTACGCAGGAAGTAATAGGTAGTACTACATTAACACTTAACTTAATACTATTAACTAATATAGAAGCAAGATTAACTAAGCAGTAAGTAATAGCTCATTTAGGACATAGGTAAGAGAGAATATAGTATACCATGTGTCAGAATTTGATTGATGAGGGTCATAAAAAGCCATCTGTTCTGGACACCTGTTTGTACACCCCCCACCCCTCCCCTCCCTGTACACCCCGGTGACCTAGATATGAACTTACGACCCTAAGAAGGAATTTCGGTGAGGGAGGGTGAAAATGTGTTGGGATCTATGTGCTTTTTTTTTTTTTTTAAACTGTGGAAAGGGTTGAAATCATTAAAATGGTATAAGGGAAGTTTTTATTAAGGTTTTAAGTACATAGTGCATTTCAAGAAAAAAGGTTATAACACTGTTTTCGTAGTTGGAAAAGTGTAAAACGTTGTTAAAGTTGTAACAAATAAAAAAGAAAACTACTGGTTATTTATCTAAAACAACTAAACAAGTCAAAACTATCAGATGTGTTTTCGTTAAGAAACACGTGAAAAATATGTGAGAGCTTGTAAAAATTTAAAAAGGTGTTTTGTTACCAGCTAGAAAAGAAAGCATTTAGCATTTGTACCTTACCTCAAACTAAAAAAGAAATGAATGTAAAGCGGCGATACAAACCAGAAAAATTGGTGTTTGTCACGATGTTATAAAAAGTTAAAAACAAAAGAAAAAAGATGGTAGGCATTACGCGGATCAAAAATAAAATCCATCAGACAAGATACTTCAAATCAAATCTATGTTGTACTTTACCACTAACTACAACTTTAAAAATCTAGACTATTACTGACAGAGAGTTAGACGAAATAAAAAAAGATCTCACACCAAAGTGTCAAGGCATCTCCGTTGAGCGATCCTGACAGCATCGCAGACACACTTAGAATGAGGCTCGGGGGAATGCTCCGGAAAAAAACCACGCCTCCACCGCTAGAGACTGCCCCCGCTGTAGGCGTGATAGCAGCGTCAAATAGATTTAAATGTTAAAATAATTAAACTAAGTAGTTTTTAATAAATAGACATCAGTCCTTAATTAGTGAAAACTTTAAATCCGTTTAAACATAAGATCAATTTGTACTTTTTAAATGATGTAGCTTTATGCGATTTTTATTTACTTTTAGTCTTAAAAAATACAAAATAAAAAATAATAATAAAAAACAGCACTGAAAAAAGCATTATTTGTTTTTAATGTATTAAGTTAATTACTCTAATCTACGACTAGTCTAAATTTAGACTATTGCCGTCGATATATCTTTTATTTTTGTCAAGCTTAATTTCTCAAGCTATGACAATTAACACACAAACACAAACACACTTTCCTTCTGTCCAGTTTGTAAGTTTGTGTCGCGTTATCTAGTAAATAAAACAGACATATGTAGTTAAAAGTAGTCGGTTAACAATATGACAGGGAAGAAATATCTCGTCTCAGGTCGTGCAGCGAAACGTTACCGCGCATCAGCGGGTGTAAAAACATCTAAAGGTTTTCGGGGGTTTGCAACTCAACTGTAATCTAATTAGTTTTCCGGGGGGTTCTGGTGTTGTAAATAGTGCGCTACAGGTCAGCTAAAGTTTAAAAAAAAAAATGTGTGTGATCAAATTCAGTGATCAAAGGCGCGACAATTTCAAATTTATGGCTTAGGTCTGTGATCGTGAGGTTATCTGACAGTTCATTTAGTGGGTCAAATGGATGTGAAATCTTTTAACAAGTCAGACCATATAGGAATATGTAGTTTAATTCGAGTTAATTTAGTTTATTTTAGTTACATTTATAATTTTTATTAACCCCTAGATCTTTCAACCTCAACATAAATGTACCGAGAATGCAAACAAGTACACAAACACTCTCTCACACACACACACACACACACACACACACACACTTACTTTCCTTCTGCCGAGTTTGTCGTGTTATCTAGTAATTAAACCATACATATGTAGTTAAAAGTATCACCCATTTAACAATATGACAGGTAAGAAATATCTCGTCTCAGATTGAAACGTGACAAACTTAGTAGTGATTCTTTAAATCCTGTTTATCAACTCTTTGAGATACTTAATCATTGAAACATTTCTATAGTCACATCTTTATTTAACATTTTCTAAAATGAGATCTGGTTTATTTCTATATTAAGTGTAAGTAAGTTGTATTCTTTTGTTGTCATATCTTTTACTTTTTATTAAAATAGGTTCAACTGATTCAGGAAGATCACATTTAACACAAAGTCCAGACACATGTTTTTCCTTTTACAAATAATGACTGATTAAGTGCAATGTGTCCAATTCTATGGCGAGAGCTTCCTTTCTATCCCCAAAATTCTCCTTTCATTAAATTTGATGTCTGACATTTTAATGTTTTTATCTGATCCACTACCTTCTATTCCTATATGTGCAGGTATCTATACAAAATAAATATTTGTTTTTGGTTGTATTCTGAACAAACTCTGTAAAATGAATGACAAATTGTCTTGTTGAAGATTCGCCACACTTTAAACTTGGTAGTACTGCAAATGAGTCTGAACATATGACTACTTTAGGTATATTAATGTGTTCAACCCACTGAAGAGCCAAAAATATGACAATCATTTCTGTAGTATAAACAGACGGATGATTAGATGTTCTTTCAGGTATTCTTTATCTACCCACTTGGAACATATGTGTCCTGTTTCAGGATCTTTAGATACATCTATGTATATGAGTTACTTTAAAACTATATGCTCTTTATTTTTCATCTAAACAAAAGTCCTTGATGTTTTATTTTATTTTTAATAAGCCACTCACACTTACTTTAGTAGCCTAAATCATTGAATATGTCTTTTATTTTGTCAATATTAACTTCTGGCACGAAATTCTACATTCATAAATGTATGTTTTTCAAAATCCTCATGTTTAGTGTCATTTAAAGAGGAATTTGTGATGTATTTGGAGACGTTAAAAGAAATGAAAAGTCTCAAAGCAAGATTTTTGTATTCTTCATTAAAGGACATTGGTTTTTCTTAATGTGAAAATCTGTTACTCCCCTACTTTTTTTGTTCTTTATCTTTTTCTTCAGTGTTGTTATATTTATTATACAGTTTATTTTGTTTTATGATGTACAGAGTGTGAACGAAAATTGAGTGTAATCTCAGACCGTATTTGTAAATCTACCAGTAATGTACGCCTTTACGTTTTTAATGTTTAAAGCATCGAATAAAAAAGAAAAAACACCCACTAACACATCCCCCTAACACCTCCCTAATAACGTTGGTCACAAAGGTTTGAATGTATGTTAAAAGAGTTAAACAAAGTAACGTTTTTAATAAAAAAAACATCAGTTCTTATTTGATGAAAACATTCTACCTGGTTTTAATATTAGACCGATGTTTTTACTTTAAAATTAGGTCAACCTATACCATTTTATTTTCATCTCAACAAAAATTCCTTGTTGGAAATTTTTTTTTGTTTTATTTCATTTTAATAAGTCACTCACACATACTTTAGTAGTCTAAATCCTTGAATACGTCTTTTATTTTGTCAGTATTTACTTCTATCATTGCTATATCGTTGCTATATCAATTAAAACATGCGTTTAGGCATACACAAATCTAACTGGAATGAAATGTTTTAGAATGTCTTTGATTTTTTTGCCAAAGAAACTCTAACAACATTACAGGAGAGGATAAATATTTCATCTCAAGTAGTGCGTAGAAACGCGTCTGGTATCTGGAATCTGATGTCTTTGTGTTTACTGTTATAACCATGTCAGCGAAGATTGTAAAACATCTAAAGGTTTTTGGGGTTTGCAACTCAGCTGTTATCTAATTAGTTTTCCGGGGGTTCTGGTGTTTTAAATGGTGTGCTGAAGGTCAGCTAAAGTAAAAAAAAAAAAAAATTGTATTTATTCAGTGATCAAAGGGTGACAATTTCAACTTTATGGCTTAGGCCTGTGATCGCAAGGTTAGCTGAAAGTTCATTTACTGGTCAAAAGGACGTGAAATCTTTTAACAAGTCAGACCATATAGGAAGATGTAGTTTAATTCGAGTTAATTAGGGCCCGAGCACCGATGGTGTGAGGACCCTCTTGGAATTGCTCCGTTTATTATTATTATTATTATTATTATTAGGGCCCGAGCACCGATGGTGTGAGGACCCTCTTGGAATTGCTCCGTTTATTATTAGGGCCCGAGCACCGATGGTGTGAGGACCCTCTTGGAATTGCTCTGTTTATTATTATTATTATTATTATTAGGGCCCGAGCACCGATGGTGTGAGGACCCTCTTGGAATTGCTCCGTTTATTAGGGCCCGAGCACCGATGGTGTGAGGACCCTCTTGGAATTGCTCCATTTATTATTAGGGCTCAAGCCTGGAGGGCGAGAGCCCTATTGTTTTCCTTAGGATTATTTTTTATTAGGGCTCAAGCCCGAAGGGGCGAAGAGCCCTATTGTTCTTTTAAGGATTATTCTTCTTCTTATTATTTTTTTTATTTTTTATTAAACATTCCGGGGGTTTTTAGGGGCCTTAACATGCTCAAAAACTCTTAAAAATTGGCACACACATTGGAATCTGCGGCCATCAGGACGCTGCAGAGGCTGGGACCCGGGCGTGGCACAGGGACTCTACAGCGCCCCCTGGAACACCTTCAGAAATCTTGAACCATAGCTCACACACACTTGCATGTATTTATATGAAACTCGGTACACTTATAGATCTCATTAAGCCGAACAACTTTCACACTTTATGTCTTAGGCTCCGCCCAACAGGAAGTCAACTATTCAGGGCTGTTTAAAAAAAGCATGCTCTGGAATTTGAAATACTCCTCTGAGGTTTTCAACCCGTTCGTCACGAAACTCGGTGAACATGATCTCAAGACATTGGGGATGAAAAATTGCGAGGGGATTTTTGATATCTCGAACGGTTTGCCCGTGGTGAGGCGTTGAAATTATGGCGAGAAATGAGAAACAGGAAATGTCTAATAACGTCCACATACATTTCCTGAATTTGATCAAACTTCATTGGTTTGTTCGTTGTATGATACCGATCGTATATATGTGACTATTAAGAGTCAACGTTATAGCGCCACCAACTGGCAGCAGGAAGTGAGTCATTTTCAAAATGTTTTGAATTTAGCATCTTATTTTTACTCGATTTCCTTAAAACTTCATCAGAATAATGACAAAACACGGCCGGTGTAAATCTGTTGTGGGGATATTGATATCTAATATGGCGTTGCCATGGCAACGTGTCAAACTTGAATGTTCTGTTATGGTGAGTTTGAGGCAGACAACAAGCTCAGACTTACATGAAACTCAAAATACATATCGGTATTATTGATAGCTAGACAATGGCAAAAGCTTTTAAAAGGGCGTGAAGGAGGCACGCTATAGCGCCACCTTTTGTCAAAAGTGGGGGGGTTAGTTTTAGCTACAGACACAAAACTTGGTACATAAATTGTTCTAATCAAGACGGACAACTTTCTAATTCACAGTCATAAGCTACGATCAACAGGAAGTCGGCTATTTTGATTTGAATGTGTATTTTTGAGATTTTACAGTTGTGAATTAATGCATACTCCTCACAGGGGAAGTACACTATACACACCAAACTTTGTCTACATGAAGAAAAACCATTGAGGAACTTAAATTGCGAACGGATTTTGGTTAGCTTGAACGGTTTTGTCGTGGTGAATTTTTGAAATGACAGTAAAAAGGGAAACATTAATTGTCTTGTATGTTTAAATTGCAGCTTCCAAACACTTCAAAGCATTTTTTTATACAAAGATCAAATCATTCTGAGGAAATATGCATAGTTTCACGACTTTACAACACTGTATGGATAAAAGAAAATTAAAAAACTGTCAGACTTCTCAACTGACATGATCTCACTCTGGCCACCCTGTCTGTGTGAGGGAAGGGAGGGGGAGAGGGAGGGGGAGTGTGAGGGGGTTGGTGACTGTGACAGTGTGTGTGGACTGTAGGGAGGGGCTGTCTGGCAGAGAGAGAGAGAGAGAGACCTAATCATCCCTTTAATAATCAGGAAAAAAAAAATTGTATTTTAAATTGTTATTGTTTTTGTTGTTGCTAATGGTGGTGTTTTTTCCTTACATTACAGGTTAAGAAATCTCTTAGGCCTTATCCTTTTCTGACAGTTTTAGGGATTTAAAAACATCCTAAGAACCCTAATTTGTGCTGCAAATAATAATTTCAAACTCATTTGATACTGACCTATGACAACCTGTGACGTGACATGACATTTATTAATCTCATGGATGTAACAGTAAAACTCTTCAACTGACAGATAAAGCTGCAATGCAAGCAAAACTATTTCACAAATGCTTATAGGTCATTAAAATCATTACAAAACACTAATACATTATTTAAGGATTTGGTAACACTGTAAAATAATGTCTAATTTGTTAACATTATGCAGTATAACATAGTATGCAGTCTTCGTAGGGCACCAACTCCCAGAGGGGGCACCATCCCAGTTGCTCAAAAAAAAAACAAAAAAAAAAACATGCGCCATTCTCCCATCCGCGCTCGCGACCGCTCACACCTCATGTTTGCGGCTGAATGTTCGTAATTGATGGATGGACATCTATGCCTGGGTATAGGACATCAGCAATCCGGCACAGAGAAAAGAAAACTAAAGAAAATAAAACAGGCATAAAGTTGTCTTGACATTGGACTTTCTAGAGTCTCAAATTTAGGGCCGGTCTCTAAAGTTACATGTGATATTGTTATACACTTTTCTAACGTCAGTAGCATTTGAAGAGAATGACTTACAGTCATAAAAACAACTGTAATTGTTCATCTAGGTGACAGCTATAATGCACAATTAAATTGAATGTTTGATATTTATTACAACAAACTGTAAGTCATATGTAAATTATGCTACTTTTTCACATGGGCTCAAATGCAAATTTGAAGCTCAATAGCATTTGAGAAGAAAGACTTGCAGTCACAAAGCGATTGTAATGTGTTCATATAGGTGTCAGCTACAATGCACACCTTATACATTTTTTATAAATATTAAAATAAAGTGTTACTAAAGTTATATATATTGTTCTGTGTATGTGATTTCAAAGTCTAGATTGGTCGGATTAACCCTTTAACTGCCGCATCCCTTAAAACTGATTGTCAGAGGGTTACTGTAAATGCTTATGCCCGCTGGGCACAGTTATCCTGATGCCACCGGGGTGGGGTTGCACTGATGGCTTGAGCCCGACATCGCTGCTTGCAGCTATATTTATTATTATTTATTTATTTTTTTTCTAACGTTACGGGGGCTTTTGGGGTCCTTAACATGCTCGAAAACTCTTGAAAATTGGCACACAGATTGGAACCTGCGGCCATTAGGGTCGGGCAGAGACTGATACACGGGCGTGGCACAGGGGCTCTACAGCGCCCCCTGGAATACTGAGGGCCATATAACACACATACTTGCACGTAGACACATGAAACTCGGTACACATGTAGATCTCATTAAACCAAACAACTTTCGTACTGCATGTCATAGGCTCCGCCCAACAGGAAGTTGGCTATTTAGGGTTTATTATTCATATTTTTGGTCAAAGTTGTGGGGGCTTTTGGGGTCCCTAACATACTCAAAAACTCTTGAAAATTTCCACACACTTTGGAATCTGTGCCCTTTAGGAGCCTGCAGAGGCTGGGACCCGGGCGTGGCACAGGGGCTCTACGGCGCCCCCTGGAACACAGTCATAAATGTTGATGTATAGCTCACACATACTTGCACATATTCATATGAAACTCAGTACACATATAGATCTCATTGTGCCAAACAATTTTCGTATTGCATGTCATTGGGCTCCGCCCAACAGGAAGTCAGCTATTTAGAGTTATGTAAAAAGCGCATGCTCTGGAATTTGATATACTTGTCATAGGTTTTTTACTTGTTTACCACCAAACTCGGTCAACATGATCTCAAGACATTGGGGATGAAAAATTGCCAGGGGATTTTTGATATCTCGAACGGTTTGCTCGTGGCGAGGCGTTGAAATTATGGTGAGAATTGAGAAACAGGAAGTGTCTAATACCATCCACATACATTTCCTGATTTCAATCAAACTTCATCAGATTATTCATTGTATGATGTCGATCACATATATGTGACTATTAGGAGTCAAAGTTATAGCGCCACCAACTGGCAGCAGGAAGTGTGTCATTTTCAAAATGCTTGGAATTCAGCATCTTATTTTTACTCGATTTGCTTCAAACTTCATCAGAATAATGTTAAAACACAGCCGATATAAATCAGCTGGGGGGATATTGATATCTAAAAATATTGTTGCCGTGGCAACATGTCAAACTGGAATACTTCTCAGGTGATTTTGAGGCATATAACATGCTTAGAATTTCATCAAACTCAGAACACATATCAGTATTAGTGACAGCTAGACACTGGCAAAAGTTCATAAGAGGGTGTGGAAGAGGCACTCTATAGCGCCACCTTTTGTCAAAAGTGGGGGGGTTAGTTTTAGCTACAAACACCAAACTCAGTACAAAAATTGTTCTTTTTAAGACGGACAACTTTCTAATTCACAGTCATCAGCTACGACCAACAGGAAGTCGGCTATTTTGATTTGAATGTGGATTTTTTTTTTACATTTAGCTGTGAATTAATGCATACTGCTCAGAGGAGAGTAACACTATACACACCAAACTTTGTCTACATGTTGAAAAAACATTGAGGAACTTAAATTGTGAATGGGTTTTGGATAGCTTGGATGGTTTAGTGGTGGTGATTTTTTTAAATGACAGTAAAAATGGAATTATTAATTTTCCTGCATTTTTAAATTCCAAACACTTCAAAACCTTTTTTCATACAGAAAAAAGTCATTCTGAGGAAATATGCATAGTTTCATGACTTTACAACATTGTATGGATAACAGAAAATTATAAAACTGTCAGACATCTGATCTCACTCTATCCCCCTGTTTGAGTGTGTGTGCTTAGACTTCCATTATCTGAGAGAAATAGCGCCCCCATAAACACCTAAATTGCAAAAGAATTAAAGTTAAGAATTAGGTGTGACACTATAATGGAGCATTTAGTCTAGAGTGCCACCATTTTCCAGAACTGCAACTTTCCTGGACTCTCAGAATTACAATGTGTCAGGTTCTGAGAGATGTAAAAGATCCCAAAAAAAAGGACTTAATTAGAATAACATGATGTACTGTGGAATACTATATATTAAGAATTTATATATTGGCTTTATGAACGGAATATTTTGAATGATTCTTGAAGGACTAGCATCCCCTCCTCTTGAACGACGGTTTGAGGAATATATCTTCCAGATAGTACCGCGACTCCCTATATGCAGAGTATGCAGTCTTCATAGGGCACCAACTTCCAGAGGGGACACCATCCCAGTTGCTAAAAAAAAAAAAAAATATTCACCATTCTCCCATCCGCGCTCGCGATCACTCGCACCTCATGTTTGCGGCTCAATTTTTGAATTTTGGATGGACATCAGCCCTGGTAAAGGACATAAGCAATCAGGCACAGAGAAAAGAAAATTAGAGAAAGTAAAAAAAAAATAAAAAAAAAAATATAGCTGCAAGCAGCGATGTCGGGCTCAAGCCATCAGTGCAACCCCACCCCGGTGGCATCAGGATAACTGTGCCCAGCGGGCATAAGCATTTACAGTAACCCTCTGACAATCAGTTTTAAGGGATGCGGCAGTTAAAGGGTTAATCCGACCAATCTAGACTTTGAAATCACATACACAGAACAATATATATAACTTTAGTAACACTTTATTTTAATATTTATAAAAAATGTATAAGGTGTGCATTGTAGCTGACACCTATATGAACACATTACAATCGCTTTGTGACTGCAAGTCTTTCTTCTCAAATGCTATTGAGCTTCAAATTTGCATTTGAGCCCATGTGAAAAAGTAGCATAATTTACATATGACTTACAGTTTGTTGTAATAAATATCAAACATTCAATTTAATTGTGCATTATAGCTGTCACCTAGATGAACAATTACAGTTGTTTTTATGACTGTAAGTCATTCTCTTCAAATGCTACTGACGTTAGAAAAGTGTATAACAATATCACATGTAACTTTAGAGACCGGCCCTAAATTTGAGACTCTAGAAAGTCCAATGTCAAGACAACTTTATGCCTGTTTTATTTTCTTTAGTTTTCTTTTCTCTGTGCCGGATTGCTGATGTCCTATACCCAGGCATAGATGTCCATCCATCAATTACGAACATTCAGCCGCAAACATGAGGTGTGAGCGGTCGCGAGCGCGGATGGGAGAATGGCGCATGTTTTTTTTTTTGTTTTTTTTTTGAGCAACTGGGATGGTGTCCCCTCTGGGAGTTGGTGCCCTACGAAGACTGCATACTATGTTATACTGCATAATGTTAACAAATTAGACATTATTTTACAGTGTTACCAAATCCTTAAATAATGTATTAGTGTTTTGTAATGATTTTAATGACCTATAAGCATTTGTGAAATAGTTTTGCTTGCATTGCAGCTTTATCTGTCAGTTGAAGAGTTTTACTGTTACATCCATGAGATTAATAAATGTCATGTCACGTCACAGGTTGTCATAGGTCAGTATCAAATGAGTTTGAAATTATTATTTGCAGCACAAATTAGGGTTCTTAGGATGTTTTTAAATCCCTAAAACTGTCAGAAAAGGATAAGGCCTAAGAGATTTCTTAACCTGTAATGTAAGGAAAAAACACCACCATTAGCAACAACAAAAACAATAACAATTTAAAATACAATTTTTTTTTCCTGATTATTAAAGGGATGATTAGGTCTCTCTCTCTCTCTCTCTGCCAGACAGCCCCTCCCTACAGTCCACACACACTGTCACAGTCACCAACCCCCTCACACTCCCCCTCCCTCTCAGGGTGGCCAGGGTGGCCAGAGTGAGATCATGTCAGTTGAGAAGTCTGACAGTTTTTTAATTTTCTTTTATCCATACAGTGTTGTAAAGTCGTGAAACTATGCATATTTCCTCAGAATGATTTGATCTTTGTATAAAAAAATGCTTTGAAGTGTTTGGAAGCTGCAATTTAAACATACAAGACAATTAATGTTTCCCTTTTTACTGTCATTTCAAAAATTCACCACGACAAAACCGTTCAAGCTAACCAAAATCCGTTCGCAATTTAAGTTCCTCAATGGTTTTTCTTCATGTAGACAAAGTTTGGTGTGTATAGTGTACTTCCCCTGTGAGGAGTATGCATTAATTCACAACTGTAAAATCTCAAAAATACACATTCAAATCAAAATAGCCGACTTCCTGTTGATCGTAGCTTATGACTGTGAATTAGAAAGTTGTCCGTCTTGATTAGAACAATTTATGTACCAAGTTTTGTGTCTGTAGCTAAAACTAACCCCCCCACTTTTGACAAAAGGTGGCGCTATAGCGTGCCTCCTTCACGCCCTTTTAAAAGCTTTTGCCATTGTCTAGCTATCAATAATACCGATATGTATTTTGAGTTTCATGTAAGTCTGAGCTTGTTGTCTGCCTCAAACTCACCATAACAGAACATTCAAGTTTGACACGTTGCCATGGCAACGCCATATTAGATATCAATATCCCCACAACAGATTTACACCGGCCGTGTTTTGTCATTATTCTGATGAAGTTTTAAGGAAATCAAGTAAAAATAAGATGCTAAATTCAAAACATTTTGAAAATGACTCACTTCCTGCTGCCAGTTGGTGGCGCTATAACGTTGACTCTTAATAGTCACATATATACGATCGGTATCATACAACGAACAAACCAATGAAGTTTGATCAAATTCAGGAAATGTATGTGGACATTATTAGACATTTCCTGTTTCTCATTTCTCGCCATAATTTCAACGCCTCACCACGGGCAAACCGTTCGAGATATCAAAAATCCCCTCGCAATTTTTCATCCCCAATTTCTTGAGATCATGTTCACCGAGTTTCGTGACGAACGGGTTGAAAACCTCAGAGGAGTATTTCAAATTCCAGAGCATGCTTTTTTTAAACAGCCCTGAATAGTTGACTTCCTGTTGGGCGGAGCCTAAGACATAAAGTGTGAAAGTTGTTCGGCTTAATGAGATCTATAAGTGTACCGAGTTTCATATAAATACATGCAAGTGTGTGTGAGCTATGGTTCAAGATTTCTGAAGGTGTTCCAGGGGGCGCTGTAGAGTCCCTGTGCCACGCCCGGGTCCCAGCCTCTGCAGCATCCTGATGGCCGCAGATTCCAATGTGTGTGCCTATTTTTAAGAGTTTTTGAGCATGTTAAGGCCCCTAAAAACCCCCGGAAGGTTTAATAAAAAATAAAAAAAATAATAAGAAGAAGAATAATCCTTAGAAGAACAATAGGGCTCTTCGCCCCTTCGGGCTTGAGCCCTAAAAAACAGGCATAAATTTGGCTTGACATTGGACATTCGAGAGTCTCAAATTTAGGGACCGTCTCTAAAGTTATATGTGATCTTGTTATACACTTTTCTAACATCAGTAGCATTTGAAGAGTATGACTTACAGTCATAAAAACAACTGTAATTGTTCATCTACGTGACAGCTATAATGCACAATTAAATTGAATGTTTGATGTTTATTAAATCAAACTGTAAGTCATATGTAAATTATGCTACTTTTTCACATGGACTCAAAAGCAAATTTGAAGCTCAATAGCATTTGAGGAGAAAGACTTGCAGTCATAAAACAATTTTAATGTGTTAATTTAGGTGTCAGCTACAATGCACACCTTATACATTTTTTATATATATTAAAATAAAGTGTTACTAAAGTTGTTCTGTGTATGTGATTTCAAAGTCTAGATGGGTCGGATTAACCCTTTAACTGCCGTATCCCTTAAAACTTGATTGCCAGAGGGTTACTGTAAATGCTTATGCCCGCTGGGCACAGTTTTCCCGATGCCACCGGGGTGGCGTTGCACTGACGGCTTGAGCCCGCCATCGCTGCTTGCAGCTATATTTATTATTAGGGCTCAAGCCTGGAGGGCGAGAGCCCTATTGTTTTCCTTAGGATTATTTTTAGGGCTCAAGCCTGGAGGGCGAGAGCCCTATTGTTTTCCTTAGGATTATTTGTTATTATTATTATTATTTTTCTTCAAGGTTTCGGGGGCTTTTGGGGCCCTTAACATGCTTAAAAAGTCTTGAAAATTGGCACACACATTGGAACCTGCGGCCATTAGGGCCGGGCAGAGACTGATACACGGGCGTGGCACAGGGGCTCTACAGCGCCCCCTGGAATACTGAGGGCCATATATCATACATACTTGCACGTAGACGCACGAAACTCGGTACACATGTAGATCTCATCAAACCAAACAACTTTCGTACTGCATGTCATAGGCTCCGCCCAACAGGAAGTTGGATATTTAGGGTTTAGTATTCATATTTGTCGTCAAAGTTGTGGGGGCTTTTGGGGTCCTTAACATACTCAAAAACTCTTGAAAATTTGCGCACACTTTGGAATCTGTGGCCTTTAGGAGCCTGCAGAGGCTGGGACCCGGGCGTGGCACAGGGGCTCTACGGCGCCCCCTGGATCACAGTCAGAAATGTTGATGCATAGCTCACACATACTTGCACATATTAATATCAAACTCAGGACACATATAGATCTCATCGTGCTGAACAACTTTCGTATTGCATGTCATAGGCTCCGCCCAACAGGAAGTCAGCTATTTAGAGTTATGTAAAAAGCGCATGCTCTGGAATTTGAAATACTTGTCATAGGGTTTTTTGCCGATTGACACCAAACTCGGTCAACATGATCTCAAGACATTGGGATTAAAAAATTGCCAGGGGATTTTTGATATCTCTAACGGTTTGCTCGTAGCGAGGCGTTGAGTTTACGGCGAGAATTGAGAAACAGGAAGTGTCTAATACCATCAACATACATTTCCTAATTGTAATCAAACTTCATTAGATTATTCATTGTATGATGTCGATCGCATATATGTGACTATTAGGAGTCAAAGTTATAGCGCCACCAACTGGCAGCAGGAAGTGTGTCATTTTCAAAATGCTTTGAATTGAGCATCTTATTTTTACTCGATTTGCTTCAAACTTCATCAGAATAATGTTAAAACACAGTCGATATAAATCTGCTGGGGGGATATTGATATCTAAAAATATTGTTGCCGTGGCAACATGTCAAACTGGAATACTTCTCAGGTGATTTTGAGGCATATAACATGCTTAGAATTTCATCAAACTCAGAACACATATCAGTATTAGTGACAGCTAGACACTGGCAAAAGTTCATAAGAGGGCGTGGAAGAGGCACTCTATAGCGCCACCTTTTGTCAAAAGTGGGGGGTTAGTTTTAGCTACAGACACCAAACTCAGTACAAAAATTGTTCTTATCAAGACGGACAACTTTCTAATTCACAGTCATTAGCTACTACCAACAGGAAGTCGGCTATTTTGATTTGATTGTGGATTGTTTTTTACATTTAGCTGTGAATTAATGCATACTGCTCAGAGGAGAGTAACACTATAAACATCAAACTTTGTCTACATGTTGAAAAAACATTGAGGAACTTAAATTGTGAATGGGATTTGGATAGCTTGGATGGTTTTGTCGTGGTGATTTTTTTAAATGACAGTAAAAATGGAATTATTAATTTTCCTGCATTTTTAAATTCCAAACACTTCAAAACCTTTTTTTCATACAGAAAAGAAAGTTATTCTGAGTAAATATGCATAGTTTCATGACTTTACAACACTGTATGGATAACAGAAAATTAAAAAACTCTCAGACATCTCATCTCACTCTGTCCCTCTGTTTGAGTGTGTGTGCTTAGACTTCCATTGTCTGAGAGAAATAGCGCCCCTACAGGTGCATATCCTGAACTAAAAAAGGGAGGAGACTCTCTTTTGGTTTCACTTTTAAATCGGTTAAAATACAAAATAATACTTGGATTTAGTTCACACTGACAAGCTAAACCAACATATATGATTATTTCCAGGTCAGGGCTCATTAATAATGGATGTGTGGTCAGTGATACGTGAGAAACACGAGAGATGAACACGAGAGATGTGGAATGATGAGCTCAGAAAAAAACGAGTTTATTCTTGTTTTATAGCTATTAAAAATAAAGTATTGCAGCGATATCACACAATTCACCAATTAGAACACACCAATAGCTAAATTAAGATGTTTTTGAACTGTTTGTGTGAAAATGAAATATTTGCGGCTGCCTATCTGAAATCACTGCCTCCGATCAGCGCGTACAGTGTCACAAGTTCAAAACAAACAAATTTATTCTTGTTTAAGAGCTTTTTAAAATAAATTATTGCCATAAATGCACACTATACACCCATTATAACACAACACGAGCTAAATAGGTGTTTGTGACCCGTTTATGTGTGCAAGACTATTTGAAAGCGCGACTGGCAGAATAACATATATCTCTCGAGCTGCAGGATTCTGCCTTTTGTCGTAAGAACGAACACATCACGGACAAGATTATTTCAAAATACATAATAGCTTGGCTAATATAAACGAAAACAGCCACGTGAACATAAACTGTTGAGAAATAAATCTGAAGTGGATCTACTGGATTTTAATATTAAGTGACCGCATATACCAGCTGCTTCCGTCTTCAATTTTAATCTATATAAAAAATATAACTCATTAATCTTGGCTGCTTTTTTAATGTGTGTAGGTATTTATTTATTATTTTGCTCTAACAAGACTTAATCTATATTTAATTAAATCAATTACATTTTATTTTACATTTGATTTGTCCATTTCTGCATCTAAACGCCTAAAAACCTAAAACATGCTCTATTATATTATTGTTAGCAATTTCTTTATCGTCCAATTTATCTGGTGTACACACTTTTATTTTCATAATAAACTTGTTTGTTAGATTATACACAGTTACAGTGGTCTATAATAAATATTAACAGGTTTCATTCAAGCTGTTTAGAATGATTGCCGTAGGCTAATTTTTTAAATGTAAATCCATACAGCAATAAATAGCTTGTTCTTGGTTTATAAGCACATTTTTTAAAAAGGAGAGTAAAGGGTCAGTTATCTTCCTATGAAAAATAAAAAAAATAAAAATAAACAAACAACAACACAGATTGATACAGAACTCAGAAATGTTATTGTGGATTTATGATAAACTCAGCCTGTAAATTAATTCATTCTCCTCCAAGAAGACACAAGTAGTTCACACCTGTTTTACTGTTTTAACATGAAGCCATACACTGAAGATGTTCAATTTCGAATGGGTTTAGGATACCTTAAATGGTGTGGCCATAGCGATTTATTAAAGTAACATAAACAAAATACAACAGTTATTTTACTATATCTTTAAAATTTTTAATTCCAACTCTTCATAATTTTTTATATACGTAGAAGTCATCATTTGAAGGAAGCACAGTAAGTTTCATAGCTTTATCATTTTCAAGAGCCAGCATAAAATTAAAACTATCATAACATATAAATCAAGCTTGCAATTCTTAGTACCAAAAATTTCCACCAGATGGAGCTATAGGATTACTTTTAAATAATTATTGTAGAAACAAGTATGATTTAAATCATTTATAGAAGTCTTTCAAAGAAAAATAATATGTATTTTATGTATTTTACTGATAAAATGACCCTCACTTAATTAGAATAACAAGCTGAAGTATTGTGAACTGTATATTAAGAATAATTCTTTATAGGCTTTATGGACAGATACGTTTTCAGAGACTCTTGAAGGTTCAGCACCACATCCTCTTTTACCACTGTTTAAAGAATGTATCTTACAGAACAGGTGCGAATGAATTTTGAATAGCTTGAATGGTTTTGTCGTGGTGATTTTTTGAAACAACAGTAAAAAAGTAACCAGTAAATGTCTTTTATTTTATTTTTTTTTAAGTGCAGCTTCTAAACACTTCAAAAAAAATGTACACATAGGAAATATGTGAAATATGCATAGTTTCATGACTATACAACACTATATGGATGATAGAAAATTAAAAAACTATCATACATCTGATATCACTCTGTCCCTCTGTCACTGTGGGTAATGTGTGTCTGTGTGTGTGAGTGTGTGTGTGTGTGTGTGTGTGTGTGTTTGTGTGTGTGTTAAGTGAATTAGGTGTGAAACTATCAGGGAGCATTTAGTCTCCATCGCCAACATTTTACAGAACTGCCACTTTCCTGGAGTCTCAGAATTACAATGTGTCAGGTTCTGGGAGATCTAAGATTCCAAAAAATGATTTGATTAGAATACCATGAAGTATTGTGAAATACTATATATTAAGACTTTATATATAGGCTTTATGAACAGATTATAGTGACTCGTGAAGGACCAGCACCACCTCCTCTTGTCCGATGGTTTGAGGAATATATTTTCCTGAATCCGGGATTAAGATTTAGGAGCTCATTTTTATTCCACCTCCTTTCCTGAAAGTCTGTCTTGCAGAATTGACTAAAAATTAATCTTCACATTAATTCCTAATTATTTTGCAATTATTTTTGTCAGTTCTTCTTGACCTGTTTTTTTCTTCTTCTTCTTTTCTGACCTCATGACCCAGTCAGCATTTTTGTACAATGGTCAAGTCTTAACTTATCCATTTCTGTATTGCATTTGTGTTTGATATTTCTCATGGGTATTTCATAATTTTCGACTTTGAGTTAAAACAGTTTGAGTTAAAACTCTTTTTTAGCGCATTTCATCTGTAAAAGAAAGCATGCCTAATAATTCTGCACACATGAATATAGGGAGTTTTTCTCTTCCAGCTTTCCTGGACTATTGTATAGCACTCATAAATTATTAAATAAAAAATAATGGTAGTTATTAAAGGTGCTGTAGGGAACTTTTGTAAAAAAATATTTTTTACATATTTATTAAACCTGTCATTATGTCCTGACAGTAGAATATGAGACATATAATCTGTGAAAAAAAATCAAGCTCCTCTGGCTCCTCCCAGTGGTCCTATTGCCATTTGCAGAAAGTCATGCGCTCCCGGTAAAAAACAACCAATCAGAGCTGCGGTCCGTAACTTTGTTTGTGTTCAAAATGTAGAAAAATGAACATAATAAGCGAGTACACCATGAATCCATTTTCCAAACCGTGTTTTTAGCTTGTCCTGAATCACTAGGGTACACCTATAATAAGTGTTTATATTCTGACTATTTTAGATTGCTTCGGGGGTACCGCGGCGGAGTAACCCAGTACCTTTGTGATTCTTCATAGACATAAACAGAGAGAAGTAGCTCCAGCTACAATGTTCTTCCGCAAGACGCGAGCAGTTCTGTTTATTAACCGCTAGATCGTCAAAAGTTCCCTACTGCAGCTTTAAGATTGATATGGTTTGGAATTGGTACAATGTGCTTGGAAACAAATCACAATAAAACAATGTTTTAATGTTTAAGTTTGGAATATTAACTGACATGAATGAATGCTATATAAATATTGTTCATGTTAACAATGTTTATAAATGAAATCTTATTGTAAAGTGTTACTATATATATATATATATATATATATATATATTGTTCTGTGAATGTGATTTTAAAGTCTAGATGATTCGGATTAACCCTTTAACTGCCATATCCTTTAAAACCTCACTGCCAGAGGGTTATTGTGAATGCATGTGCCCGCTGGGCACAGTTTACCTGATGCCACCGGGGTGGCGATGGCATTGGTGGCTTGAGCCCGCCATCGCTGCTTGCAGCTATATTTTATTATTATTATTATTATTTTCTAACGTTACGGGGGCTTTTGGGGTCCTTAACATGCTCGAAAACTCTTGAAAATTGGCACACAGATTGGAACCTGCGGCCATTAGGGTCGGGCAGAGACTGATACACGGGCGTGGCACAGGGGCTCTACAGCGCCCCCTGGAATACTGAGGGCCATATATCATACATACTTGCACGTAGACACATGACACTCGGTACACATATAGATCTCATTAAACCAAACAACTTTCGTACTGCATGTCATAGGCTCCGCCCAACAGGAAGTTGGCTATTTAGGGTTTATTATTCATATTTTTGGTCAAAGTTGTGGGGGCTTTTGGGGTCCCTAACATACTCAAAAACTCTTGAAAATTTGCACACACTTTGGAATCTGTGCCCTTTAGGAGCCTGCAGAGGCTGGGACCCGGGCGTGGCACAGGGGCTCTACGGCGCCCCCTGGAACACAGTCATAAATGTTGATGCATAGCTCACACATACTTGCACATATTCATATGAAACTCAGTACACATATAGATCTCATTATGCCGAACAATTTTCGTATTGCATGTCATTGGGCTCCGCCCAACAGGAAGTCAGCTATTTAGAGTTATGTAAAAAGCGCATGCTCTGGAATTTGATATACTTGTCATAGGTTTTTTACTCGTTTACCACCAAACTCGGTCAACATGATCTCAAGACATTGGGGATGAAAAATTGCCAGGGGATTTTTGATATCTCGAACGGTTTGCTCGTGGCGAGACGTTGAAATTATGGCGAGATTTGAGAAACAGGAAGTGTCTAATACCATCCACATACATTTCCTGATTTCAATCAAACTTCATCAGATTATTCATTATATGATGTCGATCACATATATGTGACTATTAGGAGTCAAATTTATAGCGCCACCAACTGGCAGCAGGAAGTGTGTCATTTTCAAAATGCTTTGAATTCAGCATCTTATTTTTACTCGATTTGCTTCAAACTTCATCAGAATAATGTTAAAACACAGCCGATATGAATCTGCTGGGGGAAATTGGATATCTAAAAATATTGTTGCCGTGGCAACATGTCAAACTGGAATACTTCTCAGCATCCTGATGGCCGCAGATTCCAATGTGTGTGCCTATTTTTAAGAGTTTTTGAGCATGTTAAGGCCCCTAAAAACCCCCGGAAGGTTTAATAAAAAATAAAAAAAATAATAATAAGAAGAATAATCCTTAGAAGAACAATAGGGCTCTTCGCCCCTTCGGGCTTGAGCCCTAAAAAACAGGCATAAATTTGGCTTGACATTGGACATTCGAGAGTCTCAAATTTAGGGACCGTCTCTAAAGTTATATGTGATCTTGTTATACACTTTTCTAACATCAGTAGCATTTGAAGAGTATGACTTACAGTCATAAAAACAACTGTAATTGTTCATCTACGTGACAGCTATAATGCACAATTAAATTGAATGTTTGATGTTTATTAAATCAAACTGTAAGTCATATGTAAATTATGCTACTTTTTCACATGGACTCAAAAGCAAATTTGAAGCTCAATAGCATTTGAGGAGAAAGACTTGCAGTCATAAAACAATTTTAATGTGTTAATTTAGGTGTCAGCTACAATGCACACCTTATACATTTTTTATATATATTAAAATAAAGTGTTACTAAAGTTGTTCTGTGTATGTGATTTCAAAGTCTAGATGGGTCGGATTAACCCTTTAACTGCCGTATCCCTTAAAACTTGATTGCCAGAGGGTTACTGTAAATGCTTATGCCCGCTGGGCACAGTTTTCCCGATGCCACCGGGGTGGCGTTGCACTGACGGCTTGAGCCCGCCATCGCTGCTTGCAGCTATATTTATTATTTGGGCTCAAGCCTGGAGGGCGAGAGCCCTATTGTTTTCCTTAGGATTATTTATTATTTTTATTATTATTATTATTATTTTCTAATGTTACGGGGGCTTTTGGGGTCCTTAACATGCTCGAAAACTCTTGAAAATTGGCACACAGATTGGAACCTGCGGCCATTAGGGTCGGGCAGAGACTGATACACGGGCGTGGCACAGGGGCTCTACAGCGCCCCCTGGAATACTGAGGGCCATATATCATACATACTTGCACGTAGACACATGACACTCGGTACACATATAGATCTCATTAAACCAAACAACTTTCGTACTGCATGTCATAGGCTCCGCCCAACAGGAAGTTGGCTATTTAGGGTTTATTATTCATATTTTTGGTCAAAGTTGTGGGGGCTTTTGGGGTCCCTAACATACTCAAAAACTCTTGAAAATTTGCACACACTTTGGAATCTGTGCCCTTTAGGAGCCTGCAGAGGCTGGGACCCGGGCGTGGCACAGGGGCTCTACGGCGCCCCCTGGAACACAGTCATAAATGTTGATGCATAGCTCACACATACTTGCACATATTCATATGAAACTCAGTACACATATAGATCTCATTATGCTGAACAATTTTCGTATTGCATGTCATTGGGCTCCGCCCAACAGGAAGTCAGCTATTTAGAGTTATGTAAAAAGCGCATGCTCTGGAATTTGATATACTTGTCATAGGTTTTTTACTCGTTTACCACCAAACTCGGTCAACATGATCTCAAGACATTGGGGATGAAAAATTGCCAGGGGATTTTTGATATCTCGAACGGTTTGCTCGTGGCGAGACGTTGAAATTATGGCGAGAATTGAGAAACAGGAAGTGTCTAATACCATCCACATACATTTCCTGATTTCAATCAAACTTCATCAGATTATTCATTGTATGATGTCGATCACATATATGTGACTATTAGGAGTCAAATTTATAGCGCCACCAACTGGCAGCAGGAAGTGTGTCATTTTCAAAATGCTTTGAATTCAGCATCTTATTTTTACTCGATTTGCTTCAAACTTCATCAGAATAATGTTAAAACACAGCCGATATGAATCTGCTGGGGGAAATTGGATATCTAAAAATATTGTTGCCGTGGCAACATGTCAAACTTGAATACTTCTCAGGTGATTTTGAGGCAAATAACATGCTTAGAATTTCATCAAACTCAGAACACATATCAGTATTAGTGACAGCTAGACACTGGCAAAAGTTCATAAGAGGGCGTGGAAGAGGCACTCTATAGCGCCACCTTTTGTCAAAAGTGGGGGGGTTAGTTTTAGCTACAGACACCAAACTCAGTACAAAAATTGTTCTTATCAAGACGGACAACTTTCTAATTCACAGTCATCAGCTACGACCAACAGGAAGTCGGCTATTTTGATTTGAATGTGGATTCTTTTTTACATTTAGCTGTGAATTAACGCATACTGCTCAGAGGAGAGTAACACTATACACACCAAACTTTGTCTACATGTTGAAAAAACATTGAGGAACTTAAATTGTGAATGGATTTTGGATAGCTTGGATGGTTTTGTCGTGGTGATTTTTTTAAATGACAGTAAAGATGGAATTATTAATTTTCCTGCATTTTTAAATTCCAAACACTTCAAAACCTTTTTTCATACAGAAAAAAAAGTTATTCTGAGTAAATATGCATAGTTTCATGACTTTACAACTCTGTATCCCTTACGAAAATTAACCATGGTTTTACTACAAATAAAACCAAAAAACCATGGTTACTGTAGTTAAACCATGGTAACCACAAATTAACCATGGTTTTGCTATATTTACCATAGTTTAACCATGGTATTTGTAGTAAATCTGTGGTTTTACAAATGGCAGTCAATACGCCAAAAAACCATGGGTTACTACAGTTTTACTATAATAAAACCATGGTTATTTTTCGTAAGGGTATGGATAACAGAAAATTAAAAAACTGTCAGACATCTCATCTCACTCTGTCCATCTGTTTGAGTGAGTTGTGCTTAAACTTCCATTGTCTGAGAGAAATAGCGCCCCTACAGGTGCAGTTACCGGACTAAAAAAGGGAGGAGACTGTCTTTTGGTTTCACTTTTAAATCGGTTAAAATACAAATAAATACTTGGATTTAATTCACACTGACAAGCTAAACCAACATATATGATTATTACCAGGTCAGGACTCATTAATAATTGATGTGTGGTCAGTGATACGTGAGAAACACGACAGATGAATCACTGCTCTGAGCAAGAGCGTGTGGAATGATGAGCTCAGAAAAAACGAGTTTATTCTTGTTTTATAGCTATTAAAAATAAAGTATTGCAGCGATATCACACAATTCACCAATTAGAACACACCAAGAGCTAAATTAAGATGTTTTTGAACTGTTTGTGTGAAAATGAAATATTCGCGGCTGCCTGTCTGAAATCACTGCCTCCGATCAGCGCGCACAGTGTCACAAGTTCAAAACTAACGAATTTATTCTTGTTTAAGAGCTTTTTAAAATAAATTATTGCCATAAATGCACACAATACATCCATTATAACACAACATGAGCTAAATGCAGGTGTTTGTGACCCGTTTAAGTGTGCAAGACTATTTGAAAGCGCGACTGGCAGAATAACATATATCTCTGGAGCTGCAGGATTCTGCCTTTCGTCGTAAGAACGAACACATCACGGACAAGATTATTTCAAAATACATAATAGCTTGGCTAATATAAACGAATACAGCCACGTGAACATAAACTGTTGAGAAATAAATCTGAAGTGGATCTACTGGATTTTAATGTTAAGTGACCGCATATACCAGCTGCTTCTGTCTTCAATTTTAATCTATATAAAAAATTAAACTCATTAATCTTGGCTGCTTTTTTAATGTGTGTACGTATTTATCTATTATTTTGCTCTAACAAGACTTAATCTATATTTAATTAAATCAATTACATTTTATTTTACATTTGATTTGTTCATTTCTGCATCTAAACGCCTAAAAACCTAAAACATGCTCTATTATACTATTGTTAGCAATTTCTTTATCGTCCAATTTATCTGGTGTACACACTTTTATTTTCATAATAAACTTGTTTGGTAGATTATACACAGTTACAGTGGTCTATAATAAATATTAACAGGTTTTATTCAAGCTGTTTAGAATGATTGCCATAGGCTAATTTTTTTAAATGTAAATAAAAAATAATTAATAAAAAAAAAAAATAATAATAATAAATAAAAAACATTGGAAAAGAATAACTGTTGTACTTTTTTATACATTTTGTATAATTTCATAGTTTATGCATTATAGTTATAAAAACAAATAAATTTAGCCACTCACATAGAAATCTTAGGCCTTATCCTTTTCTGACAGTTTTAGGGATTTTTAAAAATCCTAAAAAACCTTATTTGTGCTGCAAATAATAATTTCAAACTAATTTGATACTGACCTCTGACATCCTGTGACATGATATTTATTTGAATTTACATAATCTCATGGATGTAACAGTAAATCTGTTCAGCTCACAGATCAAGACTAAGCTGTAATGCAAGCAGAACTTTTACAAATGCTTGTAGGTCAATAAAATCATTACAAAACACTTACAAATCATTTAAGGGATTTGATAACACTGTAAAATAATGTCTAATTTGTTAACATTAGCAAATGCATTGATAACACTTTATAATAACTGCACTCATTAGTAAATAGTCAGTTCATGCTTCATAAAGCCTTGTCCCAATATTAATAGTCAGTAGTAAGCAGTTTATAAATACAGCTATAAATAGCTTGTTCTTGGTTTATAAGCACATTTATTAAAAAGGAGAGTAAAGGGTCAGTTATCTTCCTATGAAAAATAAAACAAATAAAAATAAACAAACAACAACACTGATTGATACAAAACTCAGAAATGTTATTGTGGATTTATGATAAACTCAGCCTGTAAATGAATTCATTCTCCTCCAAGAAGACACAAGTAGTTCACACCAAACTTTTTTAACATGAAGCCAATATACTGAAGATGTTAAATTTCGAATGGGTTTAGGATACCTTAAATGGTGTGGTCATAGCGATTTATTAAAGTAACATAAAACAATACAATAGTTATTTTACTATATCTTTAAAAAATTTAATTCCAACTCTTCATAATTTTTTATATACGTAGAAGTCATCATTTGAAGGAAGCACAGTAAGTTTCATAGCTTTATCATTTTCAAGAGCCAGCATAAAATTAAAACTATCATAACAAATAAATCAAGCTTGCAATTCTTAGTACCAATAATGGCCACCAGATGGAGCTATAGGATTACTTTTAAATAATTATTGTAGAACCAAGTATGATTTAAATCATTTATAGAAATCTTTCAAAGAAAAATTATATGAATTTTATGTATTTTACTGATAAAATGACCCTCACTTAATTCGAATAACAAGCTGAAGTATTGTGAACTGTACATTAAGAATAATTCTTTATAGGCTTTATGGACAGATACGTTTTGAGTGACTCTTGAAGGATCAGCACCACATCCTCTTTTACCACTGTTTAAAGAATGTATCTTACAGTACAGGTGCGAATGAATTTTGAATGGCTTGAATCAGGGAGCATTTAGTCTCCAGTGCCAACATTTTACAGAACTGCCACTTTCCTGGAGTCTCAGAATTACAATGTGTCAGGTTCTGAGAAATCAAAGATTCCAAAACATGATTTAATTAGAATACCATGAAGTATTGTGAAATACTATATATTAAGACTTTATATATAGGCTTTATGAACAGATTAGAGTGACTTGTGAAGGACCAGCACCACCTCCTCTTGTCCGTTGGTTTGAGGAATATATCTTCCAGAATCCGGGATTAAGATTTAGGAGCTCATTTTTATTCCACCTCCTTTCCTGAAAGTCTGTGTTGCAGAATTGACTAAAAATTTATCTTCACATTAATTCCTAATTATTTTGCAATTATTTTTGTCAGTCCTTCTTGACCTGTTTTTTTTTTCTTCTTCTTTTCTGACCTCATGACCCAGTCAGCATTTTTGTACAATGGTCAAGTCTTAACTTATCCATTTCTGTATTGCATTTGTGTTTGATATTTCTCCTGGGTATTTCATAATTTTCGACTTTGAGTTAAAACAGTTTGAGTTAAAACTCTTTTTTAGCGCATTTCATCTGTAAAAGAAAGCATGCCTAATAATTCTGCACATGAATATAAGGAGTTTTTCTCTTCCAGCTTTCCTGGACTATTGTATAGCACTCATAAATGATTAAATAAAAAATAATGGTAGTTATTAAGATTGATATGGTTTGGAATTGGTAAAATGTGCTTGGAAAAAAATCACAATAAAACAATGTTTTAATGTTTAAGTTTGGAATATTAAATGACATGAATGAATGCTATATAAATATTGTTCATGTTAACATAATGTTTATAAATGAAATCTTATTGTAAAGTGTTACTAAATATATATATATATATATATATATATATATATATATATATATATATTGTTCTGTGAATGTGATTTTAAAGTCTAGATGATTCGGATTAACCCTTTAACCGCCATATCCTTTAAAACCTCACTGCCAGAGGGATATTGTGAATGCATGTGCCCGCTGGGCACAGTTTACCTGATGCCACCGGGGTGGCGATGGCATTGGTGGCTTGAGCCCGCCATCGCTGCTTGCAGCTATATTTATTATTATTATTATTATTCCGCTTCTCCAAAATGAATCGCATTTTTGAGGACCTAAACATGCTCAAAAAGTCATGAAACTTTGCACACACCTCAGAACTGGCGAAAATTTACGTCTGATATGGGTTTCAGAAGTGGGTGTGGCAAAATGGCTCGACAGCGCCACCTATAGACGTTCAACGGTGTGCGCTTCGAGCTATGTTTCACGTACATGCATGTAAATTGGCACACATATGTAACACACCAATACCTACAAAAAAGACTCTTGGACCAAAATTCTAAACCCAACAGGAAGTTGGTTATTTTTAATTTTATGAGCAAATTTTCTGTCATTTTTGTCATTTCCATGCGTTGTATTTTAACAAACTCCTCCTAGAGATTTATTCAGATCAACACCAAATTTGGTATGCCTAATCTAAAGGCCTTTGCGATGTTAAATTGCGAAGATTTTGAGTTTTCGTTAATGGGCGTGTCCGTGGCGGCCTGGCGAATTTCGTTGATTCGCCATGAAAAATGAAGTTGCTATAACTCCGACATGCAATGTCCAATGTGCCCAATACTTCACATGTTTAATAAGACTCCTGGCCTGAACATATTTACATGCCCATATTCAGTTATAACCATAGCGCCACCTATAGGCAACAGGAAGTGACATATTTTACACTTCGACAGACTACTCCTAGAAATGTTTTGACATCAATGTCTTTTTTATGGTCAGTCTAATCTAAAGGCCTGTGCGATGTTAAGTTTTGAAGATCTTGAGTTTTCGTTAAAAGGCGTGTCCATGGCGCCGTCACGAAGTTCGATGTCTCGCCATGGGAATAAAAGATGTTATAACTCAGGCATAAAATGTCCGATCTTCCCCAAACTTCACATGTGTGATAAGAGTCCTGGCCTGAACACATCTGAAGGCCAAAATTCCATCAGGTGTGGCAAAATGGCTCGATAGCGCCACCTAATACACTTTCAACAGAGTGCGCCTCGAGCTATGTTTCACGTACATGTACAAACATCGGTATACACATGTAACACACCAATACCTACAAAAAAGTCTACTGGTACGAAATCCGAATCCCAACAGGAAGTCGGTTTTTTAGAATATTCTCTGCAAAATTGGCGTTGTTTTTGCCATTTTCAGGGGTTGTACTTTAACAAACTCCTCCTAGAGATTTATTCAGATCAACACCAAACCTGGTCAGTGTAATCTTAAGCCCTTTGCGATGTTAAATTGCGAAGATCTTTAGATTTCGTTAAAGGGCGTGTCCATGGTGGCCTGACAAATTTCGATGTTTCGTCATGAAAAAGGAAGTTGCTGTAACTCAGACATACAATGTCCAATCTGCCCCAAACTTCACATGTTAGATAAGACTTCTGCCCTTAACAGATCTACATGCCCACATTCAGTTATAGTCATAGCGCCACCTATTGGCAACAGGAAGTGACATGTTTTACGCTACGACAAACTACTCCTATAATTTTTTTAAGATTAACATATATTTTGTGGTCAGTCTAATCTAAAGGCCTGTGCAATGTTAACTTTTGGAGATCTTGAGTTTTTGTTAAAGGGCGTTTCCATGGCGCCATGACAAAATTTGATGTCTTGCCACAGCAAGAGAAGTTGTTGTAACTCAAGCATAAAATGTTCAATCTTCCCCAAACTTCAAATGTTTGATAAGAGTCCTGGCCTGAACACATCTGAAGGCCAATATTCCATTATAATGATAGCGCCACCTGCTGGCAACGGTAAGATTGGCACATATATGGGATATACTTTGATATATTCCACTTATATTTAGGACATTAAATGCATATTTCTCAACGTTCACCTTTTTACTAAAGCAACACGATGGCGGTGAGCCCGGGTGCGAGGGCCCGTTCATCGCTGCTTGCAGCTTTAATTATTATTAGGGCCCGAGCACCGATGGTGTGAGGACCCTATTGGAATTGCTCCGTTTATTAGGGCCCGAGCACCGAGGTGCGAGGACCCTCTTGTATCTGCTTTGTTTATTAGGGCCCGAGCACCGAGGTGCGAGGACCCTCTTGTATCTGCTTTGTTTATTATTATTATTATTATTAGGGCTCAAGCCTGGAGGGCGAGAGCCCTATTGTTTTCCTTAGGATTATTTTTTATTATTATTATTATTATTTTTTTCTAACGTTACGGGGGCTTTTGGGGTCCTTAACATGCTTGAAAACTCTTGAAAATTGGCACACACATTGGAACCTGCGGCCATTAGGGCCGGGCAGAGACTGATACACGGGCGTGGCACAGGGGCTCTACAGCGCCCCCTGGAATATGGAGGGCCATATATCATACATACTTGCACGTAGACACACGGAACTTGTTACACATGTAGATCTCATCAAACCAAACAACTTTCGTACTGCATGTCATAGGCTCTGCCCAACAGGAAGTTGGCTATTTTGGGTTTAGTAGTCATATTTTTCATCAAAGTTGTGGGGGCTTTTGGGGTCCTTAACATACTCAAAAACTCTTGAAAATTTGCACACACTTTGGAATCTGTGGCCTTAAGGAGCCTGCAGAGGCTGGGACCCGGGCGTGGCACAGGGGCTCTATGGTGCCCCCTGGAACATAGTCAGAAATGTTGATGTATAGCTCACACATACTTATTAATATGCACATATTAATATGAAACTCAGTACACATATAGACCTCATTGTGCATTACAACTTTCGTATTGCATGTCATAGGCTCCGCCCAACAGGAAGTCAGCTATTTAGAGTTATGTAAAAAGCGCATGCTCTGGAATTTGAAATACTTGTCATAGGTTTTTTTGCCGATTGCCACCAAACTCGGTCAATATGATCTCAAGACATTGGGGATGAAAAATTGCCAGGGGATTTTTGATATCTCGAACGGTTTGATCGTGGCGAGGTGTTGAAATTATGGCGAGAAATGAGAAACAGGAAGTGTCTAATACCATCCACATACATTTCCTGATTTTAATCAAACTTCATCAGATTATTCGTTGTATGATGTCGATTGCATATATGTGACTATAAGGAGTCAAAGTTATAGCGCCACCAACTGGCAGCAGGAAGTGTGTCATTTTCAAAATGCTTTGAATTCAGCATCTTATTTTTACTCGATTTGCTTCAAACTTCATCAGAATAATGTTAAAACACAGCTGATATAAATCTGCTGGGGGGATATTGATATCTAAAAATATTGTTGCCGTGGCAACATGTCAAACTGGAATATTTCTCAGGTGATTTTGAGGCATATAACATGCTTAGAATTTCATCAAACTCAGAACACATATCAGTATTAGTGACAGCTAGACACTGGCAAAAGTTCATAAGAGGGCGTGGAAGAGGCACTCTATAGCGCCACCTTTTGTCAAAAGTGGGGGGGTTAGTTTTAGCTACAGACACCAAACTCAGTACAAAAATTGTTCTCATCAAGACGGACAACTTTCTAATTCACAGTCATCAGCTACGACCAACAGGAAGTCGGCTATTTTGATTTGAATGTGGATTTTTTTTACATTTAGCTGTGAATTAATGCATACTGCTCAGAGGAGAGTAACACTATACACATCAAACTTTGTCTACATGTTGGAAAAACATTGAGGAACTTAAATTGTGAATGGGTTTTGGATAGCTTGGACGGTTTTGTCGTGGTGATTTTTTAAAATGACAGTAAAAATGGAATTATTAATTTTCCTGCATTTTTAAATTCCAAACACTTCAAAACCTTTTTTCATACAGAAAAAAAAGTCATTCTGAGGAAATATGCATAGTTTCACGACTTTACAACACTGTATGGATAACAGAAAATTTAAAAACTGTCAGACATCTCATCTCACTCTGTCCATCTGTTTGAGTATATGTGCTTAGACTTCCATTGTCTGAGAGAAATGCGCCCCTACAGGTGCAATTACCGGAGTTTTAGTTTCTCTTTTAAATCGGTTAAAATACAAATAAATACTAAGATTTAATTCACACTGACAAGCTAAATCAACATATATGATTATTACCAGGTCAGGGCTCATTGATAATTGATGTGTGGTCAGTGATACGTGAGAAACACGAGAGATGAATCACCGCTTTGAGCAGGAGCATGTGGAATGACGAGCTCAGAAAAAAAACGAGTTTATTCTTGTTTTATAGCTATTAAAAATAAACTATTGCAGCGATATCACACAATTCACCAATTAGAACACACCAAGAGCTAAATTAAGATGTTTTTGAACTGTTTGTGTGAAAATGAAATATTTGCGGCTGCCTATCTGAAATCACCGCCTCCGATCAGCGCGTACAGTGTCACAAGTTCAAAACAAACGAATTTATTCTTGTTTAAGAGCTTTTTAAAATAAAATATTGCCATAAATGCACACAATACACCCATTATAACACAACAAGAGCTAAATGCAGGTGTTTGTGACCCGTTTATGTGTGCAAGACTATTTGAAAGCGCGACTTCGTCGTAAGAACGAACACATCACGGACAAGATTATTTCAAAATACATAATAGCGAATATAAACGAAAACGTGAACATAAACTGTTGAGAAATAAATCTGAAGTGGATCTACTGGATTTTAATATTAAGTGACCGCATATAGGCTACCAGCTGCTTCTGTCTTCAATTTTAATCTATATAAAAAATGAAACTCATTAATCTTGGCTGCTTTTTTAATGTGTGTACGTATTTATTTATTTATTTATTATTTTGCTCTAACAAGAATTAATCTATATTTAATTAAATCAATTACATTTTATTTTACATTTGATATGTCCATTTCTGCATCTAAACGCCTAAAAACCTAAAACATGCTCTATTATGTTAGCCATTTCATTATCGTCCAATTTATCTGGTGTACACACTTTTATTTTCATAATAAACTTGTTTGTTAGATTATACACAGTTACAGTGGTCTATTATAAATATTAACAGGTTTTATTCAAGCTGTTTAGAATGATTGCTGTAGGCTAATTTTTTTAAATGTAAATCCAAAATAAAATAATAAAAAAATAAAATAAAAAACATTGGAAAACAATAACTGTTGTACTTCTTTTTAATACATTTTGTATAAATTCATAGTTTATGCATTATAGTTATAAAAACAAATACATTTAGCCACTCACATAGAAATCTTAGGCCTTATCCTTTTCTGACAGTTTTAGGGATTTTTAGGGATCCTAAAAAACCTTATTTGTGCTGCAAATAATAATTTCAAACTCATTTGATACTGACCTCTGACATCCTGTGGCATGATATTTATTTGAATTTACATAATCTCATGGATGTAACAGTAAATCTGTTCAGCTCACAGATCAAGACTAAGCTGTAATGCAAGCAGAACTTTCACAAATGCTTGTAGGTCAATAAAATCATCACAAAACACTTACAGATCATTTAAAGGATTTGATAACACTGTAAAATAATGTCTAATTTGTTAACATTAGCAAATGCATTGATAACACTTTATAATAACTGCACTCATTAGTAAATAGTCAGTTCATGCTTCATAAAGCCTTGTCCCAATATTAATAGTCAGTAGTAAGCAGTTTATAAATACAGCTATAAATAGCTTGTTCTTGGTTTATAAGCACATTTATTAAAAAGGAGAGTAAAGGGTCAGTTATCTTCCTATGAAAAATAAAAATAAATAAAAAGAAACAAACAAAAACACAGATTGATACAGAACTCAGAAATGTTATTGTGGATTTATGATAAACTCAGCCTGTAAATGAATTCATTCTCCTCCAAGAAGACACAAAATTAAAAAAAATGATAATAGAAAATTAAAAAACTATAATACATCTGATGTCACTCTGTCCCTCTGTCACTGTGGGTAATGTGTGTGTGTGTGTGTGTGTGTGTGTGTGTGTTAAGTGAATTAGGTGTGAAACTATCAGGGA
The DNA here is from genome assembly GCF_023724105.1 of Carassius gibelio. Lineage (NCBI taxonomy): Eukaryota > Metazoa > Chordata > Actinopteri > Cypriniformes > Cyprinidae > Carassius > Carassius gibelio. Next base: position 18,367,111 of record NC_068371.1, read on the forward strand.
GCATTTAGTCTCCAGCTCCAACATTTTACAGAACTGCCACTTTCCTGGAGTCTCAGAATTACTCAGTGTCAGGTTCTGAGAGATCTAAGATTCCAAAAAATTATTTAATTAGAATACCATGAAGTATTGTGAAATACTATATATTAAGACTTTATATATAGGCTTTATGAACAGATTAGAGTGACTCGTGAAGGACCAGCACCACCTCCTCTTGTCCGAATATATCTTCCAGAATCCGGGATTAAGATTTAGGAGCTCATTTTTATTCTTCCTCCTTTCCTGAAAGTCTGTCTTGCAAAATTGACTAAAAATTAATCTGCACATTAATTCCTAATTATTTAGCAATTATTTTTTATTATATCAGCATTTTTTGTTCAATGGTCAAGTCTTAACTTATCCATTTCTGTATTGCATTTGTGTTTGATATTTCTCATGGGCTTTACAGTTTGAATTAAAACTCTTTTTTAGCACATTTCATCTGTAAAAGAAAACATGCCTAATAATTCTGCACACATGAATATAAGGAGTTTTTCTCTTCCAGCTTTCCTGGACTATTGTATAGCACTCATAAATGATTAAATAAAAAATAATGGTAGTTATTAAGATTGATATGGTTTGGAATTGGTAAAATGTGCTTGGAAAAAAATCACAATAAAACAATGTTTTAATGTGTAAGTTTGGAATATTAACTGACATGAATGAATGCTATATAAATATTGTTCATGTTAACATAATGTTTATAAATGAAATCTTATTGTAAAGTGTTACTAAAGTTATATATATATATTGTTCTGTGAATGTGATTTTAAAGTCTAGATGATTCGGATTAACCCTTTAACTGCCATATCCTTTAAAACCTCACTGCCAGAGGCATATTGTGAATGCATGTGACCGCTGGGCACAGTTTACCTGATGCCACCGGGGTGGCGATGGCATTGGTGGCTTGAGCCCGCCATCGCTGCTTGCAGCTATATTTAGGGCCCGAGCACCGAAGGTGTGAGGACCCTATTGTATCTGCTCCGTTTATTATTATTATTATTATTATTATTATTATTCTCCCCAATGAATCATGTTTTTGAAGGCCTAAACATACTCAAAAAGTCAGGAAAATTTGCACACACCTCCGAACTGGCGAAAATTTACGTCTGATATGGGTTTCAGAAGTGGGCGTGGCAAAATGGCTCGATAGCGCCACCTATACACGTTCAGCGGTGTGCGCCTTGAGCTACGTTTCACGCACATGTCTGAAAATCGGTAAACACATGTAAGACACCAAGACCTACAAAAAAGACTGTTGGAGCAAAATTCTAAACCCAACAGGAAGTTGGTTATTTTTAATATTATGAGCAAATTTTTTGTAATTTTTGCCATTTCCATGCATTGTATTTTAACGAACTCCTCCTAGAGATTAATTCAGATCAACACCAAATTTGGTATGCCTAATCTAAAGGCCATTGAGATGTTAAATTGCGAAGATCTTGAGTTTTCGTTGAAGGGCTTGTCCGTGGCGGCCTGGCGAATTTCGATGATTCGCCATGAAAAATGAAGTAGCTATAACTCAGACATACAATGTCCAATCAGCCCCAAACTTCACATGTTTGATGTGACTCCAAACCTGAACAGATTGACATGCCCATATTCAGTTATAGTCATAGCGCCACCTATTGGCAACAGGAAGTGACATATTTTACGCTGTGATGAACTACTCCTAGAAATTTTTTGACATCAATGTCTTTTTTGTGGTCAGTCTAATCTAAAGGCCTGTGCGATGTTCAGTTGTGAAGATCTTGAGTTTTCGTTAAAAGGCGTGTCCACGGCGCCATGGCAAAGTTCGATGTCTCGCCATGGGAATAAAAGATGTTATAACTCAGGCATAAAATGTCCGATCTTCCCCAAACTTCACATGTGTGATAAGAGTCCTGGCCTGAACACATCTGAAGGCCAATATTCCATCGGGTGTGGCAAAATGGCTCGATAGCGCCACCTATACATTTTCAACGGAGTGCGCCTCGAGCTACATGTCATGTACATGTACGAAAATTGGTAAACATATGTAACACACCAATAGCTACAAAAAAGTCTCTTGGTACGAAATCCGAATCCCAACAGGAAGTCGGTTATTTTGAATTTTCCCTTCAAAATTGGTGTTGTTTTTGCCATTTTCAGGGGTTGTATTTTAACGAACTCCTCCTAGAGATTTATTCAGATCAACACCAAACTTGGTCAGTGTAATCTAAAGCCCTTTGCGATAATAAATTGCGAAGGACTTGAGGTTTCGTTAAAGGGCGGGTCCATGGCGGCCTGACAAATTTCGATGTTTCGCCATGAAAAAGGAAGTTGCTGTAACTCAGACATACAATGTCCAATCTGCCCCAAACTTCACATGTTGGATAAGACTCTTGACCTGAACAGATCTACATGCCAATATTCAGTTATAGTCATAGCGCCACCTATTGGCAACAGGAAGTGACATATTTTACACTGTGACAAACTACTCCTAGAAATTTGATGACATCAATGTCTTTTTTTGTGGTCAGTCTAATCTAAAGACCTGTGTGATGTTTAGTTGTGAAGATCTTGAGTTTTTGTTAAAAGGTGTGTCCATGGCGCCGTGACGAAGTTCGATGTCTCGCCATGGGAATAAAAGATGTTATAACTCAGGCATAAAATGTCCGATCTTGATCAAACTTCACATGTGTGATAAGGGTCCTGGCCTGAACAGATCTGAAGGCCAATATTCCATCGGGTGTGGCAAAATGGCTCGATAGCGCCACCTATACACTTTCAACGGAGTGCGTATTCACTTTCAACGGAGTGCGTCTCGAGCTATGTTTCATGTACATGTACAAAAATCGGTACACACATGTAACACACCAATATCTACGAAAAAGTCTCATGGTACAAAATCCGAATCCCAACAGGAAGTCAGTTATTTAGAATTTTCTCTGCACAATTGGCGTTGTTTTTGCCATTTTCAGGGGTTGTACTTTAGCTAACTCCTCCTAGAGATTTATTCAGATCAACACCAAACTTGGTCAGTTAAATCTTAAGGCCTTTGAGATGTTAAATGGTGAAGATCTTGAGGTTTCGTTAAAGGGCGTGTCCATGGTGGCCTGACAAATTTCGATGTTTCGCCATGAAAAGGAAGTTGCTGTAACTCAGACATACAATGTCCAATCTGCCCCAAACTTCACATGTTAGATAAGACTTCTGCCCTTAACAGATCTACATGCCCATTTTCAGTTATAGTCATAGCGCCACCTGCTGGCAACAGGAAGTGACATGTTTTACGCTGCGACAAACTACTCCTACAGATTTTTGGACATTAATGTATTTTTTGTGGTCAGTCTAATCTAAAGGCCTGTGAAATGTTAAATTCTGGAGATCTTGAGTTTTTGTTAAAGGGCGTGTCCATAACGCCATGACAAAATTTGATGTCTCGCCACAGCAAGAGAAGTTGTTGTAACTGAGGCATAAAATGTTCAATCTTTCCCAAACTTCACATATTCGTTAAGAGTCTTACCCTGAACACATCTGAAGGCCAATATTCCATTATAATGATAGCGCCACCTGTTGGCAACAGGAAGATTGGCACATATAAATGACTTTGATATATTCCACTTATATTTACGATTTGAAATGCATATTTCTCACCTTTTTACTAAAGCCACACGATGGCGGTGAGCCCGGGTGCGAGGGCCCGTTCATCGCTGCTTGCAGCTTTAATTAGGGCCCGAGCACCGATGGTGTGAGGACCCTCTTGGAATTGCTCCGTTTATTATTATTAGGGCCCGAGCACCGATGGTGTGAGGACCCTTTTGGAATTGCTCCGTTTATTATTATTAGGGGCCAAGCACCGAAGGTGCGTAGGCACCTATTGTAATCGTTGGCGTTATTATTATTAGGGGCCAAGCACCAAAGGTGCTAAGGCACCTATTGTGTTTGTTGGCGTTATTATTAGGGGCCAAGCACCGAAGGTGTGAAGGCACCTATTGTGTTTGTTGTCGTTATTAGGGGCCAAGCACCGAAGGTGCGAGGCACCTATTGTTTCTGTTGGCGTTATTAGGGGCCAAGCACCGAAGGTGCGAAGGCACCTATTGTGTTTTTAGGGGCCAAGCACCGAAGGTGCGAAGGCACCTATTGTGTTTGTTGGCGTTATTAGGGGCCAAGCACCGAAGGTGCGAAGGCACCTATTGTGTTTGTTGGCGTTATTATTGTTAGGGGCCAAGCACCGAAGGTGCGAGGCACCTATTGTTTTTGTTCCGGTTCTTCTTCTTATTAGGGGCCAAGCACCGAAGGTGCGAGGCACCTATTGTTTTTGTTGGCGTTATTAGGGGCCAAGCACCGAAGGTGCGAAGGCACCTATTGTGTTTGTTGGCGTTATTATTGTTAGGGGCCAAGCACCGAAGGTGCGAGGCACCTATTGTTTTTGTTCCGGTTCTTCTTCTTATTAGGGGCCAAGCACCGAAGGTGCGAGGCACCTATTGTTTTTGTTCCGGTTCTTATTATTAGGGGCCAAGCACCGAAGGTGCGAAGGCACCTATTGTGTTTGTTGGCGTTATTATAATATATATTGTAATCGTTGGCGTTATTCTTCTTCTTCTTCTTCTTCTTCTTCTTCTTCCGCCGCAAGTCTATGGCAGCCCATAGAACCGATTGCGGGAAAGTTGTATAATTTGGCACACTGATAGAGGACAGTCCCAACATTAACTATAGCAAATTTGAAGTCTCTATCTCCTACTCTCTAGCGCCACCACTTGTCCAAACTTTCAATGTTTGTATGCTAATAACTTTTGAACCGTAAGCCAGAAAATGGAAATTCTTTTTTCCTCTGAATCCTTGGCTCATGCCAAGTCGAATGAACCCCAAAATTCAAAAATTGCAAGGTTTGTCATATTGAGACCAAACTTGGCGTGTGTTATAACAAGCATGAACTGAGACTACCTGCAGTGTTTCGACACAGCGCCACCTAGTGGTCAGGAGATATGAAAAATGCATATTTTGGCTTATAACTACTGAATGGTTTGGCCAAAAACCACACAACTGGTCTCTTTAGATTCAGTGAGTCATGTCGAGTCAAATGATATCCAATTTTCCTGTGTCAGCCATTTTAGGCGTCGGCCATTTTGAATTATGATTTAAAATGCTGTATTTTTTGAACGCAGCATCGTATCGTTTCGCAAATAATTACAAAAATATTCGGCTCCATGCCCTGAAGGTACTCAAAAAGTTTGGTGGCAGCGCCACCTTGTGGCCAATAGTTATAATGAAATATCACATAAATGCTAATAACTTTTGAATAAATTAGTCTATTAAAATTAAAATGGTCTCGCTATATTCTGTGGGTCATGCCGAGAGTATTGATACCAATAATGTGAAAATTGGCCTTACTTCCTGTCCGCCATTTTGCTTAATGTTGAAAACCTACTTTTTCGAAATCTTCCTAGACCGTTATCCCAATTTTCACCAAATTTGACGTGTATCATCTTCAGACCATGCTGGCAAAAAGTTATGGATTTTGTGTCAATATACGTATCGGTTCTCATTTAGCGCATCAACGAATTTGCTGGAAAGGTGCCAAAATGCATTTGAGGATGTATCTCTGCAACGCTTTGACATATTTGCACCAAACTTTGTATGTGTCATCGCCACCTCACACTGACCATGCCACATAAATTTGGTAACAGCGCCACCTATTGGTCAAGAGTAATAAACCATTCATTAACCATGAGTAATTACACTTTTTAAAATGCTAATAACTTTTTAATGCATTAGCCTATTTGAAGGAAACTGGGCTCAAAATATTCCCTGGCTTATGCCGATAACATAGATACCAAATATACCACGGTAAGCTGAACTTCCGGTCCGCCATTTTGATTTATGTTGAAAACATACTTTTTCGAACTCCTGATCAACCGTATGTCCGATTTTCACCAAATTCGAATCAAAAGATCTTCAGGCTATACTGATTCAAAGTTATGGATTTTGAGTCGATAGACAAAACCGTTTTCGCATACCACATCGACGAATTTGAGGCACAATGAGAAAATGACACTTGAAGCTGTATCCCTGGAATGCTTTGGCATATTGACACCAAACTTTGTGTGTGTCATTGAAAAGTCACACAGAGTACACCAAATTGATTTTATAACAGTGACACCTATTGGTCAAGCTTGATAAGCCAAGTAATCATGCTACTAGAGGTGGTATTATAATTTTTTTTCGCCATTTCAATTACAATAATTCCAAAATTGCTGTTATTGCTCATTAATGAATTTGGTGTGATGCTTCATGCGATGCTTAGCTCCTACATTTGCCGTTGGAGTGCTTGGCCCCGTAATTGCTGCTTGCAGCTATATTTAGGGGCCAAGCACCGAAGGTGCGTAGGCACCTATTGTTTCCGTTGGCGTTATTAGGGGCCAAGCACCGAAGGTGCGTAGGCACCTATTGTTTTCGTTGGCGTTATTAGGGGCCAAGCACCGAAGGTGCGTAGGCACCTATTGTTTTCGTTGGCGTTATTATTCTTCTTCTTCTTCTTCCGCCGCAAGTCTATGGCAGCCCATAGAACCGTTTGCGGGAAAGTTGTATAATTTGGCACACTGATAGAGGACAGTCCCAACATTAACTATAGCAAATTTGAAGCCTCTAACTCCTACTCTCTAGCGCCACCACTTGTCCAAACTTTCAATGTTTGTATGCTAATAACTTTTGAACCGTAAGCCAGAAAATGGAAATTCTTTTTTCCTCTGAATCCTTGGCTCATGCCAAGTTGAATGAACCCTAAAATTCAAAAATCGCAAGGTTTAGTTTTTTCGCTATTTTCAACTATTCGAAAAACTTACTTTTTCGAACTCGTCCTAGACGGTTTGTCCGATTTTCACGAAAATTGGCTCAGATAATCAACAGACCATGCTGGCAAAAAGTTATGGAATTCAAGTTGATTCGTCCAACCGTTCTCGAATGACACGTGAAAAAATATGACGAAAAGCACGCAAAAATACACGTGAGGCTATATCTCCGCAACGGTTTGGCGTATTGAGACCAAACTTGGTGTGTGTTATAATAAGCATGACCTAAGACTACCTGCAGTGTTTCGACACAGCGCCACCTAGTGGTCAGGAGATATGAAAAATGCATATTTTGGCTTATAACTTCTGAATGGTTTGGCCAAAAATTACAAAACTGGTCTCTGTAGATTCAGTGCGTCATGTCGAGTCGATTGTTATCCAATTTTCCCGTGTCGGCCATTTTAGGCGTCGGCCATTTTGAATTATGTTTCAAAATGCTGTATTTTTTGAACGCATCATCGTATCGTTTCGCAAATAATTACAAAAATATTCGGCTCCATGCCCTGAAGATACTCAAAAAGTTTGGTGGCAGCGCCACCTTGTGGCCAATAGTTATAATGAAATATCACATAAATGCTAATAACTTTTGAATAAATTAGACTATTAAAATTAAAATGGCCTCCCTATATTCTGTGGGTAAAGCCGAGAGCATTGATACCAATTATGCGAATATTGGCCATACTTCCTGTCCGCCATTTTGATTAATGTTGAAAACCTACTTTTTCGAACTCCTCCTAGACCGTTAGTCCGATTTTCACCAAATTTGACGTGTATCATCTTCAGACCATGCTGGCAAAAAGTTATGGATTTCGTGTCGATATATGAAACGGTTCTCATTAAGCGCATCAACGAATTTGTTGGAAGGGTGCCAAAATGCATTTGAGGCTGTATCTCTGCAACGCTTTGACATATTTACACCAAACTTTGTACGTGTCATCGCTACCTCACACTGACCATGCCACATAAATTTGGTAACAGCGCCACCTATTGGTCAAGAGTAATAAACCATTCATTACCCATGAATAATTACACTTATAAAAATGCTAATAACTTTTTAATGCATTAGCCTATTGCAACGAAACTGGTCTCAAAATATTCCCTGGTTTATGCCGAAAACATAGATACCAAATATGCCAGATTAAGCTGAACTTCCGGTCCGCCATTTTGATTTATGTTGAAAACCTACTTTTTGAACTCCTCATCAGCCGTTAGTCCAATTTTCACCAAAATTTAATCAGATGATCTTCAGACTGTGCTGACAAAAAGTTATGAATTTTGTGTCGATAGACAAAACCGTTTTTGCATACCACAGCGACGAACTTGAGGCACAATGACAAAATGACACTTGAGGCTGTATCTCTGCAATGCTTTGGCATATTGACACCAAACTTTGTTTGTGTCATTGAAAAGTCACACAGAGTACACCAAATTGACTTGATAACAGCACCACCTATTGGTCAATTTTGATAAGCCAGTAAATCATGCTACTAGAGGTTGTATTTATGATTTTTTTAGCCATTTCAATTACAATAATCCTAAAATTGCTGTTATTGCTCATTAATGCATTTGGTGTGATGCTCCATGCCATGCTTAGCTCCTACATTTGCCGTTGGAGTGCTTGGCCCCGTAATTGCTGCTTGCAGCTATATTTATTATTATTCTTCTTCTTCTTCTTCTTCCGCCGCAAGTCTATGGCAGCCCATAGAACCGATTGCGGGAAAGTTGTATAATTTGGCACACTGATAGAGGACAGTCCCAACATTAACTATAGCAAATTTGAAGTCTCTAACTCCAACTCTCTAGCGCCACCACTTGTCCAAACTTTCAATGTTTATATGCTAATAACTTTTGAACCGTAAGCCAGAAAATGGAAATTCTTTTTTCCTCTGAATCCTTGGCTTAAGCCAAGTCGAATGAATCCCGAAATTCAAAAATCGCAAGGTTTAGTTTTTTCGTTATTTTCAATTATTCGAAAAACCTACTTTTTCGAACTCGTCCTAGACGGTTAGTCCGATTGCCACGAAAATTGTCTCAGATCATCTTCAGACCAGGCCGGCAAAAAGTTATGGAATTCAAGTTGATTCGTCCAACCGTTGTCGAATGACACGTAAACAAATTTGACGAAAAGCACGCAAAAATGCACGTGAGGCTATATCTCGGCAACGGTTTGGCATATTGAGGCCAAACTTGGTGTGTGTTATAACAAGCATGAACTGAGACGACCTGCAGTGTTTCGACACAGCGCCACCTAGTGGTCAGGAGATATGAAAAATGCATATTTTGGCTTATAACTTCTGAATGGTTTGGCCAAAAATCACACAACTGGTCTCTTTAGATTCAGTGAGTCATGTCGAGTCGAATGATATCCAATTTTCCTGTGTCGGCCATTTTAGGCGTCGGCCATTTTGAATTATATTTTAAAATGCTGTATTTTTTGAACGCAGCATCGTATCGTTTTGCAAATAATTACAAAAATATTCGGCTCCATGCCCTGAAGGTACTCAAAAAGTTTGGTGGCAGCGCCACCTTGTGGCCAATAGTTATAATGAAATATCACATAAATGCTAATAACTTTTAAATAAATTAGTCTATTAAAATTAAAATGGTCTCGCTATATTCTGTGGGTCATGCCGAGAGTATTGATACCAATAATGTGAAAATTGGCCATACTTCCTGTCCGCCATTTTGCTTAATGTTGAAAACCTACTTTTTCGAACTCCTCCTAGACCGTTAGCCCAATTTTCACCAAATTTGACGTGAATCATCTTCAAACCATGCTGGCAAAAAGTTATGGATTTCGTGTCGATATACGTAACCGTTCTCATTTAGCGCATCAACGAATTTGCTGGAAGGGTGCCAAAATGCATTTGAGGCTGTATCTCTGCAACACTTTGACATATTTGCACCAAACTTTGTATGTGTCATCGCCACCTCACACTGACCATGCCACATAAATTTGGTAACAGCGCCACCTATTGGTCAAGAGTAATAAACCATTCATTAACCATGAGTAATTACACTTTTTAAAATGCTAATAACTTTTTATTGCATTAGCCTATTTGAAGGAAACTGGGCTCAAAATATTCCCTGGCTTATGCCGATAACATAGATACCAAATATACCACGGTAAGCTGAACTTCCGGTCCGCCATTTTGATTTATGTTGATAACATACTTTCTCGAACTCCTCATCAACCGTATGTCCGATTTTCACCAAATTCGAATCAAATGATCTTCAGGCTATACTGATTCAAAGTTATGGATTTTGAGTCGATAGACAAAACCGTTTTCGCATACCACATCGACGAATTTGAGGCACAATGAGAAAATGACACTTGAGGCTGTATCCCTGGAATGCTTTGGCATATTGACACCAAACTTTGTGTGTGTCATTGAAAAGTCACACAGAGTACACCAAATTGATTTTATAACAGTGCCACCTATTGGTCAAGCTTGATAAGCCAAGTAATCATGCTACTAGAGGTGGTATTATATTTTTTTTTGCCATTTCAATTACAATAATTCCAAAATTGCTGTTATTGCTCATTAATGAATTTGGTGTGATGCTTCATGCGATGCTTAGCTCCTACATTTGCCGTTGGAGTGCTTGGCCCCGTAATTGCTGCTTGCAGCTATATTTATTATTATTCTGCTTCTTCTTCTTCCGCCGCAAGTCTATGGCAGCCCATAGAACCGATTGCGGGAAAGTTGTATAATTTGGCACACTGATAGAGGACAGTCCCAGCATTAACTATAGCAAATTTGAAGTCTCTAACTCCAACTCTCTAGCGCCACCACTTGTCCAAACTTTCAATGTTTCTATGCTAATAACTTTTGAACCGTAAGCCAGAAAATGAAAATTCTTTTTTCTTCTGAATCCTTGGCTCATGCCAAGTCGAATGAACCCCAAAATTCAAAAATCGCAAGGTTTAGTTTTTTCGCTATTTTCAATTATTCGACAAACCTACTTTTTCGAACTCGTCCTAGACGGTTAGTCTGATTGCCACGAAAATTGTCTCAGATCATCTTCAGACCAGGCCGGCAAAAAGTTATGGAATTCAAGTTGATTCGTCCAACCGTTGTCGAATGACACGTAAACTAATTTGACGAAATGCATGCAAAAATGCACGTGAGGCTATATCTCGGCAACAGTTTGTCATATTGAGACCAAACTTGGTGTGTGTTTTAACAAGCATGAACTGAGACTACCTGCAGTGTTTCGACACAGCGCCACCTAGTGGTCAGGAGATATGAAAAATGCATATTTTGGCTTATAACTTCTGAATGGTTTGGCCAAAAATCACACAACTGGTCTCTTTAGAATCAGTGAGTCATCTCGAGTCGAATGATATCCAATTTTCCCGTGTCGGCCATTTTAGGCGTCGGCCATTTTGAATTATGTGTTAAAATGCTGTATTTTTTGAACGCAGCATCGTATCGTTTCGCAAATAATTACAAAAATATTCGGCTCCATGCCCTGAAGGTACTCAAAAAGTTTGGTGGCAGCGCCACCTTGTGGCCAATAGTTATAATGAAATATCACATAAATGCTAATAACTTTTGAATAATTTAGACTATTAAAATTAAAATGGTCTCGCTATATTCTGTGGGTCATGCCGAGAGCATTGATACCAATTATGTGAAAATTGGCCATACTTCCTGTCTGCCATTTTGCTTAATGTTGAAAACCTACTTTTTCGAACTCCTCCTAGACCGTTAGTCCAATTTTCACCAAATTTGACGTGAATCATCTTCAGACCATGCTGGCAAAAAGTTATGGATTTCGTGTCGATATACGAAACAGTTCTCATTTAGCGCATCAACGAATTTGCTGGAAGGGTGCCAAAATGCATTTGAGGCTGTATCTCTGCAACGCTTTGACATATTTGCACCAAATTTTGTATGTGTCATCGCCACCTCACACTGACCATGCCACAGAAATTTGGTGACAGCACCACCTATTGGTCAAGAGTAATAAACCATTCATTAACCATGAATAATTACACTTGTAAAAATGCTAATAACTTTTTATTGCATTAGCCCATTCGAATGGAACTGGGCTCAAAATATTCCCTGGTTTATGCCGATAACATAGATACCAAATATACCATAGTAAGCTGAACTTCCGGTCCGCCATTTTGATTTATGTTGAAAACCTACTTTGTCGAACTCCTCATCAACCGTAGGTCCGATTTTCACCAAATTCGAATCAAATGATCTTCAGACTATGCTGACTCAAAGTTATGGCTTTTGAGTCGATAGACAAAACCGTTTTCGCATACCACATCGACGAATTTGAGGCACAATGAGAAAATGACACTTGAGGCTGTATCCCTGGAATGCTTTGGCATATTGACACCAAACTTTGTGTGTGTCATTGAAAAGTCACACAGAGTACACCAAATTGATTTTATAACAGTGCCACCTATTGGTCAAGCTTGATAAGCCAAGTAATCATGCTACTAGAGGTGGTATTATAATTTTTTTTTGCCATTTCAATTACAATAATTCCAAAATTGCTGTTATTGCTCATTAATGAATTTGGTGTGATGCTTCATGCGATGCTTAGCTCCTACATTTGCCGTTGGAGTGCTTGGCCCCGTAATTGCTGCTTGCAGCTATATTTAGGGGCCAAGCACCGAAGGTGCGTAGGCACCTATTGTTTTCGTTGGCGTTATTATTATTATTCTTCTTCTTCTTCTTCCGCCGCAAGTCTATGGCAGCCCATAGAACCGATTGCGGGAAAGTTGTATAATTTGGCACACTGATAGAGGACAGACCCAACATTAACTATAGCAAATTTGAAGTCTCTAACTCCTACTCTCTAGCGCCACCACTTGTCCAAACTTTCAATGTTTGTATGCTAATAACTTTTGAACCGTAAGCCAGAAAATGGAAATTCTTTTTTCCTCTGAATCCTTGACTCATGCCAAGTCGAATGAACCCCAAAATTCAAAAATCGCAAGGTTTAGTTTTTTCGCTATTTTCAATTTTTCGAAAAACATACTTTTTCGAACTCGTCCTAGACGGTTAGTCCGATTGCCACGAAAATTGGCTCAGATCATCTTCAGACGATGTTGGCAAAAAGTTATGGAATTCAAGTTGATTTGTCCAACCGTTGTCGAATGACACATAAACAAATTTGACGAAAAGCACGCAAAAATGCACTTGAGGCTATATCTCAGCAACGGTTTGGCATATTGAGACCAAACTTGGTGTATGTTATAATAAGCATGACCTGAGACTACCTGCAGTGTTTCGACACAGCGCCACCTAGTGGTCAGGAGATATGAAAAATGCATATTTTGGCTTATATCTTCTGAATGGTTTGGCCAAAAATCACACAACTGGTCTCTTTAGATTCAGTGAGTCATGTCGAGTCGAATGATATCCAATTTTCTTGTGTCGGCCATTTTAGGCGTCGGCCATTTTGAATTATGATTTAAAATGCTGTATTTTTTGAACGCAGCATCGTATCGATTCGCAAATAATTACAAAAATATTCGGCTCCATGCCCTGAAGGTACTCAAAAAGTTTGGTGGCAGCGCCACCTTGTGGCCAATAGTTATAATGAAATATCACATAAATGCTAATAACTTTTGAATAAATTAGACTATTAAAATTAAAATGGTCTCGCTTTATTCTGTGGGTCATGCCGAGAGCATTGATACCAATAATGTGAAAATTGGCCTTACTTCCTGTCCGCCATTTTGCTTAATGTTGAAAACCTACTTTTTCGAACTCCTCCTAGACCGTTAGTCCGATTTTCACCAAATTTGACGTGAATCATCGTCAGACCATGCTGGCAAAAAGTTATGGATTTCGTGTCGATATACGAAACGGTTGTCATTTAACGCATCAACGAATTTGCTGGAAGGGTGCCAAAATGCATTTGAGGCTGTATCTCTGCAACGCTTTGACATATTTGCACCAAACTTTGTATGTGTCATCGCCACCTCAGACTGACAATGCCACATAAATTTGGTAACAGCGCCACCTATTGGTCAAGAGTAATAAACCATTCATTAACAATGAATATTTACACTTTTAAAAATGCTAATAACTTTTTAGTCCATTAGCCTATTGCAACGAAACTGGGCTCAAAATATTCCCTGGCTTATGCCGATAACATAGATACCAAATATGCCAGTGTTTACTGAAGTTCCGGTCCACCATTTTGATTTATGTGGAAAACCTACTTTTTCGAACTCCTCATGAACCGTAGGTCCAATTTTCACCAAATTCGAATCAAATGATCTTCAGACTATGTTGACATAAAGTTATGGATTTTGTGTCGATAGACAAAACCGTTTTCGCATACCAAAGCGACGAAGTTGAAACACAAAGACAAAATGACACTTGAGGCTGCATCTCTGGAATGCTGTGGCATATTAACACCAAACTTTGTGTGTGTCATTGAAAAGTCAAACAGAGTACACCAAATTGATTTCATAACAGTGCCACCTATTGGTCAAACTTTATAAGCCAAGTAATCATGCTACTAGAGGTGGTATTATGATTTTTTTTGCCATTTCAATTACAATAATTCCAAAATTACTGTTATTGCTCATTAATGTATTTGGTGTGATGCTTCATGCCATGCTTAGCTCCTACATTTGCCGTTGGAGTGCTTGGCCCCGTAATTGCTGCTTGCAGCTATATTTATTATTCTTCCTCTTCTTCTTCCACCCCAAGTCTATGGTAGCCCATAGAACCGATTGCGGGAAAGTTGTATAATTTGGCACACTAATAGAGGACTGTCTGAACATTAACCGTAGCAAATTTGAAGTCTCTAACTCAAACTCTCTAGCGCCACCAATTGTCTAAACTTTCAAAAACTTGATGCTAATAACTCTTGAACCGTAAGCCACAAAATGAAAATTCTTTTTTCCTTTGATTCCTTGGCTGATGCCGAGTCGAATGGACACCGAAATTCAAAAATCGCAAGGTTTAGTTTTTTCGCTATCGTCAATTGTTCGTAAAACCTACTTTTTCGAACTCGTCCTAGGCCGTTGCACCGATTGTCACGAAAATTGAATCAGATAATCTTCAGACCATGCTGGCAAAAAGTTATGGAATTCAAGTTGATTTCTCAAACCGTTTCCGAATAGCTCATGAACGAATTCTTCGAAAAGCACGCAAACGTGAACGTGAGGCTATATCTCCGCAACGGTTTGGCCTATTGAGACCAATCTTGGTGGGTCTTATAACAACCATTCCCTGGGACTACCTGCAGTGTTTCGGCGCTGTGCCCCCTGGTGGTCAGGAGATATGAAAAATGCATGTTTTTGCTCATAACTTCTGAACGGTTTTGCCAAAAATCACAAAAGTGGTGTCTTTAGATTCAGTGCATCATTCCGAGTCGAATGATACCGAATTTTCCCAATTCGGCCATTTTGGGCGTCGGCCATTTTGAATTTAGTTGTAAATTGCTGTATCATAAGAATGAAGTTCCGTGTCGTTTCGCAAATAATTACAAAAATGTCCGGCTCCATGCCCTGAATGTACACAAAAAAATTGGGGGCAGCGCCACCTTGTGGTCAATAGTTATAACGATTTTTCGAAAAATGCTAATAACTTTTGCATACATTAGCCTATTGTAACAAAACTGATGTTGATAGATTCCTTGGTTCATGCCGAGAACACCGATACCCCATTTGTCAATTTTGGCAAAATTTCCTGTCCGCCATTTTGATTCATGTTGAAAACCTACTTTTTCGAACTCCTCCTAGACCGTTGCTCAGATTTTCACCAAATTTGATTTGGATCATCTTCAGACCATGCTGGCAAAAAGTTATGGAATTTGTGTCGATACACATAACCGTTTTCAATTAGCGTACCAACGAATTTGCTGGAAAGATGCCAAACTGCATCTGAGGCTGTATCTCTGCAAAGGTTGGAGATATTTACACAAAACTTAATATGTGACATTGTCACAGCACATTGACCACGCCACATCATTTTGGTCACAGCGCCACCTATTGGTCAAGAGTAATAAACCAATCAATAACCGCTAATTATTACATTTCCAATAATGCTAATAACTTTTGATTGCATTAGCCTATTATCATGAAACATGTCTCAAAATGTTCCTTGGGACATGCCGACAACATACATACCAATTATGTCATATTAAGCAAAACTTCCTGTCCGCCATTTTGATTCATGTTGAAAACCTTTTTTTTTTTAACTCATCCTCAACCGTTTGTCTGATTTTCACCAAAATTGAATCAGATCATCTTCAGACCGTGCTGACAAAAAGTTATGGATTTCGTGTCAATAGACGAAACCGTTTTTGTACAGCGCTGCTTCAGATGTCAGGCATCTTCACAAAATGTGTCTGAGGCTATATCTCTGCAAAGCCCATTAGTGGTCTTCCAGTGACATCTAGTGGTCGTAAATGCAATTTATCATACAACACTGTCTCTTTAACCTTTATAACTGTTATATGTTGTCTTAATTTCATTCCAAAGAAGCATACGCAATTTATGTATAATTTCACAGTCTAGATAATAGTACTGCACTGATTTTAAATAACCTAGATATGGCTGACAGTAAAAGAATAGAACAGAATTACAGACACACACAAACATGAAATGTTTAAACTAGTATATTAATACTCAATAAGCATGCTTAAACCCACACTCAGATGCACACATTTTGTTATATATATATAGATAATTAAAATAAATGATGGGTGATAAAACCTATTGCAAGTCTTCTGTTTTTATGGGCTTCTATGTCATTTTTCAGGTTTCATTGCAATCATAATCTGGCATAATTATAAACATTAGATATATCTGTATGAATAAATTGGTAAACTTTGACTCAATGTGATCTGAAATGCTTGAACAGTAATATTAAATAATAGTAATATAAATTTTTTCTAGATGAATCCCTCAACAAGCCCATAAACTGTAATGTTTTAGTATTTAGTGAGCTCATTAGTGGTCTTCCGGTGACATCTAGTGGTTATAATTGCAATTTTTTATTCAACACTGGGTTTTGAAGCTTTATAAATATTACAGTGTTCTTTTTTACCTAATCTCTGTTAAATGTTGCATGATTGTTTAGAAAAAATACAGATCTAATGCATGTGTGATTATATTACCCCTTTTTTTTTTTTTGCAGTTTAATGCCATTCACAACAGAAATCTTTTGTTTTTTAGGCCTGTTTAAATGTTATCTAACCAAAGGACAAAATACAACATATTTTTTCAAAGTTATTGATCTAGAGAGTCCTGAGAATATTACTGCAGTGGTTTGATCAAGACTGAACAAAAAACCAGGTGACCCAAAACATTCAAATTCGTGGACCAATTTTATGAAAAAGGCTATAACTCGGGAACAAAATGAGATATCTTCACCAAACTCAGAACTCATATGCGTGAACAAAAACTTTAGTCAAATTATTTTTTTTTCCATATCTGCCACTTGGTGGCGCTACAGGATGAAAAAAAAAAACTAAAATGGCTATAACTAAGCAACCGCTGATCCAATCAACTTGAAAATTGGTATGGCCCAATGTGGCACAAGTGCTCTATGAGGAATTTCACTTATCTTAAAAAATATGGCCGCCATTGGCCAAACAACTTTAAGCACCTATTTGACAAGGTTAATGGAAGTCGATCGGAACGAAACTCGGTGGGCATGTTCGACTCATTGCCCTAAAGGTCTGTAAGTATTTTGAAAGAAATTGCCCACAACATTGTCACCTCCCACAGAACACAACAAAGCAATTTGATTACAGCGCCAACTATTTTCCAAAAATGATAATGCATCATTTTACTGGAGTTTTACTGGCTGTTTCAATTACACTCTTCCAATAATTGCTTTTCTTACTCGTTGCATTTGGTCTGATGCTTCATATGCTTAGCTCCTGATGTTGCCGCTGGAATGCTTGGCCCCGTGATTGCTGCTTGCAGCTATATTTATTCTTCTTCTTCTTCTTCCACCCCAAGTCTATGGTAGCCCATAGAACCGATTGCGGGAAAGTTGTATAATTTGGCACACTAATAGAGGACTGTCTGAACATTAACCGTAGCAAATTTGAAGTCTCTAACTCAAACTCTCTAGCGCCACCAATTGTCTAAACTTTCAAAAACTTGATGCTAATAACTCTTGAACCGTAAGCCACAAAATGAAAATTCTTTTTTCCTGTGATTCCTTGGCTCATGCCGAGTCGAATGGACACCGAAATTCAAAAATCGCAAGGCTTAGTTTTTTCGCTATCGTCAATTGTTCGTAAAACCTACTTTTTCGAACTCGTCCTAGGCCGTTGCACCGATTGTCACGAAAATTGAATCAGATAATCTTCAGACCATGCTGGCAAAAAGTTATGGAATTCAAGTTGATTTCTCAAACCGTTTCCGAATAGCTCATGAACGAATTCTTCGAAAAGCACGCAAACGTGAACGTGAGGCTATATCTCCGCAACGGTTTGGCCTATTGAGACCAATCTTGGTGGGTCTTATAACAACCATTCCCTGGGACTACCTGCAATGTTTCGGCGCTGTGCCCCCTAGTGGTCAGGAGATATGAAAAATGCATGTTTTTGCTCATAACTTCTGAACGGTTTTGCCAAAAATCACAAAAGTGGTGTCTTTAGATTCAGTGCATCATTCCGAGTCGAATGATACCGAATTTTCCCAATTCGGCCATTTTGGGCGTCGGCCATTTTGGATTTAGTTGTAAATTGCTGTATCTTAAGAATGAAGTTCCGTATCGTTTCGCAAATAATTACAAAAATGTCCGGCTCCATGCCCTGAATGTACACAAAAAAATTGGGGGCAGCGCCACCTTGTGGTCAATAGTTATAACGATTTTTTTGAAAAATGCTAATAACTTTTGCATACATTAGCCTATTGTAACAAAGCTGATGTTGATAGATTCCTTGGGTCATGCCGAGAACACCGATACCCCATTTGTCAATTTTGGCAAAATTTCCTGTCCGCCATTTTGATTCATGTTGAAAACCTACTTTTTCGAACTCCTCCTAGACCGTTGCTCAGATTTTCACCAAATTTGATTTGGATCATCTTCAGACCATGCTGGCAAAAAGTTATGGAATTTGTGTCGATACACGTAACCGTTTTCAATTAGCGTACCAACGAATTTGCTGGAAAGATGCCAAACTGCATCTGAGGCTGTATCTCTGCAAAGGTTGGAGATATTTACACAAAACTTAATATGTGACATTGTCACATCACATTGACCACGCCACATCATTTTGGTCACAGCGCCACCTATTGGTCAAGAGTAATAAACCAATCAATAACCGCTAATTATTACATTTCCAATAATGCTAATAACTTTTGATTGCATTAGCCTATTATCATGAAACATGTCTCAAAATGTTCCTTGGGACATGCCGACAACATACATACCAATTATGTCATATTAAGCAAAACTTCCTGTCCGCCATTTTGATTCATGTTGAAAACCTTTTTTTTTAAACTCATCCTCAACCGTTTGTCTGATTTTCACCAAAATTGAATCAGATCATCTTCAGACCGTGCTGACAAAAAGTTATGGATTTCGTGTCAATAGACGAAACCGTTTTTGTACAGCGCTGCTTCAGATGTCAGGCATCTTCACAAAATGAGTCTGAGGCTATATCTCTGCAAAGCTTTGTTGTAATTAAGCCAAACTTGTGTGTGCCATTGTCTAACATGGAGAATAGGCTCACAGACACTCACACACAGAAATGAAATGGTTCAACTATTATATGAATAATCAATAAGCATGATTACACACACACACACACACACACACACACACACAGAGAGAAGTACATGCCCACACATTTTGTTGTATGTAGATATTTGAAATAAATTATAGGTGACACACAACTCACAGAAAGACTTCTTTTCTTACATTTCTATGTCAGGTTTCATTGCATTCATATTCTGACATAATAGTAAACATTTGATATACATGTATGAATAAATTGTTGAACTTTCACTCAATGTGATCTTAAATGCTTGAACAGTAATATTAAATAATAGTAATATATATTTTTCTAGATGAATCAATCATCGAGACAATGAACTGTAATGTTTTAGTCTTTAGTGAGCCCATTAGTGGTCTTCCAGTGACATCTAGTGGTCGTAAATGCAATTTATCATACAACACTGTCTCTTTAACCTTTATAACTGTTATATGTTGTCTTAATTTCATTCCAAAGAAGCATACGCAATTTATGTATAATTTCACAGTCTAGATAATAGTACTGCACTGATTTTAAATAACCTAGATATGGCTGACAGTAAAAGAATAGAACAGAATTACAGACACACACAAACATGAAATGTTTAAACTACTATATTAATACTCAATAAGCATGCTTAAACCCACACACAGATGCACACATTTTGTTATATATATAGATAATTAAAATAAATGATGGGTGATAAAACCTATTGCAAGTCTTCTGTTTTTATGGGCTTCTATGTCATTTTTCAGGTTTCATTGCAATCATAATCTGGCATAATTATAAACATTAGATATATCTGTATGAATAAATTGGTAAACTTTGACTCAATGTGATCTGAAATGCTTGAACAGTAATATTAAATAATAGTAATATACATTTTTTCTAGATGAATCCCTCAACAAGCCCATAAACTGTAATGTTTTAGTCTTTAGTGAGCTCATTAGTGGTCTTCCGGTGACATCTAGTGGTTATAATTGCAATTTTTTATTCAACACTGGGTTTTGAAGCTTTATATATATTACAGTGTTCTTTTTTACCTAATCTCTGTTAAATTTTGCATGATTGTTTAGAAAAAATACAGATCTAATGCATGTGTGATTATATTACCCCTTTTTTTTGCAGTTTAATGCCATTCACAACAGAAATCTTTTGTTTTTTAGGCCATTTTAACTGTTATAGCACCAGCTATTTTCTGATCTTAATGAAACTTTGCATGCTTGGTGGGTCATCTTTCACATGTTATAACCAAGTTTCATAACGTTTTGAGTTTTTGTTTCAGTTTTATAGGCTTTAGGTTACATGTGGCCACGGCCCTTTCCTAAATGACCTCTTATAGCTAACCAAAGGACAAAATGCAACATATTTTTGAAAATTATTGATCTAGAGAGTCCAGAGAATATTATTGCAGTGGTTTGATCAAGACTGAACAAAAAACCAGGTGACCCAAAACATTCAAATTCGTGGACCAATTTTACGAAAAAGGCTATAACTCGGGAACAAAATGAGATATCTTCACCAAACTCAGAACTCATATGCATGAACAAAAACTTTAGTCAAATTATTATTATTTTTTCCATATCTGTCACTTGGTGGCGCTACAGGATGAAAAAAAATCAAATGGCTATAACTAAGCAACCGTTGATCCAATCAACTTGAAAATTGATATGGCCCAATGTGGCACAAGTGCTCTATGAGGAATTTCACTTATCTTAAAAAACATGGCCGCCATTGGCCAAACAACTTTAAGCACCTATTTGACAAGGTTAATGGAAGTCGATCGGAACGAAACTCGGTGGGCATGTTCGACTCATTGCCCTAAAGGTCTGTAAGTATTTTGAAAGAAATTGCCCACAACATTGTCACCTCCCACAGAACACAACAAAGCGATTTGATTACAGCGCCAACTATTTTCCAAAAATGATAATGCATCGTTTTACTGGAGTTTTACTGGCTGTTTCAATTACACTCTTCCAATAATTGCTTTTCTTACTCGTTGCATTTGGTCTGATGCTCCATGCCATGCTTAGCTCCTCGCTGTGGAACTTTTATTAACGATTTTCAGCCATTTCAATTACAATCATGCAATTATTAATTTCATTATTCATTGTTGCATTTGGTCTGATGCTACATATGCTTAGCTCCTGATGTTGCCGCTGGACTGCTTGGCCCCGTGATTGCTGCTTGCAGCCATATTTATTAGGGGCCAAGCACCGAAGGTGCGAAGGCACCTATTGTGTTCGTTGGCGTTATTATTATTAGGGGCCAAGCACCGAAGGTGCGAAGGCACCTATTGTGTTTGTTGGCGTTATTATTATTAGGGGTTCAAGCACGCAGTGCTGAAACCCTATTGTATTTGTTAGGATTTTTATTATTATTAGGGGTTCAAGCACGCAGTGCTGAAACCCTATTGTAATTGTTAGGATTTTTATTAGGGGTTCAAGCACGCAGTGCTGAAACCCTATTGTAATTGTTAAGATTTTTATTAGGGGTTCAAGCACGCAGTGCTGAAACCCTATTGTAATTGTTAGGATTTTTAGGGGTTCAAGCACGCAGTGCTGAAACCCTATTGTATTTGTTAGGATTTTTATTATTATTATTATTAGGGGTTCAAGCACGCAGTGCTGAAACCCTATTGTATCTGTTAGGATTTTTATTATTATTATTATTATTATTATTCTCCACTCAAACTGATCGTGCAGCCCAAACCGTAAGGCCTAGAGAGCTGAAACTTGGTCAGATGGTAGAAGTCCGGCCTTCTTGTCAGATCCAAAGGCTCGCCCCAATCGGCCTAAAGGGGGCGCTAGAGCGATCAAAAATGCGTTAGTGCTAATAACTCCTAAACCGCTTATCATAGAGCCAAAAATTTAACATTTCCGGAATCCGTGGGTCAGGCGAATTTAAAAACGGTCACTCTGATTTTGGGTCTAGGAGGCCTAGTTTTTTCGCAAATTTGACGTATGTCCAAAACCTACTTTTGCGAACTACTCCTAGGTTTTTCGCCCAATCTGAACCAAACCACTGCAGAAATGTTCTCTGGCCAGGGAGTATCAATATTTATCAAAAAAAAGTTGAAATTTCGACTCGCTGTCGTAATGGGATGCCAAAACGTTCGAAAGTCGAGGACCAATTTTACGCAACAGGCTATAACTCGTGAAAGAAATAAGATATCTTAACCAAACTTGCTACACATTTGTAAGACCTAAGACTTTGGTCAAATAAAAAAAATTGCACACCTCTGGCACTTGGGGGCGCTATAAAAAGAAAAAACACATAAATGGCTATAACTAGGCTACCGTTGGCTCGATCGACCTAAAAATTGGTATGCAGTGTCTGTGTCTGAAGGGGCACAAGTACCTATGAGGACATTTGCATATCTCAAAAAACATGGCCGCCATTGGCCAAACAATTTTAAGCACCTATTTGAAAGGGTTAACGGATGTTGATCGGAACGAAACTCGCTGGGTACGTTCGACTCATGAACCTTAAGGTCTGTAAGAATTTTGAAAGAAATCGGCCACTAGTTGGCGCTAACGAGTTTATTGGCTCTGTAATCACGTGGTGTTTCACTTATCAACACAATATGCATATCATTTGATAGATCTCCTCATAATGCACAACTTTGCCTCAAGAACCATCGCTGTCAATCAAATCGTTCAATTGTTATTCATAAATATGTTTAAAACCTACTTTTGCGAACTAGTCCTAGGTTTTTTGCCCGATCGGAACCAAACCACTGCAGTAATATTCTGTGGACTCTCTAGAACAATAATTATCAAAAAAATGTTGAATTTTGTCCTTTGGTTAGCTTTAAATGGGTAATTTAGAAAAGGGGTGTGGCCAAACATACCCCAAAGCCTATAAAACCTAAACGAAAACTCAAAACTTTATGAAACTAGGTGAAAACATGTAACACGTTACTCTTAACAAGCATGCAAAGTGTCATGGAGATCGGATCATAGGTGGCGCTATCACAGTTGAAAAAGCCTCAAAAACACACATTTTCAATGGAAAATGATCACAATTTGTAGGACATGTTCATACATTCACACAAACACTAAATCTTCATATCATATGATAGATATCCTCTTTGTGAACAACTTTGCCTCAAGGAGCGAAGATGTCAATCAAATCGTTCAATTGCAATTCACAAATATGTCAAAAAGCTACTTTTGCGAACTAGTCCCAGGTTTTTTACCCGATCAAAACCAAACTACTGCAGTAATTTTCTCTGGACTCTCTAGATCAATAATTATCAAAAAAATGTTGAATTTTGTCCTTTGGTTAGCTATAACTGGCTAAATTACAAAAGGGGCGTGACCAAAATACCCAAAAGCATATAAAACCTAAACGAAAACTCAAAACTTTATGAAACTTGGCGAAAACATGTAACAGCTGACCCTTAACAACCATGCAAATTTTCATGGAGATCGGACCATAGGTGGCGCTATAACAGTAGAAAAGGTCTCAAAACATAAGATTTACATGGTAAATGGCCTCAAATTGTCTGAAAATGCTCATATATTCACATAAACACTAGATCTTCATATCATATGATAGATCTCCTCATTCTGAACAACTTCTGTGACCAATGTTGTCAATAAAGCTGTTAATTAAATATTCAAGATTATTTAAAACAGTTACTTTGGCAAAGTAGTCCAAGGCTTTAAGCTGAAAATCAATAAAACTACTGAAGTACAATTCTATAGACTCTGAAGGTCAATAATTATCCAAAACATGTTGAACAATTGCATTTGGACAACTATAAACCAGTGATTGTATAATATGTTCTTTTCACAGTGTACACAAAGGCCTATTAATACAAACAGAAAGCCCACAAATTATCAAAACTGTGTAAAATAATGCCTAATTTCATTCTAAACAAGCATGCAAAATTTAAGAGAGATTGGGCAAAAAACATAACACTATAACAGTTATGTTTAAAAACAGTGTTGTTTGAGTAAATGCAATTTATAACCACTAGATGGCAGCGGAAGACCACTAATGGGCTCATTCAGAAAATTTAAACAGTACTTTTGAAAAGATTTATGAATTCATGCATAAACAATAAAAAAAAAACACTGTCACAACATTTTAAATCTCACTGAGTTAAAGTTTTCCATTTTTTTCATACAGACTTATCAGTTTTTAAAATTTTGCCACATTATGATTACAGTGAAACCTGAAAATGACATCCAAACTCTTAAAAACTAGTTTAATCATTTAATTTCAGTACGTGTGTCTGTCTGTCAGCCTATTCTCCGTTTTGGATGTGTTTAACTGTCATCCATACATCCAGGTTGGCTCAGACCACCTCAGAGGCCTTAATGTGCTTGAACCCCGTAAATGCTGCTTGCAGCTTTAATTATTATTATTATTATTATTATTCTCCACTCAAACTGATCGTGCAGCCTAAACCGTAAGGGCTAGAAAGCTGAAATTTGGTCAGATTGTAGTAGTCCGGCCTTCTTGTCAGATACTGAGTCTCGACCCAATCGGCCTAACGGGGGCGCTACAGCGCAAAAAACTAAAATTTTGGACATTTTTGGCCGTAAATCGTATACCGTTAGCCGTAGACTCAAAAACATGGCATTGTTGCAATCCTTGGGTTAGCCCGAACAAAAGTGCACGGCGCCTTTTTGGGGTCTACGACGCACCGTTTTCTCGCAAAATCGAGCTATATCCGAAACCTACTTTTGCGAACTAGTCCTAGGATTTTCAACCAATCAGAACCAAACTACTTCATAAATATTCCCTGGTCACTCAATATCAATAATTATCAAAAAAAAGTTGAAATTTCAATTCTTACGCGAAACAGTACGCCAAAAAGCGTCTATGCTAACGTTAGCCAAATGCTATTTTGACTATAACTCTTGAACACAATGAGATATCTTCACCAAACTCGGTACACATATGTACGAGCTCAATCCTTGGTCAAATCAAAAAAATTGCGCATCTCTGCCACTTGGGGGCGCTATAAGATAGAAAAAACACATAAATTGCTATAACTAGGCAACCGTTGGCTCGATCGACTTGAAAATCGGTATGCAGTGTCTTGGTCTGAAGGGGCACAAGTACCTATGAGGACATTGGCATATCTCAAAAAACATGGCCGCCATTGGCCAAACAAATTTAAGCACCTATTTGAAAGGGTTAACGGATGTTGATCGGAACGAAACTCGCTGGGTACGTTCGACTCATGAACCTTAAGGTCTGTAAGAATTTTGAAAGAAATCGGCCACTAGTTGGCGCTAACGAGTTTTATGGCTCTGTAATCACGTGGTGTTTCACATATCAACACAATATGCATATCATTTGATAGATCTCCTCGTAATGCACAACTTTGCCTCAAGAACCATTGCTGTCAATCAAATCGTTCAATTGTTATTCACAAATATGTTAAAAACCTACTTTTGCGAACTAGTCCTAGGTTTTTTGCCCGATCGGAACCAAACCACTGCAGTAATATTCTGTGGACTCTCTAGATCAATAATTATTAAAAAAAATGTTGAATTTTGTCCTTTGGTTAGCTGTAAGGGGATAATTTAGGAAAAGGGGTGTGGCCAAACATACCCCAAAGCCTATAAAACCTAAAGGAAAACTCAAAACTTTATGAAACTCAGTGAAATCATGTAACAGATGACTCTTAACAAGCATGCAAAGTTTCATGGAGATCAGACCATAGGTGGCGCTATAACAGTAGAAAAGGTCTCAAAACACAAGATTTATATGGTAAATGGCCTCAAATTGTTTGAAAATGTTCATATATTCACTCAAAAACACTAAATCTTCATATCATATGATAAATCTCCTCATTCTGAACAACTTTGCCTCTGGGACCAATGTTGTCAATAAAGCTGTTAATTAAATATTCAAGATTATTTTAAAAAGTTACTTTGGCATACTTGTGATACGGTTTAAGCTGAAAATCAATAAAACCACTGAAGTACAATTCTCTAGACTCTGAAGGTCAATAATTATCAAAAACATGTTGAACAATTGCATTTGGGCAACTATAAACCAATAATTTTATAATATGTTATTTGCATAGTGTACACAAAGGCCTATTTATACAAACAGAAAGCTCACAAATTATTAAAACTGTGTAAAATAATGCATGATTTCATTCTAAACAAGCATGCAAAATTTAAGAGAGATTGGGCAAAAAAAAATTACAACACTATAACAGTTATGTTTTAAAACACAGTGTTGTTTGAGTAAATGCAATTTATAACCACTAGATGGCAGCGGAAGACCACTAATGGGCTCATTCAGCTAGTTAAACAGTACTGTTTTCATGAATTCATGCCAAAACATTAATAAATTAACTGTTATAACATTTTAAATCTCATTGTATTGATGTTTTCCATTTTGTTTATACAGATATATCAGTTTTTACAATTTTGCCACATTATGATTACAGTTTAAACTGAAAATGACATCTAAACTCTTAAAAAGAGAAGACTTGCAATACATTTATTGTCACCTATCACTTATTTCAAATCCCAACATCTGCAACAAAATGTGTGTGCATGTATATGTGTGTCTTTGTCTTTGTGTGTATGCGTATGCTTATAGAGTATGAATATATTAGTCTAATAATTTACTTTCAGTGTGTGTGTCTGTTTGTTAGCCTATTCTCCATTTTGGATGTGTTTAGCGGTCATCCATACGTCCAGGTTTGGCTCTAACCACCTCAGATGCCTTAAATGCTTGAACCCCGGTAAATGCTGCTTGCAGCTTTAATTATTAGGGGTTCAAGCACGCAGTGCTGAAACCCTATTGTAATTGTTAAGATTTTTATTATTATTATTATTTTTCCGCCTTAAAACTGAACGTGCAGCCCAAACCGTAAGGCCTAGAGAGCTGAAACTTGGTCAGATGGTAGTAGTCTTGCTCGCTACTCAGATACAAAGAACCGGCCCAATCGGCCTAACGGGGGCGCTACAGCACAAAAAACTAAAATTTTTGACATTTTTGGCCGCAGGTCGTAAACCGTTAGCCGTAGACTCAAAAACAAGGCATCGTTGCAATCCTTGGGTTAGCCCGAACAAAAGTGCACAGCTGCATTTTTTGCTCTACGACGCACCGTTTTCTCGCAAAATCGAGCTATATCCGAAACCTACTTTTGCGAACTAGTCCTAGGATTTTCAACCAATCGGAACGAAACCACTGCAGAAATATTCCCTGGACACTCAATATAAATAATTATCAAAAAAAAGTTGAAATTTCGATTCTTACGCGAAACAGTACGCCAAAAAGCGTCTATGCTAACGTTAGCCAAATGTTATTTTGACTATAACTCTTGAACGGAATGAGATATCTTGACCAAACTTGGTACACATATGTATGAGCTCAATCTTTGGTCAAATAAAAAAAAATTGCGCATCTCTGCCACTTGGGGGCGCAATAAGATTTAAAAAACACATAAATGGCTATAACTAGGCAACCGTTGGCTCGATCGACTTGAAAATTGGTATGCAGTGTCTTGGTCTGAAGGGGCACAAGTACCTATGAGGACATTTGCATATCTCAAAAAACATGGCTGCCATTGGCCAAACAATTTTAAGCACCTATTTGAAAGGGTTAACGGATGTTGTTCGGAACGAAACTCGCTGGGTACGTTCGACTCATGAACCTTAAGGTCTGTAAGAATTTTGAAAGAAATCGGCCACTAGTTGGCGCTAACGAGTTTTATGGCTCTGTAATCACGTGGTGTTTCACATATCAACACAATATGCATATCATTTGATAGATCTCCTCATAATGCACAACTTTGCCTCAAGAACCATTGCTGTCAATCAAATCGTTCAATTGTTATTCACAAATATGTTAAAAAACTACTTTTGCGAACTAGTCCTAGGTTTTTTGTCCGATCGGAACCAAACCACTGCAGTAATATTCTGTGGACTGTCTAGATCAATAATTATCAAAAAAATGTTCAATTTTGTACTTTGGTTAGCGTTAAATGGGTAATTAAGAAAAGGGGTGTGGCCAAACATACCCCAAAGCCTATAAAACCTAAACGAAAACTCAAAACTTTATGAAACGTGGTGAGAACATGTAACAGGTAACTCTTAACAAGCATGCAAAGTTTCATGGAGATCGCACCATAGGTGGCGCTATAACAGTAGAAAAGGTCTCAAAACACAAGATTTATATGGTAAATGGCCTCAAATTGTTTGAAAATGCTCATATATTCACTCAAAAACACTAGATCTTCATATCATATGATAGATCTCCTCATTCTGAACAACTTTGCCTCTGGGACCAATGTTGTCAATAAAGCTGTTAATTAAATATTCAAGATTATTTCAAAAAGTTACTTTGGCAAACTAGTGATAGGGTATAAGCTGAAAATCAATAAAACCACTGAAGTACAATTCTCTAGACTCTGAAGGTCAATAATTATCAAAAACATGTTGAACAGTTGCATTTGGACAACTATAAACCAGTAATTTTATAATATGTTATTTGCATAGTGTACACTAAGGCCTATTAATACAAACAGAAAGCCCACAAATTATCAAAACTGTGTAAAATAATGCATAATTTCATTCTAAACAAGCATGCAAAATTTAAGAGAGATTGGTCAAAAAAAATAACAACACTATAACAGTTATATTTAAAAACACAGTGTTGCTTGAGTAAATGCAATTTAGAACCACTAGATGGCAGCGGGAGACCACTAATGGGCTCATTCAGCAAAGTTGAACAGTACTGTTGAAAGGATTCATTAATTCATGCCAAAACATAAAAAAATTAACTGTTATAACATTTTAAATCTCATTGAGTCAATGTTTTCCATTTTGTTCATACAGATATATCAGTTTTTACAATTTTGCCACATTGTGATTACAGTTTAACCTGAAAATGACATCTAAACTGTTAAAAACTAGTTTAATCATTTAATTTCAGTGTTTGTGTCTGTCTGCCAGCCTATTCTTCATTTTGGATGTCTTTAACTGTCATCCATGCATCCAGGTTAGCCAAGACCACCTCAGAGGCCTTAAATGCTTGAACCCCGTAAAATGCTGCTTGCAGCTTTAATTATTATTATTATTATTCTTCCGCCTTAAAACTGAACGTGCAGCCCAAACCGTAAGGCCTAGAGAGCTGAAACTTGGTCAAAAGGTAGTAGTCTTGCTCGCTACTCAGATACAAAGATCCAGCCCATTCGGCCAGTGGGGGGCGCTACAGCGATCAAAAATGCGTTTTTGCTAATAGCTCCTAAACCGCTTGTTGTAGACTCAAAAATTTAACATTTCTGGAATCCTTGGGTCAAGCGAAATTAAAAACGGTCATTCTGATTTGGGGTCTAGGAGGCCTCGTTTTTTCGCAAACTTGAAGTATGTCCAAAACCTACTTTTGCGAACTAGTCCTAGGTTTTTCACCCAATCGGAACCAAACTACTGCAGAAGTTTTCTCTGGACAGTGATTATCAATAATTATCAAAAAAAAGTTGAAATTTCGACTCACTGTTGTAATGGGCTGCCAAAACGTTCGAAAGTCGAGGACCAATTTTACGCAACAGGCTATAACTTGTGAATGAAATTAGATATCTTAACCAAACTTGCTGGACATTTGTAAGAGCAAAAACTTTGGTCAAATAAAAAAAAAATGCACACCTCTGCCACTTGGGGGCGCTATAAGACAGAAAAAACACATAAATGGCTATAACTAAGCAACCGTTGGTCCGATCGACTTGAAAATTGGCATGTCATGTCTTTGTCAGAAGTGGCACAAGTATCTATGAGGACATTCACGTATCTCAAAAAACATGGCCGCCATTGGCCAAAGAAGTTTGAGCACCTATTTAACAAGGTTAACGGATGTCAATCGGAACGAAACTCGGTGGGCATGTTTGACTCATAGCCCTAAAGGACTGTAAGAATTTTGAAAGAAATCGGCCACTAGTTGGCGCTAACGAGTTTTATGGCTCTGTAATCACGTGGTGTTTCACATATCAACACAATATGCATATCATTTGATAGATCTCCTCGTAATGCACAACTTTGCCTCAAGAACCATTGCTGTCAATCAAATCGTTCAATTGTTATTCACAAATATGTTAAAAACCTACTTTTGCGAACTAGTCCTAGGTTTTTTGCCCGATCGGAACCAAACCACTGCAGTAACATTCTGTGGACTCTCTAGATCAATAATTATTAAAAAAATGTTGAATTTTGTAATTTGGTTAGCTGTAACGGGGTAATTTAGAAAAAGGGGTGTGGCCAAACATACCCCAAAGTCTATAAAACCTAAACGAAAACTCAAAACTTTATGAAACTCAGTGAAATCATGTAACATGTGACTCTTAACAAGCATGCAAAGTTTCATGGAGATCAGACCATAGGTGGCGCTATAACATTAGAAAAGGTCTCAAAACACAAGATTTATATGGTAAATGGCCTCAAATTGTTTGAAAATGTTCATATATTCACTCAAAAACACTAAATCTTCATATCATATGATAAATCTCCTCATTCTGAAAAACTTTGCCTCTGGGACCAATGTTGTCAATAGAGCTGTTAATTAAATATTCAAGATTATTTTAAAAAGTTACTTTGGCATACTTGTGATAGGGTTTAAGATGAAAATCAATAAAACCACTGAAGTACAATTCTCTAGACTCTGAAGGTCAATAATTATCAAAAACATGTTGAACAATTGCATTTGGACAACTATAAACCAGTAATTTTATAATATGTTATTTGCATAGTGTACACAAAGGCCTATTAATACAAACAGAAAGCCCACAAATTATCAAAACTGTGTAAAATAATGCATAATTTCATTATAAACAAGCATGCAAAATTTAAGAGAGATTGGGCAAAAAAAAATTACAACACTATAACAGTTATGTTTAAAACCAGGGTTGTTTGAGTAAATGCAATGTATAACCACTAGATGGCAGCGGAAGACCACTAATGGGCTCATTCAGCTAAGTTGAACAGCACTGTTTTCATGAATTCTTGCCAAAACATTAATAAATTAACTGTTATAAAATTTTAAATCTTACTGAATCAATGTTTTCCATTTTGTTCATACAGATGTATCAGTTTTTACAATTTTGCCACATTATGATTACAGTTTAACCTGAAAATGACATCTAAAAACTCTAAAAAAGAGAAGACTTGCAATAAGTTTATTGTCACCTATCACTTATTTCAAATACCTATATCTGCAACAAAATGTGTGTCCATGTATATGTGTGTCTTTGTGTGTGTGTGTGTGTGTGTGTGTGTGTGTGTGCATATGCTTATAGAGTATACATATATTAGTCTAATCATTTGCTGTCAGTGTGTGTGTCTGTCTGTTAGCCTGTTCTCCATTTTGGATGTGTTTAAATGTCATCCAAACATCCAGGTTTGCTCTGACCACCTCAGAGGCCTTAATGTGCTTGAACCCCGGTAAAATGCTGCTTGCAGCTTTAATTATTATTATTATTCTTCTGCCCTAGAACTGAACGTGCAGCCCAAACCGTAAGGCCTAGAGAGCTGAAATTTGGACAGATCGTAGAGCTCATTTTGGGGAGAACTTATCAAAGTCTCAGCCCAATCGGCCTAACGGGGGCGCTACAGCGCAAAAAACAAAAATTTTGGACATTTTTGGCCACAGATCGTAAACCGTTAGCCGTAGACTCAAAAACAAGCCATCGTTGCAATCCTTGGGTTAGTCCGAACAAAAGTGCACAGCTGCATTTTTTTCTCTACGACGCACCGTTTTCTCACAAAATCGAGCTATATCCGAAACCTACTTTTGCGAACTAGTCCTAGGATTTTCAACCAATCAGAACCAAACCACTTCATAAATATTCCCTGGACACTCAATATCAATAATTATCAAAAAAAAGTTGAAATTTCAATTCTTACGCGAAACAGTACGCCAAAAAGCGTCTATGCTAACGTTAGCCAAATGCTATTTTGACTATAACTCTTGAACGGAATGAGATATCTTCACCAAACTCGGTATACGTATGTATGAGCTCAATCTTTGGTGAAATCAAAAAAATTGCGCATCTCTGCCACTTGGGGGCGCTATAAGATGTAAAAAACACATAAATTGCTATAACTAGGCAACCGTTGGCTCGATCGACTTGAAAATCGGTATGCAGTGTCTTGGTCTGAAGGGGCACAAGTACCTATGAGGACATTTGCATATCTCAAAAAACATGGCCGCCATTGGCCAAACAAATTTAAGCACCTATTTGAAAGGGTTAACGGATGTTGATCGGAACGAAACTCACTGGGTACGTTCGACTCATGAACCTTAAGGTCTGTAAGAATTTTGAAAGAAATCGGCCACTAGTTGGCGCTAACGAGTTTTATGGCTCTGTAATCACGTGGTGTTTCACATATCAACACAATATGCATATCATTTGATAGATCTCCTCATAATGCACAACTTTGCCTCAAGAACCATTGCTGTCAATCAAATCATTCAATTGTTATTCACAAATATGTTAAAAACCTACTTTTGCGAACTAGTCCTAGGTTTTTTGTCCGATCGGAACCAAACCACTGCAGTAATATTCTGTGGACTCTGTAGATCAATAATTATTAAAAAAATGTTGAATTTTGTCCTTTGGTTAGCTGTAA
This sequence comes from Carassius gibelio, assembly GCF_023724105.1. Lineage (NCBI taxonomy): Eukaryota > Metazoa > Chordata > Actinopteri > Cypriniformes > Cyprinidae > Carassius > Carassius gibelio. Next base: position 18,400,271 of record NC_068371.1, read on the forward strand.
AGGGGTAACATAGAAAAAGGGGTGTGGCCAAACATACCCCAAAGCCTATAAAACCTAAACGAAAACTCAAAACTTTATGAAACTCAGTGAAATCATGTAACAGGTGACTCTTAACAAGCATGCAAAGTTTCATGCAGATCAGACCATAGGTGGCGCTATAACAGTAGAAAAGGTCTCAAAACACAAGATTTATATGGTAAATGGCCTCAAATTGTTTGAAAATGCACATATATTCACTCAAAAACACTAAATCTTCATATCATATGATAGATCTCCTCATTCTGAACAACTTTGCCTCTGGGACCAATGTTGTCAATAAAGCTGTTAATTAAATATTCAAGATTATTTAAAAAAGTTACTTTGGCATACTTGTGATACAGTTTAAGATGAAAATCAATAAAACCACTGAAGTACAATTCTCTAGACTCTGAAGGTCAATAATTATCAAAAACATGTTGAACAATTGCATTTGGGCAACTATAAACCGGTCATTTTATAATATGTTCTTTTCATAGTGCACACAAAGGCCTATTAATACAATCAGAAAGCCCACAAATTATCAAAACTGTGTAAAATAATGCATAATTTCATTCTAAACAAGCAAGCAACATTTAAGAGAGATTGGGCAAAAGAAAAATAACAACACTATAACAGTTATGTTTAAAAACACAGTGTTGTTTGAGTAAATGCAATTTATAACCACTAGATGGCAGCAGAAGACCACTAATGGGGTCATTCAGCTAGTACTGTTTTTATGAATTCATGCCACAACATTAATAAATTAACTGTTATAACATTTTAAATCTCATTGAATTGATGTTTTCCATTTTGTTCATACAGATGTATCAGTTTTAACAATTTTGCCACATTATGATTAAAGTTTAACCTGAAAATGACATCTAAACTGTAAAAAAGAGAAGACTTGCAATAAGTTTACTGTCACCTATCACTTATTTCAAATACCTATATCTGCAACAAAATGTGTGTGTGTGTGTGTGCATATGCTTATAGAGTATACATATATTAGTCTAATCATTTACTTTCAGTGTGTGTGTCTGTCTGTTAGCCTGTTCTCCATTTTGGATGTGTTTAAATGTCATCCATGCATCCAGGTTGGCTCTGACCACCTCAGAGGCCTTAATTTGCTTGAACCCCGGTAAAATGCTGCTTGCAGCTTTAATTATTATTATTATTATTATTAGGGGTTCAAGCACGCAGTGCTGAAACCCTATTGTAATTGTTAGGATTTTTATTAGGGGTTCAAGCACGCAGTGCTGAAACCCTATTGTATTTGTTAGGATTTTTATTATTAGGGGTTCAAGCACGCAGTGCTGAAACCCTATTGTAATTGTTAGGATTTTTAGGGGTTCAAGCACGCAGTGCTGAAACCCTATTGTAATTGTTAGGATTTTTATTATTATTAGGGGTTCAAGCACGCAGTGCTGAAACCCTATTGTAATTGTTAGGATTTTTATTATTAGGGGTTCAAGCACGCAGTGCTGAAACCCTATTGTAATTGTTAGGATTTTTATTATTAGGGGTTCAAGCACGCAGTGCTGAAACCCTATTGTAATTGTTAGGATTTTTATTATTATTATTATTATTCTTCTGCCCTAGAACTGAACGTGCAGCCCAAACCGTAAGGCCTAGAGACTTGAAACTTGGTCAGATGATAGAGCTCAATTTGGGGAGAACCTATCAAAGTCTCAGCCCAATTGGCCAATAGGGGGCGCTACAGTGATCGAAAATGCGTTTTTGCTAATAGCTCCTAAACCGCTTGTGATAGAGCCAAAAATTTTACATTTCTGGAATCCGTGGGTCATGCGAAATTAAAAACGGTCACTCTGAATTTGGGTCTAGGAGGCCTCGTTTTTTCGCAAACTTGACGTATGTCCAAAACCTACTTTTGCGAACTAGTCCTAGGTTTTTCACCCAATCTGAACCAAACCACTGCAGAAATGTTCTCTGTCCAGTGAATATCAATAATTATCAAAAAAAAGTAGAAATTTCGACTCACTGTCGTAATGGGATGCCAAAATGTTCGAAAGTCGAGGACCAATTTTACGCAACAGGCTATAACTCATGAATGAAATGAGATATCTTAACCAAACTCGGTATACATATCTATGAGCTCAATCTTTGGTCAAATAAAAAAAATTGCACACCTCTGCCACTTGGGGGCGCTATAAAAAGAAAAAACACATAAATGGCTATAACTAGGCAACCGTTGACTCGATCGACTTGAAAATTGGTATGCAGTGTCTTGGTCTGAAGGGGCACAAGTACCTATGAGGACATTTGCATATCTCAAAAAACATGGCTGCCATTGGCCAAACAATTTTAAGCACCTATTTGAAAGGGTTAACGGATGTTGATCGGAACGAAACTCACTGGGTACGTTCGACTCATGAACCTTAAGGTCTGTAAGAATTTTGAAAGAAATCGGCCACTAGTTGGCGCTAACGAGTTTTATGGCTCTGTAATCACGTGGTGTTTCACATATCAACACAATATGCATATCATTTGATAGATCTCCTCATAATGCACAACTTTGCCTCAAGAACCATTGCTGTCAATCAAATCGTTCAATTGTTATTCACAAATATGTTAAAAACCTACTTTTGCGAACTAGTCCTAGGTTTTTTGTCCGATCGGAACCAAACCACTGCAGTAATATTCTGTGGACTCTCTAGATCAATAATTATTAAAAAAATGTTGAATTTTGTCCTTTGGTTAGCTGTAAAAGGGTAATTTAGAAAAAGGGGTGTGGCCAAACATACCCCAAAGCCTATAAAACCTAAAGGAAATCTCCAAACTTTATGAAACTCAGTGAAATCATGTAACAGGTGACTCTTAACAAGCATGCAAAGTTTCATGGAGATCAGACCATAGGTGGCGCTATAACAGTAGAAAAGGTCTCAAAACACAAGATTTATATGGTAAATGGCCTCAAATTGTTTGAAAATGTTCATATATTCACTCAAAAACACTAAATCTTCATATCATATGATAAATCTCCTCATTCTGAACAACTTTGCCTCTGGGACCAATGTTGTCAATAAAGCTGTTAATTAAATATTCAAGATTATTTTAAAAAGTTACTTTGGCATACTTGTGATACGGTTTAAGCTGAAAATCAATAAAACCACTGAAGTACAATTCTCTAGACTCTGAAGGTCAATAATTATCAAAAACATGTTGAACAATTGCATTTGGGCAACTATAAACCAATAATTTTATAATATGTTATTTGCATAGTGTACACAAAGGCCTATTTATACAAACAGAAAGCCCACAAATTACCAAAACTGTGTAAAATAATGCATGATTTCTTTCTAAACAAGCATGCAAAATTTAAGAGAGATTGGGCAAAAAAAAATTACAACACTATAACAGTTATGTTTTAAAACACAGTGTTGTTTGAGTAAATGCAATTTATAACCACTAGATGGCAGCGGAAGACCACTAATGGGCTCATTCAGCTAGTTAAACAGTACTGTTTTCATGAATTCATGCCAAAACATTAATAAATTAACTGTTATAACATTTTAAATCTCATTGAATTGATGTTTTCCATTTTGTTTATACAGATGTATCAGTTTTTACAATTTTGCCACATTATGTTTACAGTTTAACCTGAAAATGACATCTAAACTCTGAAAAAGAGAAGACTTGCAATAATTTTATGTCACCTATCACTTATTTCAAATACCTATATCTGCAACAAAATGTTTGTGCATGTATATGTGTGTCTTTGTGTGTGTGTGTGTGTGTGTGTGTGCATATGCTTATAGAGTATACATATATTAGTCTAATCATTTACTTTCAGTGTGTGTGTCTGTCTGTTAACCTGTTCTCCATTTTGGATGTGTTTAAATGTCATCCAAACATCCAGGTTGGCTCTGACCACCTCAGAGGCCTTAAATGCTTGAACCCCGGTAAAATGCTGCTTGCAGCTTTAATTATTATTATTATTATTATTCTTCCGCCCTAGAACTGAACGTGCAGCCCAAACCGTAAGGCCTAGAGAGCTGAAATTTGGACAGATCGTAGAGCTCATTTTGGGGAGAACTTATCAAAGTCTCAGCCCAATCGGCCAAACGGGGGCGCCACAGCGCAAAAAACAAAAATTTTCGACATTTTTGGCCGTGAATCGTAAACCGTTAGCCATAAACTCAAAAACATGGCATCCTAGCAATCCTTGGGTTAGCCCGAACAAAAGTGCACGGCGCCTTTTTGGGGTCTACGACGCACCGTTTTCTCGCAAAATCGAGCTATATCCGAAATCTACTTTTGCGAACTAGTCCTAGGATTTTCAACCAATCAGAACCAAACCACTTCATAAATATTCCCTGAACACTCAATATCAATAATTATCAAAAAAAAGTTGAAATTTCAATTCTAACGCGAAACAGTACACCAAGAAGCGTCTATGCTAACGTTAGCCAAATGCTATTTTGACTATAACTCTTGAACGGAATGAGATATCTTCACCAAACTCGGTATACATATGTATGAGCTCAATCTTTGGTCAAATAAAAAAAATTGCACATCTCTGCCACTTGGGGGCGCAATAAGATTTAAAAAACACATAAATGGCTATAACCAGGCAACCGTTGGCTCGATCGACTTGAAAATTGGTATGCAGTGTCTTGGTCTGAAGGGGCACAAGTACCTATGAGGACATTTGCATATCTCGAAAAACATGGCCGCCATTGGCCAAACAAATTTAAGCACCTATTTGAAAGGGTTAACGGATGTTGATCGGAACGAAACTCGCTGGGTACGTTCGACTCATGAACCTTAAGGTCTGTAAGAATTTTGAAAGAAATCGGCCACTAGTTGGCGCTAACGAGTTTTATGGCTCTGTAATCACGTGGTGTTTCACATATCAACACAATATGCATATCATTTGATAGATCTCCTCATAATGCACAACTTTGCCTCAAGAACCATTGCTGTCAATCAAATCGTTCAATTGTTATTCACAAATATGTTAAAAACCTACTTTTGCGAACTAGTCCTAGGTTTTTTGTCCGATCGGAACCAAACCACTGCAGTAATATTCTGTGCACTCTCTAGATCAATAATTATTAAAAAAATTTGGAATTTTGTCCTTTGGTTAGCTGTAAAGGGGTAATTTAGAAAAAGGGGTGTGGCCAAACAGACCCCAAAGCCTATAAAACCTAAACGAAAACTCAAAACTTTATGAAACTCTGTGAAATCATGTAACAGTTGACTCTTAACAAGCATGCAACGTTTCATGGAGATCAGACCATAGATGGCGCTATAACAGTAGAAAAGGTCTCAAAACACAAGATTTATATGGTAAATGGCCTCAAATTGTTTGAAAATGCTCATTTATTCACTCAAAAACACTAGATCTTCATATCATATGATAGATCTCCTCATTCTGAACAACTTTGCCTCTGGGACCAATGTTGTCAATAAAGCTGTTAATTAAATATTGAAGATTATTTTAAAAAGTTACTTTGGCAAACTAGTAATAGGGTATGAGCTGAAAATCAATAAAACCACTGAAGTACAATTCTCTAGACTCTGAAGGTCAATAATTATCAAAAACATGTTGAACAATTGCATTTGGACAACTATAAACCAGTAATTTTATAATATGTTATTTGCATAGTGTACACAAAGGCCTATTAATACAAACAGAAAGTCCACAAATTATCAAAACTGTGTAAAATAATGCATAATTTCATTCTAAACAAGCATGCAAAATTTAAGAGAGATTGGGCAAAAAAAAAAAAAAAACACTATAACAGTTATGTTTAAAAACAGTGTTGCTTGAGTAAATGCAATTTATAACCTCTAGATGGCAGTGGAAGACCACTAATGGGCTCATTCAGTTAAGTTGAACAGTACTGTTGAAAGGATTCATGAATTCATCCCACAACATTAAAAATGTAACTGTTATAACATTTTAAATCTCATTGAGTCAATGTTTTCCATTTTGTTCTTACAGATATATCAGTTTTTACTATTTTGCCACATTGTGATTACAGTTTAACCTGAAAATGACATCTAAACTCTTAAAAAGAGAAGACTTGCAATACATTTATTGTCACCTTTCACTTATTTCAAATCCCAACATCTGCAACAAAATGTGTGTGCATGTATATGTGTGTCTTTGTCTTTGTGTGTATGCGTATGCTTATAGAGTATGAATATATTAGTCTAATAATTTACTTTCAGTGTGTGTGTCTGTCTGTTAGCCTATTCTCCATTTTGGATGTGTTTAGCGGTCATCCATACGTCCAGGTTGGCTCTGACCACCTCAGATGCCTTAAATGCTTGAACCCCGGTAAATGCTGCTTGCAGCTTTAATTATTATTATTATTATTATTATTATTATTCTTCCGCCTTAAAACTGAACGTGCAGCCCAAACCGTAAGGCCTAGAGAGCTGAAACTTGGTCAGATCGTAGTAGTCTTGCTCGCTACTCAGATACAAAGAACCGGCCCAATCGGCCTAACGGGGGCGCTACAGCGCAAAAAACAAAAATTTTGGACATTTTTGGCCGTAAAGTGTAAACCGTTAGCCATAGACTCAAAAATATGGCATTGTTGCAATCCTTGGGTTAACCCGAACAAAAGTGCACGGCGCCTTTTTGGGGTCTACGACGCACCGTTTTCTCGCAAAATCGAGCTATATCCGAAACCTACTTTTGCGAACTAGTCCTAGGATTTTCAACCAATCAGAACCAAACCACTTCATGAATATTCCCTGGACACTCAATATCAATAATTATCAAAAAAAAGTTGAAATTTCAATTCATACGCGAAACAGTACACCAAAAAGCGTCTATGCTAACGTTAGCCAAATGCTATTTTGACTATAACTCTTGAACGGAATGAGATATGTTCACCAAAATTGGTACACATATGTATGAGCTCAATCTTTGGTCAAATCAAAAAAATTGCGCATCTCTGCCACTTGGGGGCGCTATAAGATAGAAAAAACACATAAATGGCTATAACTAGGCAACCGTTAACTCGATCGACTTGAAAATTGGTATGCAATGTCTTGGTCTGAAGGGGCACAAGTACCTATGAGGACATTTGCATATCTCAAAAAAACATGGCCGCCATTGGCCAAACAATTTTAAGCACCTATTTGAAAGGGTTAACGGATGTTGATCGGAACGAAACTCGCTGGGTACGTTCGACTCATGAACCTTAAGGTCTGTAAGAATTTTGAAAGAAATCGGCCACTAGTTGGCGCTAACGAGTTTTATGGCTCTGTAATCACGTGGTGTTTCACATATCAACACAATATGCATATCATTTGATAGATCTCCTCATAATGCACAACTTTGCCTCAAGAACCATTGCTGTCAATCAAATCGTTCAATTGTTATTCACAAATATGTTAAAAACATACTTTTGCGAACTAGTCCTAGGTTTTTTGTCCGATCGGAACCAAACCACTGCAGTAATATTCTGTGGAGTCTGTAGATCAATAATTATTAAAAAAATGTTGAATTTTGTCCTTTGGTTAGCTGTAAAGGGGTAATATAGAAAAAGGGGTGTGGCCAAACATACCCCAAAGCCTATAAAACCTAAACGAAAACTCAAAACTTTATGAAACTCAGTGAAATCATGTAACATATGACTCTTAACAAGCATGCAAAGTTTCATGGAGATCAGACCATAGGTGGCGCTATAACAGTAGAAAAGGTCTCAAAACACAAGATTTATATGTTAAATGGCCTCAAATTGTTTGAAAATGTTCATATATTCACTCAAAAACACTAGATCTTCATATCATATGATAAATCTCCTCATTCTGAACAACTTTGCCTCTGGGACCAATGTTGTCAATAAAGCTGTTAATTAAATATTCAAGATTATTTAAAAAAGTTACTTTGGCATACTTGTGATACGGTTTAAGATGAAAATCAATAAAACCACTGAAGTACAATTCTCTAGACTCTGAAGGTCAATATTTATCAAAAACATGTTGGACAATTGCATTTGGGCAACTATAAACCAATAATTTTATAATATGTTATTTGCATAGTGTACACAAAGGCCTATTAATACAAACAGAAAGCCCACAAATGATCAAAACTGTGTAAAATAATGCATAATTTCATTCTAAACAAGCATGCAAAATTTAAGAGAGATTGGGCAAAAAAAAAAACAACAACACTATAACAGTTATGTTTAAAACCAGGGTTGTTTGAGTAAATGCAATTTATAACCACTAGATGGCAGCGGAAGACCACTAATGGGCTCATTCAGCTAAGTTGAACAGCACTGTTTTCATGAATTCTTGCCAAAACATTAATAAATTAACTGTTATAACATTTTAAATCTTACTGAATCAATGTTTTCCATTTTGTTCATACAGATGTATCAGTTTTTACAATTTTGCCACATTATGATTACAGTTTAACCTGAAAATGACATCTAAACTCTAAAAAAGAGAAGACTTGCAATAAGTTTATTGTCACCTATCACTTATTTCAAATACCTATATCTGCAACAAAATGTGTGTCCATGTATATGTGTGTCTTTGTGTGTGTGTGTGTGTGTGTGTGTGTGTGTGTGTGTGTGTGTGTGTGTGCATATGCTTATAGAGTATACATATATTAGTCTAATCATTTGCTGTCAGTGTGTGTGTCTGTCTGTTAGCCTGTTCTCCATTTTGGATGTGTTTAAATGTCATCCAAACATCCAGGTTGGCTCTGACCACCTCAGAGGCCTTAATGTGCTTGAACCCCGGTAAAATGCTGCTTGCAGCTTTAATTAGGGGTTCAAGCACGCAGTGCTGAAACCCTATTGTAATTGTTAGGATTTTTATTAGGGGTTCAAGCACGCAGTGCTGAAACCCTATTGTATTTGTTAGGATTTTTATTATTATTATTATTATTAGGGGTTCAAGCACGCAGTGCTGAAACCCTATTGTATTTGTTAGGATTTTTATTATTATTATTATTATTATTATTATTATTATTATTCTCCACTCAAACTGTTCGTGCAGCCCAAACCGTAAGTCCTAGAAAGCTGAAATTTGGTCAGAATGTAGTAGTCCGGCCTTCTTGTCAGATACCGAGTCTCGACCCAATCGGCCTAACGGGGGCGCTACAGCGCAAAAAACTAAAATTTTTGACATTTTTGGCCGTAAATCGTAAACCGTTAGCCGTAGACTCAAAAACATGGCATTGTTGCAATCCTTGGGTTAGCCCGAACAAAAGTGCACGGCGCCTTTTTGGGGTCTACGACGCACCGTTTTCTCGCAAAATCGAGCTATATCCGAAACCTACTTTTGCGAACTAGTCCTAGGATTTTCAACCAATCAGAACCAAACCACTTCATAAATATTCCCTGGACACTCAATATCAATAATTATCAAAAAAAAGTTGAAATTTCAATTCTTACGCGAAACAGTACACCAAAAAGCGTCTATGCTAACGTTAGCCAAATGCTATTTTGACTACAACTCTTGAACGGAATGAGATATCTTCACCAAACTCGGTACACATATGTATGAGCTCAATCTTTGGTCAAATCAAAAAAATTGCGCATCTCTGCCACTTGGGGGCGCTATAAGATAGAAAAAACACATAAATGGCTATAACTAGGCAACCGTTGGCTCGATCGACTTGAAAATCGGTATGCAGTGTCTTGGTCTGAAGGGGCACAAGTACCTATGAGGACATTTGCATATCTAAAAAAACATGGCCGCCATTGGCCAAACAAATTTAAGCACCTATTTGAAAGGGTTAACGGATGTTGATCGGAACGAAACTCGCTGGGTACGTTCGACTCATGAACCTTAAGGTCTGTAAGAATTTTGAAAGAAATCGGCCACTAGTTGGCGCTAACGAGTTTTATGGCTCTGTAATCACGTGGTGTTTCACATATCAACACAATATGCATATCATTTGATAGATCTCCTCGTAATGCACAACTTTGCCTCAAGAACCATTGCTGTCAATCAAATCGTTCAATTGTTATTCACAAATATGTTAAAAACCTACTTTTGCGAACTAGTCCTAGGTTTTTTGCCCGATCGGAACCAAACCACTGCAGTAATATTCTGTGGACTCTGTAGATCAATAATTATTAAAAAAATGTTGAATTTTGTCCTTTGGTTAGCTGTAACGCTGTAATTTAGAAAAAGGGGTGTGGCCAAACATACCCCAAAGCCTATAAAACCTAAAGGAAAACTCAAAACTTTATGAAACTCAGTGAAATCATGTAACAGGTGACTCTTAACAAGCATGCAAAGTTTCATGGAGATCAGACCATAGGTGGCGCTATAACAGTAGAATAGGTCTCAAAACACAAGATTTATATGGTAAATGGCCTCAAATTGTTTGAAAATGTTCATATATTCACTCAAAAACACTAAATCTTCATATCATATGATAAATCTCCTCATTCTGAATAACTTTGCCTCTGGGACCAATGTTGTCAATAAAGCTGTTAATTAAATATTCAAGATTATTTAAAAAAGTTACTTTGGCATACTTGTGATACGGTTTAAGATGAAAATCAATAAAACCACTGAAGTACAATTCTCTAGACTCTGAAGGTCAATAATTATCAAAAACATGTTGAACAATTGCATTTGGGCAACTATAAACCAATAATTTTAAAATATGTTATTTGCATAGTGTACACAAAGGCCTATTTATACAAACAGAAAGCCCACAAATTATCAAAACTGTGTAAAATAATGCATAAATTCATTCTAAACAAGCATGCAAAATTTAAGAGGGATTGGGCAAAAAAACACTAAGAGTTATAAAGGATTAACACATTGATGTATGAGAAATTGCCATTTATAACCACTAGATGGCAGCGGAAACCACTAATGGGCTCATTCAGCTAACTTAAACAGTACAGTTGAAAGGATGTATGAATTAATGCCTAAACAATAAAAAAACACTGTTACAACATTTCAAATCTCATTGAGTTAAAGTTTTCCATTTTGTTCATACAGACATATCAGTTTTTAAAATTTTCCACATTATGATTACAGTGAAACCTGAAAATGACATCTAAAATCTTAAAAACGAGTTTAATCATTTAATTTCAGTGTGTGTGTCTGTCTGTCAGACTATTCTCCATTTTGGATGTGTTTAACGGTCATCCGTATGTCCAGGTTGGCTCTGACCACCTAAGATGCCTTAAATGCTTGAACCCCGTAAATGCTGCTTGCAGCTTTAATTAGGGGTTCAAGCACGCAGTGCTGAAACCCTATTGTAATTGTTAGGATTTTTAGGGGTTCAAGCACGCAGTGCTGAAACCCTCTTGTAATTGTTAGGATTTTTATTATTATTATTATTCTTCTGCCCTAGAACTGAACGTGCAGCCCAAACCGTAAGGCCTAGAGAGCTGAAATTTGGACAGATCGTAGAGCTCATTTTGGGGAGAACTTATCAAAGTCTCAGCCCAATCGGCCTAACGGGGGCGCTACAGCGCAAAAAACTAAAATTTTGGACATTTTTGGCCGCAGATCGTAAACCGTTAGCCGTAGACTCAAAAACAAGGCATCGTTGCAATCCTTGGGTTAGCCCGAACAAAAGTGCACAGCTGCATTTTTTGCTCTACGACGCACCGTTTTCTCGCAAAATCGAGCTATATCCGAAACCTACTTTTGCGAACTAGTCCTAGGATTTTTAACCAATCGGAATCAAACCACTTCAGAAATATTCCCTGGACACTCAATATCAATAATTATCAAAAAAAAGTTGAAATTTCAATTCTTACGCGAAACAGTACACCAAAAAGCGTCTATGCTAACGTTAGCCAAATGCTATTTTGACTATAACTCTTGAACGGAATGAGATATCTTCACCAAACTCGGTACACATATGTATAAGCTCAATCTTTGGTCAAATAAAAAAAATTGCGCAGCTCTGCCACTTGGGGGCGCAATAAGATTTAAAAAACACATAAATGGCTATAACTAGGCAACCGTTCGCTCGATCGACTTGAAAATTGGTATGCAGTGTCTTGGTCTGAAGGGGCACAAGTACCTATGAGGACATTTGCATATCTCAAAAAACATGGCCGCCATTGGCCAAACAATTTTAAGCACCTATTTGAAAGGGTTAACGGATGTTGATCGGAACGAAACTCACTGGGTACGTTCGACTCATGAACCTTAAGGTCTGTAAGAATTTTGAAAGAAATCGGCCACTAGTTGGCGCTAACGAGTTTTATGGCTCTGTAATCACGTGGTGTTTCACATATCAACACAATATGCATATCATTTGATAGATCTTCTCATAATGCACAACTTTGCCTCAAGAACCATTGCTGTCAATCAAATCGTTCAATTGTTATTTACATATATGTTAAAAACCTACTTTTGCGAACTAGTCCTAGGTTTTTTGTCCGATCGGGACCAAACCACTGCAGTAATATTCTGTGGACTCTCTAGATCAATAATTATCAAAAAAAATGTTGAATTTTGTCCTTTGGTTAGCTTTAAATGGGTAATTTAGAAAAGGGGTGTGGCCAAACATACCCCAAAGCCTATAAAACCTAAACGAAAACTCAAAACTTTATGAAACTCGGTGAAAACATGTAACACGTGACTCTTAACAAGCATGCAAAGTGTCATGGAGATCGGATCATAGGTGGCGCTATAACAGTTGAAAAAGCCTCAAAAACACACATTTTCAATAGAAAATGATTACAATTTGTAGGACATGTTCATACATTCACACAAACACTAGATATTCATATCATATAATAGATCTCCTCTTTGTGAGCAACTTTGCCTCAAGGAGCGAAGATGTCAATCAAATCGTTCAATTGTTATTCACAAATATGTTAAAAACTTACTTTTGCGAACTAGTCCCTGGTTTTTTACCCGATCGAAACCAAACTACTGCAGTAATTTTCTCTGGACTCTCTAGATCAATAATTATCAAAAAAAATGTTGAATTTTGTCCTTTGGTTAGCTATAACTGGCTAAATTGGAAAGGGGGCGTGACCAAAGTACCCAAAAGCATATAAACCTAAACGAAAACTCAAAACTTTATGAAACTTGGTGAAAACATGTAACAGGTGACTCTTAACAAGCATGCAAATTTTTATGGAGATCGGACCATAGGTGGCGCAATAACAGTAGAAAAGGTCTCAAAACATAAGATTTACATGGTAAATGGCCTCAAATTGTCTGAAAATGCTCATATATTCACATAAACACTAGATCTTCATATCATATGATAGATCTCCTCATTCTGAACAACTTTTGGGACCAATGTTGTCAATAAAGCTGTTAATTAAATATTCAAGATTATTTTAAAAAGTTACTTTGGCAAAGTAGTCCAAGGCTTTAAGCTGAAAATCAATAAAACCACTGAAGTACAATTCTCTAGACTCTGAAGGTCAATAATTATCCAAAACATGTTGAACAATTGCATTTGGGCAACTATAAACCAGTGATTGTATAATATGTTCTTTTCACAGTGTACACAAAGGCCTATTAATACAAACAGAAAGCCCACAAATTATAAAAAATGTGTAAAATAATGCCTAATTTCATTCTAAATAAGCATGCAAAATTTAAGAGAGATTGGGCAAAAAACATTACACTATAACAGTTATGTTTAAAAACAGTGTTGTTTGAGTAAATGCAACCACTAGATGGCAGCGGAAGACCACTAATGGGCTCATTCAGCAAATTGAAACAGTACTTTTGAGAAGATTTATGAATTCATGCCTAAACAATAAAAAAAAAACCACTGTTACAACATTTTAAATCTCACTGAGTTAAAAGTTTTCCATTTTGTTCATACAGACTTATCAGTTTTTAAAATTTTGCCACATTATGATTACAGTGAAACCTGAAAATGACATCCAAACTCTTAAAACTAGTTTAATCATTTAATTTCAGTGCGTGTGTGTCTGTCTGTCAGCCTATTCTCCGTTTTTGATGTGTTTAACTGTCTTCCATACATCCAGGTTGGCTCAGACCACCTCAGAGGCCTTAATGTGCTTGAACCCCGTAAATGCTGCTTGCAGCTTTAATTAGGGGTTCAAGCACGCAGTGCTGAAACCCTATTGTAATTGTTAAGATTTTTATTATTATTATTATTCTTCCGCCCTAGAACTGAACGTGCAGCCCAAACCGTAAGGCCTAGAGAGCTGAAATTTGGACAGATCGTAGAGCTCATTTTGGGGAGAACTTATCAAAGTCTCAGCCCAATCGGCCTAACGGGGGCGCTACAGCGCAAAAAACAAAAATTTTGGACATTTTTGGCCACAGATCGTAAACCGTTAGCCGTAGACTCAAAAACAAGCCATCGTTGCAATCCTTGGGTTAGTCCGAACAAAAGTGCACAGCTGCATTTTTCTCTCTACGACGCACCGTTTTCTTGCAAAATCGAGCTATATCCGAAACCTACTTTTGCGAACTAGTCCTAGGATTTTCAACCAATCGGAACCAAACCACTTCAGAAATATTCCCTGGACACTCAATATCAATAATTATCAAAAAAAAGTTGAAATTTCAATTCTTACGCGAAACAGTACGCCAAAAAGCATCTATAGTAACGTTAGCCAAATGCTATTTTGACTATAACTCTTGAATGGAATGAGATATCTTCACCAAACTTGGTACACATATGTATGAGCTCAATCTTTGGTCAAACAAAAAAAATTGCGCATCTCTGCCACTTGGGGGCGAAATAAAATAGAAAAAACACATAAATGGATATAACTAGGCAACTGTTGGCTCGATCGACTTGAAAATTGATATGCAGTGTCTTGGTCTGAAGGGGCACAAGTACCTATGAGGACATTTGCATATCTCAAAAAACATGGCCGCCATTGGCCAAACAACTTTAAGCACCTATTTGAAAGGGTTAACGGATGTTGATCGGAATGAAACTCGCTGGGTACGTTCGACTCATGAACCTTAAGGTCTGTAAGAATTTTGAAAGAAATCGGCCAGTAGTTGGCGCTAACGAGTTTATTGGCTCTGTAATCACGTGGTGTTTCACTTATCAACACAATATGCATATCATTTGATAGATCTCCTCATAATGCACAACTTTGCCTCAAGAACCATTGCTGTCAATCAAATCGTTCAATTGTTATTCACATATATGTTAAAAACCTACTTTTGCGAACTAGTCCTAGGTTTTTTGCCCGATCGGAACCAAACCACTGCAGTAATATTCTGTGGACTCTCTAGATCAATAATTATCAAAAAAATGTTGAATTTTGTCGTTTGGTTAGCTTTAAATGGATAATATAAAAAGGGGTGTGGCCAAACATACCCCAAAGCCTATAAAACCTAAACAAAAACTCAAAACTTTATGAAACTCGGTGAAAACATTTAACACGTGACTCTTAACAAGCATGCAAAATGTCATGGAGATCGGAACATAGGTGGCGCTATAACAGTTGAAAAAGCCTCAAAAACACACATTTTCAATAGAAAATTATCACAGTTTGTAGGACATGTTCATACATTCACACAAACACTAGATCTTCATATCATATGATAGATCTCCTCTTTGTGAACAACTTTGCCTCAAGGAGCGAAGATGTCAATCAAATCGTTCAATTGCAATTCACAAATATGTCAAAAAGCTACTTTTGCGAACTAGTCCCAGGTTTTTTACCCGATCGAAAACAAACCAATGCAGTAATTTTCTCTGGACTCTCTAGATCAATAATTATCAAAAAAAATAATAATTTTGTCCTTTGGTTAGCTATAACTGGCTAAATTAGAAAAGGGGCGTGACCAAAATACCCAAAAGCATATAAAACCTAAACAAAAACTCAAAACTTTATGAAACTTGGTGAAAACATGTAACAGCTGACCCTTAACAACCATGCAACTTTTCATGGAGATCGGACCATAGGTGGCGCTATAACAGTAGAAAAGGTCTCAAAACATAAGATTTACATGGTAAATGGCCTCAAATTGTCTGAAAATGCTCATATATTCACATAAACACTAGATCTTCATATCAAATGATAGATCTCCTCATTCTGAACAACTTCTGGGACCAATGTTGTCAATAAAGCTGTTAATTAAATATTCAAGATTATTTTAAAAAGTTACTTTGGCAAAGCAGTCCAAGGCTTTAAGCTGAAAATCAATAAATCCACTGAAGTACAATTCTCTAGACTCTGAAGGTCAATAATTATCCAAAACATGTTGAACAATTGCATTTGGACAACTATAAACCAGTGATTGTATAATATGTTCTTTTCACAGTGTACACAAAGGCCTATTAATACAAACAGAAAGCCAACAAATTATCAAAACTGTGTAAAATAATGCCTAATTTCATTCTAAACAAGCATGCAAAATTTAAGAGAGATTGGGCAAAAAACATAACACTAAAACAGTTATGTTTAAAAACAGTGTTGTTTGAGTAAATGCAATTTATAACCACTAGATGGCAGCGGAAGACCACTAATGGGCTCATTCAGAAAATTTAAACAGTACTTTTGAAAAGATTTATGAATTCATGCCTAAACAATAAAAAAAAAACACTGTTACAACATTTTAAATCTCACTGAGGTAAAGTTTTCCATTTTGTTCATACAGACTTATCAGTTTTTAAAATTTTGCCACATTATGATTACAGTGAAACCTGAAAATGACATCCAAACTCTTAAAAACTAGTTTAATCATTTAATTTCAGTGCATGTGTCTGTCTGTCAGCCTATTCTCCGTTTTGGATGTGTTTAACTGTCATCCATACATCCAGGTTGGCTCTGACCACCTCAGAGGCCTTAATGTGCTTGAACCCCGTAAATGCTGCTTGCAGCTTTAATTATTATTATTATTATTATTCTTCTGCCCTAGAACTGAACGTGCAGCCCAAACCGTAAGGCCTAGAGACTTGAAACTTGGTCAGATGATAGAGCTCAATTTGGGGAGAACCTATCAAAGTCTCAGCCCAATTGGCCAATAGGGGGCGCTACAGTGATCGAAAATGCGTTTTTGCTAATAGCTCCTAAACCGCTTGTGATAGAGCCAAAAATTTTACATTTCTGGAATCCGTGGGTCATGCGAAATTAAAAACGGTCACTCTGAATTTGGGTCTAGGAGGCCTCGTTTTTTCGCAAATTTGACGTATGTCCAAAACCTACTTTTGCGAACTAGTCCTAGGTTTTTCACCCAATCTGAACCAAACCACTGCAGAAATGTTCTCTGTCCAGTGAATATCAATAATTATCAAAAAAAAGTAGAAATTTCGACTCACTGTCGTAATGGGATGCCAAAATGTTCGAAAGTCGAGGACCAATTTTACGCAACAGGCTATAACTCATGAATGAAATGAGATATCTTAACCAAACTCGGTATACATATGTATGAGCTCAATCTTTGGTCAAATAAAAAAAATTGCACACCTCTGCCACTTGGGGGCGCTATAAAAATAAAAAACACATAAATGGCTATAACTAGGCAACCGTTGACTCGATCGACTTGAAAATTGGTATGCAGTGTCTTGGTCTGAAGGGGCACAAGTACCTATGAGGACATTTGCATATCTCAAAAAACATGGCTGCCATTGGCCAAACAATTTTAAGCACCTATTTGAAAGGGTTAACGGATGTTGATCGGAACAAAACTCGCTGGGTACGTTCGACTCATGAACCTTATGGTCTGTAAGAATTTTGAAAGAAATCGGACACTAGTTGGCGCTAACGAGTTTTATGGCTCTGTAATCACGTGTTGTTTTCACATATCAACACAATATGCATATCATTTGATAGATATCCTCATGATGCACAACTTTGCCTCAAGAACCATTGCTGTCAATCAAATCGTTCAATTGTTATTCACAAATATGTTAAAAACCTACTTTTGCGAACTAGTCCTAGGTTTTTTGTCCGATCGGAACCAAACCACTGCAGTAATATTCTGTGGACTCTCTAGATCAATAATTATCAAAAAAATGTTGAATTTTGTCCTTTGGTTAGCTGTAAAGGGGTAATTTAGAAAAAGGGGTGTGGCCAAACATACCCCAAAGCCTATAAAACCTAAACGAAAACTCAAAATTTTATGAAACTACGTGAAATCATATAACAGGTGACTCTTAACAAGCATGCAAAGTTTCATGGAGATCAGACCATAGGTGGCGCTATAACAGTAGAAAAGGTCTCAAAACACAAGATTTATATGGTAAATGGCCTCAAATTGTTTGAAAATGCTCATATATTCACTCAAAAACACTAAATCTTCATATCATATGATAGATCTCCTCATTCTGAACAACTTTGCCTCTGGGACCAATGTTGTCAATAAAGCTGTTAATTAAATATTCAAGATTATTTAAAAAAGTTACTTTGGCATACTTGTGATACAGTTTAAGATGAAAATCAATAAAACCACTGAAGTACAATTCTCTAGACTCTGAAGGTCAATAATTATCAAAAACATGTTGAACAATTGCATTTGGGCAACTATAAACCAGTCATTTTATAATATGTTCTTTTCATAGTCCACACAAAGGCCTATTAATACAATCAGAAAGCCCACAAATTATCAAAACTGTGTAAAATAATGCATAATTTCATTCTAAACAAGCATGCAAAATTTAAGAGAGATTGGGCAAAAAAAAAAATAACAACACTATAACAGTTATGTTTAAAAACACAGTGTTGTTTGAGTAAATGCAATTTATAACCACTAGATGGCAGCAGAAGACCACTAATTGGCTCATTCAGCTAGTACTGTTTTTATGAATTCATGCCAAAACATTAATAAATTAACTGTTATAACATTTTAAATCTCATTGAATTGATGTTTTCCATTTTGTTCATACAGATGTATCAGTTTTAACAATTTTGCCACATTATGATTACAGTTTAACCTGAAAATGACATCTAAACTCTAAAAAAGAGCAGACTTGCAATAAGTTTACTGCCACCAATAACTTATTTCAAATACCTATATCTGCAACAAAATGTGTGTGTGTGTGTGCATATGCTTATAGAGTATACATATATTAGTCTAATCATTTACTTTCAGTGTGTGTGTCTGTCTGTTAGCCTGTTCTCCATTTTGGATGTGTTTAACTGTCATCCATGCATCCAGGTTGGCTCTGACCACCTCAGAGGCCTTAATGTGCTTGAACCCCGGTAAAATGCTGCTTGCAGCTTTAATTATTATTATTATTATTATTCTTCTGCCCTAGAACTGAACGTGCAGCCCAAACCGTAAGGCCTAGAGAGCTGAAATTTGGACAGATCGTAGAGCTCAATTTGGGGAGAACTTATCAAAGTCTCAGCCCAATCGGCCTAACGGGGGCGCTACAGCGCAAAAAGCAAAAATTTTGGACATTTTTGGCCGTAAATCGTATACCGTTAGCCGTAGACTCAAAAACATGGCATTGTTGCAATCCTTGGGTTAGCCCGAACAAAAGTGCACGGCGCCTTTTTGGGGTCTACGACGCACCGTTTTCTCGCAAAATCGAGCTATATCTGAAACCTGCTTTTGCGAACTAGTCCTAGGATTTTCAACCAATCAGAACCAAACCACTTCAGAAATATTCCCTGGACACTCAATATCAATAATTATCAAAAAAAAGTTGAAATTTCAATTCATACGCGAAACAGTACACCAAAAAGCGTCTATGCTAACGTTAGCCAAATGCTATTTTGACTATAACTCCTAAACGGAATGAGATATCTTCACCAAACTCGGTAAACATATGTATGAGCTCAATCTTTGGTCAAATCAAAAAAATTGCGCATCTCTGCCACTTGGGGGCGCTATAAGATGGAAAAAACACATAAATTGCTCTAACTAGGCAACCGTTGGCTCGATCGACTTGAAAATCGGTATGCAGTGTCTTGGTCTGAAGGGGCACAAGTACCTATGAGGACATTTGCATATCTCAAGAAACATGGCCACCATTGGCCAAACAATTTTAAGCACCTATTTGAAAGGGTTAACGGATGTTGATCGGAACGAAACACGCTGGGTACGTTCGACTCATGAACCTTAAGGTCTGTAAGAATTTTGAAAGAAATCGGCCACTAGTTGGCGCTAACGAGTTTTATGGCTCTGTAATCACGTGGTGTTTCACATATCAACACAATATGCATATCATTTGATAGATCTCCTCGTAATACACAACTTTGCCTCAAGAACCATTGCTGTCAATCAAATCGTTCAATTGTTATTCACAAATATGTTAAAAACCTACTTTTGCGAACTAGTCCTAGGATTTTTGCCCGATCGGAACCAAACCACTGCAGTAATATTCTGTGGACTCTCTAGATCAATAATTATTAAAAAAATGTTGAATTTTGTCCTTTGATTAGCTCTAACGGGGTAATTTAGAAAAAGGGGTGTGGCCAAACATACCCCAAAGCCTATAAAACCTAAAGGAAAACTCCAAACTTTATGAAACTCAGTGAAATCATGTAACAGGTGACTCTTAACAAGCATGCAAAGTTTCATGGAGATCAGACCATAGGTGGCGCTATAACAGTAGAAAATGTCTCAAAACACAAGATTTATATGGTAAATGGCCTCAAATTGTTTGAAAATGTTCATATATTCACTCAAAAACACTAAATCTTCATATCATATGATACATCTCCTCATTCTGAACAACTTTGCCTCTGGGACCAATGTTGTCAATAAAGCTGTTAATTAAATATTCAAGATTATTTTAAAAAGTTACTTTGGCATACTTGTGATACGGTTTAAGATGAAAATCAATAAAACCACTGAAGTATAATTCTCTAGACTCTGAAGGTCAATAATTATCAAAAACATGTTGAACAATTGCATTTGGGCAACTATAAACCAATAATTTTATAATATGTTATTTGCATAGTGTACACAAAGGCCTATTTATACAAACAGAAAGCCCACAAATTATCAAAACTGTGTAAAATAATGCATGATTTCATTCTAAACAAGCATGCAAAATTTAAGAGAGATTGGGCAAAAAAAAAAAAACACTATAACAGTTATGTTTAAAAACACAGTGTTGCTTGAGTAAATGCAATTTATAACCACTAGATGGCAGCGGAAGACCACTAATGGGCTCATTCAGGTAAGTTGAACAGTACTGTTGAAAGGATTCATGAATTCATGCCAAAACATTAAAAAATTAATTGTTATAACATTTTAAATCTCATTGAGTCAATGTTTTCCACTTTGTTCATACAGATATATCAGTTTTTACAATTTTGGCACATTATGATTACATTAAAACCTGAAAAGTTTGTCCCTTGGTTAGTGTTAAGGGATCATTTAGAAAGGAGTGGGGGAGGGGGGGGACATGCAACCAAAAGCTTACTAAACCGAAAACTCTGAAACTCTTAACAAGCATCTACAGTTGCATGGTGATCAGAGCATGGCTGTCGCTATAACAGTTTTAAAAGATTTAGAAACACAATCCTTCTATGGTAAATAGTGTCAAATTACTAAAATAAAAAATAAAAATCTCATATATTCACATAAACACTAGATCTTCAAATCATATGATAGATCTCTTTAGTCAGAACAACTTTGCCTTTGGGACCAATTCTATCAATCAACACTTGCTATGAACAATAAAAAAGTATCCGTCTATCTTTGGATTACCTGGAAGTGCAAATACAGCCACTAGATGGCAGGAAAGTATCACTCATTGGCTCATTCTATCGCTTATTTATTTTTTCAGGTTTAATGATGTAGTGACATTTGTGTCATTATTACATTTAAAATCATGTTTAGTCAAAGCTCATGATTTACCACTTCATAAAATCTATCAGTTTTGATAATTGTGCCATATTATCATTACATTTAAAACTGAAAAGAATATTATAAAAAGAAAAAGTAATTTATTAGTTGTAAAAATTTCAAATTACTATCATGTACAAAAAAGCCTATAACATTTGAAAACTTGTATAAATTCATGCATTACATGATTCTAAATAAAAATGGAGAATCTTATGGAGATTGGAGAAAAATGACCACTGTGATTTGTTATAAAGGTTTAAAACCTCTAAGGATGGTTAGTTGGAAAAAGATTAAGACTAATTCCAAAATAAAATGGCCGTTTAAATCTGACGAACTGGAATCTGCTTTTTGTGTCATGGTTTTAAAGTCTCTGACTTTTGGCACAGTACATATAGCAAGGTTGAAATAAATGAATTTAAATAAATGAAAAACAATTAACAGGCATGTGTTACTATTCTTATTCTATTCTTATGCTATTCTTATTCATAATAATATTCTTTGCCATAATAATGTTTATTGATATTTTTGAACTGTTGTAAAAAAGTACATTTAAAACAAGTCTCCTTGAACAATATCACAAAATTTATTTAACACAATATCTTTGCACAATTCATAGCATTTCTCTTTTTTTCTTTGTAGAAAAACAAACAAATTATCATATGAAAGAAACAAACATTTTTAATATGACATTGGCAATAAAATAATTTATATATGAATTATAAACCCATACGTTTATGAGTTTAAAGGAGGTCTATATGACAATACATGAAAATATCTTCACAATTTTATTTAAATACTTTTTAAATTATTTAAAATGTAGCTTATAAATATGTCCAGTATTTATTAGTTTTTTTCATTCATTCATTCATTCATTTGCTTAATTCAGTTCAGCTCAATTCAGTTCAATTCAAAGACTTTTGTTAATAGATATGCTAGAAAACTATGACCCATTAACACACTGCATGAAAAATTATACATGATACATTAAATAATATAATAAGAGTAAATACTAAATAATGGTTGTGAAGTATTGGAAACATTTGAAATTACAGAATTGTGAAATAAAATTAAATAAAACAAATAAAAAGTAAAAAAAAGTAATAAATAAGTAAATAAATCCAGACATCCAGATAATACCAACACCACAGAGTATCTGTGCTACTTGTCTCTTCAAGTACGTTGCCTTGAGGTGAATGGTGTCAGGTGTAGTTCCAGGTCTACAGAGTGCATTTATGGAGCAATAAACAATAGTTGCATCCAATTCAAATAGAGTTTTAACTAAGATAATCAAAAAGATTACCATTTTACAATGTCCAGGACAACAGAATTTGACATTAATGCCAGTATAAGAGCACAGTACTATGTTGCTTTCCACTGATGAGATCCAAGCTCAGAAATCTAAAGCTCCAGTCAGTGCAAAGTCAATAAAATTGGACAGAGAAAAATTGTAGTATCATCCCATGAATGTCAGTTGGTGTTGAATTGAGGCATACAGACGATAGTCAATATTTGGTGTTTACAAAATGAATCCATGAAAGCAGCCTGCCTTTAGTTACTTGTCCAAAGATGTCCATGGTGCTGTATTAAAAGTTCTGTGCAGTCAAAGCATTCTTTCTTGCGTAGTTATCCATGCAGTTGCATTGAATAGAATGTTGTCATCATTGTGAACATGCTGTGGTGTACCTGATGATTAGAGAAAAAAAAATTCTTACAAATGCTGTATTTTTTAATGTATTAAATGAGTAAATAGTCAATTTAACTACAATAAGTAATGATTTAAGACATTATGTTTCAAATATAAACATTGCAAAATGCTAAATGTTTTTTTTACATTATATCAATATAATAAAACTCATCATTACGTTAAATGATAAAAATCATCTTACCTCTTTCTCAATATTTTCAGGGTTGATGAGGATGAAGCTGCAAATATTGAATCATTTTGCTGGAAACTATTTTTACTGTACATAATTTTTTTAAACAATTCATTAGGAATTTCATTAGAAGTAACAGTATAATAAAGTTTGCATATACATTCATGGTAAAAGGACATTGCATAAACATTTTGTACAACAAAAATATATGAAAGAAAAAAATGAATGAATGAATGAATGAATTAGTAAATTAATGAAAAGTACTGATAATATAATAAAAAAACAATCATTTATATGCACAAACACACACACACACACACACACATATATATAAAAAAATATGTATAAAAACTACTTATATTAACAGTTGAATATTAAAATTGCAATTTCAGTATGAAAACATTCAAGGCCTTAACACCCAGTGAATGTACAGTGCTACATACTGCCTTCACATGCTATCGGAAATGTCCTACCTTTTACGTTTGAACAGACAATAATGACCTGTTCATGTTTATGTATTTTTATGTGTAAAACAATATGAATTTTGTTGGTAGACAAGATGATTTTTGATTATTTGTTGTTTACAAAATCTTACTTATTGATACTTTGCTATTGAAGACATTTACTCAATATTATATTGGTTTTAAATTTTCAACTAGGAAATGTATATTTCTTCTCATTAGTGGCATGCACAGGCCTACTTAGGGACCAGAACAAAATCAGGTATCTCACAGTTAAAACGTTATTTACATTATAGAGGCGCCTTGATAGTACCAAAACAGTAATTCATAAAAAGAACTTAAAGAGGACAAAGATAGATGTCAGTCAAGTACCATTCAGGTGGCATCACATATGATTAAGAAACACATGTTACAATTATTAGTTAGGAAGACAGACTCAGGTAGAGCTAGTAGTGAAATTGGGTACTAAGTTTGAGGCCAATCCTTTTAAAGCAGCAGTTCTTAATCTTGTTCATCATAACCCCTGCTCTGCACAATAAAATTCACAATTTTGTAGTAGGATTTATGTTTGTCTGAAAATTCTGAAGACAGATTAAATCGGTATAGCAATGAACACTGTATACGAAGCATGTCAGTTGAAACACCGTTTCATATATGCAGCTGTTTTGTAACATTTTTGTGATTTGAATCAGCTTTGATAAAGAACAAAGACATGCAAAATATGTACAGTGGGGGTCACAAACAGCTGGGATGTCATTTATAAGCCCTATGTGCATATTCCTAAATCTAAGCCAGCATTTATATTTGTAGCAGCATATGTACACAGTTTTTCTTTTTTGAGTATATCAAGTTTTTGAAAATGTAAGCTGCAAATTTGACAAGTAATCATAAGATTAACTTTAGGAAGATTTCTGTACACATTTTATAAATGAGGCCCCAGAATTAAGAACCACTGATTTAAAGGGAGTTTGGTGCACACCACTAATTCCGATAGCATGTGAAGGCAGTATGTTTTCCCACAGAGGCCGTCCACATTTAAAATTCACCTCTGTATCCCCCCTCCCCCCATCTTGTTGGACGATTTGATTATTCTAACCATTTCAGCACAACACAATCATGATAGCTGAAGTAAGTGGGCATAATATCAATCTTTATTTTATCCAAGTCAATGTCTTTCACGTATACATGATCAATTAGTGTATTATTTTCAGTTGTTGGTTTCTCAACAATTTGTGTGAAACCAGAATGTTGCATAAGATGATAAATACTTGAGTAATTGAAAAGGTTTTCATTGAAATCTCCTAGAAGTATTTTCCCACCTGGTAAGCAGTTCATTTCATTAACTAAGGTAGTCAACTTCTCTTGAAACAAGGCAATGTTATATGATGGCGGTCTATATACAACTGCCACAGTTGTGTCCAGATGTTCTATCCTGCACATCATACATTCAATGTTCATGCATGGTAAATCCATTAGAGCAACTTTGACTTTTTCTTTGTGATATATACCAACACCACCATGATTTTCCTCTTTTAGTTTAGCAAAAACATCCTCACTTGTGTCATATGCAGCACCACGTGTTTTTCCATGGAAATAGTACCCATCAAGACTCACTTCATTCTCCACATTGTTTGATTTCAACCATGTCTCTGTTACACATATCATATCTGCTTCAAAGTATCTGTTATCTTGGCGAATATCTAATATATGTGGGATTAGTCCTTCAACATTATGTAACATCATTGTGTATGTGAAAGTTTCTGTTGTTTCACATGGAAGAATAAAAGGAGGCATGTTTTGTAGTGCTTGTTCAATGTTATCTTTTGCAAAAATAACGTTTTCTTTGAAATCTTCAATGATGAGCCCATCAAGAGAGGTCACTCGACTTAATGCTACATACGCTTGTCCTGCAGCAAATATCTTTTTCATTGAAACAACAGCTTTGTTCACTGTTAGGCCTTGTACTTTATGAACTGTGCAAGCCCAAGCTAATCTGATAGGATACTGCCTTCTGACACCACCATCATTGGTTACTCTCTCTTCTTCAGGTTCAATTGGTGTTGCTTTCTCCAGTCCAGGTTTTAAACACGGATGTTTGGCTCTTGCTTCTTTACCAACTTGGTCATTGTCAAATTCAATATATATTTTCGAGGGAAATGTTTCATTATCATTATAACAGAATTCTTTAATTGTGCCAAAAATACCATTCACAAGACCATCTGAAACATTAATATTTTTTATAAGCATTATTCGAGCATCAATAGCTAATTCAAGGGATTTTTCTAAACAGCTGTTATGAACTCTAAAATGATGCCCATCTTTTTTTTCCATTCGGCCAGTCTTAGCATTTCTCTCAAAGTCTTGTGCTTTTACAGTAACTGTGTCTGAGCATAATTTATGCAGCATATGTATGTTGTGTACATCAACTTCACTGTTTGTTGCATAAATGTGGATATCTGTACTATCATCACCATCACCTGTTTCACATTTTTTAAGCATAGCAACATCAGCTTCACACATTGGTTCATCCTTTTTACGTGACCTTAAACGATTTAGTAATTCAGCAAATTCTTTGTCCTTCTGCCTCATGATCTCTGTGAGTTCAACAAAGCTAAAGTGAGTTTCCCAAAGATTCACACTGTTCACTGGTTCAGTATAAAGTGGTTTTCCTTTGACAGGAGAAAGTTGATAAAAATCTCCGACTGCTATTACTGAGACTTTTCCAAATGCTGAATAATCTCCTGTTTGTTTGATTTGTCTCAGTCTGCCATGAATATATGCCAAAAGTTTATGATCAACCATTGAAATTTCATCAATTATTAATATTTGCAGTTTTCCAAATTTTGCTCTCAAGGAATTAATTTTTTCATCTCCAAGTGGCTGATATGGCAATGTAGCATTCGTTCCAATAGAGAAAGTTGAATGTATAGTTTTTGCACTAATGTTAAAGGCACTGACACCGGTTGGAGCTGTTAAGAGCACATGTGTCTCATCTGGATTTTCTGATAACTTTGATAGAATGCGAGAGGTTTCATAATACATAGCTTTAATCAACACTGACTTTCCAACTCCTCCAGGCCCAGATATGAACACATGAAATGGTTCTGGGTTTTCACCTTGTACTTTTGCTAGACACCACTGTCGCACTTTATAAAAGATTTGTGACTGTTTCTCATTCAAAGAACGCAGCAAACACATTGCATCTTTCTTTGTCATAGCACAAGGATTCTTTTCTAATGTGAACCCATGAACATTTGGTAATAGATCAGGAATGACATCATCACCTTCCTCTGTTTCTATTGGTTGTTCTTTTCTAGTATCAAGACATTCTAAACGCTCAAGTTCTGCTTCTGGACAGATTTGGGCCCAAGCGTCTTCCATAGGTCCATGTTGTTCTAAGTCATCTTGAGCTTTTTGTATACTGTCTGCTTCTTTTTCAAATTTTGACCTGTTTGTGTCCACTATGATTTTCACTGACTCAAGTTCATCATTATACAATGTGACAAATCCAGTCTCATAAAACTCCTGATATGAAGTGAAATTTGGTGGTTTCAGTTGACTTTGCAAAATATGGGGCAAAAATAACTCCAAAATACTTTGATAATAATTTTCAGGATTTTTAGTTGGGGAAAAACGAGCATATCGTACGACTGCAAAATCTGTACGAGTTCTTTTTCTCACAAACCCCATGTCACTTTCCAGTTTTACTCGGTCTGTGCATGACTTTTCAGATTTGGACAGAACTCTGTATTCTGATGCAAAGGACGCTAAACACATTTCTGTAAACTCTTGAGTTTTTGGACGAGCTCTGTATCTGTCTGTGATGCTTTTCATCCATATTTCATCATTGTCAGTTTCTTCCTTTTCAGCCTTTTTATTTATGATATTTAAAGGTAAACTCATTTTTACTGTATTAAGACCAGTTGGAATGAAAACCACTTTCCTCGATCCTTCTTTTAATCTCATATTAGTCAAACGATAAACGCTCTCTTGGGCTGAAACCTCTCTATTGTGGAGGAAAACACTTCCAAGTTTTCTTAAAGCTTGTTTTGCATCCATATTGCCATCCTTGTGTGCTTCTTTCTGTGCATTTGCCAGCAGCAATCCCATTTCTCTCTCTGCTTTGGAAATGTAGGAAACTATATACACTATGCAAGAATAAGCATCAACAACAAACTGTATGTCCATGTTTGCATTCCAGCATCGCAAAAGATCTTCATTATACTGATTTACCCACACATCACTTGGTTTCCTTTTTAGCACAACATTTGTTTTCTTTGTCATTTTGTTATAAGCGCATTCAAATATCTCTTGATTTATACCGATAGATGCAAACAAAGAGTCAACAGAGTCAAAGACAGCATCACTGTTCAGCAAACATTCTCTTACTCTTTTCATTATAGATTCAGCTAATTCTTTTGATATCTCTTTAGAATAGTTTACTCTTTTGTCTTTACTTTCACATTGTCCATCATCTGTTGTATTTCCATTCTTATCTGTTTGTCTGTTTCTTGAAATGAAAGTATTTTGGCTAGGTGGACGTGGAAAGTTAAATCTACATGTAGTGCCTTTCTTTCTACATGTTTTTGCATGTCTTTTGCTGTGCTGTTGGACAGTGCTCACAATTTCATGCATTTCTGTTTCATCTTCAGGTGGCATTTCACAAGTGACATAACGATCAACAAATGCTACAACTTCATCATCATCCTCTCTGTCCACTTGAGGTGCATTCTCAACCCAAAACAGACAATGTGTGTGAGGTGATCCACGTTGTTGAAATTCAATTCGATAGAAATAATCTATTATTTTTCCAATGGGTTGAGCTGGTGACATAATGACATCTTTCAGAAAACAGTGGAATCGATGATCAAACATTCTGGCAGCAGTTACTGGGTTTCGTTTCAGCATCCCACATCTGTCAGACCAGTCCAGTTCATCAATAGGAGTTTGACAACCCTCTTGTTTCACAATACACTGCAATAATTCTGGCCATCTCAAATCAGCTGAGGAAAATGAGCAAAACCATGTTGGGATCCCAAGTTGCCTTACCATTGCAAACAAATCCTTCTGAACAGCTTGCCAAAAAACAGGACTGCCTCTCACTGGCCTTAAAAACTTGTAACCCTCATCATAATTTAAAATCATTTGAAGTGAATCTTTGTTTGTCAGTATTTCTGAGGTAATTTTTCTTTTGTTGCTTGAATCATAGCCTTTCCTCAAAGCAATTGATACATTTGACATAATTTGATTGAGCTCAGACAAATATTGTCCATAAAAGATGTAATCGAGGTTTTGTGCAAAACGTCCATCTGCATTTAAAATTCTGTTGTTTAAATATCTAGACAGTGTTAATTTCTCAGGTCGTGAATCGTGAAATGTGCCTTTTCCTTTTGGGAACAAAACTGGAAAACATTTGGCTTCATTAGTTTCATCCATTAACATTCTCACTGGATTATTGCCTTCTGCTGGTGCAAGTGACATAATACCATCAAAGTGTTGATCTAAAACCTCTTGAGCAATGTCCACTGGCTGCAAACATGAATCCATAAACAAACCATGCTGCTGTCGATCATGTAGTGTTTCATCACTCATCTCATTATCATCATTGTCAATGTTTTGCTCTTCGTTAATACGCACATCCTCACAATTGTCCAAATCCATATCATTGTTTTCAGTTTTATCAGTCATTTCCTCTTCTGTTTTACCCAGAGGATTAATCCAAGTCTTGTTAAACTCAACATCTGTGTACCATTTGTTATTCTCCTTTAAATATGTCAATGCTGTTTTAATTTTATCACTATTCACAAATTTATACTCATAATGCCCTTTGTATGTCAGTTTTCTCTTAAGCTTTATTGGTATCATAAAATCATTTTCTGATCTTGGTAAAACATTCACTACTTCTGAAACATTAGATGGAATGCACACAACAGGGCCACAAATTCCATTCTGTCCTCCTCGTGGCAAAGCCAGCATTTTCATGAATGGAATATTCATTCCTATTAGATGTTGCTCAAGAGAGTTTAAAGAACTCAGTTCAGTAGGAATAGGATCCAAACTTAGATTATTTGTTACACTTTCAGCTGGCATTTTACCTTCATAGATTTTTGTATCACATGTGTGACAAATCCATAAAGACGCAGCAGGACTGTTCTTATAGACACAGTTTTCTCTACAGTCTTTATTACACTCATGCAGATATTTCAGTGTAATACATTTTTCTGCCATACATCCAGCATGGATTGATTTTTGAAGATATTTATTTTTATTGCACTTTTTTACCTGCATTTTAAAGCAGCAACGATGACATACTGAACAAACATATTCAGGACCTGTAGATATCTTTTGTTTAAACTGTTCAATTACATAGTCTATCTCTTTCATTTTTACCTGTGATTCATACTGTCTTGCAGCATTTCTCATTTTTATATTATTGACAAAAGCAATGTCAGTTTTATATTTTTGAACGTTGTAATTTATAACCATCTGTTTATGTGTTTTATTTGCATTATATTTTTGAATACTCATCTTTTTGACCGACTCTCTGTGTTCTTTGTCTTCATTATATTTTTGAATGCTCATCTTTTTGACCGACTCTCTGTGTTCTGTGTCTTCATTATATTTTTGAATGCTCATCTTTTTGACCGACTCTCTGTGTTCTGTGTTTTCATCATATTTTTGAATGCTCATCTTTTTGACCGACTCTCTGTGTTCTGTGTCTTCATTATATTTTTGAATGCTCATCTTTTTGACCGACTCTCTGTGTTCTGTGTTTTCATTATATTTTTGAATGCTCATCTTTTTGACCGACTCTCTGTGTTCTGTGTTTTCATTATATTTTTGAATGCTCATCTTTTTGACCGACTCTCTGTGTTCTGTGTCTTCATTATATTTTTGAATGCTCATCTTTTTAACAGTCTCCCTGTGTGCTATATTTTCATCATACTTTTGAATACTCAACTGTTTGACAGTGTCTTTATGTGCTTTGTCAGTATGGTACTTTTGTATACTGTATTGTTTTACAGCCTCACAATGTAAATCATTCAATCTGTATTTATCTGTGCTGTATTTGCGTATTTTTTCTTGATGCCATTTGTTCACCTTGTACTTTGTAGTACTGCATTTAATTTTTGTCTCTTTATAAGTTTCATTCTCATCATATCTTTGCTTAGTTTCAATTTTTTTCTTTTCATTAAAATCATGATCACGACTATATTGCAGTCTCTGCTTATAAAGCTTACGAGGGTCTGAGCTAGCTTTTAAATGTATATTATAGGTTGAACCTTGAGAAGATGCTTTACAAAAGCAAGCACATGTGTTGTTGTTGGTTTTTACACATACAACCACTTCATAATGACAGCTATTCACATGCTTCAAATAAATTCCCTTGTCTTGATAATTCTGTCTATTAGATGAGACGTTTGAAGATTTATATTTAAGCCATTTCTCTCGAGTATATGTAAAAATGTCTACACCAATTAAATCACTGGCTGCTTGTATTTCCATCTCTGTCGCCCAAGTTCCAACATATTTCATTCTTGATGTGGCAATGTACTCGGGTACAGAGCTGTATCCTTGTCTGAGATTCTGTACATATTTATCTTCATTCTCCAGTATGTGTGTAACTACAGCCCGTCTCACTTTTCTGTGTTCTTCTTCACTTCCACTTACAGCAAAAGCTACTGCTCTAAAAAAGCAATTACCATCGGCCAAAATACTTTTTGTTTCACAAGGTTCAGCCATTTCAATAATCTCATTTGAATTATTGTCTTCTTTTATGATATTTACAATGTTCAGCTTTAAGCAAACACTCTTTTGTTGCTGTAATGTCAATGGACTAAACTTTAAAGAAACATTGACAGTTTCTGAAACAAATTCAACATCACCTGAATTTTCTTTTGTTGGGTATAAAGAAGGCGTTTCTGTTTTCTGTTCTACACACGTTTCATTCACAGATATCTTATCTGTGTTTGTGACATAAGTCAAAGATTGACTGCAGTCAACATCAGCTTCCATTTCTGACACAGCTTTGCAGTGTAAATCATTTGATTTGTATTTGTTCACACTTTTCTTCACTTTTCCTTTATGCTGTTCATTTTTCTTGTATTTTTTATTGATGGATTTCATAATTGAAATGTAAGTTTCATCCTCATGTAATCTTTTCTTTGCCTTCATTTGTTTTTCTTGTTTGAACTCTGTACTATTGTTGCAGTCAAGTTTCTCACTAGAATCCTCAAGTGACTTTAAAGACACATTTGATGCTAGATCAGGCAGTGAATGTTGAGATGGTGATTTACAAAATAATACACAGTTACCATCCTTGCTATTTCCACATACAACAACTTCATAATGGCAGCTGTTTACATATTTCAAATATATGCCACTGTCTTGACAACCATGTGCATTAAAGGAAGCATTTGAAGATGAAAATCTAAACCATTTCTCTTGACTGTATGTAAATATGTCTATGCCAATTAAATCACTGGCTGCTTGAATTTCCATCTCTGTAGCCCGATTTCCAACGAATTTAATTCTTGTTTTGGCAATGTAGTCTGGTACAGAGCTGTATCCTTGTCTGAGATACTGTAGGTACTTTTCTTCATTCTGCAGAATGTGTGTAACGACAGCTCGTCTCACTTTTCGGTGTTCTCGTTCCGTTCCACTTACAGCAAAGGCTAAAGCTCTAAAAAAAGAGTTTCCATCCGCAACAGTCTTGTTCGTTTCACAAGGCTCAACCACTTCAACAGTCTCAGGTGGATTGTACTCAGATGGTTTTACAATGTTTGCAATGTTTAACTTTAAGCAAACACCCTTTTGTTGCTCAAATGTTAATGGACTAAACCTTAAAGAAACACTAGCAGTTTGTGAAAGGAATGTAACATCACCTGCATTTTCATTAGTTGGGTATGTCATTTTCATTCTCTGTTGTGCACAAGTTTCTTTCACAGATGTTTTGTCCATGAAATCATTCAGAAATTCACTGCACCCAACATCAACTTCCACGTCCGACTTCTCACCTTCACTCTCATTTTCTGCTGGACCAGCGTTCTCAATCACTTGCCAGAATGGCTGTTTTAATCCAGTCATAACCGCGTTGACCCCAGTTACCTCAAACTCCTGGTAACGTGCATTTATAGATGCGGCAAGTTTCCGGAAATGAACAATCAGCGAGTGCAAGTTACGATGGTAAACCACTACACTCTTACCGTCAGCTACACATCTGCCATCACCTCGTCTTGAATGTGGATCAATCACTGCATACCAGGAACCTTCTCTGACAGCTGCACATATGGTTAGCTTAATATTCACTAAAACAGTATCAAACCTCTGGAATGCTCGATTTACTGCTTCATCAAATGACATCGCATACCCCTGTAGTTCCCCATCATATTTATTGACACCAAACAATCCAGTCAATGTTTCACCATAGTTTATTGAAAACCGACTATCTTTAAGTGTGTGTGTGTCTGGTAGCTCATGAACAGCTATGAAGCCGGATTCAGGATCGTTGATTTTCCCTGCGTCTCTCATGGCACTGTACAGGTCATCTCCATGGATCAGAACAGCATTCAGGTCATTTCTCGTCCACTGCAACACATTTTTCATCTTACTCATCAAAATTGCAGTTAAACAGTTTGCACCACATTGACTTCCCCTATTCCGACCAAAACGGTAATCTCCTTGATGGAAAGAGCCACTGATGTACGATTTCTGTGGACACAAATCAGAAACAGCTTTCATGGTCATCTTAACAGTACTATTATGATCCGTGTTTTTAGCATCATTGTTTAGACCACTTGTTAGACCGCTTGTTAGACCGCTTGTTAGACCACTTGTTTGACCACTTGTTTGACCACTTGTTTGACCACTTGTTAGACCACTTGTTAGACCACTTGTTTGACCACTTGTTTGACCACTTGTTTGACCACTTGTTTGACCACTTGTTTGACCACTTGTTTGACCACTTGTTAGCCCAAGGTTATGACCACGGTTATGACCACTGTTATGACCCAGTTTTATAGCCCCGTTGTGATGTACACAACGTTCTGTTACTTCTGCCAATTTTTTAAGAGGTGGCAGAGCCTCTTCAGGATCAGCAGCCATCCGGTCTGCCATCCTCTTCTTTGCGGCCTGGGAGCGCCGGGCTTGCTTTGTGCGAGGCATCTGTACACACAAAAACATAAAAACAAATTAAATTACACATTATTGCATCACAATTCACAAACAGTACAATAAAGAATAAAAAATATAAAAATAAAATGCATTAAAATATAAATTAGTGTTTGTTCACATTAAAACAAGGTCTTCTATTAATTACGATAATTTTGCTATGTTTAATTTAAAATTTATCAGCTTATAATACCAACACAGAACTAAATTAATTTTACACATATGTAACAAAGATAATACCATTAATCTACATAGTAAATGTGCTAGTAAATAAACTTTGTGTTTTAGAGAACATAATGTGAGTACACTAATACCATAATCAGCAATGCTCTGAATCCCCAGAAATAACCGTATATCTGAAACACTTCTAAAAGCAACCAGATTGCATGACCCTGTTTTACCAGTAGATTTCAGTAGAACCAAGTTTTTTCATTTTATTTACATCTTTATAACAGTTAAGACCTTTATCCTCTTATTAGATTTTAAATACATTTCCCCAATTTTCTTTTATTGACAAAACACACATCCTGCCCGGAAAAATATATAGAGTGAATATATCTATGATATACATTATATGAGTTATAAAGCAAAAGTTTATATCTCTAAATTAAAAATGAAGATAACAATAAAGAAAAAAATGTTGTTAACAGATAAGACAAATGTTCTCCAAAGACAAACATTAGTTTTCCTAATTTACATTTTCATTCAATTGCATGCTATTGTTCTTTTATAGTTGCTACTCTCTTAAAAACAAATGTAATTACATGGTGACTTTTAAACCTAAATTTAATGTCCAACAACAGATATTTCAGCAAAATTTATATTTTTGCTCTGAATTTTAACTCTTTGTCTGTAATAGACTTGGTCGGTGTGTCATGTTATAGCTGGGTGGAGTTGACGTGGGGGAAAACAATCCCTTTCCCCTGACTGGAAAAGCGTTGTGTTAACCCAGTATAGCCTACGTAGAATCAGTTCTGAAACATGGAAAAACTGAACCTTACTGTCCGGACAGTATCTGTGACAGGACAAATGAAACAACAGGATTGCCAGATATGTCATTTTCTCGTTAAAATATATGGTGCTCCTCCAAACATCACATGACAATAGCCTACTTCATTCAAAGACTGGGTGATGTATGAAGTGGTTTATTCAGTGTTCAGAGTATGTATTCATCAAATAAAATTACCATATAACAGTATTGTGCAATGAAATAGATATACATTGCACATGGCATATAAAAAAAAAAAAGTACGTTTGTTTATGCTAGAATATAAACGTGTCAATAAATGGCTCCGCACGATCCTAGCTTAGGAATAGGGTCTTATCTAGTGAACTTAAATCATTTACAAAAAAAAAATTGATATACTATATATAAATCACATTATCAGGAAATTTTCATTTTGAGGTGAACTAATCCTTTAACATTGTTAATGCATTAGTTAACCTAGAAATCATTTTTCTTCATGTTTTGATCAGCTTAGATCATGCAAGTTTACAGCAGAAGCTCACTCTGTTTCCTCTGTTATTTTCTCCACAGAAATGCGTTATTTAGAGCTGTAATTTGACAACTGACTGAAGCTCTCCGTGCATTCACAACTTTATCCAAATGTATCCTTATACTATACACTATTGACTGTTATCACTAAATTTTATAAAAAAAAGTAACATCTTACCTCAAAATCAAGTTTCTCAGTATTCTGCAAAAAAAAAAAAAAACAACAATTTGATTAAAACAAAAGCATTACATTTTACAAAAATATTATATATTTTATATATTGTACGCTCAGAATGCACAACTGGTTTCATAGTATCCACATGACTCTATGGCACATCGTTTTACATCATACCAATTTACAAATTTAAGCGATTTTAAACTATAATGTACTCGCAAGTTCTCAGAGACAGTCTTCAGTCAATGACCACTCAACCAAAGAGAACACAGTGTATTTCACACATTTTTTTTCTCTGTAGTCTCGAACTGACTACTAGATTTTTTATATCGACTACTAGATTTTTTATTTTTTCACAATACAAGCAAATTACAAAAAAATACAACAAAAATTACCTTACTTTCAGTATCAGTTAATATAACAATAGAATGAAAGTCTTAATAGAATTGTAATCTGTGCATGCATGAATTAAATATACATTGATATTTATTTCAACTACTTAAGTGCCAAGAGTAGCAACTTTTTTACTTTATCTCAAGGACATAAACTACAGAAAGAGTATTAAGGAACTGACACTTTTAAAACCTCATGCACAGATCTAATTCGGAATCATGAGCTGATTATGATCATTACGAGCACTAACATTTTAACACCAAGCATATACCGCAGTGTATATTATACCATGGTTTAAATTTTAACGATTGACAATTTTATGTGCTTACCAATAAATTCTGCCTGTGGTTTAAAAATACCATAGTAAAACAACTAGCCTAACAAAATATACATTCAAACATTAATAAAGATAAGTAAACACTCAATAATTAAAAGAGAATAAATAAAAAATTACCAATTGCAAATATAGATAAAACTGAACAAATATATGATTGAAATAAACAGTGTTTTAAGATTTTCAGGTATTCAGGTACAAAAAGCTGTAATTCAAGTGTAAAATAACAGTACAGTTTTTATAAATAAGGTACAAAAACAGTTACAAAAGTTATTTAGTCAAGAACGAGTGAATTTTCTCTTTGTCCTTTGAATACTGTTATTATAGAGACAGCCGCTCCTGTCACTTTAAGACTTGGCCAATACGCCTGTAGCACTGAAGACACAGCGCGAGCCGTCTCGCGCTCACGTACTTCACATGTAGATAGACTACATCATAGAAAACAGCTCTAGTTGGAGTTTAATATCAATTTTACAAATCACATTTTCTGTGACTGCGCTTCAATGTGCATAGAAAACAGCGCACGTGTTGAAATATTTAAAATATCTTTTTCTGTCAGCGAGCTGTGGATGTGTACACAGCAGACAGCACAAAAAAACGCTTTCGGCAGCACAAAAAAGTCGTCTTGCACTTTTATTGTATAAACTCATATTGAAATGCTCACAAAGGAAACGATAAGAGGAATCGAAATTTGAACTAATAAAAATTAACTTATGTAACTTAACTTTTAAACTAATAAGAACAACCACAACACCAAACATGTTTCAACAATAACTTATTTCTTGTTCTAATCAAAATGCTGGCCAGATGAATAAGAATAATTTATCACTATAACAAAACGCTGTCTTTATACAATTAATCACAAAATACAACCACAAAATATTCAAAAAGACAAAAAGACAACTTAAACTGGCCTAAAAACGTTAAATATGATACAGATTATTAAGATTACACAAAGAACAACCACACCGCATGTCTTACCTTACCAGAAAGTAGAGAAAATGGCTTCCTTTCCGGTAAAAAACGGAACAATACAACATGCGCCCTCTAGTGGATGGCAAAAAAGTCAAAATGCTCAAGTTTTCTGGGATGTGCAGTTTTAAGGGGCAAGAAAATGCCATTAGCGTAGATTAAAACCCATTACACCTATGAAATGTCGTCATAATGAGTGTACATACATATATATATATATATATAAAAATGTATATAATATATATATATATATATATATATATATATATTGGATGGGTTTATTGTCTCTTAAAGTGACCACGCCTAATTTAGCTATATAGCTGCTGTAATGTTAATCCAAGAAAATGAAAGAAAGAAAAATCACACACTGCTCTTGATTGAATTACGTTGTAGTTTTAACAAGAATTAATGCACAGTCAAACCAGCAATTATTCAGACACCAAATATATATTTTTATATATTTTTTTTACTAGTAGGTGCAGAACACTATAATACATTTATGCAGGTGAGTATAACAAAATAAAGTGAACTGTGACATATTATACCCAAAAATTCTTCATACAGTTATTGAATTATTATAATAATTAGATTGTAAAATAGATTGTATTATTATAATAATAATATTGATAATGATAATAATAATAAAATTGGGACCAAAAATTATTCAGCACAATATAAAAAAAAAAAAAATCTATAACTATTAGTTCTTCTGAATGACAATCCTACCTGCCCATTCTGGTGTGTTGGGCTCATGACTGGAGCTTGGGAACGTTACTGGTCCTTGCTATTCACTGTTAGCAGCAAACTGCAAAAATAATAATAAAAAAACAGCAAAAATAATAATAAAAAAATAATATTTTAACCCAGTGCCATGACAACAACGGCCCTCGCTGCCAATAAAACATATAGGCCCACCCCAAACTTCAGAATGCTTAATATCTTTGATGGCTAAACAAATAGCCCTACATCAAATGTATAGTAGGCTACCTTTCTTGAATTTACATTGGAAAAAATTTAAATAAAATTAGTAAAAATAATTTATTCTTAAATAGTCTACATAACCTGTGAAACAATTTAATGTTTATTTAAACTTCAATCGTAAAATGATGCAAAACAAATTCAAACTAACGTAGTCTTAATGTGATAGGCTACATTTTGTGTACAAAAACTACTAACTGGTTTTCAACCAATCACAAACAAGCAGTTGAATACGCCCATCTCAATTTAAAAAATACAAATATAAAACCCACTATTTTCAAATATAGCTACAGCTGCACTCAAGACATCCACGGAAGTAAGCAGAAGTAAAATAAAACTTCTTCAGAAATTTCAAGAAAAATGGAAAAGAAGACAGACGTCAGCGAGAATGACCCAATAGTGGGGTACTTTCATGCAGTCTCTCCGATAAAAACATTTAAAAAAATACGCGTTATTTCAATGCTAAAGTCCAAACAGCAAGACAGGAATACCACCAAGCCGTATTTTTTCACTCCAGAAAAATACATCAGCATTGTTACAGATCAAAAGAACAAAACTCCCATCAAACTGAACAATGCAAGAAAAACAATTGGTGAGTACAACTTACAGTTATGTTTAAAAACACAGTGTTCTTTGAGTAAATGCAATTTATAACCACTAGATGGCAGCGGAAGACCACTAATGGGCTCATTCAGCTAAGTTAAACAGTACTGTTCAAAGGTTTCATGAATTCATGTCAAAATATTAATAAATTAACTGTTATATCATTTTAAATCTCATCGAGTCAATGTTTTCCATTTTGTTCATACAGTTATATCAGTTTTTACAATTTTTCAACATTATGATTATAGTTTAACCTGAAAATGACATCTAAACTCTTACAAACAGAAGACTTGCAATAAGTTTATTGTCACCTATCACTTATGTCAAATACCTATATCTGCAACAAAATGTGTGTCCATGTATATGTGTGTCTTTGTGTGTGTGTGTCTGTGCATATACTTATAGAGTATTAATATATTAGTCTAATCATTTAACTTCAGTGTGTGTGTGTGTGTGTGTGTCTGTTACCCTGTTCTCCATTTTGGATGTGTTTAACTGTCATCCGTACATCCAGGTTGGCCGAAACCACCTCAGAGGCCTTAATGTGCTTGAACCCCGGTAAACGCTGCTTGCAGCTTTAATTAGGGGTTCAAGCACGCAGTGCTGAAACCCTCTTGTAATTGTTAGGATTTTTATTATTATTATTATTCTTCCGCCCTAGAACTGAACGTGCAGCCCAAACCGTAAGGCCTAGAGAGCTGAAATTTGGACAGATCGTAGAGCTCATTTTGGGGAGAACTTATCAAAGTCTCAGCCCAATCGGCCTAACGGGGGCGCTACAGCGCAAAAAACTAAAATTTTGGACATTTTTGGCCGCAGATCGTAAACCGTTAGCCGTAGACTCAAAAACAAGGCATCATTGCAGTCCTTGGATTAGCCCGAACAAAAGTGCACAGCTGCATTTTTTGCTCTACGACGCACCGTTTTCTCGCAAAATCGAGCTATATCCGAAACCTACTTTTGCGAACTAGTCCTAGGATTTTTAACCAATCGGAATCAAACCACTTCAGAAATATTCCCTGGACACTCAATATCAATAATTATCAAAAAAAAGTTGAAATTTCAATTCTTACGCGAAACAGTACACCAAAAAGCGTCTATGCTAACGTTAGCCAAATGCTATTTTGACTATAACTCTTGAATGGAATGAGATATCTTCACCAAACTTGGTACACATATGTATGAGTTCAATCTTTGGTCAAACAAAAAAAAAATGCGCATCTCTGCCACTTGAGGGCGCAATAAGATAGAAAAAACACATAAATGGCTATAACTAGGCAACCGTTGGCTCGATCGACTTGAAAATTTGTATGCAGTGTCTTGGTCTGAAGGGACACAAGTACCTATGAGGACATTTGCATATCTCAAAAAACATGGCCGCCATTGGCCAAACAATTTTAAGCACCTATTTGAAAGGGTTAACGGATGTTGATCGGAACAAAACTCGCTGGGTACGTTCGACTCATGAACCTTAAGGTCTATAAGAATTTTGAAAGAAATCGGCCACTAGTTGGCGCTAACGAGTTTTATGGCTCTGTAATCACGTGGTGTTTCACATATGAACGAAATATGCATATCATTTGATAGATCTCCTCATAATGCACAACTTTGCCTCAAGAACCATTGCTGTCAATCAAATCGTTCAATTGTTATTCACAAATATGTTAAAAACCTACTTTTGCGAACTAGTCCTAGGTTTTTTGTCCGATCGGAACCAAACCACTGCAGTAATATTCTGTGGACTCTCTAGATCAATAATTATCAAAAAAATGTTGAGTTTTGTACTTTGGTTAGCTTTAAATGGGTAATTTAGAAAAGGGGTGTGGCCAAACATACCCCAAAGCCTATAAAACCTAAACGAAAACTCAAAACTTTATGAACCTTGGTGAAAACATGTAACACATGACTCTTAACAAGCATGCAACGTTTCATGGAGATCGGATCATAGGTGGCGCTATAACAGTTGAAAAGCCTCAAAAACACACATTTTCAATAGAAAATGATCACAATTTGTAGAACATGTTCATACATTCACACAAACAATAGATCTTCATATCATATGATAGATCTCCTCTTTGTAAACAACTTTGCCTCAAGGAGCGAAGATGTCAATCAAATCGTTCAATTGTTATTCACAAATATATTAAAAACGTACTTTTGCGAACTAGTCCTAGGTTTTTTACCCGATCGAAACCAAACCACTGCAGTAATTTTCTCTGGACACTCTAGATCAATAATTATCAAAAAAATATTGAATTTTGTCCTTTGGTTAGCTATAACTGGCTATGTTAGAAAAGGGGCGTGACCAAAATAC
The DNA here is from genome assembly GCF_023724105.1 of Carassius gibelio. Lineage (NCBI taxonomy): Eukaryota > Metazoa > Chordata > Actinopteri > Cypriniformes > Cyprinidae > Carassius > Carassius gibelio. The sequence goes on from NC_068371.1 coordinate 18,441,745, forward strand.
CCAAAAGCATATAAAACCTAAACGAAAACTCAAAACTTTATGAAACTTGGTGAAAACATGTAACAAGTGACTCTTAACAAGCATGCAAATTTTCATGGAGATCGGACCATAGGTGGCGCTATAACAGTAAAAAAGGTCTCAAAACATAAGATTTATATGGTAAATTGCCTCAAATTGTCTGAAAATGCTCATATATTCACATAAACCCTAGATCTTCATATCATATGATAGATCTCCTCATTCTGAACAACTTCTGGGACCAATGTTGTCAATAAAGCTGTTAATTAAATATTCAAGATTATTTAAAAAAGTTACTTTGGCAAAGTAGTCCAAGGCTTTAAGCTGAAAATTAATAAAACCACTGAAGTACAATTATCTAGACTCTGAAGGTCAATAATTATCAAAAACATGTTGAACAATTGCATTTGGACAACTATAAACCAGTGATTGTTTAATATGTTCTTTTCACAGTGTACACAAAGACCTATTAATACAAACAGAAAGCCCACAAATGATCAAAACTGTGTAAAATAATGCAAAATTTAGGAGAGATTGGGCAAAAAACAATAACAACACTATAACAGTTATGTTTAAAAACACAGTGTTGTTTGAGTAAATGCAATTTATAACCACTAGATGGCAGCGGAAGACCACTAATGGGCTCATTCAGCAAATTGAAACAGTACTTTTGAAAAGATTTATGAATTCATGCCTAAACAATAAAAGAAAACACTGTTACAACATTTTAAATCTCACTGAGTTAAAGTTTTCCATTTTGTTCATACAGACTTATCAGTTTTTAAAACTTTGCCACATTATGGTTACAGTGAAACCTGAAAATGACATCCAAACTATTAAAAAATAGTTTAATCATTTAATTTCAGTGCGTGTGTCTGTCTGTCAGCCTATTCTCCGTTTTGGATGTGTTTAACTGTCATCCGTACATCCAGGTTGGCTCAGACCACCTCAGAGGCCTAAATGTGCTTGAACCCCGTAAATGCTGCTTGCAGCTTTAATTATTATTATTATTATTATTCTTCTGCCCTAGAACTGAACGTGCAGCCCAAACCGTAAGGCCTAGAGAGCTGAAATTTGGACAGATCGTAGAGCTCAATTTGGGGAGAACTTATCAAAGTCTCAGCCCAATCGGCCAAACGGGGGCGCTACAGCGCAAAAAGCAAAAATTTTGGACATTTTTGGCCGTAAATCGTATACCGTTAGCCGTAGACTCAAAAACATGGCATTGTTGCAATCCTTGGGTTAGCCTGAACAAAAGTGTATGGCGCCTTTTTGGGGTCTACGACGCACCGTTTTCTCGCAAAATCGAGCTATATCCGAAACCTACTTTTGCGAACTAGTCCTAGGATTTTCAACCAATCAGAACCAAACCACTTCATAAATATTCCCTGGACACTCAATATCAATAATTATCAAAAAAAAGTTGAAATTTCAATTCTTACGCGAAACAGTACGCCAAAAAGCGTCTATGCTAACGTTAGCCAAATGCTATTTTGACTATAACTCTTGAACGGAATGAGATATCTTCACCAAACTCGGTACACATATGTACGAGCTCAATCTTTGGTCAAATAAAAAAAATTGCGCATCTCTGCCACTTGGGGGCGCTATAAGATAGAAAAAACACATAAGTTGCTATAACTAGGCAACCGTTGGCTCGATCGACTTGAAAGTCGGTATGCAGTGTCTTGGTCTGAAGGGGCACAAGTACCTATGAGGACATTAGCATATCTCAAAAAACATGGCCGCCATTGGCCAAACAAATTTAAGCACCTATTTGAAAGGGTTAACGGATGTTGATCGGAACGAAACTCGCTGGGTACGTTCGACTCATGAACCTTAAGGTCTGTAAGAATTTTGAAAGAAATCGGCCACTAGTTGGCGCTAACGAGTTTTATGGCTCTGTAATCACGTGGTGTTTCACATATCAACACAATATGCATATCATTTGATAGATCTCCTCGTAATGCACAACTTTGCCTCAAGAACCATTGCTGTCAATCAAATTGTTCAATTGTTATTCACAAATATGTTAAAAACCTACTTTTGCGAACTAGTCCTAGGTTTTTTGCCCGATCGGAACCAAACCACTGCAGTAATATTCTGTGGACTCTCTAGATCAATAATTATTAAAAAAATGTTGAATTTTGTCCTTTGGTTAGCTGTAACGGGGTAATTTAGAAAAAGGGGTGTGGCCAAACATACCCCAAAGCCTATAAAACCTAAAGGAAAACTCAAAACTTTATGAAACTCAGTGAAATCATGTAACAGGTGACTCTTAACAAGCATGCAAAGTTTCATGGAGATCAGACCATAGGTGGCGCTATAACAGTAGAAAAGGTCTCAAAACACAAGATTTATATGGTAAATGGCCTCAAATTGTTTGAAAATGTTCATATATTCACTCAAAAACACTAAATCTTCATATCATATGATAAATCTCCTCATTCTGAACAACTTTGCCTCTGGGACCAATGTTGTCAATAAAGCTGTTAATTAAATATTCAAGCTTATTTAAAAAAGTTACTTTGGCATACTTGTGATACGGTTTAAGATGAAAATCAATAAAACCACTGAAGTACAATTCTCTAGACTCTGAAGGTCAATAATTATCAAAAACATGTTGAACAATTGCATTTGGGCCACTATAAACCAATAATTTTATAATATGTTATTTGCATAGTGTACAAAAGGCCTATTAATACAAACAGAAATCCCACAAATTATCAAAACTATGTAAAATAATGCATGATTTCATTCTAAACAAGCATGCAAAATTTAAGAGAGATTGGGCAAAAAAAAAATACAACACTATAACAGTTATGTTTTAAAACACAGTGTTGTTTGAGTAAATGCAATTTATAACCACTAGATGGCAGCGGAAGACCACTAATGGGCTCATTCAGCTAGTTAAACAGTACTGTTTTCATGAATTCATGCCAAAACATTAATAAATTAACTGTTATAACATTTAAAATCTCATTGAATTGATGTTTTCCATTTTGTTCAAACAGATGTATCAGTTTTTACAATTTTGCCACATTATGATTACAGTTTAACCTGAAAATGACATCTAATCTCTGAAAAAGAGAAGACTTGCAATAATTTTATGTCACCTATCACTTATTTCAAATACCTATATCTGCAACAAATTATTTGTACATGTATATGTGTGTCTTTGTGTGTGTGTGTGTGCATATGCTTATAGAGTATACATATATTAGTCTAATCATTTACTTTCAGTGTGTGTGTCTGTCTGTTAGCCTGTTCTCCATTTTGGATGTGTTTAACTGTCATCCGTACATCCAGGTTGGCTCAGACCACCTCAGAGGCCTTAATGTGCTTGAACCCCGGTAAATGCTGCTTGCAGCTTTAATTAGGGGTTCAAGCACGCAGTGCTGAAACCCTATTGTATTTGTTAGGATTTTTATTATTATTATTATTAGGGGTTCAAGCACGCAGTGCTGAAACCCTCTTGTAATTGTTAGGATTTTTATTATTATTATTATTCTTCTGCCCTAGAACTGAACGTGCAGCCCAAACCGTAAGGCCTAGAGAGCTGAAATTTGGACAGATCGTAGAGCTCATTTTGGGGAGAACTTATCAAAGTCTCAGCCCAATCGGCCTAACGGGGGCGCTACAGCGCAAAAAACAAAAATTTTGGACATTTTTGGCCGCAAATCGTAAACCGTTAGCCGTAGACTCAAAAACAAGGCATCGTTGCAATCCTTGGGTTAGTCCGAACAAAAGTGCACAGCTGCATTTTTTGCTCTACGACGCACCGTTTTCTCGCAAAATCGAGCTATATCCGAAACCTACTTTTGCGAACTAGTCCTAGGATTTTCAACCAATCAGAACCAAACCACTTCATGAATATTCCCTGGACACTGAATATCAATAATTATCAAAAAAAGGTTGAAATTTCAATTCTAACGCGAAACAGTACACCAAAAAGCGTCTATGCTAACGTTAGCCAAATGCTATTTTGACGATAACTCTTGCACGGAATGAGATATCTTCACCAAACTCGGTACACACATGTATGAACTCAATCTTTGGTCAAATAAAAAAAATTGCACATCTCTGCCACTTGGGGGCGCAATAAGATTTAAAAAACACATAAATGGCTATAACCAGGCAACCGTTGGCTCGATCGACTTGAAAATTGGTATGCAGTGTCTTGGCCTGAAGGGGCACAAGTACCTATGAGGACATTTGCATATCTCAAAAAACATGGCCGCCATTGGCCAAACAATTTTAAGCACCTATTTGAAAGGGTTAACGGATGTTGATCGGAACGAAACTCCCTGGGTACGTTCGACTCATGAACCTTAAGGTCTGTAAGAATTTTGAAAGAAATCGGCCACTAGTTGGCGCTAACGAGTTTTATGGCTCTGTAATCACGTGGTGTTTCACATATCAACACAATATGCATATCATTTGATAGATCTCCTCGTAATGCACAACTTTGCCTCAAGAACCATTGCTGTCAATCAAATCGTTCAATTGTTATTCACAAATATGTTAAAAACCTACTTTTGCGAACTAGTCCTAGGTTTTTTGTCCGATCGGAACCAAACCACTGCAGTAATATTCTGTGGACTCTCTAGATCAATAATTATTAAAAAAATGTTGAATTTTGTCCTTTGGTTAGCTGTAACGGGGTAATTTAGAAAAAGGCGTGTGGCCAAACATACCCCAAAGCCTATAAAACCTAAAGGAAAACTCAAAACTTTATGAAACTCAGTGATATCATGTAACAGGTGACTCTTAACAAGCATGCAAAGTTTCATGGAGATCAGACCATAGGTGGCGCTATAACAGTAGAAAAGGTCTCAAAACACAAGATTTATATGGTAAATGGCCTCAAATTGTTTGAAAATGTTCATATATTCACTCAAAAACACTAAATCTTCATATCATATGATAGATCTCCTCATTCTGAACAACTTTGCCTCTGGGACCAATGTTGTCAATAAAGCTGTTAATTAAATATTCAAGATTATTTTAAAAAGTTACTTTGGCATACTTGTGATACGGTTTAAGATGAAAATCAATAAAACCACTGAAGTACAATTCTCTAGACTCTGAAGGTCAATAATTATCAAAAACATGTTGAACAATTGCATTTGGGCAACTATAAACCAATAATTTTATAATATGTTATTTGCATAGTGTACACAAAGGCCTATTAATACAAACAGAAAGCCCACAAATTATCAAAACTGTGTAAAATAATGCATAATTTCATTCTAAACAAGCATGCAAAATTTAAGAGAGATTGGGCAAAAAAAATTACAACACTATAACAGTTATGTTTTAAAACAGTGTTGTTTGAGTAAATGCAATTTATAACCACTAGATGGCAGCGGAAGACCACTAATGGGCTCATTCAGCTAGTTAAACAGTACTGTTTTCATGAATTCATGCCAAAACATTAATAAATTAACTGTTATAACATTTTAAATCTCATTGAATTGATGTTTTCCATTTTGTTCATACAGATGTATCAGTTTTTACAATTTTGCCACATTATGATTACAGTTTAACCTGAAAATGACATCTAAACTCTGAAAAAGAGAAGACTTGCAATAATTTTATGTCACCTATCACTTATTTCAAATACCTATATCTGCAACAAAATGTTTGTGCATGTATATGTGTGTCTTTGTGTGTGTGTGTGTGCATATGCTTATAGAGTATACATATATTAGTCTAATCATTTACTTTCAGTGTGTGTGTCTGTCTGTTAACCTGTTCTCCATTTTGGATGTGTTTAACTGTCATCCAAACATCCAGGTTGGCCGAGACCACCTCAGATGCCTTAAATGCTTGAACCCCGGTAAAATGCTGCTTGCAGCTTTAATTATTATTATTATTATTATTCTTCCGCCTTAAAACTGAACGTGCAGCCCAAACCGTAAGGCCTAGAGAGCTGAAACTTGGTCAGATGGTAGTAGTCTTGCTCGCTACTCAGATACAAAGAACCGGCCCAATCGGCCTAACGGGGGCGCTACAGCGCAAAAAACAAAAATTTTGGACAATTTTGGCCGTAAAGTGTAAACCGTTAGCCATAGACTCAAAAACATGGCATTGTTGCAATCCTTGGGTTAGCCCGAACAAAAGTGCACGGCGCCTTTTTGGGGTCTACGACGCACCGTTTTCTCGCAAAATCGAGCTAAATCCGAAACCTACTTTTGCGAACTAGTCCTAGGATTTTCAACCAATCAGAACCAAACCACTTCATAAATATTCCCTGGACACTCAATATCAATAATTATCAAAAAAAAGTTGAAATTTCAATTCTTACGCGAAACAGTACACCAAAAAGCGTCTATGCTAACGTTAGCCAAATGCTATTTTGACTATAACTCTTGAACGGAATGAGATATCTTCACCAAAATTGGTACACATATGTATAAGCTCAATCTTTGGTCAAATAAAAAAAATTGCGCAGCTCTGTCACTTGGGGGCGCAATAAGATTTAAAAAACACATAAATGGCTATAACTAGGCAACCGTTGGCTCGATCGACTTGAAAATTGGTATGCAGTGTTTTGGTCTGAAGGGGCACAAGTACCTATGAGGACATTTGCATATCTCAAAAAACATGGCCGCCATTGGCCAAACAAATTTAAGCACCTATTTGAAAGGGTTAACGGATGTTGATCGGAACGAAACTCGCTGGGTACGTTCGACTCATGAACCTTAAGGTCTGTAAGAATTTTGAAAGAAATCGGCCACTAGTTGGCGCTAACGAGTTTTATGGCTCTGTAATCACGTGGTGTTTCACATATCAACACAATATGCATATCATTTAATAGATCTCCTCATAATGCACAACTTTGCCTCAAGAACCATTGCTGTCAATCAAATCGTTCAATTGTTATTCACAAATATGTTAAAAACCTACTTTTGCGAACTAGTCCTAGGTTTTTTGCCCGATCGGAACCAAACCACTGCAGTAATATTCTGTGTACTCTCTAGATCAATAATTATTAAAAAAATGTTGAATTTTGTCCTTTGGTTAGCTGTAACGGGGTAATTTAGAAAAAGGGGTGTGGCCAAACATACCCCAAAGCCTATAAAACCTAAAGGAAAACTCAAAACTTTATGAAACTCAGTGAAATCATGTAACAGGTGACTCTTAACAAGCATGCAAAGTTTCATGGAGATCAGACCATAGGAGGCGCTATAACAGTAGAAAATGTCTCAAAACACAAGATTTATATGGTAAATGGCCTCAAATTGTTTGAAAATGTTCATATATTCACTCAAAAACACTAAATTTTCATATCATATGATAAATCTCCTCATTCTGAACAACTTTGCCTCTGGGACCAATGTTGTCAATAAAGCTGTTAATTAAATATTCAAGATTATTTTAAAAAGTTACTTTGGCATACTTGTGATACGGTTTAAGATGAAAATCAATAAAACCACTGAAGTACAATTCTCTAGACTCTGAAGGTCAATAATTATCAAAAACATGTTGAACAATTGCATTTGGGCAACTATAAACCAATAATTTTATAATATGTTATTTGCATAGTGTACACAAAGGCCTATTTATACAAACAGAAATCCCACAAATTATCAAAACTGTGTAAAATAATGCATGATTTCATTCTAAACAAGCATGCAAAATTTAAGAGAGATTGGGCAAAAAAAAATTACAACACTATAACAGTTATGTTTTAAAACACAGTGTTGTTTGAGTAAATGCGATTTATAACCACTAGATGGCAGCGGAAGACCACTAATGGGCTCATTCAGCTAAGGTGAACAATACTGTTGAAAGAATTCATGAATTCATGCCAAAACATTAAAAAATTAACTGTTATAACATTTTAAATCTCATTGAGTCAATATTTTCCATTTTGTTCATACAGATATATCAGTTTTTACAATTTTGCCACATTATGATTACAGTTAAACCTGAAAATGACATCTAAACTCTTAAAAAGAGAAGACTTGCAATACGTTTATTGTCACCTATCACTTATTTCAAAAACCTATATCTGCAACAAAATGTTTGTGCATGTATATGTGTGTCTTTGTGTGTGTGTGAGTGCATATGCTAATAGAGTATACATATATTAGTCTAATCATTTGCTTTCAGTGTGTGTGTCTGTCTGTTAGCCTGTTCTCCATTTTGGATGTGTTTAAATGTCATCCAAGCATCCAGGTTGGCTCTGACCACCTCAGAGGCCTTAATGTGCTTGAACCCCGTAAATGCTGCTTGCAGCTTTAATTATTATTATTATTCTTCCGCCTTAAAACTGAACGTGCAGCCCAAACCGTAAGGCCTAGAGAGCTGAAACTTGGTCAGATCGTAGTAGTCTTGCTCGCTACTCAGATACAAAGAACCGGCCCAATCGGCCTAACGGGGGCGCTACAGCGCAAAAAACAAAAATTTTGGACAGTTTTGGCCGAAAATCGTATACCGTTAGCCGTAGACTCAAAAACATGGCATTGTTGCAATCCTTGGGTTAGCCCGAACAAAAGTGCACGGCGCCTTTTTGTGGTCTACGACGCACCGTTTTCTCGCAAAATCGAGCTATATCCGAAACCTACTTTTGCGAACTAGTCCTAGGATTTTCAACCAATCAGAACCAAACCAATTCATAAATATTCCCTGGACACTCAATATCAATAATTATTAAAAAAAAGTTGAAATTTCAATTCTTACGCGAAACAGTACGCCAAAAAGCTTCTATGCTAACGTTAGCCAAATACTATTTTGACTATAACTCTTGAACGGAATGAGATATCTTCACCAAACTCGGTACACATATGTATGAGCTCAATCTTTGGTCAAATCAAAAAAATTGTGCACCTCTGCCACTTGGGGGCGCTATAAGATAGAAAAAACACATAAATTGCTATAACTAGGCAACCGTTGGCTCGATCAATTTGAAAATCGGTATGCACTGTCTTGGTCTGAAGGGGCACAAGTACTTATGAGGACATTAGCATATCTCAAAAAACATGGCCGTCATTGGCCAAACAATTTTAAGCACCTATTTGAAAGGGTTAACGGATGTTGATCGGAACGAAACTCGTTGGGTACGTTCGACTCATGAACCTTAAGGTCTGTAAGAATTTTGAAAGAAATCGGCCACTAGTTGGCGCTAACGAGTTTTATGGCTCTGTAATCACGTGGTGTTTCACATATCAACACAATATGCATATCATTTGATAGATCTCCTCGTAGTGCACAACTTTGCCTCAAGAACCATTGCTGTCAATCAAATCGTTCAATTGTTATTCACAAATATGTTAAAAACCTACTTTTGCGAACTAGTCCTAGGTTTTTTGCCCGATCGGAACCAAACCACTGCAGTAATATTCTGTGGACTCTCTAGATCAATAATTATTAAAAAAATGTTGAATTTTGTCCTTTGGTTAGCTGTAACCGGGTAATTTATAAAAAGGGGTGTGGCCAAACATACCCCAAAGCCTATAAAACCTAAAGGAAAACTCAAAACTGTATGAAACTCAGTGAAATCATGTATCAGGTGACTCTTAACAAGCATGCATAGTTTCATGGAGATCAGACCATAGGTGGCGCTATAACAGTAGAAAAGGTCTCAAAACACAAGATTTATATGGTAAATGGCCCCAAATTGTTTGAAAATGCTCATATATTCACTCAAAAACACTAAATCTTCATATCATATGATAGATCTCCTCATTCTGAACAACTTTGCCTCTGGGACCAATGTTGTCAATAAAGCTGTTAATTAAATATTCAAGATTATTTTAAAAAGTTACTTTGGCATACTTGTGATACGGTTTAAGATGAAAATCAATAAAACCACTGAAGTACAATTCTGTAGACTCTGAAGGTCAATAATTATCAAAAACATGTTGAACAATTGCATTTGGACAACTATAAACCAGTAATTTTATAATATGTTCTTTTCATAGTGTACACAAAGGCCTATTAATACAAACAGAAAGCCCACACATTATCAAAACTGTGTAAAACAATGCATAATTTCATTCTAAACAAGCATGCAAAATTTAAGAGAGATTGGGCAAAAAAAAAAAAAAACACTATAACAGTTATGTTTAAAAACAGTGTTGCTTGAGTAAATGCAATTTATAACCTCTAGATGGCAGCGGAAGACCACTAATGGGCTCATTCAGTTAAGTTGAACAGTACTGTTGAAAGGATTCATGAATTCATCCCAAAACATTAAAAATGTAACTGTTGTAACATTTTAAATCTCATTGAGTCAATGTTTTCCATTTTGTTCTTACAGATATATCAGTTTTTACTATTTTGCCACATTGTGATTACAGTTTAACCTGAAAATGACATCTAAACTCTTAAAAAGAGAAGACTTGCAATAAGTTTATTGTCACCTATCACTTATTTCAAATACCTATATCTGCAACAAAATGTTTGTGCATGTATATGTGTGTCTTTCTGTGCGTGTGTGTGTGCATATGCTTATAGAGTATACATATATTAGTCTAATCATTTACTTTCAGTGTGTGTGTCTGTCTGTTAGCCTGTTCTCCATTTTGGATGTGTTTAAATGTCATCCATGCATCCAGGTTGGCTCAGACCACCTCAGAGGCCTTAATGTGCTTGAACCCCGGTAAATGCTGCTTGCAGCTTTAATTAGGGGTTCAAGCACGCAGTGCTGAAACCCTATTGTAATTGTTAGGATTTTTATTATTATTATTAGGGGTTCAAGCACGAAGTGCTGAAACCCTATTGTATCTGTTAGGATTTTTATTATTATTATTATTATTATTATTATTATTATTATTATTCTCCACTCAAACTGATCGTGCAGCCCAAACCGTAAGGCCTAGAGAGCTGAAACTTGGTCAGATGGTAGAAGTCCGGCCTTCTTGTCAGATACAAAGGCTCGCCCCAATCGGCCTAAAGGGGGCGCTACAGTGATCAAAAATGCGTTAGTGCTAATAACTCCTAAACCGCTTATCATAGAGCCAAAAATTTAACATTTCCGGAATCCGTGGGTCATGCGAAATTAAAAACGGTCACTCTGATTTTAGGTCTAGGAGGCCTCGTTTTTTCGCAAATTTGACGTATGTCCAAAACCTACTTTTGCGAACTAGTCCTAGGTTTTTCGCCCAATCTGAACCAAACCACTGCAGAAATGTTCTCTGGCCAGGGAATATCAATAATTATCAAAAAAAAGTTGAAATTTCGACTCGCTTTCGTAATGGGATGCCAAAACGTTCGAAAGTCGAGGAGCAATTTTACGCAACAGGCTATAACTCGCGAAAGAAATAAGATATCTTAACCAAACTTGCTACACATTTGTAAGACCTAAAACTTTGGTCAAATAAAAAAAATTGCACACCTCTGCCACTTGGGGGCGCTATAAAAAGAAAAAACACATAAATGGCTATAACTAGGCTACCGTTGGCTCGATCGACCTAAAAATTGGTTTGCAGTGTCTTTGTCTGAAGAGGCACAAATACCTCTGAGGACATTTGCATATCTCAAAAAACATGGCTGCCATTGGCCAAACAATTTTAAGCACCTATTTGAAAGGGTTAACGGATGTTGATCGGAACGAAACTCGCTGGGTGCGTTCGACTCATGAACCTTAAGGTCTGTAAGAATTTTGAAAGAAATCGGCCACTAGTTGGCGCTAACGAGTTTATTGGCTCTGTAATCACGTGGTGTTTCACTTATCAACACAATATGCATATCATTTGATAGATCTCCTCATAATGCACAACTTTGCCTCAAGAACCATTGCTGTCAATCAAATCGTTCAAATGTTATTCACAAATATGTTAAAAACCTACTTTTACGAACTAGTCCTAGGTTTTTTGTCCGATCGGAACCAAACCACTGCAGTAATATTCTGTGGACTCTCTAGATCAATAATTATCAAAAAAATGTTGAATTTTGTCCTTTGGTTAGCTGTAAAGGGGTAATTTAGTAAAAGGGGTGTGGCCAAACATACCCCAAAGCCTATAAAACCTAAACGAAAACTCAAAACTTTATGAAACTAAGTGAAATCATGTAACAAGTGACTCTTAACAAGCATGCAAAGTTTCATGGAGATCAGACCATAGGTGGCGCTATAACAGTAGAAAAGGTCTCAAAACACAAGATTTATATGGTAAATGGCCTCAAATTGTTTGAAAATGTTCATATATTCACTCAAAAACACTAAATCTTCATATCATATGATAAATCTCCTCATTCTGAACAACTTTGCCTCTGGGACCAATGTTGTCAATAAAGCTGTTAATTAAATATTCAAGATTATTTTAAAAAGTTACTTTGGCATACTTGTGATACGGTTTAAGCTGAAAATCAATAAAACCACTGAAGTACAATTCTCTAGACTCTGAAGGTCAATAATTATCAAAAACATGTTGAACAATTGCATTTGGGCAACTATAAACCAATAATTTTATAATATGTTATTTGCATAGTGTACACAAAGGCCTATTTATACAAACAGAAAGCCCACAAATTATCAAAACTGTGTAAAATAATGCATGATTTCATTCTTAACAAGCATGCAAAATTTAAGAGAGATTGGGCAAAAAAAAAATGACAACACTATAACAGTTATGTTTTAAAACACAGTGTTGTTTGAGTAAATGCAATTTATAACCACTAGATGGCAGCGGAAGACCACTAATGGGCTCATTCAGCTAGTTAAACAGTACTGTTTTCATGAATTCATGCCAAAACATTAATAAATTAACTGTTATAACATTTTAAATCTCATTGAATTGATGTTTTCCATTTTGTTTATACAGATGTATCAGTTTTTACAATTTTGCCACATTATGTTTACAGTTTAACCTGAAAATGACATCTAAACTCTGAAAAAGAGAAGACTTGCAATAATTTTATGTCACCTATCACTTATTTCAAATACCTATATCTGCAACAAAATGTTTGTGCATGTATATGTGTGTCTTTGTGTGTGTGTGTGTGCATATGCTTATAGAGTATACATATATTAGTCTAATCATTTACTTTCAGTGTGTGTGTCTGTCTGTTAACCTGTTCTCCATTTTGGATGTGTTTAAATGTCATCCAAACATCCAGGTTGGCTCTGACCACCTCAGATGCCTTAAATGCTTGAACCCCGGTAAAATGCTGCTTGCAGCTTTAATTAGGGGTTCAAGCACGCAGTGCTGAAACCCTATTGTAATTGTTAAGATTTTTATTATTATTATTATTTTTCCGCCTTAAAACTGAACGTGCAGCCCAAACCGTAAGGCCTAGAGAGCTGAAACTTGGTCAGATGGTAGTAGTCTTGCTCGCTACTCAGATACAAAGAACCGGCCCAATCGGCCTAACGGGGGCGCTACAGCGCAAAAAACTAAAATTTTTGACATTTTTGGCCGCAGGTCGTAAACCGTTAGCCGTAGACTCAAAAACAAGGTATCGTTGCAATCCTTGGGTTAGCCCGAACAAAAGTGCACAGCTGCATTTTTTGCTCTACGACGCACCGTTTTCTCGCAAAATCGAGCTATATCCGAAACCTACTTTTGCGAACTAGTCCTAGGATTTTCAACCAATCGGAACGAAACCACTGCAGAAATATTCCCTGGACACTCAATATAAATAATTATCAAAAAAAAGTTGAAATTTCGATTCTTACGCGAAACAGTTCGCCAAAAAGCGTCTATGCTAACGTTAGCCAAATGTTATTTTGACTATAACTCTTGAACGGAATGAGATATCTTGACCAAACTTGGTACACATATGTATGAGCTCAATCTTTGGTCAAATAAAAAAAATTGCGCATCTCTGCCACTTGGGGGCGCAATAAGATTTAAAAAACACATAAATGGCTATAACTAGGCAACCGTTGGCTCGATCGACTTGAAAATTGGTATGCAGTGTCTTGGTCTGAAGGGGCACAAGTACCTATGAGGACATTTGCATATCTCAAAAAACATGGCTGCCATTGGCCAAACAATTTTAAGCACCTATTTGAAAGGGTTAACGGATGTTGTTCGGAACGAAACTCACTGGGTACGTTCGACTCATGAACCTTAAGGTCTGTAAGAATTTTGAAAGAAATCGGCCACTAGTTGGCGCTAACGAGTTTTATGGCTCTGTAATCACGTGGTGTTTCACATATCAACACAATATGCATATCATTTGATAGATCTCCTCATAATGCACAACTTTGCCTCAAGAACCATTGCTGTCAATCAAATCGTTCAATTGTTATTCACAAATATGTTAAAAAACTACTTTTGCGAACTAGTCCTAGGTTTTTTGTCCGATCGGAACCAAACCACTGCAGTAATATTCTGTGGACTGTCTAGATCAATAATTATCAAAAAAATGTTCAATTTTGTACTTTGGTTAGCGTTAAATGGGTAATTAAGAAAAGGGGTGTGGCCAAACATACCCCAAAGCCTATAAAACCTAAACGAAAACTCAAAACTTTATGAAACGTGGTGAGAACATGTAACAGGTAACTCTTAACAAGCATGCAAAGTTTCATGGAGATCGCACCATAGGTGGCGCTATAACAGTAGAAAAGGTCTCAAAACACAAGATTTATATGGTAAATGGCCTCAAATTGTTTGAAAATGCTCATATATTCACTCAAAAACACTAGATCTTCATATCATATGATAGATCTCCTCATTCTGAACAACTTTGCCTCTGGGACCAATGTTGTCAATAAAGCTGTTAATTAAATATTCAAGATTATTTCAAAAAGTTACTTTGGCAAACTAGTGATAGGGTATAAGCTGAAAATCAATAAAACCACTGAAGTACAATTCTCTAGACTCTGAAGGTCAATAATTATCAAAAACATGTTGAACAATTGCATTTGGACAACTATAAACCAGTAATTTTATAATATGTTATTTGCATAGTGTACACTAAGGCCTATTAATACAAACAGAAAGCCCACAAATTATCAAAACTGTGTAAAATAATGCATAATTTCATTCTAAACAAGCATGCAAAATTTAAGAGAGATTGGTCAAAAAAAATAACAACACTATAACAGTTATATTTAAAAACACAGTGTTGCTTGAGTAAATGCAATTTAGAACCACTAGATGGCAGCGGGAGACCACTAATGGGCTCATTCAGCAAAGTTGAACAGTACTGTTGAAAGGATTCATTAATTCATGCCAAAACATAAAAAAAATTAACTGTTATAACATTTTAAATCTCATTGAGTCAATGTTTTCCATTTTGTTCATACAGATATATCAGTTTTTACAATTTTGCCACATTGTGATAACAGTTTAACCTGAAAATGACATCTAAACTGTTAAAAACTAGTTTAATCATTTAATTTCAGTGTTTGTGTCTGTCTGCCAGCCTATTCTTCATTTTGGATGTCTTTAACTGTCATCCATGCATCCAGGTTAGCCAAGACCACCTCAGAGGCCTTAAATGCTTGAACCCCGTAAAATGCTGCTTGCAGCTTTAATTAGGGGTTCAAGCACGCAGTGCTGAAACCCTATTGTATTTGTTAGGATTTTTATTATTATTATTATTATTATTATTCTTCCGCCTTAAAACTGAACGTGCAGCCCAAACCGTAAGGCCTAGAGAGCTGAAACTTGGTCAGATGGTAGTAGTCTTGCTCGCTACTCAGATACAAAGAACCGGCCCAATCGGCCTAACGGGGGCGCTACAGCGCAAAAAACAAAAATTTTGGACAATTTTGGCCGTAAAGTGTAAACCGTTAGCCATAGACTCAAAAACATGGCATTGTTGCAATCCTTGGGTTAGCCCGAACAAAAGTGCACGGCGCCTTTTTGGGGTCTACGACGCACCGTTTTCTCGCAAAATCGAGCTAAATCCGAAACCTACTTTTGCGAACTAGTCCTAGGATTTTCAACCAATCAGAACCAAACCACTTCATAAATATTCCCTGGACACTCAATATCAATAATTATCAAAAAAAAGTTGAAATTTCAATTCTTACGCGAAACAGTACACCAAAAAGCGTCTATGCTAACGTTAGCCAAATGCTATTTTAACTATAACTCTTGAACGGAATGAGATATCTTCACCAAACTCGGTATACATATGTATAAGCTCAATCTTTGGTCAAATCAAAAATATTGCGCATCTCTGCCACTTGGGGGCGCTATAAGATAGAAAAAACACATAAATGGCTATAACTAGGCAACTGTTGCCTCGATCGACTTGAAAATTGGTATGCAATGTCTCGGTCTGAAGGGGCACAAGTACATATGAGGACATTTGCATATCTAAAAAAAACATGGCCGCCATTGGCCAAACAATTTTAAGCACCTATTTGAAAGGGTTAACGGATGTTGATCGGAACGAAACTCGCTGGGTACGTTCGACTCATGAACCTTAAGGTCTGTAAGAATTTTGAAAGAAATCGGCCACTAGTTGGCGCTAACGAGTTTTATGGCTCTGTAATCACGTGGTGTTTCACATATCAACACAGTATGCATATCATTTGATAGATCTCCTCATAATGCACAACTTTGCCTCAAGAACCATTGCTGTCAATCAAATCATTCAATTGTTATTCACAAATATGTTAAAAACCTACTTTTGCGAACTAGTCCTAGGTTTTTTGTCCGATCGGAACCAAACCACTGCAGTAATATTCTGTGGACTCTCTAGATCAATAATTATTAAAAAAATGTTGAATTTTGTCCTTTGGTCAGCTGTAAAGGGGTAATTTAGAAAAAGGGGTGTGGCCAAACATACCCCAAAGCCTATAAAACCTTAACGAAAACTCAATACTTTATGAAACTCAGTGAAATCATGTAACAGATGACTCTTAACAAGCATGCAAAGTTTCATGGAGATCAGACCATAGGTGGCGCTATAACAGTAGAAAAGGTCTCAAAACACAAGATTTATATGGTAAATGGCCTCAAATTGTTTGTAAATGCTCATATATTCACTCAAAAACACTAAATCTTTATATCATTTGATAAATATCCTCATTCTGAACAACTTTGCCTCTGGGACCAACGTTGTCAATAAAGCTGTTAATTAAACATTCAAGATTATTTTAAAAAGGTACTTTGGCAAACTAGTGATCGGGTATAAGATGAAAATCAATAAAACCACTGAAGTACAATTCTCTAGACTCTGAAGGTCAATAATTATCAAAAACATGTTGAACAATTGCATTTAGACAACTATAAACCAGTAATTTTATATTATGTTATTTGCATAGTGTACACAAAGGCCTATTAATACAAACAGAAATCCCACAAATGATCAAAACTGTGTAAAATAATGCATGATTTCATTCTAAACAAGCATGCAAAATTTAAGAGAGATTGGGCAAAAATAAAAAAAATAACAACACTATAACAGTTATGTTTAGAAACACAGTGTTGTTTCAGTAAATGCAATTTATAACCACTAGATGGCAGCGGAAGACCACTAATGGGCTCATTCAGTTAAAATGAACAGTACTGTAGAAAGGATTCATGAATTCATGCCAAAACATTAATAAATTAACTGTTATAACATGTTACATCTTATTGAATCAATGTTTTCCATTTTGTTCATACAGAAACATCATTTTTTACAATTTTGCCACATTGTGATTACAGTGAAACCTGAATGACATCTAAACTCTTAAAAACTAGTTTAATCATTTAATTTCAGTGTGTGTGTGTCTGTCTTTTGGATGTATTTAAATGTCATCCATACATCCTGGTTGGCCGAGACCACCCCAGAGGCACAAAGACCTATTAATACAAACAGAAATCCCACAAATTATCAAAACTGTGTAAAGTAATGCATAATTTCATTCTAAACAAGCATGCAACATTTAAGAGAGATAGGGCAAAAAAACCCAACAACAACACTTTAACAGTTATGTTTAAAAACACAGTGTTGTTTGAGTAAATGCAATTTATAACCACTAGATGGCAGCGGAAGACCACTAATGGGCTCTTTCAGCTAGTACTGTTTTTATGAATTCATGCCAAAACATTAATTAATTAACTGTTATAACATTTTGTATCTCATTGAATTGATGTTTTCCATTTTGTTCATACAGATGTATCAGTTTTAACAATTTTGCCACATTATGATTACAGTTTAATCTGAAAATGACATCTAAACTCTAAAAAAAGAGAAGACTTGCAATAAGCTTATTGTCACCTATCACTTTTTATCAAATACCTATATCTGCAACAAAATGTTTGTGCATGTATATGTGTATCTTTGTGTGTCTTTGTGTGTGTGTGTGTGTGTGTGTGTGTGTGTGTGTGTGTGTGTGCATATGCTTATAGAGTATACATATATTAGTCTAATCATTTACTTTCAGTGTGCGTGTCTGTCTGTTAGCCTGTTCTCCATTTTGGATGTGTTTAACTGTCATCCATACATCCAGGTTGGCTCTGACCACCTCAGAGGCCTTAATGTGCTTGAACCCCGGTAAATGCTGCTTGCAGCTTTAATTATTATTATTATTATTATTCTTCCGCCTTAAAACTGAACGTGCAGCCCAAACCGTAAGGACTAGAGAGCTGAAACTTGGTCAGATCGTAGTAGTCTTGCTCGCTACTCAGATACAAAGAACCGGCCCAATCGGCCTAACGGGGGCGCTACAGCGCAAAAAACAAAAATTTTGGACATTTTTGGCCGTAAAGTGTAAACCGTTAGCCGTAGACTCAAAAATATGGCATTGTTGCAATCCTTGGGTTAACCCGAACAAAAGTGCACGGCGCCTTTTTGGGGTCTACGACGCACCGTTTTCTCGCAAAATCGAGCTATATCCGAAACCCACTTTTGCGAACTAGTCCTAGGATTTTCAACCAATCAGAACCAAACCACTTCAAAAATATTCCCTGGACACTCAATATCAATAATTATCAAAAAAAGTTGAAATTTCAATTCTTACGCGAAACAGTACACCAAAAAGCGTCTATGCTAACGTTAGCCAAATGCTATTTTGACTATAACTCTTGAACGGAATGAGATATCTTCACCAAAATTGGTACACATATGTATGAGCTCAATCTTTGGTCAAATCAAAAAAATTGCGCATCTCTGCCACTTGGGGGCGCAATAAGATTTAAAAAACACATAAATGGCTATAACTAGGCAACCGTTGGCTCGATCGACTTGAAAATTGGTATGCAATGTCTTGGTCTGAAGGGGCACAAGTACCTATGAGGACATTTGCATATCTCAAAAAAACATAGCCGCCATTGGCCAAACAATTTTAAGCACCTATTTGAAAGGGTTAACGGATGTTGATCGGAACGAAACTCGCTGGGTACGTTCAACTCATGAACCTTAAGGTCTGTAAGAATTTTGAAAGAAATCAGCCACTAGTTGGCGCTAACGAGTTTTATGGCTCTGTAATCACGTGGTGTTTCACATATCAACACAATATGCATATCATTTGATAGATCTCCTCATGATGCACAACTTTGCCTCAAGAACCATTGCTGTCAATCAAATCGTTCAATTGTTATTCACAAATATGTTAAAAACCTACTTTTGCGAACTAGTCCTAGGTTTTTTGTCCGATCGGAACCAAACCACTGCAGTAATATTCTGTGGACTCTCTAGATCAATAATTATTAAAAAAATGTTGAATTTTGTCCTTTGGTTAGCTGTAAAGGGATAATTTATAAAAAGGGGTGTGGCCAAACATACCCCAAAGCCTATAAAACCTAAACGAAAACTCAAAACTTTATGAAACTCAGTGAGAACATGTATCAGGTGACTCTTAACAAGCATGCAAAGTTTCATGGAGATCGAAGAATAGGTGGCGCTATAACAGTACAACAGGTCTCAAAACACAAGATTTATATGGTAAATGGCCTCAAATTGTTTGAAAATGCTCATATATTCACTCAAAAACACTAAATCTTCATATCATATGATAAATCTCCTCATTCTGAACAACTTTGCCTCTGGGACCAATGTTGTCAATAAAGCTGTTAATTAAATGTTCAAGATTATTTAAAAAAGATAGTTTGGCATACTTGTGATAGGGTTTAAGATGAAAATCAATAAAACCACTGAAGTACAATTCTCTAGACTC
This sequence comes from Carassius gibelio, assembly GCF_023724105.1. Classification (NCBI taxonomy): domain Eukaryota; kingdom Metazoa; phylum Chordata; class Actinopteri; order Cypriniformes; family Cyprinidae; genus Carassius; species Carassius gibelio. Next base: position 18,461,780 of record NC_068371.1, read on the forward strand.
TGAAGGTCAATAATTATCAAAAACATGTTGAACAATTGCATTTGGACAATTATAAACCAGTAATTTTATAATATGTTATTTGCATAGTGTACACAAAGGCCTATTAATACAAACAGAAAGCCCACAAATTATTAAAACTGTGTAAAATAATGCATAATTTCATTCTAAACAAGCACGCAATATTTAAGAGAGATTGGGCAAAAAAAAAATAACAAAACTATAACAGTTATGTTTAAAAACACAGTGTTGCTTGAGTAAATGCAATTTATAACCTCTAGATGGCAGTGGAAGACCACTAATGGGCTCATTCAGTTAAGTTGAACAGTACTGTTGAAATGACTCATGAATTCATCCCAAAACATTAAAAATGTAACTGTTATAACATTTTAAATCTCATTGAGTCAATGTTTTCCATTTTGTTCTTACAGATATATCAGTTTTTACTATTTTGCCACATTGTGATTACAGTTTAACCTGAAAATGACATCTAAACTCTTAAAAAGAGAAGACTTGCAATAAGTTTATTATCACCTATCACTTATTTCAAATACCTATATCTGCAACAAAATGTTTGTGCATGTATATGTGTTTCTTTCTGTGTGTGTGTGTGTGCATATGCTTATAGAGTATACATATATTAGTCTAATCATTTACTTTCAGTGTGTGTGTCTGTCTGTTAGCCTGTTCTCCATTTTGGATGTGTTTAACTGTCATCCATGCATCCAGGTTGGCTCAGACCACCTCAGAGGCCTTAATGTGCTTGAACCCCGGTAAATGCTGCTTGCAGCTTTAATTAGGGGTTCAAGCACGCAGTGCTGAAACCCTATTGTATTTGTTAGGATTTTTATTATTATTATTATTATTAGGGGTTCAAGCACGCAGTGCTGAAACCCTATTGTAATTGTTAAGATTTTTATTATTATTATTATTTTTCCGCCTTAAAACTGAACGTGCAGCCCAAACCGTAAGGCCTAGAGAGCTGAAACTTGGTCAGATGGTAGTAGTCTTGCTCGCTACTCAGATACAAAGAACCGGCCCAATCGGCCTAACGGGGGCGCTACAGCGCAAAAAACTAAAATTTTTGACATTTTTGGCCGCAGGTCGTAAACCGTTAGCCGTAGACTCAAAAACATGGCATCATTGCAATCCTTGGGTTAGCCCAAACAAAAGTGCACAGCGCCTTTTTTTGCTCTACGACGCACCGTTTTCTCGCAAAATCGAGCTATATCCGAAACCTACTTTTGCGAACTAGTCCTAGGATTTTCAACCAATCGGAACGAAACCACTGCAGAAATATTCCCTGGACACTCAATATAAATAATTATCAAAAAAAAGTTGAAATTTCGATTCTTACGCGAAACAGTACGCCAAAAAGCGTCTATGCTAACGTTAGCCAAATGTTATTTTGACTATAACTCTTGAACGGAATGAGATATCTTGACCAAACTTGGTACACATATGTATGAGCTCAATCTTTGGTCAAATAAAAAAAAATTGCGCATCTCTGCCACTTGGGGGCGCAATAAGATTTAAAAAACACATAAATGGCTATAACTAGGCAACCGTTGGCTCGATCGACTTGAAAATTGGTATGCAGTGTCTTGGTCTGAAGGGGCACAAGTACCTATGAGGACATTTGCATATCTCAAAAAACATGGCTGCCATTGGCCAAACAATTTTAAGCACCTATTTGAAAGGGTTAACGGATGTTGTTCGGAACGAAACTCGCTGGGTACGTTCGACTCATGAACCTTAAGGTCTGTAAGAATTTTGAAAGAAATCGGCCACTAGTTGGCGCTAACGAGTTTTATGGCTCTGTAATCACGTGGTGTTTCACATATCAACACAATATGCATATCATTTGATAGATCTCCTCGTAATGCACAACTTTGCCTCAAGAACCATTGCTGTCAATCAAATCGTTCAATTGTTATTCACAAATATGTTAAAAAACTACTTTTGCGAACTAGTCCTAGGTTTTTTGTCCGATCGGAACCAAACCACTGCAGTAATATTCTGTGGACTGTCTAGATCAATAATTATCAAAAAAATGTTCAATTTTGTACTTTGGTTAGCGTTAAATGGGTAATTAAGAAAAGGGGTGTGGCCAAACATACCCCAAAGCCTATAAAACCTAAACGAAAACTCAAAACTTTATGAAACATGGTGAGAACATGTAACAGGTAACTCTTAACAAGCATGCAAAGTTTCATGGAGATCGCACCATAGGTGGCGCTATAACAGTAGAAAAGGTCTCAAAACACAAGATTTATATGGTAAATGGCCTCAAATTGTTTGAAAATGCTCATATATTCACTCAAAAACACTAGATCTTCATATCATATGATAGATCTCCTCATTCTGAACAACTTTGCCTCTGGGACCAATGTTGTCAATAAAGCTGTTAATTAAATATTCAAGATTATTTCAAAAAGTTACTTTGGCAAACTAGTGATAGGGTATAAGCTGAAAATCAATAAAACCACTGAAGTACAATTCTCTAGACTCTGAAGGTCAATAATTATCAAAAACATGTTGAACAGTTGCATTTGGACAACTATAAACCAGTAATTTTATAATATGTTATTTGCATAGTGTACACTAAGGCCTATTAATACAAACAGAAAGCCCACAAATTATCAAAACTGTGTAAAATAATGCATAATTTCATTCTAAACAAGCATGCAAAATTTAAGAGAGATTGGTCAAAAAAAATAACAACACTATAACAGTTATATTTAAAAACACAGTGTTGCTTGAGTAAATGCAATTTAGAACCACTAGATGGCAGCGGGAGACCACTAATGGGCTCATTCAGCAAAGTTGAACAGTACTGTTGAAAGGATTCATTAATTCATGCCAAAACATAAAAAAAATTAACTGTTATAACATTTTAAATCTCATTGAGTCAATGTTTTCCATTTTGTTCATACAGATATATCAGTTTTTACAATTTTGCCACATTGTGATTACAGTTTAACCTGAAAATGACATCTAAACTGTTAAAAACTAGTTTAATCATTTAATTTCAGTGTTTGTGTCTGTCTGCCAGCCTATTCTTCATTTTGGATGTCTTTAACTGTCATCCATGCATCCAGGTTAGCCAAGACCACCTCAGAGGCCTTAAATGCTTGAACCCCGTAAAATGCTGCTTGCAGCTTTAATTATTATTATTCTTCCGCCTTAAAACTGAACGTGCAGCCCAAACCGTAAGGCCTAGAGAGCTGAAACTTGGTCAGATCGTAGTAGTCTTGCTCGCTACTCAGATACAAAGAACCGGCCCAATCGGCCTAACGGGGGCGCTACAGCGCAAAAAACAAAAATTTTGGACATTTTTGGCCGTAAATCGTATACCGTTAGCCATAAACTCAAAAACATGGCATTGTTGCAATCCTTGGGTTAGCCCGAACAAAAGTGCACGGTGCCTTTTTGGGGTCTACGACGCACCGTTTTCTCGCAAAATCGAGCTATATCCGAAACCTACTTTTGCGAACTAGTCCTAGGATTTTCAACCAATCAGAACCAAACCAATTCATAAATATTCCCTGGACACTCAATATCAATAATTATCAAAAAAAAGTTGAAATTTCAATTCTTATGCGAAACAGTACACCAAAAAGCGTCTATGCTAACGTTAGCCAAATGCTATTTTGACTATAACTCTTGTACGGAATGAGATATCTTCACCAAACTCGGTACACATATGTATGAGCTCAATCTTTGGTAAAATCAAAAAAATTGCGCATCTCTGCCACTTGGGGGCGCAATAAGATTTAAAAAACACATAAATGGCTATAACTAGGCAACCGTTGGCTCGATCGACTTGAAAATCGGTATGCAGTGTCTTGGTCTGAAGGGGCACAAGTACCTATGAGGACATTTGCATATCTCAAAAAACATGGCCGCCATTGGCCAAACAAATTTAAGCACCTATTTGAAAGGGTTAACGGATGTTGATCGGAACGAAACTCGCTGGGTACGTTCGACTCATGAACCTTAAGGTCTGTAAGAATTTTGAAAGAAATCGGCCACTAGTTGGCGCTAACGAGTTTATTGGCTCTGTAATCACGTGGTGTTTCACTTATCAACACAAAACGCATATCATTTGATAGATCTCCTCATAATGCACAACTTTGCCTCAAGAACCATTGCTGTCAATCAAATCGTTCAATTGCAATTCACAAATATGTCAAAAAGCTACTTTTGCGAACTAGTCCTAGGTTTTATTCCCGATCGGAACCAAACCACTGCAGTAATATTCTGTGGACTCTCTAGATCAATAATTATCAAAAAAATGTTGAATTTTGTACTTTGGTTAGCTTTAAATGGGTAATTTAGAAAAGGGGTGTGGCCAAACATACCCCAAAGCCTATAAAACCTAAACGAAAACTCAAAACTTTATGAAACTCGGTGAAAACATTTAACACGTGACTCTTAACAAGCATGCAAAGTTTCATGGAGATCGGACCATAGGTGGCGCTATAACAGTTGAAAAAGCCTCAAAAACACACATTTTCAATGGAAAATGATCACAATTTGTAGGACATGTTCATACATTCACACAAACACTAGAGCTTCATATCATATGATAGATCTCCTCTTTGTGAACAACTTTGCCTCAAGGAGCGAAGATGTCAATCAAATCGTTCAATTGCAATTCACAAATATGTCAAAAAGCTACTTTTGCGAACTAGTCCCAGGTTTTTTACCCGATCGAAACCAAACCACTGCAGTAATTTTCTCTGGACTCTCTAGATCAATAATTATCAAAAAAAATTGAATTTTGTCCTTTGGTTAGCTATAACTGGCTAAATTAGAAAAGGGGCGTGACCAAAATACCTAAAAGCATATAAAACCTAAACGGAAACTCAAAACTTTATGAAACTTGGTGAAAACATGTAACAGCTGACCCTTAACAACCATGCAAATTTTCATGGAGATCGGACCATAGGTGGCGCTATAACAGTAGAAAAGGTCTCAAAACATAAGATTTACATGGTAAATGGCCTCAAATTGTTTGAAAATGCTCATATATTCACATAAACACTAGATCTTCATATCATTTGATAGATCTCCTCATTCTGAACAACTTCTGGGACCAATGTTGTCAATAAAGCTGTTAATTAAATATTCAAGATTATTTAAAAAAGTTACTTTGGCAAAGTAGTCCAAGGCTTTAAGCTGAAAATTAAATCAATAAAACCACTGAAGTACAATTCTCTAGACTCTGAAGGTCAATAATTATCAAAAACATGTTGATCAATTTTATTTGGACAACTATAAACCAGTAATTTTATAATATGTTCTTTTCATAGTGTACACAAAGGCCTATTAATACAAACAGAAAGCCCACAAATTATCAAAACTGTGTAAAATAATGCCTAATTTCATTCTAAACAAGCATGCAAAATTTAAGAGAGATTGGGCAAAAAACACAACACTATAACAGTTATGTTTAAAAACAGTGTTGTTTGAGTAAATGCAATTTATAACCACTAGATGGCAGCGGAAGACCACTAATGGGCTCATTCAGCAAATTGAAACAGTACTTTTGAGAAGATTTATGAATTCATGCCCAAACAATAAAAAAAAAACACTGTTGCAACGTTTTAAATCTCACTGTTAAAGTTTTCAATTTTCTTCATACAGACTTATCAGTTTTTAAAATTTTGCCACATTATGATTACAGTGAAACCTGAAAATGACATCCAAACTCTTAAAAACTAGTTTAATCATTTAATTTCAGTGCGTGTGTCTGTCTGTCAGCCGATTCTCCAGTTTGGATGTGTTTAACTGTCATCCGTACATCCAGGTTGGCTCAGACCACCTCAGATGCCTTAAATGCTTGAACCCCGTAAATGCTGCTTGCAGCTTTAATTATTATTATTATTATTCTCCACTCAAACTGTTCGTGCAGCCCAAACCGTAGGGCCTAGAAAGCTGAAATTTGGTCAGAATGTAGTAGTCCGGCCTTCTTGTCAGATACCGAGTCTCGACCCAATCGGCCTAACGGGGGCGCTACAGCGCAAAAAACAAAAATTTTGGACAATTTTGGCCGTAAAGTGTAAACCGTTAGCCATAGACTCAAAAACATGGCATTGTTGCAATCCTTGGGTTAGCCCGAACAAAAGTGCACGGCGCCTTTTTGGGGTCTACGACGCACCGTTTTCTCGCAAAATCGAGCTAAATCCGAAACCTACTTTTGCGAACTAGTCCTAGGATTTTCAACCAATCAGAACCAAACCACTTCATAAATATTCCCTGGACACTCAATATCAATAATTATCAAAAAAAAGTTGAAATTTCAATTCTTACGCGAAACAGTACACCAAAAAGCGTCTATGCTAACGTTAGCCAAATGCTATTTTAACTATAACTCTTGAACGGAATGAGATATCTTCACCAAACTCGGTATACATATGTATAAGCTCAATCTTTGGTCAAATCAAAAATATTGCGCATCTCTGCCACTTGGGGGCGCTATAAGATAGAAAAAACACATAAATGGCTATAACTAGGCAACTGTTGCCTCGATCGACTTGAAAATTGGTATGCAATGTCTCGGTCTGAAGGGGCACAAGTACATATGAGGACATTTGCATATCTAAAAAAAACATGGCCGCCATTGGCCAAACAATTTTAAGCACCTATTTGAAAGGGTTAACGGATGTTGATCGGAACGAAACTCGCTGGGTACGTTCGACTCATGAACCTTAAGGTCTGTAAGAATTTTGAAAGAAATCGGCCACTAGTTGGCGCTAACGAGTTTTATGGCTCTGTAATCACGTGGTGTTTCACATATCAACACAGTATGCATATCATTTGATAGATCTCCTCATAATGCACAACTTTGCCTCAAGAACCATTGCTGTCAATCAAATCATTCAATTGTTATTCACAAATATGTTAAAAACCTACTTTTGCGAACTAGTCCTAGGTTTTTTGTCCGATCGGAACCAAACCACTGCAGTAATATTCTGTGGACTCTCTAGATCAATAATTATTAAAAAAATGTTGAATTTTGTCCTTTGGTCAGCTGTAAAGGGGTAATTTAGAAAAAGGGGTGTGGCCAAACATACCCCAAAGCCTATAAAACCTTAACGAAAACTCAAAACTTTATGAAACTCGGTGAAATCATCTAACTTGTGACTCTTAACAAGCATGCAAAGTTTCATGGAGATCAGACCATAGGTGGCGCTATAACAGTAGAAAAGGTCTCAAAACACAAGATTTATATGGTAAATGGCCTCAAATTGTTTGTAAATGCTCATATATTCACTCAAAAACACTAAATCTTTATATCATTTGATAAATATCCTCATTCTGAACAACTTTGCCTCTGGGACCAACGTTGTCAATAAAGCTGTTAATTAAACATTCAATATTATTTTAAAAAGGTACTTTGGCAAACTAGTGATCGGGTATAAGATGAAAATCAATAAAACCACTGAAGTACAATTCTCTAGACTCTGAAGGTCAATAATTATCAAAAACATGTTGAACAATTGCATTTAGACAACTATAAACCAGTAATTTTATATTATGTTATTTGCATAGTGTACACAAAGGCCTATTAATACAAACAGAAATCCCACAAATGATCAAAACTGTGTAAAATAATGCATGATTTCATTCTAAACAAGCATGCAAAATTTAAGAGAGATTGGGCAAAAATAAAAAAAAATAACAACACTATAACAGTTATGTTTAGAAACACAGTGTTGTTTCAGTAAATGCAATTTATAACCACTAGATGGCAGCGGAAGACCACTAATGGGCTCATTCAGTTAAAATGAACAGTACTGTAGAAAGGATTCATGAATTCATGCCAAAACATTAATAAATTAACTGTTATAACATGTTACATCTTATTGAATCAATGTTTTCCATTTTGTTCATACAGACACATCATTTTTTACAATTTTGCCACATTGTGATTACAGTGAAACCTGAATGACATCTAAACTCTTAAAAACTAGTTTAATCATTTAATTTCAGTGTGTGTGTGTCTGTCTTTTGGATGTATTTAAATGTCATCCATACATCCTGGTTGGCCGAGACCACCCCAGAGGCACAAAGACCTATTAATACAAACAGAAATCCCACAAATTATCAAAACTGTGTAAAGTAATGCATAATTTCATTCTAAACAAGCATGCAACATTTAAGAGAGATAGGGCAAAAAAACCCAACAACAACACTTTAACAGTTATGTTTAAAAACACAGTGTTGTTTGAGTAAATGCAATTTATAACCACTAGATGGCAGCGGAAGACCACTAATGGGCTCTTTCAGCTAGTACTGTTTTTATGAATTCATGCCAAAACATTAATAAATTAACTGTTATAACATTTTGCATCTCATTGAATTGATGTTTTCCATTTTGTTCATACAGATGTATCAGTTTTAACAATTTTGCCACATTATGATTACAGTTTAATCTGAAAATGACATCTAAACTCTAAAAAAAGAGAAGACTTGCAATAAGCTTATTGTCACCTATCACTTTTTATCAAATACCTATATCTGCCACAAAATGTTTGTGCATGTATATGTGTATCTTTGTGTGTCTTTGTGTGTGTGTGTGTGTGCATATGCTTATAGAGTATACATATATTAGTCTAATCATTTACTTTCAGTGTGTGTGTGTCTGTCTGTTAGCCTGTTCTCCATTTTGGATGTGTTTAACTGTCATCCATACATCCAGGTTGGCTCTGACCACCTCAGAGGCCTTAATGTGCTTGAACCCCGGTAAAATGCTGCTTGCAGCTTTAATTATTATTATTATTATTATTCTTCTGCCCTAGAACTGAACGTGCAGCCCAAACCGTAAGGCCTAGAGAGCTGAAATTTGGACAGATCGTAGAGCTCAATTTGGGGAGAACTTATCAAAGTCTCAGCCCAATCGGCCTAACGGGGGCGCTACAGCGCAAAAAACAAAAATTTTGGACATTTTTGGCCGTAAATCGTATACCGTTAGCCGTAGACTCAAAAACATGGCATTGTTGCAATCCTTGGGTTAGCCCGAACAAAAGTGCACGGCACCTTTTTGGGGTCTACGACGCACCGTTTTCTCGCAAAATCGAGCTATATCCGAAACCTACTTTTGCGAACTAGTCCTAGGATTTTCAACCAATCAGAACCAAACCACTTCATAAATATTCCCTGGACACTCAATATCAATAATTATTAAAAAAAAGTTGAAATTTCAATTCTTACGCGAAACAGTACGCCAAAAAGCGTCTATGCTAACGTTAGCCAAATACTATTTTGACTATAACTCTTGAACGGAATGAGATATCTTCACCAAACTCGGTACACATATGTATGAGCTCAATCTTTGGTCAAATCAAAAAAATTGCGCATCTCTGCCACTTGGGGGCGCTATAAGATAGAAAAAACACATAAATTGCTATAACTAGGCAACCGTTGGCTCGATCAACTTGAAAATCGGTATGCAGTGTCTTGGTCTGAAGGGGCACAAGTACTTATGAGGACATTTGCATATCTCAAAAAACATGGCCGTCATTGGCCAAACAAATTTAAGCACCTATTTGAAAGGGTTAACGGATGTTGATCGGAACGAAACTCGCTGGGTACGTTCGACTCATGAACCTTAAGGTCTGTAAGAATTTTGAAAGAAATCGGCCACTAGTTGGCGCTAACGAGTTTTATGGCTCTGTAATCACGTGGTGTTTCACATATCAACACAATATGCATATCATTTGATAGATCTCCTCGTAATGCACAACTTTGCCTCAAGAACCATTGCTGTCAATCAAATCGTTCAATTGTTATTGACAAATATGTTAAAAACCTACTTTTGCGAACTAGTCCTAGGTTTTTTGCCCGATCGGAACCAAACCACTGCAGTAATATTCTGTGGACTCTCTAGATCAATAATTATTAAAAAAATGTTGAATTTTGTCCTTTGGTTAGCTGTAACGGGGTAATTTAGAAAAAGGGGTGTGGCCAAACATACCCCAAAGCCTATAAAACCTAAAGGAAAACTCAAAACTTTATGAAACTCAGTGAAATCATGTAACAGGTGACTCTTAACAAGCATGCAAAGTTTCATGGAGATCAGACCATAGGTGGCGCTATAACATTAGAAAATGTCTCAAAACACAAGATTTATATGGTAAATGGCCCCAAATTGTTTGAAAATGTTCATATATTCACTCAAAAACACTAAATCTTCATATCATATGATAAATCTTCTCATTCTGAACAACTTTGCCTCTGGGACCAATGTTGTCAATAAAGCTGTTAATTAAATATTCAAGATTATTTAAAAAAGTTACTTTGGCATACTTGTGATACGGTTTAAGATGAAAATCAATAAAACCACTGAAGTAAAATTCTCTAGACTCTGAAGGTCAATAATTATCAAAAACATGTTGAACAATTGCATTTGGGCAACTATAAACCAGTCATTTTATAATATGTTCTTTTCATAGTGTACACAAAGGCCTATGTATACAAACAGAAAGCCCACAAATTATCAAAACTGTGTAAAATAATGCATGATTTCATTTTAAACAAGCATGCAAAATTTAAGAGAGATTGGGCAAAAAAAAATTACAACACTATAACAGTTATATTTTAAAACACAGTGTTGTTTGAGTAAATGCAATTTATAACCACTAGATGGCAGCGGAAGACCACTAATGGGCGCATTCAGCTAGTTAAACAGTACTGTTTTCATGAATTCATGCCAAAACATTAATAAATTAACTGTTATAACATTTTAAATCTCATTGAATTGATGTTTTCCATTTTGTTTATACAGATGTATCAGTTTTTACAATTTTGCCACATTATGATTACAGTTTAACCTGAAAATGACATCTAAACTCTGAAAAAGAGAAGACTTGCAATAATTTTATGTCACCTATCACTTATTTCAAATACCTATATCTGCAACAAAATGTTTGTGCATGTATATCTGTGTCTTTGTGTGTGTGTGTGTGCATATGCTTATAGAGTATACATATATTAGTCTAATCATTTACTTTCAGTGTGTGTATCTGTCTGTTAACCTGTTCTCCATTTTGGATGTGTTTAAATATCATCCAAACATCCAGGTTGGCTCTAACCACCTCAGATGCCTTAAATGCTTGAACCCCGGTAAAATGCTGCTTGCAGCTTTAATTATTAGGGGTTCAAGCACGCAGTGCTGAAACCCTATTGTATTTGTTAGGATTTTTATTATTATTATTATTAGGGGTTCAAGCACGCAGTGCTGAAACCCTATTGTAATTGTTAGGATTTTTATTATTATTATTAGGGGTTCAAGCACGCAGTGCTGAAACCCTCTTGTAATTGTTAGGATTTTTATTATTATTATTATTCTTCCGCCCTAGAACTGAACGTGCAGCCCAAACCGTAAGGCCTAGAGAGCTGAAATTTGGACAGATCGTAGAGCTCATTTTGGGGAGAACTTATCAAAGTCTTAGCCCAATCGGCCTAACGGGGGCGCTACAGCGCAAAAAACTAAAATTTTGGACATTTTTGGCCGCAGATCGTAAACCGTTAGCCGTAGACTCAAAAACAAGGCATCGTTGCAATCCTTGGGTTAGCCCGAACAAAAGTGTACAGCTGCATTTTTTGCTCTACGACGCACCGTTTTCTCGCAAAATCGAGCTATATCCGAAACCTACTTTTGCGAACTAGTCTTAGGATTTTTAACCAATCGGAATCAAACCACTTCAGAAATATTCCCTGGACACTCAATATCAATAATTATCAAAAAAAAGTTGAAATTTCAATTCTTACGCGAAACAGTACACCAAAAAGCGTCTATGCTAACGTTAGCCAAATGCTATTTTAGCTATAACTCTTGAACGGAATGAGATATCTTCACCAAACTTGGTACACATATGTATGAGCTCAATCTTTGGTCATACAAAAAAAATTGCGCATCTCTGCCACTTGGGGGCGCTATAAGATTGAAAAAACACATAAATGGCTATAACTAGGCAACCGTTGGCTCGATCGACTTGAAAATTGGTATGCAGTGTCTTGGTCTGAAGGGGCACAAGTACCTATGAGGACATTTGCATATCTCAAAAAAACATGGCCGCCATTGGCCAAACAATTTTAAGCACCTATTTGAAAGGGTTAACGGATGTTGATCGGAACAAAACTCGCTGGGTACGTTCAACTCATGAACCTTAAGGTCTGTAAGAATTTTGAAAGAAATCGGCCACTAGTTGGCGCTAACGAGTTTTATGGCTCTGTAATCACGTGGTGTTTCACATATCAACGAAATATGCATATCATTTGATAGATCTCCTCATAATGCACAACTTTGCCTCAAGAACCATTGCTGTCAATCAAATTGTTCAAATGTTATTCACAAATATGTTAAAAACCTACTTTTACGAACTAGTCCTAGGTTTTTTGTCCGATCGGAACCAAACCACTGCAGTAATATTCTGTGGACTCTCTAGATCAATAATTATCAAAAAAATGTTGAATTTTGTCCTTTGGTTAGCTGTAAAGGGGTAATTTAGTAAAAGGGGTGTGGCCAAACATACCCCAAAGCCTATAAAACCTAAACGAAAACTCAAAACTTTATGAAACTTCGTGGAATCATGTATCAGGTGACTCTTAACAAGCATGCAAAGTTTCATGGAGATCGGATCATAGGTGGCGCTATAACAGTTGAAAAAGCCTCAAAAACAAACATTTTCAATAGAAAATGATCACAATTTGTAGGACATGTTCATACATTCACACAAACACTAGATCTTCATATCATATGATAGATCTCCTCTTTGTGAACAACTTTGCCTCAAGGAGCGAAGATGTCAATCAAATCGTTCAATTGTTATTCACAAATATGTTAAAAACTTACTTTTGCGAACTAGTCCCAGATTTTTTACCTGATCGAAACCAAACCACTGCAGTAATTTTCTCTGGACTCTCTAGATCAATAATTATCAAAAAAATGTTGAATTTTGTCCTTTGGTTAGCTTTAACTGGCTAAATTAGAAAAGGGGCGTGACCAAAATACCCAAAAGCATATAAAACCTAAACGAAAACTCAAAACTTTATGAAACTTGGTGAAAACATGTAACAGGTGACTCTTAACAAGCATGCAAATTTTCATGGAGATCGGACCACAGGTGGCGCTATGACAGTAGAAAAGGTCTCAAAACATAAGATTGATATGGTAAATGGCCTCAAATTGTCTGAAAATGCTCATATATTCACATAAACACTAGATCTTCATATCATATGATAGATCTCCTCATTCTGAACAACTTTTGGGACCAATGTTGTCAATAAAGCTGTTAATTAAATATTGAAGATTATTTAAAAAAGTTACTTTGGCAAAGTAGTCCAAGGCTTTAAGCTGAAAATCAATAAAACCACTGAAGTACAATTCTCTAGACTCTGAAGGTCAATAATAATGAAAAACATGTTGAAAAATTGCATTTGGACAACTATAAACCAGTGATTGTATAATATGTTCTTTTCACAGTGTACACAAAGGCCTATTTATACAAACAGAAAGCCCACAAACTATCAAAACTGTGTAAAATAAAGCCTAATTTCATTCTAAACAAGCATGCAAAATTTAAGAGAGATTGGGCAAAAAACTTTACACTATAACAGTTATGTTTAAAAACAGTGTTGTTTGAGTAAATGCAACCACTAGATGGCAGCGGAAGACCACTAATGGGCTCATTCAGCAAATTGAAACAGTACTTTTGAGAAGATTTATGAATTCATGCCTAAACAATAATAAAAAAAAACACTGTTACAACATTTTAAATCTCACTGAGTTAAAGTTTTCCATTTTGTTCATACAGACTTACCAGTTTTTAAAATTTTGCCACATTATGATTACAGTGAAACCTGAAAATGACATCCAAACTCTTAAAACTAGTTTAATCATTTAATTTCAGTGCGTGTGTCTGTCTGTCAGCCTATTCTCCGTTTTGGATGTGTTTAACTGTCATCCGTACATCCAGGTTGGCTCAGACCACCTCAGAGGCCTTAATGTGCTTGAACCCCGTAAATGCTGCTTGCAGCTTTAATTATTATTATTATTCTTCCGCCCTAGAACTGAACGTGCAGCCCAAACCGTAAGGCCTAGAGAGCTGAAATTTGGACAGATCGTAGAGCTCATTTTGGGGAGAACTTATCAAAGTCTCAGCCCAATCGGCCAAACGGGGGCGCTATAGCGCAAAAAACAAAAATTTTGGACGTTTTTGGCCGTGAATCGTAAACCGTTAGCCATAAACTCAAAAACATGGCATCATAGCAATCCTTGGGTTAGCCCGAACAAAAGTGTACGGCGCCTTTTTGGGGTCTACGACACACCGTTTTCTCGCAAAATCGAGCTATATCCGAAACCTACTTTTGCGAACTAGTCCTAGGATTTTCAACCAATCAGAACCAAACCACTTCAGAAATATTCCCTGGACACTCAATATCAATAATTATCAAAAAAAAGTTGAAATTTCAATTTTTACACGAAACAGTATGCCAAAAAGCGTCTATAGTAACGTTGGCCAAATGCTATTTTAACTATAACTCTTGAACGGAATGAGATAACTTCACCAAACTTGGTACACATATGTACGAGCTCAATTTTGGGTAAAATAAAAAAAATTGCGCATCTCTGCCACTTGGGGGCGCAATAAGATAGAAAAAACACATAAATGGCTATAACTAGGCAACCGTTGGCTCGATCGACTTGAAAATCGGTAAGCAGTGTCTTGGTCTGAAGGGGCACAAGTACCTATGAGGACATTTGCATATCTCAAAAAACATGGCCGCCATTGGCCAAACAATTTTAAGCACCTATTTGAAAGGGTTAACGGATGTTGATCGGAACGAAACTCGCTGGGTACGTTCGACTCATGAACCTTAAGGTCTGTAAGAATTTTGAAAGAAATCGGCCACTAGTTGGCGCTAACGAGTTTTATGGCTCTGTAATCACGTGGTGTTTCACATATCAACACAATATGCATATCATTTGATAGATCTCCTCATAATGCACAACTTTGCCTCAAGAACCATTGCTGTCAATCAAATCGTTCAATTGTTATTCACAAATATGTTAAAAACCTACTTTTGCGAACTAGTCCTAGATTTTTTGCCCGATCAGAACCAAACCACTGCAGTAATATTCTGTGGACTCTCTAGATCAATAATTATCAAAAAAATGTTGAATTTTGTCCTTTGGTTAGCTGTAAAGGGGTAATTTAGAAAAAGGGGTGTTGCCAAACATACCCCAAAGCCTATAAAACCTAAACGAAAACTCAAAACTTTATGAAACTAGGTGAAATCATGTAACAGGTGACTCTCAACAAGGCTGCAAAGTTTCATGGAGATTGATCCATAGGTGGCGCTATAACAGTAGAAAAGGTCTCATAACACAAGATTTAGATGGTAAATGGCCTCAAACTGTTTGAAAATGCAAATATATTCACTCAAAAACACAAAATCTTCATATCATATGATAGATCTCCTCATTCTGAAAAACTTTGCCTCTGGGACCAATTTTGTCAATAAATCTGTTAATTAAATATTCAAGATTATTTGAAAAAGTTACTTTGGCAAAGTATTCCAAGGCTTTAAGCTGAAAATCAATAAAACCACTGAAGTACAATTCTCTAGACTCAGAAGGTCAATAA
The DNA here is from genome assembly GCF_023724105.1 of Carassius gibelio. Classification (NCBI taxonomy): domain Eukaryota; kingdom Metazoa; phylum Chordata; class Actinopteri; order Cypriniformes; family Cyprinidae; genus Carassius; species Carassius gibelio. The sequence continues at coordinate 18,477,436 of NC_068371.1, forward strand.
TTATCAAAAACATGTTGAACAATTGCATTTGGACAACTATAAACCAGTAATTTTATAATATGTTATTTGCATAGTGTACACAAAGGCCTATTAATACAAACAGAAAGCCCACAAATTATCAAAACTGTGTAAAATAATGCATAATTTCATTCTAAACGAGCATGCCATATTTAAGAGATATTGGGCAAAAAACACTAAGAGTTAAAAGGATTAACACATTGATGTATGAGAAATTGCCATTTATAACCACTAGATGGCAGTGGAAAACCACTAATGGGCTCATTCAGCTAACTTAAACTGTACAGTTGAAAGGATGTAATGCCTAAACAATACAAAAAACACTCTTACAACATTTCAAATCTCATTGAGTTAAAGTTTTCCATTTTGTTCATTCAGACATATCAGTTTTTAAAATTTTACCACATTATGATTACAGTGAAACCTGAAAATGACATCTAAAATCTTAAAAACGAGTTTAATCATTTAATTTCAGTGTGTGTGTCTGTCTGTTAGCCTATTCTCCATTTTGGATGTGTTTAACGGCCATCCATATATGTCCAGGTTGGCTCTGACCACCTAAGATCCCTTAAGTGCTTGAACCCCGTAAATGCTGCTTGCAGCTTTAATTAGGGGTTCAAGCACGCAGTGCTGAAACCCTATTGTAATTGTTAGGATTTTTATTATTAGGGGTTCAAGCACGCAGTGCTGAAACCCTATTGTAATTGTTAAGATTTTTATTATTATTATTATTCTTCTGCCCTAGAACTGAATGTGCAGCCCAAACCGTAAGGCCTAGAGAGCTGAAATTTGGACAGATCGTAGAGCTCATTTTGGGGAGAACTTATCAAAGTCTCAGCCCAATCGGCCTAACGGGGGCGCTACAGCGCAAAAAACAAAAATTTTGGACATTTTTGGCCACAGATCGTAAACCGTTAGCCGTAGACTCAAAAACAAGCCATTGTTGCAATCCTTGGGTTAGTCCGAACAAAAGTGCACAGCTGCATTTTTTTCTCTACGACGCACCGTTTTCTCGCAAAATCGAGCTATATCCGAAACCTACTTTTGCGAACTAGTCCTAGGATTTTCAACCAATCGGAACCAAACCACTTCAGAAATATTCCCTGGACACTCAATATCAATAATTATCAAAAAAAAGTTGAAATTTTGATTCTTACGCGAAACAGTACACCAAAAAGCGTCTATGCTAACGTTAGCCAAATGCTATTTTGACTATAACTCTTGAACGGAATGAGATATCTTCACCAAACTCGGTATACATATGTATGAGCTCAATCTTTGGTCAAATGAAAAAAATTGCGCATCTCTGCCACTTGGGGGCGCAATAAGATTAAAAAAACACATAAATGGCTATAACTAGGCACCCGTTGGCTCGATCGACTTGAAAATTGGTATGCAGTGTCTTGGTCTGAAGGGGCACAAGTACCTATGAGGACATTTGCATATCTCAAAAAACATGGCCGCCATTGGCCAAACAATTTTAAGCACCTATTTGAAAGGGTTAACGGATGTTGATCGGAACGAAACTCGCTGGGTACGTTCGACTCATGAACCTCAAGGTCTGTAAGAATTTTGAAAGAAATCGGCCACTAGTTGGCGCTAACGAGTTTTATGGCTCTGTAATCACGTGGTGTTTCACATATCAACACAATATGCATATCATTTGATAGATGTCCTCATAATGCACAACTTTGCCTCAAGAACCATTGCTGTCAATCAAATCGTTCAATTGTTATTCACAAATATGTTAAAAACCTACTTTTGCGAACTAGTCCTAGGTTTTTTGTCCGATCGGAACCAAACCACTGCAGTAATATTCTGTGGACTCTCTAGATCAATAATTATTAAAAAAATGTTGAATTTTGTCCTTTGGTTAGCTGTAAGGGGGTAATATAGAAAAAGGGGTGTGGCCAAACATACCCCAAAGCCTATAAAACCTAAACGAAAACTCAAAACTTTATGAAACTCACTGAAATCATGTAACAGGTGACTCTTAACAAGCATGCAAAGTTTCATGGAGATCAGACCATAGGTGGCGCTATAACAGTAGAAAAGGTCTCAAAACACAAGATTTATATGGTAAATGGCCTCAAATTGTTTGAAAATGTTCATATATTCACTCAAAAACACTAAATCTTCATATCATATGATAAATCTCCTCATTCTGAACAACTTTGCCTCTGGGACCAATGTTGTCAATAAAGCTGTTAATTAAATATTCAAGACTATTTAAAAAAGTTACTTTGGCATACTTGTGATACGGTTTAAGATGAAAATCAATAAAACCACTGAAGTACAATTCTCTAGACTCTGAAGGTCAATAATTATCAAAAACATGTTGAACAATTGCATTTGGGCAACTATAAACCAGTCATTTCATAATATGTTCTTTTCATAGTGCACACAAAGGCCTATTAATACAATCAGAAAGCCCACAAATAATCAAAACTGTGTAAAATAATGCATAATTTCATTCTAAACAAGCATGCAAAATTTAAGAGAGATTGGGCAAAAAAAAAAATAACACTATAACAGTTATGTTTAAAAACAGTGTTCTTGGAGTAAATGCAATTTATAACCACTAGATGGAAGCGGAAGACCACTAATGGGCTCATTCAGTAAAGTTGAACAGTACTGTTGAAAGGATTCATGAATTCATGCCAAAACATTAAAAAATGAACTGTTATAACATTTTAAATCTCATTGAGTCAATGTTTTCCATTTTGTTCATACAGATATATCAGTTTTTAAAATTTTGCCACATTATGATTACAGTTTAACCTCAAAATGACATCTAAACTCTTAAAAAGAGAAGACTTGCAATAAGTTTATTATCACCTATCACTTATTTCAAATACATATATCTGCAACAAAATGTTTGTGCATGTATATGTGTGTCTTTGTGTGTGTGTGTGTGTGTGTGTGTGTGTGCATATGCTTATAGAGTATTAATATATTAGTCTAATTATTTACTTTCAGTGTGTGTGTCTGTCTGTTAGCCTGTTCTCCATTTTGGATGTGTTTAACTGTCATCCATGCATCCAAGTTGGCTCTGACCACCTCAGAGGCCTTAATGTGCTTGAACCCCGGTAAAATGCTGCTTGCAGCTTTAATTATTATTATTCTTCTGCCCTAGAACTGAACGTGCAGCCCAAACCGTAAGGCCTAGAGACTTGAAACTTGGTCAGATGATAGAGCTCAATTTGGGGAGAACCTATCAAAGTCTCAGCCCAATTGGCCAATAGGGGGCGCTACAGTGATCGAAAATGCGTTTTTGCTAATAGCTCCTAAACCGCTTGTGATAGAGCCAAAAATTTTACATTTCTGGAATCCGTGGGTCATGCGAAATTAAAAACGGTCACTCTGAATTTGGGTCTAGGAGGCCTCGTTTTTTCGCAAACTTGACGTATGTCCAAAACCTACTTTTGCGAACTAGTCCTAGGTTTTTCGCCCAATCTGAACCAAACCACTGCAGAAATGTTCTCTGTCCAGTGAATATCAATAATTATCAAAAAAAAGTAGAAATTTCGACTCACTGTCGTAATGGGACGCCAAAATGTCCGAAAGTCGAGGACCAATTTTACGCAACAGGCTAGAACTCATGAATGAAATGAGATAACTTAACCAAACTCGGTATATATATCTATGAGCTCAATCTTTGGTCAAATAAAAAAAATTGCACACCTCTGCCACTTGGGGGCGCTATAAAAAGAAAAAACACATAAATGGCTATAACTAGGCAACCGTTGACTCGATCGACTTGAAAATTGGTATGCAGTGTCTTGGTCTGAAGGGGCACAAGTACCTATGAGGACATTTGCATATCTCAAAAAACATGGCCGCCATTGGCCAAACAATTTTAAGCACCTATTTGAAAGGGTTAACGGATGTTGATCGGAACGAAACTCACTGGGTACGTTCAACTCATGAACCTTAAGGTCTGTAAGAATTTTGAAAGAAATCGGCCACTAGTTGGCGCTAACGAGTTTTATGGCTCTGTAATCACGTGGTGTTTCACATATCAACACAATATGCATATCATTTGATAGATCTCCTCATAATGCACAACTTTGCCTCAAGAACCATTGCTGTCAATCAAATCGTTCAATTGTTATTCACAAATATGTTAAAAACCTACTTTTGCGAACTAGTCCTAGGTTTTTTGCCCGATCGGAACCAAACCACTGCAGTAATATTCTGTGGACTCTCTAGATCAATAATTATTAAAAAAATGTTGAATTTTGTCCTTTGGTTAGCTGTAACGGGGTAATTTAGAAAAAGGGGTGTGGCCAAACATACCCCAAAGCCTATAAAACCTAAAGGAAAACTCAAAACTTTATGAAACTCAGTGAAATCATGTAACAGGTGACTCTTAACAAGCCTGCAAAGTTTCATGGAGATCAGACCATAGGTGGCGCTATAACAGTAGAAAAGGTCTCAAAACACAAGATTTATATGGTAAATGGACTCAAATTGTTTGAAAATGTTCATATATTCACTCAAAAACACTAAATCTTCATATCATATGATAAATCTCCTCATTCTGAACAACTTTGCCTCTGGGACCAATGTTGTCAATAAAGCTGTTAATTAAATATTCAAGCTTATTTAAAAAAGTTACTTTGGCATACTTGTGATACGGTTTAAGATGAAAATCAATAAAACCACTGAAGTACAATTCTCTAGACTCTGAAGGTCAATAATTATCAAAAACATGTTGAACAATTGCATTTGGGCCACTATAAACCAATAATTTTATAATATGTTATTTGCATAGTGTACACAAAGGCCTATTTATACAAACAGAAAGCCCACAAATTATCAAAACTGTGTAAAATAATGCATGATTTCATTCTAAACAAGCATGCAAAATTTAAGAGAGATTGGGCAAAAAAAAAAATTACAACACTATAACAGTTATGTTTTAAAACACAGTGTTGTTTGAGTAAATGCAATTTATAACCACTAGATGGCAGCGGAAGACCACTAATGGGGTCATTCAGCTAGTTAAACAGTACTGTTTTCATGAATTCATGCCAAAACATTAATAAATTAACTGTTATAACATTTTAAATCTCATTGAATTGATGTTTTCCATTTTGTTTATACAGATGTATCAGTTTTTTCCATTTTGCCACATTATGATTACAGTTTAACCTGAAAATGACATCTAAACTCTGAAAAAGAGAAGACTTGCAATAATTTTATTTCACCTATCACTTATTTCAAATACCTATATCTGCAACAAAATGTTTGTGCATGTATATGTGTGTCTTTGTGTGTGTGTGTGTGCATATGCTTATAGAGTATACATATATTAGTCTAATCATTTACTTTCAGTGTGTGTGTCTGTCTGTTAACCTGTTCTCCATTTTGGATGTGTTTAAATGTCATCCAAACATTCAGGTTGGCTCTGACCACCCCAGATGCCTTAAATGCTTGAACCCCGGTAAAATGCTGCTTGCAGCTTTAATTATTATTATTATTCTTCTGCCCTAGAACTGAACGTGCAGCCCAAACCGTAAGCCCTAGAGACTTGAAACTTAGTCAGATGATAGAGCTCAATTTGGGGAGAACCTATCAAAGTCTCAGCCCAATTGGCCAATAGGGGGCGCTACAGTGATCGAAAATGCGTTTTTGCTAATAGCTCCTAAACCGCTTGTCATAGACCCAAAAATTTTACATTTCTGGAATCCGTGGGTCATGCGAAATTAAAAACGGTCACTCTGAATTTGGGTCTAGGAGGCCTCGTTTTTTCGCAAACTTGACGTATGTCCAAAACCTACTTTTGCGAACTAGTCCTAGGTTTTTCACCCAATCTGAACCAAACCACTGCAGAAATGTTCTCTGTCCAGTGAATATCAATAATTATCAAAAAAAAGTAGAAATTTCGACTCACTGTCGTAATGGGATGCCAAAATGTTCGAAAGTCGAGGACCAATTTTACGCAACAGGCTATAACTCATGAATGAAATGAGATATCTTAACCAAACTCGGTATACATATCTATGAGCTCAATCTTTGGTCAAATAAAAAAAATTGCACACCTCTGCCACTTGGGGGCGCTATAAAAAGAAAAAACACATAAATGGCTATAACTAGGCAACCATTGACTCGATCGACTTGAAAATTGGTATGCAGTGTCTTGGTCTGAAGGGGCACAAGTACCTATGAGGACATTTGCATATCTCAAAAAACATGGCTGCCATTGGCCAAATAATTTTAAGCACCTATTTGAAAGGGTTAACGGATGTTGATCGGAACGAAACTCACTGGGTACGTTCGACTCATGAACCTTAAGGTCTGTAAGAATTTTGAAAGAAATCGGCCACTAGTTGGCGCTAACGAGTTTTATGGCTCTGTAATCACGTGGTGTTTCACATATCAACACAATATGCATATCATTTGATAGATCTCCTCATAATGCACAACTTTGCCTCAAGAACCATTGCTGTCAATCAAATCGTTCAATTGTTATTCACAAATATGTTAAAAACCTACTTTTGCGAACTAGTCCTAGGTTTTTTGTCCAATCGGCACCAAACCACTGCAGAAATATTCTGTGGACTCTCTAGATCAATAATTATTAAAAAAATGTTGAATTTTGTCCTTTGGTTAGCTGTAACAGGGTAATTTAGAAAAAGGGGTGTGGCCAAACATACCCCAAAGCCTATAAAACCTAAAGGAAAACTCAAAACTTTATGAAACTAAGTGAAATCATGTAACAGGTGACTCTTAAGAAGCATGCAAAGTTTCATGGAGATCAGACCATAGGTGGCGCTATAACAGTAGAAAAGGTCTCAAAACACAAGATTTATATGGTAAATGGCCTCAAATTGTTTGAAAATGTTCATATATTCACTCAAAAACACTAAATCTTCATATCATATGATAAATCTCCTCATTCTGAACAACTTTGCCTCTGGGACCAATGTTGTCAATAAAGCTGTTAATTAAATATTCAAGATTATTTAAAAAAGTTACTTTGGCATACTTGTGATACGGTTTAAGCTGAAAATCAATAAAACCACTGAAGTACAATTCTCTAGACTCTGAAGGTCAATAATTATCAAAAACATGTTGAACAATTGCATTTGGGCAACTATAAACCAGTCATTTTAAAATATGTTCTTTTCATAGTGCACATAAAGGCCTATTAATACAAACAGAAAGCCCACAAATTATCAAAACTGTGTAAATAATGCATAATTTCATTCTAAACAAGCATGCAAATTTTAAGAGAGATTGGGCAAAAAAAAATAACACTATAACAGTTATGTTTAAAAACACAGTGTTGTTGGAGTAAATGCAATTTATAACCACTAGATGGCAGCGGAAGACCACTAATGGGCTCATTCAGTAAAGTTGAACAGTACTGTTGAAAGGATTCATGAATTCATGCCAAAACATTAAAAAATGAACTGTTATAACATTTTAAATCTCATTGAGTCAATGTTTTCCATTTTGATCATACAGATATATCAGTTTTTAAAATTTTGCCACATTATGATTACAGTTTAACCTGAAAATGACATCTAAACTCTTAAAAAGAAAAGACTTGCAATAAGTTTATTATCACCTATCACTTATTTCAAATACCTATATCTGCAACAAAATGTTTGTGCATGTATATGTGTGTCTTTGTTTGTGTGTGTGTGTGTGTGTGTGTGAGAGCATATGCTTATAGAGTATACATATATTAGTCTAATAATTTACTTTCAGTGTGTGTGTCTGTCTGTTAGCCTGTTCTCCATTTTGGATGTGTTTAACTGTCATCCATGCATCCAGGTTGGCTCAGACCACCTCAGAGGCCTTAATGTGCTTGAACCCCGGTAAATGCTGCTTGCAGCTTTAATTATTAGGGGTTCAAGCACGCAGTGCTGAAACCCTATTGTAATTGTTAGGATTTTTATTATTATTATTATTATTCTTCTGCCCTAGAACTGAACGTGCAGCCCAAACCGTAAGGCCTAGAGACTTGAAACTTGGTCAGATGATAGAGCTCAATTTGGGGAGAACCTATCAAAGTCTCAGCCCAATTGGCCAATAGGGGGCGCTACAGTGATCGAAAATGCGTTTTTGCTAATAGCTCCTAAACCGCTTGTGATAGAGCCAAAAATTTTACATTTCTGGAATCCGTGGGTCATGCGAAATTAAAAACGGTCACTCTGAATTTGGGTCTAGGAGGCCTCGTTTTTTCGCAAACTTGACGTATGTCCAAAACCTACTTTTGCGAACTAGTCCTAGGTTTTTCGCCCAATCTGAACCAAACCACTGCAGAAATGTTCTCTGTCCAGTGAATATCAATAATTATCAAAAAAAAGTAGAAATTTCGACTCACTGTCGTAATGGGACGCCAAAATGTCCGAAAGTCGAGGACCAATTTTACGCAACAGGCTATAACTCATGAACGAAATGAGATATCTTAACCAAACTCGGTACACATATCTATGAGCTCAATCTTTGGTCAAATAAAAAAAATTGCACACCTCTGCCACTTGGGGGCGCTATAAAAAGAAAAAACACATAAATGGCTATAACTAGGCAACCGTTGACTCGATCGACTTGAAAATTGGTATGCAGCGTCTTGGTCTGAAGGGGCACAAGTACCTATGAGGACATTTGCATATCTCAAAAAACATGGCTGCCATTGGCCAAACAATTTTAAGCACCTATTTGAAAGGGTTAACGGATGTTGATCGGAACGAAACTCACTGGGTACGTTCAACTCATGAACCTTAAGGTCTGTAAGAATTTTGAAAGAAATCGGCCACTAGTTGGCGCTAATGAGTTTTATGGCTCTGTAATCACGTGGTGTTTCACATATCAACACAATATGCATATCATTTGATAGATCTCCTCATAATGCACAACTTTGCCTCAAGAACCATTGCTGTCAATCAAATCGTTCAATTGTTATTCACAAATATGTTAAAAACCTACTTTTGCGAACTAGTCCTAGGTTTTTTGTCCGATCGGAACCAAACCACTGCAGTAATATTCTGTGGACTCTCTAGATCAATAATTATTAAAAAAATGTTGAATTTTGTCCTTTGGTTAGCTGTAACGGGGTAATTTAGAAAAAGGGGTGTGGCCAAACATACCCCAAAGCCTATAAAACCTAAAGTAAAACTCAAAACTTTATGAAACTAATTGAAATCATGTAACAGGTGACTCTTAACAAGCATGCAAAGTTTCATGGAGATCAGACCATAGGTGGCGCTATAACAGTAGAAAAGGTCTCAAAACACAAGATTTATATGGTAAAGGGCCCCAAATTGTTTGAAAATGCTCATATATTCACTCAAAAACACTAAATCTTCATATCATATGATAGATCTCCTCATTCTGAACAACTTTGCCTCTGGGACCAATGTTGTCAATAAAGCTGTTAATTAAATATTCAAGATTATTTTAAAAAGTTACTTTGGCATACTTGTGATACGGTTTAAGATGAAAATCAATAAAACCACTGAAGTACAATTCTGTAGACTCTGAAGGTCAATAATTATCAAAAACATGTTGAACAATTGCATTTGGACAACTATAAACCAGTAATTTTATAATATGTTCTTTTCATAGTGTACACAAAGGCCTATTAATACAAACAGAAAGCCCACAAATTATCAAAACTGTGTAAAACAATGCATAATTTCATTCTAAACAAGCATGCAAAATTTAAGAGAGATTGGGCAAAAAAAACCAAAACACTATAACAGTTATGTTTAAAAACAGTGTTACTTGAGTAAATGCAATTTATAACCTCTAGATGGCAGTGGAAGACCACTAATGGGCTCATTCAGTTAAGTTGAACAGTACTGTTGAAAGGATTCATGAATTCATCCCAAAACATTAAAAATGTAAGTGTTATAACATTTTAAATCTCATTGAGTCAATGTTTTCCATTTTGTTCTTACAGATATATCAGTTTTTACTATTTTGCCACATTGTGATTACAGTTTAACCTGAAAATGACATCTAAACTCTTAAAAAGAGAAGACTTGCAATAAGTTTATTGTCACCTATCACTTATTTCAAATACCTATATCTGCAACAAAATGTTTGTGCATGTATATGTGTGTCTTTCTGTGTGTGTGTGTGTGTGTGTGTGTGTGCATATGCTTATAGAGTATACATATATTAGTCTAATCATTTACTTTCAGTGTGTGTGTCTGTCTGTTAGCCTGTTCTCCATTTTGGATGTGTTTAACTGTCATCCATGCATCCAGGTTGGCTCAGACCACCTCAGAGGCCTTAATGTGCTTGAACCCCGGTAAATGCTGCTTGCAGCTTTAATTATTATTATTATTATTATTCTTCCGCCTTAAAACTGAACGTGCAGCCCAAACCGTAAGGCCTAGAGAGCTGAAACTTGGTCAGATGGTAGTAGTCTTGCTCGCTACTCAGATACAAAGAACCGGCCCAATCGGCCTAACGGGGGCGCTACAGCGCAAAAAACAAAAATTTTGGACAATTTTGGCCGTAAAGTGTAAACCGTTAGCCATAGACTCAAAAACATGGCATTGTTGCAATCCTTGGGTTAGCCCGAACAAAAGTGCACGGCGCCTTTTTGGGGTCTACGACGCACCGTTTTCTCGCAAAATCGAGCTAAATCCGAAACCTACTTTTGCGAACTAGTCCTAGGATTTTCAACCAATCAGAACCAAACCACTTCATAAATATTCCCTGGACACTCAATATCAATAATTATCAAAAAAAAGTTGAAATTTCAATTCTTACGCGAAACAGTACACCAAAAAGCGTCTATGCTAACGTTAGCCAAATGCTATTTTAACTATAACTCTTGAACGGAATGAGATATCTTCACCAAACTCGGTATACATATGTATAAGCTCAATCTTTGGTCAAATCAAAAATATTGCGCATCTCTGCCACTTGGGGGCGCTATAAGATAGAAAAAACACATAAATGGCTATAACTAGGCAACTGTTGCCTCGATCGACTTGAAAATTGGTATGCAATGTCTCGGTCTGAAGGGGCACAAGTACATATGAGGACATTTGCATATCTAAAAAAAACATGGCCGCCATTGGCCAAACAATTTTAAGCACCTATTTGAAAGGGTTAACGGATGTTGATCGGAACGAAACTCGCTGGGTACGTTCGACTCATGAACCTTAAGGTCTGTAAGAATTTTGAAAGAAATCGGCCACTAGTTGGCGCTAACGAGTTTTATGGCTCTGTAATCACGTGGTGTTTCACATATCAACACAGTATGCATATCATTTGATAGATCTCCTCATAATGCACAACTTTGCCTCAAGAACCATTGCTGTCAATCAAATCATTCAATTGTTATTCACAAATATGTTAAAAACCTACTTTTGCGAACTAGTCCTAGGTTTTTTGTCCGATCGGAACCAAACCACTGCAGTAATATTCTGTGGACTCTCTAGATCAATAATTATTAAAAAAATGTTGAATTTTGTCCTTTGGTCAGCTGTAAAGGGGTAATTTAGAAAAAGGGGTGTGGCCAAACATACCCCAAAGCCTATAAAACCTTAACGAAAACTCAAAACTTTATGAAACTCGGTGAAATCATCTAACTTGTGACTCTTAACAAGCATGCAAAGTTTCATGGAGATCAGACCATAGGTGGCGCTATAACAGTAGAAAAGGTCTCAAAACACAAGATTTATATGGTAAATGGCCTCAAATTGTTTGTAAATGCTCATATATTCACTCAAAAACACTAAATCTTTATATCATTTGATAAATATCCTCATTCTGAACAACTTTGCCTCTGGGACCAACGTTGTCAATAAAGCTGTTAATTAAACATTCAATATTATTTTAAAAAGGTACTTTGGCAAACTAGTGATCGGGTATAAGATGAAAATCAATAAAACCACTGAAGTACAATTCTCTAGACTCTGAAGGTCAATAATTATCAAAAACATGTTGAACAATTGCATTTAGACAACTATAAACCAGTAATTTTATATTATGTTATTTGCATAGTGTACACAAAGGCCTATTAATACAAACAGAAATCCCACAAATGATCAAAACTGTGTAAAATAATGCATGATTTCATTCTAAACAAGCATGCAAAATTTAAGAGAGATTGGGCAAAAATAAAAAAAAATAACAACACTATAACAGTTATGTTTAGAAACACAGTGTTGTTTCAGTAAATGCAATTTATAACCACTAGATGGCAGCGGAAGACCACTAATGGGCTCATTCAGTTAAAATGAACAGTACTGTAGAAAGGATTCATGAATTCATGCCAAAACATTAATAAATTAACTGTTATAACATGTTACATCTTATTGAATCAATGTTTTCCATTTTGTTCATACAGACACATCATTTTTTACAATTTTGCCACATTGTGATTACAGTGAAACCTGAATGACATCTAAACTCTTAAAAACTAGTTTAATCATTTAATTTCAGTGTGTGTGTGTCTGTCTTTTGGATGTATTTAAATGTCATCCATACATCCTGGTTGGCCGAGACCACCCCAGAGGCACAAAGACCTATTAATACAAACAGAAATCCCACAAATTATCAAAACTGTGTAAAGTAATGCATAATTTCATTCTAAACAAGCATGCAACATTTAAGAGAGATAGGGCAAAAAAACCCAACAACAACACTTTAACAGTTATGTTTAAAAACACAGTGTTGTTTGAGTAAATGCAATTTATAACCACTAGATGGCAGCGGAAGACCACTAATGGGCTCTTTCAGCTAGTACTGTTTTTATGAATTCATGCCAAAACATTAATAAATTAACTGTTATAACATTTTGCATCTCATTGAATTGATGTTTTCCATTTTGTTCATACAGATGTATCAGTTTTAACAATTTTGCCACATTATGATTACAGTTTAATCTGAAAATGACATCTAAACTCTAAAAAAAGAGAAGACTTGCAATAAGCTTATTGTCACCTATCACTTTTTATCAAATACCTATATCTGCCACAAAATGTTTGTGCATGTATATGTGTATCTTTGTGTGTCTTTGTGTGTGTGTGTGTGTGCATATGCTTATAGAGTATACATATATTAGTCTAATCATTTACTTTCAGTGTGTGTGTGTCTGTCTGTTAGCCTGTTCTCCATTTTGGATGTGTTTAACTGTCATCCATACATCCAGGTTGGCTCTGACCACCTCAGAGGCCTTAATGTGCTTGAACCCCGGTAAAATGCTGCTTGCAGCTTTAATTATTATTATTATTATTATTCTTCTGCCCTAGAACTGAACGTGCAGCCCAAACCGTAAGGCCTAGAGAGCTGAAATTTGGACAGATCGTAGAGCTCAATTTGGGGAGAACTTATCAAAGTCTCAGCCCAATCGGCCTAACGGGGGCGCTACAGCGCAAAAAACAAAAATTTTGGACATTTTTGGCCGTAAATCGTATACCGTTAGCCGTAGACTCAAAAACATGGCATTGTTGCAATCCTTGGGTTAGCCCGAACAAAAGTGTACGGCACCTTTTTGGGGTCTACGACGCACCGTTTTCTCGCAAAATCGAGCTATATCCGAAACCTACTTTTGCGAACTAGTCCTAGGATTTTCAACCAATCAGAACCAAACCACTTCATAAATATTCCCTGGACACTCAATATCAATAATTATTAAAAAAAAGTTGAAATTTCAATTCTTACGCGAAACAGTACGCCAAAAAGCGTCTATGCTAACGTTAGCCAAATACTATTTTGACTATAACTCTTGAACGGAATGAGATATCTTCACCAAACTCGGTACACATATGTATGAGCTCAATCTTTGGTCAAATCAAAAAAATTGCGCATCTCTGCCACTTGGGGGCGCTATAAGATAGAAAAAACACATAAATTGCTATAACTAGGCAACCGTTGGCTCGATCAACTTGAAAATCGGTATGCAGTGTCTTGGTCTGAAGGGGCACAAGTACTTATGAGGACATTTGCATATCTCAAAAAACATGGCCGTCATTGGCCAAACAAATTTAAGCACCTATTTGAAAGGGTTAACGGATGTTGATCGGAACGAAACTCGCTGGGTACGTTCGACTCATGAACCTTAAGGTCTGTAAGAATTTTGAAAGAAATCGGCCACTAGTTGGCGCTAACGAGTTTTATGGCTCTGTAATCACGTGGTGTTTCACATATCAACACAATATGCATATCATTTGATAGATCTCCTCGTAATGCACAACTTTGCCTCAAGAACCATTGCTGTCAATCAAATCGTTCAATTGTTATTGACAAATATGTTAAAAACCTACTTTTGCGAACTAGTCCTAGGTTTTTTGCCCGATCGGAACCAAACCACTGCAGTAATATTCTGTGGACTCTCTAGATCAATAATTATTAAAAAAATGTTGAATTTTGTCCTTTGGTTAGCTGTAACGGGGTAATTTAGAAAAAGGGGTGTGGCCAAACATACCCCAAAGCCTATAAAACCTAAAGGAAAACTCAAAACTTTATGAAACTCAGTGAAATCATGTAACAGGTGACTCTTAACAAGCATGCAAAGTTTCATGGAGATCAGACCATAGGTGGCGCTATAACATTAGAAAATGTCTCAAAACACAAGATTTATATGGTAAATGGCCCCAAATTGTTTGAAAATGTTCATATATTCACTCAAAAACACTAAATCTTCATATCATATGATAAATCTTCTCATTCTGAACAACTTTGCCTCTGGGACCAATGTTGTCAATAAAGCTGTTAATTAAATATTCAAGATTATTTAAAAAAGTTACTTTGGCATACTTGTGATACGGTTTAAGATGAAAATCAATAAAACCACTGAAGTAAAATTCTCTAGACTCTGAAGGTCAATAATTATCAAAAACATGTTGAACAATTGCATTTGGGCAACTATAAACCAGTCATTTTATAATATGTTCTTTTCATAGTGTACACAAAGGCCTATGTATACAAACAGAAAGCCCACAAATTATCAAAACTGTGTAAAATAATGCATGATTTCATTTTAAACAAGCATGCAAAATTTAAGAGAGATTGGGCAAAAAAAAATTACAACACTATAACAGTTATATTTTAAAACACAGTGTTGTTTGAGTAAATGCAATTTATAACCACTAGATGGCAGCGGAAGACCACTAATGGGCGCATTCAGCTAGTTAAACAGTACTGTTTTCATGAATTCATGCCAAAACATTAATAAATTAACTGTTATAACATTTTAAATCTCATTGAATTGATGTTTTCCATTTTGTTTATACAGATGTATCAGTTTTTACAATTTTGCCACATTATGATTACAGTTTAACCTGAAAATGACATCTAAACTCTGAAAAAGAGAAGACTTGCAATAATTTTATGTCACCTATCACTTATTTCAAATACCTATATCTGCAACAAAATGTTTGTGCATGTATATCTGTGTCTTTGTGTGTGTGTGTGTGCATATGCTTATAGAGTATACATATATTAGTCTAATCATTTACTTTCAGTGTGTGTATCTGTCTGTTAACCTGTTCTCCATTTTGGATGTGTTTAAATATCATCCAAACATCCAGGTTGGCTCTAACCACCTCAGATGCCTTAAATGCTTGAACCCCGGTAAAATGCTGCTTGCAGCTTTAATTATTAGGGGTTCAAGCACGCAGTGCTGAAACCCTATTGTATTTGTTAGGATTTTTATTATTATTATTATTAGGGGTTCAAGCACGCAGTGCTGAAACCCTATTGTAATTGTTAGGATTTTTATTATTATTATTAGGGGTTCAAGCACGCAGTGCTGAAACCCTCTTGTAATTGTTAGGATTTTTATTATTATTATTATTCTTCCGCCCTAGAACTGAACGTGCAGCCCAAACCGTAAGGCCTAGAGAGCTGAAATTTGGACAGATCGTAGAGCTCATTTTGGGGAGAACTTATCAAAGTCTCAGCCCAATCGGCCTAACGGGGGCGCTACAGCGCAAAAAACTAAAATTTTGGACATTTTTGGCCGCAGATCGTAAACCGTTAGCCGTAGACTCAAAAACAAGGCATCGTTGCAATCCTTGGGTTAGCCCGAACAAAAGTGCACAGCTGCATTTTTTGCTCTACGACGCACCGTTTTCTCGCAAAATCGAGCTATATCCGAAACCTACTTTTGCGAACTAGTCTTAGGATTTTTAACCAATCGGAATCAAACCACTTCAGAAATATTCCCTGGACACTCAATATCAATAATTATCAAAAAAAAGTTGAAATTTCAATTCTTACGCGAAACAGTACACCAAAAAGCGTCTATGCTAACGTTAGCCAAATGCTATTTTAGCTATAACTCTTGAACGGAATGAGATATCTTCACCAAACTTGGTACACATATGTATGAGCTCAATCTTTGGTCATACAAAAAAAATTGCGCATCTCTGCCACTTGGGGGCGCTATAAGATTGAAAAAACACATAAATGGCTATAACTAGGCAACCGTTGGCTCGATCGACTTGAAAATTGGTATGCAGTGTCTTGGTCTGAAGGGGCACAAGTACCTATGAGGACATTTGCATATCTCAAAAAAACATGGCCGCCATTGGCCAAACAATTTTAAGCACCTATTTGAAAGGGTTAACGGATGTTGATCGGAACAAAACTCGCTGGGTACGTTCAACTCATGAACCTTAAGGTCTGTAAGAATTTTGAAAGAAATCGGCCACTAGTTGGCGCTAACGAGTTTTATGGCTCTGTAATCACGTGGTGTTTCACATATCAACGAAATATGCATATCATTTGATAGATCTCCTCATAATGCACAACTTTGCCTCAAGAACCATTGCTGTCAATCAAAT
This sequence comes from Carassius gibelio, assembly GCF_023724105.1. Taxonomy (NCBI): domain Eukaryota; kingdom Metazoa; phylum Chordata; class Actinopteri; order Cypriniformes; family Cyprinidae; genus Carassius; species Carassius gibelio. The sequence goes on from NC_068371.1 coordinate 18,494,223, forward strand.
TGTTCAAATGTTATTCACAAATATGTTAAAAACCTACTTTTACGAACTAGTCCTAGGTTTTTTGTCCGATTGGAACCAAACCACTGCAGTAATATTCTGTGGACTCTCTAGATCAATAATTATCAAAAAAATGTTGAATTTTGTCCTTTGGTTAGCTGTAAAGGGGTAATTTAGTAAAAGGGGTGTGGCCAAACATACCCCAAAGCCTATAAAACCTAAACGAAAACTCAAAACTTTATGAAACTTCGTGGAATCATGTATCAGGTGACTCTTAACAAGCATGCAAAGTTTCATGGAGATCGGATCATAGGTGGCGCTATAACAGTTGAAAAAGCCTCAAAAACAAACATTTTCAATAGAAAATGATCACAATTTGTAGGACATGTTCATACATTCACACAAACACTAGATCTTCATATCATATGATAGATCTCCTCTTTGTGAACAACTTTGCCTCAAGGAGCGAAGATGTCAATCAAATCGTTCAATTGTTATTCACAAATATGTTAAAAACTTACTTTTGCGAACTAGTCCCAGATTTTTTACCTGATCGAAACCAAACCACTGCAGTAATTTTCTCTGGACTCTCTAGATCAATAATTATCAAAAAAATGTTGAATTTTGTCCTTTGGTTAGCTTTAACTGGCTAAATTAGAAAAGGGGCGTGACCAAAATACCCAAAAGCATATAAAACCTAAACGAAAACTCAAAACTTTATGAAACTTGGTGAAAACATGTAACAGGTGACTCTTAACAAGCATGCAAATTTTCATGGAGATCGGACCACAGGTGGCGCTATGACAGTAGAAAAGGTCTCAAAACATAAGATTGATATGGTAAATGGCCTCAAATTGTCTGAAAATGCTCATATATTCACATAAACACTAGATCTTCATATCATATGATAGATCTCCTCATTCTGAACAACTTTTGGGACCAATGTTGTCAATAAAGCTGTTAATTAAATATTGAAGATTATTTAAAAAAGTTACTTTGGCAAAGTAGTCCAAGGCTTTAAGCTGAAAATCAATAAAACCACTGAAGTACAATTCTCTAGACTCTGAAGGTCAATAATAATGAAAAACATGTTGAAAAATTGCATTTGGACAACTATAAACCAGTGATTGTATAATATGTTCTTTTCACAGTGTACACAAAGGCCTATTTATACAAACAGAAAGCCCACAAACTATCAAAACTGTGTAAAATAAAGCCTAATTTCATTCTAAACAAGCATGCAAAATTTAAGAGAGATTGGGCAAAAAACTTTACACTATAACAGTTATGTTTAAAAACAGTGTTGTTTGAGTAAATGCAACCACTAGATGGCAGCGGAAGACCACTAATGGGCTCATTCAGCAAATTGAAACAGTACTTTTGAGAAGATTTATGAATTCATGCCTAAACAATAATAAAAAAAAACACTGTTACAACATTTTAAATCTCACTGAGTTAAAGTTTTCCATTTTGTTCATACAGACTTACCAGTTTTTAAAATTTTGCCACATTATGATTACAGTGAAACCTGAAAATGACATCCAAACTCTTAAAACTAGTTTAATCATTTAATTTCAGTGCGTGTGTCTGTCTGTCAGCCTATTCTCCGTTTTGGATGTGTTTAACTGTCATCCGTACATCCAGGTTGGCTCAGACCACCTCAGAGGCCTTAATGTGCTTGAACCCCGTAAATGCTGCTTGCAGCTTTAATTATTATTATTATTCTTCCGCCCTAGAACTGAACGTGCAGCCCAAACCGTAAGGCCTAGAGAGCTGAAATTTGGACAGATCGTAGAGCTCATTTTGGGGAGAACTTATCAAAGTCTCAGCCCAATCGGCCAAACGGGGGCGCTATAGCGCAAAAAACAAAAATTTTGGACGTTTTTGGCCGTGAATCGTAAACCGTTAGCCATAAACTCAAAAACATGGCATCATAGCAATCCTTGGGTTAGCCCGAACAAAAGTGTACGGCGCCTTTTTGGGGTCTACGACACACCGTTTTCTCGCAAAATCGAGCTATATCCGAAACCTACTTTTGCGAACTAGTCCTAGGATTTTCAACCAATCAGAACCAAACCACTTCAGAAATATTCCCTGGACACTCAATATCAATAATTATCAAAAAAAAGTTGAAATTTCAATTTTTACACGAAACAGTATGCCAAAAAGCGTCTATAGTAACGTTGGCCAAATGCTATTTTAACTATAACTCTTGAACGGAATGAGATAACTTCACCAAACTTGGTACACATATGTACGAGCTCAATTTTGGGTAAAATAAAAAAAATTGCGCATCTCTGCCACTTGGGGGCGCAATAAGATAGAAAAAACACATAAATGGCTATAACTAGGCAACCGTTGGCTCGATCGACTTGAAAATCGGTAAGCAGTGTCTTGGTCTGAAGGGGCACAAGTACCTATGAGGACATTTGCATATCTCAAAAAACATGGCCGCCATTGGCCAAACAATTTTAAGCACCTATTTGAAAGGGTTAACGGATGTTGATCGGAACGAAACTCGCTGGGTACGTTCGACTCATGAACCTTAAGGTCTGTAAGAATTTTGAAAGAAATCGGCCACTAGTTGGCGCTAACGAGTTTTATGGCTCTGTAATCACGTGGTGTTTCACATATCAACACAATATGCATATCATTTGATAGATCTCCTCATAATGCACAACTTTGCCTCAAGAACCATTGCTGTCAATCAAATCGTTCAATTGTTATTCACAAATATGTTAAAAACCTACTTTTGCGAACTAGTCCTAGATTTTTTGCCCGATCAGAACCAAACCACTGCAGTAATATTCTGTGGACTCTCTAGATCAATAATTATCAAAAAAATGTTGAATTTTGTCCTTTGGTTAGCTGTAAAGGGGTAATTTAGAAAAAGGGGTGTTGCCAAACATACCCCAAAGCCTATAAAACCTAAACGAAAACTCAAAACTTTATGAAACTAGGTGAAATCATGTAACAGGTGACTCTCAACAAGGCTGCAAAGTTTCATGGAGATTGATCCATAGGTGGCGCTATAACAGTAGAAAAGGTCTCATAACACAAGATTTAGATGGTAAATGGCCTCAAACTGTTTGAAAATGCAAATATATTCACTCAAAAACACAAAATCTTCATATCATATGATAGATCTCCTCATTCTGAAAAACTTTGCCTCTGGGACCAATTTTGTCAATAAATCTGTTAATTAAATATTCAAGATTATTTGAAAAAGTTACTTTGGCAAAGTATTCCAAGGCTTTAAGCTGAAAATCAATAAAACCACTGAAGTACAATTCTCTAGACTCAGAAGGTCAATAATTATCAAAAACATGTTGAACAATTGCATTTGGACAACTATAAACCAGTAATTTTATAATATGTTATTTGCATAGTGTACACAAAGGCCTATTAATACAAACAGAAAGCCCACAAATTATCAAAACTGTGTAAAATAATGCATAATTTCATTCTAAACGAGCATGCCATATTTAAGAGATATTGGGCAAAAAACACTAAGAGTTAAAAGGATTAACACATTGATGTATGAGAAATTGCCATTTATAACCACTAGATGGCAGTGGAAAACCACTAATGGGCTCATTCAGCTAACTTAAACTGTACAGTTGAAAGGATGTAATGCCTAAACAATACAAAAAACACTCTTACAACATTTCAAATCTCATTGAGTTAAAGTTTTCCATTTTGTTCATTCAGACATATCAGTTTTTAAAATTTTACCACATTATGATTACAGTGAAACCTGAAAATGACATCTAAAATCTTAAAAACGAGTTTAATCATTTAATTTCAGTGTGTGTGTCTGTCTGTTAGCCTATTCTCCATTTTGGATGTGTTTAACGGCCATCCATATATGTCCAGGTTGGCTCTGACCACCTAAGATCCCTTAAGTGCTTGAACCCCGTAAATGCTGCTTGCAGCTTTAATTAGGGGTTCAAGCACGCAGTGCTGAAACCCTATTGTAATTGTTAGGATTTTTATTATTATTATTATTATTCTTCTGCCCTAGAACTGAACGTGCAGCCCAAACCGTAAGCCCTAGAGACTTGAAACTTAGTCAGATGATAGAGCTCAATTTGGGGAGAACCTATCAAAGTCTCAGCCCAATTGGCCAATAGGGGGCGCTACAGTGATCGAAAATGCGTTTTTGCTAATAGCTCCTAAACCGCTTGTCATAGACCCAAAAATTTTACATTTCTGGAATCCGTGGGTCATGCGAAATTAAAAACGGTCACTCTGAATTTGGGTCTAGGAGGCCTCGTTTTTTCGCAAACTTGACGTATGTCCAAAACCTACTTTTGCGAACTAGTCCTAGGTTTTTCACCCAATCTGAACCAAACCACTGCAGAAATGTTCTCTGTCCAGTGAATATCAATAATTATCAAAAAAAAGTAGAAATTTCGACTCACTGTCGTAATGGGATGCCAAAATGTTCGAAAGTCGAGGACCAATTTTACGCAACAGGCTATAACTCATGAATGAAATGAGATATCTTAACCAAACTCGGTATACATATCTATGAGCTCAATCTTTGGTCAAATAAAAAAAATTGCACACCTCTGCCACTTGGGGGCGCTATAAAAAGAAAAAACACATAAATGGCTATAACTAGGCAACCATTGACTCGATCGACTTGAAAATTGGTATGCAGTGTCTTGGTCTGAAGGGGCACAAGTACCTATGAGGACATTTGCATATCTCAAAAAACATGGCTGCCATTGGCCAAATAATTTTAAGCACCTATTTGAAAGGGTTAACGGATGTTGATCGGAACGAAACTCACTGGGTACGTTCGACTCATGAACCTTAAGGTCTGTAAGAATTTTGAAAGAAATCGGCCACTAGTTGGCGCTAACGAGTTTTATGGCTCTGTAATCACGTGGTGTTTCACATATCAACACAATATGCATATCATTTGATAGATCTCCTCATAATGCACAACTTTGCCTCAAGAACCATTGCTGTCAATCAAATCGTTCAATTGTTATTCACAAATATGTTAAAAACCTACTTTTGCGAACTAGTCCTAGGTTTTTTGTCCAATCGGCACCAAACCACTGCAGAAATATTCTGTGGACTCTCTAGATCAATAATTATTAAAAAAATGTTGAATTTTGTCCTTTGGTTAGCTGTAACAGGGTAATTTAGAAAAAGGGGTGTGGCCAAACATACCCCAAAGCCTATAAAACCTAAAGGAAAACTCAAAACTTTATGAAACTAAGTGAAATCATGTAACAGGTGACTCTTAAGAAGCATGCAAAGTTTCATGGAGATCAGACCATAGGTGGCGCTATAACAGTAGAAAAGGTCTCAAAACACAAGATTTATATGGTAAATGGCCTCAAATTGTTTGAAAATGTTCATATATTCACTCAAAAACACTAAATCTTCATATCATATGATAAATCTCCTCATTCTGAACAACTTTGCCTCTGGGACCAATGTTGTCAATAAAGCTGTTAATTAAATATTCAAGATTATTTAAAAAAGTTACTTTGGCATACTTGTGATACGGTTTAAGCTGAAAATCAATAAAACCACTGAAGTACAATTCTCTAGACTCTGAAGGTCAATAATTATCAAAAACATGTTGAACAATTGCATTTGGGCAACTATAAACCAGTCATTTTAAAATATGTTCTTTTCATAGTGCACATAAAGGCCTATTAATACAAACAGAAAGCCCACAAATTATCAAAACTGTGTAAATAATGCATAATTTCATTCTAAACAAGCATGCAAATTTTAAGAGAGATTGGGCAAAAAAAAATAACACTATAACAGTTATGTTTAAAAACACAGTGTTGTTGGAGTAAATGCAATTTATAACCACTAGATGGCAGCGGAAGACCACTAATGGGCTCATTCAGTAAAGTTGAACAGTACTGTTGAAAGGATTCATGAATTCATGCCAAAACATTAAAAAATGAACTGTTATAACATTTTAAATCTCATTGAGTCAATGTTTTCCATTTTGATCATACAGATATATCAGTTTTTAAAATTTTGCCACATTATGATTACAGTTTAACCTGAAAATGACATCTAAACTCTTAAAAAGAAAAGACTTGCAATAAGTTTATTATCACCTATCACTTATTTCAAATACCTATATCTGCAACAAAATGTTTGTGCATGTATATGTGTGTCTTTGTTTGTGTGTGTGTGTGTGTGTGTGTGAGAGCATATGCTTATAGAGTATACATATATTAGTCTAATAATTTACTTTCAGTGTGTGTGTCTGTCTGTTAGCCTGTTCTCCATTTTGGATGTGTTTAACTGTCATCCATGCATCCAGGTTGGCTCAGACCACCTCAGAGGCCTTAATGTGCTTGAACCCCGGTAAATGCTGCTTGCAGCTTTAATTATTAGGGGTTCAAGCACGCAGTGCTGAAACCCTATTGTAATTGTTAGGATTTTTATTATTATTATTATTATTCTTCTGCCCTAGAACTGAACGTGCAGCCCAAACCGTAAGGCCTAGAGACTTGAAACTTGGTCAGATGATAGAGCTCAATTTGGGGAGAACCTATCAAAGTCTCAGCCCAATTGGCCAATAGGGGGCGCTACAGTGATCGAAAATGCGTTTTTGCTAATAGCTCCTAAACCGCTTGTGATAGAGCCAAAAATTTTACATTTCTGGAATCCGTGGGTCATGCGAAATTAAAAACGGTCACTCTGAATTTGGGTCTAGGAGGCCTCGTTTTTTCGCAAACTTGACGTATGTCCAAAACCTACTTTTGCGAACTAGTCCTAGGTTTTTCGCCCAATCTGAACCAAACCACTGCAGAAATGTTCTCTGTCCAGTGAATATCAATAATTATCAAAAAAAAGTAGAAATTTCGACTCACTGTCGTAATGGGACGCCAAAATGTCCGAAAGTCGAGGACCAATTTTACGCAACAGGCTATAACTCATGAACGAAATGAGATATCTTAACCAAACTCGGTACACATATCTATGAGCTCAATCTTTGGTCAAATAAAAAAAATTGCACACCTCTGCCACTTGGGGGCGCTATAAAAAGAAAAAACACATAAATGGCTATAACTAGGCAACCGTTGACTCGATCGACTTGAAAATTGGTATGCAGCGTCTTGGTCTGAAGGGGCACAAGTACCTATGAGGACATTTGCATATCTCAAAAAACATGGCTGCCATTGGCCAAACAATTTTAAGCACCTATTTGAAAGGGTTAACGGATGTTGATCGGAACGAAACTCACTGGGTACGTTCAACTCATGAACCTTAAGGTCTGTAAGAATTTTGAAAGAAATCGGCCACTAGTTGGCGCTAATGAGTTTTATGGCTCTGTAATCACGTGGTGTTTCACATATCAACACAATATGCATATCATTTGATAGATCTCCTCATAATGCACAACTTTGCCTCAAGAACCATTGCTGTCAATCAAATCGTTCAATTGTTATTCACAAATATGTTAAAAACCTACTTTTGCGAACTAGTCCTAGGTTTTTTGTCCGATCGGAACCAAACCACTGCAGTAATATTCTGTGGACTCTCTAGATCAATAATTATTAAAAAAATGTTGAATTTTGTCCTTTGGTTAGCTGTAACGGGGTAATTTAGAAAAAGGGGTGTGGCCAAACATACCCCAAAGCCTATAAAACCTAAAGTAAAACTCAAAACTTTATGAAACTAATTGAAATCATGTAACAGGTGACTCTTAACAAGCATGCAAAGTTTCATGGAGATCAGACCATAGGTGGCGCTATAACAGTAGAAAAGGTCTCAAAACACAAGATTTATATGGTAAAGGGCCCCAAATTGTTTGAAAATGCTCATATATTCACTCAAAAACACTAAATCTTCATATCATATGATAGATCTCCTCATTCTGAACAACTTTGCCTCTGGGACCAATGTTGTCAATAAAGCTGTTAATTAAATATTCAAGATTATTTTAAAAAGTTACTTTGGCATACTTGTGATACGGTTTAAGATGAAAATCAATAAAACCACTGAAGTACAATTCTGTAGACTCTGAAGGTCAATAATTATCAAAAACATGTTGAACAATTGCATTTGGACAACTATAAACCAGTAATTTTATAATATGTTCTTTTCATAGTGTACACAAAGGCCTATTAATACAAACAGAAAGCCCACAAATTATCAAAACTGTGTAAAACAATGCATAATTTCATTCTAAACAAGCATGCAAAATTTAAGAGAGATTGGGCAAAAAAAACCAAAACACTATAACAGTTATGTTTAAAAACAGTGTTACTTGAGTAAATGCAATTTATAACCTCTAGATGGCAGTGGAAGACCACTAATGGGCTCATTCAGTTAAGTTGAACAGTACTGTTGAAAGGATTCATGAATTCATCCCAAAACATTAAAAATGTAAGTGTTATAACATTTTAAATCTCATTGAGTCAATGTTTTCCATTTTGTTCTTACAGATATATCAGTTTTTACTATTTTGCCACATTGTGATTACAGTTTAACCTGAAAATGACATCTAAACTCTTAAAAAGAGAAGACTTGCAATAAGTTTATTGTCACCTATCACTTATTTCAAATACCTATATCTGCAACAAAATGTTTGTGCATGTATATGTGTGTCTTTCTGTGTGTGTGTGTGTGTGTGTGTGTGTGCATATGCTTATAGAGTATACATATATTAGTCTAATCATTTACTTTCAGTGTGTGTGTCTGTCTGTTAGCCTGTTCTCCATTTTGGATGTGTTTAACTGTCATCCATGCATCCAGGTTGGCTCAGACCACCTCAGAGGCCTTAATGTGCTTGAACCCCGGTAAATGCTGCTTGCAGCTTTAATTAGGGGTTCAAGCACGCAGTGCTGAAACCCTATTGTAATTGTTAAGATTTTTATTATTATTATTATTTTTCCGCCTTAAAACTGAACGTGCAGCCCAAACCGTAAGGCCTAGAGAGCTGAAACTTGGTCAGATGGTAGTAGTCCTGCTCGCTACTCAGATACAAAAAACCGGCCCAATCGGCCTAATGGGGGCGCTACTGCGCAAAAAACTAAAATTTTTGACATTTTTGGCCGCAGATCGTAAACCGTTAGCCGTAGACTCAAAAACATGGCATCGTTGCAATCCTTGGGTTAGTCCGAACAAAAGTGCACAGCTGCATTTTTTGCTCTACGAGGCACCGTTTTCGCGCAAAATCGAGCTATATCCGAAACCTACTTTTGCGAACTAGTCCTAGGATTTTCAACCAATCAGAACCAAACCACTTCATAAATATTCCCTGGACACTCAATATCAATAATTATCAAAAAAAAGTTGAAATTTCAATTCTTACGCGAAACAGTATGCCAAAAAGCGTCTATGCTGACGTTAGCCAAATGCTATTTTAACTATAACTCTTGAACGGAATGAGATATCTTCACCAAACTCGGTACACATATGTATGAGCTCAATCTTTGGTCAAATCAAAAAAATTGCTCATCTCTGCCACTTGGGGGCGCAATAAGATAGAAAAAACACATAAATGGCTATAACTAGGCAACCGTTGGCTCGATCGACTTGAAAATTGGTATGCAGTGTCTTGGTCTGAAGGGGCACAAGTACCTATGAGGACATTTGCATATCTCAAAAAACATGGCCGCCATTGGCCAAACAATTTTAAGCACCTATTTGAAAGGGTTAACGGATGTTGATCGGAACGAAACTCGCTGGGTACGTTCGACTCATGAACCTTAAGGTCTGTAAAAATTTTGAAAGAAATCGGCCACTAGTTGGCGCTAACGAGTTTTATGGCTCTGTAATCACGTGGTGTTTCACATATCAACACAATATGCATATCATTTGATAGATCTCCTCATAATGCACAACTTTGCCTCAAGAACCATTGCTGTCAATCAAATCGTTCAATTGTTATTCACAAATATGTTAAAAACCTACTTTTGCGAACTAGTCCTAGGTTTTTTGTCCGATCGGAACCAAACTACTGCAGTAATATTCTGTGGACTCTCTAGATCAATAATTATCAAAAAAATGTTGAATTTTGTCGTTTGGCTAGCTTTAAATCAGTCATTTAGAAAAGGGGTGTGGCCAAACACACCCCAAAGCCTATAAAACCTAAACGAAAACTCAAAACTTTATGAAACTCGGTGAGAACATGTAACAGGTGACTCTTAACAAGCATGCAAAGTGTCATGAAGATCGGATCATAGGTGGCGCTATAACATTTGAAAAAGCCTCAAAAACACACATTTTCAATAGAAAATGATCACAATTTGTTGGACATGTTCATACATTCACACAAACACTAGATCTTCATATCATATGATAGATCTCCTCTTTGTGAACAACTTTGCCTCAAGGAGCGAAGATGTCAATCAAATCGTTCAATTGCAATTCACAAATATGTCAAAAAGCTACTTTTGCGAACTAGTCCCAGGTTTTTTACCCGATCGAAACCAAACCACTGCAGTAATTTTCTCTGGACTCTCTAGATCAATAATTATCAAAATTTTTTCAGAATTTTGTCCTTTGGTTAGCTATAACTGGCTAAATTAGAAAAGGGGCGTGACCAAAATACCCAAAAGCATATAAAACCTAAACGAAAACTCAAAACTTTATGAAACTTGATGAAAACATGTAACAGCTGACCCTTAACAACCATGCAAATTTTCATGGAGATCGGACCATAGGTGGCGCTATAACAGTAGAAAAGGTCTCAAAACATAAGATTTACATGGTAAATGGCCTCAAATTGTCTGAAAATGCTCATATATTCACATAAACACTAGATCTTCATATCATATGATAGATCTCCTCATTCTGAACAACTTTTGGGACCAATGTTGTCAATAAAGCTGTTAATTAAATATTGAAGATTATTTAAAAAAGTTACTTTGGCAAAGTAGTCCAAGGCTTTAAGCTGAAAATTAAATCAATAAAACCACTGAAGTACAATTCTCTAGACTCTGAAGGTCAATAATTATCAAAAACATGTTGAACAATTTTATTTGGACAACTATAAACCAGTAATTTTATAATATGTTCTTTTCATAGTGTACACAAAGGCCTATTAATACAAACAGAAAGCCCACAAATTATCAAAACTGTGTAAAATAATGCCTAATTTCATCCTAAACAAGTATGTAAAATTTAAGAGAGATTGGGCAAAAAACATAACACTATACTATAACAGTTATGTTTAAAAACAGTGTTGTTTGAGTAAATGCAATTTATAACCACTAGATGGCAGCGGAAGACCACTAATGGGCTCATTCTGCAAATTGAAACAGTACTTTTGAAAAGATTTATGAATTCATGCCCAAACAATAAAAAAAACCCACTGTTGCAACGTTTTAAATCTCACTGTTAAAGTTTTCAATTTTCTTCATACAGACTTATCAGTTTTTAAAATTTTGCCACATTATGATTACAGTGAAACCTGAAAATGACATCCAAACTCTTAAAAACTAGTTTAATCATTTAATTTCAGTGCGTGTGTCTGTCTGTCAGCCTATTCTCCATATTGGATGTGTTTAACGGTCATCCATACGTCCAGGTTGGCTCAGACCACCTCAGAGGCCTTAATGTGCTTGAACCCCGTAAATGCTGCTTGCAGCTTTAATTATTATTATTATTATTATTCTTCCGCCTTAAAACTGAACGTGCAGCCCAAACCGTAAGGCCTAGAGAGCTGAAACTTGGTCAGATGGTAGTAGTCTTGCTCGCTACTCAGATACAAAGAACCGGCCCAATCGGCCTAACGGGGGCGCTACAGCGCAAAAAACAAAAATTTTGGACAATTTTGGCCGTAAAGTGTAAACCGTTAGCCATAGACTCAAAAACATGGCATTGTTGCAATCCTTGGGTTAGCCCGAACAAAAGTGCACGGCGCCTTTTTGGGGTCTACGACGCACCGTTTTCTCGCAAAATCGAGCTAAATCCGAAACCTACTTTTGCGAACTAGTCCTAGGATTTTCAACCAATCAGAACCAAACCACTTCATAAATATTCCCTGGACACTCAATATCAATAATTATCAAAAAAAAGTTGAAATTTCAATTCTTACGCGAAACAGTACACCAAAAAGCGTCTATGCTAACGTTAGCCAAATGCTATTTTAACTATAACTCTTGAACGGAATGAGATATCTTCACCAAACTCGGTATACATATGTATAAGCTCAATCTTTGGTCAAATCAAAAATATTGCGCATCTCTGCCACTTGGGGGCGCTATAAGATAGAAAAAACACATAAATGGCTATAACTAGGCAACTGTTGCCTCGATCGACTTGAAAATTGGTATGCAATGTCTCGGTCTGAAGGGGCACAAGTACATATGAGGACATTTGCATATCTAAAAAAAACATGGCCGCCATTGGCCAAACAATTTTAAGCACCTATTTGAAAGGGTTAACGGATGTTGATCGGAACGAAACTCGCTGGGTACGTTCGACTCATGAACCTTAAGGTCTGTAAGAATTTTGAAAGAAATCGGCCACTAGTTGGCGCTAACGAGTTTTATGGCTCTGTAATCACGTGGTGTTTCACATATCAACACAGTATGCATATCATTTGATAGATCTCCTCATAATGCACAACTTTGCCTCAAGAACCATTGCTGTCAATCAAATCATTCAATTGTTATTCACAAATATGTTAAAAACCTACTTTTGCGAACTAGTCCTAGGTTTTTTGTCCGATCGGAACCAAACCACTGCAGTAATATTCTGTGGACTCTCTAGATCAATAATTATTAAAAAAATGTTGAATTTTGTCCTTTGGTCAGCTGTAAAGGGGTAATTTAGAAAAAGGGGTGTGGCCAAACATACCCCAAAGCCTATAAAACCTTAACGAAAACTCAAAACTTTATGAAACTCGGTGAAATCATCTAACTTGTGACTCTTAACAAGCATGCAAAGTTTCATGGAGATCAGACCATAGGTGGCGCTATAACAGTAGAAAAGGTCTCAAAACACAAGATTTATATGGTAAATGGCCTCAAATTGTTTGTAAATGCTCATATATTCACTCAAAAACACTAAATCTTTATATCATTTGATAAATATCCTCATTCTGAACAACTTTGCCTCTGGGACCAACGTTGTCAATAAAGCTGTTAATTAAACATTCAATATTATTTTAAAAAGGTACTTTGGCAAACTAGTGATCGGGTATAAGATGAAAATCAATAAAACCACTGAAGTACAATTCTCTAGACTCTGAAGGTCAATAATTATCAAAAACATGTTGAACAATTGCATTTAGACAACTATAAACCAGTAATTTTATATTATGTTATTTGCATAGTGTACACAAAGGCCTATTAATACAAACAGAAATCCCACAAATGATCAAAACTGTGTAAAATAATGCATGATTTCATTCTAAACAAGCATGCAAAATTTAAGAGAGATTGGGCAAAAATAAAAAAAAATAACAACACTATAACAGTTATGTTTAGAAACACAGTGTTGTTTCAGTAAATGCAATTTATAACCACTAGATGGCAGCGGAAGACCACTAATGGGCTCATTCAGTTAAAATGAACAGTACTGTAGAAAGGATTCATGAATTCATGCCAAAACATTAATAAATTAACTGTTATAACATGTTACATCTTATTGAATCAATGTTTTCCATTTTGTTCATACAGACACATCATTTTTTACAATTTTGCCACATTGTGATTACAGTGAAACCTGAATGACATCTAAACTCTTAAAAACTAGTTTAATCATTTAATTTCAGTGTGTGTGTGTCTGTCTTTTGGATGTATTTAAATGTCATCCATACATCCTGGTTGGCCGAGACCACCCCAGAGGCACAAAGACCTATTAATACAAACAGAAATCCCACAAATTATCAAAACTGTGTAAAGTAATGCATAATTTCATTCTAAACAAGCATGCAACATTTAAGAGAGATAGGGCAAAAAAACCCAACAACAACACTTTAACAGTTATGTTTAAAAACACAGTGTTGTTTGAGTAAATGCAATTTATAACCACTAGATGGCAGCGGAAGACCACTAATGGGCTCTTTCAGCTAGTACTGTTTTTATGAATTCATGCCAAAACATTAATAAATTAACTGTTATAACATTTTGCATCTCATTGAATTGATGTTTTCCATTTTGTTCATACAGATGTATCAGTTTTAACAATTTTGCCACATTATGATTACAGTTTAATCTGAAAATGACATCTAAACTCTAAAAAAAGAGAAGACTTGCAATAAGCTTATTGTCACCTATCACTTTTTATCAAATACCTATATCTGCCACAAAATGTTTGTGCATGTATATGTGTATCTTTGTGTGTCTTTGTGTGTGTGTGTGTGTGCATATGCTTATAGAGTATACATATATTAGTCTAATCATTTACTTTCAGTGTGTGTGTGTCTGTCTGTTAGCCTGTTCTCCATTTTGGATGTGTTTAACTGTCATCCATACATCCAGGTTGGCTCTGACCACCTCAGAGGCCTTAATGTGCTTGAACCCCGGTAAAATGCTGCTTGCAGCTTTAATTATTATTATTATTATTCTTCCGCCTTAAAACTGAACGTGCAGCCCAAACCGTAAGGCCTAGAGAGCTGAAACTTGGTCAGATCGTAGTAGTCTTGCTCGCTACTCAGATACAAAGAACCGGCCCAATCGGCCTAACGGGGGCGCTACAGCGCAAAAAACAAAAATTTTGGACATTTTTGGCCGTAAAGTGTAAACCGTTAGCCGTAGACTCAAAAACATGGCATTGTTGCAATCCTTGGGTTAGCCCGAACAAAAGTGCACGGCGCCTTTTTGGGGTCTACGACGCACCGTTTTCTCGCAAAATCGAGCTATATCCAAAACCTACTTTTGCGAACTAGTCCTAGGATTTTCAACCAATCAGAACCAAACCACTTCATAAATATTCCCTGGACACTCAATATCAATAATTATCAAAAAAAAGTTGAAATTTCAATTCATACGCGAAACAGTACACCAAAAAGCGACTATGCTAACGTTAGCCAAATGCTATTTTAGCTATAACTCTTGAACGGAATGAGATATCTTCACCAAACTCGGTATACATATGTATGAGCTCAATCTTTGGTCAAATGAAAAAAATTGCGCATCTCTGCCACTTGGGGGCGCAATAAGATTTAAAAAACACATAAATGGCTATAACTAGGCACCCGTTGGCTCGATCGACTTGAAAATTGGTATGCAGTGTCTCGGTCTGAAGGGGCACAAGTACCTATGAGGACATTTGCATATCTCAAAAAACATGGCCGCCATTGGCCAAACAAATTTAAGCACCTATTTGAAAGGGTTAACGGATGTTGATCGGAACGAAACTCGCTGGGTACGTTCGACTCATGAACCTCAAGGTCTGTAAGAATTTTGAAAGAAAACGGCCACTAGTTGGCGCTAACGAGTTTTATGGCTCTGTAATCACGTGGTGTTTCACATATCAACACAATATGCATATCATTTGATAGATCTCCTCATAATGCACAACTTTGCCTCAAGAACCATTGCTGTCAATCAAATCGTTCAATTGTTATTCACAAATATGTTAAAAACCTACTTTTGCGAACTAGTCCTAGGTTTTTTGTCCGATCGGAACCAAACCACTGCAGTAATATTCTGTGGACTCTGTAGATCAATAATTATTAAAAAAATGTTGAATTTTGTCCTTTGGTTAGCTGTAAGGGGGTAATATAGAAAAAGGGGTGTGGCCAAACATACCCCAAAGCCTATAAAACCTAAACGAAAACTCAAAACTTTATGAAACTCACTGAAATCATGTAACAGGTGACTCTTAACAAGCATGCAAAGTTTCATGGAGATCAGACCATAGGTGGCGCTATAACAGTAGAAAAGGTCTCAAAACACAAGATTTATATGGTAAATGGCCTCAAATTGTTTGAAAATGTTCATATATTCACTCAAAAACACTAAATCTTCATATCATATGATAAATCTCCTCATTCTGAACAACTTTGCCTCTGGGACCAATGTTGTCAATAAAGCTGTTAATTAAATATTCAAGATTATTTAAAAAAGTTACTTTGGCATACTTGTGATACGGTTTAAGATGAAAATCAATAAAACCACTGAAGTACAATTCTCTAGACTCTGAAGGTCAATAATTATCAAAAACATGTTGAACAATTGCATTTGGGCAACTATAAACCAGTCATTTCATAATATGTTCTTTTCATAGTGCACACAAAGGCCTATTAATACAATCAGAAAGCCCACAAATAATCAAAACTGTGTAAAATAATGCATAATTTCATTCTAAACAAGCATGCAAAATTTAAGAGAGATTGGGCAAAAAAAATAAAAAATAATAACAACACTATAATAGTTATGTTTAGAAACACAGTGTTGTTTCAGTAAATGCAATTTATAACCACTAGATGGCAGCGGAAGACCAGTAATGGGCTCATTCAGTTAAGTTGAACAGTACTGTAGAAAGTATTCATGAATTCATGCCAAAACATTAATAAATTAACTGTTATAACATGTTACATCTTATTGAATCAATGTTTTCCATTTTGTTCATACAGACACATCATTTTTTACAATTTTGCCACATTGTGATTACAGTGAAACCTGAATCACATCTAAACTCTTAAAAACTAGTTTAATCATTTAATTTCAGTGTGTGTGTGTCTGTCTTTTGGATGTGTTTAAATGTCATCCATGCATCCTGGTTGGCCGAGACCACCCCAGAGGCACAAAGGCCTATTAATACAAACAGAAATCCCACAAATTATCAAAACTGTGTAAAGTAATGCATAATTTCATTCTAAACAAGCATGCAAAATTTAAGAGAGATAGGGCAAAAAAAAACCCAACAACAACACTTTAACAGTTATGTTTAAAAACACAGTGTTCTTTGAGTAAATGCAATTTATAACTACTAGATGGCAGCGGAAGACCACTAATGGGCTCATTCAGCTAGTACTGTTTTTATGAATTCATGCCAAAACATTAATAAATTAACTGTTATAACATTTTAAATCTCTTCGAGTCAATGTTTTCCATTTTGTTCATACAGATGTATCAGTTTTAACAATTTTGCCACATTATGATTACAGTTTAACCTGAAAATGACATCTAAACTCTAAAAAAGAGAAGACTTGCAATAAGTTTACTGTCACCTATCACTTATTTCAAATACCTATATCTGCAACAAAATGTGTGTGCATGTATATGTGTGTCTGTCTTTGTGTGTGTGTGTGTGTGCATATGCTTATAGAGAATTCATATATTAGTCTAATCATTTACTTTCAGTGTGTGTGTCTGTCTGTTAGCCTGTTCTCCATTTTGGATGTCTTTAACTGTCATCCATGCATCCAGGTTGGCCGAGACCACCTCAGAGGCCTTAATGTGCTTGAACCCCGGTAAAATGCTGCTTGCAGCTTTAATTAGGGGTTCAAGCACGCAGTGCTGAAACCCTATTGTATTTGTTAGGATTTTTATTAGGGGTTCAAGCACGCAGTGCTGAAACCCTATTGTAATTGTTAGGATTTTTATTATTATTATTATTATTAGGGGTTCAAGCACGCAGTGCTGAAACCCTATTGTAATTGTTAGGATTTTTATTATTATTATTATTATTCTTCTGCCCTAGAACTGAACGTGCAGCCCAAACCGTAAGGCCTAGAGACTTGAAACTTGGTCAGATGATAGAGCTCAATTTGGGGAGAACCTATCAAAGTCTCAGCCCAATTGGCCAATAGGGGGCGCTACAGTGATCGAAAATGCGTTTTTGCTAATAGCTCCTAAACCGCTTGTGATAGAGCCAAAAATTTTACATTTCTGGAATCCGTGGGTCATGCGAAATTAAAAACGGTCACTCTGAATTTGGGTCTAGGAGGCCTCGTTTTTTCGCAAATTTGACGTATGTCCAAAACCTACTTTTGCGAACTAGTCCTAGGTTTTTCACCCAATCTGAACCAAACCACTGCAGAAATGTTCTCTGTCCAGTGAATATCAATAATTATCAAAAAAAAGTAGAAATTTCGACTCACTGTCGTAATGGGATGCCAAAATGTTCGAAAGTCGAGGACCAATTTTACGCAACAGGCTATAACTCATGAATGAAATGAGATATCTTAACCAAACTCGGTATACATATGTATGAGCTCAATCTTTGGTCAAATAAAAAAAATTGCACACCTCTGCCACTTGGGGGCGCTATAAAAATAAAAAACACATAAATGGCTATAACTAGGCAACCGTTGACTCGATCGACTTGAAAATTGGTATGCAGTGTCTTGGTCTGAAGGGGCACAAGTACCTATGAGGACATTTGCATATCTCAAAAAACATGGCTGCCATTGGCCAAACAATTTTAAGCACCTATTTGAAAGGGTTAACGGATGTTGATCGGAACAAAACTCGCTGGGTACGTTCGACTCATGAACCTTATGGTCTGTAAGAATTTTGAAAGAAATCGGACACTAGTTGGCGCTAACGAGTTTTATGGCTCTGTAATCACGTGTTGTTTTCACATATCAACACAATATGCATATCATTTGATAGATATCCTCATGATGCACAACTTTGCCTCAAGAACCATTGCTGTCAATCAAATCGTTCAATTGTTATTCACAAATATGTTAAAA
Organism: Carassius gibelio; assembly: GCF_023724105.1. Lineage (NCBI taxonomy): Eukaryota > Metazoa > Chordata > Actinopteri > Cypriniformes > Cyprinidae > Carassius > Carassius gibelio. The sequence continues at coordinate 18,512,821 of NC_068371.1, forward strand.
ACCTACTTTTGCGAACTAGTCCTAGGTTTTTTGTCCGATCGGAACCAAACCACTGCAGTAATATTCTGTGGACTCTCTAGATCAATAATTATCAAAAAAATGTTGAATTTTGTCCTTTGGTTAGCTGTAAAGGGGTAATTTAGAAAAAGGGGTGTGGCCAAACATACCCCAAAGCCTATAAAACCTAAACGAAAACTCAAAATTTTATGAAACTACGTGAAATCATATAACAGGTGACTCTTAACAAGCATGCAAAGTTTCATGGAGATCAGACCATAGGTGGCGCTATAACAGTAGAAAAGGTCTCAAAACACAAGATTTATATGGTAAATGGCCTCAAATTGTTTGAAAATGCTCATATATTCACTCAAAAACACTAAATCTTCATATCATATGATAGATCTCCTCATTCTGAACAACTTTGCCTCTGGGACCAATGTTGTCAATAAAGCTGTTAATTAAATATTCAAGATTATTTAAAAAAGTTACTTTGGCATACTTGTGATACAGTTTAAGATGAAAATCAATAAAACCACTGAAGTACAATTCTCTAGACTCTGAAGGTCAATAATTATCAAAAACATGTTGAACAATTGCATTTGGGCAACTATAAACCAGTCATTTTATAATATGTTCTTTTCATAGTCCACACAAAGGCCTATTAATACAATCAGAAAGCCCACAAATTATCAAAACTGTGTAAAATAATGCATAATTTCATTCTAAACAAGCATGCAAAATTTAAGAGAGATTGGGCAAAAAAAAAAATAACAACACTATAACAGTTATGTTTAAAAACACAGTGTTGTTTGAGTAAATGCAATTTATAACCACTAGATGGCAGCAGAAGACCACTAATTGGCTCATTCAGCTAGTACTGTTTTTATGAATTCATGCCAAAACATTAATAAATTAACTGTTATAACATTTTAAATCTCATTGAATTGATGTTTTCCATTTTGTTCATACAGATGTATCAGTTTTAACAATTTTGCCACATTATGATTACAGTTTAACCTGAAAATGACATCTAAACTCTAAAAAAGAGCAGACTTGCAATAAGTTTACTGCCACCAATAACTTATTTCAAATACCTATATCTGCAACAAAATGTGTGTGTGTGTGTGCATATGCTTATAGAGTATACATATATTAGTCTAATCATTTACTTTCAGTGTGTGTGTCTGTCTGTTAGCCTGTTCTCCATTTTGGATGTGTTTAACTGTCATCCATGCATCCAGGTTGGCTCTGACCACCTCAGAGGCCTTAATGTGCTTGAACCCCGGTAAAATGCTGCTTGCAGCTTTAATTATTATTATTCTTCCGCCCTAGAACTGAACGTGCAGCCCAAACCGTAAGGCCTAGAGAGCTGAAATTTGGACAGATCGTAGAGCTCATTTTGGGGAGAACTTATCAAAGTCTCAGCCCAATCGGCCTAACGGGGGCGCTACAGCGCAAAAAACTAAAATTTTTGACATTTTTGGCCGTGAATCGTAAACCGTTAGCCATAAACTCAAAAACATGGCATCGTAGCAATCCTTGGGTTAGCCCGAACAAAAGTGCACGGCGCCTTTTTGGGGTCTACGACGCACCGTTTTCTCGCAAAATCGAGCAATATCCGAAACCTACTTTTGCGAACTAGTCCTAGGATTTTCAACCAATCAGAACCAAACCACTTCATAAATATTCCCTGGACACTCAATATCAATAATTATCAAAAAAAAGTTGAAATTTCAATTCTTACGCGAAACAGTACGCCAAAAAGCGTCTATGCTAACGTTAGCCAAATGCTATTTTAACTATAACTCTTGAACGGAATGAGATATCTTCACCAAACTCGGTATACATATGTATGAGCTCAATCTTTGGTCAAATCAAAAAAATTGCGCATCTCTGCCACTTGGGGGCTCTATAAGATAGAAAAAACACATAAATGGCTATAACTAGGCAACCGTTGGCTCGATCGACTTGAAAATTGGTATGCAATGTCTTGGTCTGAAGGGGCACAAGTACATATGAGGACATTTGCATATCTAAAAAAAACATGGCCGCCATTGGCCAAACAATTTTAAGCACCTATTTGAAAGGGTTAACGGATGTTGATCGGAACGAAACTCGCTGGGTACGTTCGACTCATGAACCTTAAGGTCTGTAAGAATTTTGAAAGAAATCGGCCACTAGTTGGCGCTAACGAGTTTTATGGCTCTGTAATCACGTGGTGTTTCACATATCAACACAATATGCATATCATTTGATAGATCTCCTCATAATGCACAACTTTGCCTCAAGAACCATTGCTGTCAATCAAATCGTTCAATTGTTATTCACAAATATGTTAAAAAGCTACTTTTGCGAACTAGTCCTAGGTTTTTTGTCCGATCGGAACCAAACCACTGCAGTAATATTCTGTGGACTCTCTAGATCAATAATTATTAAAAAAATGTTGAATTTTGTCCTTTGGTTAGCTGTAACGGGGTAATTTATAAAAAGGGGTGTGGCCAAACATACCCCAAAGCCTATAAAACCTAAAGGAAAACTCAAAACTTTATGAAACTCAGTGAAATCATGTAACAGGTGACTCTTAACAAGCATGCAAAGTTTCATGGAGATCAGACTATAGGTGGCGCTATAACAGTAGAAAAGGTCTCAAAACACAAGATGTATATGGTAAATGGCCTCAAATTGTTTGAAAATGTTCATATATTCACTCAAAAACACTAAATCTTCATATCATATGATAAATCTCCTCATTCTGAACAACTTTGCCTCTGGGACCAATGTTGTCAATAAAGCTGTTAATTAAATATTCAAGCTTATTTAAAAAAAGTTACTTTGGCATACTTGTGATACGGTTTAAGATGAAAATCAATAAAACTACTGAAGTACAATTCTCTAGACTCTGAAGGTCAATAATTATCAAAAACATGTTGAACAATTGCATTTAGACAACTATAAACCAGTAATTTTATTATATGTTATTTGCATAGTGTACACAAAGGCCTATTAATACAATCAGAAAGCCCACAAATTATAAAAACTGTGTAAAATAATGCATAATTTCATTCTAAACAAGCATGCAAAATTTAAGAGAGATTGGGCAAAAAAAAAAAAAAAACACTATAACAGTTATGTTTAAAAACACAGTGTTGTTGGAGTAAATGCAATTTATAACCACTAGATGGCAGCGGAAGACCACTAATGGGCTCATTCAGTAAAGTTGAACAGTACTGTTGAAAGGATTCATGAATTCATGCCAAAACATTAAAAAATGAACTGTTATAACATTTTAAATCTCATTGAGTCAATGTTTTCCATTTTGTTCATACAGATATATCAGTTTTTAAAATTTTGCCACATTATGATTACAGTTTAACCTGAAAATGACATCTAAACTCTTAAAAAGAGAAGACTTGCAATAAGTTTATTATCACCTATCACTTATTTCAAATACCTATATCTGCAACAAAATGTTTGTGCATGTATATGTGTGTCTTTGTGTGTGTGTGTGTGTGTGTGTGCATATGCTTATAGAGTATTAATATATTAGTCTAATCATTTATTTTCAGTGTGTGTGTCTGTCTGTTAGCCTGTTCTCCATTTTGGATGTGTTTAACTGTCATCCATGCATCCAGGTTGGCTCTGACCACCTCAGAGGCCTTAATGTGCTTGAACCCCGGTAAAATGCTGCTTGCAGCTTTAATTATTATTATTAGGGGTTCAAGCACGCAGTGCTGAAACCCTATTGTAATTGTTAGGATTTTTAGGGGTTCAAGCACGCAGTGCTGAAACCCTATTGTAATTGTTAGGATTTTTATTATTATTAGGGGTTCAAGCACGCAGTGCTGAAACCCTATTGTAATTGTTAGGATTTTTATTATTATTATTATTAGGGGTTCAAGCACGCAGTGCTGAAACCCTATTGTAATTGTTAAGATTTTTATTATTATTATTATTTTTCCGCCTTAAAACTGAACGTGCAGCCCAAACCGTAAGGCCTAGAGAGCTGAAACTTGGTCAGATGGTAGTAGTCTTGCTCGCTACTCAGATACAAAGAACCGGCCCAATCGGCCTAACGGGGGCGCTACAGCGCAAAAAACTAAAATTTTTGACATTTTTGGCCGCAGGTCGTAAACCGTTAGCCGTAGACTCAAAAACATGGCATCATTGCAATCCTTGGGTTAGCCCAAACAAAAGTGCACGGCGCCTTTTTTTGCTCTACGACGCACCGTTTTCTCGCAAAATCGAGCTATATCCGAAACCTACTTTTGCGAACTAGTCCTAGGATTTTCAACCAATCGGAACGAAACCACTGCAGAAATATTCCCTGGACACTCAATATAAATAATTATCAAAAAAAAGTTGAAATTTCGATTCTTACGCGAAACAGTACGCCAAAAAGCGTCTATGCTAACGTTAGCCAAATGTTATTTTGACTATAACTCTTGAACGGAATGAGATATCTTGACCAAACTTGGTACACATATGTATGAGCTCAATCTTTGGTCAAATAAAAAAAAATTGCGCATCTCTGCCACTTGGGGGCGCAATAAGATTTAAAAAACACATAAATGGCTATAACTAGGCAACCGTTGGCTCGATCGACTTGAAAATTGGTATGCAGTGTCTTGGTCTGAAGGGGCACAAGTACCTATGAGGACATTTGCATATCTCAAAAAACATGGCTGCCATTGGCCAAACAATTTTAAGCACCTATTTGAAAGGGTTAACGGATGTTGTTCGGAACGAAACTCGCTGGGTACGTTCGACTCATGAACCTTAAGGTCTGTAAGAATTTTGAAAGAAATCGGCCACTAGTTGGCGCTAACGAGTTTTATGGCTCTGTAATCACGTGGTGTTTCACATATCAACACAATATGCATATCATTTGATAGATCTCCTCGTAATGCACAACTTTGCCTCAAGAACCATTGCTGTCAATCAAATCGTTCAATTGTTATTCACAAATATGTTAAAAAACTACTTTTGCGAACTAGTCCTAGGTTTTTTGTCCGATCGGAACCAAACCACTGCAGTAATATTCTGTGGACTGTCTAGATCAATAATTATCAAAAAAATGTTCAATTTTGTACTTTGGTTAGCGTTAAATGGGTAATTAAGAAAAGGGGTGTGGCCAAACATACCCCAAAGCCTATAAAACCTAAACGAAAACTCAAAACTTTATGAAACATGGTGAGAACATGTAACAGGTAACTCTTAACAAGCATGCAAAGTTTCATGGAGATCGCACCATAGGTGGCGCTATAACAGTAGAAAAGGTCTCAAAACACAAGATTTATATGGTAAATGGCCTCAAATTGTTTGAAAATGCTCATATATTCACTCAAAAACACTAGATCTTCATATCATATGATAGATCTCCTCATTCTGAACAACTTTGCCTCTGGGACCAATGTTGTCAATAAAGCTGTTAATTAAATATTCAAGATTATTTCAAAAAGTTACTTTGGCAAACTAGTGATAGGGTATAAGCTGAAAATCAATAAAACCACTGAAGTACAATTCTCTAGACTCTGAAGGTCAATAATTATCAAAAACATGTTGAACAGTTGCATTTGGACAACTATAAACCAGTAATTTTATAATATGTTATTTGCATAGTGTACACTAAGGCCTATTAATACAAACAGAAAGCCCACAAATTATCAAAACTGTGTAAAATAATGCATAATTTCATTCTAAACAAGCATGCAAAATTTAAGAGAGATTGGTCAAAAAAAATAACAACACTATAACAGTTATATTTAAAAACACAGTGTTGCTTGAGTAAATGCAATTTAGAACCACTAGATGGCAGCGGGAGACCACTAATGGGCTCATTCAGCAAAGTTGAACAGTACTGTTGAAAGGATTCATTAATTCATGCCAAAACATAAAAAAAATTAACTGTTATAACATTTTAAATCTCATTGAGTCAATGTTTTCCATTTTGTTCATACAGATATATCAGTTTTTACAATTTTGCCACATTGTGATTACAGTTTAACCTGAAAATGACATCTAAACTGTTAAAAACTAGTTTAATCATTTAATTTCAGTGTTTGTGTCTGTCTGCCAGCCTATTCTTCATTTTGGATGTCTTTAACTGTCATCCATGCATCCAGGTTAGCCAAGACCACCTCAGAGGCCTTAAATGCTTGAACCCCGTAAAATGCTGCTTGCAGCTTTAATTATTATTATTCTTCCGCCTTAAAACTGAACGTGCAGCCCAAACCGTAAGGCCTAGAGAGCTGAAACTTGGTCAGATCGTAGTAGTCTTGCTCGCTACTCAGATACAAAGAACCGGCCCAATCGGCCTAACGGGGGCGCTACAGCGCAAAAAACAAAAATTTTGGACATTTTTGGCCGTAAATCGTATACCGTTAGCCATAAACTCAAAAACATGGCATTGTTGCAATCCTTGGGTTAGCCCGAACAAAAGTGCACGGTGCCTTTTTGGGGTCTACGACGCACCGTTTTCTCGCAAAATCGAGCTATATCCGAAACCTACTTTTGCGAACTAGTCCTAGGATTTTCAACCAATCAGAACCAAACCAATTCATAAATATTCCCTGGACACTCAATATCAATAATTATCAAAAAAAAGTTGAAATTTCAATTCTTATGCGAAACAGTACACCAAAAAGCGTCTATGCTAACGTTAGCCAAATGCTATTTTGACTATAACTCTTGTACGGAATGAGATATCTTCACCAAACTCGGTACACATATGTATGAGCTCAATCTTTGGTAAAATCAAAAAAATTGCGCATCTCTGCCACTTGGGGGCGCAATAAGATTTAAAAAACACATAAATGGCTATAACTAGGCAACCGTTGGCTCGATCGACTTGAAAATCGGTATGCAGTGTCTTGGTCTGAAGGGGCACAAGTACCTATGAGGACATTTGCATATCTCAAAAAACATGGCCGCCATTGGCCAAACAAATTTAAGCACCTATTTGAAAGGGTTAACGGATGTTGATCGGAACGAAACTCGCTGGGTACGTTCGACTCATGAACCTTAAAGGTCTGTAAGAATTTTGAAAGAAATCGGCCACTAGTTGGCGCTAACGAGTTTATTGGCTCTGTAATCACGTGGTGTTTCACTTATCAACACAAAACGCATATCATTTGATAGATCTCCTCATAATGCACAACTTTGCCTCAAGAACCATTGCTGTCAATCAAATCGTTCAATTGCAATTCACAAATATGTCAAAAAGCTACTTTTGCGAACTAGTCCTAGGTTTTATTCCCGATCGGAACCAAACCACTGCAGTAATATTCTGTGGACTCTCTAGATCAATAATTATCAAAAAAATGTTGAATTTTGTACTTTGGTTAGCTTTAAATGGGTAATTTAGAAAAGGGGTGTGGCCAAACATACCCCAAAGCCTATAAAACCTAAACGAAAACTCAAAACTTTATGAAACTCGGTGAAAACATTTAACACGTGACTCTTAACAAGCATGCAAAGTTTCATGGAGATCGGACCATAGGTGGCGCTATAACAGTTGAAAAAGCCTCAAAAACACACATTTTCAATGGAAAATGATCACAATTTGTAGGACATGTTCATACATTCACACAAACACTAGAGCTTCATATCATATGATAGATCTCCTCTTTGTGAACAACTTTGCCTCAAGGAGCGAAGATGTCAATCAAATCGTTCAATTGCAATTCACAAATATGTCAAAAAGCTACTTTTGCGAACTAGTCCCAGGTTTTTTACCCGATCGAAACCAAACCACTGCAGTAATTTTCTCTGGACTCTCTAGATCAATAATTATCAAAAAAAATTGAATTTTGTCCTTTGGTTAGCTATAACTGGCTAAATTAGAAAAGGGGCGTGACCAAAATACCTAAAAGCATATAAAACCTAAACGGAAACTCAAAACTTTATGAAACTTGGTGAAAACATGTAACAGCTGACCCTTAACAACCATGCAAATTTTCATGGAGATCGGACCATAGGTGGCGCTATAACAGTAGAAAAGGTCTCAAAACATAAGATTTACATGGTAAATGGCCTCAAATTGTTTGAAAATGCTCATATATTCACATAAACACTAGATCTTCATATCATTTGATAGATCTCCTCATTCTGAACAACTTCTGGGACCAATGTTGTCAATAAAGCTGTTAATTAAATATTCAAGATTATTTAAAAAAGTTACTTTGGCAAAGTAGTCCAAGGCTTTAAGCTGAAAATTAAATCAATAAAACCACTGAAGTACAATTCTCTAGACTCTGAAGGTCAATAATTATCAAAAACATGTTGATCAATTTTATTTGGACAACTATAAACCAGTAATTTTATAATATGTTCTTTTCATAGTGTACACAAAGGCCTATTAATACAAACAGAAAGCCCACAAATTATCAAAACTGTGTAAAATAATGCCTAATTTCATTCTAAACAAGCATGCAAAATTTAAGAGAGATTGGGCAAAAAACACAACACTATAACAGTTATGTTTAAAAACAGTGTTGTTTGAGTAAATGCAATTTATAACCACTAGATGGCAGCGGAAGACCACTAATGGGCTCATTCAGCAAATTGAAACAGTACTTTTGAGAAGATTTATGAATTCATGCCCAAACAATAAAAAAAAAACACTGTTGCAACGTTTTAAATCTCACTGTTAAAGTTTTCAATTTTCTTCATACAGACTTATCAGTTTTTAAAATTTTGCCACATTATGATTACAGTGAAACCTGAAAATGACATCCAAACTCTTAAAAACTAGTTTAATCATTTAATTTCAGTGCGTGTGTCTGTCTGTCAGCCGATTCTCCAGTTTGGATGTGTTTAACTGTCATCCGTACATCCAGGTTGGCTCAGACCACCTCAGATGCCTTAAATGCTTGAACCCCGTAAATGCTGCTTGCAGCTTTAATTATTATTATTATTCTTCCGCCCTAGAACTGAACGTGCAGCCCAAACCGTAAGGCCTAGAGAGCTGAAATTTGGACAGATCGTAGAGCTCAATTTGGGGAGAACTTATCAAAGTCTCAGCCCAATCGGCCAAACGGGGGCGCTATAGCGCAAAAAACAAAAATTTTGGACGTTTTTGGCCGTGAATCGTAAACCGTTAGCCATAAACTCAAAAACATGGCATCATAGCAATCCTTGGGTTAGCCCGAACAAAAGTGCACGGCGCCTTTTTGGGGTCTACGACGCACCGTTTTCTCGCAAAATCGAGCTATATCCGAAACCTACTTTTGCGAACTAGTCCTAGGATTTTCAACCAATCAGAACCAAACCACTTCAGAAATATTCCCTGGACACTCAATATCAATAATTATCAAAAAAAAGTTGAAATTTCAATTTTTACGCGAAACCGTACGCCAAAAAGCGTCTATAGTAACGTTGGCCAAATGCTATTTTAACTATAACTCTTGAATTAAATGAGATAACTTCACCAAACTTGGTACACATATGTACGAGCTCAATTTTGGGTAAAATAAAAAAAATTGCGCATCTCTGCCACTTGGGGGCGCAATAAGATAGAAAAAACACATAAATGGCTATAACTAGGCAACCGTTGGCTCGATCGACTTGAAAATTGGTATGCAGTGTCTTGGTCTGAAGGGGCACAAGTACCTATGAGGACATTTGCATATCTCAAAAAACATGGCCGCCATTGACCAAACAATTTTAAGCACCTATTTGAAAGGGTTAACGGATGTTGATCGGAACGAAACTCGCTGGGTACGTTCGACTCATGAACCTTAAGGTCTGTAAGAATTTTGAAAGAAATCGGCCACTAGTTGGCGCTAACGAGTTTTATGGCTCTGTAATCACGTGGTGTTTCACATATCAACACAATATGCATATCATTTGATAGATCTCCTCATAATGCACAACTTTGCCTCAAGAACCATTGCTGTCAATCAAATCGTTCAATTGTTATTCACAAATATGTTAAAAACCTACTTTTGCGAACTAGTCCTAGATTTTTTGCCCGATCAGAACCAAACCACTGCAGTAATATTCTGTGGACTCTCTAGATCAATAATTATCAAAAAAATGTTGAATTTTGTCCTTTGGTTAGCTGTAAAGGGGTAATTTAGAAAAAGGGGTGTGGCCAAACATACCCCAAAGCCTATAAAACCTAAACGAAAACTCAAAACTTTATGAAACTAGGTGAAATCATGTAACAGGTGACTCTCAACAAGGCTGCAAAGTTTCATGGAGATTGATCCATAGGTGGCGCTATAACAGTAGAAAAGGTCTCATAACACAAGATTTAGATGGTAAATGGCCTCAAACTGTTTGAAAATGCACATATATTCACTCAAAAACACTAAATCTTCATATCATATGATAGATCTCCTCATTCTGAAAAACTTTGCCTCTGGGACCAATTTTGTCAATAAATCTGTTAATTAAATATTCAAGATTATTTGAAAAAGTTACTTTGGCAAAGTATTCCAAGGCTTTAAGCTGAAAATCAATAAAACCACTGAAGTACAATTCTCTAGACTCAGAAGGTCAATAATTATCAAAAACATGTTGAACAATTGCATTTGGACAACTATAAACCAGTAATTTTATAATATGTTATTTGCATAGTGTACACAAAGGCCTATTAATACAAACAGAAAGCCCACAAATTATCAAAACTGTGTAAAATAATTCATAATTTCATTCTAAACGAGCATGCCATATTTAAGAGATATTGGGCAAAAAAACACTAAGAGTTAAAAGGATTAACACATTGATGTATGAGAAATTGCCATTTATAACCACTAGATGGCAGCGGAAAACCACTAATGGGCTCATTCAGCTAACTTAAACTGTACAGTTGAAAGGATGTAATGCCTAAACAATACAAAAAACACTCTTACAACATTTCAAATCTCATTGAGTTAAAGTTTTCCATTTTGTTCATTCAGACATATCAGTTTTTAAAATTTTGCCACATTATGATTACAGTGAAACCTGAAAATGACATCTAAAATCTTAAAAACGAGTTTAATCATTTAATTTCAGTGTGTGTGTCTGTCTGTTAGCCTATTCTCCATTTTGGATGTGTTTAACGGCCATCCATATATGTCCAGGTTGGCTCTGACCACCTAAGATGCCTTAAGTGCTTGAACCCCGTAAATGCTGCTTGCAGCTTTAATTATTATTATTATTATTATTCTTCCGCCCTAGAACTGAACGTGCAGCCCAAACCGTAAGGCCTAGAAAGCTGAAATTTGGACAGATCGTAGAGCTCATTTTGGGGAGAACTTATCAAAGTCTCAGCCCAATCGGCCAAACGGGGGCGCTATAGCGCAAAAAACTAAAATTTTGGACATTTTTGGCCGTGAATCGTATACTGTTAGCCGTAAACTCAAAAACATGGCATTGTTGCAATCCTTGGGTTAGCCCGGACAAAAGTGCACGGCGCCTTTTTGGGGTCTACGACGCACCGTTTTCTCGCAAAATCGAGCTATATCCGAAACCTACTTTTGCGAACTAGTCCTAGGTTTTTCAACCAATCAGAACCAAACCACTTCATAAATATTCCCTGGACACTCAATATCAATAATTATCAAAAAAAAGTTGAAATTTCAATTCTTACGCGAAACAGTACACCAAAAAGCGTCTATGCTAACGTTAGCCAAATGCTATTTTGACTATAACTCTTGAACAGAATGAGATATCTTCACCAAACTCAGTACACATATGTATGAGTTCAATCTTTGGTCAAATCAAAAAAAATTGCGCATCTCTGCCACTTGGGGGCGCTATAAGATAGAAAAAACACATAAATTGCTATAACTAGGCAACCGTTGGCTCGATCGACTTGAAAATCGGTATGCAGTGCCTTGGTCTGAAAGGGCACAAGCACCTATGAGGACATTTGCATATCTCAAAAAACATGGCCACCATTGGCCAAACAAATTTAAGCACCTATTTGAAAGGGTTAACGGATGTTGATCAGAACGAAACTCTCTGGGTACGTTCGACTCATGAACCTTAAGGTCTGTACGAATTTTGAAAGAAATCGGCCACTAGTTGGCGCTAACGAGTTTTATGGCTCTGTAATCACGTGGTGTTTCACATATCAACACAATATGCATATCATTTGATAGATCTCCTCGTAATGCACAACTTTGCCTCAAGAACCATTGCTGTCAATCAAATCATTCAATTGTTATTTACAAATATGTTAAAAACCTACTTTTGCGAACTAGTCCTAGGTTTTTTGTCCGATCGGAACCAAACCACTGCAGTAATATTCTGTGGACTCTCTAGATCAATAATTATTAAAAAAATGTTGAATTTTGTCCTTTGGTTAGCTGTAAGGGGATAATTTATGAAAAGGGGTGTGGCCAAACATACCCCAAAGCCTATAAAACCTAAACGAAAACTCAAAACTTTATGAGCCTTGGTGAAATCATGTATCAGGTGACTCTTAACAAGCATGCAAAGTTTCATGGAGATCAGACCATAGGTGGCGCTATAACAGTAGAAAAGGTCTCTAAACACAAGATTTATATGGTAAATGGCCCCAAATTGTTTGAAAATGCTCATATATTCACTCAAAAACACTAAATCTTCATATCATATGATAGATCTCCTCATTCTGAACAACTTTGCCTCTGGGACCAATGTTGTCAATAAAGCTGTTAATTAAATATTCAAGATTATTTTAAAAAGTTACTTTGGCATACTTGTGATACGGTTTAAGATGAAAATCAATAAAACCACTGAAGTACAATTCTGTAGACTCTGAAGGTCAATAATTATCAAAAACATGTTGAACAATTGCATTTGGACAACTATAAACCAGTAATTTTATAATATGTTCTTTTCATAGTGTACACAAAGGCCTATTAATACAAACAGAAAGCCCACACATTATCAAAACTGTGTAAAACAATGCATAATTTCATTCTAAACAAGCATGCAAAATTTAAGAGAGATTGGGCAAAAAAAAAAAAAAACACTATAACAGTTATGTTTAAAAACAGTGTTGCTTGAGTAAATGCAATTTATAACCTCTAGATGGCAGTGGAAGACCACTAATGGGCTCATTCAGTTAAGTTGAACAGTACTGTTGAAAGGATTCATGAATTCATCCCAAAACATTAAAAATGTAACTGTTATAACATTTTAAATCTCATTGAGTCAATGTTTTCCATTTTGTTCTTACAGATATATCAGTTTTTACTATTTTGCCACATTGTGATTACAGTTTAACCTGAAAATGACATCTAAACTCTTAAAAAGAGAAGACTTGCAATAAGTTTATTGTCACCTATCACTTATTACAAATACCTATATCTGCAACAAAATGTTTGTGCATGTATATGTGTGTCTTTCTGTGTGTGTGTGTGTGTGTGTGTGTGTGTGCATATGCTTATAAAGTATACATATATTAGTCTAATCATTTACTTTCAGTGTGTGTGTCTGTCTGTTAGCCTGTTCTCCATTTTGGATGTGTTTAACTGTCATCCATGCATCCAGGTTGGCTCAGACCACCTCAGAGGCCTTAATGTGCTTGAACCCCGGTAAATGCTGCTTGCAGCTTTAATTATTATTATTATTATTATTCTTCCGCCTTAAAACTGAACGTGCAGCCCAAACCGTAAGGCCTAGAGAGCTGAAACTTGGTCAGATGGTAGTAGTCTTGCTCGCTACTCAGATACAAAGAACCGGCCCAATCGGCCTAACGGGGGCGCTACAGCGCAAAAAACAAAAATTTTGGACAATTTTGGCCGTAAAGTGTAAACCGTTAGCCATAGACTCAAAAACATGGCATTGTTGCAATCCTTGGGTTAGCCCGAACAAAAGTGCACGGCGCCTTTTTGGGGTCTACGACGCACCGTTTTCTCGCAAAATCGAGCTAAATCCGAAACCTACTTTTGCGAACTAGTCCTAGGATTTTCAACCAATCAGAACCAAACCACTTCATAAATATTCCCTGGACACTCAATATCAATAATTATCAAAAAAAAGTTGAAATTTCAATTCTTACGCGAAACAGTACACCAAAAAGCGTCTATGCTAACGTTAGCCAAATGCTATTTTAACTATAACTCTTGAACGGAATGAGATATCTTCACCAAACTCGGTATACATATGTATAAGCTCAATCTTTGGTCAAATCAAAAATATTGCGCATCTCTGCCACTTGGGGGCGCTATAAGATAGAAAAAACACATAAATGGCTATAACTAGGCAACTGTTGCCTCGATCGACTTGAAAATTGGTATGCAATGTCTCGGTCTGAAGGGGCACAAGTACATATGAGGACATTTGCATATCTAAAAAAAACATGGCCGCCATTGGCCAAACAATTTTAAGCACCTATTTGAAAGGGTTAACGGATGTTGATCGGAACGAAACTCGCTGGGTACGTTCGACTCATGAACCTTAAGGTCTGTAAGAATTTTGAAAGAAATCGGCCACTAGTTGGCGCTAACGAGTTTTATGGCTCTGTAATCACGTGGTGTTTCACATATCAACACAGTATGCATATCATTTGATAGATCTCCTCATAATGCACAACTTTGCCTCAAGAACCATTGCTGTCAATCAAATCATTCAATTGTTATTCACAAATATGTTAAAAACCTACTTTTGCGAACTAGTCCTAGGTTTTTTGTCCGATCGGAACCAAACCACTGCAGTAATATTCTGTGGACTCTCTAGATCAATAATTATTAAAAAAATGTTGAATTTTGTCCTTTGGTCAGCTGTAAAGGGGTAATTTAGAAAAAGGGGTGTGGCCAAACATACCCCAAAGCCTATAAAACCTTAACGAAAACTCAAAACTTTATGAAACTCGGTGAAATCATCTAACTTGTGACTCTTAACAAGCATGCAAAGTTTCATGGAGATCAGACCATAGGTGGCGCTATAACAGTAAAAAAAGGTCTCAAAACACAAGATTTATATGGTAAATGGCCTCAAATTGTTTGTAAATGCTCATATATTCACTCAAAAACACTAAATCTTTATATCATTTGATAAATATCCTCATTCTGAACAACTTTGCCTCTGGGACCAACGTTGTCAATAAAGCTGTTAATTAAACATTCAATATTATTTTAAAAAGGTACTTTGGCAAACTAGTGATCGGGTATAAGATGAAAATCAATAAAACCACTGAAGTACAATTCTCTAGACTCTGAAGGTCAATAATTATCAAAAACATGTTGAACAATTGCATTTAGACAACTATAAACCAGTAATTTTATATTATGTTATTTGCATAGTGTACACAAAGGCCTATTAATACAAACAGAAATCCCACAAATGATCAAAACTGTGTAAAATAATGCATGATTTCATTCTAAACAAGCATGCAAAATTTAAGAGAGATTGGGCAAAAATAAAAAAAAATAACAACACTATAACAGTTATGTTTAGAAACACAGTGTTGTTTCAGTAAATGCAATTTATAACCACTAGATGGCAGCGGAAGACCACTAATGGGCTCATTCAGTTAAAATGAACAGTACTGTAGAAAGGATTCATGAATTCATGCCAAAACATTAATAAATTAACTGTTATAACATGTTACATCTTATTGAATCAATGTTTTCCATTTTGTTCATACAGACACATCATTTTTTACAATTTTGCCACATTGTGATTACAGTGAAACCTGAATGACATCTAAACTCTTAAAAACTAGTTTAATCATTTAATTTCAGTGTGTGTGTGTCTGTCTTTTGGATGTATTTAAATGTCATCCATACATCCTGGTTGGCCGAGACCACCCCAGAGGCACAAAGACCTATTAATACAAACAGAAATCCCACAAATTATCAAAACTGTGTAAAGTAATGCATAATTTCATTCTAAACAAGCATGCAACATTTAAGAGAGATAGGGCAAAAAAACCCAACAACAACACTTTAACAGTTATGTTTAAAAACACAGTGTTGTTTGAGTAAATGCAATTTATAACCACTAGATGGCAGCGGAAGACCACTAATGGGCTCTTTCAGCTAGTACTGTTTTTATGAATTCATGCCAAAACATTAATAAATTAACTGTTATAACATTTTGCATCTCATTGAATTGATGTTTTCCATTTTGTTCATACAGATGTATCAGTTTTAACAATTTTGCCACATTATGATTACAGTTTAATCTGAAAATGACATCTAAACTCTAAAAAAAGAGAAGACTTGCAATAAGCTTATTGTCACCTATCACTTTTTATCAAATACCTATATCTGCCACAAAATGTTTGTGCATGTATATGTGTATCTTTGTGTGTCTTTGTGTGTGTGTGTGTGTGCATATGCTTATAGAGTATACATATATTAGTCTAATCATTTACTTTCAGTGTGTGTGTGTCTGTCTGTTAGCCTGTTCTCCATTTTGGATGTGTTTAACTGTCATCCATACATCCAGGTTGGCTCTGACCACCTCAGAGGCCTTAATGTGCTTGAACCCCGGTAAAATGCTGCTTGCAGCTTTAATTATTAGGGGTTCAAGCACGCAGTGCTGAAACCCTATTGTATTTGTTAGGATTTTTATTATTATTATTATTATTATTATTATTATTATTATTATTATTATTATTCTTCTGCCCTAAAACTGAACGTGCAGCCCAAACCGTAAGGCCTAGAGAGCTGAAATTTGGACAGATCGTAGAGCTCAATTTGGGGAGAACTTATCAAAGTCTCAGCCCAATCGGCCTAATGGGGGCGCTACAGCGCAAAAAGCAAAAATTTTGGACATTTTTGGCCGTAAATCGTATACCGTTAGCCATAGACTCAAAAACATGGCATTGTTGCAATCCTTGGGTTAGCCCGAACAAAAGTGCACGGCGCCTTTTTGGGGTCTACGACGCACCGTTTTCTCGCAAAATCGAGCTATATCCGAAACCTACTTTTGCGAACTAGTCCTAGGATTTTCAACCAATCAGAACCAAACCACTTCATAAATATTCCCTGGACACTCAATATCAATAATTATCAAAAAAAAGTTGAAATTTCAATTCTTACGCGAAACAGTACGCCAAAAAGCGTCTATGCTAACGTTAGCCAAATACTATTTTGACTATAACTCTTGAACGGAATGAGATATCTTCACCAAACTCGGTACACATATGTATGAGCTCAATCTTTGGTCAAATCAAAAAAATTGCGCATCTCTGCCACTTGGGGGCGCTATAAGATAGAAAAAACACATAAATTGCTATAACTAGGCAACCGTTGGCTCGATCAACTTGAAAATCGGTATGCAGTGTCTTGGTCTGAAGGGGCACTAGTACTTATGAGGACATTTGCATATCTCAAAAAAAATGGCCGTCATTGGCCAAACAAATTTAAGCACCTATTTGAAAGGGTTAACGGATGTTGATCGGAGCGAAACTCGCTGGGTACGTTCGACTCATGAACCTTAAGGTCTGTAAGAATTTTGAAAGAAATCGGCCACTAGTTGGCGCTAACGAGTTTTATGGCTCTGTAATCACGTGGTGTTTCACATATCAACACAATATGCATATCATTTGATAGATCTCCTCGTAATGCACAACTTTGCCTCAAGAACCATTGCTGTCAATCAAATCGTTCAATTGTTATTCACAAATATGTTAAAAACCTACTTTTGCGAACTAGTCCTAGGTTTTTTGCCCGATCGGAACCAAACCACTGCAGTAATATTCTGTGGACTCTCTAGATCAATAATTATTAAAAAAATGTTGAATTTTGTCCTTTGGTTAGCTGTAACCGGGTAATTTAGAAAAAGGGGTGTGGCCAAACATACCCCAAAGCCTATAAAACCTAAAGGAAAACTCAAAACTGTATGAAACTCAGTGAAATCATGTATCAGGTGACTCTTAACAAGCATGCAAAGTTTCATGGAGATCAGACCATAGGTGGCGCTATAACTGTAGAAAAGGTCTCAAAACACAAGATTTATATGGTAAATGGCCCCAAATTGTTTGAAAATGCTCATATATTCACTCAAAAACACTAAATCTTCATATCATATGATAGATCTCCTCATTCTGAACAACTTTGCCTCTGGGACCAATGTTGTCAATAAAGCTGTTAATTAAATATTCAAGATTATTTTAAAAAGTTACTTTGGCATACTTGTGATACGGTTTAAGATGAAAATCAATAAAACCACTGAAGTACAATTCTGTAGACTCTGAAGGTCAATAATTATCAAAAACATGTTGAACAATTGCATTTGGACAACTATAAACCAGTAATTTTATAATATGTTCTTTTCATAGTGTACACAAAGGCCTATTAATACAAACAGAAAGCCCACACATTATCAAAACTGTGTAAAACAATGCATAATTTCATTCTAAACAAGCATGCAAAATTTAAGAGAGATTGGGCAAAAAAAAAAAAAAAAAAACACTATAACAGTTATGTTTAAAAACAGTGTTGCTTGAGTAAATGCAATTTATAACCTCTAGATGGCAGTGGAAGACCACTAATGGGCTCATTCAGTTAAGTTGAACAGTACTGTTGAAAGGATTCATGAATTCATCCCAAAACATTAAAAATGTAACTGTTATAACATTTTAAATCTCATTGAGTCAATGTTTTCCATTTTGTTCTTACAGATATATCAGTTTTTACTATTTTGCCACATTGTGATTACAGTTTAACCTGAAAATGACATCTAAACTCTTAAAAAGAGAAGACTTGCAATAAGTTTATTGTCACCTATCACTTATTTCAAATACCTATATCTGCAACAAAATGTTTGTGCATGTATATGTGTGTCTTTCTGTGTGTGTATGTGTGCATATGCTTATAGATTATACATATATTAGTCTAATCATTTACTTTCAGTGTGTGTGTCTGTCTGTTAACCTGTTCTCCATTTTGGATGTGTTTAAATGTCATCCATGCATCCAGGTTGGCTCAGACCACCTCAGAGGCCTTA
The DNA here is from genome assembly GCF_023724105.1 of Carassius gibelio. Classification (NCBI taxonomy): domain Eukaryota; kingdom Metazoa; phylum Chordata; class Actinopteri; order Cypriniformes; family Cyprinidae; genus Carassius; species Carassius gibelio. The sequence goes on from NC_068371.1 coordinate 18,531,700, forward strand.
ATGTGCTTGAACCCCGGTAAATGCTGCTTGCAGCTTTAATTATTATTATTCTTCCGCCTTAAAACTGAACGTGCAGCCCAAACCGTAAGGCCTAGAGAGCTGAAACTTGGTCAGATGGTAGTAGTCTTGCTCGCTACTCAGATACAAAGAACCGGCCCAATCGGCCTAACGGGGGCGCTACAGCGCAAAAAACAAAAATTTTGGACAATTTTGGCCGTAAAGTGTAAACCGTTAGCCATAGACTCAAAAACATGGCATTGTTGCAATCCTTGGGTTAGCCCGAACAAAAGTGCACGGCGCCTTTTTGGGGTCTACGACGCACCGTTTTCTCGCAAAATCGAGCTAAATCCGAAACCTACTTTTGCGAACTAGTCCTAGGATTTTCAACCAATCAGAACCAAACCACTTCATAAATATTCCCTGGACACTCAATATCAATAATTATCAAAAAAAAGTTGAAATTTCAATTCTTACGCGAAACAGTACACCAAAAAGCGTCTATGCTAACGTTAGCCAAATGCTATTTTAACTATAACTCTTGAACGGAATGAGATATCTTCACCAAACTCGGTATACATATGTATAAGCTCAATCTTTGGTCAAATCAAAAATATTGCGCATCTCTGCCACTTGGGGGCGCTATAAGATAGGAAAAACACATAAATGGCTATAACTAGGCAACTGTTGCCTCGATCGACTTGAAAATTGGTATGCAATGTCTCGGTCTGAAGGGGCACAAGTACATATGAGGACATTTGCATATCTAAAAAAAACATGGCCGCCATTGGCCAAACAATTTTAAGCACCTATTTGAAAGGGTTAACGGATGTTGATCGGAACGAAACTCGCTGGGTACGTTCGACTCATGAACCTTAAGGTCTGTAAGAATTTTGAAAGAAATCGGCCACTAGTTGGCGCTAACGAGTTTTATGGCTCTGTAATCACGTGGTGTTTCACATATCAACACAGTATGCATATCATTTGATAGATCTCCTCATAATGCACAACTTTGCCTCAAGAACCATTGCTGTCAATCAAATCATTCAATTGTTATTCACAAATATGTTAAAAACCTACTTTTGCGAACTAGTCCTAGGTTTTTTGTCCGATCGGAACCAAACCACTGCAGTAATATTCTGTGGACTCTCTAGATCAATAATTATTAAAAAAATGTTGAATTTTGTCCTTTGGTCAGCTGTAAAGGGGTAATTTAGAAAAAGGGGTGTGGCCAAACATACCCCAAAGCCTATAAAACCTTAACGAAAACTCAAAACTTTATGAAACTCGGTGAAATCATCTAACTTGTGACTCTTAACAAGCATGCAAAGTTTCATGGAGATCAGGCCATAGGTGGCGCTATAACAGTAGAAAAGGTCTCAAAACACAAGATTTATATGGTAAATGGCCTCAAATTGTTTGTAAATGCTCATATATTCACTCAAAAACACTAAATCTTTATATCATTTGATAAATATCCTCATTCTGAACAACTTTGCCTCTGGGACCAACGTTGTCAATAAAGCTGTTAATTAAACATTCAAGATTATTTTAAAAAGGTACTTTGGCAAACTAGTGATCGGGTATAAGATGAAAATCAATAAAACCACTGAAGTACAATTCTCTAGACTCTGAAGGTCAATAATTATCAAAAACATGTTGAACAATTGCATTTAGACAACTATAAACCAGTAATTTTATATTATGTTATTTGCATAGTGTACACAAAGGCCTATTAATACAAACAGAAATCCCACAAATGATCAAAACTGTCTAAAATAATGCATGATTTCATTCTAAACAAGCATGCAAAATTTAAGAGAGATTGGGCAAAAATAAAAAAAATAACAACACTATAACAGTTATGTTTAGAAACACAGTGTTGTTTCAGTAAATGCAATTTATAACCACTAGATGGCAGCGGAAGACCACTAATGGGCTCATTCAGTTAAAATGAACAGTACTGTAGAAAGGATTCATGAATTCATGCCAAAACATTAATAAATTAACTGTTATAACATGTTACATCTTATTGAATCAATGTTTTCCATTTTGTTCATACAGACACATCATTTTTTACAATTTTGCCACATTGTGATTACAGTGAAACCTGAATGACATCTAAACTCTTAAAAACTAGTTTAATCATTTAATTTCAGTGTGTGTGTGTCTGTCTTTTGGATGTATTTAAATGTCATCCATACATCCTGGTTGGCCGAGACCACCCCAGAGGCACAAAGACCTATTAATACAAACAGAAATCCCACAAATTATCAAAACTGTGTAAAGTAATGCATAATTTCATTCTAAACAAGCATGCAACATTTAAGAGAGATAGGGCAAAAAAACCCAACAACAACACTTTAACAGTTATGTTTAAAAACACAGTGTTGTTTGAGTAAATGCAATTTATAACCACTAGATGGCAGCGGAAGACCACTAATGGGCTCTTTCAGCTAGTACTGTTTTTATTTATTCATGCCAAAACATTAATAAATTAACTGTTATAACATTTTGTATCTCATTGAATTGATGTTTTCCATTTTGTTCATACAGATGTATCAGTTTTAACAATTTTGCCACATTATGATTACAGTTTAATCTGAAAATGACATTTAAACTCTAAAAAAGAGAAGACTTGCAATAAGTTTATTGTCACCTATCACTAATTTCAAATACCTATATCTGCAACAAAATGTTTGTGCATGTATATGTGTATCTTTGTGTGTCTTTGTGTGTGTTATTCTTCCGCCTTAAAACTGAACGTGCAGCCCAAACCGTAAGGCCTAGAGAGCTGAAACTTGGTCAGATCGTAGTAGTCTTGCTCGCTACTCAGATACAAAGAACCGGCCCAATCGGCCTAACGGGGGCGCTACAGCGCAAAAAACAAAAATTTTGGACATTTTTGGCCGTAAAGTGTAAACCGTTAGCCGTAGACTCAAAAACATGGCATTGTTGCAATCCTTGGGTTAGCCCGAACAAAAGTGCACGGCGCCTTTTTGGGGTCTACGACGCACCGTTTTCTCGCAAAATCGAGCTATATCCGAAACCTACTTTTGCGAACTAGTCCTAGGATTTTCAACCAATCAGAACCAAACCACTTCATAAATATTCCCTGGACACTCAATATCAATAATTATCAAAAAAAAGTTGAAATTTCAATTCATACGCGAAACAGTACACCAAAAAGCGACTATGCTAACGTTAGCCAAATGCTATTTTAGCTATAACTCTTGAACGGAATGAGATATCTTCACCAAACTCGGTATACATATGTATGAGCTCAATCTTTGGTCAAATGAAAAAAATTGCGCATCTCTGCCACTTGGGGGCGCAATAAGATTTAAAAAACACATAAATGGCTATAACTAGGCACCCGTTGGCTCGATCGACTTGAAAATTGGTATGCAGTGTCTTGGTCTGAAGGGGCACAAGTACCTATGAGGACATTTGCATATCTCAAAAAACATGGCCGCCATTGGCCAAACAAATTTAAGCACCTATTTGAAAGGGTTAACGGATGTTGATCGGAACGAAACTCGCTGGGTACGTTCGACTCATGAACCTCAAGGTCTGTAAGAATTTTGAAAGAAAACGGCCACTAGTTGGCGCTAACGAGTTTTATGGCTCTGTAATCACGTGGTGTTTCACATATCAACACAATATGCATATCATTTGATAGATCTCCTCATAATGCACAACTTTGCCTCAAGAACCATAGCTGTCAATCAAATCGTTCAATTGTTATTCACAAATATGTTAAAAACCTACTTTTGCGAACTAGTCCTAGGTTTTTTGTCCGATCGGAACCAAACCACTGCAGTAATATTCTGTGGACTCTGTAGATCAATAATTATTAAAAAAATGTTGAATTTTGTCCTTTGGTTAGCTGTAAGGGGGTAATATAGAAAAAGGGGTGTGGCCAAACATACCCCAAAGCCTATAAAACCTAAACGAAAACTCAAAACTTTATGAAACTCACTGAAATCATGTAACAGGTGACTCTTAACAAGCATGCAAAGTTTCATGGAGATCAGACCATAGGTGGCGCTATAACAGTAGAAAAGGTCTCAAAACACAAGATTTATATGGTAAATGGCCTCAAATTTCATATATTCACTCAAAAACACTAAATCTTCATATCATATGATAAATCTCCTCATTCTGAACAACTTTGCCTCTGGGACCAATGTTGTCAATAAAGCTGTTAATTAAATATTCAAGATTATTTAAAAAAGTTACTTTGGCATACTTGTGATAGGGTTTAAGATGAAAATCAATAAAACCACTGAAGTACAATTCTCTAGACTCTGAAGGTCAATAATTATCAAAAACATGTTGAACAATTGCATTTGGGCAACTATAAACCAATAATTTTATAATATGTTATTTGCATAGTGTACACAAAGGCCTACTTATACAAACAGAAAGCCCACAAATTATCAAAACTGTGTAAAATAATGCATGATTTCATTCTAAACAAGCATGCAAAATTTAAGAGAGATTGGGCAAAAAAAATTACAACACTATAACAGTTATGTTTTAAAACACAGTGTTGTTTGAGTAAATGCAATTTATAACCACTAGATGGCAGCGGAAGACCACTAATGGGCTCATTCAGCTAGTTAAACAGTACTGTTTTCATGAATTCATGCCAAAACATTAATAAATTAACTGTTATAACATTTTAAATCTCATTGAATTGATGTTTTCCATTTTGTTCATACAGATGTATCAGTTTTTACAATTTTGCCACATTATGATTACAGTTTAACCTGAAAATTACATCTAAACTCTAAAAAAGAGAAGACTTGCAATAAGTTTATTGTCACCTATCACTTATTTCAAATACCTATATCTTCAACAAAATGTGTGTCCATGTACATGTGTGTCTTTGTGTGTATGTGTGTGTGTGTGTGTGCATATGCTTATAGAGTATACATATATTAGTCTAATCAGTTACTTTCAGTGTGTGTGTCTGTCTGTTAGCCTGTTCTCCATTTTGAATGTGTTTAAATGTCATCCAAACATCCAGGTTGGCTCTGACCACCTCAGATGCCTTAAATGCTTGAACCCCGGTAAAATGCTGCTTGCAGCTTTAATTAGGGGTTCAAGCACGCAGTGCTGAAACCCTATTGTATTTGTTAGGATTTTTATTATTATTATTAGGGGTTCAAGCACGCAGTGCTGAAACCCTATTGTAATTGTTAGGATTTTTATTATTATTATTATTATTCTTCCGCCTTAAAACTGAACGGGCAGCCCAAACCGTAAGGCCTAGAGAGCTGAAACTTGGTCAAAAGGTAGTAGTCTTGCTCGCTACTCAGATACAAAGATCCAGCCCATTCGGCCAGTGGGGGGCGCTACAGCGATCAAAAATGCGTTTTTGCTAATAGCTCCTAAACCGCTTGTCGTAGACTCAAAAATTTAACATTTCTGGAATCCTTGGGTCAAGCGAAATTAAAAACGGTCACTCTGATTTGGGGTCTAGGAGGCCTCGTTTTTTCGCAAACTTGAAGTATGTCCAAAACCTACTTTTGCAAACTAGTCCTAGGTTTTTCACCCAATCGGAACCAAACTACTGCAGAAGTTTTCTCTGGACAGTGAATATCAATAATTATCAAAAAAAAGTTGCAATTTCGACTCACTGTTGTAATGGGCTGCCAAAACGTTTGAAAGTCGAGGACCAATTTTACGCAACAGGCTATAACTTGTGAATGAAATGAGATATCTTAACCAAACTTGCTGGACATTTGTAAGAGCAAAAACTTTGGTCAAATAAAAAAAAAATCCACACCTCTGCCACTTGGGGGCGCTATAAGATAGAAAAAACACATAAATGGCTATAACTAGGCAACCGTTGGCTCGATCGACTTGAAAATTGGTATGCAATGTCTTGGTCTGAAGGGGCACAAGTACCTATGAGGACATTCGCGTATCTCAAAAAACATGGCCGCCATTGGCCAAAGAAGTTTGAGCACCTATTTAACAAGGTTAACGGATGTCAATCGGAACGAAACTCGGTGGGCATGTTCGACTCATGAACCTTAAGGTCTGTAAGAATTTTGAAAGAAATCGGCCACTAGTTGGCGCTAACGAGTTTTATGGCTCTGTAATCACGTGGTGTTTCACATATCAACACAATATGCATATCATTTGATAGATCTCCTCATAATGCACAACTTTGCCTCAAGAACCATTGCTGTCAATCAAATCGTTCAATTGTTATTCACAAATATGTTAAAAACCTACTTTTGCGAACTAGTCCTAGGTTTTTTGCCCGATCGGAACCAAACCACTGCAGTAATATTCTGTGGACTCTCTAGATCAATAATTATTAAAAAAATGTTGAATTTTGTCCTTTGGTTAGCTGTAACGGGGTAATTTAGAAAAAGGGGTGTGGCCAAACATACCCCAAAGCCTATAAAACCTAAAGGAAAACTCAAAACTTTATGAAACTCAGTGAAATCATGTAACAGGTGACTCTTAACAAGCATGCAAAGTTTCATGGAGATCAGACCATAGGTGGCGCTATAATAGTAGAAAAGGTCTCAAAACACAAGATTTATATGGTAAATGGCCGCAAATTGTTTGAAAATGTTCATATATTCACTCAAAAACACTAAATCTTCATATCATATGATAAATCTCCTCATTCTGAACAACTTTGCCTCTGGGACCAATGTTGTCAATATAGCTGTTAATTAAATATTAAAGATTATTTAAAAAAGTTACTTTGGCATACTTGTGATAGGGTTTAAGATGAAAATCAATAAAACCACTGAAGTACAATTCTCTAGACTCTGAAGGTCAATAATTATCAAAAACATGTTGAACAATTGCATTTGGGCAACTATAAACCAGTAATTTTATAATATGTTATTTGCATAGTGTACACAAAGGCCTATTAATACAAACAGAAAGCCCACAAATTATCAAAACTGTGTAAAATAATGCATATTTCGTTCTAAACAAGCATGCAAAATTTAAGAGAGATTGGGCAAAAAAAAAAAAACAAGACTATAACAGTTATGTTTAAAAACACAGTGCTGTTTCAGTAAATGCAATTTATAACCACTAGATGGCAGCGGAAGACCACTAATGGGCTCATTCAGTTAAGTTGAACAGTACTGTAGAAAGGATTCATGAATTCTTGCCAAAACATTAATAAATTAACTGTTATAACATGTTAAATCTTGTTGAATCAATGTTTTCCATTTTGTTCATACAGACACATCATTTTTTACAATTTTGCCACATTGTGATTACAGTGAAACCTGAATGACATCTAAACTCTTAAAAACTAGTTTAATCATTTAATTTCAGTGTGTGTGTGTCTGTCATTTGGATGTATTTAAATGTCATCCATACATCCTGGTTGGCCGAGACCACCCCAGAGGCACAAAGGCCTATTAATACAAACAGAAATCCCACAAATTATCAAAACTGTGTAAGGTAATGCATAATTCCATTCTAAACAAGCATGCAAAATTTAAGAGAGATAGGGCAAAAAACAACAACAACAACACTTTAACAGTTATGTTTAAAAACACAGTGTTGTTTGAGTAACTGCAACTTATAACCACTAGATGGCAGTGGAAGACCACTAATGGGCTCATTCAGCTAGTACTGTTTTTATGAATTCATGCCAAAACATTAATAAATTAACTGTTATAACATTTTAAATCTCATTGAAATTGATGTTTTCCATTTTGTTCATACAGATGTATCAGTTTTAACAATTTTGCCACATTAGGATTACAGTTTAACCTGAAAATGACATCTAAACTCTAAAAAAGAGAAGACTTGCAATAAGTTTATTGTCACCTATCACTTATTTCAAATACCTATATCTGCAACAAAATGTTTGTGCATGTATATGTGTATCTTTGTGTGTGTGTGTGTGTGTGTGTGTGTGTGTGTGTGTGTGCATATGCTTATAGAGTATACATATATTAGTCTAATCATTTACTTTCAGTGTGTGTGTCTGTCTGTTAGCCTGTTCTCCGTTTTGGATGTGTTTAACTGTCATACATGCATCCAGGCTGGCTCTGACCACCTCAGAGGCCTTAATGTGCTTGAACCCCGGTAAAATGCTGCTTGCAGCTTTAATTATTATTATTCTTCTGCCCTAGAACTGAACGTGCAGCCCAAACCGTAAGGCCTAGAGAGCTGAAATTTGGACAGATCGTAGAGCTCAATTTGGGGAGAACTTATCAAAGTCTCAGCCCAATCGGCCTAACGGGGGCGCTACAGCAAAAAAAAACAAAAATTTTGGACATTTTTGGCCGTAAATCGTATACCGTTAGCCGTAGACTCAAAAACATGGCATTGTTGCAATCCTTGGGTTAGCCCGAACAAAAGTGTATGGCGCCTTTTTGGGGTCTACGATGCACCGTTTTCTCGCAAAATCGAGCTATATCCGAAACCTACTTTTGCGAACTAGTCCTAGGATTTTCAACCAATCAGAACCAAACCACTTCATAAATATTCCCTGGACACTCAATATCAATAATTATCAAAAAAAGTTGAAATTTCAATTCATACGCGAAACAGTACACCAAAAAGCGTCTATGCTAACGTTAGCCAAATGCTATTTTAACTATAACTCTTGAACGGAATGAGATATCTTCACCAAACTCGGTACACATATGTATGAGCTCAATCTTTGGTCAAATCAAAAAAATTGCGCATCTCTGCCACTTGGGGGCGCTATAAGATAGAAAAAACACATAAATGGCTATAACTAGGCAACCGTTGGCTCGATCGACTTGAAAATTGGTATGCAATGTCTTGGTCTGAAGGGGCACAAGTACCTATGAGGACATTTGCATATCTCAAAAAAACATGGCCGCCATTGGCCAAACAATTTTAAGCACCTATTTGAAAGGGTTAACGGATGTTGATCGGAACGAAACTCGCTGGGTACGTTCGACTCATGAACCTTAAGGTCTGTAAGAATTTTGAAAGAAATCGGCCACTAGTTGGCGCTAACAAGTTTTATGGCTCTGTAATCACGTGGTGTTTCACATATCAACACAATATGCATATCATTTGATAGATCTCCTCATAATGCACAACTTTGCCTCAAGAACCATTGCTGTCAATCAAATCGTTCAATTGTTATTCACAAATATGTTAAAAACCTACTTTTGCGAACTAGTCCTAGGTTTTTTGTCCGATCGGAACCAAACCACTGCAGTGATATTCTGTGGACTCTGTAGATCAATAATTATTAAAAAAATGTTGAATTTTGTCCTTTGGTTAGCTGTAAAGGGGTAATATAGAAAAAGGGGTGTGGCCAAACATACCCCAAAGCCTATAAAACCTAAACGAAAACTCAGTGAAATCATGTAACAGGTGACTCTTAACAAGCATGCAAAGTTTCATGGAGATCAGACCATAGGTGGCGCTATAACAGTAGAAAACACAAGATTTATATGGTAAATGGCCTCAAATTGTTTGAAAATGTTCATATATTCACTCAAAAACACTAGATCTTCATATCATATGATAAATCTCCTCATTCTGAACAACTTTGCCTCTGGGACCAATGTTGTCAATAAAGCTGTTAATTAAATATTCAAGATTATTTAAAAAAGTTACTTTGGCATACTTGTGATACGGTTTAAGATGAAAATCAATAAAACCACTGAAGTACAATTCTCTAGACTCTGAAGGTCAATAATTATCAAAAACATGTTGAACAATTGCATTTGGGCAACTATAAACCAATAATTTTATAATATGTTATTTGCATAGTGTACACAAAGGCCTATTAATACAAACAGAAAGCCCACAAATTATCAAAACTGTGTAAAATAACAACAAAAACAAGCATGCAAAATTTAAGAGAGATTGGGCAAAAAAAATAACAACACTATAACAGTTATGTTTAAAACCAGGGTTGTTTGAGTAAATGCAATTTATAACCACTAGATGGCAGCGGAAGACCACTAATGGGCTCATTCAGCTAAGTTGAACAGCACTGTTTTCATGAATTCTTGCCAAAACATTAATAAATTAACTGTTATAACATTTTAAATCTTACTGAATCAATGTTTTCCATTTTGTTCATACAGATGTATCAGTTTTTACAATTTTGCCACATTATGATTACAGTTTAACCTGAAAATGACATCTAAACTCTAAAAAAGAGAAGACTTGCAATAAGTTTATTGTCACCTATCACTTATTTCAAATACCTATATCTGCAACAAAATGTGTGTCCATGTATATGTGTGTCTTTGTGTGTGTGTGTGTGTGTGTGTGTGTGCATATGCTTATAGAGTATACATATATTAGTCTAATCATTTGCTGTCAGTGTGTGTGTCTGTCTGTTAGCCTGTTCTCCATTTTGGATGTGTTTAAATGTCATCCAAACATCCAGGTTGGCTCTGACCACCTCAGAGGCCTTAATGTGCTTGAACCCCGGTAAAATGCTGCTTGCAGCTTTAATTAGGGGTTCAAGCACGCAGTGCTGAAACCCTATTGTAATTGTTAAGATTTTTATTATTATTATTATTTTTCCGCCTTAAAACTGAACGTGCAGCCCAAACCGTAAGGCCTAGAGAGCTGAAACTTGGTCAGATGGTAGTAGTCCTGCTCGCTACTCAGATACAAAAAACCGGCCCAATCGGCCTAATGGGGGCGCTACTGCGCAAAAAACTAAAATTTTTGACATTTTTGGCCGCAGATCGTAAACCGTTAGCCGTAGACTCAAAAACATGGCATCGTTGCAAACCTTGGGTTAGTCCGAACAAAAGTGCACAACTGCATTTTTTGCTCTACGAGGCACCGTTTTCGCGCAAAATCGAGCTATATCCGAAACCTACTTTTGCGAACTAGTCCTAGGATTTTCAACCAATCAGAACCAAACCACTTCAGAAATATTCCCTGGACACTCAATATCAATAATTATCAAAAAAAAGTTGAAATTTCAATTCTTACGCGAAACAGTATGCCAAAAAGCGTCTATGCTGACGTTAGCCAAATGCTATTTTAACTATAACTCTTGAACGGAATGAGATATCTTCACCAAACTCGGTACACATATGTATGAGCTCAATCTTTGGTCAAATCAAAAAAATTGCTCATCTCTGCCACTTGGGGGCGCAATAAGATAGAAAAAACACATAAATGGCTATAACTAGGCAACCGTTGGCTCGATCGACTTGAAAATTGGTATGCAATGTCTTGGTCTGAAGGGGCACAAGTACATATGAGGACATTTGCATATCTAAAAAAAACATGGCCGCCATTGGCCAAACAATTTTAAGCACCTATTTGAAAGGGTTAACGGATGTTGATCGGAACGAAACTCGCTGGGTACGTTCGACTCATGAACCTTAAGGTCTGTAAGAATTTTGAAAGAAATCGGCCACTAGTTGGCGCTAACGAGTTTTATGGCTCTGTAATCACGTGGTGTTTCACATATCAACACAATATGCATATCATTTGATAGATCTCCTCATAATGCACAACTTTGCCTCAAGAACCATTGCTGTCAATCAAATCGTTCAATTGTTATTCACAAATATGTTAAAAAGCTACTTTTGCGAACTAGTCCTAGGTTTTTTGTCCGATCGGAACCAAACCACTGCAGTAATATTCTGTGGACTCTCTAGATCAATAATTATTAAAAAAATGTTGAATTTTGTCCTTTGGTTAGCTGTAACGGGGTAATTTATAAAAAGGGGTGTGGCCAAACATACCCCAAAGCCTATAAAACCTAAAGGAAAACTCAAAACTTTATGAAACTCAGTGAAATCATGTAACAGGTGACTCTTAACAAGCATGCAAAGTTTCATGGAGATCAGACTATAGGTGGCGCTATAACAGTAGAAAAGGTCTCAAAACACAAGATGTATATGGTAAATGGCCTCAAATTGTTTGAAAATGTTCATATATTCACTCAAAAACACTAAATCTTCATATCATATGATAAATCTCCTCATTCTGAACAACTTTGCCTCTGGGACCAATGTTGTCAATAAAGCTGTTAATTAAATATTCAAGCTTATTTAAAAAAAGTTACTTTGGCATACTTGTGATACGGTTTAAGATGAAAATCAATAAAACTACTGAAGTACAATTCTCTAGACTCTGAAGGTCAATAATTATCAAAAACATGTTGAACAATTGCATTTAGACAACTATAAACCAGTAATTTTATTATATGTTATTTGCATAGTGTACACAAAGGCCTATTAATACAATCAGAAAGCCCACAAATTATAAAAACTGTGTAAAATAATGCATAATTTCATTCTAAACAAGCATGCAAAATTTAAGAGAGATTGGGCAAAAAAAAAAAAAAAACACTATAACAGTTATGTTTAAAAACACAGTGTTGTTGGAGTAAATGCAATTTATAACCACTAGATGGCAGCGGAAGACCACTAATGGGCTCATTCAGTAAAGTTGAACAGTACTGTTGAAAGGATTCATGAATTCATGCCAAAACATTAAAAAATGAACTGTTATAACATTTTAAATCTCATTGAGTCAATGTTTTCCATTTTGTTCATACAGATATATCAGTTTTTAAAATTTTGCCACATTATGATTACAGTTTAACCTGAAAATGACATCTAAACTCTTAAAAAGAGAAGACTTGCAATAAGTTTATTATCACCTATCACTTATTTCAAATACCTATATCTGCAACAAAATGTTTGTGCATGTATATGTGTGTCTTTGTGTGTGTGTGTGTGTGTGTGTGCATATGCTTATAGAGTATTAATATATTAGTCTAATCATTTATTTTCAGTGTGTGTGTCTGTCTGTTAGCCTGTTCTCCATTTTGGATGTGTTTAACTGTCATCCATGCATCCAGGTTGGCTCTGACCACCTCAGAGGCCTTAATGTGCTTGAACCCCGGTAAAATGCTGCTTGCAGCTTTAATTATTATTATTAGGGGTTCAAGCACGCAGTGCTGAAACCCTATTGTAATTGTTAGGATTTTTAGGGGTTCAAGCACGCAGTGCTGAAACCCTATTGTAATTGTTAGGATTTTTATTATTATTAGGGGTTCAAGCACGCAGTGCTGAAACCCTATTGTAATTGTTAGGATTTTTATTATTATTATTATTAGGGGTTCAAGCACGCAGTGCTGAAACCCTATTGTAATTGTTAAGATTTTTATTATTATTATTATTTTTCCGCCTTAAAACTGAACGTGCAGCCCAAACCGTAAGGCCTAGAGAGCTGAAACTTGGTCAGATGGTAGTAGTCTTGCTCGCTACTCAGATACAAAGAACCGGCCCAATCGGCCTAACGGGGGCGCTACAGCGCAAAAAACTAAAATTTTTGACATTTTTGGCCGCAGGTCGTAAACCGTTAGCCGTAGACTCAAAAACATGGCATCATTGCAATCCTTGGGTTAGCCCAAACAAAAGTGCACAGCGCCTTTTTTTGCTCTACGACGCACCGTTTTCTCGCAAAATCGAGCTATATCCGAAACCTACTTTTGCGAACTAGTCCTAGGATTTTCAACCAATCGGAACGAAACCACTGCAGAAATATTCCCTGGACACTCAATATAAATAATTATCAAAAAAAAGTTGAAATTTCGATTCTTACGCGAAACAGTACGCCAAAAAGCGTCTATGCTAACGTTAGCCAAATGTTATTTTGACTATAACTCTTGAACGGAATGAGATATCTTGACCAAACTTGGTACACATATGTATGAGCTCAATCTTTGGTCAAATAAAAAAAAATTGCGCATCTCTGCCACTTGGGGGCGCAATAAGATTTAAAAAACACATAAATGGCTATAACTAGGCAACCGTTGGCTCGATCGACTTGAAAATTGGTATGCAGTGTCTTGGTCTGAAGGGGCACAAGTACCTATGAGGACATTTGCATATCTCAAAAAACATGGCTGCCATTGGCCAAACAATTTTAAGCACCTATTTGAAAGGGTTAACGGATGTTGTTCGGAACGAAACTCGCTGGGTACGTTCGACTCATGAACCTTAAGGTCTGTAAGAATTTTGAAAGAAATCGGCCACTAGTTGGCGCTAACGAGTTTTATGGCTCTGTAATCACGTGGTGTTTCACATATCAACACAATATGCATATCATTTGATAGATCTCCTCGTAATGCACAACTTTGCCTCAAGAACCATTGCTGTCAATCAAATCGTTCAATTGTTATTCACAAATATGTTAAAAAACTACTTTTGCGAACTAGTCCTAGGTTTTTTGTCCGATCGGAACCAAACCACTGCAGTAATATTCTGTGGACTGTCTAGATCAATAATTATCAAAAAAATGTTCAATTTTGTACTTTGGTTAGCGTTAAATGGGTAATTAAGAAAAGGGGTGTGGCCAAACATACCCCAAAGCCTATAAAACCTAAACGAAAACTCAAAACTTTATGAAACATGGTGAGAACATGTAACAGGTAACTCTTAACAAGCATGCAAAGTTTCATGGAGATCGCACCATAGGTGGCGCTATAACAGTAGAAAAGGTCTCAAAACACAAGATTTATATGGTAAATGGCCTCAAATTGTTTGAAAATGCTCATATATTCACTCAAAAACACTAGATCTTCATATCATATGATAGATCTCCTCATTCTGAACAACTTTGCCTCTGGGACCAATGTTGTCAATAAAGCTGTTAATTAAATATTCAAGATTATTTCAAAAAGTTACTTTGGCAAACTAGTGATAGGGTATAAGCTGAAAATCAATAAAACCACTGAAGTACAATTCTCTAGACTCTGAAGGTCAATAATTATCAAAAACATGTTGAACAGTTGCATTTGGACAACTATAAACCAGTAATTTTATAATATGTTATTTGCATAGTGTACACTAAGGCCTATTAATACAAACAGAAAGCCCACAAATTATCAAAACTGTGTAAAATAATGCATAATTTCATTCTAAACAAGCATGCAAAATTTAAGAGAGATTGGTCAAAAAAAATAACAACACTATAACAGTTATATTTAAAAACACAGTGTTGCTTGAGTAAATGCAATTTAGAACCACTAGATGGCAGCGGGAGACCACTAATGGGCTCATTCAGCAAAGTTGAACAGTACTGTTGAAAGGATTCATTAATTCATGCCAAAACATAAAAAAAATTAACTGTTATAACATTTTAAATCTCATTGAGTCAATGTTTTCCATTTTGTTCATACAGATATATCAGTTTTTACAATTTTGCCACATTGTGATTACAGTTTAACCTGAAAATGACATCTAAACTGTTAAAAACTAGTTTAATCATTTAATTTCAGTGTTTGTGTCTGTCTGCCAGCCTATTCTTCATTTTGGATGTCTTTAACTGTCATCCATGCATCCAGGTTAGCCAAGACCACCTCAGAGGCCTTAAATGCTTGAACCCCGTAAAATGCTGCTTGCAGCTTTAATTATTATTATTCTTCCGCCTTAAAACTGAACGTGCAGCCCAAACCGTAAGGCCTAGAGAGCTGAAACTTGGTCAGATCGTAGTAGTCTTGCTCGCTACTCAGATACAAAGAACCGGCCCAATCGGCCTAACGGGGGCGCTACAGCGCAAAAAACAAAAATTTTGGACATTTTTGGCCGTAAATCGTATACCGTTAGCCATAAACTCAAAAACATGGCATTGTTGCAATCCTTGGGTTAGCCCGAACAAAAGTGCACGGTGCCTTTTTGGGGTCTACGACGCACCGTTTTCTCGCAAAATCGAGCTATATCCGAAACCTACTTTTGCGAACTAGTCCTAGGATTTTCAACCAATCAGAACCAAACCAATTCATAAATATTCCCTGGACACTCAATATCAATAATTATCAAAAAAAAGTTGAAATTTCAATTCTTATGCGAAACAGTACACCAAAAAGCGTCTATGCTAACGTTAGCCAAATGCTATTTTGACTATAACTCTTGTACGGAATGAGATATCTTCACCAAACTCGGTACACATATGTATGAGCTCAATCTTTGGTAAAATCAAAAAAATTGCGCATCTCTGCCACTTGGGGGCGCAATAAGATTTAAAAAACACATAAATGGCTATAACTAGGCAACCGTTGGCTCGATCGACTTGAAAATCGGTATGCAGTGTCTTGGTCTGAATGTGCACAAGTACCTATGAGGACATTTGCATATCTCAAAAAACATGGCCGCCATTGGCCAAACAAATTTAAGCACCTATTTGAAAGGGTTAACGGATGTTGATCGGAACGAAACTCGCTGGGTACGTTCGACTCATGAACCTTAAGGTCTGTAAGAATTTTGAAAGAAATCGGCCACTAGTTGGCGCTAACGAGTTTATTGGCTCTGTAATCACGTGGTGTTTCACTTATCAACACAAAACGCATATCATTTGATAGATCTCCTCATAATGCACAACTTTGCCTCAAGAACCATTGCTGTCAATCAAATCGTTCAATTGCAATTCACAAATATGTCAAAAAGCTACTTTTGCGAACTAGTCCTAGGTTTTATTCCCGATCGGAACCAAACCACTGCAGTAATATTCTGTGGACTCTCTAGATCAATAATTATCAAAAAAATGTTGAATTTTGTACTTTGGTTAGCTTTAAATGGGTAATTTAGAAAAGGGGTGTGGCCAAACATACCCCAAAGCCTATAAAACCTAAACGAAAACTCAAAACTTTATGAAACTCGGTGAAAACATTTAACACGTGACTCTTAACAAGCATGCAAAGTTTCATGGAGATCGGACCATAGGTGGCGCTATAACAGTTGAAAAAGCCTCAAAAACACACATTTTCAATGGAAAATGATCACAATTTGTAGGACATGTTCATACATTCACACAAACACTAGAGCTTCATATCATATGATAGATCTCCTCTTTGTGAACAACTTTGCCTCAAGGAGCGAAGATGTCAATCAAATCGTTCAATTGCAATTCACAAATATGTCAAAAAGCTACTTTTGCGAACTAGTCCCAGGTTTTTTACCCGATCGAAACCAAACCACTGCAGTAATTTTCTCTGGACTCTCTAGATCAATAATTATCAAAAAAAATTGAATTTTGTCCTTTGGTTAGCTATAACTGGCTAAATTAGAAAAGGGGCGTGACCAAAATACCTAAAAGCATATAAAACCTAAACGGAAACTCAAAACTTTATGAAACTTGGTGAAAACATGTAACAGCTGACCCTTAACAACCATGCAAATTTTCATGGAGATCGGACCATAGGTGGCGCTATAACAGTAGAAAAGGTCTCAAAACATAAGATTTACATGGTAAATGGCCTCAAATTGTTTGAAAATGCTCATATATTCACATAAACACTAGATCTTCATATCATTTGATAGATCTCCTCATTCTGAACAACTTCTGGGACCAATGTTGTCAATAAAGCTGTTAATTAAATATTCAAGATTATTTAAAAAAGTTACTTTGGCAAAGTAGTCCAAGGCTTTAAGCTGAAAATTAAATCAATAAAACCACTGAAGTACAATTCTCTAGACTCTGAAGGTCAATAATTATCAAAAACATGTTGATCAATTTTATTTGGACAACTATAAACCAGTAATTTTATAATATGTTCTTTTCATAGTGTACACAAAGGCCTATTAATACAAACAGAAAGCCCACAAATTATCAAAACTGTGTAAAATAATGCCTAATTTCATTCTAAACAAGCATGCAAAATTTAAGAGAGATTGGGCAAAAAACACAACACTATAACAGTTATGTTTAAAAACAGTGTTGTTTGAGTAAATGCAATTTATAACCACTAGATGGCAGCGGAAGACCACTAATGGGCTCATTCAGCAAATTGAAACAGTACTTTTGAGAAGATTTATGAATTCATGCCCAAACAATAAAAAAAAAACACTGTTGCAACGTTTTAAATCTCACTGTTAAAGTTTTCAATTTTCTTCATACAGACTTATCAGTTTTTAAAATTTTGCCACATTATGATTACAGTGAAACCTGAAAATGACATCCAAACTCTTAAAAACTAGTTTAATCATTTAATTTCAGTGCGTGTGTCTGTCTGTCAGCCGATTCTCCAGTTTGGATGTGTTTAACTGTCATCCGTACATCCAGGTTGGCTCAGACCACCTCAGATGCCTTAAATGCTTGAACCCCGTAAATGCTGCTTGCAGCTTTAATTATTATTATTATTCTTCCGCCCTAGAACTGAACGTGCAGCCCAAACCGTAAGGCCTAGAGAGCTGAAATTTGGACAGATCGTAGAGCTCAATTTGGGGAGAACTTATCAAAGTCTCAGCCCAATCGGCCAAACGGGGGCGCTATAGCGCAAAAAACAAAAATTTTGGACGTTTTTGGCCGTGAATCGTAAACCGTTAGCCATAAACTCAAAAACATGGCATCATAGCAATCCTTGGGTTAGCCCGAACAAAAGTGCACGGCGCCTTTTTGGGGTCTACGACGCACCGTTTTCTCGCAAAATCGAGCTATATCCGAAACCTACTTTTGCGAACTAGTCCTAGGATTTTCAACCAATCAGAACCAAACCACTTCAGAAATATTCCCTGGACACTCAATATCAATAATTATCAAAAAAAAGTTGAAATTTCAATTTTTACGCGAAACCGTACGCCAAAAAGCGTCTATAGTAACGTTGGCCAAATGCTATTTTAACTATAACTCTTGAATTAAATGAGATAACTTCACCAAACTTGGTACACATATGTACGAGCTCAATTTTGGGTAAAATAAAAAAAATTGCGCATCTCTGCCACTTGGGGGCGCAATAAGATAGAAAAAACACATAAATGGCTATAACTAGGCAACCGTTGGCTCGATCGACTTGAAAATTGGTATGCAGTGTCTTGGTCTGAAGGGGCACAAGTACCTATGAGGACATTTGCATATCTCAAAAAACATGGCCGCCATTGACCAAACAATTTTAAGCACCTATTTGAAAGGGTTAACGGATGTTGATCGGAACGAAACTCGCTGGGTACGTTCGACTCATGAACCTTAAGGTCTGTAAGAATTTTGAAAGAAATCGGCCACTAGTTGGCGCTAACGAGTTTTATGGCTCTGTAATCACGTGGTGTTTCACATATCAACACAATATGCATATCATTTGATAGATCTCCTCATAATGCACAACTTTGCCTCAAGAACCATTGCTGTCAATCAAATCGTTCAATTGTTATTCACAAATATGTTAAAAACCTACTTTTGCGAACTAGTCCTAGATTTTTTGCCCGATCAGAACCAAACCACTGCAGTAATATTCTGTGGACTCTCTAGATCAATAATTATCAAAAAAATGTTGAATTTTGTCCTTTGGTTAGCTGTAAAGGGGTAATTTAGAAAAAGGGGTGTGGCCAAACATACCCCAAAGCCTATAAAACCTAAACGAAAACTCAAAACTTTATGAAACTAGGTGAAATCATGTAACAGGTGACTCTCAACAAGGCTGCAAAGTTTCATGGAGATTGATCCATAGGTGGCGCTATAACAGTAGAAAAGGTCTCATAACACAAGATTTAGATGGTAAATGGCCTCAAACTGTTTGAAAATGCACATATATTCACTCAAAAACACTAAATCTTCATATCATATGATAGATCTCCTCATTCTGAAAAACTTTGCCTCTGGGACCAATTTTGTCAATAAATCTGTTAATTAAATATTCAAGATTATTTGAAAAAGTTACTTTGGCAAAGTATTCCAAGGCTTTAAGCTGAAAATCAATAAAACCACTGAAGTACAATTCTCTAGACTCAGAAGGTCAATAATTATCAAAAACATGTTGAACAATTGCATTTGGACAACTATAAACCAGTAATTTTATAATATGTTATTTGCATAGTGTACACAAAGGCCTATTAATACAAACAGAAAGCCCACAAATTATCAAAACTGTGTAAAATAATTCATAATTTCATTCTAAACGAGCATGCCATATTTAAGAGATATTGGGCAAAAAAACACTAAGAGTTAAAAGGATTAACACATTGATGTATGAGAAATTGCCATTTATAACCACTAGATGGCAGCGGAAAACCACTAATGGGCTCATTCAGCTAACTTAAACTGTACAGTTGAAAGGATGTAATGCCTAAACAATACAAAAAACACTCTTACAACATTTCAAATCTCATTGAGTTAAAGTTTTCCATTTTGTTCATTCAGACATATCAGTTTTTAAAATTTTGCCACATTATGATTACAGTGAAACCTGAAAATGACATCTAAAATCTTAAAAACGAGTTTAATCATTTAATTTCAGTGTGTGTGTCTGTCTGTTAGCCTATTCTCCATTTTGGATGTGTTTAACGGCCATCCATATATGTCCAGGTTGGCTCTGACCACCTAAGATGCCTTAAGTGCTTGAACCCCGTAAATGCTGCTTGCAGCTTTAATTATTATTATTATTATTATTCTTCCGCCCTAGAACTGAACGTGCAGCCCAAACCGTAAGGCCTAGAAAGCTGAAATTTGGACAGATCGTAGAGCTCATTTTGGGGAGAACTTATCAAAGTCTCAGCCCAATCGGCCAAACGGGGGCGCTATAGCGCAAAAAACTAAAATTTTGGACATTTTTGGCCGTGAATCGTATACTGTTAGCCGTAAACTCAAAAACATGGCATTGTTGCAATCCTTGGGTTAGCCCGGACAAAAGTGCACGGCGCCTTTTTGGGGTCTACGACGCACCGTTTTCTCGCAAAATCGAGCTATATCCGAAACCTACTTTTGCGAACTAGTCCTAGGTTTTTCAACCAATCAGAACCAAACCACTTCATAAATATTCCCTGGACACTCAATATCAATAATTATCAAAAAAAAGTTGAAATTTCAATTCTTACGCGAAACAGTACACCAAAAAGCGTCTATGCTAACGTTAGCCAAATGCTATTTTGACTATAACTCTTGAACAGAATGAGATATCTTCACCAAACTCAGTACACATATGTATGAGCTCAATCTTTGGTCAAATCAAAAAAAATTGCGCATCTCTGCCACTTGGGGGCGCTATAAGATAGAAAAAACACATAAATTGCTATAACTAGGCAACCGTTGGCTCGATCGACTTGAAAATCGGTATGCAGTGCCTTGGTCTGAAAGGGCACAAGCACCTATGAGGACATTTGCATATCTCAAAAAACATGGCCACCATTGGCCAAACAAATTTAAGCACCTATTTGAAAGGGTTAACGGATGTTGATCAGAACGAAACTCTCTGGGTACGTTCGACTCATGAACCTTAAGGTCTGTACGAATTTTGAAAGAAATCGGCCACTAGTTGGCGCTAACGAGTTTTATGGCTCTGTAATCACGTGGTGTTTCACATATCAACACAATATGCATATCATTTGATAGATCTCCTCGTAATGCACAACTTTGCCTCAAGAACCATTGCTGTCAATCAAATCATTCAATTGTTATTTACAAATATGTTAAAAACCTACTTTTGCGAACTAGTCCTAGGTTTTTTGTCCGATCGGAACCAAACCACTGCAGTAATATTCTGTGGACTCTCTAGATCAATAATTATTAAAAAAATGTTGAATTTTGTCCTTTGGTTAGCTGTAAGGGGATAATTTATGAAAAGGGGTGTGGCCAAACATACCCCAAAGCCTATAAAACCTAAACGAAAACTCAAAACTTTATGAGCCTTGGTGAAATCATGTATCAGGTGACTCTTAACAAGCATGCAAAGTTTCATGGAGATCAGACCATAGGTGGCGCTATAACAGTAGAAAAGGTCTCTAAACACAAGATTTATATGGTAAATGGCCCCAAATTGTTTGAAAATGCTCATATATTCACTCAAAAACACTAAATCTTCATATCATATGATAGATCTCCTCATTCTGAACAACTTTGCCTCTGGGACCAATGTTGTCAATAAAGCTGTTAATTAAATATTCAAGATTATTTTAAAAAGTTACTTTGGCATACTTGTGATACGGTTTAAGATGAAAATCAATAAAACCACTGAAGTACAATTCTGTAGACTCTGAAGGTCAATAATTATCAAAAACATGTTGAACAATTGCATTTGGACAACTATAAACCAGTAATTTTATAATATGTTCTTTTCATAGTGTACACAAAGGCCTATTAATACAAACAGAAAGCCCACACATTATCAAAACTGTGTAAAACAATGCATAATTTCATTCTAAACAAGCATGCAAAATTTAAGAGAGATTGGGCAAAAAAAAAAAAAAACACTATAACAGTTATGTTTAAAAACAGTGTTGCTTGAGTAAATGCAATTTATAACCTCTAGATGGCAGTGGAAGACCACTAATGGGCTCATTCAGTTAAGTTGAACAGTACTGTTGAAAGGATTCATGAATTCATCCCAAAACATTAAAAATGTAACTGTTATAACATTTTAAATCTCATTGAGTCAATGTTTTCCATTTTGTTCTTACAGATATATCAGTTTTTACTATTTTGCCACATTGTGATTACAGTTTAACCTGAAAATGACATCTAAACTCTTAAAAAGAGAAGACTTGCAATAAGTTTATTGTCACCTATCACTTATTACAAATACCTATATCTGCAACAAAATGTTTGTGCATGTATATGTGTGTCTTTCTGTGTGTGTGTGTGTGTGTGTGTGTGTGTGCATATGCTTATAAAGTATACATATATTAGTCTAATCATTTACTTTCAGTGTGTGTGTCTGTCTGTTAGCCTGTTCTCCATTTTGGATGTGTTTAACTGTCATCCATGCATCCAGGTTGGCTCAGACCACCTCAGAGGCCTTAATGTGCTTGAACCCCGGTAAATGCTGCTTGCAGCTTTAATTATTATTATTATTATTATTCTTCCGCCTTAAAACTGAACGTGCAGCCCAAACCGTAAGGCCTAGAGAGCTGAAACTTGGTCAGATGGTAGTAGTCTTGCTCGCTACTCAGATACAAAGAACCGGCCCAATCGGCCTAACGGGGGCGCTACAGCGCAAAAAACAAAAATTTTGGACAATTTTGGCCGTAAAGTGTAAACCGTTAGCCATAGACTCAAAAACATGGCATTGTTGCAATCCTTGGGTTAGCCCGAACAAAAGTGCACGGCGCCTTTTTGGGGTCTACGACGCACCGTTTTCTCGCAAAATCGAGCTAAATCCGAAACCTACTTTTGCGAACTAGTCCTAGGATTTTCAACCAATCAGAACCAAACCACTTCATAAATATTCCCTGGACACTCAATATCAATAATTATCAAAAAAAAGTTGAAATTTCAATTCTTACGCGAAACAGTACACCAAAAAGCGTCTATGCTAACGTTAGCCAAATGCTATTTTAACTATAACTCTTGAACGGAATGAGATATCTTCACCAAACTCGGTATACATATGTATAAGCTCAATCTTTGGTCAAATCAAAAATATTGCGCATCTCTGCCACTTGGGGGCGCTATAAGATAGAAAAAACACATAAATGGCTATAACTAGGCAACTGTTGCCTCGATCGACTTGAAAATTGGTATGCAATGTCTCGGTCTGAAGGGGCACAAGTACATATGAGGACATTTGCATATCTAAAAAAAACATGGCCGCCATTGGCCAAACAATTTTAAGCACCTATTTGAAAGGGTTAACGGATGTTGATCGGAACGAAACTCGCTGGGTACGTTCGACTCATGAACCTTAAGGTCTGTAAGAATTTTGAAAGAAATCGGCCACTAGTTGGCGCTAACGAGTTTTATGGCTCTGTAATCACGTGGTGTTTCACATATCAACACAGTATGCATATCATTTGATAGATCTCCTCATAATGCACAACTTTGCCTCAAGAACCATTGCTGTCAATCAAATCATTCAATTGTTATTCACAAATATGTTAAAAACCTACTTTTGCGAACTAGTCCTAGGTTTTTTGTCCGATCGGAACCAAACCACTGCAGTAATATTCTGTGGACTCTCTAGATCAATAATTATTAAAAAAATGTTGAATTTTGTCCTTTGGTCAGCTGTAAAGGGGTAATTTAGAAAAAGGGGTGTGGCCAAACATACCCCAAAGCCTATAAAACCTTAACGAAAACTCAAAACTTTATGAAACTCGGTGAAATCATCTAACTTGTGACTCTTAACAAGCATGCAAAGTTTCATGGAGATCAGACCATAGGTGGCGCTATAACAGTAGAAAAGGTCTCAAAACACAAGATTTATATGGTAAATGGCCTCAAATTGTTTGTAAATGCTCATATATTCACTCAAAAACACTAAATCTTTATATCATTTGATAAATATCCTCATTCTGAACAACTTTGCCTCTGGGACCAACGTTGTCAATAAAGCTGTTAATTAAACATTCAATATTATTTTAAAAAGGTACTTTGGCAAACTAGTGATCGGGTATAAGATGAAAATCAATAAAACCACTGAAGTACAATTCTCTAGACTCTGAAGGTCAATAATTATCAAAAACATGTTGAACAATTGCATTTAGACAACTATAAACCAGTAATTTTATATTATGTTATTTGCATAGTGTACACAAAGGCCTATTAATACAAACAGAAATCCCACAAATGATCAAAACTGTGTAAAATAATGCATGATTTCATTCTAAACAAGCATGCAAAATTTAAGAGAGATTGGGCAAAAATAAAAAAAAATAACAACACTATAACAGTTATGTTTAGAAACACAGTGTTGTTTCAGTAAATGCAATTTATAACCACTAGATGGCAGCGGAAGACCACTAATGGGCTCATTCAGTTAAAATGAACAGTACTGTAGAAAGGATTCATGAATTCATGCCAAAACATTAATAAATTAACTGTTATAACATGTTACATCTTATTGAATCAATGTTTTCCATTTTGTTCATACAGACACATCATTTTTTACAATTTTGCCACATTGTGATTACAGTGAAACCTGAATGACATCTAAACTCTTAAAAACTAGTTTAATCATTTAATTTCAGTGTGTGTGTGTCTGTCTTTTGGATGTATTTAAATGTCATCCATACATCCTGGTTGGCCGAGACCACCCCAGAGGCACAAAGACCTATTAATACAAACAGAAATCCCACAAATTATCAAAACTGTGTAAAGTAATGCATAATTTCATTCTAAACAAGCATGCAACATTTAAGAGAGATAGGGCAAAAAAACCCAACAACAACACTTTAACAGTTATGTTTAAAAACACAGTGTTGTTTGAGTAAATGCAATTTATAACCACTAGATGGCAGCGGAAGACCACTAATGGGCTCTTTCAGCTAGTACTGTTTTTATGAATTCATGCCAAAACATTAATAAATTAACTGTTATAACATTTTGCATCTCATTGAATTGATGTTTTCCATTTTGTTCATACAGATGTATCAGTTTTAACAATTTTGCCACATTATGATTACAGTTTAATCTGAAAATGACATCTAAACTCTAAAAAAAAGAGAAGACTTGCAATAAGCTTATTGTCACCTATCACTTTTTATCAAATACCTATATCTGCCACAAAATGTTTGTGCATGTATATGTGTATCTTTGTGTGTCTTTGTGTGTGTGTGTGTGTGCATATGCTTATAGAGTATACATATATTAGTCTAATCATTTACTTTCAGTGTGTGTGTGTCTGTCTGTTAGCCTGTTCTCCATTTTGGATGTGTTTAACTGTCATCCATACATCCAGGTTGGCTCTGACCACCTCAGAGGCCTTAATGTGCTTGAACCCCGGTAAAATGCTGCTTGCAGCTTTAATTAGGGGTTCAAGCACGCAGTGCTGAAACCCTATTGTAATTGTTAGGATTTTTATTATTATTATTATTATTCTTCTGCCCTAGAACTGAATGTGCAGCCCAAACCGTAAGGCCTAGAGACTTGAAACTTGGTCAGATGATAGAGCTCAATTTGGGGAGAACCTATCAAAGTCTCAGCCCAATTGGCCAATAGGGGGCGCTACAGTGATCGAAAATGCGTTATTGCTAATAGCTCCTAAACCGCTTGTGATAGAGCCAAAAATTTTACATTTCTGGAATCCGTGGGTCATGCGAAATTAAAAACGGTCACTCTGAATTTGGGTCTAGGAGGCCTCGTTTTTTCGCAAACTTGACGTATGTCCAAAACCTACTTTTGCGAACTAGTCCTAGGTTTATCGCCCAATCTGAACCAAACCACTGCAGAAATGTTCTCTGTCCAGTGAATATCAATAATTATCAAAAAAAAGTAGAAATTTCGACTCACTGTCGTAATGGGACGCCAAAATGTCCGAAAGTCGAGGACCAATTTTACGCAACAGGCTATAACTCATGAATGAAATGAGATATCTTAACCAAACTCGGTATATATATCTATGAGCTCAATCTTTGGTCAAATAAAAAAAAATGCACACCTCTGCCACTTGGGGGCGCTATAAAAAGAAAAAACACATAAATGGCTATAACTAGGCAACCGTTGACTCGATCGACTTGAAAATTGGTATGCAGTGTCTTGGTCTGAAGGGGCACAAGTACCTATGAGGACATTTGCATATCTCAAAAAACATGGCCGCCATTGGCCAAACAATTTTAAGCACCTATTTGAAAGGGTTAACGGATGTTGATCGGAACGAAACTCACTGGGTACGTTCAACTCATGAACCTTAAGGTCTGTAAGAATTTTGAAAGAAATCGGCCACTAGTTGGCGCTAACGAGTTTTATGGCTCTGTAATCACGTGGTGTTTCACATATCAACACAATATGCATATCATTTGATAGATCTCCTCATAATGCACAACTTTGCCTCAAGAACCATTGCTGTCAATCAAATCGTTCAATTGTTATTCACAAATATGTTAAAAACCTACTTTTGCGAACTAGTCCTAGGTTTTTTGTCCGATCGGAACCAAACTACTGCAGTAATATTCTGTGGACTCTCTAGATCAATAATTATTTAAAAAATGTTGAATTTTGTCCTTTGGTTAGCTGTAACGGGGTAATTTAGAAAAAGGGGTGTGGCCAAACATACCCCAAAGCCTATAAAACCTAAAGGAAAACTCAAAACTTTATGAAACTAAGTGAAATCATGTAACAGGTGACTCTTAACAAGCATGCAAAGTTTCATGGAGATCAGACCATAGGTGGCGCTATAACAGTAGAAAAGGACTCAAAACACAAGATTTATATGGTAAATGGCCTCAAATTGTTTGAAAATGTTCATATATTCACTCAAAAACACTAAATCTTCATATCATATGATAAATCTCCTCATTCTGAACAACTTTGCCTCTGGGACCAATGTTGTCAATAAAGCTGTTAATTAAATATTCAAGATTATTTTAAAAAGTTACTTTGGCATACTTGTGATACGGTTTAAGCTGAAAATCAATAAAACCACTGAAGTACAATTCTCTAGACTCTGAAGGTCAATAATTATCAAAAACATGTTGAACAATTGCATTTGGGCAACTATAAACCAATAATTTTATAATATGTTATTTGCATAGTGTACACAAAGGCCTATTTATACAAACAGAAAGCCCACAAATTATCAAAACTGTGTAAAATAATGCATGATTTCATTCTTAACAAGCATGCAAAATTTAAGAGAGATTGGGCAAAAAAAAATTACAACACTATAACAGTTATGTTTTAAAACACAGTGTTGTTTGAGTAAATGCAATTTATAACCACTAGATGGCAGCGGAAGACCACTAATGGGCTCATTCAGATAGTTAAACAGTACTGTTTTCATGAATTCATGCCAAAACATTAATAAATTAACTGTTATAACATTTTAAATCTCATTGAATTGATGTTTTCCATTTTGTTTATACAGATGTATCAGTTTTTACAATTTTGCCACATTATGTTTACAGTTTAACCTGAAAATGACATCTAAACTCTGAAAAAGAGAAGACTTGCAATAATTTTATGTCACCTATCACTTATTTCAAATACCTATATCTGCAACAAAATGTTTGTGCATGTATATGTGTGTCTTTGTGCATATGCTTATAGAGTATACATATATTAGTCTAATCATTTACTTTCAGTGTGTGTGTCTGTCTGTTAACCTGTTTTCCATTTTGGATGTGTTTAAATGTCATCCAAACATCCAGGTTGGCTCTGACCACCTCAGATGCCTTAAATGCTTGAACCCCGGTAAAATGCTGCTTGCAGCTTTAATTATTATTATTATTCTTCCGCCTTAAAACTGAACGTGCAGCCCAAACCGTAAGGCCTAGAGAGCTGAAACTTGGTCAGATGGTAGTAGTCTTGCTCGCTACTCAGATACAAAGAACCGGCCCAATCGGCCTAACGGGGGCGCTACAGCGCAAAAAACAAAAATTTTGGACAATTTTGGCCGTAAAGTGTAAACCGTTAGCCATAGACTCAAAAACATGGCATTGTTGCAATCCTTGGGTTAGCCCGAACAAAAGTGCACGGCGCCTTTTTGGGGTCTACGACGCACCGTTTTCTCGCAAAATCGAGCTAAATCCGAAACCTACTTTTGCGAACTAGTCCTAGGATTTTCAACCAATCAGAACCAAACCACTTCATAAATATTCCCTGGACACTCAATATCAATAATTATCAAAAAAAAGTTGAAATTTCAATTCTTACGCGAAACAGTACACCAAAAAGCGTCTATGCTAACGTTAGCCAAATGCTATTTTAACTATAACTCTTGAACGGAATGAGATATCTTCACCAAACTCGGTATACATATGTATAAGCTCAATCTTTGGTCAAATCAAAAATATTGCGCATCTCTGCCACTTGGGGGCGCTATAAGATAGGAAAAACACATAAATGGCTATAACTAGGCAACTGTTGCCTCGATCGACTTGAAAATTGGTATGCAATGTCTCGGTCTGAAGGGGCACAAGTACATATGAGGACATTTGCATATCTAAAAAAAACATGGCCGCCATTGGCCAAACAATTTTAAGCACCTATTTGAAAGGGTTAACGGATGTTGATCGGAACGAAACTCGCTGGGTACGTTCGACTCATGAACCTTAAGGTCTGTAAGAATTTTGAAAGAAATCGGCCACTAGTTGGCGCTAACGAGTTTTATGGCTCTGTAATCACGTGGTGTTTCACATATCAACACAGTATGCATATCATTTGATAGATCTCCTCATAATGCACAACTTTGCCTCAAGAACCATTGCTGTCAATCAAATCATTCAATTGTTATTCACAAATATGTTAAAAACCTACTTTTGCGAACTAGTCCTAGGTTTTTTGTCCGATCGGAACCAAACCACTGCAGTAATATTCTGTGGACTCTCTAGATCAATAATTATTAAAAAAATGTTGAATTTTGTCCTTTGGTCAGCTGTAAAGGGGTAATTTAGAAAAAGGGGTGTGGCCAAACATACCCCAAAGCCTATAAAACCTTAACGAAAACTCAAAACTTTATGAAACTCGGTGAAATCATCTAACTTGTGACTCTTAACAAGCATGCAAAGTTTCATGGAGATCAGGCCATAGGTGGCGCTATAACAGTAGAAAAGGTCTCAAAACACAAGATTTATATGGTAAATGGCCTCAAATTGTTTGTAAATGCTCATATATTCACTCAAAAACACTAAATCTTTATATCATTTGATAAATATCCTCATTCTGAACAACTTTGCCTCTGGGACCAACGTTGTCAATAAAGCTGTTAATTAAACATTCAAGATTATTTTAAAAAGGTACTTTGGCAAACTAGTGATCGGGTATAAGATGAAAATCAATAAAACCACTGAAGTACAATTCTCTAGACTCTGAAGGTCAATAATTATCAAAAACATGTTGAACAATTGCATTTAGACAACTATAAACCAGTAATTTTATATTATGTTATTTGCATAGTGTACACAAAGGCCTATTAATACAAACAGAAATCCCACAAATGATCAAAACTGTCTAAAATAATGCATGATTTCATTCTAAACAAGCATGCAAAATTTAAGAGAGATTGGGCAAAAATAAAAAAAATAACAACACTATAACAGTTATGTTTAGAAACACAGTGTTGTTTCAGTAAATGCAATTTATAACCACTAGATGGCAGCGGAAGACCACTAATGGGCTCATTCAGTTAAAATGAACAGTACTGTAGAAAGGATTCATGAATTCATGCCAAAACATTAATAAATTAACTGTTATAACATGTTACATCTTATTGAATCAATGTTTTCCATTTTGTTCATACAGACACATCATTTTTTACAATTTTGCCACATTGTGATTACAGTGAAACCTGAATGACATCTAAACTCTTAAAAACTAGTTTAATCATTTAATTTCAGTGTGTGTGTGTCTGTCTTTTGGATGTATTTAAATGTCATCCATACATCCTGGTTGGCCGAGACCACCCCAGAGGCACAAAGACCTATTAATACAAACAGAAATCCCACAAATTATCAAAACTGTGTAAAGTAATGCATAATTTCATTCTAAACAAGCATGCAACATTTAAGAGAGATAGGGCAAAAAAACCCAACAACAACACTTTAACAGTTATGTTTAAAAACACAGTGTTGTTTGAGTAAATGCAATTTATAACCACTAGATGGCAGCGGAAGACCACTAATGGGCTCTTTCAGCTAGTACTGTTTTTATTTATTCATGCCAAAACATTAATAAATTAACTGTTATAACATTTTGTATCTCATTGAATTGATGTTTTCCATTTTGTTCATACAGATGTATCAGTTTTAACAATTTTGCCACATTATGATTACAGTTTAATCTGAAAATGACATTTAAACTCTAAAAAAGAGAAGACTTGCAATAAGTTTATTGTCACCTATCACTAATTTCAAATACCTATATCTGCAACAAAATGTTTGTGCATGTATATGTGTATCTTTGTGTGTCTTTGTGTGTGTTATTCTTCCGCCTTAAAACTGAACGTGCAGCCCAAACCGTAAGGCCTAGAGAGCTGAAACTTGGTCAGATCGTAGTAGTCTTGCTCGCTACTCAGATACAAAGAACCGGCCCAATCGGCCTAACGGGGGCGCTACAGCGCAAAAAACAAAAATTTTGGACATTTTTGGCCGTAAAGTGTAAACCGTTAGCCGTAGACTCAAAAACATGGCATTGTTGCAATCCTTGGGTTAGCCCGAACAAAAGTGCACGGCGCCTTTTTGGGGTCTACGACGCACCGTTTTCTCGCAAAATCGAGCTATATCCGAAACCTACTTTTGCGAACTAGTCCTAGGATTTTCAACCAATCAGAACCAAACCACTTCATAAATATTCCCTGGACACTCAATATCAATAATTATCAAAAAAAAGTTGAAATTTCAATTCATACGCGAAACAGTACACCAAAAAGCGACTATGCTAACGTTAGCCAAATGCTATTTTAGCTATAACTCTTGAACGGAATGAGATATCTTCACCAAACTCGGTATACATATGTATGAGCTCAATCTTTGGTCAAATGAAAAAAATTGCGCATCTCTGCCACTTGGGGGCGCAATAAGATTTAAAAAACACATAAATGGCTATAACTAGGCACCCGTTGGCTCGATCGACTTGAAAATTGGTATGCAGTGTCTTGGTCTGAAGGGGCACAAGTACCTATGAGGACATTTGCATATCTCAAAAAACATGGCCGCCATTGGCCAAACAAATTTAAGCACCTATTTGAAAGGGTTAACGGATGTTGATCGGAACGAAACTCGCTGGGTACGTTCGACTCATGAACCTCAAGGTCTGTAAGAATTTTGAAAGAAAACGGCCACTAGTTGGCGCTAACGAGTTTTATGGCTCTGTAATCACGTGGTGTTTCACATATCAACACAATATGCATATCATTTGATAGATCTCCTCATAATGCACAACTTTGCCTCAAGAACCATAGCTGTCAATCAAATCGTTCAATTGTTATTCACAAATATGTTAAAAACCTACTTTTGCGAACTAGTCCTAGGTTTTTTGTCCGATCGGAACCAAACCACTGCAGTAATATTCTGTGGACTCTGTAGATCAATAATTATTAAAAAAATGTTGAATTTTGTCCTTTGGTTAGCTGTAAGGGGGTAATATAGAAAAAGGGGTGTGGCCAAACATACCCCAAAGCCTATAAAACCTAAACGAAAACTCAAAACTTTATGAAACTCACTGAAATCATGTAACAGGTGACTCTTAACAAGCATGCAAAGTTTCATGGAGATCAGACCATAGGTGGCGCTATAACAGTAGAAAAGGTCTCAAAACACAAGATTTATATGGTAAATGGCCTCAAATTTCATATATTCACTCAAAAACACTAAATCTTCATATCATATGATAAATCTCCTCATTCTGAACAACTTTGCCTCTGGGACCAATGTTGTCAATAAAGCTGTTAATTAAATATTCAAGATTATTTAAAAAAGTTACTTTGGCATACTTGTGATAGGGTTTAAGATGAAAATCAATAAAACCACTGAAGTACAATTCTCTAGACTCTGAAGGTCAATAATTATCAAAAACATGTTGAACAATTGCATTTGGGCAACTATAAACCAATAATTTTATAATATGTTATTTGCATAGTGTACACAAAGGCCTACTTATACAAACAGAAAGCCCACAAATTATCAAAACTGTGTAAAATAATGCATGATTTCATTCTAAACAAGCATGCAAAATTTAAGAGAGATTGGGCAAAAAAAATTACAACACTATAACAGTTATGTTTTAAAACACAGTGTTGTTTGAGTAAATGCAATTTATAACCACTAGATGGCAGCGGAAGACCACTAATGGGCTCATTCAGCTAGTTAAACAGTACTGTTTTCATGAATTCATGCCAAAACATTAATAAATTAACTGTTATAACATTTTAAATCTCATTGAATTGATGTTTTCCATTTTGTTCATACAGATGTATCAGTTTTTACAATTTTGCCACATTATGATTACAGTTTAACCTGAAAATTACATCTAAACTCTAAAAAAGAGAAGACTTGCAATAAGTTTATTGTCACCTATCACTTATTTCAAATACCTATATCTTCAACAAAATGTGTGTCCATGTACATGTGTGTCTTTGTGTGTATGTGTGTGTGTGTGTGTGCATATGCTTATAGAGTATACATATATTAGTCTAATCAGTTACTTTCAGTGTGTGTGTCTGTCTGTTAGCCTGTTCTCCATTTTGAATGTGTTTAAATGTCATCCAAACATCCAGGTTGGCTCTGACCACCTCAGATGCCTTAAATGCTTGAACCCCGGTAAAATGCTGCTTGCAGCTTTAATTAGGGGTTCAAGCACGCAGTGCTGAAACCCTATTGTATTTGTTAGGATTTTTATTATTATTATTAGGGGTTCAAGCACGCAGTGCTGAAACCCTATTGTAATTGTTAGGATTTTTATTATTATTATTATTATTCTTCCGCCTTAAAACTGAACGGGCAGCCCAAACCGTAAGGCCTAGAGAGCTGAAACTTGGTCAAAAGGTAGTAGTCTTGCTCGCTACTCAGATACAAAGATCCAGCCCATTCGGCCAGTGGGGGGCGCTACAGCGATCAAAAATGCGTTTTTGCTAATAGCTCCTAAACCGCTTGTCGTAGACTCAAAAATTTAACATTTCTGGAATCCTTGGGTCAAGCGAAATTAAAAACGGTCACTCTGATTTGGGGTCTAGGAGGCCTCGTTTTTTCGCAAACTTGAAGTATGTCCAAAACCTACTTTTGCAAACTAGTCCTAGGTTTTTCACCCAATCGGAACCAAACTACTGCAGAAGTTTTCTCTGGACAGTGAATATCAATAATTATCAAAAAAAAGTTGCAATTTCGACTCACTGTTGTAATGGGCTGCCAAAACGTTTGAAAGTCGAGGACCAATTTTACGCAACAGGCTATAACTTGTGAATGAAATGAGATATCTTAACCAAACTTGCTGGACATTTGTAAGAGCAAAAACTTTGGTCAAATAAAAAAAAAATCCACACCTCTGCCACTTGGGGGCGCTATAAGATAGAAAAAACACATAAATGGCTATAACTAGGCAACCGTTGGCTCGATCGACTTGAAAATTGGTATGCAATGTCTTGGTCTGAAGGGGCACAAGTACCTATGAGGACATTCGCGTATCTCAAAAAACATGGCCGCCATTGGCCAAAGAAGTTTGAGCACCTATTTAACAAGGTTAACGGATGTCAATCGGAACGAAACTCGGTGGGCATGTTCGACTCATGAACCTTAAGGTCTGTAAGAATTTTGAAAGAAATCGGCCACTAGTTGGCGCTAACGAGTTTTATGGCTCTGTAATCACGTGGTGTTTCACATATCAACACAATATGCATATCATTTGATAGATCTCCTCATAATGCACAACTTTGCCTCAAGAACCATTGCTGTCAATCAAATCGTTCAATTGTTATTCACAAATATGTTAAAAACCTACTTTTGCGAACTAGTCCTAGGTTTTTTGCCCGATCGGAACCAAACCACTGCAGTAATATTCTGTGGACTCTCTAGATCAATAATTATTAAAAAAATGTTGAATTTTGTCCTTTGGTTAGCTGTAACGGGGTAATTTAGAAAAAGGGGTGTGGCCAAACATACCCCAAAGCCTATAAAACCTAAAGGAAAACTCAAAACTTTATGAAACTCAGTGAAATCATGTAACAGGTGACTCTTAACAAGCATGCAAAGTTTCATGGAGATCAGACCATAGGTGGCGCTATAATAGTAGAAAAGGTCTCAAAACACAAGATTTATATGGTAAATGGCCGCAAATTGTTTGAAAATGTTCATATATTCACTCAAAAACACTAAATCTTCATATCATATGATAAATCTCCTCATTCTGAACAACTTTGCCTCTGGGACCAATGTTGTCAATATAGCTGTTAATTAAATATTAAAGATTATTTAAAAAAGTTACTTTGGCATACTTGTGATAGGGTTTAAGATGAAAATCAATAAAACCACTGAAGTACAATTCTCTAGACTCTGAAGGTCAATAATTATCAAAAACATGTTGAACAATTGCATTTGGGCAACTATAAACCAGTAATTTTATAATATGTTATTTGCATAGTGTACACAAAGGCCTATTAATACAAACAGAAAGCCCACAAATTATCAAAACTGTGTAAAATAATGCATATTTCGTTCTAAACAAGCATGCAAAATTTAAGAGAGATTGGGCAAAAAAAAAAAAACAAGACTATAACAGTTATGTTTAAAAACACAGTGCTGTTTCAGTAAATGCAATTTATAACCACTAGATGGCAGCGGAAGACCACTAATGGGCTCATTCAGTTAAGTTGAACAGTACTGTAGAAAGGATTCATGAATTCTTGCCAAAACATTAATAAATTAACTGTTATAACATGTTAAATCTTGTTGAATCAATGTTTTCCATTTTGTTCATACAGACACATCATTTTTTACAATTTTGCCACATTGTGATTACAGTGAAACCTGAATGACATCTAAACTCTTAAAAACTAGTTTAATCATTTAATTTCAGTGTGTGTGTGTCTGTCATTTGGATGTATTTAAATGTCATCCATACATCCTGGTTGGCCGAGACCACCCCAGAGGCACAAAGGCCTATTAATACAAACAGAAATCCCACAAATTATCAAAACTGTGTAAGGTAATGCATAATTCCATTCTAAACAAGCATGCAAAATTTAAGAGAGATAGGGCAAAAAACAACAACAACAACACTTTAACAGTTATGTTTAAAAACACAGTGTTGTTTGAGTAACTGCAACTTATAACCACTAGATGGCAGTGGAAGACCACTAATGGGCTCATTCAGCTAGTACTGTTTTTATGAATTCATGCCAAAACATTAATAAATTAACTGTTATAACATTTTAAATCTCATTGAAATTGATGTTTTCCATTTTGTTCATACAGATGTATCAGTTTTAACAATTTTGCCACATTAGGATTACAGTTTAACCTGAAAATGACATCTAAACTCTAAAAAAGAGAAGACTTGCAATAAGTTTATTGTCACCTATCACTTATTTCAAATACCTATATCTGCAACAAAATGTTTGTGCATGTATATGTGTATCTTTGTGTGTGTGTGTGTGTGTGTGTGTGTGTGTGTGTGTGTGCATATGCTTATAGAGTATACATATATTAGTCTAATCATTTACTTTCAGTGTGTGTGTCTGTCTGTTAGCCTGTTCTCCGTTTTGGATGTGTTTAACTGTCATACATGCATCCAGGCTGGCTCTGACCACCTCAGAGGCCTTAATGTGCTTGAACCCCGGTAAAATGCTGCTTGCAGCTTTAATTATTATTATTCTTCTGCCCTAGAACTGAACGTGCAGCCCAAACCGTAAGGCCTAGAGAGCTGAAATTTGGACAGATCGTAGAGCTCAATTTGGGGAGAACTTATCAAAGTCTCAGCCCAATCGGCCTAACGGGGGCGCTACAGCAAAAAAAACAAAAATTTTGGACATTTTTGGCCGTAAATCGTATACCGTTAGCCGTAGACTCAAAAACATGGCATTGTTGCAATCCTTGGGTTAGCCCGAACAAAAGTGTATGGCGCCTTTTTGGGGTCTACGATGCACCGTTTTCTCGCAAAATCGAGCTATATCCGAAACCTACTTTTGCGAACTAGTCCTAGGATTTTCAACCAATCAGAACCAAACCACTTCATAAATATTCCCTGGACACTCAATATCAATAATTATCAAAAAAAGTTGAAATTTCAATTCATACGCGAAACAGTACACCAAAAAGCGTCTATGCTAACGTTAGCCAAATGCTATTTTAACTATAACTCTTGAACGGAATGAGATATCTTCACCAAACTCGGTACACATATGTATGAGCTCAATCTTTGGTCAAATCAAAAAAATTGCGCATCTCTGCCACTTGGGGGCGCTATAAGATAGAAAAAACACATAAATGGCTATAACTAGGCAACCGTTGGCTCGATCGACTTGAAAATTGGTATGCAATGTCTTGGTCTGAAGGGGCACAAGTACCTATGAGGACATTTGCATATCTCAAAAAAACATGGCCGCCATTGGCCAAACAATTTTAAGCACCTATTTGAAAGGGTTAACGGATGTTGATCGGAACGAAACTCGCTGGGTACGTTCGACTCATGAACCTTAAGGTCTGTAAGAATTTTGAAAGAAATCGGCCACTAGTTGGCGCTAACAAGTTTTATGGCTCTGTAATCACGTGGTGTTTCACATATCAACACAATATGCATATCATTTGATAGATCTCCTCATAATGCACAACTTTGCCTCAAGAACCATTGCTGTCAATCAAATCGTTCAATTGTTATTCACAAATATGTTAAAAACCTACTTTTGCGAACTAGTCCTAGGTTTTTTGTCCGATCGGAACCAAACCACTGCAGTGATATTCTGTGGACTCTGTAGATCAATAATTATTAAAAAAATGTTGAATTTTGTCCTTTGGTTAGCTGTAAAGGGGTAATATAGAAAAAGGGGTGTGGCCAAACATACCCCAAAGCCTATAAAACCTAAACGAAAACTCAGTGAAATCATGTAACAGGTGACTCTTAACAAGCATGCAAAGTTTCATGGAGATCAGACCATAGGTGGCGCTATAACAGTAGAAAACACAAGATTTATATGGTAAATGGCCTCAAATTGTTTGAAAATGTTCATATATTCACTCAAAAACACTAGATCTTCATATCATATGATAAATCTCCTCATTCTGAACAACTTTGCCTCTGGGACCAATGTTGTCAATAAAGCTGTTAATTAAATATTCAAGATTATTTAAAAAAGTTACTTTGGCATACTTGTGATACGGTTTAAGATGAAAATCAATAAAACCACTGAAGTACAATTCTCTAGACTCTGAAGGTCAATAATTATCAAAAACATGTTGAACAATTGCATTTGGGCAACTATAAACCAATAATTTTATAATATGTTATTTGCATAGTGTACACAAAGGCCTATTAATACAAACAGAAAGCCCACAAATTATCAAAACTGTGTAAAATAACAACAAAAACAAGCATGCAAAATTTAAGAGAGATTGGGCAAAAAAAATAACAACACTATAACAGTTATGTTTAAAACCAGGGTTGTTTGAGTAAATGCAATTTATAACCACTAGATGGCAGCGGAAGACCACTAATGGGCTCATTCAGCTAAGTTGAACAGCACTGTTTTCATGAATTCTTGCCAAAACATTAATAAATTAACTGTTATAACATTTTAAATCTTACTGAATCAATGTTTTCCATTTTGTTCATACAGATGTATCAGTTTTTACAATTTTGCCACATTATGATTACAGTTTAACCTGAAAATGACATCTAAACTCTAAAAAAGAGAAGACTTGCAATAAGTTTATTGTCACCTATCACTTATTTCAAATACCTATATCTGCAACAAAATGTGTGTCCATGTATATGTGTGTCTTTGTGTGTGTGTGTGTGTGTGTGTGTGTGCATATGCTTATAGAGTATACATATATTAGTCTAATCATTTGCTGTCAGTGTGTGTGTCTGTCTGTTAGCCTGTTCTCCATTTTGGATGTGTTTAAATGTCATCCAAACATCCAGGTTGGCTCTGACCACCTCAGAGGCCTTAATGTGCTTGAACCCCGGTAAAATGCTGCTTGCAGCTTTAATTAGGGGTTCAAGCACGCAGTGCTGAAACCCTATTGTAATTGTTAAGATTTTTATTATTATTATTATTTTTCCGCCTTAAAACTGAACGTGCAGCCCAAACCGTAAGGCCTAGAGAGCTGAAACTTGGTCAGATGGTAGTAGTCCTGCTCGCTACTCAGATACAAAAAACCGGCCCAATCGGCCTAATGGGGGCGCTACTGCGCAAAAAACTAAAATTTTTGACATTTTTGGCCGCAGATCGTAAACCGTTAGCCGTAGACTCAAAAACATGGCATCGTTGCAAACCTTGGGTTAGTCCGAACAAAAGTGCACAACTGCATTTTTTGCTCTACGAGGCACCGTTTTCGCGCAAAATCGAGCTATATCCGAAACCTACTTTTGCGAACTAGTCCTAGGATTTTCAACCAATCAGAACCAAACCACTTCAGAAATATTCCCTGGACACTCAATATCAATAATTATCAAAAAAAAGTTGAAATTTCAATTCTTACGCGAAACAGTATGCCAAAAAGCGTCTATGCTGACGTTAGCCAAATGCTATTTTAACTATAACTCTTGAACGGAATGAGATATCTTCACCAAACTCGGTACACATATGTATGAGCTCAATCTTTGGTCA
Organism: Carassius gibelio; assembly: GCF_023724105.1. Classification (NCBI taxonomy): domain Eukaryota; kingdom Metazoa; phylum Chordata; class Actinopteri; order Cypriniformes; family Cyprinidae; genus Carassius; species Carassius gibelio. The sequence continues at coordinate 18,570,788 of NC_068371.1, forward strand.
AATCAAAAAAATTGCTCATCTCTGCCACTTGGGGGCGCAATAAGATAGAAAAAACACATAAATGGCTATAACTAGGCAACCGTTGGCTCGATCGACTTGAAAATTGGTATGCAGTGTCTTGGTCTGAAGGGGCACAAGTACCTATGAGGACATTTGCATATCTCAAAAAACATGGCCGCCATTGGCCAAATAATTTTAAGCACCTATTTGAAAGGGTTAACGGATGTTGATCGGAACGAAACTCGCTGGGTACGTTCGACTCATGAACCTTAAGGTCTGTAAAAATTTTGAAAGAAATCGGCCACTAGTTGGCGCTAACGAGTTTTATGGCTCTGTAATCACGTGGTGTTTCACATATCAACACAATATGCATATCATTTGTTAGATCTCCTCATAATGCACAACTTTGCCTCAAGAACCATTGCTGTCAATCAAATCGTTCAATTGTTATTCACAAATATGTTAAAAACCTACTTTTGCGAACTAGTCCTAGGTTTTTTGTCCGATCGGAACCAAACTACTGCAGTAATATTCTGTGGACTCTCTAGATCAATAATTATCAAAAAAATGTTGAATTTTGTCGTTTGGCTAGCTTTAAATCAGTCATTTAGAAAAGGGGTGTGGCCAAACACACCCCAAAGCCTATAAAACCTAAACGAAAACTCAAAACTTTATGAAACTCGGTGAGAACATGTAACAGGTGACTCTTAACAAGCATGCAAAGTGTCATGGAGATCGGATCATAGGTGGCGCTATAACATTTGAAAAAGCCTCAAAAACACACATTTTCAATAGAAAATGATCACAATTTGTTGGACATGTTCATACATTCACACAAACACTAGATCTTCATATCATATGATAGATCTCCTCTTTGTGAACAACTTTGCCTCAAGGAGCGAAGATGTCAATCAAATCGTTCAATTGCAATTCACAAATATGTCAACAAGCTACTTTTGCGAACTAGTCCAAGGTTTTTTACCCGATCGAAACCAAACCACTGCAGTAATTTTCTCTGGACTCTCTAGATCAATAATTATCAAAATTTTTTCAGAATTTTGTCCTTTGGTTAGCTATAACTGGCTAAATTAGAAAAGGGGCGTGACCAAAATACCCAAAAGCATATAAAACCTAAACGAAAACTCAAAACTTTATGAAACTTGATGAAAACATGTAACAGCTGACCCTTAACAACCATGCAAATTTTCATGGAGATCGGACCATAGGTGGCGCTATAACAGTAGAAAAGGTCTCAAAACATAAGATTTACATGGTAAATGGCCTCAAATTGTCTGAAAATGCTCATATATTCACATAAACACTAGATCTTCATATCATATGATAGATCTCCTCATTCTGAACAACTTCTGGGACCAATGTTGTCAATAAAGCTGTTAATTAAATATTGAAGATTATTTAAAAAAGTTACTTTGGCAAAGTAGTCCAAGGCTTTAAGCTGAAAATTAAATCAATAAAACCACTGAAGTACAATTCTCTAGACTCTGAAGGTCAATAATTATCAAAAACATGTTGAACAATTTTATTTGGACAACTATAAACCAGTAATTTTATAATATGTTCTTTTCATAGTGTACACAAAGGCCTATTAATACAAACAGAAAGCCCACAAATTATCAAAACTGTGTAAAATAATGCCTAATTTCATCCTAAACAAGTATGTAAAATTTAAGAGAGATTGGGCAAAAAACATAACACTATACTATAACAGTTATGTTTAAAAACAGTGTTGTTTGAGTAAATGCAATTTATAACCACTAGATGGCAGCGGAAGACCACTAATGGGCTCATTCTGCAAATTGAAACAGTACTTTTGAAAAGATTTATGAATTCATGCCCAAACAATAAAAAAAACCCACTGTTGCAACGTTTTAAATCTCACTGTTAAAGTTTTCAATTTTCTTCATACAGACTTATCAGTTTTTAAAATTTTGCCACATTATGATTACAGTGAAACCTGAAAATGACATCCAAACTCTTAAAAACTAGTTTAATCATTTAATTTCAGTGCGTGTGTCTGTCTGTCAGCCTATTCTCCATATTGGATGTGTTTAACGGTCATCCATACGTCCAGGTTGGCTCAGACCACCTCAGAGGCCTTAATGTGCTTGAACCCCGGTAAATGCTGCTTGCAGCTTTAATTATTATTATTATTATTATTATTCTTCCGCCTTAAAACTGAACGTGCAGCCCAAACCGTAAGGCCTAGAGAGCTGAAACTTGGTCAGATGGTAGTAGTCTTGCTCGCTACTCAGATACAAAGAACCGGCCCAATCGGCCTAACGGGGGCGCTACAGCGCAAAAAACAAAAATTTTGGACAATTTTGGCCGTAAAACGTAAACCGTAAGCCGTAGTCTCAAAAACATGGCATTGTTGCAATCCTTGGGTTAGACCGAACAAAAGTGTACGGCGCCTTTTTGGGGTCTACGACGCACCGTTTTCTCGCAAAATCGAGCTATATCCGAAACCTACTTTTGCAAACTAGTCCTAGGATTTTCAACCAATCAGAACCAAACCACATCATAAATATTCCCTGGACACTCAATATCAATAATTATCAAAAAAAAGTTGAAATTTCAATTCTTACGCGAAACAGTACACCAAAAAGCACCTATGCTAACGTTAGCCAAATGCTATTTTGACAATAACTCTTAAACGGAATGAGATATCTTCACCAAACTCGGTACACATATGTATGAGCTTAATCTTTGGTCAAATAAAAAAAATTGCGCATCTCTGCCACTTGGGGGCGCTATAAGATAGAAAAAACACATAAATTGCTATAACTAGGCAACCGTTGCTTCGATCGACTTGAAAGTTGGTATGCAATGTCTTGGTCTGAAGGGGCACAAGTACCTATGAAGACATTTGCATATCTCAAAAAAACATGGCCGCCATTGGCCAAACAATTTTAAGCACCTATTTGAAAGGGTTAACGGAGGTTGTTCGGAACGAAACTCGCTGGGTACGTTCGACTCATGAACCTCAAGGTCTGTAAGAATTTTGAAAGAAATCGGCCACTAGTTGGCGCTAACGAGTTTTATGGCTCTGTAATCACGTGGTGTTTCACATATCAACGCAATATGCATATCATTTGATAGATCTCCTCATAATGCACAACTTTGCCTCAAGAACCATTGCTGTGAATCAAATCGTTCAATTGTTATTCACAAATATGTTAAAAACCTACTTTTGCGAACTAGTCCTAGGTTTTTTGCCCGATCGGAACCAAACTACTGCAGTAATATTCTGTGGACTCTCTAGATCAATAATTATTAAAAAAATGTTGAATTTTGTCTTTTGGTTAGCTGTAAAGGGATAATTTAGAAAAAGGGGTGTGGCCAAACATACCCCAAAGCCTATAAAACCTAAACGAAAACTCAAAACTTTATGAAACTAGGTGAGAACATGTAACAGGTGACTCTTAACAAGCATGCAAAGTTTCATGGAGATCAGACCATAGGTGGCGCTATAACAGTAGAAAAGGTCTCAAAACACAAGATTTATATGGTAAATGGCCTCAAATTGTTTGAAAATGCTCATATATTCACTCAAAAACACTAGATCTTCATATCATATGATAGATCACCTCATTCTGAACAACTTTGCCTCTGGGACCAATGTCGTCAATAAAGCTGTTAATTAAATATTCAAGATTATTTTAAAAAGATACTTTGGCAAACTAGTGATAGGGTATAAGATGAAAATCAATAAAACCACTGAAGTACAATTTTCTAGACTCTGAAGGTCAATAATTATCAAAAAAATGTTGAACAATTGCATTTAGACAACTATAAACCAGTAATTTTATAATATGTTATTTGCATAGTGTACACAAAGGCCTATTAATACAAACAGAAATCCCAGAAATGATCAAAACTGTATAAAATAATGCATGATTTCATTCTAAACAAGCATGCAAAATTTAAGAGAGATTGGGTAAAAAAAAATAAAAAAATAACAACACTATAACAGTTATGTTTAGAAACACAGTGTTGTTTCAGTAAATGCAATTTATAACCACTAGATGGCAGCGGAAGACCACTAATGGGCTCATTCAGTTAAAATGAACAGTACTGTAGAAAGGATTCATCAATTCATGCCAAAATATTAATAAATTAACTGTTATAACATGTTACATCTTATTGAATCAATGTTTTCCATTTTGTTCATACAGACACATCATTTTTTACAATTTTGCCACATTGTGATTACAGTGAAACCTGAATGACATCTAAACTCTTAAAAACTAGTTTAATCATTTAAACTAGTTTCAGTGTGTGTGTGTCTGTCTTTTGTATGTTTTTAAATGTCATCCATACATCCTGGTTGGCCGAGACCACCCCAGAGGCACAAAGGCCTATTAATACAAACAGAAATCCCACAAATTATCAAAACTGTGTAAAGTAATGCATAATTTCATTCTAAACAAGCATGCAAAATTTAAGAGAGATTGGGCAAAAAAAAATTACAACACTATAACAGTTATGTTTTAAAACACAGTGTTGTTTGAGTAAATGCAATTTATAACCACTAGATGGCAGCGGAAGACCACTAATGGGCTCATTCAGCTAGTTAAACAGTACTGTTTTCATGAATTCTTGCCAAAACATGAATAAATTAACTGTTATAACATTTTAAATCTCAATGAATTGATGTTTTCCATTTTGTTTATGCAGATGTATCAGTCTTTACAATTTTGCCACATTATGATTACAGTTTAACCTGAAAATGACATCTAAACTCTGAAAAAGAGAAGACTTGCAATAATTTTATGTCACCTATCACTTATTTCAAATACCTATATCTGCAACAAAATGTTTGTGCATGTATATGTGTGTCTTTGTCTGTGTGTGTGTGTGTGCATATGCTTATAGAGTATACATATATTAGTCTAATCATTTACTTTCAGTGTGTGTGTCTGTCTGTTAACCTGTTCTCCATTTTGGATGTGTTTAAATGTCATCCAAACATCCAGGTTGGCTCTGACCACCTCAGATGCCTTAAATGCTTGAACCCCGGTAAAATGCTGCTTGCAGCTTTAATTAGGGGTTCAAGCACGCAGTGCTGAAACCCTATTGTATCTGTTAGGATTTTTATTATTATTATTATTATTATTATTCTCCACTCAAACTGATCGTGCAGCCCAAACCGTAAGGCCTAGAGAGCTGAAACTTGGTCAGATGGTAGAAGTCCGGCCTTCTTGTCAGATCCAAAGGCTCGCCCCAATCGGCCTAAAGGGGGCGCTAGAGCGATCAAAAATGCGTTAGTGCTAATAACTCCTAAACCGCTTATCATAGAGCCAAAAATTTAACATTTCCGGAATCCGTGGGTCAGGCGAATTTAAAAACGGTCACTCTGATTTTGGGTCTAGGAGGCCTAGTTTTTTCGCAAATTTGACGTATGTCCAAAACCTACTTTTGCGAACTACTCCTAGGTTTTTCGCCCAATCTGAACCAAACCACTGCAGAAATGTTCTCTGGCCAGGGAGTATCAATATTTATCAAAAAAAAGTTGAAATTTCGACTCGCTGTCGTAATGGGATGCCAAAACGTTCGAAAGTCGAGGACCAATTTTACGCAACAGGCTATAACTCGTGAAAGAAATAAGATATCTTAACCAAACTTGCTACACATTTGTAAGACCTAAGACTTTGGTCAAATAAAAAAAATTGCACACCTCTGGCACTTGGGGGCGCTATAAAAAGAAAAAACACATAAATGGCTATAACTAGGCTACCGTTGGCTCGATCGACCTAAAAATTGGTATGCAGTGTCTGTGTCTGAAGGGGCACAAGTACCTATGAGGACATTTGCATATCTCAAAAAACATGGCCGCCATTGGCCAAACAATTTTAAGCACCTATTTGAAAGGGTTAACGGATGTTGATCGGAACGAAACTCGCTGGGTACGTTCGACTCATGAACCTTAAGGTCTGTAAGAATTTTGAAAGAAATCGGCCACTAGTTGGCGCTAACGAGTTTATTGGCTCTGTAATCACGTGGTGTTTCACTTATCAACACAATATGCATATCATTTGATAGATCTCCTCATAATGCACAACTTTGCCTCAAGAACCATCGCTGTCAATCAAATCGTTCAATTGTTATTCATAAATATGTTTAAAACCTACTTTTGCGAACTAGTCCTAGGTTTTTTGCCCGATCGGAACCAAACCACTGCAGTAATATTCTGTGGACTCTCTAGAACAATAATTATCAAAAAAATGTTGAATTTTGTCCTTTGGTTAGCTTTAAATGGGTAATTTAGAAAAGGGGTGTGGCCAAACATACCCCAAAGCCTATAAAACCTAAACGAAAACTCAAAACTTTATGAAACTAGGTGAAAACATGTAACACGTTACTCTTAACAAGCATGCAAAGTGTCATGGAGATCGGATCATAGGTGGCGCTATCACAGTTGAAAAAGCCTCAAAAACACACATTTTCAATGGAAAATGATCACAATTTGTAGGACATGTTCATACATTCACACAAACACTAAATCTTCATATCATATGATAGATATCCTCTTTGTGAACAACTTTGCCTCAAGGAGCGAAGATGTCAATCAAATCGTTCAATTGCAATTCACAAATATGTCAAAAAGCTACTTTTGCGAACTAGTCCCAGGTTTTTTACCCGATCAAAACCAAACTACTGCAGTAATTTTCTCTGGACTCTCTAGATCAATAATTATCAAAAAAATGTTGAATTTTGTCCTTTGGTTAGCTATAACTGGCTAAATTACAAAAGGGGCGTGACCAAAATACCCAAAAGCATATAAAACCTAAACGAAAACTCAAAACTTTATGAAACTTGGCGAAAACATGTAACAGCTGACCCTTAACAACCATGCAAATTTTCATGGAGATCGGACCATAGGTGGCGCTATAACAGTAGAAAAGGTCTCAAAACATAAGATTTACATGGTAAATGGCCTCAAATTGTCTGAAAATGCTCATATATTCACATAAACACTAGATCTTCATATCATATGATAGATCTCCTCATTCTGAACAACTTCTGTGACCAATGTTGTCAATAAAGCTGTTAATTAAATATTCAAGATTATTTAAAACAGTTACTTTGGCAAAGTAGTCCAAGGCTTTAAGCTGAAAATCAATAAAACTACTGAAGTACAATTCTATAGACTCTGAAGGTCAATAATTATCCAAAACATGTTGAACAATTGCATTTGGACAACTATAAACCAGTGATTGTATAATATGTTCTTTTCACAGTGTACACAAAGGCCTATTAATACAAACAGAAAGCCCACAAATTATCAAAACTGTGTAAAATAATGCCTAATTTCATTCTAAACAAGCATGCAAAATTTAAGAGAGATTGGGCAAAAAACATAACACTATAACAGTTATGTTTAAAAACAGTGTTGTTTGAGTAAATGCAATTTATAACCACTAGATGGCAGCGGAAGACCACTAATGGGCTCATTCAGAAAATTTAAACAGTACTTTTGAAAAGATTTATGAATTCATGCATAAACAATAAAAAAAAAACACTGTCACAACATTTTAAATCTCACTGAGTTAAAGTTTTCCATTTTTTTCATACAGACTTATCAGTTTTTAAAATTTTGCCACATTATGATTACAGTGAAACCTGAAAATGACATCCAAACTCTTAAAAACTAGTTTAATCATTTAATTTCAGTACGTGTGTCTGTCTGTCAGCCTATTCTCCGTTTTGGATGTGTTTAACTGTCATCCATACATCCAGGTTGGCTCAGACCACCTCAGAGGCCTTAATGTGCTTGAACCCCGTAAATGCTGCTTGCAGCTTTAATTATTATTATTATTATTATTCTTCCGCCTTAAAACTGAACGTGCAGCCCAAACCGTAAGGCCTAGAGAGCTGAAACTTGGTCAGATCGTAGTAGTCTTGCTCGCTACTCAGATACAAAGAACCGGCCCAATCGGCCTAACGGGGGCGCTACAGCGCAAAAAACAAAAATTTTGGACATTTTTGGCCGTAAAGTGTAAACCGTTAGCCATAGACTCAAAAATATGGCATTGTTGCAATCCTTGGGTTAACCCGAACAAAAGTGCACGGCGCCTTTTTGGGGTCTACGACACACCGTTTTCTCGCAAAATCGAGCTATATCCGAAACCTACTTTTGCGAACTAGTCCTAGGATTTTCAACCAATCAGAACCAAACCACTTCATGAATATTCCCTGGACACTCAATATCAATAATTATCAAAAAAAAGTTGAAATTTCAATTCATACGCGAAACAGTACACCAAAAAGCGTCTATGCTAACGTTAGCCAAATGCTATTTTGACTATAACTCTTGAACGGAATGAGATATGTTCACCAAAATTGGTACACATATGTATGAGCTCAATCTTTGGTCAAATCAAAAAAATTGTGCATCTCTGCCACTTGGGGGCGCTATAAGATAGAAAAAACACATAAATTGCTATAACTAGGCAACCGTTGGCTCGATCGACTTGAAAATTGGTATGCAGTGTCTTGGTCTGAAGGGGCACAAGTACCTATGAGGACATTTGCATATCTCAAAAAAACATGGCCGCCATTGGCCAAACAATTTTAAGCACCTATTTGAAAGGGTTAACGGATGTTGATCGGAACGAAACTCGCTGGGTACGTTCGACTCATGAACCTTAAGGTCTGTAAGAATTTTGAAAGAAATCGGACACTAGTTGGCGCTAACGAGTTTTATGGCTCTGTAATCACGTGGTATTTCACATATCAACACAATATGCATATCATTTGATAGATCTCCTCATAATGCACAACTTTGCCTCAAGAACCATTGCTGTCAATCAAATCGTTCAATTGTTATTCACAAATATGTTAAAAACCTACTTTTGCGAACTAGTCCTAGGTTTTTTGTCCGATCGGAACCAAACCACTGCAGTAATATTCTGTGGACTCTCTAGATCTATAATTATTAAAAAAATGTTGAATTTTGTCCTTTGGTTAGCTGTAAAGGGGTAATTTAGAAAAAGGGGTGTGGCCAAACATACCCCTAAGCCTATAAAACCTAAACAAAAACTCAAAACTTTATGAGCCTTGGTGAAATCATGTAACAGCTGAATCTTAACAAGCATGCAAAGTTTCATGGAGATCAGACCATAGGTGGCGCTATAACAGTAGAAAAGGTCTCAAAACACAAGATTTATATGGTAAATGGCCTCAAATTGTTTGAAAATGCTCATATATTCACTCAAAAACACTAAATCTTCATATCATATGATAGATCTCCTCATTCTGAACAACTTTGCCTCTGGGACCAATGTTGTCAATAAAGCTGTTAATTAAATATTCAAGATTATTTAAAAAAGTTACTTTGGCATACTTGTGATACAGTTTAAGATGAAAATCAATAAAACCACTGAAGTACAATTCTCTAGACTCTGAAGGTCAATAATTATCAAAAACATGTTGAACAATTGCATTTGGGCAACTATAAACCAGTTATTTTATAATATGTTCTTTTCATAGTGTACACAAAGGCCTATTAATACAATCAGAAAGCCCACAAATTATCAAAACTGTGTAAAATAATGCATAATTTCATTCTAAACAAGTATGCAAAATTTAAGAGAGATTGGGCAAAAAAAAATAACAACACTATAACAGTTATGTTTAAAAACACAGTGTTGTTTGAGTAAATGCAATCTATAACCACTAGATGGCAGCGGAAGACCACTAATGTGCTCATTCAGCTAAGTTGAACAGCACTGTTTTCATGAATTCTTGCCAAAACATTAATAAATTAACTGTTATAACATTTTAAATCTCATTGAATTGATGTTTTCCATTTTGTTCATACAGATGTATCAGTTTTTACAATTTTGCCACATTATGATTACAGTTTAACCTGAAAATGACATCTAAACTCTAAAAAAGAGAAGACTTGCAATAAGTTTACTGTCAACTATCACTTATTTCAAATACCTATATCTGCAACAAAATGTGTGTGTGTGTGTGTGTGTGTGTGTGCATATGCTTATAGAGTATACATATATTAGTCTAATCATTTACTTTCAGTGTGTGTCTGTCTGTTAGCCTGTTCTCCATTTTGGATGTGTTTAAATGTCATCCAAACATCCAGGTTGGCTCTGACCACCTCAGAGGGCTTAATGTGCTTGAACCCCGGTAAAATGCTGCTTGCAGCTTTAATTAGGGGTTCAAGCACGCAGTGCTGAAACCCTATTGTAATTGTTAGGATTTTTATTATTATTAGGGGTTCAAGCACGCAGTGCTGAAACCCTATTGTAATTGTTAGGATTTTTATTATTATTATTATTATTATTCTTCCGCCATAAAACTGAACGTGCAGCCCAAACCGTAAGGCCTAGAGAGCTGAAACTTGGTCAGATCGTAGTAGTCTTGCTCGCTACTCAGATACAAAGAACCGGCACAATCGGCCTAACGGGGGCGCTACAGCGCAAAAAACAAAAATTTTGGACCGTTTTGGCCGTAAATCGTATACCGTTAGCCGTAGACTCAAAAACATGGCATTGTTGCAATCCTTGGGTTAGCCCGAACAAAAGTGCACTGTGCCTTTTTGGGGTCTACGACGCACCGTTTTCTCGCAAAATCGAGCTATATCCGAAACCTACTTTTGCGAACTAGTCCTAGGATTTTCAACCAATCAGAACCAAACCACTTCAGAAATATTCCCTGGACACTCAGTATCAATAATTATCAAAAAAAAGTTGAAATTTCAATTCTTACGCGAAACAGTACACCAAAAAGCGTCCATGCTAACGTTAGCCAAATGCTATTTTGACTATAACTCTTGAACGGAATGAGATATCTTCACCAAAATTGGTACACATATGTATGAGCTCAATCTTTGGTCAAATCAAAAAAATTGTGCATCTCTGCCACTTGGGGGCGCAATAAGATTTAAAAAACACATAAATTGCTATAACTAGGCAACCGTTGGCTCGATCGACTTGAAAATTGGTATGCAGTGTCTTGGTCTGAAGGGCCACAAGTACCTATGAGGACATTTGCATATCTCAAAAAACATGGCCGCCATTGGCCAAAAAATTTTAAGCACCTATTTGAAAGGGTTAACGGATGTTGATCGGAATGAAACTCACTGGGTACATTCGACTCATGAACCTTAAGGTCTGTAAGAATTTTGAAAGAAATCGGCCACTAGTTGGCGCTAACGAGTTTTATGGCTCTGTAATCACGTGGTGTTTCACATATCAACACAATATGCATATCATTTGATAGATCTCCTCATAATGCACAACTTTGCCTCAAGAACCATTGCTGTCAATCAAATCGTTCAATTGTTATTCACAAATATGTTAAAAACCTACTTTTGCGAACTAGTCCTAGATTTTTTGTCCGATCGGAACCAAACCACTGCAGTAATATTCTGTGGACTCTCTAGATCAATAATTATTAAAAAAATGTTGAACTTTGTCCTTTGGTTAGCTTTAAAGGGTCAATTTAGAAATGGGGTGTGGCCAAACATACCCCAAAGCCTATAAAACCTAAAGGAAAACTCAAAACTTTATGAAACTCGGTGAAATCATGTAACAGGTGACTCCTAACAAGATTACAAAGTTTCATGGAGATCGGACCATAGGTGGCGCTATAACAGTAGAAAAGGTCTCAAAACACAAGATTTATACGGTAAATGGCCTCAAATTGTTTGTAAATGCTCATATATTCACTCAAAAACACTAGATCTTCATATCATATGATAGATCTCCTCATTCTGAACAACTTTGCCTCTGGGACCAACGTTGTCAATAAAGCTGTTAATTAAATATTCAAGATTATTTTAAAAAGTTACTTTGGCATACTAGTGATAGGGTTTCAGATGAAAATCAATAAAACCACTGAAGTACAATTCTCTAGACTCTGAAGGTCAATAATTATCAAAAACATGTTGAACAATTGCATTTGGACAACTATAAACCAGTAATTTTATAATATGTTATTTGCATAGTGTACACAAAGGCCTATTAATACAAACAGAAATCCCACAAATGATCAAAACTGTGTAAAATAATGCAAGATTTCATTCTAAACAAGCATGCAAAATTTAAGAGAGATTGGGCAAAAAAAATAAAAAATAACAACACTATAACAGTTATGTTTAGAAACATAGTGTTGTTTTAGTAAATGCAATTTATAACCACTAGATGGCAGCGGAAGACCACTAATGGGCTCATTCAGTTAAGTTGAACAGTACTGTAGAAAGGATTCATGAATTCATGCCAAAACATTAATAAATTAACTGTTATAACATGTTAAATCTTATTGAATCAATGTTTTCCATTTTGTTCATACAGACACATCATTTTTTACAATTTTGCCACATTGTAATTACAGTGAAACCTGAATGACATCTAAACTCTTAAAAACTAGTTTAATCATTTAAACTAGTTTCAGTGTGTGTGTGTCTGTCTTTTGGATGTGTTTAAATGTCATCCATACATCCTGGTTGGCAGAGACCACCCCAGAGGCACAAAGGCCTATTAATACAAACAGAAATCCCACAAATTATCAAAACTGTGTAAAGTAATGCATAATTTCATTCTAAACAAGCATGCAAAATTTAAGAGAGATAGGGCAAAAAAAAAAACAACAACAACACTTTAACAGTTATGTTTAAAAACACAGTGTTGTTTGAGTAAATGCAATTTATAACCACTAGATGGCAGCGGAAGACCACTAATGGGCTCATTCAGCTAGTACTGTTTTTATTTATTCATGCCAAAACATTAATAAATTAACTGTTATAACATTTTAAATCTCATTGAATTGATGTTTTCCATTTTGTTCATACAGATGTATCAGTTTTAACAATTTTGCCACATTATGATTACAGTTTAATCTGAAAATGACATTTAAACTCTAAAAAAGAGAAGACTTGCAATAAGTTTATTGTCACCTATCACTAATTTCAAATACCTATATCTGCAACAAAATGTTTGTGCATGTATATGTGTATCTTTGTGTGTCTTTGTGTGTGCGTGCATATGCTTATAGAGTATACATATATTAGTCTAATCATTTGCTTTCAGTGTGTGTGTCTGTTAGCCTGTTCTCCATTTTGGATGTGTTTAACTGTCATCCAAACATCCAGGTTGGCTCTGACCACCTCAGAGGCCTTAATGTGCTTGAACCCCGGTAAAATGCTGCTTGCAGCTTTAATTATTATTATTATTCTTCCGCCTTAAAACTGAACGTGCAGCCCAAACCGTAAGGCCTAGAGAGCTGAAACTTGGTCAGATCGTAGTAGTCTTGCTCGCTACTCAGATACAAAGAACCGGCCCAATCGGCCTAACGGGGGCGCTACAGCGCAAAAAACAAAAATTTTGGACAATTTTGGCCATAAAGTGTAAACCGTTAGCCATAGACTCAAAAACATGGCATTGTTGCAATCCTTGGGTTAGCCCGAACAAAAGTGTACGGCGCCTTTTTGGGGTCTACGACGCACCGTTTTCTCGCAAAATCGAGCTATATCCGAAACCTACTTTTGCGAACTAGTCCTAGGATTTTCAACCAATCAGAACCAAACCACTTCATAAATATTCCCTGGACACTCATTATCAATAATTATCAAAAAAAAGTTGAAATTTCAATTGTTACGCGAAACAGTACGCCAAAAAGCGTCTATGCTAACGTTAGCCAAATGCTCTTTTGACTATAACTCTTGAACGGAACGAGATATCTTCACCAAACTCGGTATACATATGAATGAGCTCAATCTTTGGTAAAATCAAAAAAATTGCGCATCTCTGCCACTTGGGGGCGCTGTAAGATAGAAAAAACACATAAATGGCTATAACTAGGCAACCGTTGGCTCGATCGACTTGAAAATTGGTATGCAGTGTCTTGTTCTAAAGGGGCACAAGTACCTATGAGGACATTTGCATATCTCAAAAAAACATGGCCGCCATTGGCCAAACAAATTTAAGCACCTATTTGAAAGGGTTAACGGATGTTGATCGGAACGAAACTCGCTGGGTACGTTCGACTCATGAACCTTAAGGTCTGTAAGAATTTTGAAAGAAATCGGCCACTAGTTGGCGCTAACGAGTTTTATGGCTCTGTAATCACGTGGTGTTTCACATATCAACACAATATGCATATCATTTGATAGATCTCCTCGTAATGCACAACTTTGCCTCAAGAACCATTGCTGTCAATCAAATCGTTCAATTGTTATTCACAAATATGTTAAAAACCTACTTTTGCGAACTAGTCCTAGGTTTTTTGCCCGATCGGAACCAAACCACTGCAGTAATGTTCTGTGGACTCTCTAGATCAATAATCATTAAAAAAAATTTGAATTTTGTCCTTTGGTTAGCTGTAAAGGAATAATTAAAAAAAGGGGTGTGGCCAAACATACCCCAAAGCCTATAAAACCTAAACGAAAACTCAAAACTTTATGAACCTTGGTGAAATCATGTAACAGATGACTCTTAACAAGCATGCAAAGTTTCATGGAGATCAGACCATAGGTGGCGCTATAACAGTAGAAAAGGTCTCAAAACACAAGATTTATATGGTAAATGGCCTCAAATTGTTTGAAAATGCTCATATATTCACTCAAAAACACTAGATCTTCATATCATATGATAGATCTCCTCATTCTGAACAACTTTGCCTCTGGGACCAATGTTGTCAATAAAGCTGTTAATTAAATATTCAAGATTATTAAAAAAAGTTACTTTGGCAAACTAGTTAAAAGTTATAAGCTGAAAAATCAATAAAACCACTCAAGTACAATTCTCTAGACTCTGAAGGTCAATAATTATCAAAAACATGTTGAACAATTGCATTTAGACAACTATAAACCAGTAATTTTATAATATGTTATTTGCATAGTGTACACAAAGGCCTATTATTACAAACAGAAAGTACACACATTATCAAAACTGTGTAAAATAATGAATATTTTCATTCTAAACAAGCATGCAAATTGTAAGAGAGATTGGGCAAAAAAAAAAAACACACAATAACAGTTATGTTTAAAAACACAGTGTTGCTTGAGTAAATGCAATTTATAACCACTAGATGGCAGCGGAAGACCACTAATGGGCTCATTCAGCTAAGTTGAACAGTCCTGTTGAAAGGATTCAAGAATTCATGGCAAAACATTAAAAAATTAACTGTTATAACATTTTAAATCTCATTGAGTCAATGTTTTCCATTTTGTTCATACAGATATATCAGTTTTTACAATTTTGCCACATTATGATTACAGTTTATTCTGAAAATGACATCTAAACTCTTAAAAAGAGAAGACTTGCAATAAGTTTATTGTCACCTATCACTTATTTCAAATACCCATATCTGCAACAAAATGTGTGTGCATGTAAATGTGTGTCTTTGTCTGTGTGTGTGTGTGTGTGTGTGTGCACATGCTTATAGAGAATTAATATATTAGTCTAATCATTTAATTTCAGTGTTTGTGTCTGTCTGCCAGCCTGTTCTCCATTTTGGATGTGTTTAACTGTCATCCGTACATCCAGGTTGGCTGAGACCACCTCAGAGGCCTTAATGTGCTTGAACCCCGGTAAAATGCTGCTTGCAGCTTTAATTAGGGGTTCAAGCACGCAGTGCTGAAACCCTCTTGTAATTGTTAGGATTTTTATTAGGGGTTCAAGCACGCAGTGCTGAAACCCTATTGTAATTGTTAGGATTTTTATTATTATTATTATTATTCTTCCGCCTTAAAACTGAACGGGCAGCCCAAACCGTAAGGCCTAGAGAGCTGAAACTTGGTCAAAAGGTAGTAGTCTTGCTCGCTACTCAGATACAAAGATCCAGCCCATTCGGCCAGTGGGGGGCGCTACAGCGATCAAAAATGCGTTTTTGCTAATAGCTCCTAAACCGCTTGTCGTAGACTCAAAAATTTAACATTTCTGGAATCCTTGGGTCAAGCGAAATTAAA
This sequence comes from Carassius gibelio, assembly GCF_023724105.1. Taxonomy (NCBI): domain Eukaryota; kingdom Metazoa; phylum Chordata; class Actinopteri; order Cypriniformes; family Cyprinidae; genus Carassius; species Carassius gibelio. The sequence continues at coordinate 18,586,740 of NC_068371.1, forward strand.
AACGGTCACTCTGATTTGGGGTCTAGGAGGCCTCGTTTTTTCGCAAACTTGAAGTATGTCCAAAACCTACTTTTGCAAACTAGTCCTAGGTTTTTCACCCAATCGGAACCAAACTACTGCAGAAGTTTTCTCTGGACAGTGAATATCAATAATTATCAAAAAAAAGTTGCAATTTCGACTCACTGTTGTAATGGGCTGCCAAAACGTTTGAAAGTCGAGGACCAATTTTACGCAACAGGCTATAACTTGTGAATGAAATGAGATATCTTAACCAAACTTGCTGGACATTTGTAAGAGCAAAAACTTTGGTCAAATAAAAAAAAAATCCACACCTCTGCCACTTGGGGGCGCTATAAGATAGAAAAAACACATAAATGGCTATAACTAGGCAACCGTTGGCTCGATCGACTTGAAAATTGGTATGCAATGTCTTGGTCTGAAGGGGCACAAGTACCTATGAGGACATTCGCGTATCTCAAAAAACATGGCCGCCATTGGCCAAAGAAGTTTGAGCACCTATTTAACAAGGTTAACGGATGTCAATCGGAACGAAACTCGGTGGGCATGTTCGACTCATGAACCTTAAGGTCTGTAAGAATTTTGAAAGAAATCGGCCACTAGTTGGCGCTAACGAGTTTTATGGCTCTGTAATCACGTGGTGTTTCACATATCAACACAATATGCATATCATTTGATAGATCTCCTCATAATGCACAACTTTGCCTCAAGAACCATTGCTGTCAATCAAATCGTTCAATTGTTATTCACAAATATGTTAAAAACCTACTTTTGCGAACTAGTCCTAGGTTTTTTGCCCGATCGGAACCAAACCACTGCAGTAATATTCTGTGGACTCTCTAGATCAATAATTATTAAAAAAATGTTGAATTTTGTCCTTTGGTTAGCTGTAACGGGGTAATTTAGAAAAAGGGGTGTGGCCAAACATACCCCAAAGCCTATAAAACCTAAAGGAAAACTCAAAACTTTATGAAACTCAGTGAAATCATGTAACAGGTGACTCTTAACAAGCATGCAAAGTTTCATGGAGATCAGACCATAGGTGGCGCTATAATAGTAGAAAAGGTCTCAAAACACAAGATTTATATGGTAAATGGCCGCAAATTGTTTGAAAATGTTCATATATTCACTCAAAAACACTAAATCTTCATATCATATGATAAATCTCCTCATTCTGAACAACTTTGCCTCTGGGACCAATGTTGTCAATATAGCTGTTAATTAAATATTAAAGATTATTTAAAAAAGTTACTTTGGCATACTTGTGATAGGGTTTAAGATGAAAATCAATAAAACCACTGAAGTACAATTCTCTAGACTCTGAAGGTCAATAATTATCAAAAACATGTTGAACAATTGCATTTGGGCAACTATAAACCAGTAATTTTATAATATGTTATTTGCATAGTGTACACAAAGGCCTATTAATACAAACAGAAAGCCCACAAATTATCAAAACTGTGTAAAATAATGCATATTTCGTTCTAAACAAGCATGCAAAATTTAAGAGAGATTGGGCAAAAAAAAAAAAACAAGACTATAACAGTTATGTTTAAAAACACAGTGCTGTTTCAGTAAATGCAATTTATAACCACTAGATGGCAGCGGAAGACCACTAATGGGCTCATTCAGTTAAGTTGAACAGTACTGTAGAAAGGATTCATGAATTCTTGCCAAAACATTAATAAATTAACTGTTATAACATGTTAAATCTTGTTGAATCAATGTTTTCCATTTTGTTCATACAGACACATCATTTTTTACAATTTTGCCACATTGTGATTACAGTGAAACCTGAATGACATCTAAACTCTTAAAAACTAGTTTAATCATTTAATTTCAGTGTGTGTGTGTCTGTCATTTGGATGTATTTAAATGTCATCCATACATCCTGGTTGGCCGAGACCACCCCAGAGGCACAAAGGCCTATTAATACAAACAGAAATCCCACAAATTATCAAAACTGTGTAAGGTAATGCATAATTCCATTCTAAACAAGCATGCAAAATTTAAGAGAGATAGGGCAAAAAACAACAACAACAACACTTTAACAGTTATGTTTAAAAACACAGTGTTGTTTGAGTAACTGCAACTTATAACCACTAGATGGCAGTGGAAGACCACTAATGGGCTCATTCAGCTAGTACTGTTTTTATGAATTCATGCCAAAACATTAATAAATTAACTGTTATAACATTTTAAATCTCATTGAAATTGATGTTTTCCATTTTGTTCATACAGATGTATCAGTTTTAACAATTTTGCCACATTAGGATTACAGTTTAACCTGAAAATGACATCTAAACTCTAAAAAAGAGAAGACTTGCAATAAGTTTATTGTCACCTATCACTTATTTCAAATACCTATATCTGCAACAAAATGTTTGTGCATGTATATGTGTATCTTTGTGTGTGTGTGTGTGTGTGTGTGTGTGTGTGTGTGTGTGCATATGCTTATAGAGTATACATATATTAGTCTAATCATTTACTTTCAGTGTGTGTGTCTGTCTGTTAGCCTGTTCTCCGTTTTGGATGTGTTTAACTGTCATACATGCATCCAGGCTGGCTCTGACCACCTCAGAGGCCTTAATGTGCTTGAACCCCGGTAAAATGCTGCTTGCAGCTTTAATTAGGGGTTCAAGCACGCAGTGCTGAAACCCTATTGTATTTGTTAGGATTTTTATTATTATTATTATTATTATTATTATTATTATTATTATTCTTCTGCCCTAGAACTGAACGTGCAGCCCAAACCGTAAGGCGTAGAGAGCTGAAATTTGGACAGATCGTAGAGCTCAATTTGGGGAGAACTTATCAAAGTCTCAGCCCAATCGGCCTAACGGGGGCGCTACAGCGCAAAAAACAAAAATTTTGGACATTTTTGGCCGTAAATCGTATACCGTTAGCCGTAGACTCAAAAACATGGCATTGTTGCAATCCTTGGGTTAGCCCGAACAAAAGTGCACGGCGCCTTTTTGGGGTCTACGACGCACCGTTTTCTCGCAAAATCGAGCTATATCCGAAACCTACTTTTGCGAACTAGTCCTAGGATTTTCAACCAATCAGAACCAAACCACTTCATAAATATTCCCTGGACACTCAATATCAATAATTATTGAAAAAAAGTTGAAATTTCAATTCTTACGCGAAACAGTACGCCAAAAAGCATCTATGCTAACGTTAGCCAAATACTATTTTGACTATAACTCTTGAACAGAATGAGATATCTTCACCAAACTCGGTACACATATGTATGAGCTCAATCTTTGGTCAAATCAAAAAAAATTGCGCATCTCTGCCACTTGGGGGCGCTATAAGATAGAAAAAACACATAAATTGCTATAACTAGGCAACCGTTGGCTCGATCAACTTGAAAATCGGTATGCAGTGTCTTGGTCTGAAGGGGCACAAGTACTTATGAGGACATTTGCATATCTCAAAAAACATGGCCGTCATTGGCCAAACAAATTTAAGCACCTATTTGAAAGGGTTAACGGATGTTGATCGGAACGAAACTCGCTGGGTACGTTCGACTCATGAACCTTAAGGTCTGTAAGAATTTTGAAAGAAATCGGCCACTAGTTGGTGCTAACGAGTTTTATGGCTCTGTAATCACGTGGTGTTTCACATATCAACACAATATGCATATCATTTGATAGATCTCCTCGTAATGCACATCTTTGCCTCAAGAACCATTGCTGTCAATCAAATCGTTCAATTGTTATTCACAAATATGTTAAAAACCTACTTTTGCGAACTAGTCCTAGGTTTTTTGCCCGATCGGAACCAAACCACTGCAGTAATATTCTGTGGACTCTCTAGATCAATAATTATTTAAAAAATGTTGAATTTTGTCCTTTGGTTATCTGTAACCGGGTAATTTAGAAAAAGGGGTGTGGCCAAACATACCCCAAAGCCTATAAAACATAAAGGAAAACTCAAAACTGTATGAAACTCAGTGAAATCATGTATCAGGTGACTCTTAACAAGCATGCAAAGTTTCATGGAGATCAGACCATAGGTGGCGCTATAACAGTAGAAAAGGTCTCAAAACACAAGATTTATATGGTAAATGGCCCCAAATTGTTTGAAAATGCTCATATATTCACTCAAAAACACTAAATCTTCATATCATATGATAGATCTCCTCATTCTGAACAACTTTGCCTCTGGGACCAATGTTGTCAATAAAGCTGTTAATTAAATATTCAAGATTATTTTAAAAAGTTACTTTGGCATACTTGTGATACGGTTTAAGATGAAAATCAATAAAACCACTGAAGTACAATTCTGTAGACTCTGAAGGTCAATAACTATCAAAAACATGTTGAACAATTGCATTTGGACAACTATAAACCAGTAATTTTATAATATGTTCTTTTCATAGTGTACACAAAGGCCTATTAATACAAACAGAAAGCCCACACATTATCAAAACTGTGTAAAACAATGCATAATTTCATTCTAAACAAGCATGCAAAATTTAAGAGAGATTGGGCAAAAAAAAAAAAAAAAACACTATAACAGTTATGTTTAAAAACAGTGTTGCTTGAGTAAATGCAATTTATAACCTGTAGATGGCAGTGGAAGACCACTAATGGGCTCATTCAGTTAAGTTGAACAGTACTGTTGAAAGGATTCATGAATTCATCCCAAAACATTAAAAATGTAACTGTTATAACATTTTAAATCTCATTGAGTCAATGTTTTCCATTTTGTTCTTACAGATATATCGGTTTTTACTATTTTGCCACATTGTGATTACAGTTTAACCTGAAAATGACATCTAAACTCTTAAAAAGAGAAGACTTGCAATAAGTTTATTGTCACCTATCACTTATTTCAAATACCTATATCTGCAACAAAATGTTTGTGCATGTATATGTGTGTCTTTCTGTGTGTGTGTGTGTGTGTGTGTGTGTGTGTGTGTGTGTGTGTGTGCATATGCTTATAGAGTATACATATATTAGTCTAATCATTTACTTTCAGTGTGTGTGTCTGTCTGTTAGCCTGTTCTCCATTTTGGATGTGTTTAAATGTCATCCATGCATCCAGGTTGGCTCAGACCACCTCAGAGGCCTTAATGTGCTTGAACCCCGGTAAATGCTGCTTGCAGCTTTAATTATTATTATTATTATTATTATTCTTCTGCCCTAAAACTGAACGTGCAGCCCAAACCGTAAGGCCTAGAGAGCTGAAATTTGGACAGATCGTAGAGCTCAATTTGGGGAGAACTTATCAAAGTCTCAGCCCAATCGGCCTAACGGGGGCGCTACAGCGCAAAAAGCAAAAATTTTGGACATATTTGGCCGTAAATCGTATACCGTTAGCCGTAGACTCAAAAACATGGCACTGTTGCAATCCTTGGGTTAGCCCGAACAAAAGTGCACGGCGCCTTTTTGGGGTCTACGACGCACCGTTTTCTCGCAAAATCGAGCTATATCCGAAACCTACTTTTGCGAACTAGTCCTAGGATTTTCAACCAATCAGAACCAAACCACTTCATAAATATTCCCTGGACACTCAATATCAATAATTATTAAAAAAAAGTTGAAATTTCAATTCTTACGCGAAACAGTACGCCAAAAAGCGTCTATGCTAACGTTAGCCAAATGCTATTTTGACTATAACTCATGAACGAAATGAGATATCTTCACCAAACTCGGTATACATATGTATAAGCTCAATCTTTGGTCAAATCAAAAAAATTGCGCATCTCTGCCACTTGGGGGCGCTATAAGATAGAAAAAACACATAAATTGCTATAACTAGGCAACCGTTGGCTCGATCGACTTGAAAACCGGTATGCAGTGTCTTGGTCTGAAGGGGCACAAGTACCTATGAGGACATTTGCATATCTCAAAAAAACATGGCCGCCATTGGCCAAACAAATTTAAGCACCTATTTGAAAGGGTTAACGGATGTTGATCGGAACGAAACTCGCTGGGTACGTTCGACTCATGAACCTTAAGGTCTGTAAGAATTTTGAAAGAAATCGTCCACTAGTTGGCGCTAACGAGTTTTATGGCTCTGTAATCACGTGGTGTTTCACATATCAACACAATATGCATATCATTTGATAGATCTCCTCGTAATGCACAACTTTGCCTCAAGAACCATTGCTGTCAATCAAATCGTTCAATTGTTATTCACAAATATGTTAAAAACCTACTTTTGCGAACTAGTCCTAGGTTTTTTGCCCGATCGGAACCAAACCACTGCAGTAATATTCTGTGGACTCTCTAGATCAATAATTATTAAAAAAATGTTGAATTTTGTCCTTTGGTTAGCTGTAACGGGGTAATTTAGAAAAAGGGGTGTGGCCAAACATACCCCAAAGCCTATAAAACCTAAAGGAAAACTCAAAACTTTATGAAACTCAGTGAAATCATTTAACAGGTGACTCTTAACAAGCATGCAAAGTTTCATGGAGATCAGACCATAGGTGGCGCTATAACAGTAGAAAAGGTCTCAAAACACAAGATTTATATGGTAAATGGCCTCAAATTGTTTGAAAATGTTCATATATTCACTCAAAAACACTAAATCTTCATATCATATGATAAATCTCCTCATTATGAACAACTTTGCCTCTGGGACCAATGTTGTCAATAAAGCTGTTAATTAAATATTCAAGATTATTTTAAAAAGTTACTTTGGCATACTTGTGATACGGTTTAAGATGAAAATCAATAAAACCACTGAAGTACAATTCTCTAGACTCTGAAGGTCAATAATTATCAAAAATATGTTGAACAATTGCATTTGGGCAACTATAAACCAATAATTTTATAATATGTTATATGCATAGTGTACACAAAGGCCTATTTATACAAAGAGAAAGCCCACAAATTATCAAAACTGTGTAAAATAATGCATGTTTTCATTCTAAACAAGCATGCAAAATTTAAGAGAGATTGGGCAAAAAAAAATTACAACACTATAACAGTTATGTTTTAAAACACAGTGTTGTTTGAGTAAATGCAATTTATAACCTCTAGATGGCAGTGGAAGACCACTAATGGGCTCATTCAGTTAAGTTGAACAGTACTGTTGAAAGGATTCATGAATTCATCCCAAAACATTAAAAATGTAACTGTTATAACATTTTAAATCTCATTGAGTCAATGTTTTCCATTTTGTTCTTACAGATATATCAGTTTTTACTATTTTGCCACATTGTGATTACAGTTTAACCTGAAAATGACATCTAAACTCTTAAAAAGAGAAGACTTGCAATAAGTTTATTGTCACCTATCACTTATTTCAAATACCTATATCTGCAACAAAATGTTTGTGCATGTATATGTGTGTCTTTCTGTGTGTGTGTGTGTGTGTGTGCATATGCTTATAGAGTATACATATATTAGTCTAATCATTTACTTACAGTGTGTGTGTCTGTCTGTTAGCCTGTTCTCCATTTTGGATGTGTTTAACTGTCATCCATGCATCCAGGTTGGCTCAGACCACCTCAGAGGCCTTAATGTGCTTGAACCCCGGTAAAATGCTGCTTGCAGCTTTAATTATTATTATTATTCTTCCGCCCTAGAACTGAACGTGCAGCCCAAACCGTAAGGCCTAGAGAGCTGAAATTTGGACAGATCGTAGAGCTCAATTTGGGGAGAACTTATCAAAGTCTCAGCCCAATCGGCCTAACGGGGGCGCTACAGCGCAAAAAACAAAAATTTTGGACATTTTAGGCCGCAGATCGTAAACCGTTAGCCGTAGACTCAAAAACAAGGCATCGTTGCAATCCTTGGGTTAGTCCGAACAAAAGTGCACAACTGCATTTTTTGCTCTACGACGCACCGTTTTCTCGTAAAATCGAGCTATGTCCGAAACCTACTTTTGCGAACTAGTCCTAGGATTTTCAACCAATCGGAACCAAACCACTTCAGAAATATTCCCTGGACACTCAATATCAATAATTATCAAAAAAAAGTTGAAATTTCGATTCTTACGCGAAACAGTACGCCAAGAAGCGTCTATGCTAACGTTAGCCAAATGCTATTTTGACTATAACTCTTGAACGGAATGATATATCTTCACCAAACTCGGTATACATATGTATGAGCTCAATCTTTGGTCAAATCAAAAAAATTGCGCATCTCTGCCACTTGGGGGCGCTATAAGATAGAAAAAACACATAAATTGCTATAACTAGGCAACCGTTGGCTCGATCGACTTGAAAATCGGTATGCAGTGTCTTGGTCTGAAGGGGCACAAGTACCTATGAGGACATTTGCATATCTCAAAAAACATGGCCGCCATTGGCCAAATAAATTTAAGCACCTATTTGAAAGGGTTAACGGATGTTGATCGGAACGAAACTCGCTGGGTACGTTCGACTCATGAACCTTAAGGTCTGTAAGAATTTTGAAAGAAATCGGCCACTAGTTGGCGCTAACGAGTTTATTGGCTCTGTAATCACGTGGTGTTTCACTTATCAACACAAAACGCATATCATTTGATAGATCTCCTCATAATGCACAACTTTGCCTCAAGAACCATTGCTGTCAATCAAATCGTTCAATTGCAATTCACAAATATGTCAAAAAGCTACTTTTGCGAACTAGTCCTAGGTTTTATTCCCGATCGGAACCAAACCACTGCAGTAATATTCTGTGGACTCTCTAGATCAATAATTATCAAAAAAATGTTGAATTTTGTACTTTGGTTAGCTTTAAATGGGTAATTTAGAAAAGGGGTGTGGCCAAACATACCCCAAAGCCTATAAAACCTAAACGAAAACTCAAAAATTTATGAAACTCGGTGAAAACATTTAACACGTGACTCTTAACAAGCATGCAAAGTTTCATGGAGATCGGACCATAGGTGGCGCTATAACAGTTGAAAAAGCCTCAAAAACACACATTTTCAATGGAAAATGATCACAATTTGTAGGACATGTTCATACATTCACACAAACACTAGATCTTCATATCATATGATAGATCTCCTCTTTGTGAACAACTTTGCCTCAAGGAGCGAAGATGTCAATCAAATCGTTCAATTGCAATTCACAAATATGTCAAAAAGCTACTTTTGCGAACTAGTCCCAGGTTTTTTACCCGATCGAAACCAAACCACTGCAGTAATTTTCTCTGGACTCTCTAGATCAATAATTATCAAAAAAAATTTGAATTTTGTCCTTTGGTTAGCTATAACTGGCTAAATTAGAAAAGGGGCGTGACCAAAATACCCAAAAGCATATAAAACCTAAACGGAAACTCAAAACTTTATGAAACTTGGTGAAAACATGTAACAGCTGACCCTTAACAACCATGCAAATTTTCATGGAGATCGGACCATAGGTGGCGCTATAACAGTAGAAAAGGTCTCAAAACATAAGATTTACATGGTAAATGGCCTCAAATTGTTTGAAAATGCTCATATATTCACATAAACACTAGATCTTCATATCATTTGATAGATCTCCTCATTCTGAACAACTTCTGGGACCAATGTTGTCAATAAAGCTGTTAATTAAATATTCAAGATTATTTAAAAAAGTTACTTTGGCAAAGTAGTCCAAGGCTTTAAGCTGAAAATTAAATCAATAAAACCACTGAAGTACAATTCTCTAGACTCTGAAGGTCAATAATTATCAAAAACATGTTGAACAATTTTATTTGGACAACTATAAACCAGTAATTTTATAATATGTTCTTTTCATAGTGTACACAAAGGCCTATTAATACAAACAGAAAGCCCACAAATTATCAAAACTGTGTAAAATAATGCCTAATTTCATTCTAAACAAGCATGCAAAATTTAAGAGAGATTGGGCAAAAAACACAACACTATAACAGTTATGTTTAAAAACAGTGTTGTTTGAGTAAATGCAATTTATAACCACTAGATGGCAGCGGAAGACCACTAATGGGCTCATTCAGCAAATTGAAACAGTACTTTTGAGAAGATTTATGAATTCATGCCCAAACAATAAAAAAAACACTGTTGCAACGTTTTAAATCTCACTGTTAAAGTTTTCAATTTTCTTCATACAGACTTATCAGTTTTTAAAATTTTGCCACATTATGATTACAGTGAAACCTGAAAATGACATCCAAACTCTTAAAAACTAGTTTAATCATTTAATTTCAGTGCGTGTGTCTGTCTGTCAGCCTATTCTCCAGTTTGGATGTGTTTAACTGTCATCCGTACATCCAGGTTGGCTCAGACCACCTCAGAAGCCTTAATGTGCTTGAACCCCATAAATGCTGCTTGCAGCTTTAATTAGGGGTTCAAGCACGCAGTGCTGAAACCCTATTGTAATTGTTAAGATTTTTATTATTATTATTATTTTTCCGCCTTAAAACTGAACGTGCAGCCCAAACCGTAAGGCCTAGAGAGCTGAAACTTGGTCAGATGGTAGTAGTCTTGCTCGCTACTCAGATACAAAGAACCGGCCCAATCGGCCTAACGGGGGCGCTACAGCGCAAAAAACTAAAATTTTTGACATTTTTGGCCGCAGGTCGTAAACCATTAGCCGTAGACTCAAAAACAAGGCATCGTTGCAATCCTTGGGTTAGCCCGAACAAAAGTGCACATCTGCATTTTTTGCTCTACGACGCACCGTTTTCTCGCAAAATCGAGCTATATCCGAAACCTACTTTTGCGAACTAGTCCTAGGATTTTCAACCAATCGGAACGAAACCACTGCAGAAATATTCCCTGGACACTCAATATAAATAATTATCAAAAAAAAGTTGAAATTTCGATTCTTACGCGAAACAGTACGCCAAAAAGCGTCTATGCTAACGTTAGCCAAATGTTATTTTGACTATAACTCTTGAACGGAATGAGATATCTTGACCAAACTTGGTACACATATGTATGAGCTCAATCTTTGGTCAAATAAAAACAAATTGCGCATCTCTGCCACTTGGGGGCGCAATAAGATTTAAAAAACACATAAATGGCTATAACTAGGCAACCGTTGGCTCGATCGACTTGAAAATTGGTATGCAGTGTCTTGGTCTGAAGGGGCACAAGTACCTATGAGGACATTTGCATATCTCAAAAAACATGGCTGCCATTGGCCAAACAATTTTAAGCACCTATTTGAAAGGGTTAACGGATGTTGTTCGGAACGAAACTCGCTGGGTACGTTCGACTCATGAACCTTAAGGTCTGTAAGAATTTTGAAAGAAATCGGCCACTAGTTGGCGCTAACGAGTTTTATGGCTCTGTAATCACGTGGTGTTTCACATATCAACACAATATGCATATCATTTGATAGATCTCCTCATAATGCACAACTTTGCCTCAAGAACCATTGCTGTCAATCAAATCGTTCAATTGTTATTCACAAATATGTTAAAAAACTACTTTTGCGAACTAGTCCTAGGTTCTTTGTCCGATCGGAACCAAACCACTGCAGTAATATTCTGTGGACTGTCTAGATCAATAATTATCAAAAAAATGTTCAATTTTGTACTTTGGTTAGCGTTAAATGGGTAATTAAGAAAAGGGGTGTGGCCAAACATACCCCAAAGCCTATAAAACCTAAACGAAAACTCAAAACTTTATGAAACGTGGTGAGAACATGTAACAGGTAACTCTTAACAAGCATGCAAAGTTTCATGGAGATCGGACCATAGGTGGCGCTATAACAGTTGAAAAAGCCTCAAAAACACACATTTTCAATAGAAAATGATCACAATTTGTAGAACATGTTCATACATTCACACAAACACTAGATCTTCATATCATATGATAGATCTCCTCTTTGTGAACAACTTTGCCTCAAGGAGCAAAGATGTCAATCAAATCGTTCAATTGTTATTCGCAAATATGTTAAAAACGTACTTTTGCGAACTAGTCCCAGGTTTTTTACCCGATCGAAACCAAACCACTGCAGTAATTTTCTCTGGACTCTCTAGATCAATAATTATCAAAAAAATGTTGAATTTTGTCCTTTGGTTAGCTTTAACTGGCTAAATTAGAAAAGGGGCGTGACCAAAATACCCAAAAGCATATAAAACTTAAACGAAAACTCAAAACTTTATGAAAATTGGTGAAATCATGTAACAGGTGACTCTTAACAAGCATGCAAAGTTTCATGGAGATCGGACCATAGGTGGCGCTATAACAGTAGAAAAGGTCTCAAAACACAAGATGTATATGGTAAATGGTCTCAAATTGATTGAAAATGCTCATATTTTCACTCAAAAACACTAGATCTTCATATCATATGATAGATCTCCTCATTCTGAACAACTTTGCCTCTGGGACCAATGTTGTCAATAAAGCTGTTAATTAAATATTCAAGATTATTGCAAAAAGTTACTTTGGCAAACTAGTGATAGGGTATAAGCTGAAAATCAATAAAACCACTGAAGTACAATTCTCTAGAATCTGAAGGTCAATAATTATCAAAAACATGTTGAACAGTTGCATTTGGACAACTATAAACCAGTAATTTTTGTTCATACAGATATATCAGTTTTTACAATTTTGCCACATTGTGATTACAGTTTAACCTGAAAATGACATCTAAACTGTTAAAAACTAGTTTAATAATTTAATTTCAGTGTTTGTGTCTGTCTGCCAGCCTATTCTTCATTATGGATGTGTTTAACTGTCATCCATGCATCCAGGTTAGCCGAAACCACCTCAGAGGCCTTAAATGCTTGAACCCCGTAAAATGCTGCTTGCAGCTTTAATTATTATTATTATTATTATTATTATTATTATTCCGCCTTAAAACTGAACGTGCAGCCCAAACCGTAAGGCCTAGAGAGCTGAAACTTGGTCAGATCGTAGTAGTCTTGCTCGCTACTCAGATACAAAGAACCGGCCCAATCGGCCTAACGGGGGCGCTACAGCGCAAAAAACAAAAATTTTGGACATTTTTGGCCGTAAAGTGTAAACCGTTAGCCATAGACTCAAAAACATGGCATTGTTGCAATCCTTGGGTTAGCCCAAACAAAAGTGCACGGCGCCTTTTTGGGGTCTACGACGCACCGTTTTCTCGCAAAATCGAGCTATATCCGAAACCTACTTTTGCGAACTAGTCCTAGGATTTTCAACCAATCAGAACCAAACCACTTCATAAATATTCCCTGGACACTCAATATCAATAATTATCAAAAAAAAGTTGAAATTTCAATTCTTACGCGAAACAGTATGCCAAAAAGCGTCTATGCTAACGTTAGCCAAATGCTATTTTGACTATAACTCTTGAACGGAAAGAGATATCTTCACCAAAATTGGTACACATATGCATGAGCTCAATCTTTGGTCAAATAAAAAAAAATTGCGCATCTCTGCCACTTGGGGGCGCAATAAGATTTAAAAAACACATAAATGGCTATAACTAGGCAACCGTTGGCTCGATCGACTTGAAAATTGGTATACAGTGTCTTGGTCTGAAGGGGCACAAGTACCTATGAGGACATTTGCATATCTAAAAAAAACATGGCCGCCATTGGCCAAACAAATTTAAGCACCTATTTGAAAGGGTTAACGGATGTTGATCGGAACGAAACTCGCTGGGTACGTTCGACTCATGAACCTTAAGGTCTGTAAGAATTTTGAAAGAAATCGGCCACTAGTTGGCGCTAACGAGTTTTATGGCTCTGTAATCACGTGGTGTTTCACATATCAACACAATATGCATATCATTTGATAGATCTCCTCATAATGCACAACTTTGCCTCAAGAACCATTGCGGTCAATCAAATCGTTCAATTGTTATTCACAAATATGTTAAAAACCTACTTTTGCGAACTAGTCCTAGGTTTTTTGTCCGATCGGAACCAAACCACTGCAGTAATATTCTGTGGACTCTCTAGATCAATAATTATTAAAAAAATGTAGAATTTCGTCCTTTGGTTAGCTGTAAAGGGATAATTTAGAAAAAGGGGTGTGGCCAAACATACCCCAAAGCCTATTAAACCTAAACGAAAACTCAAAACTTTATGAACCTTGATGAAATCATGTAACAGATGACTCTTAACAAGCATGCAAAGTTTCATGGAGATCAGACCATAGGTGGCGCTATAACAGTAGAAAAGGTCTCAAAACACAAGATTTATATGGTAAAAGGCCTCAAATTGTTTGAAAATGTTCATATATTCACTCAAAAACACTAAATCTTCATATCATATGATAAATCTCCTCATTATGAACAACTTTGCCTCTGGGACCAATGTTGTCAATAAAGCTGTTAATTAAATATTCAAGATTATTTTAAAAAGTTACTTTGGCATACTTGTGATAGGGTTTGTGATGAAAATCAATAAAACCACTGAAGTACAATTCTCTAGACTCTGAAGGTCAATAATTATCAAAAACATGTTGAACAATTGCATTTGGACAACTATAAACCAGTAATTTTATAATATGTTATTTGCATAGTGTACACAAAGGCCTATTAATACAAACAGAAATCCCACAAATGATCAAAACTGTGTAAAATAATGCATAATTTCATTCTAAACAAGCATGCAAAATTTAATAGAGATTGGGCAAAAAACAACAACAACACTATAACAGTTATGTTTAAAAACACAGTGTTGTTTGAGTAAATGCAATTTATAACCACTAGATGGCAGCGGAAGACCACTAATGGGCTCATTCAGCTAAGTTGAACAGCACTGCTTTCATGAATTCGTGCCAAAACATTAATAAATTAACTGTTATAACATTTTAAATCTCATTGAGTCAATGTTTTCCATTTTGTTCATACAGATGTATCAGTTTTTACAATTTTGCCACATTATGATTACAGTTTAACCTGAAAATGACATCTAGACTCTAAAAAGGAGAAGACTTGCAATAAGTTTATTGTCACCTATCACTTATTTGAAATACCCATATCTGCAACAAAATGTGTGTCCATGTATATGTGTGTCTTTGTGTGTGTGTGTGTGTGCATATGCTTATAGAGTATACATATATTAGTCTAATCATTTGCTGTCAGTGTGTGTGTCTGTCTGTTACCCTGTTCTCCATTTTGGATGTGTTTAAATGTCATCCAAACATCCAGGTTGGCTCTGACCACCTCAGAGGCCTTAATGTGCTTGAACCCCGGTAAAATGCTGCTTGCAGCTTTAATTAGGGGTTCAAGCACGCAGTGCTGAAACCCTATTGTATTTGTTAGGATTTTTATTATTATTATTATTAGGGGTTCAAGCACGCAGTGCTGAAACCCTATTGTAATTGTTAGGATTTTTATTATTATTATTATTATTCTTCCGCCTTAAAACTGAACGTGCAGCCCAAACCGTAAGGCCTAGAGAGCTGAAACTTGGTCAAAAGGTAGTAGTCTTGCTCGCTACTCAGATACAAAGATCCAGCCCATTCGGCCAGTGGGGGGCGCTACAGCGATCAAAAATGCGTTTTTGCTAATAGCTCCTAAACCGCTTGTTGTAGACTCAAAAATTTAACATTTCTGGAATCCTTGGGTCAAGCGAAATTAAAAACGGTCACT
This sequence comes from Carassius gibelio, assembly GCF_023724105.1. Lineage (NCBI taxonomy): Eukaryota > Metazoa > Chordata > Actinopteri > Cypriniformes > Cyprinidae > Carassius > Carassius gibelio. The sequence continues at coordinate 18,602,200 of NC_068371.1, forward strand.
CTGATTTGGGGTCTAGGAGGCCTCGTTTTTTCGCAAACTTGAAGTATGTCCAAAACCTACTTTTGCGAACTAGTCCTAGGTTTTTCACCCAATCGGAACCAAACTACTGCAGAAGTTTTCTCTGGACAGTGATTATCAATAATTATCAAAAAAAAGTTGAAATTTCGACTCACTGTTGTAATGGGCTGCCAAAACGTTCGAAAGTCGAGGACCAATTTTACGCAACAGGCTATAACTTGTGAATGAAATTAGATATCTTAACCAAACTTGCTGGACATTTGTAAGAGCAAAAACTTTGGTCAAATAAAAAAAAAATGCACACCTCTGCCACTTGGGGGCGCTATAAGACAGAAAAAACACATAAATGGCTATAACTAAGCAACCGTTGGTCCGATCGACTTGAAAATTGGCATGTCATGTCTTTGTCAGAAGTGGCACAAGTATCTATGAGGACATTCACGTATCTCAAAAAACATGGCCGCCATTGGCCAAAGAAGTTTGAGCACCTATTTAACAAGGTTAACGGATGTCAATCGGAACGAAACTCGGTGGGCATGTTTGACTCATAGCCCTAAAGGACTGTAAGAATTTTGAAAGAAATCGACCACTAGTTGGCGCTAACGAGTTTTATGGCTCTGTAATCACGTGGTGTTTCACATATCAACACAATATGCATATCATTTGATAGATCTCCTCGTAATGCACAACTTTGCCTCAAGAACCATTGCTGTCAATCAAATCGTTCAATTGTTATTCACAAATATGTTAAAAACCTACTTTTGCGAACTAGTCCTAGGTTTTTTGCCCGATCGGAACCAAACCACTGCAGTAACATTCTGTGGACTCTCTAGATCAATAATTATTAAAAAAATGTTGAATTTTGTAATTTGGTTAGCTGTAACGGGGTAATTTAGAAAAAGGGGTGTGGCCAAACATACCCCAAAGTCTATAAAACCTAAACGAAAACTCAAAACTTTATGAAACTCAGTGAAATCATGTAACATGTGACTCTTAACAAGCATGCAAAGTTTCATGGAGATCAGACCATAGGTGGCGCTATAACATTAGAAAAGGTCTCAAAACACAAGATTTATATGGTAAATGGCCTCAAATTGTTTGAAAATGTTCATATATTCACTCAAAAACACTAAATCTTCATATCATATGATAAATCTCCTCATTCTGAAAAACTTTGCCTCTGGGACCAATGTTGTCAATAGAGCTGTTAATTAAATATTCAAGATTATTTTAAAAAGTTACTTTGGCATACTTGTGATAGGGTTTAAGATGAAAATCAATAAAACCACTGAAGTACAATTCTCTAGACTCTGAAGGTCAATAATTATCAAAAACATGTTGAACAATTGCATTTGGACAACTATAAACCAGTAATTTTATAATATGTTATTTGCATAGTGTACACAAAGGCCTATTAATACAAACAGAAAGCCCACAAATTATCAAAACTGTGTAAAATAATGCATAATTTCATTATAAACAAGCATGCAAAATTTAAGAGAGATTGGGCAAAAAAAAATTACAACACTATAACAGTTATGTTTAAAACCAGGGTTGTTTGAGTAAATGCAATGTATAACCACTAGATGGCAGCGGAAGACCACTAATGGGCTCATTCAGCTAAGTTGAACAGCACTGTTTTCATGAATTCTTGCCAAAACATTAATAAATTAACTGTTATAAAATTTTAAATCTTACTGAATCAATGTTTTCCATTTTGTTCATACAGATGTATCAGTTTTTACAATTTTGCCACATTATGATTACAGTTTAACCTGAAAATGACATCTAAAAACTCTAAAAAAGAGAAGACTTGCAATAAGTTTATTGTCACCTATCACTTATTTCAAATACCTATATCTGCAACAAAATGTGTGTCCATGTATATGTGTGTCTTTGTGTGTGTGTGTGTGTGTGTGTGCATATGCTTATAGAGTATACATATATTAGTCTAATCATTTGCTGTCAGTGTGTGTGTCTGTCTGTTAGCCTGTTCTCCATTTTGGATGTGTTTAAATGTCATCCAAACATCCAGGTTTGCTCTGACCACCTCAGAGGCCTTAATGTGCTTGAACCCCGGTAAAATGCTGCTTGCAGCTTTAATTAGGGGTTCAAGCACGCAGTGCTGAAACCCTATTGTAATTGTTAAGATTTTTATTATTATTATTATTTTTCCGCCTTAAAACTGAACGTGCAGCCCAAACCGTAAGGCCTAGAGAGCTGAAACTTGGTCAGATGGTAGTAGTCCTGCTCGCTACTCAGATACAAAAAACCGGCCCAATCGGCCTAATGGGGGCGCTACTGCGCAAAAAACTAAAATTTTTGACATTTTTGGCCGCAGATCGTAAACCGTTAGCCGTAGACTCAAAAACATGGCATTGTTGCAATCCTTGGGTTAGCCCAAACAAAAGTGCACGGCGCCTTTTTGGGGTCTACGACGCACCGTTTTCTCGCAAAATCGAGCTATATCCGAAACCTACTTTTGCGAACTAGTCCTAGGATTTTCAACCAATCAGAACCAAACCACTTCAGAAATATTCCCTGGACACTCAATATCAATAATTATCAAAAAAAAGTTGAAATTTCAATTCTTACGCGAAACAGTATGCCAAAAAGCGTCTATGCTGACGTTAGCCAAATGCTATTTTAACTATAACTCTTGAACGGAATGAGATATCTTCACCAAACTCGGTACACATATGTATGAGCTCAATCTTTGGTCAAATCAAAAAAATTGCTCATCTCTGCCACTTGGGGGCGCAATAAGATAGAAAAAACACATAAATGGCTATAACTAGGCAACCGTTGGCTCGATCGACTTGAAAATTGGTATGCAGTGTCTTGGTCTGAAGGGGCACAAGTACCTATGAGGACATTTGCATATCTCAAAAAACATGGCCGCCATTGGCCAAACAATTTTAAGCACCTATTTGAAAGGGTTAACGGATGTTGATCGGAACGAAACTCGCTGGGTACGTTCGACTCATGAACCTTAAGGTCTGTAAAAATTTTGAAAGAAATCGGCCACTAGTTGGCGCTAACGAGTTTTATGGCTCTGTAATCACGTGGTGTTTCACATATCAACACAATATGCATATCATTTGATAGATCTCCTCATAATGCACAACTTTGCCTCAAGAACCATTGCTGTCAATCAAATCGTTCAATTGTTATTCACAAATATGTTAAAAACCTACTTTTGCGAACTAGTCCTAGGTTTTTTGTCCGATCGGAACCAAACTACTGCAGTAATATTCTGTGGACTCTCTAGATCAATAATTATCAAAAAAATGTTGAATTTTGTCGTTTGGCTAGCTTTAAATCAGTCATTTAGAAAAGGGGTGTGGCCAAACACACCCCAAAGCCTATAAAACCTAAACGAAAACTCAAAACTTTATGAAACTCGGTGAGAACATGTAACAGGTGACTCTTAACAAGCATGCAAAGTGTCATGGAGATCGGATCATAGGTGGCGCTATAACATTTGAAAAAGCCTCAAAAACACACATTTTCAATAGAAAATGATCACAATTTGTTGGACATGTTCATACATTCACACAAACACTAGATCTTCATATCATATGATAGATCTCCTCTTTGTGAACAACTTTGCCTCAAGGAGCGAAGATGTCAATCAAATCGTTCAATTGCAATTCACAAATATGTCAACAAGCTACTTTTGCGAACTAGTCCCAGGTTTTTTACCCGATCGAAACCAAACCACTGCAGTAATTTTCTCTGGACTCTCTAGATCAATAATTATCAAAATTTTTTCAGAATTTTGTCCTTTGGTTAGCTATAACTGGCTAAATTAGAAAAGGGGCTTGACCAAAATACCCAAAAGCATATAAAACCTAAACGAAAACTCAAAACTTTATGAAACTTGATGAAAACATGTAACAGCTGACCCTTAACAACCATGCAAATTTTCATGGAGATCGGACCATAGGTGGCGCTATAACAGTAGAAAAGGTCTCAAAACATAAGATTTACATGGTAAATGGCCTCAAATTGTCTGAAAATGCTCATATATTCACATAAACACTAGATCTTCATATCATATGATAGATCTCCTCATTCTGAACAACTTCTGGGACCAATGTTGTCAATAAAGCTGTTAATTAAATATTGAAGATTATTTAAAAAAGTTACTTTGGCAAAGTAGTCCAAGGCTTTAAGCTGAAAATTAAATCAATAAAACCACTGAAGTACAATTCTCTAGACTCTGAAGGTCAATAATTATCAAAAACATGTTGAACAATTTTATTTGGACAACTATAAACCAGTAATTTTATAATATGTTCTTTTCATAGTGTACACAAAGGCCTATTAATACAAACAGAAAGCCCACAAATTATCAAAACTGTGTAAAATAATGCCTAATTTCATCCTAAACAAGTATGTAAAATTTAAGAGAGATTGGGCAAAAAACATAACACTATACTATAACAGTTATGTTTAAAAACAGTGTTGTTTGAGTAAATGCAATTTATAACCACTAGATGGCAGCGGAAGACCACTAATGGGCTCATTCTGCAAATTGAAACAGTACTTTTGAAAAGATTTATGAATTCATGCCCAAACAATAAAAAAAACCCACTGTTGCAACGTTTTAAATCTCACTGTTAAAGTTTTCAATTTTCTTCATACTGACTTATCAGTTTTTAAAATTTTGCCACATTATGATTACAGTGAAACCTGAAAATGACATCCAAACTCTTAAAAACTAGTTTAATCATTTAATTTCAGTGCGTGTGTCTGTCTGTCAGCCTATTCTCCATATTGGATGTGTTTAACGGTCATCCATACGTCCAGGTTGGCTCAGACCACCTCAGAGGCCTTAATGTGCTTGAACCCCGTAAATGCTGCTTGCAGCTTTAATTATTATTATTATTATTATTCTTCCGCCTTAAAACTGAACGTGCAGCCCAAACCGTAAGGCCTAGAGAGCTGAAACTTGGTCAGATGGTAGTAGTCTTGCTCGCTACTCAGATACAAAGAACCGGCCCAATCGGCCTAACGGGGGCGCTACAGCGCAAAAAACAAAAATTTTGGACAATTTTGGCCGTAAAACGTAAACCGTTAGCCGTAGTCTCAAAAACATGGCATTGTTGCAATCCTTGGGTTAGACCGAACAAAAGTGCACGGCGCCTTTTTGGGGTCTACGACGCACCGTTTTCTCGCAAAATCGAGCTATATCCGAAACCTACTTTTGCGAACTAGTCCTAGGATTTTCAACCAATCAGAACCAAACCACATCATAAATATTCCCTGGACACTCAATATCAATAATTATCAAAAAAAAGTTGAAATTTCAATTCTTACGCGAAACAGTACACCAAAAAGCACCTATGCTAACGTTAGCCAAATGCTATTTTGACAATAACTCTTAAACGGAATGAGATATCTTCACCAAACTCGGTACACATATGTATGAGCTTAATCTTTGGTCAAATAAAAAAAATTGCGCATCTCTGCCACTTGGGGGCGCTATAAGATAGAAAAAACACATAAATTGCTATAACTAGGCAACCGTTGCTTCGATCGACTTGAAAGTTGGTATGCAATGTCTTGGTCTGAAGGGGCACAAGTACCTATGAAGACATTTGCATATCTCAAAAAAACATGGCCGCCATTGGCCAAACAATTTTAAGCACCTATTTGAAAGGGTTAACGGAGGTTGTTCGGAACGAAACTCGCTGGGTACGTTCGACTCATGAACCTCAAGGTCTGTAAGAATTTTGAAAGAAATCGGCCACTAGTTGGCGCTAACGAGTTTTATGGCTCTGTAATCACGTGGTGTTTCACATATCAACGCAATATGCATATCATTTGATAGATCTCCTCATAATGCACAACTTTGCCTCAAGAACCATTGCTGTGAATCAAATCGTTCAATTGTTATTCACAAATATGTTAAAAACCTACTTTTGCGAACTAGTCCTAGGTTTTTTGCCCGATCGGAACCAAACTACTGCAGTAATATTCTGTGGACTCTCTAGATCAATAATTATTAAAAAAATGTTGAATTTTGTCTTTTGGTTAGCTGTAAAGGGATAATTTAGAAAAAGGGGTGTGGCCAAACATACCCCAAAGCCTATAAAACCTAAACGAAAACTCAAAACTTTATGAAACTAGGTGAGAACATGTAACAGGTGACTCTTAACAAGCATGCAAAGTTTCATGGAGATCAGACCATAGGTGGCGCTATAACAGTAGAAAAGGTCTCAAAACACAAGATTTATATGGTAAATGGCCTCAAATTGTTTGAAAATGCTCATATATTCACTCAAAAACACTAGATCTTCATATCATATGATAGATCACCTCATTCTGAACAACTTTGCCTCTGGGACCAATGTCGTCAATAAAGCTGTTAATTAAATATTCAAGATTATTTTAAAAAGATACTTTGGCAAACTAGTGATAGGGTATAAGATGAAAATCAATAAAACCACTGAAGTACAATTTTCTAGACTCTGAAGGTCAATAATTATCAAAAAAATGTTGAACAATTGCATTTAGACAACTATAAACCAGTAATTTTATAATATGTTATTTGCATAGTGTACACAAAGGCCTATTAATACAAACAGAAATCCCAGAAATGATCAAAACTGTATAAAATAATGCATGATTTCATTCTAAAGAAGCATGCAAAATTTAAGAGAGATTGGGTAAAAAAAAATAAAAAAATAACAACACTATAACAGTTATGTTTAGAAACACAGTGTTGTTTCAGTAAATGCAATTTATAACCACTAGATGGCAGCGGAAGACCACTAATGGGCTCATTCAGTTAAAATGAACAGTACTGTAGAAAGGATTCATCAATTCATGCCAAAATATTAATAAATTAACTGTTATAACATGTTACATCTTATTGAATCAATGTTTTCCATTTTGTTCATACAGACACATCATTTTTTACAATTTTGCCACATTGTGATTACAGTGAAACCTGAATGACATCTAAACTCTTAAAAACTAGTTTAATCATTTAAACTAGTTTCAGTGTGTGTGTGTCTGTCTTTTGTATGTTTTTAAATGTCATCCATACATCCTGGTTGGCCGAGACCACCCCAGAGGCACAAAGGCCTATTAATACAAACAGAAATCCCACAAATTATCAAAACTGTGTAAAGTAATGCATAATTTCATTCTAAACAAGCATGCAAAATTTAAGAGAGATTGGGCAAAAAAAAATTACAACACTATAACAGTTATGTTTTAAAACACAGTGTTGTTTGAGTAAATGCAATTTATAACCACTAGATGGCAGCGGAAGACCACTAATGGGCTCATTCAGCTAGTTAAACAGTACTGTTTTCATGAATTCTTGCCAAAACATGAATAAATTAACTGTTATAACATTTTAAATCTCAATGAATTGATGTTTTCCATTTTGTTTATGCAGATGTATCAGTCTTTACAATTTTGCCACATTATGATTACAGTTTAACCTGAAAATGACATCTAAACTCTGAAAAAGAGAAGACTTGCAATAATTTTATGTCACCTATCACTTATTTCAAATACCTATATCTGCAACAAAATGTTTGTGCATGTATATGTGTGTCTTTGTCTGTGTGTGTGTGTGTGCATATGCTTATAGAGTATACATATATTAGTCTAATCATTTACTTTCAGTGTGTGTGTCTGTCTGTTAACCTGTTCTCCATTTTGGATGTGTTTAAATGTCATCCAAACATCCAGGTTGGCTCTGACCACCTCAGATGCCTTAAATGCTTGAACCCCGGTAAAATGCTGCTTGCAGCTTTAATTAGGGGTTCAAGCACGCAGTGCTGAAACCCTATTGTAATTGTTAAGATTTTTATTATTATTATTATTTTTCCGCCTTAAAACTGAACGTGCAGCCCAAACCGTAAGGCCTAGAGAGCTGAAACTTGGTCAGATGGTAGTAGTCTTGCTCGCTACTCAGATACAAAGAACCGGCCCAATCGGCCTAACGGGGGCGCTACAGCGCAAAAAAATAAAATTTTTGACATTTTTCGCCGCAGGTCGTAAACCGTTAGCCGTAGACTCAAAAACAAGGCATCGTTGCAATCCTTGGGTGAGCCCGAACAAAAGTGCACAGCTGCATTTTTTGCTCTACGACGCACCGTTTTCTCGCAAAATCGAGCTATATCCGAAACCTACTTTTGCGAACTAGTCCTAGGATTTTCAACCAATCGGAACGAAACCACTGCAGAAATATTCCCTGGACACTCAATATAAATAATTATCAAAAAAAAGTTGAAATTTCGATTCTTACGCGAAACAGTACGCCAAAAAGCGTCTATGCTAACGTTAGCCAAATGTTATTTTGACTATAACTCTTGAACGGAATGAGATATCTTGACCAAACTTGGTACACATATGTAAGAGCTCAATCTTTGGTCAAATAAAAAAAAATTGCGCATCTCTGCCACTTGGGGGCGCAATAAGATTTAAAAAACACATAAATGGCTATAACTAGGCAACCGTTGGCTCGATCGACTTGAAAATTGGTATGCAGTGTCTTGGTCTGAAGGGGCACAAGTACCTATGAGGACATTTGCATATCTCAAAAAACATGGCTGCCATTGGCCAAACAATTTTAAGCACCTATTTGAAAGGGTTAACGGATGTTGTTCGGAACGAAACTCGCTGGGTACGTTCGACTCATGAACCTTAAGGTCTGTAAGAATTTTGAAAGAAATTGGCCACTAGTTGGCGCTAACAAGTTTTATGGCTCTGTAATCACGTGGTGTTTCACATATCAACACAATATGCATATCATTTGATAGATCTCCTCATAATGCACAACTTTGCCTCAAGAACCATTGCTGTCAATCAAATCGTTCAATTGTTATTCACAAATATGTTAAAAAACTACTTTTGCGAACTAGTCCTAGGTTTTTTGTCCGATCGGAACCAAACCACTGCAGTAATATTCTGTGGACTGTCTAGATCAATAATTATCAAAAAAATGTTCAATTTTGTACTTTGGTTAGCGTTAAATGGGTAATTAAGAAAAGGGGTGTGGCCAAACATACCCCAAAGCCTATAAAACCTAAACGAAAACTCAAAACTTTATGAAACGTGGTGAGAACATGTAACAGGTAACTCTTAACAAGCATGCAAAGTTTCATGGAGATCGCACCATAGGTGGCGCTATAACAGTAGAAAAGGTCTCAAAACACAAGATTTATATGGTAAATGGCCTCAAATTGTTTGAAAATGCTCATATATTCACTCAAAAACACTAGATCTTCATATCATATGATAGATCTCCTCATTCTGAACAACTTTGCCTCTGGGACCAATGTTGTCAATAAAGCTGTTAATTAAATATTCAAGATTATTTCAAAAAGTTACTTTGGCAAACTAGTGATAGGGTATAAGCTGAAAATCAATAAAACCACTGAAGTACAATTCTCTAGACTCTGAAGGTCAATAATTATCAAAAACATGTTGAACAGTTGCATTTGGACAACTATAAACCAGTAATTTTATAATATGTTATTTGCATAGTGTACACTAAGGCCTATTAATACAAACAGAAAGCCCACAAATTATCAAAACTGTGTAAAATAATGCATAATTTCATTCTAAACAAGCATGCAAAATTTAAGAGAGATTGGTCAAAAAAAATAACAACACTATAACAGTTATATTTAAAAACACAGTGTTGCTTGAGTAAATGCAATTTAGAACCACTAGATGGCAGCGGGAGACCACTAATGGGCTCATTCAGCAAAGTTGAACAGTACTGTTGAAAGGATTCATTAATTCATGCCAAAACATAAAAAAAATTAACTGTTATAACATTTTAAATCTCATTGAGTCAATGTTTTCCATTTTGTTCATACAGATATATCAGTTTTTACAATTTTGCCACATTGTGATTACAGTTTAACCTGAAAATGACATCTAAACTGTTAAAAACTAGTTTAATCATTTAATTTCAGTGTTTGTGTCTGTCTGCCAGCCTATTCTTCATTTTGGATGTCTTTAACTGTCATCCATGCATCCAGGTTAGCCAAGACCACCTCAGAGGCCTTAAATGCTTGAACCCCGTAAAATGCTGCTTGCAGCTTTAATTATTATTATTATTATTATTATTATTATTATTATTCTTCCGCCTTAAAACTGAACGTGCAGCCCAAACCGTAAGGCCTAGAGAGCTGAAACTTGGTCAGATGGTAGTAGTCTTGCTCGCTACTCAGATACAAAGAACCGGCCCAATCGGCCTAACGGGGGCGCTACAGCGCAAAAAACAAAAATTTTGGACAATTTTGGCCGTAAAGTGTAAACCGTTAGCCATAGACTCAAAAACATGGCATTGTTGCAATCCTTGGGTTAGCCCGAACAAAAGTGCACGGCGCCTTTTTGGGGTCTACGACGCACCGTTTTCTCGCAAAATCGAGCTAAATCCGAAACCTACTTTTGCGAACTAGTCCTAGGATTTTCAACCAATCAGAACCAAACCACTTCATAAATATTCCCTGGACACTCAATATCAATAATTATCAAAAAAAAGTTGAAATTTCAATTCTTACGCGAAACAGTACACCAAAAAGCGTCTATGCTAACGTTAGCCAAATGCTATTTTAACTATAACTCTTGAACGGAATGAGATATCTTCACCAAACTCGGTATACATATGTATAAGCTCAATCTTTGGTCAAATCAAAAATATTGCGCATCTCTGCCACTTGGGGGCGCTATAAGATAGAAAAAACACATAAATGGCTATAACTAGGCAACTGTTGCCTCGATCGACTTGAAAATTGGTATGCAATGTCTCGGTCTGAAGGGGCACAAGTACATATGAGGACATTTGCATATCTAAAAAAAACATGGCCGCCATTGGCCAAACAATTTTAAGCACCTATTTGAAAGGGTTAACGGATGTTGATCGGAACGAAACTCGCTGGGTACGTTCGACTCATGAACCTTAAGGTCTGTAAGAATTTTGAAAGAAATCGGCCACTAGTTGGCGCTAACGAGTTTTATGGCTCTGTAATCACGTGGTGTTTCACATATCAACACAGTATGCATATCATTTGATAGATCTCCTCATGATGCACAACTTTGCCTCAAGAACCATTGCTGTCAATCAAATCGTTCAATTGTTATTCACAAATATGTTAAAAACCTACTTTTGCGAACTAGTCCTAGGTTTTTTGTCCGATCGGAACCAAACCACTGCAGTAATATTCTGTGGACTCTCTAGATCAATAATTATTAAAAAAATGTTGAATTTTGTCCTTTGGTTAGCTGTAAAGGGATAATTTAGAAAAAGGGGTGTGGCCAAACATACCCCAAAGCCTATAAAACCTAAACGAAAACTCAAAACTTTATGAAACTCAGTGAGAACACGTAACAGGTGACTCTTAACAAGCATGCAAAGTTTCATGGAGATCGAAGCATAGGTGGCGCTATAACAGTACAACAGGTCTCAAAACACAAGATTTATATGGTAAATGGCCTCAAATTGTTTGAAAATGCTCATATATTCACTCAAAAACACTAAATCTTCATATCAAATGATAAATCTCCTCATTCTGAACAACTTTGCCTCTGGGACCAATGTTGTCAATAAAGCTGTTAATTAAATGTTCAAGATTATTTAAAAAAGATACTTTGGCATACTTGTGATAGGGTTTAAGATGAAAATCAATAAAACCACTGAAGTACAATTCTCTAGACTCTGAAGGTCAATAATTATCAAAAACATGTTGAACAATTGCATTTGGACAATTATAAACCAGTAATTTTATAATATGTTATTTGCATAGTGTACACAAAGGCCTATTAATACAAACAGAAAGCCCACAAATTATTAAAACTGTGTAAAATAATGCATAATTTCATTCTAAACAAGCACGCAATATTTAAGAGAGATTGGGCAAAAAAAAAATAACAAAACTATAACAGTTATGTTTAAAAACACAGTGTTGCTTGAGTAAATGCAATTTATAACCTCTAGATGGCAGTGGAAGACCACTAATGGGCTCATTCAGTTAAGTTGAACAGTACTGTTGAAATGACTCATGAATTCATCCCAAAACATTAAAAATGTAACTGTTATAACATTTTAAATCTCATTGAGTCAATGTTTTCCATTTTGTTCTTACAGATATATCAGTTTTTACTATTTTGCCACATTGTGATTACAGTTTAACCTGAAAATGACATATAAACTCTTAAAAAGAGAAGACTTGCAATAAGTTTATTGTCACCTATCACTTATTTCAAATACCTATATCTGCAACAAAATGTTTGTGCATGTATATGTGTGTCTTTCTGTGTGTGTGTATGTGTGTGTGTGTGTGTGCATATGCTTATAGAGTATACATATATTAGTCTAATCATTTACTTTCAGTGTGTGTGTCTGTCTGTTAGCCTGTTCTCCATTTTGGATGTGTTTAACTGTCATCCATGCATCCAGGTTGGCTCAGACCACCTCAGAGGCCTTAATGTGCTTGAACCCCGGTAAATGCTGCTTGCAGCTTTAATTATTATTATTATTCTTCCGCCTTAAAACTGAACGTGCAGCCCAAACCGTAAGGCCTAGAGAGCTGAAACTTGGTCAGATGGTAGTAGTCTTGCTCGCTACTCAGATACAAAGAACCGGCCCAATCGGCCTAACGGGGGCGCTACAGCGCAAAAAACAAAAATTTTGGACAATTTTGGCCGTAAAGTGTAAACCGTTAGCCATAGACTCAAAAACATGGCATTGTTGCAATCCTTGGGTTAGCCCGAACAAAAGTGCACGGCGCCTTTTTGGGGTCTACGACGCACCGTTTTCTCGCAAAATCGAGCTAAATCCGAAACCTACTTTTGCGAACTAGTCCTAGGATTTTCAACCAATCAGAACCAAACCACTTCATAAATATTCCCTGGACACTCAATATCAATAATTATCAAAAAAAAGTTGAAATTTCAATTCTTACGCGAAACAGTACACCAAAAAGCGTCTATGCTAACGTTAGCCAAATGCTATTTTAACTATAACTCTTGAACGGAATGAGATATCTTCACCAAACTCGGTATACATATGTATAAGCTCAATCTTTGGTCAAATCTAAAATATTGCGCATCTCTGCCACTTGGGGGCGCTATAAGATAGAAAAAACACATAAATGGCTATAACTAGGCAACTGTTGCCTCGATCGACTTGAAAATTGGTATGCAATGTCTCGGTCTGAAGGGGCACAAGTACATATGAGGACATTTGCATATCTAAAAAAAACATGGCCGCCATTGGCCAAACAATTTTAAGCACCTATTTGAAAGGGTTAACGGATGTTGATCGGAACGAAACTCGCTGGGTACGTTCGACTCATGAACCTTAAGGTCTGTAAGAATTTTGAAAGAAATCGGCCACTAGTTGGCGCTAACGAGTTTTATGGCTCTGTAATCACGTGGTGTTTCACATATCAACACAGTATGCATATCATTTGATAGATCTCCTCATAATGCACAACTTTGCCTCAAGAACCATTGCTGTCAATCAAATCATTCAATTGTTATTCACAAATATGTTAAAAACCTACTTTTGCGAACTAGTCCTAGGTTTTTTGTCCGATCGGAACCAAACCACTGCAGTAATATTCTGTGGACTCTCTAGATCAATAATTATTAAAAAAATGTTGAATTTTGTCCTTTGGTCAGCTGTAAAGGGGTAATTTAGAAAAAGGGGTGTGGCCAAACATACCCCAAAGCCTATAAAACCTTAACGAAAACTCAATACTTTATGAAACTCAGTGAAATCATGTAACAGATGACTCTTAACAAGCATGCAAAGTTTCATGGAGATCAGACCATAGGTGGCGCTATAACAGTAGAAAAGGTCTCAAAACACAAGATTTATATGGTAAATGGCCTCAAATTGTTTGTAAATGCTCATATATTCACTCAAAAACACTAAATCTTTATATCATTTGATAAATATCCTCATTCTGAACAACTTTGCCTCTGGGACCAACGTTGTCAATAAAGCTGTTAATTAAACATTCAAGATTATTTTAAAAAGGTACTTTGGCAAACTAGTGATCGGGTATAAGATGAAAATCAATAAAACCACTGAAGTACAATTCTCTAGACTCTGAAGGTCAATAATTATCAAAAACATGTTGAACAATTGCATTTAGACAACTATAAACCAGTAATTTTATATTATGTTATTTGCATAGTGTACACAAAGGCCTATTAATACAAACAGAAATCCCACAAATGATCAAAACTGTGTAAAATAATGCATGATTTCATTCTAAACAAGCATGCAAAATTTAAGAGAGATTGGGCAAAAATAAAAAAAATAACAACACTATAACAGTTATGTTTAGAAACACAGTGTTGTTTCAGTAAATGCAATTTATAACCACTAGATGGCAGCGGAAGACCACTAATGGGCTCATTCAGTTAAAATGAACAGTACTGTAGAAAGGATTCATGAATTCATGCCAAAACATTAATAAATTAACTGTTATAACATGTTACATCTTATTGAATCAATGTTTTCCATTTTGTTCATACAGACACATCATTTTTTACAATTTTGCCACATTGTGATTACAGTGAAACCTGAATGACATCTAAACTCTTAAAAACTAGTTTAATCATTTAATTTCAGTGTGTGTGTGTCTGTCTTTTGGATGTATTTAAATGTCATCCATACATCCTGGTTGGCCGAGACCACCCCAGAGGCACAAAGACCTATGAATACAAACAGAAATCCCACAAATTATCAAAACTGTGTAAAGTAATGCATAATTTCATTCTAAACAAGCATGCAACATTTAAGAGAGATAGGGCAAAAAAACCCAACAACAACACTTTAACAGTTATGTTTAAAAACACAGTGTTGTTTGAGTAAATGCAATTTATAACCACTAGATGGCAGCGGAAGACCACTAATGGGCTCTTTCAGCTAGTACTGTTTTTATGAATTCATGCCAAAACATTAATAAATTAACTGTTATAACATTTTGTATCTCATTGAATTGATGTTTTCCATTTTGTTCATACAGATGTATCAGTTTTAACAATTTTGCCACATTATGATTACAGTTTAATCTGAAAATGACATCTAAACTCTAAAAAAAGAGAAGACTTGCAATAAGCTTATTGTCACCTATCACTTTTTATCAAATACCTATATCTGCCACAAAATGTTTGTGCATGTATATGTGTATCTTTGTGTGTCTTTGTGTGTGTGTGTGTGTGTGTGTGTGTGCATATGCTTATAGAGTATACATATATTAGTCTAATCATTTACTTTCAGTGTGCGTGTCTGTCTGTTAGCCTGTTCTCCATTTTGGATGTGTTTAACTGTCATCCATACATCCAGGTTGGCTCTGACCACCTCAGAGGCCTTAATGTGCTTGAACCCCGGTAAATGCTGCTTGCAGCTTTAATTATTATTATTAGGGGTTCAAGCACGCAGTGCTGAAACCCTATTGTATTTGTTAGGATTTTTATTATTATTAGGGGTTCAAGCACGCAGTGCTGAAACCCTATTGTATTTGTTAGGATTTTTATTATTATTATTATTAGGGGTTCAAGCACGCAGTGCTGAAACCCTATTGTATTTGTTAGGATTTTTAGGGGTTCAAGCACGCAGTGCTGAAACCCTATTGTAATTGTTAAGATTTTTATTATTATTATTATTTTTCCGCCTTAAAACTGAACGTGCAGCCCAAACCGTAAGGCCTAGAGAGCTGAAACTTGGTCAGATGGTAGTAGTCTTGCTCGCTACTCAGATACAAAGAACCGGCCCAATCGGCCTAACGGGGGCGCTACAGCGCAAAAAAATAAAATTTTTGACATTTTTCGCCGCAGGTCGTAAACCGTTAGCCGTAGACTCAAAAACAAGGCATCGTTGCAATCCTTGGGTGAGCCCGAACAAAAGTGTACAGCTGCATTTTTTGCTCTACGACGCACCGTTTTCTCGCAAAATCGAGCTATATCCGAAACCTACTTTTGCGAACTAGTCCTAGGATTTTCAACCAATCGGAACGAAACCACTGCAGAAATATTCCCTGGACACTCAATATAAATAATTATCAAAAAAAAGTTGAAATTTCGATTCTTACGCGAAACAGTACGCCAAAAAGCGTCTATGCTAACGTTAGCCAAATGTTATTTTGACTATAACTCTTGAACGGAATGAGATATCTTGACCAAACTTGGTACACATATGTAAGAGCTCAATCTTTGGTCAAATAAAAAAAAATTGCGCATCTCTGCCACTTGGGGGCGCAATAAGATTTAAAAAACACATAAATGGCTATAACTAGGCAACCGTTGGCTCGATCGACTTGAAAATTGGTATGCAGTGTCTTGGTCTGAAGGGGCACAAGTACCTATGAGGACATTTGCATATCTCAAAAAACATGGCTGCCATTGGCCAAACAATTTTAAGCACCTATTTGAAAGGGTTAACGGATGTTGTTCGGAACGAAACTCGCTGGGTACGTTCGACTCATGAACCTTAAGGTCTGTAAGAATTTTGAAAGAAATTGGCCACTAGTTGGCGCTAACAAGTTTTATGGCTCTGTAATCACGTGGTGTTTCACATATCAACACAATATGCATATCATTTGATAGATCTCCTCATAATGCACAACTTTGCCTCAAGAACCATTGCTGTCAATCAAATCGTTCAATTGTTATTCACAAATATGTTAAAAAACTACTTTTGCGAACTAGTCCTAGGTTTTTTGTCCGATCGGAACCAAACCACTGCAGTAATATTCTGTGGACTGTCTAGATCAATAATTATCAAAAAAATGTTCAATTTTGTACTTTGGTTAGCGTTAAATGGGTAATTAAGAAAAGGGGTGTGGCCAAACATACCCCAAAGCCTATAAAACCTAAACGAAAACTCAAAACTTTATGAAACGTGGTGAGAACATGTAACAGGTAACTCTTAACAAGCATGCAAAGTTTCATGGAGATCGCACCATAGGTGGCGCTATAACAGTAGAAAAGGTCTCAAAACACAAGATTTATATGGTAAATGGCCTCAAATTGTTTGAAAATGCTCATATATTCACTCAAAAACACTAGATCTTCATATCATATGATAGATCTCCTCATTCTGAACAACTTTGCCTCTGGGACCAATGTTGTCAATAAAGCTGTTAATTAAATATTCAAGATTATTTCAAAAAGTTACTTTGGCAAACTAGTGATAGGGTATAAGCTGAAAATCAATAAAACCACTGAAGTACAATTCTCTAGACTCTGAAGGTCAATAATTATCAAAAACATGTTGAACAGTTGCATTTGGACAACTATAAACCAGTAATTTTATAATATGTTATTTGCATAGTGTACACTAAGGCCTATTAATACAAACAGAAAGCCCACAAATTATCAAAACTGTGTAAAATAATGCATAATTTCATTCTAAACAAGCATGCAAAATTTAAGAGAGATTGGTCAAAAAAAATAACAACACTATAACAGTTATATTTAAAAACACAGTGTTGCTTGAGTAAATGCAATTTAGAACCACTAGATGGCAGCGGGAGACCACTAATGGGCTCATTCAGCAAAGTTGAACAGTACTGTTGAAAGGATTCATTAATTCATGCCAAAACATAAAAAAAATTAACTGTTATAACATTTTAAATCTCATTGAGTCAATGTTTTCCATTTTGTTCATACAGATATATCAGTTTTTACAATTTTGCCACATTGTGATTACAGTTTAACCTGAAAATGACATCTAAACTGTTAAAAACTAGTTTAATCATTTAATTTCAGTGTTTGTGTCTGTCTGCCAGCCTATTCTTCATTTTGGATGTCTTTAACTGTCATCCATGCATCCAGGTTAGCCAAGACCACCTCAGAGGCCTTAAATGCTTGAACCCCGTAAAATGCTGCTTGCAGCTTTAATTATTATTATTATTATTATTATTATTATTATTATTCTTCCGCCTTAAAACTGAACGTGCAGCCCAAACCGTAAGGCCTAGAGAGCTGAAACTTGGTCAGATGGTAGTAGTCTTGCTCGCTACTCAGATACAAAGAACCGGCCCAATCGGCCTAACGGGGGCGCTACAGCGCAAAAAACAAAAATTTTGGACAATTTTGGCCGTAAAGTGTAAACCGTTAGCCATAGACTCAAAAACATGGCATTGTTGCAATCCTTGGGTTAGCCCGAACAAAAGTGCACGGCGCCTTTTTGGGGTCTACGACGCACCGTTTTCTCGCAAAATCGAGCTAAATCCGAAACCTACTTTTGCGAACTAGTCCTAGGATTTTCAACCAATCAGAACCAAACCACTTCATAAATATTCCCTGGACACTCAATATCAATAATTATCAAAAAAAAGTTGAAATTTCAATTCTTACGCGAAACAGTACACCAAAAAGCGTCTATGCTAACGTTAGCCAAATGCTATTTTAACTATAACTCTTGAACGGAATGAGATATCTTCACCAAACTCGGTATACATATGTATAAGCTCAATCTTTGGTCAAATCAAAAATATTGCGCATCTCTGCCACTTGGGGGCGCTATAAGATAGAAAAAACACATAAATGGCTATAACTAGGCAACTGTTGCCTCGATCGACTTGAAAATTGGTATGCAATGTCTCGGTCTGAAGGGGCACAAGTACATATGAGGACATTTGCATATCTAAAAAAAACATGGCCGCCATTGGCCAAACAATTTTAAGCACCTATTTGAAAGGGTTAACGGATGTTGATCGGAACGAAACTCGCTGGGTACGTTCGACTCATGAACCTTAAGGTCTGTAAGAATTTTGAAAGAAATCGGCCACTAGTTGGCGCTAACGAGTTTTATGGCTCTGTAATCACGTGGTGTTTCACATATCAACACAGTATGCATATCATTTGATAGATCTCCTCATGATGCACAACTTTGCCTCAAGAACCATTGCTGTCAATCAAATCGTTCAATTGTTATTCACAAATATGTTAAAAACCTACTTTTGCGAACTAGTCCTAGGTTTTTTGTCCGATCGGAACCAAACCACTGCAGTAATATTCTGTGGACTCTCTAGATCAATAATTATTAAAAAAATGTTGAATTTTGTCCTTTGGTTAGCTGTAAAGGGATAATTTAGAAAAAGGGGTGTGGCCAAACATACCCCAAAGCCTATAAAACCTAAACGAAAACTCAAAACTTTATGAAACTCAGTGAGAACACGTAACAGGTGACTCTTAACAAGCATGCAAAGTTTCATGGAGATCGAAGCATAGGTGGCGCTATAACAGTACAACAGGTCTCAAAACACAAGATTTATATGGTAAATGGCCTCAAATTGTTTGAAAATGCTCATATATTCACTCAAAAACACTAAATCTTCATATCAAATGATAAATCTCCTCATTCTGAACAACTTTGCCTCTGGGACCAATGTTGTCAATAAAGCTGTTAATTAAATGTTCAAGATTATTTAAAAAAGATACTTTGGCATACTTGTGATAGGGTTTAAGATGAAAATCAATAAAACCACTGAAGTACAATTCTCTAGACTCTGAAGGTCAATAATTATCAAAAACATGTTGAACAATTGCATTTGGACAATTATAAACCAGTAATTTTATAATATGTTATTTGCATAGTGTACACAAAGGCCTATTAATACAAACAGAAAGCCCACAAATTATTAAAACTGTGTAAAATAATGCATAATTTCATTCTAAACAAGCACGCAATATTTAAGAGAGATTGGGCAAAAAAAAAATAACAAAACTATAACAGTTATGTTTAAAAACACAGTGTTGCTTGAGTAAATGCAATTTATAACCTCTAGATGGCAGTGGAAGACCACTAATGGGCTCATTCAGTTAAGTTGAACAGTACTGTTGAAATGACTCATGAATTCATCCCAAAACATTAAAAATGTAACTGTTATAACATTTTAAATCTCATTGAGTCAATGTTTTCCATTTTGTTCTTACAGATATATCAGTTTTTACTATTTTGCCACATTGTGATTACAGTTTAACCTGAAAATGACATATAAACTCTTAAAAAGAGAAGACTTGCAATAAGTTTATTGTCACCTATCACTTATTTCAAATACCTATATCTGCAACAAAATGTTTGTGCATGTATATGTGTGTCTTTCTGTGTGTGTGTATGTGTGTGTGTGTGTGTGCATATGCTTATAGAGTATACATATATTAGTCTAATCATTTACTTTCAGTGTGTGTGTCTGTCTGTTAGCCTGTTCTCCATTTTGGATGTGTTTAACTGTCATCCATGCATCCAGGTTGGCTCAGACCACCTCAGAGGCCTTAATGTGCTTGAACCCCGGTAAATGCTGCTTGCAGCTTTAATTAGGGGTTCAAGCACGCAGTGCTGAAACCCTATTGTATTTGTTAGGATTTTTATTATTATTATTATTATTATTATTATTATTATTCTTCCGCCTTAAAACTGAACGTGCAGCCCAAACCGTAAGGCCTAGAGAGCTGAAACTTGGTCAGATGGTAGTAGTCTTGCTCGCTACTCAGATACAAAGAACCGGCCCAATCGGCCTAACGGGGGCGCTACAGCGCAAAAAACAAAAATTTTGGACAATTTTGGCCGTAAAGTGTAAACCGTTAGCCATAGACTCAAAAACATGGCATTGTTGCAATCCTTGGGTTAGCCCGAACAAAAGTGAACGGCGCCTTTTTGGGGTCTACGACGCACCGTTTTCTCGCAAAATCGAGCTAAATCCGAAACCTACTTTTGCGAACTAGTCCTAGGATTTTCAACCAATCAGAACCAAACCACTTCATAAATATTCCCTGGACACTCAATATCAATAATTATCAAAAAAAAGTTGAAATTTCAATTCTTACGCGAAACAGTACACCAAAAAGCGTCTATGCTAACGTTAGCCAAATGCTATTTTAACTATAACTCTTGAACGGAATGAGATATCTTCACCAAACTCGGTATACATATGTATAAGCTCAATCTTTGGTCAAATCAAAAATATTGCGCATCTCTGCCACTTGGGGGCGCTATAAGATAGAAAAAACACATAAATGGCTATAACTAGGCAACTGTTGCCTCGATCGACTTGAAAATTGGTATGCAATGTCTCGGTCTGAAGGGGCACAAGTACATATGAGGACATTTGCATATCTAAAAAAAACATGGCCGCCATTGGCCAAACAATTTTAAGCACCTATTTGAAAGGGTTAACGGATGTTGATCGGAACGAAACTCGCTGGGTACGTTCGACTCATGAACCTTAAGGTCTGTAAGAATTTTGAAAGAAATCGGCCACTAGTTGGCGCTAACGAGTTTTATGGCTCTGTAATCACGTGGTGTTTCACATATCAACACAGTATGCATATCATTTGATAGATCTCCTCATGATGCACAACTTTGCCTCAAGAACCATTGCTGTCAATCAAATCGTTCAATTGTTATTCACAAATATGTTAAAAACCTACTTTTGCGAACTAGTCCTAGGTTTTTTGTCCGATCGGAACCAAACCACTGCAGTAATATTCTGTGGACTCTCTAGATCAATAATTATTAAAAAAATGTTGAATTTTGTCCTTTGGTTAGCTGTAAAGGGATAATTTAGAAAAAGGGGTGTGGCCAAACATACCCCAAAGCCTATAAAACCTAAACGAAAACTCAAAACTTTATGAAACTCAGTGAGAACACGTAACAGGTGACTCTTAACAAGCATGCAAAGTTTCATGGAGATCGAAGCATAGGTGGCGCTATAACAGTACAACAGGTCTCAAAACACAAGATTTATATGGTAAATGGCCTCAAATTGTTTGAAAATGCTCATATATTCACTCAAAAACACTAAATCTTCATATCAAATGATAAATCTCCTCATTCTGAACAACTTTGCCTCTGGGACCAATGTTGTCAATAAAGCTGTTAATTAAATGTTCAAGATTATTTAAAAAAGATACTTTGGCATACTTGTGATAGGGTTTAAGATGAAAATCAATAAAACCACTGAAGTACAATTCTCTAGACTCTGAAGGTCAATAATTATCAAAAACATGTTGAACAATTGCATTTGGACAATTATAAACCAGTAATTTTATAATATGTTATTTGCATAGTGTACACAAAGGCCTATTAATACAAACAGAAAGCCCACAAATTATTAAAACTGTGTAAAATAATGCATAATTTCATTCTAAACAAGCACGCAATATTTAAGAGAGATTGGGCAAAAAAAAAATAACAAAACTATAACAGTTATGTTTAAAAACACAGTGTTGCTTGAGTAAATGCAATTTATAACCTCTAGATGGCAGTGGAAGACCACTAATGGGCTCATTCAGTTAAGTTGAACAGTACTGTTGAAATGACTCATGAATTCATCCCAAAACATTAAAAATGTAACTGTTATAACATTTTAAATCTCATTGAGTCAATGTTTTCCATTTTGTTCTTACAGATATATCAGTTTTTACTATTTTGCCACATTGTGATTACAGTTTAACCTGAAAATGACATATAAACTCTTAAAAAGAGAAGACTTGCAATAAGTTTATTGTCACCTATCACTTATTTCAAATACCTATATCTGCAACAAAATGTTTGTGCATGTATATGTGTGTCTTTCTGTGTGTGTGTATGTGTGTGTGTGTGTGTGCATATGCTTATAGAGTATACATATATTAGTCTAATCATTTACTTTCAGTGTGTGTGTCTGTCTGTTAGCCTGTTCTCCATTTTGGATGTGTTTAACTGTCATCCATGCATCCAGGTTGGCTCAGACCACCTCAGAGGCCTTAATGTGCTTGAACCCCGGTAAATGCTGCTTGCAGCTTTAATTAGGGGTTCAAGCACGCAGTGCTGAAACCCTATTGTATTTGTTAGGATTTTTATTATTATTATTATTATTATTATTATTATTATTCTTCCGCCTTAAAACTGAACGTGCAGCCCAAACCGTAAGGCCTAGAGAGCTGAAACTTGGTCAGATGGTAGTAGTCTTGCTCGCTACTCAGATACAAAGAACCGGCCCAATCGGCCTAACGGGGGCGCTACAGCGCAAAAAACAAAAATTTTGGACAATTTTGGCCGTAAAGTGTAAACCGTTAGCCATAGACTCAAAAACATGGCATTGTTGCAATCCTTGGGTTAGCCCGAACAAAAGTGAACGGCGCCTTTTTGGGGTCTACGACGCACCGTTTTCTCGCAAAATCGAGCTAAATCCGAAACCTACTTTTGCGAACTAGTCCTAGGATTTTCAACCAATCAGAACCAAACCACTTCATAAATATTCCCTGGACACTCAATATCAATAATTATCAAAAAAAAGTTGAAATTTCAATTCTTACGCGAAACAGTACACCAAAAAGCGTCTATGCTAACGTTAGCCAAATGCTATTTTAACTATAACTCTTGAACGGAATGAGATATCTTCACCAAACTCGGTATACATATGTATAAGCTCAATCTTTGGTCAAATCAAAAATATTGCGCATCTCTGCCACTTGGGGGCGCTATAAGATAGAAAAAACACATAAATGGCTATAACTAGGCAACTGTTGCCTCGATCGACTTGAAAATTGGTATGCAATGTCTCGGTCTGAAGGGGCACAAGTACATATGAGGACATTTGCATATCTAAAAAAAACATGGCCGCCATTGGCCAAACAATTTTAAGCACCTATTTGAAAGGGTTAACGGATGTTGATCGGAACGAAACTCGCTGGGTACGTTCGACTCATGAACCTTAAGGTCTGTAAGAATTTTGAAAGAAATCGGCCACTAGTTGGCGCTAACGAGTTTTATGGCTCTGTAATCACGTGGTGTTTCACATATCAACACAGTATGCATATCATTTGATAGATCTCCTCATAATGCACAACTTTGCCTCAAGAACCATTGCTGTCAATCAAATCATTCAATTGTTATTCACAAATATGTTAAAAACCTACTTTTGCGAACTAGTCCTAGGTTTTTTGTCCGATCGGAACCAAACCACTGCAGTAATATTCTGTGGACTCTCTAGATCAATAATTATTAAAAAAATGTTGAATTTTGTCCTTTGGTCAGCTGTAAAGGGGTAATTTAGAAAAAGGGGTGTGGCCAAACATACCCCAAAGCCTATAAAACCTTAACGAAAACTCAAAACTTTATGAAACTCGGTGAAATCATCTAACTTGTGACTCTTAACAAGCATGCAAAGTTTCATGGAGATCAGACCATAGGTGGCGCTATAACAGTAGAAAAGGTCTCAAAACACAAGATTTATATGGTAAATGGCCTCAAATTGTTTGTAAATGCTCATATATTCACTCAAAAACACTAAATCTTTATATCATTTGATAAATATCCTCATTCTGAACAACTTTGCCTCTGGGACCAACGTTGTCAATAAAGCTGTTAATTAAACATTCAATATTATTTTAAAAAGGTACTTTGGCAAACTAGTGATCGGGTATAAGATGAAAATCAATAAAACCACTGAAGTACAATTCTCTAGACTCTGAAGGTCAATAATTATCAAAAACATGTTGAACAATTGCATTTAGACAACTATAAACCAGTAATTTTATATTATGTTATTTGCATAGTGTACACAAAGGCCTATTAATACAAACAGAAATCCCACAAATGATCAAAACTGTGTAAAATAATGCATGATTTCATTCTAAACAAGCATGCAAAATTTAAGAGAGATTGGGCAAAAATAAAAAAAAATAACAACACTATAACAGTTATGTTTAGAAACACAGTGTTGTTTCAGTAAATGCAATTTATAACCACTAGATGGCAGCGGAAGACCACTAATGGGCTCATTCAGTTAAAATGAACAGTACTGTAGAAAGGATTCATGAATTCATGCCAAAACATTAATAAATTAACTGTTATAACATGTTACATCTTATTGAATCAATGTTTTCCATTTTGTTCATACAGACACATCATTTTTTACAATTTTGCCACATTGTGATTACAGTGAAACCTGAATGACATCTAAACTCTTAAAAACTAGTTTAATCATTTAATTTCAGTGTGTGTGTGTCTGTCTTTTGGATGTATTTAAATGTCATCCATACATCCTGGTTGGCCGAGACCACCCCAGAGGCACAAAGACCTATTAATACAAACAGAAATCCCACAAATTATCAAAACTGTGTAAAGTAATGCATAATTTCATTCTAAACAAGCATGCAACATTTAAGAGAGATAGGGCAAAAAAACCCAACAACAACACTTTAACAGTTATGTTTAAAAACACAGTGTTGTTTGAGTAAATGCAATTTATAACCACTAGATGGCAGCGGAAGACCACTAATGGGCTCTTTCAGCTAGTACTGTTTTTATGAATTCATGCCAAAACATTAATAAATTAACTGTTATAACATTTTGCATCTCATTGAATTGATGTTTTCCATTTTGTTCATACAGATGTATCAGTTTTAACAATTTTGCCACATTATGATTACAGTTTAATCTGAAAATGACATCTAAACTCTAAAAAAAGAGAAGACTTGCAATAAGCTTATTGTCACCTATCACTTTTTATCAAATACCTATATCTGCCACAAAATGTTTGTGCATGTATATGTGTATCTTTGTGTGTCTTTGTGTGTGTGTGTGTGTGCATATGCTTATAGAGTATACATATATTAGTCTAATCATTTACTTTCAGTGTGTGTGTGTCTGTCTGTTAGCCTGTTCTCCATTTTGGATGTGTTTAACTGTCATCCATACATCCAGGTTGGCTCTGACCACCTCAGAGGCCTTAATGTGCTTGAACCCCGGTAAAATGCTGCTTGCAGCTTTAATTATTATTATTATTATTATTCTTCCGCCTTAAAACTGAACGTGCAGCCCAAACCGTAAGGCCTAGAGAGCTGAAACTTGGTCAGATGGTAGTAGTCTTGCTCGCTACTCAGATACAAAGAACCGGCCCAATCGGCCTAACGGGGGCGCTACAGCGCAAAAAACAAAAATTTTGGACAATTTTGGCCGTAAAACGTAAACCGTTAGCCGTAGTCTCAAAAACATGGCATTGTTGCAATCCTTGGGTTAGACCGAACAAAAGTGCACGGCGCCTTTTTGGGGTCTACGACGCACCGTTTTCTCGCAAAATCGAGCTATATCCGAAACCTACTTTTGCGAACTAGTCCTAGGATTTTCAACCAATCAGAACCAAACCACATCATAAATATTCCCTGGACACTCAATATCAATAATTATCAAAAAAAAGTTGAAATTTCAATTCTTACGCGAAACAGTACACCAAAAAGCACCTATGCTAACGTTAGCCAAATGCTATTTTGACAATAACTCTTAAACGGAATGAGATATCTTCACCAAACTCGGTACACATATGTATGAGCTTAATCTTTGGTCAAATAAAAAAAATTGCGCATCTCTGCCACTTGGGGGCGCTATAAGATAGAAAAAACACATAAATTGCTATAACTAGGCAACCGTTGCTTCGATCGACTTGAAAGTTGGTATGCAATGTCTTGGTCTGAAGGGGCACAAGTACCTATGAAGACATTTGCATATCTCAAAAAAACATGGCCGCCATTGGCCAAACAATTTTAAGCACCTATTTGAAAGGGTTAACGGAGGTTGTTCGGAACGAAACTCGCTGGGTACGTTCGACTCATGAACCTCAAGGTCTGTAAGAATTTTGAAAGAAATCGGCCACTAGTTGGCGCTAACGAGTTTTATGGCTCTGTAATCACGTGGTGTTTCACATATCAACGCAATATGCATATCATTTGATAGATCTCCTCATAATGCACAACTTTGCCTCAAGAACCATTGCTGTGAATCAAATCGTTCAATTGTTATTCACAAATATGTTAAAAACCTACTTTTGCGAACTAGTCCTAGGTTTTTTGCCCGATCGGAACCAAACTACTGCAGTAATATTCTGTGGACTCTCTAGATCAATAATTATTAAAAAAATGTTGAATTTTGTCTTTTGGTTAGCTGTAAAGGGATAATTTAGAAAAAGGGGTGTGGCCAAACATACCCCAAAGCCTATAAAACCTAAACGAAAACTCAAAACTTTATGAAACTAGGTGAGAACATGTAACAGGTGACTCTTAACAAGCATGCAACGTTTCATGGAGATCAGACCATAGGTGGCGCTATAACAGTAGAAAAGGTCTCAAAACACAAGATTTATATGGTAAATGGCCTCAAATTGTTTGAAAATGCTCATATATTCACTCAAAAACACTAGATCTTCATATCATATGATAGATCACCTCATTCTGAACAACTTTGCCTCTGGGACCAATGTCGTCAATAAAGCTGTTAATTAAATATTCAAGATTATTTTAAAAAGATACTTTGGCAAACTAGTGATAGGGTATAAGATGAAAATCAATAAAACCACTGAAGTACAATTTTCTAGACTCTGAAGGTCAATAATTATCAAAAAAATGTTGAACAATTGCATTTAGACAACTATAAACCAGTAATTTTATAATATGTTATTTGCATAGTGTACACAAAGGCCTATTAATACAAACAGAAATCCCAGAAATGATCAAAACTGTATAAAATAATGCATGATTTCATTCTAAACAAGCATGCAAAATTTAAGAGAGATTGGGTAAAAAAAAATAAAAAAATAACAACACTATAACAGTTATGTTTAGAAACACAGTGTTGTTTCAGTAAATGCAATTTATAACCACTAGATGGCAGCGGAAGACCACTAATGGGCTCATTCAGTTAAAATGAACAGTACTGTAGAAAGGATTCATCAATTCATGCCAAAATATTAATAAATTAACTGTTATAACATGTTACATCTTATTGAATCAATGTTTTCCATTTTGTTCATACAGACACATCATTTTTTACAATTTTGCCACATTGTGATTACAGTGAAACCTGAATGACATCTAAACTCTTAAAAACTAGTTTAATCATTTAAACTAGTTTCAGTGTGTGTGTGTCTGTCTTTTGTATGTTTTTAAATGTCATCCATACATCCTGGTTGGCCGAGACCACCCCAGAGGCACAAAGGCCTATTAATACAAACAGAAATCCCACAAATTATCAAAACTGTGTAAAGTAATGCATAATTTCATTCTAAACAAGCATGCAAAATTTAAGAGAGATAGGGCAAAAAAACCCAACAACAACACTTTAACAGTTATGTTTAAAAACACAGTGTTCTTTGAGTAAATGCAATTTATAACCACTAGATGGCAGCGGATGACCACTAATGGGCTCATTCAGCTAGTACTGTTTTTATGAATTCATGCCAAAACATTAATAAATTAACTGTTATAACATTTTAAATCTCTTCGAGTCAATGTTTTCCATTTTGTTCATACAGATGTATCAGTTTTAACAATTTTGCGACATTATGATTACAGTTTAATCTGAAAATGACATCTAAACTCTAAAAAAGAGAAGACTTGCAATAAGTTTATTGTCACCTATCACTTATTTCAAATACCTATATCTGCAACAAAATGTGTGTGCATGTATATGTGTGTCTTTGTGTGTGTGTGTGTGTGTGTGCACATGCTTATAGAGAATTAATATATTAGTCTAATCATTTACTTTCAGTGTGTGTGTCTGTCTGTTAGCCTGTTCTCCATTTTGGATGTGTTTAACTGTCATCCATGCATCCAGGTTGGCTCTGACCACCTCAGAGGCCTTAATGTGCTTGAACCCCGGTAAAATGCTGCTTGCAGCTTTAATTATTATTATTAGGGGTTCAAGCACGCAGTGCTGAAACCCTATTGTATTTGTTAGGATTTTTAGGGGTTCAAGCACGCAGTGCTGAAACCCTATTGTAATTGTTAGGATTTTTATTATTAGGGGTTCAAGCACGCAGTGCTGAAACCCTATTGTAATTGTTAAGATTTTTATTATTATTATTATTCTTCCGCCTTAAAACTGAACGTGCAGCCCAAACCGTAAGGCCTAGAGAGCTGAAACTTGGTCAGATGGTAGTAGTCCTGCTCGCTACTCAGATACAAAAAACCGGCCCAATCGGCCTAACGGGGGCGCTACAGCGCAAAAAACAAAAATTTTAGACATTTTTGGCCGCAGGTCGTAAACCGTTAGCCATAGACTCAAAAACATGGCATCGTTGCAATCCTTGGGTTAGCCCGAACAAAAGTGCACAGCTGCTTTTTTAGCTCTACGACGCACCGTTTTCGCGCAAAATCGAGCTATATCCGAAACCTACTTTTGCGAACTAGTCCTAGGATTTTCAACCAATCGGAACCAAACCACTGCAGAAATATTCCCTGGACACTCAATATCAATAATTATCAAAAAAAAGTTGAAATTTCGATTCTTACGCGAAACAGTACGTCAAAAAGCGTCTATGCTAACATTAGCCAAGTGTTATTTTGACTATAACTCTTGAACGGAATGAGATATCTTCACCAAACTTGGTACACGTATGTATGAGCTCAATCTGTGGTCAAATCAAAAAAATTGCACATCTTTGCCACTTGGGGGCGCTATAAGATAGAAAAAACACATAAATGGCTATAACTAGGCAATCGTTGGCTCGATCGACTTGAAAATTGGTATGCAATGTCTTGGTCTGAAGGGGCACAAGTACCTATGAGGACATTTGCATATCTCAAAAAACATGGCCGCCATGGGCCAAACAAATTTAAGCACCTATTTGAAAGGGTTAACGGAAGTTGATCGGAACGAAACTCACTGGGTACGTTCGACTCATGAACCTTAAGGGCTGTAAGAATTTTGAAAGAAATCGGCCACTAGTTGGCGCTAACGAGTTTTATGGCTCTGTAACCACGTGGTGTTTCACATATCAACACAATATGCATATCATTTGATAGATCTCCTCATAATGCACAACTTTGCCTCAAGAACCATTGCTGTCAATCAAATCGTTCAATTGTTATTCACAAATATGTTAAAAACCTACTTTTGCGAACTAGTCCTAGGTTTTTTGTCCGATCGGAACCAAACCACTGCAGTAATATTCTGTGGACTCTCTAGATCAATAATTATCAAAAAAATGTTGAATTTTGTCCTTTGGTTAGCTGTAAGGGGGTAATATAGAAAAAGGGGTGTGGCCAAACATACCCCAAAGCCTATAAAACCTAAACGAAAACTCAAAACTTTATGAAACTCACTGAAATCATGTAACAGGTGACTCTTAACAAGCATGCAAAGTTTCATGGAGATCAGACCATAGGTGGCGCTATAACAGTAGAAAAGGTCTCAAAACACAAGATTTATATGGTAAATGGCCTCAAATTGTTTGAAAATGTTCATATATTCACTCAAAAACACTAAATCTTCATATCATATGATAAATCTCCTCATTCTGAACAACTTTGCCTCTGGGACCAATGTTGTCAATAAAGCTGTTAATTAAATATTCAAGATTATTTAAAAAAGTTACTTTGGCATACTTGTGATACGGTTTAAGATGAAAATCAATAAAACCACTGAAGTACAATTCTCTAGACTCTGAAGGTCAATAATTATCAAAAACATGTTGAACAATTGCATTTGGGCAACTATAAACCAGTCATTTCATAATATGTTCTTTTCATAGTGCACACAAAGGCCTATTAATACAATCAGAAAGCCCACAAATAATCAAAACTGTGTAAAATAATGCATAATTTCATTCTAAACAAGCATGCAAAATTTAAGAGAGATTGGGCAAAAAAAATAAAAAATAACACTATAACAGTTATGTTTAAAAACAGTGTTGCTTGAGTAAATGCAATTTATAACCTCTAGATGGCAGCGGAAGACCACTAATGGGCTCATTCAGTTAAGTTGAACAGTACTGTTGAAAGGATTCATGAATTCATCCCAAAACATTAAAAATGTAACTGTTGTAACATTTTAAATCTCATTGAGTCAATGTTTTCCATTTTGTTCTTACAGATATATCAGTTTTTACTATTTTGCCACATTGTGATTACAGTTTAACCTGAAAATGACATCTAAACTCTTAAAAAGAGAAGACTTGCAATAAGTTTATTGTCACCTATCACTTATTTCAAATACCTATATCTGCAACAAAATGTTTGTGCATGTATATGTGTGTCTTTCTGTGCGTGTGTGTGTGCATATGCTTATAGAGTATACATATATTAGTCTAATCATTTACTTTCAGTGTGTGTGTCTGTCTGTTAGCCTGTTCTCCATTTTGGATGTGTTTAAATGTCATCCATGCATCCAGGTTGGCTCAGACCACCTCAGAGGCCTTAATGTGCTTGAACCCCGGTAAATGCTGCTTGCAGCTTTAATTAGGGGTTCAAGCACGCAGTGCTGAAACCCTATTGTAATTGTTAGGATTTTTATTATTATTATTATTATTATTATTATTCTTCCGCCCTAGAACTGAACGTGCAGCCCAAACCGTAAGGCCTAGAAAGCTGAAATTTGGACAGATCGTAGAGCTCATTTTGGGGAGAACTTATCAAAGTCTCAGCCCAATCGGCCAAACGGGGGCGCTATAGCGCAAAAAACTAAAATTTTGGACATTTTTGGCCGTGAATCGTATACTGTTAGCCGTAAACTCAAAAACATGGCATTGTTGCAATCCTTGGGTTAGCCCGGACAAAAGTGCACGGCGCCTTTTTGGGGTCTACGACGCACTGTTTTCTCGCAAAATCGAGCTATATCCGAAACCTACTTTTGCGAACTAGTCCTAGGTTTTTCAACCAATCAGAACCAAACCACTTCATAAATATTCCCTGGACACTCAATATCAATAATTATCAAAAAAAAGTTGAAATTTCAATTCTTACGCGAAACAGTACACCAAAAAGCGTCTATGCTAACGTTAGCCAAATGCTATTTTGACTATAACTCTTGAACAGAATGAGATATCTTCACCAAACTCAGTACACATATGTATGAGCTCAATCTTTGGTCAAATAAAAAAAAATTGCGCATCTCTGCCACTTGGGGGCGCTATAAGATAGAAAAAACACATAAATTGCTATAACTAGGCAACCGTTGGCTCGATCGACTTGAAAATCGGTATGCAGTGCCTTGGTCTGAAAGGGCACAAGCACCTATGAGGACATTTGCATATCTCAAAAAACATGGCCACCATTGGCCAAACAAATTTAAGCACCTATTTGAAAGGGTTAACGGATGTTGATCAGAACGAAACTCTCTGGGTACGTTCGACTCATGAACCTTAAGGTCTGTAAGAATTTTGAAAGAAATCGGCCACTAGTTGGCGCTAACGAGTTTTATGGCTCTGTAATCACGTGGTGTTTCACATATCAACACAATATGCATATCATTTGATAGATCTCCTCGTAATGCACAACTTTGCCTCAAGAACCATTGCTGTCAATCAAATCATTCAATTGTTATTTACAAATATGTTAAAAACCTACTTTTGCGAACTAGTCCTAGGTTTTTTGTCCGATCGGAACCAAACCACTGCAGTAATATTCTGTGGACTCTCTAGATCAATAATTATTAAAAAAATGTTGAATTTTGTCCTTTGGTTAGCTGTAAGGGGATAATTTATGAAAAGGGGTGTGGCCAAACATACCCCAAAGCCTATAAAACCTAAACGAAAACTCAAAACTTTATGAGCCTTGGTGAAATCATGTAACAGGTGACTCTTAACAAGCATGCAAAGTTTCATGGAGATCAGACCATAGGTGGCGCTATAACAGTAGAAAAGGTCTCTAAACACAAGATTTATATGGTAAATGGCCCCAAATTGTTTGAAAATGCTCATATATTCACTCAAAAACACTAAATCTTCATATCATATGATAGATCTCCTCATTCTGAACAACTTTGCCTCTGGGACCAATGTTGTCAATAAAGCTGTTAATTAAATATTCAAGATTATTTTAAAAAGTTACTTTGGCATACTTGTGATACGGTTTAAGATGAAAATCAATAAAACCACTGAAGTACAATTCTGTAGACTCTGAAGGTCAATAATTATCAAAAACATGTTGAACAATTGCATTTGGACAACTATAAACCAGTAATTTTATAATATGTTCTTTTCATAGTGTACACAAAGGCCTATTAATACAAACAGAAAGCCCACACATTATCAAAACTGTGTAAAACAATGCATAATTTCATTCTAAACAAGCATGCAAAATTTAAGAGAGATTGGGCAAAAAAAAAAAAAAAACACTATAACAGTTATGTTTAAAAACAGTGTTGCTTGAGTAAATGCAATTTATAACCTCTAGATGGCAGTGGAAGACCACTAATGGGCTCATTCAGTTAAGTTGAACAGTACTGTTGAAAGGATTCATGAATTCATCCCAAAACATTAAAAATGTAACTGTTATAACATTTTAAATCTCATTGAGTCAATGTTTTCCATTTTGTTCTTACAGATATATCAGTTTTTACTATTTTGCCACATTGTGATTACAGTTTAACCTGAAAATGACATCTAAACTCTTAAAAAGAGAAGACTTGCAATAAGTTTATTGTCACCTATCACTTATTTCAAATACCTATATCTGCAACAAAATGTTTGTGCATGTATATGTGTGTCTTTCTGTGTGTGTGTGTGTGTGTGTGTGTGTGCATATGCTTATAAAGTATACATATATTAGTCTAATCATTTACTTTCAGTGTGTGTGTCTGTCTGTTAGCCTGTTCTCCATTTTGGATGTGTTTAACTGTCATCCATGCATCCAGGTTGGCTCAGACCACCTCAGAGGCCTTAATGTGCTTGAACCCCGGTAAATGCTGCTTGCAGCTTTAATTATTATTATTATTATTATTCTTCTGCCCTAGAACTGAACGTGCAGCCCAAACCGTAAGGCCTAGAGAGCTGAAATTTGGACAGATCGTAGAGCTCAATTTGGGGAGAACTTATCAAAGTCTCAGCCCAATCGGCCTAACGGGGGCGCTACAGCGCAAAAAACAAAAATTTTGGACATTTTTGGCCGTAAATCGTATACCGTTAGCCGTAGACTCAAAAACATGGCATTGTTGCAATCCTTGGGTTAGCCCGAACAAAAGTGTACGGCGCCTTTTTGGGGTCTACGACGCACCGTTTTCTCGCAAAATCGAGCTATATCCGAAACCTACTTTTGCGAACTAGTCCTAGGATTTTCAACCAATCAGAACCAAACCACTTCATAAATATTCCCTGGACACTCAATATCAATAATTATTAAAAAAAAGTTGAAATTTCAATTCTTACGCGAAACAGTACACCAAAAAGCATCTATGCTAACGTTAGCCAAATACTATTTTGACTATAACTCTTGAACGGAATGAGATATCTTCACCAAACTCGGTACACATATGTATGAGCTCAATCTTTGGTCAAATCAAAAAAATTGCGCATCTCTGCCACTTGGGGGCGCTATAAGATAGAAAAAACACATAAATTGCTATAACTAGGCAACCGTTGGCTCGATCAACTTGAAAATCGGTATGCAGTGTCTTGGTCTGAAGGGGCACAAGTACTTATGAGGACATTTGCATATCTCAAAAAACATGGCCGTCATTGGCCAAACAAATTTAAGCACCTATTTGAAAGGGTTAACGGATGTTGGTCGGAACGAAACTCGCTGGGTACGTTCGACTCATGAACCTTAAGGTCTGTAAGAATTTTGAAAGAAATCGGCCACTAGTTGGCGCTAACGAGTTTTATGGCTCTGTAATCACGTGGTGTTTCACATATCAACACAATATGCATATCATTTGATAGATCTCCTCGTAATGCACAACTTTGCCTCAAGAACCATTGCTGTCAATCAAATCGTTCAATTGTTATTCACAAATATGTTAAAAACCTACTTTTGCGAACTAGTCCTAGGTTTTTTGCCCGATCGGAACCAAACCACTGCAGTAATATTCTGTGGACTCTCCAGATCAATAATTATTAAAAAAATATTGAATTTTGTCCTTTGGTTAGCTGTAACCGGGTAATTTAGAAAAAGGGGTGTGGCCAAACATACCCCAAAGCCTATAAAACCTAAAGGAAAACTCAAAACTGTATGAAACTCAGTGAAATCATGTATCAGGTGACTCTTAACAAGCATGCAAAGTTTCATGGAGATCAGACCATAGGTGGCGCTATAACAGTAGAAAAGGTCTCAAAACACAAGATTTATATGGTAAATGGCCCCAAATTGTTTGAAAATGCTCATATATTCACTCAAAAACACTAAATCTTCATATCATATGATAGATCTCCTCATTCTGAACAACTTTGCCTCTGGGACCAATGTTGTCAATAAAGCTGTTAATTAAATATTCAAGATTATTTTAAAAAGTTACTTTGGCATACTTGTGATACGGTTTAAGATGAAAATCAAGAAAACCACTTTAGTACAATTCTGTAGACTCTGAAGGTCAATAATTATCAAAAACATGTTGAACAATTGCATTTGGACAACTATAAACCAGTAATTTTATAATATGTTCTTTTCATAGTGTACACAAAGGCCTATTAATACAAACAGAAAGCCCACAAATTATCAAAACTGTGTAAAACAATGCATAATTTCATTCTAAACAAGCATGCAAAATTTAAGAGAGATTGGGCAAAAAAAAAAAAAAACACTATAACAGTTATGTTTAAAAACAGTGTTGCTTGAGTAAATGCAATTTATAACCTCTAGATGGCAGTGGAAGACCACTAATGGGCTCATTCAGTTAAGTTGAACAGTACTGTTGAAAGGATTCATGAATTCATCCCAAAACATTAAAAATGTAACTGTTATAACATTTTAAATCTCATTGAGTCAATGTTTTCCATTTTGTTCTTACAGATATATCAGTTTTTACTATTTTGCCACATTGTGATTACAGTTTAACCTGAAAATGACATCTAAACTCTTAAAAAGAGAAGACTTGCAATAAGTTTATTGTCACCTATCACTTATTTCAAATACCTATATCTGCAACAAAATGTTTGTGCATGTATATGTGTGTCTTTCTGTGTGTGTGTGTGTGTGTGTGTGTGCATATGCTTATAGAGTATACATATATTAGTCTAATCATTTACTTTCAGTGTGTGTGTCTGTCTGTTAGCCTGTTCTCCATTTTGGATGTGTTTAAATGTCATCCATGCATCCAGGTTGGCTCAGACCACCTCAGAGGCCTTAATGTGCTTGAAC
Organism: Carassius gibelio; assembly: GCF_023724105.1. Classification (NCBI taxonomy): domain Eukaryota; kingdom Metazoa; phylum Chordata; class Actinopteri; order Cypriniformes; family Cyprinidae; genus Carassius; species Carassius gibelio. The sequence continues at coordinate 18,638,269 of NC_068371.1, forward strand.
CCCGGTAAATGCTGCTTGCAGCTTTAATTAGGGGTTCAAGCACGCAGTGCTGAAACCCTATTGTAATTGTTAAGATTTTTATTATTATTATTATTCTTCCGCCTTAAAACTGAACGTGCAGCCCAAACCGTAAGGCCTAGAGAGCTGAAACTTGGTCAGATGGTAGTAGTCCTGCTCGCTACTCAGATACAAAAAACCGGCCCAATCGGCCTAACGGGGGCGCTACTGCGCAAAAAACTAAAATTTTAGACATTTTTGGCCGCAGGTCGTAAACCGTTAGCCATAGACTCAAAAACATGGCATCGTTGCAATCCTTGGGTTAGCCCGAACAAAAGTGCACAGCTGCTTTTTTAGCTCTACGACGCACCGTTTTCGCGCAAAATCGAGCTATATCCGAAACCTACTTTTGAGAACTAGTCCTAGGATTTTCAACCAATCGGAACCAAACCACTGCAGAAATATTCCCTGGACACTCAATATCAATAATTATCAAAAAAAAGTTGAAATTTCGATTCTTACGCGAAACAGTACGTCAAAAAGCGTCTATGCTAACATTAGCCAAGTGTTATTTTGACTATAACTCTTGAACGGAATGAGATATCTTCACCAAACTTGGTACACGTATGTATGAGCTCAATCTTTGGTCAAATCAAAAAAATTGCACATCTTTGCCACTTGGGGGCGCTATAAGATAGAAAAAACACATAAATGGCTATAACTAGGCAATCGTTGGCTCGATCGACTTGAAAATTGGTATGCAATGTCTTGGTCTGAAGGGGCACAAGTACCTATGAGGACATTTGCATATCTCAAAAAACATGGCCACCATTGGCCAAACAAATTTAAGCACCTATTTGAAAGGGTTAACGGAAGTTGATCGGAACGAAACTCACTGGGTACGTTCGACTCATGAACCTTAAGGGCTGTAAGAATTTTGAAAGAAATCGGCCACTAGTTGGCGCTAACGAGTTTTATGGCTCTGTAACCACGTGGTGTTTCACATATCAACACAATATGCATATCATTTGATAGATCTCCTCATAATGCACAACTTTGCCTCAAGAACCATTGCTGTCAATCAAATCGTTCAATTGTTATTCACAAATATGTTAAAAACCTACTTTTGCGAACTAGTCCTAGGTTTTTTGTCCGATCGGAACCAAACCACTGCAGTAATATTCTGTGGACTCTCTAGATCAATAATTATCAAAAAAATGTTGAATTTTGTACTTTGGTTAGCTTTAAATGGGTAATTTAGAAAAGGGGGATGGCCAAACATACCCCAAAGCCTATAAAACCTAAACGAAAACTCAAAACTTTATGAACCTTGGTGAAAACATGTAACACGTGACTCTTAACAAGCATGCAAAGTTTCATGGAGATCGGATCATAGGTGGCGCTTTAACAGTTGAAAAAGCCTCAATAACACACATTTTCAATAGAAAATGATCACAATTTGTAGAACATGTTCATACATTCACACAAACACTAGATCTTCATATCATATGATATATCTCCTCTTTGTGAACAACTTTGCCTCAAGGAGCGAAGATGTCAATCAAATCGTTCAATTGTTATTCACAAATATATTAAAAACTTACTTTTGCGAACTAGTCCTAGGTTTTTTACCTGATCGAAACCAAACCACTGCAGTAATTTTCTCTGGACACTCTAGATCAATAATTATCAAAAAAATATTGAATTTTGTCTTTTGGTTAGCTATAACTGGCTAAATTAGAAAAGGGGCGTGACCAAAATACCCAAGAGCATATAAAACCTAAACGAAAACTCAAAACTTTATGAAACTTGTTGAAAACATGTAACAGGTGACTCTTAACAAGCATGCAAAGTTTCATGGAGATCGGACCATAGGTGGCGCTATAACAGTAAAAAAGGTCTCAAAACATAAGATTTATATGGTAAATGGCTTCAAATTGTCTGAAAATGCTCATATATTCACATAAACACTAGATCTTCATATCATATGATAGATCTCCTCATTCTGAACAACTTCTGGGACCAATGTTGTCAATAAAGCTGTTAATGAAATATTCAAGGTTATTTAAAAAAGTTACTTTGGCAAAGTAGTCCAAGGCTTTAAGCTGAAAATCAATAAAACCACTGAAGTACAATTCTCTAGACTCTGAAGGTCAATAATTATCAAAAACATGTTGAACAATTGCATTTGGACAACTATAAACCAGTGATGTATAGTATGTTCTTGTCACAGTGTACACAAAGGCCTATCAATACAAACAGAAAGCCCACAAATGATCAAAACTGTGTAAAATAATGCCTAATTTCATTCTAAACAAGCATGCAACATTTAAGAGGGATTAGGCAAAAAAACACTAAGAGTTATAAAGGATTAACACATTGATGTATGAGATATTGCCATTTATAACCACTTGATGGCAGCGGAAACCACTAATGGGCTCATTCAGCTAACTTAAACAGTACAGTTGAAAGGATGTATGAATTAATGCCTAAACAATAAAAAAACACTGTTACAACATTTCAAATCTCACCGAGTTAAAGTTTTCCATTTTGTTCATACAGACATATCAGTTTTTAAAATTTTACCACATTATGATTACAGTGAAACCTGAAAATGACATCTAAAATCTTAAAAACGAGTTTAATCATTTAATTTCAGTGTGTGTGTCTGTCTGTTAGCCTATTCTCCATTTTGGATGTCTTTAACGGTCATCCATACGTCCAGGTTGGCTCTGACCACCTAAGATGCCTTAAATGCTTGAACCCCGTAAATGCTGCTTGCAGCTTTAATTAGGGGTTCAAGCACGCAGTGCTGAAACCCTATTGTATTTGTTAGGATTTTTATTATTATTATTATTATTATTATTATTATTATTCTCCACTCAAACTGTTCGTGCAGCCCAAACCGTAAGGCCTAGAAAGCTGAAATTTGGTCAGAATGTAGTAGTCCGGCCTTCTTGTCAGATACCGAGTCTAGACCCAATCGGCCTAACGGGGGCGCTACAGCGCAAAAAACTAAAATTTTTGACATTTTTGGCCGTAAATCGTAAACCGTTAGCCGTAGACTCAAAAACATGGCATCGTTGCAATCCTTGGGTTAGCCCGAACAAAAGTGCACGGCGCCTTTTTGGGGTCTACGACGCACCGTTTTCTCGCAAAATCGAGCTATATCCGAAACCTACTTTTGCGAACTAGTCCTAGGATTTTCAACCAATCAGAACCAAACCACTTCATAAATATTCCCTGGACACTCAATATCAATAATTATTAAAAAAAAGTTGAAATTTCAATTCTTACGCGAAACAGTACGCCAAAAAGCGTCTATGCTAACGTTAGCCAAATACTATTTTGACTATAACTCTTGAACGGAATGAGATATCTTCACCAAACTCGGTACACATATGTATGAGCTCAATCTTTGGTCAAATCAAAAAAATTGCGCATCTCTGCCACTTGGGGGCGCTATAAGATAGAAAAAACACATAAATTGCTATAACTAGGCAACCGTTGGCTCGATCAACTTGAAAATCGGTATGCACTGTCTTGGTCTGAAGGGGCACAAGTACTTATGAGGACATTTGCATATCTCAAAAAACATGGCCGTCATTGGCCAAACAAATTTAAGCACCTATTTGAAAGGGTTAACGGATGTTGATCGGAACGAAACTCGCTGGGTACGTTCGACTCATGAACCTTAAGGTCTGTAAGAATTTTGAAAGAAATCGGCCACTAGTTGGCGCTAACGAGTTTTATGGCTCTGTAATCACGTGGTGTTTCACATATCAACACAATATGCATATCATTTGATAGATCTCCTCGTAATGCACAACTTTGCCTCAAGAACCATTGCTGTCAATCAAATCGTTCAATTGTTATTCACAAATATGTTAAAAACCTACTTTTGCGAACTAGTCCTAGGTTTTTTGTCCGATCGGAACCAAACCACTGCAGTAATATTCTGTGGACTCTGTAGATCAATAATTATTAAAAAAATGTTTAATTTTGTCCTTTGGTTAGCTGTAAAGCGGTAATATTTAAAAAGGGGTGTGGCCAAACATACCCCAAAGCCTATAAAACCTAAACGAAAACTCAAAACTTTATGAAACTCAGTGAAATCATGTAACAGGTTACTCTTAACAAGCATGCAAAGTTTCATGGAGATCAGACCATAGGTGGCGCTATAACAGTAGAAAAGGTCTCAAAACACAAGATTTCTATGGTAAATGGCCCCAAATTGTTTGAAAATGCTCATATATTCACTCAAAAACACCAAATCTTCATATCATATGATAAATCTCCTCATTCTGAACAACTTTGCCTCTGGGACCAATGTTGTCAATAAAGCTGTTAATTAAATATTCAAGATTATTTAAAAAAGTTACTTTGGCATACTTGTGATACAGTTTAAGATGAAAATCAATAAAACCACTGAAGTACAATTCTCTAGACTCTGAAGGTCAATAATTATCAAAAACATGTTGAACAATTGCATTTGGGCAACTATAAACCAATAATTTTATAATATGTTATTTGCATAGTGTACACAAAGGCCTATTTATACAAACAGAAAGCCCACAAATTATCAAAACTGTGTAAAATAATGCATGATTTCATTCTAAACAAGCATGCAAAATTTAAGAGAGATTGGGCAAAAAAAAAAATTACAACACTATAACAGTTATGTTTTAAAACACAGTGTTGTTTGAGTAAATGCAATTTATAACCACTAGATGGCAGCGGAAGACCACTAATGGGCTCATTCAGCTAGTTGAACAGTACTGTTTTCATGAATTCATGCCAAAACATTAATAAATTAACTGTTATAACATTTTAAATCTCATTGAATTGATGTTTTCCATTTTGTTTATACAGATGTATCAGTTTTTACAATTTTGCCACATTATGATTACAGTTTAACCTGAAAATGACATCTAAACTCTGAAAAAGAGAAGACTTGCAATAATTTTATGTCACCTATCACTTATTTCAAATACCTATATCTGCAACAAAATGTTTGTGCATGTATATGTGTGTCTTTGTCTGTGTGTGTGTGTGTGTGTGTGCATATGCTTATAGAGTATACATATATTAGTCTAATCATTTACTTTCAGTGTGTGTGTCTGTCTGTTAACCTGTTCTCCATTTTGGATGTGTTTAAATGTCATCCAAACATCCAGGTTGGCTCTGACCACCTCAGATGCCTTAAATGCTTGAACCCCGGTAAAATGCTGCTTGCAGCTTTAATTATTATTATTATTATTATTCTTCTGCCCTAGAACTGAACGTGCAGCCCAAACCGTAAGGCCTAGAGAGCTGAAATTTGGACAGATCGTAGAGCTCAATTTGGGGAGAACTTATCAAAGTCTCAGCCCAATCGGCCTAACGGGGGCGCTACAGCGCAAAAAGCAAAAATTTTGGACATTTTTGGCCGTAAATCGTATACCGTTAGCCGTAGACTCAAAAACATGGCATTGTTGCAATCCTTGGGTTAGCCCGAACAAAAGTGCACGGCGCCTTTTTGGGGTCTACGACGCACCGTTTTCTCGCAAAATCGAGCTATATCTGAAACCTGCTTTTGCGAACTAGTCCTAGGATTTTCAACCAATCAGAACCAAACCACTTCAGAAATATTCCCTGGACACTCAATATCAATAATTATCAAAAAAAAGTTGAAATTTCAATTCATACGCGAAACAGTACACCAAAAAGCGTCTATGCTAACGTTAGCCAAATGCTATTTTGACTATAACTCCTAAACGGAATGAGATATCTTCACCAAACTCGGTAAACATATGTATGAGCTCAATCTTTGGTCAAATCAAAAAAATTGCGCATCTCTGCCACTTGGGGGCGCTATAAGATAGAAAAAACACATAAATTGCTCTAACTAGGCAACCGTTGGCTCGATCGACTTGAAAATCGGTATGCAGTGTCTTGGTCTGAAGGGGCACAAGTACCTATGAGGACATTTGCATATCTCAAAAAACATGGCCACCATTGGCCAAACAAATTTAAGCACCTATTTGAAAGGGTTAACGGATGTTGATCGGAACGAAACACGCTGGGTACGTTCGACTCATGAACCTTAAGGTCTGTAAGAATTTTGAAAGAAATCGGCCACTAGTTGGCGCTAACGAGTTTTATGGCTCTGTAATCACGTGGTGTTTCACATATCAACACAATATGCATATCATTTGATAGATCTCCTCGTAATACACAACTTTGCCTCAAGAACCATTGCTGTCAATCAAATCGTTCAATTGTTATTCACAAATATGTTAAAAACCTACTTTTGCGAACTAGTCCTAGGATTTTTGCCCGATCGGAACCAAACCACTGCAGTAATATTCTGTGGACTCTCTAGATCAATAATTATTAAAAAAATGTTGAATTTTGTCCTTTGATTAGCTCTAACGGGGTAATTTAGAAAAAGGGGTGTGGCCAAACATACCCCAAAGCCTATAAAACCTAAAGGAAAACTCCAAACTTTATGAAACTCAGTGAAATCATGTAACAGGTGACTCTTAACAAGCATGCAAAGTTTCATGGAGATCAGACCATAGGTGGCGCTATAACAGTAGAAAATGTCTCAAAACACAAGATTTATATGGTAAATGGCCTCAAATTGTTTGAAAATGTTCATATATTCACTCAAAAACACTAAATCTTCATATCATATGATACATCTCCTCATTCTGAACAACTTTGCCTCTGGGACCAATGTTGTCAATAAAGCTGTTAATTAAATATTCAAGATTATTTAAAAAAGTTACTTTGGCATACTTGTGATAGGGTTTAAGATGAAAATCAATAAAATCACTGAAGTACAATTCTCTAGACTCTGAAGGTCAATAATTATCAAAAACATGTTGAACAATTGCATTTGGACAACTATAAACCAGTAATTTTATAATATGTTATTTGCATAGTGTACACAAAGGCCTATTAATACAAACAGAAAGCCCACAAATTATCAAAAGTGTGTAAAATAATGCATAATTTCATTCTAAACAAGCATGCAAAATTTAAGAGAGATAGGGCAAAAAAAAATAACAACACTATAACAGTTATGTTTAAAAACACAGTGTTGTTTGAGTAAATGCAATTTATAACCACTAGATGGCAGCGGAAGACCACTAATGTGCTCATTCAGCTAAGTTGAACAGCACTGTTTTCATGAATTCTTGCCAAAACATTAATAAATTAACTCTTATAACATTTTAAATCTTACTGAATCAATGTTTTTCATTTTGTTCATAGAGACACATCATTGTTTTACAATTTTGCCACATTGTGATTACAATGAAACCTGAATGACAACTAAACTCTTAAAAACTAGTTTAATCATTTAATTTCAGTGTGTGTGTGTGTGTGTGTGTGTGTGTGTGTGTGCGTGTGTGTGTGTGTGTGTCTGTCTTTTGGATGTGTTTAGATGTCATCCATACATCCTGGTTGGCCTAGACCACCCCAGAGGCACAAAGGCCTATTAATACAAACAGAAATCCCACAAATTATCAAAACTGTGTAAAGTAATGCATAATTTCATTCTAAACAAGCATGCAAAATTTAAGAGAGATAGGGCAAAAAAAACAAAACAACACTTTAACAGTTCTGTTTAAAAACACAGTGTTGTTTGAGTAAATGCAATTTATAACCACTAGATGGAAGCGGAAGACCACTAATGGGCTCATTCAGCTAGTACTGTTTTTATGAATTCATGCCAAAACATTAATAAATTAACTGTTATAACATTTTAAATCTCATTGAATTGATGTTTTCCATTTTGTTCATACAGATGTATCAGATTTAACAATTTTGCCACATTATGATTACAGTTTAACCTGAAAATGACATCTAAACTCTAAAAAAGAGAAGACTTGCAATAAGTTTATTGTCACCTATAACTTATTTCAAATACCTATATCTGCAACAAAATGTTTGTGCATGTATAAGTGTATCTTTGTGTGTCTTTGTGTGTGTGTGTGTGTGTGTGTGTGCATATGCTTATAGAGTATACATATATTAGTCTAATCATTTACTTTCAGTGTGTGTGTCTGTCTGTTAGCCTGTTCTCCATTTTGGATGTGTTTAACTGTCATCCATGCATCCAGGTTGGCTCTGACCACCTCAGAGGCCTTAATGTGCTTGAACCCCGGTAAAATGCTGCTTGCAGCTTTAATTATTATTATTATTAGGGGTTCAAGCACGCAGTGCTGAAACCCTATTGTATTTGTTAGGATTTTTATTATTATTATTATTATTAGGGGTTCAAGCACGCAGTGCTGAAACCCTATTGTAATTGTTAAGATTTTTATTATTATTATTATTTTTCCGCCTTAAAACTGAACGTGCAGCCCAAACCGTAAGGCCTAGAGAGCTGAAACTTGGTCAGATGGTAGTAGTCTTGCTCGCTACTCAGATACAAAGAACCGGCCCAATCGGCCTAACGGGGGCGCTACAGCGCAAAAAACTAAAATTTTTGACATTTTTGGCCGCAGGTCGTAAACCGTTAGCCGTAGACTCAAAAACAAGGCATCGTTGCAATCCTTGGGTTAGCCCGAACAAAAGTGTACAGCTGCATTTTTTGCTCTACGACGCACCGTTTTCTCGCAAAATCGAGCTATATCCGAAACCTACTTTTGCGAACTAGTCCTAGGATTTTCAACCAATCGGAACGAAACCACTGCAGAAATATTCCCTGGACACTCAATATAAATAATTATCAAAAAAAAGTTGAAATTTCGATTCTTACGCGAAACAGTACGCCAAAAAGCGTCTATGCTAACGTTAGCCAAATGTTATTTTGACTATAACTCTTGAACGGAATGAGATATCTTGACCAAACTTGGTACACATATGTATGAGCTCAATCTTTGGTCAAATAAAAAAAAATTGCGCATCTCTGCCACTTGGGGGCGCAATAAGATTTAAAAAACACATAAATGGCTATAACTAGGCAACCGTTGGCTCGATCGACTTGAAAATTGGTATGCAGTGTCTTGGTCTGAAGGGGCACAAGTACCTATGAGGACATTTGCATATCTCAAAAAACATGGCTGCCATTGGCCAAACAAATTTAAGCACCTATTTGAAAGGGTTAACGGATGTTGTTCGGAACGAAACTCGCTGGGTACGTTCGACTCATGAACCTTAAGGTCTGTAAGAATTTTGAAAGAAATCGGCCACTAGTTGGCGCTAACGAGTTTTATGGCTCTGTAATCACGTGGTGTTTCACATATCAACACAATATGCATATCATTTGATAGATCTCCTCATAATGCACAACTTTGCCTCAAGAACCATTGCTGTCAATCAAATCGTTCAATTGTTATTCACAAATATGTTAAAAAACTACTTTTGCGAACTAGTCCTAGGTTTTTTGTCCGATCGGAACCAAACCACTGCAGTAATATTCTGTGGACTGTCTAGATCAATAATTATCAAAAAAATGTTCAATTTTGTACTTTGGTTAGCGTTAAATGGGTAATTAAGAAAAGGGGTGTGGCCAAACATACCCCAAAGCCTATAAAACCTAAACGAAAACTCAAAACTTTATGAAACGTGGTGAGAACATGTAACAGGTAACTCTTAACAAGCATGCAAAGTTTCATGGAGATCGCACCATAGGTGGCGCTATAACAGTAGAAAAGGTCTCAAAACACAAGATTTATATGGTAAATGGCCTCAAATTGTTTGAAAATGCTCATATATTCACTCAAAAACACTAGATCTTCATATCATATGATAGATCTCCTCATTCTGAACAACTTTGCCTCTGGGACCAATGTTGTCAATAAAGCTGTTAATTAAATATTCAAGATTATTTCAAAAAGTTACTTTGGCAAACTAGTGATAGGGTATAAGCTGAAAATCAATAAAACCACTGAAGTACAATTCTCTAGACTCTGAAGGTCAATAATTATCAAAAACATATTGAACAGTTGCATTTGGACAACTATAAACCAGTAATTTTATAATATGTTATTTGCATAGTGTACACTAAGGCCTATTAATACAAACAGAAAGCCCACAAATTATCAAAACTGTGTAAAATAATGCATAATTTCATTCTAAACAAGCATGCAAAATTTAAGAGAGATTGGTCAAAAAAAATAACAACACTATAACAGTTATATTTAAAAACACAGTGTTGCTTGAGTAAATGCAATTTAGAACCACTAGATGGCAGCGGGAGACCACTAATGGGCTCATTCAGTAAAGTTGAACAGTACTGTTGAAAGGATTCATTAATTCATGCCAAAACATAAAAAAAATTAACTGTTATAACATTTTAAATCTCATTGAGTCAATGTTTTCCATTTTGTTCATACAGATATATCAGTTTTTTACAATTTTGCCACATTGTGATTACAGTTTAACCTGAAAATGACATCTAAACTGTTAAAAACTAGTTTAATCATTTAATTTCAGTGTTTGTGTCTGTCTGCCAGCCTATTCTTCATTTTGGATGTCTTTAACTGTCATCCATGCATCCAGGTTAGCCAAGACCACCTCAGAGGCCTTAAATGCTTGAACCCCGTAAAATGCTGCTTGCAGCTTTAATTATTATTATTATTATTATTCTCCACTCAAACTGATCGTGCAGCCTAAACCGTAAGGGCTAGAAAGCTGAAATTTGGTCAGATTGTAGTAGTCCGGCCTTCTTGTCAGATACTGAGTCTCGACCCAATCGGCCTAACGGGGGCGCTACAGCGCAAAAAACTAAAATTTTTGACATTTTTGGCCGTAAATCGTAAACCGTTAGCCATAGACTCAAAAACATGGCATTGTTGCAATCCTTGGGTTAGCCCGAACAAAAGTGCACGGCGCCTTTTTGGGGTCTACGACGCACCGTTTTCTCCCAAAATCGAGCTATATCCGAAACCTACTTTTGCGAACTAGTCCTAGGATTTTCAACCAATCAGAACCAAACCACTTCATAAATATTCCCTGGACACTCAATATCAATAATTATCAAAAAAAAGTTGAAATTTCAATTCTTATGCAAAACAGTACGCCAAAAAGCATCTATGCTAATGTTGGCCAAATGCTATTTTAACTATAACTCTTGAACGGAATGAGATATCTTCACCAAACTTGGTACACATATGTATGAGCTCAATCTTTGGTCAAATAAAAAAATTTGCGCATCTCTGCCACTTGGGGGCGCAATAAGATAGAAAAAACACATAAATGGCTATAACTAGGCAACCGTTGGCTCGATCGACTTGAAAATTGGTATGCAGTGTCTTGGTCTGAAGGGGCACAAGTACCTATGAGGACATTTGCATATCTCAAAAAACATGGCCGCCATTGGCCAAACAATTTTAAGCACCTGTTTGAAAGGGTTAACGGATGTTGATCGGAACGAAACTCGCTGGGTACGTTCGACTCATGAACCTTAAGGTCGGTAAGAATTTTGAAAGAAATCGGCCACTAGTTGGCGCTAACTAGTTTTATGGCTCTGTAATCACGTGGTGTTTCACATATCAACACAATATGCATATCATTTGATAGATCTCCTCATAATGCACAACTTTGCCTCAAGAACAATTGCTGTCAATCAAATCGTTCAATTGTTATTCACAAATATGTTAAAAACGTACTTTTGCGAACTAGTCCTAGGTTTTTTGTCCGATTGGAACCAAACCACTGCAGTAATAATCTGTGGACTCTCTAGATCAATAATTATCAAAAAAATGTTACATTTTGTACTTTGGTTAGCTGTAAAGGGGTAATTTAGGAAAAGGGGTGTGGCCAAACATACCCCAAAGCCTATAAAACCTAAACGAAAACTCAAAACTTTATGAAACTAGGTGAAATCATGTAACAGGTGACTCTCAACAAGGCTGCAAAGTTTCATGGAGATTGATCCATAGGTGGCGCTATAACAGTAGAAAAGGTCTCATAACACAAGATTTAGATGGTAAATGGCCTCAAACTGTTTGAAAATGCACATATATTCACTCAAAAACACTAAATCTTCATATCATATGATAGATCTCCTCATTCTGAAAAACTTTGCCTCTGGGACCAATTTTGTCAATAAATCTGTTAATTAAATATTCAAGATTATTTGAAAAAGTTACTTTGGCAAAGTATTCCAAGGCTTTAAGCTGAAAATCAATAAAACCACTGAAGTACAATTCTCTAGACTCAGAAGGTCAATAATTATCAAAAACATGTTGAACAATTGCATTTGGACAACTATAAACCAGTAATTTTATAATATGTTATTTGCATAGTGTACACAAAGGCCTATTAATACAAACAGAAAGCCCACAAATTATCAAAACTGTGTAAAATAATGCATAATTTCATTCTAAACGAGCATGCCATATTTAAGAGATATTGGGCAAAAAACACTAAGAGTTAAAAGGATTAACACATTGATGTATGAGAAATTGCCATTTATAACCACTAGATGGCAGCGGAAAACCACTAATGGGCTCATTCAGCTAACTTAAACTGTACAGTTGAAAGGATGTAATGCCTAAACAATACAAAAAACACTCTTACAACATTTCAAATCTCATTAAGTTAAAGTTTTCCATTTTGTTCATTCAGACATATCAGTTTTTAAAATTTTGCCACATTATGATTACAGTGAAACCTGAAAATGACATCTAAAATCTTAAAAACGAGTTTAATCTTTTAATTTCAGTGTGTGTGTCTGTCTGTTAGCCTATTCTCCATTTTGGATGTGTTTAACGGCCATCCATATATGTCCAGGTTGGCTCTGACCACCTAAGATGCCTTAAGTGCTTGAACCCCGTAAATGCTGCTTGCAGCTTTAATTAGGGGTTCAAGCACGCAGTGCTGAAACCCTATTGTAATTGTTAGGATTTTTATTATTATTATTATTCTTCCGCCCTAGAACTGAACGTGCAGCCCAAACCGTAAGGCCTAGAGAGCTGAAATTTGGACAGATCGTAGAGCTCATTTTGGGGAGAACTTATCAAAGTCTCAGCCCAATCGGCCAAACGGGGGCGCTATAGCGCAAAAAACAAAAATTTTGGACGTTTTTGGCCGTGAATCGTAAACCGTTAGCCATAAACTCAAAAACATGGCATCATAGCAATCCTTGGGTTAGCCCGAACAAAAGTGCCCGGCGCCTTTTTGGGGTCTACGACGCACCGTTTTCTCGCAAATCGAGCTATATCCGAAACCTACTTTTGCGAACTAGTCCTAGGATTTTCAACCAATCAGAACCAAACCACTTCAGAAATATTCCCTGGACACTCAATATCAATAATTATCAAAAAAAAGTTGAAATTTTAATTTTTACGCGAAACAGTACGCCAAAAAGCGTCTATTGTAACGTTGGCCAAATGCTATTTTAACTATAACTCTTGAACGGAATGAGATAACTTCACCAAACTTGGTACACATATGTACGAGCTCAATTTTGGGTAAAATAAAAAAAATTGCGCATCTCTGCCACTTGGGGGCGCAATAAGATAGAAAAAACACATAAATGGCTATAACTAGGCAACCGTTGGCTCGATCGACTTGAAAATTGGTATGCAGTGTCTTGGTCTGAAGGGGCACAAGTACCTATGAGGACATTTGCATATCTCAAAAAACATGGCCGCCATTGGCCAAACAATTTTAAGCACCTATTTGAAAGGGTTAACGGATGTTGATCGGAACGAAACTCACTGGGTACGTTCGACTCATGAACCTTAAGGTCTGTAAGAATTTTGAAAGAAATCGGCCACTAGTTGGCGCTAACGAGTTTTATGGCTCTGTAATCACGTGGTGTTTCACATATCAACACAATATGCATATCATTTGATAGATCTCCTCATAATGCACAACTTTGCCTCAAGAACCATTGCTGTCAATCAAATCGTTCAATTGTTATTCACAAATATGTTAAAAACCTACTTTTGCGAACTTGTCCTAGATTTTTTGCCCGATCAGAACCAAACCACTGCAGTAATATTCTGTGGACTCTCTAGATCAATAATTATCAAAAAAATGTTGAATTTTGTCCTTTGGTTAGCTGTAAAGGGGTAATTTAGAAAAAGGGGTGTGGCCAAACATACCCCAAAGCCTATAAAACCTAAACGAAAACTCAAAACTTTATGAAACTAGGTGAAATCATGTAACAGGTGACTCTCAACAAGGCTGCAAAGTTTCATGGAGATTGATCCATAGGTGGCGCTATAACAGTAGAAAAGGTCTCATAACACAAGATTTAGATGGTAAATGGCCTAAAACTGTTTGAAAATGCACATATATTCACTCAAAAACACTAAATCTTCATATCATATGATAGATCTCCTCATTCTGAAAAACTTTGCCTCTGGGACCAATTTTGTCAATAAATCTGTTAATTAAATATTCAAGATTATTTGAAAAAGTTACTTTGGCAAAGTATTCCAAGGCTTTAAGCTGAAAATCAATAAAACCACTGAAGTACAATTCTCTAGACTCAGAAGGTCAATAATTATCAAAAACATGTTGAACAATTGCATTTGGACAACTATAAACCAGTAATTTTATAATATGTTATTTGCATAGTGTACACAAAGGCCTATTAATACAAACAGAAAGCCCACAAATTATCAAAACTGTGTAAAATAATGCATAATTTCATTCTAAATGAGCATGCCATATTTAAGAGATATTGGGCAAAAAACACTAAGAGTTAAAAGGATTAACACATTGATGTATGAGAAATTGCCATTTATAACCACTAGATGGCAGCGGAAAACCACTAATGGGCTCATTCAGCTAACTTAAACTGTACAGTTGAAAGGATGTAATGCCTAAACAATACAAAAAACACTCTTACAACATTTCAAATCTCATTGAGTTAAAGTTTTCCATTTTGTTCATTCAGACATATCAGTTTTTAAAATTTTGCCACATTATGATTACAGTGAAACCTGAAAATGACATCTAAAATCTTAAAAACGAGTTTAATCATTTAATTTCAGTGTGTGTGTCTGTCTGTTAGCCTATTCCCCATTTTGGATGTGTTTAACGACCATCCATATATGTCCAGGTTGGCTCTGACCACCTAAGATGCCTTAAGTGCTTGAACCCCGTAAATGCTGCTTGCAGCTTTAATTATTATTATTATTATTATTCTTCTGCCCTAGAACTGAACGTGCAGCCCAAACCGTAAGGCGTAGAGAGCTGAAATTTGGACAGATCGTAGAGCTCAATTTGGGGAGAACTTATCAAAGTCTCAGCCCAATCGGCCTAACGGGGGCGCTACAGCGCGAAAAACAAAAATTTTGGACATTTTTGGCCGTAAATCGTATACCGTTAGCCGTAGACTCAAAAACATGGCATTGTTGCAATCCTTGGGTTAGCCCGAACAAAAGTGCACGGCGCCTTTTTGGGGTCTACGATGCACCGTTTTCTCGCAAAATCGAGCTATATCCGAAACCTACTTTTGCGAACTAGTCCTAGGATTTTCAACCAATCAGAACCAAACCACTTCATAAATATTCCCTGGACACTCAATATCAATAATTATTAAAAAAAAGTTGAAATTTCAATTCTTACGCGAAACAGTACGCCAAAAAGCGTCTATGCTAACGTTAGCCAAATACTATTTTGACTATAACTCTTGAACGGAATGAGATATCTTCACCAAACTCGGTACACATATGTATGAGCTCAATCTTTGGTCAAATCAAAAAAATTGCGCATCTCTGCCACTTGGGGGCGCTATAAGATAGAAAAAACACATAAATTGCTATAACTAGGCAACCGTTGGCTCGATCAACTTGAAAATCGGTATGCAGTGTCTTGGTCTGAAGGGGCACAAGTACTTATGAGGACATTTGCATATCTCAAAAAACATGGCCGTCATTGGCCAAACAAATTTAAGCACCTATTTGAAAGGGTTAACGGATGTTGATCGGAACGAAACTCGCTGGGTACGTTCGACTCATGAACCTTAAGGTCTGTAAGAATTTTGAAAGAAATCGGCCACTAGTTGGCGCTAACGAGTTTTATGGCTCTGTAATCACGTGGTGTTTCACATATCAACACAATATGCATATCATTTGATAGATCTCCTCGTAATGCACAACTTTGCCTCAAGAACCATTGCTGTCAATCAAATCGTTCAATTGTTATTCACAAATATGTTAAAAACCTACTTTTGCGAACTAGTCCTAGGTTTTTTGTCCGATCGGAACCAAACCACTGCAGTAATATTCTGTGGACTCTCTAGATCAATAATTATTAAAAAAATGTTGAATTTTGTCCTTTGGTTAGCTGTAACCGGGTAATTTAGAAAAAGGGGTGTGTCCAAACATACCCCAAAGCCTATAAAACCTAAAGAAAAACTCAAAACTGTATGAAACTCAGTGAAATCATGTATCAGGTGACTCTTAACAAGCATGCAAAGTTTCATGGAGATCAGACCATAGGTGGCGCTATAACAGTAGAAAAGGTCTCAAAACACAAGATTTATATGGTAAATGGCCCCAAATTGTTTGAAAATGCTCATATATTCACTCAAAAACACTAAATCTTCATATCATATGATAGATCTCCTCATTCTGAACAACTTTGCCTCTGGGACCAATGTTGTCAATAAAGCTGTTAATTAAATATTCAAGATTATTTTAAAAAGTTACTTTGGCATACTAGTGATAGGGTTTCAGATGAAAATCAATAAAACCACTGAAGTACAATTCTGTAGACTCTGAAGGTCAATAACTATCAAAAACATGTTGAACAATTGCATTTGGGCAACTATAAACCAGTAATTTTATAATATGTTCTTTTCATAGTGTACACAAAGGCATATTAATACAAACAGAAAGCCCACACATTATCAAAACTGTGTAAAACAATGCATAATTTCATTCTAAACAAGCATGCAAAATTTAAGAGAGATTGGGCAAAAAAAAAACAAAACACTATAACAGTTATGTTTAAAAACAGTGTTGCTTGAGTAAATGCAATTTATAACCTCTAGATGGCAGCGGAAGACCACTAATGGGCTCATTCAGTTAAGTTGAACAGTACTGTTGAAAGGATTCATGAATTCATCCCAAAACATTAAAAATGTAACTGTTATAACATTTTAAATCTCATTGAGTCAATGTTTTCCATTTTGTTCTTACAGATATATCAGTTTTTACTATTTTGCCACATTGTGATTACAGTTTAACCTGAAAATGACATCTAAACTCTTAAAAAGAGAAGACTTGCAATAAGTTTATTGTCACCTATCACTTATTTCAAATACCTATATCTGCAACAAAATGTTTGTGCATGTATATTTGTGTCTTTCTGTGTGTGTGTGTGTGTGTGTGTGTGTGTGCATATGCTTATAGAGTATACATATATTAGTCTAATCATTTACTTTCAGTGTGTGTGTCTGTCTGTTAGCCTGTTCTCCATTTTGGATGTGTTTAAATGTCATCCATGCATCCAGGTTGGCTCAGACCACCTCAGAGGCCTTAATGTGCTTGAACCCCGGTAAATGCTGCTTGCAGCTTTAATTATTATTATTATTATTATTCTTCCGCCCTAGAACTGAACGTGCAGCCCAAACCGTAAGGCCTAGAGAGCTGAAATTTGGACAGATCGTAGAGCTCATTTTGGGGAGAACTTATCAAAGTCTCAGCCCAATCGGCCATACGGGGGCGCTACAGCGCAAAAAACAAAAATTTTGGACGTTTTTGGCCGTGAATCGTAAACCGTTAGCCATAAACTCAAAAACATGGCATCATAGCAATCCTTGGGTTAGCCCGAACAAAAGTGCACGGCGCCTTTTTGGGGTCTACGACGCACCATTTTCTCGCAAAATCGAGCTATATCCGAAACCTACTTTTGCGAACTAGTCCTAGGATTTTCAACCAATCAGAACCAAACCACTTCAGAAATATTCCCTGGACACTCAATATCAATAATTATCAAAAAAAAGTTGAAATTTCAATTCTTACGCGAAACAGTACGCCAAAAAGCGTCTATAGTAACGTTGGCCAAATGCTATTTTAACTATAACTCTTGAACGGAATGAGATAACTTCACCAAACTTGGTACACATATGTACGAGCTCAATTTTGGGTTAAATAGAAAAAATTGCGCATCTCTGCCACTTGGGGGCGCTATAAGATAGAAAAAACACATAAATGGCTATAACTAGGCAACCGTTGGCTCGATCGACTTGAAAATTGGTATGCAGTGTCTTGGTCTGAAGGGGCACAAGTACCTAGGAGGACATTTGCATATCTCAAAAAACATGGCCGCCATTGGCCAAACAATTTTAAGCACCTATTATTATTCTTCCGCCCTAGAACTGAACGTGCAGCCCAAACCGTAAGGCCTAGAGAGCTGAAATTTGGACAGATCGTAGAGCTCATTTTGGGGAGAACTTATCAAAGTCTCAGCCCAATCGGCCATACGGGGGCGCTACAGCGCAAAAAACAAAAATTTTGGACGTTTTTGGCCGTGAATCGTAAACCGTTAGCCATAAACTCAAAAATATGGCATCATAGCAATCCTTGGGTTAGCCCGAACAAAAGTGTAGGGCGCCTTTTTGGGGTCTACGACGCACCATTTTCTCGCAAAATCGAGCTATATCCGAAACCTACTTTTGCGAACTAGTCCTAGGATTTTCAACCAATCAGAACCAAACCACTTCAGAAATATTCCCTGGACACTCAATATCAATAATTAT
Source organism: Carassius gibelio (assembly GCF_023724105.1). Taxonomy (NCBI): domain Eukaryota; kingdom Metazoa; phylum Chordata; class Actinopteri; order Cypriniformes; family Cyprinidae; genus Carassius; species Carassius gibelio. The sequence continues at coordinate 18,656,930 of NC_068371.1, forward strand.
CAAAAAAAAGTTGAAATTTCAATTCTTACGCGAAACAGTACGCCAAAAAGCGTCTATAGTAACGTTGGCCAAATGCTATTTTAACTATAACTCTTGAACGGAATGAGATAACTTCACCAAACTTGGTACACATATGTACGAGCTCAATTTTGGGTTAAATAGAAAAAATTGCGCATCTCTGCCACTTGGGGGCGCTATAAGATAGAAAAAACACATAAATGGCTATAACTAGGCAACCGTTGGCTCGATCGACTTGAAAATTGGTATGCAGTGTCTTGGTCTGAAGGGGCACAAGTACCTAGGAGGACATTTGCATATCTCAAAAAACATGGCCGCCATTGGCCAAACAATTTTAAGCACCTATTTGAAAGGGTTAACGGATGTTGATCGGAACGAAACTCGCTGGGTAAATTCGACTCATGAACCTTAAGGTCTGTAAGAATTTTGAAAGAAATCGGCCACTAGTTGGCGCTAACCAGTTTTATGGCTCTGTAATCACGTGGTGTTTTACATATCAACACAATATGCATATCATTTGATAGATCTCCTCATAATGCACAACTTTGCCTCAAGAACCATTGCTGTCAATCAAATCGTTCAATTGTTATTCACAAATATGTTAAAAACCTACTTTTGCGAACTAGTCCTAGATTTTTTGCCCGATCAGAACCAAACCACTGCAGTAATATTCTGTGGACTCTCTAGATCAATAATTATCAAAATAATGTTGAATTTTGTCCTTTGGTTAGCTGTAAAGTGGTAATTTAGAAAAAGGGGTGTGGCCAAACATACCCCAAAGCCTATAAAACCTAAATGAAAACTCAAAACTTTATGAAACTAGGTGAAATTATGTAACAGGTGACTCTCAACAAGGCTGCAAAGTTTCATGGAGATTGATCCATAGGTGGCGCTATAACAGTAGAAAAGGTCTCATAACACAAGATTTAGATGGTAAATGGCCTCAAACTGTTTGAAAATGCACATATATTAACTCAAAAACACTAAATCTTCATATCATATGATAGATCTCCTCATTCTGAAAAACTTTGCCTCTGGGACCAATTTTGTCAATAAATCTGTTAATTAAATATTCAAGATTATTTGAAAAAGTTACTTTGGCAAAGTATTCCAAGGCTTTAAGCTGAAAATCAATAAAACCACTGAAGTACAATTCTCTAGACTCAGAAGGTCAATAATTATCAAAAACATGTTGAACAATTGCATTTGGACAACTATAAACCAGTAATTTTATATGTTATTTGAATAGTGTACACAAAGGCCAATTAATACAAACAGAAAGCCCACAAATTATCAAAACTGTGTAAAATAATGCATAATTTCATTCTAAACGAACATGCCATATTTAAGAGATATTGGGCAAAAAACACTAAGAGTTAAAAGGATTAACACATTGATGTATGAGAAATTGCCATTTATAACCACTAGATGGCAGCGGAAAACCACTAATAGGCTCATTCAGCTAACTTAAACTGTACAGTTGAAAGGATGTAATGCCTAAACAATACAAAAAACACTCTTACAACATTTCAAATCTCATTGAGTTAAAGTTTTCCATTTTGTTCATTCAGACATATCAGTTTTTAAAATTTTGCCACATTATGATTACAGTGAAACCTGAAAATGACATCTAAAATCTTAAAAACGAGTTTAATCATTTAATTTCAGTGTGTGTGTCTGTCTGTTAGCCTATTCTCCATTTTGGATGTGTTTAACGGCCATCCATATATGTCCAGGTTGGCTCTGACCACCTAAGATGCCTTAAGTGCTTGAACCCCGTAAATGCTGCTTGCAGCTTTAATTATTATTATTATTATTATTATTATTATTATTATTATTATTATTATTCTTCCGCCGTAAAACTGAACGTGCAGCCCAAACCGTAAGGCCTAGAGAGCTGAAATTTGGACAGATCGTAGAGCTCAATTTGGGGAGAACTTATCAAAGTCTCAGCCCAATCGGCCTAACGGGGGCGCTACAGCGCAAAAAAGAAAAATTTTGGACATTTTTGGCCGTAAATCGTATACCGTTAGCCGTAGACTCAAAAACATGGCATTGTTGCAATCCTTGGGTTAGCCCGAACAAAAGTGCACGGCGCCTTTTTGGGGTCTACGACGCACCGTTTTCTCGCAAAATCGAGCTATATCCGAAACCTACTTTTGCGAACTAGTCCTAGGATTTTCAACCAATCAGAACCAAACCACTTCATAAATATTCCCTGGACACTCAATATCAATAATTATCAAAAAAAAGTTGAAATTTCAATTCTTACGCGAAACAGTACAGCAAAAAGCGTCTATGCTAACGTTAGCCAAATGCTATTTTGACTATAACTCTTGAACGGAATGAGATATCTTCACCAAACTCGGTATACATATGTATGAGCTCAATCTTTGGTCAAATAAAAAAAAATGCGCATCTCTGCCACTTGGGGGCGCTATAAGATAGAAAAAACACATAAATGGCTATAACTAGGCAACCGTTGGCTCGATCGACTTAAAAATCGGTATGCAGTGTCTTGGTCTGAAGGGGCACAAGTACCTATGAGGACATTTCCATATCTAAAAAAACATGGCCGCCATTGGCCAAACAAATTTAAGCACCTATTTGAAAGGGTTAACGGATGTTGATCGGAACGAAACTCGCTGGGTACGTTCGACTCATGAACCTTAAGGTCTGTAAGAATTTTGAAAGAAATCGGCCACTAGTTGGCGCTAACGAGTTTTATGGCTCTGTAATCACGTGGTGTTTCACATATCAACACAATATGCATATCATTTGATAGATCTCCTCGTAATGCACAACTTTGCCTCAAGAACCATTGCTGTCAATCAAATCGTTCAATTGTTATTCACAAATATGTTAAAAACCTACTTTTGCGAACTAGTCCTAGGTTTTTTGCCCGATCGGAACCAAACCACTGCAGTAATATTCTGTGGACTCTCTAGATCAATAATTATTAAAAAAATGTTGAATTTTGTCCTTTGGTTAGCTGTAACGGGGTAATTTAGAAAAAGGGGTGTGGCCAAACATACCCCAAAGCCTATAAAACCTAAACGAAAACTCAAAACTTTATAAAACTCAGTGAAATCATTTAACAGGTGACTCTTAACAAGCATGCAAAGTTTCATGGAGATCAGACCATAGGTGGCGCTATAACAGTAGAAAAGGTCTCAAAACACAAGATTTCTATGGTAAATGGCCTCAAATTGTTTGAAAATGTTCATATATTCACTCAAAAACACTAAATCTTCATATCATTTGATAAATATCCTCATTCTGAACAACTTTGCCTCTGGGACCAACGTTGTCAATAAAGCTGTTAAATAAATATTCAAGATTATTTTAAAAAGGTACTTTGGCAAACTAGTGATAGGGTATAAGATAAAAATCAATAAAACCACTGAAGTACAATTCTCTAGACTCTGAAGGTCAATAATTATCAAAAACATGTTGAACAATTGCATTTAGACAACTATAAACCAGTAATTTTATAATATGTTGTTTGCATAGTGTACACAAAGGCCTATTAATACAAACAGAAATCCCACAAATGATCAAAACTGTGTAAAATAATGCATGATTTCATTCTAAACAAGCATGCAAAATTTAAGAGAGATTGGGCAAAAAAAACAACAACACTATAACAGTTATGTTTAGAAACACAGTGTTGTTTCAGTAAATGCAATTTATAACCACTAGATGGCAGCGGAAGACCACTAATGGGCTCATTCAGTTAAGTTGAACAGTACTGTAGAAAGGATTCATGAATTAATGCCAAAACATTAATAAATTAACTGTTATAACATGTTGAATCTTATTGAATCAATGTTTTCCATTTTGTTCAAACAGACACATCATTTTTTACAATTTTGCCACATTGTGATTACAGTGAAACCTGAATGACATCTAAATTCTTAAAAACTAGTTTAATCATTTAATTTCAGTGTGTGTGTGTCTGTCTTTTGGATGTGTTTAAATGTCATCCATACATCCTGGTTGACCGAGACCACCCCAGAGGCACAAAGGCCTATTAATACAAACAGAAATCCCACAAATTATCAAAACTGTGTAAAGTAATGCATGATTTCATTCTAAACAAGCATGCAAAATTTAAGAGAGATAGGGCAAAAAAAAAACCCAACAACAACACTTTAACAGTTATGTTTAAAAACACAGTGTTGTTTGAGTAAATGCAATTTATAACCACTAGATGGCAGCGGAAGACCACTAATGGGCTCATTCAGCTAGTACTGTTTTTATGAATTCATGGCAAAACATTAATAAATTAACTGTTATAACATTTTAAATCTCATTGAATTGATGTTTTCCATTTTGTTCATACAGATGTATCAGTTTTAACAATTTTGCCACATTATGATTACAGTTTAATCTGAAAATGACATCTAAACTCTAAAAAAGAGAAGACTTGCAATAAGTTTGTCACCTATCACTTATTTCAAATACCTATATCTGCAACAAAATGTTTGTGCATGTATATGTGTATCTTTGTGTGTGTGTGTGTGTGCATATGCTTATAGAGTATACATATATTAGTCTAATCATTTGCTTTCAGTGTGTGTGTCTGTCTGTTAGCCTGTTCTCCATTTTGAATGTGTCTAGCTGTCACCCAAACATCCAGGTTGGCTCTGACCACCTCAGAGGCCTTAATGTGCTTGAACCCCGGTAAAATGCTGCTTGCAGCTTTAATTATTATTATTATTATTATTCTTCCGCCCTAGAACTGAACGTGCAGCCCAAACCGTAAGGCCTAGAGAGCTGAAATTTGGACAGATCGTAGAGCTCATTTTGGGGAGAACTTATCAAAGTCTCAGCCCAATCGGCCAAACGGGGGCGCTATAGCGCAAAAAACAAAAATTTTGGACGTTTTTGGCCGTGAATCGTAAACCGTTAGCCATAAACTCAAAAACATGGCATCATAGCAATCCTTGGGTTAGCCCGAACAAAAGTGTACGGCGCCTTTTTGGGGTCTACGACACACCGTTTTCTCGCAAAATTGAGCTATATCCGAAACCTACTTTTGCGAACTAGTCCTAGGATTTTCAACCGATCAGAACCAAACCACTTCAGAAATATTCCCTGGACACTCAATATCAATAATTATCAAAAAAAAGTTGAAATTTCAATTTTTACGCGAAACAGTATGCCAAAAAGCGTCTATAGTAACGGTGGCCAAATGCTATTTTAACTATAACTCTTGAACGGAATGAGATAACTTCACCAAACTTGGTACACATATGTACGAGCTCAATCTTTGGTCAAATCAAAAAAATTGCGCATCTCTGCCACTTGGGGGCGCAATAAGATAGAAAAAACACATAAATGGCTATAACTAGGCAACCGTTGGCTCGATCGACTTGAAAATTGGTATGCAGTGTCTTGGTCTGAAGGGGCACAAGTACCTATGAGGACATTTGCATATCTCAAAAAACATGGCCGCCATTGGCCAAAAAATTTTAAGCACCTATTTGAAAGGGTTAACGGATGTTGATTGGAACGAAACTCGCTGGGTACGTTCGACTCATGAACCTTAAGGTCTGTAAGAATTTTGAAAGAAATCGGCCACTAGTTGGCGCTAACGAGTTGTATGGCTCTGTAATCACGTGGTGTTTCACATATCAACACAATATGCATATCATTTGATAGATCTCCTCATAATGCACAACTTTTCCTCAAGAACCATTGCTGTCAATCAAATTGTTCAATTGTTATTCACAAATATGTTAAAAACTTACTTTTGCGAACTAGTCCTATATTTTTTGCCCGATCAGAACCAAACCACTGCAGTAATATTCTGTGGACTCTCTAGATCAATAATTATCAAAAAAATGTTGAATTTTGTCCTTTGGTTAGCTGTAAAGGGGTAATTTAGAAAAAGGGGTGTGGCCAAACATACCCCAAAGCCTATAAAACCTAAACGAAATCTCAAAACTTTATGAAACTAGGTGAAATCATGTAACAGGTGACTCTCAACAAGGCTGCAAAGTTTCATGGAGATCGATCCATAGGTGGCGCTATAACAGTAGAAAAGGTCTCATAACACATGATTTAGATGGTAAATGGCCTCAAACTGTTTGAAAATGCACATATATTCACTCAAAAACACAAAATCTTCATATCATATGATAGATCTCATTCTGAAAAACTTTGCCTCTGGGACCAATTTTGTCAATAAATCTGTTAATTAAATATTCAAGATTATTTGAAAAAGTTACTTTGGCAAAGTATTCCAAGGCTTTAAGCTGAAAATCAATAAAACCACTGAAGTACAATTCTCTAGACTCAGAAGGTCAATAATTATCAAAAACATGTTGAACAATTGCATTTGGACAACTATAAACCAGTAATTTTATAATATGTTATTTGCATAGTGTACACAAAGGCCTATTAATACAAACAGAAAGCCCACAAATTATCAAAACTGTGTAAAATAATGCATAATTTCATTCTAAACGAGCATGCCATATTTAAGAGATATTGGGCAAAAAACACTAAGAGTTAAAAGGATTAACACATTGATGTATGAGAAATTGCCATTTATAACCACTAGATGGCAGCGGAAAACCACTAATGGGCTCATTCAGCTAACTTAAACTGTACAGTTGAAAGGATGTAATGCCTAAACAATACAAAAAACACTCTTACAACATTTCAAATCTCATTGAGTTAAAGTTTTCCATTTTGTTCATTCAGACATATCAGTTTTTAAAATTTTACCACATTATGATTACAGTGAAACCTGAAAATGACATCTAAAATCTTAAAAACGAGTTTAATCATTTAATTTCAGTGTGTGTGTCTGTCTGTTAGCCTATTCTCCATTTTGGATGTGTTTAACGGCCATCCATATATGTCCAGGTTGGCTCTGACCACCTAAGATCCCTTAAGTGCTTGAACCCCATAAATGCTGCTTGCAGCTTTAATTAGGGGTTCAAGCACGCAGTGCTGAAACCCTATTGTATCTGTTAGGATTTTTATTAGGGGTTCAAGCACGCAGTGCTGAAACCCTATTGTATTTGTTAGGATTTTTATTATTAGGGGTTCAAGCACGCAGTGCTGAAACCCTATTGTATTTGTTAGGATTTTTATTATTATTAGGGGTTCAAGCACGCAGTGCTGAAACCCTATTGTAATTGTTAAGATTTTTATTATTATTATTATTCTTCCGCCTTAAAACTGAATGTGCAGCCCAAACCGTAAGGCCTAGAGAGCTGAAACTTGGTCAGATGGTAGTAGTCCTGCTCGCTACTCAGATACAAAAAACCGGCCCAATCGGCCTAACGGGGGCGCTACAGCGCAAAAAACTAAAATTTTGGACATTTTTGGCCGCAGGACATAAACCGTTAGCCGTAGACTCAAAAACATGGTATCATTGCAATCCTTGGGTTAGCCCGAACAAAAGTGCACACCTGCATTTTTTGCTCTACGACGCACCGTTTTCGTGCAAAATCGAGCTATATCCAAAACCTACTTTTGCGAACTAGTCCTAGGATTTTCAACCAATCGAAACCAAACCACTGCAGAAATATTCCTTGGACACTGAATATCAATAATTATCAAAAAAAAGTTGAAATTTCGGTTCTTACGCGAAACAGTACACCAAAAAGCATCTATGCTAACGTTAGCCAAATGTTATTTTGACTATAACTCTTGAACGGAATGAGATATCTTCACCAAACTCGGTACACATATGTATGAGCTCAATCTTTGGTCAAACAAAAAAAATTGCGCATCTCAGCCACTTGGGGGCGCTATAAGATAGAAAAAACACATAAATGGCTACAACTAGGCAACCGTTGGATCGATTGACTCGAAAATTGGTATGCAGTGTCTTGGTCTGAAGGGGCACAAGTACTTATGAGGACATTTGCATATCTCAAAAAACATGGCCGCCATTGGCCAAACAATTTTAAGCACCTATTTGAAAGGGTTAACGGATGTTGATCGGAATGAAACTTGCTGGGTACGTTCAACTCATGAACCTTAAGGTCTGTAAGAATTTTGAAAGAAATCGGCCACTAGTTGGCGCTAACGAGTTTTATGGCTCTGTAATCACGTGGTGTTTCACATATCAACACACTATGCATATCCTTGGATAGATCTCCTCATAATGCACAACTTTGCCTCAAGAACCATTGCTGTCAATTAAATCGTTCAATTGTTATTCACAAATATGTTAAAAAGCTACTTTTGCGAACTAGTCCTAGGTTTTTTGCCCGATCTGAACCAAACCACTGCAGTAATATTCTGTGGACTCTCTAGATCAATAATTATCAAAAAAATGTTGAATTTTGTCCTTTGGTTAGCTTTAAAGGGTCAATTTAGAAAAGGGGTGTGGCCAAACATACCCCAAAGCCTATAAAACCTAAACGAAAACTCAAAACTTTATGAAACTCGGTGAAAACATGTAACAGGTGACTCTTAACAAGTATGCACAGTTTCATGGAGATCGGACCATAGGTGGCGCTATAACAGTTGAAAAAGCCTCAAAAACACAAATTTTCAACAGAAAATTATCACAATTTGTAGAACATGTTCATACATTCAAACAAACACTAGATCTTAATATCATATGATAGATCTCCTCTTTTTGAACAACTTTGCCCCAAGGAGCGAAGATGTCAATCAAATCGTTCATTAATTATTCAAGAATATGATAAAAACCTACTTTTGCGAACTAGTCCTAGGTTTTTTACCCGATTGGAACCAAACCACTGCAGTAATATTTTGTGGACTCTCTAGATCAATAATTATCAAAAAAATGTTGAATTTTGTACTTTGGCTAGCGTTAAAGGGGTAATTTAGAAAAGGGGTGTGGCCAAACATACCCCAAAGCCTATAAAACCTAAACGAAAACTCAAAACTTTATGAAACTCAGTGAAATCATGTAACAGGTGACTCTTAACAAGCATGCAAAGTTTCATGGAGATCAGACCATAGGTGGCGCTATAACAGTAGAAAAGGTCTCAAAACACAAGATTTATATGGTAAATGGCCACAAATTGTTTGAAAATGCTCATATATTCACTCAAAAACACTAAATCTTCATATCATTTGATGAATCTCCTCATTCTGAACAACTTTGCCTCGGGGACCAATGTTGTCAATAAAGCTGTTAATTAAATATTCAAGATTCTTTTAAAAAGTTACTTTGGCATACTACTGATAGGATTTAAGATGAAAATCAATAAAACCACTGAAGTACAATTCTCTAGACTCTGAAGGTCAATAATTATCAAAAACATGTTGAACAATTGCATTTGGACAACTATAAACCAGTAATTTTATAATATGTTATTTGCATATTGTACACAAAGGCCTATTAATACAAACAGAAAGCCCACAAATTATCAAAAGTGTGTAAAAAAATGCATAATTTCATTCTAAAGAAGTATGCAAAATTTAAGAGAGATTGGGCAAAAAAACACTAAGAGTTATAAAGGATTAACACATTGATGTATGAGAAATTGCCATTTATAACCACTAGATGGCAGCGGAAAACCACTAATGGGCTCATTCAGTTGAAAGGATGTATGAATTAATGCCTAAACAATAAAAAAAAAACACTCTTACAACATTTCAAATCTCATTGAGTTAAAGTTTTCCATTTTGTTCATTCAGACATATCAGTTTTTACAATTTTGCCACATTATGATTACAGTGAAACCTAAAAATGACATCTAAAATCTTAAAAACGAGTTTAATCATTTAATTTCAGTGTGTGTGTCTGTCTGTTAGCCTATTCTCCATTTTGGATGTGTTTAACGGTCATCCATACGTCCAGGTTGGCTCTGACCACCTAAGATGCCTTAAATGCTTGAACCCCGTAAATGCTGCTTGCAGCTTTAATTAGGGGTTCAAGCACGCAGTGCTGAAACCCTCTTGTAATTGTTAGGATTTTTATTATTATTATTATTCTTCTGCCCTAGAACTGAACGTGCAGCCCAAACCGTAAGGCCTAGAGAGCTGAAATTTGGACAGATCGTAGAGCTCATTTTGGGGAGAACTTATCAAAGTCTCAGCCCAATCGGCCTAACGGGGGCGCTACAGCGCAAAAAACTAAAATTTTGGACATTTTTGGCCGCAGATCGTAAACCGTTAGCCGTAGACTCAAAAACAAGGCATCGTTGCAATCCTTGGGTTAGCCCGAACAAAAGTGCACAGCCGCATTTTTTGCTCTACGACGCACCGTTTTCTCGCAAAATCGAGCTATATCCGAAACCTACTTTTGCGAACTAGTCCTAGGATTTTTAACCAATCGGAATCAAACTACTTCAGAAATATTCCCTGGACACTCAATATCAATAATTATCAAAAAAAAGTTGAAATTTCAATTCTTACGCGAAACAGTACACCAAAAAGCGTCTATGCTAACGTTAGCCAAATGCTATTTTGACTATAACTCTTGAACGGAATGAGATATCTTCACCAAACTCGGTACACATATGTATAAGCTCAATCTTTGGTCAAATAAAAAAAATTGCGCAGCTCTGCCACTTGGGGGCGCAATAAGATTTAAAAAACACATAAATGGCTATAACTAGGCAACCGTTGGCTCGATCGACTTGAAAATTGGTATGCAGTGTCTTGGTCTGAAGGGGCACAAGTACCTATGAGGACATTTGCATATCTCAAAAAACATGGCCGCCATTGGCCAAACAATTTTAAGCACCTATTTGAAAGGGTTAACGGATGTTGATCGGAACGAAACTCACTGGGTACGTTCGACTCATGAACCTTAAGGTCTGTAAGAATTTTGAAAGAAATCGGCCACTAGTTGGCGCTAACGAGTTTTATGGCTCTGTAATCACGTGGTGTTTCACATATCAACACAATATGCATATCATTTGATAGATCTCCTCATAATGCACAACTTTGCCTCAAGAACCATTGCTGTCAATCAAATCGTTCAATTGTTATTTACATATATGTTAAAAACCTACTTTTGCGAACTAGTCCTAGGTTTTTTGTCCGATCGGGCCCAAACCACTGCAGTAATATTCTGTGGACTCTCTAGATCAATAATTATCAAAAAAATGTTGAATTTTGTCCTTTGGTTAGCTTTAAATGGGTAATTTAGAAAAGGGGTGTGGCCAAACATACCCCAAAGCCTATAAAACCTAAACGAAAACTCAAAACTTTATGAAACTTGGTGAAAACATGTAACAGGTGACTCTTAACAAGCATGCAAATTTTTATGGAGATCGGACCATAGGTGGCGCAATAACAGTAGAAAAGGTCTCAAAACATAAGATTTACATGGTAAATGGCCTCAAATTGTCTGAAAATGCTCATATATTCACATAAACACTAGATCTTCATATCATATGATAGATCTCCTCATTCTGAACAACTTTTGGGACCAATGTTGTCAATAAAGCTGTTAATTAAATATTCAAGATTATTTTAAAAAGTTACTTTGGTAAAGTAGTCCAAGGCTTTAAGCTGAAAATCAATAAAACCACTGAAGTACAATTCTCTAGACTCTGAAGGTCAATAATTATCCAAAACATGTTGAACAATTGTATTTGGACAACTATAAACCAGTGATTGTATAATATGTTATTTTCACAGTGTACACAAAGGCCTATTAATACAAACAGAAAGCCCACAAATTATAAAAAATGTGTAAAATAATGCCTAATTTCATTCTGAATAAGCATGCAAAATTTAAGAGAGATTGGGCAAAAAACATTACACTATAACAGTTATGTTTAAAAACAGTGTTGTTTGAGTAAATGCAACCACTAGATGGCAGCGGAAGACCACTAATGGGCTCATTCAGCTAATTGAAACAGTACTTTTGAGAAGATTTATGAATTCATGCCTAAACAATAAAAAAAAAACACTGTTACAACATTTTAAATCTCACTGAGTTAAAAGTTTTCCATTTTGTTCATACAGACTTATCAGTTTTTAAAATTTTGCCACATTATGATTACAGTGAAACCTGAAAATGACATCCAAACTCTTAAAACTAGTTTAATCATTTAATTTCAGTGCGTGTGTGTCTGTCTGTCAGCCTATTCTCCGTTTTGGATGTGTTTAACTGTCTTCCATACATCCAGGTTGGCTCAGACCACCTCAGAGGCCTTAATGTGCTTGAACCCCGTAAATGCTGCTTGCAGCTTTAATTATTATTATTATTATTATTATTATTATTCTCCACTCAAACTGTTCGTGCAGCCCAAACCGTAAGGCCTAGAAAGCTGAAATTTGGTCAGAATGTAGTAGTCCGGCCTTCTTGTCAGATACCGAGTCTCGATCCAATCGGCCTAACGGGGGCGCTACAGCGCAAAAAACTAAAATTTTTGACATTTTTGGCCGTAAAGTGTAAACCGTTAGCCATAGACTCAAAAACATGGCATTGTTGCAATCCTTGGGTTAGCCCGAACAAAAGTGCACGGCGCCTTTTTGGGGTCTACGACGCACCGTTTTCTCGCAAAATCGAGCTATATCCGAAACCTACTTTTGCGAACTAGTCCTAGGATTTTCAACCAATCAGAACCAAACCAATTCATAAATATTCCCTGGACACTCAATATCAATAATTATCAAAAAAAAGTTGAAATTTCAATTCTTACGCGAAACAGTACACCAAAAAGCGTCTATGCTAACGTTAGCCAAATGCTATTTTGACTATAACTCTTGTACAGAATGAGATATCTTCACCAAACTCGGTACACATATGTATGAGCTCAATCTTTGGTCAAATCAAAAAAATTGCGCATCTCTGCCACTTGGGGGCGCTATAAGATAGAAAAAACACATAAATTGCTATAACTAGGCAACCGTTGGCTCGATCGACTTGAAAATCGGTATGTAGTGTCTTGGTCTGAAGGGGCACAAGTACCTATGAGAACATTTGCATATCTCAAAAAACATGGCCGCCATTGGCCAAACAATTTTAAGCACCTATTTGAAAGGGTTAACGGATGTTGATCGGAACGAAACTCACTGGGTACGTTCGACTCATGAACCTTAAGGTCTGTAAGAATTTTGAAAGAAATCGGCCATTAGTTGGCGCTAACGAGTTTTATGGCTCTGTAATCACGTGGTGTTTCACATATCAACACAATATGCATATCATTTGATAGATCTCCTCGTAATGCACAACTTTGCCTCAAGAACCATTGCTGTCAATCAAATCGTTCAATTGTTATTCACAAATATGTTAAAAACCTACTTTTGCGAACTAGTCCTAGGTTTTTTGCCCGATCGGAACCAAACCACTGCAGTAATATTCTGTGGACTCTCTAGATCAATAATTATTAAAAACATGTTGAATTTTGTCCTTTGGTTAGCTGCAACGGGGTAATTTAGAAAAAGGGGTGTGGCCAAACATACCCCAAAGCCTATAAAACCTAAAGGAAAACTCAAAACTTTATGAAACTCAGTGAAATCATGTATCAGGTGACTCTTAACAAGCATGCAAAGTTTCATGGAGATCAGACCATAGGTGGCGCTATAACAGTAGAAAAGGTCTCAAAACACAAGATTTATATGGTAAATGGCCTCAAATTGTTTGAAAATGTTCATATATTCATTCAAAAACACTAAATCTTCATATCATATGATAAATCTCCTCATTCTGAACAACTTTGCCTCTGGGACCAATGTTGTCAATAAAGCTGTTAATTAAATATTCAAGATTATTTTAAAAAGTTACTTTGGCATACTTGTGATACGGTTTAAGATGAAAATCAATAAAACCACTGAAGTACAATTCTCTAGACTCTGAAGGTCAATAATTATCAAAAACATGTTGAACAATTGCATTTGGGCAACTATAAACCAATAATTTTATAATATGTTATTTGCATAGTGTACACAAAGGCCTATTTATACAAACAGAAAGCCCACAAATTATCAAAACTGTGTAAAATAATGCATGATTTCATTCTAAACAAGCATGCAAAATTTAAGAGAGATTGGGCAAAAAAAAATTACAACACTATAACAGTTATGTTTTAAAACACAGTGTTGTTTGAGTAAATGCAATTTATAACCACTAGATGGCAGCGGAAGACCACTAATGGGCTCATTCAGCTAGTTAAACAGTACTGTTTTCATGAATTCATGCCAAAACATTAATAAATTAACTGTTATAACATTTTAAATCTCATTGAATTGATGTTTTCCATTTTGTTTATACAGATGTATCAGTTTTTACAATTTTGCCACATTATGATTACAGTTTAACGTGAAAATGACATCTAAACTCTGAAAAAGAGAAGACTTGCAATAATTTTATGTCACCTATCACTTATTTCAAATACCTATATCTGCAACAAAATGTTTGTGCATGTATATGTGTGTCTTTGTGTGTGTGTGTGTGCATATGCTTATAGAGTATACATATATTAATCTAATCATTTACTTTCAGTGTGTGTGTCTGTCTGTTAACCTGTTCTCCATTTTGGATGTGTTTAAATGTCATCCAAACATCCAGGTTGGCTCTGACCACCTCAGATGCCTTAAATGCTTGAACCCCGGTAAAATGCTGCTTGCAGCTTTAATTATTATTATTATTATTATTATTCTCCACTCAAACTGATCGTGCAGCCCAAACCGTAAGGCCTAGAGAGCTGAAACTTGGTCAGATGGTAGAAGTCCGGCCTTCTTGTCAGATCCAAAGGCTCGCCCCAATCGGCTTAAAGGGGGCGCTACAGTGATCAAAAATGCGTTAGTGCTAATAACTCCTAAACCGCTTATCATAGAGCCAAAAATTTAACATTTCCGGAATCCGTGGGTCATGCGAAATTAAAAACGGTCATTCTGATTTTGGGTCTAGGAGGCCTAGTTTTTTCGCAAATTTGACGTATGTCCAAAACCTACTTTTGCGAACTAGTCCTAGGTTTTTCGCCCAATCTGAACCAAACCACTGCAGAAATGTTCTCTGGCCAGGGAATATTAATAATTATCAAAAAAAAGTTGAAATTTCGACTCGCTGTCGTAATGGGATGCCAAAACGTTCGAAAGTCGAGGAGCAATTTTACGCAACAGGCTATAACTCGTGAAAGAAATAAGATATCTTAACCAAACTTGCTACACATTTGTAAGACCTAAAACTTTGGTCAAATAAAAAAAATTGCACACCTCTGCCACTTGGGGGCGCTATAAAAAGAAAAAACACATAAATGGCTATAACTAGGCTACCGTTGGCTCGATCGACCTAAAAATTGGTATGCAGTGTCTTTGTCTGAAGGGGCACAAGTACCTATGAGGACATTTGCATATCTCAAAAAACATGGCCGCCATTGGCCAAACAATTTTAAGCACCTATTTGAAAGGGTTAACGGATGTTGATCGGAACGAAACTCGCTGGGTGCGTTCGACTCATGAACCTTAAGGTCTGTAAGAATTTTGAAAGAAATCGGCCACTAGTTGGCGCTAACGAGTTTATTGGCTCTGTAATCACGTGGTGTTTCACTTATCAACACAATATGCATATCATTTGATAGATCTCCTCATAATGCACAACTTTGCCTCCAGAACCATTGCTGTCAATCAAATCGTTCAAATGTTATTCACAAATATGTTAAAAACCTACTTTTACGAACTAGTCCTAGGTTTTTTGTCCGATCGGAACCAAACCACTGCAGTAATATTCTGTGGACTCTCTAGATCAATAATTATCAAAAAAATGTTGAATTTTGTCCTTTGGTTAGCTGTAAAGGGGTAATTTAGAAAAAGGGGTGTGGCCAAACATACCCCAAAGCCTATAAAACCTAAACGAAAACTCAAAACTTTATGAAACTAGGTGAAATCATGTAACAGGTGACTCTCAACAAGGCTGCAAAGTTTCATGGAGATTGATCCATAGGTGGCGCTATAACAGTAGAAAAGGTCTCATAACACAAGATTTAGATGGTAAATGGCCTAAAACTGTTTGAAAATGCACATATATTCACTCAAAAACACTAAATCTTCATATCATATGATAGATCTCCTCATTCTGAAAAACTTTGCCTCTGGGACCAATTTTGTCAATAAATCTGTTAATTAAATATTCAAGATTATTTGAAAAAGTTACTTTGGCAAAGTATTCCAAGGCTTTAAGTTGAAAATCAATAAAACCACTGAAGTACAATTCTCTAGACTCAGAAGGTCAATAATTATCAAAAACATGTTGAACAATTGCATTTGGACAACTATAAACCAGTAATTTTATAATATGTTATTTGCATAGTGTACACAAAGGCCTATTAATACAAACAGAAAGCCCACAAATTATCAAAACTGTGTAAAATAATGCATAATTTCATTCTAAACGAGTATGCCATATTTAAGAGATATTGGGCAAAAAACACTAAGAGTTAAACGGATTAACACATTGATGTATGAGAAATTGCCATTTATAACCACTAGATGGCAGCGGAAAACCACTAATGGGCTCATTCAGCTAACTTAAACTGTACAGTTGAAAGGATGTAATGCCTAAACAATACAAAAAACACTCTTACAACATTTCAAATCTCATTGAGTTAAAGTTTTCCATTTTGTTCATTCAGACATATCAGTTTTTAAAATTTTGCCACATTATGATTACAGTGAAACCTGAAAATGACGTCTAAAATCTTAAAAACGGGGTTTAATCATTTAATTTCAGTGTGTGTGTCTGTCTGTTAGCCTATTCTCCATTTTGGATGTGTTTAACGACCATCCATATATGTCCAGGTTGGCTCTGACCACCTAAGATGCCTTAAGTGCTTGAACCCCATAAATGCTGCTTGCAGCTTTAATTATTATTATTATTCTTCCGCCCTAGAACTGAACGTGCAGCCCAAACCGTAAGGCCTAGAGAGCTGAAATTTGGACAGATCGTAGAGCTCATTTTGGGGAGAACTTATCAAAGTCTCAGCCCAATCGGCCAAACGGGGGCGCTATAGCGCAAAAAACAAAAATTTTGGACGTTTTTGGCCGTGAATCGTAAACCGTTAGCCATAAACTCAAAAACATGGCATCATAGCAATCCTTGGGTTAGCCCGAACAAAAGTGCACGGCGCCTTTTTGGGGTCTACGACACACCGTTTTCTCGCAAAATTGAGCTATATCCGAAACCTACTTTTGCGAACTAGTCCTAGGATTTTCAACCGATCAGAACCAAACCACTTCAGAAATATTCCCTGGACACTCAATATCAATAATTATCAAAAAAAAGTTGAAATTTCAATTTTTACGCGAAACAGTATGCCAAAAAGCGTCTATAGTAACGGTGGCCAAATGCTATTTTAACTATAACTCTTGAACGGAATGAGATAACTTCACCAAACTTGGTACACATATGTACGAGCTCAATTTTGGGTAAAATAAAAAAAATTGCGCATCTCTGCCACTTGGGGGCGCAATAAGATAGAAAAAACACATAAATGGCTATAACTAGGCAACCGTTGGCTCGATCGACTTGAAAATTGGTATGCAGTGTCTTGGTCTGAAGGGGCACAAGTACCTATGAGGACATTTGCATATCTCAAAAAACATGGCCGCCATTGGCCAAACAATTTTAAGCACCTATTTGAAAGGGTTAACGGATGTTGATTGGAACGAAACTCGCTGGGTACGTTCGACTCATGAACCTTAAGGTCTGTAAGAATTTTGAAAGAAATCGGCCACTAGTTGGCGCTAACGAGTTGTATGGCTCTGTAATCACGTGGTGTTTCACATATCAACACAATATGCATATCATTTGATAGATCTCCTCATAATGCACAACTTTTCCTCAAGAACCATTGCTGTCAATCAAATCGTTCAATTGTTATTCACAAATATGTTAAAAACTTACTTTTGCGAACTAGTCCTATATTTTTTGCCCGATCAGAACCAAACCACTGCAGTAATATTCTGTGGACTCTCTAGATCAATAATTATCAAAAAAATGTTGAATTTTGTCCTTTGGTTAGCTGTAAAGGGGTAATTTAGAAAAAGGGGTGTGGCCAAACATACCCCAAAGCCTATAAAACCTAAACGAAATCTCAAAACTTTATGAAACTAGGTGAAATCATGTAACAGGTGACTCTCAACAAGGCTGCAAAGTTTCATGGAGATTGATCCATAGGTGGCGCTATAACAGTAGAAAAGGTCTCATAACACATGATTTAGATGGTAAATGGCCTCAAACTGTTTGAAAATGCACATATATTCACTCAAAAACACAAAATCTTCATATCATATGATAGATCTCATTCTGAAAAACTTTGCCTCTGGGACCAATTTTGTCAATAAATCTGTTAATTAAATATTCAAGATTATTTGAAAAAGTTACTTTGGCAAAGTATTCCAAGGCTTTAAGCTGAAAATCAATAAAACCACTGAAGTACAATTCTCTAGACTCAGAAGGTCAATAATTATCAAAAACATGTTGAACAATTGCATTTGGACAACTATAAACCAGTAATTTTATAATATGTTATTTGCATAGTGTACACAAAGGCCTATTAATACAAACAGAAAGCCCACAAATTATCAAAACTGTGTAAAATAATGCATAATTTCATTCTAAACGAGCATGCCATATTTAAGAGATATTGGGCAAAAAACACTAAGAGTTAAAAGGATTAACACATTGATGTATGAGAAATTGCCATTTATAACCACTAGATGGCAGCGGAAAACCACTAATGGGCTCATTCAGCTAACTTAAACTGTACAGTTGAAAGGATGTAATGCCTAAACAATACAAAAAACACTCTTACAACATTTCAAATCTCATTGAGTTAAAGTTTTCCATTTTGTTCATTCAGACATATCAGTTTTTAAAATTTTACCACATTATGATTACAGTGAAACCTGAAAATGACATCTAAAATCTTAAAAACGAGTTTAATCATTTAATTTCAGTGTGTGTGTCTGTCTGTTAGCCTATTCTCCATTTTGGATGTGTTTAACGGCCATCCATATATGTCCAGGTTGGCTCTGACCACCTAAGATCCCTTAAGTGCTTGAACCCCATAAATGCTGCTTGCAGCTTTAATTAGGGGTTCAAGCACGCAGTGCTGAAACCCTATTGTATCTGTTAGGATTTTTATTAGGGGTTCAAGCACGCAGTGCTGAAACCCTATTGTATTTGTTAGGATTTTTATTATTAGGGGTTCAAGCACGCAGTGCTGAAACCCTATTGTATTTGTTAGGATTTTTATTATTATTATTAGGGGTTCAAGCACGCAGTGCTGAAACCCTATTGTAATTGTTAGGATTTTTAGGGGTTCAAGCACGCAGTGCTGAAACCCTATTGTATTTGTTAGGATTTTTATTATTATTATTATTATTATTATTATTATTATTATTCTCCACTCAAACTGTTCGTGCAGCCCAAACCGTAAGGCCTAGAAAGCTGAAATTTGGTCAGAATGTAGTAGTCCGGCCTTCTTGTCAGATACCGAGTCTCGACCCAATCGGCCTAACGGGGGTGCTACAGCGCAAAAAACTAAAATTTTTGACATTTTTGGACGTAAATCGTAAACCGTTAGCCGTAGACTCAAAAACATGGCATTGTTGCAATCCTTGGGTTAGCCCGAACAAAAGTGCACGGCGCCTTTTTGGGGTCTACGACGCACCGTTTTCTCGCAAAATCGAGCTATATCCGAAACCTACTTTTGCGAACTAGTCCTAGGATTTTCAACCAATCAGAACCAAACCAATTCATAAATATTCCCTGGACACTCAATATCAATAATTATCAAAAAAACGTTGAAATTTCAATTCTTACGCGAAACAGTACACCAAAAAGCGTCTATGCTAACGTTAGCCAAATGCTATTTTGACTATAACTCTTGTATGAAATGAGATATCTTCACCAAACTCGGTACACATATGTAAGAGCTCAATCTTTGGTCAAATAAAAAAAATTGCGCATCTCTGCCACTTGGGGGCGCTATAAGATAGAAAAAACACATAAATTGCTATAACTAGGCAACCGTTGGCTCGATCGACTTGAAAATCAGTATGTAGTGTCTTGGTCTGAAGGGGCACAAGTACCAATGAGGACATTTGCATATCTCAAAAAACATGGCCGCCATTGGCCAAACAATTTTAAGCACCTATTTGAAAGGGTTAACGGATGTTGATCGGAACGAAACTCGCTGGGTACGTTCGACTCATGAACCTTAAGGTCTGTAAGAATTTTTAAAGAAATCGGCCACTAGTTGGCGCTAACGAGTTTTATGGCTCTGTAATCACTTGGTGTTTCACATATCAACACAATATGCATATCATTTGATAGATCTCCTCATAATGCACAACTTTGCCTCAAGAACCATTGCTGTCAATCAAATCGTTCAATTGTTATTCACAAATATGTTAAAAACCTACTTTTGCGAACTAGTCCTAGGTTTTTTGTCCGATCGGAACCAAACCACTGCAGTAATATTCTGTGGACTCTGTAGATCAATAATTATTAAAAAAATGTTGAATTTTGTCCTTTGTTTAGCTGTAAAGGGGTAATATAGAAAAAGGGGTGTGGCCAAACATACCCCAAAGCCTATAAAACCTAAACGAAAACTCAAAACTTTATGAAACTACTTGAAATCATGTAACAGGTGACTCTTAACAAGCATGCAAAGTTTCATGGAGATCAGACCATAGGTGGCGCTATAACAGTAGAAAAGGTCTCAAAACACAAGATTTATATGGTAAATGGCCTCAAATTGTTTGAAAATGTTCATATATTCACTCAAAAACACTAGATCTTCATATCATATGATAAAACTCCTCATTCTGAACAACTTTGCCTCTGGGACCAATGTTGTCAATAAAGCTGTTAATTAAATATTCAAGATTATTTAAAAAAGTTACTTTGGCATAATTGTGATACGGTTTAAGATGAAAATCAATAAAACCACTGAAGTACAATTCTCTAGACTCTGAAGGTCAATAATTATCAAAAACATGTTGAACAATTGCATTTGGGCAACTATAACCCAATAATTTTATAATATGTTATTTGCATAGTGTACACAAAGGCCTATTAATACAAACAGAAAGCCCACAAATTATCAAAACTGTGTAAAATAATGCAGCATTTCATTCTAAACAAGCATGCAAAATTTAAGAGAGATTGGGCAAAAAAAAATAACAACACTATAACAGTTATGTTTAAAACCAGGGTTGTTTGAGTAAATGCAATTTATAACCACTAGATGGCAGCGGAAGACCACTAATGGGCTCATTCAGCTAAGTTGAACAGCACTGTTTTCATGAATTCTTGCCAAAACATTAATAAATTAACTGTTATAACATTTTAAATCTTACTGAATCAATGTTTTCCATTTTGTTCATACAGATGTATCAGTTTTTACAATTTTGCCACATTATGATTACAGTTTAACCTGAAAATGACATCTAAACTCTAAAAAAGAGAAGACTTGCAATAAGTTTATTGTCACCTATCACTTATTTCAAATACCTATATCTGCAACAAAATGTGTGTCCATGTGTATGTGTGTCTTTGTGTGTGTGTGTGTGTGTGTGTGTGTGTGTGTGTGTGCATATGCTTATAGAGTATACATATATTAGTCTAATCATTTGCTGTCAGTGTGTGTGTCTGTCTGTTAGCCTGTTCTCCATTTTGGATGTGTTTAAATGTCATCCAAACATCCAGGTTGGCTCTGACCACCTCAGAGGCCTTAATGTGCTTGAACCCCGGTAAAATGCTGCTTGCAGCTTTAATTAGGGGTTCAAGCACGAAGTGCTGAAACCCTATTGTTTTTGTTAGGATTTTTATTATTATTATTATTATTATTATTATTATTATTATTATTATTATTATTATTATTATTATTATTCTTCCCTAAAACTGATCGTGCAGCCCAAACCGTAAGGGCTAGAGAGCTGAAACTTGGCCAGATTGTAGTAGTCTGGCTCGCTACTCAGGCGCAAAGACCCGGCCCAATCGGCCTAACGGGGGCGCTACAGCACAAAAAACTAAATTTTCAGACATTTTTGGCCATAGCTCCTAAACCACTTGACGTAGACTCAAAAACTTTATATATTTTGCATCCTTGGGTTAATAGTAACAAAATTGCTCTGCGCCTTTTTTTACTCTACGATGCACCGTTTTCCCGTAAAATCGACCTATAGCCCAAACCTACTTTTGCAAACTAGTCCTAGGTTTTTCAGCCAATCGGAACAAAACCAGTGCAGAAATGTTCTATGGACAGTCATTATCAATAATTATCAAAAAAAAATTGAAATTTTCACTCACTGCTTCAAGGGGGCGCTAATACCTTCACAAGTCGAGGACCAATTTCATTCAAAAGGCCAGAACTCGTGAACGAAATGAGATATCTTAACCAAACTTGGTACACATTTTGATGAGCTGAAACTTTGGTCAAATAAAAAAGAATTGCACAGCTCTGCCACTTGGTGGCGCTATAAGAGGTAAAAACATAAAAATGGCTATAACTACACAACCGTTAGCCTGATCGACTTGAAAATTTGTATGCCATGTCATTGTCCCATGTGACACAAGGGTCTATGAGGAAATTGGCGTATCTAAAAAAACATGGCCGCCATTGGCCAATGAAATGTAAACCCCTTTTCGACAAGGTTAACAGAGGTCAATCGTAACGAAACTCGGTAGGCACGTTCGACTTAGGGCCCTAAAGGTCTGTAAGAATTTTGAAAGAAATCGGCCACTAGTTGGCGCTAATGAGATTTTTTGGCTCAGTAATCACGTGGTGGGACATAGATTCACACAATATGCATATCATTTGATAGATCTCCTCATGTTGCACAACTTTGCCTCAAGAACCATGGCTGTCAATCAAATTGTTCATTAATTATTCACAAATATGTTAAAAACCTACTTTTGCGAACTAGTCCTAGGTTTTTCACCCAATCAGAACCAAACCACTGCAGTAATATTCTCTGGACTCTCTAGATCAATAGTTATCAAAAAAATGTTGAATTTTGTCCTTTGGTTAGCTGTAACCAGGTCATTAATAAAAGGGGCGTGGCCACATACAAACAAAAGCCTATAAAACCTCAACAGAAACTCAAAACTTTACAAAACTAGGAGAAAACATGGAGCAGATGTCTCTGAACAATCATGCAAAGTTTCATGGAGATCGGACAATAGGTGGCGCTATAACAGTAGAAAAGGTCTCAAAAACACAAGATTTATATGGTAAATGGCCTCAAATTGGTTAAAAATACTCATATATTCACGCAAACACTAGATCATATGATAGATCTCCTCATTCTGAACAACTTTGCCTCTTGGATCAATGTTGTCGATAAAACTCCTAATTAAATATTCAAGATTATTTAAAAAAGTTACTTTGGCAAACTAGTCCAAGGTTTTAAGCTGAAAATCAATAAAACCAATTAAGTACAATTCTCTAGACTCTGAAGGTCAATAATTATCAAAAAAATATTGAACAATTGTATTTGAACAACTATAAACCAGTTATTTTAAAATACGTTCTTTACATAGTGTACCCAAAGACCTGTTAATACAAACAGAAAGCCCGCAAATTATCAAAACTGTGTAAAATAATGCATAATCTCATTCTAAACAAGCATGCAAAATTTAAGCGAATTCATGCCTAAAAAATAAAAAACAAAGTTACATTTTAAATCTCATTGAGTCAAAGTTTTCCATTTTGTTCAAACAGACATTTGCAACAGATGTAGTGGTGTTGTTGGCGCAGTGGATAAGACACACGCCATCAGTGCGAGCGACCCGGGTTCGAATCCACCGTGAGACACCGATGTTTCACTGAGCAAGACACTTAACCCCAAGTTGGTCCAGAAGCATGTGACCTCTGACATATATAGCAAGTGTAAGTCGCTTTGGATAAAAGCGTCAGATAAATGTAGACGTCAGTTTTTACACTTCTGCCACTTTATGATTACAGTGAAAGCTGAAAATGACATCTAAACTATTAAAAACTAGTTCAATCATTTAATTTCAGTGCGTGTGTCTGTCTGTGAGCCTAATCTCCATTTTGGATGTGTTTAACTGTCATCCGTACATCCAGGTTGGCCGAGACCACCCCAGAGACCTAAAATGCTTGAACCCCGATAAATGCTGCTTGCAGCTTTAATTATTATTATTATTATTATTATTCTTCCCTAAAACTGATCGTGCAGCCCAAACCGTAAGGGCTAGAGAGCTGAAACTTGGCCAGATTGTAGTAGTCTGGCTCGCTACTCAGGCGCAAAGACCCGGCCCAATCGGCCTAACGGGGGCGCTACAGCACAAAAAACTAAATTTTCAGACATTTTTGGCCATAGCTCCTAAACCACTTGACGTAGACTCAAAAACGTTATATATTTTGCATCCTTGGGTTAATAGGAACAAAATTGCTCTGCGCCTTTTTTTACTCTACGACGCACCGTTTTCCCGTAAAATCGACCTATAGCCCAAACCTACTTTTGCAAACTAGTCCTAGGTTTTTCAGCCAATCGGAACAAAACCAGTGCAGAAATGTTCTATGGACAGTCATTATCAATAATTATCAAAAAAAATTTGAAATTTTCACTCACTGCTTCAAGGGGGCGCTAATACCTTCACAAGTCGAGGACCAATTTCATTCAAAAGGCCAGAACTCGTGAACGAAATGAGATATCTTAACCAAACTTGGTACACATTTTGATGAGCTGAAACTTTGGTCAAATAAAAAAGAATTGCACAGCTCTGCCACTTGGTGGCGCTATAAGAGGTAAAAACATAAAAATGGCTATAACTACACAACCGTTAGCCTGATCGACTTGAAAATTTGTATGCCATGTCATTGTCCCATGTGACACAAGGGTCTATGAGGAAATTGGCGTATCTAAAAAAATATGGCCGCCATTGGCCAATGAAATGTAAACCCCTTTTCGACAAGGTTAACAGAGGTCAATCGGAACGAAACTCGGTAGGCACGTTCGACTTAGGGCCCTAAAGGTCTGTAAGAATTTTGAAAGAAATCGGCCACTAGTTGGCGCTAATGAGATTTTTTGGCTCAGTAATCACGTGGTGGGACATAGATTCACACAATATGCATATCATTTGATAGATCTCCTCATGGTGCACAACTTTGCCTCAAGAACCATGGCTGTCAATCAACATGTTCATTAATTATTCACAAATATGTTAAAAACCTACTTTTGCGAACTAGTCCTAGGTTTTTCACCCAATCAGAACCAAACCACTGCAGTAATATTCTCTGGACTCTCTAGATCAATAGTTATCAAAAAAATGTTGAATTTTGTCCTTTGGTTAGCTGTAACCAGGTCATTAATAAAAGGGGCGTGGCCACATACAAACAAAAGCCTATAAAACCTCAACAGAAACTCAAAACTTTACAAAACTAGGAGAAAACATGGAGCAGATGTCTCTGAACAATCATGCAAAGTTTCATGGAGATCGGACAATAGGTGGCGCTATAACAGTAGAAAAGGTCTCAAAAACACAAGAATTATATGGTAAATGGCCTCAAATTGGTTAAAAATACTCATATATTCACGCAAACACTAGATCATATGATAGATCTCCTCATTCTGAACAACTTTGCCTCTTGGATCAATGTTGTCGATAAAACTCCTAATTAAATATTCAAGATTATTTAAAAAAGTTACTTTGGCAAACTAGTCCAAGGTTTTAAGCTGAAAATCAATAAAACCAATTAAGTACAATTCTCTAGACTCTGAAGGTCAATAATTATCAAAAAAATATTGAACAATTGTATTTGAACAACTATAAACCAGTTATTTTAAAATACGTTCTTTACGTAGTGTACCCAAAGACCTGTTAATACAAACAGAAAGCCCGCAAATTATCAAAACTGTGTAAAATAATGCATAATCTCATTCTAAACAAGCATGCAAAATTTAAGTGAATTCATGCCTAAAAAATAAAAAACAAAGTTACATTTTAAATCTCATTGAGTCAAAGTTTTCCATTTTGTTCAAACAGACATTTCCAACAGACGTAGTGGTGTTGTTGGTGCAGTGGATAAGACACACGCCATCGGTGCGAGCCACCCGGGTTCGAATCCACCGTGAGACACCGATGTTTCGCTGAGCAAGACACTTAACCCCAAGTTGGTCCAGAAGCATGTGACCTCTGACATATATAGCAAGTGTAAGTCGCTTTGGATAAAAGCGTCAGATAAATGTAGACGTCAGCTTTTACACTTCTGCCACTTTATGATTACAGTGAAAGCTGAAAATGACATCTAAACTATTAAAAACTAGTTCAATCATTTAATTTCAGTGCGTGTGTCTGTCTGTGAGCCTAATCTCCATTTTGGATGTGTTTAACTGTCATCCGTACATCCAGGTTGGCCGAGACCACCCCAGAGACCTAAAATGCTTGAACCCCGATAAATGCTGCTTGCAGCTTTAATTATTATTATTATTAGGGGTTCAAGCACGCAGTGCTGAAACCCTATTGTAATTGTTAGGATTTTTAGGGGTTCAAGCACGCAGTGCTGAAACCCTATTGTTTTTGTTAGGATTTTTATTATTATTATTATTATTATTATTATTATTATTCTCCACTCAAACTGATCGTGCAGCCTAAACCGTAAGGGCTAGAAAGCTGAAATTTGGTCAGATTGTAGTAGTCCGGCCTTCTTGTCAGATACTGAGTCTCGACCCAATCGGCCTAACGGGGGCGCTACAGCGCAAAAAACTAAAATTTTTGACATTTTTGGCCGTAAATCGTAAACCGTTAACCATAGACTCAAAAACATGGCATCGTTGCAATCCTTGGGTTAGCCCGAACAAAAGTGCACGGCGCCTTTTTGGGGTCTACGACGCACCGTTTTCTCGCAAAATCGAGCTATATCCGAAACCTACTTTTGCGAACTAGTCCTAGGATTTTCAACCAATCAGAACCAAATCACTTCATAAATATTCCCTGGACACTCAATATCAATAATTATCAAAAAAAAGTAGAAATTTCAATTCATACGCGAAACAGTACACCAAAAAGCGTCTATGCTAACGTTAGCCAAATCCTATTTTAACTATAACTCTTGAACGGAATGAGATATCTTCACCAAACTCGGTATACATATGTATGAGCTCAATCTTTGGTCAAATTAAAAAAATTGCGCATCTCTGCCACTTGGGGGCGCTATAAGATAGAAAAAACACATAAATGGCTATAACTAGGCAACCGTTGGCTCGATCGACTTGAAAATTGGTATGCAATGTCTTGGTCTGAAGGGGCACAAGTACCTATGAGGACATTTGCATATCTCAAAAAACATGGCCGCCATTGGCCAAACAATTTTAAGCACCTATTTGAAAGGGTTAACGGATGTTGATCGGAACGAAACTCGCTGGGTACGTTCGACTCATGAACGTTAAGGTCTGTAAGAATTTTGAAAGAAATCGGCCACTAGTTGGCGCTAACGAGTTTTATGGCTCTGTAATCACGTGGTGTTTCACATATCAACACAATATGCATATCATTTGATAGATCTCCTCATATTGCACAACTTTGCCTCAAGAACCATTGCTGTCAATCAAATCGTTCAATTGTTATTCACAAATATGTTAAAAACCTACTTTTGCGAACTAGTCCTAGGTTTTTTGTCCGATCGGAACCAAACCACTGCAGTAATATTCTGTGGACTCTCTAGATCAATAATTATTAAAAAAATGTTGAATTTTGTCCTTTGGTTAGCGGTAAAGGGATGATTTAGAAAAAGGGGTGTGGCCAAACATACTCCAAAGCCTATAAAACCTAAACGAAAACTCAAAACTTTATGAAACTCGGTGAGAACATGTAACAGGTGACTCTTAACAAGCATGCAAAGTTTCATGGAGATCGAAGCATAGGTGGCGCTATAACAGTACAACAGGTCTCAAAACACAAGATTTAGATGGTAAATGGCCTCAAATTGTTTGAAAATGCTCATATATTCACTCAAAAACACTAGATATTCATATCATATGATAGATCTCCTCATTCTGAAACAACTTTGCCTTTGGGACCAATGTTGTCAATAAAGCTGTTAATTAAATATTCAAGATTATTTTAAAAAGTTACTTTGGCATACTAGTGAAAGGGTTTAAGATGAAAATCAATAAAACCACTGAAGTACAATTCTCTAGACTCTGAAGGTCAATAATTATCAAAAACATGTTGAACAATTGCATTTAGACAACTATAAACCAGTAATTTTATTATATGTTATTTGCATAGTGTACACAAAGGCCTATTAATGCAAACAGAAAGCCCACAAATTATCAAAACTGTGTAAAATAATGCATGATTTCAATCTAAACAAGCATGCAAAATTTAAGAGAGATTGGGCAAAAAAAAATAACAACACTATAACAGTTATGTTTAAAACACAGTGTTGTTTGAGTAAATGCAATTTATAACCACTAGATGGCAGCGGAAGACCACTAATGGGCTCATTCAGTAAAGTTGAACAGTACTGTTGAAAGGATTCATGAATTCATGCCAACACATTAAAAAATGAACTGTTATAACATTTTAAATCTCATTGAGTCAATGTTTTCCATTTTGTTCATACAGACATATCAGTTTTTACAATTTTGCCACATTATGAATACAGTTTAACCTGAAAATGACATCTAAACTCTAAAAAAAGAGAAGACTTGCAATAAGTTTGTCACCTATCACTTATGTCAAATACCTATATCTGCAACAAAATGTGTGTGCATGTAAATGTGTGTCTTTGTCTTTGTGTGTGTGTGTGTGTGCACATGTTTATATAGAATTAATATATAAGTCTAATCATTTAATTTCAGTGTTTGTGTCTGTCTGCCAGCCTGTTCTACATTTTGGATGTGTTTAAATGTCATCCAAACATCCAGGTTGGCTCTGACCACCTCAGAGGCCTTAATGTGCTTGAACCCCGTAAATGCTGCTTGCAGCTTTAATTATTATTATTATTATTATTATTATTATTCTTCCGCCCTAGAACTGAACGTGCAGCCCAAACCGTAAGGCCTAGAGAGCTGAAATTTGGACAGATCGTAGAGCTCATTTTGGGGAGAACTTATCAAAGTCTCAGCCCAATCGGCCAAACGGGGGCGCTATAGCGCAAAAAACAAAAATTTTGGACGTTTTTGGCCGTGAATCGTAAACCGTTAGCCATAAACTCAAAAACATGGCATCATAGCAATCCTTGGGTTAGCCCGAACAAAAGTGCACGGCGCCTTTTTGGGGTCTACGACGCACCGTTTTCTCGCAAAATCGAGCTATATCCGAAACCTACTTTTGCGAACTAGTCCTAGGATTTTTAACCAATCGCAACCAAACCACTTCATAAATATTCCCTGGACACTCAATATCAATAATTATCAAAAAAAAGTTGAAATTTCAATTTTTACGCGAAACAGTACGCCAAAAAGCGTCTATCCTAATGTTAGCCAAATGCTATTTTAACTATAACTCTTGAACGGAATGAGATATCTTCACCAAACTCGGTACACAAATGTATGAGCTAAATTTTTGGTAAAATAAAAAAAATTGCGCATCTCTGCCACTTGGGGGCGCAATAAGATAGAAAAAACACATAAATGGCTATAACTAGGGAACCGTTGGCTCGATCGACTTGAAAATTGGTATGCAGTGTCTTGGTCTGAAGGGGCACAAGTACCTATGAGGACATTTGCATATCTCGAAAAACATGGCCGCCATTTGCCAAACAATTTTAAGCACCTATTTGAAAGGGTTAACGGATGTTGATCGGAACGAAACTCACTGGGTACGTTCGACTCATGAACCTTAAGGTCTGTAAGAATTTTGAAAGAAATCGGCCACTAGTTGGCGCTAACGAGTTTTATGGCTCTGTAATCACGTGGTGTTTCACATATCAACACAATATGCATATCATTTGATAGATCTCCTCATAATGCACAACTTTGCCTTAAGAACCATTGCTGTCAATCAAATCGTTCAATTGTTATTCACAAATATGTTAAAAACCTACTTTTGCGAACTAGTCCTAGGTTTTTTGTCCGATCGGAACCAAACCACTGCAGTAATATTCTGTGGACTCTGTAGATCAATAATTATTAAAAAAATGTTGAATTTTGTCCTTTGGTTAGCTATAAAGGGGTAATATAGAAAAAGGGGTGTGGCCAAACATACACCAAAGCCTATAAAACCTAAACGAAAACTCAAAACTTTATGAAACTCAGTGAAATCATGTAACAGGTGACTCTTAACAAGCATGCAAAGTTTCATGGAGATCAGACCATAGGTGGCGCTATAACAGTAGAAAATGTCTCAAAAAACAAGATTTATATGGTAAATGGCCTCAAATTGTTTGTAAATGCTCATATATTCACTCAAAAACACTAAATCTTCATATCATTTGATAAATCTCCTCATTCTGAACAACTTTGCCTCAGGGACCAACGTTGTCAATAAAGCTGTTAATTAAATATTCAAGATTATTTTAAAAAGTTAATTTGGCATACTAGTGATAGGGTTTCAGATGAAAATCAATAAAACCACTGAAGTACAATTCTCTAGACTCTGAAGGTCAATAATTATCAAAAACATGTTGAACAATTGCATTTGGACAACTATAAACCAGTGATTTTATAATATGTTATTTGCATAGTGTACACAAAGGCCTATTAATACAAACAGAAAGCCCACAAATTATCAAAACTGTGTAAAATAATGCATGATTTCATTCTAAACAAGCATGCAAAATTTAAGAGAGATTGGAAAAAAAAAGAACACAATAACAGTTATGTTTAAAAACACAGTGTTGTTTCAGTAAATGCATTATAACCACTAGATGGCAGCGGAAGACCACTAATGGGCTCATTCAGTTAAGTTAAACAGTACTGTTTTCATGAATTCATGCCAAAACATTAATAAATTAACTGTTATAACATTTTAAATCTCACTGAATTGATGTTTTCCATTTTGTTCATACAGATATATCAGTTTTTGCCACATTATGATTACAGTTTAACCTGAAAATGACATCTAAACTCTAAAAAAGAGAAGACTTGCAATAAGTTTATTGTCACCTATCACTTATTTCAAATACCTATATCTGCAACAAAATGTGTGTCCATGTATATGTGTGTCTTTGTGTGTGTGTGTGTGTGTGTGTGTGTGTGTGCATATGCTTATAGAGTATACATATATTAGTCTAATCATTTGCTTTCAGTGTGTGTGTCTGTCTGTTAGCCTGTTCTCCATTTTGGATGTGTTTAACTGTCATCCATGCATCCAGGTTGGCTCTGACCACCTCAGAGGCCTTAATGTGCTTGAACCCCGGTAAAATGCTGCTTGCAGCTTTAATTATTATTATTATTATTATTTTTCCGCCTTAAAACTGAACGGGCAGCCCAAACCGTAAGGCCTAGAGAGCTGAAACTTGGTCAAAAGGTAGTAGTCTTGCTCGCTACTCAGGCGCAAAGATCCGGCCCAATCGGCCAGTGGGGGGCGCTACAGTGATCAAAAATGCGTTTTTGCTAATAGCTCCTAAACCGCTTGTGATAGAGCCAAAAATTTAACATTTCTGGAATCCGTGGGTCATGCGAAATTAAAAACAGTCACTCTGATTTTGGGTCTAGGAGGCCTCGTTTTTTCGCAAATTTGACGTATGTCCAAAACCTACTTTTGCGAACTTGTCCTAGGTTTTTCGCCCAATCTGAACCAAACCACTGCAGAAATGTTCTCTGTCCAGTGAATATCAATAATTATCAAAAAAAAGTAGAAATTTCGACTCACTTTCTTAATGGGATGCCAAAACATTCGAAAGTCGAGGACCAATTTTACGCAACAGGCTATAACTCATGAATGAAATGAGATATCTTCACCAAACATGGTACACATATGTATGAGCTCAATCTTTGGTCAAATAAAAAAAATTGCGCATCTCTGCCACTTGGGGGCGCAATAAGATAGAAAAAACACATAAATGTCTATAACTAGGCAACCGTTGGCTCGATCGACTTGAAAATTGGTATGCAGTGTCTTGGCCTGAAGGGGCAAAAGTACCTATGAGGACATTTGCATATCTCAAAAAACATGGCCGCCATTGGCCAAACAATTTTAAGCACCTATTTGAAAGGGTTAACGGATGTTGATCGGAACGAAACTCACTGGGTACGTTCGACTCATGAACCTTAAGGTCTGTAAGAATTTTGAAAGAAATCGGACACTAGTTGGCCCTAACGAGTTTTATGGCTCTGTAATCACGTGGTGTTTCACATATCAACACAATATGCATATCATTTGATAGATCTCCTCATAATGCACAACTTTGTCTCAAGAACCATTGCTGTCAATCAAACCGTTCATTAATTATTCACAACTATGTAAAAAACCTACTTTTGCGAACTAGTCTTAGGTTTTTTACCCGATCGGAACCAAACCACTGCAGTAATATTCTGTGGACTCTCTAGATCAATAATTATCAAAAAAATGTTGAATTTTGTACTTTGGTTAGCGTTAAAGGGGTAATTAATAAAAGGGGTGTGGCCAAACATACCCCAAAGCCTATAAAACCTAAACGAAAACTCTAAACTTTATGAAACTTCGGGAAAACATGTATCAGGTGACTCTTAACAAGCATGCAAAGTTTCATGGAGATCGGACCATAGGAGGCGCTATAACAGTAGAAAAGGTCTCAAAACACAAGATTTATATGGTAAATGGCCTCAAATTGTTTGAAAAGGCTCATATATTCACTCAAAAACACTAGATCTTCATATCATATGATAGACCTCCTCATTCTGAACAACTTTGCCTCTGGGACCAATGTTGTCAATAAAGCTGTTAATTAAATATTCAAGATTATTTCAAAAAGTTACTTTGGCATACTAGTGATAGGGTTTCAGATGAAAATCAATAAAACCACTGAAGTACAATTCTCTAGACTCTGAAGGTCAATAATTATCAAAAACATGTTGAACAGTTGCATTTGGACAACTATAAACCAGTAATTTTATAATATGTTATTTGCATAGTGTACACAAAGGCCTATTAATACAAACAGAAAGCCCACAAATTATCAAAACTGTGTAAAATAATGCATAATTTCATTCTAAACAAGCATGCAAAATTTAAGAGAGATTGGGCAAAAAAAAAATAACAACACTATAACAGTTATATTTAAAAACACAGTGTTGCTTGAGTAAATGCAATTTATAACCACTAGATGGCAGCGGGAGACCACTAATGGGCTCATTCAGCTAGTTAAACAGTACTGTTTTCATGAATTCATGCCAAAACATTAATAAATTAACTGTTATAACATTTTAAATATCATTGAATTGATGTTTTCCATTTTGTTCATACAGATGTATCAGTTTTTACAATTTTGCCACATTATGATTACAGTTTAACCTGAAAATGACATCTAAACTCTGAAAAAGAGAAGACTTGCAATAATTTTATGTCACCTATCACTTATTTCAAATACCTATATCTGCAACAAAATGTGTGTGCATGTATATGTGTGTTTTTGTGTGTGTGTGTGTGTGTGTGTGTGTGTGCATATGCTTATAGAGTATACATATATTACTCTAATCATTTACTTTCTGTGTTAGTGTCTGTCTGATAGCCTGTTCTCCATTTTGGATGTCTTTAAATGTCATCAGTGCATCCAGGTTGGCTCTGACCACCTCAGATGCCTTAAATGCTTGAACCCCGGTAAAATGCTGCTTGCAGCTTTAATTAGGGGTTCAAGCACGCAGTGCTGAAACCCTATTGTATTTGTTAGGATTTTTATTATTATTATTATTATTATTATTATTCTTCCGCCTTAAAACTGAACGTGCAGCCCAAACCGTAAGGCCTAGAGAGCTGAAACTTGGTCAGATGGTAGTAGTCTTGCTCGCTACTCAGATACAAAGAACCGGCCCAATCGGCCTAACGGGGGCGCTACAGCGCAAAAAACAAAAATTTTGGACAATTTTGGCCGTAAAGTGTAAACCGTTAGCCATAGACTCAAAAACATGGCATTGTTGCAATCCTTGGGTTAGCCCGAACAAAAGTGCACGGCGCCTTTTTGGGGTCTACGACGCACCGTTTTCTCGCAAAATCGAGCTAAATCCGAAACCTACTTTTGCGAACTAGTCCTAGGATTTTCAACCAATCAGAACCAAACCACTTCATAAATATTCCCTGGACACTCAATATCAATAATTATCAAAAAAAAGTTGAAATTTCAATTCTTACGCGAAACAGTACACCAAAAAGCGTCTATGCTAACGTTAGCCAAATGCTATTTTAACTATAACTCTTGAACGGAATGAGATATCTTCACCAAACTCGGTATACATATGTATAAGCTCAATCTTTGGTCAAATCAAAAATATTGCGCATCTCTGCCACTTGGGGGCGCTATAAGATAGAAAAAACACATAAATGGCTATAACTAGGCAACTGTTGCCTCGATCGACTTGAAAATTGGTATGCAATGTCTCGGTCTGAAGGGGCACAAGTACATATGAGGACATTTGCATATCTAAAAAAAACATGGCCGCCATTGGCCAAACAATTTTAAGCACCTATTTGAAAGGGTTAACGGATGTTGATCGGAACGAAACTCGCTGGGTACGTTCGACTCATGAACCTTAAGGTCTGTAAGAATTTTGAAAGAAATCGGCCACTAGTTGGCGCTAACGAGTTTTATGGCTCTGTAATCACGTGGTGTTTCACATATCAACACAGTATGCATATCATTTGATAGATCTCCTCATAATGCACAACTTTGCCTCAAGAACCATTGCTGTCAATCAAATCATTCAATTGTTATTCACAAATATGTTAAAAACCTACTTTTGCGAACTAGTCCTAGGTTTTTTGTCCGATCGTAACCAAACCACTGCAGTAATATTCTGTGGACTCTCTAGATCAATAATTATTAAAAAAATGTTGAATTTTGTCCTTTGGTCAGCTGTAAAGGGGTAATTTAGAAAAAGGGGTGTGGCCAAACATACCCCAAAGCCTATAAAACCTTAACGAAAACTCAAAACTTTATGAAACTCGGTGAAATCATCTAACTTGTGACTCTTAACAAGCATGCAAAGTTTCATGGAGATCAGACCATAGGTGGCGCTATAACAGTAGAAAAGGTCTCAAAACACAAGATTTATATGGTAAATGGCCTCAAATTGTTTGTAAATGCTCATATATTCACTCAAAAACACTAAATCTTTATATCATTTGATAAATATCCTCATTCTGAACAACTTTGCCTCTGGGACCAACGTTGTCAATAAAGCTGTTAATTAAACATTCAAGATTATTTTAAAAAGGTACTTTGGCAAACTAGTGATCGGGTATAAGATGAAAATCAATAAAACCACTGAAGTACAATTCTCTAGACTCTGAAGGTCAATAATTATCAAAAACATGTTGAACAATTGCATTTAGACAACTATAAACCAGTAATTTTATATTATGTTATTTGCATAGTGTACACAAAGGCCTATTAATACAAACAGAAATCCCACAAATGATCAAAACTGTGTAAAATAATGCATGATTTCATTCTAAACAAGCATGCAAAATTTAAGAGAGATTGGGCAAAAATAAAAAAAATAACAACACTATAACAGTTATGTTTAGAAACACAGTGTTGTTTCAGTAAATGCAATTTATAACCACTAGATGGCAGCGGAAGACCACTAATGGGCTCATTCAGTTAAAATGAACAGTACTGTAGAAAGGATTCATGAATTCATGCCAAAACATTAATAAATTAACTGTTATAACATGTTACATCTTATTGAATCAATGTTTTCCATTTTGTTCATACAGACACATCATTTTTTACAATTTTGCCACATTGTGATTACAGTGAAACCTGAATGACATCTAAACTCTTAAAAACTAGTTTAATCATTTAATTTCAGTGTGTGTGTGTCTGTCTTTTGGATGTATTTAAATGTCATCCATACATCCTGGTTGGCCGAGACCACCCCAGAGGCACAAAGACCTATTAATACAAACAGAAATCCCACAAATTATCAAAACTGTGTAAAGTAATGCATAATTTCATTCTAAACAAGCATGCAACATTTAAGAGAGATAGGGCAAAAAAACCCAACAACAACACTTTAACAGTTATGTTTAAAAACACAGTGTTGTTTGAGTAAATGCAATTTATAACCACTAGATGGCAGCGGAAGACCACTAATGGGCTCTTTCAGCTAGTACTGTTTTTATGAATTCATGCCAAAACATTAATAAATTAACTGTTATAACATTTTGTATCTCATTGAATTGATGTTTTCCATTTTGTTCATACAGATGTATCAGTTTTAACAATTTTGCCACATTATGATTACAGTTTAATCTGAAAATGACATCTAAACTCTAAAAAAAGAGAAGACTTGCAATAAGCTTATTGTCACCTATCACTTTTTATCAAATACCTATATCTGCCACAAAATGTTTGTGCATGTATATGTGTATCTTTGTGTGTCTTTGTGTGTGTTTGTGTGTGTGTGTGTGTGTGTGTGTGTGCATATGCTTATAGAGTATACATATATTAGTCTAATCATTTACTTTCAGTGTGCGTGTCTGTCTGTTAGCCTGTTCTCCATTTTGGATGTGTTTAACTGTCATCCATACATCCAGGTTGGCTCTGACCACCTCAGAGGCCTTAATGTGCTTGAACCCCGGTAAAATGCTGCTTGCAGCTTTAATTAGGGGTTCAAGCACGCAGTGCTGAAACCCTATTGTAATTGTTAGGATTTTTATTATTATTATTATTATTATTATTATTATTCTTCCGCCCTAGAACTGAACGTGCAGCCCAAACCGTAAGGCCTAGAAAGCTGAAATTTGGACAGATCGTAGAGCTCATTTTGGGGAGAACTTATCAAAGTCTCAGCCCAATCGGCCAAACGGGGGCGCTATAGCGCAAAAAACTAAAATTTTGGACATTTTTGGCCGTGAATCGTATACTGTTAGCCGTAAACTCAAAAACATGGCATTGTTGCAATCCTTGGGTTAGCCCGGACAAAAGTGCACGGCGCCTTTTTGGGGTCTACGACGCACCGTTTTCTCGCAAAATCGAGCTATATCCGAAACCTACTTTTGCGAACTAGTCCTAGGTTTTTCAACCAATCAGAACCAAACCACTTCATAAATATTCCCTGGACACTCAATATCAATAATTATCAAAAAAAAGTTGAAATTTCAATTCTTACGCGAAACAGTACACCAAAAAGCGTCTATGCTAACGTTAGCCAAATGCTATTTTGACTATAACTCTTGAACAGAATGAGATATCTTCACCAAACTCAGTACACATATGTATGAGCTCAATCTTTGGTCAAATCAAAAAAAATTGCGCATCTCTGCCACTTGGGGGCGCTATAAGATAGAAAAAACACATAAATTGCTATAACTAGGCAACCGTTGGCTCGATCGACTTGAAAATCGGTATGCAGTGCCTTGGTCTGAAAGGGCACAAGCACCTATGAGGACATTTGCATATCTCAAAAAACATGGCCACCATTGGCCAAACAAATTTAAGCACCTATTTGAAAGGGTTAACGGATGTTGATCAGAACGAAACTCTCTGGGTACGTTCGACTCATGAACCTTAAGGTCTGTAAGAATTTTGAAAGAAATCGGCCACTAGTTGGCGCTAACGAGTTTTATGGCTCTGTAATCACGTGGTGTTTCACATATCAACACAATATGCATATCATTTGATAGATCTCCTCGTAATGCACAACTTTGCCTCAAGAACCATTGCTGTCAATCAAATCATTCAATTGTTATTTACAAATATGTTAAAAACCTACTTTTGCGAACTAGTCCTAGGTTTTTTGTCCGATCGGAACCAAACCACTGCAGTAATATTCTGTGGACTCTCTAGATCAATAATTATTAAAAAAATGTTGAATTTTGTCCTTTGGTTAGCTGTAAGGGGATAATTTATGAAAAGGGGTGTGGCCAAACATACCCCAAAGCCTATAAAACCTAAACGAAAACTCAAAACTTTATGAGCCTTGGTGAAATCATGTAACAGGTGACTCTTAACAAGCATGCAAAGTTTCATGGAGATCAGACCATAGGTGGCGCTATAACAGTAGAAAAGGTCTCTAAACACAAGATTTATATGGTAAATGGCCCCAAATTGTTTGAAAATGCTCATATATTCACTCAAAAACACTAAATCTTCATATCATATGATAGATCTCCTCATTCTGAACAACTTTGCCTCTGGGACCAATGTTGTCAATAAAGCTGTTAATTAAATATTCAAGATTATTTTAAAAAGTTACTTTGGCATACTTGTGATACGGTTTAAGATGAAAATCAATAAAACCACTGAAGTACAATTCTGTAGACTCTGAAGGTCAATAATTATCAAAAACATGTTGAACAATTGCATTTGAACAACTATAAACCAGTAATTTTATAATATGTTCTTTTCATAGTGTACACAAAGGCCTATTAATACAAACAGAAAGCCCACACATTATCAAAACTGTGTAAAACAATGCATAATTTCATTCTAAACAAGCATGCAAAATTTAAGAGAGATTGGGCAAAAAAAAAAAAAAACACTATAACAGTTATGTTTAAAAACAGTGTTGCTTGAGTAAATGCAATTTATAACCTCTAGATGGCAGTGGAAGACCACTAATGGGCTCATTCAGTTAAGTTGAACAGTACTGTTGAAAGGATTCATGAATTCATCCCAAAACATTAAAAATGTAACTGTTATAACATTTTAAATCTCATTGAGTCAATGTTTTCCATTTTGTTCTTACAGATATATCAGTTTTTACTATTTTGCCACATTGTGATTACAGTTTAACCTGAAAATGACATCTAAACTCTTAAAAAGAGAAGACTTGCAATAAGTTTATTGTCACCTATCACTTATTTCAAATACCTATATCTGCAACAAAATGTTTGTGCATGTATATGTGTGTCTTTCTGTGTGTGTGTGTGTGTGTGTGTGTGTGTGCATATGCTTATAAAGTATACATATATTAGTCTAATCATTTACTTTCAGTGTGTGTGTCTGTCTGTTAGCCTGTTCTCCATTTTGGATGTGTTTAACTGTCATCCATGCATCCAGGTTGGCTCAGACCACCTCAGAGGCCTTAATGTGCTTGAACCCCGGTAAATGCTGCTTGCAGCTTTAATTATTAGGGGTTCAAGCACGCAGTGCTGAAACCCTATTGTAATTGTTAGGATTTTTATTATTAGGGGTTCAAGCACGCAGTGCTGAAACCCTATTGTATCTGTTAGGATTTTTATTATTATTATTATTATTATTATTCTCCACTCAAACTGATCGTGCAGCCCAAACCGTAAGGCCTAGAGAGCTGAAACTTGGTCAGATGGTAGAAGTCCGGCCTTCTTGTCAGATCCAAAGGCTCGCCCCAATCGGCCTAAAGGGGGCGCTACAGTGATCAAAAATGCGTTAGTGCTAATAACTCCTAAACCGCTTATCATAGAGCCAAAAATTTTACATTTCCGGAATCCGTGGGTCATGCGAAATTAAAAACGGTCACTCTGATTTTGGGTCTAGGAGGCCTCGTTTTTTCGCAAATTTGACGTATGTCCAAAACCTACTTTTGCGAACTAGTCCCAGGTTTTTCGCCCAATCTGAACTAAACCACTGCAGAAATGTTCTCTGGCCAGGGAATATCAATAATTATCAAAAAAAAGTTGAAATTTCGACTCGCTGTCGTAATGGGATGCCAAAACGTTCAAAAGTCGAGGAGCAATTTTACGTAACAGGCTATAACTCGTGAAAGAAATAAGATATCTTAACCAAACTTGCTACACATTTGTAAGACCTAAAACTTTGGTCAAATAAAGAAAATTGCACACATCTGCCACTTGGAGGCGCTATAAAAAGAAAAAAAACATAAATGGCTATAACTAGGCTACCGTTGGCTCAATCGACCTAAAAATTGGTATGCAGTGTCTTTGTCTGAAGGGGCACAAGTACCTATGAGGACATTTGCATATCTCAAAAAACATGGCCGCCATTGGCCAAACAAATTTAAGCACCTATTTGAAAGGGTTAACGGATGTTGATCGGAACGAAACTCGCTGGGTGTGTTCGACTCATGAACCTTAAGGTCTGTAAGAATTTTGAAAGAAATCGGCCACTAGTTGGCGCTAACGAGTTTATTGGCTCTGTAATCACGTGGTGTTTCACTTATCAACACAATATGCATATCATTTGATAGATCTCCTCATAATGCACAACTTTGCCTCAAGAACCATTGCTGTCAATCAAATTGTTCAAATGTTATTCACAAATATGATAAAAACCTACTTTTACGAACTAGTCCTAGGTTTTTTGTCCGATCGGAACCAAACCACTGCAGTAATATTCTGTGGACTCCCTAGATCAATAATTATCAAAAAAATGTTGAATTTTGTCCTTTGGTTAGCTGTAAAGGGGTAATTTAATAAAAGGGGTGTGGCCAAACATACCCCAAAGCCTATAAAACCTAAACGAAAACTCAAAACTTTATGAAACTCCGTGGAATCATGTATCAGGTGACTCTTAACAAGCATGCAAAGTTTCATGGAGATCGGATCATAGGTGGCGCTATAACAGTTGAAAAAGCCTCAAAAACACACATTTTCAATAGAAAATGATCACAATTTGTAGGACATGTTCATACATTCACACAAACACTAGATCTTCATATCATATGATAGATCTCCTCTTTGTGAACAACTTTGCCTCAAGGAGCGAAGATGTCAATCAAATCGTTCAATTGTTATTCACAAATATGTTAAAAACTTACTTTTGCGAACTAGTCCCAGATTTTTTACCCGATCAAAACCAAACCACTGCAGTAATTTTATCTGGACTCTCTAGATCAATAATTATCAAAAAAAATTTGAATTTTGTCCTTTGGTTAGCTTTAACTGGCTAAATTAGAAAAGGGGCGTGACCAAAATACCCAAAAGCATATAAAACCTAAACGAAAACTCAAAACTTTATGAAACTTGGTGAAAACATGTAACAGGTGACTCTTAACAAGCATGCAAATTTTCATGGAGATCGGACCACAGGTGGCGCTATGACAGTAGAAAAGGTCTCAAAACATAAGATTGATATGGTAAATGGCCTC
Source organism: Carassius gibelio (assembly GCF_023724105.1). NCBI lineage: Eukaryota > Metazoa > Chordata > Actinopteri > Cypriniformes > Cyprinidae > Carassius > Carassius gibelio. The sequence continues at coordinate 18,698,003 of NC_068371.1, forward strand.
AAATTGTCTGAAAATGCTCATATATTCACATAAACACTAGATCTTCATATCATATGATAGATCTCCTCATTCTGAACAACTTTTGGGACCAATGTTGTCAATAAAGCTGTTAATTAAATATTGAAGATTATTTAAAAAAGTTACTTTGGCAAAGTAGTCCAAGGCTTTAAGCTGATAATCAATAAAACCACTAAAGTACAATTCTCTAGACTCTGAATGTCAATAATAATTAAAAACATGTTGATAAATTGCATTTGGACAACTATAAACCAGTGATTGTATAGTATGTTCTTTTCACAGTGTACACAAAGGCCTATTTATACAAACTTAAAGCCCACAAACTATCAAAACTGTGTAAAATAAAGCCTAATTTCATTCTAAACAAGCATGCAAAATTTAAGAGAGATTGGGCAAAAAACTTTACACTATAACAGTTATGTTTAAAAACAGTGTTGTTTGAGTAAATGCAACCATTAGATGGCAGCGGAAGACCACTAATGGGCTCATTCAGCAAATTGAAACAGTACTTTTGAGAAAATTTATGAATTCATGCCTAAACAATAAAAAAAAAACACTGTTACAACATTTTAAATCTCACGGAGTTAAAGTTTTCCATTTTGTTCATACAGACTTACCAGTTTTTAAAATTTTGCCACATTATGATTACAGTGAAACCTGAAAATGACGTCCAAACTCTTAAAACTAGTTTAATCATTTAATTTCAGTGCGTGTGTCTGTCTGTCAGCCTATTCTACGTTTTGGATGTGTTTAACTGTCATCCGTACATCCAGGTTGGCTCAGACCACCTCAGAGGCCTTAATGTGCTTGAACCCCGTAAATGCTGCTTGCAGCTTTAATTATTATTATTATTATTATTCTTCCGCCCTAGAACTGAACGTGCAGCCCAAACCGTAAGGCCTAGAGAGCTGAAATTTGGACAGATCGTAGAGCTCATTTTGGGGAGAACTTATCAAAGTCTCAGCCCAATCGGCCAAACGGGGGCGCTATAGCGCAGAAAACAAAAATTTTGGACGTTTTTGGCCGTGAATCGTAAACCGTTAGCCATAAACTCAAAAACATGGCATCATAGCAATCCTTGGGTTAGCCCGAACAAAAGTGCACAGCGCCTTTTTGGGGTCTACGACGCACCGTTTTCTCGCAAAATCGAGCTATATCCGAAACCTACTTTTGCGAACTAGTCCTAGGATTTTCAACCAATCAGAACCAAACCACTTCAGAAATATTCCCTGGACACTCAATATCAATAATTATCAAAAAAAAGTTGAAATTTCAATTTTTACGCGAAACAGTACGCCAAAAAGCATCTATAGTAACGTTGGCCAAATGCTATTTTAACTATAACTCTTGAACGGAATGAGATAACTTCACCAAACTTGGTACACATATGTACGAGCTCAATTTTGGGTAAAATAAAAAAAAATGCGCATCTCTGCCACTTGGGGGCGCAATAAGATAGAAAAAACACATAAATGGCTATAACTAGGCAACCGTTGGCTCGATCGACTTGAAAATTGGTATGCAGTGTCTTGGTCTGAAGGGGCACAAGTACCTATGAGGACATTTGCATATCTCAAAAAACATGGCCGCCATTGGCCAAACAATTTTAAGCACCTATTTGAAAGGGTTAACGGATGTTGATCGGAACGAAACTCGCTGGGTACGTTCGACTCATGAACCTTAAGGTCTGTAAGAATTTTGAAAGAAATCGGCCACTAGTTGGCGCTAACGAGTTTTATGGCTCTGTAATCACGTGGTGTTTCACATATCAACACAATATGCATATCATTTGATAGATCTCCTCATAATGCACAACTTTGCCTCAAGAACCATTGCTGTCAATCAAATCGTTCAATTGTTATTCACAAATATGTTAAAAACCTACTTTTTCGAACTAGTCCTAGATTTTTTGCCCGATCAGAACCAAACCACTGCAGTAATATTCTGTGGACTCTCTAGATCAATAATTATCAAAAAAATGTTGAATTTTGTCCTTTGGTTAGCTGTAAAGGGGTAATTTAGAAAAAGGGGTGTGGCCAAACATACCCCAAAGCCTATAAAACCTAAACGAAAACTCAAAACTTTATGAAACTAGGTGAAATCATGTAACAGGTGACTCTCAACAAGGCTGCAAAGTTTCATGGAGATTGATCCATAGGTGGCGCTATAACAGTAGAAAAGGTCTCATAACACAAGATTTAGATGGTAAATGGCCTAAAACTGTTTGAAAATGCACATATATTCACTCAAAAACACTAAATCTTCATATCATATGATAGATCTCCTCATTCTGAAAAACTTTGCCTCTGGGACCAATTTTGTCAATAAATCTGTTAATTAAATATTCAAGATTATTTGAAAAAGTTACTTTGGCAAAGTATTCCAAGGCTTTAAGCTGAAAATCAATAAAACCACTGAAGTACAATTCTCTAGACTCAGAAGGTCAATAATTATCAAAAACATGTTGAACAATTGCATTTGGACAACTATAAACCAGTAATTTTATAATATGTTATTTGCATAGTGTACACAAAGGCCTATTAATACAAACAGAAAGCCCACAAATTATCAAAACTGTGTAAAATAATGCATAATTTCATTCTAAACGAGCATGCCATATTTAAGAGATATTGGGCAAAAAACACTAAGAGTTAAAAGGATTAACACATTGATGTATGAGAAATTGCCATTTATAACCACTAGATGGCAGCGGAAAACCCCTAATGGGCTCATTCAGCTAACTTAAACTGTACAGTTGAAAGGATGTAATGCCTAAACAATACAAAAAACACTCTTACAACATTTCAAATCTCATTGAGTTAAAGTTTTCCATTTTGTTCATTCAGACATATCAGTTTTTAAAATTTTGCCACATTATGATTACAGTGAAACCTGAAAATGACATCTAAAATCTTAAAAACGAGTTTAATCATTTAATTTCAGTGTGTGTGTCTGTCTGTTAGCCTATTCTCCATTTTGGATGTGTTTAACGACCATCCATATATGTCCAGGTTGGCTCTGACCACCTAAGATGCCTTAAGTGCTTGAACCCCGTAAATGCTGCTTGCAGCTTTAATTATTATTATTATTATTATTCTCCACTCAAACTGTTCGTGCAGCCCAAACCGTAAGGCCTAGAAAGCTGAAATTTGGTCAGAATGTAGTAGTCCGGCCTTCTTGTCAGATACCGAGTCTCGATCCAATCGGCCTAACGGGGGCGCTACAGCGCAAAAAACTAAAATTTTTGACATTTTTGGCCGTAAAGTGTAAACCGTTAGCCATAGACTCAAAAACATGGCATTGTTGCAATCCTTGGGTTAGCCCGAACAAAAGTGCACGGCGCCTTTTTGGGGTCTACGACGCACCGTTTTCTCGCAAAATCGAGCTATATCCGAAACCTACTTTTGCGAACTAGTCCTAGGATTTTCAACCAATCAGAACCAAACCAATTCATAAATATTCCCTGGACACTCAATATCAATAATTATCAAAAAAAAGTTGAAATTTCAATTCTTACGCGAAACAGTACACCAAAAAGCGTCTATGCTAACGTTAGCCAAATGCTATTTTGACTATAACTCTTGTACAGAATGAGATATCTTCACCAAACTCGGTACACATATGTATGAGCTCAATCTTTGGTCAAATCAAAAAAATTGCGCATCTCTGCCACTTGGGGGCGCTATAAGATAGAAAAAACACATAAATTGCTATAACTAGGCAACCGTTGGCTCGATCGACTTGAAAATCGGTATGTAGTGTCTTGGTCTGAAGGGGCACAAGTACCTATGAGAACATTTGCATATCTCAAAAAACATGGCCGCCATTGGCCAAACAATTTTAAGCACCTATTTGAAAGGGTTAACGGATGTTGATCGGAACGAAACTCGCTGGGTACGTTCGACTCATGAACCTTAAGGTCTGTAAGAATTTTGAAAGAAATCGGCCATTAGTTGGCGCTAACGAGTTTTATGGCTCTGTAATCACGTGGTGTTTCACATATCAACACAATATGCATATCATTTGATAGATCTCCTCGTAATGCACAACTTTGCCTCAAGAACCATTGCTGTCAATCAAATCGTTCAATTGTTATTCACAAATATGTTAAAAACCTACTTTTGCGAACTAGTCCTAGGTTTTTTGCCCGATCGGAACCAAACCACTGCAGTAATATTCTGTGGACTCTCTAGATCAATAATTATTAAAAACATGTTGAATTTTGTCCTTTGGTTAGCTGCAACGGGGTAATTTAGAAAAAGGGGTGTGGCCAAACATACCCCAAAGCCTATAAAACCTAAAGGAAAACTCAAAACTTTATGAAACTCAGTGAAATCATGTATCAGGTGACTCTTAACAAGCATGCAAAGTTTCATGGAGATCAGACCATAGGTGGCGCTATAACAGTAGAAAAGGTCTCAAAACACAAGATTTATATGGTAAATGGCCTCAAATTGTTTGAAAATGTTCATATATTCATTCAAAAACACTAAATCTTCATATCATATGATAAATCTCCTCATTCTGAACAACTTTGCCTCTGGGACCAATGTTGTCAATAAAGCTGTTAATTAAATATTCAAGATTATTTTAAAAAGTTACTTTGGCATACTTGTGATACGGTTTAAGATGAAAATCAATAAAACCACTGAAGTACAATTCTCTAGACTCTGAAGGTCAATAATTATCAAAAACATGTTGAACAATTGCATTTGGGCAACTATAAACCAATAATTTTATAATATGTTATTTGCATAGTGTACACAAAGGCCTATTTATACAAACAGAAAGCCCACAAATTATCAAAACTGTGTAAAATAATGCATGATTTCATTCTAAACAAGCATGCAAAATTTAAGAGAGATTGGGCAAAAAAAAATTACAACACTATAACAGTTATGTTTTAAAACACAGTGTTGTTTGAGTAAATGCAATTTATAACCACTAGATGGCAGCGGAAGACCACTAATGGGCTCATTCAGCTAGTTAAACAGTACTGTTTTCATGAATTCATGCCAAAACATTAATAAATTAACTGTTATAACATTTTAAATCTCATTGAATTGATGTTTTCCATTTTGTTTATACAGATGTATCAGTTTTTACAATTTTGCCACATTATGATTACAGTTTAACGTGAAAATGACATCTAAACTCTGAAAAAGAGAAGACTTGCAATAATTTTATGTCACCTATCACTTATTTCAAATACCTATATCTGCAACAAAATGTTTGTGCATGTATATGTGTGTCTTTGTGTGTGTGTGTGTGCATATGCTTATAGAGTATACATATATTAATCTAATCATTTACTTTCAGTGTGTGTGTCTGTCTGTTAACCTGTTCTCCATTTTGGATGTGTTTAAATGTCATCCAAACATCCAGGTTGGCTCTGACCACCTCAGATGCCTTAAATGCTTGAACCCCGGTAAAATGCTGCTTGCAGCTTTAATTATTATTATTATTATTATTATTCTCCACTCAAACTGATCGTGCAGCCCAAACCGTAAGGCCTAGAGAGCTGAAACTTGGTCAGATGGTAGAAGTCCGGCCTTCTTGTCAGATCCAAAGGCTCGCCCCAATCGGCTTAAAGGGGGCGCTACAGTGATCAAAAATGCGTTAGTGCTAATAACTCCTAAACCGCTTATCATAGAGCCAAAAATTTAACATTTCCGGAATCCGTGGGTCATGCGAAATTAAAAACGGTCATTCTGATTTTGGGTCTAGGAGGCCTAGTTTTTTCGCAAATTTGACGTATGTCCAAAACCTACTTTTGCGAACTAGTCCTAGGTTTTTCGCCCAATCTGAACCAAACCACTGCAGAAATGTTCTCTGGCCAGGGAATATTAATAATTATCAAAAAAAAGTTGAAATTTCGACTCGCTGTCGTAATGGGATGCCAAAACGTTCGAAAGTCGAGGAGCAATTTTACGCAACAGGCTATAACTCGTGAAAGAAATAAGATATCTTAACCAAACTTGCTACACATTTGTAAGACCTAAAACTTTGGTGAAATAAAAAAAATTGCACACCTCTGCCACTTGGGGGCGCTATAAAAAGAAAAAACACATAAATGGCTATAACTAGGCTACCGTTGGCTCGATCGACCTAAAAATTGGTATGCAGTGTCTTTGTCTGAAGGGGCACAAGTACCTATGAGGACATTTGCATATCTCAAAAAACATGGCCGCCATTGGCCAAACAATTTTAAGCACCTATTTGAAAGGGTTAACGGATGTTGATCGGAACGAAACTCGCTGGGTGCGTTCGACTCATGAACCTTAAGGTCTGTAAGAATTTTGAAAGAAATCGGCCACTAGTTGGCGCTAACGAGTTTATTGGCTCTGTAATCACGTGGTGTTTCACTTATCAACACAATATGCATATCATTTGATAGATCTCCTCATAATGCACAACTTTGCCTCCAGAACCATTGCTGTCAATCAAATCGTTCAAATGTTATTCACAAATATGTTAAAAACCTACTTTTACGAACTAGTCCTAGGTTTTTTGTCCGATCGGAACCAAACCACTGCAGTAATATTCTGTGGACTCTCTAGATCAATAATTATCAAAAAAATGTTGAATTTTGTCCTTTGGTTAGCTGTAAAGGGGTAATTTAGAAAAAGGGGTGTGGCCAAACATACCCCAAAGCCTATAAAACCTAAACGAAAACTCAAAACTTTATGAAACTAGGTGAAATCATGTAACAGGTGACTCTCAACAAGGCTGCAAAGTTTCATGGAGATTGATCCATAGGTGGCGCTATAACAGTAGAAAAGGTCTCATAACACAAGATTTAGATGGTAAATGGCCTAAAACTGTTTGAAAATGCACATATATTCACTCAAAAACACTAAATCTTCATATCATATGATAGATCTCCTCATTCTGAAAAACTTTGCCTCTGGGACCAATTTTGTCAATAAATCTGTTAATTAAATATTCAAGATTATTTGAAAAAGTTACTTTGGCAAAGTATTCCAAGGCTTTAAGTTGAAAATCAATAAAACCACTGAAGTACAATTCTCTAGACTCAGAAGGTCAATAATTATCAAAAACATGTTGAACAATTGCATTTGGACAACTATAAACCAGTAATTTTATAATATGTTATTTGCATAGTGTACACAAAGGCCTATTAATACAAACAGAAAGCCCACAAATTATCAAAACTGTGTAAAATAATGCATAATTTCATTCTAAACGAGTATGCCATATTTAAGAGATATTGGGCAAAAAACACTAAGAGTTAAACGGATTAACACATTGATGTATGAGAAATTGCCATTTATAACCACTAGATGGCAGCGGAAAACCACTAATGGGCTCATTCAGCTAACTTAAACTGTACAGTTGAAAGGATGTAATGCCTAAACAATACAAAAAACACTCTTACAACATTTCAAATCTCATTGAGTTAAAGTTTTCCATTTTGTTCATTCAGACATATCAGTTTTTAAAATTTTGCCACATTATGATTACAGTGAAACCTGAAAATGACGTCTAAAATCTTAAAAACGGGGTTTAATCATTTAATTTCAGTGTGTGTGTCTGTCTGTTAGCCTATTCTCCATTTTGGATGTGTTTAACGACCATCCATATATGTCCAGGTTGGCTCTGACCACCTAAGATGCCTTAAGTGCTTGAACCCCATAAATGCTGCTTGCAGCTTTAATTATTATTATTATTCTTCCGCCCTAGAACTGAACGTGCAGCCCAAACCGTAAGGCCTAGAGAGCTGAAATTTGGACAGATCGTAGAGCTCATTTTGGGGAGAACTTATCAAAGTCTCAGCCCAATCGGCCTAACGGGGGCGCTATAGCGCAAAAAACAAAAATTTTGGACGTTTTTGGCCGTGAATCGTAAACCGTTAGCCATAAACTCAAAAACATGGCATCATAGCAATCCTTGGGTTAGCCCGAACAAAAGTGTACGGCGCCTTTTTGGGGTCTACGACGCATCGTTTTCTCGCAAAATCAAGCTATATCCGAAACCTACTTTTGCGAACTAGTCCTAGGATTTTCAACCAATCAGAACCAAACCACTTCAGAAATATTCCCTGGACACTCAATATCAATAATTATCAAAAAAAAGTTGAAATTTCAATTCTTACGCGAAACAGTACACCAAAAAGCGTCTATGCTAACGTTAGCCAAATACTATTTTGACTATAACTCTTGAACGGAATGAGATATCTTCACCAAAATTGGTACACATATGTATGAGCTCAATCTTTGGTCAAATAAAAAAAATTGCATATCTCTGCCACTTGGGGGCGCAATAAGATTTAAAAAACACATAAATGGCTATAACCAGGCAACCGTTGGCTCGATCGACTTGAAAATTGGTATGCAGTGTCTTGGTCTGAAGGGGCACAAGTACCTATGAGGACATTTGCATATCTCGAAAAACATGGCCGCCATTGGCCAAACAAATTTAAGCACCTATTTGAAAGGGTTAACGGATGTTCATCGGAACGAAACTCGCTGGGTACGTTCGACTCATGAACCTTAAGGTCTGTAAGAATTTTGAAAGAAATTGGCCACTAGTTGGCGCTAACGAGTTGTATGGCTCTGTAATCACGTGGTGTTTCACATATCAACACAATATGCATATCATTTGATAGATCTCCTCATAATGCACAACTTTGCCTCAAGAACCATTGCTGTCAATCAAATCGTTCAATTGTTATTCACAAATATGTTAAAAACCTACTTTTGCGAACTAGTCCTAGGTTTTTTGTCCGATCGGAACCAAACCACTGCAGTAATAATCTGTGGACTCTCTAGATCAATAATTATCAAAAAAATGTTAAATTTTGTACTTTGGTTAGCGTTAAAGGGGTAATTAATAAAAGGGGTGTGGCCAAACATACCCCAAAGCCTATAAAACCTAAACAAAAACTCTAAACTTTATGAAACTAGGGAAAAACATGTAACAGGTGACTCTTAACAAGCATGCAAAGTTTCATGGAGATCGGACCATAGGTGGCGCTATAACAGTAGAAAAGGTCTCAAAACACAAGATTTATATGGTAAATGGCCTCAAATTGTTTGAAAATGCTAATATATTCTCTCAAAAACACTAGATCTTCACATCAAATGATAGATCTCCTCATTCTGAACAACTTTGCCTCTGGGACCAATGTTGTCAATAAAGCTGTTAATTAAATATTCAAGATTATTTAAAAAAGTTACTTTGCCAAAGTAGTCCAAGGCTTTAAGCTGAAAATCAATAAAACCACTGAAGTACAATTCTCTAGACTCTGAAGGTCAATAATTATCAAAAACATGTTGAACAATTGCATTTGGACAACTATAAACCAGTAATTTTATAATATGTTATTTTCACAGTGTACACAAAGGCCTATTAATACAAACAGAAAGCCCACAAATTATCAAAACTGTGTAAAATAATGCCTAATTTCATTCTAAACAAGCATTCAAAATTTAAGAGAGATTGGGCAAAAAACATTACACTATAACAGTTATGTTTAAAAACAGTGTTGTTTGAGTAAATGCAATTTATAACCACTAGATGGCAGCGGAAGACCACTAATGGGCTCATTAAGCAAATTGAAACAGTACTTTTGAGAAGATTTATGAATTCATGCCTAAACAATAAATAAAAAAACACTGTTACAACATTTTAAATCTCACTGAGTTAAAGTTTTCCATTTTGTTCATACAGACTTATCAGTTTTTAAAATTTTGCCACATTATGATTACAGTGAAACCTGAAAATGACATCCAAACTCTTAAAAACTAGTTTAATCATTTAATTTCAGTGCGTGTGTCTGTCTGTCAGCCTATTCTCCGTTTTGGATGTGTTTAACTGTCATCCATACGTCCAGGTTGGCTCAGACCACCTCAGAGGCCTTAATGTGCTTGAACCCCGTAAATGCTGCTTGCAGCTTTAATTATTATTATTATTCTTCTGCCCTAGAACTGAACGTGCAGCCCAAACCGTAAGGCCTAGAGAGCTGAAATTTGGACAGATCGTAGAGCTCATTTTGGGGAGAACTTATCAAAGTCTCAGCCCAATCGGCCTAACGGGGGCGCTACAGCGCAAACAACAAAAATTTTGGACATTTTTGGCCGCAGATCATAAACCGTTAGCCGTAGACTCAAAAACAAGGCATCGTTGCAATCCTTGGGTTAGTCCGAACAAAAGTGCACAACTTGCTCTACGACGCACCGTTTTCTCGCAAAATCGAGCTATGTCCGAAACCTACTTTTGCGAACTAGTCCTAGGATTTTCAACCAATCGGAACCAAACCACTTCAGAAATATTCCCTGGACACTCAATATCAATAATTATCAAAAAAAAGTTGAAATTTCGATTCTTACGCGAAACAGTATGCCAAGAAGCGTCTATGCTAACGTTAGCCAAATGCTATTTTGACTATAACTCTTGAACAGAATGAGATATCTTCACCAAACTTGGTACACATATGTATGAGCTTAATCTTTGGTCAAACAAAAAAAATTGCGCATCTCTGCCACTTGGGGGCGCAATAAGATAGAAAAAACACATAAATGGATATAACTAGACAACTGTTGGCTCGATCGACTTGAAAATTGGTATGCAGTGTCTTGGTCTGAAGGGGCACAAGTACCTATGAGGACATTTGCATATCTCAAAAAACATGGCCGCCATTGGCAAAAGAAATTTAAGCACCTATTTGAAAGGGTTAACGGATGTTGATCGGAACAAAACTCGCTGGGTACGTTCGACTCATGAACCTTAAGGACTGTAAGAATTTTGAAAGAAATCGGACAATAGTTGGCGCTAACGAGTTTTATGGCTCTGTAATCACGTGGTGTTTCACATATCAACGAAATATGCATATCATTTAATAGATCTCCTCATAATGCACAACTTTGCCTCAAGAATCATTGCTGTCAATCAAATTGTTCAATTGTTATTCACAAATATGTTAAAAACCTACTTTTGCGAACTAGTCCTAGGTTTTTTGCTTGATCGGAACCAAACCACTGCAGTAATATTCTGTGGACTCTCTAGATCAATAATTATCAAAAAAATGTTGAATTTTGTCCTTTGGTTAGCTGTAAAGGGGTAATTTAGAAAAAGGGGTGTGGCCAAACATACCCCAAAGCCTATAAAACCTAAACGAAAACTCAAAACTTTATGAAACTCGGTGAAATCCTGTAACAGATGACTCTTAACACGCATGCAAAGTTTCATGGAGATCGAACCATAGGTGGCGCTATAACAGTAGAAAAGGTCTCAAAACACAAGATTTATATGGTAAATGGCCTCAAATTGTTTGAAAATGTTCATATATTCACTCAAAAACACTAAATCTTCATATCATATGATAAATCTCCTCATTCTGAACAACTTTGCCTCTGGGACCAATGTTGTCAATAAAGCTGTTAATTAAATATTCAAGATTATTTTAAAAAGTTACTTTGGCATACTTGTGATACAGTTTAAGATGAAAATCAATAAAACCACTGAAGTACAATTCTCTAGACTCTGAAGGTCAATAATTATCAAAAACATGTTGAACAATTGCATTTGGGCAACTATAAACCAATAATTTTATAATATGTTATTTGCATAGTGTACACAAAGGCCTATTTATACAAACAGAAAGCCCACAAATTATCAAAACTGTGTAAAATAATGCATGATTTCATTCTAAACAAGCATGCAAAATTTAAGAGAGATTGGGCAAAAAAAAATTACAACACTATAACAGTTATGTTTTAAAACACAGTGTTGTTTGAGTAAATGCAATTTATAACCACTAGATGGCAGCGGAAGACCACTAATGGGCTCATTCAGCTAGTTAAACAGTACTGTTTTCATGAATTCATGCCAAAACATTAATAAATTAACTGTTATAACATTTTAAATCTCATTGAATTGATGTTTTCCATTTTGTTTATACAGATGTATCAGTTTTTACAATTTTGCCACATTATGATTACAGTTTAACCTGAAAATGACATCTAAACTCTGAAAAAGAGAAGACTTGCAATAATTTTATGTCACCTATCACTTATTTCAAATACCTATATCTGCAACAAAATGTTTGTGCATGTATATGTGTGTCTTTGTGTGTGTGTGTGCATATGCTTATAGAGTATACATATATTAGTCTAATCATTTACTTTCAGTGTGTGTGTCTGTCTGTTAACCTGTTCTCCATTTTGGATGTGTTTAAATGTCATCCAAACATCCAGGTTGGCTCTGACCACCTCAGAGGCCTTAAATGCTTGAACCCCGGTAAAATGCTGCTTGCAGCTTTAATTATTATTATTCTTCCGCCCTAGAACTGAACGTGCAGCCCAAACCGTAAGGCCTAGAGAGCTGAAATTTGGACAGATCGTAGAGCTCATTTTGGGGAGAACTTATCAAAGTCTCAGCCCAATCGGCCTAACGGGGGCGCTACAGCGCAAAAAACTAAAATTTTGGACATTTTTGGCCGCAGATCGTAAACCGTTAGCCGTAGACTCAAAAACAAGGCATCGTTGCAATCCTTGGGTTAGCCCGAACAAAAGTGCAAACTGCATTTTTTGCTCTACGACGCACCGTTTTCTCGCAAAATCGAGCTATATCCGAAACCTACTTTTGCAAACTAGTCCTAGGATTTTCAACCAATCAGAACCAAACCACTTCATAAATATTCCCTGGACACTCAATATCAATAATTATCAAAAAAAAGTTGAAATTTCAATTCTTACGCGAAACAGTACGCCAAAAAGCGTCTATGCTAACGTTAGCCAAATGCTATTTTGACTATAACTCTTGAACGGAATGAGATAATTTCACCAAACTCGGTACACATATGTATGAGCTCAATCTTTGGTCAAATCAAAAAAATTGCGCATCTCTGCCACTTGGGGGCGCAATAAGATAGAAAAAACACATAAATTGCTATAACTAGGCAACCGTTGGCTCGATCGACTTGAAAATTGGTATGCAGTGTCTTGGTCTGAAGGGTCACAAGTACCTATGAGGACATTTGCATATCTCAAAAAACATGGCCGCCATTGGCCAAACAATTTTAAGCACCTATTTGAAAGGGTTAACGGATGTTGATCGGAACGAATCTCGCTGGGTACGTTCCACTCATGAACCTTAAGGTCTGTAAGAATTTTGAAAGAAATCGGCCACTAGTTGGTGCTAACGAGTTTTATGGCTCTGTAATCACGTGGTGTTTCACATATCAACACAATATGCATATCATTTGATAGATCTCCTCATAATGCACAACTTTGCCTCAAGAACCATTGCTGTCAATCAAATCGTTCAATTGTTATTCACAAATATGTTAAAAACCTACTTTTGCGAACTAGTCCTAGGTTTTTTGCCCGATCGGAACCAAACCACTGCAGTAATATTCTGTGGACTCTCTAGATCAATAATTATTAACAAAATGTTGAATTTTGTCCTTTGGTTAGCTGTAAAGGGGTAATTTAGAAAAAGGGGTGTGGCCAAACATACCCCAAAGCCTATAAAACCTAAAGGAAAACTCAAAACTTTATGAAACTCAGTGAAATCATGTAACAGGTGACTCTTAACAAGCATGCAAAGTTTCATGGAGATCGGACCATAGGTGGCGCTATAACAGTAGAAAAGGTCTCAAAACAAAAGATTTATATGGTAAATGGCCTCAAATTGTTTGAAAATGCTCATATATTCACTCAAAAACACTAAATCTTCATATCATTTGATAAATCTCCTCATTCTGAACAACTTTGCCTCTGGGACCAACGTTGTCTATAAAGCTGTTAATTAAATATTCAAGATTATTTTAAAAAGTTACTTTGGCATACTAGTGATAGGGTTTCAGATGAAAATCAATAAAACCACTGAAGTACAATTCTCTAGACTCTGAAGGTCAATAATTATCAAAAACATGTTGAACAATTGCATTTGGACAACTGTAAACCAGTGATTTTATAATATGTTATTTGCATAGTGTACACAAAGGCCTATTAATACAAACAGAAAGCCCACAAATTATCAAAACTGTGTAAAATAATGCATGATTTCTTTCTAAACAGGCATGCAAAATTTAAGAGAGATTGGGCAAAAAAATAACACTATAACAGTTATGTTTAAAAACAGTGTTGTTTGAGTAAATGCAATTTATAACCACTAGATGGCAGCGGAAGACCACTAATGGGCTCATTCAGGTAAGTTAAACAGTACTGTTTTCATGAATACATGCCAAAACATTAATAAATTAACTGTTATAACATTTGTAAACTCATTGAGTCAATGTTTTCCATTTTGTTCATACTGATATATCAGTTTTTACAATTTTGCCACATTATGATTACAGTTTAAACTGAAAATGACAACTAAACTCTTAAAAAGAGAAGACTTGCAATAAGTTTATTGTCACCTATCACTTATTTCAAATACCTATATCTGCAACAAAATGTTTGTGCATGTATATGTGTGTCTTTCTGTGTGTGTGTGTGTGTGTGTGTGTGTGTGTGTGTGTGTGTGTGTGTGTGCATATGCTTATAGAGTATACATATATTAGTCTAATCATTTACTTCCAGTGTGTGTGTCTGTCTGTTACCCTGTTCTCCATTTTGGATGTGTTTAACTGTCATCCATGCATCCAGGTTGGCTCAGACCACCTCGGAGGCCTTAATGTGCTTGAACCCCGGTAAATGCTGCTTGCAGCTTTAATTAGGGGTTCAAGCACGCAGTGCTGAAACCCTATTGTAATTGTTAAGATTTTTATTATTATTATTATTTTTCCGCCTTAAAACTGAACGTGCAGCCCAAACCGTAAGGCCTAGAGAGCTGAAACTTGGTCAGATGGTAGTAGTCTTGCTCGCTACTCAGATACAAAGAACCGGCCCAATCGGCCTAACGGGGGCGCTACAGCGCAAAAAACTAAAATTTTTGACATTTTTGGCCGCAGGTCGTAAACCGTTAGCCGTAGACTCAAAAACAAGGCATCGTTGCAATCCTTGGGTTAGCCCGAACAAAAGTGCACAGCTGCATTTTTTGCTCTACGACGCACCGTTTTCTCGCAAAATCGAGCTATATCCGAAACCTACTTTTGCGAACTAGTCCTAGGATTTTCAACCAATCGGAACGAAACCACTGCAGAAATATTCCCTGGACACTCAATATAAATAATTATCAAAAAAAAGTTGAAATTTCGATTCTTACGCGAAACAGTACGCCAAAAAGCGTCTATGCTAACGTTAGCCAAATGTTATTTTGACTATAACTCTTGAACGGAATGAGATATCTTGACCAAACTTGGTACACATATGTATGAGCTCAATCTTTGGTCAAATAAAAAAAAATTGCGCATCTCTGCCACTTGGGGGCGCAATAAGATTTAAAAAACACATAAATGGCTATAACTAGGCAACCGTTGGCTCGATCGACTTGAAAATTGGTATGCAGTGTCTTGGTCTGAAGGGGCACAAGTACCTATGAGGACATTTGCATATCTCAAAAAACATGGCTGCCATTGGCCAAACAATTTTAAGCACCTATTTGAAAGGGTTAACGGATGTTGTTCGGAACGAAACTCGCTGGGTACGTTCGACTCATGAACCTTAAGGTCTGTAAGAATTTTGAAAGAAATCGGCCACTAGTTGGCGCTAACGAGTTTTATGGCTCTGTAATCACGTGGTGTTTCACATATCAACACAATATGCATATCATTTGATAGATCTCCTCATAATGCACAACTTTGCCTCAAGAACCATTGCTGTCAATCAAATCGTTCAATTGTTATTCACAAATATGTTAAAAAACTACTTTTGCGAACTAGTCCTAGGTTTTTTGTCCGATCGGAACCAAACCACTGCAGTAATATTCTGTGGACTGTCTAGATCAATAATTATCAAAAAAATGTTCAATTTTGTACTTTGGTTAGCGTTAAATGGGTAATTAAGAAAAGGGGTGTGGCCAAACATACCCCAAAGCCTATAAAACCTAAACGAAAACTCAAAACTTTATGAAACGTGGTGAGAACATGTAACAGGTAACTCTTAACAAGCATGCAAAGTTTCATGGAGATCGCACCATAGGTGGCGCTATAACAGTAGAAAAGGTCTCAAAACACAAGATTTATATGGTAAATGGCCTCAAATTGTTTGAAAATGCTCATATATTCACTCAAAAACACTAGATCTTCATATCATATGATAGATCTCCTCATTCTGAACAACTTTGCCTCTGGGACCAATGTTGTCAATAAAGCTGTTAATTAAATATTCAAGATTATTTCAAAAAGTTACTTTGGCAAACTAGTGATAGGGTATAAGCTGAAAATCAATAAAACCACTGAAGTACAATTCTCTAGACTCTGAAGGTCAATAATTATCAAAAACATGTTGAACAGTTGCATTTGGACAACTATAAACCAGTAATTTTATAATATGTTATTTGCATAGTGTACACTAAGGCCTATTAATACAAACAGAAAGCCCACAAATTATCAAAACTGTGTAAAATAATGCATCATTTCATTCTAAACAAGCATGCAAAATTTAAGAGAGATTGGTCAAAAAAAATAACAACACTATAACAGTTATATTTAAAAACACAGTGTTGCTTGAGTAAATGCAATTTAGAACCACTAGATGGCAGCGGGAGACCACTAATGGGCTCATTCAGCAAAGTTGAACAGTACTGTTGAAAGGATTCATTAATTCATGCCAAAACATAAAAAAAATTAACTGTTATAACATTTTAAATCTCATTGAGTCAATGCTTTCCATTTTGTTCATACAGATATATCAGTTTTTACAATTTTGCCACATTGTGATTACAGTTTAACCTGAAAATGACATCTAAACTGTTAAAAACTAGTTTAATCATTTAATTTCAGTGTTTGTGTCTGTCTGCCAGCCTATTCTTCATTTTGGATGTCTTTAACTGTCATCCATGCATCCAGGTTAGCCAAGACCACCTCAGAGGCCTTAAATGCTTGAACCCCGTAAAATGCTGCTTGCAGCTTTAATTATTATTATTATTATTCTTCCGCCGTAAAACTGAACGTGCAGCCCAAACCGTAAGGCCTAGAGAGCTGAAATTTGGACAGATCGTAGAGCTCAATTTGGGGAGAAGGTATCAAAGTCTCAGCCCAATCGGCCTAACGGGGGCGCTACAGCGCAATAAACAAAAATTTTGGACATTTTTGGCCGTAAATTGTATACCGTTAGCCGTAGACTCAAAAACATGGCATTGTTGCAATCCTTGGGTTAGCCCGAACAAAAGTGAATGGCGCCTTTTTGGGGTCTACGACGCACCGTTTTCTCGCAAAATCGAGCTATATCTGAAACCTACTTTTGCGAACTAGTCCTAGGATTTTCAACCAATCAGAACCAAACCACTTCAGAAACATTCCCTGGACACTCAATATCAATAATTATTAAAAAAAGGTTGAAATTTCAATTCTTACGCGAAACAGTACACCAAAAAGCATCTATGCTAACGTTAGCCAAATGCTATTTTGACTATAACTCTTGAACGGAATGAGATATGTTCACCAAAATTGGTACACATATGTATGAGCTCAATCTTTGGTCAAATCAAAAAAATTGCGCATCTCTGCCACTTGGGGGCGCTATAAGATAGAAAAAACACATAAATTGCTATAACTAGGCAACCGTTGGCTCGATCGACTTGAAAATCGGTTTGCAATGTCTTGGTCTGAAGGGGCACAAGTACCTATGAGGAAATTTGCATATCTCAAAAAAACATGGCCGCCATTGGCCAAACAATTTTAAGCACCTATTTGAAAGGGTTAACGGATGTTGATCGGAACGAAACTCGCTGGGTACGTTCAACTCATGAACCTTAAGGTCTGTAAGAATTTTGAAAGAAATCGGCCACTAGTTGGCGCTAACGAGTTTTATGGCTCTGTAATCACGTGGTGTTTCACATATCAACACAATATGCATATCATTTGATAGATCCCCTCGTAATGCACAACTTTGCCTCAAGAACCATTGCTGTCAATCAAATCGTTCAATTGTTATTCACAAATATGTTAAAAATCTACTTTTGCGAACTAGTCCTAGGTTTTTTGCCCAATCGGAACCAAACCACTGCAGTAATATTCTGTGGACTCTCTAGATCAATAATTATTTAAAAAATGTTGAATTTTGTCCTTTGGTTAGCTGTAACGGGGTAATTTAGAAAAAGGGGTGTGGCCAAACATACCCCAAAGCCTATAAAACCTAAAGGAAAACTCAAAACTTTATGAAACTCAGTGAAATCATGTAGCAGGTGACTCTTAACAAGCATGCAAAGTTTCATGGAGATCAGACCATAGGTGGCGCTATAACAGTAGAAAAGGTCTCAAAACACAAGATTTATATGGTAAATGGCCTCAAATTGTTTGAAAATGTTCATATATTCACTCAAAAACACTAAATCTTCATATCATATGATAAATCTCCTCATTCTGAACAACTTTGCCTCTTGGACCAATGTTGTCAATAAAGCTGTTAATTAAATATTCAAGATTATTTAAAAAAGTTACTTTGGCATACTTGTGATACGGTTTAAGATGAAAATCAATAAAACCACTGAAGTACAATTCTCTAGACTCTGAAGGTCAATAATTATCAAAAACATGTTGAACAATTGCATTTGGACAACTATAAACCAATAATTTTATAATATGTTATTTGCATAGTGTACACAAAGGCCTATTTATACAAACAGAAAGCCCACAAATTATCAAAACTGTGTTAAAATAATGCATGATTTCATTCTAAACAAGCATGCAAAATTTAAGAGAGATTGGGCAAAAAAAAATTACAACACTATAACAGTTATGTTTTAAAACACAGTGTTGTTTGAGTAAATGCAATTTATAACCACTAGATGGCAGCGGAAGACCACTAATGGGCTCATTCAGCTAGTTAAACAGTACTGTTTTCATGAATTCATGCCAAAACATTAATAAATTAACTGTTATAACATTTTAAATCTCATTGAATTGATGTTTTCCATTTTGTTTATACAGATGTATCAGTTTTTACAATTTTGCCACATTATGATTACAGTTTAACCTGAAAATGACATCTAAACTCTGAAAAAGAGAAGACTTGCAATAATTTTATGTCACCTATCACTTATTTCAAATACCTATATCTGCAACAAAATGTTTGTGCATGTATGTGTGTCTTTGTGTGTGTGTGTGTGTGCATATGCTTATAGAGTATACATATATTAGTCTAATCATTTACTTTCAGTGTGTGTGTCTGTCTGTTAACCTGTTCTCCATTTTGGATGTGTTTAAATGTCATCCAAACATCCAGGTTGGCTCTGACCACCTCAGATGCCTTAAATGCTTGAACCCCGGTAAAATGCTGCTTGCAGCTTTAATTATTAGGGGCCAAGCACCGAAGGTGCGAAGGCACCTATTGTGTTTGTTGGCGTTATTATTCTTCCTCTTCTTCTTCCACCCCAAGTCTATGGTAGCCCATAGAACCGATTGCGGGAAAGTTGTATAATTTGGCACACTAATAGAGGACTGTCTGAACATTAACCGTAGCAAATTTGAAGTCTCTAACTCAAACTCTCTAGCGCCACCAATTGTCTAAACTTTCAAAAACTTGATGCTAATAACTCTTGAACCGTAAGCCACAAAATGAAAATTCTTTTTTCCTGTGATTCCTTGGCTCATGCCGAGTCGAATGGACACCGAAATTCAAAAATCGCAAGGTTTAGTTTTTTCGCTATCGTCAATTGTTCGTAAAACCTACTTTTTCGAACTCGTCCTAGGCCGTTGCACCCATTGTCACGAAAATTGAATCAGATAATCTTCAGACCATGCTGGCAAAAAGTTATGGAATTCAAGTTGATTTCTCAAACCGTTTCCGAATAGCTCATGAACGAATTCTTCGAAAAGCACGCAAACGTGAATGTGAGGCTATATCTCCGCAACGGTTTGGCCTATTGAGACCAATCTTGGTGGGTCTTATAACAACCATTCCCTGGGACTACCTGCAGTGTTTCGGCGCTGTGCCCCCTAGTGGTCAGGAGATATGAAAAATGCATGTTTTTGCTCATAACTTCTGAACGGTTTTGCCAAAAATCACAAAAGTGGTGTCTTTAGATTCAGTGAATCATTCCGAGTCGAATGATACCGAATTTTCCCAATTCGGCCATTTTGGGCGTCGGCCATTTTGAATTTAGTTGTAAATTGCTGTATCTTAAGAATGAAGTTCTGTATCGTTTCGCAAATAATTACAAAAATGTCCGGCTCCATGCCCTGAATGTACACAAAAAAATTGGGGGCAGCGCCACCTTGTGGTCAATAGTTATAACGATTTTTCGAAAAATGCTAATAACTTTTGCATACATTAGCCTATTGTAACAAAACTGATGTTGATAGATTCCTTGGGTCATGCCGAGAACACTGATACCCCATTTGTCAATTTTGGCAAAATTTTCTGTCCGCCATTTTGATTCATGTTGAAAACCTACTTTTTCGAACTCCTCCTAGACCGTTGCTCAGATTTTCACCAAATTTGATTTGGATCATCTTCAGACCATGCTGGCAAAAAGTTATGGAATTTGTGTCGATACACGTAACCGTTTTCAATTAGCGTACCAACGAATTTGCTGGAAAGATGCCAAACTGCATCTGAGGCTGTATCTCTGCAAAGGTTGGAGATATTTACACAAAACTTAATATGTGACATTGTCACATCACATTGACCACGCCACATCATTTTGGTCACAGTGCCACCTATTGGTCAAGAGTAATAAACCAATCAATAACCGCTAATTATTACATTTCCAATAATGCTAATAACTTTTGATTGCATTAGCCTATTATCATGAAACATGTCTCAAAATGTTCCTTGGGACATGCCGACAACATACATACCAATTATGTCATATTAAGCAAAACTTCCTGTCCGCCATTTTGATTCATGTTGAAAACCTTTTTTTTTAAACTCATCCTCAACCGTTTGTCTGATTTTCACCAAAATTGAATCAGATCATCTTCAGACCGTGCTGACAAAAAGTTATGGATTTCGTGTCAATAGACGAAACCGTTTTTGTACAGCGCTGCTTCAGATGTCAGGCATCTTCACAAAATGAGTCTGAGGCTATATCTCTGCAAAGCTTTGTTGTAATTAAGCCAAACTTGTGTGTGCCATTGTCTAACATGGAGAATAGGCTCACAGACACTCACACACAGAAATGAAATGGTTCAACTATTATATGAATAATCAATAAGCATGATTACACACACACACACACACAGAGAAGTACATGCCCACACATTTTGTTGTATGTAGATATTTGAAATAAATTATAGGTGACACACAACTCACAGAAAGACTTCTTTTCTTACATTTCTATGTCAGGTTTCATTGCATTCATATTCTGACATAATAGTAAACATTTGATATACATGTATGAATAAATTGTTGAACTTTCACTCAATGTGATCTTAAATGCTTGAACAGTAATATTAAATAATAGTAATATATATTTTTCTAGATGAATCAATCATCGAGACAATGAACTGTAATGTTTTAGTCTTTAGTGAGCCCATTAGTGGTCTTCCAGTGACATCTAGTGGTCGTAAATGCAATTTATCATACAACACTGTCTCTTTAACCTTTATAACTGTTATATGTTGTCTTAATTTCATTCCAAAGAAGCATACGCAATTTATGTATAATTTCACAGTCTAGATAATAGTACTGCACTGATTTTAAATAACCTAGATATGGCTGACAGTAAAAGAATAGAACAGAATTACAGACACACACAAACATGAAATGTTTAAACTACTATATTAATACTCAATAAGCATGCTTAAACCCACACACAGATGCACACATTTTGTTATATATATAGATAATTAAAATAAATGATGGGTGATAAAACCTATTGCAAGTCTTCTGTTTTTATGGGCTTCTATGTCATTTTTCAGGTTTCATTGCAATCATAATCTGGCATAATTATAAACATTAGATATATCTGTATGAATAAATTGGTAAACTTTGACTCAATGTGATCTGAAATGCTTGAACAGTAATATTAAATAATAGTAATATACATTTTTTCTAGATGAATCCCTCAACAAGCCCATAAACTGTAATGTTTTAGTCTTTAGTGAGCTCATTAGTGGTCTTCCGGTGACATCTAGTGGTTATAATTGCAATTTTTTATTCAACACTGGGTTTTGAAGCTTTATAAATATTACAGTGTTCTTTTTTACCTAATCTCTGTTAAATTTTGCATGATTGTTTAGAAAAAATACAGATCTAATGCATGTGTGATTATATTACCCCTTTTTTTTTTGCAGTTTAATGCCATTCACAACAGAAATCTTTTGTTTTTTAGGCCATTTTAACTGTTATAGCACCAGCTATTTTCTGATCTTAATGAAACTTTGCATGCTTGGTGGGTCATCTTTCACATGTTATAACCAAGTTTCATAAAGTTTTGAGTTTTTGTTTCAGTTTTATAGGCTTTAGGTTACATGTGGCCACGGCCCTTTCCTAAATGACCTCTTATAGCTAACCAAAGGACAAAATGCAACATATTTTTGAAAATTATTGATCTAGAGAGACCAGAGAATATTATTGCAGTGGTTTGATCAAGACTGAACAAAAAACCAGGTGACCCAAAACATTCAAATTCGTGGACCAATTTTACGAAAAAGGCTATAACTCGGGAACAAAATGAGATATCTTCACCAAACTCAGAACTCATATGCATGAACAAAAACTTTAGTCAAATTATTATTTTTTTTCCATATCTGCCACTTAGTGGCGCTACAGGATGAAAAAAAATCAAATGGCTATAACTAAGCAACCGTTGATCCAATCAACTTGAAAATTGATATGGCCCAATGTGGCACAAGTGCTCTATGAGGAATTTCACTTATCTTAAAAAACATGGCCGCCATTGGCCAAACAACTTTAAGCACCTATTTGACAAGGTTAATGGAAGTCGATCGGAACGAAACTCGGTGGGCATGTTCGACTCATTGCCCTAAAGGTCTGTAAGTATTTTGAAAGAAATTGCCCACAACATTGTCACCTCCCACAGAACACAACAAAGCGATTTGATTACAGCGCCACCTATTTTCCAAAAATGATAATGCATCATTTTACTGGAGTTTTACTGGCTGTTTCAATTACACTCTTCCAATAATTGCTTTTCTTACTCGTTGCATTTGGTCTGATGCTCCATGCCATGCTTAGCTCCTCGCTGTGGAACTTTTATTAACGATTTTCAGCCATTTCAATTACAATCATGCAATTATTAATTTCATTATTCATTGTTGCATTTGGTCTGATGCTACATATGCTTAGCTCCTGATGTTGCCGCTGGAATGCTTGGCCCCGTGATTGCTGCTTGCAGCTATATTTGTTCCTCTTCTTCTTCCACCCCAAGTCTATGGTAGCCCATAGAACCGATTGCGGGAAAGTTGTATAATTTGGCACACTAATAGAGGACTGTCTGAACATTAACCGTAGCAAATTTGAAGTCTCTAACTCAAACTCTCTAGCGCCACCAATTGTCTAAACTTTCAAAAACTTGATGCTAATAACTCTTGAACCGTAAGCCACAAAATGAAAATTCTTTTTTCCTGTGATTCCTTGGCTCATGCCGAGTCGAATGGACACCGAAATTCAAAAATCGCAAGGTTTAGTTTTTTCGCTATCGTCAATTGTTCGTAAAACCTACTTTTTCGAACTCGTCCTAGGCCGTTGCACCCATTGTCACGAAAATTGAATCAGATAATCTTCAGACCATGCTGGCAAAAAGTTATGGAATTCAAGTTGATTTCTCAAACCGTTTCCGAATAGCTCATGAACGAATTCTTCGAAAAGCACGCAAACGTGAATGTGAGGCTATATCTCCGCAACGGTTTGGCCTATTGAGACCAATCTTGGTGGGTCTTATAACAACCATTCCCTGGGACTACCTGCAGTGTTTCGGCGCTGTGCCCCCTAGTGGTCAGGAGATATGAAAAATGCATGTTTTTGCTCATAACTTCTGAACGGTTTTGCCAAAAATCACAAAAGTGGTGTCTTTAGATTCAGTGAATCATTCCGAGTCGAATGATACCAAATTTTCCCAATTCGGCCATTTTGGGCGTCGGCCATTTTGAATTTAGTTGTAAATTGCTGTATCTTAAGAATGAAGTTCTGTATCGTTTCGCAAATAATTACAAAAATGTCCGGCTCCATGCCCTGAATGTACACAAAAAAATTGGGGGCAGCGCCACCTTGTGGTCAATAGTTATAACGATTTTTCGAAAAATGCTAATAACTTTTGCATACATTAGCCTATTGTAACAAAACTGATGTTGATAGATTCCTTGGGTCATGCCGAGAACACTGATACCCCATTTGTCAATTTTGGCAAAATTTTCTGTCCGCCATTTTGATTCATGTTGAAAACCTACTTTTTCGAACTCCTCCTAGACCGTTGCTCAGATTTTCACCAAATTTGATTTGGATCATCTTCAGACCATGCTGGCAAAAAGTTATGGAATTTGTGTCGATACACGTAACCGTTTTCAATTAGCGTACCAACGAATTTGCTGGAAAGATGCCAAACTGCATCTGAGGCTGTATCTCTGCAAAGGTTGGAGATATTTACACAAAACTTAATATGTGACATTGTCACATCACATTGACCACGCCACATCATTTTGGTCACAGTGCCACCTATTGGTCAAGAGTAATAAACCAATCAATAACCGCTAATTATTACATTTCCAATAATGCTAATAACTTTTGATTGCATTAGCCTATTATCATGAAACATGTCTCAAAATGTTCCTTGGGACATGCCGACAACATACATACCAATTATGTCATATTAAGCAAAACTTCCTGTCCGCCATTTTGATTCATGTTGAAAACCTTTTTTTTTAAACTCATCCTCAACCGTTTGTCTGATTTTCACCAAAATTGAATCAGATCATCTTCAGACCGTGCTGACAAAAAGTTATGGATTTCGTGTCAATAGACGAAACCGTTTTTGTACAGCGCTGCTTCAGATGTCAGGCATCTTCACAAAATGAGTCTGAGGCTATATCTCTGCAAAGCTTTGTTGTAATTAAGCCAAACTTGTGTGTGCCATTGTCTAACATGGAGAATAGGCTCACAGACACTCACACACAGAAATGAAATGGTTCAACTATTATATGAATAATCAATAAGCATGATTACGCACACACACACACACAGAGAAGTACATGCCCACACATTTTGTTGTATGTAGATATTTGAAATAAATTATAGGTGACACACAACTCACAGAAAGACTTCTTTTCTTACATTTCTATGTCAGGTTTCATTGCATTCATATTCTGACATAATAGTAAACATTTGATATACATGTATGAATAAATTGTTGAACTTTCACTCAATGTGATCTTAAATGCTTGAACAGTAATATTAAATAATAGTAATATATATTTTTCTAGATGAATCAATCATCGAGACAATGAACTGTAATGTTTTAGTCTTTAGTGAGCCCATTAGTGGTCTTCCAGTGACATCTAGTGGTCGTAAATGCAATTTATCATACAACACTGTCTCTTTAACCTTTATAACTGTTATATGTTGTCTTAATTTCATTCCAAAGAAGCATACGCAATTTATGTATAATTTCACAGTCTAGATAATAGTACTGCACTGATTTTAAATAACCTAGATATGGCTGACAGTAAAAGAATAGAACAGAATTACAGACACACACAAACATGAAATGTTTAAACTACTATATTAATACTCAATAAGCATGCTTAAACCCACACACAGATGCACACATTTTGTTATATATATAGATAATTAAAATAAATGATGGGTGATAAAACCTATTGCAAGTCTTCTGTTTTTATGGGCTTCTATGTCATTTTTCAGGTTTCATTGCAATCATAATCTGGCATAATTATAAACATTAGATATATCTGTATGAATAAATTGGTAAACTTTGACTCAATGTGATCTGAAATGCTTGAACAGTAATATTAAATAATAGTAATATACATTTTTTCTAGATGAATCCCTCAACAAGCCCATAAACTGTAATGTTTTAGTCTTTAGTGAGCTCATTAGTGGTCTTCCGGTGACATCTAGTGGTTATAATTGCAATTTTTTATTCAACACTGGGTTTTGAAGCTTTATAAATATTACAGTGTTCTTTTTTACCTAATCTCTGTTAAATTTTGCATGATTGTTTAGAAAAAATACAGATCTAATGCATGTGTGATTATATTACCCCTTTTTTTTTTGCAGTTTAATGCCATTCACAACAGAAATCTTTTGTTTTTTAGGCCATTTTAACTGTTATAGCACCAGCTATTTTCTGATCTTAATGAAACTTTGCATGCTTGGTGGGTCATCTTTCACATGTTATAACCAAGTTTCATAAAGTTTTGAGTTTTTGTTTCAGTTTTATAGGCTTTAGGTTACATGTGGCCACGGCCCTTTCCTAAATGACCTCTTATAGCTAACCAAAGGACAAAATGCAACATATTTTTGAAAATTATTGATCTAGAGAGACCAGAGAATATTATTGCAGTGGTTTGATCAAGACTGAACAAAAAACCAGGTGACCCAAAACATTCAAATTCGTGGACCAATTTTACGAAAAAGGCTATAACTCGGGAACAAAATGAGATATCTTCACCAAACTCAGAACTCATATGCATGAACAAAAACTTTAGTCAAATTATTATTTTTTTTCCATATCTGCCACTTAGTGGCGCTACAGGATGAAAAAAAATCAAATGGCTATAACTAAGCAACCGTTGATCCAATCAACTTGAAAATTGATATGGCCCAATGTGGCACAAGTGCTCTATGAGGAATTTCACTTATCTTAAAAAACATGGCCGCCATTGGCCAAACAACTTTAAGCACCTATTTGACAAGGTTAATGGAAGTCGATCGGAACGAAACTCGGTGGGCATGTTCGACTCATTGCCCTAAAGGTCTGTAAGTATTTTGAAAGAAATTGCCCACAACATTGTCACCTCCCACAGAACACAACAAAGCGATTTGATTACAGCGCCACCTATTTTCCAAAAATGATAATGCATCATTTTACTGGAGTTTTACTGGCTGTTTCAATTACACTCTTCCAATAATTTGGTCTGATGCTCCATGCCATGCTTAGCTCCTCGCTGTGGAACTTTTATTAACGATTTTCAGCCATTTCAATTACAATCATGCAATTATTAATTTCATTATTCATTGTTGCATTTGGTCTGATGCTACATATGCTTAGCTCCTGATGTTGCCGCTGGAATGCTTGGCCCCGTGATTGCTGCTTGCAGCTATATTTGTTCCTCTTCTTCTTCCACCCCAAGTCTATGGTAGCCCATAGAACCGATTGCGGGAAAGTTGTATAATTTGGCACACTAATAGAGGACTGTCTGAACATTAACCGTAGCAAATTTGAAGTCTCTAACTCAAACTCTCTAGCGCCACCAATTGTCTAAACTTTCAAAAACTTGATGCTAATAACTCTTGAACCGTAAGCCACAAAATGAAAATTCTTTTTTCCTGTGATTCCTTGGCTCATGCCGAGTCGAATGGACACCGAAATTCAAAAATCGCAAGGCTTAGTTTTTTCGCTATCGTCAATTGTTTGTAAAACCTACTTTTTCGAACTCGTCCTAGGCCGTTGCACCGATTGTCACGAAAATTGAATCAGATAATCTTCAGACCATGCTGGCAAAAAGTTATGGAATTCAAGTTGATTTCTCAAACCGTTTCCGAATAGCTCATGAACGAATTCTTCGAAAAGCACGCAAACGTGAACGTGAGGCTATATCTCCGCAACGGTTTGGCCTATTGAGACCAATCTTGGTGGGTCTTATAACAACCATTCCCTGGGACTACCTGCAGTGTTTCGGCGCTGTGCCCCCTAGTGGTCAGGAGATATGAAAAATGCATGTTTTTGCTCATAACTTCTGAACGGTTTTGCCAAAAATCACAAAAGTGGTGTCTTTAGATTCAGTGCATCATTCCGAGTCGAATGATACCGAATTTTCCCAATTCGGCCATTTTGGGCGTCGGCCATTTTGGATTTAGTTGTAAATTGCTGTATCTTAAGAATGAAGTTCCGTATCGTTTCTTAAATAATTACAAAAATGTCCGGCTCCATGCCCTGAATGTACACAAAAAAATTGGGGGCAGCGCCACCTTGTGGTCAATAGTTATAACGATTTTTTCGAAAAATGCTAATAACTTTTGCAAACATTAGCCTATTGTAACAAAGCTGATGTTGATAGATTCCTTGGGTCATGCCGAGAACACCGATACCCCATTTGTCAATTTTGGCAAAATTTCCTGTCCGCCATTTTGATTCATGTTGAAAACCTACTTTTTCGAACTCCTCCTAGACCGTTGCTCAGATTTTCACCAAATTTGATTTGGATCATCTTCAGACCATGCTGGCAAAAAGTTATGGAATTTGTGTCGATACACGTAACCGTTTTCAATTAGCGTACCAACGAATTTGCTGGAAAGATGCCAAACTGCATCTGAGGCTGTATCTCTGCAAAGGTTGGAGATATTTACACAAAACTTAATATGTGACATTGTCACATCACATTGACCACGCCACATCATTTTGGTCACAGCGCCACCTATTGGTCAAGAGTAATAAACCAATCAATAACCGCTAATTATTACATTTCCAATAATGCTAATAACTTTTGATTGCATTAGCCTATTATCATGAAACATGTCTCAAAATGTTCCTTGGGACATGCCGACAACATACATACCAATTATGTCATATTAAGCAAAACTTCCTGTCCGCCATTTTGATTCATGTTGAAAACCTTTTTTTTTAAACTCATCCTCAACCGTTTGTCTGATTTTCACCAAAATTGAATCAGATCATCTTCAGACCGTGCTGACAAAAAGTTATGGATTTCGTGTCAATAGACGAAACCGTTTTTGTACAGCGCTGCTTCAGATGTCAGGCATCTTCACAAAATGAGTCTGAGGCTATATCTCTGCAAACCTTTGTTGTAATTAAGCCAAACTTGTGTGTGCCATTGTCTAACATGGAGAATAGGCTCACAGACACTCACACACAGAAATGAAATGGTTCAACTATTATATGAATAATCAATAAGCATGATTACACACACACACACACACACACACACACACAGAGAGAAGTACATGCCCACACATTTTGTTGTATGTAGATATTTGAAATAAATTATAGGTGACACACAACTCACAGAAAGACTTCTTTTCTTACATTTCTATGTCAGGTTTCATTGCATTCATATTCTGACATAATAGTAAACATTTGATATACATGTATGAATAAATTGTTGAACTTTCACTCAATGTGATCTTAAATGCTTGAACAGTAATATTAAATAATAGTAATATATATTTTTCTAGATGAATCAATCATCGAGACAATGAACTGTAATGTTTTAGTCTTTAGTGAGCCCATTAGTGGTCTTCCAGTGACATCTAGTGGTCGTAAATGCAATTTATCATACAACACTGTCTCTTTAACCTTTATAACTGTTATATGTTGTCTTAATTTCATTCCAAAGAAGCATACGCAATTTATGTATAATTTCACAGTCTAGATAATAGTACTGCACTGATTTTAAATAACCTAGATATGGCTGACAGTAAAAGAATAGAACAGAATTACAGACACACACAAACATGAAATGTTTAAACTAGTATATTAATACTCAATAAGCATGCTTAAACCCACACACAGATGCACACATTTTGTTATATATATAGATAATTAAAATAAATGATGGGTGATAAAACCTATTGCAAGTCTTCTGTTTTTATGGGCTTCTATGTCATTTTTCAGGTTTCATTGCAATCATAATCTGGCATAATTATAAACATTAGATATATCTGTATGAATAAATTGGTAAACTTTGACTCAATGTGATCTGAAATGCTTGAACAGTAATATTAAATAATAGTAATATACATTTTTTCTAGATGAATCCCTCAACAAGCCCATAAACTGTAATGTTTTAGTCTTTAGTGAGCTCATTAGTGGTCTTCCGGTGACATCTAGTGGTTATAATTGCAATTTTTTATTCAACACTGGGTTTTGAAGCTTTATAAATATTACAGTGTTCATTTTTACCTAATCTCTGTTAAATTTTGCATGATTGTTTAGAAAAAATACAGATCTAATGCATGTGTGATTATATTACCCCTTTTTTTTTGCAGTTTAATGCCATTCACAACAGAAATCTTTTGTTTTTTAGGCCATTTTAACTGTTATAGCACCAGCTATTTTCTGATCTTAATGAAACTTTGCATGCTTGGTGGGTCATCTTTCACATGTTATAACCAAGTTTCATAAAGTTTTGAGTTTTTGTTTCAGTTTTATAGACTTTAGGTTACATGTGGCCACGGCCCTTTCCTAAATGACCTCTTATAGCTAACCAAAGGACAAATTGCAACATATTTTTGAAAATTATTGATCTAGAGAGTCCAGAGAATATTATTGCAGTGGTTTGATCAAGACTGAACAAAAAACCAGGTGACCCAAAACATTCAAATTCGTGGACCAATTTTACGAAAAAGGCTATAACTCGGGAACAAAATGAGATATCTTCACCAAACTCAGAACTCATATGCATGAACAAAAACTTTAGTCAAATTATTATTTTTTTTCCATATCTGCCACTTGGTGGCGCTACAGGATGAAAAAAAATCAAATGGCTATAACTAAGCAACCGTTGATCCAATCAACTTGAAAATTGATATGGCCCAATGTGGCACAAGTGCTCTATGAGGAATTTCACTTATCTTAAAAAACATGGCCGCCATTGGCCAAACAACTTTAAGCACCTATTTGACAAGGTTAATGGAAGTCGATCGGAACGAAACTCGGTGGGCATGTTCGACTCATTGCCCTAAAGGTCTGTATGTATTTTGAAAGAAATTGCCCACAACATTGTCACCTCCCACAGAACACAACAAAGCGATTTGATTACAGCGCCACCTATTTTCCAAAAATGATAATGCATCATTTTACTGGAGTTTTACTGGCTGTTTCAATTACACTCTTCCAATAATTGCTTTTCTTACTCGTTGCATTTGGTCTGATGCTCCATGCCATGCTTAGCTCCTCGCTGTGGAACTTTTATTAACGATTTTCAGCCATTTCAATTACAATCATGCAATTATTAATTTCATTATTCATTGTTGCATTTGGTCTGATGCTACATATGCTTAGCTCCTGATGTTGCCACTGGAATGCTTGGCCCCGTGATTGCTGCTTGCAGCTATATTTAGGGGCCAAGCACCGAAGGTGCGTAGGCACCTATTGTTTTCGTTGGCGTTATTAGGGGCCAAGCACCGAAGGTGCGTAGGACCCTCTTGTTTTTGTTGGCGTTCTTATTATTATTAGGGGCCAAGCACCGAAGGTGCGTAGGCACCTATTGTAATCGTTGGCGTTATTAGGGGCCAAGCACCGAAGGTGCGTAGGCACCTATTGTAATCGTTGGCGTTATTAGGGGCCAAGCACCGAAGGTGCGAAGGCACCTATTGTGTTTGTTGGCGTTATTAGGGGCCAAGCACCGAAGGTGCGTAGGCACCTATTGTTTCCGTTGGCGTTATTATTATTCTGCTTCTTCTTCTTCTTCTTCCGCCGCAAGTCTATGGCAGCCCATAGAACCGATTGCGGGAAAGTTGTATAATTTGGCACACTGATAGAGGACAGTCCCAACATTAACTATAGCAAATTTGAAGTTTCTATCTCCTAATCTCTAGCGCCACCACTTGTCCAAACTTTCAATGTTTGTATGCTAATAACTTTTGAACCGTAAGCCAGAAAATGGAAATTCTTTTTTCCTCTGAATCCTTGGCTCATGCCAAGTCGAATGAAACCCAAAATTCAAAAATCGCAAGGTTTAGTTTTTTCGCTATTTTCAATTATTCGAAAAACCTACTTTTTCGAACTCGTCCTAGACGGTTAGTCCGATTGCCACGAAAATTGGCTCAGATCATCTTCAGACCATGCTGGCAAAAAGTTATGGAATTCAAGTTGATTCGTCCAACTGTTGTTGAATGACACGTAAACAAATTTGACGAAAAGCACGCAAACATGCACGTGAGGCTATATCCCGGCAACGGTTTGTCATATTGAGACCAAACTTGGCGTGTGTTATAACAAGCATGAACTGAGACTACCTGCAGTGTTTCGACACAGCGCCACCTAGTGGTCAGGAGATATGAAAAATGCATATTTTGGCTTATAACTACTGAATGGTTTGGCCAAAAATCACACAACTGGTCTCTTTAGATTCAGTGAGTCATGTTGAGTCAAATGATATCCAATTTTCCTGTGTCGGCCATTTTAGTCGTCGGCCATTTTGAATTATGATTTAAAATGCTGTATTATTTTAACACAGCATCGTATCGTTTCGCAAATAATTACAAAAATATTCGGCTCCATGCCCTGAAGGTACTCAAAAAGTTTGGTGGCAGCGCCACCTTGTGGCCAATAGTTATAATGAAATATCACATAAATGCTAATAACTTTTGAATAAATTAGTCTATTAAAATTAAAATGGTCTCGCTATATTCTGTGGGTCATGCCGAGAGTATTGATACCAATAATGTGAAAATTGGCCTTACTTCCTGTCCGCCATTTTGCTTAATGTTGAAAACCTACTTTTTCGAACTCCTCCTAGACCGTTAGCCCAATTTTCACCAAATTTGACGTGAATCATCTTCAGACCATGCTGGCAAAAAGTTATGGATTTTGTGTCGATATACGTAACGGTTCTCATTTAGCGCATCAACGAATTTGCTGGAAGGGTGCCAAAATGCATTTGAGGCTGTATCTCTGCAACACTTTGACATATTTGCACCAAACTTTGTATGTGTCATCGCCACCTCACACTGACCATACCACATAAATTTGGTAACAGCGCCACCTATTGGTCAAGAGTAATAAACCATTCATTAACCATGAGTAATTACACTTTTTAAAATGCTAATAACTTTTTAATGCATTAGCCTATTTGAAGGAAACTGGGCTCAAAATATTCCCTGGCTTATGCCGATAACATAGATACCAAATATACCACGGTAAGCTGAACTTCCGGTCCGCCATTTTGATTTATGTTGAAAACATACTTTTTCGAACTCCTGATCAACCGTATGTCCGATTTTCACCAAATTCGAATCAAATGATCTTCAGGCTATACTGATTCAAAGTTATGGATTTTGAGTCGATAGACAAAACCGTTTTCGCATACCACATCGACGAATTTGAGGCACAATGAGAAAATGACACTTGAGGCTGTATCCCTGGAATGCTTTGGCATATTGACACCAAACTTTGTGTGTGTCATTGAAAAGTCACACAGAGTACACCAAATTGATTTTATAACAGTGTCACCTATTGGTCAAGCTTGATAAACCAAGTAATCATGCTACTAGAGGTGGTATTGGTGTTTTTTTTTTTTGCCATTTCAAATACAATAATTCCAAAATTGCTGTTATTGCTCATTGATGTATTTGGTGTGATGCTTTATGCGATGCTTAGCTACTACATTTGCCGTTGGAGTGCTTGGCCCCGTTATTGCTGCTTGCAGCTATATTTATTATTATTCTTCTTCTTCCACCCCAAGTCTATGGTAGCCCATAGAACCGATTGCGGGAAAGTTGTATAATTTGGCACACTAATAGAGGACTGTCTGAACATTAACCGTAGCAAATTTGAAGTCTCTAACTCAAACTCTCTAGCGCCACCAATTGTCTAAACTTTCAAAAACTTGATGCTAATAACTCTTGAACCGTAAGCCACAAAATGAAAATTCTTTTTTCCTGTGATTCCTTGGCTCATGCCGAGTCGAATGGACACCGAAATTCAAAAATCGCAAGGCTTAGTTTTTTCGCTATCGTCAATTGTTCATAAAACCTACTTTTTCGAACTCGTCCTAGGCCGTTGCACCGATTGTCACGAAAATTGAATCAGATAATCTTCAGACCATGCTGGCAAAAAGTTATGGAATTCAAGTTGATTTCTCAAACCGTTTCCGAATAGCTCATGAACGAATTCTTCGAGAAGCACGCAAATGTGAACGTGAGGCTATATCTCCGCAACGGTTTGGCCTATTGAGATCAATCTTGGTGGGTCTTATAACAACCATTCCCTGGGACTACCTGCAGTGTTTCGGCGCTGTGCCCCCTAGTGGTCAGGAGATATGAAAAATGCATGTTTTTGCTCATAACTTCTGAACGGTTTTGCCAAAAATCACAAAAGTGGTGTCTTTAGATTCAGTGCATCATTCCGAGTCGAATGATACCGAATTTTCCCAATTCGGCCATTTTGGGCGTCGGCCATTTTGGATTTAGTTGTAAATTGCTGTATCTTAAGAATGAAGTTCCGTATCGTTTCGCAAATAATTACAAAAATGTCCGGCTCCATGCCCTGAATGTACACAAAAAAATTGGGGGCAGCGCCACCTTGTGGTCAATAGTTATAACGATTTTTTCGAAAAATGCTAATAACTTTTGCATACATTAGCCTATTGTAACAAAGCTGATGTTGATAGATTCCTTGGGTCATGCCGAGAACACCGATACCCCATTTGTCAATTTTGGCAAAATTTCCTGTCCGCCATTTTGATTCATGTTGAAAACCTACTTTTTCGAACTCCTCCTAGACCGTTGCTCAGATTTTCACCAAATTTGATTTGGATCATCTTCAGACCATGCTGGCAAAAAGTTATGGAATTTGTGTCGATACACGTAACCGTTTTCAATTAGCGTACCAACGAATTTGCTGGAAAGATGCCAAACTGCATCTGAGGCTGTATCTCTGCAAAGGTTGGAGATATTTACACAAAACTTAATATGTGACATTGTCACATCACATTGACCACGCCACATCATTTTGGTCACAGCGCCACCTATTGGTCAAGAGTAATAAACCAATCAATAACCGCTAATTATTACATTTCCAATAATGCTAATAACTTTTGATTGCATTAGCCTATTATCATGAAACATGTCTCAAAATGTTCCTTGGGACATGCCGACAACATGCATACCAATTATGTCATATTAAGCAAAACTTCCTGTCCGCCATTTTGATTCATGTTGAAAACCTTTTTTTTTAAACTCATCCTCAACCGTTTGTCCGATTTTCACCAAAATTGAATCAGATCATCTTCAGACCGTGCTGACAAAAAGTTATGGATTTCGTGTCAATAGACGAAACCGTTTTTGTACAGCGCTGCTTCAGATGTCAGGCATCTTCACAAAATGAGTATGAGGCTATATCTCTGCAAAGCCCATTAGTGGTCTTCCAGTGACATCTAGTGGTCGTAAATGCAATTTATCATACAACACTGTCTCTTTAACCTTTATAACTGTTATATGTTGTCTTAATTTCATTCCAAAGAAGCATACGCAATTTATGTATAATTTCACAGTCTAGATAATAGTACTGCACTGATTTTAAATAACCTAGATATGGCTGACAGTAAAAGAATAGAACAGAATTACAGACACACACAAACATGAAATGTTTAAACTAGTATATTAATACTCAATAAGCATGCTTAAACCCACACACAGATGCACACATTTTGTTATATATATAGATAATTAAAATAAATGATGGGTGATAAAACCTATTGCAAGTCTTCTGTTTTTATGGGCTTCTATGTCATTTTTCAGGTTTCATTGCAATCATAATCTGGCATAATTATAAACATTAGATATATCTGTATGAATAAATTGGTAAACTTTGACTCAATGTGATCTGAAATGCTTGAACAGTAATATTAAATAATAGTAATATACATTTTTTCTAGATGAATCCCTCAACAAGCCCATAAACTGTAATGTTTTAGTCTTTAGTGAGCTCATTAGTGGTCTTCCGGTGACATCTAGTGGTTATAATTGCAATTTTTTATTCAACACTGGGTTTTGAAGCTTTATAAATATTACAGTGTTCTTTTTTACCTAATCTCTGTTAAATTTTGCATGATTGTTTAGAAAAAATACAGATCTAATGCATGTGTGATTATATTACCCCCTTTTTTTTGCAGTTTAATGCCATTCACAACAGAAATCTTTAGTTTTTTAGGCCATTTTAACTGTTATAGCACCAGCTATTTTCTGATCTTAATGAAACTTTGCATGCTTGGTGGGTCATCTTTCACATGTTATAACCAAGTTTCATAAAGTTTTGAGTTTTTGTTTCAGTTTTATAGGCTTTAGGTTACATGTGGCCACGGCCCTTTCCTAAATGACCTCTTATAGCTAACCAAAGGACAAAATGCAACATATTTTTGAAAATTATTGATCTAGAGAGTCCAGAGAATATTATTGCAGTGGTTTGATCAAGACTGAACAAAAAACCAGGTGACCCAAAACATTCAAATTCGTGGACCAATTTTACGAAAAAGGCTATAACTCGGGAACAAAATGAGACATCTTCACCAAACTCAGAACTCCTATGCATGAACAAAAACTTTAGTCAAATTATTATTTTTTTTCCATATCTGCCACTTGGTGGCGCTACAGGATGAAAAAAAATCAAATGGCTATAACTAAGCAACCGTTGATCCAATCAACTTGAAAATTGATATGGCCCAATGTGGCACAAGTGCTCTATGAGGAATTTCACTTATCTTAAAAAACATGGCCGCCATTGGCCAAACAACTTTAAGCACCTATTTGACAAGGTTAATGGAAGTCGATCGGAACGAAACTCGGTGGGCATGTTCGACTCATTGCCCTAAAGGTCTGTAAGTATTTTGAAAGAAATTGCCCACAACATTGTCACCTCCCACAGAACACAACAAAGCGATTTGATTACAGCGCCACCTATTTTCCAAAAATGATAATGCATCATTTTACTGGAGTTTTACTGGCTGTTTCAATTACACTCTTCCAATAATTGCTTTTCTTACTCGTTGCATTTGGTCTGATGCTCCATGCCATGCTTAGCTCCTCGCTGTGGAACTTTTATTAACGATTTTCAGCCATTTCAATTACAATCATGCAATTATTAATTTCATTATTCATTGTTGCATTTGGTCTGCTTAGCTCCTGATGTTGCCGCTGGAATGCTTGGCCCCGTGATTGCTGCTTGCAGCTATATTTATTATTCTTCTTCTTCCGCCGCAAGTCTATGGCAGCCCATAGAACCGATTGCGGGAAAGTTGTATAATTTGGCACACTGATAGAGGACAGTCCCAACATTAACTATAGCAAATTTGAAGTCTCTATCTTCTACTCTCTAGCGCCACCACTTGTCCAAACTTTCAATGTTTGTATGCTAATAACTTTTGAACCGTAAGCCAGAAAATGGAAATTCTTTTTTCCTCTGAATCCTTGGCTCATGCCAAGTCGAATGAACCCCAAAATTCAAAAATCGCAAGGTTTAGTTTTTTCGCTATTTTCAATTATTCGAAAAACCTACTTTTTCGAACTCGTCCTAGACGGTTAGTCCGATTGCCACGAAAATTGGCTCAGATCATCTTCAGACCATGCTGGCAAAAAGTTATGG
Organism: Carassius gibelio; assembly: GCF_023724105.1. Taxonomy (NCBI): domain Eukaryota; kingdom Metazoa; phylum Chordata; class Actinopteri; order Cypriniformes; family Cyprinidae; genus Carassius; species Carassius gibelio. Next base: position 18,735,557 of record NC_068371.1, read on the forward strand.
AATTCAAGTTGATTCGTCCAACTGTTGTCGAATGACACGTAAACAAATTTGACGAAAAGCACGCAAACATGCACGTGAGGCTATATCCCGGCAACGGTTTGTCATATTGAGACCAAACTTGGCGTGTGTTATAACAAGCATGAACTGAGACTACCTGCAGTGTTTCGACACAGCGCCACCTAGTGGTCAGGAGATATGAAAAATGCATATTTTGGCTTATAACTACTGAATGGTTTGGCCAAAAATCACACAACTGGTCTCTTTAGATTCAGTGAGTCATGTCGAGTCAAATGATATCCAATTTTCCTGTGTCGGCCATTTTAGGCGTCGGCCATTTTGAATTATGATTTAAAATGCTGTATTTTTTGAACGCAGCATCGTATCATTTCGCAAATAATTACAAAAATATTCGGCTCCATGCCCTGAAGGTACTCAAAAAGTTTGGTGGCAGCGCCACCTTGTGGCCAATAGTTATAATGAAATATCACATAAATGCTAATAACTTTTGAATAAATTAGTCTATTAAAATTAAAATGGTCTCGCTATATTCTGTGGGTCATGCCGAGAGTATTGATACCAATAATGTGAAAATTGGCCTTACTTCCTGTCCGCCATTTTGCTTAATGTTGAAAACCTACTTTTTCGAACTCCTCCTAGACCGTTAGCCCAATTTTCACCAAATTTGACGTGCATCATCTTCAGACCATGCTGGCAAAAAGTTATGGATTTTGTGTCGATATACGTAACGGTTCTCATTTAGCGCATCAACGAATTTGCTGGAAGGGTGCCAAAATGCATTTGAGGCTGTATCTCTGCAACACTTTGACATATTTGCACCAAACTTTGTATGTGTCATTGCCACCTCACACTGACCATGCCACATAAATTTGGTAACAGCGCCACCTATTGGTCAAGAGTAATAAACCATTCATTAACCATGAGTAATTACACTTTTTAAAATGCTAATAACTTTTTAATGCATTAGCCTATTTGAAGGAAACTGGGCTCAAAATATTCCCTGGCTTATGCCGATAACATAGATACCAAATATACCACGGTAAGCTGAACTTCCGGTCCGCCATTTTGATTTATGTTGAAAACATACTTTTTCGAACTCCTGATCAACCGTATGTCCGATTTTCACCAAATTCGAATCAAATGATCTTCAGGCTATACTGATTCAAAGTTATGGATTTTGAGTCGATAGACAAAACCGTTTTCGCATACCACATAGACGAATTTGAGGCACAATGAGAAAATGACACTTGAGGCTGTATCCCTGGAATGCTTTGGCATATTGACACCAAACTTTGTGTGTGTCATTGAAAAGACACACAGAGTACACCAAATTGATTTTATAACAGTGTCACCTATTGGTCAAGCTTGATAAACCAAGTAATCATGCTACTAGAGGTGGTATTGGTGTTTTTTTTTTTTTTTTGCCATTTCAAATACAATAATTCCAAAATTGCTGTTATTGCTCATTAATGTATTTGGTGTGATGCTTTATGCAATGCTTAGCTACTACATTTGTCGTTGGAGTGCTTGGCCCCGTAATTGCTGCTTGCAGCTATATTTATTATTCTTCTTCTTCTTCTTCCGCCGCAAGTCTATGGCAGCCCATAGAACCGATTGCGGGAAAGTTGTATAATTTGGCACACTGATAGAGGACAGTCCCAACATTAACTATAGCAAATTTGAAGTCTCTATCTCCTACTCTCTAGCGCCACCACTTGTCCAAACTTTCAATGTTTGTATGCTAATAACTTTTGAACCGTATGCCAGAAAATGGAAATTCTTTTTTCCTCTGAATCCTTGGCTCATGCCAAGTCGAATGAACCCCAAAATTCAAAAATCGCAAGGTTTAGTTTTTTCGCTATTTTCAATTATTCGAAAAACCTACTTTTTCGAACTCGTCCTAGACGGTTAGTCCGATTGCCACGAAAATTGTCTCATATCATCTTCAGACCAGGCCGGCAAAAAGTTATGGAATTCAAGTTGATTCGTCCAACCGTTGTCGAATGACACGTAAACAAATTTGACGAAAAGCACGCAAAAATGCACGTGAGGCTATATCTCGGCAACGGTTTGGCATATTGAGGCCAAACTTGGTGTGTGTTATAACAAGCATGAACTGAGACGACCTGCAGTGTTTCGACACAGCGCCACCTAGTGGTCAGGAGATATGAAAAATGCATATTTTGGCTTATAACTTCTGAATGGTTTGGCCAAAAATCACACAACTGGTCTCTTTAGATTCAGTGAGTCATGTCGAGTCGAATGATATCCAATTTTCCTGTGTCGGCCATTTTAGGCGTCGGCCATTTTGAATTATATTTTAAAATGCTGTATTTTTTGAACGCAGCATCGTATCGTTTCACAAATAATTACAAAAATATTCGGCTCCATGCCCTGAAGGTACTCAAAAAGTTTGGTGGCAGCGCCACCTTGTGGCCAATAGTTATAATGAAATATCACATAAATGCTAATAACTTTTGAATAAATTAGTCTATTAAAATTAAAATGGTCTCGCTATATTCTGTGGGTCATGCCGAGAGTATTGATACCAATAATGTGAAAATTGGCCTTACTTCCTGTCCGCCATTTTGCTTAATGTTGAAAACCTACTTTTTCGAACTCCTCCTAGACCGTTAGCCCAATTTTCACCAAATTTGACGTGCATCATCTTCAGACCATGCTGGCAAAAAGTTATGGATTTTGTGTCGATATACGTAACGGCTCTCATTTAGCGCATCAACGAATTTGCTGGAAGGGTGCCAAAATGCATTTGAGGCTGTATCTCTGCAACACTTTGACATATTTGCACCAAACTTTGTATGTGTCATCGCCACCTCACACTGACCATGCCACATAAATTTGGTAACAGCGCCACCTATTGGTCAAGAGTAATAAACCATTCATTAACCATGAGTAATTACACTTTTTAAAATGCTAATAACTTTTTAATGCATTAGCCTATTTGAAGGAAACTGGGCTCAAAATATTCCCTGGCTTATGCCGATAACATAGATACCAAATATACCACGGTAAGCTGAACTTCCGGTCCGCCATTTTGATTTATGTTGAAAACATACTTTTTCGAACTCCTGATCAACCGTATGTCCGATTTTCACCAAATTCGAATCAAATGATCTTCAGGCTATACTGATTTAAAGTTATGGATTTTGAGTCGATAGACAAAACCGTTTTCGCATACCACATCGACGAATTTGAGGCACAATGAGAAAATGACACTTGAGGCTGTATCCCTGGAATGCTTTGGCATATTGACACCAAACTTTGTGTGTGTCATTGAAAAGACACACAGAGTACACCAAATTGAGTTTATAACAGTGTCACCTATTGGTCAAGCTTGATAAACCAAGTAATCATGCTACTAGAGGTGGTATTGGTGTTTTTTTTTTTTTTGCCATTTCAAATACAATAATTCCAAAATTGCTGTTATTGCTCATTAATGTATTTGGTGTGATGCTTTATGCGATGCTTAGCTACTACATTTGCCGTTGGAGTGCTTGGCCCCGTAATTGCTGCTTGCAGCTATATTTATTATTATTATTCTTCCGACTGGGCGTCTATGGCAGCCCATAGAACCGAATGCGGGAAAGTTGTAATGGTTTGACATTCTGATAGAGGACAGTGCCAACATTAAGTACACCAATTTTGGTGTGTCTAAGTCAATCCCTCTAGCGCCACCAACTGTCCAAAATTTCACTTTAATTTTGTTAATAACTTTTTAACCCTAAGGCCAATCAACGAAATTCTTTTTTCCTCTAATTTCTGAGCTCATGCCGATTCGATTGCACCCTACGAAGTCATTTCCGTCATAGAAATATGACCGCCATTTTGAATTTCTTTAAAAACCTACTTTTTCGAACTCGTCCTAGACGGTTTGTCCGATTCACACGAAAATTGAACCATATCATCCTCAGGCAGTGCTGACCAAAAGTTATGCAAATCAAATTGATTCGTCAAACCGTTTTCGATAAACGCTCTAACAAATTTTATGTAGTGCTTACAAAAACAGTCGTAAGGCTGTATCTCGGCAACGACTTATCCTATTCAGACCAAACTTGGTACATGTCATAACAAGCATGACCTGAGGCAACATGCTGTGATTGGGCGCAGCGCCACCTACTGATCCGGAGATATGAAAAACTGCTATTTTTGCTTATAACTTCTGAACAGTTTGTCCAAAAATCATAACATTGGTCTTGTTAGATTCAGGGCAACATGCCGAGTCGACTGATATCCAATTTGACCATTTCGGCCATTTTGACTGTCGGCCATTTTGAATTTTGTGCTAAAATGCTGTATTTTAAGAACGCATCAGCAGATTGTTACGAAACTTGGTATGGTTCATCAGCACAATGTCCTGAAGGAGCGTGAGAAGTTTCAAAACAGCGCCACCTAGTGGTGATCTTCTTTTTTTAAATGCTTATAACTTTGGGTGTGGTTGACTTATTTTCACGAGACTCATCAAATTGGACTCCTGAAACCTTACCGAGTCCTATGATACCAAACATGCTAGGTTTTGCCTTTCGGTTTGTGTAGCGTTGTGATTTAGCGCTTAAAAAACATTTAGCTATATCTTCGAAACCGCTTGTCTGATCGAGACGAAACCACCGTCAGAAGTTCGGAAACATAGGTCGATAGCTATACACCAATGCCCAAATGCCAAAATATTGATAGTAAGGGGTAGTAATATTCAATCAAAGTCAAGAGTCAGTCATTTTTTACGTGCGTTTTCATATAAATGTCTATAACTCTGAAGTGAATTGAGATATTTTCACCAAAATTGACACACATATGTATGGGCTCACTCTGAGCACACATAAAAAAAATGGTGGGACTGAGCCTCTTGGTGGCGCTATAATAGAACAAAACATGAAATTCTCATTGACTTCAATACAGTTTTGTGAAATAAAATGCTATACTAAACAAATGCATTGGTGTAATATTACGAAACTCAGAATGTGCCAACAACACCATCCCCTGAAGGTATTCAAAATATTTTGAAACAGCGCCACCTAGTGGTCAAAAGTTATAACTCAATTTACGTAAAGGCTAATAACTTTTGAATAAATCTGGCTATTGACATGACGCTGGTCTTTGTAGATTCCTTGGGTCAAGTCGAGAACATAGATACAAAGTTTTCCTTATTTGGCTGAACTTCCTGTCCGCCATTTTGATTAATGTTGAAAACCTACTTTTTCGAACTCCTCCTAGACCGTTTGTCAGATTTTCACCAAATTTGACGTGGCTCATCTTCAGAACATGCTGGCAAAAAGTTATGGATTTCGTGTCGACATACGAAACGGTTTTCATTTAGCGCATCAACAAATCTGCTTGAAGGGTGCCAAAATGCATTTGAGGCTGTATCTCTGCAAAGCTTTGACATATTTGCACCAAACTTTGTATGTGTCATCGACACCTCACACTGACCGTTCCAAACTAATTTGGTAACAGCACCACCTATTGGTTACACGTGATAAGCCAATAAATCCTATTACTAGTTGTTGTGTTGATTGTTTTCAAGCCATTTTGCCTAAAATAATCTTAAAACTGTCTTAATTACTCATTCCTGCCGTTCGTCTGAAGCTTGCTTCTGTAGTGCTTGGCCCCGTTATTGCTGCTTGCAGCTATATTTATTATTAGGGGCCAAGCACCGAAGGTGCGAAGGCACCTATTGTGTTTGTTGGCGTTATTATTATTCTTCCTCTTCTTCTTCCACCCCAAGTCTATGGTAGCCCATAGAACCGATTGCGGGAAAGTTGTATAATTTGGCACACTAATAGAGGACTGTCTGAACATTAACCGTAGCAAATTTGAAGTCTCTAACTCAAACTCTCTAGCGCCACCAATTGTCTAAACTTTCAAAAACTTGATGCTAATAACTCTTGAACCGTAAGCCACAAAATGAAAATTCTTTTTTCCTGTGATTCCTTGGCTCATGCCGAGTCGAATGGACACCGAAATTCAAAAATCGCAAGGTTTAGTTTTTTCGCTATCGTCAATTGTTCGTAAAACCTACTTTTTCGAACTCGTCCTAGGCCGTTGCACCGATTGTCACGAAAATTGAATCAGATAATCTTCAGACCATGCTGGCAAAAAGTTATGGAATTCAAGTTGATTTCTCAAACCGTTTCCGAATAGCTCATGAACGAATTCTTCGAAAAGCACGCAAACGTGAACGTGAGGCTATATCTCCGCAACGGTTTGGCCTATTGAGACCAATCTTGGTGGGTCTTATAACAACCATTCCCTGGGACTACCTGCAGTGTTTCGGTGCTGTGCCCCCTAGTGGTCAGGAGATATGAAAAATGCATGTTTTTGCTCATAACTTCTGAACGGTTTTGCCAAAAATCACAAAAGTGGTGTCTTTAGATTCAGTGCATCATTCCGAGTCGAATGATACCGAATTTTCCCAATTCGGCCATTTTGGGCGTCGGCCATTTTGAATTTAGTTGTAAATTGCTGTATCTTAAGAATGAAGTTCCGTATCGTTTCGCAAATAATTACAAAAATGTCCGGCTCCATGCCCTGAATGTACACAAAAAAATTGGGGGCAGCGCCACCTTGTGGTCAATAGTTATAACGATTTTTCGAAAAATGCTAATAACTTTTGCATACATTAGCCTATTGTAACAAAGCTGATGTTGATAGATTCCTTGGGTCATGCCGAGAACACCGATACCCCATTTGTCAATTTTGGCAAAATTTCCTGTCCGCCATTTTGATTCATGTTGAAAACCTACTTTTTCGAACTCCTCCTAGACCGTTGCTCAGATTTTCACCAAATTTGATTTGGATCATCTTCAGACCATGCTTGCAAAAAGTTATGGAATTTGTGTCGATACACGTAACCGTTTTCAATTAGCGTACCAACCAATTTGCTGGAAAGATGCCAAACTGCATCTGAGGCTGTATCTCTGCAAAGGTTGGAGATATTTACACAAAACTTAATATGTGACATTGTCACATCACATTGACCACGCCACATCATTTTGGTCACAGCGCCACCTATTGGTCAAGAGTAATAAACCAATCAATAACCGCTAATTATTACATTTATAAAAATGCTAATAACTTTTGATTGCATTAGCCTATTATCATGAAACATGTCTCAAAATGTTCCTTGGGACATGCCGACAACATACATACCAATTATGTCATATTAAGCAAAACTTCCTGTCCGCCATTTTGATTCATGTTGAAAACCTTTTTTTTTAAACTCATCCTCAACCGTTTGTCTGATTTTCACCAAAATTGAATCAGATCATCTTCAGACCGTGCTGACAAAAAGTTATGGATTTCGTGTCAATAGACGAAACCGTTTTTGTACAGTGCTGCTTCAGATGTCAGGCATCTTCACAAAATGAGTCTGAGGCTATATCTCTGCAAAGCTTTGTTGTAATTAAGCCAAACTTGTGTGTGCCATTGTCTAACATGGAGAATAGGCTCACAGACACTCACACACAGAAATGAAATGGTTCAACTATTATATGAATAATCAATAAGCATGATTACACACACACACACACAGAGAGAAGTACATGCCCACACATTTTGTTGTATGTAGATATTTGAAATAAATTATAGGTGACACACAACTCACAGAAAGACTTCTTTTCTTACATTTCTATGTCAGGTTTCATTGCATTCATATTCTGACATAATAGTAAACATTTGATATACATGTATGAATAAATTGTTGAACTTTCACTCAATGTGATCTTAAATGCTTGAACAGTAATATTAAATAATAGTAATATATATTTTTCTAGATGAATCAATCATCGAGACAATGAACTGTAATGTTTTAGTCTTTAGTGAGCCCATTAGTGGTCTTCCAGTGACATCTAGTGGTCGTAAATGCAATTTATCATACAACACTGTCTCTTTAACCTTTATAACTGTTATATGTTGTCTTAATTTCATTCCAAAGAAGCATACGCAATTTATGTAAAATTTCACAGTCTAGATAATAGTACTGCACTGATTTTAAATAACCTAGATATGGCTGACAGTAAAAGAATAGAACAGAATTACAGACACACACAAACATGAAATGTTTAAACTACTATATTAATACTCAATAAGCATGCTTAAACCCACACACAGATGCACACATTTTGTTATATATATAGATAATTAAAATAAATGATGGGTGATAAAACCTATTGCAAGTCTTCTATTTTTATGGGCTTCTATGTCATTTTTCAGGTTTCATTGCAATCATAATCTGGAATAAATATAAACAATAGATATATCTGTATGAATAAATTGGTAAACTTTGACTCAATGTGATCTGAAATGCTTGAACAGTAATATTAAATAATAGTAATATACATTTTTTCTAGATGAATCCCTCAACAAGCCCATAAACTGTAATGTTTTAGTCTTTAGTGAGCTCATTAGTGGTCTTCCGGTGACATCTAGTGGTTATAATTGCAATTTTTTATTCAACACTGGGTTTTGAAGCTTTATAAATATTACAGTGTTCTTTTTTACCTAATCTCTGTTAAATTTTGCATGATTGTTTAGAAAAAATACAGATCTAATGCATGTGTGATTATATTACCCCTTTTTTTTGCAGTTTAATGCCATTCACAACAGAAATCTTTTGTTTTTTAGGCCATTTTAACTGTTATAGCACCAGCTATTTTCTGATCTTAATGAAACTTTGCATGCTTGGTGGGTCATCTTTCACATGTTATAACCAAGTTTCATAAAGTTTTGAGTTTTTGTTTCAGTTTTATAGGCTTTAGGTTACATGTGGCCACGGCCCTTTCCTAAATGACCTCTTATAGCTAACCAAAGGACAAAATGCAACATATTTTTGAAAATTATTGATCTAGAGAGTCCAGAGAATATTATTGCAGTGGTTTGATCAAGACTGAACAAAAAACCAGGTGACCCAAAACATTCAAATTCGTGGACCAATTTTACGAAAAAGGCTATAACTCGGGAACAAAATGAGATATCTTCACCAAACTCAGAACTCATATGCATGAACAAAAACTTTAGTCAAATTATTATTTTTTTCCATATCTGCCACTTGGTGGCGCTACAGGATGAAAAAAAATCAAATGGCTATAACTAAGCAACCGTTGATCCAATCAACTTGAAAATTCATATGGCCCAATGTGGCACAAGTGCTCTATGAGGAATTTCACTTATCTTAAAAAACATGGCCGCCATTGGCCAAACAACTTTAAGCACCTATTTGACAAGGTTAATGGAAGTCGATCGGAACGAAACTCGGTGGGCATGTTCGACTCATTGCCCTAAAGGTCTGTAAGTATTTTGAAAGAAATTGCCCACAACATTGTCACCTCCCACAGAACACAACAAAGCAATTTGATTACAGCGCCAACTATTTTCCAAAAATGATAATGCATCATTTTACTGGAGTTTTACTGGCTGTTTCAATTACACTCTTCCAATAATTGCTTTTCTTACTCGTTGCATTTGGTCTGATGCTCCATGCCATGCTTAGCTCCTCGCTGTGGAACTTTTATTAACGATTTTCAGCCATTTCAATTACAATCATGCAATTATTAATTTCATTATTCATTGTTGCATTTGGTCTGATGCTACATATGCTTAGCTCCTGATGTTGCCGCTGGAATGCTTGGCCCCGTGATTGCTGCTTGCAGCTATATTTATTATTCTTCCTCTTCTTCCACCCCAAGTCTATGGTAGCCCATAGAACCGATTGCGGGAAAGTTGTATAATTTGGCACACTAATAGAGGACTGTCTGAACATTAACCGTAGCAAATTTGAAGTCTCTAACTCAAACTCTCTAGCGCCACCAATTGTCTAAACTTTCAAAAAGTTGATGCTAATAACTCTTGAACCGTAAGCCACAAAATGAAAATTCTTTTTTCCTGTGATTCCTTGGCTCATGCCGAGTCGAATGGACACCGAAATTCAAAAATCGCAAGGTTTAGTTTTTTCGCTATCGTCAATTGTTCGTAAAACCTACTTTTTCGAACTCGTCCTAGGCCGTTGCACCGATTGTCACGAAAATTGAATCAGATAATCTTCAGACCATGCTGGCAAAAAGTTATGGAATTCAAGTTGATTTCTCAAACCATTTCCGAATAGCTCATGAACGAATTCTTCGAAAAGCACGCAAACGTGAACGTGAGGCTATATCTCCGCAACGGTTTGGCCTATTGAGACCAATCTTGGTGGGTCTTATAACAACCATTCCCTGGGACTACCTGCAGTGTTTCGGCGCTGTGCCCCCTAGTGGTCAGGAGATATGAAAAATGCATGTTTTTGCTCATAACGTCTGAACGGTTTTGCCAAAAGTGGTGTCTTTAGATTCAGTGCATCATTCCGAGTCGAATGATACCGAATTTTCCCAATTCGGCCATTTTGGGCGTCGGCCATTTTGGATTTAGTTGTAAATTGCTGTATCTTAAGAATGAAGTTCCGTATCATTTCGCAAATAATCCACCCCAAGTCTATGGTAGCCCATAGAACCGATTGCGGGAAAGTTGTATAATTTGGCACACTAATAGAGGACTGTCTGAACATTAACCGTAGCAAATTTGAAGTCTCTAACTCAAACTCTCTAGCGCCACCACTTGTCCAAACTTTCAATGTTTATATGCTAATAACTTTTGAACCTTAAGCCAAAAATGGAAATTCTTTTTTCCCCCTGAATCCTTGGCTCACACCAGGAGCAGTGGGCAGCCATTTATGCTGCGGCGCCCGGGGAGCAGTTGGGGGTTCGATGCCTTGCTCAAGGGCACCTAAGTAGTGGTATTGAAGGTGGAGAGAGAACTGTACATGCACTCCCCCCACCCACAATTCCGTCCGGCCCGAGACTAGAACCCACAACCCTTTGATTGGGAGTCCAACCCTCTAACCATTAGGCCAAGACTTCCCCAACATGCTAATCATGCTAGAAATATACTAGCAACATGTTAGTCATGATAACAATATGCTAGCAACATGCTATTAACATGCTAATCATGCTAGAAACATGCTAGCAACATGCTAGTTGCATGCTAGTCATGCTAGAAACATGCTAGCAACATGCTAGTCATGCTAACCACATGCTAGTAACTTGCTAATCATACTATAAACATGCTAGCAACATGCTAATACATGTTAATCATGCTATAAACATGCTAGAACATGGTAGTGACATGCTAGTCATGCTAACAACATGCTAGTAACTTGTTAATCATGTTAGAAACATGTTAGTCGCATGCATTCTTTCTGTCAAACTAATCTATCATTTTTTCTTTTCAACTAATCTATATCATTCTTTCTAACTAATCTATCTGTCATTCTTTCTAACTAATATATCTTTCTTTCTTTCAACTAATCTATCAATCTAACTTTAAACTATAAACTTCTAACTTCTTTAAACTTCTTCAAACTTTCTGGTCAGGCTTTCTCAAGCCAACTTAAAGTTTGTCTCAACAAACTTTTTTCTAGTTAGCCTTATCATTCTACCTTAAGCAAAACTATGTAACGTTAGCCTAGTGTCGAACATAAACCCACTTAAAAAAGCATGTGGACACGTAGCAACTTAGTTTTGTGTCAGAACTTTTACACTTTCATTCATAAATTCACCCCGTCTGTGTTTGCGAAATGATTGAACTATCGATATGGACTAGATTGAAATATCGATATGGACTAGTGTATATGAATATTAAAGTTAAAAGAGACTACAATTGTGCTACGTGTCTCTTGGAATGAGTGCTCAATATGTGCATTTTGCCATTCAGATACACACGATGCTCGCAGTGTTTTCCCCCACGCCAGCCACGCCCCCAGCTATGACTAGATGTTGACTGTATACTCTTAATCGCTATTGATTTATAGATTAATAGAAAGCGATAAATTAAACACATAATCCTATAAAACCAATTGAAATTCATCCAATGTAAAAACAGCGTTAATGATGTAAATAATATTATTTTAAATTACTTTCGAAAGTACCTCCAAAACAGCTTACTGACGTAATCACCACTGCACGTTTAGGTCTTAGTTTATCAATAATCAAAAACAGATTACAATTATTTTTGAGAATACAAACGTCTCTTAACACGGTTAGTCGCACTTGATATTCTTAAGTTAAAGTCATTTAAAGTCAGCTGTATTTGTTAACATTAGTGAACTAACAAGAACAAACAATGTACATTAACTAACCAAGTTTAAGAAAAACTGTATCAAATGTATTGCTCATAGTTAACGTTAGTTAATACGTCAGTCAACAAATGAAACTTTATTGTAAAGTGTTACACTAGAAAACTAGGTTTTGCCTGATAAAGAAAAATGTAAAAACTAATAAATGTAAAAATTAGTCGGAAGAATTTAGTAACCTTGTTTTAAGTGACATTAACCAATTAAGCAAACAGACACCGCTTTATCCACTAAAACATTTATTTAGCTTTCAGTTTCAGTCACCAATTCAAGTAAAAAGATAGATAGATAGATAGATAGATAGATAGATAGATGGATAGATAGATAGATAGATAGATAGATAGATAGATAAACCACTCATTCATTCATTAATTCTGCAGTAGCAGTCCATAGAACAGAATCCAGGAAACTCTTTGTCTGAATAGAAAGCTGTGAAGATGCCCTTCTTTCCAAGACCACAGTATCTACAGCATCACACATCTGCTGAGCTCCAGCTCCACTCTGTGTGTCTTCCTCACATCTGGACTGACAGACTTCCAGTCAACCATACCTACACAAGAGAAAAACAAATGTTGAGAGATTCAAACAAGAAATAACCAATAAGTAGAATAAAATCCAATAAAAAAAGAAGCACAAGTGTCTGAGAGTGCAAGTCTGTAGCCAGACCCTTCTCCATTATATTATAATACAACTGTACTACTGACTCTTCACTGAGTACCAAAAGTACATATGCTTCCTGTGCATGGTTTCTAAAAGAATGGAATCACAAAAAAAGTTGACTGACACTCACCTATATCACAGGTTATACTAATATTTACATTTACATTTATTCATTTAGCAGATAAATCAAATGTAGAGATAAAACAATGGTTTAAAAACAATTTAACTTACACAGTCATTTCTTTCTATAGGCAGAATGGTAGAAACAAACTCTCAATTTTTTTTTTTTTTTTTTGTCTAATCGTCTTCAGATTGTGAATTTATCATAGTACAGTTGTAATAGCAGAGGTGGTAATAATTATTATACTTACAGGATGTATTCTGCACTCTATTGTACAAAAAGGACGCAGATATAAACTATCATCTCTGAAGGATTCGCCGTCAGTGCGGTCATCGTTTTGTCTCACTGTACATATGTCTGTCAACAAAAATAAACGAATTACTAAAGCTGCAAAATATAACGCAAAGGAAAAAATATGATCGTATTGTTACAAACTTATCTTAAAATACATATTTGTGGTATATAAAGTATTGATAAACATATAAACAATGAATAATTACCTCACGTCTTGTCACCCCCTTACGAAAATTAACCATGGTTTTACCACAAATAAAACCAAAAAACCATGGTTACTGTAGTTAAACCATGGTAACCACAAATTAACCATGGTTTTGCTATATTAACCATAGTTTAACCATGGTATTTGTAGTAAATCTGTGGTTTTACAAATGGCAGCCAATATGCCAAAAAACCATGGGTTACTACAGTTTTACTATAATAAAACCATGGTTATTTTTCGTAAGGGCCGCCTACTTGTCTAAGGAAATTACGTAAATGTATATCTACTGCTGATTGGCCAGCACAGTAAAACTCCTTTCACCAATGAGAAACCTTTAGCCACGCCCCTACCTTTTGGCACGCCCCTACCTTTCGGCGCGCCCATTGCTCCAGGCTGCAGGTACCCCTGTCTCAAAAGATTTGAAATCTATAACGACTTGTTTCAGCGATTCAGAGTCGACTTCATACTTTAGAAGCCAATAACTTTATAAATCGTGTACTTTTTGGTTTAATTACTTTGCACATTGTTTACACTGATGGACAGCTACATCATACACTGTAATACAGGTAATTTTTTATTTCCCATCTGTGTGGCTCTTTAATTAGGTAAGCAATACACAAATTGAAAGGGGAAATAAGCATAACAATAAATATAAAAATATAGCCCTAATTAATATAATATTATTATCAATTATTATATACGGTTAGCCTATAGGACTGAATTAATGATGCATTTATATAATCGTGGGGGGAGGGTCTCTTCTCAATCACCAGCAGTGTACAACAGGATAAAAAATATTTAATCAATCTCTGATAATCTCAGGTTGCTATTGTCACGGTAGGAAATCCATTGTTTCCTCCGTGTCATGTTTTGTGTTTGTATTTGTACTCACGTAGTCTCCATGTGCTCGTTTGGTTGATTGTTGTCACCTGTGTGTTGATTGTCTCGCTCCAGCTGATCCTCATCTCCACTCAGCTACAAATACTCACTCATCTCTCTGTCTGTTGTCAGATCTTCATTCATGTTACAGCTACATAAGTTGGATTACTGTCTCCCGTGTTCGTGTTCTGGATTGTGTTCGTGTTGTCGTCTTCGTGTGAGTGTTCCGGTCTGTTTCTGGTTTCATCCATTGACCGTCTTCACATTCACCACCGACTTCACCATCCAGCACTTCTCACGCCACCGTAGACCTTCTATCACCATTGCCTACATTCTGGACTCAGTTTTCTTTTTACTCATTGTTGTGTTTTTCTACCATCTTCAATATACCATTTCTGATTGCCTGCATTTGCTTCCTCCTCTTTTACGTGTCGTCACAGTAAGATCTGACCATCATGGAAGCAGCAGGCGATCGCTCCCCATCTCAACTGGAGGAATTTCTGCAGAGAGCCGTTGGTCGTATGGATCGCCAAGACAAGGCGATAGATGAGATGGGTCGAGCTTTCCAAGCAATGGTGACGAAGGTGTCCGAGCTCGCTCTCCAGGCTCAACAACAACAACAACCGCCACCCGCTGCGCCTCCCACGCCACCCACACCGCCGATTGTCTCCGGGGGGATTTCCCAGTCCGAACCACGCCTCCCCATTCCTGAGAAATATGCGGGTGAGCCAAGGTTATGTCGATCATTTCTGTCACATTGTTCTCTGCACTTCGCCCTGCAGCCCCGCACGTTTACCACCGAGGAGATGAAGGTGGCATTCGTCTTGTCACTACTGACGGGGAGGGCTGCCCTCTGGGGGACGGCGGTGTGGGAGAACCAAGACAGCTGCTGTGCCTCGTTCCACGCCCTTTCGGAGGAGATGAGACGGGTCTTCGACCGCTCCGTCGCCGGGAGGGAGGCAGCTAGACTTCTCACGGACCTACGTCCGGAAGACAGGTCCGTATCTGACTATTCTATCGACTATTCTCAGAGGTTGCGGTCAGCCCACCTGGAGATCTTCAACCCATGCAGGTGGGGCGAGCTCGGCTCTCCCGGGAGGAGAGGATCAGGCGGAGATCCCTGGGACTGTGTTTATACTGTGGCAGCCAAGAACATCACATCCAGCGCTGTCTGGTAAAAGACCAAGCCCGATAGTAAAACTGAGGCTACTATCGGGTGGGATCTCTGCCAGGAAGACCTCATCTACATCGACACTCCTTCCGGTGAGTCTACGGTGGTCCACCCACGCACTCGATCATCACGCTTTGTTGGATTCTGGGGCCAAGGGTAGTTTCATGGACTTCAAGTTTGCTAGTAAGCTCAACATTCCTCTCACCTCCCTCAAACACCCCATTGCACCTTTTGCACTCAACGGACACAGACTGCCAGTCATCACTTAGACCACTTTACCTGTTTCTCTCATCACATCTGGTAACCATACGGAGGAGATTTCATTTTTCATCACGGACTCACCTCTATCTCCCATTGTTCTCGGTCACACCTGGCTCCATAAACACAACCCCAGGATCGATTGGCGTCTCGGATCTGTGGTTAGCTGGAGCGAGGAGTGTCATTTGTCTTGTCTTTTGTCTGCTGGTGTTAATGTTTCTGAGTCTGTGTTTCAGGGGGAAGCAGTGGATTTGGCTAACGTGCCCGCGGAGTACCACGACCTGAAGGAGGTGTTCAGTAAGTCTCGGGCTGATTCTCTTCCTCCTCATCGTCCCTATGACTGTGCGATAGAGTTATTGCCAGGTACTTCTCCGCCTAAGGGCAAGTTATATTCTTTGTCTTTTCCAGAGACGGCGGCCATGGAGAAATATATATCCAGTTCTCTAGCAACGGGGTTCATCCGCCCTTCTTCTTCTCCAGCTGGGGCGGGGTTCTTTTTTGTGGGAAAGAAAGACGGATCCTTGCGACCTTGCATTGACTACCGAGGGTTGAACAACATAACGGTAAAGAATACCTATCCTTTGCCGCTTATGTCTTCAGCTTTTGAGAGGTTGCAGGGAGCGTCCGTTTTCACTAAATTGGACTTACGTAATGCTTATCATTTGGTCCGCATCAGGGAGGGGGATGAGTGGAAGACTGCCTTTAACACCCCTAGAGGCCATTTTGAGTACTGCGTGATGCCTTTCGGGCTAACGAACTCGCCGGCAGTCTCCCAAGCACTCGTTAATGACGTGTTGCGAGACATGGTCGATCTGTTCATATATGTTTACCTGGATGACATATTGATTTTTTCTTAGTCTCTCCAGGAACACGTGCAACACGTACGACGAGTGCTTCTGCGGTTGCTAGAGAATGGATTGTTTGTCAAGGCGGAGAAATGCGTTTTTATGCACAGTCTGTTTCTTTTCTAGGACACATCATTTCGACTGAGGGTGTTCGCATGGATCCTGAGAAGGTTAAGGCTGTGGTAGATTGGCCATCCCCAGAGTCTCGCAAGGCCCTGCAGAGATTTCTGGGGTTCGCCAATTTTTACCGGCGTTTCATTCGCAATTTCAGCCAACTAGCCGCACCTCTGACCGCTTTGACCTCCCCTAGATTGATGTTCAGGTGGTCAGACGCAGCCGAGGCTGCGTTTGCCAAACTGAAAAGCTGCTTTGTTTCAGCTCCCATTCTCGTCACCCCTGATCGCTCACGTCAATTCATAGTGGAGGTCGACGCGTCAGAGGTGGGGGTAGGAGCAGTGTTGTCCCAGCGCGCATCCTCAGACGGAAAGGTGCATCCTTGCGCGTATTATTCTTACCATTTATCTCCTGTGGAGGTTAATTATGACATTGGCAATCGAGAGTTGTTGGCAGTCAAACTTGCACTGGAAGAATGGCGTCACTGGCTTGAAGGGTCGGGTGTACCTTTCATTGTATGGACGGACCATAAGAATCTCGAATACATTAGAACCGCCAAAAGACTTAACTCCAGGCAGGCTCGGTGGGCATTGTTTTTCGGTCGTTTCGATTTTACACTTTCTTACCGGCCGGGTTCCAAAAACATCAAACCCGATGCTTTATCCCGTCTTTTTGAGCGTTCCGATCGTACTGCTACTCCCGAGCCCATTTTACCGGGGATCATCATTATCTCCGCACTCAGATGGGAGGTCGAATCGAAGGTTTTGACTGCCTTAGAAGGGGTAACGCCCCCGGCTCGTTGCCCACCGAACCGATTGTTTGTGCCGGAGGGGTTACGGTCAGACGTTCTCCAGTGGGGTCATTGTTCCAGTGTTGCTTGTCACCCAGGGGTTAGTAGAACTAGGTTTCTAGTCAAGCAACGATTTTGGTGGCCTGGTATGGCTCGTGACGTCCACGACTTCGTCTTGGCTTGTTCGGTTTGCGCTATTGGTAAGACTTCCAATCGACCTCCAGATGGGTTACTCTTACCGCTGTCTGTCCCTTCGAGACCCTGGTCCCACATTTCGCTACATTTCATTACCGCCCTCTAAGGGCAATACGGTGATTTTAACCGTAGTGGACCGGTTCTCGAAGGCGACTCATTTCATTCCCTTGCCCAAATTACCATCAGCCAAGGAAACAGCGGTAGCTGTCATTGACCACGTCTTCTGTATACATGGCCTTCCGACAGACGTGGTTTCTGACAGGGGTCCCCAATTTGTGTCCAAATTTTGGCGAGAATTCTGTAAATTGTTAGGAGCGACTGTTAGTCTTTCTTCCGGGTTCCATCCCCAGAGCAATGGTCAAACCGAGCGAGCCAATCAGGATGTCGAAAGGGTTTTGCGATGTTTGGCTTCCAAGAATCCTTCGTCCTGGTGTCAGCAACTCTCAATTGTGGAGTACGCACACAATTCTTTGCCAGTGTCATCTACGGGCATGTCTCCTTTTAAGTGTAGTTTAGGGTACCAACCACCTAATTTTGTCAGTACGGAATCCGAGGTTTCGGTCCCCTCCGCACACGCACTAGTCCAGAGGTGTCACCGCACCTGGACCAGAGCTCGCAGAGCTCTGCTCTAGGCTAGGTCGCGCACCAAGGCTAAGGCCGATCGCCACCGGTCGAAGCCTCCCCGTTACGTCGTTGGTCAAAGAGTGTGGCTTTCAACCCAGAATATTCCGATGCGTTCCGTTTCGAACAAGCTTGCTCCCAAATTTATTGGCCCGTTTTCTGTTACCAAAATCATTAATCCGGTAACAGTGCGTCTTAGCCTTCCTCCGGTCTCTACCTCTACAGGTAAAGCAGGCTGGGAACGTCAGGTGACGTCCTAGGGGAGGGGGTACTGTCACGGTAGGAAATCCATTGTTTCCTCCGTGTCATGTTTTGTGTTTGTATTTGTACTCACGCAGTCTCCATGTGCTCGTTTGGTTGATTGTTGTCACCTGTGTGTTGATTGTCTCGCTCCAGCTGATCCTCATCTCCACTCAGCTACAAATACTCATCTCTCTGTCTGTTGTCAGATCCTCATTCATGTTACAGCTACACAAGTTGGATTACCGTCTCCCGTGTTCGTGTTCTGGATTGTGTTCGTGTTGTCGTCTTCGTGTGAGTGTTCCGGTCTGTTTCTGGTTTCATCCATTGACCGTCTTCACATTCACCACCAACTTCACCATCCAGCACTTCTCACGCCACCGTAGACCTTCTATCACCATTGCCTACATTCTGGACTCAGTTTTCTTTTTACTCATTGTTGTGTTTTTCTACCATCTTCAATATACCATTTCTGATTGCCTGCATTTGCTTCCTCCTCTTTTACGTGTCGTCACAGCTATGGTCTCGCGGTTTTGTTTATTCATTAAACTCCTGGCTAAGACAAAACTAAACCAAAAAGACTCTAGCTTAATTTTTTTTATCTTACAATGACAATGAGTCGTAGACCTTTTTAATGATGTAGTTATAGTTTATGAATTGAATTGCATTATTTTACATTAAAACTAGCATTAACTCTGAACTAATGTTAACAAAGAACGCTTCTGTGTGCTGGCATCCTCCCACAGGATAAGAGATTTATAAACAAACACTGTTAACCCTCTGGGGTTCTTCATTTAGGAGTCACACTCAGGACCTTCGGCTCAAAAATGACCCGGAAGGCGGGATTCAGGTATACTTTTTTTCAGTAAAATCAATCAAATGTATTTTTGTTCAATAATATTTTTTCTTTCGTTTTTGGTGTTTTGATAGAATTCTATGATAATAATGATTTTTTTATGCAATAATTATGATCATTTTTTCCCCATTGAACATAATAGAAAATGTATATATATATATGTAATTTTTTTTTTATTTATTTTTTATTAATGCTGTATTTTATTTTAAAGTACAGCCAAGGCCTATAGAAAACAATTTTTGACATTTTTGATTGGTGCCATCTGGTGGACAAATTAAGCATTTTTATCATGCAATAGCACATTTTTACCACTATAGAGAATGTACAGCTCTCTGTAGAAAGGCTTGTGAATTCTAGTGATTTTTGCACATATTTGCCTATTTATTTCAGGTTGTGGATTTTAATATATAATCACAGATTCTCAAAGACTTTTTTTTTTTTTGTTTGGTTGGTTTAAATGGTAATTTCAAGTGCCAGTTTTACATTATAATACAGTCAAACCTGAACATTGCACTAGAAAGAGAACAAATGGAAAGCATTTTGTTACCCATTGTTTTAATTCTAACTTAATTAGAATTAATGGAAGAATTCCATCCTTTGACCTTACTCTGTTTGTGCGCGTGTGCGTGCGTGATTGCGCACGTGCTTGTGTGTGTGTGTGTGTGTGTTTGTGTGTGTGTGTGTTCAAGAGAGAGAGACATGGTGTGTGACTTTTGCATTTTGGATCCAATGTCTCCCCTTTATTTGATTCATTGATTTTATTTCACATATTCTCACATTTCTCTGTTACAGTTTCACAAGTCTCATATTTCCCTATGTGTGTGAGTGTGTCTATTTTGCAACCTTATTTCTTACATTGATGAATAATTGCTTTTATTTCACACATTTCCCAAAATTAGCTTTTGCACTGATACACTTTAATTTGTGTGTGTGTGCGTTTTTTGTGTGTGTGTGCGTGTGTGTGAACTTTTTTGTCTGTTTTGCACTCTTGATGTTTTAGAGATTCACCCCTTCACTGTTGTGTGCTTTTTTTCTGCATCTTGGCTGATTTGGAGATTGTACACACAAAAAAACTCAGTATTTTCATATTTTTGCCAATTTCCCATTCATTTCCTATGGGGGTCATTTTTGACCCGAAGACCCTGAGTGTGACTATTTTTTTTACGATCACTTAGACTTTTCAAATCCTGTCCCCAAGTACCAACGTTCAAAAATGCTGTCACTGATTTGGGGAAAAACAAAACAAACAAAATTACTTATTTTCAATATAAAAGTAAATGTGGCTGGATTTTTTTTTTTTTTTTTACTTTTTATCACAGTCTTGAGCATTTCAAAGATTAGTAACAACATTGGCTTTGATGCATTTTTAG
The DNA here is from genome assembly GCF_023724105.1 of Carassius gibelio. Classification (NCBI taxonomy): domain Eukaryota; kingdom Metazoa; phylum Chordata; class Actinopteri; order Cypriniformes; family Cyprinidae; genus Carassius; species Carassius gibelio. Next base: position 18,756,369 of record NC_068371.1, read on the forward strand.
TTTTTGTGCAGCATTAGATTTAATTTTTTTTTAATTGTTTTTGCCCCATTGACTTCCATTATAATGAAATTTTTTGATTGCAAAGACGTTACAGCATATAATCATGGATTGTTGTTTGTTTGTGGTTTTCCCTGTTGAGAAGAGTTAAAATATTTTATTTTTTACAGTTGATCACTAGGTGGGACCATTAACCTTTTAGATAGGCCTGTGCAAAAAAAGCTTTGTTTCTGACTTGTATATGAAGCTATATGGAGAATAACAGCAAATTATAGTGTGTGTGTGTGTGTGTGTGTGTGTGTGAGAGAGAGAGAGAGAGAGAGAGAGAGAGAGAGAGAGAGAGTGTGTGAGAGAGACCTTTGAGCACTTACTTTGATGTATTTGAGAAAATCAAAATGTACACCTCAGCTCTCAGAACTACATGGAGCAAACAAAAGTCTATTTATGCACCTGCTGCCTTTTCATGGTGGTGATAAGTATAGATTAAACAAAAGAACAAAAGCAAAGTACGTGGATTCAAACACTTGCATGCCATCCAGCTGGTCATTTGATGGTGAGAAGATTCAATTCAATTCAAGTTTATTTGTATAGTGCTTTTTACGATACAAATCGTTACAAAACAACTTTACAGAAAATTATGTTTCTACAATATTTAGTAGTAGCTGATGGTGGTGACTGTCAGTTTGTGCACTTTTGACAGGATTTTTAGAAAAAAATTATACAAGACGTAGTCAGCTAGATGATGAACATTATTAATAGTATTAATTAATAATTATTATATGATGCAGTCACACTTGTAGCAATATTTGTTAGTTCTGTTTGTTGATTCAGGGTTAGCATCATCTGAGGTCCTCTGAGGGTCAGCATCATCTCTTCTCAGGTGTTCTGGATCCAGAATGGAGCTTGTGTAAATCCTAGTTACCATGGGATGTAAATCCCGTGGCAAAACATAGAAACAAAATAGAGACATCATTAGCATAGCTGCTGATCCAACAAAGTAAAATTAGTTTAACACAAGCTAATGAATAAAAATGCACATTTGATCAGATGCAACTACACGCCAAATTTAAGAGATACATTATTCGAATGCTTAGCGAAAGAGATGCGTTTTTAATCTAGATTTAAACAGAGAGAGTGTGTCTGAACCCCGAACATTATCAGGAAGGCTATTCCAGAGTTTGGGAGCCAAATGTGAGAAAGCTCTACCTCCTTTAGTGGACTTTGCTATCCTAGGAACTACCAAAAGTCCAGCGTTTTGTGACCTTAGGGTGCGTGATGGGTTGTAGCGTGGTAGAAGGCTAGTTAGGTATGCAGGAGCTAAACCATTTAGGGCCTTATAGGTAAGTAATGATAATTCGTAACTGATATGGAACTTAATAGGTAGCCAGTGCAGAGACTGTAAAATTGGGATAATATGATCATACAGGTCCTTCTCAAAAAATTAGCATATTGTGATAAAAGTTCATTATTTTCCATAATTTAATGATAAAATTTAAACTTTCATATATTTTAGATTCATTGCACACCAACTGAAATATTTCAGGTCTTTTTTTGTTTTAATACTGATGATTTTGGCATACAGCTCATGAAAACCCAAAATTCCTATCTCAAAAAATTAGCATATCATGAAAAGGTTCTCTAAACGAGCTATTAACCTAATAATCTGAATCAACTAATTAACTCTAAACACCTGCAAAAGATTCCTGAGGCTTTTAAAAACTCCCAGCCTGGTTCATTACTCAAAACCGCAATCATGGGTAAAACTGCCGACCCTTACTGCTGTCCAGAAGGCCATCATTGACACCCTCAAGTGAGAGGGTAAGACACAAAAAGAAATTTCTGAACGAATAGGCTGTTCCCAGAGTGCTGTATCAAGGCACCTCAGTGGGAAGGAAAAAGTGTGGCAAAAAACGCTGCACAATGAGAAGAGGTGACCGGAACCTGAGGAAGATTGTGGAGAAGGACCGATTCCAGACCTTGGGGGACCAGCGGAAGCAGTGGACTGAGTCTGGAGTAGAAACATCCAGAGCCACCGTGCACAGGCGTGTGCAGGAAATGGGCTACAGAGAAGCAGCTCTGGACCTGTATTTTCTTGACCTGGTAAGGACTCTAGCTGCTGCATTTTGGACTACCTGTAGCTTATTTATTGACGAAGCAGGACAACCACCTAGAAGTGCATTACAATAGTCCAGTCTAGAGGTCATGAATGCATGAACTAGCTTTTCTGCATCAGAAACAGATAACATGTTTCGTAGCTTGGCAATGTTTCTAAGATGGAAGAATGCAGTTTTTGTAACATTGGAAATATGATTTTCAAAAGACAAATTGCTGTCTAATATAACACCCAGATTTCTGACTGTAGAGGAAGTAACAGTGCATCCGTCTAGTTGCAGATTGTAATCTACAAGATTCTGTGTAATGTTTTTTGGTCCAATAATTAATATCACTGTCTTGTCCGAATTTAATTGGAGAAAATTATTTGTCATCCAATCGTTTACATTTTTAACACACTCGGTTAGCTTAGATAATTGAGAAGTTTCATCTGGTCTCGTTGAGATATATAGCTGAGTATCATCAGCATAAGAGTGGAAGCTAATTCCATATTTTCTAATAATATTACCAAGGGGCAACATGTATATTGAAAATAGAAGGGGACCTAGGACGGATCTTATTTTACTGATGATAAATGAGATGACACCCCATTTTAGTTAACAAAATGGTAGCGATCGGACAGGTAGGATCTAAACCATCTTAGAGCCTGCCTTTGAATACCTGTATAGGTTTGTAATCTATCTATGAGTATGTCATGATCTATGGTGTCGAACGTAGCACTAAGATCAAGTAAGACTGGAAATGAGATGCAGCCTTGATCTGATGCAAGGAGCAGGTCATTTGTAATTTTAACAAGTGCAGTTTCTGTGCTATGGTGGGGCCTGAAACCTGACTGAAATTATTCATACACATAATTTTTATGCAGGAAGGATAACTACTTTTTCTAAAATTTTTGACATAAATGGAAGATTTGAAATAGGCCTATAAATTGCCAGTACACTAGGATCTAGTTTTGGTTTCTTAATAAGAGGCTTGATAACCGCCAGCTTGAATGGTTTTGGGATGTGACCTAAAGATAACAACGGGTTAATGATATTGAGAAGCGGTTCTTCGGCTACAGGTAACAACTCTTTCAGTAATTTAATGGGTACAGCATCTAATAAACATGTTGTTGGTTTAGATATAGTGATAAGTTTATTTAGCTCTTCCTGTCCTATAGTTGTAAAGCACTGCAGTTTATCTTTGGGTGCGATGGATGAAACTGAAATGTTAGACGCTGTAGAATCTACATTCGCTATTGTATTTCTAATGTTATCTATTTTATCAGTGAAGAAATTCATAAAGTCATTACTATTTAACGTTGGTGGAATATTTGAATCATGTGGCGTCTGGTAATTTGTTAATTTAGCCACTGTGCTAAATAAAAACCTTGGATTGTTTTGGTCATTTTCTATGAGTTTGTGTTTATGCTCTGCCCTAGCAGTTTTTAGAGCCTGTATATAGCTGGACATATTGTTCCAAGTTAGTTTTTCTCCATTTGCGTTCAAGACTACGAGTTTCTTTCTTGAGAGAGTGAGTATTACTGTTATACCATGGCACAGTACGTTTTTCTCTAACCTTTTTCAATTTGATGGGGGCAACAGTTTCTAATGTATTAGAGAAAATAGTGCCCATGTTGTCAGTCATTTCGTCTAATTCATGTGTATTTTGCGGTACAAATAGCAGTTGAGATAGATCAGGCAGGTTATTTGCAAATCTTTCTTTGGTGGCTGGAACAATAGTTCTGCCCAGATGGTAACGCTGAAACATATAGTTAATATCAGTTATATGCAGCATGCACGATACAAGGGAATGGTCTGTAATATCATCACTTTAAGGTAATCTTGTAACAGTTCTGAAAAGCTGTTTCATGTCATATGCTGTAATGCTTCTCCCCACCTCAAGGGGGATCTAGGGAAGTTTCTGAAGGGAAGGCTATCCTTTTAAGAGAGACGAGTAAAACTGTTTGGTAGAGGTACTGGCATGTCTTTAAGTGTTTGCTCAACATGGTAATGCAGACCCTATTATGAGGAACATTTTTTGGTTCTACAGCTCAGTGTACGTTATGTATGTATTTTGTAATTCTATGTTTGTTTTCTGTGTTCAATTGCGTATTTTGATTTTTGTTTTGCATATTTGTTCAGAGGGTTTTCTTTAGGCCTCCTTTGATGAACAAGGACACTGCATCTGGACTATATGATCTATATACTACACCTTTGCTTATTTGGACTGACGTTTGGTTATGGTTTGGGACACTGTATGTTGAACTTTTGTGGATTTCCAATTGAACTGTCGGAATGTGGTGAGATCCTTATTACTTACTTGACTATGTGGGATTTGTGAGAAATGGACTTTATTTATGATTGAACTCAACATGTGGTTGGGCTTAAATGCTCTAACAAGATGTTTCTTTTCTTTGAATGTTTTGTTGATATTATTGCTGTTATGGGTGATTGCTCTTTAACCCTTTAAATATATTCTTCTCTACTCTTGGATGAATGGATCCCCTTCCTTTTATATATGTGACAAAATAAGAGTGTTACAATATCTATAGCAGTAAGATCGATTCCATGAGATATAATTAAATCTAGTGTATGATTAAAACAATGAGTGGGCCCGGTGACATTTTGCTTGACTCCAAAAGAGTTTATTAGGTCAGTAAACGCAAGTCCTAATGTATCATTTGTATTATCAACGTGAATATTAAAATCTCCCATGATTAGCACCTTATCAACTGTAACTAGAAGGTCTGAGAGGAAATCTGCAAATTCTTTTAGGAATTCTGTATACGGCCCTGGTGGTCTATACACAGTAGCCAGAGCAAGAGATACATTAGATTTCTTTTGCATGTCTGACAGTGTAATATTTAGCAGAAGTATTTCAAAAGAGTTAAACCTGTATCCTGTTTTCTGGGTAACATTGAGAATATCACTATATATTGTTGCAACACCTCCGCCACAACCATTCTGACGTGGCTCATGCTTATAACAGTAGTTTGGTGGAGTAGACTCATTTAGACCAAAATAATCATTTGGTTTTAGCCAGGTTTCAGTCAAGCAGAGTGCATCAAAACTATTATCTGTTGTAATGGTTTAGTTTAATAATAAGGAAAGTTTGGTTTGTTTATATGTTGACCTTTAAGCGCCCTCTTGTGGCGAGGACTGTGTATGGTAACCTTCATATGACTTGTTGCATTGAGTTCATTGTGAAGTGTCATGGCTGAAGTGCGGCTCGTACGGTGAGGTCGTGGCCCACATAAGGCTGTAAGTCGCTATTATTTATTATATAAATATGATGTTTAGTAGGTTTAAGATGTTTAAAAGTTAATTCATTAATCTAGAGATGCAAATGTTGCTAAAAACGAAATGTGAAGTGACGTGCAAAGCGAGAGTATTAACAGTTAGTCAGTCCTGTATGCTAGCGATCTTTTGTTATGGTTAATAGGCTTATGTGAATTCCGTGATTACAAGAAATTACCTAAAACAAGGAATATAATTAACAAATGCACGAAAATGTAACGTTTAATGTTTTGATTTAATGTTTAATTTGAATGCTTTAGTTAGTCAGTAAATACTGTTCAGTCAACTGCATTTTGAATATGTACAATTCTGATTGCTGTATTTCCTATGTCTGTTTACAGTTTTACAATATTAAAGTTAAACGAGAAAACATTCATGAAACCTAATGGAGGATTAAAAGCCATAAATCAATATCTCGCCTGTTCACTGTCTGTCTAGCTGGATAGAGAAGTGACACGTCTAGTGAGGACAGAACAGTAAAAAGCCTTATAAACAGCAGACAATGCCTTTCAAAAGCCCTTAACTTCAGTCATCAAGTCATCATATGGCAGCCATTGGACCCGCAACCCCAACAACAGCCAGGTGGTAACATGCTGAAAGTACAAGAAGAGGTGCTGGAAACGAGACCCAGGTGCTCTGCTTCTTCAACTCGGTCAACCAGGTCATCTGCAAGCGTAGCAGCTCTCAAAGCGCGAGCTAAAGCTGAGGCTGTTCAAGCGCAGTTGGTCTATGCAGAAGAGGAAGCTGAAGTAATGAAACAACAAGCTCAAATGCAGGCTCAGCTACATATCTTAAAGATAAAGAAAGAAGCAGCAGCTGCTGCAGCAGAAGCAGAGATACTAGAAGCAGCCGCACAGTTTGAAGAACAACAGTCTTACAGTAAAGAACATCTGTGTGACAACCCTGTGGACTCCAAGGAAAAGGTTCAAAATTTCATTGACAGTCAAGCATTCTTGGAAAACAACCAAGTGTTGTCACAGCCTCAAATCTCAATCTCAAACCCCTTCTACCAACATAACACAGGTGCAGAACCATCACCAACCCTCTACAATACTCCTGTAACCAAGCAAGAAACCCCGCAGCACCGACAACAACGGCTTTCCATATACACGTCAACACCACATCCTAACATATCGCATCCAGTTCTCAACCATCAACACCAGTCATTTAGCTCAATGCCCCCAAATCTTCAACAGACATCTACGGTAAATGATATGGCTAAATATCTAATGAGACGTGAACTGGTGTCAGCCACTTTGCAAACTTTTGATGATGATCCACAAAATTATCGTAGCTGGAAATCGTCATTTCTGAATGTCACTAAAGACTTGTCTCTGTCCCCTAAAGAAGAATTAGATCTACTTGTAAAATGGCTTGGACCAAAGTCAAACCATCAAGCTAAAAGAATCAGTGCGGCTCAAATCAATGATGCCTCTGAAGCTTTAAAAATGATCTGGCAGCGCTTGGAAGAAACCTACGGAGCACCTGAGGTAATTGAACATGCACTCTTTCTAAAGGTTGAAAACTTTCCTAAGATTACAGCTAGAGACTCAAGTAAACTAAGGGAGCTAGGAGACCTCTTACTTGAACTACAACTAGCTAAAGCAGAGGGTTATTCACCTGGGCTAGCTTTTTGTGGATAACGCCCGTGGTGTTAATCCCATAGTGGAAAAACTCCCTTACTCCCTACAAGAAAGATGGATCTCACATGCATCCAAATACAAGGTAGATTTCGATGTCACTTTTCCACCATTTTCTACCTTTTCTAACTTTGTACGGGAGCAAGCACGTATAAGAAATGATCCTAGCTTCGCCTTTATTTCAGCATCTCAGTCCAAGTTTGACAGACCCGTTAAAAACAGTACTCACCCTATGATTTCAGTGACAAAGACAGAAATAGCACAGAGTAATGAAACAATAGATGTTAGTGAGGATCCAGACAAACAATGTCCTTTGCATAAAAAGCCACATCCTCTCAGAAAATGTCGCAGTTTCCGCAGTAAGTCCCTAGAAGAGAGAAAAACATATCTGAAGGATAAAAACATATGCTTCAAGTGTTGTGCATCAACCAAACACCAAGCCAAAAACTGTCAGATCAAACTCACCTGCAAAGAATGTGGGAGTGAAAGACACAATACAGTGCTACATCCAGGTCCAACCCCCCCCCTAACAGCATCACACCGCCGACAGAGGTGAAACAGCATGGCGGGGAGCCTGAGACCAGCACACCATCAGTCTCAGCTACTGCAATGTGCACAGAGGTATGTGGCGAACAGCACGGCTCAAGGTCTTATGCTAAAATATGCCTGGCCAAAGTGTATCCAGTAGGACAGAGGGACAAAGCAATAAACATGTACGCTGTTATGGATGAGCAAAGTAATCAGTCTCTTGCCCGCTCAGATTTTTTTGACCTCTTTAGTGTTAAAGGGGGCACAGAGGTGTATACCTTAAAGACATGTTCAGGAATCATACAAGTAAGAGGGAGAAAGGCTAAAGACTTTATTGTTGAGTCTATAGATGGTAACATAAAGGTGCAACTGCCTGCAATGCTTGAATGTGACATGATCCCAGAGGATCGTTCAGAGATTCCCTCGCCTGAAGTCGCCAAATACCACCCACACGTAAAGGAGCTCTCGCACAAGATACATCCCATAGACTCAAATGCAAAAATCCTCTTGCTCTTGGGTAGAGACATCCTGTGTTTGCACAAAGTGAGAGAGCAGCGCAATGGTCCCCATATTGCACCATTCGCCCAGCGCCTTGACCTCGGCTGGGTTATTGTGGGAGATGTCTGTTTAAATGGTGCACACAAATCAAGATCTGTCGCAGCATACAAAACTAACACACTGCTCAACGGATGTCCATCGTACCTCACACCATGTACCAATGTCCTGCAAATAAAAGACAAATCTGTAAGTCAATTAAAAGAAACTCAAATCTGCACAGATACTTACCAGGCAATACAAACAGACAATCTCGGGGACACTATCTTCATCAGGAGGGTGGATGATGAAGAGTTAGCACCTTCACAACATGATGCACAATTTCTCACAATAATGCAGAACGAAATGTATCAGGATGAGAAAAACAATTGGGTTGCACCCCTTCCTTTTGTTACACCCAGACAACGTCTACCAAATAACCGAGACCAGGCTTTAAAAAGACTCATCACTCTAAAACGAAGTCTCGACAAAAAACCCGAAATGAGAGAGCACTTTGTACAGTTTATGCAAAAAGTCATAGACAACAAGCAAGCAGAAGTCGCACCCCCCTTACAGCTGAATGAAGAGTGTTGGTATCTCCCCATCTTTGGGGTGTACCACCCGAAGAAGCCCCAGCAAATCCGTGTGGTTTTTGATTCAAGTGCCAAACATGAGGGTGTAGCACTCAACGACATTCTTTTAAGTGGCCCAGATCTCAACAACACCTTGCTTGGTGTTCTTATCAGATTTCGCAGAGAGCCCATTGCAATAACAGTAGATGTGGAACAAATGTTCTACTGTTTCACAGTAAGGGAAAATCATCGCAATTTCCTACGATTTCTCTGGTTTAAAGACAATGACATCACAAAAGAGATCATTGAGTATCGTATGAAAGTCCATGTTTTTGGAAATCGTCCGTCTCCCTCAGTTGCAATCTACGGGCTCCGCAAGGCAGCTGAAGCCAGTTTCAAGGAATATGGCAAGGACGCAGAGCATTTTGTCACCAGAAACTTTTACGTAGATGACGGTCTAACGTCACTCCCAACTGAATTTGAAGCAATTGCTCTCCTGCAAAAAACACAGAAAATGTTAGCTGAGTCAAATCTGCGTTTGCACAAAATTGCCTCAAACAGCAGCAAGGTCATGGAGGCGTTCCCAGCAAATGACTTAGCAAAAGACATCAAAAGCCTTGACTTAGGCACTGACCCATTACCTGTGCAAAGAAGTTTAGGCATCAGCTGGAGTCTTGAATCGGATACGTTCACATTTCAAGTCTCTAAAGAAAAAAAACCATTCACCAAAAGAGGTGTGCTATCCACTGTTAATAGTTTGTATGATCCCTTAGGTTTTGTTGCACCTATAACTGTACAGGGAAAAGCACTCATAAGAGAACTAACCTCCGAACCATGCGACTGGGACGACCCCCTATCGCTAGCCAAAGAAAGACTATGGTCTGTATGGAGAGACTCTCTTCTCGAGTTAGAGCACATACACATTCCCAGACCGTACGTACCTTTGTCTCTTTCCTCAACAAAGCACAGAGAGCTTTGTGTCTTCAGTGACGCCTCATCCACAGCAATAGCAGCTGTCGCCTACTTGCGAGTTGTCAATGAGCAGGGACAGCACCTCACAGGATTTGTCATGGGCAAAGCTAAATTAGCACCAAAAACAGCTCACACAATTCCACGGCTGGAGCTATGTGCCGCTGTCCTTGCTACAGAAATGGCAGAGCTTATATGCCAAGAAATTGACCTGGAGCTTCATGCTGTAAAGTACTACACGGATAGTAAGATTGTACTTGGTTACATCTACAACATGTCAAAAAGATTTTACGTCTATGTATCAAACAGAGTCTCTAGAATCAGAAAATCTTCAGTACCAAACCAGTGGCATCATGTCTCATCAGAAAACAACTCAGCAGACATTGCTACTCGCCCAATAGCAGCACTTCTACTGCCACAAACATACTGGTTCACCGGACCCCCATTCTTGTTGAAGGAACTGCCCCAGTGTTCATCTACAGCAGATACAAATGAGTTTGAGCTAATAGAACCAGAGAGCATGATTCAGAGATTCGACCAGATGTGAATGCCTATGCAACTAAAGCCAACATCGAATCCCTCAGACCTAACCGGTTCGAACGTTTCTCAACATGGAAACATCTCATACGAGGTGTAGCAAAACTCATTACTCTAGCTAGAAACAAGTCCAAAACTTCAGGTGAAAACAGTACAAATCCTCAAACTCAAGCTAATCTTACAGTCATCTCAAGTGTCCAAAATTATGCATTCAAAGAGGACATTAAGAAACTGCATAAAGGGGAACGAATCCCAAAAACAAGCCCCTTGTGGACTCTAAACCCTTTCATAGACTCAGATGGACTGTTAAGGGTGGGAGGTCGGACGTCTCTAGCTGACTTTCCGTATGACGAAAAGCACCCACTGATACTTCCTAAAAAACATCATGTGTCAACTCTGCTTGTGAGACATTACCATCAAGGTGTTGCACATCAAGGTCGTCACCTCACTGAGGGAGCGTTGCGATCTGCTGGTGTTTGGATAATTGGAGGCAGGAAACTAGTCTCAAGTGTAGTCTACCAGTGTGTCACTTGTCGTAGGCTTAGAGGGAAACCTGTTGAACAGAAAATGGCCAACCTCCCAGAAGATCGACTCACCATGGAGCCCCCGTTCACTAGGGTCGGCTTAGATGTTTTTGGACCCTGGAGTGTAGTCACTCGCAAGACTAGGGGTGGGGTCGCAGAAAGTAAACGCTGGGCAGTTTTATTTATTTGCTTAGGGACTCGTGCAGTGCACATAGAAGTAATTGAATCTATGTCTACCTCATGCTTTATTAATGCACTGAGAAGGTTTTTCGCAGTTAGAGGTCCTTCCAAAGTTCTCAGATCAGACCGCGGAACCAACTTTATTGGAGCCTGTAAGGAGCTAAAAATCAGTACAGATCACCCTGAGATCCAAGACTACCTCAGCAACGAAGGTTGCACATGGACATTCAACACGCCTCACTCATCACATATGGGTGGCTCATGGGAGAGAATGATTGGCATCGCTCGCCGCATTCTAGACGCCATGTTTCTGCAGTCAGGTCCAACTCGTCTTACCCATGAGGTCCTCACAACACTAATGGCAGAAGTTATGGCAATCATTAATGCTCGCCCATTGGTTCCCATAAGTACTGATTCAGACTCACCAATTATTTTGACACCGTCTATGCTTCTAACTCCTAAGGCAGGAGTTGCTCCCACTCCTGAAGGGACATTTGACATGAAAGACATGTATAAAAAGCAATGGCAACATGTTCAAGTTCTTGCAGATACCTTTTGGAAGCGCTGGAGACAAGAATATCTGTCAGTGCTTCAGCTAAGAAGGAAATGGACTCATGACAAAGATGACATTCAAGAAGGGGATGTAGTCTTGTTGAAAGATGAACAAGTTAAACGTAATGAATGGCCCATTGGACTCATTACTAAAATCTTCCCAAGCGAAGACAAGAAGGTCAGAAAAGTGGAAGTCAAAGTTGTGAAGCAAGGGACTTCTCGTGTCTACTTGCGACCAGTGACTCAACTTATTCTCCTGCTTTCCCAAAGTAGTGATACAAAGACTGATAAGTGTTAAATCGTGGTATAAAAGTTTTTATACCAGGCGGGGAGTGTAATGGTTTAGTTTAATAATAAGGAAAGTTTGGTTTGTTTATATGTTGACCTTTAAGCGCCTTCTTGTGGCGAGGACTGTGTATGGTATCCTTCATATGAGTTGTTGCATTGAGTTCATTGTGAAGTGTCATGACTGAAGTGCGGCTCGTACGGTGAGGTCGTGGCCCACATAAGGCTGTAAGTCGCTATTATTTATTATATAAATATGATGTTTAGTAGGTTTAAGATGTTTAAAAGTTAATTCATTAATCTAGAGATGCAAATGTTGCTAAAAACGAAATGTGAAGTGACGTGCAAAGCGAGAGTATTAACAGTTAGTCAGTACTGTATGCTAGCGATCTTTTGTTATGGTTAATAGGCTTATGTGAATTCCGTGATTACAAAAAATTACCTAAAACAAGGAATATAATTAACAAATGCACGAAAATGTAACGTTTAATGTTTTGATTTAATGTTTAATTTGAATGCTTTAGTTAGTCAGTAAATACTGTTCAGTCAACTGCATTTTGAATATGTACAATTCTGATTGCTGTATTTCCTATGTCTGTTTACAGTTTTACAATATTAAAGTTAAACGAGAAAACATTCATGAAACCTAATGGAGGATTAAAAGCCATGAATCAACATCTCGCCTGTTCACTGTCTGTCTAGCTGGATAGAGAAGTGACACGTCTAGTGAGAACAGAACATCTGTGATCATTTCATTTACAATAACTGCTTTGGGTGTGTAATATTTATGAGCCCAAACTTTAAAAATTGTTTTTGTTCATTTACTTTACTTGTTTCTGGTTTAATTACGATAAGATTTTTTCTAGATCCTACATTATATTTATATTTTGACCTCACTATTCGGGGAACAGACACAGTCTTAATAGTTTTTACAGCGCAAGTACTTTTATCATTTAAGCGGGTGGAACAAAACTCATCATAATGGTTATTTGAGAATTGTCTTACTAGTCACATGGAGCGAAGTGTCCTGGAGATATTGTCAGAAAGCAGCTCCGCTCTGATTCTGCTGGGGTGCAATCCATCAGCATGAAACAGCCTAGGACGCTCCCAGAAAAGATTCCAGTTATTCACAAATAGCAGTTTCTGTTCTTTACACCATGACAACAACCATTCATTTAAAGCAAAAAGTGTACTGAACCTTTCGTGTCCTCGTCGATACGTGGGCAGTGGTCCTGACACGATCGTCGCTGCGGGCGTCATGCTGCGAACCGTCTCGATCAGGCTGCTGAAGTCCCTCTTCAGTGTCTCCGTCTGCCGCAGCGTGGTGTCGTTAACCCCGGCGTGAAGCACGACTGCTCTGGGGCTCTCGTCGGCCATCAGGATCGCAGCTATCTGCGCAGAAACATCGAGAACACGAGCAGCAGGCAAACAATGAGTGTGCACTTTACCTTCGGCTAATATAGCACGGACGTGTCGGACGATGGAGTCTCCAATGATCACAGCGTCGCGTCCTGTCTCGCGGAGTGGAGTGAACGGTTCCGGATGGAATTCTCGAAGGCAGGAGGGGGAGAAGTTGTCGCCCGGGGCCCGGCTCGCGTCCTCCGCTGTGGATGCACCCAGGGTCCGTGGTGTCCCGGCGTCGGAGTGAAGGACATCTGGGAAGATCGCGTCCTGGGTGCACGGGGCCTGTGCAGAGAAACACACGGAGTAGACGTGGTGGGACTGTTAACAGTAAGCGTCAGCCCGGGATGATTCCAGCGCGGCTCTCCGCTCTCTCAGCTGGGCCTGCCTCACCTCCAGGTCGCGAATCTGCTTTATAAGTATGCACAGAATGCAGCTCGAGCGTGTCACCACCTGGAATCAAAGGTAGACATTCATCCGCCATTAAATCAAGTAACAGTGAGTACAGCAGTGGTAATGTGTGTGTGAATAGAGTATTAGCAATGTAAGCGCAGTTAGCTGCAACCACGCCGCTGATGCTAATGGGCTATAAGCTAATAGCGGACCCGGGAGATCAAAATAAAACTAGTGATATCGAGGCGCTCTGATTGTTTTTGTTGTAGAATACAATAGAGGATATATTCACACGTTATATAAACAGAAAATGATTGTATATATGATTTTTAAGTTAAAAATAGTTGATAAAAAGAATATAGTGATGGAGCTCAAACGCAGTACAGACGCCAACAACAAACAGGAAGTGAGAAGAGCAGCAAGCAACACCAGAAAGGGCTTGACTTGTACCAAAGTTTTAGAAATGATTATGCAGCTTGACCCCTCCTGCGAGCTGCAGCTTATTTGAAATTGGTATTCCATTTTGGTTCATAATAAATTATGTTCATAAATCTCATGCAAAGTAGATTTTTTTTACATGATTTTAAGGTTTTAAACTGGTTTTACCACCAAGAAAAGACAAGCAAGACAAACTGTTTTTATTGTTTACTCCATGTAGTTCTGAGAGCTGAGGTGCATATTTGGATTTTTTCAGATACATCAAGGTAAGTGCACAAAGGTCTCACGCACTCACTAACTCACACACTCACTCTCTCTCTCTCTCTCTCTCTCTCTCTCTCTTTCACACACACACTGCATTTAGCATTTTAAATACAGTTGCTCCCTTACGCTTAAGGAAGGTTAAGGAATACAGTTTGACACCATGGTATAATGAGCACACTCGCACCCTAAAGAGAGCAGCCCGAAAAATGGAGTGCAGCTGGAGGAAAACAAAACTAGAGGTATTTCGTATTGCTTGGCTGGAAAGTAACATACTTTTCTTCTCTTTTAGAAGAAAAAAAACATAACCCCAGGTATTTATTCAATACAGTGGCTAAATTAACGAAAAATAAAGCCTCAACAAGTGTTGACATTTCCCAACACCACAGCAGTAATGACTTTATGAACTACTTCTAAAATCGATACTATTAGATATAAAATTGCAGCCATTCAGCCGTCAGCTACAGTATCACATCAGTACACTGTAGACCCCCTGAGGAACAGTTCCACTCATTCTCTGCTATAGGAGAGGAAGAATTGTATAAAATTGTTAAATCATCTAAACCAACAATATGTATGTTAGACCCTATACCATCTAAGCTCCTAAAAGAGATGCTTCCAGAAGTCATAGATTCTCTTCTGACTATTATTAATTCATCATTGTCATAAGGATTAGAGCTGTAATCGGGCCTTAAAAGTTAGGCCCGACAAGACCCGAGCCCGACAGGTTTCAGCCCGAGCCCGACAAGTACATTTTGATTGACAGTTTTTGTCAAGCCCGAACCCGTTTACAGCCCGACATTATTCAAATGTGTGCACGCACACAGCTTTTTTGCCTTTTGTCAACAATGAGTAATTTATTCATGTTTTAACATAATTTACTCATAACTAACGTAGACTAGACCACTTGGAAGTTGGAATAAAGAAATAAAATAAGTCCTGTGTCACATCGTAACATCTCAGCATTCTAGACATGGCTCATTTAACCTATAAATAGACCAACGCACCAATAAAAACGAGTCATTTAAAAAAAATTAAATTAAGATAAATTTTAAATTAAGATGGGTATTTGGCAATATCGAAATTAAGATAAAGGCTCCGCCGGATTTGCTTTATTTAATAAAAGAATAATGCCAACATTAGCGTAAATACTCTGTCAACATTATGCATTTAAGACTCAATTAATATTTAGTTATCATTTGAAAAACCTTTACTCACAGAGATTAGGCTAGGTCTACATGTTTTTGTGGAGGAAAATGATTGAATCCACTGTAGATGTCTTCAGCGCGTTCCTGCGCTCACTGATGGTGCGTCATTATTCACTCATTATTCTCATTATAAACATGGTCAAAACTTTTCCACACCTCAGAGTTTGCTTTACTTGCTGGTGCAACCAAAACGTAATCGCCAGAGGCAAGCCTCCGTTACACCTGCTCAGCATTCATTTTCGCATCTTTCTCGCGCTAATTGAAACACATCACATGACCGCTCGTTTACCTCGCAAACCGGAGCGCAAGCCCGAGCCCGGCCCGAGCCCGCATAAGATGATAGAAATTAAGCAAAGATCTTCAGCTCTAATAAGGATATGTCCCCAAAACCTTCAAACTGGCTGTTATTAAGCCTCTCTTATCAAAAAACCTCAACTTGACCCCAAAGAACTAGTTAATTATAGACCAATCTCGAATCTCCCTTTTCTGTCCAAGATACTAGAAAAGGTGGTATCCTCACAATTATATCCCTTTTTAGAGAAAAATGGTATATGTGAGGATTTCCAGTCAGGATTTAGACCGTATCATAGTACTGAGACTGCTCTCCTTAGAGTTACAAATGATCTGCTCTTATCATCTGATCGTGGGTGTCTCTCTATTAGTTTTATTGGATCTTAGGGCTGCGTTTGATACAATTGACCACAACATTCTTTTGCATAGACTTGAACACTTTGTTGGTGATGCAAAAAATTTACTTTCAATCCATGTCAGACGGTGGGGTTGGTATTTTAGTATGCAAATGTATTCAAAGAATATAGGAAATGAGAATACAACTCATAACTTGCAAACAGATTAGTAAGTATTAAAATCAGCTTCAAATATAGAAAATACAAATCCCAAAATCAATATAGTTTTAAAAGCAATCAATATATGATGGATGTTGCCAAATTAAGAGTAATACAAAATGCATTATAATATTCAAAAGTAATCAACATGTTACACATAATAATACAAAGTATACAACAATACTTGTATATCAAAAGTCAAAAGTTATAATAATATTCATATAATAACAAGTAATATAATAATAATCATATCTGAGATGAATAAAACCTGAAAGAAGTTCGAAGTATTCAAGTGAGCCCGGAATCAAAGATAAAGAAGAAGGTGAGAAAAAGGCTAAGTCCAGCTAGAAGGGTCTAGGCTGAACTCAGTCTGAGCTGAGGAAGGAGGGCTTTGTACCTCCTTATGTAGTCCCTTCAAGCTAAGAGTCTCATGATCCAGAAATGAAGTCATGTCTCAAATAGATAGAAAGACATTGGTCATGTAACGGATATGCAGATCATCGATTCATTTGTTTAATTCAGATTTTCCAAATGAAACTCTTTTTGCACCAAGTGCCTGGCCTGGCGCCAGCCTGGCTGGACTTAAATTATTTACGATGCCCATGCGAGCCTCAAAGAAGAAATGAAATCCCCCAACCCAAATTCCTCCAACACACTGGAGACAAAGGAAACCTTTCGTATAAGTTCCTTACTTTCATTTTATTATTAATATGTATTTTAGATATGTTTATGGATTGCATAAAATGGTTAATCCTTGTTATGTGAAGAGTATAAGTTGCTAAGCTTATACTTTAGGAAATGTCTCTCCTCACTTTAACCTTCTCAAAGAGAGCCATGTTTCTGCAACCCCCACTTTTGCAGGTTGTAAAAGTTTACGACCACACAGGACAGGAGAGAAGCCAAATCACTGGCTTCTTTTGAACAATGCATTCTATGGAATGTATTCATTAACTTTCTGTTTTTATGTTTTATACTTGTTTTACATATTCCCTTTTGGTACATTAGATGTTTCCCATATAAATTGGGAAACATCTGCAGTGTTATCATGTGTTAATCAAATCTTTAAATATGTGTAATTCTGCATTTGAATGTAACTTCATGTTTTGATCATATAAATATTGTTTAGTATCTTTGTGATCGTCATGCTCTGACAGACCCATTTATCTAGAGCAAAGTAATGAAATATGTATTTAATCTGAATTACAAACTTGCTAGAATAATCCCTGGAATTTGGACAAGCCCTAGATCTCCAGGGGGGGTTGTCTCCACAGAGACAAAGGAACTTTTCCCTCCGTTTCAGATCGCGGACTTTCATTGGCTGTTTACGCGAAAAAGGGGCGTGAACCATTTCAAGCCATAAGAACGACCGAACAAGGTCCGCCTCTCTCTTCTTCCTCTTCTTCTCCGTCTCCGTTCTCTGACACGCTGCTCTCCTGTGCGAACAACGTTGCTTCCTCATAGCGCAAACCCCCTCAGCACAGGGGCTGAGAGAAAAAGCCATTTTAATGGCTCCTTTAGAAGCTTTCGTTTCGTTCGTTTCTTTTCTTTACTAAGTTTATTCAACTATTCGCCTCTCCACGCAAGGAAGACGAATTCTGGGACATTGTTTGTTGAACCTTTCAAATACCGCGCGAGGACAGAACAAAGGACCACGTGCTCCACGCTCACGCAAAGATCCAGCGAAGCGTGCACGCGCGTCACATGGCCTCCAGCACACGCACGCTGTTTTCAAAAGGACAAGCGCACAAAGCGTCACAAAAAGAACATGCTCACGCGCTGGGCCATGCAAGTATCACTTTTCTATGGAGATTTAAATGCTGCTTTAAATTGTTGCTATGATCTGATTTGTTGTTGGCTTCCAAAAGTTACTGACTATGATTTCCATACCTGAGCTCCTGATGTGATCTCATTCTATTTTCTCTCTCTCTCTCTCTCTCTCTCTCTCTCTCTCTCTCTCCCTCTCTCTCTTTTATTTGGATTCCGTTATGTCTTGTAAAGCTTACTGTTTGTATTGTCGTACGCATATTTACTCTGTGTGATTTGTAGTTTGATGTATTACTAGTTTAATTATTAAAAACCCATTTACTGACGATTGGCTTGGACTCCACCCCACTCACATTACGAGTCACTGAGATGTCTGATCTTTAGCTACAAGCTTTAAATTTAGAAACTAAATTTATCATAAGGATAGGATAATGTTTTCATGGCCAGAGAATATTTTTCCTTGAATTATAAGGCGTGATAACTTTATTGAAAATTGATAGGTCAACAGTGGTCTGCTGGACAAACCGCTGTTTGATTTGCAGTAATTTACAGTAAGAGCTATCACAACAATTGATATGAAGAATGGAATATTGACATATTAATGAGTAAATTACAATGCCCTGTAATTATTTATTGATATAGGCAAATTGAGCTATTTTTCATAATCAAATTTAATGTAACTGTCATCTGAGATTTAAATTAATCATATTCCTGATTAATTATTCAAATTCCCTATATATCATTTGAGTTAATTATTCTGTAAGACTCATTGTTGCTACATGAATTGGTGGAGATAACGCGGGCATTTCAAACTTCGTTTTGTGAGCAATCAATCTGTGTATATGGTTTTTAATAATTTCTGCACGTGCGCTATGAAATTATGTAACGTTACTTGTGAGATAAGTCGCAAGACGCGAACTCACTCAACTGACTGAGGCAAAAAGCTGGTCAGTCAGCGCGCTAGATATTTGTAGAAACTTAACAGTATAGTCACTGTTATTTTTAATCAAAGTAAACTGCAGTATAATGTTAAAAGTATCCTGTTAAGAAAGACCAAAATCTTTTTACAGTGAGAACATTTTAATATGAATAATTAAAAGATAAAGAAATCTTTTAATAGTTGCAACATGTAAATCTGAACCTGAGCGATGTTCCTCTGATTCAGTTAAAAAGGCCTTGCTTATTAAATATCGTTATTGAATTCGTGGTAAACCACAGTAATATTCAAAAATAAAACGATAAAAACTCCTGGTCTAAAATTGGCTTAGCTACCCGATTTTTAAACCTAGAACATTTAAATCATAAGTGCTATTTTGATAAATGTCTATTGGAGTCAACAGTTGGAAAATTCCTGTTTTTTTATTACAGTTGTGTTTTGGAAGTGAACGGATCCTTCCTTCAACCTATGTTAATATAGCACCTCAGAGATTAAAACCTTTGGTTTGTTACTTGTGATTTTTGATGCAGAAAATCAGCCTGACAAACGATCAGATTTCTAAGTCATATTGAAATTGTAATTCCGCTCTCCAAACACCAGAGGGAACGTGTGGGTTAGAAATTTCAGGGTACGCCCTGCTTTCTGATTCCAGCTTGTATGAGTGCAAAGTTGCCATCCCGTGGCTGTTTCAGATAATGCGCTCTGATTGCTAATTTATAATCCCTTGTGATGTATTTGAATTAGATGTCTAAATTCTCGTTAAGTATTTGCATTTACAGCTTTGCTCGTGCGAATATTATTACAGGGAAACAAAAGAATGTTCCCTGCCTTTGACTGTTTACATTTACTTTGAGTTTGGTTCAAACATGATTTGAATTAAAATGTAATTGTTAATAGTGGAAATCTAGATGTGTCAGGTCAACCACTGATTGACCCACTTAGAAGGTAAGCCATCTAGTGGCAGTCTCCTGTTAAATCGACTAACAGACCTCTGTCTTTTCCATTCTGTTTTGAAATTGCATGTCCACTTTTACCCCTTTTGATTAATCTCACCCTGTTTGATTAATTTCATGATCATTAATGATAACTTACAAGCTATCAATGGTTATTATAGGATATTATTCAGATGTTCCTTTTAATTCTTACATGCTTATTTTAAATTTTGATTTAAACCAGTTTTGAATTTTTAATTTGAATTAAGTTTTCTGCTCAGCAGGTTAAAGACAGAGAAGCAGTACTCCCCCCCCCCCCTTGTGGTGAAAACCAGCTACTCCTTCTCCCTTGTTTCATTCCTGTCTTTTAATTTGATGTTTATTATTTTTCTTCTCTCTTTTGACTTAGGTTATTTTGATAATTACCATTATTATCATAATTCCTTTGTTTTGTTTTATTATTATTAGGTAAAGCTGTTACCTTTCCTCTCTACATATATAGTTACTCAATTGATGTCAAACAAACCAAACCTTAATTAACTTTAAGTTTCCTTTGTTCATCCTTTGTGTATTTGATTGTAAGAACTCCCTCGGTGATTGGACAGTCATCTCAGGTTTCCAGTGAGCAAGGCTGCCCGACCGGTGTTACCGATACTGGCTGCGAGTGAAACTCGGTTCGTCTTGTCTCAAGAGACATCAGCAATTTTGGCACTCCAAAGGTTGTGCTAAAAGTCACAAGCCGTGCTGTCCTGCGACACGCCAGAGTAACGGAGGACCGGGGACACTGCGGTTCAGTGTTTGGGGAGCACCGGGGAGGTTGACCAAGCCACTGGTTCCCACCTGAATGACTTCAATTCAACCAGGTGAACCAAAAGTGATAAAACCTAGCCACTTATTATAAGCCACAGAATATTAGATATTCCCCCGGATATATTTTAAGTGTTCTGACCCTTTTGCTTCTTTAAGCCACACCATATTTCTAGGTTTCCTACCCAGATAGCCCACTCACCTGTTGGCCCTATCTTAAAACCTAGCAGTAGGCTTAGGCCTCCTCATTCTCACTAACACATTGTGTCTCTATTGTTTTCATCTCATTTCAAGTGTTGTGTTTCACTTTGATCTTTGTCTACCCTCTGTTCTGTTGTGATTTGTTTCTTTCATTTCACATAGAGACAGTAACCTGGGAGCCACCAACGAAGTTAAATAGTAGAGCGACCACCAGCAGCCGGTGTCATCACACGACCCGCTAGGCTACTGCCTGTCAAATCTCCATTTCAGGTCCTTCGTTGACCCAAGTTAATTGGCTACTTAACTGTCTGACTGTTTGCATCAGTTAGCCCCAAAATTCTCATAAACGGCACAGCCCGTATGAATATAGCTCGTTAAACATAGAACGAACTTGCATTGGTCTTTTTGTGTGTGTGTGCTGTGCTTCTCTCGCCGACAGAGAATCAGGATGTTCCAGGCATCCAGTCCAGCAGTCCACGGGGGCCACCTCTCGACATGGTTGAAAGCAGTGACGACCCCCTTCCTGCCCAAGGACGCCAGTAACCTGCAGCACCCAGAGCAACTAGACACCGAGCTAGATGAACTGATGGCACGCGATCCAAACCAAAGCGACTATTACAGAGAACTCGCCAGGATCTTCGGAAGCCTAGTTCACATTCTCGTCGCCCAGGCACGGCTCAGTGAACGGAGCAACATCGCGGAGGAGGCCTGGAAGGACCAGGCCCCAACCCAGAGTCATCTTGATCAGCTCCTCCTCGAGACCCAGAACCAGCGCGAGAAAGAGGACGACACAGATCCAGAGCTACAGAAAGGAGTTGAAAGACTTCACAATGCCCTGCAAGATCTTCGCCTCGACACAGATCAAAGAGAACAGCTGGAGAGAGAAGCCAGAAAAGAACTCAACAAAAAACTCCAGCAAGGCGAAGCTCTCCTAAAAAGAGCAGAGACTGAACTGAAAGAAAGAGACTATAAAACCTGGGCCTGCAAAACACACTTGCAAGCGGCCCGAGCTAAATTCAACAAGCTTACTCTGCAGAGAGATGAGCTCCAAGATGGACTTGACACTGTTCACACCGAACTGAGACAATCTCACAGATTACAGAGTGGCTGGATCGGAGAAACGCACACCACAAAATTTCTCCCGGGCCGCCACTCCAACCCTTTCAGCCAAGAACCCAGAGCTGGAAAAGGGGGTGTAAGCTCACTTCTAAGGAAATCACCAGCCAGCTTACAAGAACATCTGTCAACAACGGAGGGGAGAGAACCCTTCCAGAGAACGCATGTCACTAAACCCTGCACTGCTCACAGAGAACTTCACAAGCTAGCCAGAAGCATCTCTACATTCATTCCAGATCCTGCAGGAGGACATGACGTTCATGCTTCTTTACAAGCCATTGACTTTCATGTGCAAACTGTCGCCAACGTGACAGATGTGAACACATTGTACCTGTTAAAAATCCCGTCCAGCCATGATGTGCATTGTTTTCTGGATCGTCAACCAGAGACTGTCAAAGCGTACTACCAGCAACTGCTACAGACTTTGATTTTTGAATTCTCTGATCCAAACTCAGACCATGGGCTCCTTATTGCTATGGACCTCAAACAGGGCCGATTTGAAAACCCACAGACTTTCTGTAGTCAGCTACGAAACACCTACTTCGGAGCATGCAACGAACCAGGTATGGAACAGAATGTCAACTTAAAAACTTTGTTCCTCCCAAACCTACATGCCAGTTGGAGTTTTCATCTCAGAGTCCCAGCGTGTCCCCGTAACAGGACTACACAAGAGTTACGGAACTTAGCCCACAAAGCTTGCACCAAGCAAAAGACTATTTGTGAAAAGACTGTGAAAAAACCCAAAGTCTCTGTCTCTGAGCACTGCTTGGAGTTAACCCTAGATGGCGCCCTACAACACCACAGTCACAGACATTTTTACAGAGAGTCAATACCGTTCCAAGCCAGCAGAGGGCAACACAGTGCAGCCACGTCTGAGACAGCAGAGATCCTGAGGGTGCTGAAAGTGCTTCTTCACATGAAAACTCACAAGGAAGATGAGCCAAGCACCCAGAACACTGCCTGTCATCTACAGACCACAAAGCTAACTGTTACAGCACAAAGTGACAACAACACCCAAGCTCCACAGTCAACAGCTGCACACCCTGAACGAGACAGCACAGATCCTCACACCAGGTACCACAAACACAAGGTACCAGAAAATGCTGTTTTGACTACCTGCCTTCGCAGCGAGCTACACAAGACCGGTCCTCACCAACCACCGATCGTCACACCTGCCCTGATGCCAACATTCCTGGGCAGCCTTGTCAAAAAGGGGGTGGGCCGAAAAGGAGTCAACAGGGAAGACCTGATCGACACAGGATTAAACCTGACGGTGATCTCATCTTACCTTTTCAAAAGACTCCAATTTGAAGCTAAGAGACAAGATCGAACTCTTACACCTCAAACTTATGAACTGAATGTACAGGTGTACAGACAGGATGACATCCAGTTTGAACAGGTTGTTTCCATTCACCTGACATTCGTTCCGATGAGTCTAATACATCCCATGTATGTCCCACCAATGAACACTCATACATTGCTCATCGACAAAGACCGGCTAGAACACTTTGACCCTTTTCTGAACTTCAAACAGCTAAAAGACTTTGCTCAAGTGCGAGAACCTCTTTCTCTCCAGCCACACAGGTTGCTAGAGCCAGACTGTCAGGTCGCAGAGGTCACGGGAACTCCCACAGAGCCAGACGGTCAGGTCACAGAGGTCACGGGAACCCCAGCAGCCAGCCATGAGTACAACGCCCTAACAACAGGCCCAAGTTCAAGCCTCTGTACCTTAGTCAACAAACAGGGTACGGTGGTACCAGCTTACACCAAAGGGGTCGCTGTTCGGCTCAACCTGCAAGGTGGTCAAACCTTACACCACACGCTGGGTTTCTTCCAATCCTCACCTGAATGTGTGGAACTCGGACTCACACTTGCAAACAACAAGCATGTCAAACACCAACACCTGTTCCAGCAATGTGATAACATCACAAAAACACACAATGTGATCGTGTACTGGAAGAAGGTAAAAGGACACTCAAAGTTACCAAGTCTAGACGAGGACTTTAAAGATCACACTGACACCCTTGCCAAAACTGGCACACTAAACAACATTCTGTGGTCACTCCCAACCCACCCACCCACATTCAAGGTTGAAGTGATTACACACAGCACAAGAACTTTACTAGCTAAACTGCCTACCTCAGAATCGCTTACGCAGGCTCCGTTGTCTACACAGACCAACATAGCGGACATGCGGGCTTCTGAAACCTTGATAATGACTTTGCTTTACCACCTCTCAGACCCCTCCATCCACCCTGGCAACCAGTCTACTGTCACTGACAACCAAAGCCCCAGACCACTGCATGATACTCAAACCATGCTGCGTGCACAGAACAATATTGTGGGTTGTGCACCGTCTGACATCACAATGCCAGGGCTTGTAATGCCACGGAGCAAAAGGGGGATACTGCCAATATATTTCCATGACGCAGCATGTGCTGCACCACGCAGCACCAGAGCCACTGACAAAACACTGAAGCAAGCATCATGCCAGCAGCAAGATGTGGCAAAACATGGGCGAGGGCGAGCTAAACCCAGTCGCCGCCCACGAAGCAAAGAGACTGTCCTGTCTAACCAAAGACAGGCCTTGTTTGTTTCTTTCTCCCCTTTCTCTCTCTCTCTCCCTATTATCTGTACCAGGATGCTGCTGTGGTTTGCCGTGCCGTGCTGTCAGCCAAAGAGAGGACAGCTGCCATCGAGAAAACCGCTGAGACTCCTGACTACCGATGACAGGGCACACTACCCCAGCACTGTAACCGAATACAGCTGTACAAGGTTCCGATGGAGAGAGGACTCCCTCACTGACACTGAGGCCGATGTCAAACACCTGTTCAGCCAACATGAGAAAGTGACGGTTACACAAATGGAGTTAGGTGGACACCACCACCGCTCCAAGCAGTTCCCGGGAGCTTTGCTTAGAGCCGCTGCTGCCGCCAGAATGTTTAACATTGTTATGTCCAGTGTCAATGCAGCGAACCAGACTGTAAACTCCTTGAAACCACTGTTTACTGTCTTCCAGAAGAACTTTACCCAGACTCAGCTGTTTACAGCGTTAACAACAGACATGCTGTGGGAGGTTAGCTCCTCCAATGACAGCCTAACCACGAGTAAAACCCCACCGTACATGATACCCTTAAGCCTTGTATTAACTGTGCCGTCTTACGCCATCACCATGCCAGCTGACCTGCAACAAATACACCTGGCCAACTCTCTGGATAGCGCCTTCCTACAGCACGTCAACCCCAAACAGAGAGAAGTGAACGTGCTCCTGAACCAATCCATCAGCGAGTCAAGCCAAGTCTACAGACCTAAAGACATTGTCAGTGTCAGGATGTGGAAAAGCAACACCCACACCAAAACACACATTCCAAATGTGGTTGCCTACCACGACAGCGACACACAGCTGTACCTGGCCCCAAACATGCACATGTGTGCTTTGTCCAAAGACATTCATTATCTCTGCCTTAGCAAACCCTTCCTCAGACACAACTCTGAAGGAATCTGCGAGCTGCAACCCTGGGTCAGCGATACGCGCTGCCCTGCCGAAGCCAAGCCTCGTACACAAGTCACAGAAACGCAAGCAGAGAGTGCGGGTAACAGATGGCTCGTCAACACTCCTGTGCACTCAGCTACGCTGACCTACGACCAGCATGACACCGCCACCCGTGCCAACCTGCTTGACCAAGTACTGAAAGGTACCACCCAACACATTGACATTACTCCTGTCGACACAGCCCTCCAAGCACAGCCTCGACAGTCCATTCTGAACCAGTCATCTGCGGTCCGAGCCTGGACTGCTCCCGACACTGCACGGTGCATCTCCACCGTCATTGGTCCCGCCCTGACTCTTGGCGTGACCTTCATCCTATACAGGATACTCAACGGATGCAAACCTCTACAGCCAAACTCATGACAACTGTGGCTGGAGGTCTCCGATGGAATCCCCGGAAAAGGGACGCAAAGTCAAAGACAATACCGAACCTCACCAAGCTGAATCCTCAGCTTCAGGAACCACCTGTCATCATGACCCATCTGCTGCGTGACCATCACGATTCACCTGTCATCTGCCCATCCTGATGATTGCCGTCCGATGATGTCCACACAGTGGCTTCATCTGACGAAAGGGGGAAGTGTGTAACGGATATGCAGATCATCGATTCATGTGTTTAATTCAGATTTTCCAAATGAAACTCTTTTTGCACCAAGTGCCTGGCCTGGCGCCAGCCTGGCTGGACTTAAATTATTTACGATGCCCATGCGAGCCTCAAAGAAGAAATGAAATCCCCCAACCCAAATTCCTCCAACATACTGGAGACAAAGGAAACCTTTTGTATAAGTTCCTTACTTTCATTTTATTATTAATATGTATTTTAAATTTGTTTATGGATTGCATAAAATGGTTAATCCTTGTTATGTGAAGAGTATAAGTTGCTAAGCTTATACTTTAGGAAATGTCTCTCCTCACTTTAACCTTCTCAAAGAGAGCCATGTTTCTGCAACCCCCACTTTTGCAGGTTGTAAAAGTTTACGACCACACAGGACAGGAGAGAAGCCAAATCACTGGCTTCTTTTGAACAATGCATTCTATGGAATGTATTCATTAACTTTCTGTTTTTATGTTTTATACATGTTTTACATATTCCCTTTTGGTACATTAGATGTTTCCCATATAAATTGGGAAACATCTGCAGTGTTATCATGTGTTAATCAAATCTTTAAATATGTGTAATTCTGCATTTGAATGTAACTTCATGTTTTGATCATATAAATATTGTTTAGTATCTTTGTGATCGTCATGCTCTGACAGACCCATTTATCTAGAGCAAAGTAATGAAATATGTATTTAATCTGAATTACAAACTTGCTAGAATAATCCCTGGAATTTGGACAAGCCCTAGATCTCCAGGGGGGGTTGTCTCCACAGAGACAAAGGAACTTTTCCCTCCGTTTCAGATCGCGGACTTTCATTGGCTGTTTACGCGAAAAAGGGGCGTGAAACATTTCAAGCCATAAGAACGACCGAACAAGGTCCGCCTCTCTCTTCTTCCTCTTCTTCTCCGTCTCCGTTCTCTGACACGCTGCTCTCCTGTGCGACCAACGTTGCTTCCTCATAGCGCAAACCCCCTCAGCACAGGGGCTGAGAGAAAAAGCCATTTTAATGGCTCCTTTAGAAGCTTTCGTTTCGTTCGTTTCTTTTCTTTACTAAGTTTATTCAACTATTCGCCTCTCCACGCAAGGAAGACGAATTCTGGGACATTGTTTGTTGAACCTTTCAAATACCGCGCGAGGACAGAACAAAGGACCACGTGCTCCACGCTCACGCAAAGATCCAGCGAAGCGTGCACGCGCGTCACATGGCCTCCAGCACACGCACACTGTTTTCAAAAGGACAAGCGCACAAAGCGTCACAAAAAGACCACGCTCACGCGCTGGGCCATGCAAGTATCACTTTTCTATGGAGATTTAAATGCTGCTTTAAATTGTTGCTATGATCTGATTTGTTGTTGGCTTCCAAAAGTTACTGACTATGATTTCCATACCTGAGCTCCTGATGTGATCTCATTCTATTTTCTCTCTCTCTCTCTCTCTCTCTCTCTCTCTCTCTCTCTCTCTCCCTCTCTCTCTTTTATTTGGATTCCGTTATGTCTTGTAAAGCTTACTGTTTGTATTGTTGTACGCATATTTACTCTGTGTGATTTGTAGTTTGATGTATTACTAGTTTAATTATTAAAAACCCATATACTGACGATTGGCTTGGACTCCACCCCACTCACATTACGAGTAACTGAGATGTCTGATCTTTAGCTACAAGCTTTAAATTTAGAAACTAAATTTATCATAAGGATAGGATAATGTTTTCATGGCCAGAGAATATTTTTCCTTGAATTATAAGGCGTGATAACTTTATTGAAAATTGATAGGTCAACAGTGGTCTGCTGGACAAACCGCTGTTTGATTTGCAGTAATTTACAGTAAGAGCTATCACAACAATTGATATGAAGAATGGAATATTGACATATTAATGAGTAAATTACAATGCCCTGTAATTATTTATTGATATAGGCAAATTGAGCTATTTTTCATAATCAAATTTAATGTAACTGTCATCTGAGATTTAAATTAATCATATTCCTGATTAATTATTCAAATTCCCTATATATCATTTGAGTTAATTATTCTGTAAGACTCATTGTTGCTACAGTCATATGCCTCTGGTCCATATAAAGATACCAGATGAGCCTTGCAGTCCAGTTTCACTTCCACATTTTAGAAGATCAACAGATAGCTGTTGCCTTTGGGTGTTGCTCAGCTGAATGCAGGGATGCAAAGACCTCAGGAGATTGGCTGTATTGTATCCCTTATCAAAAACCCACAAGGATCAAAAATAACTCAAAATACAGACGTGTGAAGCCAAAACTCAGACAAACAGCGTCATAAGCGCAAAACATAAACGTTCTGTGAGACTAGATGGAAATCTATATCTTTTTTGTTCTTCTTTTTCTATATTAATGCAGAAGTCTTCTAAAGGCTAAAGTTCAGCTGAGGCCTTCAGAACAGACTGTCCTGTACTTTTAAGCACGTAGCAAATGCACACATGACAGAAGTCAAAATTTGGGTTACACCAGTTGGCATTAATGGAAGTGCATTAGCATGGTTTAAATCGTACTTATATGACCGCCATCAGTTCGTAGCAGTGGATGAAGATGTATCATATCGATCACAAGTGCAGTATGGAGTACCTCAAGGCTCAGTTCTAGTACTGTTGCTACTTTTTTATAAAGAATGAGCATACAGTCATTCACAGAACTGGTTAAAGACAGAGACAGACAGCACTCATCTTAACTAAATATCAGAGAGATGGACAGGGATACAGTAGAAATGTAGGTTTCCACTGAATGAAGCCCTAGCTTGACACTTTGTCCACTCCCTTCGTCAGAATCCACATCAATAAATCCACAGAACCACTCGTGAAAAAACGTATCCATTTACTCAGTTAGCATCAAAAAACATCAGCACAGGAATATTACATAAAATAACAACGATTAATTACTGACAAAAGAAAAAGAGAGAGGAAAAAAATGGTCAAAAAACTGTGTGGCTCCACTCTATGCTTGCCTGACTGTTCCACCATGAAGCCTTACTTTTTTTTTTTTTTTTTCGTCAGAGTATCCCAAGCAATTAAAGGTACTTGCAATTAAAAATA
Source organism: Carassius gibelio (assembly GCF_023724105.1). NCBI lineage: Eukaryota > Metazoa > Chordata > Actinopteri > Cypriniformes > Cyprinidae > Carassius > Carassius gibelio. The sequence goes on from NC_068371.1 coordinate 18,785,584, forward strand.
AAAATGTGATTACAGTCCTCCATTTCCAAAATATAACCAATGTCATATGCACTCTAAATTATCCATACACATTTTAGAAAATGACACAATTAACTCCTTGCATTACTGTAAATATTAACTTCAATTTCCTCCACAAATTATGAATCATGTAAATTACTATTTAACACATAAATTAAAATTATGTATCAGCTAACTGCATTTAGGCTCCTACATTACCGGCCTCTAATTGTTATCAATGTCCTTGAAACAATTACTTAAAACTTAAATTAAAGGAGCCTACATGCTAACTAACAGACTATCTAAAGAAATCTTCTTGGTCTTCGCCCTGTCCGAAAAACAAGGTCTTTCCTTTGGAACCGTTTAGGCTATACATTGTCCTCAGATCATTGAAGAAAACATAGCTTTGTTATTGGGCGACAAAGCTCGCTGCTCTTAGTCTTGACTTTCACTTGACGAACGAAGCCTTTCTTGTCAAGAAAAATCTCCACAATTTGTGGCCATGAATGTCTGGGCAATGTATCATCCACAATCAGCACTACATCACCAACACTGAAGTTTCTTCCAGGAGTGGACCATCGTTGACGTTCTTGAAGCTGCATAAGATATTCTTCACACCAGCGTTTCCAGAAGACATCCGCGAGGTACTGGACTTGCCTCCATCTGCGGTTAGCATACTGGTCATACTTGCTGAACACTCCTGGGGGTAACTCAGGCTTGATCTTGGGTAACAACAGGTGGTTGGGCGTTAAGGCCTCTGAATCATTGAGATCTGAAGATGCCTGGGTGATTGGCCTGCTGTTTATGATGGCCTCAGCTTCACACAGTAAGGTATGGAGACCTTCTTCATCCAAAAGTTGTTCCTTCATGGAGATGTCCAGAATTTTTCTCACCGAGCGGATCAGCCGCTCCCAGCTTCCTCCGTGGTGAGAACCTGCAGGTGGATTACAGTGCCACTGAACTCCCTTCTCTTGCAAGTTCTTTGCTATCTTGCTGGTGTTCCATTCTTTTATTGATTTTTTAACTCCCTGTCAGCCGACCTGAAGTTGGTTCCATCATCAGAGTACATTTCTTTGACTTGTCCTCTTCTTGCAATAAATCTTCTAATTGCATTGAGGCATGCATCAGTGTCAAGTGAAGATGCTACTTCCAGATGTACTGCTCATATGGCAAGACATGTAAAGATGACACCATATCTCTTTACTTGCCCTCTTCCTCTTTTCACCAAAAATGGACCAAAGTAGTCTACACCGACTCTTGTGAATGGAGGACTGTCAGGCAGGACCCTGCATCTTGGTAGATCAGCCATGAGTTGCTTACCAGCAGTTCCGTGTAGTTTCTTACAGCTGATGCACCTGGACAAGAACTTTCTAATAGCGCCGTTTGCTCTGGGGACCCAGAATCTTTGACGCAGTTGTGCCAACATATGATTTCTCCCAGCATGAGCTGTAACATCGTGAAGCTTCAGCACAAGCATTGTGATATGTGAATCTTTTGATAAGATGGCTTGCTGCTTGGAATCTTCTGGCATTGCTGCGCGGCTCATCCTTCCACCGACTCTAATGACTCCATTTTGCAGTACGGGGTTCAACTTGTAGAGCGAACTACTACTTCTTCACCCTTTGATGTTCCTTTAGCATATTCAAGTCTTCTTTGAAGCTTTGTTTTTGAGAGTATTTCACAATTTCTCTTTCTGCTTCAGTCAAACCTCCACAGGTTAGGTGCTTTCCTTTGAAAGCTTTCTTGAACTGATTAATTTTGTTTTCTCCGTGTGAGTTTGGTTCCTTTCTCTTTGCTTTCAGTTCCTTAAGCAAATCTTTAAATTTCAGAAACCAGGCCACAGCGCGTTTTAGTTTTGTCCAGGATGAGTAATAGGTCATCAACTGTTCCATAGCATCTTTGGACTCTTGCGTCTGAATAACAGGCACTTCAACTACCTTTTTAACCTCAGAGTCCTCAATGTCCAGCATTCCAAAATCTGGATTTTTGGGCCACTGGTCTTGTGTACCGAGCAGGAAACTTGGTCCTGAAAGCCAGCTTTCATTATTCAAGAACGCTTCAACAGTCTGTCCTCTAGAGACATGATCAGCAGGATTCAGATTGGTATTCACATATCTCCACTGTGAAATCTGAGAGTGCTCCAGGATTGTTGTGATCCTATTGGCAACGAAAGTCTTGAATCTTGTGCCTTCGCTGTTCAAATATTTCAGCACAGCCGTGCTATCTGTCCAAAAAATTGACAGTTCAAGCTCTTTCTTCAGAAGCTTGTCCATCTTGACAGCAACTGTGGCTGCAGTCAATTCCATTCTTGGTATGGTTGGAGACTTTAAGGGCACAACCCTTGCCTTTGCCATAATCAGGGTGGATTGAGCTTCACCGCTTGCAGTGCGTAGCAATAGGTAACTTGTTGTTCCGTATGCGTCTTGACTAGCATCAGCAAAATTATGTAACTGTACAAAGACTGGCACACCAAACTGCTTTGACTTAACACATCTGTCAACTCCAAAGGTCTCAAGCTGTTTCAATCCAGACATCCACCTTTTCCAACTCTTAATCAAGTTATCAGGCAGATCTTCATCCCAGCTATACTTCTGCCGGCATAAGTCTTGCAAGATTCTTTTGGCAGGCAGTACCACTGGAGCAAGAAAACCCATTGGATCAAAAATGGAACAGACGAGGGAAAGCAGGCCTCTCCTAGTGTGTGGTCGAACTTTGAGGTTAATTTTGAACTTGAACTGATCCGTTTCAGCACACCACTGAATTCCCAATGCTCTCTCCATTGGCAAGTTATCTACATCCAAGTCCAAATCCTGAAAACCTTTGGCCCTTTCCTCTTCAGGAATGGAGTTGAGCAACCTTCGACTGTTACTCGACCATTTCGTCAGTCGAAATCCACCTTTTGCCAACATGGTCCTTAAGTCAGCACAAAGGGTGATTGCTGTGTCTTCATCTGATTTCAACTGATTTAAGACAATTGTCTACATAAAAAATTTTCTTCACTGTTTTGGCAGCTTCTTGACCAAATTCATCCTCAAAATCTGTAGCACATTTCTGAAGTGCAAAAGTAGCAACACTTGGTGAAGACGTTGCGCCGAAGATGTGGACCAACATCTTGTGTTCGACAAGTGCCTGCTCGCAGTTCCCCTCAGGCCACCAAAGAAACCTGAAGAAATCCGTGTCTTCATTGCTGACTCTGACTTGGTGGAACATAGCCTCCACGTCAGCCATGACCGCCACGGTCTCTTGTCGGAACCTTAAAAGGACCCCCACTAGTGAGCTTGTTAGGTCCGGTCCCTGCAGGAGCTGTTGGTTCAGCGATGTTCCTTGAAAGCTCGCTCCACAATCAAAAACAACACGCAGTTTTTGCTTAACAGGATGTCTAACTCCATGATGAGGCAGATACCATGTTCGTCCCTCAGTAGGCTTACATTCAACAATATCCAGCTTCACTGCATAGCCTTTCTTGAGGAGGTCATCCATAAATGCAATGTATTCAGCATGAAACTTTACATCTCTGGAGAATCTTTTCCGTAGGTTCAACGCACGTTGCTCTGCGACTGATCTGTTAATTGGCATGCATAATGACTTGTTCTTCACCGGTAGGCAAACACTGTAATGACCATCCACAAGTTTTGAGGACTGAGAAACCATGTCAATAAACTGGTGATCATCTTTGGACATTTCAATGTCTTCATTTTGTCCAGCATCAGGAAAGTCCTGCTTGAACTGCAGTTGCCAGAGCTCCTCTAGCTTGGCTACTGAAATACGATTGGTGGTGACTCCTGTAAATGTGTTTGTCTCCCTCATACCGCTTCCACCTCTGAGTAGTCCATTTATGCTTGTATTGCATCCATTCATATTCAGCTGGTTTATTAAAGACTCCGTAGCGAAAGTAGCTGAGCTACCTGAATCCAAAAATGCATACGTTGTCACTGCCTTGGTTCCCTTTTGTGCTTTGACACATACTGGAATGATCGAAAGAACACAGTTTTCCTTACCGGCCCCGGTGACTTTTTCTTTCATGTGTACAAGGGCACTTGAAACAGATTGCTGCTCACAATGTTCTCTCGTGGCTTCTTCTCGCAAGCCTTTACTGTTTATGTGCAGCAGTGTGGGATGCAGTCGAGAACATTCTTGACATTGAGCTTTCTCTTTACAGCCGCTACTCATATGACCATGTTTCAAACATGCAAAACACAGACCTTTGCTTCGTAGGAAGTCAATCTTTTCCTTGTGCGGCTTGCTCTTAAGTTTTCTGCAGACTGTAAGACTGTGTTGCTCTCCCTTGCAATAAACACAAGGCTTGCTGTTTGCATCCACTAAGACATTTTGTGTTTTTGGTGTTGTTTGTTTGTTATTTTCAGTTTGGGAAGAGACAATAGCCGCTGTGAATACTTTCTTTGGTTTGAGTATCTCTGTGTATTTTAGGTTTGGTTTCTGTTGTACTGGTTGTTTTGGCCTGGTGGTTTCTTTTATGTTCCCATAGAGTGGGTGAAGTAAATATGTAACTTGCTTGTTGACAAATTCGACAAAATCCTTGAATTTCACCCTTTTTTTTGTTTTTTCTTGTTGGTCGCACGCAGACTTTCTCCAAGCTTCTTTGAGTTTGTGTGGCAACTTGTTAGCTAGTGCCTTTATGTTAGCTGTGTTGTCCAAGTCTTCCATGTAGCTTATATCAGTCATTGTGTTGCAACAGCCTGTGAGAAACAATGCGAAAAACTGCAGTTCAGCGCCATCTTCTGATTTGATTGTCTGCCAATCCAAAGCCTCCTTTATGTAGGCTTCTGCAATCTTGTAGTCGTCACCATAAAACTCCTTCAGCATTTCTTTTGCTTTAGCATAACCTGCTGAGGATTCCATGTGAATGCAGCTTTTTACCAACTCATGTGGTTGTCCACTTGTGTACTGCAACAAAAACTGTAAGCGATCACGACTGTCACCAGTGCGATCTTCCATTCCATGTTCAATAGACCTGATAAAGGATTTATACTCAAGCGGATCGCCCTTGAACATTGGAATGGTGAGCTCAGGGAGTAATGTGGCTTTGTGATTCTTCACAAGGTACTCAGTGATGTCAACTTGCTGAGAGATAGCCTTGCATAAATTATTAAGCACTGGTCCATCATTGAGGTCCATGTTCGATGCAGGCCGGGTTCTTTGCAGCCTTGCAAGCTGAACCTTGTTTTCAAGTTTGGACGTAGGCGGGGTGTGCCATTTTTGCATCTGACTCTGCAAGAGCGGTCTGCATTGCATGCATCTCCTTTCTAGCCTTTATCGCAGCCTCTATTCATTTTTGCTCAGCCTCAAACTCTGCCTCTCGTCGTTTTTCTTCTGCTTGCAGCTGAGCTTCCCTGCATCTTTTTTCTGCATGCCAATCTGCTTCTTCTTTTTCTATGGCTAGCTTCTCTCTTAAAGCTGCAGCCTTTGCCTTAAATGAAGCACGCTCCATTTCTGCCTTTATTCTGACTGAAGATGATGATGACACACTTCCACATCGTGATCCAGGTCTGCTTGAGCGTTTTGTGTTGCTTTTTGAGGATATAGACCTACTATCTGTTGGCATTACGTGTTTATCACACTCTTCAGCCTGCTCAGAGCGTTTCATGACATCTTTCATCCATTCCTCACATTTCCAGAAGAAATCATTTATTGGCTTATCTTCAAGATCAAACCAATTCTTTTGATTATCCAGGAATTCTTCTTCAGACATAAATCTTCTCAAACCAGCATTTAAGTCTGAAAATTCTTGCTGCAAACCACTGAAGTCCACACGCAATTTATTTTTAACAATATCAGCGTTTGCATCATCTTCCATTAATTGCTCAATATGCTTTATCATGCTCGTTAGCTGGGATAACTTATTCCTGCGTGCATGGAGTTGTCTAGACTTGTGTTCTTCCACAGCATTCTCAGTCATTTTTACTGTCCGTTTTTCACTGTCTTGTTCATCCATAACAAACGAATGTTTCCACACTTATTTAATGCAAATGTCAAAACCGTAGGGTGAGCTTAACATACACGCAATGCGTTCCACTTCGTCGTTCAGCCGAACGGCGTCCTTTTCATTTATTTATTTCTCTCTTACGGCTGTGCGCACATCAACCGCGCTCCTCATGATTCGATTCACGATCCACAGCAGAGCAAGGAAAGCTACAACTCACAGATTCACCGTGAAAGTTTCCTCCTTCCGTCCTTTGTCTCGAGTCAGGCTGTTCCAAAGTCCAATAAATCCGTGCAGAGCTAGTTTTTTTTTACAAAAAATTTAGGTTTCCACTGAATGAAGCCCTAGCTTGACACTTTGTCCACTCCCTTCGTCAGAATCCACATCAATAAATCCACAGAACCACTCGTGAAAAAACTTATAGTTTACTCAGTTAGCATCAAAAAACATCAGCACAGGAATATTACATAAAATAACAACGATTAATTACTGACAAAAGAAAAAGAGAGAGGAAAAAAAAGAAGGTCAAAAAACTGTGAGGCTCCACTCTATGCTTGCCTGACCGTTCCACCATGAAGCCTTACTTTTTTTTTTTTTTTGTCAGAGTATCCCAAGCAATTAAAGGTACATGCAATTAAAAATAAAAATGTGATTACAGTCCTCTATTTCCAAAATATAACCAGTGTCATATGCACTCTAAATTATCCATACACATTTTAGAAAATGACACAATTAACTCATTGCATTACTGTAAATATTAACTTCAATTTCCTCCACAAAATATGAATCATGTAAATTACTATTTAACACATAAATTAAAATTATGTATCAGCTAACTGCATTTAGGCTCCTACAAGAAACATTATGTGTGGTTTTGTGTTAAATAATGACCCAGATTGTGAAATACATTTATTAGCCTTAGATTAAGGGAAACACAACTTGATAAATGAGAGCATCCAAGGTGAAAGCTTTTTTGTGGCTCCTTTTTTTAAAGTATCGGTTCAGGCACCGTTTAGGCACCGGACCCTTCTTAAAAAATAATTTTTCTCACTGGCTCATTTACCAAATGGGTGCTTTCTCTTTGTCCTCCACAAATTAAGCTACTGTAGTTCCGTAGCGAGAAGTTTGAATACATTATCGTTTGCAATTGACAACACGATTGACAATGTTGTGATAAGTAGGCTACACCAACCTTGTAACTCGGTACCCCCCCCCTCCCCCCACACACTGGAAATAGCAGACATATGTACCGAATACAGGAAGCTATCAATCAAGAGGGTATCAGGATTATTTTCATTTTTAGTTTTTGATTAATCCCTTGGATTAATCATTCATTTTGACAGCACTAATGTTTATTGTAAATAGACAACCATACAAGAGTAATTGTTACCAAGCCTGCAACAATGTTCTTGTTCATTGCCCTCACAGATTCCTGCAGCTAAGCTTGGATGTACATTTACATTCCATTAAATTTTATTGATGACATGCCTCTGAAGTTTTACTTTTTGCACCATTACAATACTTGTAGGCAACTAGTCATCATATCTCTAGTCCTTTGCTGTATTTGCATTGTACTAAAGTGCGTTCATTTTCAATGGGCATATATGCGGCTGAAACAGTGCATCCCAAATTTTTCAACATGAACATTTTAATATAACATTATAGTCATGATGGGCTACAGCCTTTAGAAAAAAATTTATTTGAGAAGGTGGGGTAGTGCACAATAGGCCCCTGTCGTGCGGCCAAAGCTTTTGTTCTTAATGGCATTTTTTCCCTTACATTACTTTTACTTTTATACTTTAAGTAGTTTTTTAAACCAGTACTTTTACACTTTTACTCAAGTAAAAAGCTTGAGTTGATACTTCAACTTCTACAAAAGTCTTTTTAAACCCTAGTATCTATACTTCTACTAGAGTAATGAATGTCAATACTTTTGACACCACTGCCTAAACGCTATAACCACAAATAAGTAAATATTATAATATATTAAAAGTGTTGTTATCAATATTCATGAGATGATACAACATATTATAAGGTTTTTTTTAACGCATTATGCATTCATTATAATGCCTTAAGAATACCCTTATAATATATTATAAATACGGGCTTCATAGAAAGTGTTACCAATTGTTCTTGTGAAGGATATGCCGTTATTGGTTGGGACTGAAAGTGTTCAGTATTTTTTACTGAAGAAACGTAACACTTGAAAAACCTCACATACAGGGGCTGGGGGTAAAACCAGTACTGATTACCAGGGCCCTAAAGGAAGAGAGGCCCCTTGAAAAGTCTGGAATATATACATTAAGACTGCCTATGCAAAGGGCCCGGTATCTTGTGCAGCGTCCCTGCTCACATACAGTCTTCGCGCTCATTGTCTAAACTGATTAAATATTTTAAACTCTTGGATATGTGGAGAATTAAACATCCTACTGATAGACAGTATCTGTGGGTCAAGGCTTTTAATAATAGAGTGAGTGCTGACAGATTTGGACAGATATGTTGGACAGATTTTATGTGTCAGAATGTTTTAGTAATCGAGTAACAGATTGTTGTATTTGTCCTATAGGATTCAGATCATCATTTGATCTCTATGACAATTGTTATGTCTAAATTACCCAAGAAGTCTTAATTTGGCATTTCAATGTTAACTTGCTGCAGGATCCGTTTTTTTTTTTTTTTTTTGGCAAGCAGATTTGCTCAACAGAAGCAAATGCAATGTCTTAGGCTTCCTGATGGGAGGGTGACCTCTAATTCTTTGGAAATAAGGAAACATGCTGTGGATTATTATTCTAATCTTTAAACTGCTGAGATCTATGACAATGACGGTATGATACAGCTTCTTCAGTGTCTTCCTCAGTTGAACTGTGACTCTAAAACTGCTTTAGATGCAAATATAACATTCAAGGAAGTTACTGCTGTTGTTGGAAAATGGATGGACTGCCAGCAGAGTTTTTGGAGCTTTATAGGCAAGGATTATTAGTATTTATTTATTTTTTGGCAAATTTAAAAAAGATGGTGGAGTACATCCTGTCAATATTTATGTTTTATCATTATTGCCAAAAAAAGAGGATCCATCTTTCTTTAAAAAGAAAGAGTCATTTTGCACTTCTTGCAACAGAATAAAAAATATTCTCATAATGTTTATCAAATAGAATAAAAAAAATATCTACAGCTGATTGTACACAAAGATCAATCATATTGTGTTCCCAAGAGGATCCCAAGAGATAATTTATTTTTAGTGCAAGATGTTTTGAATATATGTAAGGTTTTTAATATGAATGATGGTTTGGTCTCTTTGAATCAAGAGAAAGCTTTTGACTGTGTTGACCATGATTATCTTTCTGTCACACCCAGGGGCGGCTATGCTTTGACTAAGCCACACCCCTTCTCAACTTCCACCTCGAGGAGGTCCCCAAAGCCAACCCAATGGCCAAACAACACGAGAACAAGTAAGTGATAAAACAATCTTTATTTAAATATTTAAAAATAGCTTGGGGAATAGGGAAAGGGCAATTAAAACTAAACTCTGACTCGGCCCTCCAGATGGGCTATGGCCGGGAAGAGGTCAGGGAGCAAGGGGGCCACGGGGATCCGGGGCGTGGGACTCGGGGCCCGGCCAGAGTCTTAGGTATCCGTAGCGCCCTCCTTCTTCCTCCTCTTCGCTGAATACAACTCACGGTAAGTACTGGTTCACACAGTTCGTTCTCGGGGTGCTCACTCTCTTTCTCTTCCTCCACAAGCAACGGCTGGGACGCAAAGGCACAGTTAATTCGGCTTGGTTTTGCTCTCACCTCTTCGCTGATTGCAGCTCACAGTAAGTACTGGTTCACACAGTTCGTTCCTTGGGTGCTCACTCGCTTTCTCTTTCTCCACAGGCAGCGGCGTAAGTACAGGTTTCCTCGGTCTCTCCTCGTGTTACCCACTCTCTCTCCTTTTCTCTCCACAGGTATCAACTTGGGCACAATAGCACAGTTAGTTTGCTTTGAATGGCTCTCACCTCTGGGCTGGACACAGCGTACTGTAAGTACAGGTTTCGCTCTATTTCTCCTCGCGTTATCCACTCTCTCTCCTCCCCTCTACAGGTATCAACTTGGACACAAAACACAGTTACTCTGCTTTGGATGGCTTTCACCTCTAGGCTGGACACAACATACTGTAAGTACAGGGTTTGCTCTATTCCTCCTCGTGTTATTCACTCTCTCTCCTTTTCTCTCCACAGGTATCAACTTGGGCACAATAGCACAGTTAGTTTGCTTTGAATGGCTCTCACCTCTGGGCTGGAAACAGCGTACTGTAAGTACAGGTTTCGCTCTATTTCTCCTCGCGTTATCCACTCTCTCTCCTCCTCTCTACAGGTATCAACTTGGACACAAAACACAGTTACTCTGCTTTGGATGGCTTTCACCTCTGGGCTGGACACAACGTACTGTAAGTACAGGGTTCGCTCTATTCCTCCTCGTGTTATTCACTCTCTCTCCTTTTCTCTCCACAGGTATCAACTTGGGCACAATAGCACAGTTAGTTTGCTTTGAATGACTCTCACCTCTGGGCTGAACACAGCGTACTGTAAGTACAGGTTTCCTCTGTTTCTCCTTGTGTTACTCACTCTCTCTTTCCTTTTCTCTCCACAGGTATCAGATTGGACACAAAGCACAGTTAGTTTGCTTTGAATAGCTCCCACCTCTGGGCTGAACACAGCGTACCGTGCTATCTCCGGAGATCTGAAGCACGCTCACAACAGATACTGTACTGAACTAGGCTAGAACCAGCAGTCTCCTTGTCCTCCCGCGACGAAGTGCGTGAAGGCGGGGGTTTATCTGACAGGACACACGGCAATACACAGCAACCCACAGCAATATACAGCACCACGTCAAAATTATAGGTTTTCACAGCACGAAGACTCACCCACCACACTCAGTGTACGAAAAGGACACCCGTCTTCCTTCACTTCGCTTGGTTCGGGTCTGGCGATGGAATATGCGGCCTAGCTAGTGATGTCGTCGTTGTGACTACTCCAATAAGTATTCCTTCGGCTCTCCCACCACGCTATATTAGGGGTAGGGCCGCCCTCCTCCTCCTGGAGAGATCTACATAACGCCAGGTCAATATACAGGGCACTTTCGGCTTGCTCTTAGTACTCACATCAATGCCGCTTCCAATCCCCTTTTTCACGTCGTCTCAATTCGCCGTATAATCCGTTCACTTCTCAACCTTTAAGGTTCGCGATGTCTTCACAATCATACAATTCCAGCCTGAGGGAGAGAGAGAGTTAGACAGCCACCCGCAGCGCACCAAGACGGGCACGACACAGTGCTTCACACACACCAGAAAGAGCTCCCAGACTGTGAAATAACTTGGCCTTAAGTACTGCCTTGTCCAGCGTATCCTCCAATCACCAACCGCTGTCCCTAACTAGGCACAGGTGCATCGAATTCCCTGATTTTCCCTCTTACGTCGCTACCGGAAGTTCCGGTGTTCTGTTTTTCCGGTCCGGGCGGAAACACTTCCGGGCGGAACCAAACTTCCCGAATTTTGGTTCCGCCCCTAAAGATCGTCACCTTGTGACATCCTCCCCCGCCAATCCGTTCTAGTCCCTAGAACGTCCTCGGGCTGTCCACTCACCATAGCGGGCAGGGGGTCGGCCTCGGTTCTCTCGCTGGGATCGTCTCACTGGTGAATCGGGCTCAGCTTGTTCAGGGGCTGCTTCTGGTTCTCTCGGGGCGATCGGGGGTGGTGCCACCACGGGTCTCCCTGGTACCACAGCCCAACCTTCAATCCAGGGGGCCGCTGGTACAGGTTCCGTGGGGACTTCTTCCACGGCTTCAGGGTAGTTAGGGCATGGGCGAATCATGTTCCGGTGCACCACACGGTCGGGGCCTGACTTCCCTTCTGGCCAGATGGTATAGACCGGCTGTCCCGGCCTCTGCTGCCGGCAGACTACATAAGGGGTGGCCTCCCAACGGTCACTCAGTTTCCCCTTCCCCTGCCGCCGATTATCTCTCACCAACACCCTCTCTCCTGGCAGTAGAGGGGCTTCTCTAGCAGTCCGATCATACAACCGCTTACTTTTCTCTCCTGCCGTCTGTATCCTTTTCGACACCTGCTCGTAGGCGAAATGCAAGCGCTGGTGATGGCGCCCCACCCACTCCGTTACACTTGCTTCCTCTTGGTCGGCTGTCACTCCTAGGACCAGGTCAGTAGGCATTCGTATGTGTCTGCCAAACATCAGGTACGTGGGGGCGTAACCCGTAGTACTATGTATACTGTTGTTATAGGCCTGTAGGAGGTTTGGCAATGCACTCACCCAATCGTCCTGCCGTTGTTGGTCCAAGGTCCCCAGCAGCCCCAATAGGGTCTGATTGAATCTCTCGCAGCCGCCGTTCCCCTGAGGATGATACGAAGTGGTGTGAGTTTTCGTGCAACAGTACAACTGGCATAGTTCTCTAATTACCCTGGACTCAAAGTTGGCTCCTTGATCGGAGTGCAGAAACTCCGGGCATCCGAACGTCTGGAAGACGGCCCGCCATAAAACTGTAGCGGTGGTGGTTGCAGTCTGGTCGAGGGTGGGGATAGCCCAAGCGTACTTTGTGAACAAATCCGTTATTACCAAGATGTTCTGGTAGCGATCTCGTGGTCGGCCCAGTGTCAAGAAGTCCATAGCCATGATATGAAGGGGGGCCTTCGCATGGATGGGTACCATTGGCGCTCGGACCTCCCGTCTGGACTTAAACAATATGCATCTCGGGCAAGCTTGAATTAGGGCGTGCACCGATGCCTCTAGCCCGGGCCAAAAGAAGAATCTCCTAAGCAGGGACACGGTCCTCTCCTGTCCCTGGTGCCCCAACTGGTTGTGGTACGCCGAAACTAACGCCGTTACCTCATCTGCGGGTACCACGATCTGGCGTACTTCTTCGCCCAACTTCGGGTCACTGACCCTTCTGCACAGAACGCCATCTCTCAGCTCCAGCCTGTCCCATTGCCCCAGCAGCCTCCTCCCAGTATCCGTCTGGGCTAACCTCTCCGCTGGCGTCAGCCGTCGGCCCTGTTCCAGCCATTCTCTTACCAGCCGCACATCTTGATCCCTGGCCTGTCTCTCCCTCCACCGACGGGGATCCCATCCCCAGTTCTCAGGCACGGCCTCTTGTCTGCTGCCTGGTGCCTCTACTGCTCCTACCATATAGCCCTCCTCCGGGCTGGCCCCTCCGGGGCTTTCCGCTTTGGGCAGCCTTGAGAGGACGTCCGCGTTCGTGTGTTCACGCCCTGGTCGGTACTGTAGTTGATAGTCAAAGTTGGCCAGTTGGGCCACCCACCGCTGCTCCACGGCTCCCAGCTTCGCCGTCTGTAAGTGTACTAATGGGTTATTGTCTGTAATGATCGTCACCTTGGCACCCCAGAGGTAGTCTTTAAATTTCTCACTTAGGGCCCACTTCAATGCCAGCAGCTCCAATTTGAAAGAACTATAGTTCGCATCGTTCCTCTCGGCTGGGTGGAGGCTCCGGCTGGCGTACGCGATGACCCTCTCGACTCCGTCCTGCCGTTGAGCCAACACCGCTCCCAGCCCGAGATTGCTGGCATCTGTATACAGAAGGAATGGTTTTGTGAAATCTGCGTATGCCAAGATAGGGGCCTGTAGCAGCTCCTGCTTCAATGTCTGGAACGCTGACTCACAATTTGCATCCCAGTCTACGTTGGGCGACCCCCGGCCCCGGTTACGACCTGTGCCAACCAGCAACTGATTAAGGGGTTTAGCAATTTTTGAAAAGTCCTTTATGAAACGCCTATAGTATCCCACAAATCCTAAAAAGGATCGCACTTGCCTCACTGTCCTCGGGGCCTTCCAGTCTTTCACGGCCGATACCTTTCCAGGATCTACGGACACTCCAGCCGCACTGACCACGTGGCCCAGAAAGTTGACTTCTCTCCGTAGTAAGTGACACTTATTGGGCTGTAGTTTCAATCCGTACTTCTCCATGGCCCGAAAGACTTCCTCGAGGTGCCTCAGGTGTGAATCAAAATCTGGGGAGTAGACAATCACATCATCCAGGTAAACTAATACTGACTCCATTAACTGACCTCCCAAGCACCGCTGCATCAGCCGCTGGAAGGTGGCCGGAGCGTTACAGAGCCCGAAAGGCATCCGGTCCCATTCAAATAGTCCAAACGGGGTTGTAAAGGCAGTCTTCTCCCGGTCTGCTTCGGCCACCTGCACCTGCCAGTAGCCACTGGCCAAATCTAGGGTAGAGTACCATGCCGACTGCGTGAGGCTGGCAAGCGAATCTTCGATCCGCGGCAAAGGGAAAGCGTCTTTCTTAGTCACGAGGTTCAGCTTACGGTAGTCCACGCAGAATCTCCAAGCCCCCGTCTTCTTTTGCACCAGCACTATGGGGGCCGCCCACGGGCTGCTGCTTTCCCTGACAACTCCTTGCTTCAGCATGCCTTGCAGGAGTGTACGTACCTCGGTATACAAAGTGGGCGGAATTGGGCGATACCTCTCCCGGCTGGGCCCTGCATCCCCGGTAGGTATATGATGTTGTACCACCTGGGTGCATCCGTAGTCTTCATCGTGGGTGGCGAACACATGCTGCCATCTCCGAAGGAGGGCCTGTAACTTCTGTGTCTGTGCTTGTTCTAAATCCTCCCCTTGTAATGACTCACCCGCCAGGTGGCTCGGCACACTCCTCTCCATACCACCCCATGGGGTGTCTACTTGTGTCAGGGCCACCTCGATGACAGTGGGGCACACCTGACGAAAACTAATATCCCTCTCTTCCCTTACTTGGTGGGGTGTAACCGTTGTCAGACGGGCTAATCGTTGGTGCCGATGTAGTTGCACCGCGTATGGGTGTACATTCCGTATCCTCACGGGGACTCTCCCCCGCCGGACCGTCGCTAGTCCTCGTGCCACTTCCACTTGTGGACAATCCACATGGGGCTCCACCAGCACCCACTCTTCTGGGCCCGCTCTTCGGGGCGGTACTCGCGCCCACACAACAGCCTCACTTTTTGCGGGGACAGACAAAGCAAAACGACACATCACTCTTCCTACCTCTTCCTGTTCTCTGCGGACTTGGCTCATTTGCACCCTTCGACAGTCAGCTACCACACACTCCCACTTGGGCCTCTCTGCAGGTGGTATCTTCGATACGGGCCTAGCCCGAAATAGCTCTTCCCAGCAATCAGCGAGGACATTCATGCCCAACAGGGCTCGATGTGCACCCAGACAATGGTCTTGCACGATAATCACACCTTTCTGGGGGACCATCACTCCGTGAACCTCTAGGTCCGTCAATCGGTAGCCAATATATGGGATGTCGAGGCCGTTTGCGCCCTTCAGAGTAAGCCAGGGGGCCTCCGCCCCTGGTGCCCCTTGTTTCCCAAACACTTCTTCGGATAAACTCTTAGCAAATAACGTCACTTGGGAGCCTGTGTCTACCAGGCATTGAATCTCCTTGCCGCACACTCTCACCTTCGCCACGGGGCTACGCCCAATCATCTGGCTCCTAGAGCCATATCCTCTTCCAGGGTCTTCTCGAGGGGTCCCGGCCACACGACCTACAGTGGCGGGCCGACCTAAAAACCCCCTTCTGACGCCCTGCGGGGCCCACACTGGCGGCTATAGTGACCTGGTTTGCCACAGCGGTTGCAGATGGGTCGCCCTTGCTCGTCCCATTCAAAACGGGGCCGATTAAAGTGGCTCTCGGCCTCCCTCTGAGTACACTCGGTCTCGGGGCGCCGGCCGTGGTTCCTCCCGCGCCGTCCTTGGCGCAATTCTCCTACGAGGGCTTTAGACAGTTCAGACATCTGATCGCGGACATCTTTCAAAAGTTCAGCCTTCAGTGCTTGCTTCCAGTCAGGGCCTCCGGGTTGTGCTGGTGCTACTTCACTGACGGCCGCACACACTGGGGGACCACTCACCTCAGTCTCATCACCTTCCAGGGCCAGTGCCTCTTTCTTCAGATCTTCGAACGTAAGACCCGGGTCCCTTCGAAACTGGATACGTAGGCTCTGTCTCACCGGACCCTCCTTCAGCCCCAGAAGAAACTGGTCCCGCAATAGAGTCTCTCCATCTCCCAACCCGTGGTCCTGACAGGTCTGTAGTCGGGCGAATTGCTCTCGCAACCTCAGGGCGAAAGCTCTAATCGGTTGACGGGGGCCCTGCTTACAATTGAAGAACTGGGAGCGAAGGACAGCTACGGGGGTGTGGTCACCATACTGTTCAGTGAGGAACTGGAACACGGTTTGGGCGTTGGCTCTAACGGCTTCGGGGGCGGCATGCACCTCTCGCCGCGCTTCTCCATCCAGGGAGTTTAACACAAATTGAAGCCGCTGGGCTGCACTAAGGCCCTGTAGGTCGGCCAGGTACTCTAGTTGGGCCTTCCATTCAGACAATCGTACCTCGGATTCTGTCCCCCCATACTTTTGGATCCAGGGGCTCCCCATAAAAACGGGCATAGCACGGGGTTGGGCTGAAGGCCCCGCGTCGTCGGTCATTGGACGACCTTGGTTACTCAACTCGAGGTGGAAACCCTGCCGACTACACCAAATCTGTCACACCCAAAATCTGTAAAAACCCCCTTCTGACGCCCTGCGGGGCCCACACTGGCGGCTATAGTGACCTGGTTTGCCACAGCGGTTGCAGATGGGTCGCCCTTGCTCGTCCCATTCAAAACGGGGCCGATTAAAGTGGCTCTCGGCCTCCCTCTGAGTACACTCGGTCTCGGGGCGCCGGCCGTGGTTCCTCCCGCGCCGTCCTTGGCGCAATTCTCCTACGAGGGCTTTAGACAGTTCAGACATCTGATCGCGGACATCTTTCAAAAGTTCAGCCTTCAGTGCTTGCTTCCAGTCAGGGCCTCCGGGTTGTGCTGGTGCTACTTCACTGACGGCCGCACACACTGGGGGACCACTCACCTCAGTCTCATCACCTTCCAGGGCCAGTGCCTCTTTCTTCAGATCTTCGAACGTAAGACCCGGGTCCCTTCGAAACTGGATACGTAGGCTCTGTCTCACCGGACCCTCCTTCAGCCCCAGAAGAAACTGGTCCCGCAATAGAGTCTCTCCATCTCCCAACCCGTGGTCCTGACGGGTCTGTAGTCGGGCGAATTGCTCTCGCAACCTCAGGGCGAAAGCTCTAATCGGTTGACGGGGGCCCTGCTTACAATTGAAGAACTGGGAGCGAAGGACAGCTACGGGGGTGTGGTCACCATACTGTTCAGTGAGGAACTGGAACACGGTTTGGGCGTTGGCTCTAACGGCTTCGGGGGCGGCATGCACCTCTCGCCGCGCTTCTCCATCCAGGGAGTTTAACACAAATTGAAGCCGCTGGGCTGCACTAAGGCCCTGTAGGTCGGCCAGGTACTCTAGTTGGGCCTTCCATTCAGACAATCGTACCTCGGATTCTGTCCCCCCATACTTTTGGATCCAGGGGCTCCCCATAAAAACGGGCATAGCACGGGGTTGGGCTGAAGGCCCCGCGTCGTCGGTCATTGGACGACCTTGGTTACTCAACTCGAGGTGGAAACCCTGCCGACTACACCAAATCTGTCACACCCAGGGGCGGCTATGCTTTGACTAAGCCACACCCCTTCTCAACTTCCACCTCGAGGAGGTCCCCAAAGCCAACCCAATGGCCAAACAACACGAGAACAAGTAAGTGATAAAACAATCTTTATTTAAATATTTAAAAATAGCTTGGGGAATAGGGAAAGGGCAATTAAAACTAAACTCTGACTCGGCCCTCCAGATGGGCTATGGCCGGGAAGAGGTCAGGGAGCAAGGGGGCCACGGGGATCCGGGGCGTGGGACTCGGGGCCCGGCCAGAGTCTTAGGTATCCGTAGCGCCCTCCTTCTTCCTCCTCTTCGCTGAATACAACTCACGGTAAGTACTGGTTCACACAGTTCGTTCTCGGGGTGCTCACTCTCTTTCTCTTCCTCCACAAGCAACGGCTGGGACGCAAAGGCACAGTTAATTCGGCTTGGTTTTGCTCTCACCTCTTCGCTGATTGCAGCTCACAGTAAGTACTGGTTCACACAGTTCGTTCCTTGGGTGCTCACTCGCTTTCTCTTTCTCCACAGGCAGCGGCGTAAGTACAGGTTTCCTCGGTCTCTCCTCGTGTTACCCACTCTCTCTCCTTTTCTCTCCACAGGTATCAACTTGGGCACAATAGCACAGTTAGTTTGCTTTGAATGGCTCTCACCTCTGGGCTGGACACAGCGTACTGTAAGTACAGGTTTCGCTCTATTTCTCCTCGCGTTATCCACTCTCTCTCCTCCCCTCTACAGGTATCAACTTGGACACAAAACACAGTTACTCTGCTTTGGATGGCTTTCACCTCTAGGCTGGACACAACGTACTGTAAGTACAGGGTTCGCTCTATTCCTCCTCGTGTTATTCACTCTCTCTCCTTTTCTCTCCACAGGTATCAACTTGGGCACAATAGCACAGTTAGTTTGCTTTGAATGGCTCTCACCTCTGGGCTGGACACAGCGTACTGTAAGTACAGGTTTCGCTCTATTTCTCCTCGCGTTATCCACTCTCTCTCCTCCTCTCTACAGGTATCAACTTGGACACAAAACACAGTTACTCTGCTTTGGATGGCTTTCACCTCTGGGCTGGACACAACGTACTGTAAGTACAGGGTTCGCTCTATTCCTCCTCGTGTTATTCACTCTCTCTCCTTTTCTCTCCACAGGTATCAACTTGGGCACAATAGCACAGTTAGTTTGCTTTGAATGACTCTCACCTCTGGGCTGAACACAGCGTACTGTAAGTACAGGTTTCCTCTGTTTCTCCTTGTGTTACTCACTCTCTCTTTCCTTTTCTCTCCACAGGTATCAGATTGGACACAAAGCACAGTTAGTTTGCTTTGAATAGCTCCCACCTCTGGGCTGAACACAGCGTACCGTGCTATCTCCGGAGATCTGAAGCACGCTCACAACATATACTGTACTGAACTAGGCTAGAACCAGCAGTCTCCTTGTCCTCCCGCGACGAAGTGCGTGAAGGCGGGGGTTTATCTGACAGGACACACGGCAATACACAGCAACCCACAGCAATATACAGCACCACGTCAAAATTATAGGTTTTCACAGCACGAAGACTCACCCACCACACTCAGTGTACGAAAAGGACACCCGTCTTCCTTCACTTCGCTTGGTTCGGGTCTGGCGATGGAATATGCGGCCTAGCTAGTGATGTCGTCGTTGTGACTACTCCAATAAGTATTCCTTCGGCTCTCCCACCACGCTATATTAGGGGTAGGGCCGCCCTCCTCCTCCTGGAGAGATCTACATAACGCCAGGTCAATATACAGGGCACTTTCGGCTTGCTCTTAGTACTCACATCAATGCCGCTTCCAATCCCCTTTTTCACGTCGTCTCAATTCGCCGTATAATCCGTTCACTTCTCAACCTTTAAGGTTCGCGATGTCTTCACAATCATACAATTCCAGCCTGAGGGAGAGAGAGAGAGTTAGACAGCCACCCGCAGCGCACCAAGACGGGCACGACACAGTGCTTCACACACACCAGAAAGAGCTCCCAGACTGTGAAATAACTTGGCCTTAAGTACTGCCTTGTCCAGCGTATCCTCCAATCACCAACCGCTGTCCCTAACTAGGCACAGGTGCATCGAATTCCCTGATTTTCCCTCTTACGGCGCTACCGGAAGTTCCGGTGTTCTGTTTTTCCGGTCCGGGCGGAAACACTTCCCGAATTTTGGTTCCGCCCCTAAAGATCGTCACCTTGTGACATCTACAATGTGATTAAGATTTTATTTTTGGTCACAATTCAATAAAGTTGATACAGTTATTATATTTACTGTTTAACCTCCTGCCCTCTGGGAGGCGCTTCAGGAGCCTCCGGACAAGGACCAGCAGATTCAGGAACAGCTTTTTCCCTACAGCTGTCTCCTTGCTGAACTCCCCCCCCCCCCCCCCCCCCCCCACACACACACACATAAAGGGTGTTTCTCAATTCTTATTTGTGCATCCTCGTTTCCTTTCCTTGCTTCCATTCCTCGTGTCTTAGCTCCACCTCTTCAGGATGGGAGGGAAGGATGCAAGGAAAAGACGTGAGAATGGAGGACTTGAATCAAGTGAAATGATTTATCCTCACTCCCTTCAGTTACTTTAAAGTGTCATCAGCTGTGATTAAAGGGATCTGCCCTTATGTTGTTAAAGTTTGTTAATTAAGGCATTCATAATAAACATTCATAAAGCAAGATGCCCTATTTGAAATATATGACATGCATGGTTTGTTTGAAGTGAAAAGGTAAAATATAAATAAAAATTATTACAACAGATGTGAAGGGGGAGGAGAATTTATATGTGTGTCACGTTAAGTCGATAAAAGACTTCCGCATAGAATACACCTGTGTGTCGGGTCTCGGGGCTAATCATCTGTGTGCGTGTGTGTGTGTGTGAGTGTTTGGATGTTTGACAGCTCACTGCGTCTGCCTGTTTGAGTTTTCCCCGCCTTCCTTGTTTCCCCGTTGTTAACCTTAATTGCTCGCCACCTGTTCTCTATGTTCTTCTAATTTTTTCCCTTTATTATTCCCTGTGTTTCGCTGTCTATTGTCAGACTGTTGTTACTCGTACCAATACCTCCGATCTTCTAGCTATTCTTTGCACTCACCTTGTCGTGTCTTGTCCTCAGGCTCCAGTGCGTTTAGCTGTTTTCTCTGCCCCCTGTTTTTAGAAGCTTCCAGTTGTCATCCCTCCGGTCTCGGCGGTCATACGAATTACTGTGGAACGTTCCTCATCGGCTTTGATTCATCTGCTTCGACTTCTCATCCTGTCACTACGAGTGAAACCTGTGAACGTGACTCATCTGCTCTGCCTCCTCTGCTTAAATAAAGCTCTGTGTAAACCCGCATTTGAATCCAGTCTGTTTCTCCTGACACTGTGTCCACGCTCATCGCTCCTCATGAAGCCTCCTCCCTCCTCGATCCTTGCCTCCTCGTGGTGCAATTAGAGAATTGAGATGTCCTTCAAGATGGCTGTGCTCGATCGGTTTCCGGGTCATAGAATGGAGGATGGAGGAGTGAGGAGACGAGGAGGGATATTGAGAAGCATCCAAAGACTCCTCACCCCTCCTCATCACTACATCTGATTTACTTATTTATTTACAACAAGCAAAAAACACTAAACTTGTTATTACTTGCACTACTGTCTGTTCATCCAGAAACACTGAATAATCCATTTGCACACTGAAATATGTTCTATGCACTTTACTGTCCATTCACTGTAAAAAAACAAAAACAAAAACCAACGGGGACTAAATCCAGCCAACTTTAAATAAAAAATTAATATCACTAGTTGTCACAACATAAATAGTCATGTTTACCTAATAAATATCAGAACAAAATATTTTTAGTTTACTGAACACCTATTGTCTATAGGCATAAACTATTTTTTATTTTATTCAAATAGTCTAAATATATAAAAGACCATAACATGGGTCAAATTACTTTTTTTTTATTATTGAAAGTTTGTGTCCAAAGCACAAGGACATACCAAGTCTTGAATATTAACTTCTTTACTCCATGCATTTTACACAGAACTCAACACATAAGTCATTTCTTAAGACACACTTGTATTCCTTGGCTTTTATATCAAGCTGAGCTGTGACATTGGTATGTTTTTACTGTATTTGTTTTATTTGTATGTGACTCTCTAGTTTTCTTTTCTAGACATTGTTAAGCACTTTGGTCAACCATGGTTGTTTTTAAATGTGCTATATAAATAAACTGAACTGAACTGAACATGGTACATAATGCATGTTAAATAAATCCACTGTTAATTATACCTTAATACGTTAGCAGTCTTGTGGCATGAAGTACCTTTTCACATGTATTTAACATTTTTTATTAGTTTTTAAAGGACTACTATGTGAAAATTACTATTTTGCATATTTTAACATCAACCTAACCCACTGAGCAAAGTTACGTCCAGTGGAGTCCCCGTTTGTTAAGTTTACTCAAAAAAGTGCTTGCGATAACTTTTTTTTTTTTTACAGTGTTGCACTAGTGTAAATTATGTTCATATGTTCATAGTTTCTGCCTATAGTGTACATACACTTTTACATAATCCATCAGTATAGTATGTTCAAATTCACACAAAATGATGTCAAAATGCCCGTCTTGGTATCACAGCAGACATAGCCTGTATAAGTGCATTCTCTTAAAGTGACAGTCTTTATATTAACCAAACAGCAACAACAAAGAAATCACTCACTGCTCTTGATTTACAAGTTTTATAATGTTAATGTAGGGGATTTACATTTTCTATTATGTGGAGACTTTTATTTTGATGTTCGTCACGGGCGCCACCATCTTAGGTTTTGACGAGTTGCGCAGAGAGTTAGAGAGCGGAGAAGAGCAGCGGTGAGCTGAAATTGAATGTTGATCTCGGGTAGTCAATCGGGGGAAAAAAGTCCCGTTTAGACCCGAGACATACACAAGAGCTGCATGACGTTGCCTCCGAGTCTTTGTGTATGTGAACCAGTTTAACAAAGTAAGCGTTAAAACGAGTTTTCTGCCGTGTTCATGCATGAAGCTGGGCAAAAGGCCTGTTAGTTTCATTAAGTCTCAATCACGTAGGAGTTAAATAGTCTCGTGTTTTCATTGTTTCAAACAGTTTTTGTTTCATTTGTTCAAACGAACTTGAAACAGTGAGTGCTGTTACTGATCGTGTGAATTAAAAGGTTCACTGAGTCGTCGGATAGGGTCGTGCCTTGTTTGTCTTCTCATTGTGCCTCCATCAGCTGGGATTGCGGCCTTGTTGAATCAAGCTGCCGTCGCCAGGATCGCGAGGACAATCGCAGACGGTTAGTGAGTGAAAAAACAGTACCCTGCCATCCATTGGACATCCTTCAGCACCTCATTCACGAACCAAGAGTGGTGATATAAATTATTTTCCTTTTTTTCTTCTGAAAACTGGTAAGCAAACTGCCATTTTCTGTCAGTGAGTCATCTGAAGTGAACTGTTAAATCATACAGTTATTTTTGATGGAACTGTGATCGGTGAATTCTCTATTATTTTCAAAATTTTTTATTTTCACTTTGATTTGTCTGCACTTGAAATTGTTTTGTAAACTTTGTGAAAACACGGATAACGTAATCATTTAAATTCTTGCAGTAGAAATAAATGTAAAATTTGTTTGTTAACTGAAATCCTTTTATGTTAATTTTGAGTCACTTATACTAAGGAGTGGGGGCGTCTTACCTATCCTGTTAGATTCAGGGGAGGGCTAGGTTAACTAGGTTTACCTCCTGGGTTTTCTACATATACACACTTCAGGTGGCTGCCGTGTATTGAGTAAATCCTGAAGCCCACCTCGCCGATTCTTGAGCATTCCACATTGCAACACGATAGACACAACATACAACTAGGTTTACAGTTGTACAGAGACTAAAAGCATTGGGTGGGGGGACTAGGATCCTGTTGCTCACTCAGTCATCCTTAGTATAGTGCTGAATATTTCCCCCACAAGGCGGTGGCATATTCTCCCCCACCACATATTGGCGTCACGAACAGGATCAATTCCTGGTTCTTGGTTCATGGTCCTAGAGCCGACACTATGGCTGAACTGGACGAATTAAAGAAACAGTTTGAAGAGATGCAAAGGCGTTTTGGTGAGCAGACATGCATGTTAGAGCAAGCCAGAGCCGAACAGAGAGAGGTGCTTTCCCTCGCTAAAACTCTTATTGAACAGCAGGCTGCCGCTAAGAGAGCACCATCTACTGTTTACATCCCTAGGGATCGTAAGCTTCCAGAATTCACTGGATGTAGTTCCAAGCCTGGTGAGTTGAGTATAGAAGATTGGATAAGTTCAATGAAGTCCGCCTTCAAGGTGATGAAAATTCCTGAAGAAGACAGAATTGAGTTTGTTAAGCAGTATTTAAAAGATGAGGCTAAGATGAAAGTCAAGATCAAGCTCAACGGAAAAGAAATTTTCAATGCTTTGGATCAGACTTATGGGGACAAACTTCCCATTGGCAGCAGACTGAAAGAGTTTTATGACCGCAAACAAATGCCTGGAGAAACCATCTGTTCTTATGCTTATGACTTGCAGGAGAAGCTGAGTATCATCCAGAGTCGAGAGCCGTCTATACTTCCTGATGCTGATGGAGTTTTGAAGGAACAGCTTGTGTTAGGCCTCAAAGACGATTCGCTACGGCGTGAAATGAAGAGGAGAGTTAAAACTGAGAAGGACCTGACATTAATCCAGCTTATGCAGGAAGCTATTACTTGGTCTGAAGAAGAGGAGGTGCAGGTTCCAAGCAATCCGAGAACCAGTACTTGTCCACGTGGTGTCGTTCATGCAACCACTGCAATGGAGAACTCTTCAGCCCCTCTCACCCTGGAGTCACTCCATGAAGCTATTCAACAGATAGCTGCCCGACAAGAAGAACTGTTTCAGATGGTAAACAGCAAAGAAAAAGTGAAACCTGTAGTGAAGGAAAACAAGGCAAAAAGTGCACCTTTAAAAGATAGTGAAGGGAGATACATTTGCTATACGTGTGGTAAGCCAGGGCACACAAGCCGACGTTGTCTTCAGAGCAGAGAAAACTCTAGTAGAGTGCAACCTCACACAGCAGAGATAGAAAAGACAGCTGACCGAGACACTTCAGTGCTAGAGAGCCCAGGTCCATCCATTATAAGAAGTCAAACTGCAGACTGTGATACAGAGAACGTTTCCAAGTCACTTTGTGAAAGTGCTTTTGGTGATTGTATAACAATTGAAGTGAAAATTGCGGGAATCAGAACTATCTGCCTCTTGGACACAGGGTCAGAAGTGACTACTATCACCGAGTCACATTTTAAGAATCACTTTGGAGAAGTTGTTCTGTCATCTGCCAACTGGGTCCGACTTACAGCAGCAAATGGCCTAGACATTCCCATCATTGGATGTCTGGAAGCAGACATAGAGTGTTTGGGGAAGACGTTGCATAAAAAGTGCGTGTTTGTGATCAAAGAGAGCGATTGTAATGGGACAGAGTTGAAAGGATTGCCTGGCATTATTGGGATGAATGTGTTGAGTGAAGTTAAGGATCTATTCATGACCACTAAAGACATGAAGAGGATGGACAGGTATAGCCATGGTTTTAAGGAGGCAAAGGTCCAGCGAGTTTTGGCTAACATTAAGATGCAGACTGAGGCACTGAGCTGTGGTGACAAGATTGGCTTTGTGAAGGTTGCTGGGAAGCAATCAGTAACTATTTCACCATTCAGTGAACGTGTTTTGGAAGGCCGCTGCAGGATACGACCAAAAGTGAGCTGTCAAGTGTTGGTTGAGGCCTTGTCAAATGTCAGCTTGTCTAAGAGTGTTCTGATTGCTAATGTGCTTGCTAAGACAGCCAATGGTAAAGTTCCAGTCAGAGTGTTAAATTCTAGTAAAAAAAACTGTAAAGCTCCTACCACGATGTAGGATCGCAGCACTGTCCAAGCCCCAGGAAGCCAAGAGTGATTGTCGAGTTTGAGGAGAAAGAGTTGCACAACATTGCAAACTCCAAAACTTACTGACTAAGCACAGTGATGTGTTTTCAAAGAACGATTGTGACTTTGGTTATACTACCGCTGTTACACATAGTGTCCCAACAGGAGATGCTCCTCCCATTAAGCAAAGACATCGCAGAATCCCCTCTCAGGTTTTTCAGGAAGTGAAAAAATATGTTCAAGATTTAGTATCTCAAGGTATTCTCAGAGAAAGCTGTAGTCCATGGGCATCTCCAGCTGTGATCGTGATCAAGAAGAATGGCAGTGTACGCTTTTGCTGTGACTACAGAAGGTTGAATAAAGTGACCTGCAAAGATGCTTATCCTCTCCCTCGTGTGGAGGAATCGCTGGATGCCTTGGGAAATGCACAGCTGTTCTCCACCCTTGATCTTACCTCCGGGTATTTCCAAGTAGCGATGAGTGAGGAGGATAGAACAAAGACAGCGGTCACCACTCCCTTTGGACTGTTTGAATGGACCAGGATGCCATTTGGACTTTGCAATGCACCTGCAACATTCCAGCGTCTGATGGGGGTGGTGCTCGGTGATCTAACATTTGACATACTGCTTATCTACCTTGATGACATTATTGTTTTTTCAAAAGACTTCGAAAGCCATTGTCAAAGACTGGAAATAGTATTCAACCTGGTTTTGCTCAGTTAGCCCGGCCCCTTCATGCCCTGGTTGGGAAAGAGAAAATCGTTGAACCTCTTAACTGAACAACAGAATGTCAAACTGCATTTGACAAACTGAAGCAGTGTTTAATGTCTCCGCCAGTCCTTGCGTACCCAGATTTCAGTCAGTCTTTCATGCTCACAACTGATGGAAGCCTACATGGTCTGGGAAAAGAACGATAGAAACTACAGTGCTTTCAAGCTAGATCTATTTGCCTTGAAATGGGCTGTAACTGAAAAGTTAAAAAAATACCAATCAAGGATTCCATCCAGTGAGGAGCCTGAGCAAGAGGACTCTGCTAAAGACTTCATTAGGATGAATTCAGATGAAGTGCGTGCATGTTTATGGCCAGTTGCCAACAAGCATCAGATAGTACAAGCATCGGTTCATGTATCAGTGACGAGGAAAGTCCCTGGATATAGCTGGAGCGATATAGAAGAGCAACAAAAGATCGACCCTCATATAGCTCCTATATACCGTGCTGTACTAACCAACAAGTCCCTGAGTCCAGTTGAGCAACGCAGTATGGATGTTGAGTTAAAAAAGCTTTCTAGACAATTCACACGACTCAAGCTTAAAAAAGGAGTGATGTTCTGTTCTATCTTTGATCCCCGGGACGGAGAAGAAATTTGTCAATTAGTGGTTCCAGAATCCTTGCGTTACAAAGTGTACGAGAGTCAGCATGACCATTGTGGCCATTTTTAGAGAAAGAAGCACGCTGGAGCGCATGAGGCGGAGCTATTACTGGCCGACAATGAATAAGGATATTCAAAACTGGATTCAGGAATGCAAGAGATGTGCCCTTGCTAAAGATGTTTTTCCTAAAATACGAGCCCCAATGACATGTACTAATGTATCTGCCCCGCTGGAAGTCCTTGCTATGGATTATACAGTCTTGGAGGAATCTGTGGGAGGATATGAAAATGTCCTCGTCCTAACTGACATGTTCACTCGTTTCACTGTAGCAGTGCCAACCAGAAATCAGACTGCTCACACCACTGCAAAAGCCCTTGTGCAGCATTGGTTTGTCCACTACGGCTGTCCTGCACGACTACATTCCGACCAAGGTCGATGTTTTGAAGCGAATGTCATCAAAGAACTGTGTAAAGTCTATGGAATCTGAAAGAGTCGCACAACTCCGTATCATCCACAGGGTAACTCCCAGTGCGAAAGGTTTAATAGAACCATGCATGATATGCTAAGGACGTTACCCACAGAAAAGAAAAGGAATTGGAAACAGTATCTGGCTGAGTTAGCTATGGCATACAATAGCCGAATCCACACTTCAACTGGCTATTCGCCATTCTATTTAATGTTTGGAAGGGATGCCAGAATGTCGATGGATATCCTTAACGAGAGAGACTTGGAGGACAGTAGAGCTGATAATCTTGATGATTGGGTGAAAAACCATCATGACAGATTGAAGACTGCTGTTGAAGTAGCCAACTCAGCAGCACAGGAGGCTTCAAGGCGAAGAAAAAGAGCCTATGATCGGAAATTGCATGCCGCACTTGTGAGACCTGGTGTTCTGTTACAGAACCATTCACATAGGGGAAGGAATAAGATACAAGACCATTGGGAACCCTTGCCTTACACTGTAGTGAAACAGAATCCCGCAGACACTCCAGTTTACACCATTCGCCCAGAGAAAGGGGGCCCATGTAAAGTTATACATAGGGATCAACTTAAGCATTGCACTTTTCAGTCATCACTACCACCTTGCACATCTAGACGTGAATCTAGAGCACACATAGGTCAGGCACACACTGACTCAGAAGATTCTGATGTTCTTGCAGTCCCTGTTGTTACATTTGCACCCGCTACACTCACAGACACACAAGGTAGAAGGGCAGGTGGGGATGAATCAGAGACAGGTATCAGGGACCATGTCGATGAAATGTCAGCTGATGATTCAGTAGATCAGTCTGTACTCGAGGCTATGAGTTCAGGTGGTTCCGAAGCTGAAAGTGAAAATGAAAGTATTACTGAACCTAGACGTTCACAGCGTTTGAACAGAGGTACTTTACCCGTTAGGTATAGGACTGACTATGTCTTGAAATAAGCTTATGTCAACCTAAAGGTTTGTATGTTTCTTTTAATATGAAGGTTTTTCAATCTTGCTAATTGAAAGTGTTTAATTGCTGTACTTGACATTTTCTTTTGTGTAAAGAATATTTACCTGCTATTCTCTGTCATTTATTTTTCAGGACTGAGTTGCTGAATGGAAGTCCGGTGGCATGGCAGGGTTTAGCAGGGGGGAATGTAGGGGATTTACATTTTCTATTATGTGGAGACTTTTATTTTGATGTTCGTCACGGGCGCCGCCATCTTAGGTTTTGACGAGTTGGGCGGAGAGAGCGAGAGAGCGGAGAAGAGCAGCGGTGAGCTGAAATTGAATGATCTCGGGTAGTCAATCGTAGAAAAAAAGTCCTGTTTAGACCCACGACATACATAAGAGCTGCATGACGTTTCCTCCGAGTCTTTGTGTATGTGAACCAGTTTAACGAAGTAAGCGTCAAAACGAGTTCCCTTTCGAGGCGGTAACTCAACATTACGTCAGCTAAGATGTATATGGGAACTCTTCCCTTTTCCACTTTCACTGAAATCTTATTGGCTAACGCCAGCTGGGGACATCTGGCCAATTGAGGCAAAGCATGCAAATACTGACAGGTCAGCGAGCAGTATAAAATGCATGGGCGCGAAAATTACGTCAGAATTTCTTTCTTCAAGCTAGAAGTCTTATCTAAGTCATCGTGGAAGTTGCAATAGAGGACTACTTACCCTGTTTTTCCTCTCCGCATCCGATGGCTGCTAATGTTAGATTCGGACCTTCACCAGTTCTGTGTGACCTGCCTGGGTTTCTCAGATGGACCACACGTGCGGCCACTGTACCGAGAAAAGATAAACTGCCAGTGCGCGCCCTCAGAGCCAGAGTGGCTCGGAAAACAGCGGGAATGAGGCCCACTGCCGCCAGCGAGCCGTTGGTGGGCCCTCCCTCGCCCGAAGGCGTGGTGGACGATAGCTTCCGCCCCGCGAACTTCGTCCTCTTCGGAGCTGGCGAGGAAAATTATTCTATGTCGCTTTCGACATCGGAAAAGGTTTGGAAAAAGACCGCCCCAACCAAGAGGGCCCTGCAGACCTCCAGGAGGAGTTCATCAGTGTTTTCGGAAAGGCCGAAAGCTGGGTCTCACTTACAATGCACCTGACGAGCCTGTGAAAGGTAACTGGACTCGTGGCTCCTCCAGTCGAGCTGCTACCAGACGGCATTGAGACATGCAAGAGCTCGTGGTGAAGTCGTGGGCTGCACCCCAATCGGCGCGCACCCACTCTGCTACGCAGGCCATGTTCACTCACGAGGACAGGGCGGAAACCCTCCCCCCGTCGAGGAGACCGTTACCGCACACCTGTGCCCATCTCCCTCTGCATTTGGTTTGGACCACAGCCTGCCTTCCAAGCCATGCAGTTCACAGCCCTTAGACGGACAAAGCCTATACTTCTGAAGGAAGGCAGCTTCTGTTCTTTATGTCAGGGTCAATACTCAAGGTGTTTCAGGCAGACGGTGGCACAGTAGCGCTGACGTCATCAGGGATCTGCACGCGGCAACTGATCTCGCGCTGATGGCTACTAGCGCTCTGCTCAGCCGTTTCATGGGGCTCATGGTCGTCCTTACAGGCACCTATGCCTTACCCTAGCTGTCCTGGAAGACGCGGACCGTAGGACGCTCCTAAACGTTCCACTTGCTCCCTCCGGCCTCTTTGATGACATCATGGAGCTTTTCTCAGAGACACGGAAAGCATGCCAAGGCGATGAGCCACGTGATGCACCGTCGCTCACTCCAGCCTTCATCTGCGAGGTTCTGTTCTTATGCACCTCGTCAGGCTCTAGACTAGCTAAATAGCCCGCCGTGGCACCCCACTCTGAACCGGATGCTCGTTTCGGCCAAAACCAGCAGTGGTAAGAGCCTGGGAGAAAACGTCAGGGTCAGTTGAGGACCCCGCGCTGCGAGAGAGCCAGCGCGCCATTGAGCCGTCTCCCTGATGGTGAAAGAGTGAGTGCGCGGGAGGCCCCGCCCCCAAGCGCCATGTTCAAATGCATCATGTCCCCCATTTCCTTCGGGCGACGATTGCTATGTGTGTTTAAATGCTGTTCGTGTGAGTTCCACAATAGAAGCATGTTCACAATCAACAAAAGAGCTTTTCTTCTCTTACACTCAACACTGTGTCACTCGCCCTGTCTCATAGCAGCGCTGAGCCACAACCCATGATTATAATGGCCTCGCGAGGGCGCGAGAGTGCCAACACCACATAAACACGGTGTCACCCTCCATGTTCAGATGCATCATGTCCCCCACGTTTCTTCGGGCGACGATTGCTATGTCTGTTTAAATGCTGTTTGTGTGAGTTCCACAATAAAAGCATGTATACAATCAGCAAAAGAGCTTTTCTTCCTCTTACACTCATCACTGTGTCACTCGCCCTGTCTCAGAACAGTGCAGAGCCACAACCTATGATTATAATGGCCTCGCGAGGGAGCGAGAGTGCCAACACCACAAAACACATGCATCATGTCCCCCATGTCACTATGGGTGACGATTGCTATATGTGTTTAAATGTTGTTTGTGTGAGTAAAATTTTTATTATAGAAGCATCTATCCAAATTCTTGCACCCAACATTGTGTCACTCGCCCTGTCTCAAACAGTGCAGAGCCACAAGCCATGATTATAATGGCCTCTCGATGCCGCAAGACTGTCACACCATTACGCGACGCGCCCGCCCTCCCGCCAGTGCTTCCAGCCTCGTGGGGGCGGGGCCCTGATCATAATAAGCCATCAGTGGCTGTAGAGGTAACGCGTCCACGGTGTCATCTCATGGACGGTAGGAAGGTTTCACCGTGGATACTGGGAATAATTCACGACGGGTATTCTCTCCAATTCAAACGCAGACCTCCCCCCGCTTCATGGCGTGGTCCCGTCACTGACTTTGCCCCAAAACCGTCCTGTTCTGCGACAGGAAGTTCTCAGTCTGCTCGAGAGGGAGCGATAGAGCGAAATTTCCCCTCAGATCGAGCGGAATGCGCATGTTGAATTATCTGCACAATTGGTTGTTTTTAGCCCACTCAAGAGATGTGCTATCAGTGACGTGGAAACAATGCTTCGCCGTTAGAATACGCTTGGACTGCGTGTGAAAATGCAGAAGGGCGTGTTTTTACGATTCGGACTGTAACATATCTGGGAATATGTTTGGACTCGATGGCGATGCGAGCCCATCTCTCTCTAGAGCATTTCATCGACTCTGCGCTGTTTCAGACCGGGCAGGTCGTTTTCACTGAGGGAATTTCAGAGGCTTCTAGGACTGATAGCGGCGGCTTCTTCAGTGTGCCATCTGGGTCTGCTACATTGCGGCCGCTACAGGCACATACGGGCATTCACAGTTGCGTCAGCACTCTGAGACCATGGAACAGCCCGGATATGTTCAGCCCAGGAGTTCTTTTCTCTACGAACGCGTCTACTTCAGGCTGGGGAGCAGTGCATCTGGGCGTACCTGCCTCAGGCCTGTGGTTGGAGTCACAGAGAAGGTGGCACATAAACCGTTTGGAATTAGAAGCGTTGTCCTTATCCCTGCAAGCCATGGCGAATCCCCCTCAGACAGGACCTGCTGTCTCAGGCGATCATACAATATAGCACCCCAGGCCCAAGCTGTGGAACCTTCATGTGTGGCCCCTGCGGGGACCCTAATAAGCAGGACACTGCACTCACTCTAAGAGTGCTAAACACACTTACAGAGACGCGAGCACCATCAAACATTGGCTGCTACGCACAGAAGTGGGGAGTTTTCACAAAATGGTGCGAGGACATTTATATTGACCCGGGGACCTGTTCCGTGTCGGATGTTTTGCACTTTCTACAGCACAGTATGGATAGCGGGAGTTTGAAACCATCCATGCTGAAGGTGTATGTGACCGCTATTGCCGCTTTCGTTCCCTGGTTGACGGGCAAACGATCGGTAAGCACGCTCTGGTAATCAGTTTTCTCAGGGGAGCGAGGAGATTGTGTACTTCATGGCCTCCCTCAGTGCCGCCTTGGGATTTAGCTCTAGTTTTGAGGGCTCTATCGCTACCGTTCGAGCCATTAGCTTCGATTGCGGTTAAGGAGCTTCCCTGAAGACTGCCTTGCTTCTTGCTCTCGCCTCGGCGAAGCGCCTTGGAGACTTTCATGAGTTTTTGGTGAACAATATTGCATTGGTTTCGGGCCTGGCGACTGTAATGTCACTCTCCGGCCAAGACCGGGTTTCGTTCCGAAGTCACTCAATACATCGTTTTGTTTCCCTGCCCGCCTTATCTGTTGAGCCGTCAGCCTCGCATGACGCTGATGCTCAGAGCGCAGGGACCCTGTTAGGGTTTTACGGATGTATATGAATCGCTCGACCGCCTTTCGTCAGTCGGACCAGCTATTCATGTGCTTGGTGGATGTATAAGGGACGTGCTGTTTCTAATCAGAGACTTTCTCACTGGATCGTGGACGCTATCGAATGCCAGGGGAAGGATTATCCCCTCAACATCAGAGCTCATTCTGCGAGGTCAATATAAATGCTTCCTGATGGGCCTGGTCTAGAGGTATGTCTGTCCAGTATTTATGTTTTGCTGCTGGCTGGTCTTCCCAGAACACAATCGCAAGGTTTTACAAGCTGGATGTACCCTCTGTAGCGTCACATGTACTTTCGGTGAGTTAAGTTTTATTCATTCTATTATAACCAGCTATACAGTAGTTACCATGGCTGCTAACTCTGTGTTATGGATTATATGGTTTATGCAATAGTCACCGCAAACGTCGTCGACTCTGTTGTGGCTGCCCTGGTTAGTGCAGACGGCGATTTATTGCTTGAAGTTATGCAAATTTTGTTAGGGTCGGAGCAGATGTCTCATTGGTCTAGTTCTGTGTGTTGTTTGTCTTCTCATTGTGTCTCCATCAGCTGGGATTGCGGCCTCGTTGAATCAAGCTGCCGTCGTCAGGATCGCGAGGACAATCGCTGAGGGTTAGTGAGTGAAGAAACAGTACCCTGCCATCCATTGGACATCCTTCAGCACCTCATTCACGAACCAAGAGTGTGGATATAAATTATTTTCCTATTTTACTTCTGAAAACTGGTAAGCTTTACTGCCATTTTCTGTCAGTGAGTCATCTGAAGTGAACTGTTAAATCATACAGTTATCTTTGATGGAACTGTGATCAGTGAATTTTCCTGCAATGGGATTCATAGTCTTTCTTTTGTGTACATAACTGAATTTTTTGGGACTGTGAAATCCATATATGTACAGAGTATAACTTCTTACCTTTCTTTTCTTGGATTTTTGAATTGGATCTTGGATTTTTGAGCCGGATTGAAGTGAACTTCAAAGTGTAATTTGTTTGAAAGGTTGAGTTAACTGTGAAACGTTCAGTCTAAGGTTATTTACAATAAGTGACACTGATTCTTATTTTCCTCAGTTTGAACTGAAACTGACACAAATCTATTGATTTTTCATCTCTATTATTTTCAACATTTTTTATTTTCACTTTGATTTGTCTGCACTTGAAATTGTTTTGTAAACTTTGTGAAAACAAGGAAAACGTAATCATTTAAATTCTTGCAGTAGAAATAAATGTAAAATATGTTTGTTAACTGAAATCTGTTTATGCTAATTATGCTAATTCAGGGGAGGACGGGTTTAGCAGTTAACTAGGTTTACCTCCTGGGTTTTCTACATATACACACTTCAGGTATTGAGTAAAATCCTGAAGCCCACCTGGCCGATTCTTGAGCATTCTACATTGCAACACGATAGACACAACATACAACTAGGTTTACAGTTGTACAGAGACTAAAAGCATTGGGTGGGGGGACTAGGATCCTGTTCCTCACTCAGTCATCCTTAGTATAGTGCTGAATATTTCCCCCACAAGGCGGTGGCATATTCTCCCCCGCCACAATAATAAAGAATAATCTTTAATTTATACAGTCCAACATGCAATGCTATTTTACATTTTGATTCCTTTATTCAATTTATGTAAACTTCTAGACCAGGCAAAAAAAAAAAAAAAAAAGAATACTTAAAAACTTAAAATCACAGTTTATTGTTTTTATCTTTACTCAATTGTATTTATTTGTGCTGTTATTTGTGCTTTTTTTATTAGAAAGTAAAGTTTTTCCATGAACATAGCACATACTGAACTGTACCAAAACCATGACTCTAAAATCGTGAAACAAACCGAACTGTGAAAAGTTTGAACCATGCCACCTCTAATATATATTTTCATTAGTAATACGCATTGCTAAGGACTTAATTTGGACAACTTTAAAGGCAATCAATATTTAGATCTTTTTTTTTTTTTTGCACCCTCATATTTTCAAATAGTTGCTGAAAGCTTATTTATCCAGCATTTAGACTGGAACTATACTCCCATATAGAAAGTAGTAGTAGTAGTAGCCCTTTATTGTCACTAGTCACAAGTAGCAGCAAAATTAGCCATCAACCTGTCCATATATACACAACATACATACAATGGGGTAGACAGAACAGGAAAACAGGGAATTGAGGAAGAACTACAGCATAACATTAGGAAAGGGAGGAGGAAAAAAAACAACACCCAGACTATGCTCCTTTTGGGAGTACAGTATGGGAACCAAAAAAACACCTCAGCAACAAAAGCACATGCACCATAAACACAAGACTTTGCACTGGGGGCGGAAATTGGGGGGGTCGAGGTAATCCAGTGCAGGCAGCAGCCATCCTACCCTGCAGCTATTAAAGCGCTGGTCACAGACCCACTTGACAGACTGGCAGTACAAAGTGGCAAAGTCGAGGGATGGGGGGAGGTTGAGGGGTGAATGCATATCTGTAGCTGTGTGTGTGTTAGAGTTTGTGTGTTTGTAGGCCTGGAGAGTTGCGATTCAATCTAGGTGCCTCAGTCCGCAGATTGTGATAGCATCAGAGCAAGTTGCCATGGAGACAGCCTTGTTCAGGTCCCAGACAGAAACAACATCAGCAGGTGGAAGAAGGGGGGGAGGAACGCGAGAGCATCTCACTGCAGAGCTCTTCCAGGGTTGTTGTTGTTCCAGCAGCGACCTTGGCCGAGACCAGTGCTGGTAAAGGGAAGCCGAAAGAAGATACCCTTACGAAAATTAACCATGGTTTTACTACAAATAAAACCAAAAAACCATGGTTACTATAGTTAAACCATGGTAACCACAAAATAACCACGGTTTTGCTATATTAACCATAGTTTAACCATGGTATTTGTAGTAAATCTGTGGTTGTACAAATGGTGGTCAACACGCCAAAAAACCATGGGTTACTACAGTTTTACTATAATAAAACCATGGTTATTTTTCATAAGGGTAAGATTGCAATGGTTTGGTCTTGAGGCGAGTAGCCGCATTCCAATTCCACGGCTACTCTCTTTGTCCATTTCTGGTCTCTCGATCGATCCAATTGCTTTTTCCAAAGACGTGAGCTTCTCCATGATTTTATCCATGTTGCGTTTCATCTCCATTTTGTTAACCATATTGCCGTTAATAGTCTCAGTCTCAATGCTGACAGCTCTGCCCACTGCTTCGATCATGACGGGCATCCTTGTAAGCCTTTGACAGCAGTCACCATTTTCTGAATTCCTCGATAAACCAGGGCAATGCCTAATCCAATCAGCAGAATACCTGTTATCCTGGTTCCGAATAGGTAGATATAATGTCCTCCAGGGAAAGAGAAACCAGACACACGACCCACCACCTCTCCCACGCGCCCATCGTGTAGCCAGCTGCGAACATTCCGGCAGGGCAGTCAGGTTCCCCTGAACCCAAAAGATGGTGTCAATTGCTTTGAGATACCAGTTTTTTAGTTGGAGAGCAGTGCAGAGAGAGTCTCTCAGAGTATACGAGACAAGAGGAGCAAAGCAGGGAAGGTAAGGAGGGGAGAGGGAGAGCCAGAGGGTGAAAACTCTCATTCAGTACATTCATAGTACAAACCTGATTCCAACAAAGTCGGGACACTGTACAAATTGTGAGTAAAAACAGAATGCAATGATGTGCAAGTTTCAAATTTCAATATTTTATTCAGAATACAACATAGATCACATATCAAATGTTTAAAGTAAGAAAAAGTATCTTTTTAAGGGGAAAATAAGTTGATTTTAAATTTCATGGCATCAACCCATCTCAAAAAAGTTGGAACAAGGCCATGTTTACCACTGTGTGGCATCCCCTCTTCCTTTTATAACAGTCTGAAAATGTCTGGGGACTCAAGTGCTCAAGTTTAGGAATATAAATGTTGTCCCATTCGTCTAATACAGTCTTCTAGTTGCTCAAATGTCTTAGATCTTCTTTGTCGCATCTTCCTCTTTATGATATGCCAAATGTTTTCTATGAGTGAAAGATCTGGACTGCAGGCTGACCATTTCAGTAGCCGGATCCTTCTTCTACGCAGCCATGATGTTGTAATTGATGCAGTATGTGGTCTGTACCTTTCAGCATTGATGGTGCCTTTCCATTTGTGTAAGCTGCCCATGCCACACACTCATGCAACCCCATACCATCAGAGATGCAGGCTTCTGAACTGAGCGCTGATAACAACTTGGTTTGTCCTTGTCCTCTTAAGTCCGGATGACATGGCATCACAGTTTTCCAAAAATAACTTTCCACTTTGCCACAGTCCATTTTAAATAAGCCTTCGCCCAGAGAAAACGCCTGCGCTTTGGGATCATGTTTAGATATGGCTTCTTTTTTTACCTATAGAGTTTTAGCCGGCAACTGCGAATTGTGTTCACTGACAATGTTTTCTGGAAGTATTCCTGAGCCCATGTTGTGATTTCCATTACAGTAGTATTCCTGTATGTGATGCAGTGCCGTCTAAGGGCCTAAAGGGCTTTTTTCTTTGAGAAAAACTCCTTTCTGATATTGCTCCAATATTTTTCACAGCAGCATTGGGGCAATTGGTGATTCTCTGCCCATCTTGAATTCTGAGAAACATTGCCACTCTGAGAGGCTCTTTTTATGCCCATTCATGTTGCCAATTGACCTTATAAATTGCAAATAGGTCCACCTGTTCCTTATATTTTCCGTCCTCTTATTGCTACCTGTCCCAACTTTTTTGGAATCAGGTTTGTAGACATGAAATGTACGTTGGTAGTATTTATTTATTTATTTATTTATTACCTCAATGTTACGGCCCATTACCATTTCAAGGCTCGTGAATTCTAAGGACACAGGCCGAACATATAACAAGGAAGAATCACAACCCCTGATGTGAATTCCAAGACGTCTCTATTTAATTAAAGTTTGAAATCAAACATTCACAAATAATATTTATAATAAAGAAAACAATCTAATGGATGATAAAGAGAACAATCAGTTCACGGGTAGGGAAGCTAAGAAAACAGTTCCCTAACTACACCTGTTCTCAGAGTAAAGTTCTTACCTGGCTACCGAAAAAAATAAAAACAGGTGAGTCTTCCGGACATCTGCTTCCCTCGCTCAGTTCTTACTAAATAAGCAAACGTGAACTAATAAATAAATACATACACTACCCGCAACTGAACAGTAAGAAATATACTAAATATCAAAACACAACTTTATACGTTAAACCTAAGCTTAACATAAAGCAAACAAAAACCGCCTCCAAGAGGCGATGAGAGACGCTGATGAATGGGAAGCGGAGAGAAAGAGAGCACCGCCATTGCCGTCTCGGAGCCTTTTATCCGGTATCCCCGATGACGTCACATAATTCTTGCATAAGAAATCCTCCCACAACGCCACCTACGGACTCAGAAATAATTAAATCACACAGATACACATAACACCCTCACCCTTAAGTGAATAAATTGTAGAAATAATCTTTCTTACCCGTTTTTTTTTTAATCCTCTCTTTTTAACAAAAAGGGAGGAAAAACAATTTATTCCTATTAGACACGTGATAAAGCGTCAGCGATAACATTATCTTTACCACGAATGTGTCGAATCTCTAGGTCAAACGTCTGTAAAAACAAACTCCAACGCATCAAACGTTGGTTGTTGTTTTTCATTCGGGCCAGAAAGACTAATGGGTTATGATCGGTGTAAATAATCAACGGATACGAAACAGAACCCACATAGACATCGAAATGTTAGAGAGCAAGGGCAAGGACAAGAGCTAATGCCTCCTTCTCAATGGTGGAGTAACGTTGCTGATGTTTATTAAATTTCCGTGAAAAATAGCAAACGGGATGCTCAACACCAGTCTGATCTCGTTGGAGAAGTACAGCTCCAGCACCTGTGTCACTTGCATCGACAGCAAGCAAGAATGGAGAGGAAAAGTCAGGAGCAAAGAGAATAGGAGAATTAATCAGAAGCGCTTTAATCTTTTGAAAACTTGTTTGACACGGTTCTGTCCATTTAAATGGCACTTTTGGACTGAGGAGATCAGTTAAGGGAGAGGCGACAACGGAAAAATTTGCGCAAAAATTCCTGTAATACCCAACCATGCCCAAAAATCGAGGCAACTCACGGCGCGTAGTGGGCACAGGAAAATGAATAATAGCCTCCACCTTAGACTCGACAGGCCGAACTTGACCGCCCCCCACAATCTTTCTCAGGTAAATCACCGTAGCTCGTCCGAACTCGCATTTCGCTAAATTGATTGTAAGATTCGCGTCAGACAGACGACTGAAAAGAACATGAAGCTGTTCAACATGTTCTGACCAGGATGCACTATAAATAACCAAGTCATCCAGATATGCTTCAATGTTATGCATGCCGTCAATAACACGATTTACCAACCTTTGGAAAGTCGCCGGTGCGTTTCGTAGACCAAAAGCCATTACAGTGTAATGCAGGAAGTGATCCGGTGTTACAAACGCAGAGATTTCTTTTGCGCGATCCGACAGAGGCACCTGCCAGTAACCTTTCAAAAGATCGATTTTGGTGACGAAAGCAGCATTTCCAACACGATCCACACAATCCTCCATACGAGGCAGTGGGTAGCTATCTGGTTTAGTTACGGAATTAACACGTCGAAAGTCGGTACAAAAACGAAACAAGCCGTCTGACTTTTTAACCAGCAAACAGGGTGAACTCCAAGGGCTAAAACTTGGCTCAGCGATGTTATTTTCGAGCATGAAAGTAACTTCTTTTTTCAACTGAGCTCGCTTCTCAGGATTCACCCTATATGCGTGCTGTTTTATAGGCCTTGAATCGCCAACATCAATATCATGCTCTACCAGCAATGTACGTGAAGGAATGTCAGAGAACAGATTACCATATGTCTGAATTACACTAATCACGTCAGAGCGTTCGATAACAGTCAAATGAGAAAGAAACGAGTCAAGATTTTGAATTATCTCAGAATTTCTCAACCTTCCCGCCACCAACTCTGTAGAAGGAAAATCAACATCATCCTCCAGCGTGGTCAGGACGGCGGCACTATCAGAGGTATGCGAGTACAATAGACAAGGCAAAGGTTCAGCACTGGACAGCACCCCATCAGCAGGTAGATCAGCACTGGACAGCGCCTGCTCTTTGACCACCGGAGAATCTGTAGGTGAGACTATTAACACAGCGGACTTCGCTCTAGACAGATCTGGCTGTCTCTCAAAGTACGGTTTAAGCATGTTAATATGACACAGACGAGTTTTTTTCTTTCTATCGGAGGTCATTATCACATAATCAAGCTCACTCACCTTCTCCTTCACCTGGTAAGGACCATGATAACGAGCCTGCAGTGCAGATCCAGGTACTGGCAACAGCACTAGCACTTTATCACCAGGAGAAAAGCTACGAAGTTTAGCACCACGATCGAAACGTGTTTTCATTCGGTGTTGTGACATCTTCAAATTTTCTTTGGCTAACTCACATGCACGGTGCAGTTTCAAACGGAACTCTGAAACATAATCAAGAACATTGTTTGTTCTCAGATCATTAGCCCAATGATCTTTGATTAGCTTTAGTGGGCCACGAACAGTATGACCAAACACTAACTCGGCCGGACTAAAACCTAACGATTCCTGTACTACCTCCCTGACTGCAAACATTACCATAGGCACTCCTTCATCCCAGTCTTTCTGGAACTCTAGACAAACCCACGAAGCATTGATTTTAAAGTCTGGTGGAACCGTTCGAGTGCCCCTTGGCTTTCTGGATGGTAACAACTTGACGTGCAGTGTTTAATGTGTAGCTGATCTAGAGCCTGTTTAAACACACGCGACATTAAATTCGTACCTTGGTCGGATTGAATAGTACGCGGAAGACCAAACAATGAGAAAAACTTGAGAAGTGATTTTACGATCACCGGTGCAGTAATTTTCTGCAAAGGAATTGCCTCCGGAAAACGCGTAGATGTACACATTATTGTCAATAAGTACTGATTACCAGACTTCATTCGAGGCAAGGGACCGACACAGTCAACCATCACACGCTCAAATGGTTCACCAATGGCTGGAATTGGATATAACGGAGCAGGTGGAATATTTTGATTCGGTTTCCCAATCTTTTGACACACATGACAACTTCGGCAATAACTTGCTACATCTTTTTTTAAGCCAGACCAGAAAAAATGTCGGATCACGCGATCATATGTTTTGTTTACTCCTAAATGACCGGCGAACGGACCGTCATGTGTAAGTCTCAAGATTTCAGGACGATATGAGGAAGGAACTACTACCTGTTTAACAATCTGCCATTTGTCAGCAGCAGCAGCATTTGATGGTCTCCACTTCCTCATCAACACACCATCTTCAACAAAGTATCCTTGCGATACACACTCGAGTTGCTCAACAGGAACAACAGCTTCAAAGAGGGATGACATTTTCTCATCTTTCCTCTGTTCAACAATAAGCTGCTCGCGTGACAGAGACAATTTATCAAGCTCCATGAAATGTTCGTCTCGTTTCTTGATGGCGATGTCTAAACCATCAACAGAGTTTGAACAAGTCCTTTCACCAAAATCTGAATTCGAGAGGAACGTATTATTCAAATCAAATTCCCACTCACCTTCTGATTTATCAAAGCTTTTATCTTTAAGTCTCTGTGAAATAGCGTGGGTCACAGCACACAAAGGAAATACCTCTGGATATTTCTGAGCCAATTCATCAGGAGTATCAGGAAAGAGGAACATTTGTTACCTCAGGGCTGGCAAAAACTTTTCCTCCCGCCAAGTCATTCCCCAAAATAAATGTGACATCACGAATGGGAAGACACGGACGCACTCCAACAACAACGCGGCCGGTCACAAGGGAGGTCTCAATTTCAATTCTGTGCAGAGGCACATTCACAAAGCCCATCTCAAATCCCTGTACCAAGACACTTGAACCAATAGAGCTCTCATTTGACAACGGTAATATTCCTTATAGAATAAAACTCTGAGCCGCTCCTGTGTCACGAAGTACCCTGACTGGTTTTCGCGAATTTGCATTACCAACCAAAGACACAAATCCATCCATTATGAACGGGACATACCCCTGTTTTTCACACATGTCAGCCTGTAAAGCTAACGACTCCAGTCCTTCTAAATGTGGCGAGGACATCAATAAACCTACCGGTTTAGGGACACTATTTTTCTTTTTGAGTGCTTTGCACTCAGCAATAATGTGTCCATGTTTCTTGCAATAGAAACAAACGGGTGAGGACACGGATTTGATAGTATTCTCCGCCACTTTATCCTCACGCGGAGCGCGATCCAAGATGCGCTTTACCCGTCGACTGTTGCTACCAGGATTTTGTGCAGTACCAAACACAGTCTTATGTGTAAGCACATATTCATCCGCTAGAGCAGCAGCGGCAGAACATTTGAGAACTTTCTGCTCATTTAGATACGTTTCAATGCGTTCTGGTAAACAGTTTTTAAATTATTCTAAGAGAATCAGTTCACGTAGCTCTTCATACGTTTTTACTTTCATAGAAGCACACCACCGATCAAACATTGACTCTTTCTCATGAACGAATTCAACGTAGGTCTCATCAGTTTTTCGATGATTACGAAACTTTTGGCGATAAGCCTCAGGAACCAATTCATAAATTCGAAGAACAGCAGCTTTTACTTCCTCATAATCGAGAGACTCCTCCACGGACAAAGAAGAATAAGCTTCCTGGGCTTTTCCCACAAGAACACACTGCAACAACATGGGCCAAAATGTTTTCGGCCACTTAAGATTGATGGCAACCCGTTCAAAAAGAGCAAAAAACTTATCTACCTCTTTACAAATATTGCGACCCACATCGAAATCCTAAACATCCGCGGCACCCCTTTCACGAGCTTTCAGCTCGATTTCCTTGAGGCGGCAAGCTTGTTCCATCTCAAGCCGTTTCAACTCAAGTTCATGCCTCTCACGCTCTCTTCGTCTCTCTTTCTCACGCTCCCATTCTTCCCTTTCTTTTAACAACTCTCTATCGTGCTCTTTAGCTTGCAACTCCAACTTCTTGACTTGTAAAGCAAGATCTAAACTAACCTCATCCGCTTCAGGATAATCAACCAGCTTTTCCTCCTCACCAAAGACGCCCTGTTTATGCAACGAATCCACAAGCAACACCTGAAGTTCCCGTTTGGACTGCGTATTACGAAAACCAACCTTATAATGTGCAGCAATCTTCATAAGATCAACCCTATTAATTTGGAACAACTCAGCTTGCGTCGGATTCGCAATAAAATTCGTTAATTCAAACATGATTTATAAACGTCTCAGGTTAAAGAGAAAAACAATAAAGCACTACACAATCCAAAAAATGCCCATCAAAGTCTGTGATTCAACAAAGTTACAAAGTAACAAATTCAAGTGTGAACAGATCAAAAAGATCACACGAAGTCACACAAAATCCAGAACAATCCCTGGACGAGCGCCCAAATATGTTACGGCCCATTACCATTTCAAGGCTCGTGAATTCTAAGGACACAGGCCGAACATATAACAAGGAAGAATCACAACCCCTGATGTGAATTCCAAGACGTCTCTATTTAATTAAAGTTCGAAATCAAACATTCACAAATAATATTTATAATAAAGAAAACAATCTAATGGATGATAAAGAGAACAATCAGTTCACGGGTAGGGAAGCTAAGAAAACAGTTCCCTAACTGTTCCCTAACAGTTCCCTACACCTGTTCTCAGAGTAAAGTTCTTACCTGGCTACCGAAAAAAATAAAAACAGGTGAGTCTTCCGGACATCTGCTTCCCTCGCTCAGTTCTCACTAAATAAGCAAAGTGAACTAATAAATAAATACATACACTACCCGCAACTGAACAGTAAGAAATATACTAAATATCAAAACACAACTTTATACGTTAAACCTAAGCTTAACATAAAGCAAACAAAAACCGCCTCCAAGAGGCGATGAGAGACGCTGATGAATGGGAAGCGGAGAGAAAGAGAGCACCGCCATTGCCGTCTCGGAGCCTTTTAGCCGGTATCCCCGATGACGTCACATAATTCTCGCATAAGAAATCCTCCCACAAGGCCACCTACGGACTCAGAAATAATTAAATCACACAGATACACATAACACTCAAGCAAAAACTTACCTGTCAACCAAAGATGTCTCTGGGATTCTATCTTAGCTTGAGCAAAGAGATGAGCCCTTCTTCGGCCTGCGATAGTGAGCTGATGTTTTATGATCTGCAAAAACAGAGCACTGACTGAATTATATCTGCCTATGTTTGGCCGACACTTGATGTTAGAAGTAATGTGGCCAACATTTCATGGTCCGACGTACATGTGCTGTCTGGGAATGGTTCATAGGTGTTCACTTTACAATAAGATTCACTTAAACAGGCTACTAACATTTATAGCTCATTAATAAATGGTTCATATGTGATCACTTTACATTAAGGTTCACTTTTAGATGTTATTAACATTTATATATTATTAATTATATAATTATATAATTCATTAAAAATCAAGATGATAATTTCAACTAAATATATTGGAATCTTATCATTGCTGTGGAATCATGCACATTTGTGGTGAATCATCTGTGAGGTACAGAGTAGATTCTTGTAAGAAACATTGTTAGAAAAGTGACACAATTCATGAGATATAAATGAGAAAAACGTAAATACACCCTTTAGTCTTGCGAAAATAGTAAATTTTTCCTGCATCATGAAATAAATCAAGAATCTGGAAATAATTATTTATAAATATGTTTGTTAAGCATTTATAACATGCAAGTAAAAAAAATGGCTCACTATTTGTCAGGTATTACATAAAAATCTGCCTTTTATTAATGTATTTATAACTGCTTATCAATTATTCATAAAGCATTTGTAAGTGAGTTATTAGTTATTTATTATTTTTTATAATTAGTTATTTAGTTTTTTATATTTTTTATGAACCCTTTATAAAGGGAACCTTAATGTAAAGTGTTGCCAAAAACTTTTCAACTTCTGAACAAAAAAGACAACCCACCCTGCCACGTGTCTGTTCATGGCTATGGCCCCATGTAAAATCCTCTATTGGAGGTCACCTGATTGTATGTTAATTGGTCCTTTATATAGGGACCACCAAAAGTCTTTAGAAGAAAAATTAGTTCCAATGTACCCAGTCCATATTGTTGCTGGAACTCCTCTCAAAAATGAGCATTAGATGCCTTTACTCGGGAAACATAAAAGGTTTTCCTCTTCCTCAAACTTTTTCAACTGAAGGGTTTTTAATGGCAAAAAAAACTATTTTCATCATCTTCCCACTCCCCACATGAGGGAAACACATAAGGAACTCCCATCCTCCATTGATCAGTTGTTGTTAGATCACTTAAAGGAGCTGTATGTAAGAAATCTATTTCAATAAATCATAAAATGGCCTTGATGTGTCACTAGACATTAAGAAATCATGTTCATTTCAAATACTTATATCACTG
Organism: Carassius gibelio; assembly: GCF_023724105.1. NCBI lineage: Eukaryota > Metazoa > Chordata > Actinopteri > Cypriniformes > Cyprinidae > Carassius > Carassius gibelio. The sequence goes on from NC_068371.1 coordinate 18,830,536, forward strand.
ACAACAGTAGTCCGGCCAGGATATTGTCATTTAAAAAGTGGACTTGCAGCCCTCAACTGATGTTGATGTTGTCATTTTGTGTTTTGGCCTGACCCGCCTCCCTCCACCTATCTACCAATCACAAAGTCAGTAGTGTTTCGGGATCCGTGTTGCCAGCTTTGCTGTAACCTACCCTAACTCCAGTCGAATAAAAATGTCTAATGTTACTAAATCAAAAAGACCTCGTTATAATTCAGAAATTTGGTGTGACAAAGTCCGAAATAAAAAAAGAATTTGTAATGTAGATGCTTTTGAAAGTATTGTCCCAGCTCTATGAGCAGCAGCAGCAATTAAACGTGAGCGCAGAATAGGGGCAGGCATGAGACCTAACCTAACATCCCTAGTGAAAAAATAGTATGCTTAAGTACAATTTATTCATATGTACTTTAGTATTACTAAATATATTTGTGACACACTATAAGGTATAATTCAAGTCTGCTAAATTGGAGCAACTAATTTTTTTTTTACTAAATGCATTTTAGTTGTGCAAAAGCAGTGCTGAAGTTCAACTAAAGATGTATTAAATATACTTGTTTGTGCTTAAGTGGAACTAGTATACTTAAGTACACTTATCCACTATTTAATAAAATTTTTGAAATGCAGAATTAATTCAGCATAAACTTAAAATATATTTTGGGTACATTACGATTGCAATTCAATTACACTTTAAGAGTGTTGAACATACAATAATATAAAGCTAATAACAAACTGAGGTCATACTATCCCTTACTTTTAGGCTACATTCACACTGCAGGGCTTAATGCTCAAATCGATTTTTTTGCAAGGCCGTTCACATTTCCAATTAAATGCGACCTTTTGTGATGTCTTGTGTGAACGTGAAATGGCCCAGAAGTGACCTGCATGCACAGAAGAGTACTCAACGGTGAATGACGTCACTCGTTGTTTGCGGAAATAGCTAACGTTAAACATGGATGTCAACAACAGTGTAGTCAACAGCGGAGCTCTTTTTGCAATATTAAAGTTATTTTCCCAACGGAGCCAGCACAATTACAATCTTCTCGTTTTAAGAAGAAAATTAAAAAGGTCTTTGGCCATGGCGTTTTGTGGAGCAGTGTTAGCATCGTCGGTACAAAGAAACGTGTGGGTGCGGAGTCGACTGTCACGCTGTCAGTCTCTGTTTTCCTGGGTGTTCCCTAGTGAGCTCACTTCTCCTTAGGCACTTCACCATAGGCACTTTAATTCCTCTAGTCTGGTCCTGTCTTCACAGTAATTGCACTCCAATTAAATCGCACAGGTGCTGACAATAAACCATACTTGCAATTGGATCCACCCTCTCCTTGTGTTTTTCCCAAAACCCAATCGTCACATCGACTCGCAGCCAGGAGTGATGGGATACTTATGTGAGTGGCTCTTCTCGTTCCCGCCTAACGTTACTTCAACGCAGAATTATGATGTTTGTATCGTATCAATGGACGTACGGGTCGGATACATGTGTCCTGACAGTTCAGACGGAGGTCGCATTTCAAAAGATCGGATATGTATCGGATTCAGGGCCACATACCCAAGTGGCCTGGGTCACATTTGAAAAGATTGGATCTGTGTCATTCAGACTGTCATGAAAAGATCAGATACAGGTGGCATAGGGGCAAAAAAAATGGAATTGGGTCGTTTCAGCCTGCAGTGTGAACGTAGCCTTAGTGACTTTAAAATGGATTGCAATGGCATTCCAAGTAAACTTGAAGTGTGGTAATGGAACAATTAGTGTGTGGTTCTAATGCAATAAATAAATAATGGCACAGCTTAAGAAATCGCATTTTACTTATCCCCAGCATACCAGTCAACTAAATTATCCAGAGAACATCAGTGGAACACTGGACACAGCCATTTGAACATTGGCTGAAAAAAATATACTGCAGAATGGATTTGAACATGGGTCACTGCCACAAACATGCACTCACTTTACCAAATACGCCACCAAAGCAGACAAGTGCTTTGATAAATTGCGGTTACTTGTACTCTTTCTTTACTGTTACAAATACTACGCGTAAACAGTTTTTTTTTCCCTCATCAGTAACAGCACAAATTATATGAACTTAAAGACTGAGAATCACCTAAAAGTGTTAATATAAGAAACGGCCTGTATAGAACATGAAATTGTATTAAACTTGAAGCTGTTAACAGTCAACAGATATACAAAATTAAATATAATCTGGGGAATGTTTTGCTTCCCTTTTATCTTGCATGATCTTTCATTAACGCTGCAGGAAACAGTTGGATAAACCAGCATTACATTAATTTTATTCTTGCATATGCACTAAAACACAGAAAATGCAATGAAATGTTGTGTCTCGCAGCACTCTGCGGATTTATATATGACATATGAATTTAAATTATTTGAGTACATTTTGTTACTTATCATGTAGTTAATGTCTCAGAATTTATTTGACATTTGAAATTTTTGTGTAGTTTTGAGGGCAGGGCAGGGCAGGTCAGGATAATTTTAATAATTTGTTTAATAATTCATAATATTTTGACAGCCCAAAGAGCTATATAGATAACGAGAGCTGTTAATATAGATAACATATCAAATGTTGAAAGTGAGACCTTTTGAAATGTTTTGTTATGTTGTAATAAATTGAGAAAATGCACATCAATGTTTTAGTGGAAAAGGGGCTCTGCTGAATTACAGCACTGATACACACCTGAAAAAAGTTGCAGTGTGAGAGAGAGACGTGCAAACTAAAAGTGCAAAAAGCAGTGTCTGTTTTATGCACAACTTGCACAAACTGCAACAGGTAAAGCTGTCAGATGTGGAGATATTAGCAATATCATTAACAATTACTTATAATCAATACTATGGCTTCTTGTTATAAAGTTGTAGTTTATGCTGGGTTCTGTTGATGTGTGAACTTCCGCATTAACAGTAGCACACTTGCTGTCCAGTAATCGCAGTAAATTTTGTGTTTTGTTAGCTTTTAATAAAAAAAGCTAACAATTGAGATTGTGATCGCTGAATAAATGCACTTACTCTACCGCTGATGTTTGAATAGAGAAACATAGACTATGGCCATTTGGAATTACTAATAGGGATTATAGATATTAGATATTATAAATTTAGATATGTGCTTCAGCAAATAGCTCCCCATCTAAAGCACTATTCGGACGGGACTAGTTTTCTAAACTACGTTTGAGTTTCGATTCTTATCACCTGACGTCTGTGATTTTCATGTACCAATTCGGACGGGACTAACATCTCCGTGTTTATTACAGAGGTGGGAGGGTCCGATTTGTGCATCTGGGCGTCACAGAGATCACGCGCTCTGTATGCGTGCATTGCATTCATTCAGAATGATTGCCTTAGTATTATTACACAATAAATACTAAATGGCTAGTATGACAAAACCATATTAATGTGTGGTTCCTTTAGTTTAACTTGTTTTCATCCTTTTTTTTTTTTTTTTTTTTTTTTATTAAATGTAATTAAAACATTATGTAACTGAGTACATAAATGAACGTGAGTAATCTTACCTGATGCTGATATTACAATAGCCGGTATTAACAGTTTATGCGATCTTGCTCTTGATTTTATTATTTGTATTATTTTGTTATTATTATTTATTTGCCGCTAAGCAAATAACGCAGCAGGGGTTCAGATAAAAAATCGGCAGCTGGCAGCAGGAAGTGGCTGCCATTGACAGCCGGAAGGCAGTAACTGACAGCCGGAAGGCAGTAACTGGCAGCCGGATGGTAGGCGGGACCTGCCATTCGGTGGGAGCCAATCAGTATCGACCAACGTGGGCGCAACCAATCAGATATAACTGCACCCAAACGCTTCAGTAATGGTTGCGATTGATCAAACGGTAAATTCAGAAATTGGTCATCGGAGTAAATAATGTTTTTTTGCGTTGTAAGTTTGATTTTAATTGTTATCTTGGTGAACGACTTGGTAGACTTGGTGCCTACTTTGGTTTAATTGTTCAATGAAATCTAATTAGTGGTAGCAACGTTGTTTGTGTACCTTGTTAGGGGCCTACCATTAACTTCAAATTACGTTTGACGTACCATTAAATATTAACGTTTGTTACCGTGTTAACAGTCTATTGAATAATATAAAAGAATGTTGTTTGACTGGAATGATAGAAGATAAATTTGCAACACTAACCATATATTTTTGCATGTTAAGTCTTTCAGGAGATTGTGTGATATACATTAACTTAAGAGTTCTTAAAATAAGTTTTTTTTTTCTTTCTTTTGCACTATTGAGGTGTGTTTTCTCTAATACTATGCATGTGCAGAACTGTTCTGTGTACCAGTTGAAGTTGTAAGCATGTGAACGCAAAACTATTTTGTTATTTTATTTTTATTATCTATACAAAATATTATGGACCGGTTCATAATTCCTTATAACTTTTAGGTCTAGTTTCACAGACAGGGCTTGGATTAAGCCAGAATTAGGCTGTAGTTAAATTTATTACATTGAAGTAGCTTTTGTAAACATGCATTTAGAAAAAAAAAAACATTACTGATGTGCATCTTGAGACAAAACCATGGCACTGACACCTTTTTTTTTTTTTTTTGTAATACCCAATAGTTGCCAGATGCTGTCCTGTTGGAATTTCTTCTTTACGTGATCCTGGAGGAGGGTGATGCTACATTGCTAAGTCCGTCTTTGGTTTGTTCCAAATTCAGAAGTCTGCTGTACTGTATACAGACTCCTTTCGAAAGAGGGCACAATCCAGCTGGCTTGACTGAGTATCTTCTTTTACATATTTGATTAAAGGTTTAAAAAGGTGCCATAACATTACATTTCTCAGTTGCCATGTCTGAATGTTTATCTTTGTAATAATGCTGTTTTTATGCTCCTCATCTCAATATACAGGTGGAACAAAATGGAGAACAAGTCTAAGCCATGTCAGGAATTCAACAAAATGTACACCCTGCAGACACTGCGACGAGGTTTACAACAACTGCTTACCAGGTGTGCAAATTATGCATGAAAATGTAATCACTGCTCTGTACATGATGACAACATGCAATGGGAATAATCATTAATATGGCTGTGCATGCATGTCTACTGTTAATAAAGCAATTTAGGTATTAAAGTCACCATTTTCTTATGAATAATAAAATGCAGCAGCTAGAGTTCTTCCTAGAATCAGGAAGTATGACCGGATTAGCCCAGTTCTGTAAACCCTGTACTGGCTCCCTATCAAACATCGTATAGATATTAACATCTTCAATTATATTAATCTGTTTCTTTCTTATTCGAAGGTCACTGCAGTCACCCGGATCGAGATCGTATCCAGACCAGATGGTGGATCGCACCTAGAAAGGACCTCTACAGCCCTGAAAGACAGCGAAGACCAGGACAACTAGAGCCCCAGATACAGATCCCCTGTAAAGACCTTGTTTTTTCTCCATTTTGTCACCGGTGGAGTTTTGGTTCCTTGTCGCCTCTGGCTTGCTTCGTTGTGGTCACTTCATTTACAGTGATATCATTGTCATGATTGCAAATGATTCCACAGATACTATTTAAACTCAACCGAGCTGAAGGATGACATCACTGAATTGAATGATAAACTGCCTTTTAAACTGACTACAAACTGAGTTTACTAATGTCCTTCTGCATTATTGACTGACACACTATTTTCCTATTTAATACTGTAAAGTTGCTTTGCTTTGATCTGTATTATTAAAAGTACTATATAAATAAACGATGCTTGACTTGACCATGTTGCAAGGGGAAAATGAGGGGAGATGCACATCCACCCTGGGTTTTAAGGTGATTGGTGCAAGATGCTGGAGAAGTAACTCTGTATACCTCATCAGTTCTGATCTAAGAGTCTTGAAAATACCTCCGGATTGTTGTTAGTGATTCTGATTGATATTTTAGTCTGCTTGCTTACTGGATATATTTTATACGGTTTACTTGTAAAGCACTGACTTTGACACCTTACTAACCCAGTTACAAATTTAACAGCTACTTTATACTATATAAATTTATACTATATATATATAGTTGTTTCTTGAAAACTACAAATATAACCGCAAATTATGATTTTAAATAAAGGTCTCTGAGACTTCTCTCTTTTCAGTCATTTGTGTATAGCCTATAATAAATATACAACATACACCCAGTAAGTGCCACTCTCGTATATAAATATAAATTGTTTTATTTCACACAAACAATGATACATGCATGCATAAACATTCAGCTGGAAATTAACGTTTAGCAAAATAATCTTATTTCTTTGTTTATATTTTATCAATATTTTAAATCAAATAATATACAATACTGACCTTTATACTTATTTAAAAAAGTATTAAACATAATCATAAGTGTATATAATTATTTATTTGTCTTGTTGCCGCTGGCAGCCTCCTCCAATTTCCGGGTATTAGCGACAGCTGCCATCCAGTTTTATTGGCAGCCACTTCCTGCTGCCAGTGACAGCCACTTCCTGCTGACAGCTGCCGATTTTTCGCTGAACCCCCTCTCAAATAACGTTATATCAAACTCCCGCGCTGTAAGAGCATCTACGGTAATTCACGTTGGCCAAAACACACAAGGAACAGCGTTGTGAAATAAAATATCACCAGCAATCACAGACATTCGCATTCGGACGGGATTAGTTTTCTCAGAGGATCACTGAGTTTGCTGAAAAACGGTAGGTAATTTGCTCTGGAATTATCACAGAGGTTGTGTGAGAAAAACTCAGACGTGGCAGATTCGGACGGGATTAAAATCACCAAGTACGTATGTGAAACGCAGATTTCTCTAACGACCCCCTGTAAAACTAGTCCCGTCCGAATAGGGCTTTAGAGGGTTTTTAGTGTCAGTGGGAACATAGTTTCATGCCACAGAGCTTCTCTTAAAACCGCAGAAAGTTGACAGACTTGTGTTCTTAACTAAAAAACTTGTAAAAAAAAAAAAAAAAGAAAAATTGACAGAATGTACTTTCTGTACTTGTTTTGCACTGCTTCAGTTACATATATGTGTTCATTTAATAAAGAGCAGTACGTGATCACTTGGTCTAGATTTTTTTTTTTTAACTGCTTAAACCAGCTGTTCAATCTAAAAAAGTTTTTTTTAATGGGCAAAAGAAAATCATGTTATTATTATGGTAGCACTTTTTTTGCAGTCCTGTTCCTCATGTACATACTATGTACTTATTATAGTAATTATAATAACTATGTAATAACTAGGTACTAACCCTGAACCTACCCCTAAACCTAACCCGGTAGCACTTTATTTTACAGTCCTGTTCCTCATGTACATACTATGTACTTATTATAGTAATTACAATAACCATTATTATTATTTAAATGCAAATGCAAATATATCAAGATATATATTGAATATCATAATTTTGACAATATAGAGATATCATTTTTTATATATATCGACCAGCCCTACCCAATGGTAGTTGCTTGCATGCAGCTTGTCTGAGTGACATTTCTAGCTGGATGAATGACCATCATCTTCAATTCAACCTTACTAAGACAAAACTGCTGGTGGTTCCAGCTAACCCATCGTTTAATCACAACTCTATAAAGCTGGGCTCGTCATAACTCCTTCCAGGACAGCCAGAAACCTAGGAGTTGTGATGGATCATCAGTTATGCTTCACAGACCATATTGCTACAAGGACCCAGTCCTGCAGATTTGCCTTATACAACATTAGGAAGATTAGACCCTTCCTAGCACTAAGCTTTTCTTTTCTTGTCTATCATAATCTTGAAAAAAAAATAAAAAAATAAACTACCTAGACTAAGCTAGACTAACTGTGACTTGTCATGGCACTTGTATACTGATGTTGTTCTCTTGTAGGTCTGATTGCTTCTATTGTTTTGGATAAACAATATTAAAAACGTCTGCTAAATGATTAAATGTAAATGAAATGGAAATGTACTGGTCACACAACTTCATATGATGCGAATTCGCAGGTCAGAGTTCACCAAATTTAACTTTGGAATGCAGCGAAATGGTAAATTTTTCACATGAGCTTGCGTTTCCAGTCTGACGCATTCACATGCGTATGAATGGAAGTCAGTGGCTTCATCCGAAATCTGAAAAATTCTGCATTCGAAGGATGCATTCCAAGGTAGGAAGTGTGGTGGAAAAATTAATTTAACATTGCTTCTGTATACCTATATATATGCATGTGTTTTCTTTGAATTGCTGTGTTCAACAAGACACCTGGGTGGGAAACAGATGTCTGAGTATGACCTGAGAGGGTCATTGGGCCATATAGTGGGGGGGACGATGCCTAAGGATGACCTGAGGGGGTCACCTAAGTCCTAAATGTGTGAGAAACAACCCATAGAGAGTGTTACTGTATGTGTGGAAAGTTACAGTTGCTAAGACTTTGAAACCTTGACGCAGCAAAGGGATATAAGGTGGAGGACTGCCCTCTTCCTGGGTCGGTTTCACTTTGCAGGAACTCAGTGTTGCTGTATGACTGTCTGACCTTCTTTGCAAAGGATAAAAGCTTTCTTTTTAATTATACCTGAATTGGAGTCTGTCTCTTATGCTGACGAGAGTTGATTTAAATTTTGCCACAACAGAAGGCATCAAGGCACGTACGAAATCAATGTTAGCTTCACTTCTTGTCCCCTTAAGATACCTTCATCTGGCCGATTTTCAAAGGCAGCATAGATTTTGCTGCCTTTGATATCCCACAATCCTGTGCAATCCATTCTGTGAGAGTTAAGCCAAAAAATAAAGATGGCATCTGAAAGTTGCGGTCGGTGGTCAGTTTGTGTGTAAATGTATGTTTCTGGTCAACATTTTCCGCTTTTTATGTCATTAGCGAGAAATTAATATTGCAGTAATGAAACATCCACATAATTTCATTTCAATTTCATTTAATATTTTCCTGTAGATCCTAATTATTTCATATTTTGCTCTGCCTCAGAAGCCTGTCCAAAATTTTTGTGAGGAGCCTTCATGCAAAAACGCTGCCTGATACGGCAGCGAGGCAGCAAGTCACCTGCCTTCGTTTTCAGATGCGGCCAATGGAATGAAAAGTGCAGTGTGACCGCCCCTTGAGAAGGGAGCAGGGTTGCCAGGTTCTTGCAACAATACCCTCCTGTGGACATGAAAAGCAACCCTTTTATCTATGGGGTATGTCGAGATAAAAGTTTGCATACACACTCTGGGGACATCAGAGAACAATTTAAAGTCTTGTATCAATGCACTCTATTGCACCTTTAAATTCTAGACATGTATCATTAAGGAAATTTGAGTTACTTCTGAGTTTCCAGGTAAATATATAACTGATTCCTTGCAGGCTTTAAGAAGGTGTCCATTGAGAAAACCAATTAAGTTTCTCACTGTACATTTAAATTACAATACAATTACCAATGTAAGTACAAGAGCTCTCGTATAGTGAGCTCTTGTATAGAGCTTACTAACCTATGTATCACATGTCATCAGAGAAGATGTGGGGGGTGGGCATGTTAAGATTTTTTATTAAAGATTATGAGGGAACTTAAAAAAAAATATCCACAGATAAATCATACATTATATAACAAACACTCCAACACTGCATAAAACACAATAATTTTCTATTTTGATTTTATGGTAAAGCCCAGGGTGGGTATCTTTAACTTCTTCAGACAGGTGTTTCCAGGGAATACTTTTAAATATGATTTTAGGTGTTGTAGGATTACTACAAGGATTGAGTACACTTGGAGATCCCAGAAGTTCATTTTTGCCACTTTTCACAAAGAAACTTTGAAGATTTAGCTATTCTTAAAAATTAAGTGTGGTAATTTCCATATTTTAGTGTGCAAGTTAACATGCAGGGGAGGATTTAGACATTTTGGGGCCCAAGGCAAACACAGACATTGGGCCCTCTACATCTCTTGTTTCCCTCCTTTTGTCAATCATTATTTTTTTTATTTTTTTTAAAGTCCTACTTGTTACTTCTCTTGTTTTTTTCATGTCTGTGATGTGTTCTGCTGACCGCTCATGCTGTCTTAAGTGTGCAGAAAGATTTTTCCAGTAATTAAACCCATCTGCACTTAGCTGAGTGGCCTTTTCTCGGTTACCAAACAAGCGGCAACAAAAGCACAAAACACAATTTTTTTTACTGTACACGAGCCAGGACCTCTTTATTTTTTCTCCATTCTTCATTTGCAGGTAATAATTGCTGTTTCTAAATCTTCTGCCCTCTTGATTTTTAGGATAAATTCTATCCTTGCTCTGAACTGGGCCTCTCTGCACTATTGAGCAGCGCTCTTTGTCAGTGAGATGTTTTGGCCAGAGTGCTGGGTCATCTTCAAGTTCAAGTGTAACACATTGGTCAGAATGACTGCTAGTACTGATTAGTTGTTCATTGGACATGGAATTGTCATCTTTTTCATCATAGACGTCGTTATCATTATTATCACTGTCACTGAAAGTGAACGCGGAAGTTTTGTTACCTGCAGCTGCAGTTGAAGGATCCTCCTCATCCTGTAAAATTGCTGTGCATGTAACGTTAGCAGCAATATCGCTTGAGCAGCCTGGGCTAGCACTGTCGGCGCCGGCGGCAACGGGTAGCTCCTCCACGCTAGCAGCAATGCTAACAGTCATGATGGTGTTAGCGTTGTTGTCATTGTCAGCGGGGCCGGGCATCACAAAAAAAGTTTGTTACCTTTGGCAATTTTGCTAAAAACTTTTTGCTTTCCTCCTGTTTCTTCCTTTTTTCAGCACCGCTTGGGTAGCTTCGCTTCATTTTTACTGTCAACACTCTCTCTCTGTACACTCTGTCTATCACTGTCAATCACTTCTTCTTCGTCAGTTTTTTGGCGCATTACAGCCTTGTCACTTTTGCAGATGCGCAGTAAGTGAAATAATGGAATAGTCCAATGTAGTGAGGTGGGGGGGGGGGGGGGGGGCTCCTGTTTGCGACACTAATGATTTGATGCCATTTTTCGCAAATGGAGTTTTAGAAATATATATTTTGCACGAAGTAAAAAAAAAAAAAATCTTTAAGCAAGTTAATGGGGCATTTTGGGGGCCCCTAGGTAGCTCGGGCCCAAGGCAATTGCTGACTTTTGCCTAATGGTAAAGTCCGCCCCTGTTAACATGTACATCAAAACTGATGTTTATTTCAGTACATAATGTGTTTAATAAATAAATAATAGCCTGCTGCATGTTACATAAATATCGCACATTTTTTCAACAAGGTTTAGTCCTTATTGTTACACACTGAATGTAGGCTATTAAATGGTGTCTTACATAAAGTAAACAATTACATAAAACTTTGCATAAATGTTAGGTGACTATGTTCTACCAAGTAGCATTTATGAATGTCTTGTCAGATTTTAAATACCTTTAGATGCCATAGACTCAAAATTTCATATATTCTGCATACCTTCCCTGTTTAAAGGGATAGTTTACCAAAAAATTATGTTCATGACGTTCATGTACATGTCGTTCCAAACCCGTAAGACAGGTTCGGAACACAGTTTATGATATTTTAGATTTAGCCCGAGAGCTTTCTGTCCCTCCATTGAAAGTGTGTGTACGGTAGAGTCCTGCACGGGTTCGGGTACATTTGGCTAAAACGGGTGAAAAATATCCAACTGTGTCGGATACGGGTGCGGGTCGGGTCGGACACAGGGGAAACACGGGTCCAAAACGGTCATGTGCAAACATAAAAATAGGCCTACGTTCCACTTTTTAAAAAATCACAACCGCGCGAATGGCTGCATGAGGCTGCATGAACGGCTGCAAGTTGTTTCCGTTTATATATATATATATATATATATATATATATATATATATATATATATATATATATATATATATATATTCTGAATTAAAATGTGTTTGATTTAAGCCTATTTCAAAATTTGTGTCATAAAATTATATTGCGCATACAGCTCAACTAACGCAATCGTTATAAAGGTTATAAAGGTGTTTAAAGAACAATACACTTCCACTTGCATGTATTTGGCAATCGGAATATCAGATATTTCATTCCATAGCTAACACATTTGTGAATATGGGCCTATAATATAATCTAGGCTATCCAGGGTTGTTTTTGTTTTTTTATTGCATCTGAAAATGACTTTGTGCAGCTCATTCACATGTGCGCCCTGGCGCAGATCCACCTCTCGCGATGCTCAGCTGTGAACGATTTAAAAATTGGTGCATTCGACTTAAAGCACAACCTCAGACGGTGATATGATTCGCTCTTTTGTGGTTCTGTTTTCTTTCAGGATCAAAAATACAACAAAAGAAAGTTTATCTGTATTTCCAACTGAAGAGAACTATGCATATTGTGACGAGTCAGCTGCCTCCTCCCTGATTGTCACCGGCACCACGTCCTAAATCGCCGCTCTTCACCAGGCTCCCGAATGGAGTGGGTGAGAGGAGGGGCGCTGGACGAGTCAGGGCTGGCGGCGTGTGATGGGGCACACCTGAAGGAAGTGGAGCCTCATTACCGCCGCTGTTTAAAAGCCCAACGCGCCTCTCCTCAGGAGAGCGGTCTCTTCCCTGTGCATGCACACTGCATGGTGTCCTCGTGGGTCTAGGAAGGGTGCGTTGAGGGACTCCCGCGCCACCAAGACGTGAGCTGCCGGACCCGCGATCCGGATGGGAACCGCACCCGTATACACGGCCGACGGGCCAGGATGCCGGGCCGTCCATCCCCTACCAGCGCCGCGGCCAGCGAGAGAGACGCGGCCGCTAGGAGAAGCCGCCGCCCCTCGCGCCCCGGACCGAGGAGGGGAGCGCGTGCGGCCGCCGGACTCCGCCCCTTGCCTGGACCCTTCCTCGATGAACACTGCCCCACCCACACAAACCCCGCAGCACGACGAGGACACCAGATTCCCTGTTATTTTGGACACTTCCCCCCTTTGGCCACTTTTATTCCCTGTGTTATTTTATGATTTCTGTTAATAAAAGCCTCTCCGAGGGCTGCCCTTACGAAAATTAACCATGGTTTTACTATAGTAAAACTGTAGTTAACTATGACTGTAGTAACCGTGGTATTTTGGTGCGAACCATTTTGATACCATGGTTTTACTTCAATTGTATTGTAATAATAATATAGTAAAACTGTAGTTTTCCATGACTGTAGTAACTGGTATTTTTAAAAACCATGGTTATGATTCCATGGTTCTACTACAGTTATATTGTAGTAATACTACAGTAAAACCATAGTTACCATGGTCTTTGGAGCAAACCATGGTTTTTAAAACCATGGATCATTACCATAAATTGGTTATAGTGTAGCCATATGGTTTTACTAAATTATCTTGAATTACATTTAAGTCATTTTAGTTACAACAAACATCTACAAAATAACAACAGAAAGAAGTTCCCATGATACAGACTTTATTACAGAAATTACATAATCTGAAAGAAAATATAAACTTGCATTTGTTCTCACGTGTGACATAAAACAATAAACTACAAAGTTGTACAAAATTATTGCTGATAAAGTGGTGCTGTGCAATGGTTCAGTTGCTCATTTACAAATAAAAAATAGCAATTTGTTCTACTGTAATAATGATTTATATACAAAAATAACATTGTACAAATAAACATGACTAAGAGCACCTTTAAATACACAGCTACCTCCTCTAAAATGTCTATAACCTGTAAACACGTGCCCAAGCATAAATTTGCAATTTATACTGTATATTAACATGATTACAACACCATTACTTAACAATGAATTACTTCATTACTTAAAAACACAACTAAAAGTTTATTTTTCTTTTAAATGGAAAATTCTTACATACTACAAAATAAATTCAGAAGAAATGAGCAGTTCTGTAAAATAATGTTTAAAATGATATCCACTCACAAGAGATGAAGACATAGAGTCTCCTCATGGGGGATGAATACTCCACACTTGAAATTCAAAGGGAAATTTTTTTGTTCAAAAACATGTGATGCAGCATCCATGCCAGTAGCTGTCAGTATGAAGTCTGTCATATAGGCCAGTAGGTTACAGTCCAGCTTTGGTTTGGTTCTGTCTTGACCTTCAGCCCAAATGGACGCAGGAGCTAAAATGAGAAGAATACACACCACATTAACACACAGCTTGCTGGAATACTCAACTGTACTATTGAGTAGCCATGTAACAATGTCCAAGTGCAATAATGTCCATTCAGCCAGTGTTTTAATAAATAACCCATAAATTATTAGGGCTCCAAAAGCCAAGCAGAAAGAATGTACATTATATGATCAGCTGAGTGTATTCTCCTTTAAAGTGTATACTCTTGAAATGTTAAACAAAACAAGAAGTACTAGTCTCATATATACATCATTTCACAAAAGAGAAAATGGGTTGGAATAAAGGACAAAAGACATCTAACCAACAAAGGGATAGATCTCTAGACACTCAATTCAATCTTAAATGCATAAATAATAAGTAATTGAGAAATACCCAGATAGATAATCAAGAAAGGGTTTTTATTCACCTAAAGCTATTGTATTGTTTCAAACTGGACCTATTTTATGGTTATTTTTTATTCCTTTTACAATTTAAAAAAAAGATTGGCTCTGTTATATTTCACTTCATGGTAAGAACAAATCAGAACATTCTTCCAAAGTTCACGTTTTGTGTTCCACAGAGTCATAAAGGTCTGAAAAAACATGCGAGTAGATGATGACAGATATAAGATATTTTTTTTTGGTAAGTTAATTATCCATTTAATATTTATCATATTTAATTTGGGGAGTTATACTGACATTTGTTAGACAAACATTCATTGGATTGTAAATGTACTTGCCAATAGAACTCACTTTCTTTCAGTCCAAGAATTATTTCTTTTTTTTTTCATGTTGGTATACACTGGACAGGTCTTTTTTAGCAGACTGGGGACCAAAAAAAAAATTAGATATACAGTACATACCATATAATCATTATATGTTTATTGATGGCATTCACTACGACTTTACTATTTACCTATAGTAAATAAATCAGCAAACAGCTGATGGTTTCACACTCTCTCTTTTCTGTATTAAAGAAGATGATAATTAGAAATGACATTTTTGCCAGTCACAAGTTGTCCAAAATCATTAAATGTAATGTTTAAAGGGTTAGTTTATGCAAAAAATGAAAATTCTATCAGTAATTACTTACGCTCATGTTGTTACAACCCCGTCATTTTCGTTCATCTTCTGAACACAAATTAAGATATTTTTGATGAAATTTGAGAGCCGCCTCACTCCTTCATAGGCTTCTTGGTAATTTCATCCTGCTGGCCCAGAAAAGTTAGTAAAGACATCGTTAAAATAGTCCAAGTGACTACAGTGGCTCAACTAGAAGTTAATCAAGCAATGAGAATACTTTTTGTGCACAAAAAATAAAAATATATAAATAACAACTTTATTCAACTATTAACTTTCTTCAGTGTGGGCCTCTGACGTTATGGAAGCATATGGGTAGCATTATTCAATTTGGGATGTAATATGCAAAATGACAATGCAATATGTAAAATGGCAATGCATTTCTGTATTTACATTTACATTTTCCAATACATTTGTGCAACCTTTGGTGCAAAATGAAAATGAAAATGAAATTACATAATTTTCATTTGCCATTTCCTACACCAGTTTTAATATGTAAAATGAATATTAATTTTAACGCTTTATAAGTTGCAAAATTAAAATGAAAATGTATTACAGAAATGATTAGATATGTCTAACACGTTCAAGCAAAAACTGTGGCAAAATGATCATTTAAATGCTATTTTTGTTAAATGCATTAACACTCACAGTCAAGACACTTACGATTGCATTTTCATTCAATGACCCTCAATGAATGTAGCAAAATCAAAGTGCACATTGAAAATGTATTCCGAGCCGATCAAATCTCCGCCCCCTCCCGCCCTGTCAATCACTGCGTGAACAAGGCGGGGCTTACAGAAGGTCAAGAGACTCAAGTGAGAGAAAATGGACAAGACAGTTGGCCGGTGTACGTTTTGATCATTTCGGTTTATGGCTTCAATATTTCATTCGCACTTGTGGGCGGAGCTGAAACGCTGCTTTCATCTGATTGGTCGAATCGCTCCGCCTTCAGCTCGGTCTTTTTATTCTTTCAGGCAGAATAAGAGTCAGTGCGAGTGAAGCACTATGTCTGAAACCACCGCTCACTGTTCATTAGCGTAATATTTGAATCAGATGTAGCTGGGCACATAATTCGTGCTGCTGAGACCTGCAAATTATTTCTAGGTTGTAGTATTGTATGATTATTGTCCCACTGATAAATACAGTGCAAATAGTTCTCTCTCTTTGGATAAAAGTGAAGTGGAAATAAAAATCAATAATAGACTGAACAGTTCCATGTCTGTAACATTTACCACTCTCATCTTTTAAGTCAAAAGGCACTAGGTATGTGTGTGTGTGACATTAATAAATAATTGTAAAAATTAATATAGTTACATTTCTAAATAAAAATAGTAAAATTAGCTCTATGCTGCTCAGTGCTCATGCTGCTCAGTGCTCCTGTAGCCTACCCCAGAGCGCCCTCTCGCGGCTGTGGACGGTAATGTTTTCTCTTGGTCCTGAATAAATGCGACTTATAGTCCAGTGCGACTTATATATGTTTTTTTCCTCGTCATGACGTATTTTTGGACTGATGCAGCTTATACCGAAAAATACAGTTAACATTATTATTATTATTTATTATGAGAGTAATTGATACAGGCTAGAACTTAAATGTTTCACCCAATTCAGCTCAGATCTTCAGACTCGTCCGACCCGTGTTGCTTGTATAACTGGCCAGACTTACCTTCCCAAAAAATCCTATTTAATTTTATTTCATAAATTTAACTATATTTATTTCCACTTCACTGTTATCCAAGGAGACAGAACTATTTGCACTGTATTTATCAGTGGGACAATATTCATACAATTATTTAACGGGGTCTCTTGCAGGTCTCAGCAGCACAAATTATGTGCCCAGCTACATCTGATTCAAATATTACGCTAATTAACAGTGAGCGGTGGTTTCAGACATTACACTGCTTCACTCGCACTGACTCTTATTCTGCCCTGAAACAATAAAAAGACCGAGCTGAAAGCGGAGCGGTTCGACCAATCAGATGAAAGCAGCGTTTCAGCTCCGCCCACAAGTGCGAATGAAATATTGAAGCCATAAACCGAAATGATCAAAACATACACGGACCAACTGTCTTGTCCATCTTGTCTCACTTGAATCCGCTCCTTGAGATTTGAGTCTCTGACCTTCTGTAAGCCCCGCCTTGTTCACACAATGATTGACGTGGCGCGAGGGCGGGGACACGTGATCGGCTCGGAATGCATTTTCAATGTGCACATTGAATTTTGCTACATTCATTGCGGGTCATTGAATGAAAATGCAATCGTAAGTGTCTTGACTTTGAGTGTTAATGCATTTAAGAAAAATAGCATTTAAATGATCATTTTGCCACAGTTTTTGCTTGAACGTGTTAGACATATCTAATCATTTCTGTAATACATTTTCATTTTAATTTTGCAACTTATAAAGCGTTAAAATTAACATTCATTTTACATGTTAAAACTGGTGTATGAAATGGCAAATTAAACCTATGTAATTTAATTTTCATTTTCATTTTGCACCAAACGTTGCACAAATGTATTGGAAAATGTAAATGTAAATACAGAAATGCATTGCCATTTTACATATTGCATTTCCCAAATTGAATAATGCTACCCATATGCTTCCATACTGACGTGAGTTCATGAGAGCGATGGGTCAGGATCTACCATTATAGATTGGTCTGGATGTAGTGTTTAAAATGGTTATAAAGTGTGCATTTCCTGGATGTCCGAATCGTGAGAAACCAACAAGAAAACGTAAAAGTGCCTTACCAATGCCGCAAAATTAATGGCTTACATTTCACTTTCCCATCAAATGATCGTGAGCTTCATCTTCTCAGTTCTCGCGCATGCGTTTTGGATTTCATCAAAAATATCTTAATTTGTGTTCCAAAGATGAACGAAAGTCTTACGGGGTTGGAACAAAACGAGGGTGACTAATTACTGACAGAATTTTCGGGTGAACTAACCCTATAAGATCTGTGCATGGGAGACAGTGGATGTCAAAATATATTAACAATACAAAACAATTTTAGATTCAAATTCAATTTCTATTGTTTATAGATCTGCCAGGTTCTCACACCAGCCAATCACAGTGCACTCCCTCTCCCGAATACTGATTACTCAGACCTGCACCTCATCATCACACTCATCACCTCCATCATAAATACACACACCTTACCCCAGCTCATTGTCCGGTCTCATTACCTTACCTCATCCAGCAATCTCCCAGCTTTGTCCTTGTTCCTTCTCCATTGTATCTGTCTTGTCACCCATCGTATCATCCATCAGTCCTCTCACCTGTAAGTGAAAACATTCCATTCACCTCCAGAATCCAGTTCTCCAATTTATCATTGTGCATCTCACTTACCTGCTTTTTTCTGTACCGCTCACTGTTTTCAATAAACTTCCTGTTAACTTCCCTCTTCCTTTCCTGAGTCTGCTTCCAAAACAAAGTTCTGTGAATGTGAGATGCATTACACACGGAAGAAAATGGTGGGTAACAAAGAAATCTCCAACCACAAGAACTCGTTTTTCTCAAGCCATTTTTCCACACCTGTCGAATGTAGTAACATTTTCAGTGAGACGAGATTAAACGTGACTTCCGAAGAAAAGCATATCAACATTGCGATTTGGCTTAGTGCAGATCAAGTGTGACATGGGATCATAGTCAAATACTTCATATATAGATGTTCATCCATATTTTATTTGGGAAGTAAAACTAAAACTAGTTTGACAAAAGTATTTATTTATTTTTTTGTACAAATTTACTTATCACAAATGCATTTGAACTAGAACACATCTTCAGGTCCTTTTTTTTTTTCATGGGGGTATAGTTGGCTGGAAAAAAGGTTTTAAAAAACAAAACAATTCATTATGTACCATATATATTCATTAATGTTATTTTAAGGCAATAGTTAGAATTTATATTTGAACAAGCAGCCACAAGTTGAAAAGACAGTTTGAAGATGAAAATGTGATTGAAAACTTAACTGACACTTTTTTTTAATTTTGGTCCAGAAAATTTTTGTTTTATTTTTTTATTTGGAAGTGTATTCTTACTGTATTTTAGTCTTGTCACGTTATTTAATGATTTCTGATTCATATAATTTGTCAGATACAAAGCAATAAAATCAAAAGGCAGAAAATGAACCCAAATTGACTAATAAACCTATAAGGACATACAGTAAAAGATTTGGCAGTTGTATTATTATTACCTTTTCCCATCTGATTGAACACATTTAACAAATTTCTTTTACTGGGGTCCAAAGTAATAACATTTAATGCACTAAAGAGATAACTAATAAAACAATGTATTTTAAAATAGATTTATAGAAAAGTCAGAAATTGTATCCAACATCCTTCCTTTACTCCTCATCCAGAATTTGGTGAGATCTGTAAATACACAAACACACAATACATCAGCATAAAGCAGAAGTCACAAAACTATTTTTTTAACTCAGGTTAATGCATTTACATACTGCACGAAATTGTAGTAAGAGACACAAAACTAAAAAGTCGACCTTACTCCGGTGTGCGTTATTGGTTTATTAAGCATAATTGGATGTTTTTAAAAGAGAACTGACAAAAAAACTAGGTGTTAGTTTTATGGCTGGACGATATAACGAAATATATAACATTGATATGAGTGATCACCGGGATTTTGACCTAACTATATTGTATTTATATAAAGCATTCACAGGCAAATTTTGCTTTATATCTTGGAAAAATCTGACATTGAGATATGTTTTTTTCTTCTACACATATTTGCGATTTGAAATTATACCCTCGTCTTCCATTGCTCAGACAAACAGCTAGAACCAGCTCAAACTCAAGTCATAGGAAGGCAAATATTCTATCACTTGCCCAAGATCAAAAATTGCTGTCTTAACCTACCCTTTCTTGAACAGCTTGCTTGCATTGTTTAATTTATTTCTTGCTGCCACTCTTAGCTCGTTAATATTTGAAGAAGGAAACTTCTTTAAAGTGTACTCTAAAAATTAATTAAAAACTATTATGAGAGATATTTAGTGACAATTAACACAACTGTACACAATATAATGAATAAAAAATAATGTATGAAGTATCATACCAAAAATGGCATTGACATGCTTCTTATTCAAGGAAGGTTTCACACTCTCTGATGCACCTCCCTTTAATCCAGTTAAGGAGTGTGTTGACAGCTCCTCCATTGTGAACATCACCCCAAGCAGATCACACACAAGTTTTGAAGGTCTCTGATGGTTGCATCGCATAAGCTGTATTTTGTTAACTGTAACGCCATCAGCAATGGTCACCTAAAACATAATAAAATAATAGTAGAACACCCAAAATGGCATTTAAAAAAATGGTAACACTTTACAATAAGGTTTCATTAGTTAACATTAGTTAACTACTATTGTTAACATGAACTAAAAATTAATAATACTTCTACAGCATTTACTAATCTTCGTTAATGTTAATTTCAACATTAACTTATATATTATCAAAATCAAGTTGTATTCGTTAACATTAGTTAATGCAAAGTAGGGCTGGATGATTGAAACCTCGATTAATTGAATATTTTACCTCGATTTACGATTAATGAACAATTATTTTGTTTCTGTTTTGTTTTTTTTGCCCTCATAGTTCACTGACAAGGTTTGTACTGTAAATATGATTGACTATTAAAGGTGGGATATTTTTTCCTGTTGAGAGAGCGATCTGACATCATAGCTCACTATCAGCAGTTATCTTATCTATGTTCGTAACATTTCTTACAGATCTCAGTGTAAGAGATAAATAAGGATCAGATAAAGATAAATTAGCCCAGTACCAGTACCAGTGATTGCGTGTGTGAATTAGTCATACCGTCTCTATATTAATTGTGAAGCAGTGGGTTGTAAAAAGCAGAGATCTAGACTAACTTTTTGCATATACATTCACATTCAACATAAAACACACTCTCACATATATAAAAACTGTTGAAAAATAAAAGAAACAAAGAAAAGTCGATCGCTGTAAGTTCCGCCTCCATCAGCTGACAGGTGCGTCAGAGCGCGTCACGAGCCCACAGGAGAAAGCGCCAAATTCAAATAAACTATCTTCCGCCTATTTTTCATTCATTCTTTTTTCTGGTGGATTGCCTCATTCTGTTTGTGACACTGTACGCTGCAAAACCATGCCATGTTTTTACTACCAAGATGCAGTTTCCGGCCGTGAGTTATTCCATAACGGACACAAACAATTCTGTCGCTGAAGAAATGAAATGTAAACAAAGGAATTATGATCCATATAACAACGTTATTGCTTTGTTGGACTAAACGTGCTTCATGAGATGTCATTCAGTGGACCCTTACCTTCCTAACTAAACCGGGATTTACAGCTGTGGATGTGTTTATGACTCGTTATTACGACGGATCTGGTATGTACAGCGTTTTCATTGCTTATTTTTTTTTATGTGTACTGCTTACACAAATGTAGCAAATACAGTCTTTATAAGCTTTCCATTGAAAAACAGCGATCTGTCGTCAATGCTTGGGGCTTAGATCTTTATAATGATACATAGTTTGTCAAGATTACATTTTTTTCATTTAATCTATTCATAATCACTGACACGTGCAAGTGGAGAGGCTTTGAGGACGAGGTCGTTCTGGTGCAGGCTAACAGGTTAAAGAGTACCTGCCCACGTTTTTAGTTAATAAAAGATTCTATTTATGTCAAAATATTTGAATCCTTATGACAAAATAGTAAGAAATGTACTCAGCTTTTACAATTTTATTTTATCAACCAATTGTGCTTAAAAACAACAACTAAACTTACATCATCCTCAAGGGGTTCCACCTGGTTGTCTTGCGATGAGTGTGGATGTGCAAATATGGCTGGTTTTTGATGCTTTGAAGGGGCACTTCTTTCTTCTAAGTCCCCTTTCAGCGCACACACCATGCTCTTCAACTCTGAAACAGGGATTCATAAATTGTGCTTTATTACATGACATATAGCTTATAACACGCTCTTACACATTTATTTTTTAGCATTGTTGGGAGGAATACAATTGTGTATATGTGGTTTTCACAATATGTGGTTTCATAAACCAGATGCATTTACACCAGTTTTGTCTGGAAAGTGGCCCAGACCCCCTCCTGAAGTGGTTTGAGCGATTGGAATTAAATCTGCCTCGAATGCATTATGGAGAGCATTTACACCTGATCTTTTCATGATCGAATAGATTAAACGCATGAAGTGGCCAGATGTAAAGAGCCCCTATAAATCTCTATCAATTATAACAATGCACTATCTGTACATAGACTACAAAGAAGGCCTGAAATGTTGTTTACCATTTATGGTGTCCAAGTGAAGAACTACTCTTCTGTTGTCTTCTTCCAGCTGCTTTATTTTTTCTTTCAAGGCACAGCAATTTGTGCATTCCTGTACAGCTGTACTGCCCTATACACATATAATATTGGTAGTACAAACTGTTGCAATGTATGTACCCATTTACAGCTAACAATATCTATAATCATGCACTAAATCATGATGCATTCACTTACAATTAACTGCTCCTTGCGCTTTTCCAGCAGTTTTGATAAGAGACTAGGCCTCTTTTCAGGCTTAAAAGTGTAGAAGATCACAGTATATAATTTTTCTTAGCAGAGTTACAATATTACAGGTTAAATTATATAAATTTAATTGGATACTATTTTAAACACATGCTACATACCTTTTTCTTAATTATGTCCTTCTCCGCAGGCTCTTCATCATCAGAAGAGATGCAAAGAGCTTTTCTCTTCCTTTTTCCACGACCACAGTCCTCTTCGCTTTCATAGCCCTTTATAAGCTGATCTCTTAATTTGATCAGACTGTGCTTATCAGCTGTTTGGAAAATAAATTTGTGCAAAATTACATTGAAACCTCTCCTAAAAGCGGTTTAATTTTTTAAGCATTTGACAGTAGAGCAGAATCTGTGGGCTTGATAAAACTGCACAGTTTGTTTGATTGCATAAAAACACCAAAAAAAGTTAAATATTTTTTATTTGAATTTATCCACTTAAAAGCTTTTCACGCTATTAGATATATATATATCGTGCCTGTGTGACGTCACTCGCTTAGTTTAGGTCCATGTTTGACGCCTCAGGGCGAAAGTTTTATTTTTATTTTGCAAAAGCACCGTTTTTTACGCAAATAAAAACATAACTACAGTATGAAATTATGTAACGTTACTTACACTCTTATTGTTGTATGACAAAAAAAAAAATGAAAATGTGAGTGAATAACGTCGACCGTCCTGAGATGTTAGCAACGACTAACTTATTAGTTGGGAACAGTGACAGCGAGAAAAATAAACATTTTAAAAGGATTTTCACTGCGGTCCAAAAACTTAACTTACCTGACATTTTAAGAATTTTCGCAGGGTAGAGCTGATACTGGCCCTTTTTGTCAGGCCATCTCACCGTTATCACGGTATCTTTTTTCCAATGTTTTGGGTTCAATTTGTCTCTAGACACTCCACAACCACTCAGGTTTACCCACTTGAGGTCCCCTACAGCAAACGAGTCCTCTTCAAAAAATGAAAAAAGGCAGTGGAAATTCGGCACATCCATTTTCCCACAAATTAATCTGAATAAAGGCTAAGCTTAAGCAAGCTGGAACTGGAACCACAATTTAAACTGTACTGTAACCGTCCGTTTACTTCTGAGCTGACGCACGCGACATCACGCGAGTACGCAATCGCATACACGCCAGTAAGTGGTATGTATACACGTATTTCGCGCCCTTTTCGTTTTGAAATGTGAACTGTGAGCCCGGTACTGGCTGCTATCAAGCTCTTGTCTACTGATTTTTCTAATTATTATAGTATATTAGTATATTAATTAATCAGTACATTATTATATACTGATTATTTTCATACAAAACGTCTATTGACGGGTAACGTTGTTACTCATCACTTAGTTTTAATTTACTTTTTTTTTTTTTTTAATCGGAACTTTGCAGTGGAACAAGGTCTTGTTGACATAAATCAGCAAGCTAACATAATCCAACCAGTACGGGGGTGGACGACATGAAGGTGAGTTACAGTCTTTTTTCCGTTTAGCAGCGATACGTCTGTGCCTAATCTTTCTTTAACGTTACATATTTGTTTAGAAAATGTTAAACAGTTGTTGAATCAAATCGACCTGATAATGGCGCAGCGAGGCCCATACAAGAAGTATCTTTTGGACGTGGAGGCCGAGATGCCTGCAACTACCAAAAGGCGCAGGTTGCAGGTAAATAATTCATGTAGAGAGGCATTAGGTTACATTGATATCCACGGAAATCATCAGTTGTTAAAATACAATGTGTATGAATCAATAAAAATGTTTTGTGGTTGATTTCATGAGCTATATTCTTGAGTCAGCAAAAAAATCTAAATTGATCATATCATTTTTTAAATGTTACTGTAAACAATTTATCTGTTTGTTTATTTTTGTGAAACTATTTTCCATATGAAAATAGTTTTCACAATCCAATCAAACAGCCAATTTATGTATGTAATGAGTGGAGCTTGTAAAGTCTCCCAAACCCTGTCCATAAACATAATTAAGCTTCACCCAGTAACTGTTATGTCCAGAGAGAGGCAGCTAGACATCAAGCACCACATGAAGTCAGTCGCAACTTCAGTTTCATGCTAACTTAAGCTTTTAATTTTTTTTTTCATCAGTGCACAAGTATCAGTTGTCTTGTTTTACAATGTGATGGTGGACAAACACTTATCAGTTTATATCTTAAAACATTTAGGCAAAAGATGCCCAAACAATACATGGCGACATATGTTCTGAAATGGAATCTCAGGTTTGTGTGATTTAATTTATATAAGAAGTTACTAAACTAAAAAAAGTAATTTTGATTTTAGTAAAATTTACTTTTAAGGCAAATAAACAGAAACACCTGTTAATCGTTAGTTATAATGTACATTTTAAAGAGTCAAGTATGTGGTCTTTGAATCATTTTTACAAGCAATGGCATGATAGATAAATACTTCTGTAATACAATATTTTTTAGGAACCAGCCAATTCAGAAAATTTGGAGGTACTTCCAGAAACTGAACATGAGGTCAGTATTAAATGTTATTGGATTTAAGTGTCACAGAGTATTTTTGTCTAAAATAAAAGGTCCTAAAATCTCAGCCAAATAATAACTAATGTGAATAAATTTGTAATGTGATGTGTAGCAATACACAGATTCAGCAGAGATTGAAGATGTGAATGAATATCCAGAAGCTGAACCAGAGGTAAGCTAAAATAGTTATATATTACTCTTTAGTTTATTATAATGTTTGATTAGGATTCAAGCTAATCTCTGCAGGACATACAGCGACAATTGGTATTTCTATCTGATTTTAGAAACTATTTTAGAATATTTTAGAAAGTCTGACTGATAAAACTTTTGCTTTTGCAATTACATATTATGTCATACTTGTGGTACAGACATTGCACACTTCACTTAAATTTTCGTCTCACGTTTTCTGCGTGTTATTGACTTATTGACTTCTGTGTTGTGTTTTACAGGAAAGCAATAATTATTTTGACCATGAGAGGACTAACAGTTCAGATGAGGAATCTGAGGTGTGTAGAATGAAGTGTTTACCCAGAAATTAAATATCTATTATTCAACCTCATATTGTTCATTTTTATCATCAATGGAACACAAAAGGATATTACAAAAAGATTATCAAGTTTACAAGAGCTTGCTCTATTTAGTTAATTTAGTTAGTTATTTTTTCAACTTTCAAGACTATCAAGTTTATAAATGACCAGCTTCTAAAAACAAATTTCTAGTTTTGTAAAAAAGCAGCTGCGTCTGCAGCTGCAGTGACGATGTAGTTATGCTGACGTGAAGCTGACGCGCCGTTCACGCTTGCGATGTGAAACAGCCGTGAGCGTGAATACAATTCTGTAGCAGTTAAAAATAAAAAATGCAATGTTTTGTTGTTTTCTATTGTAGGAAGTGGATGACCCACAAAATGCTGAGTGGAGCAGTGATGTAAATTCTCAGACTGCACCTAAGGTTTGTTTGAATTTGAAATTAGTAAAGTGTTTATTTTGTAGTCATTATCTAGTAAGTGTTGGATCATTCCGTGTCAACTCAACCAGAGGGGTCCCTGGCAAAAAACTGTGAAAACTCACACTTATTTAAAAATAACATTAAATTACAATCGTAACAGTGGCTGCAAAGGAGCATTCATTAGCTATTTCCACTCCCTTATTTACATTTTCACTCGTTTTGATTTGAATTAATATTAAGACATTATGAATGATAATAAAGTTAATTTGATCTACAGCTCAACTCAAGCTCATTGCTTTATCTTCAGCCCCCCAGTGCTACCAAATACTGTCTGTAGATCTGAGTGGCTCTGGTAGGGCTGGGTGATATATCTGACGATATGATCATGTGCATCTAGTCAGTTAATCTGGTGATGGCGATTTAGCGGTAATCAGGGAACCAGATTTACTGACTAGATGCGCATGATCATATCGTCAGATATATCACCCAGCCCTAGGCTCTGGTGCTGCTGCCCTCAAATGTTAGTCTGGAGCCTGTGAACTTAAAAATAAAACTGCACATTGTAATGTCTGTAAAAGGCATTTGTTTGTAATACAGTAAAAATGGGGGGAAATGTGAAAAACTGCGTTGCAGATTGATTTAAGGTGTGCCTCTAAATTTTCTGCTTGTGCTCCTAAAAATGTTCAGTAAGGGGCTACAGTGTTCCTAGTAAAAAAAAAAAAGTTAGTCTGGAGCCCTGGATAGTATTGAAGAAAAATGTATATTATCAATATATACAATATATATACAATATAAGCTTCAACAACTTCTACAACTATGACAACAGCTGCTGCTGTAGTCACTACAAGTGTAGATACCGTAGGAAAATCGAGCAACATTTGAGCAGCATTTGGCTATTGATAATCTAAAGTCTCCAGAGCCATTTCTAATTCAGTTCAGAGTGATATAGTTTCATCATTGCATCATCGTCAAACTGAATGGTTGCAAATCAGAATTTGGGACATGGGTATTAAAAAAAAAAAAGTATTGTGTATATATGTGTGTGTATATATATAAAATCTGTGGTTAGTCATGGGTCATGTATGGCATTAAGAATGTTAAAAATAACATTAAAAAGCATTAAATTGGATTTGAAGATACCTGCAGAAACCCTGAAAATAGGTGGAACTAACGTTCGCGCGAAAGTCTCTGTTAACAGTGACAATGATGGAGATAACTAAACATTCAAACGACTGGTTACACTTTAGCCCTGTGATATTAATCAAATTTTATTTTCGATTTCGGCTTCCTAGGATTATAATAAGAAGATATTTGAGGTAAAACTATTAAAAACTAGCCGCATTCAGTTTAGTGCATCTTCCTTCCCTTCACATTGCAGTGATCGCACGCTGTCATTTCTCCCTAAACCCAAATTTAACGTCGGAATCAGCACAATCTGTGATTTTTGTAAAATGCAGTCTCTGCTGTTGCTAAATTGCAGGACGTGTTTGATAATAAAAAGAGCTATTAAAAGCATAATCTGTGCAAGAGACGTTGCCCCCGTTCCCAAGGCGTGCACACTCGGAAACGGACCGCAACTAAGCAAACTGTATTTTGGGTTTCGTGTGCGCGTCTAAACAATCAAATACACACAAAATATAAACACAGTTTATGTCTTAAATGGTAGTTAATAGTTTGGAGAAAATATGTGTATTATTAGATCTGCATTCCGTCTTAAAGTGATAGCATCTAACAAACCTGCTGATGATTAAGCCATTAATGTGAATCAAACAACTAAAGGCAAAGAGAAAATCACTCAAGCTCTTGAATGAATAACTTTAGCTTTAATAAGCATTAATCTATCTATAATAAACTATGAAGTGTTATTTTACATTTGATAACTTGGTAACACTTTACAATAAGGTTCATTAGTTAGGATTAGTTAACTACATTAGTTAACATGAACTAATCATGAACTGCACTTATACAGCATTTATTAATCTTTGTTAATGTTAATTTCAACATTGACTAATACTAATAATTGATTAAATATGAACTTTATTAAAACCTTGTTAACGTTAGTTAATGCACTGTGAACTAACATGAACTAACAATGAACGGCTGTATTTCTATTAACTAACATTAAATATTAACAAATGCAGTAACAAATGTTATGTGTTATATGTCATGGTCATGATTAGTTCATATTAGTAAATGTATTAATTAATGTTTAATAAATGAACCTTATTGTAAAGTGTTACCGATAACTTTATTAATTTCTTTTGTAGGTCATATTACTTAACTGAACAGCATGTAGACCTTCCTTAAATTAAAGCACTGTTTATTTAATTTCTATCTTTGTTTTATTGTATATTTATTTTATTTTTGTTTTTGTTGTTTGCTTATTGTGTCTTATCTTATGTAGTCTATATAAAACACAAAAAATGCCAAATAATGTTAAAACATTACTGTTTCTTTTGCTGTAGATATTTATTTTCAAAATATAAAGCCATGTTAATGTTCTTAATTATTTCTTTAAATAAAATAACAAAAATAACCGATAAGAATACTGTTAAACTGGGGAAGTTTCTCAAATTTGGTTGATTTGACATGAAATGACCCTATTGCAGTTTAAGTTCTTTTTGTAAGGTTGTTCCATCCAAAATCATGAAAGTTTGCACACATGGCTTAAAACAATTTAATCATGGTAATACTTAACTTTTTTTTAGGATCCCTTGCACTTGGATGATGGAGATGAACCTATATATCCAGGAAGTGATGTCACAAAGGCAGAGACTATTTTAATGATTCTCACATTTGTCCTGCGTCATAAAATAAGTGAAGAGGGTCTGAAAGATTTCCTGTCACTACTGCACATCTTGTTTCCAAGTATTCTGCCAGCCACAAAATACCTATTTTTAAGTACTTTCTATCCATTACAAATCAATTTGAAATTCACTTTTATTGTGAGTCGTGCAAAGGATACATTTGTAAGGAAGTAACAGTACTCACCAAATGTCCTCATTGTGATCTTCCTTTTGACATTGCCTCTAACCTTAAAAGTGGATCATTCATGATCTATTTGCCATTGTCTTCCTCATTGAAAGATGTCCTTGAAAGTCTGAAAAGAACTCCCAACAGCTAATAAACAAAGCTGAATGGGAATGGGATGACACAATACGTGACATTTTTGATGGTGACGTCATGAGAGAGCACATTCAGAACAAAACAACTGGCCGGTGGGATTTGACTTTACTGTGGAATTGTGATGGAATTCCCGTATTTGAATCATCTCAGTGTTCCCTCTGGCCAATACAAGTAACTATCAATGAGCTGCCACCAGCTATGGGAAAAGAACATATCCTGCTGTCATCACTATGGTTTGGCAAGTCAAAGCCAGTCATTGAGACCTTTTTAAAGCCATTTGTTGAAGAGATGGAAGTTTTAAAAGAGACTGGACTACAGTGGACCGATGGTGATGAGATTCGCACTAGTAGAGCCTTTGCAGTTGTAAGTGCTTGTGATGCGGTTGCAAGACCAATGCTAAAAGACAGCACACAGTTTAATGGCAAGTATGGATGTGACTGGTGTCTTCACCCTGGTGAGCGTGTAGAAAAGGGAAATGGCTTTGTGAACACCTACCCTTATGATGATTCCCCTGTAGAAAAAAGGCAACCCCAACAATGGGAAGAGGATGCAGTCAAGGCCTCACAAGAAGGCTCTCCTGTGAGGGGAGTAAAAGGAATATCCCCACTTCTGTTTCTGCCATTTTTTAACATCATAACTGGTTTCGTCCCAGAGTACATGCATGCTGTCCTATTAGGTGTTGTTCGTCAGTTTATGACCCTGTGGTTTGACAGCTCATATCACTGCAAGCCATGGTATATTGGAACAAGAAAACAAGTCATTAGTAGTCGGTTGCTGTCACTTAAGCCCCCCAAGGAAGTCACACGTACTCCTTCTTCATTGGACAAGATAAGATTTTGGAAAGCTTCGGAATTTAAGAATTGGCTGCTTTACTACTCCTTTGCTGTTCTTCAAGGTGTCTTGCCCTCACAGTATCTAAACCACTGGTTGCTTTTGGTTTATGCTATGCATGTGCTCCTTATGAATAACATCTCACGGCAAGCTATACAAAAGGCTGATCTTGCTTTACATAAATTTGTGATACAAGTTGCACCGTTATATGGCAGAGAACACATCAGCTTTAATGTTCATCAGCTAACACATTTAGCTGATACTGTCAAGTTATGGGGTCCATTGTGGTGTATATCAGCATTTGCATTTGAAAGTAATAATCATAATCTCATGATGTATTTTCATGGTACCCAGTGTGTTCCTGAACAGATCTGCCGCACATTTCTCCTTTGGCGTTACATCTTTAGACAAACAATAACAGAGCAAAATAGTCTTGTTTTCCGTTACTGCAGGAGACTTACGGGAATGAGACAGGTAAAAAACCTGCTCATTTTAAACAATCTACATCTCTTTGGCACTCCAAAATTTCAACCACTGTCACCAAGCCAACTTGCTGCTATTAACCGAACATTTCACATTATCGTACTTCGTCCATTACAGTTCTTCAAAAGATTTTTACATGATGGCATTTTGTACACTTCTGATACGTACACAAAAATGCGAAAGCGCATTAATTCTACAGCGATGCTTCAGGATGGAAGCTTTTTGCGTATTCAGCATTTAGTTTTGCTGAGGGGTCATTGTGGCTGTGGATTTAGTGATTGTTCCTGCGCATCAATGCCTTTAATTCTGGGTCGTCCTCTCAAAAAACAAACAAAAGCGCCATTCACAGACAGACAATTAAACTTTAGTATTGATTTTGTGACCGAGGTAACGGAGAGTCTCGAAACAATTGCGGTTCCGGTTTCATCACTAAAAAACAAATGTGTTTTCATCAAGATTAGGGAAAAGCGGTATGTGATCCCAATTGTAAACACAATCGAAACAGACTAAAAGCTTAGTTTAGTGTTGTTACAAGCATCTGAACAGATAGGTAGCTTTACCCACTTGTGTTATTAGATCAAATATCTATATCTAAATATCTATACGCTACATTGTACACCATACAATTAAGTTTTATTCAACAGATTAGTTCTATGAGTTCAACACTCTTGTGTCAGGAGAAAATGTCTTTTTTAAACTTTGTAAACTACACAATCTGTTTACACAATGATTCATAACTATTGTACTCCATAATTAAACACACAAGTAGTCCTATATAGTAATGTTAAATAAAATACAATAAGATGTCTATGTTATAAGTAGATGGAAGTTTTAAAAGAGACTGGACTACAGTGGATTGATGTTGATGAGATTCGCACTAGTAGAGTTTATGCAGTTGTAAGTGCTTGTGATGCTAAAAGACAATACACAGTTTAATGGCAAGTATGGATGTGACTGATGTCCTTCATTGTTAAAAGAAAATCAGATGTCAATGTACTAGCTGGATGAACATGTATGAATATTAAACATTGTAAACCATACAATTATTTATTTATTTATTTAATAGACCAGTCCAGCAGTTCAACACTCTTGTCATGAGAAAATTTAATGCACATGTACAACAGAAATGTGTGTGTGTTTTAAACATTGTAAACTACACAATTATCTGTTTATACAATGATTTGTTACTGTACTGTTATTAACACAAGTAGTCCTATATACTAGTGGTAAAAGACAATTAGATGCACATGTTAAAAGATGTAAGGAAATGTGTATGTGCTTTTTAAATATTTTCTTGGCTTTATATGTCTGGATTATATAAAGATATGTTGAAATGGCACTTAAATTTGGATGTTGGTATAGTGTTGAAAGACTGTCATAAACCAGAAGTAATAAAGAGATTAAATAAAATGGTCTTACATTTTTTTGTCTTATTAATGACATGCTGTCATGATTCTGCCCTCGTGTCCTTGATTTTTCCTAGTCTTGAGGCAGGATCATGACAGACCCGTGTTTTGTGTACAAGCACATGGCCTTGCCTTTGGGCCATGTGCTTGTGTTGTCTCGTTCCCTTGCCCCGCCCCCCTTGTTAACCTAGTCGTGTCTTGATTGTCCCATCTGTGCCACCTGTCGTGTCTTGATTGTTCCCCCTATTTAGCTTTCCTAGTGTGCTCTGTCTTGCGTCGGTTCATTGAGATTTGTTCCCTAAGAAGTGTCATTGTGATTGTACCTCAACTGTGTCCTACAATTGTGATTGTGTGTGAGATTGTGCTGTACCCGCTGAAGTCCTTGTATTACCGTGAGTGTTTATAGTTAGTATTTAGAGTCCTTGTTTATCTTGTCAGGCCAGTCCTGTTTTAGTTATTTAGTCTTTACCTTGCTCCGTGTTTTCCCCCTCGTGGGTTTTGTTTTCCCCTTTTTGTAATAAACCCTTTGTTTGAGAATCCCTGTCTGCACCTGAGTTCCTCCCTTACCAAACCCTGACAGAATGAACCGACCAAAAAGGAACTCAGCAGGCAGGAGGTCCCCCGAGCTCCAACAATTGTTGGAGTTCCGTCGACAGTGTTGGATGTCGTCCCCCACCGACAGGAAGGGGGTCACCCTCCCATACTCGCCCGAGGGGGAGTGGATCCTTCGGAATTATGCCCGGCTGTGGGAGAGCATCTCCCAGGAGGAGCCACAGAGGTCCCCCCCACCTACCCAGCTGCCGGCGATCCCGGAGGGTCGTGTCCTGGCCGTGGCAACCCTGGGGGATCAGTTAGGTCCCTCCCAAGATCCTGAGGCACCTCCCACTACCTTAAGTCTCCCCAACAAGCGAGGGAGACGGTTTTCATGGGAGTCAACTTCTGAGTCTTCGGCGTCCGAGACTGCCCTGCCCGAGACCAAACTCCCCCAACCCGCCTCTGACCCAGCTGTGGCCTCTGCACCGCGCCCAAGGAGGAAGAGGAGGAAGAGGGGGCCTGCCGGTCCTGTGACCCTGTCTCCTCCCGTGCCAGCAGCGGAGAGCGCTGGCGTGCCCGTGCCAGCAGCGGAGAGCGCTGGCGTGCCCGTGCCAGCAGCGGAGAGCGCTGGCGTGCCCGTGCCAGCAGCGGAGAGCGCTGGCGTGCCCGTGCCAGCAGCGGTGGGCGTGCCCGACCCAGCAGCGGTGAGCGTGCCCGAGCCAGCAGCGGAGAGAGCTGGCGTGCCCGTGCCAGCAGCGGTGAGCGCTGGCGTGCCCGTGCCAGCAGCGGAGAGAGCTGGCGTGCCCGTGCCAGCAGCGGTGAGCGCTGGCGTGCCCGAGCCAGCAGCGGTGAGCGTGTCCGAGCCAGCAGCGGTGAGCACTGGCGTGCCCGAGCCGGCAAAGAAGAGGGCAGTATGCAAGTCGGCAGTCGTGAGAGCGCAGGAGAGTGCCGCGGCCGACTCTGCAGCAAAGACTTTAGTTCAGTGTATCTCATCTCGTAAGGAGATGCCAATTGTCTTAGCGGCTAAAGCCTTTTCTGATTATTTGTCTAGTCTTGTCCGTATCCTAGAAGTCCCCGTCAGTCCTGTCTTGTCCTCAGACCCTGTCCCCAGAAATCCCGAGTGTCCTGATGTCGTCTCCCCGTGTCCCGTAGATGTCGTCTCCCCGTGTCCCGTGAGTGTTGCCCCGTGTCCTGCTGATGAAGTCATGTATCCTGTTGATGTGGCCCCGTGTCCCGTAGATGTCCCGTGTCCTGTTGTCCCCCCGTGTCCAGTAGATGTTGCCCCGTGTCCCGTAGATGTCCCGTGTCCAGTAGATGTTGTCGTCCCGTGTCCAGTAGATGTTGTCCCCCCGTGTCCAGCTGTCGTCTCCCCGCGTCCCGTAAGTCTCGCCCCGCGTCCCGTAAGTGTTGCCCCGCGTCCCTTGTCTGCTCCTATCATGTCCCCTGTCAGTTGTCCCGAGACCCCTCCCCGCCCCTCACCACCCAGACCTGCCCGTACCCCCCGTCGTCAGCCTTCATCCTGTCCTCCTAAAACTCCTGCCCCACCCACTCACCCTGGTCTGTCCCCCATGAACTTTGTGGTCCCGCCTCCTCCCCTTCCCTGTTTGTTTTTTTTGATTTGTCACCCTAACCCTGCCGTCGTGTATTCATGTCTGCCTTTGTTATTATTTGTCATGTCTTGTTGGTTTGTGTCGGTGTCCCAGTCTGTCATGTCAGTCGTGTCCCGTGTTTGATGTTCCCTTGAGGAGCGTCTGGAAGCCGCTCCTTAAGGGAGGGGTTCTGTCATGATTCTGCCCTCGTGTCCTTGATTTTTCCTAGTCTTGAGGCAGGATCATGACAGACCCGTGTTTTGTGTACAAGCACATGGCCTTGCCTTTGGGCCATGTGCTTGTGTTGTCTCGTTCCCTTGCCCCGCCCCCCTTGTTAACCTAGTCGTGTCTTGATTGTCCCATCTGTGCCACCTGTCGTGTCTTGATTGTTCCCCCTATTTAGCTTTCCTAGTGTGCTCTGTCTTGCGTCGGTTCATTGAGATTTGTTCCCTAAGAAGTGTCATTGTGATTGTACCTCAACTGTGTCCTACAATTGTGATTGTGTGTGAGATTGTGCTGTACCCGCTGAAGTCCTTGTATTACCGTGAGTGTTTATAGTTAGTATTTAGAGTCCTTGTTTATCTTGTCAGTCCAGTCCTGTTTTAGTTATTTAGTCTTTACCTTGCTCCGTGTTTTCCCCCTCGTGGGTTTTGTTTTCCCCTTTTTGTAATAAACCCTTTGTTTGAGAATCCCTGTCTGCACCTGAGTTCCTCCCTTACCAAACCCTGACACATGCTGCAAGTTGATTTAGAAATATTTTCAGGGAAGTTTAAACATCAATGTGTATAATTTTTTTAGTTCATTCATGATTGTTCATTTTAAAACATGCATCTTATATGGCTGCATTTTCGTCTTATCTAAAAAGATGACTTTCAGATATTGTTGGCTCTTATTTATTTTTGTTACCCCTGGATTCCATATTTTTCCTTTTAATTTAGTAATTTTATGAAAACTTATTTACTTTTATGAAAACTTAGATTAAATTCAAAACTCACAATTTGCAATTGCTAATTTTATTTGCCATGTTTACATTCAAATATAAAACATGTCAAGTGCTGAGAATTCAGTAGGCTAAAAATTTTTATATTTAATGAAAAATAGTAATGACATTTTGGGTGTATGAAAAATAAATGATAGATGACTAGACAAACTCATTAGTAGACCTGTCACAATATATATATATCTATGTATGTATATGTATGATTTTTAATGTCTTCATTTAGTTTATCAAAAATACAGTGAAAAGTAATTTTGCATTGCTAGTTTAAATTTTTTTTTAACTTAATAAAATGTAACTTATTCAAAGCTGTTTTATAAATGTTTTTTGTTGTAACAACTTACAAAAAAACACATTTGCCAAATTTAATGATTGTTTCATTTTCACAAACTATTATAATAAGATTAATTATAATTATTCTATTAAAACTAAGAAAAAGCTAAATCCCGAGTTAATATATACTGTAGTAAAAGCATTCTTCATTTCGTTGTTGGTTCTTCTGCAAATGCTGTGGTAAAACCATGGTTCATCATGGTTTTCTGTAAAAACCATGGTTCATTTTGTAGTTTTTTTGTAGTTACTATGGTTTTACTACAAAAACCATGGTTAAACCATAGTAACTACAAAAAAAACCATGGTTACTACAAAATGAACCATAGTTTAACTATGGTTTTTGCAGTAAAACCATAGTAACTACAAAAAAACCATGGTTCCTACAAAATGAACCATAGTTTAACTATGGTTTTTGCAGTAAAACCATAGTTACTACAAAAAAACCATGGTTAAACCATAGTTACTACAAAAAAAACCATGGTTAATTTTCGTAAGGGTGACGCCACGCCCACTGTGTCTGTCTTGTGCTCCTCCCGTGACAATATAAATTCATAAATCAGTCAATTTTGTATTTTATTATGAGATATTTTATTCTGACTCAAGCACTGATGGACGAAAAAGCACGTATTTCGACATTTGCAGTAAAAACGTGAAATATAAATTCTCAGAAAATGCATTTAATACCAATATATTGAAACATCTGTTTATATACTCCATTAATAAAGGAGTCCAGACATTGGAAAAATATCAGTCCACATGCGTTTTATATTTAATATGAGGGAAATAGACATGCATGCATGCGTTACACAAAAAATATTTAACATTTAGGTAGCAAAATATTTTATAGTAATTCTGTCAATTACACTAAGGTTATTACATTGTCTGCTATATATTTGCTTCTTATTTATTAAATACGGGCAATGGATTGATAAAACATTGATAAAAATTAAGATAAAATCACAACAGACCCCGAAGAGAAGACAATGCTGAATAAAGTAGTAGTTTTTGTTATTTTTGGACCAAAATGTATTTTCGATGAGTATTTTCGTTACACAAAAAATATTTAACATTTAGGTAGCAAAATATTTTATAGTAATTCTGTCAATTACACTAAGGTTATTACATTGTCTGCTATATATTTGCTTCTTATTTATTAAATACGGGCAATGGATTGATAAAACATTGATAAAAATTAAGATAAAATCACAATTGTCATCCAGTTCTGCGCGCGCGCACATTACAGCACGTGGAAGTCACGCAGAATTTCACTGTTATTTCACATCTATTTTTGGGCTAAATTTGGACCAAATCCGACAGACAAAACAAAGACCAACTTTTCAAGTCAAGTTTGAAGGCCATGACGAGTCGAGTTGATTTAAAAAAAAAAAAAAAAAAAAATGAATTAAAAATAACCTTTCCAAACGACGTATGGTGGCAATCCAAGACAATACATACCACCAATAGAAGAAAGCAATTTACCAATAGAGACCCACAGGGACCATTACTGTGACCATTACAACCAACATAATTTCCATTATAACCATTAAAACCATTACAAATTTTGTAATAGTTTCTATTGCTTGTGTGTTCATTTTTTTTCAGCAGTAGCCTACCCACTAAGACCATTACAGTTTTCCAAAGAAACCACTAAATTTATTGGAGTCATAATGGTTTCTACTGGTGTCCAGTAGATACCACTAGAAGTTTCTAAAGGTGTTCTATTGGTCCTTAATGGTATCCAATAGACAATACACGCCACCAATAGAAGAAAGCAAATTACCAATAGAGACCCACAGAGACCATTACAGTGTCCATTAAAACCATTAGAATTCCAATAAGAACCATTAAAACCATTACAAATTCTGTAATGGTTTCTATTGTTTTTTTCAGCAGGGAACAGACCCCGAAGAGAAGACAATGCTGAATAAAGTAGTAGTTTTTGTTATTTTTGGACCAAAATGTATTTTCGATGCTTCACCAAATTCTAACTGGTCCCTCTGATGTCACATGGACTACTTTCAGGATGTTTTTATTATCTTTCTGAACATGGACAGTATACCATACGCACACTTTCAATGGAGGAACAGAATGACTAAATCTAAAATATCATAAACTGAGTTCCGATCATGAACGGAGGTCTTACGGGTTTAGAACCACATGAGGGTGAGTCATTAATGACATAAATTTCATTTTTGGGTGAACTATACCTTTAAATTACACATCTGTTTTGTAATTATATAAGGGAGCTATATAACACACCAATGGTGAAGGTTCTCTTGCAGTCTTCAGACAGACGCTATTGCACCAATGAGGCTTCAATCCTGACGTCATGTGCTTCTTACGTGAACGAGAGCCAGGCAGACCGTATTACACGCTCCCGTCTCGTGTTAGTGCGGGCAGAATGGTAACGTCTCCACTTTATTATAACAACCGATTATTATTTACCGTTTCTACTAACTCGTATAAGACATGGACATCCTGTAGAATCATCAGAACAAAAGTGCCCCGGAGAAGGACCGTTTTAAAGGGTACTCTAAGCAAGAGAGTTCAGGAGGATTAACGTTACGCAAAGTACCGCTGCCGGAGACATTGAGTCTTACATAAAACGAATGGGCCTCGGTCATGAATCTGCTTCATTCGACAGAGATCAAGAAACTTATCATCAGCACTGAAGTAGATGTGTGTAAATCAGCTATCGACTTTTTTTCGACGGTCGCTCGTCAGCTTCGTGTTTCGAGACTCGTAACGTTATGTGATTTCATATTTTGAAGACATTTAAACATTGCCCTCGTTAGATGTGTTATGATAATATCGTTAACGTTAGATGTGTTATGTGGGCCTCTTGTTTTGTCAGAGGTTAGACAGGATTTTTTTTTCGCTTTACCGGGAAATGTACCGTAAAGTCATTTAGATGATTTGGTGGGCCTAGCCGTGGTGAATGGGAAATGAATAGTGTAGGTTATATAAACATTTAGCCTTTGGTCTCATTGTTATAGATTTCTGCCAATATTCCGATCGTGCTACGTTAAATGTGTCTTTATTTTGAAGGAACTAAAAATAGGACTATAATTGGTTATTTGTAACCTGTATTCTTAAAAAACTTTAAACTAGAGCCCTGCACGTTGCATTTTATGCGGTGTAGCAGACAATGGACGCAGGGATTCAAAACAACGCAGAACATTATGTGCACGACCTCTCCAGCCCGACCGCAACGGGATTGTGTGCGGAAATGCTCGGGGTTGCGGACGAAGCTTGTCGGGCTGGAGACTTTGATCTGGCCGCGGATATCTATACTTCTCAGCTCGCCGAGCTCGAGCACACCGACCGTGGCCTCTGCCTGCGGAAAGCTGACGCGCTAGCCCGTGGGGGACGCATATCCGATGCGCTGGACTCGTATTGCATCGCTGCAAACCTCCAGGCACTGAGACCTGATGAACTGCAAATTTTAGTTGAAGTTATAGCGCATACGATCCATACAAATAAAGAGCAGAGTGACAGTAAGACAATAAGCGTGGGCTCTACCTCAAATAGCAGTTTTTTTGAGAGTGACGAGATGGAAGAAGAGCAGAACTTAGACTTGTTTTCATGCCGCCTTTGCAAGAGCTTATTGATGGAGCCGATGTCTTTGGTGTGTGGACACACTTTCTGTAAGCGCTGTCTGGAAGATGACCTGGCAAAAGAGTGCAGAAGCTGCAGTTTAAAAACCAACAATTCACCCAGGCAGTTTACTATGGACGGACTCAGAGTAAATGTCATTATCAGTGGCTTGATTGGAAAATGGTTCAACTCGGAAAGCAGGGCGAGACGATACTGGTCGGAAGGGGAATGTCTTTGGAAAAAAATGGACTTAACCAACGCAGTACTGAAGTTAAACACGGCGATTGATCTAGGTAAGATACTGTTACATTCACGGCCTTTTTATAAAGAACTGACCTACTTTCCGAGACTGACAGAACAGCCACAGGGGGCGACGCTGTGCTTCTTATTCTAAGTGATGACACTGTTTTGTAACAACGTGACCAATACAATTCACATAAACCAGTTGAATTAGGTTTGAATTGACCATATGCACGGAGCGCTATTTTTAGAACTTGCGGATAAAGATAAGCCAGCTCGTAATCTTGCGGTGAAGCTCATTGTTCTATATATAGGAAGCGACTCCTCTCCATATTCTTATCAGAAACTGAGAAACAAAATAATTGCAACCTCATAAATAATGATAGCGGAATTAACATAAAGTTTCATGTTATTAAAGAACACATAATGAGTCTGGTAATCCCAGGAAGGCACCGAGACACATAACTGTACATTTAAATGCTGACATTTATTCATTTACATTTAGCTGACGCTTTTATCCAAAGCTATATATGCCAGAGGTCGGACGCCTCCGGTGCAACTAGGGGTTAAGTGTCTTGCTCAGGGACACATTGGTGTCTCACAGTAGATTCGAACCCGGGTCTCTCACACCAGAGGCATGTGTCCTATCCACTGCGCCAACACCACCCCTTATTATTTAATTTAATAACAAAATTGTTTTATCCAACAAAGACGTGTTGCTTCTGTAGTTTTGTTTAGTCTGAATCAATTAATGCACAGGTCTATTTTGACATCAGCTCGTCAGATGATTCAATCAGTTGCCACTGTAAAATCATAGCATTGACTCGTGTCATGATTTAAAAGATTTCCTTGCGTAAATTTAAATTTAACATTCACATTTTTCATTCCTGCAACGAATGGGTGGATGTTTGGTCCTCTCAGGCAAACAAAACTTTTCTCCAAATTGTGAGTGTATTATGTAGAGGAACTGAGGAAAGTTTGGTCCCCTTACTGCATCGAACAGTTGAATGGAAATAACTGAGGTGGCTTATCTAAAACCAGGAAGTAATCATGCGTATGGTCAAATGGGGTTCATTGAGCTGTTAGGTTGATGGAGAATATGTACATCAATGTTTAGTCACAGCTGTTAACAAACAACATCCATTGTCTTTGGATTTGTTACATGTTATTAACCCAACCCAAAAGTCTTCTGAACATGCAGTGCTCTCTGTCTACACAGTTAGGCACAATAATGATTAATACTAAATTAATGCAGATCTTTTGTATGAACTTTAATGAACTTTGTTTAATTTTGTTTAGGAGGCTGTTAGACTTTTGTTTTAGGTCTTATCTGGACTTATCAAAAGTAGATCAATGCATTGGCCCTGCTTATAATTTGAAGTGTGAAAAATATATGCTGTCTTCAGTTTCATAGGCTATTAAATTTCAAAGAATAATAGTCAAATTTTGTAATGGTTATTTTTCTGAAATGAGACATCCTTGATAATGTATGCGGCTGACATATAGGCTATGACCTGCAAATGCACAGCCTTCAAGACATAAATGGGACAGTGGCTTAATAAACCTACTGAATAGCAGAGACACTTTTAAAGGATGCATGCTTTATCCAACAGCTTAGCCAGACATTGATAAGATTTTCTATATACATGAAAATATTTTTCCAGATACATACAGAATTTTAAATGGAAAAATTCAGAAGTACCCATTCCTGTTCTTGAAAATCTTCCTTTCTGCGAAAATTGAAACCGCTAATAAAGATTTTGATATTCTTTATGTGTAAATTAAAGTATAGTACCAGTCAAAACTATTGACTGGGACTGTATGTAGAACACTGTATATACATAAATGCTTGTGTGTGTGTGTGTGTGTATATATGTGTGTATATACCGTATTTTCCGGACTATAAATCACACTTTTTTTCATAGATTGGCTGGTCCTGCGACTTATAGTCAGGTGCGACTTATTTATCAAAATTAATTTGACATGAACCAAGAGAAATGAACTAGGGCTGTAGCTATCGAATATTTTAGTAATTCTACCAAAAATTCGATTAATCAAGTAATCAGATAAAATGTGTTTTTGCTTAATTAAAGTGCAATATTAATTATGCAAGAGAGAATGAGACTCCTGGGTCTCTTAAAATGAACAACTAAGTTTCCTTTTTTAGAATTTTTTTTTTTTGTATTTTACAAATGCATAGAATGCAATGCATACATCAAAAATAAACATTTAATTATTACCCATTGTTTCTCTGTCTGTACTTGTACTGTGAACAGTGACAATAAAGTTGACCGATGAATTATTTTTAAAAAAAAAAATTTTGTTTTAGTAGTAGGCTATGTACATTCTGCTGAACAAATATGAAATCACTGCGAGCGTCACACGCTTCAGTGTGTGTGATAAAAAGGAAGACGCGTTTCTGCTCCATTCATTTTCTGCATTGCGAATTTAAATTTAAATTTACATTTACGTTTGCCCGTGCCCTTAAACCAAAACACTGCTGACTCCTTGCAGTATGTGATTTTGGATTCAGCACTTGTGTCTCCTTCCGCTTTGTGGGTGACGTAAACGCGTTGTCAGATTAAAAAAATATTTGTGATAGAACCTGACGTGAGATTTAAAATAAATTAAAAGAGGCTTCGAGGCAGAGGAATTTGCCTTGATAATTTTTTGTAATCGAGTTACTGTAGGAATCGTTTCAGCCCTAAAATGAACCAAGAGAACCAAGACTGCAGAAAGATACATACTTTTCAGTGTGCTACATTACTGACTGTACTGTCAAACTATGCTGGTGTTGTAAGCATCAGTGACATGGCAGTTTTAAGGGATCGAGTTATGTTGTATTGGTCTTGGGAAAAGGCAAACTTATGGGGACATTGCTTATTAACTTTACAGTAAGTTATGCATTTCACAAACTAGTTAGTAAATATTTGTTCTTGAATAGGATTAATTAATGTTAATTTTACAGATCATGCTTGACCTAATTTTGTTTGGATTCCAAGCTGTATGTGTAAGGAGTGGTTGGGCAATATGACGATATATATTGGATGGATGAAATTAAAAGTCTATCATTTTATATAATGCTCTATCGTTTATTTTGAGGTGATTCAAAACACATTGTTTACGGCAATACATTTTCACTATTTGAATGACGGCAGTCTGTCATGCATTACACGGTGATGCAGGCAGAAACGTGAATAACCGCATTAGGTCTTGGACGATAAATCGATGCAGAATCGATTCGTGGATCGATTCTTAGATTTTCAGAATGCATCACGATTCCTATGGAATCGATTCTGAGCTTAGATTTTAACAGCAGATCGCGCTCTAATCTAGATTTTTATCTGCACACTCATGAAGAAGAGTGCTAAAGAGTGCTTGTGTGTTCTGCCTAGTCATGTAACTTTACTTCATCTTAGAATGCTTTTATGATACAAGATTAATGTAAACACAGCCCACTGTGGACACCTTTGTAATTCGCTTCAACCTTTTTGAATTTTATGAATGATTATTTTAGGTTCAGGTGTCTGTAAGGATTTGGAAACCAGCAGAGTACGGGTGTTTCTAAAGCATGCACTGTAAAAAATGTATTGTCAAATTAACAGTAACTTACTGGCAACAATTATCCAGTAGATGCTGTATTTCATTCAACAGTACAATTACTGTAATACTAACTACAGTAGTGTTTAGCTTACTGTAATGTTGAATACAGCATTTTACTGTATTTTTAGTATTATACTGTTGATTTTTAATAATACTGTATAGTATTATACAGTTATGAAATGTTATTTAAATTTTTTATAGTGCTACTGTATAACATTTAGAATTTGTAGAAAACCTGTAAAAGTGCTATTTCAACTGCTGATGGGAAATAGGAAAAATAATAATTGAAGCTTTAATTTCACAAAAACTGTTTATTTAAAAATTTTAAACAATACATTAGTAAAAAAAATAATGACAAATCTAACAAATTAAACCTGCAAATTGTGTGAGTGTGCGTGCTTATGTGTTCGATTAGCTTACCGTATTTTCCGGACTATAAGTCACACTTTGTTCATAGTTTGGCTGGTCCTGCGACTTATAGTCATTTGCGACTTATTTATAAAAATTAATTTGACATGAACCGAGAGAAATGAACCGAGCGCGGATGGTAATGTTTTCTCTTGGTTCTAAATAAATGCGACTTATAGTCCAGTGCGACTTACATATGTTTTTTTCCTCATCATGACGTATTTTTGGACTGATGCGACTTATACTCAACTAGATTTATCTAATAAAGCCTTATTCATATTGAAAAGAGAAGTATCTTGTGTTTTGTTCTTACAAGTTAATGTCTTAAACTGCCGATATTGTTACTGTGCTAATTAATAGTGTTTTCACTATAGTTTGGATATTAATATCCAGTGCAGATTTGATGTTAAATGGCTCGTTCAGTGAATCGCAGGGCGTCTCAGTGATCAGCCATGAAAAAGTGATTCCGTTCAAATTCCCTTTAAAATCTTAAAAATGATGCCCTTTGAGCTAAATTGACCTGTTTCCCTTACATTTATTTATTGCAATTTATTGTCCTATTGCTTGTAATTAGTTTCTTATTCTTATTTCATCACTGATTGTTTGTCTCCAGTGAGCTTGAGTTGTTGTTTTTTTTTTATCATTATTTCCTTGATGAGTTTGACAGCGGTGACAAGAATTATGAAAATTCTATGGTATCAAAGATTTTAATATCATAAAATCCTTATAAAAAAACAAAAAAAAAAACTATATTGTAATATATTGTTATGGTGATATTTATAAAATTACTCACATTGTGATACAAGATTATGGTCATATCGCCCAGTACCAGGGCACTCACAGAGAC
Source organism: Carassius gibelio (assembly GCF_023724105.1). Lineage (NCBI taxonomy): Eukaryota > Metazoa > Chordata > Actinopteri > Cypriniformes > Cyprinidae > Carassius > Carassius gibelio. Next base: position 18,874,603 of record NC_068371.1, read on the forward strand.
CGCATGAAACAAATCTGAAAACTGAGTTTGTGTCATAGTGAGCGTCGCTGCTATATTTATGAATTAGAGTGTTGGCAGAAATATCTTTGGGTCTCTCACATGGTTGTATGTAGGCGTTTTGTGGGCTGCGTGTTTTCTTATCTCACAATATGTTGTTCAGGCAGTTTGACAGTAAACCCATATGTTGCCTGCTTGTTCAATGCTGACACAGTCTCTGACTTCAGAAACATTGTTGAGTCATATCAAATCCTGTTAATGCTGAGAAACATTTCTCTGTTATTTTCTCACTGCTCTTAATGGTTGGCTCATATGAGAATTTAACTGTTTGGACTTAGTCCTTACCAGACTAAATAAGCTCTTTTGCACTACAATAATTATATCTGCACTGTTTACTTCACTGGTTTGCACTCTCTGCCATGTGCTGCTTTACTTATCTTTCTTTTTTACATTAGCTATTTGTATAGTTGTACTTTATATTTGATTATTTTATTATCTTTATTTGATGTTCTACAGTGTGTTATCTGTACGCACCAAGGGTCTGAGAATAATTCAATTTAAATTCTATATATGTATGTACTGTACATGTGAAAGAATTGACAATAAAGCAGACTTTAGTAGCCTATATAATATAATCATAAAATTGCCATTAGGAAACAATTATCGATTACAAATGGTTGATTATTGTCCAGCAGTGTATTTGATTTCTTAAAGCAAATTAAAAGTAACAAAAAAAGAAGAGAAATATATATATATATATATATATATATATATATATATATATATATATATATATATATATATATATATATATATATATATATATATATATATATATATATATTAGGGGTCGAACCGGGCTAACCGGCAGCGAGTGGCTTTAGTAAATAGGTAAACAATGAGAAATATACGTTTAAACTCATAAATATAAGTAGAATATATCAATGATTATTCCATATATGTGCCAATCTTCCTATCATTATAATGGAATATTGGCCTTCAGATGTGTTCAGGAGAGGACTCTTATCGAACATGTCAAGTTTGGGGAAGATTGAACATTTTATGCCGGAGTTACAACAAATTATCTTGCTGTGGCGAGACATCAAATTTTTTCATGGCGTTATGGACACGCCCTTTAACAAAAACTCAAGATTAGATTAGACTGACCACAAAAAATACATTAATGTCAAAAGATTTCTAGGAGTAGTTTGGCGCAGCGTAAAACATGTCACTTCCTGTTGCAAATAGGTACCGCAATGACTATAACTGAATATGGGCATGTCAATCTGTTCAGGGTCGGAGTCTCATCAAACATGTGAAGTTTGGGGCAGATTGGACCTTGTATGTCTGAGTTATAGCAACTTCACGCCCTTCAACGGAAACTCAAGATCTTCGCAATTTAAGGCCTTCGCAAAGGCCTTTAGATTGGGCATACCAAATTTGGTGTTGATTTGAAGAAATCTCTAGGAGGAGTTTTAAAATACAACACATGGAAATGACCAAAATTACACAAAATTTGCTCATAATATTAAAAGTAACCGACTTCCTGTTGGGTTTAGAATTTTTCTCCAAGAGTCTTTTTTGTAGGTATTGGTGTGTTACATATGTTTGCCAATGTTCGTGCATGTACGTGAAACATAGCTGGAAGGCTGTTGATTTTCTTAGTATAGGTGGCACTGTCGAGCCATTTTGCCACACCCTCTTCTGAATCCTATATCAGACGAAAATTTTCACCAGGTTTGACGCGTGTGCAAAGTTTCATGACTTTTTGAGCAATGTTTAAGCCGTCAAAAATGCGATTGATTCGGGAGAAGAAAAAGAAGCAGAATAATAATAATAGACAAAGCAGATACAAGAGGGTCCTCGCACCATCGGTGCTCGGGGCCTACATATAAATAAATAACTATGATTACAGTGCAGCATTACCAATCCCAGCTTGTAGGCCTGCTCATATAAAAAAAAAAAAAAAACGCTTGATGCATTTTGAAAACATTAGGCCGGTGACACACTAGCATATTGCACCTGTCAAACATAGTCTATTTTGCCGTCAATACTGTTGACGGTGTCCTTTATCAGTAGGCTTTATATTTATGATCAACGTGAAGTATAGATATTGTTGTTGTGAAGTCAAGATCCTGGTCTGTCGGCGGCCTCCCAATCATTCAAGATTCTGTTGAATGCTTAATAATAATTTGCCAATATGCTCTTGTGGCTGCTGTGAGTCACAAGACGACCCCCCCCCCCACTCGTGCCCCCTCAAAAACAATGAGTGCATGACTCCCCTGCTTATAGATTAAATAAAATATTATTTTTACATTTAATAAGCTGTCATAGAGTATGAAATAAATACCCTTTGATGAATAGAAAGCTAAAGAGAACATCACATCACACATATACACAAACACCTATATATTTTATATATCCCAACCCAGCATATCCACATAAGAATATATTATAGATATTGAGTATATGATCCAAAGTATCTAGTAACTAACTACTTGAGTAGTTTTTTTATTCGATACTTTTTTACTCTTACTCAAGTAACTATTCAGACTAGTACGCTTACTTAAGTAAATATTTCTATAAGTACTTTTACTTGAGTACAATTTTTGGGTACTATACCCACCTCTGGTTATACTTGAAGTGCAGCTTACAGTTGGGAAAGTCTCTTATTACTGCCCACATTACTGGGTAAGATTCATAACCATTCTTCTTCCGCTCTTGAAAGTCTATGGAAGCCCATAGAATTGCTTGCAGGAAAGTGATGAAATTTGGTCCACAGATCAGAGAATCTGATTGGTCACCATAGCAGTTTTGGTGTCTGTAACTCAGGGTTAGGTAACTCTTTAGTGCTATAAAGACACAGAAAACGCGAAGCAGCCATCACATAATATATATATATATATATATATATATATATATATATATATATATATATATATATATATATATATATATATATATATATATATATATTAGGGATGTCAAATTTCGATTATTTCCATGATCGATCGTCGTTTAAATTAACGATCAATTAATCGTTAACCATAATACTGCAAAATGCGTCTATTGCAGGCACGCAGTCAGCGGTATGACAGGATGTGCAAAAGCCACACACACACACAAAACGCTTTCTCACTTGAATTAAAGAGGTTTTAGTCTGAATAAAATGCTAGTAGCAGGATTATAAAATGAATAGATGCGATTATGATCATTTGATAAAATGAAGAGAGCGCGCCATACTTTTGAGGTCATTTTACTTTGTTGACAGTTTCCAATCCCGCACGGAGAACGCTGAACGCGCCTCTTTAAATGGTTTTGTGGTGCTCGTTGTTGTATTTTAAAGCACAATTGCAATGTTTTCAACTGACATTATTGTATAAAATTATCCGAAATGTGGAGCGCGTGTGACTGCGCTGCACATTAAGTGAACTACATCGGCGCTGCTGCACCAAAACACAGTTGCTCACATTAATTTGATCCTGCTGGATTCTGTCCTAGAAAATGTCAGATTTTTAAAAATCCGGCATACAGCGCATTAGATCGTGACAGTGCATGCGTGCAGACGAAGATGAGCGAGCGCGGCTTTGGCTAGATTTATTTGGAGGTTATTGCTCATGTCTCATTCGGCACAAATCGAAATGTTTCCATATTCGCAATGTATTTGAATGTTAAACTATTATTTATAATGTAAACTAGGCCTGTAGCCTACTTAACACGCATTCGCATATAGACGGAAAAGATGATCCTCTTCATATGAGCAAAAACGTCCTTGGCATAACAGCAGAGTGGACCGGTATACTACGGTCTATTTAAACTGACCAGTGTAACCTTTTAATGTTTAGTTGACATTTTATTTTGATAATGAACAGACTGCGATGTAAGTTTGAATCGCTAGAATATACGTGTGCAGCAGGCTCCGGGGCGATCGAAACAGCTGAGACATTAAAAAAAATATATATTTTCCGCAAAAGTGTTTACTTTCATTTGTGCACACTCACAATAAAAACAGAAGATTTGTGCTCTTGTAAAATAAAGCAAACAAACAGAATGCGTTGTCATCCTTTTTTTTTTTTTTTGTGTGAACTTATGGAGCGCCCACACTTCTGTTTTAAATCCGTTAATCTTAATTAGCCTATTTAAGTCGGATATATTTCGCATAGCCTATTTAAAAAAAAAAAAAAAAAAAAAAAAAAAAAAAAAACACATGAAAACAAATTGTTATTTTTATGTTGGGCCTATTACTTAGTAGGCTATAAATTTTCCTTAAAGCATCCCATTTTGTCCCAGGGCTTAGAACCTGTGCCCTAGTCAGGTCCATGCAGAAACTTGTGAACGATGCTCGGCGTCATCGTTTAGTGACAGCAGTGAATGCTCCAGGAATGTGTCGGTCACAGCGCCTATTAATCGCTGTTTTGAATCCAGCAATTATTTATTTAGAAATGATAAGATCTGATTATGACAAGTGTGGTATAAAAGCTTTGTTTATTAGAGGAATAATAGGTTAACTGGAAAATGTTAGATCGCGACCATGCTTTTGGACCCCATAGTCTTCATTTACGCGGCTTTGTTCTGGTTTGCTGGTTGGTCACGAATTTCCACAAATTCAGTATATTTAGGCATTGTTTCTTTTCCTAAATCTTCATAGTCTAACCCTCTAATTTCCCAGGTTTATTTTATTATCTTTCGCTTTTAATAACTGTTTTCGCATCTCTTACTGTGGTAAACATGGGAAGGGAAATTAAAGATTTCATGAATTAAGAATTCGTTCGATTTATTAATTTGTTCCCTTATTTCACTTAAATCATGGGTTATTTAGGGAACAAAATTAATGAAACATGGGCAATTGCCACATTAATAATTCGTAGGAATGAATTAACAAGTTGTAGGAATGAATAGACTACCTGTCCTGTCACTGTGTCCCGCAGCCCTGCAAAGCGCACGATATAAAACAGTTATCTGATGAAATGATTAGTAACTACATTTCTATTGCATTTAATGTTGAAGAACTTTTATGTTGTTTCTATTTTAATGTACTTTAAAGTTTAAATCACATTAAAAGCTTAATTTGTACATTGTGAATGAATGATGATGCTTTTATATATCGTCACCGTCACTCACAGCCGCTCGCACGTGTTGAGTGCGCATGAGCCGCACGCAGCCCAACATTGAATCGGTTAACCGACCATCGATAGCCTTAATCGATTGCATCTCTTATCGACAATTAATCGATCATCGATTAATCGTTGACATCCCTAATATATATATATATAATGTGATAATACATAGGCTACATACATCAAATGATTGTATTTGATATTTTTTTCAATTCTGAAATTACATAATACTTAAAGCTTTTTTTTTAAATCTTGGCTTACATACATTTTTATGTATGCCATGTCATGTCATGCCATCAAAACCATTAAGCGGGCATCCAACAATGGGAATAGGAGATGTGGCAAAAAAAAATGTATCATAGATAATTATCATGATAAATGTCAAATTTTTATTTCTTTCAAGTTTAAAGTCAGACTTTTGCTCCAAAGTGAAAGTTGTAAAAACTAGACCATTAAATTTCCATAACAAAATAAATATCTAAGTAGAAAAAGTTATTTTTGGTAGCACTTTAGAACAGGTAACACTTGTTAACTATTAACTATGACATTCCTCTCAATAAATTCTTAATTTGCTGCTTATTAATAGTAAGGTAGTTGTTAGGTTTAAGTATTGGGTAAGATTAGGTATGTAGAAAAAGGTCAAGTGGAGTAAGGCATTAATATGTTCTTAATTAGCACTAATACATGGCCAGAGATGTATAAAGTACTAGAGACCCATACTTGAGTAAAAGTACAAGTGCTCTATCAAAAAAGTGACTTGAGTAGAAGTAGAAGTGCTCTTTAAGCACCACACTTAAGTAGAAGTACTAAAGTATTCAACATTTTTTGTACTTAAGTATTGCAAGTAGTCTATTTTAAAATTTACTACTCAAGTACTGAAAGTAAAAGTAAAAGTATTGTGTTATGTAGCTAATAAAGAAAGTAGTCAAAAGTTTGAACATATTGTTTTTACTATTTCAAATGATTAACCTAAAGGACAATCACAATTCCTTTGACTGTATCTTCTTGCAAACAAAAGAACGGTTACTAGGGTTAGTTAGCCCAATTTGCAAAATGATGTCATTAATAACTTACCCTCATGTTGTTTCAAACCCGTAAGACATCAGAGGGTCATTTTGAATTTTTTGAAGCTTCGAAAATACATTTTGGTCCAAAAATAGCAAAAACTACGACTTTATTCAGCATTGTCTTCTCTTCCGTGTCTGTTGTAAGACAGTTAAAAACAAAGCAGTTTGTGATATCTGGTTCGCGAACGAATCATTCGATTTAATCGGATCGTTTTGAAACAGTCCACCAAATCGAACTGAATCGTTTTAAACAGTTCGCGTCTCCAATACGCATTAATCCACAGATGATTTAGGCTGTTAACTTGTTTAATGTGTCTGACACTCCCTCTGAGTTAAAACAAACCAATATCCCGGAGTAATTCATTGACTCAAACAGTACACTGAACTGATGTGAAGAGAGAACTGAAGATGAACACCGAGCCGAGCCAGATAATGACTCGTTCACGAGTCAAGAACCGTTTCTGTCAGACGCGTCCGATTCGTGAACCGAGGAGCTGATGATACTGCGCATGTGTGATTTAGCGTGAAGCAAACTGACACACAGAGCGTCTGGAACCGAACTGATTCTTTTGGTGATTGATTCTGAACTGATTCTGTGTTAATGTTATGAGCCCATGTGCAGTCAACGCCAATGACGCCATTGCATCGAGCGCAAAAGAATCGGTGAACTGTTTTCTTCAACTGGTTTATTGAATCGAACTGTCAGAAAGAACTAACGTTACTGGTCATCCGAAAACCGATGCAACCGGTTCTTGACTCATGAACGAGTCATTACCCAGCTAACACAGTTACGTCGTGACGACGTAACTGGACCAGATCATATTCGTTGCAGCGACGTCCCAAATAACGTTCCAGCGACGTAACTTTGTGATTCCCATATCCGTCGTGGCGACGTTATAGTGGAACGTCGCTGGAACGTATTGAGTACGTCCCAGCGACTAAACTGGCACATTATGAGAACGTTACTATAAAGTACCATATTAGTCGCAGTGACGTACCATATAACGTTCCAGTGACGTAACTTTGTGATTCCCATATCCGTCATGGCGACGTTATAGTGGAACGTTGCTGGAACGTGATGAGTATGTCCTGACGACCAAACTGTCACGTTATGAGGACGTTCCTATAAAATACCATATTGGTCTCAGGGACGTACCACATAACGTTCCAGTGACGTAACTTTGTGATTCCCATATCCGTCGTGGCGATGTTATAGTGGAACGTTGCTGGAACGTGATGAGTATGTCCTGACGACCAAACTGGCACGTTATGAGGACGTGACATTACAGGATCATATTGGTAATTCATATTTTCACCTCACCATTACCTTGAAATACATAAAGAACTAATAAAGTCAATTCATCTCTAGGGCAAAAAATAAACCTTATGAAATCTAATTGTAATCTAATTATAGGGGATTCATAGTTAATACATTAATTACATACATGCAATGCAAACAAATACAAAAACATTCTAATATAAAATAGACAAAAACACACTGCATTCATTCACAAATCAATATTTATTCAGCACTACTTTCTAAAAATACGAAGCCAAAACATTTTGAACATTGCACCTGTTCTTTAACCATGCAAAATGTTACTAAGTTATGAGCACAGAAAACTAAACACATCAATTCATAGATTACACAATATGAACAACAGAAAATGTTTGTCTTAAGGATGGGGAGATGGTTAATCATGTTATCAGTGAAAATTATAAATAATTATCAGTAAACTTATTGATACAACATAATTTAGTGCAACAAAAAATACATGATATATAGATATGAAACAATTCAGCAGATACTGCACAGAGATACTGCACAAAGTAAAACTGTGAGCGTCGTATGAGGCTCCTGTTATAAATGTCTGGTGGTGATGTGCTTTAATTACACGACATGCAGGAAGAATATTTGGCTAATTCATGCGCACGATTTTCTATTTCATTCCCTCGATTTGCTAAAACGTGTACACTATTTATACATCAAGAGAACAAATTAGTAAATTGTGCATACGATTTAGCAAATCAATGAAATGTAAAAGTAATCGTGCACGTTTTAGTACATCGAGGGAACAAATTAGTAAATCATGGACATGATTTCTTTCTTTTTCTTGCATGTCATGATCAGGGCTCTGTGCTCACTATCAGAGGATAAACCTAAACAATAAAGCAAAGAACCATAATTTTTGAGCTTCTCAGAAGAAAAACATTCATAAAGCGTAAAGATATGAAAAATGAACAATATAGAGATTTCTAGCATCTCTCCTGTATTATTTGTCCCACCCGAAAAAACAAAGTTTTTTCAGAAAATGAACATATCGACTTTCTCAGAAGAATCTGTGATCTCTGATTACTGACTGTGGAGAAGACTCTTTCAGACAGTGCTGAGGAGGCAGAGTTAGGTGCAGGACAGCTGATAGAGAAGAGGAAGAGTGTGTTTCTTACCCCAGCAGCAGAAGACAGGCTCTTCTGAGGGAAGGACAGGAGGCTTGATGCAGTGTTTTGCTGTAGAACAAGGATCTCTCAGCACCTGATCTTCTTCAGAAAAGAGTTCCTCTAGTGTAGAGTCAGACACTCAGATTTCTTGCAAACTGGAATCTTTTAATAACATTTAGCATATTATTGTAGCCATGTTCATTGTTTTTATTATAACACATGGCAAGCTTATGAGAAAATTGTTAAACGTGTTCTTCCTCCTCTTCTTCATCCTGGGCCTGCACTGTCAACATCCTCTGAGCTGAAAGGGAGGATCATCTTGTTAATGTTGCTCATGTATGTTCACAACCAGTCAAAAATCTGGAATCTTTTCTTTATGGTTTTCAAGAGAAGTCTCTTCTGCTCACCAAGGCTAGATTCATTTGATCAATTTAAAAAAAACAAAAAACCGGAAAGAAAGAAATAACAGTTTTCATACTGTTTTTTTGAATATACTTAAACATATTTATTGAAATAATTATGAGGCAAAGCTGAATTTTTCAGTAACTTTACTCCAGTCTTCAGTGTCACATGATCTTTTTCATATACTGATATGTTGATCGGGAAACATTGCTGATTATCACAAATCAGTGCATTTACATGCACCCAATCGCATTATTGCCGCTAAGATCAAAGTGTACATCTGCTCATGACATACATGATGTAAATCACATCTGCAGTTAGCTTGCTACGGTTGTTAGTTCCACTGAACTCTATTGGTAACGAAGGAACTTTTTGAACAAAGTTGGTTTTAGGGAAGCGCACCCCATATTAGAAATGATGGGGAAGAAAACTTAGCATTTCTGGAAAGTTGAATTTTTTCTTCATGATTACTTTATGAAACACAAAGTTCAAAACATTGAAAAAAAAGGTAATCTTTTGTAAAATTACAAAAGTCTACTCTACCACTGGTTTTCAATTTTATGCATTCTTGCTATTAGCCCCCCCCCCCCCCAAATAAAATAAATAAATACAATAAATAATAAATAAATGTAACTAGTGTAGACAAAAGTTTGGGCAGCACAACTGTTTTCAACACTGATAATAATCAGAAAAAATTATTGAGCAGTAAATCATCATATTAGAATAATTTCTGAAGATCATGTGACACTGAAGACTGGAGTAATTAATGCTGAAAATATAGCTGTGCATTATAGAAATAAATTAAACTTTTAAAATATATTTAAAACTTTTGACCAGCTGTGTACATTGCCACATTTAAATGAAAACTCAACTTGTAATAATGCACACATTCTCAAAGAACTTACATTCTGGTGATTACTTCCTTCCCGCACTGCTGTCAGATCCCTTCAGTCATTCCCAGACCTCCTTGTTTTTAATCTTTCCCTCAAATCTACAGAAACAAACATCATTTTATAGACAATTTGGATAAGTCACGAATTGCAATAGTTATATAACTATAATCACAATGCTAAGTTATATATATATATAATTATAAATATATATTGAATCGGCATCACAATTATCGGGATAGTATTGAATTGGCAGATTAGCATATCATCCCAGCCCTAGTTACTACAGTCAAAACAATGAAACTCTCTTCAAGAGTGCACAATAACTGATATTTAAAACTGTTAAAAGAAAAGGCTCAAAATATTGCACACATATAATACACAACAATATCTCTTCCTTTGGTGTTTTGAACATTTCTATGAGTAATGCTACACGCTGTGACTCTGTGTTGCTTCAAGTGCGTCATTCTGCGCACTGGTTGTGTTTACGCGATGCACGCTGTATAGGAGCCATACCCTTTCGTATTATAATACATTAGCACAATGAAAGATTCTTGTTCTGTCCCATCTACCACATGTTGCTGCCTTCATTACTGTGCTATACATTTAAAAGAAATGTATTTTACACACACACACATACATTATACACACACACACACATATATATACAGACGGTTTCAACGGCAACAACATAAACAAACTTTTATAAACAAACGCTTTTGTGGACCTAACCTAACCGGTAGACTTCCAAATAGAATCAATAACAACAGCCAAGTCCTTCTAGAGTAGATATTTTTTGATAACAAACAAAATGTTTGCTGTGTGGATCAGGCGGACTTAATGAAAATGCAAATTCATCCTTTGCCAGCAGGAGATGTTTTAAAGCATAGACATAAAGTGCGAGAAATAAAGGTTTCCCCAGTAACAACTGTAAACAAAGCAGAGCTACGCTCACACGCTGCTTTATCAGGCATGTAACATGCACGTCTTCTTTCAGAAATACAGCGATATAAAAACACCTGTGCCTCGTTTTGATATTTAAACACATAAATGTTAGGAATTATTAAACGTGCAGTACGTAACGTTACTCATGTTTATTCAACGAAGCCTTTTTGAAAATTGATCAGTTTTAAAATTGTGGCGAGTCTCCAAAAATAAATAAATGTATGGGAAACATATCCCGCAGCACTACCACCTGAGCCCAACTTTAGACTACTCATCACCTTGACTTTAAGTTTGAGACCAAAAGTTTGGACACACCTTCTCATTCAAAAAGTTTTCTTTATTTTCATGATTATGAAAATTGTAGATTCACACTGAAGGCATCAAAACTATGAATTAACACATGTGGAATTATATACATAACAAAAAAATGTGAAACAACTGAAAATATGTCATATTCTTGGTTCTTCAAAGTAGCCACCTTTTGCTTTGATTACTGCACACTCTTGGCTTTCTCTTGATGAGCTTCAAGAGGTAGTCACCTGAAATGGTCTTCCAACAGTCTTGAAGGAGTTCCCTGAGAGATGCTTAGCTCTTGTTGGCCCTTTTGCCTTCTGTCTGCGCTCCAGCTCACCCCTAAACCATCTGGATTGGGTTCAGGTCCGGTGACTGTGGAGGACAGGTCATCTGGCGCAGCACCCCATCACTCTCCTTCTTGCTCAAATAGCCCTTGATGCCTTCAGTGTGACTCTACAACTTTCATAGTAATGAAAATAAAGACAACTCTTTGAATGAGAAGGTGTGTCCAAACTTTTGGTCTTTGCTGTAAAATATATGTAAAACTGTGTGTGTGTGTGTGTATATGTATATATATATATATATATATATATATATATATATATATATATATATATATATATATATATATATATATATATATATATATATATACACACACACACACACTTTTGCACATCCTGTCATACCAGTGACTGGGTGTTACTGCAATAGACTTTGCAGCATTAAGGTTAATGATTAATCGATTATTTGATTGTTAATTTAAACGACGATCGATCATGGAAATGATTGAAAATTGACATCCCTACACAGAAGTATAGAAAATTCTACATTGATTTAAACATTTTTTTTGCAAAAAACGACACTGATATCGGATCAGAATTACTGTCTCTTCTCATAGTGACAGCCAATCACATTAGTTTTCTGGTATTGCATGCACTCGATTGGCTTGCGTCTGCGCTTGGGTATTTGCATAAGATGTTCTGACTGGAGGAGGGCTGCATTGGCGCTTGAAAAGTCTTCAACTTCTATTTAGAATTAATTTCTAGAATTAATTTCACCATGCTTGACGTCACTTCATTTAAAAGTAAACGAGAGGCGTTGACGCCCCGTGTGATGGGGCGTTATATGTCTGGATACCGCTGCACAAATCTTTCAACCACGAGAAATGTAGTTCCAGCACGGCCTTACATCCTGGACAGCACAATGGTCAGGATGACCTGAAACACAACCAACTGAAATCAATTTAAAAGTATTTAGTCTTGCCTGAGTGATGCTGAAACAACCAGGTTTAGTATTTCACCCAGGAGAAACTGTTTCCTGTGGAACAGTCTCCATGAAGAATGATCTCTTGATCCTGGATCCTTGCTGCCATCCACTCGGAGATGATTTGGAGGATATGTGGTTGTGTCTAAAGGGTAATGAATCAATGTTACAAGAATACTGATAGCAGCACTATTGATCCTGTACCTTATGTAAATGTTTTCAGTGCTGAACAAGTCAGGAACCAAATTAGTACCAGTTCTTGAAACCCATCTCTACTTGTAATAGTTGTCTTGTTGCTGCTGCCCAGACTGTCTCTTCCCCTGATGATAAATATATGTGTTCATTTTAAAGCAATAAATAATACATTTAAATTACTAGGTGGTAACAAATATATTTCCTTATAAGGAACTGAATCATGGACTCAACTGGTGGTTGTCAGGCCCTAAAAAAGTGAACAATTTGTTTACTTTTTGTGAAAGAAAGTATCAGATCAATTTGAGAATTAAACTAGCATTAAAAAGCATGCATGTGAAAAACACCATTAACACCAATAATGAACAGATGACAGAATTTACAAGCCTGCCACTTGAGGGAGAAAAGGGGAAATTATTAATCCCACATAACGTTACACTGAACATGATTTCGGCAGCCTCGGTCTAATTAACGTTAAACTTTATATTTAACGTTATATCGGATTATATTCAAGTTCACAGCATGGATAGCATGAGCATCATCAAGCTCGAGCAGCAGGTATTCAAACAAACTAATTAACGTTACTACGGTTAAAAATTGAATAATTAGAAAGTTAATACTGTATAGTTTATAGTGATAAATTTCAAATAATTTAAAACAGGTAAGGTTATATTCGATTTTTACAGTTAACGTTACCTTAGACCACCTCTGAGACTGCTTTTGAGCTAATTAACCAAACAGAGCATTTATTTATTAAATTGAAAGAGAAAACCTACAAAAATACAAAACACTACTCCTCTTTGATGGCATTTACCGTTGTATCAGTTAAAATCTATGAATAAAAGTAGATTTATAGGACTTACCTTTCCTCCGTGTCCGTCCGCTGGAAGTTGACCGTTACAAAATGACGGGCACGCGCACGTCGCGCACTTCACTCAGAAAGTGACGTGCCCTGCTAGTTTAAGGTTTAAATGTTCTTTTGTCCCGTACTCTCTTTCATTAACAAACATTATCACCATTTGCTAAGTAAATTGTTTATTTTATTTTATTGTTCTTAAACTGATGGCGCATATATATATATATATATATATATATATATATATATATAAATTATTTTAACATGCTTGATTAATTTTTTTGTATATTTCCCAAAGAATATGCTGTTCAAATGGTATCTTAATAATAATAATACATCTAGTGCAATAATATTAAAAGTTATCTGAAGACCAGCTGACCACGTTGCTACAACGTCCCCAATGGGACTAACTAGCGACGTCTTTTGAGTACGTGCCCTCAACGTTTCTGGGAAGTTAGCCAAGATTTAAAAAAATGGAACTTTACCACGACGTCCTCACAACGTTGCCATAAAGTAATGTCGCGCTGACCAAATGACGACTAACTGGCGACGTCCTCACAACCTTCTGTGTTTGCTGGGTATCTGGCTCGGCTCGGTGTTCATCTCTCTCTTCACAGCAGTTCAGTCAGCACGCGCAGTCTCGCTTGATTCGCTCAATGATGTGCCAGCTTCATCAAACCTTCCATCTACAGTTCTGGCAGTGGTTTGTAATGGAATGATTCGTAACATTATTATAATTGTAACGAGTAACGATGCAGCACATAAAAAAAATATCGGAGTAAAAGTATTAAACTCAGCGAAAATATGTACCGAAGTAAAAGTGGAAGTAGGAGAAAAAAATAATACTCTAGTAAAGTACAGATACCGCCTTTTAGTACTTAAGTACAGTAGTGAAGTAGTTCTACTTCGTTACTATACATCTCTGTACATGGCTAATATTCTAGTAATATGCATGCTAATAAGCAACTTTATAGGTGTTACCTTAATAATAATTATATAATTTTTTGTCTCTTAGAAATGGACATTTGATAGTAGCTTGAGTTAGGATGCAGAGGTACATTCTTATTCATTATAAAATGTAAAATGTAATTAAAATTGTAGCATCCTCAGTTTTATATGGTTTTATTTATTTAATTTTAAATTAAGCATCAGTCTCCCATAGTAACACACATACAGTACATACTATAATTATATACCATTACTCCTTTAATAAAATTAAGTATGAATCCCAATCCCAAATTTCTTCCACAGTACCATGGTGCAGTGAGTGTTACTACAGTAAATCCATGGTAAAAGATGGTGATGTGTAGACTGAAAAGCCTTCTGACTTCTGTTTGGATTTGAACTACTTTAAATCATGGAGTCATTGTGTTGTCACTGAATTCAAACACTTTACACTGGATCTCATGGTGAGCGTGATTTCACCAAGTACAATGTGTTCTTGGATCAACATCATTATTGATCCTGGAACAACATTCCAATCAACCAATCAGAATTGAGATTTAACTTTTCAGGAAATATGTTTTAGGCTTAAAATCAGAGTCAGGTGATTCTACACCCTTGTTGAGCAGCTATCATTTCTCACTGATTTTAGGAATAGATTATGGGTAGGGTTAGGTTTAGGGGTAGGTATTGGGTTAAGTTTATATTTTTGGACCATAATGTTGATCCAGGATCATCAAAAGATGGGAACATGTCTTACTTGGCAAATCAGGGCAACCAGATCTCACAGCGAAGCTTGGTAGGGGTGTAATTCACTCGTTTTCTCAATGCATCGATTACAAACCCTGACGATGTATATGCATCGATCTTGAAAAAAAACTATTTAATGCTAAGAATCGAATGAATCGCAATTTTCTATAGTGATTCAGTGCTTTTAAAATATATACACATTAAATGACTACACGCACAAATTAATGAGACCTTGAACTAGGGCTGGACGATTAATCGAAAAGTAATCAAAACCGAAATTGAGAACCTCTAACCAACACAATTTTCCCATGTCGGTTATTTCGGGTTTTTTTTTAAATCCTGTTAATTCTTCCCCCTTAAAAGCATACTAGCGCGTGTGTAGCCACATGACTCTGCCCTGTCCAGTCAGTGGCATAAAAGCAAAACACGGAGGTGAACGCCGGTTCAATACATAGTGATGGCGCACGAGCGGTGAGCCTTGCGTCTTCAATAAACTTTGTCAGTAGTATTTGTTTTATGGTTTGGACATTCAAGCGATTGGATGATTGGATGTGTATTATTATATTGAGCTACCATGTTCCCGCTAGGGAAGATCTTGTTTACATCAAAACTGAAACCAAGCTGTTTACACAGAACACATATTTCGCATTTTCTAGAGAGGGACATCTTCTATTACCCTTGCACTCGCGTCTCACACAATAGAGCTGCTTGTTTAGAAAGCCATGTCAAATTTAATTTATTTTTTATTTAATGTATGTTTTTTTCAAAAACATATCTTGAGACTTTATGGTGGGTTTTCCCCATCCTACCGCATCTTATGTTTAAATGAAAAATGTACTCTGTGTTATTGGCTTTCACCCCTCTGAATTAAATGCATGCACACATGATACTGTTTAGGGATGCACGATAATATCGGCACAACATCGGTATCGGCCGATAAAAGCTTAAAATGACCATTATCGGTATCGGCCGATATGAATATTTCTGCCGATGAGCCAAACCGATATTCTCCAAGTGAAATAATTGACCTGTTTTTCAGATGTGAATGTCTGTCTACATTTGTAAAATAATAAATTTATGGTAGAATCAGTACAGAAGAGATACATGGATTTCTCTTCAGTAAAATTAAAGTTTAAATATATCAGTATATATTTGTAAATATATCAGTATATATTTGTATATATATCGATATTGGTATCGGCATCGGCCAAAATTATTTAGAAAATATCGGCATATCGAATATCGGCCAAAATCCAATATCGTGCATCCCTAATACTGTTTTGTTTATAGTTCTTTAAGCTACTATATTAAAATTGGTTTATAAACATTATTTTAAATATTATGCACTTTTTTTCACAGTCATATTTTTTTATGCTTTGAATAAACGTCCATTAGTAATATTTTGCCCAATGCGCCCTCTTGTGGCCTCAGAAGAGAAGCCAAAAGCTTTTCTTCACCCTAACTAAAATTATGCATTTTAAATTTGAATATAATTCGAATTTGGATAATATTTAATTGCAAATTCGAATTTAGTTTTTCAGCCATTTTGACAGCCCTAGTTCGCACAGCTGCATTGTGGCACGAACACTCATATAAACAGTAGTTGTGAAGATCACAGGCACAGAGGAACGAATAAACTAGTTGTCAGCGCTGTCCTGTGATTTATCACTAAAGTAGCTTAGAATCTCAAAAATTATTATAGCATATTTTTCTACTTTTGAAGGAACTAGGCTATTTACAATCAATCGTACTGATACTGTGCTAATTTATCTTTATCTGATCATTTATTTATCGCTTACACTGAGCAATAATCTGTAAGAAATGTTGCGAACATAGATAAAATAACTGCTGATAGTGAGCTATGATGTCAGATCGCTCTTTCAATAGGAAAAATATCTCCCCTTCAATAGTCATTCATATTTACAGTACAAAAAGCGAACTATGAGGGCAAAAAAACTAAACCGAAACAAAATAATCGTTCATTAATCGTGATCGAGGTAAAATGTTTAATTAATCAAGGTTTTGATTTTAGGCCATAATCATCCAGCCCTACCTTGAACAGTGTTCGTGCCTCGCATCTATCCTTCACGTGTTCCACTATTACCCCCCGAGACTGTCACAGGATTGTGCTTGTGCTCTGTTCATTTCTGACGTAACTGATGTGTGATCTCCCCTCAGGACTTGTGGCCAGTAATCGTTACCTTTAGAAGTCGAAAGCTGCATATTTATTGCATGGGCAGACCAGAAATGTCTCTAAATCCTTCCACTTTAATGATAAACTAATGAACCGACTGTACGAAGGAAACTGTTAAAATAACCACAGAATTAACAACGACCTTGAAATAAGAGCGCAAGGTTTATCTGATAATCAGATGCATGAAAGCAGTGTTTGTTGCTTTAGCAAACAGACATCTGGCGCGTTGTCTCTCAGAAACATAGTTAAATGGCTACTATAGCATTTTATTTTGTAAAAATGAGATAAAGAAGTTTTCACAATGAAAGAGAAGTAGCACCATTAAGCTGGCATGTAACAATGGACAAAAGGTATTTTTTTTTACCTATAGTTCTCTAACCATAAAAGCTGCAGTGTAATTTTCTCCCTGACTAAGCATTTAAAGAATTTAGGAGAAGCATTTAAATAATCCTGTGAATCAATCAATCAATCAATCACCTTTATTTATATAGCGCTTTAAACAAAATACATTGCGTCAAAGCACTGAACAACATTTATTTGGAAAACAGTGTCTCAATAATGCAAAATGATAGTTAAAGGCAGTTCATCATTGAATTCAGTTATGTCATCTCTGTTCAGTTTAAATAGTGTCTGTGCATTTATTTTCAATCAAGTCAATGATATCGCTGTAGATGAAGTGACACCAACTTAAAGGGGGGGTGAAATGCTATTTCATGCATACTGAGTTTTTTACACTGTTAAAGAGTTGGATTCCCATGCTAAACATGGACAAAGTTTAAAAAATTAAGTTGTACGTTTGAAGGAGTATTTCTGTTCCAAAAATACTCCTTCCGGTTTGTCACAAGTTTCGGAAAGTTTTTTTTCGAGTATGGCTCTGTGTGACGTTAGATGGAGCGGAATTTCCTTATATGGGTCCTGAGGGCACTTTTCCCGGAAGAGCGCGCGCTCCCGTATAGCACAGCACCGAGAGCACAACAGACTTCACTGATCAGAGCCAGAGCGTCACGAAATGTCACAAAAGGAGTGTGTTTTTGGTTGCCAGGGCAAGACAACCCTGCACAGATTACCTAAAGAGAAACCGCATTAAGGGACCAGTGGATGGAGTTTATTTTTACAGAGCATCAACGGAGTTGTGCAAGTGTTTGTGTTTGTTCCCCTGCATTTCGAAGATGCTTGTTTTACAAACAAGGCCCAGTTTGACAACGGATTTGCACATCGTTTATTTCTTAAGGATAATGCAGTCCCAACGAAAAAGGGTCACGATCGTGTGTTGGAACCGCACGCGGTAAGTAAAACTGCTTCAAATATCTCTGTGTTGTTAACTTAGCTGTCGGCGTGTAAGCACATCAAGTAAACAACATGTGATGTTGTCATCAAACTGCACGAGTAAAACAGCTTCAAATATCTCTGTGTTGTTAACTTAGCTATCGGCGCGTAAGCACATCAAGTAAACAACATGCGATGTTGTCATCAAACTGCACTTTCCACATGTACAGCTTAAAAAAAAAAAAAAAAAAAAGACTACAAAGTGGAACTAAGTCTTTTTCCAAAACCGCTAAGCAAATATATACAGTTTCAGTACATACCACATAGAGATGTTGTTGTTGCTGCTGCTCTTGTTAAATTTCAGCCTCTGGATCTGATTCTGGATCATAAATATACGCTGAATCTGACTGTTAGCCATGGTTTGTTTTGGTTGGTTTTGTCCTCACGTAATGTCACAGCTTCTTTAGCTCCGCCACACGTCACGCCTACAGACGCTCGTGTTTTTCCGGGAAAAATCGGTACAGACTATCTTTCTCTTATGAATATAATAAAACTAAAGACTTTTTGGAGTTATGAAGGATGCAGTACTACTCTATAGGTACTCAAGATTAACAGGATATTGAGTGAAAACAAGCATTTCACCCCCCCCCCCCCTTTAAGCAAGCCAGAGGCGACAGCGGCAAGGAACCGAAACTCCATCGGTGACAGAATGGAGAAAAAAACCTTGGGAGAAACCAGGCTCAGTTGGGGGGCCAGTTCTCCTCTGACCAGACGAAACCAGTAGTTCAATTGCAGGCTGCAGCAAAGTCAGATTGTGCAGAAGAATCATCTGTTTCCTGTGGTCTTGTCCTCGTGGTCCTCTGAGACAAGGTATTTACAGGGGATCTGTATCTGGGGCTCTAGTTGTCCTGGTCTCCGCTGTCTTTCAGGGCAGTAGAGGTCCTTTCTAGGTACTGATCCACCATCATGTCTGGATATGTACTGGATCCGGGTGACTGCAGTGACCCTCTGATCTGGATACAGACTGGATCTGGTGGCCACGGTGACCTCGGAACAAGAGAGAAACAGACAAATATTAGCGTAGATGGCATTCTTCTAATGATGTAGCAAGTACATAGGGTGTTATGTGGAGTGTTTCCGGTTCTGGTTTACCTAATTAATGCAGCCTAAAAATCCTTTAACGGATTTGGATATTAAAGCATATTAGTATGTTATGTGTATAGCAGGTTAAAGAGATGGGTCTTTAATCTAGATTTAAACTGCAAGAGTGTGTCTGCCTCCCGAACAATGTTAGGTAGGTTATTCCAGAGTTTAGGCGCCAAATAGGAAAAGGATCTGCCCCCCGCAGTTGATTTTGATATTCTAGGTATTATCAAATTGCCTGAATTTTGAGAACATAGCGGACGTAGAGGAGTATAATGTAAAAGGAGCTCATTCAAATACTGAGGTGCTAAACCATTCAGTGCTTTATAAGTAATAAGCAATATTTTAAAAACTATACGATGTTCGATAGGGAGCCAGTGCAGCGATGACAGGACCGGGCTAATATGGTCATACTTCCTGGTTCTAGTAAGAACTCTTGCTGCTGCATTTTGGACTAGCTGTAGTTTGTTTACTAAGCGTGCAGAACAACCACCCAATAAAGCATTACAATAATCTAACCTTGAAGTCATGACATTGAGAGCATAGGCCGTAATTTAGATATATTTTTGAGATGGAAAAATGCAGTTTTACAAATGCTAGAAACGTGGCTTTCTAAGGAAAGATTGCAATCAAATAGCACACCTAGGTTCCAAACTGATGACGAAGAATTGACAGAGCAAACATCAAGTCTTAGACAGTGTTCTAGGTTATTACAAGCAGAGTTTTAGGACCTATAATTAACACCTCTGTTTTTTCTGAATTTAGCAGTAAGAAATTACTCGTCATCCAATTTTTTATATCTACTATGCATTCCATTAGTTTTTCAAATTGGGGTGTTTCACCGGGCCGCGAAGAAATATAGAGCTGAGTATCATCAGCATAACAGTGAAAGCTAACACCATGTTTCCTGATGATATCTCCCAAGGGTAACATATAAAGCGTGAAGAGTAGCGGCCCTAGTACTGAGCCTTGAGGTACTCCATACTGCACTTGTGATCGATATGATACATCTTCATTCACTGCTACGAACTGATGGCGGTCATATAAGTATGATTTAAACCATTCTAATGCACTTCCACTGATGCCAAAAAAAGTGTTCAAGTCTATGCAAAAGAATGCTGTGGTCAATTGTGTCAAACGCAGCACTAAGATCCAATAAAACTAATAGAGCGATACACCCACGATCAGATGATAAGAGCAGATCATTTGTAACTCTAAGGAGAGCGGTTTCAGTACTATGATACGGTCTAAATCCTGACTGGAAATCCTCACATATACCACCATTTTTCTCTAAGAAGGAATATAATTGTGAGGATACCACCTTTTCTAGTATCTTGGACAGAAAAGGGAGATTCGAGATTGGTCTATAATTAACTAGTTCTTTGGGGTCAAGTTGTGTTTTTTTTTTTTTATGAGAGGCTTAATAACAGCCAGTTTGAAGGTTTTGGGGACATATCCTAATGACAATGAGGAATAAATAATAGTCAGAAGAGGACCTATGACTTCTGGAAGCACCTCTTTTAGGAGCTTAGATGGTATAGGGTCTAACATACATGTTGTTGGTTCAGATGATTTAACAAGTTTATACAATTCTTCCTCTCCTATAGTAGATAATGAGTGGAACTGTTCCTCAGGGGGTCTATAGTGCACTGTCTGATGTGATACTGTAGCTGACGGCTGAATGGTTGCAATTTTATCTCTAATAGTTTCGATTTTAGAAGTAAAGTAGTTCATAAAGTCATTACTGCTGTGGTGTTGGGAAATGTCAACACTTGTTGAGGCTTTATTTTTCGTTAATTTAGCCACTGTATTGAATAAATACCTGAGGTTATGTTTGTTTTCTTCTAAAAGAGAAGAAAAGTAATCAGATCTAGCAGTTTTTAATGCTTTTCTGTAGGATATGTTACTTTCCTGCCAAGCTATACGAAATACCTCTAGTTTTGTTTTCCTCCAGCTGCGCTCCATTTTTCGGGCTGCTTTCATTAGGGTGCGAGTATGCTCATTACACCATGGTGTCAAACTGTTTTCCTTAACCTTCCTTAAGCGTAAAGGAGCAACTGTATTTAAAGTTCTAGATAAGAGAGAGTCCATAGTTTCTGTTACATCATCAAGCTGTTCTGAGGTTTTGGATATGCTAAGGAATTTGGCTACATCAGGAAGATAACTTAAAAAGCAGTCTTTTGTGGTAGAAGTGATGGTTCTTCGATACTTGTAACAAGAAGTAGAATTAAAAATTTTGGCTATATGAAGATTGCACAGAACTAAATAATGATCTGAGATATCATCACTTGGCTGAAAAATTTCAACACTATCAACATCAATTCCATGTGACAGTATTAAATCTAGAGTATGATTTCGACAATGAGTAGGTCCTGAAACATGTTGTCTAACACCAATAAAGTTCAGAATGTCTATAAATGCTGATCCCAATGCATCTTTTTTCATTATCAACATGGATATTAAAATCACCAACTATTAAAACTTTATCCGCAACCAGAACTAACTCGGATGTAAATTCATCAAACTCTTTAATAAAGTCTGTATGGTGCCCTGGTGGCCTGTATACAGTAGCCATTACAAACATAACAGGGGATTTATCATTAACATTTGTTTCTCTGGATAATGTTAAATGAAGCACCATTACTTCAAACGAGTTATACTTGAAGCCTGCCCTCTGAGAAATCCTGAAAACGTTGTTATAAATTGAAGCAACTCCTCCCCCTTTGCCTTTTAGACGTGACTCGTGTTTATAACAGTAATCTTGGGGGGTGGACTCATTTAAAATAATGTAATCATCAGGTTTTTGCCAGGTTTCTGTCAAACAGAGCACATCTATATTATGATCAGTTACCATATTATTTACAAAAAGTGTTTTCGTAGAAATGGATCTGATATTCAATAAGCCAAGCTTTATCATTTTTTTATCCATATTGCATCGGTTTTTTATTTGTTGAACCTCAATTAAATTGTTAACCTTAACTTGGTTTGGACGTTTTTTGTATTTTCTAGTTCGGGGAACAGACACAGTCTCTATAGTGTGATATAAGACGGTCGGTTTAGCCAGTCTGTCTGCTTCCTGACCTGGGCCCCAGTTAGTCAAGTATAAACACTAAGACTATTTGCCATATTTCTAGAGAGAAGAGTGGTGCCCCCCCAGGAGGGATGAAGACCATCTCTTTTCAACAGGTCAGGTCTGCCCCAAAAGCTCGTCTAATTGTCTATGAAACCTATGTTATTCTGTGGGCACCACTTAGACATCCAGCCATTGAGGGATGACAATCTGCTATGCATCTCACCACCACGGTAAGCAGGGAGGGGACCAGAGCATATTACAGTGTCTGACATTGTGCTTGCAAGTTCACACACCTCTAAAGTTATTTATAGTGATCTCCGACTGGCGAAGTCGAACATCATTAGTGCCGGCATGAATAACAATCTTACTGTATTTACGTTTAGGATTTACCAGCACTTTTAAATTTGCCAAGATGCCAGGCGCTCTGGCTCCCGGTAAGCATTTGACTATGGTGGCTGGTGTCTCTATATTCACGTTCCGTACAATAGAATCACCAATAACTAGAGCACTTTCATCGGGTTTCTCAGTACAGAACAGAAGAGCTGTGTTTTGACCCACGACTACGCTGCCTCACCGTCACCCAGTTGCCCTGCTGCAGGTGCTCTGTTTCCGGAACCAAACAATGTACAGTATTCCCTGAGCTAGACGCGTCCAAAGTCGTATCTAGAGCCCTAACATTCTTACTGTCCTCAATTAAAGTTTGGATGTGTGTCTCTAATTCTGAAATCTTCTCTGTCAGCCTAACTATTTCCCTGTATTTATCACATGTGAATCCCTCATCAGCGACAGAGATAGATAAACTGTACATGTGGCAAGAGGTGCAAATTACGATAGCAGGCAAAGCCATTACTCACCGTGCTTGATGAAATATTCTTACTGCGGTTGTTTGATGAACTTGTGAAAAACTGGAGCGAGAGGAGAGGAGAAAAGAAAACTCTAATGACAAGCTAACGAGTACTAACGCTTTGCAGGTGTACTGCACTCACAGAAAAGTGAACGATCAAAGTTAATCTGATAAGATTGATCGATAAAATAAGAAATATGGTGTGAATTAAGTTATATTTTACCACTTAAAAAAACAAACAGACAGTGATAGTAAAATAAAGATTCTAGAGAAAAAATAAAAAAAAAACAGTAGAGAAAAAAAACCTTGAATGCACTTAAAGAGTTTCGAATTGAATCGGATTTAATAAATTTAATTTGAGTAAAAGCATCTGCTCTGGTAAGCTCGCGCCTATGGAGCCAAAAGAGTATCAATAAAGATAAATGCACACACTACATTCACATATGCACACATAGGATTCATACATGCGCACACACAATTCATAAATACACACACAGGATACACAAATGCGCACAAAATTCACAAATGCACACACAGAATTTAAAAAGCACAGAAGATTCACAAATGCTTACAAAATTCAGAAATGCACACAAAATTCAGAAATGCAAACAACATTTACAAATGCACTCAAGATTCACAAATGCACAGGACAAGATTCACAAAGATATTTCTGATGCACACACACATACATCTTGATTTACAAACTGCTTGCGGTCTGTGAACTTCACTGCATTTGTGTGTGAATTTTGAGACTCCTCTGACGATGTGCAAATCCGGCGTCAAACTGGGCCTTGTTTGTAAAACAAGCATCTTCGAAATGCAGGGAACAAACAAAAACACTTGAACAACTCCGTTGATGCTCTGTAAAAATAAACTCCATCCACTGGTCCCTTAATGCTGTTTTTTTTTTGGTAATCTGTGCAGGGTTGTCTTTCCCTGGCAACCAAAAACACACTTCTTTTGTGACAATTCGGTCTCTCGCTCTGATCAGTGAATGTCTCGTCTCTGCTCCACGGGAGCGCACGCTCTTCCGGCAGAAGTGCCCTTAGGACCCATATAAGGAAGTTCCGCTCCATCTAACGTCACACAGAGCCATACTTGAAAAAAACTTTCTGAAACTTGTGACAAACCGGAAGAGGTATTTTTGGAACAAAAATACTCCTTCAAATGTAAAACTTAATTTTTTAAACTTTGTTCATGTTTAGCATTGAAATGGTTAGTTCCTGTAATGAACTCCGTTTTCCCCGCTATTTCTTTGCCCGCTCTTGAACAAAAGTCACAAAACATTATTTGTGTCTCGTTATTTATACCTCAGCCAAGAAAACTCCTGAATCCAGGACGTTTTGAAATATCTTTTTTGTTAGCTGTAATAGGATTTATCTGAAAACTTTAACAAGGGTTTTCAAAAATCTCCATTCTGCCTTAAGAGCAGTGATGTCACATCCATTTTTCAGCAAGATGTCTTGATACCATTTCAGCAGTGTGTCAATTTCATTTACCCCAAAAGTGTAGATGTAGTCTGGCCAAGAATCATGACAAAAGATTGAGAAGCATTGAATGATCTCTGTCCCTTGTGTGTTTTTGAGTGTAGTCTCTCATTATTTCAAACCTCCTTTCAAGCTCCTTAACTGTAATGTCTACAGTTTCATCAATGAGGTGGTTTAGTTCTTCACTGAAACCTTGGAGATCACCGCCTTTCAGCTGTATGATTTGAAAGGAAATGCCCACGTAGTCAGATGAGGCTGCTTTTTTCTGCCTTCTGGTCTGTTTTTCTCTTTGGGCTTTGTCCTGATGCACCACATTTTCATGCTGAGCAACTGAATTTAAGTTTGTGTGACTGAGAAATTCCTCCAACTATCCATTTCTCACTGGTTTGTCCTTCATTCCCTTGATTGTACAAACACAGGAGTCAATAGCTGCTTTAGCCTGAGGTAGAATAAGTGAGTTCTTCTGAAGCACAAGACTCAACTTTGAGATTTCTTCAAACAGGTCATGGAGAAAGTGACAAAACCCCACAAAAGGCAACTTATCCAATTGTTGTGAGATGTGTTTGGCTCTTCCTGTTATTTCAGTGTTTTTGGATGAGGCAGCAAGGTGTTGCATGTGGAAGTGAACAGCTGTATATTGACCCTGGCCTGTAGTCTGATCAGATGCAAGAAAAACAAAGGGCTCTGTAAATGTGAGGCAGCCAGCGCTGGGTCTTCACAGCAGAAGGTGTTCGTATGGAACAGCCTAACTCCATGCCAGTGGCTTTCAACTCGTGCTTGCTTTTGGGGCTAAAATGGTATGTTTTCCATATTAGCTGCAGCAAGTCATAGACATTTTCAATCATTGGAACAGACTTGTGAACATCTAGCATGGTTAATTCCAGTGTGTGTGGCATACAACGAAAGGAAAGAATGTGCTGTCCTATTTCTTCTCTTAAGAGAGCACCTACTCCTCCTCGAGCACACGTTAACGGCAGCCCCATCTGCTCCAAATGCAGTAATCTTCTTCTGCCACCAATCACGATCAATTTGTTTAGCATCACTAAACAAGCATTTTATTTTATCTAATACTCCATGTGCATGGCAGTGTTCAGGCTCAGTTAAACCAATAAACCTGTTCACTGCCACACCTGCAGAAATGTGCCTGCAGTATACAATAACGTTGTCTTTCCCAGAAACGTCTGTGCCACAGTCAGTGATAATGGAAATGTAATTAGCTGTCTGTGCGTCAGTCAGTGCTTGTTCTTTGAGCTCATCTGCAATGCATCCTACAAATTCTGCACAAGATGTGTCGTTATCATACGTTTTGCTCACATCAAGTCCGTCTTTTCTTATTAATAATTTCTGTGAACTAAATTTATTGAACGTCAGCTCTTCCCGTGTGATCATATAGGCTGTGTTAAATTTCATTTTTAACTCCTTCCATTCCTTTTCGTCCTGCAGCTCGCATGCAAGGCTGTAGTCTGTGGAGCATTCCTCGCGATTATGTGATCAAGTGCATTTTTATGCTTGTTACTGTCCCCGTGTTTTCTCACAGTCTCTTTTTTGAAATGGTTAGTTCCTGTAATGAACTCCGTTTTCCCCGCTATTTCTTTGCCCGCTCTTGAACAAAAGTCACAAAACATTATTTGTGTCTCGTTATTTATACCTCAGCCAAGAAAACTCCTGAATCCAGGACGTTTTGAAATATCTTTCGGCACAGTGTTCATTGACTGATGCGGAAAGATGAATCTCTGTGTCTCTGGCGTTCTCTACAGCGCTCGTGCTGGCACAGCTGCTGGAGCCTCCTTTTTGTTAAAAGGAGTGTCATCCGTGCTGGTGATTAACAGAGATGAGGATTGCTTGAAGTAGTCAGATATTTTTTGCTTTGACATTTTTTTTCTGGCACGGAAAGGTGACATTTGCTTTACCCGTTCATATTTTGGCGTTTTGGTAACACTTTAGAATAAGGTTCCATTAGTTAATGTTAGTTAACTACTTTCGTTAACATGAACTAAGCAAGAACAATCCTTCTACAGCATTTATAAGTCTTAGTTCATGTTAATTTCAACATTTACTAATGCATTATTTAAATCAAAAGTTGTGCTTGTTAACATTAGTTAATGCACTGTGAATTACCATGAACTAACAATGAATAACTGTATTTTCATTAACTAACATTAACAAAGATTAATAAATACAGTAATAAATGTATTATTCATTGTTTGTTCATGTTAATTAATACATTAACTAACATTAACTAATGGAACCTTATTCTAAAGTGTTACCGGCGCTTTCACTCAGTGACGTTCACGCAAAGTATCTCATTTCATGACGTTAACAAAACTAATGAAGCGATAGGCTATTGGTTATAAAACATGCACGTAGGATGCAAATTTTACAATCAAAGGGAGTACATTTTTATTGACCTTGATAGAAATTTCACTCACGAATAAATATATTCGGTCACAAATGCGACCATTTTAGTCGCAGTTTGGAGCCCCGTGTTCAGTGACAATATTATTCCTTATGTCCAGTATTTGCTGACTATATGCTTACCTCAGCTTACTTGTTGTTTTGGCTCATACTCAACACATATGTAATCCATATCTCATTGGAAAAGCTAAAGCACATCCCATTGCAATGCAACTATATAATGTGTGAATGTAATAATAAACTTGGAAGAAGTTAGTGAGCAGACTAAAAGGCTTTATGTTCATTTACTTCTTTCCATGGGCCCATGCTGAGAATGGTCAGATGGCATCGGAACATAAAGACAAAGAAATGTGTTAATTAAAAACTACTTTATATGAAGGTAAGAGGAGAAGAAAATGCCATTGCCATCGAAAGTTTTCTCAAGACAATTTCAGTTCTTATCAGTGATACATTCATATAACCCATCATCCCCAATTCAATGTTTTCTTCCTATATTTTGCGCATCGTGAACAGTGAGCGGCTCTGCCTGTGCAGTATTTTCTCCTCTTTTCGAGATTAACTGCAATAGTGATAAAGATCTACCAGTTGATCGTGATCGACAGGTTGGCAACGACTGGTATAGCACAATTATTTTTTTTGGAAATTATTTTTATTAATTTATTTTTATTATTTTACTTGATCTTGCCATGGTGCAAAATTATTAACAAACATCTTGCTGTTAAAACATGTAATATCATAATTCTGTCTGACTCTGTTTACTACTAAAGTTGTGAAGTGTCACAACGATATATTATTACATAAGTATATGAACATAAGCATTGACAATGTGGCTAATGTGGCCTATGAAGGGGAAGTAGATTAATTTGTGAATAAGGCATCCGCAGTGCTGTAGCCCTTGAGTGCTGCTCTGATTTTGCGATCTGGTTCATATGTTGCTTTACAGGTACTCAGAGATGTATAAAGTACTAGAGACCCATACTTGAGTAAAAGTACAAGTGCTCTATCAAAAAAGTGACTTGAGTAGAAGTTGAAGTGCTCTTTAAGCACCACACTTAAGTAGAAGTACTAAAGTATTCAAAATTTTTTGTACTTAAGTATTGCAAGTAGTCCATTTTAAAATTTACTACTCAAGTACTGAAAGTAAAAGTAGAAGTATTGTGTTATGTAGCTATTAAAGAAAGTAGTCAAAAGTTTGAACATATTGTTTTTACTATTTCAAATGATTAACCTAAAGGACAATAACAATTCCTTTGACTGTAACTTCTTGTAAACAAAAAACGGTTACTAGGGTTAGTTAGCCAAATTTGCAAAATTATGTCATTAATAACTTACCCTCATGTTGTTTCAAACCCGTAAGACATCAGAGGGTCATTTAGAATTTTTTGAAGCATCGAAAATACATTTTGGTCCAAAAATAGCAAAAAGTATGACTTTATTCAGCATTGTCTTCTCTTCCGTGTCTGTTGTAAGACAGTTAAAAACAAAGCAGTTTGTGATATCCGGTTCGCGAACGAATCATTCAATGTAACCGGATCTTTTTGAAACAGTTCACCAAATCGAACTGAATCGTTTTAAACGGTTCGCGTCTCCAATAAGCATTAATCCACAGATGAATTAAGCTGTTAACTTGTTTAATGTGTCTGACACTCCCTCTGAGTTAAAACAAACCAATATCCCGGAGTAATTCATTGAATCAAACAGTACACTGACTGAACTGCTGTGAAGAGAGAACTGAAGATGAACACCGAGCCGAGCCAGATAATGACTCATTCACGAGTCAAGAACCGTTTCTGTCACGCGTCTGATTCACGAACCGAGGAGCTGATGATACTGCGCATGTGTGATTTAGCGTGAAGCAAACCGACACACAGAGCATCTGAACCGAAATGATTCTTTTGGTGATTGATTCTGAACTAATTCTGTGTTAATGTTATGAGCCCAGGTGCAGTCAACGCCAAAGACGCCATTGCGTCGAGCGCAAAAGAATCGGTGAACTGTTTTCTTCAACTGGTTTATTGAATCGAACTGTCAGAAAGAACTAACGTTACTGGTCATCCGAGAAACGATGCAACCGGTTCTTGACTCGTGAACGAGTCATTATCTGGCTCGGCTCGGTGTTCATTTCTCTCTTCACAGCAGTTCAGTCAACATGCGCAGTCTTCTTAATCGCTTGATTCGCTCAATGATGTGCCAGCTTCATCAAACCTGCCATGCCATCTACAGTTCTGGCAGTGGTTTGTAATGGAATGATTCGTAACATTTTTATAATTGTAACGATGCAGCACATAAAAAAAATATCGGAGTAAAAGTATTAAACTGAGCGAAAATATGTACTGAAGTAAAAGTGGAAGTAGGAGAAAAAAATAATACTCTAGTAAAGTACAGATACCGCCTTTTAGTACTTAAGTACAGTAGTGAAGTAGTTCTACTTCGTTACTATACATCTCTGCAGGTACTGCTACCTAGGCCTTGTAATACAGCTGTTATATTTTATTCATCTTCCAGAAGTTTGTGATTCACAGATACTACCCATTTTAAATTACCTTTTTTCTACATTAAAAAAAAAAAAAACAGCCTAAATATTAGGGGGTTCCAATCAGGATTTTTGATGCCGATCACATTAAAGGTCCCCTTTCTTGTGATCCTATGTTTTAAACTTTAGTTAGTGTGTAATGTTGTTGTTAGAGTAGAAATAATATCTGTAAAATTCTAAAGCTCAAAGTTCAATGCCAAGCAAGATTTTATTTAACAGAATTCGCCTACAAAAAACGACCCGTTTGGACTACAGCCCTCTAGTTCCTGAAGTAATGGCATCACTAAAACCAGTTTTTTTACTAACCTCCGCCCACATGAATTCACAAACAGGGGGCGTGGTCTTGTTGCGCTCTGACGTAGAAGGAGAGCTGCGTTTGTCGCCATGTTGTTGGAACGCTGTTATTTTCATCTCGGAGTCCAATCACCTTTGTTTGGGCTTCCCAGGGATGCTGTACTTGGAGATTAATGGTTACAATTTATGTTTAACTCTGTTCCCGAAAATTATAATCCACATGTAAAACTATGTGCAGCACATTTTGCTGAGGACAGCTTGCTGAGGACAACTTCCTCAATCTCAATCGGTTTAATGCAGGATTCGCACAAATATTATTCTTGAAAGATGGAGCAGTTCCCTCTTTGTCTGGTGAAGGTGTTGTTTATGGACCACAACCGGTAAGTTTATTTTATTATTTAAGTTGGTGCATTTAATAGTTTCTGTAACTTATTACACAAAGGGCAAATCTGTTTAGCTTTGTTAACCTAGATGTTAGGGGTGTGCAAAAAAATCGAATGCGATTTTCATGCGCATCTCATAAGTAAATACGCTCCTGTGATTAGAAGTACATCTCCAGCACATGCTAGTGCCCACTTGCTTCTCAAATCTACTCCAAAACTAGTCCAAATGCATTTACAGGAGGGCCGCGTGCTTTATGCTGCTGTCGAATCACAACACAGGAACCGCTGGCCCAATCAGAACTCGTTACATATTTCTGAAGGAGGGACTTTATAGAACAAGGAAGACATCAGCCCGTTTTTATGATAGTGAAAACAGCTATATACAGATAGGTGAATTGTGTGAAAAATACAGTTTTTTTTTACACGTGAAACATGAACACGTTATATTGCAAACTGTAAACACAATCAAAGCTTCAAAAAAGCGCAAAAAACGGGACCTTTAAGCAATATCTGCACACTGTAAAAAATTTTGCCGTTAAATAACAGTAATTTTCTGGCAGCAGGGGTGCCAGTAAAGTACTGTTAATTTACAGCTCTTAACCATTAATTTACAGCTCTTATTTTTTAACAGTATTTTACCGTAAATTCTACCATGGAAATTAACTCCACTCCCACTGCTTCAAACAGTTCGAGTTTTTAAAACTAGCATTCCTACGATGTTAGTACTATGAACTTATTTCATTTGAGTCCACTGAGAAGAAATATTTCTTAATATAACGATGCAAGCACTTAATGTGCAGTAATAAAGTAACTAAATACATGACTTTTACTCAAATCACTGCAGCTCATTGTCAGCTATAGCACACATGTATGTGCTGAAGTACTTAACACAGAGATCATCACTGTATCAGCGACTCCACATTTACTGTGTTTATATAAAGCAGCAGAAGATCAGAATTTGTGGCTCATCATTGACTGAAGCACAGGCTCTACTCTCCAGCACAATGGTGAACAACCAAACTACATTAAACTAAACGATCTCTCTTGTGCAAACACACATTAATACAGTCAAGTTCAGTATTTACTCTCATTATCAGTGTATGACTTTGCCTAATTTTTTTTCTATGGATGTTCACAAATATTTTAGTTAAATTAACTTTTTTTTTTCATTTGGTAAATCTGACGTTTACATTTTACAGTATATTACTGTTTTTCCTTGACTTAACGGCAACAAACTGTAGAAAAACACTTTTTTTGCTGGCAAACATTTATTTACCGCAAGAAACAGTAGAAAAACAGTCATTTACTGGCAGCAGGGGTGCCAGTAAATAACTGTTTTTCTACAGTTTGTTTCCTGTAAATTAATTACAGTTTATTACTGTTAAATTATGTTTCATGCTGTTTTTTTCTTCATCTTAAATCTTTAACCCTTTAAACCCCACAAGAAAATCCTCAGTTTTAAATGAACACTTATAATGTGTGCACACTACAGAGTGTTAGAGTAACACCGAATCAGTGAAGTTAATGAGATAATTCGGTGATTAATTGATGATTGAGCATTAGTGATGAACACCTGCAGAATCACTGAAGCAAAGAGAAACACAAGAACTACAAATTACTTCAACCACAGCCTTAGATGAAATCAACTGAATAAAAGAATACATCAAATCTCTCAAGATCTGATTAAACAACTACTAAAACGGCTTCACCAGATTCACATTACTTACCAGACTGACTTTATTTCTGTCAGATGTCTACAGAAGAACTTATGGAGAGTTAAATAGGTTTAGGTGTTTTTTTCACTACCATGATGGAGATCAGTGTTTACTTTAGTTGGGCTCTTGAACGTGACTTTTCAACAATTAAGGTTTTTTTTTTTTTTTTTACATGCTGTAACAATGTGCCTTTGGAACCTGTTATAGCAAAACAAAAGTACACAGAAGAAAAAAAATCTGATGTTGTTTATAGATTGACAAGAACAAATACTATTATTTCTGATCTAATCCCATGTCTCTTCTCTTATTGATACTACAGCATAAGAAGGAACACTGCTGAGCCATAAGTTATAAAAGACTGTTAAGAAAATTTCACTCATAATAAAAAAAAAAAAACCTTTGCTGAAATTTAGACAGAAACATCAAGAATCCGCGTATGAATCACAGCAATGGTGACAATCCAACAGACCAGTTCTGAACATCACAACACATGCTACTAAAACTTAAAACAAATGCAAAATGATAAGCACATAAGAATTCAAGAAAATAAGTGAACAATTCAGTGGCATAATTTATGCATGCCGCAATGCATGCTGGGATGGATGAGTTTTATCCTGTGCTGGTACCCAGCATGCATTGCATCATAAACCTTTTGATTGTCACCATTGTTGAGATTAATATGCTGATTGTTGATGTCTCTCTTTCAGTGTTGTGAGGACTGCTGCCCAAAATATTTAAAGCTCAAAAATCCATATCCAGATAATCACATTACCGTTCAATCTTATAAATTTGAAGAAACAAACAAAAGAAAAGTGTTATTCACTCACATATTTCAACACCAAATTATTATTTGACTATTATAACAACAAGTCAGTCTAGTAGATCATGCCTGACAGAAACAATCATAATCACTTGATCATCAAGATTAATATTGCTGTAATAGATGTATCATAAAGATACAAATATAGCAATGAAACAAAAGTTGAAGTACAAAAGTCAAGGGTCAGGAGCCCAACTAAAGCAAACACTGATCTCCACAATGGTGATGCTAAACGAAACTAAGATTATCATCTACACCTCTGTAATTCTCAATAAGATCTTTTGATCTCTGATCTCTGATCTGATAGAAATAAAGTCAGTCCGGTTAGTAATGAGTGAAGTTGATAAAGCTGTTTGTTGATTGTTTAAATCTTCAGTTGATTTCATCTAAAGCTGTGGCTGAAGTCAGTTGTATTTCTTGTGTTTGTCTTGTTTCTTTTTTCTTCAGTGATTCTACTCATTAACAGCAGCTGTTGATCATTGTCTGAATTCACTCATTAGTTTTCATTCTCTCTGTTAGGTGGACTATATTAGTAAACTCATGTAGGGAATAGTGAATGAGGGAGTAGGGTGTGATTTGAAACACAGCCGCTGAGTGTCGACTTTGAACGTTGTTAATTTACGATATATAGCAGCAGGCTACCTTCTCGAAAACTATGAATATTACCCAGAATGCACTGTTTTACTGAAAAACAGTATGTTACTGTCGAAATTTGGCCGTTTTTTTACAGCGATTTTTAACAGTGCAGATAGCGATCTTTTCAAAAAGCCTTCTTTTTATAATTTATAAATGTTTAAAGTGATAATCCAATCAGTTTTTTTTTTTTTTTTTTTTTTTTTTACATTTATTCAGGGCCTGAATTTCATTTAAAAAAATGGAGCGAATTCCCCTTATGGTGCATTTCCATTACCCGTACCAGCTCGACTCAACTCGTCTCGGCCCGGCTTGCTTTTCGCTCTGTTTTCCATTGCAGATAGAGATACCTCCACAATAGTACCTGCCTGGTCATCATAGCGACGGCGCAGGAAACTGCCGTGAAGTAATCTTCTATGCGACACACACCTGCTACCAGGGGTGGTTCTAGGCTGAGTGGAGATCCGGGGCTTAGCCCAGAAAAATCCATGTATGTGACTTTTTATTTTAATAAATCCGAAAGATTTACCTTGTTTAAAATATACAAAAACAATAAAAACAAATTTAAAACATTTTTTTTAAGTTTATCCCTTGTATCCTGACACATATGCTGATGTTGTGTCTCTATCTCACTTTTTTTTTTTTTTTTTTTTTTTGTCTCTGTCTCTGTTTTATTTTATTTTCCAATCAAGCCAGACTGGCTACAGTCGTCCTGGTAGAACAGGGATAAGAAGCAAACATTAAGCAGTGCACTGACATACTCTTACTCTACAAAGATATACCGGTCAAAGGACTTTATCTCTGTGTTTATGTACACTTAAAGGGATACTCCACCGTGTTTTCATTTTAAACTATGTTTTTCCCTTAACTAAGACGAGTTCATCCATACCTCTCTCGTCTCAGTGCGTGCACTCAATCGCTTTGGCGTGCGGTGACACTTTGAAAGCACTTCGCTTAGCCCATTCATTCAATATGGGCCAAGCAGAGAAGCTACCAAACACCTCCACGTTTTCCCCATTTAAATACAGTTACTTGCTTAGTGTAACTCGACCTAGGACAGTAACACAAAACAAAACGTTGCGCTTTTCTAAGCGTGTAAAATGGATAACTATATTGTATGGCGGAATACCATGGCAAGTGCTTGTAAGCAATTCGTCTTGGCGCAGTAATATCTTCACTTGTGAAAAATCCTCTCACCGGCCCCCGCTCCCTCTAGTGAAGATATTACTGCGCCAAGACGAAGTGCTTACAAGCACTTGCCATGGTATTCCGTTAACCGGTATATCTTTGTAGAGTAAGAGTATGTCAGTGCACTGCTTAACTTCCTTTTTTTTTTTTTTTTTTTTTTGAAGAATTTTGAAATATCCATTTTAATTTTCAAATAAATTGATCTAGTAAAATACTACACGCCAACAAACCGCCTGCCTCCAAAAGATCTCATTTCATTGGCTGGATCGTACAGACGCTCATCGATGGTTGGCCAGTTTACATGTCAGTCCGAAGCACTAGTCTCAGTGGGCGGTTTTCATCGGGTGTGAAAGACAACGCTTAATTTACAGACACTGTGGATGTGAGAGTCGAGAGATATTTATTTATTTAAATTCTAATATAAACTACTTTATTGGGCATGAAAACTCATTGATGGCATGGTGGTAATAAAAACATTCGAGGCTTTACTGAAAACATTCGGGGCTCCAGCCCCCTTAGCCCACCCCTAATACCGCCCCTGCCTGCTACCCACACACACAGGACAATGGAGGAAAACGAGTGTATGCTGTTTTTGATCCTCGGATGTGGCTGTTTCTCACAGCAAGAAGACAAACATTGTTTCAGGAGAGGCTGAGGGCAGCAAAACAAAACTGCTGAAAAAAAACAGGAGAGTTTACGCCATCTGGCGCGTGCAATGATGAGGCAGTGAATAGTGACGATTCTCTCTGACCAATCAGCAGTCTGCCGTGTTTTCACGTCACATTTTAGTCTGAAGCGTCCCAGAAGCGTGGCGGATTCTGTGTCTTTACACACCAGAAGCGTGAGTGACGCGGCGCTGGCGCGCTGCTGCTGTAAAGGAAGCCCGTTGACAGACCAGGCTCATGTCTTCATTACAACAATATATACTTTTTTCTACACACCTACGCCTACTGATAAAGGGCACCGTCAAAAGTATTGACAGCGAAATAGATTGTTTGACAGGTGCAATATTTGAAAATCGATTATTATTATTATTTTTTTAATTACATTTATATCTGAATTTATGTCAACCTATAGACTTTCAAATATCAAAATATCAGGAATTCATATGTATTTGTGTACAAAATGACATTTAAACACATTTTCCTATTATATTTAGCCTAGAAAAGCTTCCAACACGCGCGTGTCGCGGTAAAAATAGGCGTCGGTTCTATTTCTAGCAAGCAAGCGTTTGCCGCGCGGCTCGAGCCGCGCCTGAGACGCACGCGCGTCTCACGCAGGCGGTCTGTAAGCTCTAACCTGTTAACATGGGAGCCGAATTAAAAACCGACACGCCACACGGGTGATACGCTTGCGCCACGCATCCAGTGTGTCACCGGCCTTACACAGTGGATAACCAAACAGTTGGGTCGAGCTGGTACTGTGTAGTCAGGGCCAGATTAACCATATGGGCAACTGGGCAATTGCCCAGGGGCCCAAGACCTCTAAAGGGCCCAGGGCAGCAAGGGCACGCGCAAAATACTGTATCTGGTAATCTCCCGACTCCCGCTTTATATTAAACAAACTGTCAACACGGGCTTTTGCACGCTTGCACAGAAGAGACGCTGCGCTGCCTATGACTTTGAACGTGAGTTGAGAGCGGCTGAGAGTCAGTCTCATGTGGACTGACCAATGAAGAGAGGGCCTCAAGTTAAGACCCTCTCCTCATTGGTCAGTCCGCATGAGGTGGGTCAAATGTAACGCCGAGCGGGTTACGTCCATAGACAGTAAAAGAAATGTGAGTGAAGCCCATTATTAGTGTTTTTTAGCACTTCCGTTTCTGACGCGCAGACTCAAACGAAGCTTGACGACGTCAGCAACCTGTCTGACAGATGTACATGTTCTAGTAGCTGTGCGTGCAAACTGCCATCGTTAATCTTGCAGAGACGGCGAGCTTGAGCGGGGAGTTCTTTGTCGTGAGTGAGCAGGAGTAAGTATTCTGATTAATTATTTTGTATAGTATTTTAAAATGTAACGCCAGTACGCCATATTAAGTTAATTGCCTGCGAGCTTCTCCTCCTGTCTGTACGGTAATGCGACAGAGAGCCGAGTGGTTATGACGTTATGACTTCAACTTCCGGTCGACTTCCTTGCCCCCTGGTTACGTCAGGCGTTGCTACAACGGAAAAAAAAATCTGACATGGAGAAGCTAAGTGGGAGCGCGAAGCAGAAATTAAAAAAGGAAAGTACATCAGAAACGAAGAAAATTTAAAGTGTATACCTAAAATAGGCAATTCCTTCACTCCTGTTAATGTTGCCGACAGTTCTGTTAAGTCAGCTTCCGTCAAAGACGAGGACAACTCAGCTAGCCAGGACGTTTCTACACCGCCAGCTTACGTTTACAGCCCCGAGAGTGAAGAGCATTTCAAATTAAAACATGCACTTCGTCATTATTTAGGACTTCCTAAATTGTGCTGTGATATATTGTTCTATTTTAAAACAAGTTAAAATGAGCTTTTTCTTTGAGGTGCCTGCTTCATTAAAATGCTGTAAATTGTTGTGGAGGGATAACTGGCAGATTTCAAATTGCCTTTAGAACATGATTAGCATTTGACTAGCACGTTGCTAACATGTTTCTAGCATGATTAGCATGTTGTTAGCATGATTAGCATGCGACTAGCATGTTTCTAGCATGATTAGCATGTTAGCATGTTTCTAGCATGATTAGCATGATTACCATGTTAATAGCATGTTGCTAGCATATTGTTATCATGACTAACATGTTGCTGGTATATTTCTAGCATGATTAGCATTTGACTAGCACGTTGCTAACATGTTTCTAGCATGATTAGCATGTTGTTAACATGACTAGCATGCGACTACCATGTTGCTAGCATGATTTTAGCATGATTGGCATGTTTCTAGCAAGCGACTAACAGGTTGCTAGCGTTATTTTAGCATGATTAACATTATGCTAGCATTTTTCTAGCATGATTAGCATGCGACTAGCATGTTTCTAGCATGGTGCTAACATGTTGTTAACATGTTTCTAGCATTATTAGCATGCGACTAACATGTTGCTACCATGATTACCATGTTGCTAGCATGTCGCTAACATGTTTCTAGCATGATTAACATGCAACTAGCATGTTGCTAGCATGATTTTACTATGATTAGCATTGTTGCTAGCATATTACTAGCATGATTAGCATGGGACTAGCATGTCGCTAGCATGTTTCTAGCATGATTAGCATGTTGTTAGCATGTTTCTAACATGATTAGCATGGGACTAGCATGTTGCTAGCATGATTTTACCATGATTAGCATGTTGCTAGCATGTTTTCTAGCATGATTAGCATATTGCTAGCATGTCGCTAGCATGATTAACATGTTGCTAGCATTTTGTTAGCATGTTTCTAGCATAATTAACATGCGACTAGCATGTTGCTAGCATTATTTTACCATGATTAGCATTGTTGCTAGCATATTTCTAGCATGAATTGCATGTTGCTAGCATTAGGACTAGCATGACTAGCATGCGACTAACATGTTTCTAGCATGATTTAACATAGTTTACCATGATTTACCACGATTTACCGTAGTTTACCACGATTTACCATGTTCAAGTATGATTTACTGATTCTAGTATGATTTATCATAGTTTACCATGATTTACCATAGTTTACCATAATTTACCACAATTTACCATAGTTTACCATGATTTACTATAGTATACCACGATTTACCATGTTCAAGTATGATTTACTGATTCTAGCATGATTTATCATAGTTTACCATGATTTACCACGATTTACCGTAGTTTACCACGATTTACCATGTTCAAGTATGATTTACTGATTCTAGTATGATTTATCATAGTTTACCATGATTTACCATAGTTTACCATAATTTACCACAATTTACCATAGTTTACCATGATTTACTATAGTATACCATGATTTACCATGTTCAAGTATGATTTTATTCTAGCATGATTTACCATAGTTTACCATAGTTTACCACGATTTACCATAGTTTACCATGATTTACTATAGTATACCACAATTTACCATGTTCAAGCATGATTTACTGATTCTAGCATGATTTACCATGATTTACCATAGTTTACCATTATTTACTATAGTATACCATGATTTACCATGTTCAAGTATGATTTTATTCTAGCATGATTTACCATAGTTTACCATAGTTTACCACGATTTACCATAGTTTACCATGATTTACCATGATTTACCATAGTTTACCATGATTTACTATAGTATACCACAATTTACCATGTTCAAGCATGATTTACTGATTCTAGCATGATTTATCATAGTTTACCACGATTTACCATAGTTTACCATGATTTACTATAGTATACCACGATTTGCCATGTTCAAGTATGATTTACTGATTCTAGCATGATTTACCATGATTTACCATAGTTTACCATTATTTACTATAGTATACCATGATTTACCATGTTCAAGTATGATTTACTATGATTCTAGAATGATTTACCATAGTTTACGACGATTTACCAGTTTACCATTATTTACCACAATTTACCATAGTTTACCATGATTTACTATAGTATACCACGATTTACCATGTTCAAGTATGATTTACTGATTCTAGCATGATTTATCATAGTTTACCATGATTTATGATCTATGATAGATAGATAGATAGATAGATAGATGAGTTTGAATGAGTTTAAATTGATTAGCATCAAAGCTTGATAGAGTCTAATGGGATTTGGAGCTTGGGTCATCTGAACATCCTGTCAATGAAAGTCTATGGGATTTTTATGACTTTTTAATATTAATTTTTAAGAAAACCGTAACTCAAACCAGTCTGAAAAGATATAGCACACCAAGTCAGAACAAATTTTCCGGCAAGAAGAAGAAGAAGTTTAAATAGGATTTCAGTAAGTTGGCTTTCTCAAGCCAACTTAACTATGTATTCATACATGGTGCTGTTTTTTTCTGTAGTTGTTTAAGCGACTTAATTAATTATAACTTTATTTTTAATATTATGCACTTTTTTTCCCCAGTCATGTTTACTTATGCTTTGTATGAACGTGCATTAGAAATATTTTGCTCGATGTGGCCTCAGGAGAGAAGCAAAAAGCTTTTCTTCACCCTAACTAAAATTATGCATTTTAAATTAGAATATAATTCATAATAATATTTAATTTTAAAATTCAAATTCAGTTTTTCAGCCATTTTGACAGCTCTACTCTGTACACTCTTAAGAGAAATGGTTCTAAACTGTACGGGAAATGCTAAACACTGTAAAAAAAAACTGTACCGGATATATATGTATATATATATGAAAATAAAGAAAACTCTATGAATGAGAAGGTGTGTTCAAACTTTTGGTCTGTACTGTGTATATGTGTGTGTGTGTGTGTGTCTATATATATATATATATCTATCTGCCTGGTATTACAATATCCTGCAGTGTCTGTTTAACATAAAAACAACAACAATGTGTCAATTCTCCACTTTTATTTTTTATGACGTGAATTTGTACCAATAATGACAGTGCTCTAAGAACAGTTATTGGCAGAATAAATTGATAAATGACTATTCAC
Organism: Carassius gibelio; assembly: GCF_023724105.1. Classification (NCBI taxonomy): domain Eukaryota; kingdom Metazoa; phylum Chordata; class Actinopteri; order Cypriniformes; family Cyprinidae; genus Carassius; species Carassius gibelio. Next base: position 18,915,329 of record NC_068371.1, read on the forward strand.
ATCAATTACCGATAGCTATGTTAGACCACACTGGCCGATACCGATTAATTAACCGATAGATTTTACAATGGATGCTGAATAAAAACTAAAATAGTGCTTTATTTACAAAAAAAGAACGAAAAAACAGTACTGCTTGAAGTGTACTAATGAAGTGCTTTGACAGTTACAGATTTGAAAACAAAAGAGCAAAATAAAGAACCCTAAACACTGACACAGAGAATCATTTCAGCATTTAAAGGGTTCTTCAGGATGCTATGGTTCTAAATAGAACTGGTTCTACATGTAAAGAACCTTTAAATAACCATTTTTTTATATTATAGGCAATTAAAGGCTCATTATAATGATTTAAATGGTTTATTAATAAACATGCAATAAGTTGATTAATGCTTCAAATGAATGACTACTAGTCGACCAAAAAAATCCTTAGTCAAGGGCAGCCCTATTAATTACACTCAATTTATCACTAGTAGATGAATGGAAGTTTGACTTCTAATTGTTAGTTTGATGGGTAAAGTCAAGAATAGCTGGCTAAGTCAAAAATATTTCTTTACAGGCTATAAAAGTAACCTTTAGATCAATTAAGAAAAACAAGCCATGCTCTTTATTAAATATAGTTGAAATACATAGAGTGAAAAAGTATTCCTATAGTTTCATCACCACTCTTGTGTAAAAAATTGGTACCCATCTAGATAAGTCACTTCATATTTCTTTTTAACTGTTTGGTAAGGAAACAAAATTGTCTCAAGTCAATAGTTTCTTATTTTAGTATAATTTTATTTATGCAGACCCTATTGCTTTAGCTAGAATCAAGAAGTATGAACCTTCAGGACCTTGTAACTCTAGTTATTGTTTATGCCATGGAGTAGGGCTGCATGATAAATTGCATACAATTGTCATGCACATCTCGTCAGTAAAGCCAGTTCTCTGATGAGATGCACATGACAATCAAACAAGATTTATTGTGCAGCCCTACCATAGAGTGTATTACAATATATAATATTAGTTAGGGCTGTAGTGATACACTAATCTCACGATACGATGCAATACCCGATATTCAGCTCACGATACAATATATATCACGATATTCAGCCAAAGATGCGATTCGATACGACTCTAAATAATTTGATACTTTTACATCATTTTCTGATAGATTTAAAGGGCACAGAGTGATTTTGTTGACATCTTGTGAGCGTTTCATTTACTTGGATTTAATTAATTGAAATGAAAACTCTAAAAACATCAGACAGCTTGCAAAATAAATGCTGGACAAAATTAATCAAAGATGTGTTGAGAAAATTATTTATTGAAACAGTGCAAACTGTAGCTTACAAGCCTTTGAAAAGTAAATAAAGAAATAAAGTAAATAAAGTGCAAGATTGCAATTAGCAATTAACAATGGAGTTAAAGTGCAAGTGGGTGTGATGGTGACATATGCTTCAGTTGCGCGCGAGGTCCAGCCGTCGCACGTCAGGGCAACTCTCTCCGCGCTGGCCAGGGAAGCTTTAACGTGTGCCCTTGTCTGAGAGTACAGCCCGGGAATGCAAACCTTGGTGAGGTGTTCGCGGGTTGGAATTGGATAGCGGGGCTCCATCGCGTTCACCATGCGCCTAAAGCCTGGGTTTTCCACCACTGAATACGGTCTCAAATCCTGACAAATAAAGTAGGCAATGGACTCTGTAATTTTCTGCGACCGTGGTGAAGCAGATGGAAACTTGTGGGAACAACCGCCATCAATGTCCAGCGTAGTCTGTTTTGGGTCACGCGGCCGATGCTGCTTTGGGTCCTCCGTAAGCTTAAACTTTTCCAGGTGGTGACGTTTTAGGTGCGATCGTAAATTTGTGGTATTGCCGGAATATTTTACATTAGTGCCACATAGCTTACAAACCGCGACGCTTTTATCCAAGTCGTTGCTTTCCTTCTTTTTTTTAAAACCAAAGTGCTCCCACACATCTGCTTTGAAGCAGGCGGGTGCCGGATTTATATTCACCGCCATTCTCTGAATATCCTCGCTCTGACTTCGTAAACAGGAAGAGGTAGTCTGTGTAAACTTAGTACGGGTAACTTGCTCTACAGCAACACTAGCGGCTGGCTGACCAAAATCACTCTTCCTGCAACGCCAACGGGGGTAAACACGGGGAATTTGAATGGGACATATGTATCGATACTCGCGGCTAAAAAATCGATACTTTCTTTGGAAAAAAAATATCGATTTATATCGCAGAATCGATAAAATTGCCCAGCCCTAATATTAGTCTACTAACATGATTAAGTAACATCTAGCTTACAACCTTCTTAAAATGATGTAGTTACATTTCTGTTCTGTTTGTTTTTAGTAAAACCCCTTCTCTTCTTCACAGAGCCCTGTGAATGTCGGCTACTGGCTAGGCGGGCAGAGCTGTTTATGGAAATGAAAAATTTTGGTCAAGCCATCAAGGATGGGGACGCCATGTGCCGACTCCGTCCCCTGTGGCCAAAGGTAGGAATCTGTGACTCCTCTTGCGTTCCTCCCCCCACTTCCACAGACACCTGTTGATTGGACCTGACCAAGGCTGTCCCCATGGCAACTTGCTGTGACGTTGTCAAAATCTGCGAATTGAGGCACCTAGATTGAATCGCAACTCTCCAGGCCTAAAAATACACAAACTCTTACATACACATACACATATATCAACTTATATACATACACTTGTGCACATAAGTTAACATACCACTTGCAGAATATACAAAATGTTAATAATTTTAACGATATAAGAGTGATTGTGGGATATCTGGTGTGCAGTTGGATGGTTGATCTAATTATTTGGTTAGAAAGAACTGCAGCTACTCCAGAGTGAACATGTATAATCTTTGTTTAGTACTGTCTTGAATAAGCCATTTCACACAACGTATGTTTCTATGTACCTAACAAGACAAAATAATAACTGAATGTATAAAAAGTTTACATACCCTTGAATATTAATACTGTGAGTGATTTCCTGGATGATCCACAACTGTTTTTATGTTTTGTGTTAGTTGTTCACGAGTCCCTTTCAGGTCCTGAGCAGTTCAACTGTCTAAAGTTCTTCAGAAAAATCCTACAGGACATTCTTTGGTTTTCCAACGTAATCTGCAAATCTTAACCATTTTCAGCAGTGAATGTATGATTTTTTTTTTAAAATCCATCTTATCACTTTGAGGGACAATTACATTACAATAACAGGGACATTTCAAAAGGTCAAAACATTTACTGAGGCTTAAGAAGGCAACATGATGCATTAAGAGCTGGAGGGTGTAAACTTTTTGAATTGGATGATCAGGGTAAATTTAAAGCTGCAGTCAGTAACTTTTGGCGCTCTAGCGTTTAATAAACAGAACTGCTTGCGTCTTGCGGAAGAACATCATAGCCGGAACTACTTCTCTCTGTTTATGTCTATGAAGAATCACAAAGGTACTGGGTTACTCCACCGCGGTACCCCCGAAGCAATCTAAAATAGTCTGAATATAAACACTTATTATAGGTGCACCCTAGTGATTCAGGACAAGCTAAAAACACGGTTTGGAAAATGGATTCATGGTGTACTCGCTTATTATATACATGTTTCTACATTTTGAACACTAACAAAGTTACAGACCGCAGCTCTGATTGGTTGTTTCTTAACGGGAGCGATGTATTTTCTGCAAATGGCAATAGGACCACTGGAAGGAGCCAGAGGAGCTTGATTTTTTTCACAGATTATCTGTCTCATATTCTACTGTCGGGACATAATGACAGGTTTAACAAATATGTAAAAAATATATTTTTACAAAAGTTACCTACTGCAGCTTTAACTTATTTTGTCTTCTGGGAAACATGTATGTATTTATGTAGCTTCTGAAGTGCAGCACTAAATGAAAAACATGATCTTTAATCAAAATAACAAAAATGTACACATCATCATCCGGTTCAAAAATTATAGGGCATTGTAATAATTAAAGGGTATTGGCCTAAATCGAGCACAAAAAGATACAATGTTCATTATAACGGAACAAATCAAGCACGTACAAATGCCACAGTTTTGGAATGATTTAAACTACAGTACATGGGGTGGAGAGTGACGTAACTGTTCCTAAAAAAAAATGCTAAAATGCCTGGAGTCTAAAGCAAAATGTTTAAAACATTAGTTTAGGCTATAAAAACGTCAATCCAAAAACAAATTAATCTAAGGTGAAGCTGATGCCCAACTCTCTCTTTTGGCACGAATCCAAATGTTTCCATGTTCCCGACGTATCTGGATGCTAAAATTTTATTTAATATAAAGAATATAGAATAATGGTAAATGTATAATAAGTAACACTGTATATGCATCTGTAAATGCATTTAAATTAACAGTATTAAGAAAAGAAAAAGAATAAAAAATATAAGGAGCTATAGCAATACTAACAACAAACTAAAACTAATTAATTTAGGCTAAAATGAAACTGAAACCAGTGGGTCTCTCATTCAACACAAAATCAAATGTATTTTTGCGATGTATTTGAATGACAAATGATTATACAAAATAGCCTAGTGTTTATTATAGCCTAATATTTGTAAACATTTTGTGTCTGCATTGTCTATTTCTGAATGAAATAATTTTTTTCTCTCTCTAAAAAACATATAGGCTATACAAGTTATTTCTCTCTCTCTCTCTCTCTCTCTATATATATATATATATATATATATATATATATATATATATATATATATATATATATATATATATATATATATATATATATATATATATATATATAATATATGCGTAGCGTATTTTAACCATGCAGCAAACCTTTTAAAATATTTTGATAATTTACTGAAAATAAATAAATGACTTTTTAAACCGTTTAACTGATTATTAATCGGTCAAAATTAGCTGATACAGTTTACTGCATTCATGCGCACTCTGAAACCGGTGACTGTGAACGAATCAGCAGAGCTTGTACGAGCTTTTGTCATCGCTGAATCTTTCTCAGACGTTTCCAAATGTCGAAATTAGTTAGGGCATATATCTGTTCATGATGATGTCCAATGACTCCGGCGATCGGAGCTTCTCAAAGTTGGGAATAATCAAAGGAGAGCTGCGGTCCTCAGTTCTGTAGGAAAGGCTAAGTATGCTGGTGCTTGAGATTTGAATCCTCATGTACTAACGGCGAGAAAAAAAGGCCCTTTTTGCGCTACGTCATCAGGCCTAATTTGGTCTTAATCTGGCCCTGAAGGCGGTTCATTGTCATCGAGACTTGCCTATGATGAGTTCTCAGCTGAGCCGACATTTCACTCGTTGGCTTCAGCTTCACATGGAATTTGTGATTAGTTGACAGCAAATTTCAAATATTAAATGGAACGATAAAATAACGTTATTAAAGGGGGGGTGAAATGCTCGTTTTCACTCAATATCCTGTTAATCTTGAGTACCTATAGAGTAGTACTGCATCCTTCATAACTCCAAAAAGTCTTTAGTTTTATTATATTTATAAGAGAAAGATAGTCTGTACCGTTTTTTCCCGGAAAAACACGAGCGGCTGGAGGCATGACGTGTGGGCGGAGCTAAAGAATCACAAGCGCGAGTTAGGGCTGTGCGATTAATCAAAATAAAATCGCGATTTGAGTGTGCACGATTTCTAAATCGCTTTATAGCACGATTTTCCGCGGCCCTGACCTCCCGCAGTATGTTATCTGAACCAATCAGGATGCAGTGGACATGAGTGGAGCGCGAGAGCAGAGCACTGAGAGCAGCCTGGGCATATGCCTAACTCCAGGTTCACACACTGTCTGTGATGCGCAGCCTTTTTGTTTTTCGAGCCATGTTAACAGATCAGAACGTTCACACTGCACGCAGTACAAAGATGAGAAAAGAAAAGGTTATAAATAGAAAGGTGCGAAAAGATTTAATATCTTGTGCGTGAGCACCGAGAGAGTTGGGAGTGCACAGGACGCAGGTTGAATGAGAGGAGACACGTTGTAAGGCAGCATGTATCTGAGCCTTATACAGTCTATGATCTGAGCACGCGCATCTGGTTTTGTTAACTGAGTGAAGGAAATCTGCTTGCAAGTAAGTGATGCGCGGGTTGATCCAAAATGAGCGGGTGCCCACGGTTATGAGTCATCCAAAAATATTTTTAATGATATTCGGCTCGCTGTCGGTCGGATCCTTTGAAATAAAAATGCCAATTAAACCTTTGTCATTTATATAGTACTAAACACATTTTTGCAATACATAGTCCTACACTTTATTGGCTGAATAATTGGCATGAAGATGACACACATGCTCAGTCTGCACATAGAGATGGAGGCGGCAAAGAAGAATGCATGGGGAGCAACGTCGCTGTTTTTGGTAAAACATGATTTTGACGACTTCATTAAGTTTTGTTTTATAGAAAACTATTTTTAAAAGATTTTCATTTTGTATAAATTGTATCTTAATTTTGATCAATGTTTTATCAATCAGTTGCTCATATTTAATAAATAAGAAGCAAATTTATAGCCTAGCAGACAATGTAATAAGGCGCCGGCACGATCACTTGCATTGCATGTGAACTAAACTCAGCGTGTGTGCCTCAGATTTGAGAAATATAGGCTTTATATTACAGAAAGCTTGAAATGTCTTCTTTTAAATGAAAATATTCAAACCAAAATAAATGGGCTACTCTCTGATGATGTAATCCATATGAAATGTGCATTTCTCTCTGACTTTCATGTGGAGTCTGCATCGTCAACTTCATCTTTGCAGCGACACAGAAAACACCAGTTTATTACTAAACAATTAAATGACTTGCATAATCAGCAGGCCATTCTGGGTTGAGCGAGACCCCACGGAATGAGCGAGCGAATATTCAGAAATGCGCTCTCCTCAGCTCACGAGCTCGGATCGGAATAAACCTGAGCCTCAATGTCTGCTGCTGACCTTACAGAAACATACAAATAGACACAGCCAGACTAGATTATTTTAGTACAAATTATGAGCTTACTGACCATTTCTTGTTTTTTTTTGCCTACTTAGTTTTGCCTACGTTCCTATGGCCCAATGACGCTACGATGAGAATTGACTGCTTTTTAAAAATGCTAGTCGGGTACAATATTTTATTTGTTATTTTTTTCGGTCCGAGTTGCGGGCGGGTTATTAATACATTGACCCGCGTATCACTGGTGCGAGTAGAAAGATTCGCGCTCGCGCATTATTTTAATGTGCTTTCGCGTTACAATAATGCACTCTTGTTGCTGCTTCTGAACCGCTTACACATAACTTACTTGATTGAGTACGTGACCCTTGGGCAATAAATATATTGGGCAAAACATATAACACCTGAGGTACCGCTACAGTGAGCTCTATGACCAATGCATGGAGAAAAAAAAAGAAAAAAAAAAGATCCTTGAACACTGTTTTATTTTATTTTATTTTTTCTATATGTCTAGACATTTTGTTTGACATCTTTACTTAGTGATTATTTTGACTTATGTCTGTTCTAGAGACATTTGATAAAGCTCTCATTGGTTTTCTTTTGGAAATATGTTTAAAAATTATACTGAATGCATTTATGACTGTAAAGCATGTCTAGGTTTGTCAAAATCGTGATTAAAATCGAAATCGCAAAATTGATCAAAAAATCGTGATAGGTTTTTTGTGTCCATATCGCACAGCCCTAGCGCGAGTAGGCTTTTGCGTTGAGAGCGTTTGGAAACTGTGATATTACCGTGAGGAAAAAAACATAATCCAAAACAAACCATGGCTAACAGTCAGATTCAGCCATATATTTATGATCCAGAATCAGATCCAGAGGAAATTTAACAAGGGCAGCATCAGCAACGACGTCTCTATGTGGTATGTATTGAAACTGTATATATTTGCTTAGCGGTTTTGGAAAATGACTAAGTTCCACTTTGTCGTCTTTTTTTTTTTTTTAAGCTGTACATGTGGAAAGTGCAGTTTGATGACAACATCGCATGTTGTTTACTTGATGTGCTTACTCGCTGATAACTAAGTTAACAACACAGAGATATTTGAAGCAGTTTTACTCACCGCCTGCGGTTCCAACACACGATCGTGACCCTTTTTCGTTGGGACTGCATTATCCTTAAGAAATAAATGATATGCAAATCCGGCGTCAAACTGGACCTTGTTTGTAAAACAAGCATCTTCGAAATGCAGGGAACAAACAAAAACACTTGCACAACTCCGTTGATGCTCTGTAAAAATAAACTCCATCCACTGGTCCCTTAATACTGTTTTTTTTTTTTTTGGTCTGCTGTGCTTTGGTGACATTTCGCTCTCGCTCTGATCAGTGAATGTCTCTGCTCTGCCATACGGGAGCGCGCGCTCTTCTGGGAGAAGTGCCCTTAGTACCCATATAAGGAAATTCCGCTCCATCTAACGTCACAGACCCATGCTCGAAAAAAAACTTTCCGAAACTTGTGACAAACCGGAAGAGGTATTTTTGGAACAAAAATACTCCTTCAAATGTACAACTCAACTTTCACCCCCCCTTTAACCTGTTATCAGCCATTTAAAATTTTAGATTCTGTTCGGAACTATAAAACCTGATTTCGTTTCTGGTTCTGTTCCTGTCAAAATTTTGTTCGTTTCCATTTTCATTCCTTGAACCGGTTCGGAGCCCTGACTTTGAGATCTACATTTAAAGGCGCTATAGAAAATAAAGTTTATTTTTATTATTATTAGTAGTAATTATTAGGGGTGTAACGATTCACTCGTTTTCTCGATGCATCGATTACAAACCCTGTCGATTCATATGCATCGATCTTGAAACATGATTTTTGAATCGTGAATCGCCCGATCTTGAACAGCAATCGATTCAAAATGCTAAGAATCGAATGAATCGCGATTTCTATAGCGATTCAATGCTTTCAAAATGTATACACATTAAATTACTACACGCACGACTTAATGGAGACCTTGAAGAGTGTTCATGAATCGTGCCTCTTATCTGTCCTTCACGCGCTCCACTGTTTACCGCCTGAGAGACTGTCACAGGATTGCGCTCGCGCTCCGTTCGTCTCTGACCCAGCTGACATGTGATCTATAGGACTCGTGGCCAGTGCCGGAGCCGTCAACAGCTGTATTTATTGCATGGACGGAGCAGAAATGTAAGTGTCTAAATCATACGCACAGATCCATTGAATGATTAATGTTTTTAAACAATGCGGATGAACCGAATATACGAAGGAAACTTTTAAAATTAACCACAGCATTAACAACGAACTTGAAATAAGAGCGCGAGATTTATCTGATAATCAAATGCATGAAAGTAGCGTTTGTTTCATTAGCAAACAGACATCTTGCGCGTTTTCTCTCAGAATCATTCGCTGATGGAGAGGAAAGGTTAAATAGAGATGAAGACGTTTTCACACTGAAAGAGAAGCGATCTCGCTCTCATAGACATGCCAGGCTATATCTGCAGCTAAACTGAATAAAAGTAGAATGCACTGATGAAACGACAACAACAACAACAAAAAAACCCACAAACAATTTATGAATGATGCAGTGCTAATTGACATTTATTAAAGTACAGAAACTATAAAGTATATTTTCTACCTTATTCTGTGCAGAAAATTTTAATAATTGTTAATTAAATGTAGCCTAGTATATAAAACAATCATAAAATTGCCATTAGGAAAAAAATATTGATTACAAATGATTGATTATTGTCCAGCAGTGTATTTGATTTATTACAGCTAATTAAAAGTAATTAAAAAAAGAAGATAATTCCTTGTAAAAAAAAAAAATAATAATAATAATAATAATAATAATTATTATTATTATTATTATTATTATTATTATTATATAGGCTACATACATAAAATGATTTTATTTGACATTTCTGTCACTTCTGAAATTATGGCTACGCCCCTGGTGTGACAAAATGTTAGCTTATACATAATACTCTTTAAGCTCTTTTTTAAAAACTTGGCTTACATACATTTTTACGTATGCCATGTCGCATCATTAAACTAGCATTGGACAAAATGGACAAAAGGTTTTTTTTTTTTTTTTTTTTTTTCTAACCTATGGTTCTCTAACCATAAATGCTACTGTAATTTGCCCCCTGACTAAGCAGTTAAAGAATTTAGTAGAAGCATTTAAATAATCCCGTGAATGCACTTAAAGAATGCAGAATCGAATCGTTATAATCGAATCAAATCGAATTTAATTGTGAATTGAATCTAATTGAATCGTTCTAAATTTGCAAAAATCGTTCTTGAATCGATTTGAAAACCTATGAATCGTAATCTAATTGAATCGCTGCCTTGCCAAAGATTCACAGCCCTAATTATTATTACTGCATTGTGGCTGAATTCATTTTGTTCAAACATTGCTCTTTTATGGTTGTACCAGTTCATGTGTTTTTGTACTTTTTATTTTACTTTTGGAGTTTTAACACATTCATTACTGAGTGGTTTTATTCTGCATCATGGCTGATTAGTAGATATCAACCCCACAACTGTTCCCCGAAAATAGGTCCTTTTAAGCTGCTTCCACATGAAGCCAAAGCATACCCTATCGTCTCTGCGACTACACAAAACCGATGCAAAACGATGTAGTATACATGCCAGACCACTATGTGGTGCTGTAATTCTGCCACAGAGATGCACTTAAAATGGAGAAGATGGAACGAACATGGAACTATCCCTGCATCTCACTGTTCCTACTTATACTACGGCCTTAAAGTAATGTACTCCTTTGGTGAAGGAAAAAGTACACACTTTTGTGTAGTAGAAGAGTAAGCAAGCTTGGGACACAGTATCATGCAATGGCGCGGGAAGGGGGGTGCTGCGGGGGCTGCAGCCCCCCCCCCCCCCGTCATAGCATCAGCCCCCCTGGTGGGGGGGCTGTGGACTAACCTAATATTGTACTTAAAAACGTGAAAAAAATAAAATAAATAAAATAAAAAACAGACATAACAATGTGTTTAATGTGGGATTGAGATAAAATATAAACTAATGATTAATTATTTTAATATTTCGTTGATAAAAGACTAACCTAGCCTCCTCAGGAATGCTTCCGTCACCTCACACTTGTTTGGTCATGGCTAGCAATAAGCAGCAGAAACGTATTTCGGACTTTTTTTCGGGTAACACAGTTAAGAAAAGTAAAAATAGTGATGGGAATTCTTCTCAAACAAAGGATGTCATGACCATCCCCGTTCTCAGTGGCGTTTTCTCCCTGAAGCCAAGGGAACCCATCTCTTCCGACAATCACTATTATTGTAAATAAAAAAATTATTTGACTTGTGACTTGGCCTCTCATTTCTATGGAGAAAATGAAATAAATGTAGAATTTGTCATGCTTTGTTTCGATCAGAATAATGGGCGTTTACTAGCCGCTCTCAAGCGCACGACCGCATGCATAATTTTGCCACAAAGAAATGATTATGAATTTGTCAAAAATAGCAAGGAGACATTTAATTGTTTATTAATAAAATAGTGTTTTCTGTGTCGCTGCAAAGACGATGCGGACTCGCCATGAACGCCAGAGAGAAATGCACATTTCATATGGATTAGGCCTACATATTCAGAGAGTAGCCCATTTCTTTTCTTTTTAAATATTTTCATTTAAAAGTAGACATTTTTAAGCTTTCTATAATAGATAGCCTATATTTCTCAAAACTGTCTGTGAGGCACAAGCTGAGTTTCTGCGCCCTCCAGTTCACGTGCAATACAAGTGATGTGCCGGCACCTTATTACATTGTCTGCTAATATATTTGCTTGTTTATTAAATACAGGCAATGGGTTGATAAAATATTGATCAAAATTAAGATACAATTTATACAAAACGAAAATCTTTTAAACAGAGTCTTTCTACAAAACAAAACTCAATAAAGTGGTCAAAATCATGTCTTACCCACTCCATATCTCATAGGCTATTGCGCATGATGTATCATATCTTTCTCATGCTGCATGCTCACTTTCATAATAAACATTGATTAAATAAATAAGAAAATTACATTAGCCTATAATATTTAAACAAATATGAAACCAAATGTGGTTTCTTTAATGGCTACAACACATAGCCTAAACAGTACAGAGATTTTTTATTTTTTTATTTATTTATTTTTATTAAACATCAAAGTACAAGTACATCAAGTACAATTTTTGTGTATAAAACAGTAACAATCACGCCAGGGGAGAAGACTAGTAGAGAAATTTCATATATATATTTATTACCAGGGTAAATGTTGATTATTAGTTACTCAAACCCCTTTTTGTAACCCTCTCTACCTAAACGTCAATTATGAACATCTGCCACGTTTGTAGTTTTTCTAACACATTTTATTTGTTTTTGTAGTTCTGGACCTAATCCTTTGCCAAAGCACAATTGATTGTGTCCAAGTTTAGCCATTAGATTGTGCAGGGATCCAGACTTCAAAAATCAACCTAAAATAGTAGAGCATCCGGTGACTTTTGGCGTACTTTTTCAACATACTATGCATTGGGACACACTTATTCTAATCTCACATGCTATTTAGGATGGACAGTATGAACAATGAGATCTGTTTTAATGTTAATTAATACAAATACAATTGTTCAGTGTTTGTTCATGTTTTGGTTTCTGTTACGTGACATAGTGTCTGACTAGGGGCAAGACGTGTGCTGATGACGTCATAGTTTCAGAAAATATACGGATTCGCTGTCCAAATGAAAACTCATGGGTGGTGTTTTAAGATTTATCCACTCTGGGACCCACTTAAAAAAATATCACTTTCACTCTCTCAAAATGCCGGATCCGTGTGGACGAAATGCCTATATGATACAAAATGTATGTTTATACAGCGAAACGAGACTCCATGTGGACGGGACCTTAGACCCTTAAGAATTTAAGTATGACTCTTTTTAAGACCATTTTTGCCTTTACCAGGCATGTCCAATATTTCTTTGTACGTTAACATGGCAAATTCCAATAAAATTTGGTCACAAACAGCCAAAGACTACCCATTGCATATTGTTTTTCATAAAGCTATGGGGTGGTGGTGGCGCCTTGCTTGGGTCTTCTTTGCTGCTTCCAGCTAAATTTTAAATATTGCTTTTGTGTTATAATAAACAAGTTTTACCTTTCTAGTCAGTTTTAATTTAATGATAGCTGGGCTTTAATTACTTTTACCTACTTTTATTTTCTCTTTCCAGGCTCACTACATTAAGGCTTCAGCGTTCAGGAGCGCTGGCCGCAATGAAGAGGCTCTGCAAGAGTATTTCTGCTGTTTGGCTCTTAAATCTGACTGGATTGCTGTAAAACTGGAGGCCCAAAAGGTATGTTAATATTTGTTTATTTTCAAATGTCAGTCTTTATGTCGTAAATCCGTTGTGTGATTGTTTCCCTTCTAATTTTTATGTTCATTTTAAATCTTAAACCATGAGGGTGAGTTGCACCAACAAGGATTCATTTAAGCAAAGTTTAGAGCTAATCAAGGATTTGTTTATCTGGGTTTTATTTTAAATTGAATTGTAGTGGCACCACATCATTTTCAACAAATAAGGGATTAGAATTCTAACCTGCAATTAAAATCTCCATCTATGATTAATTTTCTCTGCCATGATGGTCTCGTCATTGCAATCAAACAGCAGCCATTGTAATATTCATTCATTATTCTTTCTTGCTGATTACCAAACTCTTTCTGACATAAGTTGCTCGTCAATAAAGGAAATAAACTTGTAAAATATCTGCCATTTTAATAAACTAGATAGACCATTATTCAAATGGTTGATCAAGCAAGCAACGTATACACTTAGGCAGTGCATAAGGATTTCATAATCCTGGAAATATATTTATAGTATCAATAAATGGAGTATATCTTACGACAAAAACAACAAGATAAGAGAACGCAACTGGCATGATTCGTGGACCTCCGCTCGTGACCGTGGCACTGTTATGAGCACATCATAGTTAACATGAACTTATGTCTGGTCTTAGTCAGTGGCAAAGGACCGACACAGTCTAAAATCGCCCGCTCAAACAGCTCATCAGCAACAGGAATGGGGCAAAGAGGTGCTGGAGAAATTGACTGATTTGGCTTGCTCACAATCTGGCAGGTATGACATGGCAATATTTAACTGATTTCATCTGATTTTAAACCAGGCCAAAAAAAGTCCAGTAAAATGCGGTTGGATGTTTGTAATGCCCAAATGACCCAAAAACTGATTGTGAGTTAACAGCAACACATAAGAGCGAAATTTAATGGGCACGACTGTCTGATAAACTGCATCAGCTTCACATTCAGAAACCGCTGACGTTCTTTTTCGTATAACCATCCCAAAAATAAGCAATAGGCTGTTTAAACCATCTTCCTTTTTCACAATGGTAGCTCTGCAGAGCGCCAGTGAATTGTCATGTTTTCACGCGTTCACTTAAATGACCCTATCAATAGTTGAAGACCGATCAATTTCAATACCAGGTACAGTGGACAGCGACTCAGGGTGCTTACGTTTTATTACCAGATGAAGCTCCTGGCAAGCGTTAGCGCTGTCAGGGGAAGCCAGAAAGCTGTCTGAAAGTTCAACCACATCACTATATTTATGTGACTGCACACATGTAATCAAACACATGCAGGAACTACAGAAGTTAGGTTCGAAACCAAGTCTACAACATTTCATGGTTCAGAAAGTATTATATTATAATATATTTCCACCTGCAAGGTTATTACCAAGAATCAAATCAACTCCTTAAATAGGCAGTTGCGATAGAACAGTGCCAGATTGAATGTTTATATAATGTAAAGGAACTCTGACTATTTCTAATTTTATTCCTTGAACCAGCACATTGAAACTACAGTACTAATCCCTAGTAAACAGTAAAAAAAAAAAAAAAAAAAAAAAATTTGAGATGTTCCGATACCCTTTTTCTCTTCCCGATACCAATTCCGATATCTGGGCTCAGGGTATCGGCCGATACCAAGTACTGATCCGATACCTGGGTGTGTAACTGTATATACTACTAACCCTGTGTAAATTGCTAGAATTATTTTATGGTGTGCTTCAGACTGATCCCTTAATAAAACATTACAGTATTTTTATTATCTGACATGAATTTAACAGTATTATTTATTTTCTTAAGCGAAAAATAACTTCAATTGCAGCCAAAAATCTAACACCGCAAACTAAAAAAGGTATTTTAGTTTTACAATATAACTGTATGAAAAACTGCAACAAATAAGTCTAGGAATATAAAAAATGATATATTAATCAGATAATCTCTTTACAACAAAACAAGTATAAACAAGCAACCGTCTTGGCATAATTATTATTATTAATAGAGACGTATTATTATTATTACTACATAGAGACATAGCTAAATCTACTGTAGGCTACAGCAGTAGCTTAATATATTGTCAATTTGTTAAACCAAACATTTATTTTAATGGGTCGCCATGAAAATCTTTGAGTGTCTGTGTTTATGATATGACAGTTTTCTCAAATAAAACGGTACATTCTCATGAATTGACGGTTTATGTGTTCGCGTCCTCATATAGAGACACACGGCAGAGACTACAAAACAGCGAGGTCCCGCGCATCTGCACCCGTCACCCACAGAGGTGTAGAATTTGCAGAAGTAATATTTAAATAGTATTTTGCAGTTTAATATTCACACTAGTATATATATTCGGCTAATGTCTGGAGCCCTGCGCTTTGACTAACACGGAAGCGACTGAACGCAGCTGCGGGTACCGAAAATACTCGGGAGTCGCTAACTACCGGTACTATAGAGACATACTGCTAACCACTGATCTATAATATAGAAGTGGCTTCACTGATTGTGGGCCGTTTAGAATACGATGAGCGATCCAGTCATATATAGATCAGTGCTGCTAGCGCGTTTTCATTTCTTCTTCGCTGCTCTAAACGGGTTGCTTGTGGCAACACAGCACAACTTCCTGTGTTTGCAATGCATTCTGAGCAGCGAAGAAGAACCGTGCGGCGGTTAGGCAAAGCTAACGGTCATAAATAGGTTTTGTGTACGAAAATGGTATCGGATCGGTTATATGGGTTCATGTACCCGTCGATACCGATGCCAGAATTTGTTGTGGTATCAGGGATATTTCCGATACTAGTATCTGAATAGGAACCACTCTATAAAAACTTCATAAAAAACAAATGGATCATATCCAGAATTAATTCTTTGCTCATCAAAATCAACTGGTGGACTTGTAACACGAACAAATCCCACACTCTTCAACATCTGACATGTCGGGGATTGTTTTTTTGTTTTTTTTCAAAACTGGACAACCAGCAGTGAGGTGGCCCCTCATGTCAATAAAAACTTTCATGTGGATTCACCCTGATTCGTTATAGTAGTTTTCAGATTTTTCTAATTCTTTTCAGATCCAGATTGGGAAGACTCACGATGCACAGATGAAACAAAAGCATTTTTGTGAGTCAATACAAATTCAAAAAGTTGCTTGTGAGTTTTTACTTTTTGCTCATTCACTTTTTGCTCATTCAAATATATGACAATGCTGTCTGGTAACGTATTTTTTAAATAACACAAGTTCGAAGTTGCTCAAAATCATTTACCTTGCTAGACGGACACCATTTATCAGAAAGAGTTACCTTTTCACGGGCGAACTCAAAAGTCCGGTTGGCGGCTTTTAAGTGACCACAGAACACAGAATCAGATAAGCTTCGGGAACAAGGTCATATGCCCTATGAGCTGAGGCCTTCAAAAATCTTTATCTAAACTCTCTTCGATGGTCAAAGCTGCACAAACTTCTTGAGCTTTACCAGTCAGTCTGCATTGCAGCAAGAATTACCAAATCTCTCTTGGCCAATGCAGAGTGACAGCTATATGCGCAAATGCACTGAAGTACAACTCAATCTCCATTTTCCTGAAAGAAGGGACTAAACTAATCTGTCTACTGATAACAAAAACTCACCCGTACTAGGGGGATGTAATCGGGTGAAACAACAGGAGGGACACTGGGTACAGACGTTGTAGGGGTTTGTGATCCACCGTGGCAAACGAGAGGCACATCAGCGATCACTAGCCCACACTTCATCATCACCACTGCTGTTTAATGCTATACAGTATGATTTATTTCTGTTTTGTTTTCTTTCTCGTACACCAAATGCAACAAGATGGTTGACTTAATTACATCCCGGACTTGCAAGTTTACTATGTGCTACCAAGACTCTCACAATTTGCTAGCACAGTGCACTTTAATCTTAATTTTTATTTGTAATAAACTCCTCTCCGAGACCTCACGACACACCCGCTGTTGTTTTGTTTTTCTAATCAACCACATAATTGTAGGTGCATGTTATTTCATTTCAACCACCTCACCTGTAAATGTAACATTTAAACAAATTTAAATCGAAGTTATGGAGCAACAGGATTGAGTTAATTAATATTAAATATAAATTAAATCCAGGATCAAGATGATGGTTTAGATGTAAACCTGCTTATTTAAAAAAAAAAAAAAGGTTTAAAGTTTGGTTCTGCAGAATTACAAGATAAACTTTGATTTAATATAGATTTAAGATTAATCCTTATTGGAACAACCCACCCTTAGTTTAATTAATTTATGACGTGGTCAGGGTTACTTTTGCACAACTTTTGCTGTCTATCTACAGATCCTGAGTCACATGATCTCTTCAGTCTTTGTGACTGATGGTCTGGTCACGTCCATGCAGACCCTTCCAGGTGGACTCTCCTCTCATATCAAACCTTCATTCCTCCTCAGCTCTCTTCACTCTTCTCCCCTTAGAGATCAAGCCGAAGAAGGCTGCTCCAAGGTTACTGTGTTTAGATACAACTGATTAAACAATCACAGATTTGCTACAATGGAGATATTATCACACTGAATAATTTTGATTTGCAAAGCAATTTTAGATTCATAGCATAGGATCATAGCACTATCAAAGTTTATTTTATTTTAATAAAAAAAAATAATAATACAAATTTGTGTATATGTGTCTTAGGAACCAAAACTCAGTTGCAGCAAGTTCAAAGATGGGAACTCTTCTATTTTACCAAGATATGAAAATGTGAACTCTGGCATCTCTTCACCTTTTGTTCAACCAGTCCTAAAAAGAAAATGGACAGTAGATACTAAGGGCTTTGAGCCACCAAACAAACAGCTTAAACAAGGTATAAAAGTCATGGTTTAAAAACATGATTTATTCATTTGGAAAAAAATAGATATTAACTAAGATGTCTGGCTGGTTGTACAAACTTTCTCTCTCTCTCTCTCTCCCAGATAATGTATCTTCATGTAAAACTCTCCCTACTTTTTCTGGGGAGAGGCAAGTTCCATCACAGCTCTTGGACAGTGCAGACTTTGAATGCTCTCTCTGTATGAGGTAATGATACATTTTCTCTCTAAAAATAACACTTAACTTGGCAAATATTTAATTCCTCCTAACTAATGTATTATTTCAGACTGTTTTATGAGCCTGTCACCACACCCTGTGGACACACGTTCTGCCTCAAGTGTTTAGAACGCTGCTTGGACCACTGCCCTAACTGTCCTCTGTGCAAGGAGAACCTCTCTGAGGTAAATATAAATACAATTGCAAAACAGTCTACACACCGATATGAACAAACAGCAGGCCTGTATGTTTTTGCCTTAGGATTTCTGGTGGTGATCTAAAAACATTATAATGCATAGAAGTATAATAATCTTTTTTCAATAACATAATCTTTCTTATTTGAGGTCTAAGCACTGTAAATCGCAAACACCTCATACTCTGCAGACTGGTCCCAAACATGCACCATTGCACAGAGCACTAGGTGGTAGAGGTCTGCACGGGACTATTTTTTTCCCTACTCCTGCAAAGTTATATTCCGCACCTACCCGCTCCAGCTATATATTCACTCTGTTCACCCGCTGTCTGCTTAGAATAATTTTCTACCTGACCGTTCCCACTAAATTTAGATCTCGTTTACAGAATCTCACATTTTAATATCTGCTACTGAAAGAGAGAGTTAGGCTAACAAATAATTGTAGTCTACACAACATTGTATGTTATATTATTCATCTTGTCAAAATTCTTGCTTTTTTTTTTTACTTCGACTTGAATCTATGTGAGTTAGTTATCTTAAGACACATTTTTTTTTTAAATATTTTATGCAACTCAGTAGGAAAGTACAAAAATGTTGTACAAAAATTTTATTTCTTATTTTTACTTGTCTTGTCAGGATACAATTTGTTTAACATTTGCAACACATTAGGAAAAAGTGTCGCAGAGAGAGACAAAAAAGTAGGTTGTACAAAAATTGCCTATTAGCAAAATATTAAATTTGTTTGACATTTTTCTGTTAACACAGTAGGAAAAGTGTTGCAGAGAAAAATAAAGAAATACAACATCTGTCATTTAAAATTATAGGTTAAGCAAAATAAAAAACAAAAAAGAGTTGAACGTCCTTCAAGGACAGTGCATCCACACTTTGCTCAATCCTTATTCTGCTCTGTCGCTTATCAACAACCTGCCTGTTCTGTCTGAGGGTCATATATTTATCCTCGGTATAGCTTTCTCTGAGCATCATCATGCACATGCTGCACACAGACCCCGCAAATAAAAGGCGTGACGCAGAAAGAATGCATGCAGCATGTGCATAACACTCCCAAGTGCAGGTTGTACCTGTGGTCAATAAGAATAAAGCACTGATATATGTGTTCTGAATGGACTTTGGGAAAGGGATATTGTTTGACCGCCTGCTCAAATTCAAATTACACCAGAGTTACCGACCGCTACCACATTTTAATAGTTTTTAATCACCTGGCGCAATAAATCTGTTTGGGTTCTGCAGGAATGCAGACCTCTACTAGGTGGTGCTATAAGGTGGTAATTTATGTCTTTGTTCATAACCAGTTTCTTCACAATAATTTTTCTAATGTCTCTTTGCCATTGTTCCAGTCTACATTCAAATAATTTTTTTATGACATATGGAGTGGTTTAAAGTATGCCACAACTGAACTCTTAAGTAGAGCCTTACCCTTAAGTAGAACAAACTTTCTTTTCAACTTAAACTTTTCAGAGTCTTACAGTCATTAATATTATCATAGGAAGTTGGGTTGAAAGTTTATAGTTCAGATATAAACATCAGTGTCTATGGTAGCAATCCAAATAAAACTAAAAAATATATAACTGTGCTTCAATTAACGTTTGTGTCGATTAGGGCTTGCATGGACTAGTCGAGTAGTCAAGTGATTGACTACTTCGACCGCTAGTCTGCGCTGTCGGAAACAATCGACTAGTCGAGCATGCATTAACCATAATGCGTACAAAGAGTTTGCAAGTATGACATGAATTTTAGGATTACAAAATTGCATGTAGCTTTTACTTTCTATGACCTTTATCTATGATGCATGTAAAATAAAATATGTAATGTAATAATTAGGGGTGTGCCTGAAGCTGAATTCCTTATTCGGAATGGCACGGATAATGGCTTCAAAAATTAATAACAGACAAATAAATTCAGAATAATTCTGCCTGAATACTCGGCTGAAGCTGGCACAGTCCGGAGTTTGCTAGATAACAGGTGAGCCAGGGGATCAGCGCAATATTATACATAGAACTCTAAAGTCACGAGTGTGAAGTGAATCAATGTAAACTTTGAGTGAAAAGAGCGCAAATCAAACACAGCTTTTCTTGTGTTCTCACCGTGCATCTATCAGAAATCAGAGCTTTGCAAGAGTAATATCACCTATAATAATACATCATACACTTATTATTTGTATATGTTTGAAAGGCAATGATTTAAACCTTAGGCTACGATATGATACAAATGAATGGATTAACCCTCAAAGACCGAGACAGCCACCCGCGGCTAAAAATAACTGTTGTTCTTTAATGTTTAATAACTTTTGAACCGCTAATCCAATCTGAATGCTTTAAAAAGTAATGTAAAGCAGAGATTCTCCACTATTTATCTAATTTGGATATTCAGAGGCACCATAGTGTACCTGATTACGTCATCGCATTGTGAGAACATTGATTCGTCAGAAGAAACCAATGCTTTCGTTCCTCTGAGCCAAACAGAAATGATTGTTGATGCTTAGTCCCACCCCTGTGCCCAGATTGGTTCAAACTGTCCCATATTAAACCAATAAGTACTCTTTGAACTACTACTTAACATATTGCTTTGGAAAATGAATGAAAACAAAGTGAAAGTGAAGTCTGTCGCGAGTGCATGAATACAAACACAAAATAACACATTTGCATGAGAAAACTCTCTGAAAAAAGCAAAAAAAAAAAAAAAAAACACGACAGAGAACTTTGACATAAAACAAACCAAACCAAGGATGAAACAGTGGTACATATTTAAAAAAGCTCTGGGATTTGTATCTTGTGTCACTAGGTTATGTGTCGGTAAAATCGATTCTGACGCAGATTACAGCAACTGATCGAGCATTTATATTATGTATACTAAGTAAATCATTATACATAGTTTTAAAAAAACTAAAGATAGTTTGCACTATTTTTTCTGTTGCAGTCTGAATATTTCTCTCTCATTTTGTGTAGTTTGTGAATCATTTGCACTGTATGTTGAAGACAATTTGTGCAATTTTTTTTTTACTATATGCTGCATAGTTTGTTTATTGTTCATAAGCCTCGTTTCCACCGCAGGAACTTTACCCAGGAACTAGGGACTTTGGCCTGGTACTTGGTGTGTTTCCACCGCAGGAATCAGGAACTAAATAAAGTTCCGGGTAAAAAAATGCCCCTCAGAGTCCCTGCTGGCGAGGTGGTACTTTTTCAAAGTTCCAGAACTTTCGGGGGCGGGACTTTGGCGCTAAAAATCCTGATTGGTTGAGTTCAAAAGCATTGGTTGAGTTCAACCACCATTTACTCGGATCAACATTTTCAAAATATTACTGTTATTGTGTCATGAAATGTAATTTTAAAAGTATTTCAGGCGAGAATGTAGTTCTTTAAAACTCAAATCTGTTGTTTATTTATAAAGACAGTGCCTATTTAAAAAAGTGTTTCGCCGATCTCGGAGACGGTGAGCTCAGTGATCATCTATCCGTCGATAAGTAGCCTCACCTCGGATAGACCTTCTGATATGTGCCGCTGGCTCTGATGTCTCTTTAGTGGTTAAACATAAAATATAAATATAGCTGCAAGCAGCAATTACGGGGCCAAGCACTAAAACTGCAAATTTATGAGGTAAGCAAGGCATGGAGGACCACATCAAATGCAACAGTGAGCAGTTACAGCAATTTTAGGATGATTGTAATTAAAATGGTTGAAAAATCATAAATACAACCACTAGTAATAAGACTAAATGGCCTATCACTCTTGACCAACAGGTGGCGCTATAATTAAATCATATTGGTGTGTTCTGTCAGTGACGACAATAACACACAAAAAGATTAGTGTCAATATGCTAAAGCATTGCAGAGATACAGCCTCAAGTGTCATTTTGGCATTGTGCCTCAAATTCGTTGCGGTGGTATACGAGAACGGTTTTATCTATCGACACAAAATCCATAACATTTTGTCAGCACAGTCTAAAGATCGTCTGATTCAATTTTGGTGAAAATCGGACTAACAGTTGATGAGGAGTTCGCAAAAGTAGGTTTTAAACATAAATCAAAATGGCGGACCGGAAGTTCAGCAAACACTGGCATATTTGGTATCTATGTTATCGCCATAAGCCAGGGAATATTTTGAGACCATTTTCATTCAAATAGGCTAATGCAATAAAAAGTTATTAGCATTTTTAAAAGTGTAATTATTCATGGTTAATGAATGGTTTATTACTCTTGACCAATAGGTGGCGCTGTTACCAAATTTATGTGGCATGGTCAGTGTGAGGTGTTGATGACACATACAAAGTTTGGTGCAAATGTGCTAAAAAGATGCGCTAAATGAGAACCGTTTCGTATATCGACATGAAATCCATAACATTTTGCCAGCATGGTCTGAAGATGATCCACGTCAAATTTGGTGAAAATCTGACTAACGGTCTAGGAGGAGTTCGAAAAAGTAGGTTTTCAACATTAATCAAAATGGCGGACAGGAAGTTCAGCCAAATAAGGAAAACGTTGTATCTATGTTCTCGACTTGACCCAAGGAATCTAAAAAAACCAGCATGATGTCAATAGCCAGATTTATTCAAAAGTTATTAGCCTTTAGGTAAATTGATTTATAACTTTTGACCACTAGGTGGCGCTGTTTCAAAATATTTTGAGTACCTTCAGGGGATGGTGTTGTTGGCACATTCTGAGTTTCGTAATATTACACCAATGCATTTGTTTAGTATAGCATTTTATTTCACAAAAGTGTATTGAAGTCAATGAGAATTTCATGTTTCGTTCTATTATAGCGCCACCAAGAGGCTCAGTCCCACCATTTTTTTTATGTGTGTTCAGAGTGAGCCCATACATATGTGTGTAAATTTTGGTGAAAATATCTCAATTCACTTCAGAGTTATAGACATTTATATGAAAAAGCACGTAAAAAACGACTGACTCTTGACTTTGATTGAATATTACTACCCCTTACTATCAATATTTTGGCATTTGGGCATTGGTGTATAGCTATCGACCTTTGTTTTCGAACTTCTGACGGTGGTTTCGTCTCGATCAGACAAGCGGTTTCGAAGATATAGCCA
The DNA here is from genome assembly GCF_023724105.1 of Carassius gibelio. Lineage (NCBI taxonomy): Eukaryota > Metazoa > Chordata > Actinopteri > Cypriniformes > Cyprinidae > Carassius > Carassius gibelio. The sequence goes on from NC_068371.1 coordinate 18,938,887, forward strand.
AATGTTTTTTAAGTGCTAAATCACAACGCTACACAAACCGTAAGGCAAAACCTAGCATGTTTGGTATGGTAGGACTCGGTAAGGTTTCAGGAGTCCAATTTGATGAGTCTCGTGAAAATAAGTCGACCACACCCAAAGTAATAAGCATTTAAAAAAAGAAGATCACCACTAGGTGGCACTGTTTCGAAACTTCTCACGCTCCTTCGGGACATTGTGCTGATGACCCACACCAAGTTTCGTAACAATCCGATGATGCGTTCTTAAAATACAGCATTTTAGCACAAAATTCAAAATGGCCGACAGTCAAAATGGCCGAGATGGTCAAATTGGATATTAGTCGACTCGGCATGTTGCCCTGAATCTAACAAGACCAATTGATTTTTGGACAAACTGTTTAGAAGTTATGAGCAAAAATAGCAATTTTTCATATCTCCGGACCAGTAGGTGGCGCTGCGCCGAAACGCAGCAAGTAGCCTCAGGTCATGCTTGTTATGACATGTACCAGGTTTGGTCTGAATACGATAAATCGTTGCAGAGATACAGACTTGCGACTGTTTTTGTAACCGTTATGTAAAATTTGTTTGAGCGTTTATCGAAAACGGTTTGCCGAATCAATTTGATTTGCATAACTTTTTGCTGGCCTGGTCTGAAGATGATCTGAGACTATTTTTGTGGCAATTGGACTAACCGTCTAGGACAAGTTCGAAAAAGTAGGTTTTTCGAAAAATTGAAAATAGCGAAAAAACTAAACCTTGCGATTTTTGAATTTCGGGATTCAACTTGCCTTGAACCAAGGATTCAGAGGAAAAACGAATTTCCATTTTCTGGCTTACGGTTCATAAGTTATTAGCATTCAAACATTGAAAGTTTGGACAAGTGGTGGCGCTAGAGAGTAGGAGCTAGAGACTTCAAATTTGCTATAGTTAATGTTGGTAATGTCCTCTATCAGTGTGCCAAATTATACAACTTTCCCGCAATCGGTTCTATGGGCTGCCATAGACTTGCGGCGGAAGAAGAAGAAGAAGAAGCAGAACTAGAATTCCATAACTTTTTGCCAGCATGGTCTGAAGATTATCTGATTCAATTTTCGTGACAATCGGTGCAACGGCCTAGGACGAGTTCGAAAAAGTAGGTTTTACGAACAATTGACGATAGCGAAAAAACTAAGCCTTGCGATTTTTGAATTTCGGTGTCCATTCGACTCGGCATGAGCCAAGGAATCACAGGAAAAAAGAATTTTCATTTTGTGGCTTACGGTTCAAGAGTTATTAGCATCAAGTTTTTGAAAGTTTAGACAGTTGGTGGCGCTAGAGAGTTTGAGTTAGAGACTTCAAATTTGCTACGGTTAATGTTCAGACAGTCCTCTATTAGTGTGCCAAATTATACAACTTTCCCGCAATCGGTTCTATGGGCTACCATAGACTTGGTGTGGAAGAAGAAGAAGAATAATAACGCCAACAAACACAATAGGTGCCTTCGCACCTTCGGTGCTTGGCCCCTAATAATAACGCCAACGATTACAATAGGTGCCTACGCACCTTCGGTGCTTGGCCCCTAATAACGCCAACGATTTGAATAGGTGCCTACGCACCTTCGGTGCTTGGCCCCTAATAATTCAGCTGCGGGGTAAATCTAACCGGTTTTCTTTGGTCTGTTTTCAATTTATCTGTATGTTAAAATGAAAGTAAAAGCACGCAAAAATGCATGTGAGGCTATATCTAGGCAACGGTTTGGCGTATTGAGACCAAACTTGGTGTGTGTTATAATAAGCATGACCTGAGACTACGTGCAGTGTTTCGACACAGCGCCACCTAGTGGTCAGGAGATATGAAAAATGCATATTTTGGCTTATAACTTCTGAATGGTTTGGCCAAAAATCACACAACTGGTCTCTTTAGATTTAGTAAGTAATGGCGAGTCGAATGATATCCAATTTTCCTGTGTCGGCCATTTTATGCGTCGCCCATTTTGAATTATGTTTTAAAATGCTGTATTTTTTGAACGCAGCATCGTATAATTTCGCAAATAATTAAAAAAATATTCGGCTCCATGCCCTGAAGGTACTCAAAATGTTTGGTTACAGCGCCACCTTGTGGCCAATAGTTATAATGAAATATCACATAAATGCTAATAACTTTTGAATAAATTAGACTATTAAAATTAAAATGGTCTAGCTATATTCTGTGGGTCATGCTGAGAGCATTGATACCAATTATGTGAAAATTGGCCATACTTCCTGTCCGCCATTTTGATTTATGTTGAAAACCTACTTTTTCGAACTCCTCCTAGACCGTTAGTCCGATTTTGACCAAATTTGACGTGAATCATTGTCAGACCATGCTGGAAAAAAGTTATGGATTTCGTGTCGATATACGAAACGGTTCTAATTTAGCGCATCAACGAATTTGCTGGAAGGGTGCCAAAATGCATTTGAGGCTGTATCTCTGCAACACTTTGACATATTTGCACCAAACTTTGTATGTGTCATCCACACCTCACACTGACCATGCCACATAAATTTGGTAACAGCGCCACCTATTGGTCAAGAGTAATAAATAATTCATTAACCATGAGTAATTACACTTATTAAAATGCTAATAACTTTTTATTGCATTAGCCTATTTGAATGAAACTGGGCTCAAAATATTCCCTGGCGTATACCGATAACATGGATACCAAATATGCCATAGTAAGCTGAACTTCCGGTCCGCCATTTTGATTTATGTTGAAAACATACTTTTTCGAACTCCTCATCAACCGTATGTCCGATTTTCACCAAATTCGAATCAAATGATCTTCAGACTATGCTAACTCAAAGTTATGGATTTTGTGTCTATAGACAAAACCGTTTTCGCATACCACATCGACGAATTTGAGGCACAATGAGAAAATGACACTTGAGGCTGTATCCCTGGAATGCTTTGGAATATTGACCCCAAACTTTGTGTGTGTTATTGAAAAGTCACACAGAGTACACCAAATTGATTTTATAACAGTGCCACCTATTGGTCAAACTTGATAAGCCAAGTAATCATGCTACTAGAGGTAGTATTTATGATTTTCTTTTAGCCGTTTCAATAACAATAATTCCAAAATTGCTGTTATTGCTCATTAATGTATTTGGTGTGATGCTCCATGCGATGCTTAGCTCCTAAATTTGCTGTTGGAGTGCTTGGCCCCGTAATTGCTGCTTGCAGCTATATTTATTCTGCTTCTTCTTCTTCTTCCGCCGCAAGTCTATGGCAGCCCATAGAACCGATTGCGAGAAAGTTGTATAATTTGGCACACTGATAGAGGACAGTCCTAACATTAACTATAGCAAATTTGAAGTCTCTAACTCCAACTCTGTAGCGCCACCACTTGTCCAAACTTTCAATGTTTATATGCTAATAACTTTTGAACTGTAAGCCAGAAAATGGAAATTCTTTTTTCCTCTGAATCCTTGGCTCAAGCCAAGTCGAATGAATCCCGAAATTCAAAAATCGCAAGGTTTAGTTTTTTCGCTATTTTCAATTATTCGGAAAACCTACTTTTTCGAGCTCGTCCTAGACGGTTAGTCCGATTGCCACGAAAATTGTCTCAGATCATCTTCAAACCAGGCCGGCAAAAATTTATGGAATTCAAGTTGATTCGTCCAACCGTTGTCGAATGACACGTAAACAAATTTGACAAAAAGCACGCAAAAATGCACGTGAGGCTATATCCCGGCAACGGTTTGTCATATTGAGACCAAACTTGGGGTGTGTTATAACAAGCATGAACTGAGACTACCTGCAGTGTTTCGACACAGCGCCACCTAGTGGTCAGGAGATATGAAAAATGCATATTTTGGCTTATAACTTCTGAATGGTTTGGCCAAAAATCACACAACTGGTCTCTTTAGATTCAGTGAGTCATGTCGAGTCGAATGATATCCAATTTTCCTGTGTCAGCCATTTTAGGCGTCGGCCATTTTGAATTATGTTGAAAACATACTTTTTCGAACTCCTCATCAACCGTATGTTCTATTTTGACCAAATTCGAATCAAATGATCTTCAGACTATGCTTACTCAAAGTTATGGATTTTGAGTCGATAGACAAATCCGTTTTCGCATACCACATCGACGAATTTGAGGTACAATGAGAAAATGACACTTAAGGCTGTATCCATGGAATGCTTTGGCATATTGACACCAAACTTTGTGTGTGTCATTGCAAAGTCACACAGAGTACACCAAATTGATTTTATAACAGTGCCACCTATTGGTCAAGCTTGATAAGCCAAGTAATCATGCTACTAGAGGTGGTATTATGATTTTTTTTAGCCATTTCAATTACAATAATCCCAAAATTGCTGTTATTGCTCATTAATGTATTTGGTGTGATGCCTCATGCGATGCTTAGCTCCTACATTTGCCGTTGGAGTGCTTGGCCCCGTAATTGCTGCTTGCAGCTATATTAATTAATTATATTAAAAAATATTGCTGTATTTTTTGAACGCAGAATCGTATCGTTTCGCAAATTACAAAAATATTCGGCTCCATGCCCTGAAGGTACTCAAAAAGTTTGGTGGCAGCGCCACCTTGTGCCATACTTTTGCTATACTTGGGACCCAGGCGTGGCACAGGGGCTCTACGGCGCCCCCTGTATCACAGTCAGAAATGTTGATGTATAGCTCACACATACTTGCACATATTCATATGAAACTCAGTACACATACACAGTACACAGAAGTCAGCTATTTAGAGTTATGTAAAAAACGCATGCTCTGGAATTTGAAATACTTGTCATAGGTTTTTTTACTCGATTGCCGCCAAACTCGGTGAACACGATCTCAAGACATTGGGGATGAAAAATTGCCAGGGGATTTTTGATATCTCGAACGGTTTGCTCGTGGCGAGGCTTTGAAATTATGGCGAGAAATGAGAAACAGGAAATGTCTAATAACATCCACATACATTTCCTGATTTGAATCAAACTTCATTAGATTATTCGTTGTTTGATGTCAATCGCATATATGTGACTATTAGGAGTCAAAGTCATAGTGCTACCAATTGGCAGAAGGAAGTGTGTCATTTTCAAAATGATTTGAATTCAGCATCTTATTACTACTCGATTTGCTGCAAACTTCATCAGAATAATGTTAAAACACAGCCGATATAAATCTGCAAGGGGGATATTGATATCTAAATATATTGTTGCCGTGGCAACATGTCAAACTGGAATAATTCTCAGGTGATTTTGAGGCATATAACATACTTAGAATTTCACGAAACTCGGAACACACATCAGTATTTCTGATAGCTAGACACTGGCAAAAGTTCATAAGAGGGCGTGGAAGAGGCACTCTATAGCGCCACCTTTTGTCAAAAGTGGGGGGGGGGGTTAGTTTTAGCTACAGACACCAAACTCGGTACACAAATTGTTCTTATCAAGACAGACAACTTTCTAATTCACAGTCATCAGCTAGGACCAACAGGAAGTCAGCTATTTTGATTTGAATGTGGATTTTTGGGAATTTCTGCTGTGAATTAATGCATATTGCTCAGAGGAGAAGTACACTTGAAACACCAAACTTTGTCTATATGTTGGAAAAACATTGAGGAACTTAAATTGTGAATGGGTTTTGGATAGCTTGAATGGTTTTGCTGTGGTGATTTTTTTGAAATGACCGTAAAAAGGGAATTAATTAATTAATCCTGAAGCGAAAGTGGTCATGCACGCGTCCTTTTCTCAGCACAATGCTCCTCGACTTTGCTGGCTTAAACTCCATCCTGGCACCTTCAATAATCTTGCATAGGTCTTCCAAAATCCACCGACCTTCTGGAAATGATCTTGCCGTTATAGTCAGGTCAACCATGAATGCCTTAACTAATTAAAGAGATAGTTTACCCAAAATAAAAAGTAATTCACTCCCTATATGTCTTCTACACGTTTCAAACCTGTTGGTTTTGATTACTAGTGTTCTTCAAAGTATCTTCTGTAGTTCTGCAGAAAAGGGGTTTAAAAAATGAGGGGGAATTGGTGTAATAATTTTAATGATGACAGAATTCTGGGTCAACTATACTTTTAAGTAAATTAGTAGAAACACTTTTCACTAGTCTTCACTGTGCAGGGAAAAATAACAGTGAATCTAGGGGTGGGAAATATGGAAAAAAATATATAATTTATCTTTATTTTATTTATAAAAAAATACAAAGATACACATTACTACTACACATAATATACAAATAAAACAAACAGTACTTTACTTTCAGGTACAGTGGGTGTATTTAGCAGGAGCATTCAAGAAATTAAATGAACAAATATAAAAATAAAACACTATATAAACTGATTCCTAAAGCAACTGTATTTAATTTCTTCAGTCAAGAGGAGTGAGTGATTTTTATTTTTTCCTTTTGTGTTTTGTTGTTTTATTAATGTTAAAGGAATAGTTCACCCCAAAAAAAAAATTGTCAGCTGTCTGTCAGTTCTGTCATAGTGTTTGTTTTTATACCACAATTTACTCACTCAAAAGTGGTTTTAAACCTGAATGAGTTTCTTTTTTCTTCTGAACATAGATGCTATTTTGAAGAACGATGAAAACCAAAAACTTTCAAAAGTTTCTCTTCCATAGTATTTTTGCTACTATCAAATTCAATGTTGACCAGTTTGGTTACCCTCATTCTTCAAAATATCTTCTTTTGTGTTCAGCACAAGAAAGAAATTAATACAGGTTTGGGACAATGTGACCATGAGTAAATTAAATGAAATCTTAGGGTGATCTATCCCTTGACAGTAAGCTGCATGTTTAATAGGCCTACTATCGCTTTAAGACCTGCACACATCTAATATACAGCTACTTATACTTTTTTCTCTCAACTGTTTACTTTCATTTTATACATAACCAACTGAGTCTACATGTAAACCTTGTGTTTTGACAGTATTAGTGCAAAAGATTACTCTGTTCAATAATCAGGCACTGTTTGACAGGCTTCAGGGCGTGCGCTTGGTGTGTATACTGTGCGAATGAAACATTTAAAAGCACATGCAAATAATGTAAGAGTAACTCTGCCACTGAGTTAATACTGCTGTAAATGTATGTGACGTTTTACAGTATACGACGGAGGCGCCAGAACTGGAGCTGATAGAATGTGCGCTGTAGCATGATACTACAATATTTATTCAAAAGCAGATTGTGGATACATTTTTATCGTCCATGATTAAAAATCATCATATCGCTCACCCCTAAGTAAATCACACAGTAAAATGCTCGGAAAATACACATTCAGTAGACATAGCTTCCTTTTGGTCAGTTTGTCTCTTCATTTAAGATTTCCCCCAAATGTTGCAGAAAACATTTTATTACATGTTACAATCATGGTCAGTGCAGACATGTACTTGTACTTGTACATGTACATGTACTACATGTACACATGGACTCTAATTTTTCCTCACTATTCCAGTCAAAGAAGTATATTAAAAATAATGTCCTCTGTGAGGTGTTCACAGGTGTCTAAAGAACTTCTGCCATGTCTTCTGCGATGATACTTCTCTTGGTTACTACAAAACATAGGTTAAAAAACATTTGTGGCACATTTAAGAGAAATTTTCAGTTATTCCTGTATTTCTCTACATGCTAAGTGAAGAAGCAACCAGCATAACAACTGTGATTGTGTGTTTTGTTGTAGTCATTTACATGTGTTCTTGTCGTGCTGGGCACCTGTACATATAAGTCTGTTTACACAGCTACTGGAAATTATCTCAGACATATTGATGCATATACATTTGATTGTAGAACATTGTCATCGTAAAAATCACAGCAATTGACGTTAGCTTATACATTTAGTTAACTGAGATTATTTGAAAAGAACATTCTTCTAAAATGATACAGTAGGTGGCCAGCCTATCTGGGCCTATACCGCGGCGGTAACTGTAATTCAGTCGCGTGTTGAAATCATTCGCGAAACTACCGCCAGGTGGCGCAAAGGGACGGATTGCGAAATGAATGTAATTGTAAAATGAGATAAAAGAAGTAAAACAACAATAACATTATGATATAACATTGTAACATTTAAAAATAAAAGAACATAATTTTTTTTTAATTTGTTAATTTTTAAAATGTAGGATAGTCTTAGGCTACAGTCTACTAAACAAAAATTAAAAGAAGACCTTTACACAAAGGATCATATGCATGCTATTTTTAATTAAACAGTAAATAAATATAAGGCCTATATATATATATATATATATATATATAGACACACACACACATTTATTTTGTGCGCACCAGTCGTCCGTGAGGGGCTGGTGCGCTGTTTTGTTTATTTTTGTCATTAAAGTTTCATTTTGATTGTGCGCCGGTTCCCGCCTCCTCCTTCACGATGATTATGGACTTCTATTATTACAGTGGTGCCGAAGCCCGGAAGGAGGAGGCGGGAACCGGCGCACAATCAAAATGAAACTTTAATGACAAAAATAAACACAAAACAGTGCACCAGCCCCTCACGGACGACTGGTGCGCACAAAATAAAAAGCAAACATAAAATATTGCCCAGGCCTGGTCCTCTCTCAGCCTTCACGGTGGTCGCACCAGTTTTATATCCTTCCATCTCCTATGTGGGACTCGAAACCGGTGGTGGGTCGCAGGTGTAGCTCATCTCCAATAACTACACCTGGCCTCACTCCTCATTCCCACGTCTCTCGGCCCCGCCCCACTCGTCACATTATTTAAATAGTAAAAATATTTAAAACTTATATTAATTTTGCTTTACTTTGGATCAAATAAATGCCGGCTTGGTGAGCAGAAGAGAATTCTTAAAAAAAAAAAAAAAAAACTTTTTACAATCTTGCTGTTCAAAAACTTTTGATTAGTGTTTTAGCCAGTATAAAGAGTATGTAAAGTGCTCAGAGTTGCTGCAGAAAACTAAATAAAAAAGAAAACTAAAACATGTTGCTGGAGACGGGCTTATTGAAAATGGAAACTGATTGTCTGCCAGCAGGAGTTGTTGTGAGAGCAGTAGAACTAGCAGTTTCCCCAGTAATGGCTGTAATCAAATCAGCTCCGCTCATGAACACTTCTTTATCAGATAAAATGAAAATGCCATCAAAACTTTTCTGAAGAAAGTCCTTTCCCTTCAGAGATACATTAATATAAAACACCCGCAATGTGTTTTGATTTTAAAACGTGCAGTGCTTATGTTTATTCAATGAAGTAAAACTCTACAAATAAATCAATGTATGGGAAACACTGGTAATGTATATCAAAATATCGTAAATGTGTTTAAAAATCATATCACCATTATTGAAAAAAATCATATCACAATACATTTTGATATTGAATTCAGCCCTAATCTGCAACAGGCTCATATTGGTTGATTGGTTGATAAAATCAGGAGAATAATATATTGGTTGGGGTCTACTCTAAAGCAGTGGAAATGTGTGGAATCACAAATCATGCTTCTCTGTTTGGCAGTCTGAGCCAAGAGAATGTTACCTACCTGACTGCGTTGTGCCAATTGTAAATGGACTTTGCATTAGTGGGTGTTTTTTTTAAATATGATTTCTTGATTTATTTTTACAAAATGATAAAGTATGAAACTAAAACTGCTAGTAGGTGGAGGCTAGTCACTGAATGAAGTAGTTAAGGAAATAAAAATATTAGGGAAAAATTACAGCTGCCATGCATCACTGTTTCATCCCCAATATGCTGTTGTAATAAATAATACATCGCAAATCTCAATATTTGGGAAGCAAGAAAAAAATTAAATAAAAACAGTGCAAATTTAATTTATCTATTATAACATTTATGTTGTTTTGCTGGCTTGGCTGTTTCCTTCTAGTCCAGAAATTTGTCAGGTTCTTCTTCAGGTGTCTTTTTTTAATTATATGATGTCATTAAATTGTCGTCTTGCCACCAGCCAATCACTGAATTACTGATCATGGTTTTTGGTATCGATACAAAGCCTCTTTTAAACCAACCCATGAACGCGCAATTATCTCAGATAATTTAATTCAGCCATACTTATCATCAAAAACAGGTGCGTTCGAAGAACAGAATTAGTCAGATCCTGATTAGCACAATGATATCATCATGAATGTGACATTTCATCTGGGATGTAATAAGTGACGTATGAAGAACGGGCACATGGTGAATTGGCATTTGATAACGGATAACGTTGTTTTACATTTAACATGTAATGATGTTAGTATACAGACATGATGTCTATGCATAACATATTGTCCTCTCCTCAAAGAAATGTATGCATAAATGTATAATTTGACAGTTTATGAGAACACAAGCAAAACTGTTTAAAGGGGGGGTGAAATGCTATTTCATGCATACTGAGTTTTTTACGCTGTTAAAGAGTTGGATTCCCATGCTAAACATGGACAAAGTTTCAAAAATTAAGTTGTACATTTGAAGTAGTATTTCTGTTCCAAAAATACTCCTTCCGGTTTGTCACAAGTTTCGGAAAGTTTTTTTCGAGTATGGCTCTGTGTGACGTTAGATGGAGCGGAATTTCCTTATATGGGTCCTGAGGGCACTTCTGCCGGAAGAGCGCGCGCTCCCGTAGAGCAGAGCACTGAGAGCACAACAGGCATTCACTGATCAGAGCGAGAGCGTCGCTAAATGTCACAAAAGGAGTGTGTTTTTGGTTGCCAGGGCAAGACAACCCTGCACAGATTACCAAAAGAGAAACAGCATTAAGGGACCAGTGGATAGAGTTTATTTTTACAGAGCATCAACGGAGTAGTGCAAGTGTTTTTGTTTGTTCCCTCTATTTCGAAGATGCTTGTTTTACAAACATGGCCCTGTTTGACGCCGGATTTGCGTATCGTTTATTTCTTAAGGATGATGCAATCCCAACGAAAAAGGGTCACGATCGTGTGTTGGAACCGCAGGCGGTGAGTAAAACTGCTTCAAATATCTCTGCCTCCTTGTTAGTGCGTCCCCTCCCATGCCGGAGACCCGGGTTCGAGCCCCGCTCGGAGCGATTCGTTGCTGCTGCTGCTTTCGTTCAGTTTCAGCCTCGGGATCTGATTCTGGATCATAAATAAACTTCTGAATCTGACTGTTAGCCATGGTTTGTTTTGGTTGGTTTTGTCCTCACGTAATGTCACAGCTTCCACATGCTCTAAACGCAAAAGCCTACTTGCTTGTGATTCTTTAGCTCCGCCCACACGTCACGCCTCCAGCCGGTCGTGTTTTTCCGGGAAAAATCGGTACAGACTATCTTTCTCTTATGAATATGATAAAACTAAAGACTTTTTGGAGTTATGAAGGATGCAGTACTACTCTATAGGTACTCAAGATTAACAGGATATTGAGTGAAAACGAGCATTTCACCCCCCTTTAATTAGATGATTTTAGTCACTGAGGAGATACTTGCTTTCTTATCCAAAATGAACACATCTTTCTGTTCTGCAGTATTTGGCCACTAGAGCATACAACAAAACTCTTATAATGGAAGAGTTATTGCAGCGCTACTTTTGTGATGAGCTATCAGAAAGGCAAAAAGTACATGAAGAGGAGTTGAAAGAATTGTCAAAGTAAGTGGACTTTGAATATAATGGTTTTCCTAACCCTTTTCTGGTCTTTATTGCACCATGTCTATACATACCTAGATTTTGATCACTTCTCAAAGGCTGGTATCTTTGTTATACCCTAAACAGTTAATGATTTATTTGCCATCTGTATAGTAAATGTTCCCTGTTTTTGTTGTCAGGACATTAGTATTGTCTATTGTTCATGTGTACATATTACATTTTTATATTCTTCTTGTTTCAGCTTGAACCAGGAAGTGCCCATCTTTGTTTGCACCATGGCATTTCCTACCATTCCCTGCCCACTGCATGTTTTTGAGCCTCGATACAGGCTTATGATTCGCAGATCTATGGAAACTGGAACGAAACAGTTTGGCATGTGCATTGCTGATGAACTGAAAGGGTAAGAGGCACTGAATCAATTTAAAGTGTGGGTCTACACTGATTTACTTAGGGTGCTTTCACACTAGCACTTTTGGTGCACACACGGGTTCGATTGATGTCAGAGTTCAGTTCGTTTGAATGATGTGAACTCTTTCTTCTGTACTCAGATGTGCAGCTGCGAACCGTACCCGAGTCCGCTTAAAAACGGTGATCTGGAGTAGGCTTCGTACCAAATCACGGAAGTGAACTGCTTTTAATGACAAATTATGTGATGAAAATGTGTGTTTGTGTGTGTGTTTCACTCACTTTCCTGATGAGCGTGACTGACGCGCTGCAAGCAGAGAGCTGTACATCTCATTTATTTTCGCTTTCAACGTTCTTTAGAACATTTTCAGTACATCCGTAAGACAGACGCAAGTGCCGTTATGTACCGAAGCTTTATAAACAAAATGAACAGTTCAAAAACGTAATGCATAAAAGTGCAGAGAGTAATGTTATGCATTTGCCGCCTTCTCCTGTGCTGTCGTTGCCAAGCAATGGGGTAAACAGCTGCTGGCTTGATGACGCAAGCGAACCGCGGTTCGGACTCAAATATTATAATATGAACACAGTCCAGCGGGGGGAGGGGGAGCAACCGAACTCTGGTTCGGACCAGGCACGTGATCCAAGTGTGAAAGCACCCTTAATAAGGAAATCTGTTTGGTATTGCAATTCAAAAGGTTAATACATCAAGTAACCCTGAAGGTACTCAAAAGGTTTCAGAAAAGCACCTTGTTATGGGATGAAATTAGACTCAAAATGATTAATAGATGCACACAAAAATATCAATGTACTACATCATATTCATACATGTATCTTATGAACTACAAACAAATGCCTTTCAATTTGATTCGGGATTAAATGATTGTGCAGCAGTTTTGTACATATACAGACATGTTTGCAAATAAAAATGTTCTGTTCTGTTTTTTTTTTTTATTATTATTATTGTTTGGCCCTATAATCTTCTTCCTACTCTCTCATTTGACACAAATCCAAATGCTTCCATTTCACAATGTTGGCTACTTGAATTTGAATGCTACAGACTATTATTTATTAAGCTTATGTAAACCTTCACATTAAAAAATTGTCCTCTTCATGTGCTTGACCCAAGCTCAGGCTGAACGGCACGGATTGTACTACGGGCTGTTTTAATTAACCAATATATCTAGATTCTATAGTGTATCTATATGTTTGGTTTAATGTTGTAAGCCTATATTATTATTATTATAATAATAATAATAATAAGTTGACTTGAAGAAAAAAAAAAGAAATTAAAGCTGCAAGCAGCGATGAACGGGCCCTCGCACCCGGGCTCACCGGCAGCGAGTGGCTTTAGTTAATAGGTGAACGGTGAGAAATATGCGTTTAAACTCATAAATATAAGTAGAATATATCAATGTTTATTTCATATATGTGCCAATCTTCCTGTTGCCAGCAGGTGGCACTATCATTATAATGGAATATTGGCCTTCAGATGCACTGTAAAAAAAATTGCCGTTAAATAACAGTAATTTTCTGGCAGCAGGGGCGCCAGTAAAGTACTGTTAATTTACAGCTCTTAACCATTAATTTACCACTCTTATTTTTTAACAGTATTTTACCGTAAATTCTACCATGGAAATTAACTCCACTCCCACTGCTTCAAACAGTTCGAGTTTTTAAAACTAGCATTCCTACAATGTTACCACTATGAACTTATTTCATTTGAGTCCACTGAGAAGGAATATTTCTTAATATAACGATGCAAACACTTAATGTGCAGTAATAAAGTAACTAAATACATGACTTTTACTCAAATCACTGCAGCTCATTGTCAGCTATAGCACACATGTATGTGCTGAAGAACTTAACGCAGAGATCATCACTGTATCAGCGACTCCACATTTACTGCCTTTACATAAAGCAGCAGAAAATCAGAAATTGTGGCTCATCATTGACTGAAGCAAAGGCTCTACTCTCCAGCACAATGGTGAACAACAAAACTACATTAAACTAAACGATTTCTCTTGTGCAAACACACATTAATACAGTCAAGTTCAGTATTTACTCTCATTATCAGTGTATGACTTTGCCTAGTTTTTTTTCTATGGATGTTCACAAATATTTTAGTTAAATTAACTTTTTTTTCATTTGGTAAATCTGACGTTTACATTTTACAGTATATTACTGTTTTTCCTTGACTTAACGGCAACAAACTGTAGAAAAACACTTTTTTTGCTGGCAACCATTAATTTACGGCAAGAAACAGTTGAAAAACAGTTTTTTACTGGCAGCAGGGGCGCCAGTAAATAACTGTTTTTCTACAGTTTGTTTCCTGTAAATTAATTACAGTTTATTACTGTTAAATTATGTTTCATGCTGTTTTTTCTTCATCTTAAATCTTTAACCCTTTAAACCCCACAAGAAAATCCTCAGTTTTAAATGAACACTTATAATGTGTGCACACTACAGAGTGTTAGAGTAACACTGAATCAGTGAAGTTAATGAGATAATTCGGTGATTAATTGATGATTGAGCATTAGTATAAACACCTGCAGAATCACTGAAGGAAAGGGAAACACAAGATCTACAAATGACTTCAGCCACAGGCTTAGATGAAATCAACTGAATAAAAGAATACATCAAATCTCTCAAGATCTGATTAAACAACTACTAAAACAGCTTCACCAGATTCACATTACTAACCAGACTGACTTTATTTCTGTCAGATGTCTACAGAAGAACTTATGGAGAGTTAAATAGGTTTAGGTGTTTTTTTTCACTACCATGATGGAGATCAGTGTTTACTTTAGTTGGGCTCTTGAACATGACTTTTCAACAACTAAGGTTTTTTTTAACATGCTATAACAATGTGTCTTTGGAACTTGTTATAGCAAAACAAAAGTACACAGAAGAAAAAAAAATCTGATATTGTTGTTTATATATTGACAAGAACAAACACTATTATTTCTGATCTAATCCCGTGTCTCTTCTCTTATTGAATATTGATACTACAGAATAAGAAGGAACACTTCTGAGCCATAAGTTATAAAAGACTGTTGAGAAAATTTCAATCATAAAAAAAAAAACCTTTGCTGAAATTTAGACAGAAACATCAAGAATCAGCGTATGAATCACAACAATGGTGACAATCCACAAAATAAATGAACAGATCAGTTCTGAACATCACAACACATGCTACTAAAACTTAAAACAAATGCAAAATTATAAGCACATAAGAATTCAAGAAAATAAGTGAACAATTCAGGGGCATAATTTATTCATGCCCCAATGCATGCTGGGAGTCATGGATGAGTTTTATCCTGTGCTGGTACCCAGCATGCATTGCATCATAAACCTTTTGATTGTCACCATTGTTGAGATTAATATGCTGATTGTTGATGTCTCTCTTTCAGTGTTGTGAGGACTGCTGCCCAAAATATTTAAAGCTCAAAATTTCATTAAATCCATATCCAGATAATCACATTACCGTTCAATCTTATAAAATTGAAGAAACAAACAAAAGAAAAGTGTTATTCACTCATATATTTCAACACCAAATTATGAATTGACTATAATAGCAACAAGTCAGTCTAGTAGATCATGCTTGACAGAAACCGTCATAGTCACTTGACCATGAAGATTAATATTGCTGTAACAGATGTATCATAAAAATACAAATATAACAATGAAACAAAAGTTGAAGTACAAAAGTCAAGGGTCAGGAGCCCAACTAAAGCAAACACTGATCTCCACAATGGTGACGTCAGACGAAACAGTAACATTATCATCTAAATCTCTGTAATTCTCAATAAGATCTTTTGATCTTTGATCTCTGATCTGATAGAAATAAAGTCAGTCTGGTTAGTAATGAGTGAAGTTGGTAAAGCTGTTTGTTGATTGTTTAAATCTTCAGTTGATTTCATCTAAAGCTGTGGCTGAAGTCAGTTGTATTTCTTGTGTTTGTCTTGTTTCTTTTTTCTTCAGTGATTCTACTCGTTAACAGCAGCTGTTGATCATTGTCTGAATTCACTAATTAGTTTTCATTCTCTCTGTTAGGTGGATTATATTAGTAAACTCATGTGGAATAGTGAATGAGGGTGTAGGGTGTGATTTGAAACACAGCCGCTGAGTGTCGACTTTGAACGTTGTTAATTTACGATATATAGCAGCAGGCTACCTTCTCGAAAACGATGAATATTACCCAGAATGCACTGTTTTACTGAAAAACAGTATGTTACTGTCGAAATTTGGCCGTTTTTTTACAGCGATTTTTAACAGTGTGTGTTCAGGGCAGGATTTTTAACGAACATGTGAGGTTTGGGCAGGATTGGACATTTTATGCCTGAGTTACAACAACATCCTAATTCATGGCGAAACATCGAAATTTGTCAGGCCGCCATGGACACGCCCTTTAACGAAACCTCAAGATCTTCGCAATTTAAGATCGAAAATGGCTTTAGATTACACTGACCAAGTTTGCTGTTGATCTGAATAAATATCTAGGAGGAGTTCGTTAAAGTACAACCCCTGAAAATGGCCAAAACAACACTAATTTTGCAGAGAAAATTCGAAATAACTGACTTCCTATTGGGATTCGGATTTCGTACCAAGATACTTTTTCGTAGATATTGGTGTGTTACATGTGTGTACCGATTTTTGTACATGTACGTGAAACATAGCTCGAGGTGCACTCCGTTTAAAGTGTATACGCACTCCGTTGAAAGTGTATAGGTGGCGCTATCGAGCCATTTTGCCACACTCGATGGAATATTGGCCTTCAGATCTGTTTAGGCCAGGACCCTTATCACACAAGTGAAGTTTGGGCAAGATCGGACATTTTATGCCTGAGTTATAACATCTTTTATTCCCATGGCGAGACATCGAACTTCATCACGGCGCCATGGACACACCTTTTAACAAAAACTCAAGATCTTCACAACTAAACATCACACAGGTCTTTAGATTAGACTGACCACAAAAAAGACATTGATGTCATAAAATTTCTAGGAGTAGTTTGTCGCAGTGTAAAATATGTAACTTCCTGTTGCCAATAGGTGGCGCTATGACTGTAACTGAATATTGGCATGTAGATCTGTTCAGGTCAAGAGTCTTATCCAACATGTGAAGTTTGGGGCAGATTGGACATTGTATGTCTGAGTTACAGCAACTTCCTTTTTCATGGCGAAACATCGAAATTTGTCAGGCCGCCATGAACCCACCCTTTAACGAAACCTCAAGTCCTTCGCAATTTATTATCGCAAAGGGCTTTAGATTATACTGACCAAGTTTGGTGTTGATCTGAATAAATCTCTAGGAGGAGTTCGTTAAAGTACAACCCCTGAAAATGGCAAAAACAACACCAATTTTGAAGGGAAAATTCAAAATAACCGACTTCCTGTTGGGATCCGGATTTCGTACCAAGAGACTTTTTTGTAGGTATTGGAGTGTCACATGTGTGTACCAATTTTTGTACATGTACGTGAAACATAGCTCGAGGTGCACTCCGTTGAAAGTGTATAGGTGGCGCTATAGAGCCATTCTGCCACACCCAGTGGAATATTGGCCTGCAGATCTGTTCAGGCCAGGACTCTTATCACACATGTGAAGTTTGGGGAAGATCGGACATTTTATGCCTGAGTTATAACATCTTTTATTCCCATGGCGAGACATCGAACTTCGTCGCGGCGCCATGAACAAGCCTTATAACGAAAACTCAAGATCTTCACAACTGAACATCGCACAGGCTTTTAGATTAGACTGACCACAAAAAAGACATTGATGTCATAAAATTTCTAGGAGTAGTTCGTCGCAGCGTAAAATATGTCACTTCCTGTTGCCAATAGGTGGCGCTATGACTATAACTGAACATGGGCATGTCAATCTGTTCAGGTTCGGAGTCTCATCAAAGATGTGAAGTTTGGGGCAGATTGGACATTGTATGTGTGAGTTATAGCAACTTCATTTTTCATGGCGAATCTTCGAAATTCACATCGAAATTCCAGGCCGCCACGGACACGCCCTTCAACGAAAACTCAAGATCTTCGCAATTTAACATCGCAAAGGCCTTTAGATTAGGCATACCAAATTTGGTGTTGATTTGAAGAACTCTCTAGGAGGAGTTCGTTAAAATACAACACATGGAAATGACCAAAATTACACAAAATATGCTCATAATATTAAAAATAACCGACTTCCTGTTGGGTTTAGAATTTCGCTCCAAGAGTCTTTTTTGTAGGTATTGGTGTGTTACATATGTGTGCCAATTTTCGTGCATGTACGTGAAACATAGCTGGAAGGCTGTTGATTTTCTTGGTATAGGTGGCGCTGTTGAGCCATTTTGCCACACCCTCTTCTGAATCCTATATCAGACGAAAATTTTCACCAGGTTTGATGCGTGTGCAAAGTTTCATGACTTTTTGAGCATGTTAAAGCCCTCAAAAATGCGATTCATTCGGGAGAAGAAGAAGAAGAATAAATATAGCTGCAAGCAGGGATGGCGGGCTCAAGCCGTCAGTGCAGCGCCACCCCGGTGGCATCGGGAAAACTGTGCCCAGCGGGCATAAGCATTTACAGTAACCCTCTGGCAATCAAGTTTTAAGGGATATGGCAGTTAAAGGGTTAATCCGACCCATCTAAACTTTGAAATCAGATACACAGAACAATATATATAACTTTAGTAACACTTTATTTTAATATATATATAAAATTTATAAGGTGTGCATTGTAGCTGACACCTAAATTAACACATTAAAATTGTTTTATGACTGAAAGTCTTTCTCATCAAATGCTATTGAGCTTCAAATTTGCTTTTGAGTCCATGTGAAAAAGTAGCATAACTTACATATGACTTACAATTTGTTTTAATAAACATTAAACATTCAATTTAATTGTGCATTATAGCTGTCATGTAGATGAACAATTACAGTTGTTTTTATGACTGTAAGTCATTCTCTTCAAATGCTACTGATGTTAGAAAAGTGTATAACAATATCACATGTAACTTTAGAGACGGTCCCTAAATTTGAGACTCTCGAATGTCCAATGTCAAGCCAAATTTATTATTTTTTACTTTCTTTTTTCTTTTCTCTGTGCCTGATTGCTTATGTCCTTTACCCGGGCTGATGTCCATCCAAAATTCAAAAATTCAGCCGCAAACATGAGGTGCGAGTGATCGCGAGCGCGGATGGGAGAATGGTGGATGTTTTTTTTTTTTTAGCAACTGGGATGGTGTCCCCTCTGGAAGTTGGTGCCCTATGAAGACCGCATACTCTGCATATAGGGAGTCGGGGTACTATCTGGAAGAGATATTCCTCAAACCGTCGTACAAGAGGAGGGGATGCTAGTCCTTCAAGAATCACTCAAAATATTCTGTTCATAAAGCCAATATATAAATAAATTCTTAATATATAGTATTCCACAATACATCATGCTATTCTAATTAAGTCCTTTTTTGGGATCTTTTACATCTCTCAGAACCTGACACATTGTAATTCTGAGAGTCCAGGAAAGTTGCGGTTCTGAAAAATGGTGGCACTCTAGACTAAATGCTCCATTATAGTGTCACACCTAATTCTTCACTTTAATTATTTTGCAGTTTAGGTGTTTCTGTTCTTCTGACCCAGTAAGCATTTTGCTGTCCAGTGGTCATGTCTTTACTTTGTAATTACTGTAGTGATCTAATTTTGAATATTTCTCATGAAGATCTAATAATTTTGTTTTTTTTTTTCAGTCTGAGTGAAATGTCTTTTTTTGGCTCATTTTATCAGTAAAGGAAAAGTGCCTTTATAGTTTTTTTTTTTTTTTCTCTTCCAGTCTTCACGGTCAACTACATGTATATCACACTCTTTGCCTTCTCTAGTGCAGCTCAACCAATTCACATCCCATTCGTCAATATTTGTGATCTCACAAATCCCGGAAAATGCTTGTTGTAGTCCAAACATTTTTTTGTTGTAGTTTTTAAAAAGTGATTTTTGTATAATTGCGCATGTTTAAATTTCATATATATATGTGTGTGTGTGTGTATATATATATATATATATATAATTAACCACAGCACCACCAAGTGGACAAAACCTTTACCATCCCCAATGTGTCTCCTACTATATATATATATATATATATATATATATATATATATATATATATATATATATATATATATATATATATATATATATATATATATATATATATATATAATTCAAGTGTACAGTTTACTTTTATTGCATATTGAAATAAATATTTCTGAGTTCTGTATCAATCTGTGTTGTTGTTTGTTTATTTTTATTTTTTTATTTTTCATAGGAAGATAACTGACCCTTTACTCTCCTTTTTAATAAATGTGCTTATAAACCAAGAACAAGCTATTTATAGCTGTATTTATAAACTGCTTAGTATTGACTATTAATGTTAAGACAAGGCTTTATAAAGCATAAACTGACTATTTACTAATGAGTGCAGTTATTATAAAGTGTTACCAATGCATTTACTAATGTTAACAAATTAGACATTATTTTACAGTGTTATCAAATCCTTAAATGATTTATAAGTTTTTTTTTACAATGATTTTATTAACCTATAAGCATTTGTGAAAGTTCTGCTTGCATTACAGCTTAGTCTTGATCTGTGAGCTGAACAGATTTACTGTAACATCCATGAGATTATGTAAATTCAAATAAATATCATGTCACAGGATGTCATAGGTCAGTATCAAATGAGTTTGAAATTATTATTTGCAGCACAAATAAGGTTTTTTAGGATTTTTAAAAATCCCTAAAACTGTCAGAAAAGGATAAGGCCTAAGATATTTCTATGTAAGTGGCTAAATGTATTTATGTTTTTATAATTATAATACATAAACTATGAAATTATACCAAATGTATAAAAAGTAAATAAATAAATATGCACAGACATTTAAAAAAAGCAGCCAAGACGAATGAGTTTCCTTTTATATATGTATAGATTAAAATTGAAGACAGAAGCAGGTAAATGCGGTCACTTAATATTCAAACCCAGTAGATCCACTTCAGATTTATTTCTCAAAAGTTTATATTCACGTGGCTGTTTTCGTTTATATTAGCCAAGCTATTATGTATTTTGAAATAATCTTGTCCGTGATGTGTTCGTTCTTACGACGAAAGGCAGAATCCTGCAGCTCGAGAGATACATGTTATTCTGCCAGTCGCGCTTTCAAACAGTCTTGCACACTTAAACGGGTCACAAACACCTGTATTTAGCTCGTGTTGTGTTATAATGGGTGTATTGTGTGCATGTATGGCAATAATTTTTTTTTAAAAGCTCTTAAACAAGAATAAATTCGTTTGTTTTGAACTTGTGACACTGTACGCGCTGATCGGAGGCAGAGATTTCAGATAGGCAGCCCCAAATATTTCATTTTCACACAAACAGTTCAAAAACATCTTAATTTAGCTCTTGGTGTGCTCTAATTGGTGAATTGTGTGATATCGCTGCAATACTTTATTTTTAATAGCTATAAAATAAGAATAAACTCGTTTTTTCTGAGCTCATCATTCCACACGCTCCTGCTCAGAGCGTGATTCCTCTCTCGTGTTTCTCACGTATCACTGACCACACATCAATTATTAATGAGCCCTGACCTGATAATAATCATATATGTTGGTTTAGCTTGTCAGTGTGAATTAAATCCAAGTATTTATTTGTATTGTAACCGATTTAAAAGTGAAACCAAAATACAGTCTCCTCCCTTTTTTAGTCCGGGAATTGCACCTAGGGGCGCATTTTCTCTCAGACAATGGAAGTCTAAGCACACACACTCAAACAGAGGGACAGAGTTAAATGAGATGTCTGACAGTTTTTTAATTTTCTGTTATCCATACAGTGTTGTAAAGTCATGAAACTATGCATATTTACTCAGAATAACTTTTTTCTGTATGAAAAAAGGTTTTGAAGTGTTTGGAATTTAAAAATGCAGGAAAATTAATAATTCCATTTTTACTGTCATTTAAAAAAATCACCACGACAAAACCATCCAAGCTATCCAAAACCCATTCACAATTTAAGTTCCTCAATGTTTTTTCAACATGTAGACAAAGTTTGGTGTGTATAGTGTTACTCTCCTCTGAGCAGTATGCATTAATTCACAGCTAAATGTAAAAAACAATCCACATTCAAATCAAAATAGCCGACTTCCTGTTGGTCGTAGCTGATGACTGTGAAATAGAAAGTTGTCCGTCTTAATAAGAACAATTTTTGTACTGAGTTTGGTGTCTGTAGCTAAAACTAACCCCCCCACTTTTGACAAAAGGTGGCGCTATAGAGTGCCTCTTCCACGCCCTCTTATGAACTTTTGCCAGTGTCTAGCTGTCACTAATACTGATATGTGTTCTGAGTTTGATGAAATTCTAAGCATGTTATATGCCCCAAAATCACCTGAGAAGTATTCCAGTTTGACATATTGCCACGGCAACAATATTTTTAGATATCAATATCCCCCCAGCAGATTTATATCGGCTGTGTTTTAACATTATTCTGATGAAGTTTGAAGCAAATCGAGTAAAAATAAGATGCTGAATTCAAAGCATTTTGAAAATGACACACTTCCTGCTGCCAGTTGGTGGTGCTATAACTTTGACTCCTAATAGTCACATTTATGCGATCGACATCATACAATGAATAATCTGATGAAGTTTGATTAAAATCAGGAAATGTATGTGGATGGTATTAGACACTTCCTGTTTCTCAATTCTCGCCATAAATTCAACGCCTCGCTACGAGCAAACCGTTCGAGATATCAAAAATCCCCTGGCATCCCCAATGTCTTGAGATCATGTTGACCGAGTTTGGTGGCAATCGAGTAAAAAACCTATGACAAGTATATCAAATTCCAGAGCATGCGCTTTTTACATAACTCTAAATAGCTGACTTCCTGTTGGGCGGAGCCTATGACATGCAATACACAAGTTGTTCGGCACGATGAGATCTATATGTGTACTGAGTTTCATATTAATACGTGCAAGTATGTGTGAGCTATACATCAACATTTATGACTGTGTTCCAGGGGGCGCCGTAGAGCCCCTGTGCCACGCCCGGGTCCCAACCTCTGCAGGCTCCTAAAGGCCACAGATTCCAAAGTGTGTGCAAATTTTCAAGAGTTTTTGAGTATGTTAGGGACCCCAAAAGCCCCCAAAACTTTGACGACAAATATGAATACTAAACCCTAAATAGCCAACTTCCTGTTGGGCGGAGCCTATGACATGCAATATGAAAGTTGTTTGTATTAATGAGTTCTATATGTGTACCGAGTTTCGTGTGTCTACGTACAAGTATGTATGATATATGGCCCTCCATATTCCAGGTGGCGCTGTAGAGCCCCTGTGCCACGCCCGTGTATCAGTCTCTGCCCGGCCCTAAGGGCCGCAGGTTCCAATGTGTGTGCCAATTTTCAAGACTTTTTAAGCATGTTAAGGGCCCCAAAAGCCCCCGTAATGTTAGAAAAAAAAAATATATAATAATAATAATAATAATAATAATAAATAATCCTAAGGAAAACAATAGGGCTCTCGTCCTCCAGGCTTGAGCCCTAATAATAATAAACAATGCAGATACAAGAGGGTCCTTGCACCTCGGTGCTCGGGCCCTAATAAAAAACATGGTAGGATATTGTCATGAAGTTCTTGTTTGACCAAATTAATATAAGCTTTTCTGTGTCTTAAGACAAGTTAAGTTAAAACCAGTTCAATATTTTTTTTTTTTTTTTTTTGTTTGTATTTCCACGGGCAGAGGAGAATAGCCAAACCAAAAAGAAACAAAGAAAGCAATGTAACATTCATAAAACTGTACACAAAGGAATGCGCATGTGCATGTGAGTGGGGCTGTAGTGCCATCTAGTAGTCACAGTCTTTCTTTAGCTCAGCTGTACGTGGATCGCAAGCTGTGTGTGTGGATTGGGCAAGGCTTAAAGGGCGGAACGAAAGTTTCAAAATTCAAATGAATCAAATAGAATCAACTCAGAAGAGATGTGGATGAATGCACACGCATGCACACGCATCCCCTGATCCAAAAAAGCACATTTGAATCCCTAAATGCACAAATTATGATTTAATACAAACTAATACATTTGTATATGTCTCTATTTGAACAAAACATTAATGTAATTCTTAATTCTGCAGACACTGGTTGAAAAGCATTTGTTTCAATGTAGTAACGAACATTTGCAATTTTTTTAATCGTGTACACGTTAATGAATTGCTCTGGGCCTTGTTCATTAGTAGTTGTGTTTGTGTGGAACGTGTAGTGCTGTTAACTGCGAAAATGAAGTCTCAAAATCCAAATGAACTGAACAAGATCGACCTGACCTAGACGTCAATTAATGCACGCGTCACCCGATCCACATATGCATGGATTCCTTTTTGCATGAGCAATTTATGATATATTAATGCAGAATAGAACATTTTTATAAAGACATCTGTATGTGGTTCATAAGATACATGTATAAAATGTATGCAGTACATGGATAATTTTGCGTGCATCTACAGTATTAATCATTTTGAGTCTAATTTCATGCAGCCTGTGCAATTGACATTTGCACAAAAACATATTACGATATTGATTTTATTTGAATATATTTTACAGCCATACATATTATCCAGAAAAGATTTGAGGCTGTAATTATTCCCAAAGGTGCTTCAGCTAGGTGCATAAAGGCCCCAATCTATATTATGTATGTTCAGCTCAATGATATCTATATGTGTACTGGGTTTAGTGCATATACTTTCACTGCTTTTGGTCCTAATTAGAAAGAAGTGTTAATGAAGTGCATAAAATCCTGACATGGAGTTAAATGGCTGTGGTTTGTGATTGACAGGTTTGCAGACCATGGCTGCATGCTGGAGGTGAGGGATGTCAAGTTTTTTCCTGATGGGCGCTCTGTAGTGGACACCATAGGCATTGCGCGCTTCAAAGTGCTCAGTCATGGCCAGAGAGATGGATACCACACAGCCAATATTGAATATTTGGAGGATGAGAAGGTAAATGTATATTTTTGCATTCAATTGTAGTATGAATGCAAGAGTCCATATCCGTCTTCCACATTGACCATATATGATGTTGCATGTGTGTTCAGGTTGAAGGAGAGGAGTTGACAGAGCTCCTGAAGCTGCATGACTCTGTGTATGATCAGGCCTTGGGTTGGTTCACCACCCTTAAAGATGATATGAAGAACCAAATCATCAGCCACTTTGGGCAGCTTCCTGTCAAAGACTCTGATCCACAGGTGAATGTTTAGGCCAAATCATTCTCACATTTGTTCTAAATCATTGTTCATAGAGACTGGTTGGAGGCAAGATTACTATCATATCACACCAGTATTTAAAATTTTTGTAGTTTGGCTTTATAGGCAGGTTCATGTTGCAATTTTAAAATAGCAATCTAATACATTCAGTCCTAATGTTTGATTGTTCTTTTTTCTTAGGGTAATCCCAATGGCCCTGCATGGTGTTGGTGGCTGTTGGCTGTGTTGCCACTGGAAAACAAAGCCCAGCTGACCATCCTTGCCATGAACTCTCTTAAGGATCGGCTGGTCGCCATCCGCAGGGTCCTAATTTTTGTAACTCGCAAGCGGCCTCGATGATAGATGTGTTCTTGGTCTAAATATGTTTATCAAAATTAACCTATTTGCTGGGAATGCTGATTCAGGCTGGGGTCACTGAGGTTTCTTCAACTGGCTATCTTGGTCCGTCATTGCAGCACGCAGCCTTCACCAATTAGTCACCTGGGACATTGTTCAATAAAAATATTTGTATTCTTAATAGGTTAATTTAGGCTCATCAGTTAGTATTGGTGGTTTAAGTTGTAGTCATTGCTATGAGAGAGATCATTATTGCTGCCCTACATTTGGAAGTTCTCATTTAGTTCAGTTGCAGTCAAATCGTTTACCAGTTTAACTATAGCAAACATGAAGACAGTGGGAACTTTGTTTTTTCTTAAGCACCTTCGGTCCTTTGAAAATACCACCTCTGTTTTATGGTGAGATGGTGTGTACGACTGACCAAATGTTTCCCATGGGCTTGCAATTATCAATATGGGCCTTATTGAAAAAAATCCATGTGCTTCATATTGTAAAAGATGATTAAAGGAAAACATATTATTTAATATGACGTTCTGTAACCCTGCTTTCTCTGTATCTTTTGTTTCTTATATACATTTAGATGCCTAGGTCATTCAGAAACTTTGAATTCAGTCAGAAATGGCAACGCCCTGCTGATGTCCATTCAGTTTTCCACTTTTTAATTTAAAAGGCTGCACTATCCAACCTTGAATACAGCCTTAATGATATTCAGTAACAACCACAGGTGTGTTTTTATATTTAAAGTGTCTATTTGTGATTTTTGTCTTGAATTTAATCTTAATTGGAAAAAATAAAAAAACAAAATAACATATCAGAATGAGTAAATTGTAAACTGGAGCCAAATTGTGTAAAGTCCTTCTGTAAAACATGTTTGAACAAGCACTGTTTTAATGTGTATACGGCGTGCAATGTGTGGATGGGTGGCTTATGGCTATATAACAGTCTTTATAGACAATAGGAGGCCTTTGAACGTTCAAACAGCTTTTTTTTTCCTTTTCTTTTTTTTCTTTATTCCTCATTCTTCTTGTCTCTGTGATATGCATGTCTTGTGTATGTCCGTTATCAACTTTTATTGTTCAAATTACTACTTAAATGCTGTATTTTTATTTTTATTGTGTAAATTTGTAAATCAATGTGAAATAAAACATTTATATTTTAAAATAAAAGATTTTGTTCTTTGCCTTTGTTTATATTACATAAAATGTTAAGAATTTAAATCATATTCGTTTTGTTTAATCACAATGTTTTACATGTATTTACATTCATGTGACCTCAATATCTTTCCTGATAGTCTGTGGAACTGATCAAGAAGAATGAAATGGGTGTGACCTATAAGGACTCTATACCCCGACTGCCATATACTGCTGTGTTCCACTTCAATTGTAAACATACACTCATGAACTTCCCTAAGAACTTCTACTCTGGTGAATCCTGAACATTATGACTGAAGGAGTGAGTTGACTTTTGTCACAGCAAAGCACACTTAACACCACCCTACACAAGTGTATATTAATTAATTTTATATTTAAACACATAATACTACAGTTTTTTTATTCGCTTTGGTACTATTATCACAAATAAGGTGTACATTTTCAAAACTCTTAGTACAAAAATCCAAACTGATCACACTTGTAACAGCTAGTCATTCTTTCAAAACCTGATCTCATGCTTTAATTCAGTTGCACGTTTTCATTCCATATAATCATTGTTTCAAACACCAGATTATTGTAATATGTAATGAGAACATTTGGTTTAATCACCAAAACACAACAGTATGATCTTCTTTCAGTTTAGTACTTTTAACATTCAGTTCATCCAACGGCAAACAATGCAAGAAACTGGTTTCAAATCGGCCTTAGAAGTGCTGAAATTAATATGCTACAGTACAATTAAAGACAGATTACACAGTTTTCACATTAGGCAATACACTTTATATATATATTTAATACATTACCTAACATTTACATGATCTATAATTTCCAAAATATCCATCCTATGTGTAATCAAGTGAAGGCTCAATGAAGACATCCTCTACAATAATTTGGCCAAATTATTTTTTATTTTTCAGATAAAATTGTAACATAGGTATATTTTCTATAATGAAATTTAACTAAATGAGAAGAAAACATAACATTTAGTGCACACATTATATTAATTTGGATCAAGCCTGTCTTGAGCATTTGGCCATAGATTCTCATCCACATCACAATGAATGTTATCATTGTTCAAGCACCTTGGAAAAAACCTTTTGGCGTGGCGAATCCATGCTTGACATTGGTCTACACTAATGTCATCACATGCATCATCCATGGCCTGAGGGTAGCACGCTCAAGGGGTTGGCGATCATAGACCTTCCACCTCCATGCTGAAAAAAATTCCTCAATATGGTTGAAGAAGGGAGAGTATGGAGGCAGGTAGAGGGTCATGAATCAGGGATGGGCCTGAAACCATGCTTGAACTACCTCTTCGTGGTGGAACCTGACATTGTCCCACACAATTACATAGGTGACCCCTTCACCTTGACAGGCTGGCTCAATTTCATTGAGAAACTCAATAAGATGTGCAGCATTATAGGAGCCAAGTAATGGCCTACGTCCTACAACACCATCTCCAGCGATTAGCTGCGCACATGGAGATGTTTCCGCCATAATTTATATGTTCGTACAAACGCATTTTTATTTCTGTAGTTCTCAAAATCCATATACTGTATATTGCTGACAAACCAATTTAAAATCTATAGGTTTACCAAACGGTTCAGTGATTAACCATTAAGATCAGTTGGATTAAATAATAGACAAATGTATTTAACTGAACGAGAAGAGATGCAAATAAAAAGTTTGATAGTAAGAGATTTATGAAAGGTGGTTACTGTGAATGAACCATTTATTAAGATGAAACACTTATTCTGTGTAGTGAAAAGGATACTTTGTGGTTTTGTGTGTTGTACTAACACAATCGAAAATATGCTGAAATGTTTGAAAAAAGTGCACTTTTGATGATCTGATGTGATATTAGTACTATGAGTTGTGAAAATGTACACCTTGCTTGTGAAAATAGTACCAAAGTAAATTAAAAAAAAACTGTAATAGCTACTTAAGGGATGGATTTTACAATTATATTTAATATAGGGTAGTGCAAATCTGCAGTGTATAAACTAAGCTATCTGGCTAATTGGTATCTGGGTGCTATGCTAATATGTAAACTAACTACAACAGAAAAATAATGTTCATAATAAAATAGTTCAAACAACATATACTTTAACGTGATTTTGTAGGAATTGTAGGACCAACCTGAGTAAGGTTTTCTTAGAAAAGTCACAGTTTAGATAGTCTTTTTAAAATGACTTTTTGTACTTTTTACATTCAAGTCTATCGACGAATTAAAATACCATGCTAACATTAATAATTATAATAATAATTAAAGCTGCAAGCAGCGATGAACGGGCCCTCGCACCCGGGCTCCCCGCCAGCGAGTGGCATTAGTAGAAAGGTGAACGGTGAGAAATATGCATTTAAAGTCATAAATATAAGAGGAATATATCAAAGTATATTGCATATACAGTATGTTCCAATCTTCCTGTTGCCAGTAGGTGGCGCTATCATTATAATAGAATATTGGCCTTCAGATGTGTTCAGGCCAGGAGTCTTATCAAACATGTGAAGTTTGGGGAATATCAAACATTTTATGCCTGAGTTACAACAATTTCTCTTCCTATGGTGAGACATCAAATTTTATCAAGGCGTTATGGACACGCCCTTTAACAAAATCTAAAGATCTCCACAATTTAACATTGCAAGGACCTTTAGATTAGACTGACCAAAATAAAATGTTGATGTCATAAAATTTCTTGGAGTACTTCTTTGCAGTGTAAAACATGACACTTCCTGTTGCCAGCAGGTGGCGCTATGACTATGACTGAATATGGGCATGTAGATCTTTTAAGGGCATAAGTATTATCTAACATGTGAAGTTTGAGGCAGATTGGACATTGTATGTCTGAGTTACAGCAACTTCCTTTTTCATTGCGAAACATCAAAATTTGTCAGGTCGCCATGGACACGCCCTTTAACGAAACCTCAAGATCTTCGCAATTTAACATCGCAAAGGCCTTTAGATTAAACTGACCAAGTTTGGTGCTGATATGAATAAATCTCTAGGAGGAGTTCGTTAAAGTACAACCCCTGAAAATGGCAAAAACAACACCACTTTTACAGGGAAAATTCAAAATAACCGACTTCCTGTTGGGATTCTGATTTCGTACCAAGAGACATTTTTGTAGGTATTGGTGTGTTACATGTATGTCCCGATTTTTGTACATGTACGTGAAACATAGCTCGAGGCGCACTCCGTTGAATGCGTATAGGTGGCGCTATTGAGCCATTTTGCCACACCCGATGGAATATTGGCCTCCAGATGTGTTCAGGCCAGGACCCTTATCACACATTTGAAGTTTGGGGAAGATCGGACATTTTATGCCTGAGTTATAACATTTAATTCCCATGGGGAGACATCGAACTTTGTCACGGCGTCATGGACACGCCCTTTAACGAAAACTCAAGATCTTCACAATTTAACATCGCATAGGCCTTTAGATTAGACTGACCACAAAAAAGACATTGATGTCATAAAATTTCTAAGAGTAGTTTGTCACAGTGTAAAATATGTCACTTCCTGTTGCCAATAGGTGGCGCTATGGCTATAACTGAATATGGGCATGTCAATCTGTTCAAGTTTGGGGTCTCATCAAACATGTGAAGTTTGGGGCAGATAGGACATTGTATGTCTGAGTTATAGCAACTTCATTTTTCATGGCGAATCATCGAAATTCGCCAGGCCGCCACGGACACGCCCTTCAACGAAAACTCAAGATCTTCACAATTTAACATCGTAAAGGCCTTTAGATTAGGCATACCAAATTTGGTATTGATCTGAATTAATCTCTAGGAGGAGTTCATTAAAATACAACACAAGGAAATGACCAAAATTACACAAAATGTGCTCATAATATTAAAAATAACCGACTTCCTGTTGGGTTTAGAATTTTGGTCCAAGAGTCTTTTTTGTAGGTATTGGTGTTTTACATATGTGTGCCAATTTTCGTGCATGTACGTGAAACATAGCTGGAAGGCTGTTGATTTTCTTAGTATAGGTGGCGCTGTCGAGCCATTTTGCCACACCCTCTTCTGAATCCTATATCAGACGACAATTTTCACCAGGTTTGACGCGTGTGCAAAGTTTCATGACTTTTTGAGCATGTTTAAGCCCTCAAAAATGCGATTCATTTGGGAGAAGAAGAATCGAATAATAATAATAAATATAGCTGCAAGCAGCGATGGCGGGCTCAAGCCGTCAGTGCAACGCCACCCCGGTGGCATCGGGAAAACTGTGCCCAGCGGGCATAAGCATTTACAGTAACTCTCTGGCAATCAAGTTTTAAGGGATACGGCAGTTAAAGGGTTAATCCGACCCATCTAGACTTTGAAATCACATACACAGAACAATATATATAACTTTAGTAACACTTTATTTTAATATATATATATATAAATGTATAAGGTGTGCATTGTAGCTGACACCTAAATTAACACATTAAAATTGTTTTATGACTGCAAGTCTTTCTCCTCAAATGCTATTGAGCTTCAAATTTGCTTTTGAGTCCATGTGAAAAAGTAGCATAATTTACATATGACTTACAGTTTGTTTTAATAAACATCAAACATTCAATTTAATTGTGCATTATAGCTGTCATGTAGATGAACAATTACAGTTGTTTTTATGACTGTAAGTAATTATCTTCAAATGCTACTGATGTTAGAAAAGTGTATAACAATATCACATGTAACTTTAGAGATGGTCCCTAAATTTGAGACTCTCAAATGTCCAATGTCAAGCCAACTTTATGCCTGTTTTTGTTTTGTTTTTTACTTTATTTTTCTTTTCTCTGTGCCGGATTGTTGATGTCTTTTTCCCGGGCATAGATGTCCATCCATCAATTACGAACATTCATCCGCAAATGTCCGAGCGGTCGCGAGCGCGGATGGGAGAATGGCGCATGTTTTATTTTTTTTGAGCTACTGGGATGGTGCCCCCTTTGGGAGTTGGTACCCTACGAAGACTGCGTATTCTGCATATAGGGAGCGGCGGTACTATCTGGAAGATATATTCCTCAAGCCGTCGTACAAGAGGAGGTGATGCTAGTACTTCAAGAATCTCTCAAAACCTATCTGTTCATAAAGCCTATATATAAAGTCCTAATACAGTATTCCACAATATGTTTTGCTATTCTAATATTATTGCGTTTTTTTATTGACATTGTTATTAGCTGTTATTTTTGACTTGATAAAAAAAAATTAAACATAAACTTATGCAATTGTATATATATATATATATAGTGTACAGTTTTCTTTTATTGCATCTAGAAATAAGTGTTTCTGAGTTCTGTGTTTGTTTATTTTTTTTATTTTTTTTTAGGAAGATTACATCATTTAATCTCCTCAAAATAAATGTGCATATAAACCATGAACAATTTAATTATAGCTGTATTTATAAAATGCTTACTAATGACTATTAATTTTGGGAGAAGGCTATATGAAGCAGCAACAGTTGATATTGAGGCCTAAGATATTTCTTAAGGTGTAATGATGAAAAAACAACAACAACACAAAATTGCTTACTTTTTTTCTGCTGGTGATTAAAGAGATGATTAAGTCTCCCTCCCTCTCTCTCTCTCTCTCTCTGACACCAAGCCCATCCCCTCTCTCACACATTCACACAAACTCAGCACACACACTTAACACACACACACTTAACACACAAACACACACACACACACACACACACACACACACACACACATTACCCACAGTGACAGAGGGACAGAGTGACATCAGATGTATGGTAGTTTTTTAATTTTCTCTCATCCATATAGTGTTGTATAGTCATGAAACTATGCATATTTCCTCAGCATGACTTGTCTTCTATGTGTACATTTTGTTGAAGTGTTTAGAAGCTGCGCTTAAAAAAATAAAAGACATTTACTGGTTCCTTTTTTACTGTTATTTCAGAAAATCACCATGACAAAACCATTCAAGCTATCCAAAATTCATTCGCACCTGTTCTGTAAGATAAATTCTTTAAACAGTGGTAAAAGAGGATGTGGTGCTGATCCTTCAAGAGTCACTCCAAACTTATCTGTCCATAAAGCCTATAAAGAATTATTCTTAATACACAGTATTTCACAATACTTCAGCATATTATTCTAATTAAGTGAGGGTCATTTTATCAGTAAAATACATATTTTTCTTTGAAAGATTTCTATAAATGATTTAAATCATATTCGTTTCTACAATAATTATTTAAAAGTAATCCTATAGCTCCATCTGGTGGCCATTATTGGTACTAAGAATTGCAAGCTTGATTTATATGTTATGATAGTTTTAATTTTATGGTGGCTCCTGGACATGATAAAGCTATGAAACTTACTGTGCTTCTTTCAAATGATGACTTCTACGTATATAAAAAATTATGAAGAGTTGGAATGAAGAATGTTAAAGATATAGTAAAATAACTATTGTATTTTTTTATGTTACTTTAATAAATCGCTATGGCCACACCATTTAAGGTATCCTAAACCCATTCGAAATTGAACATCTTCAGTATATGGCTTCATGTTAAAACAGTAAAACAGCTGTGAACTACTTGTGTCTTCTTGGAGGAGAATGAATTCATTTACAGGCTGAGTTTATCATACATCCACAATAACATTTCTGAGTTCTGTATCAATCTGTGTTGTTGTTTGTTTATTTTTATTTTTTTATTTTTCATAGGAAGATAACTGACCCTTTACTCTCCTTTTTAATAAATGTGCTTATAAACCAAGAACAAGCTATTTATAGCTGTATGGATTTACATTTAAAAAATTAGCCTACGGCAATCATTCTAAACAGCTTGAATAAAACCTGTTAATATTTATTATAGACCACTGTAACTGTGTATAATCTAACAAACAAGTTTATTATGAAAATAAAAGTGTGTACACCAGATAAATTGGACGATAAAGAAATTGCTAACAATAATATAATAGAGCATGTTTTAGGTTTTTAGGCGTTTAGATGCAGAAATGGACAAATCAAATGTAAAATAAAATGTAATTGATTTAATTAAATATAGATTAAGTCTTGTTAGAGCAAAAATAATAAATAAATACCTACCCAGCAAACACAGAACGTTGTAAGGACGTCGCCAGTTAGTCGTCATTTGGTCAGCGCGACATTACTTTATGGCAACGTTGTGAGGACGTCGTGGTAAAGTTCCATTTTTTTAAATCTTGGCTAACTTCCCAGAAACGTTGAGGGCACGTACTCAAAAGACGTCGCTACACTGTTAAAAATCGCTGTAAAAAAACGGCCAGATTTCGACAGTAAAATACTGTTTTTCATTAAAACAGTGCATTCTGGGTAATATTCATCATTTTCGAGAAGTAGCCTGCTGCTATATATCGTAAATTAACAACGTTCAAAGTCGACACTCAGCGGCTGTGTTTCAAATCACACCCTACACCCTCATTCACTATTCCTTACATGAGTTTACTAATATAGTCCACCTGACAGAGAGAATGAACACTAATGAGTGAATTCAGACACTGATCAACAGCTGCTGTTAATGAGTAGAATCACTGAAGAAAAAAAAACATAACAAGACAAACACATGAAATACAACTGACTTCAGCCACAGCCTTAGATGAAATCAACTAAAGATTTAAACGATCAACAAACAGCTTCACCAACTTCACACATTACTAACCAGACTGACTTTATTTCTGTCAGATCAGAGAACAGAGATCAAAAGATCTTACTGAGAATTAAAGAGATTTAGATGATAATGTTACTGTTTCGTTTAGCGTCACCATTTTGGAGATCAGTGTTTGCTTTAGTTGGGCTCCTGGCCATTGACTTTTGCACTTTAAATTTTGTTTTATTGCTGTATTTGTATCTTTATGATGCATCTGTTACAGCAGTATTAATTTTGATAGTCAAGTGATTATGGTTGTTTCTAACAGGCATGATCTACTAGACTGACTTAAAGTGTTACTATGATAATCAAATATTAATTTGGTGTTGAAATATTTGAGTGAATGACACTTCAATTTTGTAAGATTGAAAAGTAGTGTGATAACCAGTATTTATGGATTTAATGACTAGTTTTAGTTAAAAAGTATTTCGGGCAGCAGTCCCCACAACACTCAAAGAGAGAAATCAACAATCAGCATATGAATCTCAACAATGGTGACAATCAAAAGGTTCATGATGCAATGCATGCTGGGTACCAGCAGAGGATAAAACTCATCCATGATTCCCAGCATGCATTGCGGCATGAATAAATTATGCCCCTGAATTGTTCACTTATTTTCTTGAATTCTTATGTGCTTATAATTTTGCATTTGTTTTAAGTTTTAGTAGCATGTGTTGTGATGTTCAGAACTGATCTTTTCATTTATTTTGTGGATTGTCACCATTGTTGTGATTCATACGCTGATTCTTGATGTTTCTGTCTAAATTTCAGCTAAGGTTTTTTTTTTATTATTATGAGTGAAATTTTCTTAACAGTAGTATCAATGTTCAATAAGAGAAGAGACACGGGATTAGATCAGAAATAATAGTATTTGTTCTTGTCAATCTATAAACAACAATATCAGATTTTTTTTCTTCTGTGTACTTTTGTTTTGCTATAACAGGTTCCAAAAGCGCATTGTTACAGCCTGTAAAAAAAAAAAAAAAAAAACCTTAGTTGTTGAAAAGTCACGTTCAAGAGCCCAACTAAAGTAAACACTGATCTCCATCATGGTAGTGAAAAAAACATCTAAACCTATTTAACTCTCCATAAGTTCTTCTGTAGACATCTGACAGAAATAAAGTCAGTCTGGTTAGTAATGTGAATCTGGTGAAGCTGTTTTAGTAGTTGTTTAATCAGATCTTGAGAGATTTGATGTATTCTTTTATTCAGTTGATTTCATTTAAGGCTGTGGCTGAAGTCATTTGTAGATCTTGTGTTTCTCTTTCCTTCAGTGATTCTGCAGGTGTTTATCACTAATGCTCAATCATCAATTAATCACCGAATTATCTCATTAACTTCACTGATTCAGTGTTACTCAAACACTCTGTAGTGTGCACACATTATAAGTGTTCATTTAAAACTGAGGATTTTCTTGTGGGGTTTAAAGGGTTAAAGATTTAAGATGAAGAAAAAACAGCATGAAACATAATTTAACAGTAATAAACTGTAATTAATTTACAGGAAACAAACTGTAAAAAAACAGTTATTTACTGGCACCCCTGCTGCCAGTAAATAACTGTTTTTCTACTGTTTCTTGCCGTAAATTAATGGTTGCCAGCAAAAAAAAGTGTTTTTCTACAGTTTTTTGCCGTCAAGTCAAGGAAAAACAGTAATATACTGTAAAATGTAAACGTCAGATTTACCAAATGAAAAAAAAGTTAATTTAACTAAAATATTTGTGAACATCCATAGAAAAAAAATAGGCAAAGTCATACACTGATAATGAGATTAAATACTGAACTTGACTGTATTAATGTGTGTTTGCACAAGAGAGATCGTTTAGTTTAATGTAGTTTTGTTGTTCACCATTGTGCTGGAGAGTAGAGCCGGTGCTTCAGTCAATGATGAGCCACAAATTCTGATTTTCTGCTGCTTTATATAAAGGCAGTAAATGTGGAGTCACTGATACAGTGGTGATCTCTGTGTTAAGTACTTCAGCACATACATGTGTAATACAGCTGACAATGAGCTGCAGTGATTTGAGTAAAAGTCATGTATTTAGTTACTTTATTACTGCACATTAAGTGTAAGAAATATTCCTTCTCAGTGGACTCAAATGAAATATGTTCATAGTACTAACATCGTAGGAATGCTAGTTTTAAAAACTCGAACTGTTTGAAGCAGTGGGAGTGGAGTTAATTTCCATGGTAGAATTTACGGTAAAATACTGTTAAAAAATAAGAGTGGTAAATTAATGGTTAAGAGCTGTAAATTAACAGTACTTTACTGGCACCCCTGCTGCCAGAAAATTACTGTTATTTAACGGCAAAATTTTTTACAGTGGTTAGTCCCATTGGGGACGTTGTAGCAACGTGGTCAGCTGGTCTTCAGATAACTTTTAATATTATTGCACTAGACGTATTATTATTATTAAGATACCATTTGAACAGCATATTCTTTGGGAAATATACAAAAAAATTAATCAAGCATGTTAAAATAATTATATATATATATATATATATATGCCATCAGTTTAAGAACAATAAAATAAAATAAATAATTTACTTAGCAAATGGTGATAATGTTTGTTAATGAAAGAGAGTACGGGACAAAAGAACATTTAAACCTTAAACTAGCAGGGCACGTCACTTTCTGAGTGAAGTGCGCGACGTGCGCGTGCCCGTCATTTTGTAACGGTCAACTTCCAGCGGACGGACACGGAGGAAAGGTAAGTCATAAATCTACTTTTATTCATAGATTTTAACTGATACAACGGTAAATGCCATCAAAGAGGAGTAGTGTTTTGTATTTTTGTAGGTTTTCTCTTTCAATTTAATAAATAAATGCTCTGTTTGGTTAATTAGCTCAAAAGCAGTCTCAGAGGTGGTCTAAGGTAACGTTAACTGTAAAAATCGAATATAACCTTACCTGTTTTAAATTATTTGAAATTTATCACTATAAACTATACAGTATTAACTTTCTAATTATTCAATTTTTAACCGTAGTAACGTTAATTGGTTTGTTTGAATACCTGCTGCTCGAGCTTGATGATGCTCATGCTAGAGCTGAAGATCTTTGCCCGAACCCGACGGGACCCGTCGGGACCCGACCGGGTCCTGTCGGGCCTAACTTTTAAGGCCCGATTACAGCTCTAGCTCATGCTATCCATGCTGTGAACTTGAATATAATCCGATATAACGTTAAATATAAAGTTTAACGTTAATTAGACCGAGGCTGCCGAAATCATGTTCAGTGTAACGTTATGTGGGATTAATAATTTCCCCTTTTCTCCCTCAAGTGGCAGGCTTGTAAATTCTGTCATCTGTTCATTATTGGTGTTAATGGTGTTTTTCACATGCATTCTTTTTAATGCTAGTTTAATTCTCAAATTGATCTGATACTTTCTTTCACAAAAAGTAAACAAATTGTTCACTTTTTTAGGGCCTGACAACCACCAGTTGAGTCCATGATTCAGTTCCTTATAAGGAAATATATTTGTTACCACCTAGTAATTTAAATGTATTATTTATTGCTTTAAAATGAATACATATATTTATCATCAGGGGAAGAGACAGTCTGGGCAGCAGCAACAAGACAACTATTACAAGTAGAGATGGGTTTCAAGAACTGGTACTAATTTGGTTCCTGACTTGTTCAGCACTGAAAACATTTACATAAGGTACAGGATCAATAGTGCTGCTATCAGTATTCTTGTAACATTGATTCATTACCCTTTAGACACAACCACACATCCTCCAAATCATCTCTGCGTGGATGGCAGCAAGGATCCAGGATCAAGAGATCATTCTTCATGGAGACTGTTCCACAGGAAGCAGTTTCTCCTGGGTGAAAAACTAAACCTGGTTGTTTCAGCATCACTCAGGCAAGACTAAATACTTTTAAATTGATTTCAGTTGGTTATGTGTTTCAGGTCATCCTGACCATTCTGCTGTTCTGGATGTAAGGCCGTACTGGAACTACATTTCTCGTTGTTGAAAGATTTGTGCAGCGGTATCCAGACATATAACGCCCCATCACACGGGGCGTCAACGCCTCTCGTTTACTTTTAAATGAAGTGACGTCAAGCATGGTGAAATTAATTCTAGAAATTAATTCTAAATAGAAGTTGAAGACTTCTCAAGCGCCAATGCAGCCCTCCTCCAGTCAGAACATCTTATGCAAATACCCAAGCGCAGACGCAAGCCAATCGAGTGCATGCAATACCCGAAAACTAATGTGATTGGCTGTCACTATGAGAAGAGACAGTAATTCTGATCCGATATCAGTGTCGTTTTTTGCAAAAAAATGTTTAAATCAATGTAGAATTTTCTATACTTCTGTGTAGGGATGTCAATTTTCAATCATTTCCATGATCGATCGTCGTTTAAATTAACAATCAAATAATCGATTAATCGTTAACCTTAATGCTGCAAAGTCTATTGCAGTAACACCCAGTCACTGGTATGACAGGATGTGGAAAAGTGTGTGTGTGTGTGTATATATATATATAAA
Organism: Carassius gibelio; assembly: GCF_023724105.1. Lineage (NCBI taxonomy): Eukaryota > Metazoa > Chordata > Actinopteri > Cypriniformes > Cyprinidae > Carassius > Carassius gibelio. The sequence continues at coordinate 18,977,688 of NC_068371.1, forward strand.
TATATATATATATATATATATATATATATATATATATATATATATATATATATATATATACACACACACACAGTTTTACATATATTTTACAGCAAAGACCAAAAGTTTGGACACACCTTCTCATTCAAAGAGTTGTCTTTATTTTCATTACTATGAAAGTTGTATAGTCACACTGAAGGCATCAAGGGCTATTTGAGCAAGAAGGAGAGTGATGGGGTGCTGTGCCAGATGACCTGGCCTCCACAGTCACCGGATCTGAACCCAATCGAGATGGTTTAGGGGTGAGCTGGACCGCAGACAGAAGGCAAAAGGGCCAACAAGTGCTAAGCATCTCTCAGGGAACTCCTTCAAGACTGTTGGAAGACCATTTCAGGTGACTACCTCTTGAAGCTCATCAAGAGAAAGCCAAGAGTGTGCAAAGCAGTAATCAAAGCAAAAGGTGGCTACTTTGAAGAACCAAGAATATGACATATTTTCAGTTGTTTCACATTTTTTTGTTATGTATATAATTCCACATGTGTTAATTCATAGTTTTGATGCCTTCAGTGTGAATCTACAATTTTCATAATCATGAAAATAAAGAAAACTCTTTGAATGAGAAGGTGTGTCCAAACTTTTGGTCTCAAACTTAAAGTCAAGGTGATGAGTAGTCTAAAGTTGGGCTCAGGTGGTTGTGCTGCGGGATATGTTTCCCATACATTTATTTATTTTTGGAGACTCGCCACAATTTTAAAACTGATCGATTTTCAAAAAGGCTTCGTTGAATAAACATGAGTAACGTTACGTACTGCATGTTTAATAATTCCTAACATTTATATGTTTAAATATCAAAACGAGGCACAGGTGTTTTTATATGCTGTATTTCTGAAAGAAGATTTGCATGTTATATGCCTGATAAAGCAGCGTGTGAGCGTAGCTCTGATTTGTTTACAGCTGTTACTGGGGAAACCTTTATTTCTCGCACTTTATGTCTATGCTTTAAAACATCTCCTGCTGGCAAAGGATGAATTTGCATTTTCATTAAGTCCGCCTGATCCACACAGCAAACATTTTGTTTGTTATCAAAAAATATCTACTCTAGAAGGACTTGGCTGTTGTTATTGATTCTATTTGGAAGTCTACCGGTTAGGTTAGGTCCACAAAAGCGTTTGTTTTTAAAAGTTTGTTTATGTTGTTGCCGTTGAATCCGTCTGTATATATATGTGTGTGTGTGTGTGTGTGTGTATAATGGGCAGCACTCTTGAAGAGAGTTTCATTGTTTTGACTGTAGTAACTAGGGCTGGGATGATATGCTAATCTGCCAATTCAATACTATCCCGATACTTGTGTGCTGATTTAATATATATTTATAATTATATATATATATAATTTAGCATTGTGATTATAGTTATATAACTATTGCAATTCGTGACTTATCCAAATTGTCTATAAAATGATGTTTGTTTCTGTAGATTTGAGGGAAAGATTAAAAACAAGGAGGTCTGGGAATGACTGAAGGGATCTGACAGCAGTGCGGGAAGGAAGTAATCACCAGAATGTAAGTTCTTTGAGAATGTGTGCATTATTACAAGTTGAGTTTTCATTTAAATGTGGCAATGTACACAGCTGGTCAAAAGTTTTAAATATATATTAAAAGTTGAATTTATTTCTATAATGCACAGCTATATTTTCAGCATTAATTACTCCAGTCTTCAGTGTCACATGATCTTCAGAAATTATTCTAATATGATGATTTACTGCTCAATAATTTTTTCTGATTATTATCAGTGTTGAAAACAGTTGTGCTGCCCAAACTTTTGTCTACACTACAGTTACATTTATTTATTTATTATTTATTGTATTTATTTATTTATTTGGGGGGGGGGGGCTAATAGCAAGAATACATAAAATTGAAAACCAGTGGTAGAGTAGACTTTTGTAATTTTACAAAAGATTACCTTTTTTTTCAATGTTTTGAACTTTGTGTTTCATAAAGTAATCATGAAGAAAAAATTCAACTTTCCAGATATGCTAAGTTTTCTTCCCCATCATTTCTAATATGGGGTGCGCCTCCCTAAAACCAACTTTGTTCAAAAAGTTCCTTCGTTACCAATAGAGTTCAGTGGAACTAACAACCGTAGCAAGCTAACTGCAGATGTGATTTACATCATGTATGTCATGAGCAGATGTACACTTTGATCTTAGCGGCAATAATGCGATTGGGTGCATGTAAATGCACTGATTTGTGATAATCAGCAATGATCAACATATCAGTATATGAAAAAGATCATGTGACACTGAAGACTGGAGTAAAGTTACTGAAAAATTCAGCTTTGCCTCATAATTATTTCAATAAATATGTTTAAGTATATTAAAAAAAACAGTATGAAAACTGTTATTTCTTTCTTTCTGTTTTTTTTTTTTTTTTTTTTTTTTTTAAATTGATCAAATTAATCTAGCCTTGGTGAGCAGAAGAGACTTCTCTTGAAAACCATAAAGAAAAGATTCCAGATTTTTGACTGGTTGTGAACATACATGAGCAACATTAACAAGATGATCCTCCCTTTCAGCTCAGAGGATGTTGACAGTGCAGGCCCAGGATGAAGAAGAGGAGGAAGAACACGTTTAACAATTTTCTCATAAGCTTGCCATGTGTTATAATAAAAACAATGAACATGGCTACAATAATATGCTAAATGTTATTAAAAGATTCCAGTTTGCAAGAAATCTGAGTGTCTGACTCTACACTAGAGGAACTCTTTTCTGAAGAAGATCAGGTGCTGAGAAGTAGGCCTTGTTCTACAGCAAAACACTGCATCAAGCCTCCTTTCCTTCCCTCAGAAGAGCCTGTCTTCTGCTGCTGGGGTAAGAAACACCCTCTTCCTCTTCTCTATCAGCTGTCCAGCACCTAACTCTGCCTCCTCAGCACTGTCTGAAAGAGTCTTCTCCACAGTCAGTAATCACAGATCACAGATTCTTCTGAGAAAGTCGATATGCTCATTTTCTGAAAAAACTTTGTTTTTTCGGGTGGGACAAATAATACAGGAGAGATGCTAGAAATCTCTATATTGTTCATTTTTCATATCTTTACACTTTATGAATGTTTTTCTTCTGAGAAGCTCAAAAATTATGGTTCTTTGCTTTATTGTTTAGGTTTATCCTCTGATAGTGAGCACAGAGCCCTGATCATGACATGCAAGAAAAAGAAAGAAATCATGTCCATGATTTACTAATTTGTTCCCTCGATGTACTAAAACGTGCACGATTACTTTTACATTTCATTGATTTGCTAAATCGTATGCACAATTTACTAATTCGTTCTCTTGATGTATAAATAGTGTACACGTTTTAGCAAATCGAGGGAATGAAATAGAAAATCGTGCGCATGAATTAGCCAAATATTTTTCCTGCATGTCGTGTAATTAAAGCACATCACCACCAGACATTTATAACAGGAGCCTCATATACGACGCTCACAGTTTTACTTTGTGCAGTATCTCTGTGCAGTATCTGCTGAATTGTTTCATATCTATATATCATGTATTTTTTGTTGCACTAAATTATGTTGTATCAATAAGTTTACTGATAATTATTTCTAATTTTCACTGATAACATGATTAACCATCTCCCCATCCTTAAGACAAACATTTTCTGTTGTTCATATTGTGTAATCTATGAATTGATGTGTTTAGTTTTCTGTGCTCATAACTTAGTAACATTTTGCATGGTTAAAGAACAGGTGCAATGTTCAAAATGTTTTGGCTTCGTATTTTTAGAAAGTAGTGCTGAATAAATATTGATTTGTGAATGAATGCAGTGTGTTTTTGTCTATTTTATATTAGAATGTTTTTGTATTTGTTTGCATTGCATGTATGTAATTAATGTATTAACTATGAATCCCCTATAATTAGATTACAATTAGATTTCATAAGGTTTATTTTTTGCCCTAGAGATGAATTGACTTTATTAGTTCTTTATGTATTTCAAGGTAATGGTGAGGTGAAAATATGAATTACCAATATGATCCTGTAATGTCACGTCCTCATAACGTGCCAGTTTGGTCGTCAGGACATACTCATCACGTTCCAGCAACGTTCCACTATAACGTCGCCACGACGGATATGGGAATCACAAAGTTATGTCACTGGAACGTTATGTGGTACATCCCTGAGACCAATATGGTATTTTATAGGAACGTCCTCATAACGTGACAGTTTGGTCGTCAGGACATACTCATCACGTTCCAGCAACGTTCCACTATAACGTCGCCACGACGGATATGGGAATCACAAAGTTACGTCACTGGAACGTTATATGGTACGTCGCTGCGACTAATATGGTACTTTATAGTAACGTTCTCATAATGTGCCAGTTTAGTCGCTGGGACGTACTCAATACGTTCCAGCGACGTTCCAATATAACGTCGCCACGATGGATATGGGAATCACAAAGTTACGTCGCTGGAACGTTATTTGGGACGTCGCTGCAACGAATATGGTCTGGTCCAGACACACATTAAAAAAGCAGCCAAGATTAATGAGTTTAATCTTTTATATAGATTAAAATTGAAGACAGAAGCAGGTATATGCGGTCACTTAATATTAAAATCCAGTAGATCCACTTCAGATTTATTTCTCAACAGTTTATGTTCACGTGGCTGTTTTCGTTTATATTAGCCAAGCTATTATGTATTTTGAAATAATCTTGTCCGTGACGTGTTCGTTCTTACGACAAAAGGCAGAATCCTGCAGCTCGAGAGATATGTTATTCTGCCAGTCGCGCTTTCAAATAGTCTTGCACACATAAACGGGTCACAAACACCTATTTAGCTCGTGTTGTGTTATAATGGGTGTATAGTGTGCATTTATGTCAATAATTTATTTTAAAAAGCTCTTAAACAAGAATAAATTCGTTTGTTTTGAACTTGTGACACTGTACGCGCTGATCGGAGGCAGTGATTTCAGATAGGCAACCGCAAATATTTCATTTTCACACAAACAGTTCAAAAACATCTTAATTTAGCTCTTGGTGTGTTCTAATTGGTGAATTGTGTGATATCGCTGCAATACTTTATTTTTAATAGCTATAAAACAAGAATAAACTCGTTTTTTCTGAGCTCATCATTCCACACGCTCCTGCTCAGAGCGGTGATTCATCTCTCGTGTTTCTCACGTATCACTGACCACACATCCATTATTAATGAGCCCTGACCTGATAATAATCATATATGTTGGTTTAGCTTGTCAGTGTGAATTAAATCCAAGTATTATTTTGTATTTTAACCGATTTAAAAGTGAAACCAAAAGAGAGTCTCCTCCCTTTTTTAGTTCAGGATATGCACCTGTAGGGGCGCTATTTCTCTCAGACAATGGAAGTCTAAGCACACACACTCAAACAGAGGGACAGAGTGAGATGAGATGTCTGAGAGTTTTTTAATTTTCTGTTATCCATACAGTGTTGTAAAGTCATGAAACTATGCATATTTACTCAGAATAACTTTCTTTTCTGTATGAAAAAAGGTTTTGAAGTGTTTGGAATTTAAAAATGCAGGAAAATTAATAATTCCATTTTTACTGTCATTTAAAAAAATCACCACGACAAAACCATCCAAGCTATCCAAAACCCATTCACAATTTAAGTTCCTCAATGTTTTTTCAACATGTAGACAAAGTTTGGTGTTTATAGTGTTACTCTCCTCTGAGCAGTATACATTAATTCACAGCTAAATGTAAAAAACAATCCACATTCAAATCAAAATAGCCGACTTCCTGTTGGTCGTAGCTAATGACTGTGAATTAGAAAGTTGTCCGTCTTGATAAGAACAATTTTTGTACTGAGTTTGGTGTCTGTAGCTAAAACTAACCCCCCCACTTTTGACAAAAGGTGGCGCTATAGAGTGCCTCTTCCACGCCCTCTTATGAACTTTTGCCAGTGTCTAGTTGTCACTAATACTGATATGTGTTCTGAGTTTGATGAAATTCTAAGCATGTTATATGCCTCAAAATCACCTGAGAAGTATTCCAGTTTGACATGTTGCCACGGCAACAATATTTTTAGATATCAATATCCCCCAGCAGATTTATATCGACTGTGTTTTAACATTATTCTGATGAAGTTTGAAGCAAATTGAGTAAAAATAAGATGCTGAATTCAAAGCATTTTGAAAATGACATACTTCCTGCTGCCAGTTGGTGGCGCTATAACTTTGACTCCTAATAGTCACATATATGCGATCGACATCATACAATGAATAATCTGATGAAGTTTGATTACAATTAGGAAATGTATGTGGATGGTATTAGACACTTCCTGTTTCTCAATTCTCGCCATAAATTCAACGCCTCGCTACGAGCAAACCGTTTGAGATATCAAAAATCCCCTGGCAATTTTTCATCCCCAATGTCTTGAGATCATGTTGACCGAGTTTGGTGTCAATCGGCAAAAAACCCTATGACAAGTATTTCAAATTCCAGAGCATGCGCTTTTTACATAACTCTAAATAGCTGACTTCCTGTTGGGCGGAGCCTATGACATGCAATACGAAAGTTGTTCAGCACGATGAGATCTATATGTGTACTGAGTTTGATATTAATATGTGCAAGTATGTGTGAGCTATGCATCAACATTTCTGACTGTGATCCAGGGGGCGCCGTAGAGCCCCTGTGCCACGCCCGGGTCCAAGCCTCTGCAGGCTCCTAAAGGCCACAGATTCCAAAGTGTGCGCAAATTTTTAAGAGTTTTTGAGTATGTTAAGGACCCCAAAAGCCCCCACAACTTTGACGAAAAATATGAATACTAAACCCTAAATATCCAACTTCCTGTTGGGCGGAGCCTATGACATGCAGTACGAAAGTTGTTTGGTTTGATGAGATCTACATGTGTACCGAGTTTCGTGCGTCTACGTGCAAGTATATATGATATATGGCCCTCAGTATTCCAGGGGGCGCTGTAGAGCCCCTGTGCCACGCCCGTGTATCAGTCTCTGCCCGGCCCTATTGGCCGCAGGTTCCAATGTGTGTGCCAATTTTCAAGACTTTTTAAGCACGTTAAGGGCTCCAAAAGCCCCCGAAACCTTGAAGAAAAATAATAATAAATATAGCTGCAAGCAGCGATGGCGGGCTCAAGCCACCAATGCCATCACCACCCCGGTGGCATCAGGTAAACTGTGCCCAGCGGGCACATGCATTCACAATATCCCTCTGGCACTGAGGTTTTAAAGGATAGAGGGGAGCGTAGAGGGGAGCGTGCATTTGCAGTGGCTGGGCCACGACTCTGGAATACCCTGCCTTTAGAGATCAGACTGGCCCCTTCCTTGTCTATTTTTAAATCTTTGCTAAAAACTTTTTTATTTTCCTTAGTGTACTGACTACTGTGTTATGCTACATTTTGAAATGGGTGGTTTTAAATTTTTGTCTGGTCTATTTTTATGTATGTGTAATATTCTTGCTCTTATGTTAAAGCACTTTGGTCAGCCAGGAGGCTGTTGTAAATGCGCTATACAAATAAATTGAACTTGAACTTGAACTTGAACTTGATATGGCAGTTAAAGGGTTAATCCGAATCATCTAGACTTTAAAATCACATTCACAGAACAATATATATATATATATATAACTTTAGTAACACTTTACAATAAGATTTCATTTATAAACATTATGTTAACATGAACAATATTTATATAGCATTCATTCATGTCAGTTAATATTCCAAACTTAAACATTAAAACATTGTTTTATTGTGATTTTTTTCCAAGCACATTTTACCAATTCCAAACCATATCAATCTTAATAACTACCATTATTTTTTATTTAATCATTTATGAGTGCTATACAATAGTCCAGGAAAGCTGGAAGAGAAAAACAGGTCAAGAAGAACTGACAAAAGAATTGCAAAATAATTAGGAATTAATGTGAAGATTAATTTTTAGTCAATTCTGCAAGACAGACTTTCAGGAAAGGAGGTGGAATAAAAATGAGCTCCTAAATCTTAATCCTGGATTCTGGAAGATATATTCCTCAAACCATCGGACAAGAGGAGGTGGTGCTGGTCCTTCACGAGTCACTCTAATCTGTTCATTAAGCCTATATATAAAGTCTTAATATATAGTATTTCACAATACTTCATGGTATTCTAATTAAATATTTTTTTGGAATCTTAGATCTCTCAGAACCTGACACATTGTAATTCTGAGACTCCAGGAAAGTGGCAGTTCTGTAAAATGTTGGCGCTGGAGACTAAATGCTCACTGATAGTTTCACACCTAATTCACTTAAAACACACACAAACACACACACACAGTGACAGAGGGACAGAGTGACATCAGATGTATGTTTTTTAATTTTCTGTCATCCATATAATGTTGTATAGTCATGAAACTATGCATATTTCCTCAGAATGACTTGTCTTCTATGTGTACATTTTTTTGAAGTGTTTAGAAGCTGCACTTTTTTTTACTGGTTCCTTTTTTACTATTATTTCAAAAAATCACCACGACAAAACCATTCAAGCTATCCAAAATTCATTCACACCTGTTCTGTAAGATACATTCTTTAAACAGTGGTAAAAGAGGATGTGGTGCTGAACCTTCAAGAGTCACTTAAAACGTATCTGTCCATAAAGCCTATTAAGAATTATTCTTAATATACAGTTCACAATACTTCAGCTTGTTATTCTAATTAAGTGAGGGTCATTTTATCAGTAAAATTCCTAAAATACATATTATTTTATTTGAAAGATTTCTATAAATTATTTAAATCATACTCGTTTCTCCAATAATTATTTAAAAGTAATCCTATAGCTCCCTCTGGTGGCCATTATAGGTACTAAGAATTGCAAGCTTGATTTATAAGTTATGATAGTTTTAATTTTATGCTGGCTCTTGAAAATGATAAAGCTATGAAACTTACTGTGCTTCCTTCAAATGAGGACTTCTACTTATATAAAAAATTATGAAGAGTTAGAATGAAAAATTTTAAAGATATAGTAAAATAACTATTGTATTTTTTATGTTTTTTAATAAATCTCTATGGCAACACCATTTAAGCTATCCTAAACCCATTCACAATTTAACATCTCAGTATATTGGCATCATGTTGAAAAAGGAGTATGGAGTAGTATGAGGAGGAGTATGAATTCATTTACAGGCTGATTTTATCATAAATCCACAATAAAATTTCTGAGTTCTGTATCAATCTGTGTTGTTGTTTGTTTATTTTTATCTTTTATTTTTCATAGGAAGATAACTGACCCTTTACTCTCCTTTTTAATAAATGTGCTTATAAACCAAGGACAAGCTATTTATAGCTGTATTTATAAACTGCTTACTACTGACTATTAATATTGGGACAAGGCTTTATAAAGCATGAACTGACTATTTACTAATGAGTGCAGTTATTATAAAGTGTTATCAATGCATTTGCTAATGTTAACAAATTAGACATTATTTTACAGTGTTATCAAATCCTTAAATGACTCATAAGCATTTGTGAAAGTTCTGCTTGAATTACAGCTTAGTATTGATCTGTGAGCTGAACAGATTTACTGTTACATCTATGAGATTATGTAAATTCAAATAAATATAATGTCACAGGATGTCATAGGTCAGTATCAAATGAGTTTGAAATTATTATTTGCAGCACAAATAAGTTTTTTTTAGGATTTTTAAAAATCCCTAAAACTGTCAGAAAAAGGTTAAGGCCTAAGCTATTTCTATGTGATTGGCTAAATTTATTTTTGTTTTTATAATTGTAATACACAAACTATGAAATTATACAAAATGTATAAAAAGGTAAATAAATAAATACGCACACATTAAAAAAGCAGCCAAGTCGAATGAGTTTCCTTTTTTATATAGATTAAAATTGAAGACAGAAGCAAGTGGTAAATGTGGTCACTTTAATATTCAAATCCAGTAGATCCAGTTTATGTTCACGTGGCTGTTTTCGTTTATATTCGCCAAGCTATTATGTATTTTGAAATAATCTTGTCCGTGATGTGTTCGTTCGTACGACGAAAGGCAGAATCCTGCAGCTCTAGAGATCAATGTTATTCTGCCAGTCGCGCTTTCAAATAGTCTTGCACACTTAAACGGGTCACAAACACCTGCATTTAGCTCTTGTAGTGTTACAATGGGTTTATTGTGTGCATTTGTGGTAATATTTTATTTAAAAAAGCTCTTAAACAAGAATAAATTCGTTTGTTTTGAGCTCGACACTGTACGCGCTGATCGGAGGCGGTGATTTCAGATAGGCAGCCACAAATATTTCATTTTCACACAAACAGTTCAAAAACATCTGAATTTAGCTCTTGGTGTGTTCTAATTGGTTGATTGTGTGATATCGCTGTAATAATTTATTTTTAAAAGCTTTAAAACAGGAATAAATTCGTTTTTTCTGAGCTCTTTACTCCAGACGCTCGTGATCACAGCGGTGATTCATCTCTCCTATTTCTCACGTATCTCTGGCCAGAAATAATTTATCCATGAGCCCTGAACCGGTAATAATCAGATATGTTGGTTTAGTTTGTCAGTGTGAATTAAATCTAAGTATTTATTTGTATTTTTAACCGATTTAAAAGTGAAAGTAAAAGTTCGGGAATTGAACCTGTAGGGGCGCTATTTCTCTCAGACAATGGAAGTCTGAAGCACATATACTCAAACAGAGGGACAGAGTGAGATGAGATGTCTGACAGTTTTTTTAATTTTCTGTTATCCATACAGTGTTGTAAAGTCGTGAAACTATGCATATTTCCTCAGAATGACTTTTTCATCTGTATGAAAAAATTCTTTGACGTGTTTTGGAAGCTGCAATTTAAAAATACAATAATGATTCCCTTTGTAAGGTCATTTAAAAAAATCACCACGGCAAAACCATTCAAGCTATCCAAAATCCATTCACAATTTAAGTTCCTATCAGAAATACTGATGTGTGTTCAGAGTTTTGTGAAATTCTAAGTATGTTATTTGCCTCAAAATCACCTGAGAAGTATTCCAGTTTGACATGTTGCCACGCCAACAATTTTTTAGATATCAATATCCCCCTTGCAGATTTATATCGGCTGTGTTTTAACATTATTCTGATGAAGTTTGAAGCAAATCGAGTAATAATAAGATGCTGAATTCAAATCATTTTGAAAATGACACACTTCCTTCTGCCAGTTGGTGGCGCTATAACTTTGATTCCTAATAGTCACATATATGCGATCGACATCATACAACGAATAATCTGATGAAGTTTGATTAAAATCAGGAAATGTATGTGGACGGTATTAGACACTTCCTGTTTCTCATTTCTCGCCATAATTTCAACGCCTCGCCACGAGCAAACCGTTCGAGATATCAAAAATCCCCTGGCAATTTTTCATCCCCAGTGTCTTGAGATCATGTTGACCGAGTTTGGCGGCAATCGAGAAAAAAACCTATGACAAGTATTTCAAATTCCAGAGCATGCGCTTTTTACATAACTCTAAATAGCTGACTTCCTGATGCGCGGAGCCTATGACATGCAATACGAAAGTTGTTCGGCACGATGAGATCTATATGTGTACTGAGTTTCATATGAATATGTGCAAGTATGTGTGAGCTATACATCAACATTTCTGACTGTGTTCCAGGGGGCGCCGTAGAGCCCCTGTGCCACGCCCGGGTCCCAGCCTCTGCAGGCTCCTAAAGGCCACAGATTCCAAAGTGTGCGCAAATTTTCAAGAGTTTTTGAGTATGTTAAGGACCCCAAAAGCCCCCACAACTTTGACGAAAAATTTGAATACTAAACCCTAAATAGCCAACTTCCTGTTGGGCGGAGCCCATGATATGCTATACAAAAGTTGTTTGGATTGATGAGATTTATATGTGTACCGAGTTTCATACGTCTACGAGCAAGAATGTATGATATATGGCCCTCCATATTCCAGGGGGCGCTGTAGAGCCCCTGTGCCACGCCCGTGTATCAGTCTCTGCCCGGCCCTAATGGCCGCAGGTTCCAATCTGTGTGCCAATTTTCAAGACTTTTTAAGCACGTTAAGGGCCCCAAAAGCCCCCGAGACGTTGGAAAAAAAAAAAAAATAATAATAATAATAATAAATATAGCTGCAAGCAGCGATGGCGGGCTCAAGCCACCAATGCCATCGCCACCCCGGTGGCATCAGGTAAACTGTGCCCAGCGGGCACATGCATTCACAATATCCCTCTGGCAGTGAGGTTTTAAAGGATATATGGCAGTTAAAGGGTTAACCCAAATCATCTAGACTTTAAAATCACATTCACAGAACAATATATATATATATATATATATATATATATATATATATATATATATATATATATATATATATATATATATATATATATATATATATATATATATATTTAGTAACACTTTACAATAAGATTTCATTTATAAACATTATGTTAACATGAACAATATTTATATAGCATTCATTCATGTCAGTTAATATTCCAAACTTAAACATTAAAACATTGTTTTATTGTGATTTGTTTCCAAGCACATTGTACCAATTCCAAACCATATCAATCTTAAAGCTGCGGTAGGGAACTTTTGACGCTCTAGCGGTTAATAAACAGAACTGCTCGCGTCTTGCGGAAGAACATTGTAGCTGGAGCTACTTCTCTCTGTTTATGTCTATGAAGAATCACAAAGGTACTGGGTTACTCCGCCACGGTATCCCCGAAGCAATCTAAAATAGTCCGAATATAAACACTTATTATAGGTGTACCCTAGTGATTCAGGACAAGCTAAAAACACGGTTTGGAAAATGGATTCATGGTGTACTCGCTTATTATGTTCATTTTTCTACATTTTGAACACAAACAAAGTTACGGACCGCAGCTCTGATTGGTTGTTTTTTACCGGGAGCGCATGACTTTCTGCAAATGGCAATAGGAGCACTGGGAGGAGCCAGAGGAGCTTGATTTTTTTCATAGATTATATGTCTCATATTCTACTGTCAGGACATAATGACAGGTTTAATAAATATGTAAAAAATATTTTTTTACAAAAGTTCCCTACAGCACCTTTAATAACTACCATTATTTTTTATTTAATAATTTATGAGTGCTATACAATAGTCCAGGAAAGCTGGAAGAGAAAAACTCCTTATATTCATGTGTGCAGAATTATTAGGCATGTTTTCTTTTACAGATGAAATGCGCTAAAAAAGAGTTTTAACTCAAACTGTTTTAACTCAAAGTCGAAAATTATGAAATACCCATGAGAAATATCAAACACAAATGCAATACAGAAATGGATAAGTTAAGACTTGACCATTGTACAAAAATGCTGACTGGGTCATGAGGTCAGAAAAGAAGAAGAAAAAAAAACAGGTCAAGAAGAACTGACAAAAATAATTGCAAAATAATTAGGAATTAATGTGAAGATTAATTTTTAGTCAATTCTGCAAGACAGACTTTCAGGAAAGGAGGTGGAATAAAAATGAGCTCCTAAATCTTAATCCCGGATTCAGGAAAATATATTCCTCAAACCATCGGACAAGAGGAGGTGGTGCTGGTCCTTCACGAGTCACTCTAATCTGTTCATAAAGCCTATATATAAAGTCTTAATATATAGTATTTCACAATACTTCATGGTATTCTAATTAAATCATTTTTTGGAATCTTAGATCTCTCAGAACCTGACACATTGTAATTCTGAGACTCCAGGAAAGTGGCAGTTCTGTAAAATGTTGGCACTGGAGACTTAATGCTCCCTGATAGTTTCACACCTAATTCACTTAACACACACACACACACACACACACACACAGATTACCCAGAGTGACAGAGGGACAGAGTGATATCAGATGTATGATAGTTTTTTAATTTTCTATCATCCATATAGTGTTGTATAGTCATGAAACTATGCATATTTCACATATTTCCTATGTGTACATTTTTTTGAAGTGTTTAGAAGCTGCACTTTAAAAATAAATAAAATAAAAGACATTTACTGATTACTTTTTTACTGTTATTTCAAAAAATCACCACGACAAAACCATTCAAGCTATTCAAAATTCATTCGCACCTGTTCTGTAAGATACATTCTTTAAACAGTGGTAAAAGAGGATGTGGTGCTGATCCTTCAAGAGTCACTCAAAACTTATCTGTCCATAAAGCCTATAAAGAATTATTCTTAATATACGGTTCACAATACTTCAGCTTGTTATTCTAATTAAGTGAGGGTCATTTTATCAGTAAAATACATAAAATTCATATTATTTTTCTTTGAAAGACTTCTATAAATGATTTAAATCATACTTGTTTCTACAATAATTATTTAAAAGTAATCCTATAGCTCTATCTGGTGTTCGTTATTGGTACTAAGAATTGCAAGCTTGATTTATTTGTTATGATAGTTTTAATTTTATGCTGGCTCTTGAAAATGATAAAGCTATGAAACTTACTGTGCTTCCTTCAAATGATGACTTCTACGTATATAAAAAATTATGAAGAGTTGGAATTAAAAAATTTAAAGATATAGTAAAATAACTATTGCATTTTGTTTATGTTACTTAAATAAACCGCTATGGTCACACCATTTAAGGTATCCTAAACCCATTCGAAATTGAACATCTTCAGTATATGGCTTCATGTTAAAACAGTTTGGTGTGAACTACTTGTGTCTTCTTGGAGGAGAATGAATTCATTTACAGGCTGAGTTTATCATAAATCCACAATAACATTTCTGAGTTCTGTATCAATCTGTGTTGTTGTTTGTTTATTTTTATTTTTTTATTTTTCATAGGAAGATAACTGACCCTTTACTCTCCTTTTTAATAAATGTGCTTATAAACCAAGAACAAGCTATTTATAGCTGTATGGATTTACATTTAAAAAATTAGCCTACGGCAATCATTCTAAACAGCTTGAATAAAACCTGTTAATATTTATTATAGACCACTGTAACTGTGTATAATCTAACAAACAAGTTTATTTTGAAAATAAAAGTGTGTACACCAGATAAATTGGACGATAAAGAAATTGCTAACAATAAAATAATAGAGCATGTTTTAGGTTTTTAGGCGTTTAGATGCAGAAATGGACAAATCAAATGTAAAATAAAATGTAATTGATTTAATTAAATATAGATTAAGTCTTGTTAGAGCAAAATAATAAATAAATACGTACACACATTAAAAAAGCAGCCAAGATTAATGAGTTTAATTTTTTATATAGATTAAAATTGAAGACAGAAGCAGGTATATGCGGTCACTTAATATTAAAATCCAGTAGATCCACTTCAGATTTATTTCTCAACAGTTTATGTTCACGTAGCTGTTTTCGTTTATATTAGCCAAGCTATTATGTATTTTGAAATAATCTTGTCCGTGATGTGTTCGTTCTTACGACAAAAGGCAGAATCCTGCAGCTCGAGAGATATATGTTATTCTGCCAGTCGCGCTTTCAAATAGTCTTGCGCACATAAACGGGTCACAAACACCTGCATTTAGCTCGTGTTGTGTTATGATGGATGTATTGTGTGCATTTATGGCAATAATTTATTTTAAAAAGCTCTTAAACAAGAATAAATTCGTTAGTTTTGAGCTTGTGACACTGTGCCCGCTGATCGGAGGCAGTGATTTCAGATAGGCAGCCGCGAATATTTCATTTTCACACAAACAGTTCAAAAACATCTTAATTTAGCTCTTGGTGTGTTCTAATTGGTGAATTGTGTGATATCGCTGCAATACTTTATTTTTAATAGCTATAAAACAAGAATAAACTCGTTTTTCTGAGCTCGTCATTCCACACGCTCCTGCTCAGAGCGGTGATTCATCTCTCGTGTTTCTCACGTATCACTGACCACACATCAATTATTAATGAGCCCTGACCTGATAATAATCATATATGTTGGTTTAGCTTGTCAGTGTGAATTAAATCCAAGTATTTATTTGTATTTTAACCGATTTAAAAGTGAAACCAAAAGACAGTCTCCTCCCTTTTTTAGTCCGGGAATTGAACCTGTAGGGGCGCATTTTCTCTCAGACAATGGAAGTCTAAGCACACACACTCAAACAGAGGGACAGAGTGAGAGGAGATGTCTGACGGTTTTTTAATTTTCTGTTATCCATACAGTGTTGTAAAGTCATGAAACTATGCATATTTACTCAGAATAACTTTATTTTCTGTATGAAAAAAGGTTTTGAAGTGTTTGGAATTTAAAAATGCAGGAAAATTAATAATTCCATTTTTACTGTCATTTAAAAAAATCACCACGACAAAACCATCCAAGCTATCCAAAACCCATTCACAATTTAAGTTCCTCAATGTTTTTTCAACATGTAGACAAAGTTTGGTGTTTATAGTGTTACTCTCCTCTGAGCAGCATGCATTAATTCACAGCTAAATGTAAAAAACAATCCACATTCAAATCAAAATAGCCGACTTCCTGTTGGTCGTAGCTAATGACTGAGAATTAGAAAGTTGTCCGTCTTGATAAGAACAATTTTTGTACTGAGTTTGGTGTCTGTAGCTAAAACTAACCCCCCCACTTTTGACAAAAGGTGGCGCTATAGAGTGCCTCTTCCACGCCCTCTTATGAACTTTTGCCAGTGTCTAGCTGTCACTAATACTGATATGTGTTCTGAGTTTGATGAAATTCTAAGCATGTTATATGCCTCAAAATCACCTGAGAAGTATTCCAGTTTGACATGTTCCCATGGCAACAATATTTTTAGATATCAATATCCCCCCAGCAGATTTATATCGACTGTGTTTTAACATTATTCTGATGAAGTTTGAAGCAAATCGAGTAAAAATAAGATGCTGAATTCAAAGCATTTTGAAAATGACACACTTCCTGCTGCCAGTTGGTGGCGCTATAACTTTGACTCCTAATAGTCACATATATGCGATCGACATCATACAATGAATAATCTGATGAAGTTTGATTACAATTAGGAAATGTGGATGGTATTAGACACTTCCTGTTTCTCAATTCTCGCCATAAATTCAACGCCTCGCTACGAGCAAACCGTTTGAGATGTCAAAAATCCCCTGGCAATTTTTCATCCCCAATGTCTTGAGATCATGTTGACCGAGTTTGGTGTCAATCGGCAAAAAACCCTATGACAAGTATTTCAAATTCCAGAGCATGCGCTTTTTACATAACTCTAAATAGCTGACTTCCTGTTGGGCGGAGCCTATGACATGCAATACGAAAGTTGTTCAGCACGATGAGATCTATATGTGTACTGAGTTTGATATTAATATGTGCAAGTATGTGTGAGCTATGCATCAACATTTCTGACTGTGATCCAGGGGGCGCCGTAGAGCCCCTGTGCCACGCCCGGGTCCCAGCCTCTGCAGGCTCCTAAAGGCCACAGATTCCAAAGTGTGCGCAAATTTTCAAGAGTTTTTGAGTATGTTAAGGACCCCAAAAGCCCCCACAACTTTGACGAAAAATATGAATACTAAACCCTAAATATCCAACTTCCTGTTGGGCGGAGCCTATGACATGCAGTACGAAAGTTGTTTGGTTTGATGAGATCTACATGTGTACCGAGTTTCGTGCGTCTACGTGCAAGTATGTATGATATATGGCCCTCAGTATTCCAGGGGGCGCTGTAGAGCCCCTGTGCCACGCCCGTGTATCAGTCTCTGCCCGGCCCTAATGGCCGCAGGTTCCAATGTGTGTGCCAATTTTCAAGACTTTTTAAGCATGTTAAGGTCCCCAAAAGCCCCCGAAACCTTGAAGAAAAATAATAATAATAAATAATAATAATAACAAATAATCCTAAGGAAAACAATAGGGCTCTCGCCCTCCAGGCTTGAGCCCTAAATATAGCTGCAAGCAGCGATGGCGGGCTCAAGCCACCAATGCCATCACCACCCCGGTGGCATCAGGTAAACTGTGCCCAGCGGGCACATGCATTCACAATATCCCTCTGGCAGTGAGGTTTTAAAGGATAGAGGGGAGCGTAGAGGGGAGCGTGCATTTGCAGTGGCTGGGCCACGACTCTGGAATACCCTGCCTTTAGAGATCAGACTGGCCCCTTCCTTGTCTATTTTTAAATCTTTGCTAAAAACTTTTTTATTTTCCTTAGTGTACTGACTACTGTGTTATGCTACATTTTGAAATGGGTGGTTTTAAATTTTTTGTCTGGTCTATTTTTATGTATGTGTAATATTCTTGCTCTTATGTTAAAGCACTTTGGTCAGCCAGGAGGCTGTTGTAAATGCGCTATACAAATAAATTGAACTTGAACTAGAACTTGAACTTGATATGGCAGTTAAAGGGTTAATCCGAATCATCTAGACTTTAAAATCACATTCACAGAACAATATATATATATATATATATATATATATAACTTTAGTAACACTTTACAATAAGATTTCATTTATAAACATTATGTTAACATGAACAATATTTATATAGCATTTAACTTAAACATTAAAACATTGTTTTATTGTGATTTTTTTCCAAGCACATTTTACCAATTCCAAACCATATCAATCTTAATAACTACCATTATTTTTTATTTAATCATTTATGAGTGCTATACAATAGTCCAGGAAAGCTGGAAGAGAAAAACAGGTCAAGAAGAACTGACAAAAGAATTGCAAAAGAATTAGGAATTAATGTGAAGATTAATTTTTAGTCAATTCTGCAAGACAGACTTTCAGGAAAGGAGGTGGAATAAAAATGAGCTCCTAAATCTTAATCCCAGATTCTGGAAGATATATTCCTCAAACCATCGAACAAGAGAAGGTGGTGCTGGTCCTTCACGAGTCACTCTAATCTGTTCATTAAGCCTATATATAAAGTCTTAATATATAGTATTTCACAATACTTCATGGTATTCTAATTAAATAATTTTTTGGAATCTTAGATCTCTCAGAACCTGACACATTGTAATTCTGAGACTCCAGGAAAGTGGCAGTTCTGTAAAATGTTGGCGCTGGAGACTAAATGCTCACTGATAGTTTCACACCTAATTCACTTAAAACACACACAAACACACACACACAGTGACAGATGGACAGAGTGACATCAGATGTATGTTTTTTAATTTTCTGTCATCCATATAATGTTGTATAGTCATGAAACTATGCATATTTCCTCAGAATGACTTGTCTTCTATGTGTACATTTTTTTGAAGTGTTTAGAAGCTGCACTTTTTTTTACTGGTTCCTTTTTTACTATTATTTCAAAAAATCACCACGACAAAACCATTCAAGCTATCCAAAATTCATTCACACCTGTTCTGTAAGATTAATTCTTTAAACAGTGGTAAAAGAGGATGTGGTGCTGAACCTTCAAGAGTCACTTAAAACGTATCTGTCCATAAAGCCTATTAAGAATTATTCTTAATATACAGTTCACAATACTTCAGCTTGTTATTCTAATTAAGTGAGGGTCATTTTATCAGTAAAATTCCTAAAATACATATTATTTTATTTGAAAGATTTCTATAAATTATTTAAATCATACTCGTTTCTACAATAATTATTTAAAAGTAATCCTATAGCTCCCTCTGGTGGCCATTATAGGTACTAAGAATTGCAAGCTTGATTTATAAGTTATGATAGTTTTAATTTTATGCTGGCTCTTGAAAATGATAAAGCTATGAAACTTACTGTGCTTCCTTCAAATGAGGACTTCTACTTATATAAAAAATTATGAAGAGTTAGAATGAAAAATTTTAAAGATATAGTAAAATAACTATTGTATTTTTTATGTTACTTTAATAAATCTCTATGGCAACACCATTTAAGCTATCCTAAACCCATTCACAATTTAACATCTCAGTATATTGGCATCATGTTGAAAAAGGAGTATGGAGTAGTATGAGGAGGAGTATGAATTCATTTACAGGCTGATTTTATCATAAATCCACAATAAAATTTCTGAGTTCTGTATCAATCTGTGTTGTTGTTTGTTTATTTTTATCTTTTATTTTTCATAGGAAGATAACTGACCCTTTACTCTCCTTTTTAATAAATGTGCTTATAAACCAAGGACAAGCTATTTATAGCTGTATTTATAAACTGCTTACTACTGACTATTAATATTGGGACAAGGCTTTATAAAGCATGAACTGACTATTTAATAATGAGTGCAGTTATTATGAAGTGTTATCAATGAATTTGCTAATGTTAACACATTAGACATTATTTTACAGTGTTATCAAATCCTTAAATGACTCATAAGCATTTGTGAAAGTTCTGCTTGTATTACAGCTTAGTATTGATCTGTGAGCTGAACAGATTTACTGTTACATCCATGAGATTATGTAAATTAAAATAAATATAATGTCACAGGATGTCATAGGTCAGTATCAAATGAGTTTGAAATTATTATTTGCAGCACAAATAAGTTTTTTTTAGGATTTTTAAAAATCCCTAAAACTGACAGAAAAAGGTTAAGGCCTAAGCTATTTCTATGTGAGTGGCTAAATTTATTTTTGTTTTTATAATTGTAATACACAAACTATGAAATTATACAAAATGTATAAAAAGGTAAATAAATAAATACGCACACATTAAAAAAGCAGCCAAGTCGAATGAGTTTCCTTTTTTATATAGATTAAAATTGAAGACAGAAGCAAGTGGTAAATGTGGTCACTTTAATATTCAAATCCAGTAGATCCAGTTTATGTTCACGTGGCTGTTTTCGTTTATATTCGCCAAGCTATTATGTATTTTGAAATAATCTTGTCCGTGATGTGTTCGTTCGTACGACGAAAGACAGAAACCTGCAGCTCAAGAGATATGTTATTCTGCCAGTCGCGCTTTCAAATAGTCTTGCACAC
Source organism: Carassius gibelio (assembly GCF_023724105.1). Taxonomy (NCBI): domain Eukaryota; kingdom Metazoa; phylum Chordata; class Actinopteri; order Cypriniformes; family Cyprinidae; genus Carassius; species Carassius gibelio. Next base: position 18,998,433 of record NC_068371.1, read on the forward strand.
TTAAACGGGTCACAAACACCTGCATTTAGCTCTTGTAGTGTTACAATGGGTTTATTGTGTGCATTTGTGGTAATATTTTATTTAAAAAAGCTCTTAAACAAGAATAAATTCGTTTGTTTTGAGCTCGACACTGTACGCGCTGATCGGAGCGGTGATTTCAGATAGGCAGCCACAAATATTTCATTTTCACACAAACAGTTCAAAAACATCTTAATTTAGCTCTTGGTGTGTTCTAATTGGTTGATTGTGTGATATCGCTGTAATAATTTATTTTTAAAAGCTTTAAAACAGGAATAAATTCGTTTTTTCTGAGCTCTTTACTCCAGACGCTCGTGATCACAGCGTGATTCATCTCTCCTATTTCTCACGTATCTCTGGCCAGAAATAATTTATCCATGAGCCCTGAACCGGTAATAATCAGATATGTTGGTTTAGCTTGTCAGTGTGAATTAAATCTAAGTATTTATTTGTATTTTTAACCGATTTAAAAGTGAAAGTAAAAGTTCGGGAATTGAACCTGTAGGGGCGCTATTTCTCTCAGACAATGGAAGTCTAAGCACATATACTAAAACAGAGGGACAGAGTGAGATGAGATGTCTGACAGTTTTTTAATTTTCTGTTATCCATACAGTGTTGTAAAGTCGTTAAACTATGCATATTTCCTCAGAATGACTTTTTCATCTGTATGAAAAAATTATTTGACGTGTTTGGAAGCTGCAATTTAAAAATACAATAATGATTCCCTTTGTAAGGTCATTTAAAAAAATCACCACGGCAAAACCATTCAAGCTATCCAAAATCCATTCACAATTTAAGTTCCTATCAGAAATACTGATGTGTGTTCAGAGTTTTGTGAAATTCTAAGTATGTTATTTGCCTCAAAATCACCTGAGAAGTATTCCAGTTTGACATGTTGCCACGCCAACAATTTTTTAGATATCAATATCCCCCTTGCAGATTTATATCGGCTGTGTTTTAACATTATTCTGATGAAGTTTGAAGCAAATCGAGTAATAATAAGATGCTGAATTCAAATCATTTTGAAAATGACACACTTCCTTCTGCCAGTTGGTGGCGCTATAACTTTGACTCCTAATAGTCACATATATGCGATCGACATCATACAACGAATAATCTGATGAAGTTTGATTAAAATCAGGAAATGTATGTGGACGGTATTAGACACTTCCTGTTTCTCATTTCTCGCCATAATTTCAACGCCTCGCCACGAGCAAACCGTTCGAGATATCAAAAATCCCCTGGCAATTTTTCATCCCCAGTGTCTTGAGATCACGTTGACCGAGTTTGGCGGCAATCGAGAAAAAAACCTATGACAAGTATTTCAAATTCCAGAGCATGCGCTTTTTACATAACTCTAAATAGCTGACTTCCTGATGGGCGGAGCCTATGACATGCAATACGAAAGTTGTTCGGCACGATGAGATCTATATGTGTACTGAGTTTCATATGAATATGTGCAAGTATGTGTGAGCTATACATCAACATTTCTGACTGTGTTCCAGGGGGCGCCGTAGAGCCCCTGTGCCACGCCCGGGTCCCAGCCTCTGCAGGCTCCTAAAGGCCACAGATTCCAAAGTGTGCGCAAATTTTCAAGAGTTTTTGAGTATGTTAAGGACCCCAAAAGCCCCCACAACTTTGACGAAAAATATGAATACTAAACCCTAAATAGCCAACTTCCTGTTGGGCGGAGCCTATGATATGCAATACAAAAGTTGTTTGGATTGATGAGATTTATATGTGTACCGAGTTTCATACGTCTACGAGCAAGAATGTATGATATATGGCCCTCCATATTCCAGGGGGCGCTGTAGAGCCCCTGTGCCACGCCCGTGTATCAGTCTCTGCCCGGCCCTAATGGCCGCAGGTTCCAATCTGTGTGCCAATTTTCAAGACTTTTTAAGCACGTTAAGGGCCCCAAAAGCCCCCGAGACGTTGGAAAAAAAAATAAATAATAATAAATATAGCTGCAAGCAGCGATGGTGGGCTCAAGCCACCAATGCCATCGCCACCCCGGTGGCATCCGGTAAACTGTGCCCAGCGGGCACATGCATTCACAATATCCCTCTGGCAGTGAGGTTTTAAAGGATATGGCAGTTAAAGGGTTAATCTGAATCATCTAGACTTTAAAATCACATTCACAGAACAATATATATATATATATATATATATATAGTAACACTTTACAATAAGATTTCATTTATAAACATTATGTTAACATGAACAATATTTATATAGCATTCATTCATGTCAGTTAATTTTCCAAACTTAAACATTAAAACATTGTTTTAATGTGATTTTTTTCCAAGCACATTTTACCAATTCCAAACCATATCAATCTTAATAACTACCATTATTTTTTATTTAATCATTTATGAGTGCTATACAATAGTCCAGGAAAGCTGGAAGAGAAAAACTCCTTATATTCATGTGTGCAGAATTATTAGGCATGTTTTCTTTTACAGATGAAATGCACTAAAAAAGAGTTTTAACTCAAACTGTTTTAACTCAAACTCAAAATTATGAAATACCTATGAGAAATATCAAACACAAATGCAATACAGAAATGGATAAGTTAAGACTTGACCATTGTACAAAAATGCTGACTGGGTCATGAGGTCAGAAAAGAAGAAGAAAAAAAAAAACAGGTCAAGAAGAACTGACAAAAATAATTGCAAAATAATTAGGAATTAATGTGAAGATTAATTTTTAGTCAATTCTGCAAGACAGACTTTCAGGAAAGGAGGTGGAATAAAAATGAGTTCCTAAATCTTAATCCCGGATTCAGGAAAATATATTCCTCAAACCATCGGACAAGAGGAGGTGGTGCTGGTCCTTCACGAGTCACTCTAATCTGTTCATAAAGCCTATATATAAAGTCTTAATATATAGTATTTCACAATACTTCATGGTATTCTAATTAAATCATTTTTTGGAATCTTAGATCTCTCAGAACCTGACACATTGTAATTCTGAGATTACAGGAAAGTGGCAGTTCTGTAAAATGTTGGCGCTGGAGACTAAATGCTCCCTGATAGTTTCACACCTAATTCACTTAACACACACACACACACACACACATTACCCACAGTGACAGAGGGACAGAGTGACATCAGATGTATGATAGTTTTTTTAATTTTCTATCATCCATATAGTGTTGTATAGTCATGAAACTATGCATATTTCCTCAGAATGACTTGTCTTCTATGTGTAAATTTTTTTGAAGTGTTTAGAAGCTGCACTTAAAAAAAATAAAAGACATTTACTGGTTACTCTTTTACTGTTATTTCAAAAAATCACCACGACAAAACCATTCAAGCTATTCAAAATTCATCCGCACCTGTTCTGTAAGATACATTCTTTAAACAGTGGTAAAAGAGGATGTGGTGCTGAACCTTCAAGAGTCACTCAAAACGTATCTGTCCATAAAGCCTATAAAGAATTATTCTTAATATACGGTTCACAATACTTCAGCTTGATATTCTAATTAAGTGAGGGTCATTTTATCAGTAAAATACATAAAATTCATATTATTTTTCTTTGAAAGATTTCTATAAATGATTTAAATCATACTTGTTTCTACAATAATTATTTAAAAGTAATCCTATAGCTCCATCTGGTGGCCATTATAGGTACTAAGAATTGCCAGCTTGATTTATGAGTTATGATAGTTTTAATTTTATGCTGGCTCTTGAAAATGATAAAGCTATGAAACTTGCTGTGCATTCTTCAAATGATGACTTCTACGTATATAAAAAAAATGAAGAGTTGGAATTAAAATTTTTAAAGATATAGTTAAATAACTATTGTATTTTTTTATGTTACTTTAATAAATCGCTATGGCCACACCATTTAAGGTATCCTAAACACATTCGAAATTTAACATCTTCAGTATATGGCTTCATGTTAAAACAGTTTGGTGTGAACTACTTGTGTCTTCTTGGAGGAGAATGAATTCATTTACAGGCTGAGTTTATCATAAATCCACAATAACATTTCTGAGTTCTGTATCAATCTGTGTTGTTGCTTGTTTATTTTTATTTTATTTTTTTTCATAGGAAGATAACTGACCCTTTACTCTCCTTTTTAATAAATGTGCTTATAAACCAAGAACAAGCTATTTATAGCTGTATTTATAAACTGCTTACTACTGACTATTAATATTGGGACAAGGCTTTATAAAGCATGAACTGACTATTTACTAATGAGTGCAGTTATTATAAAGTGTTATCAATGCATTTGATAATGTTAACAAATTAGACATTATTTTACAGTGTTATCAAATCCCTTAAATGATTTGTAAGTGTTTTGTAATGATTTTATTGACCTACAAGCATTTGTGAAAGTTCTGCTTGCATTACAGCTTAGTCTTGATCTGTGAGCTGAACAGATTTACTGTTACATCCATGAGATTATGTAAATTCAAATAAATATCATGTCACAGGATGTCAGAGGTCAGTATCAAATTAGTTTGAAATTATTATTTGCAGCACAAATAAGGTTTCTTAGGATTTTAAAAAATCCCTAAAACTGTCAGAAAAGGATAAGGCCTAAGATTTCTATGTGAGTGGCTAAATTTATTTGTTTTTATAACTATATTGCATAAACTATGAAATTATACAAAATGTATAAAAAAGTACAACATTTATTCTTTTCCAATGTTTTTTATTCATTTAAAAAAAAAAAATTTTGGATTTACATTTAAAAAAATTAGCCTACGGCAATCATTCTAAACAGCTTGAATAAAACCTGTTCATATTTATTATAGACCACTGTAACTGTGTATAATCTAACAAACAAGTTTATTATGAAAATAAAAGCTTGTACACCAGATAAATTGGACGATAAAGAAATTGCTAACAATAGTATAATAGAGCATGTTTTATGTTTTTAGGCGTTTAGATGCAGAAATGGACAAATCAAAAGTAAAATAAAATGTAATTGATTTAATTAAATATAGATTAAGTCTTGTTAGAGCAAAATAATAAATAAATACGTACACACATTAAAAAGATGAATGAGTTTCATTTTTTATATAGATTAAAATTGAAGACAGAAGCAGCTAGTATATGCGGTCACTTAATATTAAAATCCAGTAGATCCACTTCAGATTTATTTCTCAACAGTTTATGTTCACGTGGCTGTTTTCATGTATATTAGCCAAGCTATTATGTATTTTGAAATAATCTTGTCCGTGATGTGTTCGTACGATCTGCCAGTCGCGCTTTCAAATAGTCTTGCGCACATAAACGGGTCACAAACACCTGTATTTAGCTCGTGTTGTGTTATAATGGGTGTATTGTGTGCATTTATGGCAATAATCTATTTTAAAAAGCTCTTAAACAAGAATAAATTCGTTTGTTTTGAACGTGTGACACTGTGCGCGCTGATCGGAGGCAGTGATTTCAGATATAGGCAGCCGCAGATATTTCATTTTCACACAAACAGTTCAAAAACATCTTAATTTAGCTCTTGGTGTGCTCTAATTGGTGAATTGTGTGATATCGCTGCAATACTTTATTTTTAATAGCTATAAAACCAGAATAAACTCGTTTTTTTCTGAGCTCATCATTCCACACGCTCCTGCTCAGAGAAGTGATTCATCTCTCGTGTTTCTCACGTATCACTGACCACACATCGATTATTAATGAGCCCTGACCTGATAATAATCATATATGTTGGTTTAGCTTGTCATTGTGAATTAAATCCAAGTATTTATTTGTATTTTAACCGATTTAAAATCGAAACCAAAAGACAGTCTCCTCCCTTTTTTAGTCCGGTAACTGAACCTGTAGGGGCGCTATTTCTCTCAGACAATGGAAGTCTAAGCACACACACTCAGACAGATGGACAGAGTGAGATGAGATGTCTGACAGTTTTTTAATTTTCTGTTATCCATACAGTGTTGTAAAGTCATGAAACTATGCATATTTACTCAGAATAACTTTTTTTCTGTATGAAAAAAGGTTTTGAAGTGTTTGGAATTTAAAAATGCAGGAAAATTAATAATTCCATCTTTATTGTCATTTAAAAAAATCACCACAACAAAACCATCCAAGCTATCCAAAACCCATTCACAATTTAAGTTCCTCAATGTTTTTTCAACATGTAGACCAAGTTTGGTGTGTATAGTGTTACTCTCCTCTGAGCAGTATGCATTAATTCACTGCTAAATGTAAAAAATAATCCACATTCAAATCAAAATAGCCGACTTCCTGTTGGTCGTAGCTGATGACTGTGAATTAGAAAGTTGTCCGTCTTGATAAGAACAATTTTTGTACTGAGTTTGGTGTCTGTAGCTAAAACCAACCCCCCCACTTTTGACAAAAGGTGGCGCTATAGAGTGCCTATTCCACGCCCTCTTATGAACTTTTGCCAGTGTCTAGCTGTCACTAATACTGATATGTGTTCTGAGTTTGATGAAATTCTAAGCATGTTATATGCCTCAAAATCACCTGAGAAGTATTCCAGTTTGACATGTTGCCACGGCAACAATATTTTTAGATATCAATATCCCCCCAGCAGATTTATATCGGCTGTGTTTTAACATTATTCTGATGAAGTTTGAAGCAAATCGAGTAAAAATAAGATGCTGAATTCAAAGCATTTTGAAAATGACACACTTCCTGCTGCCAGTTGGTGGCGCTATAACTTTGACTCCTAATAGTCACATATATGCGATCGACATCATACAACGAATAATCTGATGAAGTTTGATTAAAATCAGGAAATGTATGTGGACGGTATTAGACACTTCCTGTTTCTCATTTCTCGCCATAATTTCAACGCCTCGCCACGAGCAAACCGTTCGAGATATCAAAAATCCCCTGGCAATTTTTCATCCCCAGTGTCTTGAGATCATGTTGACCGAGTTTGGCGGCAATTGAGAAAAAAACCTATGACAAGTATTTCAAATTCCAGAGCATGCGCTTTTTACATAACTCTAAATAGCTGACTTCCTGTTGGGCGGAGCCTATGACATGCAATACGAAAGTTGTTCGGCACGATGAGATCTATATGTGTACTGAGTTTCATATGAATATGTGCAAGTATGTGTGAGCTATACATCAACATTTCTGACTGTGTTCCAGGGGGCGCCGTAGAGCCCCTGTGCCACGCCCGGGTCCCAGCCTCTGCAGGCTCCTAAAGGCCACAGATTCCAAAGTGTGCGCAAATTTTCAAGAGTTTTTGAGTATGTTAAGGACCCCAAAAGCCCCCACAACTTTGACGAAAAATTTGAATACTAAACCCTAAATAGCCAACTTCCTGTTGGGCGGAGCCTATGATATGCAATACAAAAGTTGTTTGGATTGATGAGATTTATATGTGTACCGAGTTTCATACGTCTACGAGCAAGAATGTATGATATATGGCCCTCCATATTCCAGGGGGCGCTGTAGAGCCCCTGTGCCACGCCCGTGTATCAGTCTCTGCCCGGCCCTAATGGCCGCAGGTTCCAATCTGTGTGCCAATTTTCAAGACTTTTTAAGCACGTTAAGGGCCCCAAAAGCCCCCGAGACGTTGGAAAAAAAAAATAATAAATATAGCTGCAAGCAGCGATGGCGGGCTCAAGCCACCAATGCCATCGCCACCCCGGTGGCATCAGGTAAACTGTGCCCAGCGGGCACATGCATTCACAATATCCCTCTGGCAGTGAGGTTTTAAAGAATATGGCAGTTAAAGGGTTAATTCGAATCATCTAGACTTTAAAATCACATTCACAGAACAATATATATATATATATATATATATATATATATATATATATATATATATATATATATATATATATAAAACTTTAGTAACACTTTACAATAAGATTCCATTTATAAACATTGTGTTAACATGAACTATATTTATATATCATTCATTCATGTCAGTTAATATTCCAAACTTAAACATTAAAACATTGTTTTATTGTGATTTTTTTCCAAGCACATTTTACCAATTCCAAACCATATCAATCTTAATAACTACCATTACTTTTTATTTAATCATTTATGAGTGCTATACAATACTCCAGGAAAGCTGGAAGAGAAAAACAGGTCAAGAAGAACTGACAAAAGAATTGCAAAATAATTAGGAATTAATGTGAAGATTAATTTTTAGTCAATTCTGCAAGACAGACTTTTCAGGAAAGGAGGTGGAATAAAAATGAGCTCCTAAATCTTAATCCCGGATTCTGGAAGATATATTCCTCAAACCATCGGACAAGAGGAGGTGGTGCTGGTCCTTCACGAGTCACTCTAATCTGTTCATTAAGCCTATATATAAAGTCTTAATATATAGTATTTCACAATACTTCATGGTATTCTAATTAAATAATTTTTGGGGAATCTTAGATCTCTCAGAACCTGACACATTGTAATTCTGAGACTCCAGGAAAGTGGCAGTTCTGTAAAATGTTGGTGCTGGAGACTAAATGTTTCCTGATAGTTTCACACCTAATTCACTTAACACACACACACACACACACACACACACACATTACCCACAGTGACAGAGGGACAGAGTTACATCAGATGTATGATAGTTTTTTAATTTTCTATCATCCATATAATGTTGTATAGTCATGCAACTATGCATATTTCCTCAGAATGACTGGTCTTCTATGTGTAAATTTTTTTGAAGTGTTTAGAAGCTGCACTTTAAAAAAATAAAAGACATTTACTGGTTCCTTTTTTACTGTTATTTCAAAAAATCACCACGACAAAACCATTCAAGCTATCCAAAATTCATTCGCACCTGTTCTGTAAGATAAATTCTTTAAACAGTGGTAAAAGAGGATGTGGTGCTGAACCTTCAAGAGTCACTCAAAACGTATCTGTCCATAAAGCTTATAAAGAATTATTCTTAATATACAGTTCACAATACTTCAGCTTGTTATTCTAATTAAGTGAGGGTCATTTTATCAGTAAAATACATAAAATACATATTATTTTTCTTTGAAAGATTTCTATAAATGATTTAAATCATACTTGTTTTACAATAATTATTTAAAAGTATTCCTATAGCTCCATCTGGTGGCCATTATTGGTAGTAAGAATTGCAAGCTTGATTTATAAGTTATGATAGTTTTAATTTTATGCTGGCTCTTGAAAATGATAAAGCTATGAAGCTTACTGTGCTTCCTTCAAATGATGACTTCTACGTATATAAAAAATTATGAAGAGTTGGAATGAAAAATTTTAAAGATATAGTAAAATAACGATTGTATTTTTTTTTTTGTTACTTTAATAAATCGCTATGGCCACACCATTTAAGCTATCCTAAACCCATTCGCAATTTAACATCTTCAGTATATTAGCTTCATGTTAAAAAAGTTTGGTGTGAACTACTTGTGTCTTCTTGGAGGAGTATGAATTCATTTACAGGCTGATTTTATCATAAATCCACAATACAATTTCTGAGTTCTGTATCAATCTGTGTTGTTGTTTGTTTATTTTTATTTTTTTATTTTTCATAGGAAGATAACTGACCCTTTACTCTCCTTTTTAATAAATGTGCTTATAAACCAAGAACAAACTTTTTATAGCTGTATTTATAAACTGCTTACTACTGACTATTAATATTGGGACAAGGCTTTATAAAGCATGAACTGAATATTTACTTTTTGAGTTTGAAATTATTATTTGCAGCACAAATAAGGTTTTTTAGGATTTTTAAAAATCCCTAAAACTGTCAGAAAAGGATAAGGCCTTTAAGATTTCTATGTGAGTGGCTAAATGTATTTGTTTTTATAACTATAATGCATAAACTATGAAATTATACAAAATGTATAAAAATGTACAACAGTTATTGTTTTCCAATGTTTTTTATTTATTTATTTAATTTTTTTAATTTTATTTTATTTACATTTAAAAAAATTGGCCTACTGCAATCATTCTAAACAGCTTGAATAAAACCTGTTAATATTTATTATAGACCACTGTAACTGTGTATAATCTAACAAACAAGTTTATTATGAAAATAAAAGTGTACACCAGATAAATTGGACGATAAAGAAATTGCTAACAATAGTATAATACAGCATGTTTTAGGTTTTTAGGCGTTTAGATGCAGAAATGGACAAATCAAATGTAAAATAAAATGTAATTGATTTAATTAAATATAGATTAATTGTTGTTAGAGCAAAATAATAAATAAATAAATAAATAAATAAATACGTTCACACATTAAAAAAAAGCAGCCAAGATGAATGAATTTAATTTTTTATATAGATTAAAATTGAAGACAGAAGCAGCTGGTATATGCGGTCACTTAATATTAAAATCCAGTAGATCCACTTCAGATTTATTTCTCAACAGTTTATGTTCACGTGGCTGTTTTCGTTTATATTCGCCAAGCTATTATGTGTTTTGAAATAATCTTGTCCGTGATGTGTTCGTTCGTACGACGAAAGCCAGAATCCTGCAGCTCGAGAGATATATGTTATTCTGCCAGTCGCGCTTTCAAATAGTCTTGCACACTTAAACGGGTCACAAACACCTGCATTTAGCTCTTGTTGTGTTACAATGGGTTTATTGTGTGCATTTGTGGTAATATTTTATTTAAAAAAGCTCTTAAACAAGAATAAATTCGTTTGTTTTGAGCTCGACACTGTACGCGCTGATCGGAGGCAGTGATTTCATATAGGCAGCCACAAATATTTCATTTTCACACAAACAGTTCAAAAACATCTGAATTTAGCTCTTGGTGTGTTCTAATTGGTTGATTGTGTGATATCGCTGTAATAATTTATTTTTAAAAGCTTTAAAACAGGAATAAATTAGTTTTTTCTGAGCTCTTTACTCCAGACGCTCGTGATCACAGCGGTGATTCATCTCTCCTATTTCTCACGTATCTCTGGCCAGAAATAATTTATCCATGAGTCCTGAACCGGTAATAATCAGATATGTTGGTTTAGCTTGTCAGTGTGAATTAAATCTAAGTATTTATTTGTATTTTTAACCGATTTAAAAGTGAAAGTAAAAGTCCGGGAATTGAACCTGTAGGGGCGCTATTTCTCTCAGACAATGGAAGTCTGAAGCACATATACTCAAACAGAGGGACAGAGTGAGATGAGATGTCTGACAGTTTTTTAATTTTCTGTTATCCATACAGTGTTGTAAAGTCGTGAAACTATCCATATTTACTCAGAATGACTTTTTTTCTGTATGAAAAAAGGTTTTGAAGTGTTTGGAATCTAAAAATGCAGGACAATTAATAATTCCATTTTTACTGTCATTTAAAAAAATCACCACGACAAAACCGTTCAAGCTATCCAAAATCCATTGGCAATTTAAGTTGTTTAAAATGTTTTGGCATCATGTAGACAAAGTTTGGTGTGTATAGTGTTACTCTCCTCTGAGCAGTATGCATTAATTCACAGCTAAATGTAAAAAAAAAATCCACATTCAAATCAAAATAGCTGACTTCCTGTTGATCGTAGCTGATGACTGTGAATTAGAAAGTTGTCCGTCTTGATAAGAACAATTTTTGTACCGAGTTTGGTGTCTGTAGCTAAAACTAACCCCCCCACTTTTGACAAAAGGTGGTGCTATAGAGTGCCTCTTCCACGCCCTTTTAAAAGCTTTTTCCATTGTCTAGCTATCAAGAATACTGATATGTGTTTTGAGTTTCATGTAAATCTGAGGTTGTTATCTGCCTCAAAATCACCATAACAGAATATTCAAGTTTGACACGTTGCCATGGCAACAATATATAAGATATCAATATCCCCACAACAGATTTACATCGGCCATGTTTTGACATTATTCTGATGAAGTTTGAAGCAAATCGAGTAAAAATAAGATGCTGAATTCAAAGCATTTTGAAAATGACTCACTTCCTGCTGCCAGTTGGTGGCGCTATAACGTTGACTCTTAATAGTCACATATATACGATCGGTATCATACATCGAAAAAACCGATGAAGTTTGATCAAACTCAGGCAATGTATGTGGATGTTATTAGGCATTTCCTGTTTCTCACTTTTTGCCCTAATTTCAACGCCTCGCCACGGGCAAACCGTTCGAGATATCAAAAATCCCCTCGCAATTTTTCATCCCCAATGTCTTGAGATCATGTTCACCGAGTTTGGTGGCAAACAAGTAAAAAACCTATGACAAGTATATCAAATTCCAGAGCATGCTTTTTTTAAACAGCCATGAATAGCTGACTTCCTGTTGGGCGGAGCCTTTGACATAGAGCGCGAAAGTTGTTAAGCTCAATGAGATCTACAAGTGTACTGAGTTTCATATAAATATATGCAAGTGTGTGTGAGCTATGGTTCAAGATTTCTGACTGTGTTCCAGGGGGCGCTGTAGAGCCCCTGTGCCACGCCCGGGTCCCAGTCTCTGTGGCGTCCTAATGGCCGCAGATTCCAATGTGTGTGCCAATTTTCAAGAGTTTTTGAGCATGTTAAGGCCCCCAAAAACCCCCGGAAGGTTTAATAAAAAATAAAAAAAATAATAATAATAATAAGAAAAAGAATAATCCTTAGGGGAACAATAGGGCTCTTCGCCCCTTCGGGCTTGAGCCCTAATAATAATAATAAAAAATAATCCTAAGGAAAACAATAGGCCTCTCGCCCTTTGGGCTTGAGCCCTAATAATAATAATAATAATAATAATTATAATAAAAAAATATAGCTGCAAGCAGCGATGGCGGGCTCAAGCCACCAATGCCATCGCCACCCCCGGTGGCATCAGGTAAACTGTGCCCAGCGGGCACATGCATTCACAATATCCCTCTGGCAGTGAAGTTTTAAAGGAAATGGCGGTTAAAGGGTTAATCCGAATCATCTAGACTTTAAAATCGCATTCACAGAACAATATATATATATATATATATATATATATATATATATATATATATATATATAGTAACACTTTACAATAAGATTTCATTTATAAACATTATGTTAACATGAACAATATTTATATAGCATTCATTCATGTCAGTTAATATTCCAAACTTAAACATTGTTTTATTGTGATTTTTTTCCAAGCACATTTTACCAATTCCAAACCATATCAATCTTAATAACTACCATTATTATTTTTTTTAATCATTTATGAGTGCTATACAATAGTCCAGGAAAGCTGGAAGAGAAAAACTCCTTATATTCATGTGCAGAAATATTAGGCATGTTTTCTTTTACAGATGAAATGCGCTAAAAAAGAGTTTTAACTCAAACTGTTTTAACTCAAAGTCGAAAATTATGAAATAACCATGAGAAATATCAAACACAAATGCAATACAGAAATGGATAAGTTAAGACTTGACCATTGTACAAAAATGCTGACTGGGTCATGAGGTCAGAAAAGAAGCAGAAAAAAAAACAGGTCAAGAAGAACTGACAAAAATAATTGCAAAATAATTAGGAATTAATGTGAAGATTAATTTTTAGTCAATTCTGCAAGACAAACTTTCAGGAAAGGAGGTGGAATAAAAATGAGCTCCTAAATCTTAATCCCGGATTATGGAAGATATATTCCTCAAACCATCGGACGAGTAGGTGGTGCTGGTCCTTCACGAGTCACTCTAATCTGTTCATAAAGCCTATATATAAAGTCTTAATATATAGTATATCACAATACTTCATGGTATTCTAATTAAATAATTTTTTGGAATCTTTGATTTCTCAGAACCTGACACATTGTAATTCTGAGACTCCAGGAAAGTGCCAGTTCTGTAAAATGTTGGCACTGGAGACTAAATGCTCCCTGATAGTTTCACACCTAATTCACTTAACACACACACACACACATTACCCACAGTGACAGAGGGACAGAGTGACATCAGATGTATGATAGTTTTTTAATTTTCTATCATCCATATAGTGTTGTATAGTCATGAAACTATGCATATTTCCTCAGAATGACTTGTCTTCTATGTGTACATTTTTTTGAAGTGTTTAGAAGCTGCACTTAAAAAAATAAAAGACATTTACTGGTTACATTTTTACTGTTATTTCAAAAAATCACCACGACAAAACCATTCAAGCTATTCAAAATTCATCCGCACCTGTACTGTAAGATACATTCTTTAAACAGTGGTAAAAGAGGATGTGGTGCTGATCCTTCAAGAGTCACTCAAAACATATCTGTCCGTAAGCCTATAAAGAATTATTCTTAATATACGGTTCACAATACTTCAGCTTGTTTTCCTAATTAAGTGAGGGTCATTTTATCAGTAAAATACATAAAATTCATATTATTTTTCTTTGAAAGATTTCTATAAATTATTTAAATCATACTTGTTTCTACTATAATTATTTAAAAGTAATCATATCGCTCCATCTGGTGGCCATTATTGGTACTAAGAATTGCCAGCTTGATTTATAAGTTATGATAGTTTTAATTTTATGCTGGCTCTTGAAAATGATAAAGCTATGAAACTTACTGTGCTTCCTTCAAATGATGACTTCTACGTATATAAAAAATTATGAAGAGTTGGAATTAAAATTTTTAAAGATATAGTAAAATAACTATTGTATTTTTTTATGTTACTTTAATAAATCGCTATGGCCACACCATTTAAGGTATCCTAAACCCATTCGAAATTTAACATCTTCAGTATATGGCTTCATGTTAAAACAGTTTGGTGTGAACTACTTGTGTCTTCTTGGAGGAGAATTAATTCATTTACAGGCTGAGTTTATCATAAATCCACAATAACATTTCTGAGTTCTGTATCAATCTGTGTTGTTGTTTGTTTATTTTTATTTGATTTTTTTTCATAGGAAGATAACTGACCCTATACTCTCCTTTTTAATAAATGTGCTTATAAACCAAGAATAAGCTATTTATAGCTGTATTTATAAACTGCTTACTACTGACTATTAATATTGGGACAAGGCTTTATGAAGCATGAACTGACTATTTACTAATGAGTGCAGTTATTATAAAGTGTTATCAATGCATTTGCTAATGTTAACAAATTAGACATTATTTTACAGTGTTATCAAATCCCTTAAATGATTTGTAAGTGTTTTGTAATGATTTTATTGACCTGTAAGCATTTGTGAAAGTTCTGCTTGCATTAGAGCTTAGTCTTGATCTGTGAGCTGAAAAGATTTACTGTTACATCCATGAGATTATGTAAATTCAAATAAATATCATGTCACAGGATGTCAGAGGTCAGTATCAAATTAGTTTGAAATTATTATTTGCAGCACAAATAAGGTTTTTTAGGATTTTTAAAAATCCCTAAAACTGTCAGAAAAGGATAAGGCCTAAGATTTCTAAATTTATTTGTTTTTATAACTATAATGCATAAACTATGAAATTATACAAAATGTATAAAAAAGTACAACAGTTATTCTTTTCCAATGTTTTTTATTTATTTAATTTTCTTTTTTTTTTTTTCTTTTTTTTTGGATTTACATTTTTAAAAATTAGCCTACGGCAATCATTCTAAACAGCTTGAATAAAACCTGTCAATATTTATTATAGACCACTGTAACTGTGTATAATCTAACAAACAAGTTTATTATGAAAATAAAAGTGTGTACACCAGATAAATTGGACGATAAAGAAATTGCTAACAATAGTATAATAGAGCATGTTTTAGGTTTTTAGGCGTTTAGATGCAGAAATGGACAAATCAAATGTAAAATAAAATGTAATTGATTTAATTAAATATAGATTAAGTCTTGTTAGAGCAAAATAATAAATAAATACGTACACACATTAAAAAAGCAGCCAAGATGAATGAGTTAAATTTTTTATATAGATTAAAATTGAAGACAGAAGCAGCTGGTATATGCGGTCACTTAATATTAAAATCCAGTAGATCCACTTCAGATTTATTTCTCAACAGTTTATGTTCACGTGGCTGTTTTCGTTTATATTAGCCAAGCTATTATGTATTTTGAAATAATCTTGTCCGTTATGTGTTCGTTCTTACGACGAAAGGCAGAATCCTGCAGCTCCAGAGATATATGTTATTCTGCCAGTCGCACTTTCAAATAGTCTTGCACACATAAACGGTTCACAAACACCTGCATTTAGCTCGTGTTGTGTTATAATGGATGTATTGTGTGCATTTAAGGCAATAACTTATTTTAAAAAGCTCTTAAACAAGAATAAATACGTTAGTTTTGAACTTGTGACACTGTGCGCGCTGATCGGAGGCAGTGATTTCAGATAGGCAGCCGCGAATATTTCATTTTCACACAAACAGTTCAAAAACATCTTAATTTAGCTCTTGGTGTGCTCTAATTGGTGAATTGTGTGATATCGCTGCAATACTTTATTTTTAATAGCTATAAAACAAGAATAAACTCGTTTTTTCTGAGCTCATCATTCCACACGCTGGTGCTCAGAGCGGTGATTCATCTCTCGTGTTTCTCACATATCACTGACCACACATCAATTATTAATGAGCCCTGACCTGATAATAATCATATATGTTGGTTTAGCTTGTCAGTGTGAATTAAATCCAAGTATTTATTTGTATTTAACCGATTTAAAAGTGAAACCAAAAGACAGTCTCCTCCCTTTTTTAGTCCGGTAACTGCACCTGTAGGGGCGCATTTTCTCTCTCAGACAATGGAAGTCTAAGCCCACACACTCAAACAGAGGGACAGAGTGAGATGAGATGTCTGACAGTTTTTTAATTTTCTGTTATCCATACAGTGTTGTAAAGTCATGAAACTATGCATATTTACTCAGAATAACTTTTTTTTTCTGTATGAAAAAAGGTTTTGAAGTGTTTGGAATTTAAAAATGCAGGGAAATTAATAATTCCATCTTTACTGTCATTTAAAAAAATCACCACGACAAAACCATCCAAGCTATCCAAAACCCATTCACAATTTAAGTTCCTCAATGTTTTTTCAACATGTAGACAAAGTTTGATGTGTATAGTGTTACTCTCCTCTGAGCAGTATGCATTAATTCACAGCTAAATGTAAAAAACAATCCACATTCAAATCAAAATAGCCGACTTCCTGTTGGTTGTATCTGACGACTGTGAATTAGAAAGTTGTCCGTCTTGATAAGAACAATTTTTGTACTGAGTTTGGTGTCTGTAGCTAAAACTAACCCCCCCACTTTTGACAAAAGGTGGCGCTATAGAGTGCCTCTTCCACGCCCTCTTATGAACTTTTGCCAGTGTCTAGCTGTCACTAATACTGATATGTGTTCTGAGTTTGATGAAATTCTAAGCATGTTATATGCCTCAAAATCACCTGAGAAGTATTCCAGTTTGACATGTTGCCACGGCAACAATATTTTTAGATATCCAATTTCCCCCAGCAGATTCATATCGGCTGTGTTTTAACATTATTCTGATGAAGTTTGAAGCAAATCGAGTAAAAATAAGATGCTGAATTCAAAGCATTTTGAAAATGACACACTTCCTGCTGCCAGTTGGTGGCGCTATAACTTTGACTCCTAATAGTCACATATATGTGATCGACATCATACAATGAATAATCTGATGAAGTTTGATTGAAATCAGGAAATGTATGTGGATGGTATTAGACACTTCCTGTTTCTCAATTCTCGCCATAATTTCAACGCCTCGCCACGAGCAAATCGTTCGAGATATCAAAAATCCCCTGGCAATTTTTCATCCCCAATGTCTTGAGATCATGTTGACCGAGTTTGGTGGTAAACTAGTAAAAAACCTATGACAAGTATATCAAATTCCAGAGCATGTGCTTTTTACATAACTCTAAATAGCTGACTTCCTGTTGGGCGGAGCCCAATGACATGCAATACGAAAATTGTTCGGCACAATGAGATCTATATGTGTACTGAGTTTCATATGAATATGTGCAAGTATGTGTGAGCTATACATCAACATTTATGACTGTGTTCCAGGGGGCGCCGTAGAGCCCCTGTGCCACGCCCGGGTCCCAGCCTCTGCAGGCTCCTAAAGGGCACAGATTCCAAAATGTGTGCAAATTTTCAAGAGTTTTTGAGTATGTTAGGGACCCCAAAAGCCCCCACAACTTTGACCAAAAATATGAATAATAAACCCTAAATAGCTAACTTCCTGTTGGGCGGAGCCTATGACATGCAGTACGAAAGTTGTTTGGTTTAATGAGATCTACATGTGTACCGAGTTTCATGTGTCTACGTGCAAGTATGTATGATATATGGCCCTCCATATTCCAGGGGGCGCTGTAGAGCCCCTGTGCCACGCCCGTGTATCAGTCTCTGCCCGACCCTAATGGCCGCAGGTTCCAATCTGTGTGCCAATTTTCAAGAGTTTTCGAGCATGTTAAGGACCCCAAAAGCCCCCGTAACGTTAGAAAAAAATAATAAATATAGCTGCAAGCAGCGATGGCGGGCTCAAGCCACCAATGCCATCGCCACACCGGTGGCATCAGGTAAACTGTGCCCAGCGGGCACATGCATTCACAATATCCCTCTGGCAGTGAGGTTTTAAAGGATATGGCGGTTAAAGGGTTAATCCGAATCATCTAGACTTTAAAATCACATTCACAGAACAATATATATATATATATATATATATATATATATATATATATATATATATATATATATATATATATATATATATATATTAGGGGTGTAACGATACGCGTATTCGTATTGAACCGTTCGGTACGACGCTTTCGGTTCGGTACGCGGTACGCATTATGTATACCGAACGGTTCGTTGGAGTAATTAATTATATTTGAAAAAAAAAAAAAAAGAGAGAGAGAGAAATATAATGATATGCGTTCAACAAGGTAGCCCAATAACCCAAACAACGTAACAGGCAACGCCCATGACACTCCCGAAGAAGAAAAAAACACCATCTTATATGTTTATGTTAGGCTACTCAGCAGGCGCTCGCTCACTCAGTACGCGCTGAAGGCTCGTTGCAAAATAGCCAATGCGTTGAACAGACTAGAAATGAGAAGATCCTCCAATAACCAACAGGTCTGGTGTTTGGGTGCACTTTGGATTCCCTTTAAGCTATAATGGTGATGGCAAGAGAGTGGTGGATAAAAAAACAACGGTATGTCGCATCTGCAACATGACAGGGTACACCAGCGGGAATAAAAAAAAAAAAAAAAAAAACACCAGCGGGAATATCTGGGATATATGCGTCAGTACTATCTGGGAAAAGACGAAAAAAAGGAGAAACATGCACGCAGCAAACTATCCCTGCAGCATTTAGAAACTATAGCTTACAGGGAATCCAACCCAAACACCAGACCTGTTGGTTATTTTAGGATCTTATATTTCTGGTCTGTTAAAGGCATTCGACATTTTGCAACGAGCCTTCAGCGCGTGCTGAGTGAGCGAGCGCCTTAGGGGCCGTTCACATATCGTGCCTAAAAACGCATGGAAAACGCTAAGCGCGTCTTTCTCCTCCTTTCCAAAGCGCTTGGGCAGAAGCGCTCATGAGGCGTCTGTCTTTGCTAAGCAACAATGACGTGCTCTCTCCATGAGACGCGGAAATTTCAGCGAAGGATAAATGGATTTGCAGCTCTAAAAATCGCTTGCAGTAGCTCTGCTACTAAATTTATTTCAAAATTGCAATCCATATACAACTATGATCAGCTGATCCTTCATCTTGGCTGAGCTCTCAACGTTGTTACGGGAAAGGATGAAGCTGATTGGTTAGTTCTTGTCACATGACCCGCGGTGCGCTTGCGGCATTCTGAAAAGTTGAGATGTTTTTACATTTTGCTGTATCTAAAACGTATCGAACCGAACCGAACCGTGACATCAGTGTATCGTATCGAACCGAACCGTGAATTTTGTGAACCGTTACACCCCTAATATATATATATATATATATTTAGTAACACTTTACAATAAGATTTCATTTATAAACATTATGTTAACATGAACAATATTTATATAGCATTCATTCATGTCAGTTAATATTCCAAACTTAAACATTAAAACATTGTTTTATTGTGATTTTTTTTCCAAGCACATTTTACCAATTCCAAGCCATATCAATCTTAATAACTACCATTATTTTTTATTTAATCATTTATGAGTGCTATACAATATTCCAGGAAAGCTGGAAGAGAAAAACTCCTTATATTCATGTGCAGAATTATTAGGCATGTTTTCTTTTACAGATGAAATGCGCTAAAAAAGAGTTTTAACTCAAACTGTTTTAACTCAAAGTCGAAAATTATGAAATACCCATGAGAAATATCAAACACAAATGCAATACAGAAATAGATAAGTTAAGACGTGACCATTGTACAAAAATGCTGACTGGGTCATGAGGTCAGAAAAGAAGAAGAAAAAAAAACAGGTCAAGAAGAACTGACAAAAATAATTGCAAAATAATTAGGAATTAATGTGAAGATTAATTTTTAGTCAATTCTGCAAGACAGACTTTCAGGAAAGGAGGTGGAATAAAAATGAGCTCCTAAATCTTAATCCCGGATTCTGGAAGATATATTCCTCAAACCATCGGACAAGAGGAGGTGGTGCTGGTCCTTCACGAGTCACTCCAATCTGTTCATAAAGCCTATATATAAAGTCTTAATATATAGTATTTCACAATACTTCATGGTATTCTAATTAAATCATTTTTTGGAATCTTTGATTTCTCAGAACCTGACACATTGTAATTCTGAGACTCCAGGAAAGTGGCAGTTCTGTAAAATGTTGGCACTGGAGACTAAATGCTCCCTGATAGTTTCACACCTAATTCACTTAACACACACACAAACACACATTACCCACAGTGACAGAGGGACAGAGTGACATCAGATGTATGATAGTTTTTTAATTTTCTATCATCCATATAGTGTTGTATAGTCATGAAACCATGCATATTTCCTCAGAATGACTTGTCTTCTATGTGTACATTTTTTTGAAGCGTTTAGAAGCTGCACTTAAAAAAATAAAAGACATTTACTGGTTACTTTTTTACTGTTATTTCAAAAAATCACCACGACAAAACCATTCAAGCCATTCAAAATTCATCCGCACCTGTTCTGTAAGATACATTCTTTAAACAGTGGTAAAAGAGGATGTGGTGCTGAACCTTCAAGAGTCACTCAAAACGTATCTGTCCATAAAGCCTATAAAGAATTATTCTTAATATACAGTTCACAATACTTCAGCTTGTTATTCTAATTAAGTGAGGGTCATTTTATCAGTAAAATACATAAAATTCATATTATTTTTCTTTGAAAGATTTCTATAAATGATTTAAATCATACTTGTTTCTACAATAATTATTTAAAAGTAATCCTATAGCTCCATCTGGTGGCCATTATTGGTACTAAGAATTGCAAGCTTGATTTATATGTTATGATAGTTTTAATTTTATGCTGGCTCTTGAAAATGATAAAGCTATGAAACTTACTGTGCTTCCTTCAAATGATGACTTCTACGTATATAAAAAATTATGAAGAGTTGGAATTAAAAATTTTAAAGATATAGTAAAATAACTATTGTATTTTTTATGTTACTTTAATAAATCGCTATGGCCACACCATTTAAGGTATCCTAAACCCATTCGCAATTTAATATCTTCAGTATATTGGCTTCATGTTAAAAAAGTTTGGTGTGAACTACTTGTGTCTTCTTGGAGGAGAATGAATTAATTTACAGGCTGAGTTTATCATAAATCCACAATAACATTTCTGAGTTCTGTATCAATCTGTTGTTGTTTGTTTATTTTCATTTTTTTTATTTTTCATAGGAAGATAACTGACCCTTTACTCTCCTTTTTAATAAATGTGCTTATAAACCAAGAACAAGCTATTTATAGCTGTATTTATAAACTACTACTGACTATTAATATTGGGACAAGGCTTTATGAAGCATGAACTGACTATTTACAAATGAGTGAAGTTATTATAAAGTGTTATCAATGCATTTGCTAATGTTAACAAATTAAATATTATTTTACAGTGTTATCAAATCCCTTAAATGATTTGTAAGTGTTTTGTAATGATTTAATTTGCCTACAAGCATTTGTGAAAGTTCTGCTTGCATTACAGCTTAGTCTTGATCTGTGAGCTGAACAGATTTACTGTTACATCCATTAGATTATGTAAATTCAAATAAATATCATGTCACAGGATGTCAGAGGTCAGTATCAAATTAGTTTGAAATTATTATTTGCAGCACAAATAAGGTTTTTTAGGATTTCTTAAAAAAAACCTAAAACTGTCAGAAAAGGATAAGGCCTAAGATTTCTATGTGAGTGGCTAAATTTGTTTGTTTTTATAACTATAATGCATAAACTATGAAATTATACAAAATGTATAAAAAAGTACAACAGTTATTGTTTTCCAATGTTTTTTATTTATTTAATTTATTTTTTGGGATTTACATAAAAACAAATTAGCCTACTGCAATCATTCTAAACAGCTTGAATAAAACCTGTTAATATTTATTATAGACCACTGTAACTGTGTATAATCTAAGAAACAAGTTTATTATGAAAATAAAAGTGTGTACACCAGATAAATTGGACGATAAAGAAATTGCTAACAATAGTATAATAGAGCATGTTTTAGGTTTTTAGGCGTTTAGATGCAGAAATGGACAAATCAAATGTAAAATAAAATGTAATTGATTTAATTAAATATAGATTAATTCTTGTTAGAGCAAAATAATAAATAAATACGTACACACATTAAAAAAGCCGCCAAGATGAATGAGTTTCCTTTTTTATATGTAGATTAAAATTGAAGACAGAAGCAGCTGGTATATGCGGTCACTTAATATTCAAATCCAGTAGATCCACTTCAGATTTATTTCTCAACAGTTTATGTCTACGTGGCTGTTTTCGTTTATATTCGCCAAGCTATTATGTATTTTGAAATAATCTTGTCCGTGATGTGTTCGTTCTTACGACGAAAGGCAGAATCCTGCAGCTCGAGAGATATATGTATTCTGCCAGTCGCGCTTTCAAATAGTCTTGCACACTTAAACGGGTCACAAACACCTGCATTTAGCTCGTGTTGTGTTATAATGGGTGTATTGTGTGCATTTATGACAATATTTTATTTGAAAAAGCTCTTAAACAAGAATAAATTCGTTAGTTTTGAACTTGTGACACTGTGCGCGCTGATCGGAGGCAGTGATTTCAGATAGGCAGCCGCGAATATTTCATTTTCACACAAACAGTTCAAAAACATCTGAATTTAGCTCCTGGTGTGTTCTAATTGGTGAATTGTGTAATATCGCTTTAATATTTTAATTTTAAAAGCTATAAAACAAGAATAAACTCGTTTTTTCTGAGCTCATCATTCCACACGCTCCTGCTCAGAGCGGTGATTCATCTCTCGTGTTTCTCACGTATCACTGACCACACATCAATTATTAATGAGCCCTGACCTGATAATAATCATATATGTTGGTTTAGCTTGTCAGTGTGAATTAAATCTAAGTATTTATTTGTATTTTAACCGATTTAAAAATGAAACTAAAAGAGAGTCTCCTCCCTTTCAGTCGAATTTCCCTTTCAGGAATTGCACCTGTAGGGGCGCATTTTCTCTCAGACAATGTAAGTCTCAGCACATAATACTCAAACAGATGGACAGAGTGAGATGAGATGTCTGACAGTTTTTTAATTTTCTGTTATCCATACAGTGTTGTAAAGTCGTGAAACTATCCATATTTACTCAGAATGACTTTTTTTCTGTATGAAAAAAGGTTTTGAAGTGTTTGGAATTTAAAAATGCAGGACAATTAATAATTCCATTTTTACTGTCATTTAAAAAAATCACCATGACAAAACCGTTCAAGCTATCCAAAATCCTTTGGCAATTTAAGTTGTTTAAAATGTTTTGGCATCATGTAGACAAAGTTTGGTGTGTATAGTGTTACTCTCCTCTGAGCAGTATGCATTAATTCACAGCTAAATGTAAAAAAAAATCCACATTCAAATCAAAATAGCTGACTTCCTGTTGATCGTAGCTGATGACTGTGAATTAGAAAGTTGTCCGTCTTGATAAGAACAATTTTTGTACCGAGTTTGGTGTCTGTAGCTAAAACTAACCCCCCCACTTTTGACAAAAGGTGGCGCTATAGAGTGCCTCTTCCACGCCCTCTTATGAACTTTTGCCAGTGTCTAGTTATCATAAATACTGATATGTGTTCTGAGTTTGATGAAATTCTAAGCATGTTATATGCCTTAAAATCACCTGAGAAGTATTCAAGTTTGACATGTTGCCACGGCAACAATATTTTTAGATATCAATATCCCCCTAGCAGATTAATATAGGCTGTGTTTTAACATTATTCTGATGAAGTTTGAAGCAAATCGAGTAAAAATAAGATGCTGAATACAAAGCATTTTGAAAATGACACACTTCCTGCTGCCAGTTGGTGGCGCTATAACTTTGACTCCTAATAGTCACATATATGCGATCGACATCATACAAAGAATAATCTGATGAAGTTTGATTAAAATCAGGAAATGTATGTGGATGGTATTAGACACTTCCTGTTTCTCATTTCTCGCCATAATTTCAACGCCTCGCCACGAGCAAACCGTTTGAGATATCAAAAATCCCCTGGCAATTTTTCATCCCCAGTCTCTTGAGATCATGTTGACCGAGTTTGGTGGCAATCGAGTAAAAAACCTATGACAAGTATTTCAAATTCCAGAGCATGCGCTTTTTACATAACTCTAAATAGCTGACTTCCTGTTGGGCGGAGCCTATGACATGCAATACGCAAGTTGTTCGGCATGATGAGATCTATATGTGTACTGAGTTTCATATTAATACGTGCAAGTATGTGTGAGCTATACATCAACATTTATGACTGTGTTCCAGGGGGCGCTGTAGAGCCCCTGTGCCACGCCCGTGTCCCAGCCTCTGCAGGCTCCTAAAGGCCACAGATTCCAAATTGTGCGCAAACTTTCAAGAGTTTTTGAGTATGTTAAGGACCCCAAAAGCCCCCACAACTTTGACGACAAATATGAATAATAAACCCCAAATAGCCAACTTCCTGTTGGGCGGAGCCTATGATATGCAATACGAAAGTTGTTTGTATTTATGAGTTCTATATGTGTACCGAGTTTCGTACGTCTACGTGCAAGTATGTATGATATATGGCCCTCCATATTCCAGGGGGCGCTGTAGAGCCCCTGTGCCACGCCCGTGTATCAGTCTCTGCCCGGCCCTAATGGCCGCAGGTTCCAATGTGTGTGCCAATTTTCAAGACTTTTTAAGCATGTTAAGGGCCCCAAAAGCCCCCGAAACCTTGAAGAAAAATAATAATAATAAATAATAATAATAATAATAACAAATAATCCTAAGGAAAACAATAGGGCTCTCGCCCTCCAGGCTTGAGCCCTAATAATAATAATAAATATAGCTGCAAGCAGCGATGGCGGGCTCAAGCCACCAATGCCATCACCACCCCGGTGGCATCAGGTAAACTGTGCCCAGCGGGCACATGCATTCACAATATCCCTCTGGCAGTGAGGTTTTAAAGGATAGAGGGGAGCGTAGAGGGGAGCGTGCATTTGCAGTGGCTGGGCCACGACTCTGGAATACCCTGCCTTTAGAGATCAGACTGGCCCCTTCCTTGTCTATTTTTAAATCTTTGCTAAAAACTTTTTTATTTTCCTTAGTGTACTGACTACTGTGTTATGCTACATTTTGAAATGGGTGGTTTTAAATTTTTTGTCTGGTCTATTTTTATGTATGTGTAATATTCTTGCTCTTATGTTAAAGCACTTTGGTCAGCCAGGAGGCTGTTGTAAATGCGCTATACAAATAAATTGAACTTGAACTAGAACTTGAACTTGATATGGCAGTTAAAGGGTTAATCCGAATCATCTAGACTTTAAAATCACATTCACAGAACAATATATATATATATATATATATATATATATATATATATATATATATATATATATATATATATATATATATATAAAACTTTAGTAACACTTTACAATAAGATTTCATTTATAAACATTATGTTAACATGAACAATATTTATATAGCATTCATTCATGTCAGTTAATATTCCAAACTTAAACATTAAAACATTGTTTTATTGTGATTTTTTTCCAAGCACATTTTACCAATTCCAAACCATATCAATCTTAATAACTACCATTATTTTTTATTTAATCATTTATGAGTGCTATACAATAGTCCAGGAAAGCTGGAAGAGAAAAACAGGTCAAGAAGAACTGACAAAAGAATTGCAAAAGAATTAGGAATTAATGTGAAGATTAATTTTTAGTCAATTCTGCAAGACAGACTTTCAGGAAAGGAGGTGGAATAAAAATGAGCTCCTAAATCTTAATCCCAGATTCTGGAAGATATATTCCTCAAACCATCGGACAAGAGAAGGTGGTGCTGGTCCTTCACGAGTCACTCTAATCTGTTCATTAAGCCTATATATAAAGTCTTAATATATAGTATTTCACAATACTTCATGGTATTCTAATTAAATAATTTTTTGGAATCTTAGATCTCTCAGAACCTGACACATTGTAATTCTGAGACTCCAGGAAAGTGGCAGTTCTGTAAAATGTTGGCGCTGGAGACTAAATGCTCACTGATAGTTTCACACCTAATTCACTTAAAACACACACAAACACACACACACAGTGACAGAGGGACAGAGTGACATCAGATGTATGTTTTTTAATTTTCTGTCATCCATATAATGTTGTATAGTCATGAAACTATGCATATTTCCTCAGAATGACTTGTCTTCTATGTGTACATTTTTTTGAAGTGTTTAGAAGCTGCACTTTTTTTTACTGGTTCCTTTTTTACTATTATTTCAAAAAATCACCACGACAAAACCATTCAAGCTATCCAAAATTCATTCACACCTGTTCTGTAAGATTAATTCTTTAAACAGTGGTAAAAGAGGATGTGGTGCTGAACCTTCAAGAGTCACTTAAAACGTATCTGTCCATAAAGCCTATTAAGAATTATTCTTAATATACAGTTCACAATACTTCAGCTTGTTATTCTAATTAAGTGAGGGTCATTTTATCAGTAAAATTCCTAAAATACATATTATTTTATTTGAAAGATTTCTATAAATTATTTAAATCATACTCGTTTCTCCAATAATTATTTAAAAGTAATCCTATAGCTCCCTCTGGTGGCCATTATAGGTACTAAGAATTGCAAGCTTGATTTATAAGTTATGATAGTTTTAATTTTATGCTGGCTCTTGAAAATGATAAAGCTATGAAACTTACTGTGCTTCCTTCAAATGAGGACTTCTACTTATATAAAAAATTATGAAGAGTTAGAATGAAAAATTTTAAAGATATAGTAAAATAACTATTGTATTTTTTATGTTACTTTAATAAATATCTATGGCAACACCATTTAAGCTATCCTAAACCCATTCACAATTTAACATCTCAGTATATTGGCATCATGTTGAAAAAGGAGTATGGAGTAGTATGAGGAGGAGTATGAATTCATTTACAGGCTGATTTTATCATAAATCCACAATAAAATTTCTGAGTTCTGTATCAATCTGTGTTGTTGTTTGTTTATTTTTATCTTTTATTTTTCATAGGAAGATAACTGACCCTTTACTCTCCTTTTTAATAAATGTGCTTATAAACCAAGGACAAGCTATTTATAGCTGTATTTATAAACTGCTTACTACTGACTATTAATATTGGGACAAGGCTTTATAAAGCATGAACTGACTATTTACTAATGAGTGCAGTTATTATAAAGTGTTATCAATGCATTTGCTAATGTTAACAAATTAGATATTTTAGATATATTTTACAGTGTTATAAAACCCCTTAAATGATTTGTAAGTGTTTTGTAATGATTTTATTGACCTACAAGCATTTGTGAAAGTTCTGCTTGCATTACAGCTTAGTATTGATCTGTGAGCTGAACAGATTTACTGTTACATCCATGAGATTATGTAAATTAAAATAAATATAATGTCACAGGATGTCATAGGTCAGTATCAAATGAGTTTGAAATTATTATTTGCAGCACAAATAAGGTTTTTTTAGGATTTTTAAAAATCCCTAAAACTGTCAGAAAAAGGTTAAGGCCTAAGCTATTTCTATGTGAGTGGCTAATTTTATTTTTGTTTTTATAATTGTAATACACAAACTATGAAATTATACAAAATGTATAAAAAGATAAATAAATAAATACGCACACATTAAAAAAGCAGCCAAGTCGAATGAGTTTCCTTTTTTATATAGATTAAAATTGAAGACAGAAGCAAGTGGTAAATGTGGTCACTTTAATATTCAAATCCAGTAGATCCAGTTTATGTTCACGTGGCTGTTTTCGTTTATATTCGCCAAGCTATTATGTGTTTTGAAATAATCTTGTCCGTGATGTGTTCGTTCGTACGACGAAAGCCAGAATCCTGCAGCTCGAGAGATATGTTATTCTGCCAGTCGCGCTTTCAAATAGTCTTGCACACTTAAACAGGTCACAAACACCTGCATTTAGCTCTTGTTGTGTTACAATGGGTTTATTGTGTGCATTTGTGGTAATATTTTATTTAAAAAAGCTCTTAAACAAGAATAAATTCGTTTGTTTTGAGCTCGACACTGTAAGCGCTGATCGGAGGCGTGATTTCAGATAGTCAGCTGCAAATATTTCATTTTCACACAAACAGTTCAAAAACATCTTAATTTAGCTCTTGGTGTGTTCTAATTGGTTGATTGTGTGATATCGCTGTAATAATTTATTTTTAAAAGCTTTAAAACAGGAATAAATTCGTTTTCTCTGAGCTCTTTACTCCAGACGCTCGTGATCACAGCGGTGATTCATCTCTCCTATTTCTCACGTATCTCTGGCCAGAAATAATTTATCCATGAGCCCTGAACCGGTAATAATCAGATATGTTGGTTTAGCTTGTCAGTGTGAATTAAATCTAAGTATTTGTTTGTATTTTTAACCGATTTAAAAGTGAAAGTAAAAGTCCGGGAATTGAACCTGTAGGGGCGCTATTTCTCTCAGACAATGGAAGTCTAAGCACATATACTCAAACAGAGGGACAGAGTGATATGAGATGTCTGATTAATTTTCTGTTATCCATACAGTGTTGTAAAGTCGTGAAACTATGCATATTTCCTCAGAATGACTTTTTCATCTGTATGAAAAAATTCTTTGACGTGTTTGGAAGCTGCAATTTAAAAATACAATAATGATTCCCTTTGTAAGGTCATTTAAAAAAATCACCACGGCAAAACCATTCAAGCTATCCAAAATCCATTCACAATTTAAGTTCCTATCAGAAATACTGATGTGTGTTCAGAGTTTTGTGAAATTCTAAGTATGTTATTTGCCTCAAAATCACCTGAGAAGTATTCCAGTTTGACATGTTGCCACGCCAACAATTTTTTAGATATCAATATCCCCCTTGCAGATTTATATCGGCTGTGTTTTAACATTATTCTGATGAAGTTTGAAGCAAATCGAGTAATAATAAGATGCTGAATTCAAATCATTTTGAAAATGACACACTTCCTTCTGCCAGTTGGTGGCGCTATAACTTTGACTCCTAATAGTCACATATATGCGATCGACATCATACAACGAATAATCTGATGAAGTTTGATTAAAATCAGGAAATGTATGTGGACGGTATTAGACACTTCCTGTTTCTCATTTCTCGACATAATTTCAACGCCTCGCCACGAGCAAACCGTTCGAGATATCAAAAATCCCCTGGCAATTTTTCATCCCCAGTGTCTTGAGATCATGTTGACCAAGTTTGGCGGCAATCGAGAAAAAAACCTATGACAAGTATTTCAAATTCCAGAGCATGCGCTTTTTACATAACTCTAAATAGCTGACTTCCTGATGGGCGGAGCCTATGACATGCAATACGAAAGTTGTTCGGCACGATGAGATCTATATGTGTACTGAGTTTCATATGAAAATGTGCAAGTATGTGTGAGCTATACATCAACATTTCTGACTGTGTTCCAGGGGGCGCCGTAGAGCCCCTGTGCCACGCCCGGGTCCCAGCCTCTGCAGGCTCCTAAAGGCCACAGATTCCAAAGTGTGCGCAAATTTTCAAGAGTTTTTGAGTATGTTAAGGACCCCAAAAGCCCCCACAACTTTGACGAAAAATTTGAATACTAAACCCTAAATAGCCAACTTCCTGTTGGGCGGAGCCTATGATATGCAATACAAAAGTTGTTTGGATTGATGAGATTTATATGTGTACCGAGTTTCATACGTCTACGAGCAAGAATGTATGATATATGGCCCTCCATATTCCAGGGGGCGCTGTAGAGCCCCTGTGCCACGCCCGTGTATCAGTCTCTGCCCGGCCCTAATGGCCGCAGGTTCCAATCTGTGTGCCAATTTTCAAGACTTTTTAAGCACGTTAAGGGCCCCAAAAGCCCCCGAGACGTTGGAAAAAAAAAAAAATAATAATAATAATAATAATAAATATAGCTGCAAGCAGCGATGGCGGGCTCAAGCCACCAATGCCATCGCCACCCCGGTGGCATCAGGTAAACTGTGCCCAGCGGGCACATGCATTCACAATATCCCTCTGGCAGTGACGTTTTAAAGGATATGGCGGTTAAAGGGTTAATCTGAATCATCTAGACTTTAAAATCACATTCACAGAACAATATATATATATATATATATTCCCCAAACATATATATATATATTTAGTAACACTTTACAATAAGATTTCATTTATAAACATTATGTTAACATGAACAATATTTATATAGCATTAATTTATGTCAGTTAATATTCCAAACTTAAACATTAAAACATTGTTTTATTGTGATTTTTTTCCAAGCACATTTTACCAATTCCAAACCATATCAATCTTAATAACTACCATTATTTTTTATTTAATCATTTATGAGTGCTATACAATAGTCCAGGAAAGCTGGAAGAGAAAAACTCCTTATATTCATGTGCAGAATTATTAGGCTGTTTTCTTTTACAGATGAAATGCGCTAAAAAAGAGTTTTAACTCAAACTGTTTTAACTCAAAGTCGAAAATTATGAAATACCCATGAGAAATATCAAACACAAATGCAATACAGAAATGGATAAGTTAAGACTTGACCATTGTACAAAAATGCTGACTGGGTCATGAGGTCAGAAAAGAAGAAGAAAAAAAAAAACAGGTCAAGAAGAACTGACAAAAATAATTGCAAAATAATTAGGAATTAATGTGAAGATTAATTTTTAGTCAATTCTGCAAGACAGACTTTCAGGAAAGGAGGTGGAATAAAAATGAGCTCCTAAATCTTAATCCCGGATTCTGGAAGATATATTCCTCAAACCATCGGACAAGAGGAGGTGGTGCTGGTCCTTCATGAGTCACTCTAATCTGTTCATAAAGCCTATATATAAAGTCTTAATATATAGTATTTCACAATACTTCATGGTATTCTAATCAAATCATTTTTTGGAATCTTAGATCTCTCAGAACCTGACACCGAGTAATTCTGAGACTCCAGGAAAGTGGCAGTTCTGTAAAATGTTGGCGCTGGAGACTAAATGCTCCCTGATAGTTTCACACCTAATTCACTTAACACACACACACACACACACATACACACACACACACACACACACACACACACACACATTACCCACAGTGACAGAGGGACAGAGTGACATCAGATGTATGATAGTTTTTTAATTTTCTATCATCCATATAGTGTTGTATAGTCATGAAACTATGCATATTTCCTCAGAATGACTTGTCTTCTATGTGTACATTTTTTTGAAGTGTTTAGAAGCTGCACTTAAAAAAATAAAAGACATTTACTGGTTACTTTTTTACTGTTATTTCAAAAAATCACCACGACAAAACCATTCAAGCTATTCAAAATTCATCCGCACCTGTACTGTAAGATACATTCTTTAAACAGTGGTAAAAGAGGATGTGGTGCTGATCCTTCAAGAGTCACTCAAAACTTATCTGTCCATAAAGCCTATAAAGAATTATTCTTAATATACAGTTCACAATACTTCAGCATGTTGTTCTAATTAAGTGAGGGTCATTTTATCAGTAAAATACATAAAATTCATATTATTTTTCTTTGAAAGATTTCTATAAATGATTTAAATCATACTTGTTTCTACAATAATTATTTAAAAGTGATCCTATAGCTCCATCTGGTGGCCATTATTGGTACTAAGAATTGCCAGCTTGATTTATATGTTATGATAGTTTTAATTTTATGCTGGCTCTTGAAAATGATAAAGCTATGAAACTTACTGTGCTTCCTTCAAATGATGACTTCTAGGTATATAAAAAATTATGAAGAGTTGGAATTAAAAATTTTAAAGATATAGTAAAATAACTATGGTATTTTTTTATGTTACTTTATAAATCTCTATGGCCACACCATTTAAGGTATCCTAAACCCATTCGCAATTTAACATCTTCAGTATATGGCTTCATGTTAAAAAAGTTCGGTGTGAACTACTTGTGTCTTCTTGGAGGAGAATGAATTCATTTACAGGCTGAGTTTATCATAAATCCACAATAACATTTCTGAGTTCTGTATCAATCAGTGTTGTTGTTTGTTTATTTTTATTTTTTTATTTTTCATAGGAAGATAACTGACCCTTTACTCTCCTTTTTAATAAATGAGCTATTTATAGCTGTATTTATAAACTGCTTACTACTGACTATTAATATTGGGACAAGGTTTTATGAAGCATGAACTGACTATTTACTAATGAGTGCAGTTATTATAAAGTGTTATCAATGCATTTGCTAATGTTAACAAATTAGACATTATTTTACAGTGTTATCAAATCCCTTAAATGATTTGTAAGTGTTTTGTAATGATTTTATTGACCTAAAAGCATTTGTGAAAGTTCTGCTTACATTACAGCTTAGTCTTGATCTGTGAGCTGAACAGATTTACTGTTACATCCATGAGATTATGTAAATTCAAATAAATATCATGTCACAGGATGTCAGAGGTCAGTATCAAATTAGTTTGAAATTATTATTTGCAGCACAAATAAGGTTTTTTAGGATTTTTAAAAATCCCTAAAACTGTCAGAAAAGGATAAGGCCTAAGATTTCTATGTGAGTGGCTAAATTTGTTTGTTTTTATAACTATAATGCATAAACTATGAAACTATACAAAATGTATAAAAAAGTACAAGTTATTCTTTTCCAATGTTTTTTATTTATTTACATTTTTTTTTTTTTTTTTTGGGATTTACATTTTAAAAAATTAGCCTATGGCAATCATTCTAAACAGCTTGAATAAAACCTGTTAATATTTATTATAGACCACTATAACTGTGTATAATCTAACAAACGAGTTTATTATGAAAATAAAGTGTGTACACCAGATAAATTGGACGATAAAGAAATTGCTAACAATAGTATAATAGAGCATGTTTTAGGTTTTTAGGCGAATGTAATTGATTTAATTAAATATAGATTAAGTCTTGTTAGAGCAAAATAATAAATAAATACGTACACACATTAAAAAAGCAGCCAAGATGAATGAGTTTAATTTTTTATATAGATTAAAATTGAAGACAGAAGCAGCTGGTATATGCGGTCACTTAATATTAAAATCCAGTAGATCCACTTCAGATTTATTTCTCAACAGTTTATGTTCACGTGGCTGTTTTCGTTTATATTAGCCAAGCTATTATGTATTTTGAAATAATCTTGTCCGTGATGTCTTCGTTCTTACGACGAAAGGCAGAATCCTGCAGCTCGAGAGAGAAATGTTATTCTGCCAGTCGCGCTTTCAAATAGTCTTGCGCACTTAAACGGGTCACAAACACCTGCATTTAGCTCGTGTAGTGTTATAATGGATGTATTGTGTGCATTTATGGCAATAATTTATTTTGAAAAGCTCTTAAACAAGAATAAATTCGTTTGTTTTGAACTTGTGACACTGTGCGCGCTGATCGGAGGCAGTGATTTCATATAGGCAGCCGCGAATATTTCATTTTCACACAAACAGTTCAAAAACATCTTAATTTAGCTCTTGGTGTGCTCTAATTGGTGAATTGTGTGATATCGCTGCAATACTTTATTTTTAATAGCTATAAAACAAGAATAAACTCGTTTTTTTCTGAGCTCATCATTCCACACGCTCCTGCTCAGAGCGGTGATTCATCTCTCGTGTTTCTCACGTATCACTGACCACACATCAATTATTAATGAGCCCTGACCTTATAATAATCATATATGTTGGTTTAGCTTGTCAGTGTGAATTAAATCCAAGTATTTATTTGTATTTTAACCGATTTAAAATCGAAACCAAAAGACAGTCTCCTCCCTTTTTTATTCCGGTAACTGCACCTGTAGGGGCGCTATTTCTCTCAGACAATGGAAGTCTAAGCACACACACTCAAACAGAGGGACAGAGTGATATGAGATGTCTGACAGTTTTTTAATTTTCTGTTATCCATACAGTGTTGTAAAGTCATGAAACTATGCATATTTACTCAGAATAACTTTTTTTCTTTATGAAAAAAGGTTTTGAAGTGTTTGGAATTTAAAAATGCAGGAAAATTAATAATTCCATCTTTATTGTCATTTTAAAAAATCCCCACGACAAAACCATCCAAGCTATCCAAAACCCATTCACAATTTAAGTTCCTCAATGTTTTTTCAACATGTACACCAAGTTTGGTGTGTATAGTGTTACTCTCCTCTGAGCAGTATGCATTAATTCACAGCTAAATGTAAAAAACAATCCACATTCAAATCAAAATAGCCGACTTCCTGTTGGTCGTAGCTGATGACTGTGAATTAGAAAGTTGTCCGTCTTGATAAGAACAATTTTTGTACTGAGTTTGGTGTCTGTAGCTAAAACTAACCCCCCCACTTTTGACAAAAGGTGGCGCTATAGAGTGCCTCTTCCACGCCCTCTTATGAAATTTTGCCAGTGTCTAGCTGTCACTAATACTGATATGTGTTCTGAGTTTGATGAAATTCTAAGCATGTTATATGCCTCAAAATCACCTGAGAAGTATTCCAGTTTGACATGTTGCCACGGCAACAATATTTTTAGATATCAATATCCCCCCAGCAGATTTATATCGGCTGTGTTTTAACATTATTCTGATGAAGTTTGAAGCAAATCGAGTAAAAATAAGATGCTGAATTCAAAGCATTTTGAAAATGACACACTTCCTGCTGCCACTTGGTGGCGCTATAACTTTGACTCCTAATAGTCACATATATGCGATCGACATCATACAATGAATAATCTGATGAAGTTTGATTAAAATTAGGAAATGTATGTGGATGGTATTAGACACTTCCTGTTTCTCATTTCTCGCCATAATTTCAAAGCCTCGCCACGAGCAAACCGTTTGAGATATCAAAAATCCCCTGGCAATTTTTCATCCCCAATGTCTTGAGATCATGTTGACCGAGTTTGGCGGCAATCGAGTAAAAAACCTATGACAAGTATTTCAAATTCCAGAGCATGCGCTTTTTACATAACTCTAAATAGCTGACTTCCTGTTGGGCGGAGCCTATGATATGCAATACGAAAGTTGTTCGGCACGATGAGATCTATATGTGTACTGAGTTTCATATTAATACGTGCAAGTATGTGTGAGCTATACATCAACATTTATAACTGTGATCCAGGGGGCGCCGTAGAGCCCCTGTGCCACGCCCAGGTCTCAGCCTCTGCAGGCTCCTTCAGGCCACAGATTCCAAAGTGTGCGCAAATTTTCAAGAGTTTTTGAGTATGTTAAGGACCCCAAAAGCCCCCACAACTTTGACGACAAATATGAATAATAAACCCCAAATAGCCAACTTCCTGTTGGGCGGAGCCTATGATATGCAATACGAAAGTTGTTTGTATTGATGAGTTCTATATGTGTACCGAGTTTCGTATGTCTATGTGCAAGTATGTATGATATATGGCCCTCCATATTCCAGGGGGCGCTGTAGAGCCCCTGTGCCACGCCCGTGTATCAGTCTCTGCCCGGCCCTAATGGCCGCAGGTTCCAATGTGTGTGCCAATTTTCAAGACTTTTTAAGCATGTTAAGGGCCCCAAAAGCCCCCGAAACCTTGAAGAAAAATAATAATAATAAATAATAATAATAATAATAATAATAACAAATAATCCTAAGGAAAACAATAGGGCTCTCGCCCTCCAGGCTTGAGCCCTAATAATAATAATAATAATAATAAAAAATAATCCTAAGGAAAACAATAGGCCTCTCGCCCTTTGGGCTTGAGCCCTAATAAAAAAATATAGCTGCAAGCAGCAATGTCGGGCTCAAGCCATCAGTGCAACGCCACCCCGGTGGCATCGGGAAAACTGTGCCCAGCGGGCATAAGCATTTACAGTAACCCTCTGACAATCAAGTTTTAAGGGATGCGGCAGTTAAAGGGTTAATCCGACCAATCTAGACTTTGAAATCACATACACAGAACAATATATATATAACTTTAGTAATACTTTATTTTTATATTTATAAAAAATTTATAAGGTGTGCATTGTAGCTGACACCTATATGAACACATTACAATTGTTTTGTGACTGCAAGTCTTTCTTCTCAAATGCTATTAAGCTTCAAATTTGCATTTGAGCCCATGTGAAAAAGTAGCATAATTTACATATGACTTACAGTTTGTTGTAATAAATATCAAACATTCAAATTAATTGTGCATTATAGCTGTCACCTAGATGAACAATTACAGTTTTTTTTATGACTGTAAGTCATTCTCTTCAAATGCTACTGACGTTAGAAAAGTGTATAACAATATCACATGTAACTTTAGAGACCGGCCCTAAATTTGAGACTCTCGAATGTCCAATGTCAAGACAACTTTATGCCTGTTTTTTTTTTCTTTAGTTTTTTTTCTCTGTGCCGGATTGCTGATGTGCTATACCCAGGCATAGATGTCTATCCATCAATTACGAACATTCAGCCGCAAACATGAGGTGTGAGCGGTCGCGAGCACATATTGGAGAATGGCGCATGTTTTTTTTGTTTTTTTTGAGCAACTGGGATGGTGCCCCCTCTGGGAGTTGGTGCCCTACGAAGACTGCATACTCTGCATATAGGGAGCGGCAGTACTATCTGGAAGATATATTCCTCAAACCATCGTACAAGAGAAGGTGATGCTAATCCTTCAAGAATCGCTCAAAAGCTATTCAAGTGTACAGTTTCCTTTTATTGCATCTTGAAATAAATATTTCTGAATTCTGAATCAAGCTGGGTTGTGTTTATTCATTTATTTTATAAGACAACTGAGACTTTAATCTATTTTGTAATATATGTGCTTTTAAACCAAGAACAATTTATTTATAGATGTATTACTGCTTAATAATGACTATTATTAAGGGAAAAGGCTTTATAATCATGAACTATTTACTAATGCTTAGCTAATGAGTGCAGTTATTATAAAGTGTTACCAATGCATTTACTAATGTTAACAAATTAGACATTATTTTACAGTGTTACCAAATCCTTAAATAATTTATTAGTGTTTTGTAATGATTTTAATGACCTATAAGCATTTGTGAAATAGTTTTGCTTGCATTGCAGCTTTATCTGTCAGTTGAAGAGTTTTACTGTTACATCCATGAGATTAATAAATGTCATGTCACGTCACAGGTTGTCATAGGTCAGTATCAAATGAGTTTGAAATTATTATTTGCAGCACAAATAAGGATTCTTAGGATGTTTTTAAATCCCTAAAACTGTCAGAAAAGGATAAGGCCTAAGAGATTTCTTAACCTGTAATGAAAGGAAAAAACACCACCATTAGCAACAACAAAAACAATAACAATTTAAAATACAGATTTTTTTTTTCCTGATTATTAAAGGGATGATTAGGTCTCTCTCTCTCTCTCTCTCTCTCTCTCTCTCTGCCAGACAGCCCCTCCCTACAATCCACACACACTGTCAGTCACCAAACATTCACAGTCACCAACCCCCTCACACTCCCCCTCCCTCTCCCCCTCCCTTTCCTCACACAGACAGAGTGGCCAGAGTGAGATCATGTCAGTTGAGAAGTCTGACAGTTTTTTAATTTTCTGTTATCCATACAGTGTTGTAAAGTCGTGAAACTATGCATATTTCCTCAGAATGATTTGATCTTTGTATGAAAAAATGCTTTGAAGTGTTTGGAAGCTGCAATTTAAACATACAAGACAATTAATGTTTCCCTTTTTACTGTCATTTCAAAAAATCACCACGACAAAACCGTTCAAGCTAACCAAAATCCGTTCGCAATTTAAGTTCCTCAATGTTTTTTCTTCATGTTGACAAAGTTTGGTGTGTATAGTGTACTTCCCCTGTGAGGAGTATGCATTAATTCACAACTGTAAAATCTCAAAAATACACATTCAAATCAAAATAGCCGACTTCCTGTTGGTCGTAGCTGATGACTGTGAATTAGAAAGTTGTCCGTCTTGAAAAGAACAATTTATGTACCAAGTTTGGTGTCTGTAGCTAAAACTAACCCCCCCACTTTTGACAAAAGGTGGCGCTATAGAGTGCCTCCTTCACGCCCTTTTAAAAGCTTTTGCCATTGTCTAGCTATCACTAATACTGATATGTGTTTTGAGTTTCATGTAAATCTGAGCTAGTTATCTGCCTAAAAATCACCAGAACAGAACATTCAAGTTTGACACGTTGCCATAGCAACACTATATTAGATATAAATATCCCCACAACAGATTTTCTTCGGCCGTGTTTTGTCATTAT
Source organism: Carassius gibelio (assembly GCF_023724105.1). Lineage (NCBI taxonomy): Eukaryota > Metazoa > Chordata > Actinopteri > Cypriniformes > Cyprinidae > Carassius > Carassius gibelio. The sequence continues at coordinate 19,037,038 of NC_068371.1, forward strand.
TTTGATGAAGTTTGAAGCAAATCAAGTAAAAATAAGATGCTGAATTCAAAGCGTTTTGAAAATGATTCACTTCCTGCTGCCAGTTGGTGGCGCTATAACTTTGACTCCTAATAGTCACATATATATGATCGGTATCATACAATGAACAAACCAATTAAGTTTGATCAAATTCAGGAAATGTATGTGGATGTTATTAGACATTTCCTGTTTCTCATTTCTCGCCATAATTTCAACGCCTCGCCACGGGCAAACCGTTCGAGATATCAAAAATCTCTTCGCAATTTAGCATCCCCAATGTCTTGAGATCGTGTTCACCGAGTTTGGTGGTGAACGGGTGGAGTTCCTCAGAGGAGTATATCAAATTCCAGAGCATGTGTTTTTCATAAAACCCTAAATAGCCAACTTCCTGTTGGGCGGAGCTTATGACATGCAGTGTGAAAGTTGTTTGGTTTGATGAGTTATATATATGTACCAAGTTTCATATGTATACGTGCAAGTATGCATGATATATGGCCCTCAGTACTACAGGGGGCGCTGTAGAGCCTCTGTGCCACGCCCGTGTATCAGACTCTGCCCGGTCCTAATGGCCGCAGGTTCCAAGGTGTGTGGCAATTTTCAAGAGTTTTTGAGCATGTTAAGGGCCCCAAAAGCCCCCGAAACCTTGAAGAAAAATAATAATAATAATAATAATAACAAATAATCCTAAGGAAAACAATAGGGCTCTCGCCCTCCAGGCTTGAGCCCTAATAATCCTAAGGAAAACAATAGGGCTCTCGCCCTCCAGGCTTGAGCCCTAATAAATATAGCTGCAAGCAGCGATGGCGGGCTCAAGCCATCAGTGCAACGCCACCCCGGTGGCATCGGGAAAACTGTGCCCAGCGGGCATAAGCATTTACAGTAACCCTCTGGCAATCAAATTTTAAGGGATATGGCAGTTAAAGGGTTAATCCGACCCATCTAGACTTTGAAATCACATACACAGAACAATATATATAACTTTAGTAACACTTTATTTTAATATATATAAAAAATGTATAAGGTGTGCATCGTAGCTGACACCTAAATGAACACATTACAATTGTTTTATGACTGCAAGTCTTTTTCCTCAAATGCTATTGAGCTTCAAATTTGCGTTTGAGCCCATGTGAAAAAGTAGCATAATTTACATATGACTTACAGTTTGTTTTAATAAATATCAAACATTCAATTTAATTATGCATTATAGCTGTCACCTAGATGGACAATTACAGTTGTTTTATGACTGTAAGTCATTCTCTTCAAATGCTACTGACGTTAGAAAAGTGTATAACAATATGACATGTAACTTTAGAGACGGTCCCTAAATTTGAGACTCTCGAATGTCCAATGTCAAGCCAACTTTATGCCTGTTTTTTTTTTTTTTTTTTTTTACTTTATTTTTCTTTTCTCTGTGCCGGATTGCTGATGTCTTTTACCCGGGCATAGATGTCCATCCATCAATTACGAACATTCATCCGCAAATGTCCGAGCGGTCGCGAGCGCGGATGGGAGAATGGCGCATGTTTTATTTTTTTTGAGCTACTGGGATGGTGCCCTATGAAGACTGCGTATTCTGCATATAGGGAGCGGCGGTACTATCTGGAAGATATATTCCTCAAGCCGTCGTACAAGAGGAGGTGATGCTAGTACTTCATCTGTTCATAAAGCCTATATATAAAGTCTTAATATAGTATTCCACAATATGTTGTGCTATTCTAATATTATTGCGTTTTTTTTATTGACATTGTTATTTGCTGTTATTTTTGACTTGATAAAAAAAATTAAATATAAACTTATGCAATTGTGTATATTTATATATATATATATATATATATATATATATATATATATATATATAGTGTACAGTTTTCTTTTATTGCATCTAGAAATAAGTGTTTCTGAGTTCTGTGTTTGTTTATTTAATTTTATTTTTTTAGGAAGATTACAGCATTTAATCTCCTCAAAATAAATGTGCATATAAACCATGAACAATTTAATTATAGCTGTATTTATAAAATGCTTACTAATGACTATTAATTTTGGGAGAAGCCTATATGATGCAGCAACAGTTGATGTTGAGGCCTAAGATATTTCTTAAGCTGTAATGATGAAACAACAACAACAACAACAACAACACAAAATTGCTTATTTTTTCTCTGCTGGTGATTAAAGAGATGATTAAGTCTCCCTCCCCCTCTCTCTCTCTCTCTCTCTCTCTCTCTGTCTGACACCAAGCCCGTCTCCTCTCTCACACATTCACACAAACTCAGCACACACACTTAACACACACACACTTAACACACAAACACACACACACACACACACACACACACACACACACACATTACCCACAGTGACAGAGGGACAGAGTGACATCAGATGTATGGTAGTTTTTTTATTTTCTCTCATCCATATAGTGTTGTGTAGTCATGAAACTATGCATATTTCCTCAGCATGACTTGTCTTCTATGTGTACATTTTGTTGAAGTGTTTAGAAGCTGCACTTAAAAAAATAAAAGACATTTACTGGTTCCTTTTTTACTGTTATTTCAAAAAATCACCATGACAAAACCATTCAAGCTATCCAAAATTCATTCGCACCTGTACTGTAAGATACATTCTTTAAACAGTGGTAAAAGAGGATGTGGTGCTGATCCTTCAAGAGTCACTCCAAACTTATCTGTCCATAAAGCCTATAAAGAATTATTCTTAATACACAGTATTTCACAATACTTCAGCATATTATTCTAATTAAGTGAGGGTCATTTTATCAGTAAAATACATATTTTTCTTTGAAAGATTTCTATAAATGATTTAGATCATATTCGTTTCTACAATAATTATTTAAAAGTATTCCTATAGCTCCATCTGGTGGCCATTATTGGTACTAAGAATTGCAAGCTTGATTTATATGTTATGATAGTTTTAATTTTATGGTGGCTCCTGGACATGATAAAGCTATGAAACTTACTGTGATTCCTTCAAATGATGACTTCTACGTATATAAAAAATGATGAAGAGTTGGAATGAAGAATGTTAAAGATATAGTAAAATAACTATTGTATTTTTTTATGTTACTTTAATAAATCGGTATGGCCACGCCATTTAAGGTATCTTAAACCCATTCGCAATTTAACATCTTCAGTATATTGGCATCATGTTGAAAAAGTTTGGTGTGAACTACTTGTGTCTTCTTGAAGGAGTATGATTCATTTACAGGCTGATTTGATCATAAATCCACAATAAAATTTCTGAGATCTGAATCAATCTGTGTTGTTGTTTGTTTATTTTTATTTTTTTATTTTTCATAGGAAGATAACTGACTCTTTACTCTCCTTTTTAATAAATGTGCTTATAAACCAAGATCAAGCTATTTATAGTTGTATTTATAAGCTGCTTATTAATGACTATTTAAGTTGGGACAAGACTTTATAAAGCATGAACTGACTATTTACTAATGAGTGCAGTTATTATAAAGTGTTACCAATGCATTTACTAATGTTAACAAATTAGACATTATTTTACAGTGTTATTAAATCCTTTAATGACTTATAAGCATTTGTGAAAGTTCTGCTTGCATTACAGCTTAGTCTTGATCTGTGAGCTGAACAGTTTTACTGTTACATCCATGAGATTATGTAAATTAAGATAAATGTCATGTCACAGGATGGAATAGGTCAGTATCAAATGAGTTTGAAATTATTATTTGCAGCACAAATAAGTATTTTTAGAATTTTGTTTTTAATTCCTGAAACTGTCAGAAAAGGATAAGGCCTAAGAGATTTCTTAAGCTGTAATGAAAACAGCAATGTTAGCAACAGCAACAAAAAATAACAATTTAAAATATTTTTTTTTTTTTCTGGTGATTAAAGAGATGATTAAGTCTCTCTCTCTCTCTCTTTCTCTCTCTTTCTGTCTCTCATTGTGTCTGCCACTCAGCTCATGCCCATCCCCCACTCACAGACACACACACACACACACACACACACACACTTGGTCAGCACACATACATTCCTCAAACAGAGGGACAGAGTGAGTTGAGATGTCTGACAGTTTTTTAATTTTCTTTTAATCATACAGTGTTGTAAAGTCATGAAACTATGCATATGTCCTCAGAATGATTTGATCTCTGTATGAATTTTTTTTAAGTGTTTGGAAGCTGCAATTTAAAAATACAAGACAATTAATGATTCCCTTTTTACTGTCATTTCAAAAAATCACCACGACAAAACCGTTCAAGCTAACCAAAATCCGTTCGCAATTTAAGTTCCTCAATGTTTTTTCAACATGTAGACAAAGTTTGGTGAGTATAGTGAACATTTCCTGTGAGGAGTATGCATTAAATCAGAGCTCAATTTAAATATTCAAATCAAAATAGCCGACTTCCTGTTGGTCGTAGCTGATGACTGTGAATTAGAAAGTTGTCCGTCTTGATAAGAACAATACCAAGTTTGGTGTCTGTAGCTAAAACTAATCCCCCCACTTTTGACAAAAGGTGGCGCTATAGAGTGCCTCCTTCACGCCCTTTTAAAAGCTTTTGCCATGGTCTAGCTATCTTTAATACTGATATCTGTTTCGAGTTTCATGTAAATCTGAGCTAGTTATCTGCCTAAAAATCAACAGAACAGAACATTCAAGTTTGACACGTTGCCATGGCAACACTATATTAGATATAAATATCCCCACAACAGATTTTCTTCGGCCGTGTTTTGTCATTATTCTGATGAAGTTTGAAGCAAATCAAGTAAAAATAAGATGCTGAATTCAAAGCGTTTTGAAAATGATTCACTTCCTGCTGCCAGTTGGTGGCGCTATAACTTTGACTCCTAATAGTCACATATATATGATCGGTATCATACAATGAACAAACCAATTAAGTTTGATCAAATTCAGGAAATGTATGTGGATGTTATTATACATTTCCTGTTTCTCCTTTCTCGCCATAATTTCAACGCCTCGCCACGGGCAAACCGTTCGAGATATCAAAAATCTCTTCGCAATTTAGCATCCCCAATGTCTTGAGATCGTGTTCACCGAGTTTGGTGGTGAACGGGTGGAGTTCCTCAGAGGAGTATATCAAATTCCAGAGCATGTGTTTTTCATAAAACCCTAAATAGCCAACTTCCTGTTGGGCGGAGCTTATGACATGCAGTGTGAAAGTTGTTTGGTTTGATGAGTTATATATATGTACCAAGTTTCATATGTATACGTGCAAGTATGCATGATATATGGCCCTCGGTACTACAGGGGGCGCTGTAGAGCCCCTGTGCCACGCCCGTGTATCAGACTCTGCCCGGCCCTAATGGCCGCAGGTTCCAAGGTGTGTGCCAATTTTCAAGAGTTTTTGAGCATGTTAAGGGCCCCAAAAGCCCCCGAAACCTTGAAGAAAAATAATAATAATAATAATAATAACAAATAATCCTAAGGAAAACAATAGGGCTCTCGCCCCCCCGCCAGGCTTGAGCCCTAATAATAATAATAAAAAATAATCCTAAGGAAAACAATAGGCCTCTCGCCCTTTGGGCTTGAGCCCTAATAAATAAATATAGCTGCAAGCAGCGATGGCGGGCTCAAGCCACCAATGCCATCGCCACCCCGGTGGCATCAGGTAAACTGTGCCCAGCGGGCACATGCATTCACAATATCCCTCTGGCAGTGAGGTTTTAAAGGATACGCCAGATAAAGGGTTAATCCGAATCATCTAGACTTTAAAATCACATTCACAGAACAATATATATTTAACTTTAGTAACACTTAACAATAAGATTTCATTTGTAAACATTATGTTAATATGAACAATATTTATATAACATTCATTCATGTCAGTTCATATTCCAAAATTAAACATTAAAACATTGTTTTATTGTGATTTTTTTTCCAAGCACATTTGACCAATTCCAAACCATATCAATCTTAATAACTACCATTATTTTTCATTTAATCATTTATGAGTGCTATACAATAGTCCAGGAAAGCTGGAAGAGAAAAACTCCTTATATTCATGTGTGCAGAATTATTAGGCATGTTTTCTTTTACAGATGAAATGCGCTAAAAAAAGAGTTTTAACTCAAACTGTAAAGTCGAAAATTATGAAATACCCATGATAAATATCAAACACACATGCAATACAGAAATGGATAAGTTAAGACTTGACCATTGTACAAAAAATGCTGACTGGGTCATGAGGTCAGAAAAGAAGAAGAAAAAAACAGGTCAAGAAGAACTGACAAAAAGAATTGCAAAATAATTAGGAATTAATGTGAAGATTAATTTTTAGTCAATTCTGCAAGACAGACTTTCAGGAAAGGAGGTGGAATAAAAATGAGCTCCTAAATCTTAATCCCGGATTCTGGAAGATATATTCCTCAAACCATCGGACAAGAGGAGGTGGTGCTGGTCCTTCACGAGTCACTCTAATCTGTTCAGAAAGCCTATATATAAAGTCTTAATATATAGTATTTCACAATACTTCATGGTATTCTAATTAAATCATTTTTTGGAATCTTAGATCTCTCAGAACCTGACACATTGTAATTCTGAGACTCCAGGAAAGTGTCAGTTCTGTAAAATGTAGGCACTGGAGACTAAATGCTCCCTGATAGTTTCACACCTAATTCACTTAACACACACACACACACACACACACATTACCCACAGTGACAGAGGGACAGAGTGACATCAGATGTATGATAGTTTTCTAATTTTCTATCATCCATATAGTGTTGTATAGTCATGAAACTATGCATATTTCCTCAGAATGACTTGTCTTCTATGTGTACATTTTTTTGAAGTGTTTATAAGCTGCACTTTAAAAAAATAAAATACATTTACTGGTTACTTTTTTACTGTTATTTAAAAAAAAATCACCACGACAAAACCATTCAAGCTATCCAAAATTCATTCGCACCTCTTCTGTAAGATAAATTCTTTAAACAGTGGTAAAAGAGGATGTGGTGCTGATCCTTCAAGAGTCTCTGAAAACGTATCTGTCCATAAAGCCTATAAAGAATTATTCTTAATATACGGTTCACAATACTTCAGCTTGTTTTTCTAATTAAGTGAGGGTCATTTTATCAGTAAAATACATAAAATTCATATTATTTTTCTTTGAAAGATTTCTATAAATGATTTAAATCATACTTGTTTCTACAATAATTATTTAAAAGTAATCCTATAGCTCCATCTGGTGGCCATTATTGGTACTAAGAATTGCCAGCTTGATTTATAAGTTATGATAGTTTTAATTTTATGCTGGCTCTTGAAAATGATAAAGCTATGAAACTTACTGTGCTTCCTTCAAATGATGACTTCTACGTATATAAAAAATTATGAATAGTTGGAATTAAACATTTCAAAGATATAGTAAAATAACTATTGTATTTTTTTATGTTACTTTAATAAATCGCTATGGCCACACCATTTAAGGTATCCTAAACCCATTCGCAATTTAACATCTTCAGTATATGGCTTCATGTTAAAACAGTTTGGTGTGAACTACTTGTGTCTTCTTGGAGGAGAATTAATTCATTTACAGGCTGAGTTTATCATAAATCCACAATAACATTTCTGAGTTCTGTATCAATCTGTGTTGTTGTTTGTTTATTTTTATTTTATTTATTTTTCATAGGAAGATAACTGACCCTTTACTCTCCTTTTTAATAAATGTGCTTATAAACCAAGAACAAGCTATTTATAGCTGTATTTATAAACTGCTTACTACTGACTATTAATATTGGGACAAGGCTTTATGAAGCATGAACTGACTATTTACTAATGAGTGCAGTTATTATAAAGTGTTATCAATGCATTTGCTAATGTTTACAAATTAGACATTATTTTACAGTGTTATCAAATCCCTTAAATGATTTGTAAGTGTTTTGTAATGATTTTATTGACCTACAAGCATTTGTGAAAGTTCTGCTTGCATTACAGCTTAGTCTTGATCTGTGAGCTGAACAGATTTACTGTTACATCCATGAGATTATGTAAATTCAAATAAATATCATGTCACAGGATGTCAGAGGTCAGTATCAAATTAATTTGAAATTATTATTTGCAGCACAAATAAGGTTTTTTAGGATTTTTAAAAATCCCTAAAACTGTCAAAAAAGGATAAGGCCTAAGATTTCTATGTGAGTGGCTAAATTTATTTGTTTTTATAACTATAATGCATAAACTATAAAATTATACAAAATGTATAAAAAAGTACAACAGTTATTCTTTTCCAATGTTTTTTATTTATTTAAACTTTTTTTTTTTTTTTTTTTTTTTTGGATTTACATTTTAAAAAATTAGCCTACGGCAATCATTCTAAACAGCTTGAATAAAACCTGTTAATATTTATTATAGACCACTGTAACTGTGTATAATCTAACAAACAAGTTTATTATGAAAATAAAAGTGTACACCAGATAAATTGGACGATAAAGAAATTGCTAACAATAGTATAATAGAGCATGTTTTAGGTTTTTAGGCGTTTAGATGCAGAAATGGACAAATCAAATGTAAAATAAAATGTAATTGATTTAATTAAATATAGATTAAGTCTTGTTAGAGCAAAATAATAAATAAATACGTACACATATTAAAAAAGCAGCCAAGATGAATGAGTTTAATTTTTTATATAGATTAAAATTGAAGACAGAAGCAGCTGGTATATGCGGTCACTTAATATTAAAATCCAGTAGATCCACTTCAGATTTATTTCTCAACAGTTTATGTTCACGTGGCTGTTTTCGTTTATATTCGCCAAGCAATTATGTATTTTGAAATAATCTTGTCCGTGACGTGTTCGTTCGTACGACGAAAGGCGGAATCCTGCAGCTCGAGAGATATATGTTATTCTGCCAGTCGCGTTTTCAAGTAGTCTTGCACACTTAAACGGGTCACAAACACCTATATTTAGCTCGTGTTATGTTATAATGGATGTCTTGTGTGCATTTATGGCAATAATTTATTTTAAAAAGCTCTTAAACAAGAATAAATTCGTTAGTTTTGAACTTGTGACACTGTGCGCGCTGATCGGAGCGGTGATTTCAGATAGGCAGCTGCAAATATTTCATTTTCACACAAACAGTTCAAAAACATCTGAATTTAGCTCTTGGTGTGTTCTAATTGGTGAATTGTGTGATATCGCTTTAATATTTTATTTGTTAAAGCTATAAAACAAAAATAAACTCGTTTTTCTGAGCTCGTCATTCCACACGCTCATGCTCAGAGCTTGATTCATCTCTCGTGTTTCTCACGTATCACTGACCACACATCAATTATTAATGAGCCCTGACCCGGTAATAATCATATATGTTGGTTTAGCTTGTCAGTGTGAATTAAATCCAAGTATTATTTTGTATTTTAACCGATTTAAAAATGAAACTAAAAGAGAGTCTCCTCCCTTTCAGTCGAATTTCCCTTTAAGGAATTGAACCTGTAGGGGCGCATTTTCTCTCAGACAATGTAAGTCTCAGCACATAATACTCAAACAGAGGGACAGAGTGAGATGAGATGTCTGACAGTTTTTTAATTTTCTGTTATCCATACAGTGTTGTAAAGTCGTGAAACTATCCATATTTACTCAGAATGACTTTTTTTTGTATGAAAAAAGGTTTTGAAGTGTTTGGAATTTAAAAATGCAGGACAATTAATAATTCCATTTTTACTGTCATTTAAAAAAATCACCACGACAAAACCGTTCAAGCTATCCAAAATCCTTTGGCAATTTAAGTTGTTTAAAATGTTTTGGCATCATGTAGACAAAGTTTGGTGTGTATAGTGTTACTCTCCTCTGAGCAGTATGCATTAATTCACAGCTAAATGTAAAAAAAAATCCACATTCAAATCAAAATAGCTGACTTCCTGTTGATCGTAGCTGATGACTGTGAATTAGAAAGTTGTCCGTCTTGATAAGAACAATTTTTGTACCGAGTTTGGTATCTGTAGCTAAAACTAACCCCCCCACTTTTGACAAAAGGTGGCGCTATAGAGTGCCTCTTCCACGCCCTCTTATGAACTTTTGCCAGTGTCTAGTTATCATAAATACTGATATGTGTTCTGAATTTCATGAAATTCTAAGTATGTTATATGCCTTAAAATCACCTGAGAAGTATTCAAGTTTGACATGTTGCCACGGCAACAATATTTTTAGATATCAATATCCCCCTAGCAGATTAATATAGGCTGTGTTTTAACATTATTCTGATGAAGTTTGAAGCAAATCGAGTAAAAATAAGATGCTGAATACAAAGCATTTTGAAAATGACACACTTCCTGCTGCCAGTTGGTGGCGCTATAACTTTGACTCCTAATAGTCACATATATGCGATCGACATCATACAAAGAATAATCTGATGAAGTTTGATTAAAATCAGGAAATGTATGTGGATGGTATTAGACACTTCCTGTTTCTCATTTCTCGCCATAATTTCAACGCCTCGCCACGAGCAAACCGTTTGAGATATCAAAAATCCCCTGGCAATTTTTCATCCCCAGTGTCTTGAGATCATGTTGACCGAGTTTGGCGGCAATCGAGTAAAAAACCTATGACAAGTATTTCAAATTCCAGAGCATGCGCTTTTTACATAACTCTAAATAGCTGACTTCCTGTTGGGCGGAGCCTATGACATGCAATACGCAAGTTGTTCGGCACGATGAGATCTATATGTGTACTGAGTTTCATATTAATACGTGCAAGTATGTGTGAGCTATACATCAACATTTATGACTGTGTTCCAGGGGGCGCTGTAGAGCCCCTGTGCCACGCCCGTGTCCCAGCCTCTGCAGGCTCCTAAAGGCCACAGATTCCAAATTGTGCGCAAACTTTCAAGAGTTTTTGAGTATGTTAAGGACTCCAAAAGCCCCCACAACTTTGACGACAAATATGAATAATAAACCCCAAATAGCCAACTTCCTGTTGGGCGGAGCCTATGATATGCAATACGAAAGTTGTTTGTATTGATGAGTTCTATATGTGTACCGAGTTTCGTACGTCTACGTGCAAGTATGTATGATATATGGCCCTCCATATTCCAGGGGGCGCTGTAGAGCCCCTGTGCCACGCCCGTGTATCAGTCTCTGCCCGGCCCTAATGGCCGCAGGTTCCAATGTGTGCGCCAATTTTCAAGACTTTTTAAGCATGTTAAGGGCCCCAAAAGCCCCCGAAACCTTGAAGAAAAATAATAATAATAAATAATAATAATAATAATAATAATAATAATAATAATAATAATAATAACAAATAATCCTAAGGAAAACAATAGGGCTCTCGCCCTCCAGGCTTGAGCCCTAAATATAGCTGCAAGCAGCGATGGCGGGCTCAAGCCACCAATGCCATCGCCACCCCGGTGGCATCAGGTAAACTGTGCCCAGCGGGCACATGCATTCACAATATCCCTCTGGCAGTGAGGTTTTAAAGGATATGGCGGTTAAAGGGTTAATCCGAAGCATCTAGACTTTAAAATCACATTCACAGAACAATGTATATATATATATATATATATATATATATATATATATATATATATATATATTTAGTAACACTTTACAATAAGATTTCATTTATAAACATTATGTTAACATGAACAATATTTATATAGCATTCATTAATGTCAGTTAATATTCGAAACTTAAACATTAAAACATTGTTTTATTGTGATTTTTTTCCAAGCACATTTTACCAATTCCAAACCATATCAATCTTAATAACTACCATTATTTTTTATTTAATCATTTATGAGTGCTATACAATAGTCCAGGAAAGCTGGAAGAGAAAAACTCCTTATATCCATGTGTGCAGAATTATTAGGCATGTTTTCTTTTACAGATGAAATGCGCTAAAAAAGAGTTTTAACTCAAACTGTTTTAACTCAAAGTCGAAAATTATGAAATACCCATGAGAAATATCAAACACAAATGCAATACAGAAATGGATAAGTTAAGACTTGACCATTGTACAAAAATGCTGACTGGGTCATGAGGTCTGAAAAGAAGAAGAAAAAAAAACAGGTCAAGAAGAACTGACAAAAATAATTGCAAAATAATTAGGAATTAATGTGAAGATTAATTTTTAGTCAATTCTGCAAGACAGACTTTCAGGAAAGGAGGTGGAATAAAAATGAGCTCCTAAATCTTAATCCCGGATTCTGCAAGATATATTCCTCAAACCATCGGACAAGAGGAGGTGGTGCTGGTCCTTCACAAGTCACTCTAATCTGTTCATAAAGCCTATATATATAAAGTCTTAATATATAGTATTTCACAATACTTCATGGTATTCTAATTAAATCATTTTTTGGAATCTTTGATCTCTCAGAACCTGACACATTGTAATTCTGAGACTCAAGGAAAGTGGCAGTTCTGTAAAATGTTGGCGCTGGAGACTAAATGCTCCCTGATAGTTTCACACCTAATTCACTTAACACACACACACACACACACACACACATTACCCACAGTGACAGAGGGACAGAGTGACATCAGATGTTTGATAGTTTTTTAATTTTCTATCATCCATATAGTGTTGTATAGTCATGAAACTATGCATATTTCCTCAGAATGACTTGTCTTCTATGTGTACATTTTTTTGAAGTGTTTAGAAGCTGCACTTACAAAAATAAAAGACATTTACTGGTTACTTTTTTACTGTTATTTCAAAAAATCACCATGACAAAACCATTCAAGCTATTCAAAATTCATCCGTACCTGTTCTGTAAGATTCATTCTTTAAACAGTGGTAAAAGAGGATGTGGTGCTGATCCTTCAAGAGTCACTCAAAACGTATCTGTCCATAAAGCCTATAAAGAATTATTCTTAATATACAGTTCACAATACTTCAGCTTGTTATTCTAATTAAGTGAGGGCCATTTTATCAGTAAAATACATAAAATTCATATTATTTTTCTTTGAAAGATTTCTATAAATGATTTAAATCATACTTGTTTCTACAATAATTATTCAAAAGTAATCCTATATAAGTGTATCCTAAACCATTATTGGTACTAAGAATTGCAAGCTTGATTTATATGTTATGATAGTTTTAATTTTATGCTGGCTCTTGAAAATGATAAAGCTATGAAACTTACTGTGCTTCCTTCAAATGATGACTTCTACGTATATAAAAAATTATGAAGAGTTGGAATTAAAATTTGTAAAGATATAGTAAAATAACTATTGTATTTTTTTATGTTACTTTAATAAATTGCTATGGCCACACCATTTAAGGTATCCTAAACCCATTCGAAATTTAACATCTTCAGTATATTGGCTTCATGTTAAAAAAGTTTGGTGTGAACTACTTGTGTCTTCATTTATGAATTCATTTACAGGCTGATTTTATCATAAATCCACAATAACATTTCTGAGTTCTGTATCAATCTGTGTTGTTGTTTATTTTTATTTTTTTTATTTTTCATAGGAAGATAACTGACCCTTTACTCTCCTTTTTAATAAATGTGCTTATAAACCAAGAACAAGCTATTTATAGCTGTATTTATAAACTGCTTACTACTGACTATTAATATTGGGACAAGGCTACATGAAGCATGAACTGACTATTTACTAATGAATGCAGTTATTATAAAGTGTTATCAATGCATTTGCTAATGTTAACAAATTAGATATTATTTTACAGTGTTATCAAATCCCTTAAATGATTTGTAAGTGTTTTGTAATGATTTTATTGACCTAAAAGCATTTGTGAAAGTTCTGCTTGCATTAGAGCTTAGTCTTGATCTGTGAGCTGAACAGATTTACTGTTACATCCATGAGATTATGTAAATTCAAATAAATATCATGTCACAGGATGTCAGAGGTCAGTATCAAATTAGTTTGAAATTATTATTTGCAGCACAAATAATGTTTTTTAGGATTTTTAAAAATCCCTAAAACTGTCAGAAAAGGATAAGGCCTAAGATTTCTATGTGAGTGGCTAAATATGTTTGTTTTTATAATTATAATGCATAAACTATGAAACTATACAAAATGTATAAAAAAGTACAAGTTATTCTTTTCCAATGTTTTTTATTTATTTAATTATTATTATTATTATTTTTTTTTTGGATTTACATTTAAAAAAAAATAGCCTACTGCAATCATTCTAAACAGCTTGAATAAAACCTGTCAATATTTATTATAGACCACTGTAACTGTGTATAATCTAACAAACAAGTTTATAATGAAAATAAATGCGTGTACACCAGATAAATTGGATGATAAAGAAATTGCTAACAATAGTATAATAGAGCATGTTTTAGGTTTTTAGGCATTTAGATGCAGAAATGAACAAATCAAATGTAAAATAAAATGTAATTGATTTAATTAAATATAGATTAAGTCTTGTTAGAGCAAAATAATAAATAAATACGTACACACATTAAAAAAGCAGCCAAGATGAATGAGTTTCATTTTTTACATAGATTAAAATTGAAGACAGAAGCAGTATATGCGGTCACTTAATATTCAAATCCAGTAGATCCACTTCAGATTTATTTCTCAACAGTTTATGTTCACGTGGCTGTTTTCGTTTATATTCGCCAAGCAATTATGTATTTTGAAATAATCTTGTCCGTGATGTGTTCGTTCTTACGACGAAAGACAGAATCCTGCATCTAGAGAGATATGTTATTCTGCCAGTCGCGCTTACAAATAGTCTTGCACACTTAAACGGGTCACAAACACCTGCATTTAGCTCGTGTTGTGTTATAATGGATGTATTGTGTGCATTTATGGCAATAATTTATTTTAAAAAGCTCTTAAACAAGAATAAATTCATTAGTTTTGAACTTGTGACACTGTGCGCGCTGATCGGAGGCAGTGATTTCAGATAGACAGCCGCGAATATTTCATTTTCACACAAACAGTTCAAAAACATCTTAATTTATCTCTTGGTGTGCTCTAATTGGTGAATTGTGTGATATCGCTGCAATACTTTATTTTTAATAGCTATAAAACAAGAATGAACTCGTTTTTTCTGAGCTCATCATTCCACACGCTCCTGCTCAGAGCGGTGATTCATCTCTCGTGTTTCTCACGTATCACTGACCACACATCAATTATTAATGATATATAGCCCTGACCTGATAATAATCATATATGTTGGTTTAGCTTGTCAGTGTGAATTAAATCCAAGTATTTATTTGTATTTTAACCGATTTAAAAGTGAAACCAAAAGACAGTCTCCTCCCTTTTTTATTCCGGTAACTGCACCTGTAGGGGCGCTATTTCTCTCAGACAATGGAAGTCTAAGCACACACACTCAAACAGATGGACAGAGTGAGATGAGATGTCTGACAGTTTTTTAATTTTCTGTTATCCATACAGTGTTGTAAAGTCATGAAACTATGCATATTTCCTCAGAATGACTTTTTTTTCTGTATGAAAAAAGGTTTTGAAGTGTTTGGAATTTAAAAATGCAGGAAAATTAATAATTCCATTTTTACTGTCATTTAAAAATATAATCACGACAAATCCATCCAAGCTATCCAAAACCCATTCACAATTTAAGTTCCTCAATGTTTTTTCAACCTGTAGTCAAAGTTTGGTCTGTATAGTGTTACTCTCCTCTGAGCAGTATGCATTAATTCACAGCTAAATGTAAAAAACAATCCACATTCAAATCAAAATAGCCGACTTCCTGTTGGTCGTAGCTGATGACTGTGAATTAGAAAGTTGTCCGTCTTGATAAGAACAATTTTTGTACTGAGTTTGGTGTCTGTAGCTAAAACTAACCCCCCCCCCCCCACTTTTGACAAAAGGTGGCGCTATAGAGTGCCTCTTCCACGCCCTCTTATGAACTTTTGCCAGTGTCTAGCTGTCACTAATACTGATATGTGTTCTGAGTTTGATGAAATTCTAAGCATGTTATATACCTCAAAATCACCTGAGAAGTATTCCAGTTTGACATGTTGCCACGGCAACAATATTTTTAGATATCAATATCCCCCCAGCAGATTTATATCGGCTGTGTTTTAACATTATTCTGATGAAGTTTGAAGCAAATTGAGTAAAAATAAGATGCTGAATTCAAAGCATTTTGAAAATGACACACTTCCGGCTGCCAGTTGGTGGCGCTATAACTTTGACTACTAATAGTCACATATATAAATTCAAATAAATGTCATGTCACAGGGTGTCAGAGGTCAGTATCAAATAAGTTTGAAATTATTATTTGCAGCTAAAATAAGTATTTTTAGATTTTTTTTTAATCCCTGAAACTGTCAGAAAAGGATAAGGCCTAAGATATTTCTTAAGCTGTAATGAAAACAGCACAATTAGCAACAACAACAAAAAAAAAATAACAATTTAAAATAAAAAAAAATTTCTGGTGATTAAAGAGATGTTTAAGTCCCTCTCTCTCTCCCTGTCTTGTCTGCCACTCACCTCACACCTCACACCTCTCCCCCACTCACACTCACACACACACACACACACGCACACACACACACACAGTCAGCACAAATACATTCCTCAAACAGAGGGACAGAGTGAGTTGAGATATCTGACAGTTTTTTAATTTTCTTTTAATCATACAGTGCTGTAAAGTCATGAAACTATGCATATTTCCTCAGAATCACTGGTTTTCTAAATGAAAAATGTTTTTTAAAGGTTTGGAAGCTGCAATTTAAAAATACAAGACGATTAATGTTTCACTTTTTACTGTTATTTCAAAAAATCACCACGACAAAACCGTTCAAGCTATCCAAAATTCATTCGCAATTTAAGTTCCTCAATGTTTTTTCTTAATGTAGACCAAGTTTGGTGTGTATAGTGTACTTCCCCTGGGAGGAGTATGCATTAATTCACAAAAGAAAATTCCCAAAAATCCATATTCAAGTCAAAATAGCCAACTTACTGTTGGTCGTAGCTTATGACTGCGAATTAGAAAGTTGTCCGTCTTGATAAGAACAATTTAAGTACCAAGTTTGGTGTCTGTAGCTAAAACTAACCCCCCCACTTTTGACAAAAGGTGGCGCTATAGAGTGCCTCTTCCACGCCCTTTTAAAAGCTTTTGCCATGGTCTAGCTATCTTTAATACTGATATCTGTTTCGAGTTTCATGTAAATCTGAGCTAGTTATCTGCCTAAAAATCACCAGAACAGAACATTCAAGTTTGACAGGTTGCCATGGCAACACTATATTAGATATAAATATCCCCACGACAGATTTTCTTCGGCCGTGTTTTGTCATTATTCTGATGAAGTTTGAAGCAAATCAAGTAAAAATAAGATGCTGAATTCAAAGCGTTCTGAAAATGACACACTTCCTGCTGCCAGTTGGTGGCGCTATAACTTTGACTCCTAATAGTCACATATATACGATCGGTATCATACAACGAACAAACCAATTAAGTTTGATCAAATTCAGCAAATGTATGTGGATGTTATTATACATTTCCTGTTTCTCATTTCTCGCCATAATTTCAACGCCTCGCCACGGGCAAACCGTTCGAGATATCAAAAATCTCTTCGCAATTTAGCATCCCCAATGTCTTGAGATCGTGTTCACCGAGTTTTGTGTTGAACGGGTGGAGTTCCTCAGAGGAGTATATCAAATTCCAGAGCATGTGTTTTTCATAAAACCCTAAATAGCCAACTTCCTGTCGGGCGGAGCTTATGACATGCAGTGTGAAAGTTGTTTGGTTTGATGAGTTATATATATGTACCAAGTTTCATATGTATACGTGCAAGTATGCATGATATATGGCCATCGGTACTACAGGGGGCGCTGTAGAGCCCCTGTGCCACGCCCGTGTATCAGACTCTGCCCGGCCCTAATGGCCGCAGGTTCCAAGGTGTGTGCCAATTTTCAAGAGTTTTTGAGCATGTTAAGGACCCCAAAAGCCCCCGAAACCTTAGAAAAAAATTAGAAGAATAAAAAAAAAAAATAAATAATAATCCTAAGGAAAACAATAGGGCTCTCGCCCTCCAGGCTTGAGCCCTAATAAACAAAGCAGATACAAGAGGGTCCTCGCACCTCGGTGCTCGGGCCCTAAATATAGCTGCAAGCAGCGATGGCGGGCTCAAGCCACCAGTGCCATCGCCACCCCGGTGGCATCAGGTAAACTGTGCCCAGCGGGCACATGCATTCACAATATCCCTCTGGCAGTGAGGTTTTAAAGGATATGGCAGTTAAAGGGTTAATCCGAATCATCTAGACTTTAAAATCACATTCACAGAACAATATATATATAACTTTAGTAACACTTTACAATAAGATTCCATTCATAAACATTATGTTAACATGAACAATATTTATATAGCATTCATTCATGTCAGTTAATATTCCAAACTTAAAAATGAAAACATTGTTTTATTGTGATTTTTTTTCAAGCACATTTTACCAATTCCAAACCATATCAATCTTAATAACTACCATTATTTTTTATTTAATCATTTATGAGTGCTATACAATAGTCCAGGAAAGCTGGAAGAGAAAAACAGGTCAAGAAGAACTTACAAAAAGAATTGCAAAATAATTAGGAAATAATGTGAAGATTAATTTTTAGTCAATTCTGCAAGACAGACTTTCAGGAAAGGAGGTGGAATAAAAATGAGCTCCTAAATCTTAATCCCGGATTCTGGAAGATATATTCCTCAAACCATCGAACAAGAGGAGGTGGTGCTGGTCCTTCACGAGTCACTCTAATCAGTTCATAAAGCCTATATATAAAGCCTTAATATATAGTATTTCACAATACTTCATGGTATTCTAATTAAATCATTTTTTGGAATCTTAAGTCTCTCAGAGCCTGACACCGAGTAATTCTGGAGACTCCAGGAAAGTGGCAGTTCTGTAAAATGTTGGCGCTGGAGACTAAATGCTCCCTGATAGTTTCACACCTAATTCACTTAACACACACACACACACACACACACACACACACACTACCCACAGTGACAGTGGGACTGAGTGACATCAGATGTATGATAGTTTTTTAATTTTCTATCATCCATATAGTGTTGTATAGTCATGAAACTATGCATATTTCCTCAGAATGACTTGTCTTTTATGTGTAAAATTTTTTTTGAAGTGTTTAGAAGCTGCACTTTAAAAAAATAAAAAGACATTTACTGGTTCCTTTTGTCACGGTTTTACGCTGCCTGAAGGAATACGGAGTCGAGGATAAACGGAATAAGGTTTTTAATATATCCAACACAGGGGATATCCAACATGGAGCACAGAGGTAGACACACGTAAGTAGCAAATGGCAAATGAAGACCCGACAAAACAGAACTGAAAGGACAAGGCTTAAGTACAAAGGATAATGGGGAAACACAGGTGGATGGAATAACTAAATTAACAGGGACATGGAACACATGAGGAATAGAATAGACACACCTGGGAACTAATCAAACTAAACACGGAAGACAGAAACTGGGTCACTGGGGCAAAAACACTAAATGAGTCCAGGTGTGTGACAGTACTCCCCCCTCCCAGTAGGTGCGTCCTCGCACCGTAGAAACAACCGAGGGAGGCGTGGGTGGGAACTTGGGAGGAGGTTCCGGTGGAGGACGGACTCCCAGGAGGGGGCCAGCAGACAGGGACCACAGAAGGAGGAGCCAGGGAGGAGACGACGGAGGGAGGAGCCAGGGAGGAGACAGGAGCAGGAGGAGCCAGATGGTCCACCAGAGACCAGCCAGGACGGAGATCCAAGGTGGAGTCGACGGCGGGAGGAGCCATGGCGAAGGAAGGGTCGACGACACCAGGGGGCCGACAGGCGGAGACTGCACCGGTGGGTGAGGAGCCCAAGATGGAGCAGCACAGCCGCAGAGCCAGGGTGACGACGAGGATCCGGAGGGCCTAGGTGGAGCTGAAGGCTCAGGCGACCAAGGTGGAGGCGGGGTCCCGGCAGACCGCTGTGGAGCCGGAGTGACCGAGGATGGAGGTGGAACCGGAGGGAAGGAGGAGCCTGACAGAGCCGGAGGGATGGAGTGACGAGGTGGAACCAGAGGAGTGGAGTCCCGAGGCGGCGGATGGTCGACGACTGACCAAGGTGGAGCCGGAGGGACGAGGGAGCCCGGTGGAGCAGGTGGGATGACAGGCCACGGTGGAGACGAGGGAGCTAAGAGCCAAGGCGGAGCCGCTGGGTCGAAGGACCGAGGAGGAGTCCAGGGCTCGGAGGCTGGAGGCGGAGACAGGGCCTTAACACGCCAAGGCGGAGCTGGAGACTGGCAGTCCAGCGGCGAACCACCGCGCCCCGATGGCGCGGACTGAGGGTGAGCTGCGGGACTGGCTGGCACCAGCTGGATGACGAGGAACTGGCTGGTCTAGGAGGAGGAGAGAGGAGAAGGATGGGAGGAAGGACAGGAGGATCAGGACTGGACGGAACCAGCGAAAGAGGAGTAGAGGGACCAGCAGGTTTGGGAGGAGGCGGGAGAGGGAGGCTGGGAGGGAATACAGGAAACACAGAAGATTCAGAGCTGGGCGGAACCAGCGGACACACAGAAGATTCAGAGCTGGGCGGAACCAGCGGACACACAGAAGATTCAGGGCTGGGCGGAACCAGCGGACACACAGAAGATTCAGGGCTGGGCGGAACCAGCGGAGAAACAGGAAACTCAGGGCTGGGCGGAACCAGCGGAGACACAGGAAACTCAGGGCTGGGCGGAACCAGCGGAGAAACAGGAAACTCAGGGCTGGGCGGAACCAGCGGAGACACAGGAAACTCAGGGCTGGGCAGAACCAGCGGAGAAACAGAAAATTCAGGGCTGGGCGGAACCAGCGGAGAAACAGAAAACTCAGGGCTGGGCGGAACCAGCGGAGAAACAGAAAACTCAGGGCTGGGCGGAACCAGCGGAAATGGACGAGAGGAAATGACTGGAGGAGGTAGGAGTGGGAGACTGAGAGGGTATACAGGGGAATCAGGGCTGGACGGAACCAGCGGGGAAACAGGAATATTAGGGATTACCTCCGTAGACCAGTCCATCAGATCCAGAACTTGCTCCATATGACTTTCAGAGACTGCATATAGCTCACCCTCAGTCGCAGGAGTGTGGGCAGGGCTTTCCTCCACGCCCTCGATCTCCACGAGGACTCCCACGATGCACAGTGTTGCCGGCTCACACACCTGGTCAGTCGCGCTCTCGAGATCCGGCTCCCTGTCAGTGGATGGCTCGGACTCTGCGGCTGCGGTGGGCTCTGGCTCCGTGCGGCGTGATGGTGGCTGGCTGGTCTCTGGGTCGGGAGTGGGGCTGGCGAGGTCCTCTATGGGGCAGACGGTGAGAGGTGACCCATTTCTCGCCAGAGTCCACTCCACGAATGCGGCGAAATCCTCTCGAGGACCATCTTCGGACGACAACGCTCTGCATTTGGAGTTCAGGCTGGTGTTGTAGAAGGTGCAGAGCGCGTTGTCCGGGTAGCTGGTGGCATTAGCTAATAGAATAAACTGTCTGGTATGGTCCTCGAGAGAACGTCCTTCCTGCTTCAGCAGAAGGATGAGGAATTCGGGACGATAGAGGGGATCCATAGAAACACTACAAAACAAAAAGACTGAGAAAAAACGAAAGCAAAACGGAGGGAAAGACGCGGTTTTCTACTTTCTCTTTTGAGGTCGGGTCTTCTGTCACGGATTTACGCTGCCTGAAGGAATACGGAGTCGAGGATAAACGGAATAAGGTTTTTAATATATCCAACACAGGGGATATCCAACATGGAGCACAGAGGTAGACACACGTAAGTAGCAAATGGCAAATGAAGACCCGACAAAACAGAACTGAAAGGACAAGGCTTAAGTACAAAGGATAATGGGGAAACACAGGTGGATGGAATAACTAAATTAACAGGGACATGGAACACATGAGGAATAGAATAGACACACCTGGGAACTAATCAAACTAAACACGGAAGACAGAAACTGGGTCACTGGGGCAAAAACACTAAATGAGTCCAGGTGTGTGACACCTTTTTTACTATTATTTCAAAAAATCACCACGACAAAACCATTCAAGCTATCCAAAATTCATTCACACCTGTTCTGTAAGATTAATTCTTTAAACAGTGGTAAAAGAGGATGTGGTGCTGATCCTTCAAGAATCACTCAAAACGTATCTGTCCATAAAGCCTATAAAGAATTATTCTTAATATACAGTTCACAATACTTCAGCTTGTTATTCTAATTAAGTGAGGGTCATTTTATCAGTAAAATTCCTAAAATACATATTATTTTATTTGAAAGATTTCTATAAATGATTTAAATCATACTCGTTTCTACAATAATTATTTAAAAGTAATCCTATAGCTCCCTCTGGTGGCCATTATAGGTACTAAGAATTGCAAGCTTGATTTATAAGTTATGATAGTTTAAATTTTATGCTGGCTCTTGAAAATGATAAAGCTATGAAACTTACTGTGCTTCCTTCAAATGAGGACTTCTACTTATATAAAAAAATATGAAGAGTTAGAATGAAAAATTGTAAAGATATAGTAAAATAACTATTGTATTTTTTTATGTTACTTTAATAAATCTCTATGGCAACACCATTTAAGCTATCCTAAACCCATTCACAATTTAACATCTCAGTATATTGGCATAATGTTGAAAAAGGAGTATGGAGTAGTATGAGGAGGAGTATGAATTCATTTACAGGCTGATTTGATCATAAATCCACAATAAAATTTCTGAGTTCTGTATCAATCTGTGTTGTTGTTTGTTTATTTTTATCTTTTATTTTTCATAGGAAGATAACTGACCCTTTACTCTCCTTTTTAATAAATGTGCTTATAAACCAAGGACAAGCTATTTATAGCTGTATTTATAAACTGCTTACTACTGACTATTAATATTGGGACAAGGCTTTACAAAGCATGAACTGACTATTTACTAATGAGTGCAGTTATTATAAAGTGTTATCAATGAATTTGCTAATGTTAACAAATTAGACATTATTTTACAGTGTTATCAAATCCTTAAATGACTCATAAGCATTTGTGAAAGTTCTGCTTGCATTACAGCTTAGTATTGATCTGTGAGCTGAACAGATTTACTGTTACATCTATGAGATTATGTAAATTCAAATAAATATAATGTCACAGGATGTCATAGGTCAGTATCAAATGAGTTTGAAATTATTATTTGCAGCACAAATAAGTTTTTTTTAGGATTTTTAAAAATCCCTAAAACTGACAGAAAAAGGTTAAGGCCTAAGCTATTTCTATGTGAGTGGCTAAATTTATTTTTGTTTTCATAATTGTAATACACAAACTATGAAATTATACAAAATGTATAAAAAGGTAAATAAATAAATACGCACACATTAAAAAAGCAGCCAAGTCGAATGAGTTTCCTTTTTTATATAGATTAAAATTGAAGACAGAAGCAAGTGGTAAATGTGGTCACTTTAATATTCAAATCCAGTAGATCCAGTTTATGTTCACGTGGCTGTTTTCGTTTATATTCGCCAAGCTATTATGTATTTTGAAATAATCTTGTCCGTGATGTGTTCGTTCGTAAGACGAAAGGCAGAATCCTGCAGCTCGAGAGATATATGTTATTCTGCCAGTCGCGCTTTCAAATAGTCTTGCACACTTAAACAGGTCACAAACACCTGCATTTAGCTCTTGTAGTGTTACAATGGGTTTATTGTGTGCATTTGTGGTAATATTTTATTTAAAAAAGCTCTTAAACAAGAATAAATTCGTTTGTTTTGAGCTCGACACTGTACGCGCTGATCGGAGGCGGTGATTTCAGATAGGCAGCTGCAAATATTTCATTTTCACACAAACAGTTCAAAAACATCTGAATTTAGCTCTTGGTGTGTTCTAATTGGTTGATTGTGTGATATCGCTGTAATAATTTATTTTTAAAAGCTTTAAAACAGGAATAAATTCGTTTTTTCTGAGCTCTTTACTCCAGACGCTCGTGATCACAGCGGTGATTCATCTCTCCTATTTCTCACGTATCTCTGGCCAGAAATAATTTATCCATGAGCCCTGAACCGGTAATAATCAGATATGTTGGTTTAGCTTGTCAGTGTGAATTAAATCTAAGTATTTATTTGTATTTTTAACCGGGAATTGAACCTGTAGGGGCGCTATTTCTCTCAGACAATGGAAGTCTGAAGCACATATACTCAAACAGAGGGACAGTGTCACGGTAGGAAATCCAGTGTTTCCTCCGTGTCATGTTTTGTGATTGTTTTTGTACTTACGTTGTCTCCATGTGCTCGTTTAGTTGATTGTCATCACCTGGGTGTTGATTGTCTCGCTCCAGCTGACCTTCATCACACCTCAGCTACTTATACTCACCTCGCTCTCTCTCTGTTGTCAGATCCTCTCTCATGTCTTCGTGTCCTAGTTGGATTACCGTCTTCCGTGTTCGTGTGCTGGAGTGGATTAAGTGTTGTCGTCCTCGTGTCAGTGTTCCGGTCTGTTCCTGGTTTCAACCATTGACCACCTTCACCTGCACCGCCGACTTCACCACCCAGCTCATCTCACGCCACCGTAGACCTTCCTTGCCATTGCCAACATCCTGGACTCTCTTTCTCAATAAACTACATCTGATCGCCTGCAATTGCTTCCTCCTCTTTTATCTGTCGTTACAGAAGGATCTGACCATCATGGAAGCAGCAGGCGACCGCTCCCCATCTCATCTGGAAGAATTTCTGCAACGAGCTGTGGGTCGTATGGATCGCCAAGACAAGGCGATAGATGAGATGGGTCGAGCCTTCCAAGCAATGGTGACGAAGGTGTCCGAGCTCGCTCTCCAGACGCAACACCAACAACAACCGTCACCCGCTGCGCCTCCCACGCCACCCACACCGCCGATCGTCTCCGGGGGGATTTCCCAGCCCGAACCACGCCTCCCCATCCCGGAGAAATATGCGGGTGAGCCAGAGTTCTGTCGATCATTTCTGTCTCATTGTTCTCTGCACTTCGCCATGCAGCCCCGCACGTTCTACACCGAGGAAATGAAGGTGGCATTCGTCTTATCACTACTTACGGGAAGGGCTGCCCTCTGGGGGACGGCGGTGTGGGAAAACCAAAACAGCTGCTGTGCCTCGTTCCACGCCCTTTCGGAAGAGATGAGACGGGTCTTCGACCGCTCCGTCGCCGGGAGGGAAGCGGCTCGCCTTCTCACGGACCTACGTCAGGGGGAAAGGTCCGTCTCCGATTACTCGATTGAGTTCCGCACCCTGGCGGCGGAGTGTAAGTGGAACGAAGAGGCGCAGTGGGATCACTTCCTGCATGGGTTGGCTGACCGCATCCAACAGGAGATCCGCGCCGTCGAGCTCCCCACTTCTCTCAATAGTCTGATTGACCTCACCATCAGAGTTGACAATCGACTCGATCAAGCCACCAGACGGAGGGGGAGAACAGTTCTCGCGAACAGACCGGAGGCTCAGTATCAGCGCTCAGATGTTGCGGTCAGCCCACCGGGAGATCATGAACCCATGCAGGTGGGGCGAGCTCGGCTCTCCCGGGAGGAGAGGATCAGGCGGAGATCCCTGGGACTATGTTTATACTGCGGCAGTCAAGAACATCACATCCAGCGTTGTCCGGTAAAAGACCAAGCCCGATAGTAAAACGGAGGCTACTATCGGGTGGGATCTCTGCCAGGAAGACCTCATCTACATCGACACTCCTTCCGGTGAGTCTACGGTGGTCCACCCACGCACTCGAGCATCACGCCTTGTTGGATTCTGGGGCAGAGGGTAACTTCATGGACTTCAAGTTCGCTTGTAAGCTTAACATTCCTCTCACCTCCCTCAAACACCCCATTGCACCCTTTGCTCTCAACGGACACAGACTACCAGTCATCACTCAGACCACCTTACCTGTTTCCCTCACAACATCTGGCAACCATACTGAGGAGATATCATTTTACATCACGGACTCACCTCAATCCCCCATCGTTCTCGGTCACACCTGGCTTCAGAAACACAACCCCAGGATCAATTGGCGCCTTGGATCTGTGGTTAGCTGGAGCGAGGAATGTCATTTGTCTTGTCTTTTGTCTGCTGGTGTTAATGTTTCTGAGTCTGTGTTTCAGGGGGAAGCAGTGGATTTGGCTAGCGTGCCCGCGGAGTACCACGACCTGAAGGAGGTGTTCAGTAAGTCTCGTGCTGATTCTCTTCCTCCTCATCGTCCCTATGACTGTGCGATAGAGTTATTGCCAGGTACTTCTCCGCCTAAGGGCAAGTTATATTCTTTGTCTATTCCAGAGACGGCGGCCATGGAGAAATATATATCCAGTTCTCTAGCAACGGGGTTTATCCGCCCTTCTTCTTCTCCAGCGGGGGCGGGGTTCTTTTTTGTGGGAAAGAAGGACGGATCCTTGCGACCTTGCATTGACTACCGAGGGCTGAACAACATAACGGTAAAGAATACCTATCCTTTACCGCTTATGTCTTCAGCTTTTGAGAGGTTGCAGGGAGCGTCCGTTTTCACTAAATTGGACTTACGTAATGCTTATCATTTGGTCCGCATCAGGGAGGGGGATGAGTGGAAGACTGCCTTTAACACCCCTAGAGGCCATTTTGAGTACTGCGTTATGCCGTTCGGGCTAACCAACTCGCCGGCAGTCTTTCAAGCACTCGTTAATGACGTGTTGCGAGACATGGTCGATCTGTTCATATATGTTTACCTGGATGACATATTGATTTTTTCTTCGTCTCTCCAGGAACACGTGCAACACGTACGACGAGTGCTTCTGCGGTTGCTAGAGAATGGATTGTTTGTCAAGGCGGAGAAATGCGTTTTTCATGCACAGTCTGTTTCTTTTCTAGGACACATCATTTCGACTGAGGGTGTTCGCATGGATCCTGAGAAAGTTAAGGCTGTGGTAAATTGGCCATCCCCAGAGTCTCGCAAGGCCCTGCAGAGATTTCTGGGGTTCGCCAATTTTTACCGGCGTTTCATTCGCAATTTCAGCCAACTAGCCGCTCCTCTGACCGCCTTGACCTCCCCTAGTTTGACGTTCAGGTGGTCAGACGCAGCTGAGGCTGCGTTTGCCAAACTGAAAAGCTGCTTTGTTTCAGCTCCCATTCTCGTCACCCCTGATCGCTCACGTCAATTCATAGTGGAGGTCGACGCGTCAGAGGTGGGGGTAGGAGCAGTGTTATCCCAACGCGCATCCTCAGACGGAAAGGTGCATCCGTGCGCGTATTATTCTCACCGTTTATCTCCTGCAGAAGTTAATTATGACATTGGCAATCGAGAGTTGTTGGCAGTCAAACTGGCACTGGAAGAATGGCGTCACTGGCTTGAGGGGTCGGGTGTACCTTTCATTGTATGGACGGACCATAAGAATCTCGAATACATTAGAACCGCCAAAAGACTTAACTCCAGGCAGGCTCGGTGGGCATTGTTTTTCGGTCGTTTCGATTTTACACTTTCTTACCGGCCGGGTTCCAAAAACATCAAACCCGATGCTTTATCCCATCTTTTTGAGCGTTCCGATCGTACTGCTACTCCCGAGCCCATTTTACCGGGGACCATCATTATCTCCGCGCTCAGATGGGAGGTCGAATCGAAGGTGTTGACCGCCTTAGAAGGGGTAACGCCCCCGGCTCGTTGCCCACCGAACCGATTGTTTGTGCCGGAGGGGTTACGGTCAGACGTTCTCCAGTGGGGTCATTGTTCCAGTGTTGCTTGTCACCCAGGGGTTAGTAGAACTAGATTTCTAGTCAAGCAACGATTTTGGTGGCCTGGTATGGCTCGTGACGTCCACGATTTCGTCTTGGCTTGTTCAGTTTGCGCTATTGGTAAGACTTCCAATCGACCTCCAGATGGGTTACTCTTACCGCTGTCTGTCCCTTCAAGACCCTGGTCCCACATTTCGCTAGATTTTATCACCGCCCTCCCGCCCTCTAGAGGCAATACGGTGATTTTAACCGTAGTGGACCGGTTCTCGAAGGCGACTCATTTTATTCCCTTGCCCAAATTACCTTCAGCCAAGGAAACAGCGGTAGCTGTCATTGACCACGTCTTCCGCATACATGGCCTCCCGACAGACGTGGTTTCTGACAGGGGTCCCCAATTTGTGTCCAAATTTTGGCGAGAATTTTGTAAATTGTTAGGAGCGACTGTTAGTCTTTCTTCCGGGTTCCATCCCCAGAGCAATGGTCAAACCGAACGAGCCAATCAGGATGTCGAGAGGGTTTTGCGATGTTTGGTTTCCAATAATCCTTCGTCCTGGTGTCAGCAACTCTCAGTTGTGGAGTACGCACACAATTCTTTGCCAGTGTCATCTACGGGCATGTCTCCATTTAAGTGTAGTTTAGGGTACCAACCACCTAATTTTGTCAGTACGGAATCCGAGGTTTCGGTCCCCTCCGCACACGCACTAGTCCAGAGGTGTCACCGAACCTGGACCAGAGCTCGCAGAGCTCTGCTCCAGGCTAGGTCGCGCACCAAGGCTAAGGCCGATCGCCACCGGTCGAAGCCTCCCCGTTACGTCGTCGGTCAAAGAGTGTGGCTTTCTACCCAGAATATTCCTATGCGTTCCGTTTCTAACAAACTTGCTCCCAAATTTATTGGCCCGTTTTCTATTACCAAGATTATTAATCCGGTAACCGTGCGTCTTAGCCTTCCTCCGGCGTACAGGAGGATTCATCCCGTGTTCCACGTGTCCAAAATTAAATCGGTGATTTCTTCCCGTCTTAATCCGCCTGCTCCGGTTCCCCCCCCGCCTCGTCTCGTTAATGGGGAGACCACCTATTCGGTTAATCGTATTCTGGACTCTAGACGGAGGGGACGCGGTTTTCAGTACTTGGTGGATTGGGAAGGTTACGGTCCGGAGGAGAGAAGCTGGGTTCCTGCTCGGGACATATTGGATCACCACCTTATAGATGATTACAATCTACAGGTAAAGCAGGCTGGGAACGTCAGGTGACGTCCTAGGGGAGAGGGTACTGTCACGGTAGGAAATCCAGTGTTTCCTCCGTGTCATGTTTTGTGATTGTTTTTGTACTTACGTTGTCTCCATGTGCTCGTTTAGTTGATTGTCATCACCTGGGTGTTGATTGTCTCGCTCCAGCTGACCTTCATCACACCTCAGCTACTTATACTCACCTCGCTCTCTCTCTGTTGTCAGATCCTCTCTCATGTCTTCGTGTCCTAGTTGGATTACCGTCTTCCGTGTTCGTGTGCTGGAGTGGATTAAGTGTTGTCGTCCTCGTGTCAGTGTTCCGGTCTGTTCCTGGTTTCAACCATTGACCACCTTCACCTGCACCGCCGACTTCACCACCCAGCTCATCTCACGCCACCGTAGACCTTCCTTGCCATTGCCAACATCCTGGACTCTCTTTCTCAATAAACTACATCTGATCGCCTGCAATTGCTTCCTCCTCTTTTATCTGTCGTTACAGACAGAGTGAGATGAGATGTCTGACAGTTTTTTAATTTTCTGTTATCCATACAGTGTTGTAAAGTCGTTAAACTATGCATATTTCCTCAGAATGACTTTTTCATCTGTATGAAAAAATTCTTTGACGTGTTTGGAAGCTGCAATATAAAAATACAATAATGATTCCCTTTGTAAGGTCATTTAAAAAAATCACCACGGCAAAACCATTCAAGCTATCCAAAATCCATTCACAATTTAAGTTCCTATCAGAAATACTGATGTGTGTTCAGAGTTTTGTGAAATTCTAAGTATGTTATTTGCCTCAAAATCACCTGAGAAGTATTCCAGTTTGACATGTTGCCACGCCAACAATTTTTTAGATATCAATATCCCCCTTGCAGATTTATATCGGCTGTGTTTTAACATTATTCTGATGAAGTTTGAAGCAAATCGAGTAATAATAAGATGCTGAATTCAAATCATTTTGAAAATGACACACTTCCTTCTGCCAGTTGGTGGCGCTATAACTTTGACTCCTAATAGTCACATATATGCGATCGACATCATACAACGAATAATCTGATGAAGTTTGATTAAAATCAGGAAATGTATGTGGACGGTATTAGACACTTCCTGTTTCTCATTTCTCGCCATAATTTCAACGCCTCGCCACGAGCAAACCGTTCGAGATATCAAAAATCCCCTGGCAATTTTTCATCCCCAGTGTCTTGAGATCATGTTGACCAAGTTTGGCGGCAATCGAGAAAAAAACCTATGACAAGTATTTCAAATTCCAGAGCATGCGCTTTTTACGTAACTCTAAATAGCTGACTTCCTGTTGGGTGGAGCCTATGACATGTAATACGAAAGTTGTTCGGCACGATGAGATCTATATGTGTACTGAGTTTCATATGAATATGTGCAAGTATGTGTGAGCTATACATCAACATTTCTGACTGTGTTCCAGGGGGCGCCGTAGAGCCCCTGTGCCACGCCCGGGTCCCAGCCTCTGCAGGCTCCTAAAGGCCACAGATTCCAAAGTGTGCGCAAATTTTCAAGAGTTTTTGAGTATGTTAAGGACCCCAAAAGCCCCCACAACTTTGACGAAAAATTTGAATACTAAACCCTAAATAGCCAACTTCCTGTTGGGCGGAGCCTATGATATGCAATACAAAAGTTGTTTGGATTGATGAGATTTATATGTGTACCAAGTTTCATTCGTCTACGAGCAAGAATGTATGATATATGGCCCTCCATATTCCAGGGGGCGCTGTAGAGCCCCTGTGCCACGCCCGTGTATCAGTCTCTGCCCGGCCCTAATGGCCGCAGGTTCCAATCTGTGTGCCAATTTTCAAGACTTTTTAAGCACGTTAAGGGCCCCAAAAGCCCCCGAGACGTTGGAAAAAAAAAAAAATAATAATAATAAATATAGCTGCAAGCAGCGATGGCGGGCTCAAGCCACCAATGCCATCGCCACCCCCGGTGGCATCAGGTAAACTGTGCCCAGCGGGCACATGCATTCACAATATCCCTCTGGCAGTGAGGTTTTAAAGGATACGGCAGTTAAAGGGTTAATCCGAATCATCTAGACTTTAAAATCACATTCACAGAACAATATATATATTAGTAACACTGTACAATAAGATTTCATTTATAAACATTATGTTAACATGAACAATATTTATATAGCATTCATTCATGTCAGTTAATATTCCAAACTTAAACATGAAAACATTGTTTTATTGTGATTTTTTTCCAAGTACATTTTACCAATTCCAAACCATATAAATCTTAATAACTACCATTATTTTTTATTTAATCATTTATGAGTGCTATACAATAGTCCAGGAAAGCTGGAAGAGAAAAACTCCTTATATTCATGTGTGCAGAATTATTAGGCATGTTTTCTTTTACAGATGAAATGCGCTAAAATAGACTTTTAACTCAAACTGTAAGGTCGAAAATTATGAAATACCCATGAGAAATATCAAACACAAATGCAATACAGAAATGGATAAGTTAAGACTTGACCATTGTACAAAAAATACTGACTGGGTCATGAGGTCAGAAAAGAAGAAGAAAAAAGCAGGTCAAGAAGAACTGACAAAAAGAATTGCAAAATAATTAGTAATTAATGTGAAGATTAATTTTTAGTCAATTCTGCAAGACAGACTTTTCAGGAAAGGAGGTGGAATAAAAATGAGCTCCTAAATCTTAATCCTGGATTCTGGAAGATATATTCCTCAAACCATCGAACAAGAGGAGGTGGTGCTGGTCCTTCACAAGTCACTCTAATCTGTGCATAAAGCCTATATATAAAGACTTAATATATAGTATTTCACAATACTTCATGGTATTCTAATTAAATCATTTTTTGGAATCTTAAGTCTCTCAGAGTCCGACACCGAGTAATTCTGGAGACTCCAGGAAAGTGGCAGTTCTGTAAAATGTTGGCGCTGGAGACTAAATGCACCCTGATAGTTTCACACCTAATTCACTTAACACACACACACACACACACACATTACCCACAGTGACAGTGGGACTGAGTGACATCAGATGTATGATAGTTTTTTTTTAATTTTCTATCATCCATATAGTGTTGTATAGTCATGAAACTATGGTCATGAGACCAGTCATTCTGAGGAAATATGCCTCAGAATGACTGGTCTTCTATGTGTACATTTTTTTTTTTTTAAAGTGTTTAGAAGCTGCACTTTAAAAAAATAAAAAGACATTTACTGGTTCCTTTTTTACTATTATTTCAAAAACATCACGGCAAAACCATTCAAGCTATCCAAAATTCATTCACACCTATTCTGTAAGATTAATTCTTTAAACAGTGGTAAAAGAGGATGTGGTGCTGATCCTTCAAGAGTCACTCAAAACGTATCTGTCCATAAAGCCTATAAAGAATTATTCTTAATATACAGTTCAAAATACTTCAGCTTGTTATTCTAATTAAGTGAGGGTCATTTTATCAGTAAAATATATACAATTCATTTTTTTTTGAAAGATTTCTATAAATGATTTAAATCATACTTTTTAAAAGTAATCCTATAGCTCCCTCTGGTGGCCATTATAGGTACTAAGAATTGCAAGCTTGATTTATAAGTTATGATAGTTTAAATTTTATGCTGGCTCTTGAAAGTGATAAAGCTATGAAACTTACTGTGCTTCCTTCAAATGAGGACTTCTACTTATATAAAAAATTATGAAGATTTAGAATGAAAAATTGTAAAGATATAGTAAAATAACTATTGTATTTTTTTATGTTACTTTAAAAAATCTCTATGGCAACACCATTTAAGCTATCCTAAACCCATTCACAATTTAATATCTCAGTATATTGGCATCATGTTGAAAAAGGAGTATGGAGTAGTATGAGTAGGAGTATGAATTCATTTGCAGGCTTTATCATAAATCCACAATAAAATTTCTGAGTTCTGTATCAATCTGTGTTGTTGTTTGTTTATTTTTATCTTTTATTTTTCATAGGAAGATAACTTACTCTCATTTTTAATAAATGTGCTTATAAACCAAGGACAAGCTATTTATAGCTGTATTTATAAACTGCTTACTACTGACTATTAATATTGGGACAAGGCTTTATAAAGCATGAACTGACTATTTAATAATGAGTGCAGTTATTATAAAGTGTTATCAATGAATTTGCTAATGTTAACAAATTAGACATTATTTTACAGTGTTATCAAATCCTTAAATGACTCATAAGCATTTGTGAAAGTTCTGCTTGTATTACAGCTTAGTATTGATCTGTGAGCTGAACAGATTTACTGTTACATCCATGAGATTATGTAAATTAAAATAAATATAATGTCACAGGATGTTATAGGTCAGTATCAAATGAGTTTGAAATTATTATTTGCAGCACAAATAAGGTTTTTTTTAGGATTTTTAAAAATCCCTAAAACTGTCAGAAAAAGGTTAAGGCCTAAGCTATTTCTATGTGAGTGGCTAATTTTATTTTTGTTTTTATAATTGTAATACACAAACTATGAAATTATACAAAATGTATAAAAAGATAAATAAATAAATACGCACACATTAAAAAAGCAGCCAAGTCGAATGAGTTTCCTTTTTTATATAGATTAAAATTGAAGACAGAAGCAAGTGGTAAATGTGGTCACTTTAATATTCAAATCCAGTAGATCCAGTTTATGTTCACGTGGCTGTTTTCGTTTATAGTCGCCAAGCTATTATGTATTTTGAAATAATCTTGTCCGTGATGTGTTCGTTCGTACGACGAAAGCCAGAATCCTGCAGCTCGAGAGATATGTTATTCTGCCAGTCGCGCTTTCAAATAGTCTTGCACACTTAAACAGGTCACAAACACCTGCATTTAGCTCTTGTTGTGTTACAATGGGTTTATTGTGTGCATTTGTGGTAATATTTTATTTAAAAAAGCTCTTAAACAAGAATAAATTCGTTTGTTTTGAGCTGGACACTGTACGCGCTGATCGGAGGCGGTGATTTCAGATAGGCAGCTGCAAATATTTCATTTTCACACAAACAGTTCAAAAACATCTTAATTTAGCTCTTGGTGTGTTCTAATTGGTTGATTGTGTGATATCGCTGTAATAATTTATTTTTAAAAGCTTTAAAACAGGAATAAATTCGTTTTCTCTGAGCTCTTTACTCCAGACGCTCGTGATCACAGCGGTGATTCATCTCTCCTATTTCTCACGTATCTCTGGCCAGAAATAATTTATCCATGAGCCCTGAACCGGTAATAATCAGATATGTTGGTTTAGCTTGTCAGTGTGAATTAAATCTAAGTATTTGTTTGTATTTTTAACCGATTTAAAAGTGAAAGTAAAAGTCCGGGAATTGAACCTGTAGGGGCGCTATTTCTCTCAGACAATGGAAGTCTGAAGCACATACACTCAAACAGAGGGACAGAGTGAGATGAGATGTCTGACAGTTTTTTTAATTTTCTGTTATCCATACAGTGTTGTAAAGTCGTGAAACTATGCATATTTCCTCAGAATGACTTTTTCATCTGTATGAAAAAATTATTTGACGTGTTTGGAAGCTGCAATTTAAAAATACAATAATGATTCCCTTTGTAAGGTCATTTAAAAAAATCACCACGGCAAAACCATTCAAGCTATCCAAAATCCATTCACAATTTAAGTTCCTATCAGAAATACTGATGTGTGTTCAGAGTTTTGTGAAATTCTAAGTATGTTATTTGCCTCAAAATCACCTGAGAAGTATTCCAGTTTGACATGTTGCCACGGCAACAATTTTTTAGATATCAATATCCCCCTTGCAGATTTATATCAGCTGTGTTTTAACATTATTCTGATGAAGTTTGAAGCAAATCGAGTAATAATAAGATGCTGAATTCAAATCATTTTGAAAATGACACACTTCCTTCTGCCAGTTGGTGGCGCTATAACTTTGACTCCTAATAGTCACATATATGCGATCGACATCATACAACGAATAATCTGATGAAGTTTGATTAAAATCAGGAAATGTATGTGGATGGTATTAGACACTTCCTGTTTCTAATTTCTCGCCATAATTTCAACGCCTCGCTACGAGCAAACCGTTTGAGATATCAAAAATCCCCTGGCAATTTTTCATCCCCAGTGTCTTGAGATCATGTTGACCGAGTTTGGCGGCAATCGAGAAAAAAACCTATGACAAGTATTTCAAATTCCAGAGCATGCGCTTTTTACATAACTCTAAATAGCTGACTTCCTGTTGGGTGGAGCCTATGACATGCAATACGAAAGTTGTTCGGCACGATGAGATCTATATGTGTACTGAGTTTCATATGAATATGTGCAAGTATGTGTGAGCTATACATCAACATTTCTGACTGTGTTCCAGGGGGCGCCGTAGAGCCCCTGTGCCACGCCCGGGTCCCAGCCTCTGCAGGCTCCTAAAGGCCGCAGATTCCAAAGTGTGCGCAAATTTTCAAGAGTTTTTGAGTATGTTAAGGACCCCCAAAGCCCCCACAACTTTGACCAAAAATTTGAATACTAAACCCTAAATAGCCAACTTCCTGTTGGGCGGAGCCTATGATATGCAATACAAAAGTTGTTTGTATTGATGAGTTCTATATGTGTACCGAGTTTCATACGTCTACGAGCAAGAATGTATGATATATGGCCCTCCATATTCCAGGGGGCGCTGTAGAGCCCCTGTGCCACGCCCGTGTATCAGTCTCTGCCCGGCCCTAATGGCCGCAGGTTCCAATCTGTGTGCCAATTTTCAAGACTTTTTAAGCACGTTAAGGG
This sequence comes from Carassius gibelio, assembly GCF_023724105.1. Taxonomy (NCBI): domain Eukaryota; kingdom Metazoa; phylum Chordata; class Actinopteri; order Cypriniformes; family Cyprinidae; genus Carassius; species Carassius gibelio. The sequence continues at coordinate 19,072,603 of NC_068371.1, forward strand.
CCCCAAAAGCCCCCGAGACGTTGGAAAAAAATAATAATAATAATAATAAAATATAGCTGCAAGCAGCGATGGCGGGCTCAAGCCGTCAGTGCAACGCCACCCCGGTGGCATTGGGAAAACTGTGCCCAGCGGGCATAAGCATTTATAAAAAATTTATAAGGAGTGCATTGTAGCTGACACCTAAATTAACACATTAAAATTGTTTTGTGACTGCAAGTCTTTCTCCTCAAATGCTATTGAGCTTCAAATTTGCATTTGAGCCCATGTGAAAAAGTAGCATAATTTACATTTGACTTACAGTTTGTTTTAATAAACATAAAACATTCAATTTAATTGTGCATTATAGCTGTCACCTAGATGAACAATTACAGTTGTTTTTATGACTGTAAGTCATTCTCTTCAAATGCTACTGACGTTAGAAAAGTGTATAACAATATCACATGTAACTTTAGAGACGGTCCCTAAATTTGAGACTCTCGAATGTCCAATGTCAAGCCAAATTTATGCCTGTTTTTTTTTTTTTTTTTTTTTTACTTTCTTTAGTTTTCTTTTCTCTGTCAATTACGAACATTCAGCCGCAAACATGAGGTGTGAGTGATCACGAGCGCAGATGGGAGAATGGTGCAGGTTTTTTTTTTTTTTTTTTTTTTTAGCAACTGGGATGGTGTCCCCTCTGGAAGTTGGTGCCCTATGAAGACTGCATACTCTGCATATAGGGAGTCACGGTACTATCTGGAAGATATATTCCTCAAATTGTCGTACAAGAGGAGGGGATGCTAGTCCTTCAAGAATCACTCAAAATATTCTGTTCATAAAGCCAATATATAAAGTCTTAATATATAGTATTCCACAATACATCATGCTATTCTAATTAAGTCATTTTTTGGGATCTTTTACGTCTCTCAGAACCTGACACATTGTAATTCTGAGACTCCAGGAAAGTTGCAGTTCTGGAAAATGGTGGCACTGTAGACTAAATGCTCCCTGATAGTGTCACACCTAATTCTTCACTTTAATTCTTAATTATTTTGCAGTTTAGGTGTTTCTGTTCTTCTCCACCTGTTTTTTTATCTTTCTGACCCTTCTGACCCAGTGAGCATTTTGCTGTCCAGTGGTCATGTCTTTACTTTGTAATTACTGTAGTGATCTAATTTTGAATATTTCTCATGAGGATCTAATAATTTTGGGTTTTTTTCAGTCTGAGTGAAATGTCTTTTTTTTGGCTCATTTTATCAGTAAAGGAAAAGTGCCTTTATAGTTATTTTTTTCTCTTCCAGTCTTCATGGTCAACTACGTATATATCACACTCGTTGCATTCTCTAGTGCAGCTCAACCAATTCACATCCCATTCGTCAATATTTGTGATTTCACAAATCCCGGAAAATGCTTGTTGTAGTCCAAACAATTTTTGTTGTAGTTTTTAAAAAGTGATTTTTGTATAATTGCGCATGTTTATATTACACACACATATATATATATATATATATATATATATATATATATATATATATATATATATATATATATATATATATATATATATATATATATGTATATATATATATATATATATATATAGCTTTCCAATGCCGTTGCTGTTGATAATAGGATTAAGCAAGTGTAGAACACGTACAAAGACAGACGTAGATGCATAACAAATGTCTTTCTTTATTTCTTGAGCTCCATTAAACATGATCTCAAACTTCTTGTGGCCTCTCCTTATTCACATGTACACACAAAGCCATACCTTATGGACCGAATACAACTAGAATCCACCTTACGGGCTAATATGCCATGTGCTCAAAAACTGTGCTTCCCAGTTACCAACACTGCAACACACACAGTTCTTGCTTAGGTGCTCTAATTAAACATAACCACAGCACCACCAAGTGGACAAAACCTTTAACATCCCCAAAATGTCTCCTACTATATATATATATATATATATATATATATATATATATATATATATATATATATATACACTTGATAAAAAAATGAAATATAGACGTATGCAATTATATATATATATATATATATATATATATATATATATATATATATATATATATATATATATAATTCAAGTGTACAGTTTACTTTTATTGCATATTGAAATAAATATTTCTGAGTTCTGTATCAATATGTGTTGTTGTTTGTTTATTTTAATTTTTCTTAGGAAGATAACTGACCTTTTCCTTTGTAATAGATGTGCTGTTAATGTTAAGACAAGGCTTTATAAAGCATAAACTGACTATTTACTAATGAGTGCAGTTATTATAAAGTGTTACCAATGCATTTACTAATGTTAACAAATTAGACATTATTTTACAGTGTGATCAAATCCTTAAATGATTTATATGTGTTTTGTAATGATTTTATTGACCTATAAGCATTTGTGAAAGTTCTGCTTGCATTGCAGCTTACTCTTCATCTGTGAGCTGAACAGATTTACTGTTACATCCATGAGATTATGTAAATTCAAATAATATCATGTCACAGGATGTCATAGGTCAGTATCAAATGAGTTTGAAATTATTATTTGCAGCACAAATAAGGTTTTTTAGGATTTTTAAAAATACCCTAAAACTGTCAGAAAAGGATAAGGCCTAAGATATTTCTATGTAAGTGGCTAAATGTATTTATGTTTTTATAATTATAATACATAAACTATGAAATTATACAAAATGTATAAAAAAGTAAATAAATAAATACGGCACACACATTTAAAAAAAGCAGACAAGACAAATTAATTTCCTTTTTTATATGTATAGATTAAAATTGAAGACCGAAGCAGGTAAATGCGGTCACTTAATATTCTCAACAGTTTATGTTCACGTGGCTGTTTTCGTTTATATTCGCCAAGCTATTATGTATTTTGAAATAATCTTGTCCGTGAAGTGTTCGTTCTTACGACGAAAGGCAGAATCCTGCAGCTCGAGAGATATATGTTATTCTGCCAGTCGCGGTGTCAAATAGTCTTGCACACTTAAACGGGTCACAAACACCTGCATTAAGCTCTAGTTGTGTTATAATGGGTGCATTGTGTGCATTTGTGGCAATATTCTATTTTAAAAAGCTCTTAAACAAGAATAAATTCGCTTGTTTTGACATCGTGACACTGTACGCGCTGATCGGAGCGGTGATTTCAGATATAGGCAGCCGCAAATATTTCATTTTCACACAAACAGTTCAAAAACATCTGAATTTAGCTCTTGGTGTGTTCTAATTGGTGAATTGTGTGATATCGCTTTAATATTTTAATTTGAAAAGCTATAAAACAAGAATAAACTCGTTTTTATCTGAGCTCGTCATTCCACACGCTCATCCTCAGAGCTGTGATTAATCTCTCGTATTTCTCACGTATCACTGACCACACATCCATTATTAATGAGCCATGACCTGGTAATAATCATTTATGTTGGTTTAGCTTGTCAGTGTGAATTAAATCTAAGTATTTATTTGTATTTTAACCGATTTAAAAGTGAAAATAAAAGAGAGTCTCCTCCCTTTTTTTTTTCTTTTTTTTTTTTTGCGGGAATTGCACCTGTAGGGGCGCTATTTCTCTCAGACAATGGAAGTCTAAGCACACACACTCAAACAGAGGGATAGAGTGAGATGAGATGTCTGACAGTTTTTTTAATTTTCTGTTATCCATACAGTGTTGTAAAGTCATGAAACTATGCATATTTACTCAGAATGACATTTTCATCTGTATGAAAAAAAGTTTTGAAGTGTTTGGAATTTAAAAATGCAGGAAAATTGATAATTCCATTTTTACTGTCATTTAAAAAAATTACTACGACAAAACCGTTCAAGCTATCCAAAATCCATTGGCAATTTAAGTTCATCAATGTTTTGGCATCATGTAGACAAAGTTTGGTGTGTATAGTGTTACTGTCCTCTGAGCAGTATGCATTAATTCACAGCTAAATGTAAAAAAAATCCACATTCAAATCAAAATAGCCGACTTCCTGTTGGTCGTAGCTGATGACTGTGAATTAGAAAGTTGTCCGTCTTGATAAGAAAATTTTTTGTACCGAGTTTGGTGTCTGTAGCTAAAACTAACCCCCCCCACTTTTGACAAAAGGTGGCGCTATAGAGTGCCTCTTCCACGCCCTCTTATGTACTTTTGCCAGTGTCTAGTTATCATAAATACTGATATGTGTTCTGAGTTTGATGAAATTCTAAGCATGTTATATGCCTCAAAATCACCTGAGAAGTAGTCCAGTTTGACATGTTGCCATGGCAACAATATTTTTAGATATCAATATCCCCCCAGCAGATTTATATCGGCTGTGTTTTAACATTATTCTGATGAAGTTTGAAGCTAATCGAGTAAAAATAAGATGCTGAAATCAAAGCATTTTGAAAATGACACACTTCCTGCTGCCAGTTGGTGGCGCTATAACTTTGACTCCTAATAGTCACATATATGCGATCGACCTCATACAATGAATAATCTGATGAAGTTTGATTAAAATCAGGAAATGTATGTGGATGGTATTAGACACTTCCTGTTTCTCAATTCTCGCCATAATTTCAGCGCCTCGCCACGAGCAAACCGTTTGAGATATCAAAAATCCCCTGGCAATTTTTCATCCCCAATGTCTTGAGATCACGTTGACCGAGTTTGGTGGCAATCGGCAAAAAAACCTATGACAAGTATTTCAAATTCCAGAGCATGCGCTTTTTACATAACTCTAAATAGCTGACTTCCTGTTGGGCGGAGCCTATGACAAGCAATACGAAAGTTGTTCGGCACGATGAGATCTATATGTGTACTGAGTTTCATATGAATATGTGCAAGTATGTGTGAGCTATACATCAACATTTCTGACTGTGATCCAGGGGGCGCCGTAGAGCCCCTGTGCCACGCCCGGGCCCCAGCCTCTGCAGGCTCCTAAAGGCCACAGATTGCAAAGTGTGTTCAAATTTTCAAGAGTTTTTGAGTATGTTAAGGACCCCAAAAGCCCCCACAACTTTGACGACAAATATGAATAATAAACCCCAAATAGCCAACTTCCTGTTGGGCGGAGCCTATGATATGCAATACGAAAGTTGTTTGTATTGATGAGTTCTATATGTGTACCGAGTTTCGTACGTCTACATGCAAGTATGTATGATATATGGCCCTCCATATTCCAGGGGGCGCTGTAGAGCCCCTGTGCCACGCCCGTGTATCAGTCTCTGCCTGGCCCTAATGGCCGCAGGTTCCAATGTGTGTGCCAATTTTCAAGACTTTTTAAGCATGTTAAGGGCCCCAAAAGCCCCCGAAACCTTGAAGAAAAATAATAATAATAAATAATAATAATAATAACAAATAATCCTAAGGAAAACAATAGGGCTCTCGCCCTCCAGGCTTGAGCCCTAAAAATAATCCTAAGGAAAACAATAGGCCTCTCGCCCTTTGGGCTTGAGCCCTAATAATAATTAAAGCTGCAAGCAGCGATGAACGGGCCCTCGCACCCGGGCTCACCGGCAGCGAGTGGCTTTAGTAAATAGGTGAGCGGTGAGAAATATGCATTTAAACTCATAAATATGAGTGGAATATATCAAAGTTATTCCATATATGTGCCAATCTTCCTGTTGCCAGCAGGTGGCGCTATCATTATAATGGAATATTGGCCTTCAGTTGTGTTCAGGGCAGGACTCTTATCAAACATGTAAAGTTTGGGGAAGATCGAACATTTTATGCCTGAGTTACAACAACTTCCTTTACTGTGGCGAGACAGCAAATTTTGTCATGACGCCATGGACACGCCCTTTAAAAAAAAAAACAAGATCTCCATAATTTAGCATTTCACAGGCCTTTAGATTAGACTGACCACAAAAAAAACATTAATGTAATACTATTTCTAGGAGTAGTTTGTCGCAGCGTAAAACATGTCACTTACTGTTGCCAGCAGGTGGCGCTATGACTATAACTGAATATGGGCATGTAGATCTGTTAAGGGCAGAAGTCTTATCTAACATGTGAAGTTTGGGGCAGATTGGACATTGTATGTCTGAGTTACAGTGTAAAACATGTCACTTCCTGTTGCCAGCAGGTGGTGCTATGACTATAACTGAATATGGGCATGTAGATCTGTTAAGGGCAGAAGTCTTATCTAACATTTGAAGTTTGGGGCAGATTGGACATTGTATGACTGAGTTACAGCAACTTCCTTTTTCATGGCAAAACATCGAAATTTGTAAGGCCGCCATGGACACGCCCTTTAACGAAACCTCAAGATCTTCGCAATTTAACATCATAAAGGCCTTTAGATTTAACTGACCAAGTTTGCTGTTGATCTGAATAAATCTCTAGGAGGAGTTCGTTAAAGTACAACCCCTGAAAATGGCAAAAAGAGCGCCAATTTTGCAGAGAAAATTCTAAATAACCGACTTCCTGTTGGGATTCGGATTTCGTACCAAGAGACTTTTTTGTAGGTATTGGACTGTTACATATATGTACCGATTTTTGTACATGTACGTGGAACATAGCTCGAGGCACACTCCGTTGAATGTGTATAGGTGGCGCTATTGAGCCATTTTGCCACACCCGTTGGAATAATGGCCTTCAGATGTGTTCAGGCCAGGACTCTTATCACACATGTGAAGTTTGGGGAAGACCGGACATTTTATGTCTGAGTTATAACATATTTTATTCCCATGGCAAGACATCGAACTTTGTCACGCCGTCATGGACACGCCCTTTAACGAAAACTCAAGATCTTCACAATTTAACATCACAGAGGCCTTTAGATTAGACTGACCACAAAAAAGACATTGATGTCAAAAATTTCTAGGAGTAGTTTGTCGCAGCGTAAAATATGTCACTTCCTGTTGCCAATAGGTGGCGCTATGACTATAACTGAATATGGTCGTGTCAAACTGTTCAGGACAGGAGTCTCATTAAACATGTGAAGTTTGGGGCAGATTGGTCATTGTATGTCTGAGTTATAGCAATTTCCTGTTTCATGGCGAATCATCGAAATTCGCCAGGCCGCCACACACAGGCCCTTCAACGAAAACTCAAAAGCTTCGCAATTTAACATCGCGAAGGCCTTTAGATTAGGCATACCAAATTTGGTGTTGATCTGAATGAATCTCTAGGAGGAGTTCGTTAAAATACAAGGCATGGAAATGACAAAAATGACACAAAATTTGCTCATAATATTAGAAATAACCGACTTCCTGTTGGGTTTCGGATTTTGCTCCAAGAGACTTTTTTGTAGGTATTGGAGAGTTACATGTGTATACCGATTTTCATACATGTACATGAAACCTAGCTCGAGGCGCACACCGTTGAACGTGTATAGGTGGCGCTGTTGAGCCATTTTGCCACACCCACTTCTGAAACCCATATCAGACGTAAATTTTCACCAGTTCGGAGGTGTGTGCAAAGTTTCATGACTTTTCGAGCATGTTTAGGCCCTCAAAAATGCGATTCATTTTGGAGAAGAAGAATAATAATAATAATTAAAGCTGCAAGCAGCGATGAACGGGCCCTCGCACCCGGGCTCACCGCCATCGTGTGGCTTTAGTAAAAAGGTGAACTTTGAGAAATATGCATTTAAACTCATAAATATAAGTGCAATATATCAAAGTTTATTCCATATGTGTGCCAATCTTCCTGTTGCCAGCAGGTGGCGCTATCGTTATAATGGAATATTGGCCTTCAGATGTGTTCAAGCCAGGACCCTTATCACACATGTGAAGTTTGGGCAAGATCGGACATTTTATGCCTGAGTTATAACATCTTTTATTCCCATGGCGAGACATCGAACTTCGTCATGGCGACATGGACATGCCTTTTAACAAAAATTCAAGATCTTCACAACTAAACATCACACAGGTCTTTAGATTAGACTGACCACAAAAAAGACATTGATGTCATAAAATTTCTAGGAGTAGTTTGTCACAGTGTAAAATATGTCACTTCCAGTTGCCAATAGGTGGCGCTATGACTATAACTGAATATTGGCATGTAGATCTTTTCAGGTGAAGAGTCTTAACAAAAATGTAAAGTTTGGGGCGGATTGGACATTGTATGTATGAGTTATAGCACCATCATTTTTCACGGCGAATCATCGAAATTTGTCAGGCCGCCATGGACACGCCCTTTAACGAAACCTCAATTCCTTCACAATTTAAAATGGCAAAGGGCTTTAGATTACACTGACCAAGTTTGGTGTTGATCTGAATAAATCTCTAGGAGGAGTTCGTTAAAATACAATCCCTGAAAATGACAAAAACAACACCAATTTTGCAGGGAAAATTAAAAATAACCGACTTCCTGTTGGGATTCGGATTTCGTACCAAGAGACTTTTTTGTAGCTATTGGTGTGTTACATATGTTTACCGATTTTCGTACATGTATATGACATGTAGCTCGAGGCGCACTCCATTGAAAATGTATAGGTGGCGCTATCGAGCCATTTTGCCACACCCAATGGAATATTAGCCTCCAGATGTGTTCAGGTCAGTACTCTTATCAAACATTTGAAGTTTGGGCAAGATCTGATATTTTATGACTGAGTTACAGCAACTTCTACTCCCATGGCGAGACATCGAACTTTGACATGGCGCCATGGACACGCCCTTTAACGAAAACTCAAGATCTTCTCAATTTAACATCGTACAGGCCTTTAGATTAGACTGACGACAAAAAAGACATTGATGTCAAAAATTTCTAGGAGTAGTTTGTCGCAGCGTAAAATATGTCACTTCCTGTTGCCAATAGGTGGCGCTATGACTATAACTGAATATGGTCATGTCAAACTGTTCAGGACAGGAGTCTCATCCAACATGTGAAGTTTGGGGCAGATTGGTCATTGTATGTCTGAGTTATAGCAACTTCCTGTTTCATGGCGAATCATCGAAATTCGCCAGGCCGCCACACACAGGCCCTTCCATGAAAACTCAAAAGCTTCGCAATTTAACATCGCAAAGGCCTTTAGATTAGGCATACCAAATTTGGTGTTGATCTGAATTAATCTCTAGGAGGAGTTCGTTAAAATACAACGCATGGAAATGACAAAAATGACACAAAATTTGCTCATAATATTAGAAATAACCGACTTCCTGTTGGGTTTCGGATTTTGCTCCAAGAGACTTTTTTGTAGGTATTGGAGAGTTACATGTGTATACCGATTTTCATACATGTACATGAAACGTAGCTCGAGGCGCACACCGTTGAACGTGTATAGGTGGCGCTGTTGAGCCATTTTGGCACACCCACTTCTGAAACCCATATCAGACGTAAATTTTCGCCAGTTCTGAGGTGTGTGCAAAGTTTCATGACTTTTCGAGCATGTTTAGGCCCTCAAAAATGCGATTCATCTTAGAGAAGAAGAATAATAATAATAAATATAGCTGCAAGCAGCGATGGCGGGCTCAAGCCACCAATGCCATCACCACCCCGGTGGCATCAGGTAAACTGTGTCCAGCGGGCACATGCATTCACAATATCCCTCTGGCAGTGAGGTTTTAAAGGATATGGCGGTTAAAGGGTTAATCCAAATCATCTAGACTTTAAAATCACATTCACAGAACAATATATATATATATATATATATATATATATATATATATATATATATATATATATATATATTTAGTAACACTTTACAATAAGATTTCAATTATAAACATTATGTTAACATGAACAATATTTATATAGCATTCATTCATGTCAGTTAATATTCCAAACTTAAACATTAAAACATTGTTTTATTGTGGTTTTTTTCCAAGCACATTTTACCAATTCCAAACCATATCAATCTTAATAACTACCATTATTTTTTATTTAATCATTTATGAGTGCTATACAATAGTCCAGGAAAGCTGGAAGAGAAAAACTCCTTATATTCATGTGTGCAGAATCATTAGGCATGTTTTCTTTTACAGATGAAATGCACTATAAAAAAGAGTTTTAACTCAAACTGTTTTAACTCAAAGTCGAAAATTATGAAATACCCATGAGAAATATCAAACACAAATGCAATACAGAAATTGATAAGTTAAGACTTGACCATTGTACAAAAATGCTGACTGGGTCATGAGGTCAGAAAAGAAGAAGAAAAAAAAAAATAGGTCAAGAAGAACTGACAAAAATAATTGCAAAATAATTAGGAATTAATGTGAAGATTAATTTTTAGTCAATTCTGCAAGACAGACTTTCAGGAAAGGAGGTGGAATAAAAATGAGCTCCTAAATCTTAATCCCGGATTCTGGAAGATATATTCCTCAAACCATCGGACAAAAGGAGGTGGTGCTGGTCCTTCACGAGTCACTCCAATCTGTTCATAAAGCCTATATATAAAGTCTTAATATATAGTATTTCACAATACTTCATGGTATTCTAATTAAATCATTTTTTGGAATTTTTGATTTCTCAGAACCTGACACATTGTAATTCTGAGACTCCAGGAAAGTGGCAGTTCTGTAAAATGTTGGCACTGGAGACTAAATGCTCCCTGATAGTTTCACACCTAATTCACTTAACACACACACGCACACACACACACACACACACACACACACACACACACACACACACACACACACACACACACACACACACATTACCCACAGTGACAGAGGGACAGAGTGACATCAGATGTATGATAGTTTTTTAATTTTCTATCATCCATATAGTGTTGTATAGTCATGAAACTATGCATATTTCCTCAGAATGACTTGTCTCCTATGTGTACATTTTTTTGAAGTGTTTAGAAGCTGCACTTAAAAAAATAAAAGACATTTACTGGTTACTTTTTTACTGTTATTTCAAAAAATCACCACGACAAAACCATTCAAGCCATTCAAAATTCATCCGCACCTGTACTGTAAGATACATTCTTTAAACAGTGGTAAAAGAGGATGTGGTGCTGATCCTTCAAGAGTCACTCAAAACGTATCTGTCCATAAAGCCTATAAAGAATTATTCTTAATATACAGTTCACAATACTTCAGCTTGTTATTCTAATAAAGTGAGGGTCATTTTATCAGTAAAATACACACAATTCATATTATTTTTCTTTGAAAGATTTCTATAAATGATTTAAATCATACTTGTTTCTACAATAATTATTTAAAAGTGATCCTATAGCTCCATCTGGTGGCCATTATTGGTACTAAGAATTGCAAGCTTGATTTATATGTTATGATAGTTTTAATTTTATGCTGGCTCTTGAAAATGATAAAGCTATGAAACTTACTGTGCTTCCTTCAAATGATGACTTCTACGTATATAAAAAATTATGAAGAGTTGGAATTAAAATTTTTAAAGATATAGTAAAATAACTATTGTATTTTTTTTATGTTACTTTAATAAATCTCTATGGCCACACCATTTAAGGTATCCTAAACCCATTTGCAATTTAACATCTTCAGTATATGGCTTCATTTTAAAAAAAGTTTGGTGTGAACTACTTGTGTCTTCTTGGAAGAGAATGAATTCATTTACAGGCTGAGTTTATCATAAATCCACAATAACATTTCTGATTTCTGTATCAATCAGTGTTGTTGTTTGTTTATTTTTATTTTTTTTATTTTTCATAGGAAGATAACTGACCCTTTACTCTCCTTTTTAATAAATGAGCTATTTATAGCTGTATTTATAAACTGCTTACTACCGGTTTATTAATATTGGGACAAGGCTTTATGAAGCATGAACTGACTATTTACTAATGAGTGCAGTTATTATAAAGTGTTATCAATGCATTTGCTAATGTTAACAAATTAGACATTATTTTACAGTGTTATCAAATCCCTTAAATGATTTGTAAGTGTTTTGTAATGATTTTATTGACCTACAAGCATTTGTGAAAGTTCTGCTTGCATTACAGCTTAGTCTTGATCTGTGAGCTGAACAGATTTACTGTTACATCCATGAGATTATGTAAATTCAAATAAATATCATGTCACAGGATGTCAGAGGTCAGTTTTAAATTAGTTTGAAATTATTATTTGCAGCACAAATAAGGTTTTTTAGGATTTTTAAAAATTCCTAAAACTGTCAGAAAAGGATAAGGCCTAAGATTTCTATGTGAGTGGCTAAATTTGTTAGTTTTTATAACTATAATGCATAAACTATGAAACTATACAAAATGTATAAAAAAGTACAAGTTATTCTTTTCCAGTGTTTTTTATTTATTTATTTTTTATTTTATTTATTTTTTTATTTTGTTTTTTGGATTTACATTTTAAAAAATTAGCCTACGGCAAACATTCTAAACAGCTTGAATAAAACCTGTCAATATTTATTATAGACCACTATAACTGTGTATAATCTAACAAACGAGTTTATTATGAAAATAAAAGTGTGTACACCAGATAAATTGGATGATAAAGAAATTGCTAACAATAGTATAATAGAGCATGTTTTAGGTTTTTAGGCGTTTAGATGCAGAAATGGACAAATCAAATGTAAAATAAAATGTAATTGATTTAATTAAATATAGATTAATTCTTGTTAGAGCAAAATAATAAATAAATACGTACACACATTAAAAAAGCCGCCAAGATGAATGAGTTTAATTTTTTATATAGATTAAAATTGAAGACAGAAGCAGCTGGTATATGCGGTCACTTAATATTAAAATCCAGTATATCCACTTCAGATTTATTTCTCAACAGTTTATGTTCACGTGGCTGTTTTCGTTTATATTAGCCAAGCTATTATGTATTTTGAAATAATCTTGTCCGTGATGTGTTCGTTCGTACGACGAAAGCCAGAATCCTGCAGCTCGAGAGATATATGTTATTCTGCCAGTCGCGCTTTCAAATAGTCTTGCACACTTAAACGGGTCACAAACACCTGCATTTAGCTCGTGTTGTGTTATAATGGGTGTATTGTGTGCATTTATGACAATATTTTATTTGAAAAAGCTCTTAAACAAGAATAAATTCGTTTGTTTTGAACTTGTGACACTGTGCGCGCTGATCGGAGGCAGTGATTTCAGATAGGCAGCCGCGAATATTTCATTTTCACACAAACAGTTCAAAAACATCTGAATTTAGCTCCTGGTGTGTTCTAATTGGTGAATTGTGTAATATCGCTTTAATATTTTAATTTTAAAAGCTATAAAACAAGAATAAACTCGTTTTTTCTGAGCTCATCATTCCACACGCTCCTGCTCAGAGCGTGATTCATCTCTCGTGTTTCTCACGTATCACTGACCACACATCAATTATTAATGAGCCCTGACCCGGTAATAATCATATATGTTGGTTTAGCTTGTCAGTGTGAATTAAATCCAAGTATTATTTTGTATTTTAACCGATTTAAAAATGAAACTAAAAGAGAGTCTCCTCCCTTTCAGTCGAATTTCCCTTTAAGGAATTGAACCTGTAGGGGCGCATTTTCTCTCAGACAATGTAAGTCTCAGCACATAATACTCAAACAGATGGACAGAGTGAGATGAGATGTCTGACAGTTTTTTAATTTTCTGTTATCCATACAGTGTTGTAAAGTCGTGAAACTATCCATATTTACTCAGAATGACTTTTTTTTGTATGAGAAAAGGTTTTGAAGTGTTTGGAATTTAAAAATGCAGGACAATTAATAATTCCATTTTTACTGTCATTTAAAAAAATCACCACGACAAAACCGTTTAAGCTATCCAAAATCCATTGGCAATTTAAGTTGTTTAAAATGTTTTGGCATCATGTAGACAAAGTTTGGTGTGTATAGTGTTACTCTCCTCTGAACAGTATGCATTAATTCACAGCTAAATGTAAAAAAAAAATCCACATTCAAATCAAAATAGCTGACTTCCTGTTGATCGTAGCTGATGACTGTGAATTAGAAAGTTGTCCGTCTTGATAAGAAACATTTTTGTACCGAGTTTGGTGTCTGTAGCTAAAACTAACCCTGCCACTTTTGACAAAAGGTGGCGCTATAGAGTGCCTCTTCCACGCCCTCTTATGAACTTTTGCCAGTGTCTAGTTATCATAAATACTGATATGTGTTCTGAGTTTGATGAAATTCTAAGCATGTTATATGCCTCAAAATCACCTGAGAAGTATTCCAGTTTAACATGTTGCCACGGCAACAATATTTTTAGATATCAATATCCCCCCAGCAGATTTATATCGGCTGTGCTTTAACATTATTCTGATGAATTTTGAAGCAAATCGAGTAAAAATAAGATGCTGAATTCAAAGCATTTTGAAAATGACACACTTCCTGCTGCCAGTTGGTGGCGCTATAACTTTGACTCCTAATAGTCACATATATGCGATCGACATCATACAACGAATAATCTGATGCAGTTTGATTAAAATCAGGAAATGTATGTGGATGGTATTAGACACTTCCTGTTTCTCATTTCTCGCCATAATTTCAACGCCTCGCCACGGGCAAACCGTTCGAGATATCAATAATCCCCTGGCAATTTTTCATCCCCAATGTCTTGAGATCATGTTGACCGAATTTGGTGGCAATCGGCAAAAAAACCTATGACAAGTATTTCAAATTCCAGAGCATGCGCTTTTTACATAACTCTAAATAGCTGACTTCCTGTTGGGCGGAGCCGAATGACATGCAGTACGAAAGTTGTTCGGCACGATGAGATCTATATGTGTACTGAGTTTCATATTAATACGAGCAAGTATGTGTGAGCTATACATCAACATTTATGACTGTGTTCCAGGGGGCGCTGTAGAGCCCCTGTGCCACGCCCGGGTCCCAGCCTCTGCAGGCTCCTAAAGGCCACAGATTCCAAAGTGTGCGCAAATTTTCAAGAGTTTTTGAGTATGTTAAGGACCCCAAAAGCCCCCACAACTTTGACGAAAAATATGAATACTAAACCCTAAATATCCAACTTCCTGTTGGGCGGAGCCTATGACATGCAGTACAAAAGTTGTTTGGTTTGATGAGATCTACATGTGTACCGAGTTTCGTGTGTCTACGTGCAAGTATGTATGATATATGGCCCTCAGTATTCCAGGGGGCGCTGTAGAGCCCCTGTGCCACGCCCGTGTATCAGTCTCTGCCCGGCCCTAATGGCCGCAGGTTCCAATGTGTGTGCCAATTTTCAAGACTTTTTAAGCATGTTAAGGGCCCCAAAAGCCCCCGAAACCTTGAAGAAAAATAATAATAAATATAGCTGCAAGCAGCGATGGCGGGCTCAAGCCACCAGTGCCATCGCCACCCCGGTGGCATCAGGTAAACTGTGCCCAGCGGGCACATGCATTCACAATATCCCTCTGGCAGTGAGGTTTTAAAGGATATGGCAGTTAAAGGGTTAATCCGAATCATCTAGACTTTAAAATCACATTCACAGAACAATATATATATATATAACTTTAGTAACACTTTACAATAAGATTCCATTCATAAACATTATGTTAACATGAACAATGTTTATATAGCATTCATTCACGTCAGTTAATATTCCAAACTTAAACATTAAAACATTGTTTTATTGTGATTTTTTTCCAAGCATTTTTTTACCAATTCCAAACCATATCAATCTTAATAACTACCATTATTTTTTATTTAATCATTTATGAGTGCTATACAATAGTCCAGGAAAGCTGGAAGAGAAAAACAGGTCAAGAAGAACTGACAAAAAGAATTGCAAAATAATTAGGAAATAATGTGAAGATTAATTTTTAGTCAATTCTGCAAGACAGACTTTCAGGAAAGGAGGTGGAATAAAAATGAGCTCCTAAATCTTAATCCTGGATTCTGGAAGATATACTCCTCAAACCATCGAACAAGAGGAGGTGGTGCTGGTCCTTCACGAGTCACTCTAATCTGTTCATAAAGCCTATATATAAAGCCTTAATATATAGTATTTCACAATACTTCATGGTATTCTAATTAAATCATTTTTTGGGATCTTAAGTCTCTCAGAGCCGGACACCGAGTAATTCTGGAGACTCCAGGAAAGTGGCAGTTCTGTAAAATGTTGGCGCTGGAGACTAAATGCTCCCTGATAGTTTCACACCTAATTCACTTAACACACACACAAACACACACACACTACCCACAGTGACAGTGGGACTGAGTGACATTAGATGTATGATAGTTTTTTTATTTTCTATCATCCATATAGTGTTGTATAGTCATGAAACTATTGTCATGAGACCAGTCATTCTGAGGAAATATGCCTCAGAATGACTTGTCTTTTATGTGTACATTTTTTTTAAGTGTTTAGAAGCTGCACTTTAAAAAAAATAAAAAGACATTTACTGGTTCCTTTTTTACTATTATTTCAAAAAATCACCACGACAAAACCATTCAAGCTATCCAAAATTCATTCACACCTGTTCTGTAAGATTAGTTCTTTAAACAGTGGTAAAAGAGGATGTGGTGCTGATCCTTCAAGAGTCACTCAAAACGTATCTGTCCATAAAGCCTATAAAGAATTATTCTTAATATACAGTTCACAATACTTCAGCTTGTTATTCTAATTAAGTGAGGGTCATTTTTATCAGTAAAATTCCTAAAATACATATTATTTTATTTGAAAGATTTCTATAAATTATTTAAATCATACTCGTTTCTACAATAATTATTTAAAAGTAATCCTATAGCTCCCTCTGGTGACCATTATTGGTACTAAGAATTGCAAGCTTGATTTATAAGTTATGATAGTTTTAATTTTAGGCTGGCTCTTGAAAATGAAAAAGCTATGAAACTTACTGTGCTTCCTTCAAATGAGGACTTCTACTTATATAAAAAATTATGAAGAGATAGAATGAAAAATTTTAAAGATATAGTAAAATAACTATTGTATTTTTTTATGTTACATTAATAAATCTCTATGGCAACACCATTTAAGCTATCCTAAACCCATTCACAATTTAACATCTCAGTATATTGGCATCATGTTGAAAAAGGAGTATGGAGTAGTATGAGGAGGAGTATGAATTCATTTACAGGCTGATTTTATCATAAATCCACAATAAAATTTATTTTTCTGTTCTGTATCAATCTGTGTTGTTGTTTGTTTATTTTTATCTTTTATTTTTCATAGGAAGATAACTGACCCTTTACTCTCCTTTTTAATAAATGTGCTTATAAACCAAAAACAAGCTATTTATAGCTGTATTTATAAACTGCTTACTACTGACTATTAATATTGGGACAAGGCTTTATAAAGCATGAACTGACTATTTACTTTTTGAGTTTGAAATTATTATTTGCAGCACAAATTAGGGTTTTTTAGGATTTTTAAAAATCCCTAAAACTGTCAGAAAAGGATAAGGCCTAAGATTTCTATGTGAGTGGCTACATTTATTTGTTTTATAACTATAATGCATAAACTATGAAATTATACAAAATGTATAAAAAAGTACAACAGTCATTGTTTTCCAATGTTTTTTTTTTTTTTTTTTTTTTTTTTTTTTTTTGGATTTACATTAAAAAAAATTAGCCTACTGCAATTATTCTAAACAGCTTGAATAAAACCTGTTAATATTTATTATAGACCACTGTAACTGTGTATAATCTAACAAACAAGTTTATTATGAAAATAAAAGTGTGTACACCAGATAAATTGGACGATAAAGAAATTGCTAACAATAGTATAATAGAGCATGTTTTTGGTTTTTAGGCGTTTAGATGCAGATATGGACAAATCAAATGTAAAATAAAATGTAATTGATTTAATTAAATATAGATTAATTCTTGTTAGAGCAAAATAATAAATAAATAAATAAATACGTACACACATTAAAAAAGCAGCCAAGATGAATGAATTTCATTTTTTATATAGATTAAAATTGAAGACAGAAGCAGCTGGTATATGCGGTCACTTAATATTAAAATCCAGTAGATCCACTTCAGATATATTTCTCAACAGTTTATGTTCACGTGGCTGTTTTCGTTTATAGTCGCCAAGCTATTATGTGTTTTGAAATAATCTTGTCCGTGATGTGTTCGTTCGTACGACGAAAGCCAGAATCCTGCAGCTCGAGAGATATATGTTATTCTGCCAGTCTCGCTTTCAAATAGTCTTGCGCACTTAAACGGGTCACAAACACCTGCATTTACCTCTTGATGTGTTACAATGGGTTTATTGTGTGCATTTGTGGTAATGTTTTATTTAAAAAAGCTCTTAAACAAGAATAAATTCGTTTGTTTTGAGCTCGACACTGTACGCGCTGATCGGAGCGGTGATTTCAGATAGGCAGCCACAAATATTTCATTTTCACACAAACAGTTCAAAAACATCTGAATTTAGCTCTTGGTGTGTTCTAATTGGTTGATTGTGTGATATCGCTGTAATAATTTATTTTTAAAAGCTATAAAACAGGAATAAATTAGTTTTTTCTGAGCTCTTTACTCCAGACTCTCGTGATCACAGCGGTGATTCATCTCTCCTATTTCTCACGTATCTCTGGCCAGAAATAATTTATCCATGAGCCCTGAACCGGTAATAATCAGATATGTTGGTTTAGCTTGTCAGTGTGAATTAAATCTAAGTATTTATTTGTATTTTTAACCGATTTAAAAGTGAAAGTAAAAGTCCGGTAATTGCACCTGTAGGGGCGCAATTTCTCTCAGACAATGGAAGTCTGAAGCACACATACTCAAACAGAGGGACAAAGTGAGATGAGATGTCTGAGAGTTTTTTAATTTTCTGTTATCCATACAGTGTTGTAAAGTCTTGAAACTATGCATATTTCCTCAGAATGACTTTTTCATCTGTATGAAAAAATTCTTTGACGTGTTTGGAAGCTGCATTTTAAAAATACAATAATGATTCCCTTTGTAAGGTAATTTCAAAAAATCACCACGGCAAAACCATTCAAGCTATCCAAAATCCATTCACAATTTAAGTTCCTATCAGAAATACTGATGTGTGTTCAGAGTTTTGTGAAATTCTAAGTATGGTATTTGCCTCAAAATCACCTGAGAAGTATTCCAGTTTGACATGTTGCCACGCCAACAATTTTTTAGATATCAATATCCCCCTTGCAGATTTATATCGGCTGTGTTTTAACATTATTCTGATGAAGTTTGAAGCAAATCGAGTAATAATAAGATGCTGAATTCAAATCATTTTGAAAATGACACACTTCCTTCTGCCAGTTGGTGGCGCTATAACTTTGACTCCTAATAGTCACATATATGCGATCGACATCATACAACGAATAATCTGATGAAGTTTGATTAAAATCAGGAACTGTATGTGGATGGTATTAGACACTTCCTGTTTCTCATTTCTCGCCATAATTTCAACGCCTCGCCACGAGCAAACCGTTCGAGATATCAAAAATCCCCTGGCAATTTTTCATCCCCAGTGTCTTGAGATCATGTTGACCGAGTTTGGCGGCAATCGAGAAAAAAACCTATGACAAGTATTTCAAATTCCAGAGCATGCGCTTTTTACATAACTCTAAATAGCTGACTTCCTGTTGGGTGGAGCCTATGACATGCAATATGAAAGTTGTTCGGCACGATGAGATCTATATGTGTACTGAGTTTCATATGAATATGTGCAAGTATGTGTGAGCTATACATCAACATTTATGACTGTGTTCCAGGGGGCGCCATAGAGCCCCTGTGCCACGCCCGGGTCCCAGCCTCTGCAGGCTCCTAAAGGCCACAGATTCCAAAGTGTGCGCAAATTTTCAAGAGTTTTTGAGTATGTTAAGGACCCCCAAAGCCCCCACAACTTTGACGAAAAATTTGAATACTAAACCCTAAATAGCCAACTTCCTGTTGGGCGGAGCCTATGATATGCAATACAAAAGTTGTTTGGATTGATGAGATTTATATGTGTACCGAGTTTCATACGTCTACGAGCAAGAATGTATGATATATGGCCCTCCATATTCCAGGGGGCGCTGTAGAGCCCCTGTGCCACGCCCGTGTATCAGTCTCTGCCCGGCCCTAATGGCCGCAGGTTCCAATCTGTGTGCCAATTTTCAAGACTTTTTAAGCACGTTAAGGGCCCCAAAAGCCCCCGAGACGTTGGAAAAAAAAAAAAAAAATAATAATAATAATAATAAATATAGCTGCAAGCAGCGATGGCGGGCTCAAGCCACCAATGCCATCGCCACCCCGGTGGCATCAGGTAAACTGTGCCCAGCGGGCACATGCATTCACAATATCCCTCTGGCAGTGAAGTTTTAAGGGATATGGCAGTTAAAGGGTTAATCCGAATCATCTAGACTTTAAAATCACATTCACAGAACTATATATATATATATATAACTTTAGTAACACTTTACAATAAGATTTCATTTATAAACATTATGTTAACATGAATAATATTTATATAGAATTCATTCATGTCAGTTAATATTCCAAACTTAAACATTAAAACATTGTTTTATTGTGATTTTTTTCCAAGCACATTTTACCAATTCCAAACCATATCAATCTTAATAACTACCATTATTTTTTATTTAATCATTTATGAGTGCTATACAATAGTCCAGGAAAGCTGGAAGAGAAAAACTCCTTATATTCATGTGTGCAGAATTATTAGGCATGTTTTCTTTTACAGATGAAATGCGCTAAAAAAGAGTTTTAACTCAAACTGTTTTAACTCAAAGTCGAAAATTATGAAATACCCATGAGAAATATCAAACACAAATGCAATACAGAAATGGATAAATTAAGACTTGACCATTGTACAAAAATGCTGACAGGGTCATGAGGTCAGAAAAGAAGAAGAAAAAAACAGGTTAAGAAGAACTGACAAAAAGAATTGCAAAATAATTAGGAATTAATGTGAAGATTAATTTTTAGTCAATTCTGCAAGACAGACTTTCAGGAAAGGAGGTGGAATAAAAATGAGCTCCTAAATCTTAATTCCGGATTCAGGAAAATATATTCCTCAAACCTTCGGACAAGAGGAGGTGGTGCTGGTCCTTCACGAGTCACTCTAATCTGTTCATAAAGCCTATATATAAAGTCTTAATATATAGTATTTCACAATACTTCATGGTATTCTAATTAAATCATTTTTTGGAATCTTAGATCTCTCAGAACCTGACACATTGTAATTCTGAGACTCCAGGAAAGTGGCAGTTCTGTAAAATGTTGGCACTGGAGACTAAATGCTCCCTGATAGTTTCACACCTAATTCACTTAACACACACACACACACACACACACACACACACACACACACATTACCCACAGTGACAGAGGGACAGAGTGACATCAGATGTATGATAGTTTTTTAATTTTCTATCATCCATATAGTGTTGTATAGTCATGAAACTATGCATATTTCCTCAGAATGACTTGTCTTCTATGTGTATATTTTTTTAAGTGTTTAGAAGCTGCACTTAAAAAAAATAAAAGACATTTACTGGTTACTTTTTTACTGTTATTTCAAAAAATCACCATGACAAAACCATTCAAGCTATTCAAAATTAATTCGCACCTGTTCTGTAAGATAAATTCTTTAAACAGTGGTAAAAGAGGATGTGGTGCTGATCCTTCAAGAGTCACTCAAAACGTATCTGTCCATAAAGCCTATAAAGAACTATTCTTAATATACAGTTCACAATACTTCAGCTTGTTATTCTAATTATGTGAGGGTTATTTTATCAGTAAAATACATAAAATACATATTATTTTTCTTTGAAAGATTTCTATAAATGATTTAAATCATACTTGTTTCTACAATAATTATTTAAAAGTAATCCTATAGCACCATCTGGTGGCCATTATTGGTACTAAGAATTGCAAGCTTGATGTATATGTTTTGATAGTTTTAATTTTATGCTGGCTCTTGAAAATGATAAAGCTATGAAACTTACTGTGCTTCCTTCAAATGATGACTTCTACGTATATAAAAAATTATGAAGAGTTGGAATTAAAAATTTTAAAGATATAGTAAAATAACTATTGTATTTTTTTATGTTACTTTAATAAATCGCTATGGCCACACCATTTAAGGTATCCTAAACCCATTCGCAATTTAACATCTTCAGTATATGGCTTCATGTTAAAACAGTTTGGTGTGAACTACTTGTGTCTTCTTGGAGGAGAATGAATTCATTTACAGGCTGAGTTTATCATAAATCCACAATAACATTTCTGAGTTCTGTATCAATCTGTGTTGTTGTTTGTTTATTTTCATTTTTTTATTTTTCATAGGAAGATAACTGACCCTTTACTCTCCTTTTTAATAAATGTGCTTATAAAACCAAGAACAAGCTATTTATAGCTGTATTTATAAACTGCTTACTAATGACTATTAATATTGGGACAAGGCTTTATAAAGCATGAACTGACTATTTACTAATGAGTGCAGTTATTATAAAGTGTTATCAATGCATTTGCTAATCTTAACAAATTAGACATTATTTTACAGTGTTATCAAATCCTTAAATGATTTGTAAGTGTTTTGTAATGATTTTATTGACCTACAAGCATTTGTGAAAGTTCTGCTTGCATTACAGCTTAGTCTTGATCTGTGAGCTGAACAGATTTACGGTTACATCCATGAGATTATGTAAATTCAAATAAATATCATGTCACAGGATGTCAGAGGTCAGTATCAAATGAGTTTGAAATTATTATCTGCAGCACAAATAAGGTTTTTTAGGATTTTTAAAAAAAACCTAAAACTGTCAGAAAAGGATAAGGCCTAAGATTTCTATGTGAGTGGCTAAATTTATTTGTTTTTATAACTATAATGCATAAACTATGAAATTATACAAAATGTATAAAAAAGTACAACAGTTATTGTTTTCCAATGTTTTTTATTTATTTAATTTATTTTTTGGGATTTACATAAAAACAAATTAGCCTACTGCAATCATTCTAAACAGCTTGAATAAAACCTGTTAATATTTATTATAGACCACTGTAACTGTGTATAATCTAAGAAACAAGTTTATTATGAAAATAAAAGTGTGTACACCGGATAAATTGGACGATAAAGAAATTGCTAACAATAGTATAATAGAGCATGTTTTAGGTTTTTAGGCGTTTAGATGCAGAAATGGACAAATCAAATGTAAAATAAAATGTAATTGATTTAATTAAATATAGATTAATTCTTGTTAGAGCAAAATAATAAATAAATACGTACACACATTAAAAAAGCCGCCAAGATGAATGAGTTTCCTTTTTTATATGTAGATTAAAATTGAAGACAGAAGCAGCTGGTATATGCGGTCACTTAATATTCAAATCCAGTAGATCCACTTTAGATATATTTCTCAACAGTTTATGTCTACGTGGCTGTTTTCGTTTATATTCGCCAAGCTATTATGTATTTTGAAATAATCTTGTCCGTGATGTGTTCAGTCTTACGACGAAAGGCAGAATCCTGCAGCTCGAGAGATATGTTATTCTGCCAGTCGCGCTTTCAAATAGTCTTGCACACTTAAATGGGTCACAAACACCTGCATTTAGGACGTGTTGTGTTATAATGGGTGTATTGTGTGCATTTATGACAATATTTTATTTGAAAAAGCTCTTAAACAAGAATAAATTCGTTTGTTTTGAACTTGTGACACTGTGTGCGCTGATCGGAGCAGTGATTTCAGATAGGCAGCCGCGAATATTTCATTTTCACACAAACAGTTCAAAAACATCTGAATTTAGCTCCTGGTGTGTTCTAATTGGTGAATTGTGTAATATCGCTTTAATATTTTAATTTTAAAAGCTATAAAACAAGAATAAACTCGTTTTTTCTGAGCTCATCATTCCACACACTCCTGCTCAGAGCGTGATTCATCTCTCGTGTTTCTCACGTATCACTGACCACACATCAATTATTAATGAACCCTGACCTGGTAATAATCATATATGTTGGTTTAGCTTGTCAGTGTGAATTAAATCTAAGTATTTATTTGTATTTTAACCGATTTAAAAATGAAACTAAAAGAGAGTCTCCTCCCTTTCAGTCGAATTTCCCTTTCAGGAATTGCACCTGTAGGGGCGCATTTTCTCTCAGACAATGTAAGTCTAAGCATAGTGCGAACTACGGGGGAGCTAGGGGGAGCTCGGCTCCCCTTAATAAGACATGGGCTCCCCTGAAAACGAGAAATCTGAAATTTTGGGGGGTCTCAAAAAATACTGACAATGTGAATATTTTTAAGTGCAATTTCAGTTTTGTAATGTGATTATGATGGCAAAAATATTATTAATTCATGCATGACGGCGATTAAAACCTAATTAACTTCAATAAAGATTAAAGACGTCACAGCATCAAGGTGTGGGGGTGCTGCGCTGCAAATTCCACATGTTAGTATGTCATAGGTTCGTAGAAAAAAATAAATGTTGGAGGCCATTTATCGTGCGCAAAGTCCTTCCATTATGCAGTTATAGCATCATAGCTAGGGCAAAAAGAAAACAAGGTAGTTCAATTAATTTTGGTATTATTAAGAAATTGTGTAGTGATAACGCACGACTGATTCACCTGCTGCAAGCACTGGTAAACCTCAAGCCAAGCCCACTGTGAAAACGCATGAAGCTGAAGAAAAGTAATCTCTGGAATCCTAACCCCTCTTGCTTCGAGTCCTCTCTCGCGTTAAACTGGAACAGCCAGCAGTGGAGAGACTGGAAGAGCCAATATACATGGCTGTGTGTTAAGGATGGAAGCTTGGGGTGCATCACTTTGTAACGCGTTGTGTCAGGAGGGGGAAAAATATGGATAGCTCACAAAGTTATTAGGCCAGACAAAACTCACGGAGGCGATTGACATTTAACAACGACTCGTTTTATTTCTCCAATCGAACTCGGGCAATTGTCTGTCCCATGTTCCACCGTCCACAGCGTAACCAAAACAAAACAAACAAGATTAAAACAAAATGATTTCCAAACAGAGATTACCCGCATACATGGGGGATTCGAGTCGCGCTTGTATACATTATCATACAGAGTGCATACCGTTTTACAGGGAGCGCGCAGCTCTTAAAGGGGCCACATTTTTTCCCACTCGTTGCAACTTGTAAGGACGCAAAAAACCTTCTTCTGTCTGAAAAGGTACCTGGCACGCACTTGTCTGATGAGTGGATTAATGATTAATGCTCAGAACCAGTCGCGAAAAATTATATATAAATACAGGGACAGCATTGCACACAAGATGGCCATTGAAGTGGCATTGACTAAGCAAAAGGCGATTCTGGCAAATAAAGTAATTGAGGTGAATTCTAAATTAACGGAGGAGACCGCGACATCATTCAAGGCTGTCTTCCTGACCTATCAATTTGTGTCGATAAAGTATAATAGGGCATATTGTAGCTGTTATGTATCTTTGTAAGTCATTATATGTCCTTTTTTGAGGCACTCGTGTCGATAATGTATAATAGTGCATACACTTGTAGCTGTTGTAAGTCCTTATTTGAGGCATGCGCATGTGCACGACCTCCACCCCCGCCCCCCCCCCCCCCCCCCCCCAAAAAAAAAGAGGTGGGCTCCCCCAAAGGACACGGTATAGTTCGAACACTGAGTCTAAGCACATAATACTCAAACAGAGGGACAGAGTGAGATGAGATGTCTGACAGTTTTTTAATTTTCTGTTATCCATACAGTGTTGTAAAGTCGTGAAACTATCCATATTTACTCAGAATGACTTTTTTTCTGTATGAAAAAAGGTTTTGAAGTGTTTGGAATTTAATAATGCAGGACAATTAATAATTCCATTTTTACTGTCATTTAAAAAAATCTCCACGACAAAACCGTTCAAGCTATCCAAAATCCTTTGGCAATTTAAGTTGTTTAAAATGTTTTGGCATCATGTAGACAAAGTTTGGTGTGTATAGTGTTACTCTCCTCTGAGCAGTATGCATTAATTCACAGCTAAATGTAAAAAAAAATCCACATTCAAATCAAAATAGCTGACTTCCTGTTGATCGTAGCTGATGACTGTGAATTAGAAAGTTGTCCGTCTTGATAAGAACAATTTTTGTACCGAGTTTGGTATCTGTAGCTAAAACTAACCCCCCCACTTTTGACAAAAGGTGGCGCTATAGAGTGCCTCCTTCACGCCCTTTTAAAAGCTTTTGCCATGGTCTAACTATCTTTAATACTGATATTTGTTTCGAGTTTCATGTAAATCTGAGCTAGTTATCTGCCTAAAAATCACCAGAACAGAACATTCAAGTTTGACACGTTGCCATGGCAACACTATATTAGATATAAATATCCCCACAACAGATTTTCTTCGGCCGTGTTTTGTCATTATTCTGATGAAGTTTGAAGCAAATCAAGTAAAAATAAGATGCTGAATTCAAAGCGTTTTGAAAATGATTCACTTCCTGCTGCCAGTTGGTGGCGCTATAACTTTGACTCCTAATAGTCACATATATATGATCGGTATCATACAATGAACAAACCAATTAAGTTTGATCAAATTCAGGAAATGTATGTGGATGTTATTATACATTTCCTGTTTCTCCTTTCTCGCCATAATTTCAACGCCTCGCCACGGGCAAACCGTTCGAGATATCAAAAATCTCTTCGCAATTTAGCATCCCCAATGTCTTGAGATCGTGTTCACCGAGTTTGGTGGTGAACGGGTGGAGTTCCTCAGAGGAGTATATCAAATTCCAGAGCATGTGTTTTTCATAAAACCCTAAATAGCCAACTTCCTGTTGGGCGGAGCTTATGACATGCAGTGTGAAAGTTGTTTGGTTTGATGAGTTATATATATGTAACAAGTTTCATATGTATACGTGCAAGTATGCATGATATATGGCCCTCGGTACTACAGGGGGCGCTGTAGAGCCCCTGTGCCACGCCCGTGTATCAGACTCTGCCCGGCCCTAATGGCCGCAGGTTCCAAGGTGTGTGCCAATTTTCAAGAGTTTTTGAGCATGTTAAGGGCCCCAAAAGCCCCCGAAACCTTGAAGAAAAATAATAATAAATATAGCTGCAAGCAGCGATGGCGGGCTCAAGCCACCAATGCCATCGCCACCCCGGTGGCATCAGGTAAACTGTGCCCAGCAGGCACATGCATTCATAATATCCCTCTGGCAGTGAGGTTTTAAAGGATATGGCAGTTAAAGGGTTAATCCGAATCATCAAGACTTTAAAATCACATTCACAGAACAATATATATAACTTTAGTGACACTTTACAATAATATTTCATTTCTAAACATTATGTTAACATGAACAATATTTATATAGCATTCATTCATGTCAGTTAATATTCCAAACTTAAACATTAAAACATTGTTTTATTGTGATTTTTTTCCAAGCACATTTTACCAATTCCAAACCATATCAATCTTAATAACTACCATTATTTTTTATTTAATCATTTATGAGTGCTATACAATAGTCCAGGAAAGCTGGAAGAGAAAAACTCCTTATTTTCATGTGTGCAGAATTATTGGGCATGTTTTCTTTTACAGATGAAATGCGCTAAAAAAAGAGTTTTAACTCTGTAAAGCCTGTGAGAAATATCAAACACAAATGCAATACAGAAATTGATAAGTTAAGACTTGGCCATTGTACAAAAAATGCTGACTGGGTCATGAGGTCAGAAAAGAAGAAGAAAAAAACAGGTCAAGAAGAACTGACAAAAAGAATTGCAAAATAATTAGGAATTAATGTGAAGATTAATTTTTAGTCAATTCTGCAAGACAGGAGGTGGAATAAAAAAGAGCTCCTAAATCTTAATCCCGGATTCTGGAAGATATATTCCTCAAACCATCGGACAAGAGGAGGTGGTGCTGGTCCTTCACGAGTCACTCTAATCTGTTCATAAAGCCTATATATAAAGTCTTAATATATAGTATTTCACAATACTTCATGGTATTCTAATTAAATCATTTTTTTGAATCTTAGATCTCTCAGAACCTGACACAGAGTAATTCTGAGACTCCAGGAAAGTGCCAGTTCTGTAAAATGTTGGCACTGGAGACTAAATGCTCCCTGATAGTTTCACACCTAATTCACTTAACACACACACACACACACACACACACAAACACACACACACACACACACACACATTACCCACAGTGACAGAGGGACAGAGTTACATCAGATGTTTGATAGTTTTTTAATTTTCTATCATCCATATAGTGTTGTATAGTCATGAAACTATGCATATTTCCTCAGAATGACTTGTCTTCTATGTGTACATTTTTTTGAAGTGTTTAGAAGCTGCACTTTAAAAAAATAAAAAGACATTTACTGGTTACTTTTTTACTGTTATTTCAATAAATCACCAAGACAAAACCATTCAAGCTATCCAAAATTCATTCGCACCTGTTCTGTAAGATAAATTCTTTAAACAGTGGTAAAAGAGGATGTGGTGCTGATCCTTCAAGAGTCACTCAAAACGTATCTGTCCATAAAGCCTATAAAGAATTATTTCTTAATATACAGTTCACAATACTTCAGCTTGTTATTCTAATTAAGTGAGGGTCATTTTATCAGTAAATACATAAAATTCATATTATTTTTCTTTGAAAGATTTCTATAAATGATTTAAATTATACTCGTTTCTACAATAATTATTTAAAAGTAATCCTATAGCTCCATCTGGTGGCCATTATTGGTACTAAGAATTGCAAGCTTGATTTATAAGTTATGATAGTTTTAATTTTATGCTGTCTCTTGAAAATGATAAAGCTATGAAACTTACTGTGCTTCCTTCAAATGATGACTTCTACATATATAAAAAATTATGAAGAGTTGAAATTAAAATTTTTAAAGATATCGTAAAATAACTATTGTATTTTTTTATGTTACTTTAATAAATCGCTATGGCCACACCATTTAAGGTATCCTAAACCCTTTCGAAATTTAACATCTTCAGTATATTAGCATCATGTTGAAAAAGTTTGGTGTGAACTACTTATGTCTTCTCGGAGGAGTATGAATTCATTTTTACATGCTGATTTTATCATAAATCCACAATAAAATTTCTGAGTTCTGTATCAATCTGTGTTGTTGTTTGTTTATTTTTATTTTTTTTATTTTTCATAGGAAGATAACTGAAAAGATTACTCTCCTTTTTAATAAATGTGCTTATAAACCAAGAACAAGCTATTTATAGCTGTATTTATAAACTGCTTACTACTGACTATTAATATTGGGACAAGGCTTTATAAAGCATAAACTGACTATTTACTAATGAGTGCAGTTATTATAAAGTGTTACCAATGCATTTACTAATGTTAACAAATTAGACATTATTTTACAGTGTTATTAAATCCTTTAATGACTTATAAGCATTTGTGAAAGAAGCTTAGTCTTGATCTGTGAACTGAACAGTTTTACTGTTACATCCATGAGATTTTAAAAATGTAGATACATGTCATGTCACAGGATGGAATAGGTCAGTATCAAATGAGTTGAAATTATTATTTGCAGCACAAATAAGTATTTTTAGAATTTTGTTTTTAATTCCTGAAACTGTCAGAAAAGGATAAGGCCTAAGAGATTTCTTAAGCTGTAATGAAAACAGCAATGTTAGCAACAGCAACAAAAAATAACAATTTAAAATACATTTTTTTTCTGGTGATTAAAGAGATGATTAAGTCTCTCTCTCTCTCTCTCATTGTGTCTGCCACTCAGCTCATGCCCATCCCCCACTCACACACACACACTCACACACACACACATGCACTCAGTCAGCACACATACATTGCTCAAACAGAGGGACAGAGTGAGTTGAGATGTCTGACAGGTTTTTTTATTTTATTTTAATCATACAGTGTTGTAAGGTCATGAAACTATGCATATTTCCTCAGAATGATTTGATCTTTGTATGAATTTTTTTTTAAGTGTTTGGAAGCTGCAATTTAAAAATACAAGACAATTAATGATTCCCTTTTTACTGTCATTTCAAAAAATCACCACGACAAAACGGTTCAAGCTAACCAAAATCCGTTCGCAATTTAAGTTCCTCAATGTTTTTTCAACATGTAGACAAAGTTTGGTGAGTATAGTGAACATTTCCTCTGAGGAGAATGCATTAAATCAGAGCTCAATTTAAATATTCAAATCAAAATAGCCGACTTCCTGTTGGTCGTAGCTGATGACTGTGAATTAGAAAGTTGTCCGTCTTGATAAGAACAATTTATGTACCAAGTTTGGTGTCTGTAGCTAAAACTAAACCCCCCACTTTTGACAAAAGGTGGCGCTATAGCATGCCTCCTTCACGCCCTTTTAAAAGCTTTTCCCATTGTCTAGCTATCACTAATACTGATATGTGTTTTTAGTTTCATGTAAATCTGAGGTTGGTGTCTGCCTCAAACTCATCATAACAGAACATTCAAGTTTGACACGTTGCCATGGCAACGCCATATCAGATATCGATATCCCCACAACAGATTTACATCGGCCGTGTTTTGTCATTATTCTGATGAAGTTTTAAGTAAATCGAGTAAAAATAAGATGCTGAATTCAAAACATTTTGAAAATGACTCACTTCCTGCTGCCAGTTGGTGGCGCTATAACGTTGACTCTTAATAGTCACATA
This sequence comes from Carassius gibelio, assembly GCF_023724105.1. Lineage (NCBI taxonomy): Eukaryota > Metazoa > Chordata > Actinopteri > Cypriniformes > Cyprinidae > Carassius > Carassius gibelio. Next base: position 19,102,970 of record NC_068371.1, read on the forward strand.
TATACGATTGGTATCATACAACGAACAAACCAATGAAGTTTGATAAAATTCAGGAAATGTATGTGGATGTTATTAGACATTTCCTGTTTCTCATTTCTCGCCATAATTTCCACGCCTCGCTACGGGCAAACCGTTCAAGATATCAAAAATCCCCTCGCAATTTTTCGTCCCCAATGTCTTGAGATCATGTTCACCGAGTTTGGTGGCGAACGGGTTGAAAACCTCAGAGGAGTATTTCAAATTCCAGAGCATGCTTTTTATAAACAGCCCTGAATAGCTGACTTCCTGTTGGGCGGAGCCTATGACATAAAGTGTGAAAGTTGTTCGGCTCAATGAGATCTATAAGTGTACCGAGTTTCATATAAATACATGCAAGTCTGTGTCAGCTATGGTTCAAGATTTCTGAAGGTGTTCCAGGGGGCGCTGTAGAGTCCCTGTGCCACGCCCGGGTCCCAGCCTCTGCGCCGTCCTGATGGCCGCAGATTCCAATGTGTGTGCCAATTTTCAAGAGTTTTTGAGCATGTTAAGGCCCCTAAAAACCCCCGGAAGGTTAAATAAAAAATAAAAAAAATAATAAGAATAATCCTTAGAAGAACAATAGGGCTCTTCGCCCCTTCGGGCTTGAGCCCTAATAATAATAATAACAAATAATCCTAAGGAAAACAATAGGGCTCTCGCCCTCCAGGCTTGAGCCCTAATAATAATAATAATAATAATAAAAAATAATCCTAAGGAAAACAATAGGCCTCTCGCCCTTTGGGCTTGAGCCCTAATAACAAATAATCCTAAGGAAAACAATAGGGCTCTCGCCCTCCAGGCTTGAGCCCTAATAATAATAATAATAATAATAATAACAAATAATCCTAAGGAAAACAATAGGGCTCTCGCCCTCCAGGCTTGAGCCCTAATAAATAATAAATATAGCTGCAAGCAGCGATGGCAGGCTCAAGCCATCAGTGCAACGCCACCACTGTGGCATCAAGTAAATTGTGCTCAGCGGGCACATGCATTCACGATAGTCTTCTGGCAGTCAGATTTTAAGGGATACAGCAGTTGAAGGGTTAATCCGAATCATCTAGACTTTGAAATCACATTCACAGAACCATATATATAACTTTAATAACACTTTACAATAATATTTCATTCATAAACATTAACTATGTTAACATGAACAATAATTATTTTAAGAATTAACAATAATTAGGTTAATACTTGACCACTGGACAAAAAATGGTGACTGGGTCACGGGGGCAGAAGAAAAAAAAAACAGTGAAGAAATGACAAAAAGAATTGCAAAAGAATTAAGAATTAATGTGAAGATTATTTTTTTGTCAATTCTGCAAGACAGACCTTTCAGGATAGGAGATGGAATAAAAATAAGCTCCTAAATCTCATGCCAGATTCTGGAAGATATATTCCTCAAAGGTTCGTACAAGAGTCACTCAGAACCCATCTGTTCATAAAGCCTATATATATAAAGTCTCAATATATAGTATTTCACAATACTTCATGCTATTCTAATTAAGTCATTTTTGGGATCTTTTAAGTCTCTCAGAACCTGACACCTTGTAATTCTGGAGACTCCAGGAAAGTTGCAGCTCTGAAAAATTGTGGTACTGTAGACTAAATGCTCCCTGATAGTTTTACATCTAATTCTTCACTTTAATTATTAATTATTTTGCAGTTAATGTGTTTCTGTTCTTCTCCACTTGTTTTTTTTCTGACCTCTGTGACCCAGTAAGCATTTTGCTGTCCAGTGGTCATGTCTTAACTCTGCAATTACTGTACTGTACTTATTTTGAATATTTCTCATGGGGATCTAATAATTTGGGATTTTCAGTCTGAGTTAAACCTTTGTTTTTGGCTCATTTTATCAGTAAAGGAAAAAATGCCTAATATTTCTTCACACCTGAATATAAGGAGTTTTTTTCTTTTCCAGTCTTCATGGTCAACTACGTATATATCACAATCGTTGCCTTCTCTAGTGCAGCTCAACCAATTTACATCCCATTCGTCCGTATTTGTGATATCACAAATTCTGGAAAATATTTGTTGTAGTCCAAACAAGTTGTTCGTTGTTATTTTCTAAAATGTGATTTTTGTTAAATAAAATTTTTCCTATTGAATTGGACTTTGAGCTTTGAATCTTTGCAGAACTTTTTTATGCTGAAACAACAACATTACAGACTAACTAAAGTTGAAAGTGTGAAACAGCATAATAGCACTCCTTTCATAGGCATTATTAAGTATTTAATAAATACAGCTATAAATGTTTTGTTCTTGAGCACATCTATAAAGTTCAATCATTGTATTTTCATACTTTTTAAGGATCTTTCTATCATTTATGAATTAAGTTATTTACAAAAATGAAATATAAACAAATGCAATATATATATATAAATATATATATAAATATTAATATATCTATATATATATATATATCTATATATATATATATATATATATATATATATATATACATATATATATATATATATATATATATATATATATATATATATATATATATAAATAATGTACTGGCTTTCCAATGCCGTTGCCATTGATAATAGGAGTAAGCAAGTTTAGAACACCTACAAACAAGAGTCCATGCAGACGGATGTAGATGCATAACTCTTAAATTCAGATAAATGTCATGTCACAGGATGTCACAGGTCAGTATCAAATGAGTTTGGAATTATTATTTGCAGCACAAATAAGGATTCTTAGGATGTTTTTAAATCCATAAAACTATCAGAAAAGGATAAGGCCTAAGATATTTCTTAGGCTATAATTAAAGGGGGAAAAAAACACCACCATTAGCAACAACAAAAACAATAAACATTTAAAATACTGATTTTCCCCCCCTGATGATTAAAGAGATGATTAGGTCTCTCTCTCTCTCTGTCTCTCTCTCTGCCAGATAGCCCCTCCCCTCCCTACAATTCACACACACTGTCAGTCACCAAAAATTCTGTCAGTCACCAACCCCCTCACACTCCCCCTCCCTCTCCCCCTACCTTCCCTCACACAGACAGAGTGGCCAGAGTGAGATCATGTCAGTTAAAAAGTCTGACAGTTTTTTAATTTTCTGTTGTCCATACAGTGTTGTAAAGTCATGAAACTATGCATATTTCCTCAGAATGATTTGATCTCTGTATGAAAAAATGCTTTGAAATGTTTGGAAGCTGCAATTTAAAAATACAAGCCAATTAATGATTCCCTTTTCACTGTCATTTCAAAAAATCACCACGACAAAACCGTTCAAGCTAACCAAAATCCATTCGCAATTTAAGTTCCTCAATGTTTTTGCAACATGTAGTCAAAGTTTGGTGTGTAATTCACAAAATAATTTTCCCAAAAATCCATATTTAAATCAAAATAGCGGACTTCCTGTTGGTTGTAGCTTATGACTGTGAATTAGAAAGTTGTCCGTCTTGATAAGAACAATTTATGTACCAAGTTTGCTGTCTGCAGCTAAAACTAAATAAAATGCATTATTAGTATTATTATTATTATTACTATTATTATTAGCTATACACTTGATAAAAAATAAATAAATATAAACTTATGCAATTGTATATATATATATATATATATATATATATATATATATATATACATAAATTCAAGTGTACAGTTTTCTTTTATTGCATCTTGAAATAAATATTTCTGAGTTCTGTGTTTATTTATTTATTATTATTATTTTTTTTAATTTTGGGAAGATTACAGCCTTTAATCTCCTCAAAATAAATGTGCATATATACCATGAACAATTTAATTATAGCTGTATTTATAAAATGCTTACTAAAATATTAATTTTGGGAGAAGTCTATATAAAGCATGAACTGACTATTTACTAATGCTTAGCTAAGGAGTGCAGCTATTATGAAGTGTTACCAATGCATTTACTAATGTTAACAATTGAGACATTATTTTAAAGTGTTACCAAATCCTTAAATAATATAAAAGTGTTTTGTTATGATTTCATTAACCTATAAGCATTTGTGAAATAGTTAAATAGCTTGCATCACAGCTTAGTCTTCATCTGTGAGCTGAACAGGTTTACTGTTACATCCATGAGATTATGTAAATTCAAATAAATGTCATGTCACAGGGTTTCAGAGGTCAGTATCAAATGAGTTTGAAATTATAATTTGCAGCACAAGTATTTTTAGATTTTTTTTTTAATCCCTGAAACTGTCAGAAAAGGATAAGGCCTAAGAGATTTCTTAAGCTGTAATGAAAACAGCACAATTAGCAACAACAACAAAAAAAATAACAATTTAAAATACAGTTTTTTTCTGGTGATTAAAGAGATGTTTAAGTCTCTCTCTCTCTCTCTCTGTCTGTCTGCCACTCAGCTCACACCCCTCCCCCACTCTCACACACACACACACACACACACACACACACACAGACACACACACAGTCAGCACACATACATTCCTCACACAGAGTGACAGAGTGAGATCAGATGTCTGACAGTTTTTTAATTTTCTTTTAATCATACAATGCTGTAAAGTTATGAAACTATGCATATTTCCTCAGAATCACTGGTTTTCTAAATGAAAAATGTTTTTTTAAAGGTTTGGAAGCTGCAATTTAAAAATACAAGACGATTAATGTTTCACTTTTTACTGTTATTTCAAAAAATCACCACCACAAAACCGTTCAAGCTATCCAAAATTCATTCGCAATTTAAGTTCCTCAATGTTTTTTCTTCATGTAGACAAAGTTTGGTGTGTATAGTGTACTTCCCCTGTGAGGAGTATGCATTAATTCTCAAAAGAATATTCAAAAAAATCCATATTCAAGTCAAAATAGCCAACTTCCTGTTGGTCGTAGCTTATGACTGTGAATTAGAAAGTTGTCCGTCTTGATAAGAACAATTTATGTACCAAGTTTGGTGTCTGTAGCTAAAACTAATCCCCCCACTTTTGACAAAAGGTGGTGCTATAGAGTGCCTCTTCCACGCCCTTTTAAAAGCTTTTGCCATGGTCTAGCTATCTTTAATACTGATATCTGTTTCGAGTTTCATGTAAATCTGAGCTAGTTATCTGCCTAAAAATCACCAGAACAGAACATTCAAGTTTGACACGTTGCCATGGCAACACTATATTAGATATAAATATCCCCACAACAGATTTTCTTCGGCCGTGTTTTGTCATTATTCTGATGAAGTTTGAAGCAAATCAAGTAAAAATAAGATACTGAATTCAAAGCGTTTTGAAAATGATTCACTTCCTGATGCCAGTTGGTGGCGCTATAACTTTGACTCCTAATAGTCACATATATATGATCGGTATCATACAATGAACAAACCAATTAAGTTTGATCAAATTCAGGAAATGTATGTGGATGTTATTAGACATTTCCTGTTTCTCATTTCTCGCCATAATTTCAACGCCTCGCCACGGGCAAACCGTTCAAGATATCAAAAATCTCTTAGCAATTTAGCATCCCCAATGTCTTGAGATCGTGTTCACCGAGTTTTGTGGTGAACGGGTGGAGTTCCTCAGAGGAGTATATCAAATTCCAGAGCATGTGTTTTTCATAAAACCCTAAATAGCCAACTTCCTGTTGGGCGGAGCTTATGACATGCAGTGGGAAAGTTGTTTGGTTTGATGAGTTCTATATATGTACCAAGTTTCATATGTATACGTGCAAGTATGTATGATATATGGCCCTCAGTACTACAGCGGGCGCTGTAGAGCCCCTGTGCCACGCCCGTGTATCAGACTCTGCCCGGCCCTAATGGCCGCAGGTTCCAAGGTGTGTGCCAATTTTCAAGAGTTTTTGAGCATGTTAAGGGCCCCAAAAGCCCCCGAAACCTTGAAGAAAAATAATAATAATAATAATAATAATAACAAATAATCCTAAGGAAAACAATAGGGCTCTCGCCCTCCAGGCTTGAGCCCTAAATATAGCTGCAAGCAGCGATGGCGGGCTCAAGCCACCAATGCCATCGCCACCCCCGGTGGCATCAGGTAAACTGTGTCCAGCGGGCACATGCATTCAAAATATCCCTCTGGCAGTGAGGTTTTAAAGGATATGGCGGTTAAAGGGTTAATCCGAATCATCTAGACTTTAAAATCACATTCACAGAACAATATATATATATATATATATTTAGTAACACTTTACCATAAGATTTCATTTATAAACATTATGTTAACATGAACAATATTTATATAGCATTCATTCATGTCAGTTAATATTCCAAACTTAAACATTAAAACATTGTTTTATTGTGATTTTTTTCCAAGCACATTTTACCAATACCAAACCATATCAATCTTAATAACTACTAGGGATGTCAAATTTCGATTATTTCCATGATCGATCGTCGTTTAAATTAACGATCAATTAATCGATTAATCGTTAACCATAATACTGCAAAATGCGTCTATTGCAGGCACGCAGTCAGCGGTATGACAGGATGTGCAAAAGCCACACACACACACACACAAAACGCTTTCTCACTTGAATTAAAGAGGTTTTAGTCTGAATAAAATGCTAGTAGCAGGATTATAAAATGAATAGATGCGATTATGATCATTTGATAAAATGAAGAGAGCGCGCCATACTTTTGAGGTCATTTTACTTTGTTGACAGTTTCCAATCCCGCACGGAGAACGCTGAACGCACCTCTTTAAATGGTTTTGTGGTGCTCGTTGTTGTATTTTAAAGCACAATTGCAATGTTTTCAACTGACATTATTGTTTTTAAAATAAAATTATCCGAAATGTGGAGGGCGTGTGACTGCGCTGCACATTAAGTGAACTACATCGGCGCTGCTGCACCAAAACACAGTTACTCACATTAATTTGATCCTGCTGGATTCTGTCCTAGAAAATGCAGATTTTTAAAAATCCAGCATACAGCGCATTAGATCGTGACAGTGCATGCGTGCAGACAAGGATGAGCGAGCGCGGCTTTGGCTAGATTTATTTGGAGGTTATTGCTCATGTCTCATTCGGCACAAATCGAAATGTTTCCATATTCGCAATGTATTTGAATGTTAAACTATTATTTATAATGTAAACTAGGCTTGTACTTAACACGCATTCACATATAGACGGAAAAGATGATCCTCTTCATATGAGCAAAAACGTCCTTGGCATAACAGCAGAGTGGACCGGTATACTACGGTCTATTTAAACTGACCAGTGTAACCTTTTAATGTTTAGTTGACTATTTTATTTTGATAATGAACAGACTGCGATGTAAGTTTGAATCGCTAGAATATACGTGTGCAGCAGGCTCCGGCGCGATCGAAACAGCTGAGACATTAAAAAAATATATATTTTCTGCAAAAGTGTTTACTTTCATTTGTGCACACTCACAATACAAACAGAAGATTTGTGCTCTTGTAAAATAAAGCAAACAAACAGAATGCGTTGTCATCCTTTTTTTTTTTTTTTTTTGTGAACTTATGGAGCGCCCACACTTCTGTTTTAAATCCGTTAATCTTAATTATTTAAGTCGGATATATTTCGCATAGCCTATTTAAAAAACAAAACAAAAAAAAAAAAACAAAAAAAACAAAAAAAACATGAAAACAAATTGTTATTTTTATGTTGGGCCTATTACTTAGTAGGCTATAAATTTTCCTTAAAGCATCCCATTTTGTCCCAGGGCTTAGAACCTGTGCCCTAGTCAGGTCCATGCAGAAACTTGTGAACGATGCTCGGCGTCACCGTTTAGTGACAGCAGTGAATGCTCCAGGAATGTGTCGGTCACAGCGCCTATTAATCGCTGTTTTGAATCCAGCAATTATTTATTTAGAAATTATAAGATCTGATTATGACAAGTGTGGTATAAAAGCTTTGTTTATTAGAGGAATAATAGGTTAACTGGAAAATGTTAGATCGCGACCATGCTTCTGGACCCCATAGTCTTCATTTACGCGGCTTTGTTCTGGTTTGCCGGTTGGTCACGAATTTGCACAAATTCAGTATATTTAGGCATTGTTTCTTTTCCTAAATCTTCATAGTCTAACCCTCTAATTTCCCAGGTTTATTTTATTATCTTTCAATCATGGGTTATTTATGCGACTGGCTAAATGTATTTGTTTTTATAACTATAATGCATAAACTATGAAACTATACTAAATGTATAAAAAAGTACAAGTTATTATTTTCCAATGTTTTTTATTTAATTAAATTATTATTATTATTTTTTTTTTTTTTTTTGGATTTACATTTAAAAAAATTAGCCTTCGGAAATCATTCTAAACAGCTTGAATAAAACCTGTCAATATTTATTATAGACCACTATAACTGTGTATAATCTAACAAACGAGTTTATTATGAAAATAAAAGCTTGTACACCAGATAAATTGGACGATAAAGAAATTGCTAACAATAGTATAATAAGGCATGTTTTAGGTTTTTAGGCGTTTAAATGCAGAAATGGACAAATCAAATGTAAAATAAAATGTAATTGATTTAATTAAATATAGATTAAGTCTTGTTAGAGCAAAATAATAAATAAATACGTACACACATTAAAAAAGCAGCCAAGATGAATGAGTTTAATTTTTTATATAGATTAAAATTGAAGACAGAAGCAGCTGGTATATGCGGTTACTTAATATTAAAATCCAGTAGATCCACTTCAGATTTATTTCTCAACAGTTTATGTTCACGTGGCTGTTTTTGTTTATATTAAACAAGCTATTATGTATTTTGAAATAATCTTGTCCGTGATGTGTTCGTTCTTACGACGAAAGGCAGAATCCTGCAGCTCGAGAGAGATCTATGTTATTCTGCCAGTCGCGTTTTCAAATAGTCTTGCACACTTAAACGGGTCACAAACACCTGCATTTAGCTCGTGTTGTGTTATAATGGATGTATTGTGTGCATTTATGGCAATAATTTATTTTAAAAAGCTCTTAAACAAGAATAAATTCGTTAGTTTTGAACTTGTGACACTGTGCGCGCTGATCGGAGGCAGTGATTTCAGATAGGCAGCCGCGAATATTTCATTTTCACACAAACAGTTCAAAAACATCTTAATTTAGCTCTTGGTGTGCTCTAATTGGTGAATTGTGTGATATCGCTCCAATACTTTATTTTTAATAGCTATAAAACAAGAATAAACTCGTTTTTTTCTGAGCTCGTCATTCCACACGCTCCTGCTCAGAGCGGTGATTCATCTCTCGTGTTTCTCACGTATCACTGACCACATATCAATTATTAATGAGCCCTGACCTGATAATAATCATATATGTTGGTTTAGCTTGTCAGTGTGAATTAAATCCAAGTATTTATTTGTATTTTAACCGATTTAAAAGTGAAACCAAAAGACAGTCTCCTCCCTTTTTTAATCCGGTAACTGCACCTGTAGGGGCGCATTTTCTCTCAGACAATGGAAGTCTAAGCACACACACTCAAACAGATGGTCAGAGTGATATGAGATGTCTGACAGTTTTTTAATTTTCTGTTATCCATACAGTGTTGTAAAGTCATGAAACTATGCATATTTACTCAGAATAACTTTTTTTCTGTATGAAAAAAGGTTTTGAAGTGTTTGGAATTTAAAAATGCAGGAAAATTAATAATTCCATCTTTATTGTCATTTTAAAAAATCACCACGACAAAACCATCCAAGCTATCCAAAACCCATTCACAATTTAAGTTCCTCAATTTTTTTTTCAACATGTGCACCAAGTTTGGTGTGTATAGTGTTACTCTCCTCTGAGCAGTATGCATTAATTCACAGCTAAATGTAAAAAACAATCCACATTCAAATCAAAATAGCCGACTTCCTGTTGGTCGTAGCTGATGACTGTGAATTAGAAAGTTGTCCGTCTTGATAAGAACAATTTTTGTACTGAGTTTGGTGTCTGTAGCTAAAACTAACCCCCTCACTTTTGACAAAAGGTGGCGCTATAGAGTGCCTCTTCCACGCCCTCTTATGAACTTTTGCCAGTGTCTAGCTGTCACTAATACTGATATGTGTTGTGAGTTTGATGAAATTCTAAGCATGTTATATGCCTCAAAATCACCTGAGAAGTATTCCAGTTTGACATGTTGCCACGGCAACAATATTTTTAGATATCAATATCCCCCCAGCAGATTTATATCGGCTGTGTTTTAACATTATTCTGATGAAGTTTGAAGCAAATCGAGTAAAAATAAGATGCTGAATTCAAAGCATTTTGAAAATGACACACTTCCTGCTGCCAGTTAGTGGCGCTATAACTTTGACTCCTAATAGTCACATATATGTGATCGACATCATACAATGAATAATCTGATGAAGTTTGATTAAAATTAGGAAATGTATGTGGATGGTATTAGACACTTCCTGTTTCTCAATTCTCGCCATAAATTCAACGCCTCGCTACGAGCAAACCGTTCGAGATATCAAAAATCCCCTGGCAATTTTTCATCCCCAATTTCTTGAGATCATGTTGACCGAGTTTGGTGGCAATCGAGTAAAAAACCTATGACAAGTATATCAAATTCCAGAGCATGCACTTTTTACATAACTCTAAATAGCTGACTTCCTGTTGGGCGGAGCCTATGACATGCAATACGCAAGTTGTTCGGCACGATGAGATCTATATGTGTACTGAGTTTCATATTAATACGTGCAAGTATGTGTGAGCTATACATCAATATTTATGACTGTGTTCCAGGGGGCGCCATAGAGCCCCTGTGCCACGCCCGGGTCCCAACCTCTGCAGGCTCCTAAAGGCCACAGATCCAAAGGTGTGTGCAAATTTTCAAGAGTTTTTGAGTATGTTAAGGACTCCAAAAGCCCCCACAACTTTGACGACAAATATGAATAATAAACCCTAAATAGCCAACTTCCTGTTGGGCGGAGCCTATGATATGCAATACGAAAGTTGTTTGTATTGATGAGTTCTATATGTGTACCGAGTTTTGTACGTCTACGTACAAGTATGTATGATACATGGCCCTCCATATTCCAGGGGGCGCTGTAGAGCCCCTGTGCCACGCCCGTGTATCAGTCTCTGCCCGGCCCTAATGGCCGCAGGTTCCAATGTGTGTGCCAATTTTCAAGACTTTTTAAGCATGTTAAGGGCCCCAAAAGCCCCCGTAACGTTAGAAAAAAATTATAATAATAATAATAATAATAATAATAATAAAAAATAATCCTAAGGAAAACAATAGGGCTCTCGCCCTCCAGGCTTGAGCCCTAATAATAATAATAATAATAATAATAATAACAAATAATCCTAAGGAAAACAATAGGGCTCTCGCCCTCCAGGCTTGAGCCCTAATAAATATAGCTGCAAGCAGCGATGGCGGGTTCAAGCCACCAATGCCATCGCCACCCCGGTGGGATCAGGTAAACTGTGCCCAGCGGGCACATGCATTCACAATATCCCTCTGGCAGTGAGGTTTTAAAGGATACGCCAGATAAAGGGTTAATCCGAATCATCTAGACTTTAAAATCACATTCACAGAACAATATATATTTAACTTTAGTAACACTTTACAATAAGATTTCATTTGTAAACATTATGTTAATATGAACAATATTTATATAACATTCATTCATGTCAGTTCATATTCCAAAATTAAACATTAAAACATTGTTTTATTGTGATTTTTTTTCCAAGCACATTTGACCAATTCCAAACCATATCAATCTTAATAACTACCATTATTTTTCATTTAATCATTTATGAGTGCTATACAATAGTCCAGGAAAGCTGGAAGAGAAAAACTCCTTATATTCATGTGTGCAGAATTATTAGGCATGTTTTCTTTTACAGATGAAATGCGCTAAAAAAAGAGTTTTAACTCAAACTGTAAAGTCGAAAATTATGAAATACCCATGATAAATATCAAACACACATGCAATACAGAAATGGATAAGTTAAGACTTGACCATTGTACAAAAAATGCTGACTGGGTCATGAGGTCAGAAAAGAAGAAGAAAAAAACAGGTCAAGAAGAACTGACAAAAAGAATTGCAAAATAATTAGGAATTAATGTGAAGATTAATTTTTAGTCAATTCTGCAAGACAGACTTTCAGGAAAGGAGGTGGAATAAAAATGAGCTCCTCAATCTTAATCCCGGATTCTGGAAGATATATTCCTCAAACCATCGGACAAGAGGAGGTGGTGCTGGTCCTTCACGAGTCACTCTAATCTGTTCATAAAGCCTATATATAAAGTCTTAATATATAGTATTTCACAATACTTCATGGTATTCTAATTAAATCATTTTTTGGAATCTTAGATCTCTCAGAACCTGACACATTGTAATTCTGAGACTCCAGGAAAGTGTCAGTTCTGTAAAATGTTGGCGCTGGAGACTAAATGCTCCCTGATAGTTTCACACCTAATTCATTTAACACACACACACACACACACACACACACACACATTACCCACAGTGACAGAGGGACAGAGTGACATCAGATGTATGATAGTTTTTTAATTTTCTATCATCCATATAGTGTTGTATAGTCATGAAACTATGCATATTTCCTCAGAATGACTTGTCTTCTATGTGTACATTTTTTTGAAGTGTTTATAAGCTGCACTTTAAAAAAATAAAATACATTTACTGGTTACTTTTTTACTGCTATTTAAAAAAAAATCACCACGACAAAACCATTCAAGCTATCCAAAATTCATTCGCACCTCTTCTGTAAGATAAATTCTTTAAACAGTGGTAAAAGAGGATGTGGTGCTGATCCTTCAAGAGTCTCTGAAAACGTATCTGTCCATAAAGCCTATAAAGAATTATTCTTAATATACAGTTCACAATACTTCAGCTTGTTTTTCTAATTAAGTGAGGGTCATTTTATCAGTAAAATACATAAAATTCATATTATTTTTCTTTGAAAGATTTCTATAAATGATTTAAATCATACTTGTTTCTACAATAATTATTTAAAAGTAATCCTATAGCTCCATCTGGTGGCCATTATTGGTACTAAGAATTGCCAGCTTGATTTATAAGTTATGATAGTTTTAATTTTATGCTGGCTCTTGAAAATGATAAAGCTATGAAACTTACTGTGCTTCCTTCAAATGATGACTTCTACGTATATAAAAAATTATGAATAGTTGGAATTAAACATTTTAAAGATATAGTAAAATAACTATTGTATTTTTTTATGTTACTTTAATAAATCGCTATGGCCACACCATTTAAGGTATCCTAAACCCATTCGCAATTTAACATCTTCAGTATATGGCTTCATGTTAAAACAGTTTGGTGTGAACTACTTGTGTCTTCTCGGAGGAGAATTAATTCATTTACAGGCTGAGTTTATCATAAATCCACAATAACATTTCTGAGTTCTGTATCAATCTGTGTTGTTGTTTGTTTATTTTTATTTTATTTATTTTTCATAGGAAGATAACTGACCCTTTACTCTCCTTTTTAATAAATGTGCTTATAAACCAAGAACAAGCTATTTATAGCTGTATTTATAAACTGCTTACTACTGACTATTAATATTGGGACAAGGCTTTATAAAGAATGAACTGACTATTTACTAATGAGTGCAGTTATTATAAAGTGTTATCAATGCATTTGCTAATGTTTACAAATTAGACATTATTTTACAGTGTTATCAAATCCCTTAAATGATTTGTAAGTGTTTTGTAATGATTTTATTGACCTACAAGCATTTGTGAAAGTTCTGCTTGCATTACAGCTTAGTCTTGATCTGTGAGCTGAACAGATTTACTGTTACATCCATGAGATTATGTAAATTCAAATAAATATCATGTCACAGGATGTCAGAGGTCAGTATCAAATTAATTTGAAATTATTATTTGCAGCACAAATAAGGTTTTTTAGGATTTTTAAAAATCCCTAAAACTGTCAAAAAAGGATAAGGCCTAAGATTTCTATGTGAGTGGCTAAATTTATTTGTTTTTATAACTATAATGCATAAACTATAAAATTATACAAAATGTATAAAAAAGTACAACAGTTATTCTTTTCCAATGTTTTTTATTTATTTAAACTTTTTTTTTTTTTTTTTTTTTGGATTTACATTTTAAAAAATTAGCCTACTGCATTCATTCTAAACAGCTTGAATAAAACCTGTTAATATTTATTATAGACCACTGTAACTGTGTATAATCTAACAAACAAGTTTATTATGAAAATAAAAGTGTACACCAGATAAATTGGACGATAAAGAAATTGCTAACAATAGTATAATAGAGCATGTTTTAGGTTTTTAGGCGTTTAGATGCAGAAATGGACAAATCAAATGTAAAATAAAATGTAATTGATTTAATTAAATATAGATTAAGTCTTGTTAGAGCAAAATAATAAATAAATACGTACACATATTAAAAAAGTAGCCAAGATGAATGAGTTTAATTTTTTATATAGATTAAAATTGAAGACAGAAGCAGCTGGTATATGCGGTCACTTAATATTAAAATCCAGTAGATCCACTTCAGATTTATTTCTCAACAGTTTATGTTCACGTGGCTGTTTTCGTTTATATTCGCCAAGCAATTGTGTATTTTGAAATAATCTTGTCCGTGATGTGTTCGTTCGTACGACGAAGGCAGAATCCTGCAGCTCGAGAGATATGTTATTCTGCCAGTCGCGTTTTCAAGTAGTCTTGCACACTTAAACGGGTCACAAACACCTGCATTTAGCTCTTGTGTTATAATGGGTGTATTGTGTGCATTTATGGCAATATTTTATTTGAAAAAGCTCTTAAACAAGAATAAATTCGTTTGTTTTGAACTTGTGACACTGTAAGCGCTGATCGGAGGCGGTGATTTCAGTTAGGCAGCCGCGAATATTTCATTTTCACACAAACAGTTCAAAAACATCTGAATTTAGCTCTTGGTGTGCTCTAATTGGTGAATTGTGTGATATCGCTTTAATATTTTATTTGTTAAAGCTATAAAACAAAAATAAACTCGTTTTTCTGAGCTCGTCATTCCACACGCTCTTGCTCAGAGCGGTGATTCATCTCTCGTGTTTCTCACGTATCACTGACCACACATCAATTATTAATGAGCCCTGACCCGGTAATAATCATATATGTTGGTTTAGCTTGTCAGTGTGAATTAAATCCAAGTATTATTTTGTATTTTAACCGATTTAAAAATGAAACTAAAAGAGAGTCTCCTCCCTTTCAGTCGAATTTCCCTTTAAGGAATTGAACCTGTAGGGGCGCATTTTCTCTCAGACAATGTAAGTCTCAGCAAGTATCCCAGAGTGCAGTCTGGACGATGGGGCGGGGCGACACGTTGGGGCGGAGCGACACGTGTCGCCCCGCCCACCTCAGCGGTTATTGGTTTATGATTAAGATTAGTTTATTGGTGTACAGATGAGTGACGATTTTACAGTTTATTGGTATAGAGAATTATGACGCTATTAGCAGGATTGGAATGCGGAAGTAGACACTCAGATGAATGAACTTTTAATATAAATTAAAAAGTGAATATAAATGTTGTGTTTTTGCATTTATTGTTGCATTTCCACAACATCCCGTATAAATACAAAGAGTTTTGGATTACGACGAACAGAATAGAAATAAATGGTCTACTCCCTCAACGGCTGTAGACGCTACCTCGGCATTACTCGCTGGTTTGAAAATGATACGGCAATATTATGCGAAGTATGGTTATGTAGATAGTCATGGAGTACCTTGATTTATATATTCAAATTATATATACATACATATATATATATATATATATATATATATATATATATATATATATATGTATATGTATATATATATATATGTATGTATGTATGTGTGTGTGTGTGTGTGTGTGTGTGTGTGTGTGTGTGTGTGTGTGTGTGTGTGTGTAACAAATTGTCACCAGTCTCTGAACGTCACCAAAAATATTCTGAACATTCCCTTGGCCCCTACGAAAATTTACCATGGTTCTGCTACAGTAACTATAGTAAAACTATGGTGTTTTTATAATTACAGCTCACAGTAATTAATATGCCAAAAATATTTTTACTACAATATATCCATGGTTACTTTTTGCAAGGAAGGAACTATACAGGTTCTAAAGAACTTGCCCAAAAACACTTGTTACTTTCTGTTATTTGTTTTCTGAACTGCACTACTGAAAACCTCATTAATCCTTACAATCCTGTCACAACTAAATTAAGAATCCATTATGAGCAATGCATAGCAAATGATGTTATCATCAAATATGAGAAACCTTAAAGAATGATAGACTGATGTAAATGACTGAAACCTGTTGTCATGGACGTGTTTTCCATAGCTTTTTTATTAAAACATTATACACTGCAAAGTTTAACTTTAAATGAAATCAATTAATACATCAAAACCAGTTGATCTCAGTCCATTCTCTATTTCCCTTCAATGAACTTAACACACAAATGTGTTTCATGCCGCAAAAAAAAAAAAAAAAAAAAAAAAAAAAAAAACAGTCCTTGGAACAAAATCCTGTGTAAACAAAAGCCCAGAAGATCACCACGCCGGTCTCTTCCCTGTACCCTGGGGGGTTAAACTTGAAAAGGGCTCTGCACTGCAAGCGTTCCCTGATGCTGTACATCCGTCTGAACTCGTTCCGGTCAGGAGACAGGAGGACAATTCTTCCAGTTGGCCACAACTTATAGTGTAAAGACAAAATACATGAAAGATAATAATAATAATAATACAAAAAAAGTTTAACAGCCTTCTACTACAAAATTCAATTGGTATAATTGAAATTGAAATTGAAAAGGTATAATTACTGTATTCTGCTGTGCAAATTTTGTTTGTGATGAAAATAACAGTACATTTTTATTTTATCTACAGATCAATGCATTTCTTACAGATTTCTGCTCATTCAAAGTCAGATACAGATGAAGTAACACTGTAAGATTACATTTGTTTGAATGCATTATTGGGAAAGCGATTGCGTGTGAATGTGCTGTAACTGTTTAAATCATGCTTCGACCCGAAAATATTCAGTAAAAGGAACAGACAATCTCCTTGAGAACTAACCTATAACTTCCCGCTTGGTTATTGTGGTCATTGTAACCTTCTGATTTGAGAGATCCATCTGTATCAGAAGATCACCACGCCGGTCTCTTCCCTGTACCCTGGTGGGTTAAACTTGAAAAGGGCTCTGCACTGCAAGCATTCCCTGATGCTGTACATCCGTCTGAACTCGTTCCTGTCAGGAGACAGGAGGACAATTCTTCCAGTTGGCCACAACTTATAGTGTTAAGACAAAATACATGAAAGATAATAATAATAATACAAAAAAAGTTTAACAGCCTTCTACTACAAAATTCAATTGGAGAATGAGCATTAAACGGGGAAATCTTACTGTCTAGCCAGGCAAACTATGCCACTTTCTGAAAAACTTCGGAGCACATCCCTAAACCATCTGCAAACCAGAGAAAGTGTCAAATATGCAGAGTCACTCGCCGACAAAATAACTTCCCTGAGGATTTCCAGGGGAAGCTGTTGAATCAAAAACATACATAGGTTTATTTATACATGTATATAAAAGTTATTAAACATTATATAAACACTGACTACAGACAACCGTGCTTTAAAACTCTCATTAAAAACTATAGATTGTTGTCACAACTGCATACTCATTCTTTTATAATAACACTAATAAAATGTTAATATATACAGTACTGTGCAGAAGTATTAGGCATGTTAGTATTTTCACATTGAAAAAAAAAAACAGTTTTAAGCCAATTATTTATATCTTTTGCTGTTGTGTGTCAGTAGGATATATTGGTTTACATTTCCACACATTCATTTTGCCATTAATTGTAATAATCCAGTGATATATTTGTATATATTTGTATGCATGATCCACATGAAGATCTTTTACATTGAATATGAATATTTCTGTCTCATATGGTGAACAAAATCCACATTAGATCGCAAACAGAAGTTATTTAAAAAACTCGCTGAAAATGAATTAAGCTGAAATGTTTTTAAATGTCTTTGATGCTGATGTTAACTGATAGCTATATATTAAATAATCCACAGTGCTGACCAATATAGTACTTGTACATAATACCAATTTCACATCTGAACAAGTATGTAGCTGTAATAACTAAAATACCTCTGCATGTACACACATGTAATTATTAGTTCTTAATGAATGTATGTGCACAAATAACCTGCTTTGCTGGACTCTGCCTGAAGACATGGTGAATGGTGAAGTTCTCCTCAGTGGTTGAGCTCTAAAAGAACAAATGTCAATAGGTAGGTATATTGCTAGAGATAGTACAGAGTAATGTTTCATGTAGCAACATTCAAACAGCTACATACATTTGCGGAGTGAAGCTGTCCAGGAGAACAGAACACCACCACCTCCTGATCATGTCATCCTGAATAATAAATTAATAATAATAATAATAATAATACACACACAAAAATCATGCATGTCTGTTCAAATAACTTGACAAATGTGATGCCATACCTCTGTAAAATCGAACCTATGAACTAAAGCCATGTACAGAGTGTACTGTTACAATCCACAAAGAACAATAAAACTAGCAATTTATAACAATTATTAACAATAATTATTCAAATTGAACGTACCATGGATAAATAAATGATCGAACATCGCATTTCATATTATAAGATATTTACACAACAACTTTTACTCACCTCAAGCAATCAACGGAATAGCGTTATTACTCTGCTGCTGTAGTTGCCACCGTTCTGTTTGTTTCAACGCAAACTGCCCCCTGCTGGCTCGGAGGAAAATGTCAAAGGCGGGGAAAACAAATATGGGCGGGGCGACACGTGTCGCTCCGCCTCGAAGTGTCGCCCCGCCCCATCGTCCAGACTGCACTCTGGGGTTACTCAGTCTCAGCACATAATACTCAAACAGAGGGACAGAGTGAGATGAGATGTCTGACAGTTTTTTAATTTTCTGTTATCCATACAGTGTTGTAAAGTCGTGAAACTATCCATATTTACTCAGAATGACTTTTTTTTTTTTGTATGAAAAAAGGTTTTGAAGTGTTTGGAATTTAAAAATGCAGGACAATTAATAATTCCATTTTTACTGTCATTTAAAAAAATCACCACGACAAAACCGTTCAAGCTATCCAAAATCCTTTGGCAATTTAAGTTGTTTAAAATGTTTTGGCATCATGTAGACAAAGTTTGGTGTGTATAGTGTTACTCTCCTCTGAGCAGTATGCATTAATTCACAGCTAAATGTAAAAAAAAATCCACATTCAAATCAAAATAGCTGACTTCCTGTTGATCGTAGCTGATGACTGTGAATTAGAAAGTTGTCCGTCTTGATAAGAACAATTTTTGTACCGAGTTTGGTGTCTGTAGCTAAAACTAACCCCCCCACTTTTGACAAAAGGTGGCGCTATAGAGTGCCTCTTCCACGCCCTCTTATGAACTTTTGCCAGTGTCTAGTTATCATAAATACTGATATGTGTTCTGAATTTCATGAAATTCTAAGTATGTTATATGCCTTAAAATCACCTGAGAAGTATTCAAGTTTGACATGTTGCCACGGCAACAATATTTTTAGATATCAATATCCCCCCAGCAGATTTATATCGGCTGTGTTTTAACATTATTCTGATGAAGTTTGAAGCAAATCGAGTAAAAATAAGATGCTGAATACAAAGCATTTTGAAAATGACACACTTCCTGCTGCCAGTTGGTGGCGCTATAACTTTGACTCCTAATAGTCACATATATGCGATCGACATCATACAATGAATAATCTGATGAAGTTTGATTAAAATCAGCAAATGTATGTGGATGGTATTAGACACTTCCTGTTTCTCATTTCTCGCCATAATTTCAACGCCTCGCCACGAGCAAACCGTTTGAGATATCAAAAATCCCCTGGCAATTTTTCATCCCCATTGTCTTGAGATCATGTTGACCGAGTTTGGCGGCAATCGAGTAAAAAACCTATGACAAGTATTTCAAATTCCAGAGCATAAGCTTTTTACATAACTCTAAATAGCTGACTTCCTGTTGGGCGGAGCCTATAACATGCAATACGCAAGTTGTTCGGCACGATGAGATCTAAATGTGTACTGAGTTTCATATTAATACGTGCAAGTATGTGTGAGCTATACATCAACATTTATGACTGTGTTCCAGGGGGCGCTGTAGAGCCCCTGTGCCACGCCCAGGTCCCAGCCTCTGCAGGCTCCTTAAGGCCACAGATTCCAAAGTGTGCGCAAACTTTCAAGAGTTTTTGAGTATGTTAAGGACCCCAAAAGCCCCCACAACTTTGACGACAAATTTGAATAATAAACCCCAAATAGCCAACTTCCTGTTGGGCGGAGCCTATGATATGCAATGTGAAAGTTGTTTGTATTGATGAGTTCTATACGTGTACCGAGTTTCGTACGTCTACGTACAAGTATGTATGATATATGGCCCTCCATATTCCAGGGGGCGCTGTAGAGCCCCTGTGCCACGCCCGTGTATCAGTCTCTGCCCGGCCCTAATGGCCGCAGGTTCCAATGTGTGTGCCAATTTTCAAGACTTTTTAAGCATGTTAAGGGCCCCAAAAGCCCCCGAAACCTTGAAGAAAAATAATAATAATAAATAATAAATATAGCTGCAAGCAGCGATGGCGGGCTCAAGCCACCAATGCCATCGCCACCCCGGTGGCATCAGGTAAACTGTGCCCAGCGGGCACATGCATTCACAATATCCCTCTGGCAGTGACGTTTTAAAGGATATGGCGGTTAAAGGGTTAATCCGAATCATCTAGACTTTAAAATCACATTCACAGAACAATATATATATATATTCCCCAAACATATATATATATATTTAGTAACACTTTACAATAAGATTTCATTTATAAACATTATGTTAACATGAACAATATTTATATAGCATTAATTTATGTCAGTTAATATTCCAAACTTAAACATTAAAACATTGTTTTATTGTGATTTTTTTCCAAGCACATTTTACCAATTCCAAACCATATCAATCTTAATAACTACCATTATTTTTTATTTAATCATTTATGAGTGCTATACAATAGTCCAGGAAAGCTGTAAGAGAAAAACTCCTTATATTCATGTGCAGAATTATTAGGCTGTTTTCTTTTACAGATGAAATGCGCTAAAAAAGAGTTTTAACTCAAACTGTTTTAACTCAAAGTCGAAAATTATGAAATACCCATGAGAAATATCAAACACAAATGCAATACAGAAATGGATAAGTTAAGACTTGACCATTGTACAAAAATGCTGACTGGGTCATGAGGTCAGAAAAGAAGAAGAAAAAAAAAAACAGGTCAAGAAGAACTGACAAAAAGAATTGCAAAATAATTAGGAATTAATGTGAAGATTAATTTTTAGTCAATTCTGCAAGACAGACTTTCAGGAAAGGAGGTGGAATAAAAATGAGCTCCTAAATCTTAATCCTGGATTCTGGAAGATATATTCCTCAAACCATCGAACAAGAGGAGGTGGTGCTGGTCCTTCACGAGTCACTCTAATCTGTTCATAAAGCCTATATATAAAGTCTTAATATATAGTATTTCACAATACTTCATGGTATTCTAATCAAATCATTTTTTGGAATCTTAGATCTCTCAGAACCTGACACCGAGTAATTCTGAGACTCCAGGAAAGTGGCAGTTCTGTAAAATGTTGGCGCTGGAGACTAAATGCTCCCTGATAGTTTCACACCTAATTCACTTAACACACACACACACACACACACATACACACACACACACACACACACACACACACATTACCCACAGTGACAGAGGGACAGAGTGACATCAGATGTATGATAGTTTTTTAATTTTCTATCATCCATATAGTGTTGTATAGTCATGAAACTATGCATATTTCCTCAGAATGACTTGTCTTCTATGTGTACATTTTTTTGAAGTGTTTAGAAGCTGCACTTAAAAAAATAAAAGACATTTACTGGTTACTTTTTTACTGTTATTTCAAAAAATCACCACGACAAAACCATTCAAGCTATTCAAAATTCATCCGCACCTGTACTGTAAGATACATTCTTTAAACAGTGGTAAAAGAGGATGTGGTGCTGATCCTTCAAGAGTCACTCAAAACTTATCTGTCCATAAAGCCTATAAAGAATTATTCTTAATATACAGTTCACAATACTTCAGCATGTTGTTCTAATTAAGTGAGGGTCATTTTATCAGTAAAATACATAAAATTCATATTATTTTTCTTTAAAAGATTTCTATAAATGATTTAAATCATACTTGTTTCTACAATAATTATTTAAAAGTGATCCTATCGCTCCATCTGGTGGCCATTATTGGTACTAAGAATTGCCAGCTTGATTTATATGTTATGATAGTTTTAATTTTATGCTGGCTCTTGAAAATGATAAAGCTATGAAACTTACTGTGCTTCCTTCAAATGATGACTTCTAGGTATATAAAAAATTATGAAGAGTTGGAATTAAAAATTTTAAAGATATAGTAAAATAACTATGGTATTTTTTTATGTTACTTTAATAAATCTCTATGGCCACACCATTTAAGGTATCCTAAACCCATTCGCAATTTAACATCTTCAGTATATGGCTTCATGTTAAAAAAGTTTGGTGTGAACTACTTGTGTCTTCTTGGAGGAGAATGAATTCATTTACAGGCTGAGTTTATCATAAATCCACAATAACATTTCTGAGTTCTGTATCAATCAGTGTTGTTGTTTGTTTATTTTTATTTTTTTATTTTTCATAGGAAGATAACTGACCCTTTACTCTCCTTTTTAATAAATGAGCTATTTATAGCTGTATTTATAAACTGCTTACTACTGACTATTAATATTGGGACAAGGCTTTATGAAGCATGAACTGACTATTTACTAATGAGTGCAGTTATTATAAAGTGTTATCAATGCATTTGCTAATGTTAACAAATTAGACATTATTTTACAGTGTTATCAAATCCCTTAAATGATTTGTAAGTGTTTTGTAATGATTTTATTGACCTAAAAGCATTTGTGAAAGTTCTGCTTGCATTACAGCTTAGTCTTGATCTGTGAGCTGAACAGATTTACTGTTACATCCATGAGATTATGTAAATTCAAATAAATATCATGTCACAGGATGTCAGAGGTCAGTATCAAATTAGTTTGAAATTATTATTTGCAGCACAAATAAGGTTTTTTAGGATTTTTAAAAATCCCTAAAACTGTTTTTATAACTATAATGCATAAACTATGAAACTATACAAAATGTATAAAAAAGTACAAGTTATTCTTTTCCAATGTTTTTTATTTATTTACAATTTTTTTTTTTTTTTTTTGGGATTTACATTTTTAAAAATTAGCCTATGGCAATCATTCTAAACAGCTTGAATAAAACCTGTCAATATTTATTATAGACCACTATAACTGTGTATAATCTAACAAACGAGTTTATTATGAAAATAAAGTGTGTACACCAGATAAATTGGACGATAAAGAAATTGCTAACAATAGTATAATAGAGCATGTTTTAGGTTTTTAGGCGTTTAGATGCAGAAATGGACAAATCAAATGTAAAATCAAATGTAATTGATTTAATTAAATATAGATTAAGTCTTGTTAGAGCAAAATAATAAATAAATACGTACACACATTAAAAAAGCAGCCAAGATGAATGAGTTTAATTTTTTATATAGATTAAAATTGAAGACAGAAGCAGCTGGTATATGCGGTCACTTAATATTAAAATCCAGTAGATCCACTTCAGATTTATTTCTCAACAGTTTATGTTCACGTGGCTGTTTTCGTTTATATTAGCCAAGCTATTATGTATTTTGAAATAATCTTGTCCGTGATGTGTTCGTTCTTACGACGAAAGACAGAATCCTGCAGCTCGAGAGATATGTTATTCTGCCAGTCGCGCTTTCAAATAGTCTTGCGCACTTAAACGGGTCACAAACACATGCATTTAGCTCGTGTTGTGTTATAATGGATGTATTGTGTGCATTTATGGCAATAATTTATTTTGAAAAGCTCTTAAACAAGAATAAATTTGTTTGTTTTGAACTTGTGACACTGTGCGCGCTGATCGGAGGCAGTGATTTCAGATAGGCAGCCGCGAATATTTCATTTTCACACAAACAGTTCAAAAACATCTTAATTTAGCTCTTGGTGTGCGATAATTGGTGAATTGTGTGATATCGCTGCAATACTTTATTTTTAATAGCTATAAAACAAGAATAAACTCGTTTTTTTTTCTGAGCTCATCATTCCACACGCTCCTGCTCAGAGCGGTGATTCATCTCTCGTGTTTCTCACGTATCACTGACCACACATCAATTATTAATGAGCCCTGACCTTATAATAATCATATATGTTGGTTTAGCTTGTCAGTGTGAATTAAATCCAAGTATTTATTTGTATTTTAACCGATTTAAAATCGAAACCAAAAGACAGTCTCCTCCCTTTTTTATTCCGGTAACTGCACCTGTAGGGGCGCTATTTCTCTCAGACAATGGAAGTCTAAGCACACACACTCAAACAGAGGGACAGAGTGAGATGAGATGTCTGACAGTTTTTTAATTTTCTGTTATCCATACAGTGTTGTAAAGTCATGAAACTATGCATATTTACTCAGAATAACTTTTTTTCTGTATGAAAAAAGGTTTTGAAGTGTTTGGAATTTAAAAATGCAGGAAAATTAATAATTCCATCTTTATTGTCATTTTAAAAAATCCCCACGACAAAACCATCCAAGCTATCCAAAACCCATTCACAATTTAAGTTCCTCAATGTTTTTTCAACATGTACACCAAGTTTGGTGTGTATAGTGTTACTCTCCTCTGAGCAGTATGCATTAATTCACAGCTAAATGTAAAAAACAATCCACATTCAAATCAAAATAGCCGACTTCCTGTTGGTCGTAGCTGATGACTGTGAATTAGAAAGTTGTCCGTCTTGATAAGAACAATTTTTGTACTGAGTTTGGTGTCTGTAGCTAAAACTAACCCCCCCACTTTTGACAAAAGGTGGCGCTATAGAGTGCCTCTTCCACGCCCTCTTATGAAATTTTGCCAGTGTCTAGCTGTCACTAATACTGATATGTGTTCTGAGTTTGATGAAATTCTAAGCATGTTATATGCCTCAAAATCACCTGAGAAGTATTCCAGTTTGACATGTTGCCACGGCAACAATATTTTTAGATATCAATATCCCCCCAGCAGATTTATATCGGCTGTGTTTTAACATTATTCTGATGAAGTTTGAAGCAAATCGAGTAAAAATAAGATGCTGAATTCAAAGCATTTTGAAAATGACACACTTCCTGCTGCCACTTGGTGGCGCTATAACTTTGACTCCTAATAGTCACATATATGCGATCGACATCACACAATGAATAATCTGATGAAGTTTGATTAAAATTAGGAAATGTATGTGGATGGTATTAGACACTTCCTGTTTCTCATTTCTCGCCATAATTTCAAAGCCTCGCCACGAGCAAACCGTTTGAGATATCAAAAATCCCCTGGCAATTTTTCATCCCCAGTGTCTTGAGATCATGTTGACCGAGTTTGGCGGCAATCGAGTAAAAAACCTATGACAAGTATTTCAAATTCCAGAGCATGCGCTTTTTACATAACTCTAAATAGCTGACTTCCTGTTGGGCGGAGCCTATGATATGCAATACGAAAGTTGTTCGGCACGATGAGATCTATATGTGTACTGAGTTTCATATTAATACGTGCAAGTATGTGTGAGCTATACATCAACATTTATAACTGTGATCCAGGGGGCGCCGTAGAGCCCCTGTGCCACGCCCAGGTCTCAGCCTCTGCAGGCTCCTTCAGGCCACAGATTCCAAAGTGTGCGCAAATTTTCAAGAGTTTTTGAGTATGTTAAGGACCCCAAAAGCCCCCACAACTTTGACGACAAATATGAATAATAAACCCCAAATAGCCAACTTCCTGTTGGGCGGAGCCTATGATATGCAATACGAAAGTTGTTTGTATTGATGAGTTCTATATGTGTACCGAGTTTCGTATGTCTATGTGCAAGTATGTATGATATATGGCCCTCCATATTCCAGGGGGCGCTGTAGAGCCCCTGTGCCACGCCCGTGTATCAGTCTCTGCCCGGCCCTAATGGCCGCAGGTTCCAATGTGTGTGCCAATTTTCAAGACTTTTTAAGCATGTTAAGGGCCCCAAAAGCCCCCGAAACCTTGAAGAAAAATAATAATAATAAATAAATATAGCTGCAAGCAGCGATGGCGGGCTCAAGCCGTCAGTGCAACGCCACCCCGGTGGCATCGGGAAAACTATGCCCAGCGGGCATAAGCATTTACAGTAACCCTCTGGCAATCAAATTTAAAGGGATATGGCAGTTAAAGGGTTAATCCGACCCGTCTAGACTTTGAAATCACATACACAGAACAATATATATAACTTTAGTAACACTTTATTTTAATATATATAAAAAATGTATAAGTTGTGCATCGTAGCTGACACCTAAATGAACACATTACAATTGGTTTATGACTGCAAGTCTTTCTCCTTAAATGCTATTGAGCTTCTAATTTGCTTTTGAGCCCATGTGAAAAAGTAGCATAATTTACATATGACTTACAGTTTGTTTTAATAAATATCAAACATTCAATTTAATGGTGCATTATAGCTGTCACCTAGATTAACAATTACAGTTGTTTTTATGACTGTAAGTCATTCTCTTCAAATGCTACTGACGTTAGAAAAGTGTATAACAATATCACATGTAACTTTAGAGACGGTCCCTAAATTTGAGACTCTTGAATGTCCAATGTCAAGCCAACTTTATGCCTGTTTTTGTTTTGTTTTTTACTTTATTTTTCTTTTCTCTGTGCCGGATTGCTGATGTCTTTTACCCGGGCATAGATGTCCATCCATCAATTACGAACATTCATCCGCAAATGTCCGAGCGGTCGCGAGCGCAGATGGGAGAATGGCGCATGTTTTATTTTTTTTGAGCTACTGGGATGGTGCCCCCTCTGGGAGTTGGTGCCCTACGAAGACTGCGTATTCTGCATATAGGGAGCGGCGGTACTATCTGGAAAATATATTCCTCAAACCGTCGTACAAGAGGAGGTGATGCTAGTACTTCAAGAATCTCTCAAAACCTATCTGTTCATAAAGCCTATATATAAAGTCTTAATATAGTATTCCACAATATGTTGTGCTATTCTAATATTATTGTGTTTTTTTACTGACATTGTTATTTGCTGTTATTTTTTGTTTTAATATTGTTACTGTTGTTACTTGTTGTACGGTGACCTTGAGTGGTTTGAAAGGCACCTTAAATAAAATGCATTATTATTATTATTATTATTATTATTATTATTAGCTGTACACTTGATAAAAAAAATTAAATATAAACTTATGCAATTGTATATATATATATATATATATATATATATATATATATAGTGTACAGTTTTCTTTTATTGCATCTTGAAATAAATGTTTCTGAGTTCTGTGTTTGTTTATTTTTTTTATTTATTTATTTTTTTTTTTTTTTTAGGAAGATTACAGCCTTTAATCTCCTCAAAATAAATGTGCATATAAACCATGAACAATTTAATTATAGCTGTATTTATAAAATGCTTACTAATGACTATTAATTTTGGGAGTAGGCTAGCAACAGTTGATGTTGAGGCCTAAGATATTTCTTAAGCTGTAATGATGAAAAAACAACAACAACACAAAATTGCTTTTTTTCCTGCTGGTGATTAAAGAGATGATTAAGTCTCCCTCCCTCTCTCTCTCTCTCTGACACCAAGCCCATCCCCTCTCCCACACATTCACACAAACTCAGCACACACACTTAACACACACACACTTAACACACAAACACACACACACACACACACACACATTACCCAGATGGACAGAGTGACATCAGATGTATGGTAGTTTTTTAATTTTCTATCATCCATATAGTGTTGTATAGTCATGAAACTATGCATATTTCCTCAGCATGACTTGTCTTCTATGTGTACATTTTGTTGAAGTGTTTAGAAGCTGCACTTAAAAAAATAAAAGACATTTACTGGTTGCTTTTTTACTGTTATTTCAAAAAATCACCATGACAAAACCATTCAAGCTATCCAAAATTAATTTGCACCTGTTCTGTAAGATAAATTCTTTAAACAGTGGTAAAAGAGGATGTGGTGCTGATCCTTCAAGAGTCACTCCAAACTTATCTGTCCATAAAGCCTATAAAGAATTATTCTTAATACACAGTATTTCACAATACTTCAGCATATTATTCTAATTAAGTGAGGGTCATTTTATCAGTAAAATACATATAATTTTTCTTTGAAAGATTTCTATAAATGATTGAAATCATACTTGTTTCTACAATAATTATTTAAAAGTAATCATATAGCCATTATTGGTACTAAGAATTGCAAGCTTGATTTATATGTTATGATAGTTTTAATTTTAAGCTGGCTCTTGAAAATGATAAAGCTATGAAACTTGCTGTGCTTCTTTCAAATGATGACTTCTACGTATATAAAAAATTATGAAGAGTTGGAATGAAGAATGTTAAAGATATAGTAAAATAACTATTGTATTTTTTTATGTTACTTTAATAAATCGGTATGGCCACACCATTTAAGGTATCCTAAACCCATTCGCAATTTAACATCTTCAGTATATTGGCATCATGTTGAAAAAGTTTGGTGTGAACTACTTGTGTCTTCTTGGAGGAGAATGAATTCATTTACAGGCTGATTTGATCATAAATCCACAATAAAATTTCTGAGTTCTGTATCAATCTGTGTTGTTGTTTGTTTATTTTCATTTTTTTATTTTTCATAGGAAGATAACTGACCCTTTACTCTCCTTTTTAATAAATGTGCTTATAAACCAAGATCAAGCTATTTATAGCTGTATTTATAAGCTGCTTATTAATGACTATTTAAGTTGGGACAAGACTTTATAAAGCATGAACTGACTATTTACTAATGAGTGCAGTTATTATAAAGTGTTACCAATGCATTTACTAATGTTAACAAATTAGACATTATTTTACAGTGTTATAAAATCCTTTAATGACTTATAAGCATTTGTGAAAGTTCTGCTTGCATTACAGCTTAGTCTTCATCTGTGAGCTGAACAGTTTTACTGTTACATCCATGAGGTTATGTAAATTAAGATAAATGTCATGTCACAGGATGGAATAGATCAGTATCAAATGAGATTGAAATTATTATTTGCAGCACAAATAAGTATTTTTAGAATTTTGTTTTTAATTCCTGAAACTGTCAGAAAAGGATAAGGCCTAAGAGATTTCTTAAGCTGTAATGAAAACAGCAATGTTAGCAAAAGCAACAAAAAATAACAATTTAAAATATTTTTTTTTTCTGGTGATTAAAGAGATGATTAAGTCTCTCTCTCTCTCTCATTGTGTCTGCCACTCAGCTCATGCCCATCCCCCACTCACAGACACACACACACACACACTCAGTCAGCACACATACATTCCTCAAACAGAGGGACAGAGTGAGTTGAGATGCCTGACAGTTTTTTAATTTTCTTTTAATCATACAGTGTTGTAAAGTCATGAAACTATGCATATGTCCTCAGAATGATTTGATCTCTGTACGATTTTTTTTTTTAAGTGTTTGGAAGCTGCAATTTAAATATACAAGACAATTAATGATTCCCTTTTTACTGTCATTTCAAAAAATCACCACGACAAAACCGTTCAAGCTAACCAAAATCCGTTCGCAATTTAAGTTCCTCAATGTTTTTTCAACATGTAGACAAAGTTTGGTGAGTATAGTGAACATTTCCTGTGAGGAGTATGCATTAAATCAGAGCTCAATTTAAATATTCAAATCAAAATAGCCGACTTCCTGTTGGTCGTAGCTGATGACTGTGAATTAGAAAGTTGTCCGTCTTGAAAAGAACAATTTATGTACCAAGTTTGGTGTCTGTAGCTAAAACTAACCCCCCCACTTTTGACAAAAGGTGGCGCTATAGAGTGCCTCCTTCACGCCCTTTTAAAAGCTTTTGCCATTGTCTAGCTATCACTAATACTGATATGTGTTTTGAGTTTCATGTAAATCTGAGCTTGTTGTCTGCCTCAAACTCACCATAACAGAACATTCAAGTTTGACACGTTGCCATGGCAACACTATATCAGATATCAATATCCCCACAACAGATTTACATCGGCCGTGTTTTGTCATTATTCTGATGAAGTTTTAAGTAAATAGAGTAAAAATAAGATGCTGAATTCAAAGCATTTGGAAAATGACACACTTCCTGCTGCCAGTTGGTGGCGCTATAATGTTGACTCTTAATAGTCACATATATACGATCGGTATCATACAACGAAAACAACCAATGAAGTTTGATCAAATTCAGGAAATGTATGTGGATGTTATTAGACATTTCCTGTTTCTCATTTCTCGCCATAATTTCAACGCCTCGCCACGGGCAAACCGTTCGAGATATCAAAAATCCCTTCGCAATTTTTCATCCCCAATGTCTTGAGATCATGTTGACCGAGTTTGGTGGCAATCAAGTAAAAGACCTATGACAAGTATATCAAATTCCAGAGCATGCTTTTTATAAACAGCCCTAAATAGCTGACTTCCTGTTGGGCGGAGCCTATGACATAGAGTGCGAAAGTTGTTCGGCTCAATGAGATCTATAAGTGTACTGAGTTTCATATAATTACATGAAAGTGTGTGTGAGCTATGGTTCAAGATTTCTGACTGTGTTCCAGGGGGCGCTGTAGAGCCCCTGTGCCACGCCCGGGTCCCAGTCTCTGTGGCGTCCTGATGGCCGTAGATTCCAATGTGTGTACCAATTTTCAAGAGTTTTTGAGCATGTTAAGGCCTCCAAAAACCCCCGGAAGGTTTAATAAAAAATAAAAAAAATAATAATAAGAAGAAGAATAATCCTTAGAAGAACAATAGGGCTCTTCGCCCCTTCGGGCTTGAGCCCTAAATATAGCTGCAAGCAGCGATGGTGGGCTCAAGCCACCAATGCCATCGCCACCCCGGTGGCATCAGGTAAACTGTGCCCAAGCGGGCACATGCATTCACAATATCCCTCTGGCAGTGAGGTTTTAAAGGATATGGCAGTTAAAGGGTTAATCCGAATCATCTAGACTTTAAAATCACATTGACAGAACAATATATATATATATATATATATATATATATATATATATATATATATATATATATATATATATATATATATATGTATATATATTAAGTAACACTTTACAATAAGATTTCATTCATAAACATTATGTTAACATGAACAATATTTATATAGCATTCATTCATGTCAGTTAATATTCCAAATTTAAACATTAAAACATAGTTTTATTGTGATTTTTTTCCAAGCACATTTTACCAATTCCAAACCATATCAATCTTAATAACTACCATTATTTTTTATTTAATCATTTATGAGTGCTATACAATAGTCCTGGAAAGCTGGAAGAGAAAAACTCCTTATATTCATGTGTGCAGAATTATAAGGCATGTTTTCTTACAGATGAAATGCGCTAAAAAAGAGTTTTAACTCAAACTGTTTTAACTCAAAGTCGAAAATTATGAAATACCCATGAGAAATATCAAACACAAATGCAATACAGAAATAGATAAGTTAAGACTTGACCATTGTACAAAAATGCTGACTGGGTCATGAGGTCAGAAAAGAAGAAGAAAAAAACAGGTCAAGAAGAACTGACAAAAAGAATTGCAAAATAATTAGGAATTAATGTGAAGATTAATTTTTAGTCAATTCTGCAAGACAGACTTTCAGGAAAGGAGGTGGAATAAAAATGAGCTCCTAAATCTTAATCCCGGATTCTGGAAGATATATTCCTCAAACAATCGGACAAGAGGAGGTGGTGCTGGTCCTTCACGTGTCACTCTAATCTGTTCATAAAGCCTATATATAAAGTCTTAATATATAGTATTTCACAATACTTCATGGTATTCTAATTAAATCATTTTTTGGAATCTTAGATCTCTCAGAACCTAACACATTGTAATTCTGAGACTCCAGGAAAGTGGCAGTTCTGTAAAATGTTGGCGCTGGAGACTAAATGCTCACTGATAGTTTCACACCTAATTCACTTAACACACACACACATTACCCACAGTGACAGAGAGACAGAGTGACATCAGATGTATGATAGTTTTTTAATTTTCTATCATCCATATAGTGTTGTATAGTCATGAAACTATGCATATTTCCTCAGAATGACTTGTCTTCTATGTGTACATTTTTTTGAAGTGTTTAGAAGCTGCACTTAAAAAAAATAAAAGACATTTACTGGTTACTTTTTACTGTTATTTCAAAAAATCATCACGACAAAACCATTCAAGCCATTCAAAATTCATCCGCACCTGTACTGTAAGATACATTCTTTAAACAGTGGTAAAAGAGGATGTGGTGCTGATCCTTCAAGAGTCACTCAAAACATGTCTGTCCATAAAGCCTATAAAGAATTATTCTTAATATACGGTTCACAATACTTCAGCTTGTTATTCTAATTAAGGGAGGGTCATTTTATCAGGAAATACATAAAATACATATTATTTTTCTTTGAAAGATTTCTATAAATGATTTAAATCATACTTGTTTCTACAATAATTATTTAAAAGTAATCCTATAGCTCCATCTGGTGGCCATTATTGGTACTAAGAATTGCAAGCTTGATTTATAAGTTATGATAGTTTTAATTTTATGCTGGCTCTTGAAAATGATAAAGCTATGAAACTTACTGTGCT
The DNA here is from genome assembly GCF_023724105.1 of Carassius gibelio. Taxonomy (NCBI): domain Eukaryota; kingdom Metazoa; phylum Chordata; class Actinopteri; order Cypriniformes; family Cyprinidae; genus Carassius; species Carassius gibelio. The sequence goes on from NC_068371.1 coordinate 19,135,669, forward strand.
TCCTTCAAATGATGATTTCTACGTATATAAAAAATTATGAAGAGTTGGAATTAAAAATTTTAAAGATATAGTAAAATAACTATTGTATTATTTCATGTTCACTTAATATATCGCTATGGCCACACCATTTAAGGTATCCTAAACCCATTCGAAATTTAACATCTTCAGTATATGGCTTCATGTTAAAACAGTTTGGTGTGAACTACTTGTGTCTTCTTGGAGGAGAATGAATTCATTTACAGGCTGAGTTTATCATAAATCCACAATAACATTTCTGAGTTCTGTACCAATCTGTGTTGTTGTTTGTTTATTTTTATTGTTTTATGTTTCATAGGAAGATAACTGACCCTTTACTCTCCTTTTTAATAAATGTGCTTATAAACCAAGAACAAGCTATTTATAGCTGTATTTATAAACTGCTTACTACTGACTATTAATATTGGGACAAGGCTTTATAAAGCATGAACTGACTATTTACTAATGAGTGCAGTTATTATAAAGTGTTATCAATGCATTTGCTAATGTTAACAAATTAGACATTATTTTACAGTGTTATAAAATCCCTTAAATGATTTGTAAGTGTTTTGTAATGATTTTATTGACCTACAAGCATTTGTGAAAGTTCTGCTTGCATTACAGCTTAGTCTTGATCTGTGAGCTGAACAGATTTACTGTTACATCCATGAGATTATGTAAATTCAAATAAATATCATGTCACAGGATGTCAGAAGTCAGTATCAAATTAATTTGAAATTATTATTTGCAGCACAAATAAGGTTTTTTAGGATTTTTAAAAATCCCTAAAACTGTCAGAAAAGGATAAGGCCCAAGATTTCTATGTGAGTGGCTAAATTTATTTGTTTTTATAACTATAATGCATAAACTATGAAATTATACAAAATGTATAAAAAAGTACAACAGTTATTCTTTTCCAATGTTTTTTATTTATTTTTTTATTTATTTTTTATTTTTATTTTTATTTTTTTTATTTTTATTTTATTTTTATTTTTTTGGGATTTACATTTAAAAAAATTAGCCTACTGCATTCATTCTAAACAGCTTGAATAAAACCTGTTAATATTTATTATAGACCACTGTAACTGTGTATAATCTAACAGACAAGTTTATTATGAAAATAAAAGTGTACACCAGATAAATTGGACGATAAAGAAATTGCTAACAATAGTATAATAGAGCATGTTTTAGGTTTTTAGGCGTTTAGATGCAGAAATGGACAAACAAATGTAAAATAAAATGTAATTGATTTAATTAAATATAGATTAAGTCTTGTTAGAGCAAAATAATAAATAAATACGTACACATATAAAAAAAAGCAGCCAAGATGAATGAGTTTAATTTTTTATATAGATTAAAATTGAAGACAGAAGCAGCTGGTATATGCGGTCACTTAATATTAAAATCCAGTAGATCCACTTCAGATTTATTTCTCAACAGTTTATGTTCACGTGGCTGTTTTCGTTTATATTCGCCAAGCTGTTATGTATTTTGAAATAATCTTGTCCTTGATGTGTTCGTTCGTACGACGAAAGGCAGAATCCTGCAGCTCGAGAGATATATGTTATTCTGCCAGTCTCGCTTTCAAATAGTCTTGCACACTTAAACGGGTCACAAACACCTGCATTTAGCTCGTGTTGTGTTATAATGGATGTATTGTGTGCATTTATGGCAATATTTTATTTGAAAAAGCTCTTACACAAGAATAAATTCGTTTGTTTTGAACTTGTGACACTGTACGCGCTGATCGGAGGCGGTGATTTCAGATAGGCAGCCGCAAATATTTCATTTTCACACAAACAGTTCAAAAACATCTGAATTTAGCTCTTGGTGTGTTCTAATTGGTGAATTGTGTGATATCGCTTTAATATTTTATTTGTTAAAGCTATAAAACAAGAATAAACTCGTTTTTTCTGAGCTCGTCATTCCACACGCTCATGCTCAGAGCGGTGATTCATCTCTCGTGTTTCTCACGTATCACTGACCACACATCAATTATTAATGAGCCCTGACCCAGTAATAATCATATATGTTGGTTTAGCTTGTCAGTGTGAATTAAATCTAAGTATTTATTTGTATTTTAACCGATTTAAAAATGAAACTAAAAGAGAGTCTCCTCCCTTTCAGTCGAATTTCCCTTTCAGGAATTGAACCTGTAGGGGCGCATTTTCTCTCAGACAATGGAAGTCTAAGCACACTCACTCAAACAGAGGGACAGAGTGAGATGAGATGTCTGACAGTTTTTACATTTTCTGTTATCCATACAGTGTTGTAAAGTCGTGAAACTATCCATATTTACTCAGAATGACTTTTTTTTTGTATGAAAAAAGGTTTTGAAGTGTTTGGAATTTAAAAATGCAGGACAATTAATAATTCCATTTTTACTGTCATTTAAAAAAATCACCACGACAAAACCGTTCAAGCTATCCAAAATCCTTTGGCAATTTAAGTTGTATAAAATGTTTTGGCAACATGTAGACAAAGTTTGGTGTGTATAGTGTTACTCTCATCTGAGCAGTATGCATTAATTCAAGGCTAAATGTAAAAAAAATCCACATTCAAATCAAAATAGCTGACTTCCTGTTGATCGTAGCTGATGACTGTGAATTAGAAAGTTGTCCGTCTTGATAAGAACAATTTTTGTACCGAGTTTGGTGTCTGTAGCTAAAACTAACCCCCCCACTTTTGACAAAAGGTGGCGCTATAGAGTGCCTCTTCCACGCCCTCTTATGAACTTTTGCCAGTGTCTAGTTATCATAAATACTGATATGTGTTCTGAATTTCATGAAATTCTAAGTATGTTATATGCCTTAAAATCACCTGAGAAGTATTCAAGTTTGACATGTTGCCACGGCAACAATATTTTTAGATATCAATATCCCCCTAGCAGATTAATATCGGCTGTGTTTTAACATTATTCTGATGAAGTTTGAAGTTAATCGAGTAAAAATAAGATGCTGAATACAAAGCATTTTGAAAATGATACACTTCCTGCTGCCAGTTGGTGGCGCTATAACTTTGACTCCTAATAGTCACATATATGTGATCGACATCATACAAAGAATAATCTGATGAAGTTTGATTAAAATCAGGAAATGTATGTGGATGGTATTAGACACTTCCTGTTTCTCATTTCTCGCCATAATTTCAACGCCTCGCCACGAGCAAACCGTTTGAGATATCAAAAATCCCCTGGCAATTTTTCATCCCCAGTGTCTTGAGATCATGTTGACCGAGTTTGGCGGCAATCGAGTAAAAAACCTATGACAAGTATTTCAAATTCCAGAGCATACGCTTTTTACATAACTCTAAATAGCTGACTTCCTGTTGGGCGGAGCCTATAACATGCAATACGCAAGTTGTTCGGCACGATGAGATCTATATGTGTACTGAGTTTCATATAAATACGTGCAAGTATGTGTGAGCTATACATCAACATTTATGACTGTGTTCCAGGGGGCGCTGTAGAGCCCCTGTGCCACGCCCAGGTCCCAGCCTCTGCAGGCTCCTTAAGGCCACAGATTCCAAAGTGTGCGCAAACTTTCAAGAGTTTTTGAGTATGTTAAGGACCCCAAAAGCCCCCACAACTTTGACGACAAATATGAATAATAAACCCTAAATAGCCAACTTCCTGTTGGGCGGAGCCTATGATATGCAATACGAAAGTTGTTTGTATTGATGAGTTCTATATGTGTACCGAGTTTCGTGCGTCTACGTGCAAGTATGTATGATATATGGCCCTCCATATTCCAGGGGGCGCTGTAGAGCCCCTGTGCCACGCCCGTGTATCAGTCTCTGCCCGGCCCTAATGGCCGCAGGTTCCAATGTGTGTGCCAATTTTCAAGACTTTTTAAGCATATTAAGGGCCCCAAAAGCCCCCGAAACCTTGAAGAAAAATAATAATAATAAATAATAATAATAATAATAACAAATAATCCTAAGGAAAACAATAGGGCTCTCGCCCTCCAGGCTTGAGCCCTAATAATAATAATAACAAATAATCCTAAGGAAAACAATAGGGCTCTCGCCCTCCAGGCTTGAGCCCTAATAATAAATATAGCTGCAAGCAGCGATGGCGGGCTCAAGCCACCAATGCCATCGCCACCCCGGTGGCATCAGGTAAACTGTGCCCAGCGGGCACATGCATTCACAATATCCCTCTGGCAGTGAGGTTTTAAAGGATATGGCGGTTAAAGGATTAATCCGAATCATCTAGACTTTTAAAATCACATTCACAGAACAATATATATATATATATATATATATATATATATATACTTAGTAACACTTTACAATAAGATTTCATTTATAAAGCACATTTTACCAATTCCAAACCATATCAATCTTAATAACTACCATTATTTTTTATTTAATCATTTATGAGTGCTATACAATAGTCCAGGAAAGCTGGAAGAGAAAAACTCCTTATATTCATGTGCAGAATCATTAGGCATGTTTTCTTTTACAGATGAAATGCGCTAAAAAAGAGTTTTAACTCAAACTGTTTTAACTCAAAGTCGAAAATTATGAAATACCCATGAGAAATATCAAACACAAATGCAATACAGAAATGGATAAGTTAAGACTTGACCATTGTACAAAAATGCTGACTGGGTCATGAGGTCAGAAAAGAAGAAGAAAAAAAACAGGTCAAGAAGAACTGACAAAAATAATTGCAAAATAATTAGGAATTAATGTGAAGATTAATTTTTAGTCAATTCTGCAAGACAGACTTTCAGGAAAGGAGGTGGAATAAAAATGAACTCCTAAATCTTAATCCCGGATTCTGGAAGATATATTCCTCAAACCATCAGACAAGAGGAGGTGGTGCTGGTCCTTCACAAGTCACTCTAATCTGTTCATAAAGCCTATATATAAAGTCTTAATATATAGTATTTCACAATACTTCATGGTATTCTAATTAAATCATTTTTTGGAATCTTTGATTTCTCAGAACCTGACACATTGTAATTCTGAGACTCCAGGAAAGTGTCAGTTCTGTAAAATGTTGGCACTGGAAACTAAATGCTCCCTGATAGTTTCACACCTAATTCACTTAACACACACACACACACACACACACACACACACACACACACATTACCCACAGTGACAGAGGGACAGAGTGAGATCAGATGTATGATAGTTTTTTTAATTTTCTATCATCCATATAGTGTTGTATAGTCATGAAACTATGCATATTTCCTCAGAATGACTTGTCTTCTATGTGTACATTTTTTTGAAGTGTTTAGAAGCTGCACTTAAAAAAATAAAAGACATTTACTGGTTACTTTTTTACTATTATTTCAAAAAATCACCACGACAAAACCATTCAAGCCATTCAAAATTTATCCGCACCTGTACTGTAAGATACATTCTTTAAACTGGTAAAAGAGGATGTGGTGCTGATCCTTCAAGAGTCACTCAAAACTTATCTGTCCATAAAGCCTATAAAGAATTATTCTTAATATACAGTTCACAATACTTCAGCTTGTTATTCTAATAAAGTGAGGGTCATTTTATCAGTAAAATACATAAAATTAATATTATTTTTCTTTGAAAGATTTCTATAAATGATTTAAATCATACTTGTTTCTACAATAATTATTTAAAAGTGATCCTATAGCGCCATCTGGTGGCCATTATTGGTACTAAGAATTGCAAGCTTGATTTATATGTTATGATAGTTTTAATTTTATGCTGGCTCTTGAAAATGATAAAGCTATGAAACTTACTGCGCTTCCTTCAAATGATGACTTCTACATATATAAAAAATTATGAAGAGTTGGAATTAAAAATTTTAATATATAAATAAATCTCTATGGCCACACCATTTAAGGTATCCTAAACCCATTCGCAATTTAACATCTTCAGTATATGGCTTCATGTTAAAAAAATTTGGTGTGAACTACTTGTGTCTTCTTGGAAGAGAATGAATTCATTTACAGGCTGAGTTTATCATAAATCCACAATAACATTTCTGAGTTCTGTATCAATCAGTGTTGTTGTTTGTTTATTTTTTTTTATTTTTTATTTTTTTCATAGGAAGATAACTGACCCTTTACTCTCCTTTTTAATAAATGTGCTTATAAACCAAGAACAAGCTATTTATAGCTGTATTTATAAACTGCTTACTACTGACTATTAATATTGGGACAAGGCTTTATAAAGAATGAACTGACTATTTACTAATGAGTGCAGTTATTATAAAGTGTTATCAATGCATTTGCTAATGTTAACAAATTAGACATTATTTTACAGTGTTATCAAATCCCTTAAATGATTTGTAAGTGTTTTGTAATGATTTTATTGACCTACAAGCATTTGTGAAAGTTCTGCTTGCATTACAGCTTAGTCTTGATCTGTGAGCTGAACAGATTTACTGTTACATCCATGAGATTATGTAAATTCAAATAAATATCATGTCACAGGATGTCAGAAGTCAGTATCAAATTAATTAGAAATTATTATTTGCAGCACAAATAAGGTTTTTTAGGATTTTTAAAAATCCCTAAAACTGTCAGAAAAGGATAAGGCCTAAGATTTCTATGTGAGTGTCTAAATTTGTTTGTTTTTATAACTATAATGCATAAACTATGAAACTATACAAAATGTATAAAAAAGTACAAGTTATTCTTTTCCAATGTTTTTTATTTATTTAATTTTTTCTTTTTTTTTTTTTTTTTTTTGGATTTACATTTTAAAAAATTAGCCTACGGCAATCATTCTAAACAGCTTGAATAAAACCTGTCAATATTTATTATAGACCACTGTAACTGTGTATAATCTAACAAACAAGTTTATTATGAAAATAAAAGCGTGTACACCAGATAAATTGGACGATAAAGAAATTGCTAACAATAGTATAATAGAGCATGTTTAGGCGTTTAGATGCAGAAATGGACAAATCAAATGTAAAATAAAATGTAATTGATTTAATTAAATATAGATTAAGTCTTGTTAGAGCAAAATAATAAATAAATACGTACACACATTAAAAAAGCAGCCAAGATGAATGAGTTAATTTTTTTATATAGATTAAAATTGAAGACAGAAGCAGGTATATGCGTCACTTAATATTAAAATCCAGTAGATCCACTTCAGATTTATTTCTCAACAGTTTATGTTCACGTGGCTGTTTTCGTTTATATTAGCCAAGCTATTATGTATTTTGAAATAATCTTGTCCGTGATGTGTTCGTTCTTACGACGAAAGGCGGAATCCTGCAGCTCCAGAGATATAAGTTATTCTGCCAGTCGCGCTTTCAAGTAGTCTTGCACACTTAAACGGGTCACAAACACCTGCATTTAGCTCGTGTTGTGTTATAATGGATGTATTGTGTGCATTTATGGCAATAACTTATTTTAAAAAGCTCTTAAACAAGAATAAATTCGTTAGTTTTGAACTTGTGACACTGTGCGCGCTGATCGGAGGCAGTGATTTCAGATAGGCAGCCGCGAATATTTCATTTTCACACAAACAGTTCAAAAACATCTTAATTTAGCTCTTGGTGTGCTCTAATTGGTGAATTGTGTGATATCGCTGCAATACTTTATTTTTAATAGCTATAAAACAAGAATAAACTCGTTTTTCCTGAGCTCATCATTCCACATGCTCCTGCTCAGAGCGGTGATTCATCTCTCGTGTTTCTCACGTATCACTGACCACACATCCATTATTAATGAGCCCTGACCTGATAATAATCATATATGTTGGTTTAGCTTGTCAGTGTGAATTAAATCCAAGTATTTATTTGTATTTTAACCGATTTAAAAGTGAAACCAAAAGACAGTCTCCTCCCTTTTTTAGTCCGGTAACTGCACCTGTAGGGGCGCTATTTCTCTCAGACAATGGAAGTCTAAGCACACACACACAAACAGAGGGACAGAGTGAGATGAGATGTCTGACAGTTTTTTTAATTTTCTGTTATCCATACAGTGTTGTAAAGTCATGAAACTATGCATATTTACTCAGAATAACTTTTTTTCTGTATGAAAAAAGGTTTTGAAGTGTTTGGAATTTAAAAATGCAGGAAAATTAATAATTCCATCTTTACTGTCATTTAAAAAAATCACCACGACAAAACCATCCAAGCTATCCAAAACCCATTCACAATTTAAGTTCCTCAATGTTTTTTCAACATGTAGACAAAGTTTGGTGTGTATAGTGTTACTCTCATCTGAGCAGTATGCATTAATTCACAGCAAAATGTAAAAAACAATCCACATTCAAATCAAAATAGCCGACTTCCTGTTGGTCGTAGCTGATGACTGTGAATTAGAAAGTTGTCCGTCTTGATAAGAAAAATTTTTGTACTGAGTTTGGTGTCTGTAGCTAAAACTAACCCCCCCACTTTTGACAAAAGGTGGCGCTATAGAGTGCCTCTTCCACGCCCTCTTATGAACTTTTGCCAGTGTCTAGCTGTCACTAATACTGATATGTGTTCTGAGTTTGATGAAATTCTAAGCATGTTATTTGCCTCAAAATCACCTGAGAAGTATTCCAGTTTGACATGTTGCCACGGCAACAATATTTTTAGATATCAATATCCCCCCAGCAGATTTATATCGGCTGTGTTTTAACATTATTCTGATGAAGTTTGAAGTAAATCGAGTAAAAATAAGATGCTGAATTCAAAGCATTTTGAAAATGACACACTTTCTGCTGCCAGTTGGTGGCGCTATAACTTTGACTCCTAATAGTCACATATATGCGATCGACATCATACAACGAATAATCTGATGAAGTTTGATTAAAATCAGGTAATGTATGTGGATGGTATTAGACACTTCCTGTTTCTCATTTCTCGCCATAATTTCAACGCCTCGCCACGAGCAAGCCGTTCGAGATATCAAAAATCCCCTGGCAATTTTTCATCCCCAATGTCTTGAGATCATGTTGACCGAGTTTGGTGGCAATCGGGTAAAAATCCTATGACAAGTATATCAAATTCCAGAGCATGCCCTTTTTACATAACTCTAAATAGCTGACTTCCTGTTGGGCGGAGCCCAATGACATGCAGTACGAAAATTGTTCGGCACAATGAGATCTATATGTGTACTGAGTTTCATATGAATATGTGCAAGTATGTGTGAGCTATACATCAACATTTCTGACTGTGTTCCAGGGGGCGCTGTAGAGCCCTTGTGGCACGCCCGGGTCACAGCCTCTGCAGGCTCCTAAAGGGCAAAGATTCCAAAGTGTGTGCAAATTTTCAAGAGTTTTTGAGTATGTTAGGGACCCCAAAAGCCCCCACAACTTTGACGAAAAATATGAATACTAAACCTTAAATAGCCAACTTCCTGTTGGGCGGAGCCTATGACATGCAGTACGAAAGTTGTTTGGTTTGATGAGATCTACATGTGTACCGAGTTTCATGTGTCTACGTGCAAGTATGTATGATATATGGCCCTCAGTATTCCAGGGGGCGCTGTAGAGCCCCTGTGCCACGCCCGTGTATCAGTCTCTGCCCGGCCCTAATGGCCGCAGGTTCCAATCTGTGTGCCAATTTTCAAGAGTTTTCGAGCATGTTAAGGACCCCAAAAGCCCCCGAAACCTTGAAGAAAAATAATAATAAATATAGCTGCAAGCAGCGATGGCGGGCTCAAGCCACCAATGCCATCGCCACCCCGGTGGCATCAGGTAAACTGTGCCCAGCGGGCACATGCATTCACAATATCCCTCTGGCAGTGACATTTTAAAGGATATGGCGGTTAAAGGGTTAATCCGAATCATCTAGACTTTAAAATCACATTCACAGAACAATATATATATATATTCCCCAAACATATATATATATATTTAGTAACACTTTACAATAAGATTTCATTTATAAACATTATGTTAACATGAACAATATTTATATAGCATTAATTTATGTCAGTTAATATTCCAAACTTAAACATTAAAACATTGTTTTATTGTGATTTTTTTCCAAGCACATTTTACCAATTCCAAACCATATCAATCTTAATAACTACCATTATTTTTTATTTAATCATTTATGAGTGCTATACAATAGTCCAGGAAAGCTGTAAGAGAAAAACTCCTTATATTCATGTGCAGAATTATTAGGCTGTTTTCTTTTACAGATGAAATGCGCTAAAAAAGAGTTTTAACTCAAACTGTTTTAACTCAAAGTCGAAAATTATGAAATACCCATGAGAAATATCAAACACAAATGCAATACAGAAATGGATAAGTTAAGACTTGACCATTGTACAAAAATGCTGACTGGGTCATGAGGTCAGAAAAGAAGAAGAAAAAAAAAAACAGGTCAAGAAGAACTGACAAAAATAATTGCAAAATAATTAGGAATTAATGTGAAGATTAATTTTTAGTCAATTCTGCAAGACAGACTTTCAGGAAAGGAGGTGGAATAAAAATGAGCTCCTAAATCTTAATCCCGGATTCTGGAAGATATATTCCTCAAACCATCGGACAAGAGGAGGTGGTGCTGGTCCTTCATGAGTCACTCTAATCTGTTCATAAAGCCTATATATAAAGTCTTAATATATAGTATTTCACAATACTTCATGGTATTCTAATCAAATCATTTTTTGGAATCTTAGATCTCTCAGAACCTGACACCGAGTAATTCTGAGACTCCAGGAAAGTGGCAGTTCTGTAAAATGTTGGCGCTGGAGACTAAATGCTCCCTGATAGTTTCACACCTAATTCACTTAACACACACACACACACACACACATACACACACACACACACACACACACACACACACACACACACACACACACACACACACACACACACACACATTACCCACAGTGACAGAGGGACAGAGTGACATCAGATGTATGATAGTTTTTTAATTTTCTATCATCCATATAGTGTTGTATAGTCATGAAACTATGCATATTTCCTCAGAATGACTTGTCTTCTATGTGTACATTTTTTTGAAGTGTTTAGAAGCTGCACTTAAAGAAATAAAAGACATTTACTGGTTACTTTTTTACTGTTATTTCAAAAAATCACCACGACAAAACCATTCAAGCTATTCAAAATTCATCCGCACCTGTACTGTAAGATACATTCTTTAAACAGTGGTAAAAGAGGATGTGGTGCTGATCCTTCAAGAGTCACTCAAAACTTATCTGTCCATAAAGCCTATAAAGAATTATTCTTAATATACAGTTCACAATACTTCAGCATGTTGTTCTAATTAAGTGAGGGTCATTTTATCAGTAAAATACATAAAATTCATATTATTTTTCTTTGAAAGATTTCTATAAATGATTTAAATCATACTTGTTTCTACAATAATTATTTAAAAGTGATCCTATAGCTCCATCTGGTGGCCATTATTGGTACTAAGAATTGCCAGCTTGATTTATATGTTATGATAGTTTTAATTTTATGCTGGCTCTTGAAAATGATAAAGCTATGAAACTTACTGTGCTTCCTTCAAATGATGACTTCTAGGTATATAAAAAATTATGAAGAGTTGGAATTAAAAATTTTAAAGATATAGTAAAATAACTATGGTATTTTTTATGTTACTTTAATAAATCTCTATGGCCACACCATTTAAGGTATCCTAAACCCATTCGCAATTTAACATCTTCAGTATATGGCTTCATGTTAAAAAAGTTTGGTGTGAACTACTTGTGTCTTCTTGGAGGAGAATGAATTCATTTACAGGCTGAGTTTATCATAAATCCACAATAACATTTCTGAGTTCTGTATCAATCAGTGTTGTTGTTTGTTTATTTTTATTTTTTTATTTTTCATAGGAAGATAACTGACCCTTTACTCTCCTTTTTAATAAATGAGCTATTTATAGCTGTATTTATAAACTGCTTACTACTGACTATTAATATTGGGACAAGGCTTTATGAAGCATGAACTGACTATTTACTAATGAGTGCAGTTATTATAAAGTGTTATCAATGCATTTGCTAATGTTAACAAATTAGACATTATTTTACAGTGTTATCAAATCCCTTAAATGATTTGTAAGTGTTTTGTAATGATTTTATTGACCTAAAAGCATTTGTGAAAGTTCTGCTTGCATTACAGCTTAGTCTTGATCTGTGAGCTGAACAGATTTACTGTTACATCCATGAGATTATGTAAATTCAAATAAATATCATGTCACAGGATGTCAGAGGTCAGTATCAAATTAGTTTGAAATTATTATTTGCAGCACAAATAAGGTTTTTTAGGATTTTTAAAAATCCCTAAAACTGTCAGAAAAGGATAAGGCCTAAGATTTCTATGTGAGTGGCTAAATTTGTTTGTTTTTATAACTATAATGCATAAACTATGAAACTATACAAAATGTATAAAAAAGTACAAGTTATTCTTTTCCAATGTTTTTTATTTATTTACATTTTTTTTTTTTTTTTTGGGATTTACATTTTTAAAAATTAGACTATGGCAATCATTCTAAACAGCTTGAATAAAACCTGTCAATATTTATTATAGACCACTATAACTGTGTATAATCTAACAAACGAGTTTATTATGAAAATAAAGTGTGTACACCAGATAAATTGGACGATAAAGAAATTGCTAACAATAGTATAATAGAGCATGTTTTAGGTTTTTAGGCGTTTAGATGCAGAAATGGACAAATCAAATGTAAAATCAAATGTAATTGATTTAATTAAATATAGATTAAGTCTTGTTAGAGCAAAATAATAAATAAATACGTACACACATTAAAAAAGCAGCCAAGATGAATGAGTTTAATTTTTTATATAGATTAAAATTGAAGACAGAAGCAGCTGGTATATGCGGTCACTTAATATTAAAATCCAGTAGATCCACTTCAGATTTATTTCTCAACAGTTTATGTTCACGTGGCTGTTTTCGTTTATATTAAACAAGCTATTATGTATTTTGAAATAATCTTGTCCGTGATGTGTTCGTTCTTACGACGAAAGGCAGAATCCTGCAGCTCGAGAGATATATGTTATTCTGCCAGTCGCGCTTTCAAATAGTCTTGCGCACTTAAACGGGTCACAAACACCTGCATTTAGCTCGTGTTGTGTTATAATGGATGTATTGTGTGCATTTATGGCAATAATTTATTTTGAAAAGCTCTTAAACAAGAATAAATTTGTTTGTTTTGAACTTGTGACACTGTGCGCGCTGATCGGAGGAAGTGATTTCAGATAGGCAGCCGCGAATATTTCATTTTCACACAAACAGTTCAAAAACATCTTAATTTAGCTCTTGGTGTGCTCTAATTGGTGAATTGTGTGATATCGCTGCAATACTTTATTTTTAATAGCTATAAAACAAGAATAAACTCGTTTTTTTCTGAGCTCATCATTCCACATGCTCCTGCTCAGAGCGGTGATTCATCTCTCGTGTTTCTCACATATCACTGACCACACATCAATTATTAATGAGCCCTGACCTTATAATAATCATATATGTTGGTTTAGCTTGTCAGTGTGAATTAAATCCAAGTATTTATTTGTATTTTAACCGATTTAAAATCGAAACCAAAAGACAGTCTCCTCCCTTTTTTATTCCGGTAACTGCACCTGTAGGGGCGCTATTTCTCTCAGACAATGGAAGTCTAAGCACACACACTCAAACAGAGGGACAGAGTGATATGAGATGTCTGACAGTTTTTTAATTTTCTGTTATCCATACAGTGTTGTAAAGTCATGAAACTATGCATATTTACTCAGAATAACTTTTTTTCTGTATGAAAAAAGGTTTTGAAGTGTTTGGAATTTAAAAATGCAGGAAAATTAATAATTCCATCTTTATTGTCATTTTAAAAAATCCCCACGACAAAACCATCCAAGCTATCCAAAACCCATTCACAATTTAAGTTCCTCAATGTTTTTTCAACATGTACACCAAGTTTGGTGTGTATAGTGTTACTCTCCTCTGAGCAGTATGCATTAATTCACAGCTAAATGTAAAAAACAATCCACATTCAAATCAAAATAGCCAGCTTCCTGTTGGTCGTAGCTGATGACTGTGAATTAGAAAGTTGTCCGTCTTGATAAAATCAATTTTTGTACTGAGTTTGGTGTCTGTAGCTAAAACTAACCCCCCCACTTTTGACAAAAGGTGGCGCTATAGAGTGCCTCTTCCACGCCCTCTTATGAAATTTTGCCAGTGTCTAGCTGTCACTAATACTGATATGTGTTCTGAGTTTGATGAAATTCTAAGCATGTTATATGCCTCAAAATCACCTGAGAAGTATTCCAGTTTGACATGTTGCCACGGCAACAATATTTTTAGATATCAATATCCCCCCAGCAGATTTATATCGGCTGTGTTTTAACATTATTCTGATGAAGTTTGAAGCAAATTGAGTAAAAATAAGATGCTAAATTCAAAGCATTTTGAAAATGACACACTTCCTGCTGCCACTTGGTGGCGCTATAACTTTGACTCCTAATAGTCACATATATGCGATCGACATCATACAATGAATAATCTGATGAAGTTTGATTAAAATTAGGAAATGTATGTGGATGGTATTAGACACTTCCTGTTTCTCATTTCTCGCCATAATTTCAAAGCCTCGCCACGAGCAAACCGTTTGAGATATCAAAAATCCCCTGGCAATTTTTCATCCCCAATGTCTTGAGATCATGTTGACCGAGTTTGGCGGCAATCGAGTAAAAAACCTATGACAAGTATTTCAAATTCCAGAGCATGCGCTTTTTACATAACTCTAAATAGCTGACTTCCTGTTGGGCGGAGCCTATGATATGCAATACGAAAGTTGTTCGGCACGATGAGATCTATATGTGTACTGAGTTTCATATTAATACGTGCAAGTATGTGTGAGCTATACATCAACATTTATAACTGTGATCCAGGGGGCGCCGTAGAGCCCCTGTGCCACGCCCAGGTCTCAGCCTCTGCAGGCTCCTTCAGGCCACAGATTCCAAAGTGTGCGCAAATTTTCAAGAGTTTTTGAGTATGTTAAGGACCCCAAAAGCCCCCACAACTTTGACGACAAATATGAATAATAAACCCCAAATAGCCAACTTCCTGTTGGGCGGAGCCTATGATATGCAATACGAAAGTTGTTTGTATTGATGAGTTCTATATGTGTACCGAGTTTCGTATGTCTATGTGCAAGTATGTATGATATATGGCCCTCCATATTCCAGGGGGCGCTGTAGAGCCCCTGTGCCACGCCCGTGTATCAGTCTCTGCCCGGCCCTAATGGCCGCAGGTTCCAATGTGTGTGCCAATTTTCAAGACTTTTTAAGCATGTTAAGGGCCCCAAAAGCCCCCGAAACCTTGAAGAAAAATAATAATAATAAATAATAATAATAAATATAGCTGCAAGCAGCGATGTCGGGCTCAAGCCACCAATGCCATCGCCACCCCGGTGGCATCAGGTAAACTGTGCCCAGCGGGCACATGCATTCACAATATCCCTCTGGCTGTGAGGTTTTAAAGGATATGGCAGTTAAAGGGTTAATCCGAATCATCTAGACTTTAAAATCACATTCACAGAACAATATATATATATATATATATATATATATATATATATATATATATATATATATATATATATATATATATTTAGTAACACTTTACAATAAGATTTCATTTATAAATATTGTTAACATGAACAATATTTATATAGCATTCATTCATGTCAGTTAATATTCCAAACTTAAACATTAAAACATTGTTTTATTGTGATTTGTTTCCAAGCACATTGTACCCAATTCCAAACCATATCAATCTTAAAGCTGCAGTAGGGAACTTTTGACGATCTAGCGGTTAATAAACAGAACTGCTCGCGTCTTGCAGAAGAACATTGTAGCTGGAGCTACTTCTCTCTGTTTATGTCTACGAAGAATCATAAAGGTACTGGGTTACTCCGCTGAGCTTGATTTTTTTCACAGATTATCTGTCTCATATTCTACTGTCAGAACATAATGACAGGTTTAATAAATATGTAAAAAATATTATTTTTACAAAAGTTCCCTACAGCACCTTTAATAACTACCATTATTTTTTATTTAATAATTTATGAGTGCTATACAATAGTCCAGGAAAGCTGGAAGAGAAAAACTCCTTATATTCATGTGTGCAGAATCATTAGGCATGTTTTCTTTTACAGATGAAATGCGCTAAAAAAGAGTTTTAACTCAAACTGTTTTAACTCAAAGTCGAAAATTATGAAATACCCATGAGAAATATCAAACACAAATGCAATACAGAAATGGATGAGTTAAGACTTGACCATTGTACAAAAATGCTGACTGGGTCATGAGGTCGGAAAAGAAGAAGAAAAAAAAAAAAAACAGGTCAAGAAGAACTGACAAAAATAATTGCAAAATAATTAGGAATTAATGTGAAGATTAATTTTTAGTCAATTCTGCAAGACAGACTTTCAGGAAAGGAGGTGGAATAAAAATGAGCTCCTAAATCTTAATCCCGGATTCTGGAAGATATATTCCTCAAACCATCGGACAAGAGGAGGTGGTGCTGGTCCTTCACGAGTCACTCTAATCTGTTCATAAAGCATATATATAAAGTCTTAATATATAGTATTTCACAATACTTCATGGTATTCTAATTAAATCATTTTTTTGGAATCTTTGATTTCTCAGAACCTGACACATTGTAATTCTGAGAGTCCAGGAAAGTGGCAGTTCTGTAAAATGTTGGCACTGGAGACTAAATGCTCCCTGATAGTTTCACACCTAATTCACTTAACACCCACACACATACACACACACACACACACACACACATTACCCACAGTGACAGAGGGACAGAGTGACATCAGATGTATGATAGTTTTTTAATTTTCTATCATCCATATAGTGTTGTATAGTCATGAAACTATGCATATTTCCTCAGAATGACTTGTCTTCTATGTGTACATTTTTTTGAAGTGTTTATAAGCTGCACTTTAAAAAAATAAAATACATTTACTGGTTAATTTTTTACTGTTATTTTTAAAAAAAATCACCACGACAAAACCATTCAAGCTATCCAAAATTCATTCGCACCTCTTCTGTAAGATAAATTCTTTAAACAGTGGTAAAAGAGGATGTGGTGCTGATCCTTCAAGAGTCTCTGAAAACGTATCTGTCCATAAAGCCTATAAAGAATTATTCTTAATATATGGTTCACAATACTTCAGCTTGTTTTTCTAATTAAGTGAGGGTCATTTTATCAGTAAAATACATAAAATTCATATTATTTTTCTTTGAAAGATTTCTATAAATGATTTAAATCATACTTGTTTCTACAATAATTATTTAAAAGTAATCCTATAGCTCCATCTGGTGGCCATTATTGGTACTAAGAATTGCCAGCTTGATTTATATGTTATGATAGTTTTAATTTTATGCTGGCTCTTGAAAATGATAAAGCTATGAAACTTACTGTGCTTCCTTCAAATGATGACTTCTACGTATATAAAAAATTATGAATAGTTGGAATTAAACATTTTAAAGATATAGTAAAATAACTATTGTATTTTTTTATGTTACTTTAATAAATCGCTATGGCCACACCATTTAAGGTATCCTAAACCCATTCGAAATTTAACATCTTCAGTATATGGCTTCATGTTAAAACAGTTTGGTGTGAACTACTTGTGTCTTCTTGGAGGAGAATTAATTCATTTACAGGCTGAGTTTATCATAAATCCACAATAACATTTCTGAGTTCTGTATCAATCTGTGTTGTTGTTTGTTTATTTTTATTTTATTTATTTTTCATAGGAAGATAACTGACCCTTTACTCTCCTTTTTAATAAATGTGCTTATAAACCAAGAACAAGCTATTTATAGCTGTATTTATAAACTGCTTACTACTGACTATTAATATTGGGACAAGGCTTTATAAAGAATGAACTGACTATTTACTAATGAGTGCAGTTATTATAAAGTGTTATCAATGCATTTGCTAATGTTAACAAATTAGACATTATTTTACAGTGTTATCAAATCCCTTAAATGATTTGTAAATGTTTTGTAATGATTTTATTGACCTACAAGCATTTGTGAAAGTTCTGCTTGCATTACAGCTTAGTCTTGATCTGTGAGCTGAACAGATTTACTGTTACATCCATGAGATTATGTAAATTCAAATAAATATCATGTCACAGGATGTCAGAGGTCAGTA
Source organism: Carassius gibelio (assembly GCF_023724105.1). Lineage (NCBI taxonomy): Eukaryota > Metazoa > Chordata > Actinopteri > Cypriniformes > Cyprinidae > Carassius > Carassius gibelio. Next base: position 19,153,792 of record NC_068371.1, read on the forward strand.
TCAAATTAATTTGAAATTATTATTTGCAGCACAAATAAGGTTTTTTAGGATTTTTAAAAATCCCTAAAACTGTCAAAAAAGGATAAGGCCTAAGATTTCTATGTGAGTGGCTAAATTTATTTGTTTTTATAACTATAATGCATAAACTATAAAATTATACAAAATGTATAAAAAAGTACAACAGTTATTCTTTTCCAATGTTTTTTATTTATTTAAACTTTTTTTTTTTTTTTTTTTTGGATTTACATTTAAAAAAATTAGCCTACTGCATTCATTCTAAACAGCTTGAATAAAACCTGTTAATATTTATTATAGACCACTGTAACTGTGTATAATCTAACAAACAAGTTTATTATGAAAATAAAAAGTGTACTCCAGATAAATTGGACGATAAAGAAATTGCTAACAATAGTATAATAAGGCATGTTTTAGGTTTTTAGGCGTTTAGATGCAGAAATGGACAAATCAAATGTAAAATAAAATGTAATTGATTTAATAAATATAGATTAAGTCTTGTTAGAGCAAAATAATAAATAAATACGTACACATATTAAAAAAGCAGCCAAGATGAATGAGTTTAATTTTTTATATAGATTAAAATTGAAGACAGAAGCAGCTGGTATATGCGGTCACTTAATATTCAAATCCAGTAGATCCACTTCAGATTTATTTCTTAACAGTTTATGTCCACGTGGCTGTTTTCGTTTATATTCGCCAAGCTATTATGTATTTTGAAATAATCTTGTCCGTGATGTGTTCGTTCGTACGACGAAAGGCAGAATCCTGCAGCTCGAGAGATATATGTTATTCTGCCAGTCGCGTTTTCAAGTAGTCTTGCACACTTAAACGGGTCACAAACACCTGCATTTAGCTCTTGTGTTATAATGGGTGTATTGTGTGCATTTATGGCAATATTTTATTTGAAAAAGCTCTTAAACAAGAATAAATTCGTTTGTTTTGAACTTGTGACACTGTAAGCGCTGATCGGAGGCGGTGATTTCAGATAGGCAGCCACGAATATTTCATTTTCACACAAACAGTTCAAAAACATCTGAATTTAGCTCTTGGTGTGTTCTAATTGGTGAATTGTGTGATATCGCTTTAATATTTTATTTGTTAAAGCTATAAAACAAAAATAAACTCGTTTTTCTGAGCTCGTCATTCCACACGCTCATGCTCAGAGCCGTGATTCATCTCTCCTGTTTCTCACGTATCACTGACCACACATCAATTATTAATGAGCCCTGACCCGGTAATAATCATATATGTTGGTTTAGCTTGTCAGTGTGAATTAAATCCAAGTATTATTTTGTATTTTAACCGATTTAAAAATGAAACTAAAAGAGAGTCTCCTCCCTTTCAGTCGAATTTCCCTTTAAGGAATTGAACCTGTAGGGGCGCATTTTCTCTCAGACAATGTTAAGTCTCAGCACATAATACTCAAACAGAGGGACAGAGTGAGATGAGATGTCTGACAGTTTTTTTAATTTTCTGTTATCCATACAGTGTTGTAAAGTCGTGAAACTATCCATATTTACTCAGAATGACTTTTTTTTTGTATGAAAAAAGGTTTTGAAGTGTTTGGAATTTAAAAATGCAGGACAATTAATAATTCCATTTTTACTGTCATTTAAAAAAATCACCACGACAAAACCGTTCAAGCTATCCAAAATCCTTTGGCAATTTAAGTTGTTTAAAATGTTTTGGCATCATGTAGACAAAGTTTGGTGTGTATAGTGTTACTCTCCTCTGAGCAGTATGCATTAATTCACAGCTAAATGTAAAAAAAAATCCACATTCAAATCAAAATAGCTGACTTCCTGTTGATCGTAGCTGATGACTGTGAATTAGAAAGTTGTCCGTCTTGATAAGAACAATTTTTGTACCGAGTTTGGTGTCTGTAGCTAAAACTAACCCCCCCACTTTTGACAAAAGGTGGCGCTATAGAGTGCCTCTTCCACGCCCTCTTATGAACTTTTGCCAGTGTCTAGTTATCATAAATACTGATATGTGTTCTGAATTTCATGAAATTCTAAGTATGTTATATGCCTTAAAATCACCTGAGAAGTATTCAAGTTTGACATGTTGCCACGGCAACAATATTTTTAGATATCAATATTATTATTATTAGGAAAACTCTTGAAAGTTTGTTTTAACATTATTCTGATGAAGTTTGAAGCAAATCGAGTAAAAATAAGATGCTGAATACAAAGCATTTTGAAAATGACACACTTCCTGCTGCCAGTTGGTGGCGCTATAACTTTGACTCCTAATAGTCACATATATGCGATCGACATCATACAATGAATAATCTGATGAAGTTTGATTAAAATCAGGAAATGTATGTGGATGGTATTAGACACTTCCTGTTTCTCATTTCTCGCCATAATTTCAACGCCTCGCCACGAGCAAACCGTTTGAGATATCAAAAATCCCCTGGCAATTTTTCATCCCCATTGTCTTGAGATCATGTTGACCGAGTTTGGCGGCAATCGAGTAAAAAACCTATGACAAGTATTTCAAATTCCAGAGCATATGCTTTTTACATAACTCTAAATAGCTGACTTCCTGTTGGGCGGAGCCTATAACATGCAATACGCAAGTTGTTTGGCACGATGAGATCTAAATGTGTACTGAGTTTCATATTAATACGTGCAAGTATGTGTGAGCTATACATCAACATTTATGACTGTGTTCCAGGGGGCGCTGTAGAGCCCCTGTGCCACGCCCAGGTCCCAGCCTCTGCAGGCTCCTTAAGGCCACAGTTTCCAAAGTGTGCGCAAACTTTCAAGAGTTTTTGAGTATGTTAAGGACCCCAAAAGCCCCCACAACTTTGACGACAAATATGAATAATAAACCCCAAATAGCCAACTTCCTGTTGGGCGGAGCCTATGATATGCAATTCGAAAGTTGTTTGTATTGATGAGTTCTATATGTGTACCGAGTTTTGTGCGTCTACGTGCAAGTATGTATGATATATGGCCCTCAGCATTCCAGGGGGCGCTGTAGAGCCCCTGTGCCACGCCCGTGTATCAGTCTCTGCCCGGCCCTAATGGCCGCAGGTTCCAATGTGTGTGCCAATTTTCAAGACTTTTTAAGCATGTTAAGGGCCCCAAAAGCCCCCGAAACCTTGAAGAAAAATAATAATAATAAATAATAATAATAATAACAAATAATCCTAAGGAAAACAATAGGGCTCTCGCCCTCCAGGCTTGAGCCCTAATAATAATAATAATAACAAATAATCCTAAGGAAAACAATAGGGCTCTCGCCCTCCAGGCTTGAGCCCTAATAATAAATATAGCTGCAAGCAGCGATGGCGGGCTCAAGCCACCAATGCCATCGCCACCCCGGTGGCATCAGGTAAACTGTGCCCAGCGGGCACATGCATTCACAATATCCCTCTGGCAGTGAGGTTTTAAAGGATACGGCAGTTAAAGGGTTAATCCGAATCATCTAGACTTTAAAATCACATTCACAGAACAATATATATATTAGTAACACTGTACAATAAGATTTCATTTATAAACATTATGTTAACATGAACAATATTTATATAGCATTCATTCATGTCAGTTAATATTCCAAACTTAAACATGAAAACATTGTTTTATTGTGATTTTTTTCCAAGTACATTTTACCAATTCCAAACCATATAAATCTTAATAACTACCATTATTTTTTATTTAATCATTTATGAGTGCTATACAATAGTCCAGGAAAGCTGGAAGAGAAAAACTCCTTATATTCATGTGTGCAGAATTATTAGGCATGTTTTCTTTTACAGATGAAATGCGCTAAAATAGACTTTTAACTCAAACTGTAAGGTCGAAAATTATGAAATACCCATGAGAAATATCAAACACAAATGCAATACAGAAATGGATAAGTTAAGACTTGACCATTGTACAAAAAATACTGACTGGGTCATGAGGTCAGAAAAGAAGAAGAAAAAAGCAGGTCAAGAAGAACTGACAAAAAGAATTGCAAAATAATTAGTAATTAATGTGAAGATTAATTTTTAGTCAATTCTGCAAGACAGACTTTTCAGGAAAGGAGGTGGAATAAAAATGAGCTCCTAAATCTTAATCCTGGATTCTGGAAGATATATTCCTCAAACCATCGAACAAGAGGAGGTGGTGCTGGTCCTTCACGAGTCACTCTAATCTGTTCATAAAGCCTATATATAAAGCCTTAATATATAGTATTTCACAATACTTCATGGTATTCTAATTAAATCATTTTTTGGAATCTTAAGTCTCTCAGAGTCCGACACCGAGTAATTCTGGAGACTCCAGGAAAGTGGCAGTTCTGTAAAATGTTGGCGCTGGAGACTAAATGCACCCTGATAGTTTCACACCTAATTCACTTAACACACACACACACACACATTACCCACAGTGACAGTGGGACTGAGTGACATCAGATGTATGATAGTTTTTTTTTAATTTTCTATCATCCATATAGTGTTGTATAGTCATGAAACTATGGTCATGAGACCAGTCATTCTGAGGAAATATGCCTCAGAATGACTGGTCTTCTATGTGTACATTTTTTTTTTTTTTTAAAGTGTTTAGAAGCTGCACTTTAAAAAAATAAAAAGACATTTACTGGTTCCTTTTTTACTATTATTTCAAAAAACATCACGGCAAAACCATTCAAGCTATCCAAAATTCATTCACACCTATTCTGTAAGATTAATTCTTTAAACAGTGGTAAAAGAGGATGTGGTGCTGATCCTTCAAGAGTCACTCAAAACGTATCTGTCCATAAAGCCTATAAAGAATTATTCTTAATATACAGTTCAAAATACTTCAGCTTGTTATTCTAATTAAGTGAGGGTCATTTTATCAGTAAAATATATACAATTCATTTTTTTTTGAAAGATTTCTATAAATGATTTAAATCATACTCGTTTCTACAATAATTATTTAAAAGTAATCCTATAGCTCCCTCTGGTGGCCATTATAGGTACTAAGAATTGCAAGCTTGATTTATAAGTTATGATAGTTTAAATTTTATGCTGGCTCTTGAAAGTGATAAAGCTATGAAACTTACTGTGCTTCCTTCAAATGAGGACTTCTACTTATATAAAAAATTATGAAGATTTAGAATGAAAAATTGTAAAGATATAGTAAAATAACTATTGTATTTTTTTATGTTACTTTAATAAATCTCTATGGCAACACCATTTAAGCTATCCTAAACCCATTCACAATTTAACATCTCAGTATATTGGCATCATGTTGAAAAAGGAGTATGGAGTAGTATGAGTAGGAGTATGAATTCATTTGCAGGCTTTATCATAAATCCACAATAACATTTCTGAGTTCTGTATCAATCTGTGTTGTTGTTTGTTTATTTTTATCTTTTATTTTTCATAGGAAGATAACTTACTCTCATTTTTAATAAATGTGCTTATAAACCAAGGACAAGCTATTTATAGCTGTATTTATAAACTGCTTACTACTGACTATTAATATTGGGACAAGGCTTTATAAAGCATGAACTGACTATTTAATAATGAGTGCAGTTATTATAAAGTGTTATCAATGAATTTGCTAATGTTAACAAATTAGACATTGTTTTACAGTGTTATCAAATCCTTAAATGACTCATAAGCATTTGTGAAAGTTCTGCTTGTATTACAGCTTAGTATTGATCTGTGAGCTGAACAGATTTACTGTTACATCCATGAGATTATGTAAATTAAAATAAATATAATGTCACAGGATGTCATAGGTCAGTATCAAATGAGTTTGAAATTATTATTTGCAGCACAAATAAGGTTTTTTTAGGATTTTTAAAAATCCCTAAAACTGTCAGAAAAAGGTTAAGGCCTAAGCTATTTCTATGTGAGTGGCTAATTTTATTTTTGTTTTTATAATTGTAATACACAAACTATGAAATTATACAAAATCTATAAAAAGATAAATAAATAAATACGCACACATTAAAAAAGCAGCCAAGTCGAATGAGTTTCCTTTTTTATATAGATTAAAATTGAAGACAGAAGCAAGTGGTAAATGTGGTCACTTTAATATTCAAATCCAGTAGATCCAGTTTATGTTCACGTGGCTGTTTTCGTTTATAGTCGCCAAGCTATTATGTGTTTTGAAATAATCTTGTCCGTTATGTGTTCGTTCGTACGACGAAAGCCAGAATCCTGCAGCTCGAGAGATATGTTATTCTGCCAGTCGCGCTTTCAAATAGTCTTGCACACTTAAACAGGTCACAAACACCTGCATTTAGCTCTTGTTGTGTTACAATGGGTTTATTGTGTGCATTTGTGGTAATATTTTATTTAAAAAAGCTCTTAAACAAGAATAAATTCGTTTGTTTTGAGCTGGACACTGTACGCGCTGATCGGAGGCGGTGATTTCAGATAGGCAGCTGCAAATATTTCATTTTCACACAAACAGTTCAAAAACATCTTAATTTAGCTCTTGGTGTGTTCTAATTGGTTGATTGTGTGATATCGCTGTAATAATTTATTTTTAAAAGCTTTAAAACAGGAATAAATTCGTTTTCTCTGAGCTCTTTACTCCAGACGCTCGTGATCACAGCGGTGATTCATCTCTCCTATTTCTCACGTATCTCTGGCCAGAAATAATTTATCCATGAGCCCTGAACCGGTAATAATCAGATATGTTGGTTTAGCTTGTCAGTGTGAATTAAATCTAAGTATTTGTTTGTATTTTTAACCGATTTAAAAGTGAAAGTAAAAGTCCGGGAATTGAACCTGTAGGGGCGCTATTTCTCTCAGACAATGGAAGTCTGAAGCACATATACTCAAACAGAGGGACAGAGTGAGATGAGATGTCTGACAGTTTTTTTAATTTTCTGTTATCCATACAGTGTTGTAAAGTCGTGAAACTATGCATATTTCCTCAGAATGACTTTTTCATCTGTATGAAAAAATTCTTTGACGTGTTTGGAAGCTGCAATTTAAAAATACAATAATGATTCCCTTTGTAAGGTCATTTAAAAAAATCACCACGGCAAAACCATTCAAGCTATCCAAAATCCATTCACAATTTAAGTTCCTATCAGAAATACTGATGTGTGTTCAGAGTTTTGTGAAATTCTAAGTATGTTATTTGCCTCAAAATCACCTGAGAAGTATTCCAGTTTGACATGTTGCCACGGCAACAATTTTTTAGATATCAATATCCCCCTTGCAGATTTATATCAGCTGTGTTTTAACATTATTCTGATGAAGTTTGAAGCAAATCGAGTAAAAATAAGATGCTAAATTCAAAGCATTTTGAAAATGACACACTTCCTGCTGCCACTTGGTGGCGCTATAACTTTGACTCCTAATAGTCACATATATGCGATCGACATCATACAACGAATAATCTGATGAAGTTTGATTAAAATTAGGAAATGTATGTGGATGGTATTAGACACTTCCTGTTTCTCATTTCTCGCCATAATTTCAAAGCCTCGCCACGAGCAAACCGTTTGAGATATCAAAAATCCCCTGGCAATTTTTCATCCCCAATGTCTTGAGATCATGTTGACCGAGTTTGGCGGCAATCGAGTAAAAAACCTATGACAAGTATTTCAAATTCCAGAGCATGCGCTTTTTACATAACTCTAAATAGCTGACTTCCTGTTGGGCGGAGCCTATGATATGCAATACGAAAGTTGTTCGGCACGATGAGATCTATATGTGTACTGAGTTTCATATTAATACGTGCAAGTATGTGTGAGCTATACATCAACATTTATAACTGTGATCCAGGGGGCGCCGTAGAGCCCCTGTGCCACGCCCAGGTCTCAGCCTCTGCAGGCTCCTTCAGGCCACAGATTCCAAAGTGTGCGCAAATTTTCAAGAGTTTTTGAGTATGTTAAGGACCCCAAAAGCCCCCACAACTTTGACGACAAATATGAATAATAAACCCCAAATAGCCAACTTCCTGTTGGGCGGAGCCTATGATATGCAATACGAAAGTTGTTTGTATTGATGAGTTCTATATGTGTACCGAGTTTCGTATGTCTATGTGCAAGTATGTATGATATATGGCCCTCCATATTCCAGGGGGCGCTGTAGAGCCCCTGTGCCACGCCCGTGTATCAGTCTCTGCCCGGCCCTAATGGCCGCAGGTTCCAATGTGTGTGCCAATTTTCAAGACTTTTTAAGCATGTTAAGGGCCCCAAAAGCCCCCGAAACCTTGAAGAAAAATAATAATAATAAATAATAATAATAAATATAGCTGCAAGCAGCGATGGCGGGCTCAAGCCACCAATGCCATCGCCACCCCGGTGGCATCAGGTAAACTGTGCCCAGCGGGCACATGCATTCACAATATCCCTCTGGCAGTGAGGTTTTAAATGATATGGCAGTTAAAGGGTTAATCCGAATCATCTAGACTTTAAAATAACATTCACAGAACAATATATATATATATATATATATATAACTTTAGTAACACTTTACAATAAGATTTCATTTATAAACATTATGTTAACATGAACAATATTTATATAGCATTCATTCATGTCAGTTAATATTCCAAATTAAACATTAAAACATTGTTTTATTGTGATTTTTTTCCAAGCACATTTTACCAATTCCAAACCATATCAATCTTAATAACTACCATTATTTTTTATTTAATCATTTATGAGTGCTATACAATAGTCCAGGAAAGCTGGAAGAGAAAAACAGGTCAAGAAGAACTGACAAAAAGAATTGCAAAATAATTAGGAATAAATGTGAAGATTAATTTTTAGTCAATTCTGCAAGACAGACTTTCAGGAAAGGAGGTGGAATAAAAATGAGCTCCTAAATCTTAATCCCGGATTCTGGAAGATATATTCCTCAAACCATCGGACAAGAGGAGGTGGTGCTGGTCCTTCACGAGTCACTCTAATCTGTTAATTAAGCCTATATATAAAGTCTTAATATATAGTATTTCACAATACTTCATAGTATTCTAATTAAATAATTTTTTGGAATCTTAGATCTCTCAGAACCTGACACATTGTAATTCTGAGACTCAAGGAAAGTGGCAGTTCTGTAAAATGTTGGCGCTGGAGACTAAATGCTCCCTGATAGTTTCACACCTAATTCACTTAACACACACACAAACACACACACACACACACACACACACACATTAACCACAGTGACAGAGGGACAGAGTGACATCAGATGTATGATAGTTTTTTAATTTTCTATCATCCATATAATGTTGTATAGTCATGAAACTATGCATATTTCCTCAGAATGACTTGTCTGCTATGTGTACATTTTTTTGAAGTGTTTAGAAGCTGCACTTTAAAAAAAAAAAGACATTTACTGGTTACTTTTTTACTGTTATTTCAAAAAATCACCACGCAAAATCATTCAAGCTATCCAAAATTCATTCACACCTGTTCTGTAAGATAAATTCTTTAAACAGTGGTAAAAGAGGATGTGGTGCTGAACCTTCAAGAGTCACTCAAAACGTATCTGTCCATAAAGCTTATAAAGAATTATTCTTAATATACAGTTCACAATACTTCAGCTTGTTATTCTAATTAAGTGAGGGTCATTTTATCAGTAAAATACATAAAATACATATTATTTTTCTTTGAAAGATTTCTATAAATGATTTAAATCATACTTGTTTTACAATAATTATTTAAAAGTAATCCTATAGCTCCATCTGGTGGTCATTATTGGAACTAAGAATTGCAAGCTTGATTTATAAGTTATGATAGTTTTAATTTTATGCTGGCTCTTGAAAATGATAAAGCTATGAAACTTACTGTGCTTCCTTCAAATGATGACTTCTACGTATATAAAAAATTATGAAGAGTTGGAATGAAAAATTTTAAAGATATACTAAAATAACGATTGTATTTTTTATGTTACTTTAATAAATCGCTATGGCCACACCATTTAAGCTATCCTAAACCCATTCGCAATTTAACATCTTCAGTATATGGCTTCATGTTAAAAAAGTTTGCTGTGAACTTGTGTCTTCTTGGAGGAGTATGAATTCAGTTACAGGCTGATTTTATCATAAATCCACAATAAAATTTCTGAGTTCTGTATCAATCTGTGTTGTTGTTTGTTTTTTTTTATTTTTTTATTTTTCATAGGAAGATAACTGACCCTTTACTCTCCTTTTTAATAAATGTGCTTATAAACCAAGAACAAGCTTTTTATAGCTGTATTTATAAACTGCTTACTACTGACTATTAATATTGGGACAAGGCTTTATAAAGCATGAACTGAATATTTACTGTTTGAGTTTGAAATTATTATTTGCAGCACAAATAAGGTTTTTTAGGATTTTTAAAAATCCCTAAAACTGTCAGAAAAGGATAAGGCCTATAAGATTTTATGTGAGTGGCTAAATGTATTTGTTTTTATAACTATAATGCATAAACTATGAAATTATACAAAATGTATAAAAATGTACAACAGTTATTCTTTTCCAATGTTTTTTATTTATTTATTTATTTAAATTTTTTTTATTTTATTTACATTTCAAAAAATTTGCCTACTGCAATCATTCTAAACAGCTTGAATAAAACCTGTCAATATTTATTATAGACCACTGTAACTGTGTATAATCTAACAAACAAGTTTATTATGAAAATAAAAGTGTACACCAGATAAATTGGACGATAAAGAAATTGCTAACAATAGTATAATAGAGCATGTTTTAGGTTTTTAGGCGTTTAGATGCAGAAATGGACAAATCAAATGTAAAATAAAATGTAATTGATTTAATTAAATATAGATTAATTCTTGTTAGAGCAAAATAATAAATAAATAAATAAATACGTACACACATTAAAAAAAACAGCCAAGATGAATGAATTTCATTTTTTATATAGATTAAAATTGAAGACAGAAGCAGCTGGTATATGCGGTCACTTAATATTCAAATCCAGTAGATCCATTTCAGATTTATTTCTCAACAGTTTATGTTCACGTGGCTGTTTTCGTTTATAGTCGCCAAGCTATTATGTATTTTGAAATAATCTTGTCCGTGATGTATTCGTTCATACGACGAAAGGCAGAATCCTGCAGCTCGAGAGATATATGTTATTCTGCCAGTCGCGCTTTCAAATAGTCTTTCAAACTTAAACGGGTCACAAACACCTGCATTTAGCTCTTGTAGTATTACAATGGGTTTATTGTGTGCATTTGTGGTAATATTTTATTTAAAAAAGCTCTTAAACAAGAATAAATTCGTTTGTTTTGAGCTCGACACTGTACGCGCTGATCGGAGGCGGTGATTTCAGATAGGCAGCCACAAATATTTCATTTTCACACAAACAGTTCAAAAACATCTGAATTTAGCTCTTGGTGTGTTCTAATTGGTTGATTGTGTGATATCGCTGTAATAATTTATTTTTAAAAGCTTTAAAACAGGAATAAATTCGTTTTTTCTGAGCTCTTTACTCCAGACGCTCGTGATCACAGCGGTGATTCATCTCTCCTATTTCTCACGTATCTCTGGCCAGAAATAATTTATCCATGAGCCCTGAACCGGTAATAATCAGATATGTTGGTTTAGCTTGTCAGTGTGAATTAAATCTAAGTATTTATTTGTATTTTTAACCGATTTAAAAGTGAAAGTAAAAGTCCGGTAATTGCACCTGTAGGGGCGCTATTTCTCTCAGACAATGGAAGTCTGAAGCACATATACTCAAACAGAGGGACAGAGTGAGATGAGATGTCTGACAGTTTTTTAATTTTCTGTTATCCATACAGTGTTGTAAAGTCGTGAAACTATCCATATTTACTCAGAATGACTTTTTTTCTGTACGAAAAAAGGTTTTGAAGTGTTTGGAATTTAAAAATGCAGGAAAATTAATAATTCCATTTTTACTGTCATTTAAAAAAATCACCACGACAAAACCGTTTAAGCTATCCAAAATCCATTGGCAATTTAAGTTGTTTAAAATGTTTTGGCATCATGTAGACAAAGTTTGGTGTGTATAGTGTTACTCTCCTCTGAGCAGTATGCATTAATTCACAGCTAAATGTAAAAAAAAATCCACATTCAAATCAAAATAGCTGACTTCCTGTTGATCGTAGCTGATGACTGTGAATTAGAAAGTTGTCCGTCTTGATAAGAAAAATTTTTGTACCGAGTTTGGTGTCTGTAGCTAAAACTAACCCCGCCACTTTTGACAAAAGGTGGCGCTATAGAGTGCCTCTTCCACGCCCTCTTATGAACTTTTGCCAGTGTCTAGTTATCATAATTACTGATATGTGTTCTGAGTTTGATGAAATTCTAAGCATGTTATATGCCTCAAAATCAACTGAGAAGTATTCCAGTTTAACATGTTGCCACGGCAACAATATTTTTAGATATCAATATCCCCCCAGCAGATTCATATCGGCTGTGTTTTAACATTATTCTGATGAAGTTTGAAGCAAATCGAGTAAAAATAAGATGCTGAATTCAAAGCATTTTGAAAATGACACACTTCCTGCTGCCAGTTGGTGGCGCTATAACTTTGACTCCTAATAGTCACATATATGCGATCGACATCATACAACGAATAATCTGATGCAGTTTGATTAAAATCAGGAAATGTATGTGGATGGTATTAGACACTTCCTGTTTCTCATTTCTCGCCATAATTTCAACACCTCGCCACGAGCAAACCGTTCGAGATATCAAAAATCCCCTGGCAATTTTTCATCCCCAATGTCTTGAGATCATGTTGACCGAATTTGGTGGCAATCGGCAAAAAAACCTATGACAAGTATTTCAAATTCCAGAGCATGCGCTTTTTACATAACTCTAAATAGCTGACTTCCTGTTGGGCGGAGCCGAATGACATGCAGTACGAAAGTTGTTCAGCACGATGAGATCTATATGTGTACTGAGTTTCATATGAATATGTGCAAGTATGTGTGAGCTATACATCAACATTTATGACTGTGTTCCAGGGGGCGCCATAGAGCCCCTGTGCCACGCCCGGGTCCCAGCCTCTGCAGGCTCCTAAAGGCCACAGATTCCAAAGTGTGCGCAAATTTTCAAGAGTTTTTGAGTATGTTAAGGACCCCAAAAGCCCCCACAACTTTGACGAAAAATATGAATACTAAACCCTAAATATCCAACTTCCTGTTGGGCGGAGCCTATGACATGCAGTACAAAAGTTGTTTGGTTTGATGAGATCTACATGTGTACCGAGTTTCGTGTGTCTACGTGCAAGTATGTATGATATATGGCCCTCAGTATTCCAGGGGGCGCTGTAGAGCCCCTGTGCCACGCCCGTGTATCAGTCTCTGCCCGGCCCTAATGGCCGCAGGTTCCAATGTGTGTGCCAATTTTCAAGACTTTTTAAGCATGTTAAGGGCCCCAAAAGCCCCCGAAACCTTGAAGAAAAATAATAATAATAACAAATAATCCTAAGGAAAACAATAGGGCTCTCGCCCTCCAGGCTTGAGCCCTAATAATAATAATAAATATAGCTGCAAGCAGCAATGTCGGGCTCAAGCCATCAGTGCAACGCCACCCCGGTGGCATCGGGAAAACTGTGCCCAGCGGGCATAAGCATTTACAGTAACCCTCTGACAATCAAGTTTTAAGGGATGCGGCAGTTAAAGGGTTAATCCGACCAATCTAGACTTTGAAATCACATACACAGAACAATATATATATAACTTTAGTAATACTTTATTTTTATATTTATAAAAAATTTATAAGGTGTGCATTGTAGCTGACACCTATATGAACACATTACAATTGTTTTGTGACTGCAAGTCTTTCTTCTCAAATGCTATTAAGCTTCAAATTTGCATTTGAGCCCATGTGAAAAAGTAGCATAATTTACATATGACTTACAGTTTGTTGTAATAAATATCAAACATTCAAATTAATTGTGCATTATAGCTGTCACCTAGATGAACAATTACAGTTGTTTTTATGACTGTAAGTCATTCTCTTCAAATGCTACTGACGTTAGAAAAGTGTATAACAATATCACATGTAACTTTAGAGACCGGCCCTAAATTTGAGACTCTCGAATGTCCAATGTCAAGACAACTTTATGCCTGTTTTTTTTTTCTTTAGTTTTTTTTCTCTGTGCCGGATTGCTGATGTGCTATACCCAGGCATAGATGTCTATCCATCAATTACGAACATTCAGCCGCAAACATGAGGTGTGAGCGGTCGCGAGCACATATTGGAGAATGGCGCATGTTTTTTTTGTTTTTTTTGAGCAACTGGGATGGTGCCCCCTCTGGGAGTTGGTGCCCTACGAAGACTGCATACTCTGCATATAGGGAGCGGCAGTACTATCTGGAAGATATATTCCTCAAACCATCGTACAAGAGAAGGTGATGCTAATCCTTCAAGAATCGCTCAAAAGCTATTCAAGTGTACAGTTTCCTTTTATTGCATCTTGAAATAAATATTTCTGAATTCTGAATCAAGCTGGGTTGTGTTTATTCATTTATTTTATAAGACAACTGAGACTTTAATCTATTTTGTAATATATGTGCTTTTAAACCAAGAACAATTTATTTATAGATGTATTACTGCTTAATAATGACTATTATTAAGGGAAAAGGCTTTATAATCATGAACTATTTACTAATGCTTAGCTAATGAGTGCAGTTATTATAAAGTGTTACCAATGCATTTACTAATGTTAACAAATTAGACATTATTTTACAGTGTTACCAAATCCTTAAATAATTTATTAGTGTTTTGTAATGATTTTAATGACCTATAAGCATTTGTGAAATAGTTTTGCTTGCATTGCAGCTTTATCTGTCAGTTGAAGAGTTTTACTGTTACATCCATGAGATTAATAAATGTCATGTCACGTCACAGGTTGTCATAGGTCAGTATCAAATGAGTTTGAAATTATTATTTGCAGCACAAATAAGGATTCTTAGGATGTTTTTAAATCCCTAAAACTGTCAGAAAAGGATAAGGCCTAAGAGATTTCTTAACCTGTAATGAAAGGAAAAAACACCACCATTAGCAACAACAAAAACAATAACAATTTAAAATACAGATTTTTTTTTTCCTGATTATTAAAGGGATGATTAGGTCTCTCTCTCTCTCTCTCTCTCTCTCTCTCTCTGCCAGACAGCCCCTCCCTACAATCCACACACACTGTCAGTCACCAAACATTCACAGTCACCAACCCCCTCACACTCCCCCTCCCTCTCCCCCTCCCTTTCCTCACACAGACAGAGTGGCCAGAGTGAGATCATGTCAGTTGAGAAGTCTGACAGTTTTTTAATTTTCTGTTATCCATACAGTGTTGTAAAGTCGTGAAACTATGCATATTTCCTCAGAATGATTTGATCTTTGTATGAAAAAATGCTTTGAAGTGTTTGGAAGCTGCAATTTAAACATACAAGACAATTAATGTTTCCCTTTTTACTGTCATTTCAAAAAATCACCACGACAAAACCGTTCAAGCTAACCAAAATCCGTTCGCAATTTAAGTTCCTCAATGTTTTTTCTTCATGTTGACAAAGTTTGGTGTGTATAGTGTACTTCCCCTGTGAGGAGTATGCATTAATTCACAACTGTAAAATCTCAAAAATACACATTCAAATCAAAATAGCCGACTTCCTGTTGGTCGTAGCTGATGACTGTGAATTAGAAAGTTGTCCGTCTTGAAAAGAACAATTTATGTACCAAGTTTGGTGTCTGTAGCTAAAACTAACCCCCCCACTTTTGACAAAAGGTGGCGCTATAGAGTGCCTCCTTCACGCCCTTTTAAAAGCTTTTGCCATTGTCTAGCTATCACTAATACTGATATGTGTTTTGAGTTTCATGTAAATCTGAGCTAGTTATCTGCCTAAAAATCACCAGAACAGAACATTCAAGTTTGACACGTTGCCATAGCAACACTATATTAGATATAAATATCCCCACAACAGATTTTCTTCGGCCGTGTTTTGTCATTATTCTGATGAAGTTTGAAGCAAATCAAGTAAAAATAAGATGCTGAATTCAAAGCGTTTTGAAAATGATTCACTTCCTGCTGCCAGTTGGTGGCGCTATAACTTTGACTCCTAATAGTCACATATATATGATCGGTATCATACAATGAACAAACCAATTAAGTTTGATCAAATTCAGGAAATGTATGTGGATGTTATTAGACATTTCCTGTTTCTCATTTCTCGCCATAATTTCAACGCCTCGCCACGGGCAAACCGTTCGAGATATCAAAAATCTCTTCGCAATTTAGCATCCCCAATGTCTTGAGATCGTGTTCACCGAGTTTGGTGGTGAACGGGTGGAGTTCCTCAGAGGAGTATATCAAATTCCAGAGCATGTGTTTTTCATAAAACCCTAAATAGCCAACTTCCTGTTGGGCGGAGCTTATGACATGCAGTGTGAAAGTTGTTTGGTTTGATGAGTTATATATATGTACCAAGTTTCATATGTATACGTGCAAGTATGCATGATATATGGCCCTCAGTACTACAGGGGGCGCTGTAGAGCCTCTGTGCCACGCCCGTGTATCAGACTCTGCCCGGTCCTAATGGCCGCAGGTTCCAAGGTGTGTGGCAATTTTCAAGAGTTTTTGAGCATGTTAAGGGCCCCAAAAGCCCCCGAAACCTTGAAGAAAAATAATAATAATAATAATAATAACAAATAATCCTAAGGAAAACAATAGGGCTCTCGCCCTCCAGGCTTGAGCCCTAATAACAAATAATCCTAAGGAAAACAATAGGGCTCTCGCCCTCCAGGCTTGAGCCCTAATAAATATAGCTGCAAGCAGCGATGGCGGGCTCAAGCCACCAATGCCATCGCCACCCCGGTGGCATCAGGTAAACTGTGCCCAGCGGGCACATGCATTCACAATATCCCTCTGGCAGTGAGGTTTTAAAGGATATGGCAGTTAAAGGGTTAATCCGAATCATCTAGACTTTAAAATCACATTCACAGAACAATATATATATATATATATATAACTTTAGTAACACTTTACAATAAGATTCCATTTATAAACATTATGTTAACATGAACAATATTTATATAGCATTCATTCATGTCAGTTAATATTCCAAACTTAAACATTAAAACATTGTTTTATTGTGATTTTTTTCCAAGCACATTTTACCAATTCCAAACCATATCAATCTTAATAACTACCATTATTTTTTATTTAACCATTTATGAGTGCTATACAATAGTCCAGGAAAGCTGGAAGAGAAAAACAGGTCAAGAAGAACTGACAAAAAGAATTGCAAAATAATTAGGAATTAATGTGAAGATTAATTTTTAGTCAATTCTGCAAGACAGACTTTCAGGAAAGGAGGTGGAATAAAAATGAGCTCCTAAATCTTAATCCTGGATTCTGGAAGATATATTCCTCAAACTATCGGACAAGAGGAGGTGGTGCTGGTCCTTCACGAGTCACTCTAATCTGTTCATAAAGCCTATATATAAAGCCTTAATATATAGTATTTCACAATACTTCATGGTATTCGAATTAAATCATTTTTTGGAATCTTAAGTCTCTGAGAGCCTGACACCGAGTAATTCTGGAGACTCCAGGAAAGTGGCAGTTCTGTAAAATGTTGGCGCTGGAGACTAAATGCTCCCTGATAGTTTCACACCTAATTCACTTAACACACACACATACACACACACACACACATTACCCACAGTGACAGTGGGACTGAGTGACATCAGATGTATGATAGTTTTTTAATTTTCTATCATCCATATAGTGTTGTATAGTCATGAAACTATTGTCATGAGACCTGTCATTCTGAGGAAATATGCCTCAGAATGACTGGTCTTCTATGTGTACATTTTTTTTTTTTTTGAAGTGTTTAGAAGCTGCACTTTAAAAAAATAAAAAGACATTTACTGGTTCCTTTTTTACTATTATTTCAAAAAAATCACCACGACAAAACCATTCAAGCTATCCAAAATTCATTCGCACCTGTTCTGTAAGATAAATTATTTAAACAGTGGTAAAAGAGGATGTGGTGCTGAACCTTCAAGAGTCACTCAAAACGTATCTGTCCATAAAGCCTATAAAGAATTATTCTTAATATACAGTTCACAATACTTCAGCTTGTTATTCTAATTAAGTGAAGGTCATTTTTATCAGTAAAATTCCTAAAATACATATTATTTTATTTGAAAGATTTCTATAAATGATTTAAATCATACTCGTTTCTACAATAATTATTTAAAAGTAATCCTATATCTCCATCTGGTGGCCATTATTGGTACTAAGAATTGCAAGCTTGATTTATAAGTTATGATAGTTTTAATTTTATGCTGGCTCTTGAAAATGATAAAGCTATGAAACTTACTGTGCTTCCTTCAAATGAGGACTTCTACTTATATGAAAAATTATGAAAAGTTAGAATGAAAAAATTTAAAGATATAGTAAAATAACTATTGTATTTTTTTATGTTACTTTAATAAATCTCTATGGCAAAACCATTTAAGCTATCCTAAACCCATTCACAATTTAACATCTCAGTATATTGGCATCATGTTGAAAAGGGAGTATGGAGTAGTATGAGGAGGAGTATGAATTAATTTACAAGCTGATTTTATCATAAATCCACAATAACATTTCTGAGTTCTGTATAAATCTGTGTTGTTGTTTGTTTAGTTTTTTCTTTTATTTTTCATAGGAAGATAACTGACCCTTTACTCTCTTTTTTAATAAATGTGCTTATAAACCAAGGGCAAGCTATTTATAGCTGTATTTATAAACTGCTCCTGACTATTAATATTGGGACAAGGCTTTATAAAGCATGAACTGACTATTTACTAATGAGTGCAGTTATTATAAAGTGTTATCAATGCATTTGCTAATGTTAACAAATTAGACATTATTTTACAGTGTTATCAAATCCTTAAATGACTCATAAGCATTTGTGAAAGTTCTGCTTGCATTACAGCTTAGTATTGATCTGTGAGCTGAACAGATTTACTGTTACATCCATGAGATTATGTAAGTTAAAATAAATATAATGTCACAGGATGTCATAGGTCAGTATCAAATGAGTTTGAAATTATTATTTGCAGCACAAATAAGGTTTTTTTTTAGGATTTTTAAAAATCCCTAAAACTGTCAGAAAAAGGATAAGGCCTAAGCTATTTCTATGTGAGTGGCTAAATTTATTTTTGTTTTTATAACTATAATGCATATTTCTATGAAATTATACAAAATGTATAAAAAAGTACAACAGTTATTGTTTTCAAATGTTTTTTATTAATTTTTTTTTAATTAAATTAGCCTACTGCAATCATTCTAAACAGCTTGAATAAAACCTGTTAATATTTATTATAGACCACTGTAACTGTGTATAATCTAACAAACAAGTTTATTATGAAAATAAAAGTGTGTACACCAGATAAATTGGACGATAAAGAAATTGCTAACAATAGTATAATAGAGCATGTTTTATGTTTTTAGGCGTTTAGATGCAGAAATGGACAAATCAAATGTAAAATAAAATGTATTGATTTAATTAAATATAGATTAATTCTTGTTAGAGCAAAATAATAAATAAATACGTACACACATTAAAAAAGCAGCCAAGATGAATGAATTTCATTTTTTATATAGATTAAAATTGAAGACAGAAGCAGCTGGTATATGAGGTCACTTAATATTCAAATCCAGTAGATCCACTTCAGATATATTTCTCAACAGTTTATGTTCACGTGGCTGTTTTCGTTTATAGTCGCCAAGCTATTATGTGTTTTGAAATAATCTTGTCCGTGATGTGTTCGTTCGTACGACGAAAGGCAGAATCCTGCAGCTCGAGAGAGATATGTTATTCTGCCAGTCGAGCTTTCAAATAGTCTTGCACGCTTAAACGGGTCACAAACACCTGCATTTAGCTCTTGTAGTGTTACAATGGGTTTATTGTGTGCATTAACCCATGGTAATATTTTATTTAAAAAAGCTCTTAAACAAGAATAAATTCGTTTGTTTTGAGCTGGACACTGTACGCGCTGATCGGAGGCAGTTATTTCAGATAGGCAGCGCAAATATTTCATTTTCACACAAACAGTTAAAAAACATCTGAATTTAGCTCTTGGTGTGTTCTAATTGGTTGATTGTGTGATATCGCTGTAATAATTTATTTTTAAAAGCTTTAAAACAGGAATAAATTCGTTTTTTCTGAGCTCTTTACTCCAGACGCTTGTGATCACAGCGGTGATTCATCTCTCCTATTTCTCACGTATCTCTGGCCAGAAATTATTTATCCATGAGCCCTGAACCGGTAATAATCAGATATGTTGTTGTAGCTTGTCAGTGTGAGTTAAATCTAAGTATTTATTTGTATTTTTAACCGATTTAAAAGTGAAAGTAAAAGTCCGGTAATTGCACCTGTAGGGGCGCAATTTCTCTCAGACAATGGAAGTCTGAAGCACATATACTCAAACAGAGGGACAGAGTGAGATGAGATGTCTGACAGTTTTTTAATTTTCTGTTATCCATACAGTGTTGTAAAGTCGTGAAACTATCCATATTTACTCAGAATTACTTTTTTTCTGTATGAAAAAAGGTTTTGAAGTGTTTGGAATTTAAAAATGCAGAACAATTAATAATTCCCTTTTTACTGTCATTTAAAAAAAATCACAGAGACAAAACCATTCAAGCTATCCAAAATCTATTGGCAAATTAAGTTGTTTAAAATGTTTTGGCATCATGTAGACAAAGTTTGGTGTGTATAGTGTTACTCTCCTCTGAGCAGTATGCATTAATTCACAGCTAAATGTAAAAAAAAATCCACATTCAAATCAAAATAGCTGACTTCCTGTTGATCGTAGCTGATGACTGTGAATTAGAAAGTTGTCTGTCTTGATGAGAACAATTTTTGTACCGAGTTTGGTGTCTGTAGCTAAAACTAACCCCCCCACTTTTGACAAAAGGTGGCGCTATAGAGTGCCTCTTCCACGCCCTCTTATGAACTTTTGCCAGTGTCTAGTTATCACAAATACTGATATGTGTTCTGAGTTTGATGAAATTCTAAGCATGTTATATGCCTCAAAATCACCTGAGAAGTATTCCAGTTTAACATGTTGCCACGGCAACAATATTTTTAGATATCAATATCCCCCCAGCAGATTTATATCGGCTGTGTTTTAACATTATTCTGATGAAGTTTGAAGCAAATTGAGTAATAATAAGATGCTGAATTCAAAGCATTTTGAAAATGACACACTTCCTGCTGCCAGTTGGTGGCGCTATAACTTTGACTCCTAATAGTCACATATATGCGATCGACATCATACAAAGAATAATCTGATGAAGTTTGATTAAAATCAGGAAATGTATGTGGATGGTATTAGACACTTCCTGTTTCTCATTTCTCGCCATAATTTCAACACCTCGCCACGAGCAAACCGTTCGAAATATCAAAAATCCCCTGGCAATTTTTCATCCCCAATGTCTTGAGATCATGTTGACCGAATTTGGTGGCATTCGGCAAAAAAACCTATGACAAGTATTTCAAATTCCAGAGCATGCGCTTTTTACATAACTCTAAATAGCTGACTTCCTGTTGGGCGGAGCCTATGACATGCAATACGAAAGTTGTTCGGCACGATGAGATCTGTATGTGTACTGAGTTTCATATGCATATGTGTGAGTATGTGTGAGCTATACATCAACATTTCTGACTGTGATCCAGGTGGCGCCGTAGAGCCCCTGTGCCACGCCCGGGTCCCAGCCTCTGCAGGCTCCTAAAGTCCACAGATTCCAAACTGTGCGCAAATTTTCAAGAGTTTTTGAGTATGTTAAGGACCCCAAAAGCCCCCACAACTTTGATGAAAAATATGAATACTAAACCCTAAATAACCAACTTCCTGTTGGGCGGAGCCTATGACATGCAGTACGAAAGTTGTTTGGTTTGATGAGATCTACATGTGTACCGAGTTTCGTGTGTCTACGTGCAAGTATGTATGATATATGGCCCTCAGTATTCCAGGGGGCGCTGTAGAGCCCCTGTGCCACGCCCATGTATCGGTCTCTGCCCAGCCCTAATGGCCGCAGGTTCCAAGGTGTGTGCCAATTTTCAAGAGTTTTCGAGCATGTTAAGGACCCCAAAAGCCCCCGTAACGTTGGAAAAAAATAATAATAAATATAGCTGCAAGCAGCGATGGCGGGCTCAAGCCACCAATGCCATCGCCACCCCGGTGGCATCAGGTAAACTGTGCCCAGCGGGCACATGCATTTACAATATCCCTCTGGCAGTGAGGTTTTAAAGGATATGGCAGTTAAAGGGTTAATCCGAATCATCTAGACTTTAAAATCACATTCACAGAACAATATATATATATATATATAACTTTAGTAACACTTTACAATAAGATTCCATTTATAAACATTGTGTTAACATGAACAATATTTATATAGCATTCATTCATGTCAGTTAATATTCCAAACTTAAACATTAAAACATTGTTTTATTGTGATTTTTTTCCAAGCACATTTTACCAATTCCAAACCATATCAATCTTAATAACTACCATTATTTTTTATTTAATCATTTATGAGTGCTATACAATAGTCCAGGAAAGCTGGAAGAGAAAAACAGGTCAAGAAGAACTGACAAAAGAATTGCAAAATAATTAGGAATTAATGTGAAGATTAATTTTTAGTCAATTCTGCAAGACAGACTTTCAGGAAAGGAGGTGGAATAAAAATGAGCTCCTAAATCTTAATCCCGGATTCTGGAAGATATATTCCTCAAACCATCGGACAAGAGGAGGTGGTGCTGGTCCTTCACGAGTCACTCTAATCTGTTCATTAAGCCTATATATAAAGTCTTAATATATAGTATTTCACAATACTTCATGGTATTCTAATTAAATAATTTTTTGGAATCTTAGATCTCTCAGAACCTGACACATTGTAATTCTGAGACTCCAGGAAAGTGGCAGTTCTGTAAAATGTTGGCGCTGGAGACTAAATGCTCCATGATAGTTTCACACCTAATTCACTTAACACACACACAAACACACACACCCACACACACACACACATTAACCACAGTGACAGAGGGACAGAGTGACATCAGATGTATGATAGTTTTTTAATTTTCTATCATCCATGTAATGTTGTATAGTCATGAAACTATGCATATTTCCTCAGAATGACTTGTATTCTAAGTGTACATTTTTTTGAAGTGTTTAGAAGCTGCACTTTAAAAAATAAAAGACATTTACTGGTTACTTTTTTACTGTTATTTCAAAAAATCACCACGACAAAACCATTCAAGCTATCCAAAATTCATTTGCACCTGTTCTGTAAGATAAATTCTTTAAACAGTGGTAAAAGAGGATGTGGTGCTGAACCTTCAAGAGTCACTCAAAACGTATCTGTCCATAAAGCTTATAAAGAATTATTCTTAATATACAGTTCACAATACTTCAGCTTGTTATTCTAATTAAGTGAGGGTCATTTTATCAGTAAAATACATAAAATACATATTATTTTTCTTTGAAAGATTTCTATAAATTATTTAAATCATACTTGTTTCTACAATAATTATTTAAAAGTAATCCTATAGCTCCATCTGGTGGCCATTATTGGTACTAAGAATTGCAAGCTTGATTTATAAGTTATGATAGTTTTAATTTTATGCTGGCTCTTGAAAATGATAAAGCTATGAAACTTACTGTGCTTCCTTCAAATGAAGACTTCTACGTATATAAAAAATTGTTGGAATGAAAAATTTTAAAGATATAGTAAAATAACGATTGTATTTTTTTAATGTTACTTTAATAAATCGCTATGGCCACACCATTTAAGGTATCCTAAACCCATTCGCAATTTAACATCTTCAGTATATTAGCTTCATGTTAAAAAAGTTTGGTGTGAACTACTTGTGTCTTCTTGGAGGAGTATGAATTCATTTACAGGCTGATTTTATCATAAATCCACAATAACATTTCTGAGTTCTGTATCAATCTGTGTTGTTGTTTGTTTATTTTTATTTTTTTATTTTTCATAGGAAGATAACTGACCCTTTACTCTCCTTTTTAATAAATGTGCTTATAAACCAAGAACAAGCTTTTTATAGCTGTATTTATAAACTGCTTACTACTGACTATTAATGTTGGGACAAGGCTTTATAAAGCATGAACTGAATATTTACTTTTTGAGTTTGAAATTATTATTTGCAGCACAAATAAGGTTTTTTAGGATTTTTAAAAATCCCTAAAACTGTCAGAAAAGGATAAGGCCTATAAGATTTCTATGTGAGTGGCTAAATTTATTTGTTTTTATAACTATAATGCATAAACTATGAAATTATACAAAATGTATAAAAAAGTACAACAGTTATTGTTTTCCAATGTTTTTTATTTATTTAATTTTTTTTTTTTTTATTTACATTTCAAAAAATTAGCCTACTGCAATCATTCTAAACAGCTTGAATAAAACCTGTCAATATTTATTATAGACCACTGTAACTGTGTATAATCTAACAAACAAGTTTATTATGAAAATAAAAGTGTGTACACCAGATAAATTGGACGATAAAGAAATTGCTAACAATAGTATAATAGAGCATGTTTTAGGTTTTTAGGCGTTTAGATGCAGAAATGGACAAATCAAATGTAAAATAAAATGTAATTGATTTAATTAAATATAGATTAATTCTTGTTAGAGCAAAATAATAAATAAATAAATAAATACGTACACACATTAAAAAAAGCAGCCAAGATGAATGAGTTTCATTTTTTATATAGATTAAAATTGAAGACAGAAGCAGCTGGTATATGCGGTCACTTAATATTAAAATCCAGTAGATCCACTTCAGATTTAAACTCAACAGTTTATGTTCACGTGGCTGTTTTCGTTTATATTCGCCAAGCTATTATGTATTTTGAAATAATCTTGTCCGTGATGTGTTCGTTCGTACGACGAAAGGCAGAATCCTGCAGCTCGAGAGATATATGTTATTCTGCCAGTCGCGCTTTCAAATAGTCTTGCACACTTAAACTGGTCACAAACACCTGCATTTACCTCTTGTTGTGTTACAGTGGGTTTATTGTGTGCATTTGTGGTAATATTTTATTTAAAAAAGCTCTTAAACAAGAATAAATTCGTTTGTTTTGAGCTCCACACTGTACGCGCTGATCGGAGGCGGTGATTTCAGATAGGCAGCCACAAATATTTCATTTTCACACAAACAGTTCAAAAACATCTTAATTTAGCTCTTGGTGTGTTCTAATTGATTGATAGTGTGATATCGCTGTAATAATTTATTTTTAAAAGCTTTAAAACAGGAATAAATTCGTTTTCTCTGAGCTCTTTACTCCAGACGCTCGTGATCACAGCGGTGAT
Source organism: Carassius gibelio (assembly GCF_023724105.1). Taxonomy (NCBI): domain Eukaryota; kingdom Metazoa; phylum Chordata; class Actinopteri; order Cypriniformes; family Cyprinidae; genus Carassius; species Carassius gibelio. Next base: position 19,179,079 of record NC_068371.1, read on the forward strand.
TCATCTCTCCTATTTCTCACATATCTCTGGCCAGAAATAATTTATCCATGAGCCCTGAACCGGTAATAATCAGATATGTTGGTTTAGCTTGTCAGTGTGAATTAAATCTAAGTATTTATTTGTATTTTTAACGGATTTAAAAGTGAAAGTAAAAGTTCGGGAATTGAACCTGTAGGGGCGCTATTTCTCTCAGACAATGGAAGTCTGAAGCACATATACTCAAACAGAGGGACAAAGTGAGATGAGATGTCTGACAGTTTTTTAATTTTCTGTTATCCATACAGTGTTGTAAAGTCGTGAAACTATGCATATTTCCTCAGAATGACTTTTTCATCTGTATGAAAAAATTATTTGACGTCTTTGGAAGCTGCAATTTAAAAATACAATAATGATTCCCTTTGTAAGGTCATTTAAAAAAATCACCATGGCAAAACCATTCAAGCTATCCAAAATCCATTCACAATTTAAGTTCCTATCAGAAATACTGATGTGTGTTCAGAGTTTTGTGAAATTCTAAGTATGTTATTTGCCTCAAAATCACCTGAGAAGTATTCCAGTTTGACATGTTGCCACGCCAACAATTTTTTAGATATCAATATCCCCCTTGCAGATTTATATCGGCTGTGTTTTAACATTATTCTGATGAAGTTTGAAGCAAATCGAGTAATAATAAGATGCTGAATTCAAATCATTTTGAAAATGACACACTTCCTTCTGCCAGTTGGTGGCGCTATAACTTTGACTCCTTATAGTCACATATATGCGATCGACATCATACAACGAATAATCTGATGAAGTTTGATTAAAATCAGGAAATGTATGTGGACGGTATTAGACACTTCCTGTTTCTCATTTCTCGCCATAATTTCAACGCCTCGCCACGAGCAAACCGTTTGAGATATCAAAAATCCCCTGGCAATTTTTCATCCCCAGTGTCTTGAGATCATGTTGACTGAGTTTGGCGGCAATCGAGAAAAAAACCTATGACAAGTATTTCAAATTCCAGAGCATGCGCTTTTTACATAACTCTAAATAGCTGACTTCCTGTTGGGTGGAGCCTATGACATGCAATACGGAAGTTTTTCGGCACAATGAGTTCTATATGTGTACTGAGTTTCATATGAATATGTGCAAGTATGTGTGAGCTATACATCAACATTTCTGACTGTGTTCCAGGGGGCGCCGTAGAGCCCCTGTGCCACGCCCGGGTCCCAGCCTCTGCAGGCTCCTAAAGGCCACAGATTCCAAAGTGTGCGCAAATTTTCAAGAGTTTTTGAGTATGTTAAGGACCCCAAAAGCACCCACAACTTTGACGAAAAATTTGAATACTAAACCCTAAATAGCCAACTTCCTGTTGGGCGGAGCCTATGATATGCAATACAAAAGTTGTTTGGATTGATGAGATTTACATGTGTACCGAGTTTCATACGTCTACGAGCAAGAATGTATGATATATGGCCCTCCATATTCCAGGGGGCGCTGTAGAGCCCCTGTGCCACGCCCGTGTATCAGTCTCTGCCCGGCCCTAATGGCCGCAGGTTCCAATCTGTGTGCCAATTTTCAAGACTTTTTAAGCACGTTAAGGGCCCCAAAAGCCCCCGAGACGTTGGAAAAAAATAATAATAATAATAATAATAAAAAATAATCCTAAGGAAAACAATAGGCCTCTCGCCCTTTGGGCTTGAGCCCTAATAATAAAAAATAATCCTAAGGAAAACAATAGGGCTCTCGCCCTCCAGGCTTGAGCCCTAATAACAAATAATCCTAAGGAAAACAATAGGGCTCTCGCCCTCCAGGCTTGAGCCCTAATAATAATAATAATAATAATAACAAATAATCCTAAGGAAAACAATAGGGCTCTCGCCCTCCAGGCTTGAGCCCTAAATATAGCTGCAAGCAGCGTTGGCGGGCTCAAGCCACCAATGACATCGCCACCCCGGTGGCATCAGGTAAACTGTGCCCAGCGGGCACATGCATTCACAATATCCCTCTGGCAGTGAGGTTTTAAAGGATATGGCAGTTAAAGGGTTAATCCGAATCATCTAGACTTTAAAATCACATTCACAGAACAATATATATATATATATATATATATATATATATTTAGTAACACTTTACAATAAGATTTCATTTATAAACATTATGTTAACATGAACAATATTTATATAGCATTCATTCATGTCAGTTAATATTCCAAACTTAAACATTAAAACATTGTTTTGTGATTTTTTTCCAAGCACATTTTACCAATTCCAAACCATATCAATCTTAATAACTACCATTATTTTTTATTTAATAATTTATGAGTGTTATACAATAGTCCAGGAAAGCTGGAAGAGAAAAACTCCTTATATTCATGTGCAGAATTATTAGGCATGTTTTCTTTTACAGATGAAATGCACTAAAAAAGAGTTTTAACTCAAACTATTTTAACTCAAAGTCGAAAATTATGAAATACCCATGAGAAATATCAAACACAAATGCAATAAAGAAATGGATAAGTTAAGACTTGACCATTGTACAAAAATGCTGACTGGGTCATGAGGTCAGAAAAGAGGAAGAAAAAAAAAACAGGTCAAGAAGAACTGACAAAAAGAATTGCAAAATAATTAGGAATTAATGTGAAGATTAATTTTTAGTCAATTCTGCAAGACAGACTTTTCAGGAAAGGAGGTGGAATAAAAATGAGCTCCTAAATCTTAATCCCGGATTCTGGAAGATATATTCCTCAAACCATCGGACAAGAGGAGGTGGTGCTGGTCCTTCACGAGTCACTCTAATCGGTTCAGAAAGCCTATATATAGTCTTATATATATATAAGTCTTAATATATAGTATTTCACAATACTTCATGGTATTCTAATTAATTAATTTTTTGGAATCTTAGATCTCTCAGAACCTGACACATTGTAATTCTGAGACTCCAGGAAAGTGGCAGTTCTGTAAAATGTTGGCGCTGGAGACTAAATGCTCCCTGATAGTTTCACACCTAATTCAATTAACACACACACACACACACACACACATCACCCACGGTGACAGAGGGACAGAGTGACATCAGATGTATGATAGTTTTTTAATTTTCTATCATCAATATAGTGTTGTATAGTCATGAAACTATGCATATTTCCTCAGAATGACTTGTCTTCTATGTGTACAATTTTTTTAAGTGTTTAGAAGCTGCACTTTAAAACAATAAAAGACATTTACTGGTTACTTTTTTACTGTTATTTCAAAAAATCACCACGACAAAACCATTCAAGCCATTCAAAATTCATCCGCACCTGTACTGTAAGATACATTCTTTAAACAGTGGTAAAAGAGGATGTGGTGCTGATCCTTCAAGAGTCACTCAAAACATATCTGTCCCTAAGCCTATAAAGAATTATTCTTAATATACAGTTCACAATACTTCAGCTTGATATTCTAATTAAGTGAGGGTCATTTTATCAGTAAAATACATAAAATTCATATTATTTTTCTTTGAAAGATTTCTATAAATGATTTAAATCATACTTGTTTCTACAATAATTATTTAAAAGTAATCCTATAGCGCCATCTGGTTGCCATTATTGGTACTAAGAATTGCAAGCTTGATTTATATGTTATGATAGTTTTAATTTTATGCTGGCTCTTGAAAATGATAAAGCTATGAAACTTACTGTGCTTCCTTCAAATGATGACTTCTACGTATATAAAAAATTATGAAGAGTTGGAATTAAAAATGTTAAAGATATAGTAAAATAACTATTGTATTTTTTATGTTACTTTAATAAATCGCTATGGCCACACCATTTAAGGTATCCTAAACCCTTTCGAAATTTAACATCTTCAGTATATGGCTTCATGTTAAAACAGTTTGGTGTGAACTACTTACGTCTTCTTAGAGGAGAATGAATTCATTTACAGGCTGATTTTATCATAAATCCACAATAACATTTCTGAGTTCTGTATCAATCTGTGTTGTTGTTTGTTTATTTTTATTTTTTTATTTTTCATAGGAAGATAACTGACCCTTTACTCTCCTTTTTAATAAATGTGCTTATAAACCAAGAACAAGCTATTTCTAGCTGTATTTATAAACTGCTTACTACTGACTATTAATATTGGGACAAGGCTTTATGAAGCATGAACTGACTATTTACTAATGAGTGCAGTTATTATAAAGTGTTATCAATGCATTTGCTAATGTTAACAAATTAGACATTATTTTACAGTGTTAATAAATCCTTTCAATGATTTGTAAGTGTTTTGTAATGATTTTATTGACCTACAAGTATTTGTGAAAGTTCTGCTTGCATTACAGCTTAGTCTTGATCTGTGAGCTGAACAGATTTACGGTTACATCCATGAGATTATGTAAATTCAAATAAATATCATGTCACAGGATGTCAGAGGTCAGTATCAAATTAATTTGAAATTATTATTTGCAGCACAAATAAGGTTTTTTAGGATTTTTAAAAATCCCTAAAACTGTCAGAAAAGGATAAGGCCTAAGATTTCTATGTGAGTGGCTAAATTTATTTGTTTTTATAACTATAATGCATAAACTATGAAATTATACAAAATGTATAAAAATGTACAACAGTTATTCTTTTCCAATGTTTTTTATTTATTTTATTTTTTTATTTTTTTACATTTAAAAAAATTAGCCTACGCAATCATTCTAAACAGCTTGAATAAAACCTGTTAATATTTATTATAGACCACTATAACTGTGTATAATCTAACAAACAAGTTTATTATGAAAATATAAGTGTGTACACCAGATAAATTGGACGATAAAGAAATTGCTAACAATAATATAATAGAGCATGTTTTAGGTTTTTAGGCGTTTAGATGCAGAAATGGACAAATCAAATGTAAAATAAAATGTAATTGATTTAATTAAATATAGATTAAGTCTTGTTAGAGCAAAATAATAAATAAATACGTACACAAAAAAAAAAAGCAGAAAAAAAAGCAGCCAAGATGAATGAGTTTCATTTTTTATATAGATTAAAATTGAAGACGGAAGCAGCTATGCGGTCACTTAATATTAAAATCCAGTAGATCCACTTCAGATTAATTTCTCAACAGTTTATGTTCACGTGGCTGTTTTCATTTATATTCGCCAAGCTATTATGTATTTTGAAATAATCTTGTCCGTGATGTGTTCGTTCTTACGACGAATCCTGCAGTTCGAGAGATCAATGTTATTCTGCCAGTCGCGCTTTCAAATAGTCTTGCGCACATAAACGGGTCACAAACACCTGCATTTAGCTCGTGTTGTGTTATAATGGATGTATTGTGTGCATTTATGGCAATAATTTATTTTAAAAAGTTCTTAAACAAGAATAAATTCGTTAGTTTTGAACTTGTGACACTGTGCGCGCTGATCGGAGGCAGTGATTTCATATAGGCAGCCGCAAATATTTCATTTTCACACAAACAGTTCAAAAACATCTTAATTTAGCTCTTGGTGTGCTCTAATTGGTGAATTGTGTGATATCGCTGCAATACTTTATTTTTAATAGCTATAAAACAAGAATAAACTCGTTTTTTTCTGAGCTCATCATTCCACACGATCTTGCTCAGAGCGGTGATTCATCTCTCGTGTTTCTCACGTATCACTGACCACACATCAATTATTAATGAGCCCTGACCTGATAATAATCATATATGTTGGTTTAGCTTGTCAGTGTGAATTAAATCCAAGTATTTATTTGTATTTTAACCGATTTAAAAGTGAAACCAAAAGACAGTCTCCTCCCCTTTTTAGTCCAGGATATGCACCTAGGGGCGCTATTTCTCTCAGACAATGGAAGTCTAAGCACACACAGTCAAACAGATGGACAGAGTGAGATGAGATGTCTGACAGTTTTTTTTAATTTTCTGTTATCCATACAGTGTTGTAAAGTCATGAAACTATGCATATTTACTCAGAATAACTTTTTTTCTGTATGAAAAAAGGTTTTGAAGTGTTTGGAATTTAAAAATGCAGGAAAATTAATAATTCCATCTTTACTGTCATTTAAAAAAATCACCACGACAAAACCATCCAAGCTATCCAAAACCCGTTCACAATTTAAGTTCCTCAATGTTTTTTCAACATGTAGACAAAGTTTGGTGTGTATAGTGTTACTCTCCTCTGAGCAGTATGCATTAATTCACAGCTAAATGTAAAAAACAATCCACATTCAAATCAAAATAGCCGACTTCCTGTTGGTCGTAGCTGATGACTGTGAATTAGAAAGTTGTCCGTCTTGATAAGAACAATTGTTGTACTGAGTTTGGTGTCTGTAGCTAAAACTAACCCCCCCACTTTTGACAAAAGGTGGCGCTATAGAGTGCCTCTTCCACGCCCTCTTATGAAATTGTGCCAGTGTCTAGCTGTCACTAATACTGATAAGTGTTCTGAGTTTGATGAAATTCTAAGTATGTTATATGCCTCAAAATCACCTGAGAAGTATTCCAGTTTGACATGTTGCCACGGCAACAATATTTTTAGATATCAATATCCCCCTTGCAGATTTATAGCGGCTGTGTTTTAACATTATTCTGATGAAGTTTGAAGCAAATCGAGTAAAAATAAGATGCTGAATTCAAAGCATTTTGAAAATGACACACTTCCTGCTGCCAGTTGGTGGCGCTATAACTTTGACTCCTAATAGTCACATATATGCAATCGACATCATACAATGAATAATCTGATGAAGTTTGATTAAAATTAGGAAATGTATGTGGATGGTATTAGACACTTCCTGTTTCTCATTTCTCGCCATAATTTCAAAGCCTCGCCACGAGCAAAACGTTCGAGATATCAAAAATCCCCTGGCAATTTTTCATCCCCAATGTCTTGAGATCATGTTGACCGAGTTTGGCGGCAATCGAGTAAAAAACCTATGACAAGTATTTCAAATTCCAGAGCATGCGCTTTTTACATAACTCTAAATAGCTGACTTCCTGTTGGGCGGAGCCTATGATATTCAATACGAAAGTTGTTCAGCACAATAAGATCTATATGTGTACTGAGTTTCATATGAATATTGTCAAGTATGTGTGAGCTATACATCAACATTTCTGACTGTGATCCAGGGGGCGCCGTAGAGCCCCTGTGCCATGCCCTGGTTCCAGCTTCTGCAGGCTCCTAAAGGCCACAGATTCCAAAGTGTGTGCAAATTTTCAAGAGTTTTTGAGTATGTTAAGGACCCCAAAAGCCCCCACAACTTTGACGAAAAATATGACTACTAAACCCAAAATAGCCAACTTCCTGTTGGGCGGAGCCTATGACATGCAGTACGAAAGTTGTTTGGTTTGATGAGATCTACATGTGTACTGAGTTTCGTGTGTCTACGTGCAAGTATGTATGATATATGGCCCTCAGTATTCCAGGGGGCGCTGTAGAGCCCCTATGCCACACCCGTGTATCAGTCTCTGCCCGGCCCTAATGGCTGCAGGTTCCAATGTGTGTGCCAATTTTCAAGACTTTTTAAGCATGTTAAGGACCCCAAAAGCCCCCGAAACCTTGGAAAAAAATTAGAAGAATAAATAATAAATATAGCTGCAAGCAGCGATGGCGGGCTCAAGCCACCAATGCCATCACCACCCCGGTGGCATCAGGTAAACTGTGCCCAGCGGGCACATGCATTCACAATATCCCTCTGGCAGTGAGGTTTTAAAGGATAGAGGGGAGCGTAGAGGGGAGCGTGCATTTGCAGTGGCTGGGCCACGACTCTGGAATACCCTGCCTTTAGAGATCAGACTGGCCCCTTCCTTGTCTATTTTTAAATCTTTGCTAAAAACTTTTTTATTTTCCTTAGTGTACTGACTACTGTGTTATGCTACATTTTGAAATGGGTGGTTTTAAATTTTTTGTCTGGTCTATTTTTATGTATGTGTAATATTCTTGCTCTTATGTTAAAGCACTTTGGTCAGCCAGGAGGCTGTTGTAAATGCGCTATACAAATAAATTGAACTTGAACTAGAACTTGAACTTGATATGGCAGTTAAAGGGTTAATCCGAATCATCTAGACTTTAAAATCACATTCACAGAACAATATATATATATATATATATAACTTTAGTAACACTTTACAATAAGATTTCATTTATAAACATTATGTTAACATGAACAATATTTATATAGCATTCATTCATGTCAGTTAATATTCCAAACTTAAACATTAAAACATTGTTTTATTGTGATTTTTTTCCAAGCACATTTTACCAATTCCAAACCATATCAATCTTAATAACTACCATTATTTTTTATTTAATCATTTATGAGTGCTATACAATAGTCCAGGAAAGCTGGAAGAGAAAAACAGGTCAAGAAGAACTGACAAAAGAATTGCAAAAGAATTAGGAATTAATGTGAAGATTAATTTTTAGTCAATTCTGCAAGACAGACTTTCAGGAAAGGAGGTGGAATAATTCAATTCAATTCAATTCAAGTTTATTTGTATAGCGCTTTTTACAAAATAAATCGTTACAAAGCAACTTTACAGAAAATTATGTTTCTACAATATTTAGTAGTAGCTAGTAGTTTGTGCACATTTGACAGGATTTTAGAAAAAATAATAATAATAATAATACAAGACGTAGTCAGCTAGACGATGAACTATCAATATTATTAAGTTATTATATGATTCAGTCACACATTTAGCAATAATTGTTAGTTCTGTTTGTTGATTCAAGGTTAGCATCATCTGGGGTCCTCTGAGGGTCAGCATCATCTCTTCTCAGGTGTTCTGGATCCAGACTGGAGCTTGTTTAAATCCTAGTTACCACGGGATGTAAATCCCGTGGCGAAACATAGAAACAAAATACAGACATCATTAGCATAGCTGCTGATCCAACAAAGTAAAATTAGTTTAACCCAAGCTAATGAATAAAAATGCACCTTTGAACAGATGCAACTACACTCACAATTAAAAAGAAACATTATTCGAATGCTTGGCGAAAGAGATGTGTTTTTAATCTAGATTTAAACAGAGAGAGTGTGTCTGAACCCCGAACATTATCAGGAAGGCTATTCCAGAGTTTGGGAGCCAAATGTGAGAAAGCTCTACCTCCTTTAGTGGACTTTGCTATCCTAGGAACGACCAAAAGTCCAGCGTTTTGTGACCTTAGGGTGCGTGATGGGTTGTAGCGTGGTAGAAGGCTAGTTAGGTACGCTGGAGCTAAACCATTTAGGGCCTTATAGGTAAGTAATGATAATTTGTAACTGATACGGAACTTAATAGGTAGCCAGTGCAGAGACTGTAAAATTGGGGTAATATGATCATATTTTCTTGACCTCATAAGGACTCTAGCTGCTGCATTTTGGACGACCTGTAGCTTGTTTATTGAAGAAGCAGGACAACCACCTAGAAGTGCATTACAATAGTCCAGTCTAGAGGTCATGAATGCATGAACTAGCTTTTCTGCATCAGAAACAGATAACATGTTTCGTAGCTTGGCAATGTTTCTAAGATGGAAGAATGCAGTTTTTGTAACAATGCAGTTTTTGTAATAAATTTTGGAATAAAAATGAGCTCCTAAATCTTAATCCCAGATTCTGGAAGATATATTCCTCAAACCATCGGACAAGAGGAGGTGGTGCTGGTCCTTCACGAGTCACTCTAATCTGTTCATTAAGCCTATATATAAAGTCTTAATATATAGTATTTCACAATACTTCATGGTATTCTAATTAAATAATTTTTTGGAATCTTAGATCTCTCAGAACCTGACACATTGTAATTTTGAGACTCCAGGAAAGTGGCAGTTCTGTAAAATGTTGGCGCTGGAGACTAAATGCTCACTGATAGTTTCACACCTAATTCACTTAAAACACACACAAACACACACACACAGTGACAGAGGGACAGAGTGACATCAGATGTATGTTTTTTAATTTTCTGTCATCCATATAATGTTGTATAGTCATGAAACTATGCATATTTCCTCAGAATGACTTGTCTTCTATGTGTACATTTTTTTGAAGTGTTTAGAAGCTGCACTTTTTTTTACTGGTTCCTTTTTTACTATTATTTCAAAAAATCACCACGACAAAACCATTCAAGCTATCCAAAATTCATTCACACCTGTTCTGTAAGATTAATTCTTTAAACAGTGGTAAAACAGGATGTGGTGCTGAACCTTCAAGAGTCACTTAAAACGTATCTGTCCATAAAGCCTATTAAGAATTATTCTTAATATACAGTTCAAAATACTTCAGCTTGTTATTCTAATTAAGTGAGGGTCATTTTATCAGTAAAATTCCTAAAATACATATTATTTTATTTGAAAGATTTCTATAAATTATTTAAATCATACTCGTTTCTACAATAATTATTTAAAAGTAATCCTATAGCTCCCTCTGGTGGCCATTATAGGTACTAAGAATTGCAAGCTTGATTTATAAGTTATGATAGTTTTAATTTTATGCTGGCTCTTGAAAATGATAAAGCTATGAAACTTACTGTGCTTCCTTCAAATGAGGACTTCTACTTATATAAAAAATTATGAAGAGTTAGAATGAAAAATTTTAAAGATATAGTAAAATAACTATTGTATTTTTTATGTTACTTTAATAAATCTCTATGGCAACACCATTTAAGCTATCCTAAACCCATTCACAATTTAACATCTCAGTATATTGGCATCATGTTGAAAAAGGAGTATGGAGTAGTATGAGGAGGAGTATGAATTCATTTACAGGCTGATTTTATCATAAATCCACAATAAAATTTCTGAGTTCTGTATCAATCTGTGTTGTTGTTTGTTTATTTTTATCTTTTATTTTTCATAGGAAGATAACTGACCCTTTACTCTCCTTTTTAATAAATGTGCTTATAAACCAAGGACAAGCTATTTATAGCTGTATTTATAAACTGCTTACTACTGACTATTAATATTGGGACAAGGCTTTATAAAGCATGAACTGACTATTTACTAATGAGTGCAGTTATTATAAAGTGTTATCAATGAATTTGCTAATGTTAACAAATTAGACATTATTTTACAGTGTTATCAAATCCTTAAATGACTCATAAGCATTTGTGAAAGTTCTGCTTGCATTACAGCTTAGTATTGATCTGTGAGCTGAACAGATTTACTGTTACATCTATGAGATTATGTAAATTCAAATAAATATAATGTCACAGGATGTCATAGGTCAGTATCAAATGAGTTTGAAATTATTATTTGCAGCACAAATAAGTTTTTTTTAGGATTTTTAAAAATCCCTAAAACTGACAGAAAAAGGTTAAGGCCTAAGCTATTTCTATGTGAGTGGCTAAATTTATTTTTGTTTTCATAATTGTAATACACAAACTATGAAATTATACAAAATGTATAAAAAGGTAAATAAATAAATACGCACACATTAAAAAAGCAGCCAAGTCGAATGAGTTTCCTTTTTTATATAGATTAAAATTGAAGACAGAAGCAAGTGGTAAATGTGGTCACTTTAATATTCAAATCCAGTAGATCCAGTTTATGTTCACGTGGCTGTTTTCGTTTATATTCGCCAAGCTATTATGTATTTTGAAATAATCTTGTCCGTGATGTGTTCGTTCGTACGACGAAAGACAGAATCCTGCAGCTCGAGAGATATGTTATTCTGCCAGTCGCGCTTTCAAATAGTCTTGCGCACTTAAACAGGTCACAAACACCTGCATTTAGCTCTTGTAGTGTTACAATGGGTTTATTGTGTGCATTTGTGGTAATATTTTATTTAAAAAAGCTCTTAAACAAGAATAAATTCGTTTGTTTTGAGCTCGACACTGTACGCGCTGATCGGAGGCGTGATTTCAGATAGGCAGCCACAAATATTTCATTTTCACACAAACAGTTCAAAAACATCTGAATTTAGCTCTTGGTGTGTTCTAATTGGTTGATTGTGTGATATCGCTGTAATAATTTATTTTTAAAAGCTTTAAAACAGGAATAAATTCGTTTTTTCTGAGCTCTTTACTCCAGACGCTCGTGGTCACAGCGGTGATTCATCTCTCCTATTTCTCACGTATCTCTGGCCAGAAATAATTTATCCATGAGCCCTGAACCGGTAATAATCAGATATGTTGGTTTAGCTTGTCAGTGTGAATTAAATCTAAGTATTTGTTTGTATTTTTAACCGATTTAAAAGTGAAAGTAAAAGTCCGGGAATTGAACCTGTAGGGGCGCTATTTCTCTCAGACAATGGAAGTCTGAAGCACATATACTCAAACAGAGGGACAGAGTGAGATGAGATGTCTGACAGTTTTTTAATTTTCTGTTATCCATACAGTGTTGTAAAGTCGTTAAACTATGCATATTTCCTCAGAATGACTTTTTCATCTGTATGAAAAAATTCTTTGACGTGTTTGGAAGCTGCAATTTAAAAATACAATAATGATTCCCTTTGTAAGGTCATTTAAAAAAATCACCACGGCAAAACCATTCAAGCTATCCAAAATCCATTCACAATTTAAGTTCCTATCAGAAATACTGATGTGTGTTCAGAGTTTTGTGAAATTCTAAGTATGTTATTTGCCTCAAAATCACCTGAGAAGTATTCCAGTTTGACATGTTGCCACGCCAACAATTTTTTAGATATCAATATCCCCCTTGCAGATTTATATCGGCTGTGTTTTAACATTATTCTGATGAAGTTTGAAGCAAATCGAGTAATAATAAGATGCTGAATTCAAATCATTTTGAAAATGACACACTTCCTTCTGCCAGTTGGTGGCGCTATAACTTTGACTCCTAATAGTCACATATATGCGATCGACATCATACAACGAATAATCTGATGAAGTTTGATTAAAATCAGGAAATGTATGTGGACGGTATTAGACACTTCCTGTTTCTCATTTCTCGCCATAATTTCAACGCCTCGCCACGAGCAAACCGTTCGAGATATCAAAAATCCCCTGGCAATTTTTCATCCCCAGTGTCTTGAGATCATGTTGACCAAGTTTGGCGGCAATCGAGAAAAAAACCTATGACAAGTATTTCAAATTCCAGAGCATGCGCTTTTTACATAACTCTAAATAGCTGACTTCCTGTTGGGTGGAGCCTATGATATGCAATACGAAAGTTGTTCGGCACGATGAGATCTATATGTGTACTGAGTTTCATATGAATATGTGCAAGTATGTGTGAGCTATACATCAACATTTCTGACTGTGTTCCAGGGGGCGCCGTAGAGCCCCTGTGCCACGCCCGGGTCCCAGCCTCTGCAGGCTCCTAAAGGCCACAGATTCCAAAGTGTGCGCAAATTTTCAAGAGTTTTTGAGTATGTTAAGGACCCCAAAAGCCCCCACAACTTTGACGAAAAATTTGAATACTAAACCCTAAATAGCCAACTTCCTGTTGGGCGGAGCCTATGATATGCAATACAAAAGTTGTTTGGATTGATGAGATTTATATGTGTACCGAGTTTCATTCGTCTACGAGCAAGAATGTATGATATATGGCCCTCCATATTCCAGGGGGCGCTGTAGAGCCCCTGTGCCACGCCCGTGTATCAGTCTCTGCCCGGCCCTAATGGCCGCAGGTTCCAATCTGTGTGCCAATTTTCAAGACTTTTTAAGCACGTTAAGGGCCCCAAAAGCCCCCGAGACGTTGGAAAAAAATAATAATAATAATAATAATAATAATAATAAAAAATAATCCTAAGGAAAACAATAGGCCTCTCGCCCTTTGGGCTTGAGCCCTAAATATAGCTGCAAGCAGCGATGGCGGGCTCAAGCCACCAATGCCATCGCCACCCCGGTGGCATCAGGTAAACTGTGCCCAGCGGGCAAATGCATTCACAATATCCCTCTGGCAGTGAGGTTTTAAAGGATATGGCAGTTAAAGGGTTAATCCGAATCATCTAGACTTTAAAATCACATTCACAGAACAATATATATATATATATATATATAACTTTAGTAACACTTTACAATAAGATTCCATTTATAAACATTATGTTAACATGAACAATATTTATATAGCATTCATTCATGTCAGTTAATATTCCAAACTTAAACATTAAAACATTGTTTTATTGTGATTTTTTTCCAAGCACATTTTACCAATTCCAAACCATATCAATCTTAATAACTACCATTATTTTTTATTTAATCATTTATGAGTGCTATACAATAGTCCAGGAAAGCTGGAAGAGAAAAACAGGTCAAGAAGAACTGACAAAAAGAATTGCAAAATAATTAGGAATTAATGTGAAGATTAATTTTTAGTCAATTCTGCAAGACAGACTTTTCAGGAAAGAAGGTGGAATAAAAATGAGCTCCTAAATTTTAATCCTGGATTCTGGAAGATATATTCCTCAAACCATCGAACAAGAGGAGGTGGTGCTGGTCCTTCACGAGTCACTCTAATCTGTTTATTAAGCCTATATATAAAGCCTTAATATATAGTATTTCACAATACTTCATGGTATTCTAATTAAATCATTTTTTGGAATCTTAAGTCTCTCAGAGCCTGACACCGAGTAATTCTGGAGACTCCAGGAAAGTGGCAGTTCTGTAAAATGTTGGCGCTGGAGACTAAATGCTCCCTGATAGTTTCACACCTAATTCACTTAACACACACACAAACACACACATTACCCACAGTGACAGTGGGACTGAGTGACATCAGATGTATGATAGTTTTTTAATTTTCTATCATCCATATAGTGTTGTATAGTCATGAAACTATTGTCATGAGACCAGTCATTCTGAGGAAATATGCCTCAGAATGACTTGTCTTCTATGTGTACATTTTTTTTTAAGTGTTTAGAAGCTGCACTTTAAAAAAGTAAAAGACATTTACTGGTTCCTTTTTTACTATTATTTCAAAAAATCACCATGACAAAACCATTCAAGCTATCCAAAATTCATTCACACCTGTTCTGTAAGATTAATTCTTTAAACAGTGGTAAAAGAGGATGTGGTGCTGAACCTTCAAGAGTCACTCAAAACGTATCTGTCCATAAAGCCTATAAAGAATTATTCTTAATATACAGTTCACAATACTTCAGCTTGTTATTCTAATTAAGGGAGGGTCATTTTATCAGTAAAATACATAAAATACATATTATTTTTCTTTGAAAGATTTCTATAAATGATTTAAATCATACTCGTTTCTACAATAATTATTTAAAAGTAATCCTATAGCTCCCTCTGGTGGCCATTATTGGTACTAAGAATTGCAAGCTTGATTTATAAGTTATGATAGTTTTAATTTTATGCTGGCTCTTGAAAATGATAAAGCTTTGAAACTTACTGTGGTTCCTTCAAATGAGGACTTCTACTTATATAAAAAATTATGAAGTGTTAGAATGAAAAATTTTAAGGATATAGTAAAATAATTATTGTATTTTTTATGTTACTTTAATAAATCTCTATGGCAACACCATTTAAGCTATCCTAAACCCATTCACAATTTAACATCTCAGTATATTGGCATCATGTTGAAAAAGGAGTATGGAGTAGTATGAGGAGGAGTATGAATTCATTTACAGGCTGATTTTATCATAAATCCACAATAAAATTTCTGAGTTCTGTATCAATCTGTGTTGTTGTTTGTTTATTTTTATCTTTTATTTTTCATAGGAAGATAACTGACCCTTTACTCTCCTTTTTAATAAATGTGCTTATAAACCAAGGACAAGCTATTTATAGCTGTATTTATGAACTGCTTACTCCTGACTATTAATATTGGGACAAGGCTTTATAAAGCATGAACTGACTATTTACTAATGAGTGCAGTTATTATAAAGTGTTATCAATGCATTTGCTAATGTTAACAAATTAGACATTATTTTACAGTGTTATCAAATCCTTAAATGACTCATAAGCATTTGTGAAAGTTCTGCTTGCATTACAGCTTAGTATTGATCTGTGAGCTGAACAGATTTACTGTTACATCCATGAGATTATGTAAATTAAAATAAATATAATGTCACAGGATGTCATAGGTCAGTATCAAATGAGTTTGAAATTATTATTTGCAGCACAAATAAGTTTTTTTTAGGATTTTTAAAAATCCCTAAAACTGTCAGAAAAAGGTTAAGGCCTAAGCTATTTCTATGTGAGTGGCTAATTTTATTTTTGTTTTTATAATTGTAATACACAAACTATGAAATTATACAAAATGTATAAAAAGATAAATAAATAAATACGCACACATTAAAAAAGCAGCCAAGTCGAATGAGTTTCCTTTTTTATATAGATTAAAATTGAAGACAGAAACAAGTGGTAAATGTGGTCACTTTAATATTCAAATCCAGTAGATCCAGTTTATGTTCACGTGGCTGTTTTCGTTTATATTCGCCAAGCTATTATGTATTTTGAAATAATCTTGTCCGTGATGTGTTCGTTCGTACGACGAAAGGCAGAATCCTGCAGCTCCAGAGATACATGTTATTCTGCCAGTCGCGCTTTCAAATAGTCTTGCACACTTAAACAGGTCACAAACACCTGCATTTAGCTCTTGTAGTGTTACAATGGGTTTATTGTGTGCATTTGTGGTAATATTTTATTTAAAAAAGCTCTTAAACAAGAATAAATTCGTTTGTTTTGAGCTGGACACTGTACGCGCTGATCGGAGGCGGTGATTTCAGATAGGCAGCCACAAATATTTCATTTTCACACAAACAGTTCAAAAACATCTTAATTTAGCTCTTGGTGTGTTCTAATTGGTTGATTGTGTGATATCGCTGTAATAATTTATTTTTAAAAGCTTTAAAACAGGAATAAATTCGTTTTCTCTGAGCTCTTTACTCCAGACGCTCGTGATCACAGCTGTGATTAATCTCTCCTATTTCTCACATATCTCTGGCCAGAAATAATTTATCCATGAGCCCTGAACCGGTAATTATCAGATATGTTGGTTTAGCTTGTCAGTGTGAATTAAATCTAAGTATTTATTTGTATTTTTAACCGATTTAAAAGTGAAAGTAAAAGTTCGGGAATTGAACCTGTAGGGGCGCAATTTCTCTCAGACAATGGAAGTCTGAAGCACATATACTAAAACAGAGGGACAGAGTGAGATGAGATGTCTGACAGTTTTTTAATTTTCTGTTATCCATACAGTGTTGTAAAGTCGTTAAACTATGCATATTTCCTCAGAATGACTTTTTCATCTGTATGAAAAAATTCTTTGACGTGTTTGGAAGCTGCAATTTAAAAATACAATAATGATTCCCTTTGTAAGGTCATTTAAAAAAATCACCACGGCAAAACCATTCAAGCTATCCAAAATCCATTCACAATTTAAGTTCCTATCAGAAATACTGATGTGTGTTCAGAGTTTTGTGAAATTCTAAGTATGTTATTTGCCTCAAAATCACCTGAGAAGTATTCCAGTTTGACATGTTGCCACGCCAACAATTTTTTAGATATCAATATCCCCCTTGCAGATTTATATCGGCTGTGTTTTAACATTATTATGATGAAGTTTGAAGCAAATCGAGTAATAATAAGATGCTGAATTCAAATCATTTTGAAAATGACACACTTCCTTCTGCCAGTTGGTGGCGCTATAACTTTGACTCCTAATGGTCACATATATGCGATCGACATCATACAACGAATAATCTGATGAAGTTTGATTAAAATCAGGAAATGTATGTGGACGGTATTAGACACTTCCTGTTTCTCATTTCTCGCCATAATTTCAACGCCTCGCCACGAGCAAACCGTTCGAGATATCAAAAATCCCCTGGCAATTTTTCATCCCCAGTGTCTTGAGATCATGTTGACCGAGTTTGGCGGCAATCGAGAAAAAAACCTATGACAAGTATTTCAAATTCCAGAGCATGCGCTTTTTACATAACTCTAAATAGCTGACTTCCTGTTGGGTGGAGCCTATGACATGCAATACGAAAGTTGTTCGGCACGATGAGATCTATATGTGTACTGAGTTTCATATGAATATGTGCAAGTATGTGTGAGCTATACATCAACATTTCTGACTGTGTTCCAGGGGGCGCCGTAGAGCCCCTGTGCCACGCCCGGGTCCCAGCCTCTGCAGGCTCCTAAAGGCCACAGATTCCAAAGTGTGCGCAAATTTTCAAGAGTTTTTGAGTATGTTAAGGACCCCCAAAGCCCCCACAACTTTGACGAAAAATTTGAATACTAAACCCTAAATAGCCAACTTCCTGTTGGGCGGAGCCTATGATATGCAATACAAAAGTTGTTTGGATTGATGAGATTTATATGTGTACCGAGTTTCATACGTCTACGAGCAAGAATGTATGATATATGGCCCTCCATATTCCAGGGGGCGCTGTAGAGCCCCTGTGCCACGCCCGTGTATCAGTCTCTGCCCGGCCCTAATGGCCGCAGGTTCCAATCTGTGTGCCAATTTTCAAGACTTTTTAAGCACGTTAAGGGCCCCAAAAGCCCCCGAGACGTTGGAAAAAAATAATAATAATAATAAATATAGCTGCAAGCAGCGATGGCGGGCTCAAGCCACCAATGCCATCGCCACCCCGGTGGCATCAGGTAAACTGTGCCCAGCGGGCACATGCATTCACAATATCCCTCTGGCAGTGAGGTTTTAAAGGAAATGGCGGTTAAAGGGTTAATCCGAATCATCTAGACTTTAAAATCGCATTCACAGAACAATATATATATATATATATAGTAACACTTTACAATAAGATTTCATTTATAAACATTATGTTAACATGAACAATATTTATATAGCATTCATTCATGTTAGTTAATATTCCAAACTTAAACATTAAAACATTGTTTTATTGTGATTTTTTCCCAAGCACATTTTACCAATTCCAAACCATATCAATCTTAATAACTACCATTATTTTTTATTTAATCATTTATGAGTGCTATACAATAGTCCAGGAAAGCTGGAAGAGAAAAACTCCTTATATTCATGTGCAGAATTATTAGGCATGTTTTCTTTTACAGATGAAATGCGCTAAAAAAGAGTTTTAACTCAAACTGTTTTAACTCAAAGTCGAAAATTATGAAATACCCATGAGAAATACCAAACACAAATGCAATACAGAAATGGATAAGTTAAGACTTGACCATTGTACAAAAATGCTGACTGGGTCATGAGGTCAGAAAAGAAGAAGAAGAAAAAAACAGGTCAAGAAGAACTGACAAAAAGAATTGCAAAATAATTAGGAATTAATGTGAAGATAAATTTTTAGTCAATTCTGCAAGACAGACTTTCAGGAAAGGAGGTGGAATAAAAAAGAGCTCCTAAATCTTAATCCCGGATTCTGGAAGATATATTCCTCAAACCATCGGACAAGAGTAGGTGGTGCTGGTCCTTCACGAGTCACTCTAATCTGTTCATAAAGCCTATATATAAAGTCTTAATATATAGTATTTCACAATACTTCATGGTATTCTAATTAAATCATTTTTTTGGAATCTTAGATCTCTCAGAACCTGACACATTGTAATTCTGAGACTCCAGGAAAGTGGCAGTTCTGTAAAATGTTGGCACTGGAGACTAAATGCTCCCTGATAGTTTCACACCTAATTCACTTAACACACACACACACACACACACATACACACACACACACACACACATTACCCACAGTGACAGAGGGACAGAGTGACATCAGATGTATGATAGTTTTTTAATTTTCTATCATCCATATAGTGTTGTATAGTCATGAAACTATGCATATTTCCTCAGAATGACTTGTCTTCTATGTGTACATTTTTTTGAAGTGTTTAGAAGCTGCACTTAAAAAAATAAAAGACATTTACTGGTTACTTTTTTACTGTTATTTCAAAAAATCACCACGACAAAACCATTCAAGCCATTCAAAATTCATCCGCACCTGTACTGTAAGATACATTCTTTAAACAGTGGTAAAAGAGGATGTGGGGCTGATCCTTCAAGAGTCACTCAAAACGTATCTGTCCATAAAGCCTATAAAGAATTATTCTTAATATACAGTTCACAATACTTCAGCTTGTTATTCTAATAAAGTGAGGGTCATTTTATCAGTAAAATACATGAAATTCATATTATTTTTCTTTGAAAGATTTCTATAAATGATTTAAATCATACTTGTTTCTACAATAATTATTTAAAAGTAATCCTATATCTCCATCTGGTGGCCATTATTGGTACTAAGAATTGCAAGCTTGATTTATATGTTATGATAGTTTTAATTTTATGCTGGCTCTTGAAAATGATAAAGCTATGAAACTTACTGTGCTTCCTTCAAATGATGACTTCTACGTATATAAAAAAATTATGAAGAGTTGGAATTAAAATTTTTAAAGATATAGTAAAATAACTATTGTATTTTTTTTATGTTACTTTAATAAATCTCTATGGCCACACCATTTAAGGTATCCTAAACCCATTCGCAATTTAACATCTCAGTATATTGGCATCATGTTGAAAAAGGAGTATGGAGTAGTATGAGGAGGAGTATGAATTCATTTACAGGCTGATTTTATCATAAATCCACAATAACATTTCTGAGTTCTGTATCAATCTGTGTTGTTGTTTGTTTATTTTTATTTTTTTTATTTTTCATAGGAAGATAACTGACCCTTTACTCTCCTTTTTAATAAATGACCTATTTATAGCTGTATTTATAAACTGCTTACTACTGACTATTAATATTGGGACAAGGCTTTATGAAGCATGAACTGACTATTTACTAATGAGTGCAGTTATTATAAAGTGTTATCAATGCATTTGCTAATGTTAACAAATTAGACATTATTTTACAGTGTTATCAAATCCCTTAAATGATTTGTAAGTGTTTTGTAATGATTTTATTGACCTAAAAGCATTTGTGAAAGTTCTGCTTGCATTAGAGCTTAGTCTTGATCTGTGAGCTGAACAGATTTACTGTTACATCCATGAGATTATGTAAATTCAAATAAATATCATGTCACAGGATGTCAGAGGTCAGTATCAAATTAGTTTGAAATTATTATTTGCAGCACAAATAAGGTTTTTTAGGATTTTTAAAAATCCCTAAAACTGTCAGAAAAGGATAAGGCCTAAGATTTCTATGTGAGTGGCTAAATTTGTTTGTTTTTATAACTATAATGCATAAACTATGAAACTATACAAAATGTATAAAAAAGTACAAGTTATTCTTTTCCAATGTTTTTTATTTATTTAAATTAAAAAAATTAGCCTACGGCGATCATTCTAAACATTTTGAATAAAACCTGTCAATATTTATTATAGACCACTATAACTGTGTATAATCTAACAAACGAGTTTATTATGAAAATAAAAGCGTGTACACCAGATAACTTGGACGATAAAGAAATTGCTAACAATAGTACAATAGAGCATGTTTTAGGTTTTTAGGCGTTTAGATGCAGAAATGGACAAATCAAATGTAAAATAAAATGTAATTGATTTAATTAAATATAGATTAAGTCTTGTTAGAGCAAAATAATAAATAAATACGTACACACATTAAAAAAGCAGCCAAGATGAATGAGTTTATTTTTTTATATAGATTAAAATTGAAGACAGAAGCAGCTGGTATATGCGGTCACTTAATATTAAAATCCAGTAGATCCACTTCAGATTTAATTCTCAACAGTTTATGTTCACGTGGCTGTTTTCGTTTATATTAGCCAAGCTATTATGTATTTTGAAATAATTTTGTCCGTGATGTGTTCGTTCTTACGACGAAAGGCAGAATCCTGCAGCTCGAGAGATATATGTTATTCTGCCAGTCCCGCTTTCAAATAGTCTTGCACACTTAAACGGGTCACAAACACCTGCATTTAGCTCGTGTTGTGTTATAATGGATGTATTGTGTGCATTTATGGCAATAATTTATTTTAAAAAGCTCTTAAACAAGAATAAATTCGTTAGTTTTGAACTTGTGACACTGTGCGCGCTGATCGGAGGCAGTGATTTCAGATAGGCAGCCGCAAATATTTCATTTTCACACAAACAGTTCAAAAACATCTTAATTTAGCTCTTGGTGTGCTCTAATTGGTGAATTGTGTGATATCGCTGCAATACTTTATTTTTAATAGCTATAAAACAAAAATAAACTCGTTTTTTCTGAGCTCATCATTCCACACGCTCCTGCTCAGAGCGATGATTCATCTCTCGTGTTTCTCACGTATCACTGACCACACATCCATTATTAATGAGCCCTGACCTGATAATAATCATATATGTTGGTTTAGCTTGTCAGTGTGAATTAAATCCAAGTATTTATTTGTATTTTAACCGATTTAAAATCGAAACCAAAAGACAGTCTCCTCCCTTTTTTAGTCCGGTAACTGCACCTGTAGGGGCGCTATTTCTCTCAGACAATGGAAGTCTAAGCACACACACTCAAACAGATGGACAGAGTGATATGAGATGTCTGACAGTTTTTTAATTTTCTGTTATCCATACAGTGTTGTAAAGTCATGAAACTATGCATATTTACTCAGAATAACTTTTTTTCTGTATGAAAAAAGGTTTTGAAGTGTTTGGAATTTAAAAATGCAGGAAAATTAATAATTCCATCTTTATTGTCATTTTAAAAAATCACCACGACAAAACCATCCAAGCTATCCAAAACCCATTCACAATTTAAGTTCCTCAATGTTTTTTCAACATGTAGACCAAGTTTGGTGTGTATAGTGTTACTCTCCTCTGAGCAGTATGCATTAATTCACAGCTAAATGTAAAAAACAATCCACATTCAAATCAAAATAGCCGACTTCCTGTTGGTTGTAGCTGATGACTGTGAATTAGAAAGTTGTCCGTCTTGATAAGAACAATTTTTGTACTGAGTTTGGTGTCTGTAGCTAAAACTAACCCCCTCACTTTTGACAAAAGGTGGCGCTATAGAGTGCCTCTTCCACGCCCTCGTATGAACTTTTGCCAGTGTCTAGCTGTCACTAATACTGATATGTGTTCTGAGTTTGATGAAATTCTAAGCATGTTATATGCCTCAAAATCACCTGAGAAGTATTCCAGTTTGACATGTTGCCACGGCAACAATATTTTTAGATATCAATATCCCCCCAGCAGATTTATATCGGCTGTGTTTTAACATTATTCTGATGAAGTTTGAAGCAAATCGAGTAAAAATAAGATGCTGAATTCAAAGCATTTTGAAAATGACACACTTCCTGCTGCCAGTTGGTGGCGCTATAACTTTGACTCCTAATAGTCACATTTATGCGATCGACATCATACAATGAATAATCTGATGAAGTTTGATTAAAATTAGGAAATGTATGTGGATAGTATTAGACACTTCCTGTTTCTCAATTCTCGCCATAAATTCAACGCCTCGCTACGAGCAAACCGTTCGAGATATCAAAAATCCCCTGGCAATTTTTCATCCCCAATGTCTTGAGATCATGTTGACCGAGTTTGGTGGCAATCGAGTAAAAAACCTATGACAAGTATATCAAATTCCAGAGCATGCGCTTTTTACATAACTCTAAATAGCTGACTTCCTGTTGGGCGGAGCCTATGACATGCAATACGCAAGTTGTTCGGCACGATGAGATCTATATGTGTACTGAGTTTCATATTAATACGTGCAAGTATGTGTGAGCTATACATCAACATTTATGACTGTGTTCCAGGGGGCGCCGTAGAGCCCCTGTGCCACGCCCGGGTCCCAACCTCTGCAGGCTCCTAAAGGCCACAGATCCAAAGGTGTGTGCAAATTTTCAAGAGTTTTTGAGTATGTTAAGGACTCCAAAAGCCCCCACAACTTTGACGACAAATATGAATAATAAACCCTAAATAGCCAACTTCCTGTTGGGCGGAGCCTATGATATGCAATACGAAAGTTGTTTGTATTAATGAGTTCTATATGTGTACCGAGTTTCGTACGTCTACGTACAAGTATGTATGATATATGGCCCTCCATATTCCAGGGGGCGCTGTAGAGCCCCTGTGCCACGCCCGTGTATCAGTCTCTGCCCGGCCCTAATGGCCGCAGGTTCCAATGTGTGTGCCAATTTTCAAGACTTTTTAAGCATGTTAAGGGCCCCAAAAGCCCCCGTAACGTTAGAAAAAAATAATAATAATAATAATAATAATAATAATAATAAAAAATAATCCTAAGGAAAACAATAGGGCTCTCGCCCTCCAGGCTTGAGCCCTAATAATATAGCTGCAAGCAGCGATGGCGGGCTCAAGCCATCAGTGCAACACCACCCCTGTGGCATCAGGTAAACTGTGCCAAGCGGGCACATGCATTCACAATAGCACTCTGGCAGTCAGTTTTTAAGGGATACGGCAGTTAAAGGGTTAATCCGAATCATCTAGACTTTGAAATCACATTCACAGAACAATATATATAACTTTAGAAACACATTTTTCAATCTGAGTTAAACCTTTTTTTTGGGCTTATTTTATCAGTAAAGGAAAAAATGCCTAATAATTCTTCACACCTGAATATAAGGAGTTTTGTTTTTCTCTTCCAGGCTTCATGGTCAACTACATATGTATCACACTCGTTGCTTTCTATAGTGCAGCTCAACCAATTCTCATCCCATTCGTCCATATTTGTGAAATCACAAATCCCGGACAATATTTGTTGTAGTCCAAACAATTTGTTCATTATAGTTTTTAAAAAGTGTTTTTTGTTAAATAAAATATCTCCTTTTGAATTGGACTTTCAGCTTAGTAACTTTGCAGAACTTTTTTTTATGCTGAAACAACAACATTACAGTATAACTAAATTTGAAAAATAATAATAGCACTCCTTTAATAGGCATTATTAAACAGTTCATAAATACAGCTATAAATGTTTTGTTCTTAAGCTATAAAGTTCAATCATTGTATTTTCATACTTTAAGTATTATAACATTATTCTAGTTGTCAGCAGGGGCGCTGCACAAGATCCCGGGCCCTATGCATAGGGAGTCCTAATGGTGACAGTCCTTTGTGAGCTCATCTAAAGCAAAGACTATTTATACATTTAAATCATTCACAAATGAGATTTAAAGGAACATTCATCTACCAAACTAAAAAGTCAAACACAACACAGAGGGATACAGAACACAGAAATATTTTTTTTCAAGATGGATAAAAAGAAACTGTACAGCTGTACACTTGATAAAAAAAAAAAAAAATATATATATATATATATATATATATATATATATATATATATATATATATATATATATATATATATATATATATATATATATATTTTTTTTTTTTTTTTTTTTTTTTTATCAAGTATATATATATATATACATGTGTCTGTGTGTGTGTATTGGCTTTCCAATGCCGTTGATAATAGGGGTTAGCAAGTTTAAAACACGTACAGAGTCCATGCAGACGGATGTAGATGCATAACAAATGTCTTTCTTTATTACTTGAACTCCATTAAAAATGATCTCAAACGTCTTGTGTCCTCTCCTTGTTCACATGTACACACAAAGCCATACCTTATGGACTGCATACAACCAGAATCCACCTGGAGAGCAAGTCTACAGTGCACTCAAAAACTGTGCTTCCCACATACCAACACACACACACATATATATATATATATATATATATATATATATATATATATATATAATTCAAGTGTACAGTTTCCTTTTATTGCATATTGAAATAAATATTTCTGTATCAATCTGTGTTGTGTTTGTTTATTTTTATTTTTCTTAGGAAGATAACTGACCCTTTACTCTCCTTTTTAAAATATGTCCTTATAAACCAAGAAAAAGTTATTTATAGCTGTATTTATAAGCTGCTTACTAATGACTATTAATGTTGGGACAAGACTTTATAAAGCACGAACTGACTATTTACTAATGAGTGCAGTTATTATAAAGTGTTACCAATGCATTTACTAATGTTAGCAAATAAGACATTATTTTACAGTGTTATCAAATCCTTAAATGATTTATAAGTGTTCTGCTTGCATTACAGCTTAGTCTTCATCTGTGAGCTGAACAGATTTACTGTTACATCCATGACATTATGTAAATTCAAATAAATAGCATGTCAGAGGATGTCATAGGTCAGTATCAAATGAGTTTGAAATTATTATTTGCAGCACACATAAGGTTTTTTAGGATTTTTTAAAATCCCTAAAACTGTCAGAAAAGGATAAGGCCTAAGATATTTCTATGTGAGTGGCTAAATTTATTTTTGTTTTTATAATCGTAATACATAAACTATGAAATTATACAAAATGTATAAAAAAGTAAATAAATAAATACGCTACATTAAAAAAGCAGCCAAGACAAATGAGTCTCCTTTTTTATATATATAGATTAAAATTGAAGACAGAAGCAGCTGGTATATGCGGTCACTTAATATTCAAATCCAGTAGATCCACTTCAGATTTATTTCTCAACAGTTTATGTTCACGTGGCTGTTTTCGTTTATATTCGCCAAGCTATTATGTATCTTGAAATAATCTTGTCCGTGATGTGTTCGTTCGTACGACGAAAGGCAGAATCCTGCAGCTCGAGAGATATATGTTATTGTGCCAGTCGCGCTTTCAAATAGTCTTGCACACTTAAACGGGTCACAAACACCTGTATTTAGCTCTTGTTGTGTTATAATGTGTGTATTGTGTGCATTTATGGCAATATTTTATTTTAAAAAGCTCTTAAACAAGAATAAATTTGTTAGTTTTGAACTTGTGGGACTGTGCGCGCTGATCGGAGCGGTGATTTCAGATAGGCAGCCACAAATATTTAATTTTCACACAAACAGTTCAAAAACATCTTAATTTAGCTCTTGGTGTGTTCTAATTTGTGAATTGTGTGATATCGCTGCAATACTTTATTCTTAATAGCTATGAAACAGGAATAAACTCGTTTTTTCTGAGCTCGTCATTCCACACGCTCCTGCTCAGAGCGGTGATTAATCTCTCCTGTTTCTCACGTATCACTGACCACACATCAATTATTAATGAGCCCTGACCCGGTAATAATCATATATGTTGGTTTAGCTTGTCAGTGTGAATTAAATCTAAGTATTTATTTGTATTTTAACCGATTTAAAAGAGAAACTAAAACTCCGGTAATTGCACCTGTAGGGGCGCAATTTCTCTCAGACAATGGAAGACTAAGCACATACACTCAAACAGAGGGACAGAAGTGAGATGAGATGTCTGACAGTTTTTTTAATTTTCTGTTACCCATACAGTGTTGTAAAGTCGTGAAACTATCCATATTTACTCAGAATGACTTTTTGTCTGTATGAAAAAAGGTTTTGAAGTGTTTGGAATTAAAAAATGCAGGAAAATTAATAATTCCATTTTTAATGTTATTTAAAAAAAATCACAGAGACAAAACCGTTCAAGCTATCCAAAATCTATTGGCAATTTAAGTTGTTTAAAATGTTTTGGCATCATGTAGACAAAATTTGGTGTGTATAGTGTTACTCTCCTCTGAGCAGTATGCATTAATTCACAGCTAAATGTAAAAAAAAAATCCACATTCAAATTAAAATAGCTGACTTCCTGTTGATCGTAGCTGATGACTGTGAATTAGAAAGTTGTCCGTCTTGATGAGAACAATTTTTGTACCGAGTTTGGTGTCTGTAGCTAAAACTAACCCCCCCACTTTTGACAAAAGGTGGCGCTATAGAGTGCCTCTTCCACGCCCTCTTATGAACTTTTGCCAGTGTCTAGTTATCATAAATGCTGATATGTGTTCTGAGTTTGATGAAATTCTAAGCATGTTATATGCCTCAAAATCACCTGAGAAGTATTCCAGTTTAACATGTTGCCACGGCAACAATATTTTTAGATATCAATATCCCCCCAGCAGATTTATATAGGCTGTGTTTTAACATTATTCTGATGAAGTTTGAAGCAAATTGAGTAATAATAAGATGCTGAATTCAAAGCATTTTGAAAATGACACACTTCCTGCTGCCAGTTGGTGGCGCTATAACTTTGACTCCTAATAGTCACATATATGGGATCGACATCATACAAAGAATAATCTGATGAAGTTTGATTAAAATCAGGAAATGTATGTGGATGGTATTAGACACTTCCTGTTTCTCATTTCTCGCCATAATTTCAACACCTCGCCACGAGCAAACCGTTAGAGATATCAAAAATCCCCTGGCAATTTTTCATCCCCAATGTCTTGAGATCATGTTGACCGAATTTGGTGGCAATCTGCAAAAAAACCTATGACAAGTATTTCAAATTCCAGAGCATGCGCTTTTTACATAACTCTAAATAGCTGACTTCCTGTTGGGCGGAGCCTATGACATGCAATACGAAAGTTGTTCGGCACGATGAGATCTATATGTGTACTGAGTTTCATATGCATATGTGTGAGTATGTGTGAGCTATACATCAACATTTCTGACTGTGATCCAGGGGGCGCCGTAGAGCCCTTGTGCCACGCCCGGGTCCCAGCCTCTGCAGGCTCCTAAAGGCCACAGATTCCAAAGTGTGCGCAAATTTTCAAGAGTTTTTGAGTATGTTAAGGACCCCAAAAGCCCCCACAACTTTGACGAAAAATATGAATACTAAACCCTAAATAACCAACTTCCTGTTGGGCGGAGCCTATGACATGCAGTACGAAAGTTGTTTGGTTTGATGAGATCTACATGTGTACCGAGTTTCGTGTGTCTACGTGCAAGTATGTATGATATATGGCCCTCAGTATTCCAGGGGGCGCTGTAGAGCCCCTGTGCCACGCCCGTATATCTGTCTCTGCCCAGCCCTAATGGCCGCAGGTTCCAAGGTGTGTGCCAATTTTCAAGAGTTTTCGAGCATGTTAAGGACCCCAAAAGCCCCCGTAACGTTGGAAAAAAATAATAATAATAATAAAAAATAATCCTAAGGAAAACAATAGGGCTCTCGCCCTCCAGGCTTGAGCCCTAAATAATAATAAATATAGCTGCAAGCAGCGATGGCGGGCTCAAGCCACCAATGCCATCACCACCCCGGTGGCATCAGGTAAACTGTGTCCAGCGGGCACATGCATTCACAATATCCCTCTGGCAGTGAGGTTTTAAAGAATATGGCGGTTAAAGGGTTAATCCGAATCATCTAGACTTTAAAATCACATTCAATAATACAATATACAATATACATATATATTCCCCAAACATATATATATATTTAGTAACACTTTACAATAAGATTTTATTTATAAACATTATGTTAACATGAACAATATTTATATAGCATTAATTTATGTCAGTTAATATTCCAAACTTAAACATTAAAACATTGTTTTATTGTGATTTTTTTCCAAGCACATTTTACCAATTCCAAACCATATCAATCTTAATAACTACCATTATTTTTTATTTAATCATTTATAAGTGCTATACAATAGTCCAGGAAAGCTGGAAGAGAAAAACTCCTTATATTCATGTGCAGAATTATTAGGCATGTTTTCTTTTACAGATGAAATGCGCTAAAAAAGAGTTTTAACTCAAACTGTTTTAACTCAAAGTCGAAAATTATGAAATACCCATGAGAAATATCAAACACAAATGCAATACAGAAATGGATAAGTTAAGACTTGACCATTGTACGAAAATGCTGACTGGGTCATGAGGTCAGAAAAGAAGAAGAAAAAAAACAGGTTAAGAAGAACTGACAAAAATAATTGCAAAATAATAAGGAATTAATGTGAAGATTAATTTTTAGTCAATTCTGCAAGACAGACTTTCAGGAAAGGAGGTGGAATAAAAATGAGCTCCTAAATCTTAATCCCGGATTCTGGAAGATATATTCCTCAAACCATCGGACAAGAGGAGGTGGTGCTGGTCCTTCACGAGTCACTCTAATCTGTTCATAAAGCCTATATATAAAGTCTTAATATATAGTATTTCACAATACTTCATGGTATTCTAATTAAATCATTTTTTTGGAATCTTTGATTTCTCAGAACCTGACACATTGTAATTCTGAGACTCCAGGAAAGTGGCAGTTCTGTAAAATGTTGGCACTGGAGACTAAATGCTCCCTGATAGTTTCACACCTAATTCACTTAACACACACACACACACACACACACATGTCTGGTCAGCTATCCTTGTGGGGACTCTCCATAGGTGTAATGGTTTTTATACTGTACAGACCGTATTTTCTATCGCCCTTCACCAACCCTACACCTAAACCTAACCCTCACAGGAAACTTTCTGCATTTTTAGATTTTCAAGAAACTTCATTCTGTGTAATTTATTAGCTTGTTTACCCGTGGGGACCTCAATTTAGGTCCCCACCGTGACACGAGTCCCCATGAGTCTGTGTGTATTCAGGTTTAAGTCCCCACCAGAATAGAAAAACAAGTACACACATACACACACACACACACACACACACAAACACACACACACACACATTACCCACAGTGACAGAGGGACAGAGTGACATCAGATGTATGATAGTTTTTTAATTTTCTATCATCCATATAGTGTTGTATAGTCATGAAACTATGCATATTTCCTCAGAATGACTTGTCTTCTATGTGTACATTTTTTTGAAGTGTTTAGAAGCTGCACTTAAAAAAATAAAAGACATTTACTGGTTACTTTTTTACTGTTATTTCAAAAAATCACCACGACAAAACCATTCAAGCCATTCAAAATTAATCCGCACCTGTATTGTAAGATACAATCTTTAAACAGTGGTAAAAGAGGATGTGGTGCTGATCCTTCAAGAGTCACTCAAAACTTATCTGTCCATAAAGCCTATAAAGAATTATTCTTAAAATACAGTTCACAATACTTCAGCTTGTTATTCTAATAAAGTGAGGGTCATTTTATCAGTAAAATACATAAAATTCATATTATTTTTCTTTGAAAGATTTCTATAAATGATTTAAATCATACTTGTTTCTACAATAATTATTTAAACGTGATCCTATAGCTCCATCTGGTGGCCATTATTGGTACTAAGAATTGCAAGCTTGATTTATATGTAATGATAGTTTTAATTTTATGCTGGCTCTTGAAAATGATAAAGTTATGAAACTTACTGTGCTTCCTTCAAATGATGACTTCTAGGTATATAAAAAATTATGAAGAGTTGGAATTAAAAATTTTAAAGATATAGTAAAATAACTATGGTATTTTTTTATGTTACTTTAATAAATCTCTATGGCCACACCATTTAAGGTATCCTAAACCCATTCACAATTTAACATGTTCAGTATATGGCTTCATGTTAAAAAAGTTTGGTGTGAACTACTTGTGTCTTCTTGGAGGAGAATGAATTCATTTACAGGCTGAGTTTATCATAAATCCACAATAACATTTCTGAGTTCTGTATCAATCAGTGTTGTTGTTTGTTTATTTTTATTTTTTTTATTTTTCATAGGAAGATAACTGACCCTTTACTCTCCTTTTTAATAAATGAGCTATTTATAGCTGTATTTATAAACTGCTTACTACTGACTATTAATATTGGGACAAGGCTTTATGAAGCATGAACTGACTATTTACTAATGAGTGCAGTTATTATAAAGTGTTATCAATGCATTTGCTAATGTTAACAAATTAGACATTATTTTACAGTGTTATCAAATCCCTTAAATGATTTGTAAGTGTTTTGTAATGATTTTATTGACCTACAAGCATTTGTGAAAGTTCTGCTTGCATTACAGCTTAGTCTTGATCTGTGAGCTGAACGGATTTACTGTTACATCCATGAGATTATGTAAATTCAAATAAATATCATGTCACAAGATGTCAGAGGTCAGTATCAAATTAGTTTGAAATTATTATTTGCAGCACAAATAAGGTTTTTTAGGATTTTTAAAAATCCCTAAAACTGTCAGAAAAGGATAAGGCCTAAGATTTCTATGTGAGTGGCTAAATTTGTTTGTTTTTATAACTATAATGCATAAACTATGAAACTATACAAAATGTATAAAAAGTACAAGTTATTCTTTTCCAATGTTTTTCATTTATTTACTTTTTTTTTTTGGGGGGGGGGGGGGGTTTACATTTTTAAAAATTTGCCTACGGCAATCATTCTAAACATCTTGAATAAAACCTGTCAATATTTATTATAGACCACTATAACTGTGTATAATCTAACAAACGAGTTTATTATGAAAATAAAAGCGTGTACACCAGATAAATTGGACGATAAAGAAATTGCTAACAATAGTATAATAGAGCATGTTTTAGGTTTTTAGGCGTTTAGATGCAGAAATGGAAAAATCAAATGTAAAATCAAATGTAATTGATTTAATTAAATATAGATTAAGTCTTGTTAGAGCAAAATAATAAATAAATACGTACACACATTAAAAAAGCAGCCAAGATGAATGCGTTTATTTTTTTATATAGATTTAAATTGAAGACAGAAGCAGCTGGTATATGCGGTCACTTAATATTAATATCCAGTAGATCCACTTCAGATTTAATACTCAACAGTTTATGTTCACGTGGCTGTTTTCGTTTATATTCGCCAAGCTATTATGTATTTTGAAATAATCTTGTCCGTGATGTGTTCGTTCTTACGACGAAAGGCAGAATCCTGCGAGAGAGATATATGTTATTCTGCCAGTCCCGCTTTCAAATAGTCTTGCGCACATAAACGGGTCACAAACACCTGCATTTAGCTCGTGTTGTGTTATAATGGGTGTATTGTGTGCATTTATGGCAATAATTTATTTTAAAAAGCTCTTAAACAAGAATAAATTCGTTAGTTTTGAACTTGTGACACTGTGCGCGCTGATCGGAGGCAGTGATTTCAGATAGGCAGCCGCAAATATTTCATTTTCACACAAACAGTTCAAAAACATCTTAATTTAGCTCTTGGTGTGCTCTAATTGGTGAATTGTGTGATATCGCTGCAATACTTTATTTTTAATAGCTATAAAACAAAAATAAACTCGTTTTTTCTGAGCTCATCATTCCACACGCTCCTGCTCAGAGCGATGATTCATCTCTCGTGTTTCTCACGTATCACTGACCACACATCCATTATTAATGAGCCCTGACCTGATAATAATCATATATGTTGGTTTAGCTTGTCAGTGTGAATTAAATCCAAGTATTTATTTGTATTTTAACCGATTTAAAAGTGAAACCAAAAGAGAGTCTCCTCCCTTTTTTAGTCCGGTAACTGCACCTGTAGGGGCGCTATTTCTCTCAGACAATGGAAGTCTAAGCACACACACTCAAACAGAGGGACACAGTGAGATGAGATGTCTGACAGTTTTTTAATTTTCTGTTATCCATACATTGTTGTAAAGTCATGAAACTATGCATATTTACTCAGAATAACTTTTTTTCTGTATGAAAAAAGGTTTTGAAGTGTTTGGAATTTAAAAATGCAGGAAAATTTATAATTCCATCTTTATTGTCATTTAAAAAAATCCCCACGACAAAACCATCCAAGCTATCCAAAACCCATTCACAATTTAAGTTCCTCAATGTTTTTTCAACATGTACACCAAGTTTGGTGTGTATAGTGTTACTCTTCTCTGAGCAGTATGCATTAATTCACAGCTAAATGTAAAAAACAATCCACATTCAAATCAAAATAGCCGACTTCCTGTTGGTCGTAGCTGATGACTGTGAATTAGAAAGTTGTCCATCTTGATAAGAACAATTTTTGTACTGAGTTTGGTGTCTGTAGCTAAAACTAACCCCCCCACTTTTGACAAAAGGTGGCGCTATAGAGTGCCTCTTCCACGCCCTCTTATGAAATTTTGCCAGTGTCTAGCTGTCACTAATACTGATATGTGTTCTGAGTTTGATGAAATTCTAAGTATGTTATATGCCTCAAAATCACCTGAGAAGTATTCCAGTTTGACATGTTGCCACGGCAACAATATTTTTAGATATCAATATCCCCCTTGCAGATTTATATCGGCTGTGTTTTAACATTATTCTGATGAAGTTTGAAGCAAATCGAGTAAAAATAAGATGCTGAATTCAAAGCATTTTGAAAATGACACACTTCCTGCTGCCAGTTGGTGGCGCTATAACTTTGACTCCTAATAGTCACATATATGCGATCGACATCATACAATGAATAATCTGATGAAGTTTGATTAAAATTAGGAAATGTATGTGGATGGTATTAGACACTTCCTGTTTCTCATTTCTCGCCATAATTTCAACGCCTCGCCACGAGCAAACCGTTTGAGATATCAAAAATCCCCTGGCAATTTTTCATCCCCAATGTCTTGAGATCATGTTGACCGAGTTTGGCGGCAATCGAGTAAAAAACCTATGACAAGTATTTCAAATTCCAGAGCATGCGCTTTTTACATTACTCTAAATAGCTGACTTCCTGTTGGGCGGAGCCTATGATATTCAATACGAAAGTTGTTCGGCACAATAAGATCTATATGTGTACTGAGTTTCATATGAATATTGGCAAGTATGTGTGAGCTATACATCAACATTTCTGACTGTGATCCAGGGGGCGCCGTAGAGCCCCTGTGCCACGCCCGGGTCCCAGCTTCTGCAGGCTCCTAAAGGCCACAGATTCCAAAGTGTGTGCAAATTTTCAAGAGTTTTTGAGTATGTTAAGGACCCAAAAAGCCCCCACAACTTTGACGAAAAATATGACTACTAAACCCAAAATAGCCAACTTCCTGTTGGGCGGAGCCTATGACATGCAGTACGAAAGTTGTTTGGTTTGATGAGATCTACATGTGTACCGAGTTTCGTGTGTCTACGTGCAAGTATGTATGATATATGGCCCTCAGTATTCCAGGGGGCGCTGTAGAGCCCCTGTGCCACGCCCGTGTATCAGTCTCTGCCCGGCCCTAATGGCCGCAGGTTCCAATGTGTGTGCCAATTTTCAAGACTTTTTAAGCATGTTAAGGACCCCAAAAGCCCCCGAAACCTTGGAAAAAAATTAGAAGAATAAATAATAATAATAATAATAACAAATAATCCTAAGGAAAACAATAGGGCTCTCGCCCTCCAGGCTTGAGCCCTAATAATAATAATAATAATAATAAAAAATAATCCTAAGGAAAACAATAGGCCTCTCGCCCTTTGGGCTTGAGCCCTAAATATAGCTGCAAGCAGCGATGTCGGGCTCAAGCCACCAATGCCATCGCCACCCCGGTGGCATCAGGTAAACTGTGCCCAGCGGGCACATGCATTCACAATATCCCTCTGGCAGTGAGGTTTTAAAGGATAAGGCAGTTAAAGGGTTAATCAGAATCATCAAGACTTTAAAATCACATTCACGGAACAATATATATAACTTTAGTGACACTTTACAATAATATTTCATTTCTAAACATTATAAATATTGTTCATGTTAACATATAGCATTCATTCATGTCAGTTAATATTCCAAACTTAAACATTAAAACATTTTTATTGTGATTTTTTTGTGATTCCAAACCATATCAATCTTAATAACTACCATTATTTTTTATTTAATCATTTATGAGTGCTATACAATAGTCCAGGAAAGCTGGAAGAGAAAAACGCCTTATATTCATGTGGGCAGAATTATTGGGCATGTTTTCTTTTACAGATGAAATGCGCTAAAAAGGAGTTTTAACTCAAACTGTAAAGCCCATGGGAAATATCAAACACAAATGCAATACAGAAATTGATAAGTTAAGACTTGGCCATTGTACAAAAAATGCTGACTGGGTCATGAGTTTAGAAAAGAAGAAGAAAAAAACAGGTCAAGAAGAACTGACAAAAAGAATTGCAAAATAATTAGGAATTAATGTGAAGATAAATTTTTAATCAATTCTGCAAGACAGACTTTCAGGAAAGGAGGTGGAATAAAAAAGAGCTCCTAAATCTTAATCCCGGATTCTGGAAGATATATTCCTCAAACCATTGGACAAGAGGAGGTGGTGCTGGTCCTTCACGAGTCACTCTAATCTGTTCATAAAGCCTATATAGAAAGTCTTAATATATAGTATTTCACAATACTTCATGGTATTCTAATTAAATAATTTTTTGGAATCTTAGATCTCTCAGAACCTGACACAGAGTAATTCTGGAGACTCCAGGAAAGTGGCAGTTCTGTAAAATGTTGGCGCTGGAGACTAAATGCTCCCTGATAGTTTCACACCTAATTCACTTACACACACACACACATTACCCACAGTGACAGAGGGACAGAGTTACATCAGATGTTTGATAGTTTTTTAATTTTCTATCATCCATATAGTGTTGTATAGTCATGAAACTATGCATATTTCCTCAGAATGACTTGTCTTCTATGTGTACATTTTTTTGAAGTGTTTAGAAGCTGCACTTTAAAAAAATAAAAGACATTTACTGGTTCCTTTTTTACTGTTATTTCAATAAATCACCACGACAAAACCATTCAAGCTATCCAAAATTCATTCGCACCTGTTCTGTAAGATAAATTCTTTAAACAGTGGTAAAAGAGGATGTGGTGCTGATCCTTCAAGAGTCACTCAAAACTTATCTGTCCATAAAGCCTATAAAGAATTATTTCTTAATATACAGTTCACAATACTTCAGCTTGTTATTCTAATTAAGTGAGGGTCATTTTATCAGTAAATACATAAAATTCATATTATTTTTCTTTGAAAGATTTCTATAAATGATTTAAATCATACTCGTTTCTACAATAATTATTTAAAAGTAATCCTATAGCTCCATCTGGTGGCCATTGTTGGTACTAAGAATTGCAAGCTTGATTTATAAGTTATGATAGTTTTAATTTTATGCTGGCTCTTGAAAATGATAAAGCTATGAAACATACTGTGCTTCCTCCTTCAAATGATGACTTCTACATATATAAAAAATTATGAAGAGTTGAAATGAAAAATTTTAAAGATATCATAAAATAACTATTGCATTTTTTTATGTTACTTTAATAAATCGCTATGGCCACACCATTTAAGGTATCCTAAACCCATTCGCAATTTAACATCTTCAGTATATTAGCATCATGTTGAAAAAGTTTGGTGTGAACTACTTATGTCTTCTCGGAGGAGTATGAATTCATTTTTACATGCTGATTTTATCATAAATCCACAATAAAATTTCTGAGTTCTGTATCAATCTGTGTTGTTGTTTGTTTATTTTTATTTTTTTTATTTTTCATAGGAAGATAACTGACCCTTTACTCTAATTTTTAATAAATGTGCTTATAAACCAAGAACAAGCTATTTATAGCTGTATTTATAATACTACTGACTATTAATATTGGGACAAGGCTTTATAAAGCATAAACTGACTATTTACTAATGAGTGCAGTTATTATAAAGTGTCACCAATGCATTTACTAATGTTAACAAATTAGACATTATTTTACAGTGTTATTAAATCCTTTAATGACTTATAAGCATTTGTGAAAGAAGCTTAGTCTTGATCTGTGAACTGAACAGTTTTACTGTTACATCCATGAGATTTTAAAAATGTAGATACATGTCATGTCACAGGATGGAATAGGTCAGTATCAAATGAGTTGAAATTATTATTTGCAGCACAAATAAGTATTTTTAGAATTTTGTTTTTAATTCCTGAAACTGTCAGAAAAGGATAAGGCCTAAGAGATTTCTTAAGCTGTAATGAAAACAGCAATGTTAGCAACAGCAACAAAAAATAACAATTTAAAATACATTTTTTTTTTCTGGTGATTAAAGAGATGATTAAGTCTCTCTCTCTCTCTTTCTCTCTCTCATTGTGTCTGCCACTCAGCTCATGCCCATCCCCCACTCACACACACACACTCACACACACACATGCACTCAGTCAGCACACATACATTGCTCAAACAGAGGGACAGAGTGAGTTAAGAAGTCTAACAGTTTTTTAATTTTCTTTTAATCATACAGTGTTGTAAAGTCATGAAACTATGCATATGTCCTCATAATGATTTGATCTCTGTATTAATTTTTTTTTAAGTGTTTGGAAGCTGCAATTTAAAAATACAAGACAATTAATGATTCCCTTTTTACTGTCATTTCAAAAAATCACCACAACAAAACCGTTCAAGCTAACCAAAATCCGTTCGCAATTTAAGTTCCTCAATGTTTTTTCAACATGTAGACAAAGTTTGGTGAGTATAGTGAACATTTCCTGTGAGGAGTATGCATTAAATCAGAGCTCAATTTAAATATTCAAATCAAAATAGCCGACTTCCTGTTGGTCGTAGCTGATGACTGTGAATTAGAAAGTTGTCCGTCTTGAAAAGAACAATTTATGTACCAAGTTTGGTGTCTGTAGCTAAAACTAACCCCCCACTTTTGACAAAAGGTGGCGCTATAGAGTGCCTCCTTCACGCCCTTTTAAAAGCTTTTGCCATTGTCTAGCTATCACTAATACTGATATGTGTTTTGAGTTTCATGTAAATCTGAGCTTGTTGTCTGCCTCAAACTCACCATAACAGAACATTCAAGTTTGACACGTTGCCATGGCAACACTATATCAGATATCAATATCCCCACAACAGATTTACATCGGCCGTGTTTTGTAATTATTCTGATGAAGTTTTAAGTAAATCAAGTAAAAATAAGATGCTGAATTCAAAGCATTTGGAAAATGACACACTTCCTGCTGCCAGTTGGTGGCGCTATACCGTTGACTCTTAATAGTCACATATATGCGATCGGTATCATACAACGAACAAACCAATGAAGTTTGATCAAATTCAGGAAATGTATGTGGATGTTATTAGACATTTCCTGTTTCTCATTTCTCGCCATAATTGCCACGCCTCGCCACGGGCAAACCGTTCGAGATATCAAAAATCCCCTCGCAATTTTTCATCCCCAGTGTCTTGAGATCATGTTCACCGAGTTTCGTGGCAATCAAGTAAATAACCTATGACAAGTATATCAAATTCCAGAGCATGCTTTTTATAAACAGCCCTGGATAGCTGACTTCCTGTTGGGCGGAGCCTATGACATAGAGTGTGAAAGTTGTTCAGCTCAAAGAGATCTATAAGTGTACTGCGTTTCATATAAATATATGCAAGTGTGTGTGAGCTATGGTTCAAGATTTCTGACTGTGTTCCAGGGGGCGCTGTAGAGCCCCTGTGCCACGCCCGGGTCCCAGTCTCTGTGGCGTCCTGATGGCCGCAGATTCCAATGTGTGTGCCAATTTTCAAGAGTTTTTGAGCGTGTTAAGGCCCCCAAAAACCCCCGGAAGGTTTAATAAAAAATAAAAATAATAATAACAAGAATAATCCTTAGAAGAACAATAGGGCTCTTCGCCCCTTCGGGCTTGAGCCCTAAATATAGCTGCAAGCAGCGATGTTGGGCTCAAGCCACCAATGCCATCGCCACCCCGGTGGCATCAGGTAAACTGTGCCCAGCGGGCACATGCATTCACAATATCCCTCTGGCAGTGAGGTTTTAAAGGATATGGCAGTTAAAGGGTTAATCCGAATCATCTAGACTTTAAAATCACATTCACAGAACAATATATATGTATAACTTTAGTAACACTTTACAATAAGATTCCATTCATAAACATTATGTTAACATGAACAATATTTATATAGCATTCATTCACGTCAGTTAATATTCCAAACTTAAACATTAAAACATTGTTTTATTGTGATTTTTTTCCAAGCACATTTTACCAATTCCTAACCATATCAATCTTAATAACTACCATTATTTTTTTATTTAATCATTTATGAGTGCTATACAA
Source organism: Carassius gibelio (assembly GCF_023724105.1). Classification (NCBI taxonomy): domain Eukaryota; kingdom Metazoa; phylum Chordata; class Actinopteri; order Cypriniformes; family Cyprinidae; genus Carassius; species Carassius gibelio. The sequence continues at coordinate 19,218,565 of NC_068371.1, forward strand.
TAGTCCAGGAAAGCTGGAAGAGAAAAACAGGTCAAGAAGAACTGACAAAAAGAATTGCAAAATAATTAGGAAATAATGTGAAGATTAATTTTTAGTCAATTCTGCAAGACAGACTTTCAGGAAAGGAGGTGGAATAAAAATGAGCTCCTAAATCTTAATCCCAGATTCTGGAAGATATACTCCTCAAACCATCGAACAAGAGGAGGTGGTGCTGGTCCTTCACGAGTCACTCTAATCTGTTCATAAAGCCTATATATAAAGTCTTTATATATAGTATTTCACAATACTTCATGGTATTCTAATTAAATCATTTTTTGGAATCTTAGATCTCTCAGAGCCTGACACCGAGTAATTCTGGAGACTCCAGGAAAGTGGCAGTTCTGTAAAATGTTGGCGCTGGAGACTAAATGCTCCCTGATAGTTTCACACCTAATTCACTTAACACGCACACACACACACATTACCCACAGTGACAGTGGGACTGAGTGACATCAGATGTATGATAGTTTTTTAATTTTCTATCATCCATATAGTGTTGTATAGTCATGAAACTATTGTCATGAGACCAGTCATTCTGAGGAAATATGCCTCAGAATGACTTGTCTTTTATGTGTACATTTTTTTTTTAAGTGTTTAGAAGCTGCACTTTAAAAAAATAAAAATACATTTACTGGTTCCTTTTTTACTATTATTTAAAAAAATCACCACGACAAAACCCTTCAAGCTATCCAAAATTCATTCACACCTGTTCTGTAAGATTAATTCTTTAAACAGTGGTAAAAGAGGATGTGGGGCTGAACCTTCAAGAGTCACTCAAAACGTATCTGTCCATAAAGCCTATAAAGAATTATTCTTAATATACAGTTCACAATACTTCAGCTTGTTATTCTAATTAAGTGAGGGTCATTTTATCAGTAAAATACATAAAATACATATTATTTTATTTGAAAGATTTCTATAAATTATTTAAATCATACTCGTTTCTCCAATAATTATTTAAAAGTAATCCTATAGCTCCCTCAGGTGGCCATTATAGGTATTAAGAATTGCAAGCTTGATTTATAAGTTATGATAGTTTAAATTTTATGCTGGCTCTTGAAAATGATAAAGCTATGACACTTACTGTGCTTCCTTCAAATGAGGACTTCTACTTATATAAAAAATTATGAAGAGTTAGAATGAAAAATTGTAAAGATATAGTAAAATAACTATTGTATTTTTTTATGTTACTTTAATAAATCTCTGTGGCAACACCATTTAAGCTATCCTAAACCCATTCACAATTTAACATCTCAGTATTTTGGCATAATGTTGAAAAAGGAGTATGGAGTAGTATGAGGAGGAGTATGAATTCATTTACAGGCTGATTTTATCATAAATCCACAATAAAATTTCTGAGTTCTGTATCAATCTGTGTTGTTGTTTGTTTATTTTTATCTTTTATTTTTCATAGGAAGATAACTTACTCTCCTTTTTAATAAATGTGCTTATAAACCAAGGACAAGCTATTTATAGCTGTATTTATAAACTGCTTACTACTGACTATTGATATTGGGACAAGGCTTTATAAAGCATGAACTGACTATTTACTAATGAGTGCAGTTATTATAAAGTGTTATCAATGCATTTGCTAATGTTAACAAATTAGACATTATTTTACAGTGTTATCAAATCCTTAAATGACTCATAAGCATTTGTGAAAGTTCTGCTTGCATTACAGCTTAGTATTGATCTGTGAGCTGAACAGATTTACTGTTACATCCATGAGATTATGTAAGTTAAAATAAATATAATGTCACAGGATGTCATAGGTCAGTATCAAATGAGTTTGAAATTATTATTTGCAGCACAAATAAGGTTTTTTTAGGATTTTTAAAAATCCCTAAAACTGTCAGAAAAAGGTTAAGGCCTAAGCTATTTCTATGTGAGTGGCTAAATTTATTTTTGTTTTTATAATTGTAATACACAAACTATGAAATTATACAAAATGTATAAAAAGGTAAATAAATAAATACGCACACATTAAAAAAGCAGCCAAGTCGAATGAGTTTCCTTTTTTATATAGATTAAAATTGAAGACAGAAGCAAGTGGTAAATGTGGTCACTTTAATATTCAAATCCAGTAGATCCAGTTTATGTTCACGTGGCTGTTTTCGTTTATAGTCGCCAAGCTATTATGTGTTTTGAAATAATCTTGTCCGTGATGTGTTCGTTCGTACGTCGAAAGGCAGAATCCTGCAGCTGGAGAGATATGTTATTCTGCCAGTCACGCTTTCAAATAGTCTTGCACACTTAAACTGGTCACAAACACCTGCATTTACCTCTTGTTGTGTTACAGTGGGTTTATTGTGTGCATTTGTGGTAATATTTTATTTAAAAAAGCTCTTAAACAAGAATAAATTCGTTTGTTTTGAGCTCGACACTGTACGCGCTGATCGGAGGCGGTGATAGGCAGCCACAAATATTTCATTTTCACACAAACAGTTCAAAAACATCTTAATTTAGCTCTTGGTGTGTTCTAATTGGTTGATAGTGTGATATCGCTGTAATAATTTATTTTTAAAAGCTTTAAAACAGGAATAAATTCGTTTTCTCTGAGCTCTTTACTCCAGACGCTTGTGATCACAGCGGTGATTCATCTCTCCTATTTCTCACGTATCTCTGGCCAGAAATAATTTATCCATGAGCCCTGAACCGGTAATAATCAGATATGTTGGTTTAGCTTGTCAGTGTGAATTAAATCTAAGTATTTATTTGTATTTTTAACGGATTTAAAAGTGAAAGTAAAAGTTCGGGAATTGAACCTGTAGGGGCGCTATTTCTCTCAGACAATGGAAGTCTAAGCACATATACTCAAACAGAGGGACAGAGTGAGATGAGATGTCTGACAGTTTTTTAATTTTCTGTTATCCATACAGTGTTGTAAAGTCGTGAAACTATGCATATTTCCTCAGAATGACTTTTTCATCTGTATGAAAAAATTATTTGACGTCTTTGGAAGCTGCAACTTAAAAATACAATAATGATTCCCTTTGTAAGGTCATTTAAAAAAATCACCACGGCAAAACCATTCAAGCTATCCAAAATCCATTCACAATTTAAGTTCCTATCAGAAATACTGATGTGTGTTCAGAGTTTTGTGAAATTCTAAGTATGTTATTTGCCTCAAAATCACCTGAGAAGTATTCCAGTTTGACATGTTGCCACGGCAACAATTTTTTAGATATCAATATCCCCCTTGCAGATTTATATCGGCTGTGTTTTAACATTATTCTGATGAAGTTTGAAGCAAATCGAGTAATAATAAGATGCTGAATTCAAATCATTTTGAAAATGACACACTTCCTTCTGCCAGTTGGTGGCGCTATAACTTTGACTCCTAATAGTCACATATATGCGATCGACATCATACAACGAATAATCTGATGAAGTTTGATTAAAATCAGGAAATGTATGTGGACGATATTAGACACTTCCTGTTTCTCATTTCTCGCCATAATTTCAACGCCTCGCCACGAGCAAACCGTTCGAGATATCAAAAATCCCCTGGCAATTTTTCATCCCCAGTGTCTTGAGATCATGTTGACCGAGTTTGGCGGCAATCGAGAAAAAAACCTATGACAAGTATTTCAAATTCCAGAGCATGCGCTTTTTACATAACTCTAAATAGCTGACTTCCTGTTGGGTGGAGCCTATGACATGCAATACGCAAGTTTTTCGGCACAATGAGATCTATATGTGTACTGAGTTTCTTATGAATATGTGCAAGTATGTGTGAGCTATACATCAACATTTCTGACTGTGTTCCAGGGGGCGCCGTAGAGCCCCTGTGCCACGCCCGGGTCCCAGCCTCTGCAGGCTCCTAAAGGCCACAGATTCCAAAGTGTGCGCAAATTTTCAAGAGTTTTTGAGTATGTTAAGGACCCCAAAAGCACCCACAACTTTGACGAAAAATTTGAATACTAAACCCTAAATAGCCAACTTCCTGTTGGGCGGAGCCTATGATATGCAATACAAAAGTTGTTTGGATTGATGAGATTTATATGTGTACCGAGTTTCATACGTCTACGAGCAAGAGTGTATGATATATGGCCCTCCATATTCCAGGGGGCGCTGTAGAGCCCCTGTGCCACGCCCGTGTATCAGTCTCTGCCCGGCCCTAATGGCCGCAGGTTCCAATCTGTGTGCCAATTTTCAAGACTTTTTAAGCACGTTAAGGGCCCCAAAAGCCCCCGAGACGTTGGAAAAAAAAAATAATAATAATAATAATAATAATAAATATAGCTGCAAGCAGCGATGGCGGGCTCAAGCCACCAATGCCATCGCCACCCCGGTGGCATCAGGTAAACTGTGCCCAGCGGCCACATGCATTCACAATATCCCTCTGGCTGTGAGGTTTTAAGGGATATGGCAGTTAAAGGGTTAATCCGAATCATCTAGACTTTAAAATCACATTCACAGAACAATATATATTTATAACTTTAGTAACACTTTACAATAAGATTTCATTTATAAACATTATGTTAACATAAACAATATTTATATAGCATTCATTCATGTCAGTTAATATTCCAAACTTAAACATTAAAAAAAAAAATTATTGTGATTTTTTTCCAAGCACATTTTACCAATTCCAGACCATATCAATCTTAATAACTACCATTATTTTTTATTTAATCATTTATGAGTGCTATACAATAGTCCAGGAAAGCTGGAAGAGAAAAACTCCTTATATTCATGTGTGCAGAATTATTAGCCATGTTTTCTTTTATAGATGAAATGCGCTAAAAAAGAGTTTTAACTCAAACTGTAAAGTCGAAAATTATGAAATACCCATGAGAAATATCAAACACAAATGCAATACAGAAATGGATAAGTTAAGACTTGACCATTGTACAAAAAATGCTGACTGGGTCATGAGGTCAGAAAAGAAGAAGAAAAAAGCAGGTCAAGAAGAACTGACAAAAAGAATTGCAAAATAATTAGGAATTCATGTGAAGATTAATTTTTAGTCAATTCTGCAAGACAGACTTTTCAGGAAAGGAGGTGGAATAAAAATGAGCACCTAAATCTTAATCCCAGATTCTGGAAGATATATTCCTCAAACCATCGGACAAGAGGAGGTGGTGCTGGTCCTTCATGAGTCACTCAAATCTGTTCATTAAGCCTATATATAAAGTCTTAATATATAGTATTTCACAATACTTCATGGTATTCTAATTAAATAGTTTTTTGGAATCTTAGATCTCTCAGAACCTGACACCGAGTAATTCTGAGACTCCAGGAAAGTGGCAGTTCTGTAAAATGTTGGCGCTGGAGACTAAATGCTCCCTGATAGTTTCACACCTAATTCACTTAACACACACACAAACACACACGCACACACACACACACACACACACACACACACACACTACCCACTGTGACAGAGGGACAGAGTGACATCAGATATATGATAGTTTTTTAATTTTCTATCATCCATATAGTGTTGTATAGTCATGAAACTATGCATATTTCCTCAGAATGACTTGTCTTCTATATGTACATTTTTTTGAAGTGTTTAGAAGCTGCACTTACAAAAAATAAAAGACATTTACTGGTTACTTTTTTACTGTTATTTCAAAAAAATCACCACGACAAAACCATTCAAGCTATCCAAAATTCATTCGCACCTGTTCTGTAAGATAAATTCTTTAAACAGTGGTAAAAGAGGATGTGGTGCTGAAGCTTCAAGAGTCACTCAAAACGTATCTGTCCATAAAGTCTATAAAGAATTATTCTTAATATACAGTTCACAATACTTCTGCTTGTTATTCTAATTAGGTGAGGGTCATTTTATCAGTAAAAATACATAAAATTCATATTATTTTTCTTTGAAAGATTTCTATAAATGATTTAAATCATACTTGTTTCTACAATAATTATTTAAAAGTAATCCTATAGCTCCATCTGGTGGCCATTATTGGTACCAAGAATTGCAAGCTTGATTTATAAGTTATGATAGTTTTAATTTTATGCTGGCTCTTGAAAATGATAAAGCTATGAAACTTACTGTGCTTCCTTCAAATGATGACTTCTACGTATATAAAAAATTATGAAGAGTTGGAATGAAAAATTTTAAAGATATAGTAAAATAACGATTGTATTTTTTTATGTTACTTTAATAAATCGCTATGGCCACACCATTTAAGCTATCCTAAACCCATTCGCAATTTAACATCTTCAGTATATTAGCTTCATGTTAAAAAAGTTTGCTGTGAACTTGTGTCTTCTTGGAGGAGTATGAATTCATTTACAGGCTGTTTTATCATAAATCCACAATAAAATTTCTGAGTTCTGTATCAATCTGTGTTGTTGTTTGTTTTTTTTTATTTTTTTATTTTTCATAGTAAGATAACTGACCCTTTACTCTCCTTTTTAATAAATGTGCTTATAAACCAAGAACAAGCTTTTTATAGCTGTATTTATAAACTGCTTACTACTGACTATTAATATTGGGACAAGGCTTTATAAAGCATGAACTGAATATTTACTGTTTGAGTTTGAAATTATTATTTGCAGCACAAATAAGGTTTTTTAGGATTTTTAAAAATCCCTAAAACTGTCAGAAAAGGATAAGGCCTATAAGATTTTATGTGAGTGGCTAAATTTATTTGTTTTTATAACTATAATGCATAAACTATGAAATTATACAAAATGTATAAAAATGTACAACAGTTATTCTTTTCCAATGTTTTTTATTTATTTATTTATTTAAATTTTTTTTATTTTATTTACATTTCAAAAAATTTGCCTACTGCAATCATTCTAAACAGCTTGAATAAAACCTGTCAATATTTATTATAGACCACTGTAACTGTGTATAATCTAACAAACAAGTTTATTATGAAAATAAAAGTGTACACCAGATAAATTGGACGATAAAGAAATTGCTAACAATAGTATAATAGAGCATGTTTTAGGTTTTTAGGCGTTTAGATGCAGAAATGGACAAATCAAATGTAAAATAAAATGTAATTGATTTAATTAAATATAGATTAATTCTTGTTAGAGCAAAATAATAAATAAATAAATAAATAAATAAATAAATAAATACGTACACACATTAAAAAAAGCAGCCAAGATGAATGAGTTTCATTTTTTATATAGATCAAAATTGAAGACAGAAGCAGCTGGTATATGCGGTCACTTAATATTAAAATCCAGTAGATCCATTTCAGATATATTTCTCAACAGTTAATGTTCACGTGGCTGTTGTCGTTTATGGTCGCCAAGCTATTATGTATTTTGAAATAATCTTGTCCGTGATGTGTTCGTTCGTACGACGAAAGGCAGAATCCTGCAGCTCGAGAGATATATGTTATTCTGCCAGTTGCGCTTTCAAATAGTCTTGCACACTTAAACGGGTCACAAACACCTGCATTTAGCTCTTGTAGTGTTACAATGGGTTTATTGTGTGCATTTGTGGTAATATTTTATTTAAAAAAGCTCTTAAACAAGAATACATTCGTGTGTTTTGAGCTCGACACTGTACGCGCTGATCGGAGGCGGTGATTTCAGATAGGCAGCCGCAAATAATTCATTTTCACACAAACAGTTCAAAAACATCTGAATTTATCTCTTGGTGTGTTCTAATTGGTTGATTGTGTGATATCGCTGTAATAATTTATTTTTAAAAGCTTTAAAACAGGAATAAATTCGTTTTTTCTGAGCTCTTTACTCCAGACGCTCGTGATCACAGCGGTGATTCATCTCTCCTATTTCTCACGTATCTCTGGCCAGAAATAATTTATCCATGAGCCCTGAACGGTAATAATCAGATATGTTGGTTTAGCTTGTCAGTGTGAATTAAATCTAAGTATTTATTTGTATTTTTAACCGATTTAAAAGTGAAAGTAAAAGTCCGGGAATTGAACCTGTAGGGGCGCTATTTCTCTCAGACAATGGAAGTCTGAAGCACACATACTCAAACAGAGGGACAGAGTGAGATGAGATGTCTGACAGTTTTTTAATTTTCTGTTATCCATACAGTGTTGTAAAGTCGTGAAACTATCCATATTTACTCAGAATGACTTTTTTTCTGTACGAAAAAAGGTTTTGAAGTGTTTGGAATTTAAAAATGCAGGAAAATTAATAATTCCATTTTTACTGTCATTTAAAAAAATCACCACGACAAAACCGTTTAAGCTATCCAAAATCCATTGGCAATTTAAGTTGTTTAAAATGTTTTGGCATCATGTAGACAAAGTTTGGTGTGTATAGTGTTACTCTCCTCTGAGCAGTATGCATTAATTCACAGCTAAATGTAAAAAAAAATCCACATTCAAATCAAAATAGCTGACTTCCTGTTGATCGTAGCTGATGACTGTGAATTAGAAAGTTGTCCGTCTTGATAAGAAAAATTTTTGTACCGAGTTTGGTGTCTGTAGCTAAACTAACCCCGCCACTTTTGACAAAAGGTGGCGCTATAGAGTGCCTCTTCCACGCCCTCTTATGAACTTTTGCCAGTGTCTAGTTATCATAAATACTGATATGTGTTCTGAGTTTGATGAAATTCTAAGCATGTTATATGCCTCAAAATCACCTGAGAAGTATTCCAGTTTAACATGTTGCCACGGCAACAATATTTTTAGATATCAATATCCCCCCAGCAGATTTATATCGGCTGTGTTTTAACATTATTCTGATGAAGTTTGAAGCAAATCGAGTAAAAATAAGATGCTGAATTCAAATCATTTTGAAAATGACACACTTCCTGCTGCCAGTTGGTGGCGCTATAACTTTGACTCCTAATAGTCACATATATGCGATCGACATCATACAACGAATAATCTGATGCAGTTTGATTAAAATCAGGAAATGTATGTGGATGGTATTAGACACTTCCTGTTTCTCATTTCTCGCCATAATTTCAACACCTCGCCACGAGCAAACCGTTCGAGATATCAAAAATCCCCTGGCAATTTTTCATCCCCAATGTCTTGAGATCATGTTGACCGAATTTGGTGGCAATCGGCAAAAAAACCTATGACAAGTATTTCAAATTCCAGAGCATGCGCTTTTTACATAACTCTAAATAGCTGACTTCCTGTTGGGCGGAGCCGAATGACATGCAGTACGAAAGTTGTTCAGCACGATGAGATCTATATGTGTACTGAGTTTCATATTAATACGAGCAAGTATGTGTGAGCTATACATCAACATTTATGACTGTGTTCCAGGGGGCGCCATAGAGCCCCTGTGCCACGCCCGGGTCCCAGCCTCTGCAGGCTCCTAAAGGCCACAGATTCCAAAGTGTGCGCAAATTTTCAAGAGTTTTTGAGTATGTTAAGGACCCCAAAAGCCCCCACAACTTTGACGAAAAATATGAATACTAAACCCTAAATATCCAACTTCCTGTTGGGCGGAGCCTATGACATGCAGTACAAAAGTTGTTTGGTTTGATGAGATCTACATGTGTACCGAGTTTCGTGTGTCTACGTGCAAGTATGTATGATATATGGCCCTCAGTATTCCAGGGGGCGCTGTAGAGCCCCTGTGCCACGCCCGTGTATCAGTCTCTGCCCGGCCCTAATGGCCGCAGGTTCCAATGTGTGTGCCAATTTTCAAGACTTTTTAAGCATGTTAAGGGCCCCAAAAGCCCCCGAAACCTTGAAGAAAAATAATAATAATAACAAATAATCCTAAGGAAAACAATAGGGCTCTCGCCCTCCAGGCTTGAGCCCTAAATATAGCTGCAAGCAGCGATGGCGGGCTCAAGCCACCAGTGCCATCGCCACCCCGGTGGCATCAGGTAAACTGTGCCCAGCGGGCACATGCATTCACAATATCCCTCTGGCAGTGAGGTTTTAAAGGATATGGCAGTTAAAGGGTTAATCCGAATCATCTAGACTTTAAAATCACATTCACAGAACAATATATATATATATATATAACTTTAGTAACACTTTACAATAAGATTCCATTCATAAACATTATGTTAACATGAACAATGTTTATATAGCATTCATTCACGTCAGTTAATATTCCAAACTTAAACATTAAAACATTGTTTTATTGTGATTTTTTTCCAAGCATTTTTTACCAATTCCAAACCATATCAATCTTAATAACTACCATTATTTTTTATTTAATCATTTATGAGTGCTATACAATAGTCCAGGAAAGCTGGAAGAGAAAAACAGGTCAAGAAGAACTGACAAAAAGAATTGCAAAATAATTAGGAAATAATGTGAAGATTAATTTTTAGTCAATTCTGCAAGACTAAAATAAAAATGAGCTCTTAAATCTTAATCCTGGATTCTGGAAGATATACTCCTCAAACCATCGAACAAGAGGAGGTGGTGCTGGTCCTTCACGAGTCACTCTAATCTGTTCATAAAGCCTATATATAAAGCCTTAATATATAGTATTTCACAATACTTCATGGTATTCTAATTAAATCATTTTTTGGAATCTTAAGTCTCTCAGAGCCGGACACCGAGTAATTCTGGAGACTCCAGGAAAGTGGCAGTTCTGTAAAATGTTGGTGCTGGAGACTAAATGCTCCCTGATAGTTTCACACCTAATTCACTTAACACACACACAAACACACACACACACACACACTACCCACAGTGACAGTGGGACTGAGTGACATTAGATGTATGATAGTTTTTTTATTTTCTATCATCCATATAGTGTTGTATAGTCATGAAACTATTGTCATGAGACCAGTCATTCTGAGGAAATATGCCTCAGAATGACTTGTCTTTTATGTGTACATTTTTTTTAAGTGTTTAGAAGCTGCACTTTAAAAAAAATAAAAAGACATTTACTGGTTCCTTTTTTACTATTATTTCAAAAAATCACCACGACAAAACCATTCAAGCTATCCAAAATTCATTCACACCTGTTCTGTAAGATTAGTTCTTTAAACAGTGGTAAAAGAGGATGTGGTGCTGATCCTTCAAGAGTCACTCAAAACGTATCTGTCCATAAAGCCTATAAAGAATTATTCTTAATATACAGTTCACAATACTTCAGCTTGTTATTCTAATTAAGTGAGGGTCATTTTTATCAGTAAAATTCCTAAAATACATATTATTTTATTTGAAAGATTTCTATAAATTATTTAAATCATACTCGTTTCTACAATAATTATTTAAAAGTAATCCTATAGCTCCCTCTGGTGACCATTATTGGTACTAAGAATTGCAAGCTTGATTTATAAGTTATGATAGTTTTAATTTTAGGCTGGCTCTTGAAAATGGAAAAGCTATGAAACTTACTGTGCTTCCTTCAAATGAGGACTTCTACTTATATAAAAAATTATGAAGAGTTAGAATGAAAAATTTTAAAGATATAGTAAAATAACTATTGTATTTTTTTATGTTACATTAATAAATCTCTATGGCAACACCATTTAAGCTATCCTAAACCCATTCACAATTTAACATCTCAGTATATTGGCATCATGTTGAAAAAGGAGTATGGAGTAGTATGAGGAGGAGTATGAATTCATTTACAGGCTGATTTTATCATAAATCCACAATAAAATTTATTTTTCTGTTCTGTATCAATCTGTGTTGTTGTTTGTTTATTTTTATCTTTTATTTTTCATAGGAAGATAACTGATCCTTTACTCTCCTTTTTAATAAATGTGCTTATAAACCAAAAACAAGCTATTTATAGCTGTATTTATAAACTGCTTACTACTGACTATTAATATTGGGACAAGGCTTTATAAAGCATGAACTGACTATTTACTTTTTGAGTTTGAAATTATTATTTGCAGCACAAATTAGGGTTTTTTAGGATTTTTAAAAATCCCTAAAACTGTCAGAAAAGGATAAGGCCTAAGATTTCTATGTGAGTGGCTACATTTATTTGTTTTATAACTATAATGCATAAACTATGAAATTATACAAAATGTATAAAAAAGTACAACAGTCATTGTTTTCCAATGTTTTTTTTTTTTTTTTTTTTTTTTTTTTTTTTTGGATTTACATTAAAAAAAATTAGCCTACTGCAATCATTCTAAACAGCTTGAATAAAACCTGTTAATATTTATTATAGACCACTGTAACTGTGTATAATCTAACAAACAAGTTTATTATGAAAATAAAAGTGTGTACACCAGATAAATTGGACGATAAAGAAATTGCTAACAATAGTATAATAGAGCATGTTTTAGGTTTTTAGGCGTTTAGATGCAGATATGGACAAATCAAATGTAAAATAAAATGTAATTGATTTAATTAAATATAGATTAATTCTTGTTAGAGCAAAATAATAAATAAATAAATAAATACGTACACACATTAAAAAAGCAGCCAAGATGAATGAATTTCATTTTTTATATAGATTAAAATTGAAGACAGAAGCAGCTGGTATATGCGGTCACTTAATGTTAAAATCCAGTAGATCCACTTCAGATATATTTCTCAACAGTTTATGTTCACGTGGCTGTTTTCGTTTATAGTCGCCAAGCTATTATGTGTTTTGAAATAATCTTGTCCGTGATGTGTTCGTTCGTACGACGAAAGCCAGAATCCTGCAGCTCGAGAGATATGTTATTCTGCCAGTCTCGCTTTCAAATAGTCTTGCGCACTTAAACGGGTCACAAACACCTGCATTTACCTCTTGATGTGTTACAATGGGTTTATTGTGTGCATTTGTGGTAATGTTTTATTTAAAAAAGCTCTTAAACAAGAATAAATTCGTTTGTTTTGAGCTCGACACTGTAAGCGCTGATCGGAGGCGTGATTTCAGATAGGCAGCCACAAATATTTCATTTTCACACAAACAGTTCAAAAACATCTGAATTTAGCTCTTGGTGTGTTCTAATTGGTTGATTGTGTGATATCGCTGTAATAATTTATTTTTAAAAGCTATAAAACAGGAATAAATTAGTTTTTTCTGAGCTCTTTACTCCAGACTCTCGTGATCACAGCGGTGATTCATCTCTCCTATTTCTCACGTATCTCTGGCCAGAAATAATTTATCCATGAGCCCTGAACCGGTAATAATCAGATATGTTGGTTTAGCTTGTCAGTGTGAATTAAATCTAAGTATTTATTTGTATTTTTAACCGATTTAAAAGTGAAAGTAAAAGTCCGGTAATTGCACCTGTAGGGGCGCAATTTCTCTCAGACAATGGAAGTCTGAAGCACACATACTCAAACAGAGGGACAAAGTGAGATGAGATATCTGAGAGTTTTTTAATTTTCTGTTATCCATACAGTGTTGTAAAGTCTTGAAACTATGCATATTTCCTCAGAATGACTTTTTCATCTGTATGAAAAAATTCTTTGACGTGTTTGGAAGCTGCATTTTAAAAATACAATAATGATTCCCTTTGTAAGGTAATTTCAAAAAATCACCACGGCAAAACCATTCAAGCTATCCAAAATCCATTCACAATTTAAGTTCCTATCAGAAATACTGATGTGTGTTCAGAGTTTTGTGAAATTCTAAGTATGGTATTTGCCTCAAAATCACCTGAGAAGTATTCCAGTTTGACATGTTGCCACGCCAACAATTTTTTAGATATCAATATCCCCCTTGCAGATTTATATCGGCTGTGTTTTAACATTATTCTGATGAAGTTTGAAGCAAATCGAGTAATAATAAGATGCTGAATTCAAATCATTTTGAAAATGACACACTTCCTTCTGCCAGTTGGTGGTGCTATAACTTTGACTCCTAATAGTCACATATATGCGATCGACATCATACAACGAATAATCTGATGAAGTTTGATTAAAATCAGGAACTGTATGTGGATGGTATTAGACACTTCCTGTTTCTCATTTCTCGCCATAATTTCAACGCCTCGCCACGAGCAAACCGTTCGAGATATCAAAAATCCCCTGGCAATTTTTCATCCCCAGTGTCTTGAGATCATGTTGACCGAGTTTGGCGGCAATCGAGAAAAAAACCTATGACAAGTATTTCAAATTCCAGAGCATGCGCTTTTTACATAACTCTAAATAGCTGACTTCCTGATGGGCGGAGCCTATGACATGCAATACGAAAGTTGTTTGGCACGATGAGATCTATATGTGTACTGATTTCATATGAATATGTGCAAGTATGTGTGAGCTATACATCAACATTTCTGACTGTGTTCCAGGGGGCGCCGTAGAGCCCCTGTGCCACGCCCGGGTCCCAGCCTCTGCAGGCTCCTAAAGGCCACAGATTCCAAAGTGTGCGCAAATTTTCAAGAGTTTTTGAGTATGTTAAGGACCCCAAAAGCCCCCACAACTTTGACGAAAAATTTGAATACTAAACCCTAAATAGCCAACTTCCTGTTGGGCGGAGCCTATGATATGCAATACAAAAGTTGTTTGGATTGATGAGATTTATATGTGTACCGAGTTTCATACGTCTACGAGCAAGAATGTATGATATATGGCCCTCCATATTCCAGGGGGCGCTGTAGAGCCCCTGTGCCACGCCCGTGTATCAGTCTCTGCCCGGCCCTAATGGCCGCAGGTTCCAATGTGTGTGCCAATTTTCAAGACTTTTTAAGCACGTTAAGGGCCCCAAAAGCCCCCGAGACGTTGGAAAAAAATAATAATAATAATAATAATAATAATAATAATAAAAAATAATCCTAAGGAAAACAATAGGCCTCTCGCCCTTTGGGCTTGAGCCCTAAATATAGCTGCAAGCAGCGATGGCGGGCTCAAGCCACCAGTGCCATCGCCACCCCGGTGGCATCAGGTAAACTGTGCCCAGCGGGCACATGCATTCACAATATCCCTCTGGCAGTGAGGTTTTAAAGGATATGGCAGTTAAAGGGTTAATCCGAATCATCTAGACTTTAAAATCACATTCACAGAACAATATATATATAACTTTAGTAACACTTTACAATAAGATTCCATTCATAAACATTATGTTAACATGAACAATATTTATATAGCATTCATTCATGTCAGTTAATATTCCAAACTTAAAAATGAAAACATTGTTTTATTGTGATTTTTTTCCAAGCACATTTTACCAATTCCAAACCATATCAATCTTA
The DNA here is from genome assembly GCF_023724105.1 of Carassius gibelio. Taxonomy (NCBI): domain Eukaryota; kingdom Metazoa; phylum Chordata; class Actinopteri; order Cypriniformes; family Cyprinidae; genus Carassius; species Carassius gibelio. The sequence goes on from NC_068371.1 coordinate 19,233,581, forward strand.
ATAACTACCATTATTTTTTATTTAATCATTTATGAGTGCTATACAATAGTCCAGGAAAGCTGGAAGAGAAAAACAGGTCAAGAAGAACTGACAAAAAGAATTGCAAAATAATTAGGAAATAATGTGAAGATTAATTTTTAGTCAATTCTGCAAGACAGACTTTCAGGAAAGGAGGTGGAATAAAAATGAGCTCCTAAATCTTAATCCCGGATTCTGGAAGATATATTCCTCAAACCATCGAACAAGAGGAGGTGGTGCTGGTCCTTCACGAGTCACTCTAATCAGTTCATAAAGCCTATATATAAAGCCTTAATATATAGTATTTCACAATACTTCATGGTATTCTAATTAAATCATTTTTTGGAATCTTAAGTCTCTCAGAGCCTGACACCGAGTAATTCTGGAGACTCCAGGAAAGTGGCAGTTCTGTAAAATGTTGGCGCTGGAGACTAAATGCTCCCTGATAGTTTCACACCTAATTCACTTAACACACACACACACACACACACTACCCACAGTGACAGTGGGACTGAGTGACATCAGATGTATGATAGTTTTTTAATTTTCTATCATCCATATAGTGTTGTATAGTCATGAAACTATGCATATTTCCTCAGAATGACTTGTCTTTTATGTGTAAAATTTTTTTTGAAGTGTTTAGAAGCTGCACTTTAAAAAAATAAAAAGACATTTACTGGTTCCTTTTTTACTATTATTTCAAAAAATCACCACGACAAAACCATTCAAGCTATCCAAAATTCATTCACACCTGTTCTGTAAGATTAATTCTTTAAACAGTGGTAAAAGAGGATGTGGTGCTGATCCTTCAAGAGTCACTCAAAACGTATCTGTCCATAAAGCCTATAAAGAATTATTCTTAATATACAGTTCACAATACTTCAGCTTGTTATTCTAATTAAGTGAGGGTCATTTTATCAGTAAAATTCCTAAAATACATATTATTTTATTTGAAAGATTTCTATAAATGATTTAAATCATACTCGTTTCTACAATAATTATTTAAAAGTAATCCTATAGCTCCCTCTGGTGGCCATTATAGGTACTAAGAATTGCAAGCTTGATTTATAAGTTATGATAGTTTAAATTTTATGCTGGCTCTTGAAAATGATAAAGCTATGAAACTTACTGTGCTTCCTTCAAATGAGGACTTCTACTTATATAAAAAAATATGAAGAGTTAGAATGAAAAATTGTAAAGATATAGTAAAATAACTATTGTATTTTTTTATGTTACTTTAATAAATCTCTATGGCAACACCATTTAAGCTATCCTAATCCCATTCACAATTTAACATCTCAGTATATTGGCATAATGTTGAAAAAGGAGTATGGAGTAGTATGAGGAGGAGTATGAATTAATTTACAGGCTGATTTTATCATAAATCCACAATAAAATTTCTGAGTTCTGTATCAATCTGTGTTGTTGTTTGTTTATTTTTATCTTTTATTTTTCATAGGAAGATAACTTACTCTCCTTTTTAATAAATGTGCTTATAAACCAAGGACAAGCTATTTATAGCTGTATTTATAAACTGCTTACTACTGACTATTAATATTGGGACAAGGCTTTATAAAGCATGAACTGACTATTTAATAATGAGTGCAGTTATTATAAAGTGTTATCAATGCATTTGCTAATGTTAACAAATTAGACATTATTTTACAGTGTTATCAAATCCTTAAAAAACTCATAAGCATTTGTGAAAGTTCTGCTTGCATTACAGCTTAGTATTGATCTGTGAGCTGAACAGATTTACTGTTACATCCATGAGATTATGTAAGTTAAAATAAATATAATGTCACAGGATGTCATAGGTCAGTATCAAATGAGTTTGAAATTATTATTTGCAGCACAAATAAGTTTTTTTTAGGATTTTTAAAAATCCCTAAAACTGTCAGAAAAAGGTTAAGGCCTAAGCTATTTCTATGTGAGTGGCTAAATTTATTTTTGTTTTTATAATTGTAATACACATACTATGAAATTATACAAAATGTATAAAAAGGTAAATAAATAAGTACGCACACATTAAAAAAGCAGCCAAGTCGAATGAGTTTCCTTTTTTATATAGATTAAAATTGAAGACAGAAGCAAGTGGTAAATGTGGTCACTTTAATTTTCAAATCCAGTAGATCCAGTTTATGTTCACGTGGCTGTTTTCGTTTATATTCGCCAAGCTATTATGTGTTTTGAAATAATCTTGTCCGTGATGTGTTCGTTCGTACGACGAAAGCCAGAATCCTGCAGCTCGAGAGATATATGTTATTCTGCCAGTCGCGCTTTCAAATAGTCTTGCACTCTTAAACTGGTCACAAACACCTGCATTTACCTCTTGTTGTGTTACAGTGGGTTTATTGTGTGCATTTGTGGTAATATTTTATTTTAAAAAGCTCTTAAACCAGAATAAATTCGTTTGTTTTGAGCTCGACACTGTACGCGCTGATCGGAGCGGTGATTTCAGATAGGCAGCCACAAATATTTCATTTTCACACAAACAGTTCAAAAACATCTTAATTTAGCTCTTGGTGTGTTCTAATTGGTTGATTGTGTGATATCGCTGTAATAATTTATTTTTAAAAGCTTTAAAACAGGAATAAATTCGTTTTCTCTGAGCTCTTTACTCCAGACGCTCGTGATCACAACGGTGATTCATCTCTACTATTTCTCACGTATCTCTGGCCAGAAATAATTTATCCATGAGCCCTGAACCGGTAATAATCAGATATGTTGGTTTAGCTTGTCAGTGTGAATTAAATCTAAGTATTTATTTGTATTTTTAACCGATTTAAAAGTGAAAGTAAAAGTTCGGGAATTGAACCTGTAGGGGCGCTATTTCTCTCAGACAATGGAAGTCTGAAGCACATATACTCAAACAGATGGACAGAGTGAGATGTCTGACAGTTTTTTAATTTTCTGTTATCCATACAGTGTTGTAAAGTCGTGAAACTATGCATATTTCCTCAGAATGACTTTTTCATCTGTATGAAAAAATTCTTTGACGTGTTTGGAAGCTGCAATTTAAAAATACAATAATGATTCCCTTTGTAAGGTCATTTAAAAAAAATCACCACGGCAAAACCATTCAAGCTATCCAAAATCCATTCACAATTTAAGTTCCTATCAGAAATACTGATGTGTGTTCAGAGTTTTGTGAAATTCTAAGTATGTTATTTGCCTCAAAATCACCTGAGAAGTATTCCAGTTTGACATGTTGCCACGCCAACAATTTTTTAGATATCAATATCCCCCTTGCAGATTTATATCGGCTGTGTTTTAACATTATTCTGATGAAGTTTGAAGCAAATCGAGTAATAATAAGATGCTGAATTCAAATCATTTTGAAAATGACACACTTCCTTCTGCCAGTTGGTGGCGCTATAACTTTGACTCCTAATAGTCACATATATGCGATCGACATCATACAACGAATAATCTGATGAAGTTTGATTAAAATCAGGAAATGTATGTGGACGGTATTAGACACTTCCTGTTTCTCATTTCTCGCCATAATTTCAACGCCTCGCCACGAGCAAACCTTTCGAGATATCAAAAATCCCCTGGCAATTTTTCATCCCCAGTGTCTTGAGATCATGTTGACCGAGTTTGGCGGCAATCGAGAAAAAATCCTATGACAAGTATTTCAAATTCCAGAGCATGCGCTTTTTACATAACTCTAAATAGCTGACTTCCTGTTGGGTGGAGCCTATGACATGCAATACGAAAGTTGTTCGGCACGATGAGATCTATATGTGTACTGAGTTTCATATGAATATGTGCAAGTATGTGTGAGCTATACATCAAAATTTTTGACTGTGTTCCAGGGGGCGCCGTAGAGCCCCTGTGCCACGCCCGGGTCCCAGCCTCTGCAGGCTCCTAAAGGCCACAGATTCCAAAGTGTGCGCAAATTTTCAAGAGTTTTTGAGTATGTTAAGGACCCCAAAAGCCCCCACAACTTTGACGAAAAATTTGAATACTAAACCCTAAATAGCCAACTTCCTGTTGGGCGGAGCCCCTGTGCCACGCCCGTGTATCAGTCTCTGCCCGGCCCTAATGGCCGCAGGTTCCAATGTGTGTGCCAATTTTCAAGACTTTTTAAGCATGTTAAGGGCCCCAAAAGCCCCCGAAACCTTGAAGAAAAATAATAATAATAAATAATAATAATAATAATAATAACAAATAATCCTAAGGAAAACAATAGGGCTCTCGCCCTCCAGGCTTGAGCCCTAATAATCCTAAGGAAAACAATAGGGCTCTCGCCCTCCAGGCTTGAGCCCTAATTAAAGCTGCAAGCAGCGATGAACGGGCCCTCGCACCCGGGCTCACCGCCAGCGAATGGATTTGATAAAAGGTGAACGGTGAGAAATATGCATTTAAACTCATAAATATGTGGAATATATCAAAGTTTATTCCATATATGTGCCAATCTTCCTGTTGCCAGCAGGTGGCGCAACCATTATAATGGAATACTGGCCTTCAGATGTGTTCAGGGCAGGACTCTTATTGAACATGTGAAGTTTGGGGAAGATCAAACAAATAATGCCTGAGTTACAACAACTTCTCTTGATGTGGTGAGACATCAAATTATGTCATGGTGCCATGGACACGCCCTTTAACAAAAACTCAAGATCTCCAAAATTTAACATTGCACAGGCCTTAAAAATACATTAACATTAAATGTCCAAAATACATTAATGTCCAAAAATTTCTAGGAGTAGTTTGTCGCAGCGTAAAACATGACACTTCCTGTTGCCAGCAGGTGGTGCTATGACTATAACTGAATATTGGCATGTAGATCTGTTCAGGTCAAGAGTCTTATCCAACATGTGACGTTTGGGGCAGATTGGACATTGTATGTCTGAGTTACAGCAACTTCCTTTTTCATGGCGAAACATCGAAATTTGTCAGGCCGCCATGGACCCGCCCTTTAAGGAAACCTCAAGTCCTTCGCATTTTATTATCGCAAAGGGCTTTAGATTACACTGACCAAGTTTGGTGTTGATCTGAATAAATCTCTAGTAGGAGTTCATTAAAGTACAACCCCTGAAAATGGCAAAAACAGCACCAATTTTGAAGGGAAAATTCAAAATAACCGACTTCCTGTTGGGATCCGGATTTCGTACCAAGAGACTTTTTTGTAGGTATTGGAGTGTTACATACGTGTACCAATTTTTGTACATGTACGTGAAACATAGCTTGAGGCGCACTCCGTTGAAAGTGTATAGGTGGCACTATAGAGCCATTCTGCCACACCCGGTGGAATATTGGCCTGCAGATCTGTTCAGGCCAGGACTCTTATCACACATGTGAAGTTTGTGGAAGATCGGACATTTTATGCCTGAGTTATAACATCTTTTATTCACATGGCGAGACATCGAACTTCGTGACGGCGCCATGAACAAGCCTTTTAACGAAAACTCAAGATCTTCACAACTGAACATCGCACAGGCCTTTAGATTTAGACTGACCACAAAAAAGACATTGATGTCATAAAATTTGTAGGAGTAGTTCGCCGCAGCGTAAAATATGTCACTTCCTGTTGCCAATAGGTGGCGCTATGACTATAACTGAATATGGGCATGTCAATCTGTTCAGGTTCGGAGTCTCATCAAACATGTGAAGTTTGAGGCAGATTGGACATTGTATGTCTGAGTTACAGCAGCTTCCTTTTTAATGGCGAAACATCGAAATTTGTCAGGCCGCCATGGACACGCCCTTTAACGAAACCTCAATATCTTCGCAATTTAACATCGCAAAGGGCTTAAGATTACACTGACCAAGTTTGGTGTTTATCTGAATAAATCTCTAGGAGGAGTTCGTTAAAGTACAACCCCTGAAAATGGCAAAAACAACACCAATTTTGAAGGGATAATTCAAAATAACCGACTTCCTGTTGGGATTCGGATTTCGTACCAAGAGACTTTTTTGTAGATATTGGTGTGTTACATGTGTGTACCGATTTTCGTACATGTACGTGACACGTAGCTCGAGGCGCACTCCATTGAAAGTGTATAGGTGGCGCTATCGAGCCATTTTGCCACACCCAATGGAATATTGGCCTACAGATGTGTGCAGGTCAGTACTCTTATCAAACATGTGAAGTTTTGGCAAGATCTGATATTTTATGCATGAGTTACAACAACTCCTACTTCCATGGAGAGACATCGAAATTTGTCACGGCGCCATGGACACACCCTTAAACGAAAACTCAAGATCTTCACAATTTAACATCGCACAGGCCTTTAGATTACACTGACCAGAAAAAAAACATTGATGTCATAAAATTTCTAGGAGCAGTTCTTCGCAGCGTAAAATATGACACTTCCTGTTGCCAATAGGTGGTGCTATGACTATAACTGAATATGAGCATGTCAATCTATTCAGTTCTAGAGTCTTATCAACCATGTGAAGTTTGGGGCAGATTGGACATTGTATGTCTGAGTTATAGCAACTTCATTTTTCATGGCGAATCGTCGAAATTCGCCAGGACGCCACTGACACGCCCTTCAACGAAAACACAAAATCTTTGCAATTTAACATCGCAAAGGCCTTTAGATTAGGCATACCAAATTTGGTGTTGATTTGAAGAAATCTCTAGGAGGAGTTCATTAAAATACAACACATGGAAATGACCAAAATTACACAAAATTTGCTCATAATATTAAAAATAACCGACTTCTTGTTGGGTTTAGAATTTTGGTCCAAGAGTCTTTTTTGTAGGTATTGGTGTGTTACATATGTGTGCCAATTTCCGTGCATGTACGTGAAACACAGCTGGAAGGCTGTTGATTTTCTTAGTATAGGTGGCGCTGTCGAGCTATTTTGCCACACCCTCTTCTGAATCCTATATCAGACGAAAATTTTCACCAGGTTTGACGCGTGTGCAAAGTTTCATGACTTTTTGAGCATGTTAAAGCCCTCAAAAATGCGATTCATTCGGGAGAAGAAGAAGAAGAAGAAGAAGAATTAAAGCTGCAAGCAGCGATGAACGGGCCCTCGCACCCGGGCTCACCGCCATCGTGTGGCTTTAGTAAAAAGGTGAACGTTGAGAAATATGCATTTAAACTCATAAATATAAGTGCAATATATCAAAGTTTATTCCATATGTGTGCTAATCTTCCTGTTGCCAGCAGGTGGCGTATTCGTTATAATGGAATATTGGCCTTCAGATGTGTTCAAGCCAGGACCCTTATCACACATGTGAAGTTTGGGCAAGATCGGACATTTTATGCCTGAGTTATAACATCTTTTATTCCCATGGCGAGACATCGAATTTCATCATGGCGCCATGGACACGCCTTTTAACAAAAACTCAAGATCTTCACAACTAAACATCACACAGGTCTTTAGATTAGATTGACCACAAAAAAGACATTGATGTCATAAAATTTCTAGGAGTAGTTTGTCACAGTGTAAAATATGTCACTTCCTGTTGCCAATAGGTGGCGCTATGACTATAACTGAATATTGGCATGTAGATCTGTTCAGGCCAAGAGTCTTATTAAACATGTGAAGTTGAAGCAGATTGGACATTGTATGTCTGAGTTACAGCAACTTCCTTTTTCATGGCGAAACATCGAAATTTGTCAGGCCGCCATGGACACGCCCTTTAACGAAACCTCAAGATCTTCACAATTTAACATCGCAAAGGGCTTAAGATTACACTGACCAAGTTTGGTGTTGATCTGAATAAATCTCTAGGAGGAGTTCGTTAAAGTACAACCCCTGAAAATGGCAAAAACAACACCAATTTTGCAGGGAAAATTCAAAATAACCGACTTCCTATTGCGATTCGGATTTCATACCAAGAGACTTTTTTGTAGCTATTGGTGAGTTACATATGTGTACCGATTTTCGTACATGTACATGACACGTAGCTCGAGGTGCACTCCATTGAAAGTGTATAGGTGGCGCTATCGAGCCATTTTGCCACACCCAATGGAATATTGGCCTCCAGATGTGGGCAGGTCAGTACTCTTATCAAACATGTGAAGTTTGGGCAAGATCTGATATTTTATGCCTGAGTTACAACAACTTCTACTCCCATGGCGAGACATCGAACTTTGACATGGCGCCATGGACATGCCCTTTAACGAAAACTCAAGATCTTCACAATTTAACATCGTACAGGCCTTTAGATTAGACTGACCACAAAAAAGACATTGATGTCATAAAATTTCTAGGAGTAGTTCTTCGCAGCGTAAAATATGACACTTCCTGTTGCCAATAGGTGGCGCTATGAATATAACTGAATATGGGCATGTCAATCTATTCAGTTTCAGAGTCTTATCAACCATGTGAAGTTTGGGGCAGATTGGACATTGTATGTCTGATGTCAACTTCATTTTTCATGGCGAATCATCGAAATTCGTCAGCCCGTCCGCACCCGCAAAACTCTGACAATTTATTCCTGCACAATAATAGAGATGCATTGATTTTGTGTCTTCTCCGGTCCCTCAGGAAAAAAAACAAACAAACAGGTATTTGTATTGATATTATTAAAGAGATTCATGGGGTTGTTTGTTTCGTTTCCCTGGCCTGCATGTAAAAAAAAAAAAAAAAAGACAAAACACAATACATTCAAATATAATTTTGCTTTTATCAAAAACTTTGCACATAAAAATAGACTGCTTTGCAAAGAAAAAATATAAATAATATGATAAACTAGGCTACATGAAAAACAGTTTTACAATTATTAGCCAAATGTCACAGGTATTCTGTTTGAAAAATACAAATAAGAATAAAAACATTCAAATTTAGGCAGCCTGCTCAATAACACTGGCATCATCACGCCTCTTGACCTAATTAACAAATGGTAACGAGTGGCTGTGCTCAAAAAACAACACTAATAAATAACATTAGGTTCTTTTCTACATCATCTATTGAGATCTTCTCAATCATGTCGCTAGGCAACCTCCCTATCCCGCGGTGTTTTTTTTAGCCGCCCATTCCCGCCCACAGCAAAATTCAAACCGCCCGCTCCCGCGAGATTTGCGTTGGGTCCCGTGGGACCCGGCGGGACTCAATCCCAATGCAGCCCTCTAGTATCTACCAATGCATTTACTAATGTTAAAAAATGAGGCATTATTTTATATTGTTACCAAATCCTTAAGTAATTAAAAGTGTTTTGTTATAAATTTACTGGCCTATAAGCATTTGTGAAATAGTTTGCTTGCATCACAGCTTGGTCGTCATCTGTGAGCTGAACAGTTTTACTGTTACATCCATGAGATTATATAAATTCAGATTAATGTCAATCACAGGGTGTCAGAGGTCAGTATCAAATGAGTTGGAAATTATTATTTGCAGCATAATTTTTTTTTAATCACTGAAACTGTCAGAAAAGGATAAGGCCTAAGAGATTTCTTAAGCTGTAATGAAAACAGCACAATTAGCAACAACAACAAAAAAAAAATAACAATTTAAAATAATACTTTTTTTCTGGTGATTAAAGAGATGTTTAAGTCCCTCTCTCTCTCCCTGTCTGTCTGCCACTCAGCTCATGCCCATCCCCCACTCACACTCACACACACACACACACACACACACACACTCAGTCAGCACACATACATTCCTCAAACAGAGGGACAGAGTGAGTTGAGATGTCTGACAGTTTGTTAATTTTCTTTTAATCATACAGTGTCGTAAAGTCATGAAACTATGCATATTTCCTCAGAATGATTTGATCTCTGTATGATAAAATGCTTTTAAGTGTTTGGAAGCTGCAATTAAAAAAAAAAGACAATTAATGATTCCTTTTTTTGACTGTCATTTCAAAAAATCACCACGACAAAACCGTTCAAGCTAACCAAAATCCGTTCGCAATTTAAGTTCCTCAATTTTTTTGCAACATGTAGATAAAGTTTGGTGAGTATAGTGAACTTTTCCTCTGAGGAGTATGGATTAAATCACAGCTCAATTTTTTTTCAAAAATCCATATTCAAATAAAAATAGCCGACTTCCTGTTGGTCGTAGCTGATGACTGTGAATTAGAAAGTTGTCCGTCTTGATAAGAACAATATACGTATCGAGTTTGGTGTCTGTAGCTAAAACTAACCCCCCCACTTTTGACAAAAGGTGGCGCTATAGAGTGCCTCTTCCACGCCCTTGTAAAAGCTTTTTCCATTGTCTAGCTATCAATAATACTGATATGTGTTTTGAGTTTCATGTAAATCTGAGGTTGTTATCTGCCTCAAAATCACCATAACAGAATATTCATGTTTGACACGTTGCCATGGCAACAATATATAAGATATCAATATTCCCACAACAGGTTTACATCGGCCATGTTTTGTCATTATTCTGATGAAGTTTGAAGCAAATTGAGTAAAAATAAGATGCTGAATTCAAAGCATTTTGAAAATGACTCAATTCCTGCTGCCAGTTGGTGGCGCTATAACGTTGACTCTTAATAGTCACATATATACGATCGGTATCATACTTCGAACAAACTGATGAAGTTTGATCTAACTCAGGTACTGTATGTGGATGTTATTAGGCATTTCCTGTTTCTAATTTTTTGCCCTAATTTCAACGCCACGCCACGGGCAAACCGTTCAAGATATCAAAAATCCCCTCGCAATTTTTCATCCCCAATGTCTTGAGATCATGTTCACAGAGTTTCGTGGCGAACGGGTTGAAAACCTCAGAGGAGTATTTCAAATTCCAGAGCATGCTTTTTTTAAACAGCCCTGAATAGCTGACTTCCTGTTGGGCGGAGCCTATGACATAAAGTGTGAAAGTTGTTCGGCTCAATGAGATCTATAAGTGTACCGAGTTTCATATAAATACATCCAAGTATGTGTGAGCTATGGTTCAAGATTTCTGACTGTGTTCCAGGGGGCGCTGTAGAGCCCCTGTGCCACGCCCGGGTCCCAGCCTCTGCGGCGTCCTGATGGCCGCAGGTTCCAATGTGTGTGCCAATTTTCAAGAGTTTTTGAGTATGTTAAGGCCCCCAAAAACCCCCGGAAGGTTCATAAAAAATAAAAATAAATATAGCTGCAAGCAGCGATGGCGGGCTCAAGCCACCAATGCCATCGCCACCCCGGTGGCATCAGGTAAACTGTGCCCAGTGGGCACATGCATTCACAATATCCCTCTGGCAGTGAGGTTTTAAAGGATATGGCAGTTAAAGGGTTAATCCGAATCATCAAGACTTTAAAATCACATTCACAGAACAATATATATAACTTTAGTGACACTTTACAATAATATTTCATTTCTAAACATTATGTTAACATGAACAATATTTATATAGCATTCATTCATGTCAGTTAATATTCCAAACTTAAACATTAAAACATTGTTTTATTGTGATTTTTTTCCAAGCACATTTTACCAATTCCAAACCATATCAATCTTAATAACTACCATTATTTTTTATTTAATCATTTATGAGTGCTATACAATAGTCCAGGAAAGCTGGAAGAGAAAAACTCCTTATTTTCATGTGTGCAGAATTATTGGGCATGTTTTCTTTTACAGATGAAATGCGCTAAAAAAAGAGTTTTAACTCTGTAAAGCCTGTGAGAAATATCAAACACAAATGCAATACAGAAATTGATAAGTTAAGACTTGGCCATTGTACAAAAAATGCTGACTGGGTCATGAGGTCAGAAAAGAAGAAGAAAAAAACAGGTCAAGAAGAACTGACAAAAAGAATTGCAAAATAATTAGGAATTAATGTGAAGATTAATTTTTAGTCAATTCTGCAAGACAGGAGGTGGAATAAAAAAGAGCTCCTAAATCTTAATCCCGGATTCTGGAAGATATATTCCTCAAACCATCGGACAAGAGGAGGTGGTGCTGGTCCTTCACGAGTCACTCTAATCTGCTCATAAAGCCTATATATAAAGTCTTAATATATAGTATTTCACAATACTTCATGGTATTCTAATTAAATCATTTTTTTGAATCTTAGATCTCTCATAACCTGACACAGAGTAATTCTGAGACTCCAGGAAAGTGGCAGTTCTGTAAAATGTTGGCACTGGAGACTAAATGCTCCCTGATAGTTTCACACCTAATTCACTTAACACACACACACACACACAAACACACACACACACACACACATTACCCACAGTGACAGAGGGACAGAGTTACATCAGATGTTTGATAGTTTTTTAATTTTCTATCATCCATATAGTGTTGTATAGTCATGAAACTATGCATATTTCCTCAGAATGACTTGTCTTCTATGTGTACATTTTTTTGAAGTGTTTAGAAGCTGCACTTTAAAAAAATAAAAAGACATTTACTGGTTACTTTTTTACTGTTATTTCAATAAATCACCACGACAAAACCATTCAAGCTATCCAAAATTCATTCGCACCTGTTCTGTAAGATAAATTCTTTAAACAGTGGTAAAAGAGGATGTGGGGCTGAACCTTCAAGAGTCACTCAAAACTTATCTGTCCATAAAGCCTATAAAGAATTATTTCTTAATATACAGTTCACAATACTTCAGCTTGTTATTCTAATTAAGTGAGGGTCATTTTATCACTAAATACATAAAATTCATATTATTTTTCTTTGAAAGATTTCTATAAATGATTTAAATTATACTCGTTTCTACAATAATTATTTAAAAGTAATCCTATAGCTCCATCTGGTGGCCATTATTGGTACTAAGAATTGCAAGCTTGATTTATAAGTTATGATAGTTTTAATTTTATGCTGGCTCTTGAAAATGATAAAGCTATGAAACTTACTGTGCTTCCTTCAAATGATGACTTCTACATATATAAAAAATTATGAAGAGTTGAAATTAAAAATTTTAAAGATATCGTAAAATAACTATTGTATTTTTTATGTTACTTTAATAAATCGCTATGGCCACACCATTTAAGGTATCCTAAACCCATTCGCAATTTAACATCTTCAGTATATTAGCATCATGTTGAAAAAGTTTGGTGTGAACTACTTATGTCTTCTCGGAGGAGTATGAATTCATTTTTACATGCTGATTTTATCATAAATCCACAATAAAATTTCTGAGTTCTGTATCAATCTGTGTTGTTGTTTGTTTATTTTTATTTTTTTTATTTTTCATAGGAAGATAACTGAAAAGATTACTCTCCTTTTTAATAAATGTGCTTATAAACCAAGAACAAGCTATTTATAGCTGTATTTATAAACTGCTTAATACTGACTATTAATATTGGGACAAGGCTTTATAAAGCATAAACTGACTATTTACTAATGAGTGCAGTTATTATAAAGTGTTACCAATGCATTTACTAATGTTAACAAATTAGACATTATTTTACAGTGTTATTAAATCCTTTAATGACTTATAAGCATTTGTGAAAGAAGCTTAGTCTTGATCTGTGAACTGAACAGTTTTACTGTTACATCCATGAGATTTTAAAAATGTAGATACATGTCATGTCACAGGATGGAATAGGTCAGTATCAAATGAGTTGAAATTATTATTTGCAGCACAAATAAGTATTTTTAGAATTTTGTTTTTAATTCCTGAAACTGTCAGAAAAGGATAAGGCCTAAGAGATTTCTTAAGCTGTAATGAAAACAGCAATGTTAGCAACAGCAACAAAAAATAACAATTTAAAATACATTTTTTTTCTGGTGATTAAAGAGATGATTAAGTCTCTCTCTCTCTCATTGTGTCTGCCACTCAGCTCATGCCCATCCCCCACTCACACACACACACTCACACACACACATGCACTCAGTCAGCACACATACATTGCTCAAACAGAGGGACAGAGTGAGTTGAGATGTCTGACAGTTTTTTTTTTTTTTTCTTTTAATCATACAGTGTTGTAAGGTCATGAAACTATGCATATTTCCTCAGAATGATTTGATCTTTGTATGAATTTTTTTTAAGTGTTTGGAAGCTGCAATTTAAAAATACAAGACAATTAATGATTCCCTTTTTACTGTCATTTCAAAAAATCACCACGACAAAACGGTTCAAGCTAACCAAAATCCGTTCGCAATTTAAGTTCCTCAATGTTTTTTCAACATGTAGACAAAGTTTGGTGAGTATAGTGAACATTTCCTCTGAGGAGAATGCATTAAATCAGAGCTCAATTTAAATATTCAAATCAAAATAGCCGACTTCCTGTTGGTCGTAGCTGATGACTGTGAATTAGAAAGTTGTCCGTCTTGATAAGAACAATTTATGTACCAAGTTTGGTGTCTGTAGCTAAAACTAAACCCCCCACTTTTGACAAAAGGTGGCGCTATAGCATGCCTCCTTCACGCCCTTTTAAAAGCTTTTCCCATTGTCTAGCTATCACTAATACTGATATGTGTTTTTAGTTTCATGTAAATCTGAGGTTGGTGTCTGCCTCAAACTCATCATAACAGAACATTCAAGTTTGACACGTTGCCATGGCAACGCCATATCAGATATCGATATCCCCACAACAGATTTACATCGGCCGTGTTTTGTCATTATTCTGATGAAGTTTTAAGTAAATCGAGTAAAAATAAGATGCTGAATTCAAAACATTTTGAAAATGACTCACTTCCTGCTGCCAGTTGGTGGCGCTATAACGTTGACTCTTAATAGTCACATATATACGATCGGTATCATACAACGAACAAACCAATGAAGTTTGATAAAATTCAGGAAATGTATGTGGATGTTATTAGACATTTCCTGTTTCTCATTTCTCGCCATAATTTCCACGCCTCGCTACGGGCAAACCGTTCAAGATATCAAAAATCCCCTCGAGTTTCGTGGCGAACGGGTTGAAAACCTCAGAGGAGTATTTCAAATTCCAGAGCATGCTTTTTTTAAACAGCCCTGAATAGCTGACTTCCTGTTGGGCGGAGCCTATGACATAAAGTGTGAAAGTTGTTCGGCTCAATGAGATCTATAAGTGTACCGAGTTTCATATAAATACATGCAAGTCTGTGTGAGCTATGGTTCAAGATTTCTGAAGGTGTTCCAGGGGGCGCTGTAGAGTCCCTGTGCCACGCCCGGGTCCCAGCCTCTGCGGCGTCCTGATGGCCGCAGATTCCAATGTGTGTGCCAATTTTCAAGAGTTTTTGAGCATGTTAAGGCCCCTAAAAACCCCCGGAAGGTTAAATAAAAAATAAAAAAAATAATAAGAAATATAGCTGCAAGCAGCGATGGCGGGCTCAAGCCACCAATGCCATCGCCACCCCGGTGGCATCAGGTAAACTGTGCCCAGCGGGCACATGCATTCACAATATCCCTCTGGCAGTGTGGTTTTAAAAGATATGGCAGTTAAAGGGTTAATCCGAATCATCTAGACTTTAAAATCACATTCACAGAACAATATATATATATATATATATATATATATATATATATATATATATATATATATATATATATATATATATATATATATATATATATATAACTTTAGTAACACTTTACAATAAGATTCCATTTATAAACATTATGTTAACATGAACAATATTTATATAGCATTCATTCATGTCAGTTAATATTCCAAACTTAAACATTAAAACATTGTTTTATTGTGATTTTTTTCCAAGCACATTTTACCAATTCCAAACCATATCAATCTTAATAACTACCATTATTTTTTATTTAATCATTTATGAGTGCTATACAATACTCCAGGAAAGCTGGAAAAGAAAAACAGGTCAAGAAGAACTGACAAAAAGAATTGCAAAATAATTAGGAATTAATGTGAAAAAAGATTAATTTTTAGTCAATTCTGCAAGCCAGACTTTTCAGGAAAGGAGGTGGAATAAAAATGAGCTCCTAAATCTTAATCCTGGATTCTGGAAGATATATTCCTCAAACCATCGAACAAGAGGAGGTGGTGCTGGTCCTTCACGAGTCACTCTAATCAGTTCATAAAGCCTATATATAAAGCCTTAATATATAGTATTTCACAATACTTCATGGTATTCTAATTAAATCATTTTTTGGAATCTTAGATCTCTCAGAACCTGACGCCGAGTAATTCTGAGACTCCAGGAAAGTGTCAGTTCTGTAAAATGTTGGCGCTGGAGACTAAATGCTCCCTGATAGTTTCACACCTAATTCACTTAACACACACACAAACACACACACAAACACACACACACACACACACACTACCCACTGTGACAGAGGGACAGAGTGACATCAGATCTATGATAGTTTTTTAATTTTCTATCATCCATATAGTGTTGTATAGTCATGAAACTATGCATATTTCCTCAGAATGACTTGTCTTCTATGTGTACATTTTTTTGAAGTGTTTAGAAGCTGCACTTAAAAAAATAAAAGACATTTACTGGTTACTTTTTTACTGTTATTTCAAAAAATCACCACGACAAAACCATTCAAGCTATCCAAAATTAATTTGCATCTGTTCTGTAAGATAAATTCTTTAAACAGTGGTAAAAGAGGATGTGGTGCTGATCCTTCAAGAGTCACTCAAAACGTGTCTGTCCATAAAGCCTATAAAGAATTATTCTTAATATACAGTTCACAATATTTCAGCTTGTTATTCTAATTAAGTGAGGGTCATTTTATCAGTAAAATACATAAAATTCATATTATTTTTCTTTGAAAGATTTCTATAAATGATTTAAATCATACTTGTTTCTACAATAATTATTTAAAAGTAATCCTATACCTCCATCTGGTGGCCATTATTGGTACTAAGAATTGCAAGCTTCATTTATAAGTTATGATAGTTTTAATTTTATGCTGGCTCTTGAAAATGATAAAGCTATTAAACTTACTGTGCTTCCTTCAAATGATGACTTCTACGTATATAAAAAAATATGAAGAGTTTGGAATGAAAAAAATTAAAGATATAGTAAAATAACTATTGTATTTTTTTTATGTTACTTTAATAAATCGCTATGACCACACCATTTAAGCTATCCTAAACCCATTCACAATTTAACATCTCAGTATATTGGCTTCATGTTAAAAAAAGTTTGGTGTGAACTACTTGTGTCTTCTTGGAGGAGTATGAAATCATTTACAGGCTGATTTTATCATAAATCCACAATAGAATTTCTGAGTTCTGTATCAATCAGTGTTGTTGTTTGTTTATTTTTATTTTTTTTATTTTTCATAGGAAGATAACTGACCCTTTACTCTCCTTTTTAACAAATGTGCTTATAAACCAAAAACAAGCTATTTATAGCTGTATTTATAAACTGCTTACTACTGACTATTAATATTGGAACAAGGCTTTATAAAGCATGAACTGACTATTTACTTTTTGAGTTTGAAATTATTATTTGCAGCACAAATAAGGTTTTTTAGGATTTTTAAAAATCCCTAAAACTGTCAGAAAAGGATAAGGCCTATTTCTATGTGAGTGGCTACATTTATTTGTTTTTATAACTATAATGCATAAACTATGAAATTATACAAAATGTATAAAAAAAGTACAACAGTTATTGTTTTCCAATGTTTTTTATTAATTTTTTTTTTTTTTTTTTTTTTGGATTTACATTTAAAAAAATTAGCCTACTGCAATCATTCTAAACAGCTTGAATAAAACCTGTCAATATTTATTATAGACCACTGTAACTGTGTATAATCTAACAAACAAGTTTATTATGAAAATAAAAGTGTGTACACCAGAAAAATTGGACGATAAAGAAATTGCTAACAATAGTATAATAGATCATGTTTTATGTTTTTAGGCGTTTAGATGCAGAAATGGACAAATAAAATGTAAAATAAAATGTAATTGATTTAATTAAATATAGATTAATTCTTGTTAGAGCAAAATAATAAATACATACGTACACACATTAAAAAAGCAGCCAAGATGAATGAGTTTCATTTTTTTTATAGATTCAAATTGAAGACAGAAGCAGCTGGTATATGCGGTCACTTAATATTCAAATCCAGCCCAGATAGCAAACATATCCGGGCCTCATCTGGGCCAACTATGGCACATCTGGCTCAGTTCTGGCAGCGGCAGAGGTTATATGGGCCATCTCTGGCCCACACACATCAAGCCGGTTTTAGTTTGAGTTGTGGCATGCTGTTTATGGGCCAGATCCGGCCCGTGTGTGACAAACCGGCTTTAATTTGAGTCGTGGCTTGCTGTGTGTGGGCCAGATCTGGCCCGTGTGCGACAAACCGGCTTTAATTTGAGTCGTGGCTTGCTGTGTGTGGGCCAGATCTGGCCCGTGTGTGACAAACCGGCTTTAATTTGAGTCGTGGCTTGCTGTGTGTGGGCCAGATCTGGCCCGTGTGTGACAAACCGGCTTTAATTTGAGTCGTGGCTTGCTGTGTGTGGGCCAGATCTGGCCCGTGTGTGACAAACCGGTTTTAGGTTGAGTTCTGGCTTGTTGTATGTGGGCCAGATATGGCCTATACCAGGTGACCAGATGTGCCATTTTCTGAAGACACGTCCTGGCAGATCACCTTACTTTACCAGTCAGTGGTTCTAAAACTATTTTGAGTACTGGACGCCCATAATATTTCAGGACACGTAATATAAATACATACACACATTTATTTGACCTACACGGACCTTTTATGAAGCTGCAATGTTATTCGATTTTTTTTTACATTTTTGTACCATGTCCTCTGGTGTGACACCATGTCCTTTGAACTTTTTCGGAACCACTACAAATGTTTTATGCTTTGTTGTGCATTAATTAAATTAAAAAGTGCATGTTAAGATACATAATCCTAGAAAATTTAGCAAATGTGTCTTGCTTGCCACTAATGACAGGTTAGCTTGGAATAGCAAGGTCATTAATTGTTAGAGGCTGAAACGTCCTTTGGTGTGATAAAAAAAAAAGTCCTCCATTGTGACACCTGTACTGTCACACCACAGGACAAAGTTTCTTTAAAAATCATTTTAAATAATTAAATAATATTTGTTTAACTCCTTTTTTTACTTTTAAATGTAATAATTACATTCATTAAATTAAGCTCTAATCATCAAAAAAAAAAAAAAAATATGAATCTTTAGAATATATAAAAATTTCACTTTTTAATAAAAAAAAGTTACAAAAAATGAACTTTTTTTATGATATTCACATTTCTTCAAGATGCACCTTTTACACACACGTACACACACACACACACACACAGATATATATATATATATATATATATATATATATATATATATATATGAGTGTTCGTGAAAGCAACAATACAAAATCTTAAACTATAAAAGTGCCACTTTGTCCCACTATTATGTGCAGGCCTGGCATTTTGCACTGGGCTATAGAACTACAAAATGAATTTTAAATTAAAAATATCATAATTGAATGACATTTTGAATTATGTAGTGATCTAATTCTATCCACCAAACAATTGCATGTGAACGTGTGAGACTTATGGTCATGGTTATAGGGAAATAACAAGAAGAACAAAGTGCAGTAAACGGTAAAACTGTTTGCACTACAAACCAGTACGTTCATAATTAAGACAATACATTAAAAATAACATGGTAAGATACAGCAGTTTGCAACAGTAAACAGCAAAACAAGCTGTTTGTACAGCTAATGTAGCTAGAATGACACCGAAAGCCAGACACATTAAATCTACAAATGGCCGCGGCCCCTCTTACAGAAAAAAAATAAGGGGCATATGTTTATTCATATTTTTATTTATGTAACGTAAGAGTGTGACTTTTAATTCGTGACGTGCTTTCATGGGCGTGCGCGCGGACCGGATGGAGTTGCCATGGAAACGGAGCGCAACACTGCAAATGTCACGAGGAAACACCCCGTTTCTCGCTGATTTCACTGTTTTCAGGTGAGTTAAGTCCATAAAATCACACAAATATTACTTATAACTGTTGTTGACACTTCTCTTACTTGTATTTGACTCGCTTCTGTTGTTTATTTACTTTATAGGAATGGTTTAATGTCTTCGAAAAAGTCCGTTAGCATTTCTACCGTTTTCAGACGACGTATCGTCAGGTATGATAACTCTTTTGTGCCCTTATTTATGAAAGTTTGGGCTTTTAATCAAATCTTCATCTGTAGATGATAGCTTTTGACTGTTTTGTTGGTAATCTTTCAATGGATGATTGGAAATTGCTTAATTTATTTAACCTTAACATTTACACTTTACTGTTTATCGATGACGTCACGTTATCAAGGAGCGCGAAAATTGGCAGAAAACTAAAGTTGTTTTGATCTTTTATGGTAAACATAAAACTGTTCTGCGATTTCAAGAATAATAAAATAATCCTTCTACAACAGAAGGGAGTGTCCAAGATTTCAATATTTCTGAAGGGAGCTGCTGACAGAGATGTAGGAAGCGCTAAAAACGTTAAGTTAACCTAATATGCATTTTTTTCACAACATATATCGCAATGAATTTGTTATTTTATTTATTTATTTTTTTGCATTTCACCTGATCTAGCTTGTTTCCATCTAATAAACCTGGAACTGCAGACTAAATATTGTTGGCTCTGTGTCAAATTGCTTGTTTTGTTCCTAGATTCTTCAGTGCTGATTCGGAGTGAACCTACTGTAAGACAACATCTCCAAGATGCTATTGACCACAAGACTAGTACAGTAAGTCAAACCTCAAATATACAGTACACTAGTGTTCAGAAGCTTGAAGTTGATACAATTTGTAATAATTATCTTCTGCTCACCTCTGTAGTAATTATTTGATTAAAATATGTAAAAAGATTAATATTGTGAAATATTATTACAATTTAAAATAGCTGTTTTCTATGTGAATACATTATAAACTAATTTATTCCTGTGATGTGCAGCTGTATTTTCAGCATCATTCCTCCAGTCTTCAGTGTCACATGGATCCCTCAGAAATGCTGATTTGCTGCTCAAGAAACTTATTATCAGCGTTGAAACAGTTGTGCTGCTTCATTTTTTTTGTAGAAACCGTGATGCATTTTATTTTTCAGGATTCACAGATGAATACAAAGTTCAAAAGACCTGCATTTATTTATGCAGACGCTTTTTTCCAAAGCAACTTACAGTGCTTTCAGGCTATCAATTTTTACATATCATGTGTTTCCGGGGAATCGAACCCCAACCTTGCGCTTGCTAACACAGTGCTCTACCAGCTGAGCTACAGGAACACTATTTGAAACAGATGATTTTGAACAATTTGATGCATGTAACACTAACATTAAAATGTTTAGAGTCTATGTAACAATGAATCCAACAAAAAAAAATTCAGCACATCTGTATTTTAACATTGATCATAATCAGAAATGTTTCTTGAGCAATAAATCATCATATTAGAATGATTTCTGAAGATTTGTCACTGAAGACTGGAGTAATGATGCTGAAAATTCAGCTTTGATCAAAGGAATAAATGACATTTTAACATAATATTCACATAGAAAAGAGTTGTTTTGAATTGTAATAGTCACAGTGTTACTATTTTACTGTAATTTGATTCAATAAATGGAGCCGTGGTGAGCATAAGAGATTTTTTATAAAGGCATAAAATATCTTACAGACCCCAAACTCTTGAATGGTTGTGTAAATTACAGTTATGATGTTCCTCCCAGTTACATTTTATTAAAATGTATTAAATGTTACTCTGGCATATGCAGTCCATTCTATAGAGACTGTGTCTGTTCCCCAAAAACAGACAACAAATAATATGTTTATTAAGGGATCTAGAAAAATTATTTCAGTTTAAACCTACTAGATTAAAAATAGTACTCAATGTACTCCATTGATGAAATAGTGAAAAGTGCACATTGCCTGAAATGATATGAACAGCAGCTATGCTAATCTTTCTCCCTTTGCCCTCCTGTTTCTGCAAATGTCCATCCCAAGGTTATTAGAAACTGCACAGCACAGGACTTGCAGGACTTGTGAGGACTTCAGATGATACCAGTACTCAAAAGACCTTAGATGATGGCAACTATAGATGGACATACAAACTACCGCCACTGCAAAAAAGGTAATGTTAATTTGAAAGAGCTGTGTCACAGTAGCCGTGTTTCCACTATCGAGCTAAGACCGGGTGTGCTAGTGCGTGCCAGGGCCAGTCGCGTTTCCACAGTCACTTCCGGGGCTTGATCGTGCCTCGCCGGGGCTTCCTCGGGGCCAACGGCCAGGGTTTTTTGGCCCGACGAAAACCTTGGACCAAAGCGGGCCAGCTGGGGCTAGAGGAGGGGTTATGAACAAAGGCGGAGTTTCTCCGTGTCTAGAGAGCGTCAGCGCGGATCATTTCAGAAAGATAACAGCTTTAACACCAGCATTAAAGACGTTTTAAAATCAGTTGAGCTCAAAACTCACTCTTAGTTAGCAGCAAGTGTTTGAAATAACTTGATCCAATGTGGATTATAATCACTAAACAAAGCAGAAATATGTATAAGCGATGTAAAAGACTATGCACGCTAAACATTAACTTTACCATAGTAAACATGTTAAATATGACCGCTTGGAGAAATCAGACGTCAGCTTCTTATTCTCTATCAAAATTGTGTATTTATTAAGTAACATTTTATCTGTCGTCTCGTTTCAAGAGTTTAGCTCCACGTTGCATATCACCAAAATATAAAAATGATTTTTGTTTGTGAGCTTTTATAAAAATAGCGAGTCTGCGCTGCGGATCATTTCAGAAAGATAATAGCTTTAACACCAGCATTAAACACTTTTTTAAATAAGTCGAGCTCAAAACTCTCTTTCAGTCAGCAGCGAGAGTTTGAAATAACTTGATCCAATGTGAATTATAATCACCATGCAAGGCAGAAATATGTATAAGCGATGAAAAAGATATGCACGCTAAACACATTACCATAGTAAACATGGTAAAATATGACCGCTTGAAGAAATCAGACGTCAGCTTCTTATTCTCTATCACAATCGTGTATTTATTAAGTAACTTATATTATCTGTCACAAGCCTCGTCTCGAGAGTTTATCTCACGTTGCCTATCATAAAAGAATATAGCCTAATAATGTTTTTTTGTTCGGGAGCTTTTATAAAAATAGAGATATTATCATTCATTATAAATATGACAGCTATACTGTCGCTAATAAACAGAAACAGACTCGACTGAATAAGCAGGCTATTTTCATAAGCGTTAAAAATAAATAAAATAGAAATAAGTGTGTTTATGTGTGATTAATTTTGCATGACGTTGTTCTGAGAGGCGTGTAAAGGGCGTGTTTTAGTGAGTGCAGCGGTGCTTCAAGCTTCACTGTGGAAACCCTGCGCTATTCTGGCCTCGTGCTACTGGCCTGGGGCTATGAGCCCCGCCCGACCCGCTTTAAGCCCTGGCTCGCACTGGCCCCACAGTGGAAATGCGGCTAGTATCAAGGGCTCCCTTATCAGTTCTGCTTTCAGTACTGGAGAGTAAAAGATACATTTTTTTTTGTTTGATGTTTTTAATAGTACATATACGTTATCTTGCACATTTTATCTCCCCAACAGATTCTAATTTGAAAGAAGTTTATAATGCATGTTCGCTACTCCCAATTCAGAAGACTGAATCAGCCTGTGTATCTGAATGTTTCTCATACTCACTCCTCTCTGCCACATCTGAATTTAGCTGTCAGTTATAAACATCAAAATTAAAAGAAATAAACATTTGAAATATATCAGTCTGTGTGTAATGAATAAATATAATATACAAGTTTCACTTTTTGAATGGAATTAGTGAAATAAATCAACTTTTTGATGATATTCTAATTATATGACCAGCACCTGTATATCATTGCTCTTTTGTTGATTTTGATTACTTCCATTGTCCTCATTTGTAAGTTGCTTTGGATAAAAGTGTCTGCTTAATGTAAATGTAATGTTAATGTGTATTTAACTATATTTATAAATATTTATCTGTATTTTTTATTTTGTAATAATGTAAATGTATTTGTTTTATATCTATACATGCAGTTGTATTCATGTATGTATATTTATTTGTCTAATTTTTATATTTTAATAAAGCAGTTTAGACTACATGAGTGTTTTCTTTATTCTGGATGAATTACATATTCTTTTGTGTCTAGAAAGGGTTAATATGGGCCATATCTAACCCAGAAGTCAGCCACAACTGGGATGGATCTGGGCCACATGTCAGAAATGGCGTGGTTGACATCTGGGCCAGGTGTTGCCCATGCCATTTGTGAGATGTGGCATGGATCTGGTAAAGTTGTGGCTGACTTCTGTCAGACAAAACTGGGCCAGATCTGGCCCAGATGTCACCCACACCATTTCTGAGATGTGGCCCAGATCTGGTTCAGTTGTGGCTGACATATGTCAGCCAGACTCAGGTTGAGTCATCGCCGTCATTCCGCGCGGTATGTGGGCCAGAAGAATATGGGAGATGTGGGCCAGAACTGGGCCACATGTCATTTGCTATCTGGGAGTAGATCCACTTCAGATTTATTTCTCAACAGTTTATGTTCAATTGGCTGTTTTCGTTCATATTCGCCAAGCTATTTTGAAATAATCTTGTCCGTTATGTGTTCGTTCGTACGACGAAAGGCAGAATCCTGCAGCTCGAGAGATATATGTTATTCTGCCAGTCGCGGTGTCAAATAGTCTTTCACACTTAAACGAGTCACAAACACCTGCATTTAGCTCTTGCAGTGTTACAATGGGTTTATTGTGTGCATTTGTGGTAATATTTTATTTAAAAAAGCTCTTAAACAAGAATAAATTCGTTTGTTTTGAGCTCGACACTGTAAGCGCTGATCGGAGCGGTGATTTCAGGTAGGCAGCCACAAATATTTAATTTTCACACAAACAGTTCAAAAACATCTGAATTTAGCTCTTGGTGTGTTCTAATTGGTTGATTGTGTGATATCGCTGTAATAATTTATTTTTAAAAGCTTTAAAACAGGAATAAATTCGTTTTTTTCTGAGCTCTTTACTCCAGACGCTCGTGATCAGAGCGGTGATTCATCTCTCCTATTTCTCACGTATCTCTGGCCAGAAATTATTTATCCATGAGCCCTGAACCGGTAATAATCAGATATGTTGGTTTAGCTTGTCAGTGTGAATTAAATCTAAGTATGTATTTGTATTTTTAACCGATTTAAAAGTGAAAGTAAAAGTCCGGTAATTGCACCTGTAGGGGCGCTATTTCTCTCAGACAATGGAAGTCTGAAGCACATATACTCAAACAGAGGGACAGAGTGAGATGAGATGTCTGACAGTTTTTTAATTTTCTGTTATCCATACAGTGTTGTAAAGTCGTGAAACTATCCATATTTACTCAGAATGACTTTTTTTCTGTATGAAAAAAGGTTTTGAAGTGTTTGGAATTTAAAAATGCAGGACAATTAATAATTCCATTTTTACTGTCATTTAAAAAAATCACCATGACAAAACCATTCAAGCTATCCAAAATCCATTGGCAATTTAAGTTGTTTAAAATGTTTTGGCATCATGTAGACAAAGTTTGGTGTGTATAGTGTTACTCTCCTCTGAGCAGTATGCATTAATTCACAGCTAAATGTAAAAAAAAAATCCACATTCAAATCAAAATAGCTGACTTCCTGTTGATCGTAGCTGATGACTGTGAATTAGAAAGTTGTCCGTGTTGATAAGAACAATTTTTGTACCGAGTTTGGTGTCTGTAGCTAAAACTAACCCCCCCACTTTTGACAAAAGGTGGCGCTATAGAGTGCCTCTTCCACGCCCTTTTAAAAGCTTTTTCCATTGTCTAGCTATCAAGAATACTGATATGTGTTTTGAGTTTCATGTAAATCTGAGGTTGTTATCTGCCTCAAAATCACCATAACAGAATATTCAAGTTTGACACGTTGCCATGGCAACAATATATAAGATATCAATATCCCCACAACAGATTTACATCGGCCATGTTTTGTCATTATTCTGATGAAGTTTGAAGCAAATCGAGTAAAAATAAGATGCTGAATTCAAAGCATTTTGAAAATGACTCACTTCCTGCTGCCAGTTGGTGGCGCTATAACGTTGACTCTTAATAATCACATATATACGATCGGTATCATACATCGAACAAACCGATGAAGTTTGATCAAACTCAGGCAATGTATGTGGATGTTATTAGGCATTTCCTGTTTCTCACTTTTTGCCCTAATTTCAACGCCTCGCCACGGGCAAACCGTTCGAGATATAAAAAATCCCCTCGCAATTTTTCATCCCCAATGTCTTGAGATCATGTTCACCGAGTTTGGTGGCAATCATGTAAAAAACCTATGACAAGTATATCAAATTCCAGAACATGCTTTTTTTAAACAGCCATGAATAGCTGACTTCCTGTTGGGCGGAGCCTTTGACATAGAGCGCGAAAGTTGTTCAGCTCAATGAGATCTACAAGTGTACTGAGTTTCATATAAATATATGCAAGTGTGTGTGAGCTATGGTTCAAGATTTCTGACTGTGTTCCAGGGGGCGCTGTAGAGCCCCTGTGCCACGCCCGGGTCCCAGTCTCTGTGGCGTCCTGATGGCCGCAGATTCCAATGTGTGTGCCAATTTTCAAGAGTTTTTGAGCATGTTAAGGCCCCCAAAAACCCCCGGAAGGTTTAATAAAAAATAAAAAAAATAATAATAAATATAGCTGCAAGCAGCGATGGCGGGCTCAAGCCACCAATGCCATCGCCACCCCGGTGGCATCAGGTAAACTGTGCCCAGCGGGCACATGCATTCACAATATCCCTCTGGCAGTGAGGTTTTAAAGAATATGGCAGTTAAAGGGTTAATTCGAATCATCTAGACTTTAAAATCACATTCACAGAACAATATATATATATATATATATATATATATATATATATATATATATATATATATATATATATATATATATATATATATATATATATAACTTTAGTAACACTTTACAATAAGATTCCATTTATAAACATTGTGTTAACATGAACTATATTTATATATCATTCATTCATGTCAGTTAATATTCCAAACTTAAACATTAAAACATTGTTTTATTGTGATTTTTTTCCAAGCACATTTTACCAATTCCAAACCATATCAATCTTAATAACTACCATTACTTTTTATTTAATCATTTATGAGTGCTATACAATACTCCAGGAAAGCTGGAAGAGAAAAACAGGTCAAGAAGAACTGACAAAAGAATTGCAAAAGAATTAGGAATTAATGTGAAGATTAATTTTTAGTCAATTCTGCAAGACAGACTTTCAGGAAAGGAGGTGGAATAAAAATGAGCTCCTAAATCTTAATCCCGGATTCTGGAAGATATATTCCTCAAACCATCGGACAAGAGGAGGTGGTGCTGGTCCTTCACGAGTCACTCTAATCTGTTCATTAAGCCTATATATAAAGTCTTAATATATAGTATTTCACAATACTTCATGGTATTCTAATTAAATAATTTTTTGGGAATCTTAGATCTCTCAGAACCTGACACATTGTAATTCTGAGACTCCAGGAAAGTGGCAGTTCTGTAAAATGTTGGTGCTGGAGACTAAATGTTTCCTGATAGTTTCACACCTAATTCACTTAACACACACACACACACACACACACACACACACACACATTAACCACAGTGACTGAGGGACAGAGTGACATCAGATGTATGATAGTTTTTTAATTTTCTATCATCCATATAATGTTGTATAGTCATGCAACTATGCATATTTCCTCAGAATGACTGGTCTTCTATGTGTAAATTTTTTTGAAGTGTTTAGAAGCTGCACTTTAAAAAAATAAAAGACATTTACTGGTTCCTTTTTTACTGTTATTTCAAAAAATCACCACGACAAAACCATTCAAGCTATCCAAAATTCATTCGCACCTGTTCTGTAAGATAAATTCTTTAAACAGTGGTAAAAGAGGATGTGGTGCTGAACCTTCAAGAGTCACTCAAAACGTATCTGTCCATAAAGCTTATAAAGAATTATTCTTAATATACAGTTCACAATACTTCAGCTTGTTATTCTAATTAAGTGAGGGTCATTTTATCAGTAAAATACATAAAATACATATTATTTTTCTTTGAAAGATTTCTATAAATGATTTAAATCATACTTGTTTTACAATAATTATTTAAAAGTATTCCTATAGCTCCATCTGGTGGCCATTATTGGTAGTAAGAATTGCAAGCTTGATTTATAAGTTATGATAGTTTTAATTTTATGCTGGCTCTTGAAAATGATAAAGCTATGAAGCTTACTGTGCTTCCTTCAAATGATGACTTCTACGTATATAAAAAATTATGAAGAGTTGGAATGAAAATTTTAAAGATATAGTAAAATAACGATTGTATTTTTTTTTTGTTACTTTAATAAATCGCTATGGCCACACCATTTAAGGTATCCTAAACCCATTCGCAATTTAACATCTTCAGTATATTAGCTTCATGTTAAAAAAGTTTGGTGTGAACTACTTGTGTCTTCTTGGAGGAGTATGAATTCATTTACAGGCTGATTTTATCATAAATCCACAATACAATTTCTGAGTTCTGTATCAATCTGTGTTGTTGTTTGTTTATTTTTATTTTTTTATTTTTCATAGGAAGATAACTGACCCTTTACTCTCCTTTTTAATAAATGTGCTTATAAACCAAGAACAAACTTTTTATAGCTGTATTTATAAACTGCTTACTACTGACTATTAATATTGGGACAAGGCTTTATAAAGCATGAACTGAATATTTACTTTTTGAGTTTGAAATTATTATTTGCAGCACAAATAAGGTTTTTTAGGATTTTTAAAAATCCCTAAAACTGTCAGAAAAGGATAAGGCCTTTAAGATTTCTATGTGAGTGGCTAAATGTATTTGTTTTTATAACTATAATGCATAAACTATGAAATTATACAAAATGTATAAAAATGTACAACAGTTATTGTTTTCCAATGTTTTTTATTTATTTATTTAATTTTTTTAATTTTATTTTATTTACATTTAAAAAAATTGGCCTACTGCAATCATTCTAAACAGCTTGAATAAAACCTGTTAATATTTATTATAGACCACTGTAACTGTGTATAATCTAACAAACAAGTTTATTATGAAAATAAAAGTGTACACCAGATAAATTGGACGATAAAGAAATTGCTAACAATAGTATAATAGAGCATGTTTTAGGTTTTTAGGCGTTTAGATGCAGAAATGGACAAATCAAATGTAAAATAAAATGTAATTGATTTAATTAAATATAGATTAATTGTTGTTAGAGCAAAATAATAAATAAATAAATAAATAAATAAATACGTTCACACATTAAAAAAAAGCAGCCAAGATGAATGAATTTAATTTTTTATATAGATTAAAATTGAAGACAGAAGCAGCTGGTATATGCGGTCACTTAATATTAAAATCCAGTAGATCCACTTCAGATTTATTTCTCAACAGTTTATGTTCACGTGGCTGTTTTCGTTTATATTCGCCAAGCTATTATGTGTTTTGAAATAATCTTGTCCGTGATGTGTTCGTTCGTACGACGAAAGCCAGAATCCTGCAGCTCAAGAGATATATGTTATTCTGCCAGTCACGCTTTCAAATAGTCTTTCACACTTAAACGGGTCACAAACACCTGCATTTAGCTCTTGTTGTGTTACAATGGGTTTATTGTGTGCATTTGTGGTAATATTTTATTTAAAAAAGCTCTTAAACAAGAATAAATTCGTTTGTTTTGAGCTCGACACTGTACGCGCTGATCGGAGGCAGTGATTTCATATAGGCAGCCACAAATATTTCATTTTCACACAAACAGTTCAAAAACATCTGAATTTAGCTCTTGGTGTGTTCTAATTGGTTGATTGTGTGATATCGCTGTAATATTTTATTTTTAAAAGCTTTAAAACAGGAATAAATTCGTTTTTTCTGAGCTCTTTACTCCAGACGCTCGTGATCACAGCGGTGATTCATCTCTCCTATTTCTCACGTATCTCTGGCCAGAAATAATTTATCCATGAGTCCTGAACCGGTAATAATCAGATATGTTGGTTTAGCTTGTCAGTGTGAATTAAATCTAAGTATTTATTTGTATTTTTAACCGATTTAAAAGTGAAAGTAAAAGTCCGGGAATTGAACCTGTAGGGGCGCAATTTCTCTCAGACAATGGAAGTCTGAAGCACATACTCAAACAGAGGGACAGAGTGAGATGAGATGTCTGACAGTTTTTTAATTTTCTGTTATCCATACAGTGTTGTAAAGTCGTGAAACTATCCATATTTACTCAGAATGACTTTTTTTCTGTATGAAAAAAGGTTTTGAAGTGTTTGGAATCTAAAAATGCAGGACAATTAATAATTCCATTTTTACTGTCATTTAAAAAAATCACCACGACAAAACCGTTCAAGCTATCCAAAATCCATTGGCAATTTAAGTTGTTTAAAATGTTTTGGCATCATGTAGACAAAGTTTGGTGTGTATAGTGTTACTCTCCTCTGAGCAGTATGCATTAATTCACAGCTAAATGTAAAAAAAAAATCCACATTCAAATCAAAATAGCTGACTTCCTGTTGATCGTAGCTGATGACTGTGAATTAGAAAGTTGCCCGTGTTGATAAGAACAATTTTTGTACCGAGTTTGGTGTCTGTAGCTAAAACTAACCCCCCCACTTTTGACAAAAGGTGGCGCTATAGAGTGCCTCTTCCATGCCCTTTTAAAAGCTTTTTCCATTGTCTAGCTATCAAGAATACTGATATGTGTTTTGAGTTTCATGTAAATCTGAGGTTGTTATCTGCCTCAAAATCACCATAACAGAATATTCAAGTTTGACACGTTGCCATGGCAACAATATATAAGATATCAATATCCCCACAACAGATTTACATCGGCCATGTTTTGACATTATTCTGATGAAGTTTGAAGCAAATCGAGTAAAAATAAGATGCTGAATTCAAAGCATTTTGAAAATGACTCACTTCCTGCTGCCAGTTGGTGGCGCTATAACGTTGACTCTTAATAGTCACATATATACGATCGGTATCATACATCGAAAAAACCGATGAAGTTTGATCAAACTCAGGCAATGTATGTGGATGTTATTAGGCATTTCCTGTTTCTCACTTTTTGCCCTAATTTCAACGCCTCGCCACGGGCAAACCGTTCGAGATATCAAAAATCCCCTCGCAATTTTTCATCCCCAATGTCTTGAGATCATGTTCACCGAGTTTGGTGGCAAACAAGTAAAAAACCTATGACAAGTATATCAAATTCCAGAGCATGCTTTTTTTAAACAGCCATGAATAGCTGACTTCCTGTTGGGCGGAGCCTTTGACATAGAGCGCGAAAGTTGTTAAGCTCAATGAGATCTACAAGTGTACTGAGTTTCATATAAATATATGCAAGTGTGTGTGAGCTATGGTTCAAGATTTCTGACTGTGTTCCAGGGGGCGCTGTAGAGCCCCTGTGCCACGCCCGGGTCCCAGTCTCTGTGGCGTCCTAATGGCCGCAGATTCCAATGTGTGTGCCAATTTTCAAGAGTTTTTGAGCATGTTAAGGCCCCCAAAAACCCCCGGAAGGTTTAATAAAAAATAAAAAAAATAATAATAATAATAAGAAAAAGAATAATCCTTAGGGGAACAATAGGGCTCTTCGCCCCTTCGGGCTTGAGCCCTAATAATAAGAAGAAAAAGAATAATCCTTAGGGGAACAATAGGGCTCTTCGCCCCTTCGGGCTTGAGCCCTAATAAGAAGAAGAATCCTTAGGGGAACAATAGGGCCCTGCGCCCATTGGCTCGGGCCCTAATAATAATAATAACAAATAATCCTAAGGAAAACAATAGGGCTCTCGCCCTCCAGGCTTGAGCCCTAATAACAAATAATCCTAAGGAAAACAATAGGGCTCTCGCCCTCCAGGCTTGAGCCCTAAAAATAATCCTAAGGAAAACAATAGGGCTCTCGCCCTCCAGGCTTGAGCCCTAATAACAAATAATCCTAAGGAAAACAATAGGGCTCTCGCCCTCCAGGCTTGAGCCCTAATAATCCTAAGGAAAACAATAGGGCTCTCGCCCTCCAGGCTTGAGCCCTAATAAGAAGAATAATCCTTAGAAGAACAATAGGGCTCTTCGCCCCTTCGGGCTTGAGCCCTAATAATAATAAACGAAGCAGATACAATAGGGTCCTCACACCTTCGGTGCTCGGGCCCTAATAATAAGCGGAGCAATTCCAAGAGGGTCCTCACACCATCGGTGCTCGGGCCCTAATAATAAACGGAGCAATTCCAAGAGGGTCCTCGCACCATCGGTGCTCGGGCCCTAATAATAATAATAAACGGAGCAATTCCAAGAGGGTCCTCGCACCATCGGTGCTCGGGCCCTAATAAACAAATCAGATACAAGAGGGTCCTCGCACCTCGGTGCTCGGGCCCTAATATAAACTCTAAAATACTAAATTCTCAGTGAGCACATAGTTGTCATGTATAGGTGTGGCAAAGTGATAATCAAAAAAGCTTAAGTCTTCTCCCAACACTCATGTGCACTTAATGTGTCAATAGAGCAGGGGTTCCTAAATAGGGGTCGCAAAACCATGAGGAGGGGTCGCAAGATGATTTTAAGAAATCACATAATTTTTTAAAGGAAGTCTTCTCCCAACACTCATGTGCACTTAATGTGTCAATAGAGCAGGGGTTCCTAAATAGGGGTCGCAAAACCATGAGGAGGGGTCGCAAGATGATTTCAAGAAATCACATAATTTTTTAAAGGATTCGAAATAGCATATTCTACCCATAACATATATATATATATATATATATATATATATATATATATATATATATATATATATATATATATATATATATATATATATTATTATTATTATATATACAGTCTATGCTCATTACTTACATTTCGTTAATCTTACCTAATGTATATATATATATATATATATATATATATATATATATATATATATATATATATATATATATATATATATATATATATATATAGGTTATTTTTTTATTTTTGGGCTTGTGGGCTGAAACGTTTGGGAGCCCGTGTTCTAGAGCCAAGTGGCCACCATGTGCATGTCCATTATGTCCAGAATACCATAGGGTGTCCCATTCATCATTTTACATTTCAGAAGGGTGTGACTACTGCTAAACGCACCCTAAAATAAATATTTCTGTATAACCTAAAGTTTTTTCAAAGATAACTTATTCTCCGAGTCTCATTTCGAAAGCTGCGCCCTCCGTAGGTTGCATTTGCTCGGCGCATGTTGTCTCAAAAATGTAATCATTAAAACTGACTGGTTTTCCTCGTGAAGTATGAATTATTGTTATTTCCATCTTACTTTGGAATATATATGAAATTAGACTGCCTCAATGATGTATGTGCATTAGTTGTAACATTATTTGAAGAACAGAAAACTATTTGTTTTCCACCCGATTTCGAGGGAGGACCGAATTTATACGACACCGACTTCCTGTGTTTAGCTCTAGAAAGTATGATTCACTTTAATGAATCACTGAATTGGTTCGTTCATTTGACGTTTCAATGAAACGGTACACAAAACGGACCACATTTTGAGTGACCCAAGCAGCATTTTACTTTCAATTTGTTGGTAAGATTTTGTCCAAAACTGTGTTGTTTATTTTCCCCGACACCATTGTTATCAACTATGAGCAGTAATGATTCCATTATTATTAATAAAATACAAATGAATAAAATCAACAAAATCAGTAATGTTGAATATGAACAGTATTATTTTTAATAATTACCAACATAAACAAAATGTTTCCCACGTCGAAGCTGAACTACACAACGAAGTAATGTAAGCTAGTTTACAGTAACGTTAGAGTCATTTAAACAAGATTTGCGATCGGTTCCACCGAGTCCTAAAAAATAACGAACTAAAACGATTCACTGGCGAATCGGACATCTCTGCAGGACACAGGGAGCCACTGCTTCAATCCACTCCAACTCGAAAGGAAATAATAGCGTGTTTCCTGCACTAGAGAAATGTTGCTATAGTAAACAAAACGGACTCATGTAGTTACGGGCGACGGTTTACAGCCGAGTGAAGAGTCCTGTTACAACAAACATTATTCATACAAATGAAAGATGGCGAACGACTCTCCAGCGAAAAGTCTAGTAGACATAGACCTTTCTTCACTACGGGTAAGTAGCCTGTACCAACTACATTAGCTTGTTTTTATTATGTTTTGTAGTAACGTTAGATTTCCCAATCTTCGAACGTATTATATATATATATATATATATATATATATATAGAGAGAGAGAGAGAGAGAGAGAGAGAGAGGAATGGCCATCGTTTAAGAGTTTTGATCTTCCTTTGTTTTAATTCCACTAGCATGCGTGTTAAATACACAGCCAGGAGAGCTTTATTCATAAATCAAGTGTTTCACAACATAGTTTCGCTGTTTTTACTATTACCTTTTGTTTCTCTCTAGGACCCAGCCGGGATTTTTGAGCTGGTCGAAGTGGTTGGAAATGGCACATATGGTCAAGTGTACAAGGTTGGTTTTTAAAATCTAACTTTAAATTCATAGTTTTAAAAGGTGTTATTATATTGAAAATGGATGCTTAAATGTGTTCTTCATAAGGTCTGGTTTAAGAGTCAAGCCACCTTTATTTATACAGCGCTTTTAATAAT
The DNA here is from genome assembly GCF_023724105.1 of Carassius gibelio. Lineage (NCBI taxonomy): Eukaryota > Metazoa > Chordata > Actinopteri > Cypriniformes > Cyprinidae > Carassius > Carassius gibelio. The sequence continues at coordinate 19,268,041 of NC_068371.1, forward strand.
ACATATTGTGACAATTCAACTGAACAGCATTAAGTAGGAAAATAGTGTCAATAAAGCAAAAAGGCAGTTCGTCATTGAATTCAGTGATGTCATTGTCCAGCTCAGTTCAGTTTAAATTGTATCTGTGCAATCAAGTCAACAATATTGCTGGAAATAAAGTGTCCCCAACTAAGCAAGCCAGAGGCGACAGCGGCAAGGAACCGAAACTCCATTGGTGACAGAATGGAGAAAAAAAACCTTGGGAGAAACTAGGCTCAGTCAGGGGGCCAGTTCTTCTCCGGCCAGACAAAACCAGCAGTTCAATTCCAGGTTGCAGTAAAGTCAAATTGTGCAGAAGAATCTGGTTCCTGTTGTCTTGTCCTTGAGGTCATGAACTCATGAATTAACATCTTTGCATTTGACATTGAGAGCATAGGTCATAATTTACATATATTTTTGAGACATAAAAATGCAATTTTATAAATGCTAGAAATGTGGCTTTAAAAAGAAAGATTGCTATCAAATAGCACACCTAGGTTCCTAACTGATGACAAAGAATTGACAGAGCAGCATTCAAGTCTTCGACCGTGTTCTAGGTTATTACATGCAGAGTCCTATAATTAACAACTCTGTTTTTTCAGAATTTGCAGGAAGAAATTAATCCTCATCTAGGTTTTTATATCGACTTTGCCTTGTATTTTTTTAATTGGTATGTTTCTCTGGGCCAAGGGTAACATGTAAAGCGTGAAAAGTAATGGCCCTAGTCCTGAGCCTTGAGGTACTCCATATTGCACTTGTGATTAGGGCTGGGCGAAATGGCTGGAAATTGTATCACGATGTTTCATATCAGTCGATATTGATAATTATTTATATTTTTATGACCCATTTAAAATAAGGACTAGGAGAAAAATATATTACATTTAAACATTTTTATTTGAAACTTAAAGGATTAGTTCACCTCAAAATGAAAATGTCCTAATCATTTACTCACCCCCAATGCCATGCAAGATATCCATGTCTTTCTTTCTTCAGTGGAAATTAAGTTTTTTGAGGAAACAATAGCAACCAACTGAGTTAAAGTCCATTATATGAAGAAAAAATCCTGAAATATTTATCTTTTTCAAAGTTCCATAACTTTCGGGGGTGGGACTTGGGCGCTAAACATGCTGATTGATTGAGTTCATGCAGAATTGTGAGCTCAACCACCATTTATTCTGAATTATCAAAATATTAGTGTTATTGAGTCATGAAATATAATTTTAAAAGTATTTCAGGCGAGAATTTAGTTGTTTAAAAATCAAAACTGTGGTTTATTTATAAAGACAGCGCCTATTTAAAAATGTTTCGCCGATTTCGGAGACGTGAGCTCCACGCGATCAGTGGGAGCTCATTGCTCATGTATCATGTATCTGATCTCTCTTTACAGGTTAAACATAAAGTATAATTCATTTTGGGTAAATATAACAGGTAATCTTTGGTCTGTATTCAATTTATCTATATGGTAACCTGTTAGCCAGCACCAGAATGCCCTCGTCCTGAAATCCTCTAAAGTCGCTTGTCAGTGTCATTGTTTATGAATAGATTAAATGGAACGGGACAAATTTAATCTTGACAAACTATGTATCATTATAAAGATCTAAGCCTCAAGCATTGACGACCGATCGGTGTTTTTCAATGGAAAGCTTATAAAGACTGTATTTGCTACATTTGTGTAAGCAGTACACATAAAAACATGAGCAATTGAAACGCTGTACATACCAGATCCGTCATAATAACGAGTCATAAACACATCCACAGCTGTAAATCCCAGTTTAGTTAGAAAGGTAAGGGTCCACTGAACGACATCTCATGGAGCATGTTTAGTCCAACGAAGCAATAACATTGTAATATGGATCATAATTCCTTTTACGTTTACGTTCTTCAGCCACAGAATTGGTTGTGTCCGTTATGGAATAACTCCCGGTCGGAAACTGCGACTTGGTAGTAAAAACACGGCATGGTTTTGCAGCATTCAGTGTCACAAACAGAATGAGATGATCCACCGGAAAAAAGAATGAGTGAAAGATAGGCGAAAGATATATTTGAATTTTGGCGCTCCCTCGTGACATGCTCTGACGCACCTGTCAGTTCAACAGTTTTTATATATGCGAGAGTGTGTTTTATGTTGAATGTGAATGTATGATTACCATCTGTTTGAGTGCAAATCAGCCCAAATCAGCTCGCTATTACTGTATGATCACGACTATCAAAGTGAACGTGCCTATATGATTAGAGAGAGTGGATTATTTACTTTGGCACATTTGTGTTATTACCATCTGTATAAGTGGCCATCAGCACTTATTTGCATCGTAATTCATAGTAAATGCTGCATTTCTAGCAATCTCAGGATTTTCTGTAACTGGCAAACAAAGTTAAAACTTTTATTTTTTATTAGGGGCCATGCACCGAAGGTGCGTAGGCACCTATTGTAATCATTGGCGTTATTATTATTAGGGGCCAAGCACCTATTGTAATCGTTGGCATTCTTCTTCTTCTTGTTCCGCTGTTAGTCTATGGCAGCCCATAGAACCGATTGCAGGGAAAGTCGTATAATTTGGCACACTGATAGAGGACAGTCCCACCATTAACTATAGCAAATTTGAAGTCTCTAACTCCAACTCTCTAGCGCCACCACTTGTCCAAAATTTCTGTATTTTTATGCTAATAACTTTTTAACCGTAAGCCAGAAAATTATTTTTTCCCCTGAATCCTTGGCTCAAGCCAAGTTGAATGATCCCCAAAATTCAAAAATCGCAAGGTTTAGTTTTTTTTCTATTTTAAATTTTTTGAAAAAACTACTTTTTTTAAACTCGTCCGAGACGGTTAGTCAGATTTTCACGAAAATTGGCTCAGATCATCTTCAGACCATGCTGGCAAAAAGTTATGGAATTCAAGTTGATTCGTCCAACCGTTGTCGAATGACACGTGAACAAATTTGACGAAAAGCACACAAAAATGCACGTGAGGCTATATCTCGCAACGGTTTGGCATATTGAGATCAAACTTGGTGTGTTATAATAAGCATGACCTGAGACTACCTGCAGTGTTTCGGCGCAGCGCCACTTAGTGGTCAGGAGATAGGTAAAATGCATATTTTGGATTATACCTTCTGAATGGTTTAGCCAAAAATCACACAACTGTTCTCTTTAGATTCAGTGAGTCATGTCAAGTCGAATGATATCCAATTTTCCCGTGTCAGCCATTTTAGGCGTCGGCCATTTTGAATTATGTTTTAAAATGCAGTATTTTTTTAAATCAGCATCGTACTGAGTACAGCATCTGAAGGTACTCAAAAAGTTTTGTGGCAGTGCCACCTTGTGGTCAAGAGTTATAATGAAATATCACAAAAATGTTAATAACTTTTGAATAAATTAGACTATTGAAATGAAAATGGTCTCTATATATTCTGTGGGTAATGCCGAGAGCATCGATACCAAATATGTGAAAATTTGCCATACTTCCTGTCCTCCATTTTGATTAATGTTGAAAACCTACTTTTTCGAACTCCTCATAGACCGTTAGTCCGATTTTCACCAAATTTGACGTGGATCATCTTCAGACCATGCTGGCAAAAAATTATGGATTTCATGTTGATATACAAAACGGTTTTCATTTAGCGCATCAACAAATTTGCTGGAGGGGTGCCAAAATGCATTTGAGGCTGTATCTCTGCAAAGCTTTGACATATTTGCACCAAACTTTGTATGTGTTATCGTCACCTCACACTGACCATGCCACTTAAATTTGGTAACAGCGCCACCTATTGGTTAAGAGTAATAAACATTCATAAACCATGAATAATTACACTTATAAAAATGCTAATAACTTTTTAATGCATTAGCCTATAGCAATGAAACCGGACTCAAAATATTCCCTGGATTATGCTGACAACATAGATGCCAAATATGCCAGATTAATATGAATTTGCGTTCCGCCATTTTGATTTATGTTGAAAACCTACTTTTTCAAACTCCTCATCAGCCGTAGGTCTGATTTTCACCAAATTTGAATCAAATGATCTTCAGACTGTGCTGACAACATGTTATGGATTTTGTGTCAATTGACAAAACCGTTTTCGCATACGACAAATTTGAGGCATCATGCCAAAATGACGCTTCAGGCTGTATCTCTGCAATGCTTTAGCATATTGACACTAAACTTTTTGTGTGTTTTTGTCATCTTATTTTACTAGTGGTTGTATTTATGATTTTTCTGCCATTTCAATTACAATCATCCTAAAATTGGTTTAATTAAGTTGGCTTGAGAAAGCCAACTTACTGAAATCCTATTTAAACTTATTAAGTTGGATTGAGAAAGCCAACTTACTGAAATCCTATTTAAACTTATTAAGTTGGCTTGATAATTTTGTTTACTTTCACTTTTAAATTGGTTAAAAATACAAGTAAATAATACAATTTCCTTCAAACTGACAAGCTAAACCAACATATCTGATTATTACAGGGGTCAGGGCTCAGAAATAATTTATTTCTGGGCAGAGAGCAGTCAGAAAGACGAGAGAAGAGTTCAGGCATTGTCTCCACGGAGCTCACAACGAGCAAATTTATTCTTCTTTAAGACCTTTTAAAAATAAAATATTAGGGAGAATATATATTACTACCCTTTAGAACACACCAAGAGCTAAATTCAGATGTTTCTGAACTGTTTAAAGTAATAACATGATATATTCGCGGCAGCCAACTGCCCGCGAGCTCGCAGTGTATTTCTCTGAACACTTGAAGTCCACATAGAGAATTCAAAGCCTTTCACATTAAAACGGCACAAAACAAGTAGAAGAATATATTATACACATGAAAATTAGTGTTTATATATGTGCTTGTGAGATTTTCTCTGTCAGACTGAACGTCACAGCGATTGCTCAGCGTTGCATGACATGGTAAAGCAGGGAGCTATGCATCACTGATTATTTTTGTACCTACTTATGTGTTATGCTATGATTTAATATGAGCATTTATTAAAACAGAAATGTGTATTTTAAGAATACGTTTTATAACGTGCTCTGAGCATTCAACACATCAAGTTGGCTTCAGCCCCATGATGCGGGAAAGCTGAACTGAGCAGCTGGTTCCTCGCGCTGTGTTCGGTGCGAGAGAGATAGCCGCGTCTCGCGAACAGCAACAATGAACCGAGCTCTCCTTCAGGACGTTCACGTCCTCCTGGACCTGAACGAACAAATACAAATCGCAGTTTAAATAAACAGAAAAAAAGAGCGAAAAGCGAAAGAGCTCAATTCAGCACCGCGGTGTTTCATGTGTTTCACACAACTTATCCAGACAGCAACATAGTGTTGGCCCAGATCCGGCCCACATCTGGCCCGCATGAAATCCATGTGGGCCAGACCTGGGCCGAAACTGCTTGCTGTCTGGGTATCCATGTTGGCTTTTGTTTGAATATGCTTGTGCGTAATCTTCATAGGTAATCTTCGCTTGTTTCCGCGATCGTTGTTGCCATGGTTGCATATGTACGTGTGGGGTTAAGATTTCAAAATAGGGGCGATGCACGGTGGCCGAGAGAGCTCAACTTCACAAAACAAATTCAAATAGAAAAGCACCAGCAAATTAAGAAAACATCTTCATCAGTTTGACAGCACACGTGCTGCAAATACTTAACACAAACAAATACAGAAACGATCTGCAAATATTACCCCAACAAAAAGAAAATGTAAACAAGTTTTTTTTTTTTTTTTTGAGTATTCTTTACTGTTTTTTTGTATGACCATATTTGTACAAATACCATGGTTAAACTACGGTTATAGTAGTAAATCCAAGGTTAATTTGTTAATTATTACTGTAACCATTTTTTGTTTGCTTTTATTAATTAATTAATTTCAAAAGTAAAACCACAGGCTATGGTTAGTTTTTGTAAGGTAAGCTGTAAAAAGAAATTAGCCAGCTTACATAACCTTTCACAGTTACAGAAATTGTGTATTTAGGCAGCTTATTTATGCTAATAATATCCATTAAAAAGCTAAGGAATCGTATGACCAGGATTGTTAAAATAAACAAAATATATTTTTTCAGAGCAAAGATTTTTAAATTATGTCCCAGCCACATTTGTAACTTTACGGTTCCCTTAAATATTTCCGATGTGGTCTGTGTTTTTGCAGCACATTTCTTAATCACAATAGTCTAACCATTACTTTACCCACATTCTCACATCACTACACACTGTTCTGTTGTCAATAAACACACATGACGATGGTGCTTCCACTGACGTTTACGTTCTCTGTGTGTGTATTGCTATGACTCCTGACCCCGGGGTCCTACGAGGAGCTGGTAGCTGCCTCAATTGTGCCTGTAGCGGTAACCATAGTGATCTTATACAGGTGCATCTCAAAAAATTTGAATGTCATGGAAAAGTTCTTTATTTTTTTAATTTAATTCAAATAAGCAAACTTTCTTATATTCTAGATTCACAGACTTAAAATATTTCTGACTGAAATATTTCAATAGTTTTTGACTTACAGCTTAGAAAAATGAAAAGTAGGAAACTTTTAAAGAAAAAGAAAAATCCAAAATTATGTTTAATTATGCACTGAATACTTGGTTGGGGCTTCAGTGTGGCGTGGAGGTGATCAGTCTGTGGCACTGCTGAGGCGTTACTGAAGCCAAGGTTGCTTTGATAGCGGCCTTCAGCTGTATTGTTTGTCAGATGTTATTTCTCTTCCTCTTCACACTACCCCATAGATTCTCTGTGAGGTTCAGGTCAGGTGAGTTGGCTGGCCAATCAAGCACAGTAATATCATGGTCAGCAAACCACTTGGAAGTGTTTTTTTCACTGTGAAATGCTAAATTTACTTTCATCTGAAAAGAGGACTGTGGACCACTGAGCAACAGTCCAGTTCTTTTTCTCCTTACCCCAGGTGAGATGCTTCAGACGTTATTCTCTGGTTCAGGAGTGGCTTGGTTCTAGGAATGTGACAGCTGTAGCTCTTTTCCTGAAGACGTCTGAGTGTGGTGACTCTTGATGCACTGACTCCGGCTTCAGTCGACTCCTTGTGACACTCCCAAGTTCTTTAATCAGCTTTTCATGATAATCTTCCCAAGGCTGTGGTCATGCCTGTTGTTTGTGCACCTTTTCCTACCAAACCTTTTACTTCCAGTCAACTTTCTATGAATATGTTTTGATACTTTGTGAACAGCAGCCCTTTCAGCAATGACCTTCTGAGGCTGACCCTCCTTGTGGGGGGTGTTGATGAACGTCTTCTGGACAACTGTCAAGTCAGTAGTCTTTCCCATTATTGTGGTAGCATGTTCTAAACTAGCCCAGGAGGTACACTGTATTTATACTCAAAATTTACCAAACTGATCAACCTCAAAATAGAATATAAAAATTTTTTAGATACTGATTTTTTTTATTTTCTTAAGGTGTAAGTCGTAACCATAAGAATTAAAACAAAATATTTTTGAAATATTTATGATTGTGTGCAATTAATCTAGAATATAAGAAAGTTCACTTTTTTGAGTTGTTACAAAAAATAAAGACCTCGTCCATGACTGGGCTGATGATTTTTCTGGACTGAAAAAATTTGGTCCCATCTGCGCCCATGGTATTGATAGTTGTGTAAATATTGTCATACTGACATCTGTCTGAAGTTTTGGTTGATTCCATTACATATCTTTTTATCAAAGTTATCCGAAATTATCAAGATGAATTTGTTCTGAGTTATTGTCATATTTTATTACCAGTTTCTAAACTACAGCAAATAAACTGTGATAATGTGAGAAATGTTTAAGGTGTCTGAATACATTTTGGTTTGATTGTGTATTTTATTTTACAGTGAAGACTATGCAGTGCTATTTTAAATTAACAAAAACAAACTTAAAAAATGTAAACATTATGTAAATAGTACAAATAAATAAATAGTGAACATACAGTACAAATTAAACAATTTTAAACAGGGCTCACTGTACAACCTGCACCGGGGCCCCTCTAACCCCAGCTACAAGACGGAGAAATGCACTGTGTGTACTGTAAGAAATAGAACAAGGCATGTGGTTTAAAAGATGGCAAGTAAAACAAAAAGCACATCTGTATGCAATACGGTTTCATTTTTGTTCATTAATATATTTTAGAGATCAAAATGAGTGCTTGTGTGATCTTTTTGTCTTAGGTGGAAATAACATCCATTTCTCCAGCTTCAGAGGACAGTGATTCTGGCTTTTCATTGGTAGATCGGACAAATCAAGTACACGATTATTTCAAAATTCATAATAGCTTGGCGAATATAAATGAAAACAGCCACGTGAACATAAACTGTTGAGAAATAAATCGAAAATAGGTATTGATGCTGGATTGAATATTAAAAGAGGCTGCATTTACCAGCTGCTTTCAGTATGTTGTCCACACGATGGCGCCACAGGATAAATACTAAATACTTCAAGATATATTCAGAGACAAAGCAGTTCATACAAGTGAATACATAAATATCCTATTTTCAAGTAAATTATGATTCCTTCTGTGAGTACTATTATATGCACAACATGAAAATAAATAACTTATATAGTGTCCATTCTTTAACTTTCCAGTAATGTGTGATAACTTGAGAAATATGTTGTCAGTACTATTAAAATAAAATCAAATTGAATGGTATTTAGGAGATTATAGGTTTTGCATTATTACTATATTGGGCCTTATTGAAGCTTATTAAAAAAAGAATGAATATTTATAAATGTTTTATTTATGCACATAAATTTGAAATATTACATGAGTTTGAATGAGTTTAAATTGATTAGAAATAGTTCATAGAAGCAAAGTTTGATTGAGTCTAATGGGATTTGGAGCTTGGCTCATCTGAACATCCTGTCAATTAAAGTCTATGGGATTTTTATGATTTTTAATATTTATTTTTATGAAAACCGTAAGTCCAATAAGTTAGAAAAGATATAGCACACCTCATCTGTTCAAATACTTGAACATCATCTCCTAGATATCATTAAATTTGAACATATTTTAATAGTATTGCCAATATTTTTATCAAGTTATCACACATGACTGAAAAAGTGAAGAAGGGACACTATGATAGTTATCTATTTTCATGTTGTGTATATAATAGTACTCACAAAAGGACTCATAATTTACTTGAAAACAGGATATTTATTTATTCACTTGTATATGTCCATTGTGTAACTGCATCATCTATACAAACCATTGTGCTTGGACCCCTTATGATCACCTTGATTTAAAATGCATTGTTTCAGTTATCTTGTGTGTCGTTGCCCACAACGCGACGGTGACAGGACTGTGAAATAGCAAACACGAGAAAAATAGGCATGACTTATTTCACATCCAGCTAGACAACCCTGTCGTAACTGTTATCATAGCCCAGGCTTTTTATTAAAAAAGAAAACAGCAAGGGACCATGGAAAAAGACTGTTGCAGGTGTATTTTTTTTATGGTATTATTATTATTTATTTATTTTTCCAGCGGGGCAACTCAAGAATGTTGGGCACACAAGTACTGTGGCTCTTTTGCCCCATGGCCAAGATGGCCAAGCTAACATCAAAGTCAGTTCACTAACTTTTAATTAACTTACTGAAATCCTATTTAAACTTATTATTATTACTGTTATGCTATTTAAACTTCTTATTTTTATTATTATTATTATTTTTATTTTTATTATTATTTTTCTGAGACAAAAAAATTCCAAACGTATCTGCTCCTAGGGCTTTAAAGCCACAAGCCCCAAACTCGGCAGACACCTGCGGGATAGAGCGGTGCTATATCTTTTCAGAGTGATCAGACTTAGTTTTTTAGGGCCCGAGCACCGAGGTGCGAGGACCCTCTTGTATCTGCTTTGTTTATTATTATTAGGGCCCGAGCCAGTGGGCGCAGGGCCCTATTGTTCCCCTAAGGATTCTTCTTCTTCTTATTATTTTTTATGAACATTCCGGGGGTTTTTGGGGGCCTTAACATACTCAAAAACTCTTGAAAATTGGCACACACATTGGAACCTGCGGCCATCAGGACGCCACAGAGGCTGGGACCCGGGCATTGCACAGGGGCTCTACAGCGCCCCCTGGAACACAGTCAGAAACCTTGAACCATAGCTCACACACACTTGCATGTATTTATATGAAACTCAGTACACTTATAGATCTCATTGAGCTGAACAACTTTTGCGCTCTATGTCATAGGCTCCGCCCAACAGGAAGTCAGCTATTCAGGGCTGTTTAAAAAAAGCATGCTCTGGAATTTGAAATACTCCTCTGAGGACTTTCAACCGTTTGCTTCGAAACTCGGTGAACATGATCTCAAGACATTGGGGATGAAAAATTGCGAGGGGATTTGTGATATCTCGAACGGTTTGCCCGTGGCGTGGCATTGAATTTAGAAATTAGAAACAGGAAATGGCTTATAACATCCACATACATTACCTGAGTTTGATCAAACTTCATCGGTTTGTTCGAAGTCTGATACCGATCGTATATATGTGACTATTAAGAGTCAACGTTATAGCGCCACCAACTGGTAGCAGGAAATTGAGTCATTTTCAAAATGCTTTGAATTCAGCATCTTATTTTTACTCGATTTGCTTCAAACTTCATCAGAATAATGACAAAACATGGCCGATGTAAACCTGTTGTGGGAATATTGATATCTTATATTTTGTTGCCATGGCAACGTGTCAAACGTGAATATTCTGTTATGGTGATTTTGAGGCAGATAACAACCTCAGATTTACATGAAACTCAAAACACATATCAGTATTATTGATAGCTAGACAATGGAAAAAGCTTTTACAAGGGCGTGGAAGAGGCACTCTATAGCGCCACCTTTTGTCAAAAGTGGGGGGGTTAGTTTTAGCTACAGACACCAAACTGTTCTTATCAAGACGGACAACTTTCTAATTCACAGTTATCAGCTACGACCAACAGGAAGTCGGCTATTTTGATTTGAAAATGGATTTTTGAAAAAAATTTGAGCTGTGATTTAATCCATACTCCTCAGAGGAAAAGTTCACTATACTCACCAAACTTTGTCTACATGTTGAAAAAACATTGAGGAACTTAAATTGCAAACGGATTTTGGTTAGCTTGAACGGTTTTGTCATGATGATTTTTTGAAATGACAGTCAAAAAAGGAATCATTAACTGTCTTGTATTTTTAAATTGTAGCTACCAAACACTTAAATGCATTTTCTCATACAGAGATCAAATCATTCTGAGGAAATATGCATAGTTTCATGACTTTACGACACTGTATGATTAAAAGAAAATTAAAAAACTGTCAGACATCTCATCTCACTCTGTCCCTCTGTTTGAGGAATGTATGTGTGCTGACTGAGTGTGTGAGTGTGAGTGGGGGATGGGCATGAGCTGAGTGGCAGACAGACAGGGAGAGAGTGAGGGACTTAAACCAGTGTTAATTTCGTTGACGAAGACTATGACGAAAAATATTCGTCAACTAACCTTTTTCACGGACGAAAACTAAATAAAAACTAAATAAAAAGTCAGATATGATGACGAAAAACGTGACGAAATATAACTGACACTTTAGTCAACGAATAAAAATGAGACGAAAATATATGGGAGCGACGAATGGAGAACAGATACAATCAGAGCGAATCTTTGAGGGTAGGTTGATCTATGCAGAAGCAGCCGAGCCATTTTAAAAAGCTGCGGCAAATGCAAGCGCAACAGCTAAACAAAGCAGCAGCAGTTACACAGAAAAGAGAACAACGATGAGTTTGCAGAAATTCGCACAGTTTCGAGGACGTTTTCATAACAGTTTAGTTGTTTACACAGGGAACTACACTGCGACCTTTTGAAATGCCATTGCGACCCAAATTTTTATGGGGTCGTAAATGTATCACTGATTATTTTTGTACCTACTTATGTGTAATGCTATGTTTTAATATGAGCATTTATTAAAACAGAAATGTGTATTTTAAGAATACGTTTTATAACGTGCTCCGAGCATTCAACACATCAAGTTGGCTTCAGCCCCGCGATGCGGGAAAGTTGAACTGAGCAGAGCAGCTGGTTACTCGCGCAACACTGAACCAAGCTCTCCTTCAGGACGTTTGCGTCCTCCTGCACCCGAACGAACAAATACAAATCGCATTTTAAATAAACATAAGAAAAAGAGCGAAAAGTGAAAGAGCTCAATTCAGCAGCGCGGTGTTCTGGTGTTCAGGGAGCAAGCAGAGACGCGTCTCAAAGTCTTCTTGCTTTTGTACCGACAACAAATACATAATAAATATGTCGAAATACCCGTCTTGGAAAGTGTGTTCGAAAAAGTCTGTAGTTATGTCTTCAGTGAAAGTAAAGAGTTGGAAAGAAATCGGATGCGTATCTTTATAATGGATGCATTTGTCTCTTAAAGTGACCGCGCCTAATTTACTAGCTCTGCTGTCAGTGTCTTTAATGTATGAAAATGAAAGTAAATCACTCACTGCTCTTGATTGAATTACTTTGTAGTTTTAACAAGAATTTATCCAAAGTCAATCCAAAAATCAGATAGAATAGATTATATTGTTTTACTAGTGACTAAAAAATAAAATAAAATAAAATTATTAGGGACCTGAGCATGTTTTGCTTAAGTGTTTCTTTCTTTAATTGCTAATGCAACCTTTTCACACCACAGACTGAACCAAATTAAGCATTGCATCAGACATTATCAAGATGAATTTGTTGTTCTGACACAGTTTAACCCCGAGTTATTGTCATATTTTATTACCAATTTCTAAACTACAGCAAATAAACTGTGATATTGTAAGAAACGTTGAAGGTGTCTGAATACATTTTGGTTTGATTGTGTATTTTATTTTACATTGATGACTATGCAGTGCTATTTTAAATGAACAAAAACAAACTTAAAAAAATGTAAACTTTGTGTAAATAGCACAAATAAAGAAATAGAATGAACATATAATACAAATATAATATAGGTGGTTGTCTATTTCAATAATATTGTACTTCATCTTGAAAGAATGTCATATGCATTGCATATCATTCAGGACGAATGCATATCTTTTTCAGAGAGCATGTATATTTTTCATTGAGAGCAGGCCTTATGTTTATTTTATAAATACCATTCCATAACAGACTGATGGAAACATTTAGTCAAGTCAACTAAGTTGACTTTGTTCTACTAAAAAAAAAAAAACTAGACTAAGACTAAAAGACTTAAGACTAGACTAAGACTAAAACTCTTATGATATTTAGTCGACTAAAACTAGACTAAGACTAAAACATTTCAGATGACTAAATGTGACTAAATGAACTAAATGGTGTGTTATTCAAAAGACTAAGACTAAGACTAAATCCGAATTTGCTGTCAAAATTAACACTGACTTAAACATCTCTTTAATCACCAGAAAAACATTAATATTATTTTAAATTGTTTTTTTTTTGTTGTTGCTAATTGTGCTGTTTTCATTACAGCTTAAGAAATCTCTTAGGCCTTATCCTTTTCTGACAGTTTCAGTGATTAAAAAAAAAATTCTAAAAATACTTATTTGTGCTGCAAATAATAATTTCGGTCCCACTTTATATTAGGTGGCCTTAACTACTATGTACTTACATAAAAAAATAAGTACAATGTACTTATTGTGTTCATATTGTATTGTAAAACACTTTTGCTGCTATTGAGGTGGGATAGGGGTAAGGTTAGGGAGAGGGTTGGAGGTATGGGTAAGTTTAAGGATGGGTTAAGGTGTAAAGTATGGGTCAACAGTGTATTTATAAATGCAATTACAGAAATTAAGTACAGATGTAATTACATGTAGTTTTTTTTTTAAATATAAGTACAATGTAAAAACATGTATGTACACAATAAGTACACTGTACTAAATTATTAATTAAAATGTAAGTACATAGTAGTTAAGGCCACTTAATATAAAGTGGGTCCATAATTTCAAACTCATTTGATACTGACCTCTGACACCCTGTGATTGACATTAATCTGAATTTATATAATCTCATGGATGTAACAGTAAAACTGTTCAGCTCACAGATGACGACCAAGCTGTGATGCAAGCAGAACTATATCACAAATGCTTATAGGTCATTAAATTTATAACAAAACACTTTTAATTACTTAAGGATTTGGTAACAAATTAAAATAATGTCTTATTTTTTAACATTAGTAAATGCATTGGTAGATACCTACAAAATACCTACCACAAAGTCTCTTGGTAGGAAATCCGAATCCCAACAGGAAGCAAAATTGGCGTTGTTTTTGCCATTTTCTGGGGATGTACTTTAACGAACTCCTCCTGGAGATTTATTCAGATCACCACCAAACTTGGTCAGTTAAATCTAAAGGCCTTTGCAATGTTAAATTGTGAAGATCTTGAGGTTTCGTTAAAGGGCGTGTCCATGACGACCTGACAGATTTCGATGTTTCGCCATGAATAAGGAAGTTGCTGTAACTGAGACATACAATGTCCAATCTGCCCCAAACTTCACATGTTAGATAAGACTTCTGCCCTTAACCGAGCTACATGCCCATATTCAGTTATAGTCATAGCGCCACCTGCTGGCAACAGGAAGTGACATGTTTTACGCTGCGACAAACTACTCTTAGAAATCTTTTGACATTAATGTATTTTTTGTGGTCAGTCTAATCTTAAGGCCTGAGCAGTGTTAATTTTGACACAAAATTTTAATTTAGTTTTAGTCTTTTGACTATAATTCTTTTTAGTTTTAGTCAAGTTTTAGTCATCTGATTTGTTTTAATTTTAGTCTTATTTTAGTCGACCAAAATTGCTTGGTATTTTAGTCGACCAAAATTGCTTGGTATTTTAGTCGACTAAAATTGCTTGGTATTTTAGTCGACTAAAATAAGACTAAAATCAATAACAGATTTACTAGACAATTTTTTTACAGCTGGTATAGGAAACAAACTTAACCAAAATATATAAAACACAAATTCAACTTTATTTCAACACAACTGTGTCTTTATTTCGATTCAAAAGCTTTTATGCAGCAACAAACACTGTCATGATAATGTAAACAATAACGAGCTGCCAACTGACCATCAATAAAAGAAAAATAAAGTTAGGTCCAGGACCTTAAAGCTTACAGCTGAGCTGAACAAGGAGAAATATTTAATAAGTTGGGTGGATAAAAAAAGTAACAAGATTTTATAAGGTATTCATTTGTCTAGCAATATTGTATGTTTTACATACTACAATATTGCTAGATTAGTATGTATAATGATAGTATGTGAACATTCACATTTCACATGACTAATATAGAAATATTTGTGATATTGTCAACAAGTAGAACATTATAAAATATACTAAACATTAGTATTAATCAAATGTATGTATCATAATATTACGTATTAGTATTGTGCTCTCATCTAACTTGAAGAAGGGGCTATTTTACAGTACTTTTCAGTTCGTAATATTTAATGCTACAACATTTATGCACTGCAGTCTTCAAATTTTGCTAAGCTCAATAAACAAAAGAACATCGTTGTGAAATTACATTTGAGAAAATGTCCGAGTGGCTTGTCTGTAAATGTCTTTTCAAATTGGTTGTGTTGCCATGAATGAGCGCTCCGCGTGCTTTACACTTCGTTTTGTTTTGTTCGTCGTCAAACGTGAAGTGAGCTGTGGACATTTTGTCGCTCTTTTAGACATCACCTAAAAACTGAAACTGAAAACCTTCGCTATACGTCTCAATAAGTCAGGCTCGGATTGGTTCTCTTCTCTCATGCAGTCTCGCCTATTCCGTTTTGCCGGTTCTTTTGTTCATTCCTCGCATCTCTCCCGTCTGCTGATTTGATTTTCGTCACAGTCTATTTTCGTCTCGTCCTTTATTCGTTGACGATAATGTCAATCAATTTAGTCATAGTTTTAGTCTCCATCAGTGCCTTCTTTTTTAGTTTTCGTTTCGTTTTCGTCCGCAAAAATATATTCGTGACGAAAATAATGACGAAAATATTTAGTCAACGAAATTAACACTGAGCAATGTTAAATTGTGGAGATCTTGAGTTTTTGTTAAAGGGCGTGTCCATGGCACCATGACAAATTTTGACGTCTCGCCACAGCAAGAGAATTTGTTGTAACTGAGGCATAAAATGTTCAATCTTCCCCAAACTTCACATGTTCGATAAGAGTCCTGCCCTGAACACATCTGAAGGCCAAAATTCCATTATAATGATAGCGCCACCTGCTGGCAACAGGAAGATTGACACATATATGGAATAAACATTGATATATTCTAGTTATATTTATGAGTTTAAATGCATATTTCTCACCGTTCACCTATTTACTAAAGCCACTCGCTGCCGGTGAGCCCAGTGCGAGGGCCCGTTCATCGCTGCTTGCAGCTTTAATTAGGGCCCGAGCACCGATGGTGTGAGGACCCTCTTGGAATTGCTCCGTTTATTATTATTATTATTATTATTATTATTAGGGCTCAAGCCCGAAGGGGCGAAGAGCCCTATTGTTCCCCTAAGGATTATTCTTATTATTATTATTATTATTATTTTTTTTTTTTTTTTTTTAAACCTTCCGGGCATTTTTGGGGGCCTTAACATGCTCAAAAACTCTTGAAAATTGGCACACACATTGGAATCTGCGGCCATCAGGACGCCACAGAGACTGGGACCCGGGCGTGGCACAGGGGCTCTACAGCGCCCCCTGGAACACCGTCAGAAATCTTGAACCATAGCTCACACACGCTTGCATGTATTTATATGAAACTCAGTACACTTATAGATCTCATTGAGCCGAACAACTTTCGCGCTCTATGTCATAGGCTCCGCCCAACAGGAAGTCAGCTATTCAGGGCTGTTTATAAAAAGCATGCTCTGGACTTTGATATACTTGTCATAGGTTTTTTACTTTATTGCCACGAAACTTGGTCAACATGATCTCAAGACATTGGGGATGGAAAATTGTGAGGGGATTTTTGATATCTCGAACGGTTTGCCCGTGGCGAGGCGTTGAAAATATGGCGAGAAATGAGCAACAGGAAATGCCTAATAACATCCACATACATTTACTGAATTTGATCAAACTTCATTGGTTTGTTCGTTGTATGATACCAATCATATATATGTGACTATTAAGAGTCAACGTTATAGCACCACCAACTGGCAGCAGATAGTGTGTCATTTTCAAAATGCTTTGAATTCAGCATCTTATTTTTACTCTATTTACTTAAAACTTCATCAGAATAATGACAAAACACGGCCGATGTAAATCTGTTGTGGGGATATTGATATCTGATATAGTGTTGCCATGGCAACGTGTCAAACTTGAATGTTCTGTTATGGTGAGTTTGAGGCAGACAACAAGCTCAGATTTACATGAAACTCAAAACACATATCAGTATTAGTGATAGCTAGACAATGGCAAAAGCTTTTAAAAGGGCATGAAGGAGGCACTCTATAGCGCCACCTTTTGTCAAAAGTGGGGGGGGGGGGGGGTTAGTTTTAGCTACAGACACCAAACTTGGTACATAAATTGTTCTTTTCAAGACTGACAACTTTCTAATTCACAGTCATCAGCTACGACCAACAGGAAGTCGGCTATTTTGATTTGAATATTTAAATTGAGCTCTGATTTAATGCATACTCCTCACAGGAAATGTTCACTATACTCACCAAACTTTGTCTACATGTTGAAAAAACATTGAGGAACTTAAATTGCGAACGGATTTTGGTTAGCTTGAACGGTTTTGTCGTGGTGATTTTTTGAAATGACAGTAAAAAGGGAATCTTTAATTGTCTTGTATTTTTAAATTGCAGCTTCCAAACACTTAAAAAAAAATTTCATACAGAGATCAAATCATTCTGAGGACATATGCATAGTTTCATGGCTTTACAACACTGTATGATTAAAAGAAAATTAAAAAACTGTCAGACATCTCAACTCACTCTGTCCCTCTGTTTGAGGAATGTATGTGTGCTGACTGAGTGTGTGTGTGTGTGTGCCTGTGAGTGGGGGATGGGCATGAGCTGAGTGGCAGACACAATGAGAGAGAGAAAGAGAGAGAGAGAGAAAGAGAGAGAGAGAGAGACTTAATCATCTCTTTAATCACCAGAAAAAAAATGTATTTTAAATTGTTTTTTGTTACTTTTGCTAACATTGCTGTTTTCATTACAGCTTAAGAAATCTCTTAGGCCTTATCCTTTTCTCACAGTTTCAGGAATTAAAAACAAAATTCTAAAAATACTTATTTGTGCTGCAAATAATAATTTCAATCTCATTTGATACTGACCTATTCCATCCTGTGACATGACATGTATCTTAATTTACATAATCTCATGGATGTAACAGTAAAACTGTTCAGCTCACAGATGAAGACTAAGCTGTAATGCAAGCAGAACTTTCACAAATGCTTATAAGTCATTAAAGGATTTTATAACACTGTAAAATAATGTCTAATTTGTTAACATTAGTAAATGCATTGGTAACACTTTATAATAACTGCACTCATTAGTAAATAGTCAGTTCATGCTTTATAAAGTCTTGTCCCAACTTAAATAGTCATTAATAAGCAGCTTATAAATACAGCTATAAATAGCTTGATCTTGGTTTATAAGCACATTTATTAAAAAGGAGAGTAAAGGGTCAGTTATCTTCCTATGAAAAATAAAAAAATGAAAATAAACAAACAACAACACATACTGATACAGAACTCAGAAATGTTATTGTGGTTTTATGATCAAATCAGCCTGTAAATGAATCATGCTCCTCCAAGAAGACACAAGTAGTTCACACCAAACTTTTTCAACATGATGCCAATATACTGAAGATGTTAAATTGCGAATGGGTTTAGGATACCTTAAATGGTGTGGCCATACCGATTTATTAAAGTAACATAAACAAATACAATAGTTATTTTACTATATCTTTAACATTCTTCATTCCAACTCTTCATAATTTTTTATATACGTAGAAGTCATCATTTGAAAGAAGCACAGTAAGTTTCATAGCTTTATCATTTTCAAGAGCCAGCTTAAAATTAAAACTATCATAACATATAAATCAAGCTTGCAATTCTTAGTACCAATAATGGCCACCAGATGGCGCAATATGATTACTTTTAAATAATTATTGTAGAAACAAGTATGATTTAAATCATTTATAGAAATCTTTCAAAGAAAAATAATATGTATTTTACTGATAAAATGACCCTCACTTAACTAGAATAATATGCTGAAGTATTGTGAAATACTGTGTATTAAGAATAATTCTTTATAGGCTTTATGGACAGATAAGTTTTGAGTGACTCTTGAAGGATCAGCACCACATCCTCTTTTACCACTGTTTAAAGAATTTATCTTACAGAACAGGTGCGAATTAGTTTTGGATAGCTTGAATGGTTTGGTCATGGTGATTTTTTGAAATAACAGTAAAAAAGGAACCAGTAAATGTCTTTTATTTTTTTAAGTGCAGCTTCTAAACACTTCAACAAAATGTACACATAGAAGACAAGTCATGCTGAGGAAATATGCATAGTTTCATGACTATACAACACTATATGGATGATAGAAAATTAAAAAACTACCATACATCTGATGTCACTCTGTCCCTCTGGGTAATGTGTGTGTGTGTGTGTGTGTGTGTGTGTGTGTGTGTGTGTGTGTTAAGTGTGTGTGTGTTAAGTGTGTGTGCTGAGTTTGTGTGAATGTGTGGGAGAGGGGATGGGCTTGGTGTCAGAGAGAGAGAGAGAGAGAGAGAGGGAGGGAGACTTAATCATCTCTTTAATCACCAGCAGAAAAAAAAGCAATTTTGTGTTGTTGTTGTTTTTTCATCATTACAGCTTAAGAAATATCTTAGGCCTCAACATCAACTGTTGCTAGCCTACTCCCAAAATTAATAGTCATTAGTAAGCATTTTATAAATACAGCTATAATTAAATTGTTCATGGTTTATATGCACATTTATTTTGAGGAGATTAAAGGCTGTAATCTTCCTAAAAAAAAAAATAAAAAAATAAAAAATAAAAAAAATAAACAAACACAGAACTCAGAAACATTTATTTCAAGATGCAATAAAAGAAAACTGTACACTATATATATATATATATATATATATATATATATATATATATATATATATATATATATATACAATTGCATAAGTTTATATTTAATTTTTTTTCTCAAGTGTACAGCTAATAATAATAATAATAATAAATATAGCTGCAAGCAGCGATGGCGGGCTCAAGCCACCAATGCCATCACCACCCCGGTGGCATCAGGTAAACTGTGTCCAGCGGGCACATGCATTCACAATATCCCTCTGGCAGTGAGGTTTTAAAGGATATGGCGGTTAAAGGGTTAATCCGAATCATCTAGACTTTAAAATCACATTCACAGAACAATATACATATATATTCCCCAAACATATATATATATTTAGTAACACTTTACAATAAGATTTCATTTATAAACATTATGTTAACATGAACAATATTTATATAGCATTCATTTATGTCAGTTAATATTCCAAACTTAAACATTAAAATATTGTTTTATTGTGATTTTTTTCCAAGCTAATTTTACCAATTCCAAACCATATCAATCTTAATAACTACCATTATTTTTTATTTAATCATTTATAAGTGCTATACAATAGTCCAGGAAAGCTGGAAGAGAAAAACTCCTTATATTCATGTGTGCAGAATCATTAGGCATGTTTTCTTTTACAGATGAAATGCGCTAAAAAAGAGTTTTAACTCAAACTGTTTTAACTCAAAGTCGAAAATTATGAAATACCCATGAGAAATATCAAACACAAATGTAATACAGAAATGGATAAGTTAAGACTTGACCATTGTACAAAAATGCTGACTGGGCCATGAGGTCAGAAAAGAAGAAGAAGAAAAAAAAAACAGGTCAAGAAGAACTGACAAAAATAATTGCAAAATAATTAGGAATTAATGTGAAGATTAATTTTTAGTCAAATCTGCAAGACAGACTTTCAGGAAAGGAGGTGGAATAAAAATGAGCTCCTAAATCTTAATCCCGGATTCTGGAAGATATATTCCTCAAACCATCGGACAAGAGGAGGTGGTGCTGGTCCTTCACGAGTCACTCTAATCTGTTCATAAAGCATATATATAAAGTCTTAATATATAGTATTTCACAATACTTCATGGTATTCTAATTAAATCATTTTTTTGGAATCTTTGATTTCTCAGAACCTGACACATTGTAATTCTGAGACTCCAGGAAAGTGGCAGTTCTGTAAAATGTTGGCACTGGAGACTAAAAGCTCCCTGATAGTTTCACACCTAATTCACTTAACACACACACACACACACACACACACACACACATTACCCACAGTGACAGAGGAACAGATTGACATCAGATGTATGATAGTTTTTTAATTTTCTATCATCCATATAGTGTTGTATAGTCATGAAACTATGCATATTTCCTCAGAATGACTTGTCTTCTATGTGTACATTTTTTTGAAGTGTTTAGAAGCTGCACTTAAAAAAATGAAAGACATTTACTGGTTACTTTTTTACTGTTATTTCAAAAAATCACCACGACAAAACCATTCAAGCTATTCAAAATTCATTCGCACCTGTTCTGTAAGATACATTCTTTAAACAGTGGTAAAAGAGGATGTGGTGCTGATCCTTCAAGAGTCACTCAAAACTTATCTGTCCATAAAGCCTATAAAGAATTATTCTTAAAATACGGTTCACAATACTTCAGCTTGTTATTCTAATAAAGTGAGGGTCATTTTATCAGTAAAATACATAAAATTCATATTATTTTTCTTTGAAAGATTTCTATAAATGATTTAAATCATACTTGTTTCTACAATAATTATTTAAAAGTGATCCTATAGCTCCATCTGGTGGCCATTATTGGTACTAAGAATTGCAAGCTTGATTTATATGTTATGATAGTTTTAATTTTATGCTGGCTCTTGAAAATGATAAAGCTATGAAACTTACTGTGCTTCCTTCAAATGATGACTTCTAGGTATATAAAAAATTATGAAGAGTTGGAATGAAAAATTTTAAGGATATAGTAAAATAACTATGGTATTTTTTTATGTTACTTTAATAAATCTCTATGGCCACACCATTTAAGGTATCCTAAACCCATTCGCAATTTAACATCTTCAGTATATGGCTTCATGTTAAAACAGTTTGGTGTGAACTACTTGTGTCTTCTTGGAGGAGAATGAATTCATTTACAGGCTGAGTTTATCATAAATCCACAATAACATTTCTGAGTTCTGTATCAATCAGTGTTGTTGTTTGTTTTTTTTTTTTTGTTTTTTTTTCATAGGAAGATAACTGACCCTTTACTCTCCTTTTTAATAAATGAGCTATTTATAGCTGTATTTATAAACTGCTTACTACTGACTATTAATATTGGGACAAGGCTTTATGAAACATGAACTGACTATTTACTAATGAGTGCAGTTATTATAAAGTGTTATCAATGCATTTGCTAATGTTAACAAATTAGACATTATTTTACAGTGTTATCAAATCCCTTAAATGATTTGTAAGTGTTTTGTAATGATTTTATTGACCTACAAGCATTTGTGAAAGTTCTGCTTGCATTACAGCTTAGTCTTGATCTGTGAGCTGAACAGATTTACTGTTACATCCATGAGATTATGTAAATTCAAATAAATATCATGTCACAGGATGTCAGAGGTCAGTATCAAATTAGTTTGAAATTATTATTTGCAGCACAAATAAGGTTTTTTAGGATTTTTAAAAATCCCTAAAACTGTCAGAAAAGGATAAGGCCTAAGATTTCTATGTGAGTGGCTAAATTTGTTTGTTTTTATAACTATAATGCATAAACTATGAAACTATACAAAATGTATAAAAAAGTACAAGTTATTCTTTTCCAATGTTTTTTATTTATTTACAATTTTTTTTTTTTTTTTGGGATTTACATTTTTAAAAATTTGCCTACGGCAATCATTCTAAACAGCTTGAGTAAAACCTGTCAATATTTATTATAGACCACTATAACTGTGTATAATCTAACAAACGAGTTTATTATGAAAATAAAAGCGTGTACACCAGATGAATTGGACGATAAAGAAATCGCTAACAATAGTATAATAGAGCATGTTTTAGGTTTTTAGGCGTTTAGATGCAGAAATGGAAAAATCAAATGTAAAATCAAATGTAATTGATTTAATTAAATATAGATTAAGTCTTGTTAGAGCAAAATAATAAATAAATACGTACACACATTAAAAAAGCAGCCAAGATGAATGAGTTTAATTTTTTATATAGATTAAAATTGAAGACAGAAGCAGCTGGTATATGCGGTCACTTAATATTAAAATCCAGTAGATCCACTTCAGATTTAATACTCAACAGTTTATGTTCACGTGGCTGTTTTCGTTTATATTCGCCAAGCTATTATGTATTTTGAAATAATCTTGTCCGTGATGTGTTCGTTCTTACGACGAAAGGCAGAATCCTGCAGCTCGAGAGATATATGTTAATCTGCCAGTCGCGCTTTCAAATAGTCTTGCACACTTAAACGGGTCACAAACACCTGCATTTAGCTCGTGTTGTGTTATAATGGATGTATTGTGTGCATTTATGGCAATAATTTATTTTAAAAAGCTCTTAAAGAAGAATAAATTCGTTAGTTTTGAACTTGTGACACTGTGCGCGCTGATCGGAGGCAGTGATTTCAGATAGGCAGCCGTGAATATTTCATTTTCACACAAACAGTTCAAAAACATCTTAATTTAGCTCTTGGTGTGCTCTAATTGGTGAATTGTGTGATATCGCTGCAATACTTTATTTTTAATAGCTATAAAACAAGAATAAACTCGTTTTTTCTGAGCTCATCATTCCACACGCTCCTGCTCAGAGCGGTGATTCATCTCTCGTGTTTCTCACGTATCACTGACCACACATCCATTATTGATGAGCCCTGACCTGATAATAATCATATATGTTGGTTTAGCTTGTCAGTGTGAATTAAATCCAAGTATTTATTTGTATTTTAACCGATTTAAAAGTGAAACCAAAAGACAGTCTCCTCCCTTTTTTAATCCGGTAACTGCACCTGTAGGGGCGCTATTTCTCTCAGACAATGGAAGTCTAAGCACACACACTCAAACAGAGGGACAGAGTGATATGAGATGTCTGACAGTTTTTTAATTTTCTGTTATCCATACAGTGTTGTAAAGTCATGAAACTATGCATATTTACTCAGAATAACTTTTTTTTTTCTGTATGAAAAAAGGTTTTGAAGTGTTTGGAATTTTAAAATGCAGGAAAATTAATAATTCAATCTTTATTGTCATTTAAAAAAATCACCACGACAAAACCATCCAAGCTATCCAAAACCCATTCACAATTTAAGTTCCTCAATGTTTTTTCAACATGTACACCAAGTTTGGTGTGTATAGTGTTACTCTCCTCTGAGCAGTATGCATTAATTCACAGCTAAATGTAAAAAACAATCCACATTCAAATCAAAATAGCCGACTTCCTGTTGGTCGTAGCTGATGACTGTGAATTAGAAAGTTGTCCGTCTTGATAAGAACAATTTTTGTACTGAGTTTGGTGTCTGTAGCTAAAACTAACCCCCCCACTTTTGACAAAAGGTGGCGCTATAGAGTGCCTCTTCCACGCCCTCTTATGAACTTTTGCCAGTGTCTAGCTGTCACTAATACTGATATGTGTTCTGAGTTTGATGAAATTCTAAGCATGTTATTTGCCTCAAAATCACCTGAGAAGTATTCCAGTTTGACATGTTGCCACGGCAACAATATTTTTAGATATCCAATTTCCCCCAGCAGATTCATATCGGCTGTGTTTTAACATTATTCTGATGAAGTTTGAAGCAAATCGAGTAAAAATAAGATGCTGAATTCAAAGCATTTTGAAAATGACACACTTCCTGCTGCCAGTTGGTGGCGCTATAACTTTGACTCCTAATAGTCACATATATGTGATCGACATCATACAATGAATAATCTGATGAAGTTTGATTGAAATCAGGAAATGTATGTGGATGGTATTAGACACTTCCTGTTTCTCAATTCTCGCCATAATTTCAACGTCTCGCCACGAGCAAACCGTTCGAGATATCAAAAATCCCCTGGCAATTTTTCATCCCCAATGTCTTGAGATCATGTTGACCGAGTTTGGTGGTAAACGAGTAAAAAACCTATGACAAGTATATCAAATTCCAGAGCATGCGCTTTTTACATAAATCTAAATAGCTGACTTCCTGTTGGGCGGAGCCCAATGACATGCAATACGAAAATTGTTCGGCATAATGAGATCTATATGTGTACTGAGTTTCATATGAATATGTGCAAGTATGTGTGAGCTATGCATCAACATTTATGACTGTGTTCCAGGGGGCGCCGTAGAGCCCCTGTGCCACGCCCGGGTCCCAGCCTCTGCAGGCTCCTAAAGGGCACAGATTCCAAAGTGTGTGCAAATTTTCAAGAGTTTTTGAGTATGTTAGGGACCCCAAAAGCCCCCACAACTTTGACCAAAAATATGAATAATAAACCCTAAATAGCCAACTTCCTGTTGGGCGGAGCCTATGACATGCAGTACGAAAGTTGTTTGGTTTAATGAGATCTATATGTGTACCGAGTTTCATGTGTCTACGTGCAAGTATGTATGATATATGGCCCTCAGTATTCCAGGGGGCGCTGTAGAGCCCCTGTGCCACGCCCGTGTATCAGTCTCTGCCCGACCCTAATGGTCGCAGGTTCCAATCTGTGTGCCAATTTTCAAGAGTTTTCGAGCATGTTAAGGACCCCAAAAGCCCCCGTAACGTTAGAAAAAAATAATAATAATAATAATAAATATAGCTGCAAGCAGCGATGTCGGGCTCAAGCCATCAGTGCAATGCCACCCCCGGTGGCATCGGGAAAACTGTGCCCAGCGGGCATAAGCATTTACAGTAACCCTCTGACAATCAAGTTTTAAGGGATGCGGCAGTTAAAGGGTTAATCCGACCAATCTAGACTTTGAAATCACATACACAGAACAATATATATATAACTTTAGTAACACTTTATTTTTATATTTATAAAAAATGTATAAGGTGTGCATTGTAGCTGACACCTATATGAACACATTACAATTGTTTTGTGACTGCAAGTCTTTCTTCTCAAATGCTATTGAGCTTCAAATTTGCATTTGAGCCCATGTGAAAAAGTAGCATAATTTACATATGACTTACAGTTTGTTGTAATAAATATCAAACATTCAAATTAATTGTGCATTATAGCTGTCACCTAGATGAACAATTACAGTTGTTTTTATGACTGTAAGTCATTCTCTTCAAATGCTACTGACGTTAGAAAAGTGTATAACAATATCACATGTAACTTTAGAGACCGGCCCTAAATTTGAGACTCTCAAATGTCCAATGTCAAGACAACTTTATGCCTGTTTTTTTTTCTTTAGTTTTCTTTTCTCTGTGCCGGATTGCTCATGTCCTATACCCAGGCATAGATGTCCATCCATCAATTACGAACATTCAGCCGCAAACATGAGGTGTGAGCGGTCGCGAGCACAGATGGGAGAATGGCGCATGTTTTTTTTTTTTTTTTTAGCAACTGGGATGGTGCCCCCTCTGGGAGTTGGTGCCCTACGAAGACTGCATACTCTGCATATAGGGAGCGGCAGTACTATCTGGAAGATATATTCCTCAAACCATCGTACAAGAGAAGGTAATGCTAATCCTTCAAGAATCGCTCAAAAGCTATTCAAGTGTACAGTTTCCTTTTATTGCATCTTGAAATAAATATTTCTGAATTCTGAATCAAACTGGGTTGTGTTTATTCATTTATTTTATAAGACAACTGAGACTTTAATCTATTTTGTAATATATGTGCTTTTAAACCAAGAACAATTTATTTATAGATGTATTACTGCTTAATAATGACTATTATTAAGGGAAAAGGCTTTATAATCATGAACTATTTACTAATGCTTAGCTAATGAGTGCAGTTATTATAAAGTGTTACCAATGCATTTACTAATGTTAACAAATTAGACATTATTATACAGTGTTACCAAATCCTTAATTTATTAGTGTTTTGTAATGATTTTAATGACCTATAAGCATTTGTGAAATAGTTTTGCTTGCATTGCAGCTTTATCTGTCAGTTGAAGAGTTTTACTGTTACATCCATGAGATTAATAAATGTCATGTCACGTCACAGGTTGTCATAGGTCAGTATCAAATGAGTTTGAAATTATTATTTGCAGCACAAATAAGGATTCTTAGGATGTTTTTAAATCCCTAAAACTGTCAGAAAAGGATAAGGCCTAAGAGATTTCTTAACCTGTAATGAAAGGAAAAAACACCACCATTAGCAACAACAAAAACAATAACAATTTAAAATACAGATTTTTTTTTTCCTGATTATTAAAGGGATGATTAGGTCTCTCTCTCTCTCTCTCTCTCTCTGCCAGACAGCCCCTCCCTACAATCCACACACACTGTCAGTCACCAAACATTCACAGTCACCAACCCCCTCACACTCCCCCTCCCTCTCCCCCTCCCTTTCCTCACACAGACAGAGTGGCCAGAGTGAGATCATGTCAGTTGAGAAGTCTGACAGTTTTTTTAATTTTCTGTTATCCATACAGTGTTGTAAAGTCATGAAACTATGCATATTTCCTCAGAATGATTTGATCTTTGTATGAAAAAATGCTTTGGAGTGTTTGGAAGCTGCAATTTAAACATACAAGACAATTAATGTTTCCCTTTTTACTGTCATTTCAAATCACCACGACAAAACCGTTCAAGCTAACCAAAATCCGTTCGCAATTTAAGTTCCTCAATGTTTTTTCTTCATGTTGACAAAGTTTGGTGTGTATAGTGTACTGCCCCTGTGAGGAGTATGCATTAATTCACAACTGTAAAATCTCAAAAATACACATTCAAATCAAAATAGCCGACTTCCTGTTGGTCGTAGCTGATGACTGTGAATTAGAAAGTTGTCCGTCTTGAAAAGAACAATTTATGTACCAAGTTTGGTGTCTGTAGCTAAAACTAACCCCCCCACTTTTGACAAAAGGTGGCGCTATAGAGTGCCTCCTTCACGCCCTTTTAAAAGCTTTTGCCATTGTCTAGCTATCACTAATACTGATATGTGTTTTGAGTTTCATGTAAATCTGAGCTTGTTGTCTGCCTCAAACTCACCATAACAGAACATTCAAGTTTGACACGTTGCCATGGCAACACTATATCAGATATCAATATCCCCACAACAAATTTACATCGGCCGTGTTTTGTCATTATTCTGATGAAGTTTTAAGTAAATAGAGTAAAAACAAGATGCTGAATTCAAAGCATTTGGAAAATGACACACTTCCTGCTGCCAGTTGGTGGCGCTATAATGTTGACTCTTAATAGTCACATATATACGATCAGTATCATACAACGAACAAACCAATGAAGTTTGATCAAATTCAGGAAATGTATGTGGATGTTATTAGACATTTCCTGTTTCTCATTTCTCGCCATAATTTCAACGCCTCGCCACGAGCAAACCGTTCGAGATATCAAAAATCCCCTCGCAATTTTTCATTCCCAATGTCTTGAGATCATGTTCACCGAGTTTCGTGGCGAACGGGTTGAAAACCTCAGAGGAGTATTTCAAATTCCAGAGCATGCTTTTTTTAAACAGCCCTGAATAGCTGACTTCCTGTTGGGCGGAGCCTATGACATAGAGCGCGAAAGTTGTTCAGCTCAATGAGATCTATAAGTGTAGTGAGTTTCATATAAATACATGCAAGCGTGTGTGAGCTATGGTTCAAGATTTCTGACGGTGTTCCAGGGGGCGCTGTAGAGCCCCTGTGCCACGCCCGGGTCCCAGTCTCTGTGGCGTCCTGATGGCCGCAGATTCCAATGAGTGTGCCAATTTTCAAGAGTTTTTGAGCATGTTAAGGCCCCCAAAAATGCCCGGAAGGTTTAAAAAAAAATAAAAAAAATAATAATAATAATAAGAAATATAGCTGCAAGCAGCGATGTCGGGCTCAAGCCATCAGTGCAACGCCACCCCGGTGGGATCGGGAAAACTGTGCCCAGCGGACATAAGCATTTCCAGTAACCCTCTGGCAATCAAATTTTAAGGGATACGGCAGTTAAAGGGTTAATCCGACCCATCTAGACTTTGAAATCACATACACAGAACAATATATATAACTTTAGTAACACTTTATTTTAATATATATAAAAAATGTATAAGGTGTGCATTGTAGCTGACACCTAAATGAACACATTACAAATGTTTTATGACTGCAAGTCTTTTTCCTCAAATGCTATTGAGCTTCAAATTTGCGTTTGAGCCCATGTGAAAAAGTAGCATAATTTACATATGACTTACAGTTTGTTTTAATAAACATAAAACATTCAATTTAATTGTGCATTATAGCTGTCACCTAGATGAACAATTACAGTTGTTTTTTATGACTGTAAGTCATTCTCTTCAAATGCTACTGACATTAGAAAAGTGTATAACAATGTCACATGTAACTTTAAAGACGGTCCCTAAATTTGAGACTCTCGAATTTCCAATGTCAAGCCAACTTTATGCCTGTTTTTGTTTTGTTTTTTACTTTATTTTTCTTTTCTCTGTGCCGGATTGCTGATGTCTTTTACCCGGGCATAGATGTCTATCCATCAATTACGAACATTCATCCGCAAATGTCCGAGCGGTCGCGAGCGCGGATGGGAGAATGGCGCATGTTTTATTTTTTTTGAGCTACTGGGATGGTGCCCCCTCTGGGAGTTGGTGCCCTACGAAGACTGCGTATTCTGCATATAGGGAGCGGCGGTACTATCTGGAAGATATATTACTCAAACCGTTGTACAAGAGGAGGTGATGCTAGTACTTCAAGAATCTCTCAAAACATATCTGTTCATAAAGTCTATATATAAAGTCTTAATATAGTATTCCACAATATGTTGTGCTATTCTAATATTATTGCAGTTTTTTATTGACATTGTTATTTGCTGTTATTTTTTGTTTTAATATTGTTACTGTTGTTACTTGTACGGTGACCTTGAGTGGTTTGAAAGGCTCCTTAAATAAAATGCATTATTATTATTATTATTATTATTATTATTATTATTATTAGCTGTACACTTGATAAAACAAATAAATATAAACTTATGCAATTGTATATATATATATATATATATATATATATATATATATATATATATATATATATATATATATATATATATATATATATATATAGTGTACAGTTTTCTTTTATTGCATCTTGAAATAAATGTTTCTGAGTTCTGTGTTTGTTTATTTTTTTATTTTTTTCATTTCTTTATTTTTTTTAGGAAGATTACAGCCTTTAATCTCCTCAAAATAAATGTGCATATAAACCATGAACAATTTAATTATAGCTGTATTTATAAAATGCTTACTAATGACTATTAATTTTGGGAGAAGGCTATATAAAGCAGCAACAGTTGATGTTGAGGCCTAAGATATTTCTTAAGCTGTAATGATGAAAAAACAACAACAACAACAACAACAACACAAAATTGCTTATTTTTTTTCTGCTGGTGATTAAAGAGATGATTAAGTCTCCCTCCCTCTCTCTCTCTCTCTCTCTGACACCAAGCCCATCCCCTCTCCCACACATTCACACAAACTCAGCACCCACACTTAACACACAAACACACACACACACACACACACACATTACCCACAGTGACAGAGGGACAGAGTGACATCAGATGTATGATAGTTTTTTTTTTAATTTTCTATCATCCATATAGTGTTGTATAGTCATGAAACTATGCATATTTCCTCAGAATGACTTGTCTTCTATGTGTACATTTTGTTGAAGAGTTTAGAAGCTGCACTTAAAAAAATAAAAGACATTTAATGGTTCCTTTTTTACTGTTATTTCAAAAAATCACCATGACAAAACCATTCAAGCTATCCAAAATTCATTCGCACCTGTTCTGTAAGATAAATTCTTTAAACAGTGGTAAAAGAGGATGTGGTGCTGAACCTTCAAGAGTCACTCCAAACTTATCTGTCCATAAAGCCTATAAAGAATTATTCTTAATACACAGTATTCCTAATTATTCTAATTAAGTGAGGGTCATTTTATCAGTAAAATTCATATTAATTTTCTTTGAAAGATTTCTATAAATGATTTAAATCATATTCGTTTCTACAATAATTATTTAAAAGTAATCCTATAGCTCCATCTGGTGGCCATTATTGGTACTAAGAATTGCAAGCTTGATTTATATGTTATGATAGTTTTAATTTTATGGTGGCTCCTGGACATGATAAAGCTATGAAACTTACTGTGCTTCTTTCAAATGATGACTTCTACGTATATAAAATTTTTTGAAGAGTTGGAATGAAGAATGTTAAAGATATAGTAAAATAACTATTGTATTTTTTAATGTTACTTTAATAAATCGGTATGGCCACACCATTTAAGATATCCTAAACACATTCGCAATTTAACATCTTCATTATATTAGCATCATGTTCAAAAAGTTTGGTGTGAACTACTTGTGTCTTCTTGGAGGAGTATGATTCATTTTACAGGCTGATTTGATCATAAATCCACAATAACATTTCTGAGTTCTGTATCAATCTGTGTTGTTGTTTGTTTATTTTCATTTTTTTTATTTTTCATAGGAAGTTAACTGACCCTTTACTCTCCTTTTTAATAAATGTGCTTATAAACCAAGATCAAGCTATTTATAGCTGTATTTATAAGCTGCTTATTAATTACTATTTAAGTTGGGACAAGGCTTTATAAAGCATGAACTGACTATTTAATAATGAGTGCAGTTATTATAAAGTGTTACCAATGCATTTACTAATGTTAACAAATTAGACATTATTTTACAGTGTTATAAAATCATTAAATTACATAAATTACAGCTTAGTCTTCATCTGTGAGCTGAACAGTTTTACTGTTACATCCATGAGATTATGTAAATTAAGATAATTGTCATGTCACAGGATGGAATAGGTCAGTATCAAATGAGTTTGAAATTATTATTTGCAGCACAAATATTAGAATTTTGTTTTTAATTCCTGAAACTGTCAGAAAAGGATAAGGCCTAAGAGATTTCTTAAGCTGTAATGAAAACAGCAATGTTAGCAACAGCAACAAAAAATAACAATTTAAAATACTTTTTTTTTTCTGGTGATTAAAGAGATGATTAAGTCTCTTTCTCTCTCTCATTGTGTCTGCCACTCAGCTCATGCCCATCCCCCACTCACAGACACACACACACACACACACACACACACACTCAGTCAGCACACATACATTCCTCAAACAGAGGGACAGAGTGAGTTGACATGTCTGACAGTTTTTTAATTTTCTTTTAATCATACAGTGTTGTAAAGTCATGAAACTATGCATATGTCCTCAGAATGATTTGATCTCTCTGTATGAATTTTTTTTAAAGTGTTTGGAAGCTGCGATTTAAAAATACAAGACAATTAATGATTCCCTTTTTACTGTCATTTCAAAAAATCACCACGACAAAACCGTTCAAGCTAACCAAAATCCGTTCGCAATTTAAGTTCCTCAATGTTTTATCAACATGTAGACAAAGTTTGGTGAGTATAGTGAGCATTTCCTGTGAGGAGTATGCATTAAATCAGAGCTCAATTTAAATATTCAAATCAAAATAGCCGACTTCCTGTTGGTCGTAGCTGATGACTGTGAATTAGAAAGTTGTCCGTCTTGAAAAGAAC
The DNA here is from genome assembly GCF_023724105.1 of Carassius gibelio. Classification (NCBI taxonomy): domain Eukaryota; kingdom Metazoa; phylum Chordata; class Actinopteri; order Cypriniformes; family Cyprinidae; genus Carassius; species Carassius gibelio. Next base: position 19,300,757 of record NC_068371.1, read on the forward strand.
AATTTATGTACCAAGTTTGGTGTCTGTAGCTAAAACTAACCCCCCCACTTTTGACAAAAGGTGGCGCTATAGAGTGCCTCCTTCACGCCCTTTTAAAAGCTTTTACCATTGTCTAGCTATCACTAATACTGATATGTGTTTTGAGTTTCATGTAAATCTGAGCTTGTTGTCTGCCTCAAACTCACCATAACAGAACATTCAAGTTTGACATGTTGCCATGGCAACACTATATCAGATATCAATATCCCCACAACAGATTTACATCGGCCGTGTTTTGTCTTTATTCTGATGAAGTTTTAAGTAAATAGAGTAAAAATAAGATGCTGAATTCAAAGCATTTGGAAAATGACACACTTCCTGCTGCCAGTTGGTGGCGCTATAATGTTGACTCTTAATAGTCACATATATACGATCAGTATCATACAACGAACAAACCAATGAAGTTTGATCAAATTCAGGAAATGTATGTGGATGTTATTAGACATTTCCTGTTTCTCATTTCTCGCCATAATTTCAACGCCTCGCCACGGGCAAACCGTTCGAGATATCAAAAATCCCCTCGCAATTTTCCATCCCCAATGTCTTGAGATCATGTTGACCGAGTTTGGTGGCAATCAAGTAAAAAACCTATGACAAGTATATCAAATTCCAGAGCATGCTTTTTATAAACAGCCCTGAATAGCTGACTTCCTGTTGGGCGGAGCCTATGACATAGAGTGCGACAGTTGTTCGGCTCAATGAGATCTATAAGTGTACTGAGTTTCATATAAATACATGAAAGTGTGTGTGAGCTATGGTTCAAGATTTCTGACTGTGTTCCAGGGGGCGCTGTAGAGCCCCTGTGCCACGCCCGGGTCCCAGTCTCTGTGGCGTCCTGATGGCCGCATATTCCAATGTGTGTGCCAATTTTCAAGAGTTTTTGAGCATGTTAAGGCCTCCAAAAACCCCCGGAAGGTTTAATAAAAAATAAAAAAAATAATAATAAGAAGAAGAATAATCCTTAGAAGAACAATAGGGCTCTTCGCCCCTTCGGGCTTGAGCCCTAAATATAGCTGCAAGCAGCGATGTCGGGCTCAAGCCACCAATGCCATCGCCACCCCGGTGGCATCAGGTAAACTGTGCCCAGCGGGCACATGCATTCACAATATCCCTCTGGCAGTGAGGTTTTAAAGGATATGGCAGTTAAAGGGTTAATCCGAATCATCTAGACTTTAAAATCACATTCACAGAACAATATATATGTATAACTTTAGTAACACTTTACAATAAGATTCCATTCATAAACATTATGTTAACATGAACAATATTTATATAGCATTCATTCACGTCAGTTAATATTCCAAACTTAAACATTAAAACATTGTTTTATTGTGATTTTTTTCCAAGCACATTTTACCAATTCCTAACCATATCAATCTTAATAACTACCATTATTTTTTTATTTAATCATTTATGAGTGCTATACAATAGTCCAGGAAAGCTGGAAGAGAAAAACAGGTCAAGAAGAACTGACAAAAAGAATTGCAAAATAATTAGGAAATAATGTGAAGATTAATTTTTAGTCAATTCTGCAAGACAGACTTTCAGGAAAGGAGGTGGAATAAAAATGAGCTCCTAAATCTTAATCCTGGATTCTGGAAGATATATTCCTCAAACCATCGAACAAGAGGAGGTGCTGGTCCTTCACGAGTCACTCTAATCTGTTCATAAAGCCTATATATAAAGTCTTAATATATAGTATTTCACAATACTTCATGGTATTCTAATTAAATCATTTTTTGGAATCTTAGATCTCTCAGAACCTGACACAGAGTAATTCTGGAGACTCCAGGAAAGTGGCAGTTCTGTAAAATGTTGGCGCTGGAGACTAAATGCTCCCTGATAGTTTCACACCTAATTCACTTAACACACACACACACACACACACATTACCCACAGTGACAGTGGGACTGAGTGACATCAGATGTATGATAGTTTTTTAATTTTCTATCATCCATATAGTGTTGTATAGTCATGAAACTATTGTCATGAGACCAGTCATTCTGAGGAAATATGCCTCAGAATGACTTGTCTTTTATGTGTACATTTTTTTTTAAAGTGTTTAGAAGCTGCACTTTAAAAAAATAAAAATACATTTACTGGTTCCTTTTTTACTATTATTTAAAAAAATCACCACGACAAAACCCTTCAAGCTATCCAAAATTCATTCACACCTGTTCTGTAAGATTAATTCTTTAAACAGTGGTAAAAGAGGATGTGGGGCTGAACCTTCAAGAGTCACTCAAAACGTATCTGTCCATAAAGCCTATAAAGAATTATTCTTAATATACAGTTCACAATACTTCAGCTTGTTATTCTAATTAAGTGAGGGTCATTTTATCAGTAAAATACATAAAATACATATTATTTTATTTGAAAGATTTCTATAAATTATTTAAATCATACTCGTTTCTCCAATAATTATTTAAAAGTAATCCTATAGCTCCCTCAGGTGGCCATTATAGGTACTAAGAATTGCAAGCTTGATTTATAAGTTATGATAGTTTAAATTTTATGCTGGCTCTTGAAAATGATAAAGCTATGAAACTTACTGTGCTTCCTTCAAATGAGGACTTCTACTTATATAAAAAATTATGAAGAGTTGGAATGAAAAATTGTAAAGATATAGTAAAATAACTATTGTATTTTTTTATGTTACTTTAATAAATCTCTGTGGCAACACCATTTAAGCTATCCTAAACCCATTCACAATTTAACATCTCAGTATTTTGGCATAATGTTGAAAAAGGAGTATGGAGTAGTATGAGGAGGAGTATGAATTCATTTACAGGCTGATTTTATCATAAATCCACAATAAAATTTCTGAGTTCTGTATCAATCTGTGTTGTTGTTTGTTTATTTTTATCTTTTATTTTTCATAGGAAGATAACTTACTCTCCTTTTTAATAAATGTGCTTATAAACCAAGGACAAGCTATTTATAGCTGTATTTATAAACTGCTTACTACTGACTATTGATATTGGGACAAGGCTTTATAAAGCATGAACTGACTATTTACTAATGAGTGCAGTTATTATAAAGTGTTATCAATGCATTTGCTAATGTTAACAAATTAGACATTATTTTACAGTGTTATCAAATCCTTAAATGACTCATAAGCATTTGTGAAAGTTCTGCTTGCATTACAGCTTAGTATTGATCTGTGAGCTGAACAGATTTAGTGTTACATCCATGAGATTATGTAAGTTAAAATAAATATAATGTCACAGGATGTCATAGGTCAGTATCAAATGAGTTTGAAATTATTATTTGCAGCACAAATAAGGTTTTTTTAGGATTTTTAAAAATCCCTAAAACTGTCAGGAAAAGGTTAAGGCCTAAGCTATTTCTATGTGAGTGGCTAAATTTATTTTTGTTTTTATAATTGTAATACACAAACTATGAAATTATACAAAATGTATAAAAAGGTAAATAAATAAATACGCACACATTAAAAAAGCAGCCAAGTCGAATGAGTTTCCTTTTTTATATAGATTAAAATTGAAGACAGAAGCAAGTGGTAAATGTGGTCACTTTAATATTCAAATCCAGTAGATCCAGTTTATGTTCACGTGGCTGTTTTCGTTTATAGTCGCCAAGCTATTATGTGTTTTGAAATAATCTTGTCCGTTATATGTTCGTTCGTACGACGAAAGGCAGAATCCTGCAGCTCGAGAGATGTGTTATTCTGCCAGTCGCGCTTTCAAATAGTCTTGCACACTTAAACAGGTCACAAACACCTGCATTTAGCTCTTGTTGTGTTACAATGGGTTTATTGTGTGCATTTGTGGTAATATTTTATTTAAAAAAGCTCTTAAACAAGAATAAATTCGTTTGTTTTGAGCTGGACACTGTACGCGCTGATCGGAGCGGTGATTTCAGATAGGCAGCCACAAATATTTCATTTTCACACAAACAGTTCAAAAACATCTGAATTTAGCTCTTGGTGTGTTCTAATTGGTTGATTGTGTGATATCGCTGTAATAATTTATTTTTAAAAGCTTTAAAACAGGAATAAATTCGTTTTCTCTGAGCTCTTTACTCCAGACGCTCGTGATCACAGCGGTGATTCATCTCTCCTATTTCTCACGTATCTCTGGCCAGAAATAATTTATCCATGAGCCCTGAACCGGTAATAATCAGATATGTTGGTTTAGCTTGTCAGTGTGAATTAAATCTAAGTATTTATTTGTATTTTTAACGGATTTAAAAGTGAAAGTAAAAGTCCGGGAATTGAACCTGTAGGGGCGCTATTTCTCTCAGACAATGGAAGTCTGAAGCACACACACTCAAACAGAGGGACAGAGTGAGATGAGATGTCTGACAGTTTTTTAATTTTCTGTTATCCATACAGTGTTGTAAAGTCGTGAAACTATGCATATTTCCTCAGAATGACTTTTTCATCTGTATGAAAAAATTATTTGACGTCTTTGGAAGCTGCAACTTAAAAATACAATAATGATTCCCTTTGTAAGGTCATTTAAAAAAATCACCACGGCAAAACCATTCAAGCTATCCAAAATCCATTCACAATTTAAGTTCCTATCAGAAATACTGATGTGTGTTCAGAGTTTTGTGAAATTCTAAGTATGTTATTTGCCTCAAAATCACCTGAGAAGTATTCCAGTTTGACATGTTGCCACGGCAACAATTTTTTAGATATCAATATCCCCCTTGCAGATTTATATCGGCTGTGTTTTAACATTATTCTGATGAAGTTTGAAGCAAATCGAGTAATAATAAGATGCTGAATTCAAATCATTTTGAAAATGACACACTTCCTTCTGCCAGTTGGTGGCGCTATAACTTTGACTCCTAATAGTCACATATATGCGATCGACATCGAACAACGAATAATCTGATGAAGTTTGATTAAAATCAGGAAATGTATGTGGACGATATTAGACACTTCCTGTTTCTCATTTCTCGCCATAATTTCAACGCCTCGCCACGAGCAAACCGTTCGAGATATCAAAAATCCCCTGGCAATTTTTCATCCCCAGTGTCTTGAGATCATGTTGACCGAGTTTGGCGGCAATCGAGAAAAAAACCTATGACAAGTATTTCAAATTCCAGAGCATGCGCTTTTTACATAACTCTAAATAGCTGACTTCCTGTTGGGTGGAGCCTATGACATGCAATACGAAAGTTGTTCGGCACGATGAGATCTATATGTGTACTGAGTTTCTTATGAATATGTGCAAGTATGTGTGAGCTATACATCAACATTTCTGACTGTGTTCCAGGGGGCGCCGTAGAGCCCCTGTGCCACGCCCGGGTCCCAGCCTCTGCAGGCTCCTAAAGGCCACAGATTCCAAAGTGTGCGCAAATTTTCAAGAGTTTTTGAGTATGTTAAGGACCCCAAAAGCACCCACAACTTTGCCGAAAAATTTGAATACTAAACCCTAAATAGCCAACTTCCTGTTGGGCGGAGCCTATGATATGCAATACAAAAGTTGTTTGGATTGATGAGATTTATATGTGTACCGAGTTTCATACGTCTACGAGCAAGAGTGTATGATATATGGCCCTCCATATTCCAGGGGGCGCTGTAGAGCCCCTGTGCCACGCCCGTGTATCAGTCTCTGCCCGGCCCTAATGGCCGCAGGTTCCAATCTGTGTGCCAATTTTCAAGACTTTTTAAGCACGTTAAGGGCCCCAAAAGCCCCCGAGACGTTGGAAAAAAATAATAATAATAATAATAATAATAATAAATATAGCTGCAAGCAGCGATGGCGGGCTCAAGCCACCAATGCCATCACCACCCCGGTGGCATCAGGTAAACTGTGCCCAGCGGGCACATGCATTCACAATATGCCTCTGGCAGTGAGGTTTTAAAGAATATGGCGGTTAAAGGGTTAATCCGAATCATCTAGACTTTAAAATCACATTCACAGAACAATATACATATATATTCCCCAAACATATATATATATTTAGTAACACTTTACAATAAGATTTCATTTATAAACATTATGTTAACATGAACAATATTTATATAGCATTCATTCATGTCAGTTAATATTCCAAACTTAAACATTAAAACATTGTTTTATTGTGATTTTTTTCCAAGCACATTTTACCAATTCCAAACCATATCAATCTTAATAACTACCATTATTTTTTATTTAATCATTTATAAGTGCTATGCAATAGTCCAGGAAAGCTGGAAGAGAAAAACTCCTTATATTCATGTGTGCAGAATCATTAGGCATGTTTTCTTTTACAGATGAAATGCGCTAAAAAAGAGTTTTAACTCAAACTGTTTTAACTCAAAGTCGAAAATTATGAAATACCCATGAGAAATATCAAACACAAATGCAATACAGAAATGGATAAGTTAAGACTTGACCATTGTACAAAAATGCTGACTGGGTCATGAGGTCAGAAAAGAAGAAGAAAAAAAAAAAAACAGGTCAAGAAGAACTGACAAAAATAATTGCAAAATAATTAGGAATTAATGTGAAGATTAATTTTTAGTCAATTCTGCAAGACAGACTTTCAGGAAAGGAGGTGGAATAAAAATGAGCTCCTAAATCTTAATCCCGGATTCTGGAAGATATATTCCTCAAACCATCGGACAAGAGGAGGTGGTGCTGGTCCTTCACGAGTCACTCAAATCTGTTCATAAAGCATATATATAAAGTCTTAATATATAGTATTTCACAATACTTCATGGTATTCTAATTAAATCATTTTTTTGGAATCTTTGATTTCTCAGAACCTGACACATTGTAATTCTGAGACTCCAGGAAAGTGGCAGTTCTGTAAAATGTTGGCACTGGAGACTAAATGCTCCCTGATAGTTTCACACCTAATTCACACACACACACACACACACACACACACACACACACACACACACACACGCACACGCACACGCACACACACACACACATTACCCACAGTGACAGAGGGACAGAGTGACATCAGATGTATGATAGTTTTTTAATTTTCTATCATCCATATAGTGTTGTATAGTCATGAAACTATGCATATTTCCTCAGAATGACTTGTCTTCTATGTGTATATTTTTTGAAGTGTTTAGAAGCTGCACTTAAAAAAAATAAGACATTTACTGGTTACTTTTTTACTGTTATTTCAAAAAATCACCATGACAAAACCATTCAAGCTATTCAAAATTCATCCGCACCTGTACTGTAAGATACATTCTTTAAACAGTGGTAAAAGAGGATGTGGTGCTGATCCTTCAAGAGTCACTCAAAACGTATCTGTCCATAAAGCCTATAAAGAATTATTCTTAATATACAGTTCACAATACTTCAGCTTGTTATTCTAATTAAGTGAGGGTCATTTTATCAGTAAAATATATACAATTCATTTTTTTTAAAAAGATTTCTATAAATGATTTAAATCATACTCGTTTCTACAATAATTATTTAAAAGTAATCCTATAGCTTCCTCTGGTGGCCATTATAGGTACTAAGAATTGCAAGCTTGATTTATAAGTTATGATAGTTTAAATTTTATGCTGGCTCTTGAAAGTGATAAAGCTATGAAACTTACTGTGCTTCCTTCAAATGAGGACTTCTACTTATATAAAAAATTATGAAGATTTAGAATGAAAAATTGTAAAGATATAGTAAAATAACTATTGTATTTTTTTATGTTACTTTAATAAATCTCTATGGCAACACCATTTAAGCTATCCTAAACCCATTCACAATTTAACATCTCAGTATATTGGCATCATGTTGAAAAAGGAGTATGGAGTAGTATGAGTAGGAGTATGAATTCATTTGCAGGCTTTATCATAAATCCACAATAAAATTTCTGAGTTCTGTATCAATCTGTGTTGTTGTTTGTTTATTTTTATCTTTTATTTTTCATAGGAAGATAACTTACTCTCATTTTTAATAAATGTGCTTATAAACCAAGGACAAGCTATTTATAGCTGTATTTATAAACTGCTTACTACTGACTATTAATATTGGGACAAGGATTTATAAAGCAAGAACTGACTATTTAATAATGAGTGCAGTTATTATAAAGTGTTATCAATTAATTTGCTAATGTTAACAAATTAGACATTATTTTACAGTGTTATCAAATCCTTAAATGACTCATAAGCATTTGTGAAAGTTCTGCTTGCATTACAGCTTAGTATTGATCTGTGAGCTGAACAGATTTACTGTTACGTCCATGATATTATGTAAATTAAAATAAATATAATGTCACAGGATGTCATAGGTCAGTATCAAATGAGTTTGAAATTATTATTTGCAGCACAAATAAGGTTTTTTTAGGATTTTTAAAAATCCCTAAAACTGACAGAAAAAGGTTAAGGCCTAAGCTATTTCTATGTGAGTGGCTAATTTTATTTTTGTTTTTATAATTGTAATACACAAACTATGAAATGATACAAAATGTATAAAAAGATAAATAAATAAATACGCACACATTAAAAAAGCAGCCAAGTCGAATGAGTTTCCTTTTTTATATAGATTAAAATTGAAGACAGAAGCAAGTGGTAAATGTGGTCACTTTAATATTCAAATCCAGTAGATCCAGTTTATGTTCACGTGGCTGTTTTCGTTTATAGTCGCCAAGCTATTATGTGTTTTGAAATAATCTTGTCCGTGATGTGTTCGTTCGTACGACGAAAGGCAGAATCCTGCAGCTCGAGAGATATGTTATTCTGCCAGTCGCGCTTTCAAATAGTCTTGCACACTTAAACAGGTCACAAACACCTGCATTTAGCTCTTGTTGTGTTACAATGGGTTTATTGTGTGCATTTGTGGTAATATTTTATTTAAAAAAGCTCTTAAACAAGAATAAATTTGTTTGTTTTGAGCTGGACACTGTACGCGCTGATCGGAGGCGGTGATTTCAGATAGGCAGCTGCAAATATTTCATTTTCACACAAACAGTTCAAAAACATCTTAATTTAGCTCTTGGTGTGTTCTAATTGGTTGATTGTGTGATATCGCTGTAATAATTTATTTTTAAAAGCTTTAAAACAGGAATAAATTCGTTTTTTTCTGAGCTCTTTACTCCAGACGCTCGTGATCACAGCGGTGATTCATCTCTCCTATTTCTCACGTATCTCTGGCCAGAAATAATTTATCCATGATCCCTGAACCGGTAATAATCAGATATGTTGGTTTAGCTTGTCAGTGTGAATTAAATCTAAGTATTTGTTTGTATTTTTAACCGATTTAAAAGTGAAAGTAAAAGTTCGGGAATTGAACCTGTAGGGGCGCAATTTCTCTCAGACAATGGAAGTCTGAAGCACATATACTCAAACAGAGGGACAGCGTGAGATGAGATGTCTGAGAGTTTTTTTAATTTTCTGTTATCCATACAGTGTTGTAAAGTCGTTAAACTATGCATATTTCCTCAGAATGACTTTTTCATCTGTATGAAAAAATTCTTTGACGTGTTTGGAAGCTGCAATTTAAAAATACAATAATGATTCCCTTTGTAAGGTCATTTAAAAAAATCACCACGGCAAAACCATTCAAGCTATCCAAAATCCATTCACAATTTAAGTTCCTATCAGAAATACTGATGTGTGTTCAGAGTTTTGTGAAATTCTAAGTATGTTATTTGCCTCAAAATCACCTGAGAAGTATTCCAGTTTGACATGTTGCCACGCCAACAATTTTTTAGATATCAATATCCCCCTTGCAGATTTATATCGGCTGTGTTTTAACATTATTCTGATGAAGTTTGAAGCAAATCGAGTAATAATAAGATGCTGAATTCAAATCATTTTGAAAATGACACACTTCCTTCTGCCAGTTGGTGGCGCTATAACTTTGACTCCTAATAGTCACATATATGCGATCGACATCATACAACGAATAATCTGATGAAGTTTGATTAAAATCAGGAAATGTATGTGGACGGTATTAGACACTTCCTGTTTCTCATTTCTCGCCATAATTTCAACGCCTCGCCACGAGCAAACCGTTCAAGATATCAAAAATCCCCTGGCAATTTTTCATCCCCAGTGTCTTGAGATCATGTTGACCAAGTTTGGCGGCAATCGAGAAAAAAACCTATGACAAGTATTTCAAATTCCAGAGCATGCGCTTTTTACATAACTCTAAATAGCTGACTTCCTGATGGGCGGAGCCTATGACATGCAATACGAAAGTTGTTCAGCACGATGAGATCTATATGTGTACTGAGTTTCATATGAAAATGTGCAAGTATGTGTGAGCTATACATCAACATTTCTGACTGTGTTCCAGGTGGCGCCGTAGAGCCCCTGTGCCACGCCCGGGTCCCAGCCTCTGCAGGCTCCTAAAGGCCACAGATTCCAAAGTGTGCACAAATTTTCAAGAGTTTTTGAGTATGTTAAGGACCCCAAAAGCCCCCACAACTTTGACGAAAAATTTGAATACTAAACCCTAAATAGCCAACTTCCTGTTGGGCGGAGCCTATGATATGCAATACAAAAGTTGTTTGGATTGATGAGATTTATATGTGTACCGAGTTTCATACGTCTACGAGCAAGAATGTATGATATATGGCCCTCCATATTCCAGGGGGCGCTGTAGAGCCCCTGTGCCACGCCCGTGTATCAGTCTCTGCCCGGCCCTAATGGCCGCAGGTTCCAATCTGTGTGCCAATTTTCAAGACTTTTTAAGCACGTTAAGGGCCCCAAAAGCCCCCGAGACGTTGGAAAAAAATAATAATAATAATAATAATAATAATAATAATAATAATAATAAAAAATAATCCTAAGGAAAACAATAGGCCTCTCGCCCTTTGGGCTTGAGCCCTAATAATAATAATAATAATAATAAAAAATAATCCTAAGGAAAACAATAGGCCTCTCGCCCTTTGGGCTTGAGCCCTAATTAAAGCTGCAAGCAGCGATGATCGGGCCCTCGCACCCGGGCTCACCGCCAGCAAGCGGCTTTAGTAAAAAAAGCGAACGGCGAGAAATATGCATTTAAAGTCGTAAATATAAGTGGAATATGTCAAAGTCATTTATATGTGCCAATCTTCTTTTTGCCAGCAGGTGGCGCTATCATTATAATGGAATATTTTCCTTCAGATGTGTTCAGGCCAAGACTCTTATTAAAACATTTGAAGTTTGGGGAAGATCGAATATTTTATGCCTGAGTTACAACAACTTCTCTTCCTATGGCGAGACATCAATTTTGTCATGGCGCCATGGACACGACCTTTAACAAAAACTCAAGATAGACTGACCACGAAAAATACATTAGTCAAAAAATTTCTAGGAGTAGTTTGTCGCAGTGTAAAATATGACACTTCCTGTTGCCAATAGGGGGCACTATATATCTTTGTTGTTCTGTCCTTTCATCTGCTCACTGCATTTGTTAACTGTGTCTTACAAGTGGTTTTTAAAAGTAAAAATTACTTCAATTTCAGTCTCTTTCAATATAAGTGTTTATATAAATGTTAATTAAAGCTTAGTTAAAATATTTTAATACATTATTAATAATATTTTTTTTATTACATTTTTATTTTTAAATTAGTTTATGTACTGTGAAAAAACATAAATAATAATATTTTTAATGATAGGAATAACTAACATAAAAAAAGATTAATAAATTATCTGAAAAATAGATTGTTCATTGTTAGTTCATGTTAGTTAATGCATTAACTAATGTAAACCAAAGAGAGCTTATTCGCACTTTTCATGATCTATAACCATTTTTAAAAATACTTTTATTGATCTATAAACATTTCTGAAATTATTATATAAAACTATATTACCAGTAAAATTCATTAGCTTTTTAAAATACATATTGTTTTACTTTGAAAGATTTTTATAAATGATTTAAATGCTTTATAGACGTTTCTAAAACAATTATTTAAAAGTAATCCTATAGCTCCATCTGGTGGTGGCCATGATAGGTATTACACACTGCACGTTTGGTGTTGCTATCTGAACCAGTCCGAATGAAGCGTTCCTAAATGGAGCAGGAGAACAGGACAGACTGTGCATATGCCTATGCAAGGCCAGGTTCACAAGCTCTATCTGTAATGCATATTTTTTTTCAGAGCCCATGTTAATGGATCAGAGCATTCACACTGCACATGGTAAAAGATGTGAACAGAAAAGGTTAGAAGTAGAAAGGTGTGAAAAGAATGAATATCTAGCGCATGAGCATAGAGAGAGTTGTGAGTGCACAGGACACAGTTTGAGCAGAGGAAACGAGTTTTAAGTGCGCGCACGCTCTCCGAGCAAAAGCAGCATGTATCAGAGGACGTGTTTTTTGTCAAAGTAAAGGAAATGTGCATGCAAGCGGAGAGATTCATGCTCGCACATTATTTTAATGTGTTTTTGCGTAACAATAACATGCTCTCGCTACTGCGTCTGCACCACATACACATACTGTATACACTCTGCAAACAGTGAACCTGTATAATCTATAACAAATCTATTTCAACACCTGAAGCATCGCTACAATGAGCTCAATGACCAATGCATGACAAGAAGACATGCTTAAAAATTCAGCACTCCTGAATATGAGTATTTCACTTCCAGCCATCGAGGACAATTATATATATCATTCATAAATCATGAAATACCAGATCTATAGTATTTATTAAGATTGATGTGATTTGAAATTGGTAAAACGTACTTGGAAAAAAATGTCATCAGAATATCAACGTGCCTTATTATTATGTACTTTGTGAAAAAGCATTTTTAACAATTTTATTGATCTATAAGCATTTGTAAAATATGTTTGCCTGCATTACAGCTTAGTCTTTATCTGTGAGCTGAACTGTTTTACTGTTAAATCAGCAAGATTGTGTAAATTCAGGTCATGTCATGTCATGTCACAGAATGGCTGTCATAGGTCAGTATCAAATAAGTTTACAATTATTATCAGAATAAAAAAATATATACAAGTCATCGTGTATGTATTTTTAAAATCTTTTTTTATTTTGCAATTTACATAATTCTTAACCTAATTATATAAAATCATTTTGTCTGAGCCCTACAAATTGTACTAGGTTTTTTTGTCCCTAAAAATGATAGAAAATGATAGAGAGATTTCTTAAGCTGTAATGATGAAAAAATCAACAACACACAATTACAGTTTTTTTTTCTGGTGATTAAAGAGATGTTAACTCTCTCTCTCTCTCTCCCTATCTCTCTCTCTCTCTGTCAGGCAGGTCCTCAAGCACCCCCCCCCCCTCCCTTCCCTCACACAGAGAGAATGCCAGAGAGTAAGATCAGATGTCTGACAGTTTTATAATTTTATTTTAATCTTACAGTGTTGTAAAGTCGTGAAACTATGCATATTTCCTCAGAATCGCATGTTCTCTAAATGAAAAATGGTTTTGAAATGTTTGGAAGCTGCAATTTAAAAATACCAGACAATTAATGTTTCCCTTTTTACTGTTATTTCAAAAAATCACCACGGCAAAACCGTTCAAGCTATCCAAAATCCATTCGCAATTTAAGTTCCTCAATGTTTTTTCAACATGTAGACAAAGTTTGGTGTGTATAGTGCACTTCCCCTGTGAGGAGTATGCATTAATTCACAGCCGAATTTGCCAAAAATACATATTCAAATCAAAATAGCTGACTTCCTGTTGGTCGTAGCTTATGACTGTGAATTAGAAAATTGTCCGTCTTGATAAGAACAATTTATGTTCCAAGTTTGGTGTCTGTAGCTAAAACTAACCCCCCCACTTTTGACAAAAGGTGGCGCTATAGAGTGCCTCCATCACGTCCTTTAAAAGGTTATGCCATTGTCTAGATATCATTAATACTGATATGTGTTCTGAGTTTAATGTAAATCTGAGCTTGTTGTCTGCCTCAAAATCACCATTACAGAATATTCAAGTTTGACACGTTGCCATGGCAACACTATATTAGATATCAGTATACCCACAACAGATTTACATCAGCTGTATTTTGTCATTATTCTGATGAAGTTTGAAGGAAATCGAGTAAAAATAAGACGCTGAATTAAAAGAATTTTGAAAATGACACACTTCCTGCTGCCAGTTGGTGGCGCTGTAACTTTGACACCTTATAGTTACATATATGCGAGTAACATATTACAATGAACAAACCGATGAAGTTTGATGAAACTCAGGAAAAGTATGCGGATGTTATTAGGCACTTCCTGTTTCAAATTTTGTGCCCTAATTTCAACGCCTCACCACGGGCGAACCATTCGAGATATCAAAAATCCCCTCGCAATTTTTCATCCTCAATGTCTTGAGATCATGTTCACCAAGTTTTGTGGCGAACGGGTGGAAAACCTCAGAGGAGTATTTCAAATTCCAGAGCATGCTTTTTTTAAACAGCCCTGAATAGCTGACTTCCTGTTGGGCGGAGCCTATGACATAGAGCGTGAAAGTTGTTCGGCTCAATGAGATCTATAAGTGTACTGAGTTTCATATAAATACATGCAAGTATGTGTGAGCTATGGTTCAGGATTTTCTGACGGTGTTCCAGGGGGCGCTGTAGAGCTCCTATGCCACGCCCGGGTTCCAGTCTCTGCAGCGACCTGATGGCCGCAGGTTCCAATGTGTATGCCAATTTTCAAGAGTTTTTGAGTATGTTAAGGCCCCCAAAAACCCCCGGAAGGTTAAAAAAAAAATAAAAATAATAAGAATAATCCTTAGGGGAACAATAGGGCCCTGCGCCCATTGGCTCGGGCCCTAATAATCCTTAGGGGAACAATAGGGCTCTTCGCCCCTTCGGGCTTGAGCCCTAATAATAAAAAATAATCCTAAGGAAAACAATAGGGCTCTCGCCCTCCAGGCTTGAGCCCTAATAATAATAATAATAAAAATAATAATAATGCATTTTATTTAAGGCGCCTTTCAAACCACTCAAGGTCACCGTACAACAAGTAACAACAGTAACAATATTAAAACAAAAAATAACAGCAAATAACAATGTCAGTAAAAAACCACAATAATATTAGAATAGCACAACATATTGTGGAATACTATATTAAGACTTTATATATAGGCTTTATGAACAGATAGGTTTTGAGAGATGCTTGAAGTACTAGCATCACCTCCTCTTGTACGACGGTTTGAGGAATATATTTTCCAGATAGTACCGCCGCTCCCTATATGCAGAATACACAGTCTTCGTAGGGCACCAACTCCCAGAGGGGGCACCATCCCAGTAGCTAAAAAAAAATAAAACATGCGCCATTCTCCCATCCACGTTCACGACCGCTCGGACATTTGCGGATGAATGTTCGTAATTGATGGATGGACATCTATGCCCGGGTAAAAGACATCAGCAATCCGGCACAGAGAAAAGAAAAATAAAGTAAAAAACAAAACAAAAACAGGCATAAAGTTGGCTTGACATTGGACATTCGAGAGTCTCAAATTTAGGGACCGTCTCTAAAGTTACATGTAATATTGTTATACACCTTTCTAACGTCAGTAGCATTTGAAGAGAATGACTTACAGTCATAAAAACAACTGTAATTGTTCATCTAGGTGACAGCTATAATGCACCATTAAATTGAATGTTTGATATTTATTAAAACAAACTGTAAGTCATATGTAAATTATGCTACTTTTTCACATGGGCTCAAAAGCAAATTTGAAGCTCAATAGCATTTGAGGAGAAAGACTTGCAGTCATAAACCAATTGTAATGTGTTCATTTAGGTGTCAGCTACGATGCACAACTTATACATTTTTTATATATATTAAAATAAAGTGTTACTAAAGTTATATATATTGTTCTGTGTATGTGATTTCAAAGTCTAGACGGGTCGGATTAACCCTTTAACTGCCATATCCCTTAAAATTTGATTGCCAGAGGGTTACTGTAAATGCTTATGCCCGCTGGGCACAGTTTTCCCGATGCCACCGGGGTGGTGTTGCACTGACGGCTTGAGCCCGCCATCGCTGCTTGCAGCTATATTTATTAGGGCCCGAGCACCGATGGTGTGAGGACCCTCTTGGAATTGCTCCGTTTATTATTATTATTATTATTATTATTATTATTATTATTAGGGCTCAAGCCTGGAGGGCGAGAGCCCTATTGTTTTCCTTAGGATTATTTTTTATTAGGGCTCAAGCCTGGAGGGCGAGAGCCCTATTGTTTTCCTTAGGATTATTTTTTATTATTATTATTATTTTTTTCCAATGTTACGGGGGCTTTTGGGGTCCTTAACATGCTCGAAAACTCTTGAAATTTGGCACACACCTTGGAACCTGCGGCCATTAGGGCTGGGCAGAGACAGATATACGGGCGTGGCACAGGGGCTCTACAGCGCCCCCTGGAATACTGAGGGCCATATATCATACATACTTGCACGTAGACACACGAAACTCGGTACACATGTAGATCTCATCAAACCAAACAACTTTCGTACTGCATGTCATAGGCTCCGCCCAACAGGAAGTTGGTTATTTAGGGTTTAGTATTCATATTTTTCGTCAAAGTTGTGGGGGCTTTTGGGGTCCTTAACATACTCAAAAACTCTTGAAAATTTGCGCACACTTTGGAATCTGTGGCCTTTAGGAGCCTGCAGAGGCTGGGACCCGGGCGTGGCACAAGGGCTCTACGGCGCCCCCTGGATCACAGTCAGAAATGTTGATGTATAGCTCACACATACTCACACATATGCATATGAAACTCAGTACACATATAGATCTCATCGTGCCGAACAACTTTCGTATTGCATGTCATAGGCTCCGCCCAACAGGAAGTCAGCTATTTAGAGTTATGTAAAAAGCGCATGCTCTGGAATTTGAAATACTTGTCATAGGTTTTTTTGCAGATTGCCACCAAATTCGGTCAACATGATCTCAAGACATTGGGGATGAAAAATTGCCAGGGGATTTTTGATATCTCTAACGGTTTGCTCGTGGCGAGGTGTTGAAATTATGGCGAGAAATGAGAAACAGGAAGTGTCTAATACCATCCACATACATTTCCTGATTTTAATCAAACTTCATCAGATTATTCTTTGTATGATGTCGATCGCATATATGTGACTATTAGGAGTCAAAGTTATAGCGCCACCAACTGGCAGCAGGAAGTGTGTCATTTTCAAAATGCTTTGAATTCAGCATCTTATTATTACTCAATTTGCTTCAAACTTCATCAGAATAATGTTAAAACACAGCCTATATAAATCTGCTGGGGGGATATTGATATCTAAAAATATTGTTGCCGTGGCAACATGTTAAACTGGAATACTTCTCAGGTGATTTTGAGGCATATAACATGCTTAGAATTTCATCAAACTCAGAACACATATCAGTATTTATGATAACTAGACACTGGCAAAAGTTCATAAGAGGGCGTGGAAGAGGCACTCTATAGCGCCACCTTTTGTCAAAAGTGGGGGGGTTAGTTTTAGCTACAGACACCAAACTCGGTACAAAAATTGTTCTCATCAAGACGGACAACTTTCTAATTCACAGTCATCAGCTACGATCAATAGGAAGTCAGCTATTTTGATTTGAATGTGGATTTTTTTTTACATTTAGCTGTGAATTAATGCATACTGCTCAGAGGAGAGTAACACTATACACACCAAATTTTGTCTACATGATGCCAAAACATTTTAAACAACTTAAATTGCCAATAGATTTTGGATAGCTTGAACGGTTTTGTCTCTGTGATTTTTTTTAAATGACATTAAAAATGGAATTATTAATTTTCCTGCATTTTTTAATTCCAAACACTTCAAAACCTTTTTTCATACAGACAAAAAGTCATTCTGAGTAAATATGGATAGTTTCACGACTTTACAACACTGTATGGGTAACAGAAAATTAAAAAACTGTCAGACATCTCATCTCACTTCTGTCCCTCTGTTTGAGTGTATGTGATTAGACTTCCATTGTCTGAGAGAAATTGCGCCCCTACAGGTGCAATTACCGGAGTTTTAGTTTCTCTTTTAAATCGGTTAAAATACAAATAAATACTTAGATTTAATTCACACTGACAAGCTAAACCAACATATATGATTATTACCGGGTCAGGGCTCATTAATAATTGATGTGTGGTCAGTGATACGTGAGAAACAGGAGAGATTAATCACCGCTCTGAGCAGGAGCGTGTGGAATGACGAGCTCAGAAAAAACTAGTTTATTCTTGTTTCATAGCTATTAAGAATAAAGTATTGCAGCGATATCACACAATTCACAAATTAGAACACACCAAGAGCTAAATTAAGATGTTTTTGAACTGTTTGTGTGAAAATTAAATATTTGTGGCTGCCTATCTGAAATCACCGCTCTGATCAGCGCGCACAGTGCCACAAGTTCAAAACTAACAAATTTATTCTTGTTTAAGAGCTTTTTAAAATAAAATATTGCCATAAATGCACACAATACACACATTATAACACAACAAGAGCTAAATACAGGTGTTTGTGACCCGTTTAAGTGTGCAAGACTATTTGAAAGCGCGACTGGCACAATAACATATATCTCTCGAGCTGCAGGATTCTGCCATTCGTCGTACGAACGAACACATCACGGACAAGATTATTTCAAAATACATAATAGCTTGGCGAATATAAACGAAAACAGCCACGTGAACATAAACTGTTGAGAAATAAATCTGAAGTGGATCTACTGGATTTGAATATTAAGTGACCGCATATACCAGCTGCTTCTGTCTTCAATTTTAATCTATATATATAAAAAAGGAGACTCATTTGTCTTGGCTGCTTTTTTAATGTAGCGTATTTATTTATTTACTTTTTTATACATTTTGTATAATTTCATAGTTTATGTATTACAATTATAAAAACAAAAATAAATTTAGCCACTCACATAGAAATATCTTAGGCCTTATCCTTTTCTGACAGTTTTAGGGATTTTAAAAAATCCTAAAAAACCTTATTTGTGCTGCAAATAATAATTTCAAACTCATTTGATACTGACCTATGACATCCTCTGACATGCTATTTATTTGAATTTACATAATGTCATGGATGTAACAGTAAATCTGTTCAGCTCACAGATGAAGACTAAGCTGTAATGCAAGCAGAACACTTATAAATCATTTAAGGATTTGATAACACTGTAAAATAATGTCTTATTTGCTAACATTAGTAAATGCATTGGTAACACTTTATAATAACTGCACTCATTAGTAAATAGTCAGTTTGTGCTTTATAAAGTCTTGTCCCAACATTAATAGTCATTAGTAAGCAGCTTATAAATACAGCTGTAAATAACTTTTTCTTGGTTTATAAGGACATATTTTAAAAAGGAGAGTAAAAGGTCAGTTATCTTCCTAAGAAAAATAAAAATAAACAAACACAACACAGATTGATACAGAAATATTTATTTCAATATGCAATAAAAGGAAACTGTACACTTGAATTATATATATATATATATATATATATATATATATATATATATATATATATATATATATATATATATATATGTGTGTGTGTGTGTGTTGGTATGTGGGAAGCACAGTTTTTGAGTGCACTGTAGACTTGCTCTCCAGGTGGATTCTGGTTGTATGCAGTCCATAAGGTATGGCTTTGTGTGTACATGTGAACAAGGAGAGGACACAAGACGTTTGAGATCATTTTTAATGGAGTTCAAGTAATAAAGAAAGACATTTGTTATGCATCTACATCCGTCTGCATGGACTCTGTACGTGTTTTAAACTTGCTAACCCCTATTATCAACGGCATTGGAAAGCCAATACACACACACAGACACATGTATATATATATATATATACTTGATAAAAAAAAAAAAAAAAAAAAAAAAAAAAAAATATATATATATATATATATATATATTTTTTATCAAGTGTACAGCTGTACAGTTTCTTTTTATCCATCTTGAAAAAATATTTCTGTGTTCTGTATCCCTCTGTGTTGTGTTTGACTTTTTAGTTTGGTAGATGAATGTTCCTTTAAATCTCATTTGTGAATGATTTAAATGTATAAATAGTCTTTGCTTTAGATGAGCTCACAAAGGACTGTCACCATTAGGACTCCCTATGCATAGGGCCCGGGATCTTGTGCAGCGCCCCTGCTGACAACTAGAATAATGTTATAATACTTAAAGTATGAAAATACAATGATTGAACTTTATAGCTTAAGAACAAAACATTTATAGCTGTATTTATGAACTGTTTAATAATGCCTATTAAAGGAGTGCTATTATTATTTTTCAAATTTAGTTATACTGTAATGTTGTTGTTTCAGCATAAAAAAAAGTTCTGCAAAGTTACTAAGCTGAAAGTCCAATTCAAAAGGAGATATTTTATTTAACAAAAAACACTTTTTAAAAACTATAATGAACAAATTGTTTGGACTACAACAAATATTGTCCGGGATTTGTGATTTCACAAATATGGACGAATGGGATGAGAATTGGTTGAGCTGCACTATAGAAAGCAACGAGTGTGATACATATGTAGTTGACCATGAAGCCTGGAAGAGAAAAACAAAACTCCTTATATTCAGGTGTGAAGAATTATTAGGCATTTTTTCCTTTACTGATAAAATAAGCCCAAAAAAAGGTTTAACTCAGATTGAAAAATGTGTTTCTAAAGTTATATATATTGTTCTGTGAATGTGATTTCAAAGTCTAGATGATTCGGATTAACCCTTTAACTGCCGTATCCCTTAAAACCTGACTGCCAGAGTGCTATTGTGAATGCATGTGCCCGCTTGGCACAGTTTACCTGATGCCACAGGGGTGGTGTTGCACTGATGGCTTGAGCCCGCCATCGCTGCTTGCAGCTATATTTATTATTATTATTATTATTATTATTTTTTTCTAACGTTACGGGGGCTTTTGGGGCCCTTAACATGCTTAAAAAGTCTTGAAAATTGGCACACACATTGGAACCTGCGGCCATTAGGGCCGGGCAGAGACTGATACACGGGCGTGGCACAGGGGCTCTACAGCGCCCCCTGGAATATGGAGGGCCATATATCATACATACTTGTACGTAGACATACGAAACTCGGTACACATATAGAACTCATCAATACAAACAACTTTCGTATTGCATATCATAGGCTCCGCCCAACAGGAAGTTGGCTATTTAGGATTTATTATTCATATTTGTCGTCAAAGTTGTGGGGGCTTTTGGAGTCCTTAACATACTCAAAAACTCTTGAAAATTTGCACACACCTTTGGATCTGTGGCCTTTAGGAGCCTGCAGAGGTTGGGACCCGGGCGTGGCACAGGGGCTCTACGGCGCCCCCTGGAACACAGTCATAAATATTGATGTATAGCTCACACATACTTGCACGTATTAATATGAAACTCAGTACACATATAGATCTCATCGTGCCGAACAACTTGCTTATTGCATGTCATAGGCTCCGCCCAACAGGAAGTCAGCTATTTAAAGTTATGTAAAAAGCGCATGCTCTGGAATTTGAAATACTTGTCATAGGTTTTTTACTCGATTGCCACCAAACTCTGTCAACATGATCTCAAGACATTGGGGATGAAAAATTGCCAGGGGATTTTTGATATCTCGAACGGTTTGCTCGTAGCAAGGCGTTGAATTTATGGCGAGAATTGAGAAACAGGAAGTGTCTAATACCATCCACATACATTTCCTAATTTTAATCAAACTTCATCAGATTATTCATTGTATGATGTCGATCGCATATATGTGACTATTAGGAGTCAAAGTTATAGCGCCACCAACTGGCAGCAGGAAGTGTGTCATTTTCAAAATGCTTTGAATTCAGCATCTTATTTTTACTCGATTTGCTTCAAACTTCATCAGAATAATGTTAAAACACAGCCGATATAAATCTGCTGGGGGGATATTGATATCTAAAAATATTGTTGCCGTGGCAACATGTCAAACTGGAATACTTCTCAGGTGATTTTGAGGCATATAACATGCTTAGAATTTCATCAAACTCAGAACACATATCAGTATTAGTGACAGCTAGACACTGGCAAAAGTTCATAAGAGGGCGTGGAAGAGGCACTCTATAGCGCCACCTTTTGTCAAAAGTGAGGGGGTTAGTTTTAGCTACAGACACCAAACTCAGCACAAAAATTGTTCTTATCAAGATGGACAACTTTCTAATTCACAGTCATCAGCTACGACCAACAGGAAGTCGGCTATTTTGATTTGAATGTGGATTGTTTTTTAAATTTAGCTGTGAATTAATGCATACTGCTCAGAGGAGAGTAACACTATACACACCAAACTTGGTCTACATGTTGAAAAAACATTGAGGAACTTAAATTGTGAATGGGTTTTTGGATAGCTTGGATGGTTTTGTCGTGGTGATTTTTTTAAATGACAATAAAGATGGAATTATTAATTTTCCTGCATTTTTAAATTCCAAACACTTCAAAACCTTTTTTCATACAGAAAAAAAGTTATTCTGAGTAAATATGCATAGTTTCATGACTTTACAACACTGTATGGATAACAGAAAATTAAAAAACTGTCAGACATCTCATATCACTCTGTCCATCTGTTTGAGTGAGTGTGCTTAGACTTCCATTGTCTGAGAGAAATAGCGCCCCTACAGGTGCAGTTACCGGAATAAAAAAGGGAGGAGACTGTCTTTTGGTTTCACTTTTAAATCGGTTAAAATACAAATAAATACTTGGATTTAATTCACACTGACAAGCTAAACCAACATATATGATTATTATCAGGTCAGGGCTCATTAATAATGGATGTGTGGTCAGTGATACGTGAGAAACACGAGAGATGAATCACCGCTCTGAGCAGGAGGTGTGGAATGACGAGCTCAGAAAAAAACGAGTTTATTCTTGTTTTATAGCTATTAAAAATAAAGTATTGCAGCGATATCACACAATTCACCAATTAGAGCACACCATGAGCTAAATTAAGATGTTTTTGAACTGTTTGTGTGAAAATGAAATATTCGCGGCTGCCTATCTGAAATCAATGCCTCCGATCAGCGCGCACAGTGTCTCAAGTTCAAAACAAACGAATGTATTCTTGTTTAAGAGCTTTTTAAAATAAATTATTGCCATAAATGCACACAATACACCCATTATAATACAACACGAGCTAAATACAGGTGTTTGTGAATTTTAATCTATATAAAAAATTAAACTCATTAATCTTGGCTGCTTTTTTAATGTGTGCACGTATTTATTTATTATTTTGCTCTAACAAGACTTAATCTATATTTAATTAAATCAATTACATTTTATTTTACATTTGATTTGTCCATTTCTGCGCCTAAAAACCTAAAACATGCTCTATTATACTATTGTTAGCAATTTCTTTATCGTCCAATTTATCTGGTGTACACACTTTTATTTTCATAATAAACTTGTTTGTTAGATTATACACAGTTACAGTGGTCTATAATATTAACAGGTTTTATTCAAGCTGTTTAGAATGATTGCCGTAGGCTAATTTTTAAAATGTAAATAGATACAGCTATAAATAGCTTGATCTTGGTTTATAAGCACATTTATTAAAAAGGAGAGTAAAGGGTCAGTTATCTTCCTATGAAAAAAAATATATAAAAAAATAAACAAACAACAACACAGATTGATACAGAACTCAGAGATTTTATTGTGGATTTATGAATTCATACTCCTCCAAGAAGACACAAGTAGTTCACACCAAACTGTTTTAACATGAAGCCATATACTGAAGATGTTCAATTTCGAATGGGTTTAGGATACCTTAAATGGTGTGGCCATAGCGATTTATTAAAGTAACATTAAAAAATACAATAGTTATTTTACTATATCTTTAAAAATTTTAATTCCAACTCTTCATAATTTTTTATATACGTAGAAGTCATCATTTGAAGGAAGCACAGTAGGTTTCATAGCTTTATAATTTTCAAGAGCCAGCATAAAATTAAAACTATCATAACATATAAATCAAGCTTGCAATTCTTAGTACCAATAATGGCCACCAGATGAAGCTATAGGATTACTTTTAAATGATTATTGTAGAAACAAGTATGATTTAAATCATTTATAGAAGTCTTTCAAAGAAAAATAATATCTATTTTATGTATTTTACTGATAAAATGACCCTCACTTAATTAGAATAACAAGCTGAAGTATTGTGAACTGTATATTAAGAATAATTCTTTATAGGCTTTATGGACAGATACGTTTTGAGTGACTCTTGAAGGATCAGCACCACATCCTCTTTTACCACTGTTTAAAGAATTTATCTTACAGTAGAGGTGCGAATGAATTTTGAATAGCTTGAATGGTTTTGTCGTGGTGATTTTTTGAAATAACAGTAAAAAGTAACCAGTAAATGTCTTTTATTTTTTAAGTGCAGCTCCTACACTTCAAAAAAATGTACACATAGGAAATATGTGAAATATGCATATTTTCATGACTATACAACACTATATGGATGATAGAAAATTAAAAAACTATCATACATCTGATATCACTCTGTCCCTCTGTCACTGTGGGTAATGTGTGTGTGTGTGTGTTAAGTGAATTAGGTGTGAAACTATCAGGGAGCATTTAGTCTCCAGTGCCAACATTTAACAGAACTGCCACTTTCCTGGAGTCTCAGAATTACAATGTGTCAGGTTCTGAGAGATCTAAGATTCCAAAAAATTATTTGATTAGAAAACCATGAAGTTTTGTGAAATACTATATATTAAGACTTTATATATAGGCTTTATGAACAGATTATAGTGACTCGGGAAGGACCAGCACCACCTCCTCTTGTCCGATGGTTTGAGGAATATATTTTCCTGAATCCGGGATTAAGATTTAGGAGCTCATTTTTATTCCACCTCCTTTCCTGAAAGTCTGTCTTGCAGAATTGACTGAAAATTAATCTTCACATTAATTCCTAATTATTTTGCAATTATTTTTGTCAGTTCTTCTTGACCTGTTTTTTTTCTTCTTCTTTTCTGACCTCATGACCCAGTCAGCATTTTTGTACAATGGTCAAGTCTTAACTTATCCATTTCTGTATTGCATTTGTGTTTGATATTTCTCATGGGTATTTCATAATTTTCGACTTTGAGTTAAAACTCTTTTTTAGCGCATTTCATCTGTAAAAGAAAACATGCCTAATAATTCTGCACACATGAATATAAGGAGTTTTTCTCTTCCAGCTTTCCTGGACTATTGTATAGCACTCATAAATTATTAAATAAAAAATAATGGTAGTTATTAAAGGTGCTGTACGGAACTTTTGTAAAAAAAAATATTTTTTACATATTTATTAAACCTGTCGTTATGTCCTGACAGTAGAATATGAGACAGATAATCTGTGAAAAAAATCAAGCTCCTCTGGCTCCTCCCAGTGCTCCTATTGCCATTTGCAGAAAGTCATGCGCTCCCGGTAAAAAACAACCAATCAGAGCTGCGGTCCGTAACTTTGTTTGTGTTCAAAATGTAGAAAAATGAACAAAATAAGCGAGTACACCATGAATCCATTTTCCAAACCGTGTTTTTAGCTTGTCCTGAATCACTAGGGTACACCTATAATAAGTGTTTATATTCGGACTATTTTAGATTGCTTCGGGGGTGCCGCTGCGGAGTAACCCAGTACCTTTGTGATTCTTCATAGACATATACAGAGAGAAGTAGCTCCAGCTACAATGTTCTTCCGCAAGACGCGAGCAGTTCTGTTTATTAACCGCTAGAGCGTCAAAAGTTACCGACTGCAGCTTTAAGATTGATATGGTTTGGAATTGGTACAATGTGCTTGGAAACAAATCACAATAAAACAATGTTTTAATGTTTAAGTTTGGAATATTAACTGACATGAATGAATGCTATATAAATATTGTTCATGTTAACATAATGTTTATAGATGAAATCTTATTGTAAAGTGTTACTAAATATATATATATATATATATATATATATATATATATATATATATATATATATATATATATATATATATTGTTCTGTGAATGT
The DNA here is from genome assembly GCF_023724105.1 of Carassius gibelio. Taxonomy (NCBI): domain Eukaryota; kingdom Metazoa; phylum Chordata; class Actinopteri; order Cypriniformes; family Cyprinidae; genus Carassius; species Carassius gibelio. The sequence goes on from NC_068371.1 coordinate 19,326,632, forward strand.
GATTTTAAAGTCTAGATGATTCGGATTAACCCTTTAACTGCCATATCCTTTAAAACCTCACTGCCAGAGGGATATTGTGAATGCATGTGCCCGTTGGGCACAGTTTACCTGATGCCACCGGGGTGGCGATGGCATTGGTGGCTTGAGCCCGCCATCGCTGCTTGCAGCTATATTTATTATTATTATTCTTCTTCTCCAAAATGAATCGCATTTTTGAGGGCCTAAACATGCTCGAAAAGTCATGAAACTTTGCACACACCTCAGAACTGGCGAAAATTTACGTCTGATATGGGTTTCAGAAGTGGGTGTGGCAAAATGGCTCAACAGCGCCACCTATACACGTTCAACGGTGTGCGCCTCGAGCTACGTTTCATGTACATGTATGAAAATCGGTATACACATGTAACTCTCCACTACCTACAAAAAAGTCTCTTGGAGCAAAATCCGAAACCCAACAGGAAGTCGGTTATTACTAATATTATGAGCAAATTTTGTGTCATTTTTGTCATTTCCATGCGTTGTATTTTAACGAACTCCTCCTAGAGATTCATTCAGATCAACACCAAATTTGGTATGCCTAATCTGAAGGCATTTGCGATGTTAAATTGCGAAGCTTTTGAGTTTTCGTTAATGGGCGTGTCCGTGGCGGCCTGGCGAATTTCGATGATTCGCCATGAAACAGGAAGTTGCTATAACTCAGACATACAATGACCAATCTGCCCCAAACTTCACGTTTGATGAGACTCCTGACCTGAACAGATTGACATGCCCATATTCAGTTATAGTCATAGCGCCACCTACTGGCAACAGGAAGTGACATATTTTACACTGCAATGAACTACTCCTAGAAATTTTATGACATCAATATATTTTTTGTGGTCAGTCTAATCTAAAGGCCTGTGCGATATTAAGTTGTGAAGATCTTGAGTTTTCGTTTAAAGGCGTGTCCATGGCGCCGTCACGAAGTTCGATGTCTCGCCATGGGAATAAAAGATGTTATAACTCAGGCATAAAATGTCCGATCTTCCCCAAACTGCACATGTGTGATAAGAGTCCTGGCCTGAACACATCTGAAGGCCAAAATTCCATCAGGTGTGGCAAAATGGCTCGATAGCGCCACCTATACACTTTACACAGAGTGCGCCTCGAGCTATGTTTCACATACATGTACAAAAATCGGTATACACATGTAACACACCAATACCTACAAAAAAGTCTCTTGGTACGAAATCCGAATCCCAACAGGAAGTCGGTTATTTAGAATTTTCTCTGCAAAATTGGCGTTGTTTTTGCCATTTTCAGGGGTTGTACTTTAACGAACTCCTCCTAGAGATTTATTCAGATCAACACCAAACCTGGTCAGTGTAATCTTAAGCCCTTTGCAATGTTAAATTGCAAAGATCTTTAGATTTCGTTAAAGGGCGTGTCCATGGCGGCCTGACAAATTTCGATGTTTCGCCATGAAAAAGGAAGTTGCTGTAACTCAGACATACAATGTCCAATCTGCCCCAAACTTCACATGTTAGATAAAACTTCTGCCCTTAACAGATCTACATGCCCACATTCAGTTATAGTCATAGCGCCACCTATTGGCAACAGGAAGTGACATGTTTTACGCTGCAACAAACTACTCCTATAATTATTTTGAGATTAACATATATTTTGTGGTCAGTCTAATCTAAAGGCCTGTGCAATGTTAACTTTGTAGATCTTGAGTTTTTGTTAAAGGGCGTTTCCATGGCGCCATGACAAAATTTGATGTCTTGCCACAGCAAGAGAAGTTGTTGTAACTCAAGCATAAAATGTTCAATCTTCCCCAAACTTCACATGTTTGATAAGAGTCCTGGCCTGAACACATCTGAAGGCCAATATTCCATTATAATGATAGCGCCACCTGCTGGCAACGGTAAGATTGGCACATATATGGGATATACTTTGATATATTCCACTTATATTTAGGACATTAAATGCATTTTTCTCAACGTTCACCTTTTTACTAAAGCCACACGATGGCGGTGAGCCCGGGTGCGAGGGCCCGTTCATCGCTGCTTGCAGCTTTAATTATTATTATTATTATTATTCTTCTCCAAAATGAATCGCATTTTTGAGGGCCTAAACATGCTCGAAAAGTCATGAAACTTTGCACAAACCTCAGAACTGGCGAAAATTTACGTCTGATATGGGTTTCAGAAGTGGGTGTTGCAAAATGGCTCGACAGCGCCACCTATACTAAGAAAATCAACAGCCTTCCAGCTATGTTTCACGTACATGCACGAAAATTGGCACACATATGTAACACACCAATACCTACAAAAAAGACTCTTGGAGCAAAATTCTAAACCCAACAGGAAGTCGGTTATTTTTAATATTATGAGCATATTTTGTGTAATTTTGGTCATTTCCATGTGTTGTACTTTAACGAACTCCTAGAGATTTCTTCAAATCAACACCAAATTTGGTATGCCTAATCTAAATGCCTTTGCGATGTTAAATTGCGAAGATCTTGAGTTTTCGTTGAAGGGCGTGTCCGTGGCGGCCTGGCGAATTTCGATGATTCGCCACGAAAAATGAAGTTGCTATAACTCAGACATACAATGTCCAGTCTGCCCCAAACTTCACATGTTTGATGAAACTCCGAACCTGAACAGATTGACATGCCCATATTCAGTTATAGCCATAGCGCCACCTATTGGCAACAGGAAGTGACATTTTACGCTGTGACGAACTACTCCTAGAAATGTTTTGACATCAATGTATTTTTTGTGGTCAGTCTAATCTAAAGGCCTGTGCGATGTTAAATTGCGAAGATCTTGAGTTTTCGTTAAAAGGCGTGTCCATGGCACCATGGCGAAGTTCGATGTCTCGCCATGGGTATAAAAGATGTTATAACTCAGGCATAAAATGTCGGATCTTCCCCAAACTTCACATGTGTGATAAGAGTCCTTACCTGAACAGATCTGCAGGCCAATATTCCACCGGGTGTGGCAGAATGGCTCGATAGCGCCACCTATACACTTTCAACGGAGTGCGCCTCGAGCTATGTTTCACGTACATGTACAAAAATTGGTACACACATGTAACTCACCAATATCTACAAAAAAGTCTCTTGGTACGAAATCCGAATCCCAACAGGAAGTTGGTTATTTTGAATTTTCCCTGCAAAACTGGTGTTGTTTTTGCCATTTTCAGCGGTTGTACTTTAACGAACTCCTCCTAGAGATTTATTCAGATCAACACCAAACTTGGTCAGTGTAATCTTAAGCCATTTGCAATGGTAAATTGCAAAGGACTTGAGGTTTCGTTAAAGGGCGTGTCCATGGCGGCCTGACAAATTTCGATGTTTCGCCATGAAAAAGGAAGTTGCTGTAACTCAGACATACAATGTCCAATCTGCCCCAAACTTCACATGTTGGATGAGACTCTTGACCTGAACAGATCTACATGCCCATATTCAGTTATAGTCATAGCGCCACCTATTGGCAACAGGAAGTGACATATTTTACACTGTGACAGATATTTCTAGAAATTTTATGACATCAATGTCTTTTTTGTGGTCAGTCTAATCTAAAGACCTGTGTGATGTTAAATTGCGAAGATCTTGAGGTTTCGTTAAAGGGCGTGTCCATGGCGGCCTGACAAATTTTGATGTTTCGCCATGAAAAAGGAAGTTGCTGTAACTCAGTCATACAATGTCCAATCTGCCCCAAACTTCACATGTTAGATAAGACTTCTGCCCTTAACAGATCTACATGCCCATATTCAGTTATAGTCATAGCGCCACCTGCTGGCAACAGGAAGTGACATGTTTTACGCTGCGACAAACTACTCCTAGAAATAGTATGACATTAATGTTTTTTTTTTTGTGGTCAGTCTAATCTAAAGGCATGTGCAATGCTAAATTATGGAGATCTTGTTTTGTTTTTTTAAAGGGCGTGTCCATGGCGCCATGACAAAATTTGTTGTCTCGCCACAGTAAAGGAAGTTGTTGTAACTCAGGCATAAAATGTTGGATCTTCCCCAAACTTCACATGTTCGATAAGAGTCCTGCCCTGAACACAACTGAAGGCCAATATTCCATTATAATGATTGCGTCACCTGCTGGCAACAGGAAGATTGGCACATATATGGAATAACTTTGATATATTCCACTTATATTTATGAGTTTAAATGCATATTTCTCACCGCTCACCTATTTACTAAAGCCACTCGCTGCCGGTGAGCCCGGGTGCGAGGGCCCGTTCATCGCTGCTTGCAGCTTTAATTAGGGCTCAAGCCCGAAGGGGCGAAGAGCCCTATTGTTCTTCTAAGGATTATTCTTCTTATTATTTTTTTTTTTATTTTTTATTAAAACTTCCGGGGGTTTTTAGGGGCGTTAACATGCTCAAAAACTCTTGAAAATTGGCACACACATTGGAATCTGCGGCCATCAGGACGCTGCAGAGGCTGGGACCCGGGCGTGGCACAGGGACTCTACAGCGCCCCCTGGAACACCTTCAGACATCTTGAACCATAGCTCACACACACTTGCATGTATTTATATGAAACTCTGTACACTTATAGATTTCATTGAGCCGAACAACTTTCACACTATATGTTAGGCTCCGCCCAACAGGAAGTCAGCTATTCAGGGCTGTTTAAAACAAGCATGCTCTGGAATTTGAAATACTCCTCTGACGTTTTCAACCCGTTCGCCACGAAACTCGGTGAACATGATCTCAAGACATTGGGGATGAAGAATTGCGAGGGGATTTTTGATATCTCGAACGGGTTGCCCGTGGTGAGGCGTTGAAATTATGGCGAGAATTGAGAAACAGGAAATGTCTAATAACGTCCACATACATTTCCTGAATTTGATCAAACTTCATTGGTTTGTTCGTTGTATGATACAGATCGTATATATGTGACTATTAAGAGTCAACGTTATAGCGCCACCAACTGGCAGCAGGAAGTGAGTCATTTTCAAAATCTTTTGAATTCAGCATCTTATTTTTACTCGATTTACTTAAAAACTTCATCAGAATAATGACAAAACACGGCCGATGTAAATCTGTTGTGGGGATGCTGATATCTAATATGGCGTTGCCATGGCAACGTGTCAAACTTGAATGTTCTGTTATGGTGAGTTTGAGGCAGACAACAACCTCAGATTTACATGAAACTCAAAACACATATCAGTATTAGTGATAGCTAGACAATGGCAAAAGCTTTTAAAAGGGCGTGAAAGAGGCACACTATAGCGCCACATTTTGCCAAAAGTGTGTGGGGGGGTAGTTTTAGCTACAGACACCAAACTTGGTACATAAATTGTTCTTATCCAGACGGACAACTTTCTAATTCACAGTCATAAGCTACGATCAACAGGAAGTCGGCTATTTTGATTTGAATGTGTATTTTTGAGATTTTACAGTTGTGAATTAATGCATACTCCACAAAGGGGAAGTACACTATACACACCAAACTTTGTCTACATGAAGAAAAAACATTGAGGAACTTAAATTGCGAACGGATTTTGGTTAGCTTGAACGGTTTTGTCGTGGTGAATTTTTGAAATGACAGTAAAAAGGGAAACATTAATTGTCTTGTATGTTTAAATTGCAGCTTCCAAACACTTCAAAGCATTTTTTCATACAAAGATCAAATCATTCTGAGGAAATATGCATAGTTTCACGACTTTACAACACTGTATGGATAAAAGAAAATGTAAAAACTGTTAGACTTCTCAACTGACATGATCTCACTCTGGCCACCCTGTCCGTGTGAGGGAAGGGAGGGGGAGAGGGAGGGGGAGTGTGAGGGGGTTGGTGACTGTGACAGTGTGTGTGGACTGTAGGGAGGGGCTGTCTGGCAGAGAGAGAGAGAGAGAGAGACCTAATCATCCCTTTAATAAACAGGAAAAAAAAATCTGTATTTTAAATTGTTATTGTTTTTGTTGTTGCTAATGGTGGTGTTTTTTTCCTTTCATTACAGGTTAAGAAATGTCTTAGGCCTTATCCTTTTCTGACAGTTTTAGGGAATTTAAAAACATCCTAAGAATCCTTATTTGTGCTGCAAATAATAATTTCAAACTCATTTGATACTGACCTATGACAACCTGTGACGTGACTTTCTTGAAGGATTAGCATCACCTCCTCTTGTAAGATGGTTTGAGGAATATATCTTCCAGATAGTACCGCCGCTCCCTATATGCATAGTATGCAGTCTTCGTAGGGCACCAACTCCCAGAGGGGGCACCATCCCAGTTGCTCAAAAAATAAAAATAAATAAATAAAAAAATAAACATGCGCCATTCTCCCATCCGCGCTCGCGACCGCTCACACCTCATGTTTGCGGCTGAATGTTCGTAATTGATGGATGGACATCTATGCCTGGGTATAGGACATCAGCAATCCGGCACAGAGAAAAGAAAACTAAAGAAAATAAAACAGGCATAAAGTTGTCTTGACATTGGACTTTCTAGAGTCTCAAATTTAGGGCCGGTCTCTAAAGTTACATGTGATATTGTTATACACTTTTCTAACGTCAGTAGCATTTGAAGAGAATGACTTACAGTCATAAAAACAACTGTAATTGTTCATCTAGGTGACAGCTATAATGCACAATTAAATTGAATGTTTGATATTTATTACAACAAACTGTAAGTCATATGTAAATTATGCTACTTTTTCACATGGGCTCAAATGCAAATTTTAAGCTCAATAGCATTTGAGAAGACTTGCAGTCATAAAACAATTGTAATGTGTTCATATAGGTGTCAGCTACAATGCACACCTTATACATTTTTTATAAATATTAAAATAAAGTGTTACTAAAGTTATATGTATTGTTCTGTGTATGTGATTTCAAAGTCTAGATTGGTCGGATTAACCCTTTAACTGCCGCATCCCTTAAAACTTGATTGTCAGAGGGTTACTGTAAATGCTTATGCCCGCTGGGCACAGTTTTCCTGATGCCACCGGGGTGGCGTTGCACTTTTGGCTTGAGCTCGACATCGCTGCTTGCAGCTATATTTAGGGCCCAAGCACCGAGGTGCGAGGACCCTCTTGTATCTGCTTTGTTTATTATTATTATTAGGGCCCGAGCACCGAGGTGCGAGGACCCTCTTGTATCTGCTTTGTTTATTATTATTAGGGCTCAAGCCTGGAGGGCTATTGTTTTCCTTAGGATTATTTTTTATTATTATTATTATTTTTATTGTATTTTTTTCTAACGTTACGAGGGCTTTTGGGGCCCTTAACATGCTTAAAAAGTCTTGAAAATTGGCACACACATTGGAACCTGCGGCCATTAGGGCCGGGCAGAGACTGATACACTGGCGTGGCACAGGGGCTCTACAGCGCCCCCTGGAATATGGAGGGCCATATATCATACATACTTGTACGTAGACGTACGAAACTCGGTACACGTATAGAACTCATCAATACAAACAACTTTAGTATTGCATATCAAAGGCTCCGCCCAACAGGAAGTTGGCTATTTAGGGTTTATTATTCATATTTGTCATCAAAGTTGTGGGGGCTTTTGGAGTCCTTAACATACTCAAAAACTCTTGAAAATTTGCACACACTTTGGAATCTGTGGCCTTTAGGAGCCTGCAGAGGTTGGGACCCGGGCGTGGCACAGGGGCTCTACGGCGCCCCCTGGAACACAGTGATAAATGTTGTTGTATAGCTCACACATACTTGCACGTATTAATATGAAACTCAGTACACATATAGATCTCATTGTGCCAAACAACTTGCGTATTGCTTGTCATAGGCTCCGCCCAACAGGAAGTCAGCTATTTAGAGTTATGTAAAAAGCACATGCTCTGGAATTTGATATACTTGTCATAGGTTTTTTACTCGATTGCCACCAAACTTGGTCAACATGATCTCAAGACATTGGGGATGAAAAATCCCGAACGGTTTGCTCGTAGCGAGGCGTTGAATTTATGGCTAGAATTGAGAAACAGGAAGTGTCTAATACCATCCACATACATTTCCTAATTTTAATCAAACTTCATCAGATTATTCATTGTATGATGTCGATCGCATATATGTGACTATTAGGAGTCAAAGTTATAGCGCCACCAACTGGCAGCAGGAAGTGTGTCATTTTCAAAATGCTTTGAATTCAGCATCTTATTTTTACTCGATTTGCTTCAAACTTCATCAGAATAATGTTAAAACACAGCCGATATAAATCTGCTGGGGGGATATTGATATCTAAAAATATTGTTGCCGTGGCAACATGTCAAACTGGAATACTTCTCAGGTGATTTTAAGGCATATAACATGCTTAGAATTTCATCAAACTCAGAACACATATCAGTATTAGTGACAGCTAGACACTGGCAAAAGTTCATAAGAGGGCGTGGAAGAGGCACTCTATAGCGCCACCTTTTGTCAAAAGTGGGGGGGTTAGTTTTAGCTACAGACACCAAACTCAGTACAAAAATTGTTCTTATCAAGACGGACAACTTTCTAATTCACAGTCATCAGCTACGACCAACAGGAAGTCGGCTATTTTGATTTGAATGTGGATTGTTTTTTACATTTAGCTGTGAATTAATGCATACTGCTCAGAGGAGAGTAACACTATACACACCAAACTTGGTCTACATGTTGAAAAAACATTGAGGAACTTAAATTGTGAATGGGTTTTGGATAGCTTGGATGGTTTTGTCGTGGTGATTTTTTTAAATGACAGTAAAAATGGAATTATTAATTTTCCTGCATTTTTAAATTCCAAACACTTCAAAACCTTTTTTCATACAGAAAAAAAGTTATTCTGAGTAAATATGCATAGTTTCATGACTTTACAACACTTTATGGATAACATAAAATTAAAGAACTGTCAGACATCTCATCTCACTCTGTCCATCTGTTTGAGTATATGTGCTTAGACTTCCATTGTCTGAGAGAAATAGCGCCCCTACAGGTGCAGTTACCGGACTGAAAAAGGCATCTGAAAAAGGGAGGAGACTCTCTTTTGGTTTCACTTTTAAATCGGTTAAAATACAAATAAATACTTGGATTTAATTCACACTGACAAGCTAAACCAACATATATGATTATTACCAGGTCAGGGCTCATTAATAATTGATGTGTGGTCAGTGATACGTGAGAAACACAAGAGATGTGCACACAGATGAAATGCACACAATACACCCATTATAACACAACACGAGCTAAATGCAGGTGTTTTTGACCCCTTTATGTGCGCAAAACTGTTTGAAAGCGCGACTGGCAGAATAACATGTATCTCTCGAGCTGCAGGATTCTGCCTTTCGTCGTAAGAACGAACACATCACAGACAAGATTATTTCAAAATACATAATAGCTTGGCGAATATAAACGAAAACAGCCACGTGAACATAAACTGTTGAGAAATAAATCTGAAGTGGATCTACTGGATTTTAATATTAAGTGACCGCATATACCAGCTACTTCTGTCTTCTATTTTAATCTATATAAAAAATGAAACTCATTCATCTTGGCTGCTTTTTTTATGTGTGTACGTATTTATTTATTATTTTGCTCTAACAAGAATTAATCTATATTTAATTAAATCAATTACATTTTATCTTACATTTGATTTGTCCATTTCTGCATCTAAACGCCTAAAAACCTAAAACATGCTCTATTATACTATTGTTAGCAATTTCTTTATCGTCCAATTTATCTGGTGTACACACTTTTATTTTCATAATAAACTTGTTTGTTAGATTATACACAGTTACAGTGGTCTATAATAAATATTAACTGGTTTTATTCAAGCTGTTTAGAATGATTGCCATAGGCTAATTTTTTTAAATGTAAATAAAAAGAAATAAAAATAAAAATAAAAAACATTGGAAAAGAATAACTTTTGTACTTTTTTATACATTTTGTATAATTTCATAGTTTATGCATTATAGTTATAAAAACAAATAAATTTAGCCACTCACATAGAAATCTTTCTAAAAATCCTAAAAAATCTTATTTGTGCTGCAAATAATAATTTCAAATTAATTTGATACTGACCTCTGACATCCTGTGACATGATATTTATTTGAATTTACATAATCTCATGGATGTAACAGTAAATCTGTTCAGCTCACAGATCAAGACTAAGCTGTAATGCAAGCAGAACTTTCACAAATGCTTGTAGGTCAATAAAATCATTACAAAACACTTACAAATCATTTAAGGGATTTGATAACACTGTAAAATAATGTCTAATTTGTTAACATTAGCAAATGCATTGATAACACTTTATAATAACTGCACTCATTAGTAAATAGTCAGTTCATGCTTCATAAAGCCTTGTCCCAATATTAATAGTCAGTAGTAAGCAGTTTATAAATACAGCTATAAATAGCTCATTTATTAAAAAGGAGAGTAAAGGGTCAGTTATCTTCCTATGAAAAAATAAATAAATAAAAATAAACAAACAACAACACAGATTGATACAGAACTCAGAAATGTTATTGTGGATAAACTCAGCCTGTAAATGAATTCATTCTCCTCCAAGAAGACACAAGTAGTTCACACCAAACTTTTTTAACATGAAGCCAATATACTGAAGATGTTAAATTTCGAATGGGTTTAGGATACCTTAAATGGTGTGGCCATAGCGATTTATTAAAGTAACATAAAAAATACTATAGTTATTTTACTATATCTTTAAAATTTTTCATTCCAACTCTTCAGAATTTTTTATATACGTAGAAGTCATCATTTGAAGGAAGCACAGTACGTTTCATAGCTTTATCATTTTCAAGAGCCAGCATAAAATTAAAACTATCATAACATATAAATCAAGCTTGCAATTCTTAGTACCAATAATGGCCACCAGATGGAGCTATAGGATTACTTTTAAATAATTATTGTAGAAACAAGTATGATTTAAATCATTTATAGAAATCTTTCAAAGAAAAATAATATGAATTTTATGTATTTTACTGATAAAATGACCCTCACTTAATTAGAATAACAAGCTGAAGTATTGTGGAATACTAAGAATAATTCTTTATAGGCTTTATGGACAGATACGTTTGGAGTGACTCTTGAAGGATCAGCACCACATCCTCTTTTACCACTGTTTAAAGAATGTATCTTACAGAACAGGTGCGGATGAATTTTGAATAGCTTGAATGGTTTTGTCGTGGTGATTTTTTGAAATAACAGTAAAAAAGTAACCAGTAAATGTCTTTTATTTTTTTAAGTGCAGCTTCTAAACACTTCAAAAAAATTTACACATAGAAGACAAGTCATTCTGAGGAAATATGTATAGTTTCATGACTATACAACACTATATGGATGATAGAAAATTAAAAAACTATCATACATCTGATGTCACTCTGTCCCTCTGTCACTGTGGGTAATGTGTGTGTGTGTGTGTGTGTGTGTGTGTGTGTGTGTGTGTGTGTGTGTGTGTGTGTGTGTGTGTGTGTGTTAAGTGAATTAGGTGTGAAACTATCAGGGAGCATTTAGTCTCCAGCGCCAACATTTTACAGAACTGCCACTTTCCTGGAGTCTCAGAATTACAATGTGTCAGGTTCTGAGAGATCTAAGATTCCAAAAAATTATTTAATTAGAATACCATGAAGTATTGTGAAATACTATATATTAAGACTTTATATATAGGCTTTATGAACCGATTAGAGTGACTCGTGAAGGACCAGCACCACCTCCTCTTGTCTAATGGTTTGAGAAATATATCTTCCAGAATCCGGGATTAAGATTTAGGAGCTCATTTTTATTCCACCTCCTTTCCTGAAAGTCTGTCTTGCAGAATTGACTAAAAATTAATCTTCACATTAATTCCTAATTATTTTGCAATTCTTTTTGTCAGTTCTTCTTGACCCGTTTTTTTTTCTTCTTCTTTTCTGACCTCATGACCCAGTCAGCATTTTTGTACAGTGGTCAAGTCTTAACTTATCCATTTCTGTATTGCATTTGTGTTTGATATTTCTCATGGGTTTTTTATAATTTTCGACTTTGATTTAAAACAGTTTGAGTTAAAACTCTTTTTTAGCGCATTTCATCTGTAAAAGAAAACATGCCTAATAATTCTGCACATGAATATAAGGAGTTTTTCTCTTCAAGCTTTCCTGGACTATTGTATAGCACTCATAAATGATTAAATAAAAATTAATGGTAGTTATTAAGATTGATATGGTTTGGAATTGGTAAAATGTGCTTGGAAAAAAATCACAATAAAACAATGTTTTAATGTTTAAGTTTGAAATATTAAATGACATTGTTGGGAACTCAGAAACGAAGACCAGGAGACTCTTGGGTAATCTTCAGCAGCATTCTTTATTGAGAACGCTCTGCGTGGCACTGTAGTCATCAAGAGGTCTAAATTTTCCTTAAGACATTGTAGATTATATACATTCAAGTGGGAGGGATCCATACAGTAGAGGTGGAGACAATTTTAACAAAGCATGCAAATGCAATCAGGAAGATACCAGACACTGGCATCTTCCCAGCCTTGATCTTATCAGCATAACAGTGTCATTTAAATACAGAGGTGCCTGACAGTATCACGGATACCTTCACATTATCATAGAGACAAAAGGCACAGCTGTGCCTTGAGCTTCAAGGAAGAACACAAAGACAAAAGGTTAATGTCTCAGACACTTGATTCTCCTGATTAGACTTTCTTGGATCTCAACTTTATTACCCCAAAAAGTCTACTATTATATTGGATCCTAGATTTAACATTTTCTAAATTTGTAATCCCACAGTCCTCCCGTTGAGAGTTCTAATAACTCTCACATAATACAAATTTAAACTTTCATAAATCCATTCTATGGCCTATGTTTGTTAACATAAGCCCCATCTTCAGTCATGTAACTTGAAAAGGTTACAGGCACGTCTAACTTATTCTGTGTCTTATACTAGATTTACTTAGGTGTATTTTTAGAACCATAACGGTTGACACATATGGCATGGATGGTAACACGTTGTAAAAACTACATGATTACACAGAAAAAATCATGTAGCATAGGAGTGGAAGTCTTGAAGTCCATGGCGTCCGAATAGCTGTGAAGTCTGTTTTCTGTTGTCCATTTCCCATATTGATTCACTCAGATGACTCTTTGTCCTCATGAAGCTTGTTCATGGATGTCTGAAGTGATGCTTCATACCAGGGTGTCACATATGGAAATGACTTCTCATGCGTGCATACCTGCAACACAAGAAAACAAAGAAACAGCAGACCAGCAGTATTCATGCATAGACATTTTTAGACTTCTGTTGATCGTATAGTGGTTTTAAGTCTGGTGATTGTATAGTGTTTTTCTCAAACTAGTTTTAAGTAATTTGACACCTATGGACCAGTGAGGTGGGGATAAAACTACGGATAGGGGAAACCTATGAGGAAGTCTTCACCACAGGGTTGGCCCCCGAGGCCTGTTGCACTTCGGTTCTTCCCTGGGCTCCTCACTGGTCTGTGTGTAGTCTGTCCCTGTAGCTGTTGTGTGAACTTAACTGGGTGACATCTCAATCCTCTAATGAAATATCAGTCATAACAAGACATCATAACCCAAAAAGAATTGGAGTGACTGGAGTGTGCTTTAGTATAGCTTTGAAGGCTGTGAGTGTACTTAACGTTCTCTCAATGAAAGGAAGTGACAGTCAACGTTTTTACAAAGGATGTTTCATCTTTGTTGTACATTACTGGGGAAGTTAAGCACTCACAGCCCTTACAGTTAACACCTGAGCAAGCTGCTCCAACAGTTAGGTGACGTGGGGAGGGGCAGATTCAGTGTGGTAAGTAGACTGAGTAGGAGCTGAGTAAAGCTGTTCATTTCTCTTAATGTCTTCTTGCTTTTTCTACACTCTTTCATCCAGTGTCCAGTTTTACCACAAAAATGACAACTGCCCTCCTTCTTAGGACTTCTATGTTTCAGTCGGTTCTCTGTTTTGACCTGAAAAGATGCTGCTGCAATCTTTACTCTGGCTTTGACATCAGAGTTTCTTTCCCAAGCAGCTAAACTGTCTAGATTACTTCGGAGAGTTTTGTTAGACCAAGTTAGATCTAAGAATGGTAAAGCTTTTCTGTACTCAGCTACAAGGCCATCTGACCAGATGCGAACTAATGGTCCCTTGTCCTCTAACACACTTTCATTATCATCAATTATTCCACTGTAAGTTACTGCTGACTGACAAAATCTTTCAGTGTATTCACTCACAGTTTCAGCCTCCTTCTGTACACAATTAGTGACCTTTGACCAATCCACTTTTGGTCCAACAATATTCTTTAACTCTCTCAGAACTCCCTCTCTCAATTCATCTTTACAGGCATGTTGTAGTTCAGAAGTAACAGCAGACTCAAAACTGTTGAATTCAGATTCAGTAAGTATTTGTGACATCAGCTGTGTGACTTCTGTTAACGACATGTCATAGAGACGCATTTTGCTGATCAATGCTCTTCTGAATTCAGTAAAGTTTGTGCGTACAGAGGGTAAGCTCTGGGATAGTCTCTCTATATCTTTAGGTCTTAGCCCTTTGGCAACTGTTTGTACTTGGACAACAGAAGAGTTGGTAGGAACACTTTCAGTTTCCTCAATTCTCTGAGATCTTCTCCTCGCACCACATACCTTTACTGAATCTACAGTTACATCAGTTACTGACTGGATGGCTACATCTGTTTCAAAGAAAGCTTGTAAATCAGGATAATTGTTATCAGTCTGACTAACTTCTTCCACATCAGTTTTTGCTGCAGCTTTGTTGCGATTCAGTTTCTTAGTCAAAGAGGATACTCTGGCTCTGAGCTCTTTGATCTGTTCCTCTAGTTCTGAGGTACGCTGAGAATGTTGCGTAGCTAGTGCTAAACCAAATTCTCTGTGGCAGCAGATAATGCCTTTCGCATTGTTTTTGCGAATACATGATCCTAGTACCTTTTTACATTCTTCAATTGACCATACTTTTTCTGGATCAATACAAAATTTCTTTATCAAATCCAATCTGACTGACTCTGTCACTATTGAGTCCATGTGCTGTCCTAACAATGATTTGAACTCACTGTCTGTCCATGAAGGAGTAGCTAGTCCACCTTTCTTAGTTGTTGGAATCGGATTAGGATTTCTTCTCAACATTTTGTAATGTCTTTCTGACACAAAAGGACACTTCTAACACAAACTATTAGCACTTAATGCTAAACTTCCCTGTCAGACACAGAGGGTAGCACAATATTAGCATGTGATGCTAATCTTCCCTGGCTAAACAGAGGATTATTTTCATCTCTAAAGTATCCTTTTTAGAGGGTCACTTAGTTAACCAAACCCTACAGCTGTCTGTTAACTCTTCTCTGACGGCGCAGAGGGTAACATTTGTTCTGGTCTTAAAGGTTCTTTTGGATAGAGGTACACTCACCAACCATTGGTTGTACAAAAGATTCAGTCTGGAATGAAGTCTGATCTTTGTTGAGGTTGCAGTTTCAATCTGGATTCAGGTGAGAAGCTCTATCCGGGTCACGGCACCAAAAACTGTTGGGAACTCAGAAACGAAGACCAGGAGACTCTTGGGTAATCTTCAGCAGCATTCTTTATTGAGAACGCTCTGCGTGGCACTGTAGTCATCAAGAGGTCTAAATTTTCCTTAAGACATTGTAGATTATATACATTCAAGTGGGAGGGATCCATACAGTAGAGGTGGAGACAATTTTAACAAAGCATGCAAATGCAATCAGGAAGATACCAGACACTGGCATCTTCCCAGCCTTGATCTTATCAGCATAACAGTGTCATTTAAATACAGAGGTGCCTGACAGTATCACGGATACCTTCACATTATCATAGAGACAAAAGGCACAGCTGTGCCTTGAGCTTCAAGGAAGAACACAAAGACAAAAGGTTAATGTCTCAGACACTTGATTCTCCTGATTAGACTTTCTTGGATCTCAACTTTATTACCCCAAAAAGTCTACTATTATATTGGATCCTAGATTTAACATTTTCTAAATTTGTAATCCCACAACATGAATGAATGCTATATAAATATTGTTCATGTTAACATAATGTTTATGAATGAAATCTTATTGTAAAGTGTTACTCAAGTTATATATATATATATATATATATATTGTTCTGTGAATGTGATTTTAAAGTCTAGATGATTCGGATTAACCCTTTAACTGTCATATCCTTTAAAACCTTACTGCCAGAGGGATAATGTGAATGCATGTGCCCACTGGGCACAGTTTACCTGATGCCACCGGGGTGGCGATGGCATTGGTGGCTTGAGCCCGCCATTGCTGCTTGCAGCTATGTTTATTATTATTTTTTTCCAACGTTACGGGGGCTTTTGGGGTCCTTAACATGTTCGAAAACTCTTGAAAATTGGCACATACCTTGGAACCTGCTGCCATTACGGCTGGGCAGAGACTGATACACGGGCATGGCACAGGGGCTCTACAGCGCCCCCTGGAATACTGAGGGCCATATATCATACATACATGCACGTAGACACACGAAACTCGGTACACATGTAGATCTCATCAAACCAAACAACTTTCGTACTGCATGTCATAGGCTCCACCCAACAGGAAGTTGGTTATTTAGGGTTTAGTATTCATATTTTTCGTCAAAGTTGTGGGGGCTTTTGGGGTCCTTAACATACTCAAAAACTCTTGAAAAATTGCGCACACTTTGGAATATGTGGCCTTTAGGAACCTGCAGAGGCTGGGACCCGGGCGTGGCACAGGGGCTCTACGGCGCCCCCTGGATCACAGTCAGAAATGTTGATGCATAGCTCACACATACTTGCACATATTCATATGAAACTCAGTACACATATAGATCTCATCGTGCCGAACAACTTTCGTATTGCATGTCATAGGCTCCGCCCAACAGGAAGTCAGCTATTTAGAGTTATGTAAAAAGCGCATGCTCTGGAATTTGAAATACTTGTCATAGGTTTTTTTGCCGATTGCCACCAAACTCGGTCAACATGATCTCCAGACATTGGGGATGAAAAATTGCCAGGGGATTTTTGATATCTCGAACGGTTTGCTCGTGGCGAGGTGTTGAAATTATGGCGAGAAATGAGAAACAGGAAGTGTCTAATACCATCCACATACATTTCCTGATTTTAATCAAACTTCATCAGATTATTCTTTTTATGATGTCGATCACATATATGTGACTATTAGGAGTCAAAGTTATAGCGCCACCAACTGGCAGCAGGAAGTGTGTCATTTTCAAAATGCTTTGAATTCAGCATCTTATTTTTACTCGATTTGCTTCAAACTTCATCAGAATAATGTTAAAACACAGCCTATATAAATCTGCTGGGGGGATATCGATATCTAAAAATATTGTTGCCGTGGCAACATGTCAAACTGGAAAACTTTTCAGGTGATTTTGAGGTATATAACATACTTAGAATTTCACGAAATTCAGAACACATATCAGTATTAGAGACAGCTAGACAATGGCAAAAGCTTTTAAAAGAGCGTGAAGGAGGCACTCTATAGCGCCACCTTTTGTAAAAAGTGGGGGGGTTAGTTTTAGCTACAGACACCAAATACAGTACATATATTGGTCTTATCAAGACGGACAACTTTCTAATTTACAGTCATCAGCTACGACCAACAGGAAGTTGGCTATTTTGACTTGAATATGGATTTTTGGGAAAATTCAGCTGTGAATTAATGCATACTGCTTAGAGGAGAAGTACACTTGACACACCAAACTTTGTCTACATGTTGAAAAAACGCTGAGGAACTTAAATTATGAATGGATTTTGGTTAGCTTGAACGGTTTTGTCGTTTTGAGGAAATATGCATAGTATGATTAAAAGAAAATTAAAAAACTGTCAGACATCTCAACTCACTCTGTCCCTCTGTTTGAGGAATGTATGTGTGCTGACTGACTGAGTGTGTGAGTGTGAGTGGGGGATGGGCATGAATTGAGTGGCAGACAGCCAGAGAGAGAGAGAGAGAGAGATTTAAACATCTCTTTAATCACCAAAAAAAAAAAACCTGTATTTTAAATTATTTTTTTGTTGTTGTTGCTAATTGTGCTGTTTTCATTACAGCTTAAGCATCTCTTAGGCTTTATCCTTTTCAGACAGTTTCAGGAATGAAAAAAAAAAAATCTAAAAATACTTATTTGTGCTGCAAATAATAATTTCAAACTCATTTGATACTGACCTCTGAAACCCTGTGACATGACATTTAATTGAATTTACATAATCTCATGGATGTAACTGCAATCTTCCCAGTACTTTAGACCGCGGTGGAAACACAGATAGAAACAGGTCTGGGGGGAAAATGTTCCTGGAGCAATCCAACATGGGACATCAATATGGAGCAACCAAACTGGGGGGGTCTTTGGTCTTGGGTGACTGGATGGGGGGCTTATGATATTAGACTTCGTAGCCTATAATAAAAGATAATGAATTTCAAACCTTAACAAAACACATTTTTATTCAAAGATCAACCGTCTGTCATTACTCTTTAGTCTGGAACAAGAAACAGCAACATTAAAATCATGAACTCAAATGTCATTGTAAAAAAAAAAAACAAAAAAAAAAAAAAAACAATGACTGTTGTAACAGTGCGTAAATCAGACCTTTCTGTAACACTTAACATTAATAAGCTTAAACGAAAATAACGAAATAATTGTGTAGCGGAGTATTTTTTGTAAACAGTGCCGCGAACTGTCAATCACTCCTGTACGCGTGCATCACTGTCCTCCTTGCAGCTGAAGCAACTTGCGCTCTCTTCATCAAGCTTTAAAACAAAAAGGGGACAAAAATACCATATTGTCTTTGTGCATAGGCTATAGATTAATTAGATAAATTAATTTCTAAATTTGTGCCTAGCCGCCTACGGTATTTTTTTAGAATTTAGAAAAAAGATGCTGCAGCCAATGAGCAGCCAGCGGGGGCTGGCTGCAGGACGACTCAACCTCCGCGGACAGTTTTTAATATTTATCAGACAATAAATACTCAGTATTTTGCTTTATTATAATTTTCGGGACAATTAGGGCCAGATTCGGGAGTCGGGACAACAGTTTAGATCTCGGGGCTGTCCCAAATTTTTCGGGACGTCTGGTCACCCTACATGAAAGAGCTGCATTACTTCATTAGCTTGAGTCTGACCTGCAGTTAATAGCATATAGACTTGGTGAGGCGTCAGTCAGTGAGTTTCACACACTTTCTCCGGCCACGTTGAGTTGTTGACACTTAACAGTGGGGAAAGCGACACATGCGCTATTCTCTTGTATAATTTGAGGGTGAATGGATAATTGGGTAATGTACTTTCTGCTCTCGGTGGGATGAATTAGGAAGCTTGCATTAAATCGGCAGTGCAGGTAAAAGATTAAATCCTCTATTAAAACAGATGTCCAAATGAGTGTACAAAAGCACGTTCTGGGCGAACGGAGAGGTGATGGTACGCTCAAGAGCTATATTTGGAAGTGGCGGTACTGAGTACCGGCCCACTTAAAGCACTGGGGGGGGGGGTATAATTGTGAGGATACTACCTTTTCTAGTATTTTTGACAGAAAAGGAAGATTCCAGATTGGTCTGTAATTTCCTAGTTCTTTGGGTGTAGTTTTTTTTTTTTAATATGAGAGGCTTAGCCAGTTTGAAGGTTTTGGGGACAGTTACAAATTAATAATAGTCAGAAGAGAATCTATGACTTTTGGAAGCACCTCTTTCAGAAGCATAGATGGATTAGGGTCTAACATACATGCTGTTGGTTTAGATAATTATTAAGTTTAAACAATTCTTCCTGTCCTAAGAATGAGTGGAACTGTTCCTCAGGGGGTCTGTAGTGCACTCTATGATGCAATACTGTAGCTGATGGCTGCATGGTTACATTTTTATCTCTTAATAGTATTGATCTTGGAAGTAAATTAGTTCATAAAGTCATTAAAATGTTTTGTTCCTTTAGCCACTGTATTGAATAAATAAATACCTTGTGTTATGTTTGTTTTCTTCTAAAAGAAAAGAGAATTAGTCAGATCAAGCAGTTTTTAAAGCTATTCTGTAGAATAGGGTACTTTCCCACCAAGCAATACGAAATACCTCTAGTTTTGTTTTCCTCCAGCTGTGCTCCATTTTCCAGGCTGCTCTCTTTAGGGTGTGAGTGTGTTCATTATACCACAGTGTCAGACTGTTTTCCTTAATCGTCCTTAAGCATAAAGCAACAACCATATCTAAAATGCAAGATCCAAGAGTCCATAGTTTCTGTTACACCATGAAGTTGTTCTGAGTTTTGGATTTGCTAAGAAATTTAGATAAATCTTGTAATTACTTACAAAGCAGTTTTTTGTGGTTTTTGAGTCTGCGGCTAACGGTTTACAACCTTCGGCCAATAATGTCTAAAGAAATTTTTTTTCCGCTGTAGCGCCCCCATTGGCCGATTGTTCTCCCCAAAATGAGCTCTACGATCTGTCTAAATTTCAGCTCTCTAGGCAATATCAACGCATCACACACGAACCGATTTGTCTCCTGAGCATTCCCAGGTAAGACGGGAAATCTCGCAAAATCCCTCGAGATCAAACGTGACTTCAGAGTAAACAATCATGGCGGACGAAGAGGATGCAGTGGCCATAGTTTGTGCTTTGTTTTTAACGGAAGAAAAACATAAGAAAAACAAGAAAAGGCGATGGTCAAAGAGGTGGAGACAACGCGAGCATGGACTATACTTGCTACATCATGATATGGAAGAAAGTTGTTGTTTTATCTCATAGAAATGTTGTTACGTACTACACAGATTAATAACCGTTGAAATAAACGTTCATATATTCGTTTCCATGTACTCTGGTGGACTGCAGTTGTGGATATAGTTATGCCCATCGACTTTATTTGTATTTGTTATATTTGTTATATTATATACGCCGGCTGTTTTGATTTTGTTTCCCGGTACTTCCTCACCGCCTCGTCACCTCACTGTCCGTTTGGCTAAACACCACAGTCCACAGGCTCCGTGATTGTTTGTCCTCGGGGGACACCACACACGAGAAGAAATCGGGCCAAATAAATCCAACATGTTGGATATCCCCGATTTGAGATCGGAGCGGTCCCGACGTTCTTCCGAGCAGAGGAGAGCAATCTTAAAACACCACACATGGCAGGAATATTTGATCAGATTATTTTACGATAATCGGAGCATCCTAAGATTGTCGGAAGGGGTGAATCGGGGCTAAAATCGGCCTAATTATCCTGCCGTGTGAACCAGCCTTAAGTGGTTTTGATTTTCAGCTAAAACCCTTGTAATAGTTTGCAAAAGTAACTTTTTTAAAATTATCTTGAATATTTAATTAACAGCTTTATTAACAACATTGGTCCTAGAGGCAAAGTTGTTCAGAATGAGATCTATCATATGATATGAAGATCTAGTGTTTGCGTGAATATATGAGCATTTTCAAACAATTTGAGGCCATTTACCATATAAATTGTGTTTTTGAGACCTTTTCTGCTGTTATAGTGCTATCTATGGTCCGATGTCCATGAAACTTTGCGTCCTTGTTCAGAGTAACCTGTCACATGTTTTCACTAAGTTTTGTAAAGTTTCCAGTTTTCGTCTAGGTTTTATAGGCTTTTGGGTATTTTGGCCACACCCCTTTTCTAAATTACCCGGTCAAAGGTAAATGAAAGACAAATTTACATTTTTTACATTGATCTAGAGAGTCCACTGAATATTACTGCAGTGGTTTGGTTCCGATCGGGCAAAAAACCTAGGACTAGGTTGCAAAAGTAGCTTTTTAACATATTTGTGAATAACAATTGAACTTGATTGACAGCAATGGTTCTTGAGGCAAAGTTGTGCATTATGAGATCTGTCAAATGATATGCATATAGTGTTGATATGTGAAACACCACGTGATAAAACTCGTTAGCACCAACTAGTGGCCGATTTCTTTCAAAATTCTTATAGACTTTAAGGTTCATGAGTCGAACGTACCCAGCGAGTTTCATTCCGATCAACTTCAATTAAATAGGTGCTTAAAATTGTTTGGCCAATGGCGGCCATGTTTTTTTAGATATGCAAATGTCCTCATAGATATTTGTGCCCCTTCAGACAAAGACACTGCATACCAATTGTCAAGTCGATCGAGCCAACGGTTGCCTAGTTATAGCCATTTATATGTTTTTTCTATCTTATAGCGCCCCCAAGTGCCAGAGGTGCGCAATTTTTTTTAATTTGACCAAAGATTAAGCTCATACATATGTGTACCAAGTTTGGTGAAGATATCTCATTCCATTCAAGAGTTATAATTAAAATAACATTTGGCTAACATTAGCATAGATGCTGTTTGGTGTACTGTTTCACGTAATCGAAATTTTAACTTTTTTTTGATAATTATTGATATTGAGTGTCCAGGGAATATTTCTGCAGTGGTTTGGTTCCGATTGGTTGAAAATCCTAGGACTAGTTCGCAAAAGTAGGTTTGAGAGTTAGGCCAATTTTACAGAAAAACGGTGCGTCGTAGAGTAAAAAAAGTCGCAGAGCAATTTTGTTCGTACTAACCCAAGGACAACAACGATGCATAGTTTTTGAGTCTACATCCAGCGGTTTACGATCTATGGCCAAAAATGTCTGAAAATTGTTTCTTGCGCTGTAGCGCCCCCGTTTGACCGATTGGGCTGAGACTTTGTCAGAATGTCCCCTCGGGGAGCTCTACCTTCCGGCCAAGTTTCAGCTCTCTAGGCCTTACGGTTTGGTCTGCACGATCAGTTTTAGCAGAGAAAAATAATAATAATTTAAAAAATCCTTACAATTACAATAGGTTTTCAGCACTGTGTGCTTGAACCCCTAGTTAATCTTACTGTACAAAAAGCTTTGACTGCTACTGTAGGCTGATGATTCTTATAGATTGAAACAAATGTGCTTTAGCCAGTATAAAGAGTATGAAAAGTTGCTGCAGAAAAAAATAACAATATTCCTAAATGCTTCTTT
This sequence comes from Carassius gibelio, assembly GCF_023724105.1. Lineage (NCBI taxonomy): Eukaryota > Metazoa > Chordata > Actinopteri > Cypriniformes > Cyprinidae > Carassius > Carassius gibelio. The sequence goes on from NC_068371.1 coordinate 19,349,519, forward strand.
ATCAGATAAAATGAAAATGCTATCAAAACTTTTTCTGAAGACAGTCTAATCCCTTCAGAGATACATTCATAAAAAACAAACGTGCCGTTATGATTTTGAAGTGTGCAGTGATCATGTTTATTCAACAAAAGTCAAACGTCACAAATAAATCAATGAATGGGATCAAATCAATACACTGGTAATGTATCGAAATATCGGAAATGTTTTTAAGTCATATCACTGTTATTGAAAAAAAAATAGGCTGCTGACTAATTATTTGTTTTCATCCACAGGGTCGACATGTCAAAACAGGACAGCTGGCAGCAATCAAAGTCATGGATGTCACAGAGGTAAAAAAGCACACTATATTTATTAAAATTTCATTATATTGCCCTATGTTACTGATTTTTGCAACTCTGAAAGTGGTTGGTATCAAAGTCTGGGTGTAGGAAACTGGGTCTAGATTAACACAAAGACAGGCTCTACTGATCTGAAAGATACAGGAATAGATCCACTGGGAACCATGCAGTTTGTAGCCAAAATTATATACCTCTTCCCAAGCCAATATAACCTCCATCTAATCTTGGTCCTGGCACTCCTACTATCCATATGTCATATGTCTCTCTGTAACACAACTGTTTCAAATTATCATGGAGAGATCCATATACTGATATCATGGAGAGATCCATGAACTGAGCTGCATTTCAATTGCCAGGGTCCATGTTCAGTGTTCAATTTTCCCTAAGCATATTTTACTTCACTTGAAAAAATTCATTCATTTGGTACACCCAGCAATAGGGCTGCACAATTAATCACATTTATTTTCGCAAATACAATTTTGGATGCCACAATTACGCAATTGTTCAAAGTGGCAATTAATCGTTCAAATAGGGCTGGGACAACGCGTCGAGGTCATCGATGACATCGACGCAAAAAATACATTGACACAAAATATGCGCTTCGATTCGTCTACCTGTTTTTATTTCTCTAAAAAACGTTTGCAAAACGTTTACCTTATGTGCGCTGAATATACGCGATGGCCGGATCAACGTTATATAACCAATCCAGGGGTTTTTCTACATTGATCTTTTTTTTATTTTGGCGGCTGTCAAAGCCTTATTTGATCGGTGAGTGATGTAGAATAGAATGACTGCTGCGCCTGACAACGCGTGAACGAGAGAGAGCCCCGGCTGCACGCGCAGTCACAGTTTTCAAACAACACGAGCGCTTCTTGCTCTCTCTCCCTTGTGCATATTAATCAAAATCATTAAACACGATAGAAAAAGGGCGAAACACCAAAGTTTCACGCGCGCTCGCGCACTCACAGTCTTCAAACTACACGAGCGCTGTCTTGCTCTCTCTCTCTCTCTCTCTCTCTCTCTTCCTCGTGCATATTAACCAACATCATTAGACACGATAGAAAAAGGGCGGAACGCCAAAGTTTCACGTGGAGCATTCAGAGATTTTTTTTTTCTCCATGATAGGCTGCTGGCTCCCACTGTTAATTTTTATTTATTTCTTTTTTTGGAAAAGCACTCTCTGTATTAGCTTAAAGCCCTCAAGTTTACATTGCTTACTGTATTCTTTCAATTGCTCTAAACAAGTATTTTGGGTGACCTTTTTTTATTGAATGCTAGACATCAAGTTGTTGTTATTTTCATCTGAAAGAAGAACTTTTTTTCAGTAAGCTAGGCCCTATGTGTTCAGTAAGCTTGGGTGAATGAACAGCACTCTCTTCCACCCTTAATACCAGAGGTGTCATGTAACAAAGTACAAATACTTTGTTACCTTACTTAAGTAGAAATTTTGGGTATCTATTAGATATTTGTGATTTTTTTTTTTTTTTATATATCAGCATCGGCTGATATCCGTGTTTAGGAGCGGCAATTTAAAGTCAGGCACGTCGGCGGGTAGCCCCGTGTTATTGGTGCGGTGGAAAGTGCTGCTACTGCCAAAATTTTTGGAAGATTCAACAACAGTCCTGGGAGATAAAGGTAGTCAGAGAATTTCACTCTAAATGGGGTGGAGAAGTTGGCAGCTCTAACAAACACTGCAGCGTGACGTTACCAAAGTAAACTGTCTCTGACGTTACTCTGACCCACTCACAGACAGCACCGTGCTCGGAGAGACAGCTGTCCTGGAGCTGCCCAGAACGGTGAATGACATTTGTTCGGAAGTATGGTTTGATGCAGACAATGACCAGTTTTCCATCCAACTCATTTGTATTTAGGGATGTCAATATTCGATAATTTCCATGATCGATCGTCGTTTAAATTAATGTTCATTTAATTACCTTAATGCTGCAAAATGCATCAATCTGCAGCGGTATTATTATTATGTGCAAAAGCCACTTGGAAAAAAAGCTTTCTCACCCGAATTAAAGGGTTTAAGTCTTAATAAAATGCTAGTAGCAGGACTGTAAAATGAATAGATGTGATTATGATCATTTGATAAAATGAAGAGAGCACGCCATACGTTGGAGATCATGTTACTTTGTTGAATGTTTCCCGTCAAGGATACCGCTGAATGTGTCTCTTTAAATGGTTTCATGGTGCTCGTTGTTTTATTTTAAAACGCAACTGCAATGTTTTCAAATGATACTATAGTAGTGGTGCAACGAATCATAGTTGTGCTGTGTTCTTTGTCATATCATGCATAAAAAATTGCAGCAAGCATAGCAGAAGTGAGTCTTCGGTACCCCTGAATTGTACATGAATCAAAAAAAGTGTTTGCCTCCTTTGACTGCATGTCTGAAAAGAATTAGCAGCAACTCTCTTTGATGTTTTATGGTTCATCAAATTTGTATGTGTCTTTCTGTTGATGTGTTTGGTTTAGGACGAGGAAGAGGAGATTAAACTTGAGATTAACATGCTGAAGAAATACTCCCACCACAGAAACATTGCCACATACTATGGTGCTTTTATCAATAAGAGTCCTCCTGGACATGATGACCAGCTATGGGTGGGTATCTAAACATTGATCATGTTTTTCACTGCCTCATGGTCTAAATAAAGTGCTTTTCCTTGATGTACTGTAGCACTGAAAAAGCAACTAGATAAAAAAAAAAAAATTTGTCAGGAGTCAGGACAGAAAAGCCTGACCAGAAAGTTGAAGCAGTTTTAAAAGCTTGAAGATTGAAGGGTTTAAGGCCATGCATTCTTTCAGACAGATAGCTGTGTGGTTTGCTAGGAGTTTGCTGCAGTTTATAGGATGATATTGAAATACTATTAGCCAATCTGGATAAAAAGAGCCAACACCCATGATTCACCAATGTTTTTATGTTGGGAGATGGCAGGCTCATTTTCCTATAAGGATGCTTAAATTTGTATAGAAGCATCAGCATGTGAGATGATAATAATAATAATATGTTTAAATGCAACATAAGCATTATAACGTTTTGAGAGTTGTTTTGCCCCCTTTGATTTTTCTGTATGTTTCTTTGTCTATGCAGTTGGTCATGGAGTTTTGTGGTGCTGGCTCTATAACAGACCTTGTTAAGAACACCAAAGGCAACAGTTTGAAAGAAGACTGGATTGCATACATCTCCAGAGAGATTCTGAGAGTGAGTGACTGCAAAAGCTCTCCATTTACACTCTTTCTCAGGACTTTTATTTTTATAGAAATATCTCCAGTCTCTTGAATTTATTTCATATTTATGTTGACTGAATTCTCTTATTCAAAGTTTGTCCTCAAGGGTGTAAATCTGAGTGATTTCCATAACTTTTACATTTCAGGTTTAATGTAGGGTTATTTTTTCTTTTCAGGGTCTGGCCCATTTGCATGTCCACCATGTCATCCATCGTGACATCAAGGGTCAGAATGTGCTGTTAACAGAGAATGCAGAGGTGAAACTGGGTGAGTCACATTGTCTTTTATTTTCCTAAAATAAATGAAATACTTTTTACTTGCATTACATTTACTTTACATGGTATAACTGGTATAATTGTAGAAATTGTATATAAAAAAAAAAATAAAAATCAGTAAATTAGAGTTCTCAATTAATCCCCTTTCACACTGCACGTTGGACCCGGAAAATTGCCGGAACATTTCTGGGTTGCCTTCTGTGTGAAAGCAAACATGTCCCGGGATTAATTCCGGCATCGAACCCGGGTTGGGGACCTAGTAACATTGCTGGGTTCAATCTCGGGATGAGCCATGTGTGAACAAAAGGCAGATCTAATGCCGTGTCATAGTGATGATGCACGTTATCGCGCAACTCTTTTACCGGCTGTTATGAAGGAAGATCAACGTTCGCAAAAAAAATAAATAAAATGTGCAAACTGTAATGATCAGTTAGTTCCTCACTTTCCGCACTGACACAGAGATCGTTCGCTTGCTTCAGTGAAAGTATAATGTGCCTAACGTTTTCAACTCGTACATTACACATCACGCCCTGAAGTCACGTGTCATTACGGGACCTTTACAGGTTGTGTGTGAAAGCACGCACATATCCTGGGTAATCATTGGCAGTGTGAAAGTGCAAAATCTAGTAACCTGGGAACAATTGCCGGAACACTTTACCTGTGTATTTGCCGGAATTGCAGTGTGAAAGGGGCTTTAAAGGGGGGGTGAAATGCTATTTCATGCATACTGAGTTTTTTACACTGTTAAAGAGTTGGATTCCCATGCTAAACGTGGACAAAGTTTCAAAAATTAAGTTGTACGTTTGAAGGAGTATTTCTGTTCCAAAAATACTACTTCCGGTTTGTCACAAGTTTCGGAAAGTTTTTTTTCGAGTATGGCTCTGTGTGACGTTAGATGGAGCAGAATTTCCTTATATGGGTCCTAAGGGCACTTCTGCCGGAAGAGCGCACGCACCAGTATAGCAGAGCACTGAGAGCACCACAGACATTCACTGATCAGAACGAGAGCGTCGCGAAATGTCACAAAAGAAGTGTATTTTTGGTTGCCAGGGCAAGACAACCCTGCACAGATTACCAAAAAAAAAAACAGCATTAAGGGACCAGTGGATGGAGTTTATTTTTACAGAGCATCAACGGAGTTGTGCAAGTGTTTGTGTTTGTTCCCTGCATTTCGATAGATGCTTGTTTTACAGACAAGGCCCAGTTTGACGGCGAATTTGCGTATCGTTTATTTCTTAAGGATGATGCAATCCCAACGAAAAAGGGTCACGATCGTGTGTTGGAACCGCAGGCGGTGAATAAAACTGCTTAAAATATCTCTGCCTCCTTGTTAGTGCGTCCGCCTCTCATGCCGGAGACCCGGGTTCGAGCCCCGCTCGGAGCGAGTCGTTGCTGCTGCTGCTCTCGTTCAGTTTCAGCCTCGGGATCTGATTCTGGATCATAAATAAATGGCTGAATCTGACTGTTAGTCATGGTTTGTTTTGGATGTTTTTTTCCTCACGGTAATGTCACAGCTTCCAAACGCACTCAACGCAAAAGCCTAATGGTGCTCGTGATTCTTTAGCTCCGCCCACACGTCACGCCTCCAGCCGGTTGTGTTTTTTCCGGGAAAAATCGGTACAGACTATCTTTCTCTTATGAATATAATAAAACTAAAGACTTTTTGGAGTTATGAAGGATGCAATACTACTCTATAGGTACTCAAGATTAACAGGATATTGAGTGAAAACGAGCATTTCACCCCCCCCTTTAAAGGCAATTTACCTAATGGCTGTTGATGACTATTTGAATTGAATTCTGCCAAAGTGCGCGCTTGTATGTGTTCGTTAAATGCTTATGTCAGTGCTCATGTCTGAAAATAATATATGAAGAAGAAAAAAATCACATAAAAACATTAGGATATAGGAATATATATCATTAGTAGCATATTTTTTTTTTAAATTGATGTAAACAATAAAATTTTACAAACTGATAGTTTTTTTTTTTTTTTTTAGCATGTGGTGCGGGCCGCATTTGAATTTGTGACGGGCGGCGGGTTGAGAACCACTGCTTTATATCAAACATGTTTAAATCGTCCACAGCTGAGCTTTGCGGGAGGTCATTTTCAGGTGCAATAAAAAAAAAAAAAAAAAACATGGATAACCTAGATTAGCCCCAGGCTGTTTTCTGAAGTAAAATTATTATAATTACTGTTAACCAACAGTAACACATTTTAACGGATTAATCACCTTTTTTCATTTGCTGAATGTTTTCTTTATTTTTTATTTTTTAAACACGCAAAAAAATTAATTACGTTTGTCAGAGGAAAAAAATATATGAGTCGTGTATAAGTTTCATTTTAACGGATCAATCACTTATTTTCGTTTGCTGCATGTTTTTTTTTTTTTTAAACACGCTAAAAAATAAATCAAAGTTTGTGAGAGGAAATAAATAGGCTATTAGAAAATATTTTACAACAAATCCTTTAGGGGGGGGGGTGAAATGCTCGTTTTCACTCAATATCCTGTTAATCTTGAGTACCTATAGAGTAGTACTGCATCCTTCATAACTCCAAAAAGTCTTTATTTTTATTATATTTATAAGAGAAAGATAGTCTGTACCGATTTTTCCTGGAAAAACACGAGAGCCTAGAGGTGTGACGTGTGGGTGGAGCTAAAGAATCACAGGCGCCAGTAGGATTTTGCGTTGAGAGCGTTTGGAAGCTGTGACACAGATCCAGAGGCTGAAATTTAACAAGAGCAGCATCAGCAAAGGCGTCTCTATGTGGTATGTACTGAAACTCTATATATTTGCTTAGCGGTTTTGGAAAATGACTAAGTTCCACTTGATGAAAAAAAAAATCATAATTAACAATATGTCAAAGTGCTCACGGCGAATTTCTGGTGAACGACTGCTGTTTCCAGTGAATATGTGCGCGAGGCACCAGCGATCAAACAGCTGAAACAAATAATACTTAATTTTTGTTCAAACATAAGGCATAATTCAAAAATGCTGGTAGTTTGAAAAATCAAGAATAATAACAGAGTTAATACTAATTATTGCTAAATGCTGGACCGTTCCCATTTCACTCTGCATATGGAACCTGAAGATTTTTTTAAACCAAGAATGAATCGAAATGAAAATAAAATGAAAACACTTAGCTTATATATATATATATATATATATATATATATATATATATATATATATATATATATAGAGAGAGAGAGAGAGAGAGTTGAGAAAGAAATCGGATGTGTATCATTATAATAGATGCATTGTCTCTTAAAGTGACTGCGCCTCATTTTCTAGCTCTGCTGTCAGTGTCTTTAATGTATCAAAATGGAAGTAAATCACTCACTGCTCTTGACTGAATTACTTTGTAGTTTTAACAAGAATTTATCCAAGTCAATCCAAAAAACAGATAGAATTGTTTTACTAGTGGGTGCAGGCCACTAGTTCATTTATGTAAGTATGGCAAAATAGTGATCTGTGAAATATTATACCCAAAAGTTCTTCATACTGTAGGTTACCAGTGAAATTGATTTAAAAAATAATAATAATTAGGGACCTGACCATGTTTTGCTCAAGTGTTTCTTTCTTTAATTGCTAATGCAACCGTTTCACACCACAGACTGAACCAAATTAAGCATTGCTTGCTTGGTAAATGTTCAACAAAGTATTGATAGTTGTGTAAATATTGTCATACTGACAGTTGTCTGAAGTTCTTGTCATATTTTATTACCAATTTCTAAACTACAGCAAATAAACTGTGATAATGTGAGAAATGTTGAAAGTGTCTGAATACATTTTGGTTTGACTATGTATTTTATTTTACATTGAATACAGTGCTATTTTAAATTAACAAAAACAAACTTAAAAAAAGTAAACATTGTATAAATGGCACAAATAAATAGATTGAACATACAGTACAAATTACACAATTTCAAACAATGCACTGTGTGTACTGTAAGAAATAGAACAAGAAGCCATGTGGTTTAAAAGTTGGCAAGTAAAATAAAAAGCACATCTGTATGCAATACAGTTTCATTATTGTTCATTATTATCCATAATAGTTTACTATAAATAATTTGTGCGACCAAATCATGTTTTGCGCCAGTAACTGAAAAAGTTAGTAGCGCAAGTGCCACCAGTGGAAAAAGTTAGTGTAGTTCCCTGACTTCCTCCAAATACCGCTCCTACCGGCACTGAGACTCGAACCTACAACCTTCTGTTTAAAAGTCCAATTCTCATTGGCCCCATCGGATAAGGATGGACAACTAACAGCCAACCTTAAAGCCGGCATCATCTTTATTTTAGACATGAAATATGAAGCTCTGCCAGAAGCAAGCCGTCAGCTTATGCAACATTCATGGATCCGCACTACCGGGATGACTACGACCCGAATGTTGAAGAAACCGAAGATGACCGAGAAAGAAACGGTCAGCCTCGGTAGGAAAGCGCAGTCAATGCACCCCGTGAAAGAAGAGGGAGAACAAAATGAGCGGGAAGCCGACGTCGAGCCGCAGCCCGAAAGAAAAAAAAAAAACCCTCTGTAAGCACTGTTAATAAATGGCAAATTAAAGTGTTTATTTATTTAATTATTTATTTGTTTTATATATATATATATATTTCATTTTTTTCAGCCTTTGCATGGTGGTATTTTTAACGTTATGTTATTAAAATCTGTGTTTAATATCAGTAAGGTGTTTTTTTTTTTCATTCATGCAATTAATGCGGAATTACCAATTGCTGCTAATTCAAAAGTGAAAGTATAATGCGCATGTTTTTTAAAAGCTATTCTAAAGAAAGGAAGCAAGGAAAAGATGATACCCCCCCTCCCCCACGATGATACCGGTATTACTGGTATTGTCACACGTTGATTAACCAGTAGGAAATTTTCCCCACCGGCATGTAATGATTACATGCTTTCAAGATTGGAAGTTTAACAAAGCAGTCAATATACTACTGTGATTGTAGTTTAATAAAAATGTCGTTCATATCAATTCATGCATCACCTAATTCCATCGTAACATAGGCCTGGCCTAATAGAAAATAACATGTCTGTTTAATCTATCTAATATTGTGTTGGTCACACTATTTTTAGCATGTCTTTGTTGAATAATACACAACATAAAGAGCTTAAAAAATTATTGCACATTAAATTGCAATTGCAATATTGGAAAATCAAATTACAATTAGATTATTTTCCAAAATTAGTCAGCCCTATTGTTGTCATGGTTATTAAATGCATGGTTATTAAATGCTGACAATATGTACCTTTACAATATAAGATACGTCTGTTCTAAAATATATTTTTTAAATAATGAATGCTTGGGACGTGGTCAGATTTTCCTTCTTTTTTGTCTCCTGATTTTGATACCTGATCACAAGCCTGTTGTATGTAATCGAAAAATTGTTAAAAGCTATAATATTACTTGCCATTTAATTTCTGCTTTAATCACATAATTGAATCCTATTTTACAGTTGACTTTGGTGTGAGCGCTCAGTTGGACAGGACAGTTGGCAGGAGAAACACTTTCATTGGCACTCCTTATTGGATGGCACCAGAGGTCATTGCCTGTGATGAGAACCCAGAAGCGACATATGACTATAGAGTAAGAGCCTGTTTTTTTTTTTTTTTTTTTTACAAACATCTTTAAATTTTGTGTATGTATATTTAACATGCATTTAATTTTCTAATCACTGTTTTATCTGTATTGCATTTATATGAACTTTTAATGGTCTAGGAACAGTATAAACATGACCACAACAAAATAGAGGTAGGTCGAGAATAATAGGCTTTCTTACAATCAGCCCCATAAAATGTAACACTATCCTCAAATAATGATCTGCAATCGTAGATTTGTTTAAAGGGATAGTTCACTTTTTAAAATTTAATTTTGGTATGTTTTAGCTTACCTCAAGGGCATCCAAGATGTAGGTGTCTTTCCGCAGTAGTTTCAATTTTGATATTTTTAGGTCAAACCGTTCTTTGTCTGTCAGTCATATAATGCAGGTCTATGGTCACAACCTCAAAGAGCATGCACAGAGAAGTCCAAATTAAACAATTCCCCATCGGAAGTACACATTGATGGCCTTAGACACGAAACGAGCGGTTTGTTTGAGAAAACGAACAGTATTTATTAGGGCCGGGACTCGATTAAAAATTAATCTAATTAATTAGAGGCTTTGTAATTAATTAATCGAAATTAATCGCATTTTAATCGCATATAAATATTTGATCTGAGAAAAGTGAGAAGTAATTTTTTTTCACATGGATTTATAGTATACCATTGAATAATGACTGAATACATAAGCTTAAGCAACAAAATATTGTTTATTTTTGTTCAACCAAGTCTAGCAGACCAGTGCAATTTTTGCCATGAAGTGTAGCTATAGCATATTTAGAAACAATTTAGAAATAGTACATTTCAGAAATTCAGGAAGCTTATAGGTGCTGGAACCTTCTGTAAAGTGCTTTTTAAGTAAAACACAATACTGTCAATTACATTCAGAACTTTGGAAACACTGACTATAAGAAAACATCTCTCTGTTGCTTCAGAGGCCACAACATACTAAGTCCAACTCTCAATAACCTTGGCCAAAACAATAAAGAGTTCAACATAAGCTGTTGCACCAACAAAATAATACATAGTTCAACATAAAGTGTAAAGTCCACGCTAGCTGCTATATGTTTTGCATTGAGGTGATACTTGAGGCTCGATGTGCTGCGTGATATGCGAACGCTAGTTGGTGCTCCAGTATAATCGGTCCGCCGACACTCATGCAGTGAGAAACGTTCCGCGGTGCAAAAATCCGTTATTAAAAATGCGGGAATTTTTTTTCTGTAATTAATCTTAGTTAACGCATTATTTTTTGTGTAATTAATTAATCTCAATTAACGCGTTAAAGTCCCGACCCTAGTATTTATATCATTTTTACCTCTTGTACATAACCACGTCCAAGTTATCTGAGGGCGCGCGCTTCCTGGTGTATGACGTGTGCGCGCGTTCTGGCTTAGTCTGCAGAAGTGCCGGAAAGCACCGGAAGTGATCTCTCACACATGTACATCACTCATTGTGTACACAGAGATTTTGGAAGTGTTACCTTTCACTGTGAAGATCTAAACATATTAAGAAGTACAAGAAATCGCAGTGGAAGACGATTTCGATATATCAACAGACAACGGTGAATTTTTTTCACAACCATATTTATTTGAACTAGGCACGTTTTATTTTCACTGAAGCTGGCGAACGATCTCGGCATCAGCGCAGAAAGTGAGTAACTTACTGATCTCTGCTTCATTATAGTATGCACATTTTTTTGTCATGAACGTTGATCTTTCTTCAAAATAAAAGAGTTGCGCGATAATGTGTGCATCACTACGACACTGCATTAGATCTGGCTTTTGTTCACACAGCGCTCATTCTGGGACTGAACCCGGCAATGTTACTAGGTCCCCGACCTGGGTTCAATGCTGGAATCAATCCCGGGACATGTTTGCTTTCACACGGAAGGTGACCCGGCAATGTTCTGGCAATTTGCTGGGTCCGACGTGCAGTGTGAAAGGGGCTTGACAGTATCCCATCACTCACCTGCCTGACTGAAGATCCTGAGTTTTCTGTGATGTTGAGTCGCAGTGTTTTGCACTTTGTGTTTAGTTTGCCACATATAAACTAAACAGGCGCCGTCCAAGGCGAGAGGGAAGTTCGCCCCCCCCCCTGAAATTCGATTGGCCACCCCAGGTGCCCCCCCTATAATATGTCTTGTTATTGGTTCATTTTATGGTCAATCAGTCTATTGAGAGTGAGGAGTTGTTGTCATAGCACAGAGCCCCTCCCCTCGATATCACAGTCTCTGCCATGTTGGCTGGACACCAGCAGCTAGGGCTGGGCGATAAATCGATTTGATCGATTAACCTGAATTTGACATTAAGGGCGATTTTGTTTTTAATGAAAATCGGTTTTCTCTTTAACTTCCACCACCGGCTCTCCCCTTATGGGCCTTACACACATGACGCCCTATGAAACCCATTCATCTCAATGGCTTGTACCGCGCAAGGACGTTTTATTGCTGCGTCGACCAAAGCACAAGCGCAGCGGTGTGCATCATTTGCGTGGCCGTGGTCAAACTTCAAAATAGTTCAACTTTTGCCGCTGCGCTCTGTGACGATTACCAGCGCGACCAATAGAATCGGGGGATCCAAACAAGCACGGAAATCAAAATGGCTGAACGGCTAGTACTGTGTGTGTCAGAATTTCCTGAGCTGTACGATACAAGCTTGAGGTCGTACCCACAGCCTCTTCTTCCTTGCTTCTCTATTAATTCTCATCAGCAGGACTGATACATGTTTGCAACGGGACAGATACATGTTTGCTGCTGACCGAAAGGAGGAACAACAGACTATGAAAGCTCCCGCTAAAAGTTTTTAAACCCTCTCAAGGCAGGCGTTCCTGATTTGCAACAGTTGAAAACTAACTACCTTATTACTCCAGATACATATTTTATGTATCTGGAGTACTAAAAACTTGTTACTAAAACTTAATTTGAGCCTGAAAGGGTTAAAACTCCGCCTACGCCATAGCGCAGCGCAAATCGCGTTGTATCTGAAGGGCAACGCTGAACCCAGCGGCAAGCGCCGCGCATACTGCGTCCTGTGTGAAAGGCCCATTAGGCTTCCATAGTTCAGAGTGGGCTCGCCCTCCCCCCGCTTTCCTTACAGCCGCACACAGACAACATTACAGTTAACAGTGTTTTGTTTGCACTTTATGAATACCACTGTGACAAGTATGTATTTTTGTAATAGATCTAATTTTGTCATTTTTGTTACATTTATTTAACCAAAAGTGTTTTATCAAAGAGGGACACACAATAAATTTTTTTATTTATTTATATTTTAATTTATTTTGAAGGTGCATTGTGTCACTGTAAGTCACACAAAGGGGAAATTTAGATTAAACTGCTTAAGCGAAAATCAGAACAAAATAAAGAGTACATTTGTTTTGAGCAATTTCGTTGTCTGTTGTAGTTTGTTTTTAAATAGAAAAAAAAATCGATTAAAATCGAAAATCGGGTTTGGTGTGAAAAAATCTGTGATTTTTTTTTTAAAGCCATATCGCCCAGCCCTACTGGCAGCAAAACATGGTTGTTTACGTGTGTTGTTAACTCTGTAGTAGAGGAGGTTCTCGCAATTCTGCACTGTTTTACCATGCATGGAAGTTACTGCTGCGTTAAAAACTGCTCCAGTACCTCACACTATACATGTGGAACACATTAGAACATTGGAATAAAGTTTTTTTAGGTTACACCAAGCGCAAAACAGTGGTATTTGGAGAAGCTCTCATGCATCCAAAATATCGACCCATAGGAGCTCCCTGCAGCGGAATGGCACAGAGACCTGGACCATTTACCTCCATGCACATATATGGACATTGAGAATTATCTAGTTTTTGGTGTAAGTTACTACACAATGAAGGTGTTTAAAAGCCACAAGTCTTTGGAGAGTTACGAGGCTTTCTGCTATGGCTGAGTGCAGGACACTACAAGCCTCCAGGTGGTGAAAACAACATTGTACTGGCTAAAGTAAGTTTATTCACATGCATTTGAGCGTGTTGTAATTACACATTGCATTTAGCAGACACTTACTGACCAAAATGACAAAGTAACTTAAATAACTGCGACTGTTTCGTAAACACTAGATTGTAACTAGATGTTCAATGTACACAAACGTTTCCAACATGTTTTGATGTAGGCTAAAGCTGTGTATGTTTAGTTATAATTTGATTCTAGCCCAATGACACATTGTACCAGGTTTTAGTGTTGGGGGCTGCAAAGTGGACAAACCAGTTATGGGTTAGCTAGGGTAGTTAAATGCATGATTGCAAGATGTAAATGTCCTGGTTAGATTAAAGCCATTAACAGCGTGAATGCAAGGTGACCTACATCGTAAACAAGATAATTCACTATGTGCATGGAGGTAAATGGTCCAGGTCTCTGTGCCGCTGATATTTTGGATGCCTGAGAGCTTCTCCAAATACCACAGTTTTGCGCTTGGTGTGAGCTTGTTCTTGTAAGGTCCCCTTTCTTTCGCCTTATCTTTTTGCATTGCCTTACTTTCTTCCTTTTCGTTCTCGTATTCGTAGATCCGTCTCCGTTTTGCAGACATAATACATGCACAAAAATTAAAGAGCTCTGAAATGTTTAGTCACGCCTCTGTGAAGTTCTGAAGGCATTGCCCCTGGCAACCGATAGGCTGTCCTACCATGATGGCCGACCAGCTCAGACCCCTCCCAAATCAACCCAAATCGGCACGTGACTCCTCACTCTCAATAGACTCTACTGAAGTTCGCGATTCAAAGAAGTGTCACGTCGTCAGAGAAACAACGCTTGTCGCGGACTTGGACTTTTACTTTATCAAGTGTGGGAAGTCGAGACACTAGTGATGGGAAGTTCGGTGATGGTATGATTATACCGACTCGGACTTTTAAGTCGTGTTCAGCAAAATGAACAAATATTTTTTCAGAGTCATTTCGTTCATTTTAGCAAAATGTAATTAAAATGTTACGTGTTACTTCCCCAACACATCTAACGTTAGTACTTACGCAAACATTGATCACACTATAAACAATACAAAACTAAAATGCTAAGTGCTCAGTCTGTGATTAACTCCCCTCACCTCTTGTCTGACAAGTCTTCGGGTTCAAATCATTCCTTAATCACGTGACGGATCCATTTTCTGACATTTCTGTCACTGTGTTTTTGTTACTCTTTCTTCAGGATCTGTGGTGTGTTATTATTTTATAAATAAATAAAAACTTGTTATAAATAAAATATTGATTAATTTCTTTTTGACTGTCTATCAGTAACTAAACACTAGGCTATATAATAATATAATAATCCAAGTATTTATAGCCTAGTTACATTTTTAATCCAATTTTGAGTTTGCTGGTATAATAATTGCTTTTCCTAAGCAGACTTGACAAATTGGTCTAATATATGTATAAGATGCTTGCTAAAAAAGGATATGATAGGTGTTCTGTCATGAACAAACAGCTATGACCAAATTCAGTTATAGTCATAGCGCCACCTGCTGGTAACAGGAAGTGACAAGGTTAACACTATTATGGACTCCAAGGAACATATTAAAAAACATCAACAAGTGTTAAATAGGCTGGCAACATACTAGATACATACTAAAACATGCTAGCAACACGTGCTGAAGCACACTACTAATGTAGTGAAAAAGGAAGTTGCTGTAACTCAGGCAAGCAATGTCTGATCTTCCCCAAACTTCACACATGTGATAGGTGTTCTTTTCTTAACAAACACCCATGACCAAATTCAGTTATAGTCATAGCGCCACCTGCTGGTAACAGGAAGTGACAGGGTTAACACTGTTATGGACTCCTAGGAACATATTAAAAAGCATCGACAAGTGTTAGATAGGCTGGCAACATACTACATACATACTAATACATGCTAGCAACACTTAGCTAAGTGCTAAAGCACGCTAATAATGTAAAGAAAAAGGAAGTTGCTGTAATTCAGGCAAGCAATGTCTGATCTTCCCCAAACTTCACACGTGTGATAGGTGTTCTGTCCTGAACAAACACCCATGACCAAATTCAGTTATAGTGATAGCATCACCTGCTGGTAACAGGAAGTGACAAGGTTAATACTGTTATGAACTCCTAAGAATAAATTAAAAAAGTGTCAAAAAGTGTTAAATGGGCTGGCAACATGCTAGAAGCATAATAAAACATGAACACATCAGCATGCCCGTATTCAGTTATAGTCATAGCGCCACCTGCTGGTAACAGGAAGTGGCATGGTTAACATTGTTAGCTTGCTACGAATGTAGTGAATAAGGAAGCTGCTGTAACTCAGGCTAGCAACGTCCGATCTGCCCCAAACTTCACACGTTTGACAAGGGTCCTGTCCTGAATACATCAACATGCCCAGATTCGGTTATAGTCATAGCGTCGCCTGCTGGCAACAGGAATGACTTATTTCATACTAACTTAAACATGAGATGTCTGATCTGCCTGAAACTTTGCATGTTTGGTAAGAGTCCTGACCTAAAGGCATTTACATAGCGATATTCAGTTATAATCACAATGCCACCTGTTGGCAGCAGGAAATGTGGCAAAAATATTTACTATTTCATAAGCATATGGCCCAATGTTCACGGTTCCTCCTATGGGCACCGGGTGGTGGTGAAACTTTGCACACACCTCCGAACTGGCGAAAATTTACGTCTGATATGGGTTTCACAAGTGGGCGTTGCAAAATTGCTCAACAGCGCCACCTATACACGTTCAGCAGTGTGTGCCTCGAGCTTCGTTATACGTACATGTATGAAAATGGGTACACACATGTAACACACCAATATCTACAAAAAAAGTCTCACAACAGGAAGTCGGTTATTTTTAATTTTCTCTGCAAAATTGGTGTTGTTTTTGCCATTTTCAGGGGTTGTACTTTAACAAACTCCTCTTAGAGATTTATTCAGATCAACACCAAACTTGGTCGGTGTAATCTAAAGGCCTTTGTGATGTTAAATTGCGAAGATACTGAGGTTTCGTTAAAGGGCGTGTCCATGGCGGCCTGACAAATTTCAATGTTTCGCCATGAAAAAGGAAGTTGCTGTAACTCAGACACATAATGTCCAATCTGCCCCAAACTTCACATGTTAGATAAGACTTCCGCCCTTAACAGATCTACATGCCCATATTCAGATATAGTCACAGCGCCACCTGCTGGCAACAGGTGACAAACTACTCCTAGAGATTTTTTGACATTAATATATTTTTTGTGCTCAGTTCAATTCAAGTTTATTTGTATAGCGCTTTTTACAATACGAATCGTTACAAAGCAACTTTACAGAAAATTATGTTTCTACAATATTTAGTAGTAGCTTATGGTGGTGACTGTCAGTTTGTGCACATTTGACAGGATTTTAAGAAAGAATTAATACAAGACGTAGTCAGCTAGACGATGAACATTATTAATATTATTAATTAATATTTGTTATATGATGCAATCACACTTGTAGCAATATTTGTTAGTTCTGTTGTTGATTCAGGGTTAGCATCATCTGAGGTCCTCTGAGGGTCAGCATCATCTCTTCTCAGGTGTTCTGGATCCAGACTGGAGCTTGTGTAAATCCTAGTTACAAAAAAAATTGAAACAAAATAGAGACATCATTTAGCATATTTGCTGATCCAACAAACTAAAATTAGTTTAACCCAAGCTAATGAATAAAAATGCACATTTGATCAGATGCAACTACACTCAGAATTTAAGATACATTATTCGAATGAAAGAGATGTGTTTTTAATCTAGATTTAAACAGAGAGAGTGTGTCTGAAACCCGAACATTATCAGGAAGGCTATTCCAGAGTTTGGGAGCCAATTGTGAGAAAGCTCTACCTCCTTTAGTGGACTTTGCTATCCTAGGAACTACCAAAAGTCCAGCGGTTTGTGACCTTAGGGTGCGTGATGGGTTGTAGCGTGGTAGAAGGCTAGTTAGGTACCCAGGAGCTAAACCATTTAGGGTTTACCATTTTATAGGTAAGTAATGATAACTTGTAACTGATACAGAACTTAATAGGTAGCCAGTGCAGAGACGGCAAAATTGGGGTAATATGATCATATTTTCTTAACCTGGTAAGGACTCTAGCTGCTGCATTTTGGACTACCTGTAGCTTGTTTATTGACGAAGCAGGACAACCACCTAGAAGTGCATTACAATAGTCCAGTTTAGAGGTCATGAATGCATGAACTAGCTTTTCTGCATCAGAAACAGATAACATGTTTTGTAGCTTGGCAATGTTTCTAAGATGGAAGAATGCAGTTTTTGTAACATTGGAAATATGATTTTCAAAAGACAAATTGCTGTCTAATATGACACCCAGATTTCTGACTGTAGAGGAAGTAACAGTACATCCGCCTAGTTGCAGATTGTAATCTACAAGATTCTGTGTAGTGTTTTTTGGTCCAATAATTAATATCTCTGTCTTATCTGAATTTAATTGGGGAAAATTATTTGTCATCCAATCTTTTACATTTTTAACACACTCTGTTAGCTTAGATAATTGAGAAGTTTCATCTGGTCTCGTTGAGATATATAGCTGAGTATCATCAGCATAACAGTGGAAGCTAATTCCGTATTTTCTAATAATATTACCAAGGGGCAACATGTATTTTGAAAATAGAAGGGGACCTAGGACGGATCCTTGTGGCACTCCATATTTTACTGAGGATAAATGAGATGACACCCCATTTAAGTAAACAAAATGGTAGCGATCGGACAGGTAGGATCTAAACCATCTTAGAGCCTGCCCTTGAATACCTGTATAGTTTTGTAATCTATCTATGAGTATGTCATGATCTATGGTGTCGAACGCAGCACTAAGATCAAGTAAGACCAGAAATGAGATGCAGCCTTGATCTGACGCAAGGAGCAGGTAATTTGTAATTTTAACAAGTGCAGTTTCTGTGCTATGGTGGGCCCTGAAACCTGACTGAAATTCTTCATACAGATTATTTTTATGCAGGATGGTGCTCAATTGAGCAGACACAACTTTTTCTAAAATTTTAGACATAAATGGAAGATTTGAAATAGGCCTATAATTTGCCAGTACACTAGGATCTAGTTTTGGTTTCTTAATAAGAGGCTTGATGACCGCCAGCTTGAATGGTTTTGGGACGTGACCTAAACATAACGACGAGTTAATGATATTGAGAAGCGGTTCTTCGGCTACAGGTAACAACTCTAAGTAATTTAGTGGGTACAGGATATAATAAACATGTTGTTGGTTTAGATGCAGTGATAAGTTTATTTAGCTCTTACTGACCTATGGTTGTAAAGCACTGCAGTTTATCTTTGGGTGTGATAGATGAAACTGAAGTGTTAGATGCTGTAGAATCTACATTCGCTATTGTATTTCTAATGTTATCTATTTTATCAGTGAAGAAATTCATAAAGTCATTATTATTAAACGTTGGTGGAATATTTGAATCAGGTGGCGTCTGGTAATTTGTTAATTTAGCCACTGTGCTAAATAAAAACCTTGGATTGTTTTGGTTATTTTTTATGAGTTTGTGTATATGCTCTGCCCTAGCAGTTTTAAGAGCCTGTCTATAGCTGGTCATACTGTTTTTCCATGCAATTCTAAAAACTTCCAAGTTAGTTTTTCTCCATTTGCGTTCAAGACTATGAGTTTCTTTCTTGAGAGAGTGAGTATTACTGTTATACCATGGCACAGTACGTTTTTCTCTAACCTTTTTTCAATTTGATGGGGGCAACAGTTTCTAATGTATTAGAGAAAATAGTGCCCATGTTGTCAGTCATTTAGTTGAATTCATG
Source organism: Carassius gibelio (assembly GCF_023724105.1). Classification (NCBI taxonomy): domain Eukaryota; kingdom Metazoa; phylum Chordata; class Actinopteri; order Cypriniformes; family Cyprinidae; genus Carassius; species Carassius gibelio. The sequence goes on from NC_068371.1 coordinate 19,368,713, forward strand.
TGTATTTTTTGGGTACAAATAGCAGTTGAGATAGATCAGGCAGGTTATTTGAGAATCTTTCTTTGGTGGCTGTAACAATAGTTCTGCCCAGACGGTAACGCTGAGACATATAGTTAATATCAATTATACGCAGCATGCATGATACAAGGAAATGGTCTGTAATATCATCACTTTGAGATACAATACCTATAGCAGTAAGATAGATTCCATGAGATATAATTAAATCTAGTGTATGATTAAAACGATGAGTGGGCCCGGTGACATTTTGCTTCACTCCGAAAGAGTCCTGGAGATGAGAAAGAGTCCGCCCCGACTCTGCTGGGGTGTAATCCATCAGCGCGATGGATTGTCAGTCTATTCTAAAGGCCTGTGCAATGTTAAGTTGTGGAGATCTTGAGTTTTTGTTAAAAGGCGTGTCCATAACGCCATGACAAAATTTGATGTCTTGACACAGCAAGAGTTGTTGTTGTAACATAAAATGTTAAATCTTCCCCAAACTTCACATGTTCGATAAGAGTCCTGCCCTGAACATATCTGAAGGGCAATATTCCATTATAATGATAGCGCCACCTGCTGGCAACAGGAAGATTGGCACATATATGGAATAAACATTCATATATTCTACTTATATTTATGAGTTTAAATGCATATTTCTCACCGTTCACCTATTTAATAAAGCCACTTGCTGCCGGTGAGCCCGGGTGCGAGGGCCCATTCATCGCTGCTTGCAGCTTTAATTGTGCATGAATCCGATCACAGGGAACTACACTAACTTTTTCCACTGGTGGCACTTGCGCTACTAACTTTTTCAGTTACTTGCGCAAAACATGATTTGGTCACGCAAATTATTTATAGTAACTACTGGATAGTAATGAACAATAATAAAACTGTATTTCATACAGATTTTGCTTTTCGTTTTATTTGCCATCTTTTAAACCACATGCCTTGTTCTATTTCTTACAGTACACACAGTGCATTGCTCCGTCTTGTAGCTGGGGTTAGAGGGGCCCTGGTGCAGGTTGTACAGTGGGCCCTGTTTAAAATTGTTTAATTTGTACTGTATGTTCATTCTATTTATTTATTTGTGCTATTTACATAGTTTACATTTTTTTTTAAGTTTGTTTTTGTTAATTTAAAATAGCACTGCATAGTCTTCACTGTAAAATAAAATACACAATCAAACCAAAATGTATTCAGACACCTTCAACATTTCTCACATTATCAGTTTATTTGCTGTAGTTTAGAAATTGGTAATAAAATATGACAAGAACTCAGAACCAAAACTTCAGACAACTGTCAGTATGACAATATTTACACAACTATCAATACTTTGTTGAACAGTTACCAAGCAAGCAATGCTTAATTTGGTTCAGTCTGTGGCATTAACAATTAAAGAAAGAAACACTTAAGCAAAACATGGTCAGGTCCCTAATTATTATTATTTTTTAAATCAATTTCACTGGTAGCCTACAGTATGAAGAATTTTTGGGTATAATATTTCACAGATCACTATTTTGCCATACTCACTTACATAAATGAACTAGTGGCCTGCACCCACTAGTATAACAATTCTATCTGATTTTTGGATTGACTTTGGATAAATTCTTGTTAAAACTACAAAGTAATTCAATCAAGAGCAGTGAGTGATTTACTTTCATTTTCATAGATTAAAGACACTGACAGCAGAGCTAGTAAATTAGGCGCGGTCACCTTAAGAGACAAACGCATCCATTATAATGATACACATCCGATTTTTTTGCAACTCTTTACTTTAACTTAAGACATAACCACATACTCTTTCGAACACACTTTCCAAGACGGGTATTTTGACATATTTGTATGTATTTGTTGTCGGTACAAAACCAAGAAGACTTTGAGACGCGTCTCTGCTTGCTCCCTGAACACCAGAACACCGTGGTGCTGAATTGAGCTCTTTCGCTTTTCGCTCTTTTTTTTTCTTTCTGTTTATTTAACCTGCGATTTGCATTTGTTTGTTCAGGTGCAGGAGAGCTCGGTTCAGTGTTGCTGTTCGCGAGACACAGCTCTCTCGTGCACAACGAACATAGCGCGCGAGTAACCACATGCTCAGTTCAGCTTTCCCGCATCGCAGGGCTGAAGCCAGCTTGATGTGTTGAATGCTCGGAGCACGCTGTAAAACATATTCTTAAAATACACATTTCTGTTTTAATGAATGCTCATATTAAATCATAGCATAACACATAAGTAGGTACAAAAATAAGCAGTGATACATTTGCGACCCCATAAAAATTTGGGTCGCAATGGCATTTCAAAAGGTCGCATATGTGACCATTTTGGTCACAGTGTAGTTCCCTGGATCATATTTAGCCAGTGTGAAAACCAGTTTTTACAAATACGTCTCAAGCTACATTCATGTGGTTTGAATGCCTAAACACATATCATGTATCTGTAATCAAATGAAATGTAACTTCCAAAAAAGTGCTGCACAACAGAGGTTTACTGTTCAGATCAAAACATGGAGGAAAAATATATTGTTTCTTAAAATATGTAATTTAACAATTATCGCTTTGAGAAGTGCATTCTACTGTACACTAGTAGTAATATAGAGTGTGTGTATGTGATATGATGATTTTCTCAAATTAAATGGTGAAATCCTGGTTAAGCAGCTTTGGAGATGATGTTCATGTCCTCATATGGTGAGGCAGCAGACGTGGAAAACACCACGAGTGCCATGTGTGATTCACTATGTGTGTATTAAATAAAACTCATTATTCACTCAGCTCAGACGCACAGACCTTGCAAACTGGATATTTAAATAGCAGTCTTTTGCACTTTAATATTCATAATATTTCTATGTATAAACTCTAGTGGCTGCTGCAATATTTAAATCTTTCTCACTTTCTCTCCCTTTCTCTCTTTCTCCAGAGTGACCTGTGGTCATGTGGTATCACTGCTATAGAAATGGGTGAAGGAGCTCCCCGTAAGTATCAACACGTCTCCTAGTCTTCTCAGTCATTGACTTAATCGTTGAATTCAAGTATAAATTAAAAATTACTCACTAAGGCATCAGTTGACTAATAGCATAAGTAATATTACATATAGTATAATGTTGTAATTTATAGGTCATTTATTTTACACCTTTTTGCAGTTTTTAGGTTTTGATGTCTTTAAGAATGTATATTTATATGTATTTCTTATCTCAGTATATTTTTACAACTCCACTCTCAGGAGCTCTGCTAAGAATGGGTTGATTTTGGCCTGTCTAATTAATATTCATGAGCCTCTCTTCTGAGTGGCCTGTCGTTTTCTGACTTACGCACGGCCAGGCCAACTACAGGTAGCTAGGGTCATGTATGCTGTAGCTTGCTGTGGCTTGGTGATGCTCAAAAGTAAGGTAAATAGAAACACCAGTAATGATGGTCACTGCTAAAGGAAGTGTTGTCCGGCATAACATGTTTGAGCCGAAATCAGACCTCGAATCGACGATGACCGAAGACAACCAACCACCTCCTCAAATGCGCATACAACAGGATGTTCCAGTATGGTAATTCAGAGTTGCTGTTTTTTTTCTCAAACACCGAATGCAGTAAGCTATGTAACTATTGCTTTTCTACTGATACAGTAAGTTGACGTGAGCATGACGTTAGTGTTGCATACATTTACAAACTATCATTTTTAGATCATGCTGGCTCCATAATGTAACATAAAATGTGTGAGAAGTTTATTTACAGCATCAGATCAAGCCTGCCACTTCTACCTCAGAAGTGAGGTACCCCTTCTACTTCTACCCCCTAAGGAGCAGCATCAGCAAGCTCGCCCCGCTGAGACGTCAGAGCCCCCAGCCAAGGATTGTGCTGGACCCGACGCCCTCCAAATCTTCCTGGTCATTGGGGAAGAAAGAGGAAGGGGGAAAGTCCCGCCACGTCCTAGTCCAATTGGACAGCATGACAGTGGTGTCCTACAGAAATCACCAAGGCGGCCTTTCGTCCAGACACCTCTGCATCTGCACCTCTCCTCTTGGAATGGGCATTACCCAGGCTGTGATCCCTCAAGGCAACGCATATACCTGGCAAGACAAATCTGGGAGCAGACATGCTATCTCAAAATAATGTCCCCTAGGATGAGTGGATGCTTCATCCCCAGACGGTTCTCAAAATCTGGGGGATTTTTGTGCTGTTATGCAATGTGCTGGCTCACAACTGGCCCAGCCTCCTTCATTTTGCTTTTCCCCCAATCGCTCTGATCCCTCAGGTCATCAGACAAGTCAGGGAAGACCAGCACAGAGTCCTCCTGGTTGGCCCTCCTCTGGAGGAGCCAAGTTTGGTCCTCGGAGCTATTCAGGCTTTCCACAAAAGCCCCATGGCCGAGGTGGGACCTCCTCTCTCAGGTGAACAGGACAATCTGGCATACACAGCCAGAATTCTGTGCTCTGCAACTATGGTCCCTCGATGGGAACATTTAAGCCTCCACGAGGACATGCTACACACTATTGCTCAGGCGAGAGCCCCGTCTACAAGACGCCTCTATGCCCAGAAATGGTCAGCCTTCACACGGTCTTCTGAGCTCTCAAAGCACCTCCCTTTGAGCTGCTGCGGTCAGGTTGACTTTCGGCCCCTAACGCTTAAAACCGCTCTGCTTCTTGCAGGTCAAGCATGTTGGCGATCTGCAGGCCCTCTCTGTGAGACCTGCATGCCTTGAGTTTGGGCACAATGATTCGAAGGTCATTTTAAAACCCAGGCATGGCTTTTTTCTGCTTTGGTGGCCACACCAAGGAGTCTTCAGTCTCAAAGCAGTGCCTCTCAGTCGTATGACTTTCTCTGGCGATTTGCCTGCTTATATAGCCATTCACCCCGCCCATTTTGGCAAGCTTTGGAGCTCTGCATTGCCACAGGCTCGCGCAGCTATGCAGCACTGTCATTCGTTTAACAAGGCTTTAAAGATTAAACCAATGGCAGTGCAGTTGCACTATGTTATTGAAAAAAAGGCTTCAGTATCGAGGAAAAAAGGAGCTTTTCTCCATATGCAGTACTCATTCCATATCTCAGGGTACCGAGTTTACATTCGTAACTGAGTACGTTTCCTGACATCCATCAACTGAACAGCTTTTTCTCAACATGTTGTTCTCGTTTCCATGTTGTTGTTGCTCAGCAATGGCATTAACGTGATGTTGTCTGGTGGGACGGTGTTCTCGTTTCTCGTTTCCATGTTGTTGTTGTTGTTGTTGCTCAGCAATGGCATGGACGTGATGTTGTCTGGTGGGACGGTGGGAATTGCTCAGGTGGTGACTGAAGGCATTGACTGAGTAGATCCGAAGTCTAGGCTTTGGTATCGATTGGGTTTCATCTGATACGGTGCCATTTTCGATACTTTTAAAACGGTACCAGTGCCTAAACGGTGCCTGAACCAATACTTCTATAAAAATAAATAAATAAATGAAAAAAGCCTAAAAAGGATAACATTAAAGAACATTTAAAAAATATTTAAAATAAATCCATAGCATTCACACACTCCTTGGATGCTCTCATTTCCCAAGCTTCCCTTACTCTAAGCCTAATAAATGTATTTCATGATCTGGGTCATTATTTAATACAAAACCATACATAATCTTTCTACTGTATCTCTGTCAATCACTCTGATATTTAATTAAAATGTGTGCTGTCTGTCACTGTCTTTAATCAGTTCTGTGAATGACTGTATGGTCATTCTTCATAAAGTAGCAACAATGTCGTTTGTAAAGTCTTAGGCACATTAGTATTTTCACCCCAAAAAAGGGTTTTAAGCCAGTTATTTATATATTTTACTGTAGTATGTCAGTAGGAAATATCAGTTTACATTTCCAAACATTCATTTTGCCATTAATATTAATAATAATCTAGTGAGATTATTCATTAATCTCAGCTAGATTAATCAGATAGAATTTTTTGAAGCATCGAAAATACATTTTGGTCCAAAAATAGCAAAAACCACGACTTTATTCAGCATTGTCTTCCCTTCCATGTCTGTTGTGAGAGAGTTCAAAACAAAGCAGTTTGTGATATCCATTTCGCGAATGAATCATTCGATGTAACCGGATCTTTTTGAACCAGTTCACCAAATCGAACTGAATCGTTTTAAACTGTTCGCTTCTCCAATACGCATTAACCCACTTAAGCTGTTAACTTTTTTTAATGTGGCTGACACTTCCTCTGAGTTAAAACAAACCAATATCCCGTAGTAATTCATTTACTCAAACAGTACACTGACTGAACTGCTGTGAAGAGAGAACTGAAGATGAACACCGAGCCGAGCCAGATAATGACCGAAACATTGACTCGTGGGCAATTTTGATTATTGGGTGAACAAACGCTTTAAGCTTGAAGTTTGTTTGTGTCTTTTTGATTTCGATTTTTTATTTTAATTTTTGATTCTATTTTATTTGTCCTATTGTTTGTAATGTGCTTTGTAGTTCTTATTTTTTTAAATTAAATAAATATTTAAAATATATTATTGAAAAAAAAAATACTTAACGGTAGACAAACACTCCATAAATCAGTTTTGAAAGTTGCCAAGGAATAGAAGCACCATAAGGGCAGCATGAAAGTATCCCATAGGCCTCCAGTAGTTTAATCTGTTTTCTGAACCTTTTTTGTCATATGCATAAACTATATGGGTTGAGTCTGTTGCAGGTGTGATTATCATCCATCTCTTTATCAGCGATTAATTTTCAGTGAGACTAGCAGAAAAAAATGTAGATCAGCCACAGATACAATTTTGTATGTGAGGATGGCCTATGACCTATCCTGTTTTATTTGTTTTTATTTATATATTTTTTTAAATAAATGGATGTAATCTATGTAGTGATCTTAATTTTACAAAGAAAAATAAAGTATATTGTAACATCTTTATTAAATGTGTCTGTTATAATGACCTTTTTTGTATCCTGAATCCACTGGTTCAAGTTTTTTGTTTCTCCCCAAGTCTGGCTGATGGGCAAATTTTTGTTATCTTTTCCCCTGTCTCTTTCTGCAGCATTGTGTGACATGCATCCAATGCGCGCCCTTTTCCTCATTCCCAGAAATCCTCCTCCACGACTTAAATCAAAGAAGTGGTGAGTCTATGTCCTGAGATTTCCCCTACATATTGGGCTTAAAAAAAAAAAAAAAAAAAAAATATATATATATATATATATATATATATATATATATATATATTTCAGGCTTATTTGAAAATTACATGGTATGTCTGTTGGAGAAGGGTTGGAAAAAAACTATAGGGTTCCAGCCATCCAGGAATTGAGTTTGACACCTTTGTTTTACATAAAGCTGCTGGTCTAAAAATGAAATATCTGGTGAATGGCGCTAAAACAATAATTCTCTATCGAATTTGAAAGTAGTCTACCCCCTATACTATACCTTACCCTTAACCTAGCTGATAGCATTAACACAAACAAACTCTAGAAAAGTCATTGAGCTCTTTTATCAAGATTAATGTTTCACAGGAAGTTTATTACGTCAGCCGTATATGTTAAGCTGATGAGATGCCAACATCAAAATGTGTTCATGTATTATGGTAAAAGTGTTTTGACATTGTATTGCGCAAGGAACCATGTAAAATGTTACCTTATTTTTTTTAATAAATCCCTTTAATCTTTTGGTTGTTTCTGTAACCGGTAAACTTTTGACTGTCCAAATTAAAGGGCACGATCACTGAATTTCATTCAGCTACGTTTTTATTTCAGTGTTGGCAGTATAAGTAAAAGAAAAATGTGCATAATTTGTCTTTGTTACCTCCACCCAGATATTCCTGTATTTCTCAACAAACTGCAGATTGTATTTCTGTATTTTTTGTATCTCTGCCCACAGTCTGATCGAGCCCAGTGCATTTATAATAATTTATAATAATAATAATAATAATAATTAATTCAAATTAAAAAAGCCCTTTTACTGCTTAGACAGCTTAATTAAAAACACAATTATTCATGTATTACCCCTTTAATAGACCAGTCTCTGCTTTTCTCTGTAATCTTCTAATCCCCTTTTTCCATAGGTCCAAGAAGTTCTTCAGCTTCATTGAAACCTGCCTGGTGAAGAATTACAACCATCGACCCTCTACTGAGCAACTGTTGAAACATCCTTTCATTAGAGACCAACCTAATGAGAGACATGTCCGCATCCAGCTCAAAGACCACATTGACCGCACTCGTAAAAAGAGAGGAGAGAGAGGTTAGACATGTTCAGAGTGTACTTTTTTTGATAAATGTCAATACTTGTTGTTGCTTTATTTTTCATTAATATAGCCACTGTGTTGAATAAATACCTGGGGTTATGTTTGTTTTCTTCTAAAAGAGAAGAAAAGTAATCGAATCTAGCATTTTTGAATGATTTTCTGTAGGATAGGTTACTTTCCCGCCAAGCAATACTAAATACCTCTAGTTTTGTTTTCCTCCAGCTCCGCTCCATTTTTCGGACTGCTCTCTTTAGGGTGCGAGTATGCTCATTATACCATGATGTCATACTGGTTTCCTTAACCTTCCTTAAGCGTAAAGGAGCAACTGTATTTAAAATGCTAGAAAAGAGAGAGTCCATAGTTTGTTACATCATCAAGTTGTTCTGAGGTTTTGAATATGCTAAGGAATTTGTACACACCAGGAAGATAACTTAAAAAAAACAGTCTTTTGTGGTAGAAGTGATGGTTTTTCCATACTTGTAACAAGATGTAGAATTTATAATTTTGGCTATATGAAGTTTGCACGAAACTAAATAATGATCTGAGATGTAAAAGGAGCTCATTCAACTTTTCCTGGTTCTAGTAAGAACTCTTGCTGCTGCATTTTGGACTAGCTGTAGTGTGTTTACTAAGCGTGCAGAACAACCACCCAATAAAGCATTACAATAATCTAACATTGAGGTCATAAATGCATGAATTAACATTCCTGCATTAGATATTGAGAGCATAGGCCGTAATTTAGATATATTTTTGAGATGGAAAAATGCAGTTTTACGAATGCTAGAAATGTGGCTTTCTAAGGAAAGATTGTGATCAAAAAGCACACCTAGGTTCCTAACTGATGACGAAGAATTGATAGAGCAGCCATCAAGTCTTAGACAGTGTTCTAGGTTATTACATGCAGAGTTTTTAGGTCCTATAATTAACACCTCTGTTTTTTTCAGAATTTAGCAGTAGGAAATTACTCGTCATCCAGTTTTTTATATCGACTATGCATTCCATTAGTTTTTCAAATTGGTGTGTTTCACCGGACCGCAAAGAAATATAGAGCTGAGTATTATCAGCATAACTGTGAAAGATAACACCATGTTTCCTGATGATATTTCCCAAGGGTAACATATAAAGCGTGAAGAGTAGCGGCCCTAGTACTGAACCTTGAGGTACTCCATACTGCACTTGTGATCGATATGATGTGTCTTCATTCACTGCTACGAATGGATGGCGGTCATATAAGTATGATTTAAACCATGCTAATGCACTTCCATTAATGCCAACAAAGTGTTCAAGTCTATGCAAAAGAATGTGGTGGTCAGTTGTGTCAAACGCAGCACTAAGATCCAATAAAACTAATAGAGAGATACATACAATCACGATCAGATGATAAGAGCAGGTCATTTGTAACTCCAAGGAGAGCAGTCTCAGTACTATGATACGGTCTAAATCCTGACTGGAAATCGACACATACACTAAGTAGACATCGAAAACGCGGTACGTGCGGCGGTATAAAGTGCATTTGCAGCCTTTGACCGCTGAGTGGTGCTTCAACCACAAGTTATCAGACAAGCGCATCAAAGCACATTTTCATAATAGACGTCAGTTTTGCCTCATGATGTGTTACATTTGACTGCTTCAGTCACGGAAAATGAAAGAAAAACACTATAGTTTAAATATTTAATATTTTTATATTTAATGTTCATAGATGAAATTTTGGTATTTATGAAGTTATGTGCATTTCTTAGAACAAATTCAAGCAGGATAAATGTCAAGCCTGTGCCTGAGTCTGTGCTTAAATTCTCTAAGCTACATGGTATTAAACCATATTTTAGATTTGACACATTTAAAAGGTGTGCAGTATTATTTACATTATATTAATTATGAGTTATATTATTCAAAAGAAATTGTGGTTTACTTTGCATCGGAGCATTAAAAGTGGTTTTTAAATCAATATTCAAATGACGAAGAAATTTTACAAAACAAGTTTTAATATAGTTCTTTATCATTCATTTAGCAGTCAAATTTATAACTGCAACAAGATGATTTCAAAAAACAGTACTCTTATACCTAAATGCTGGAAAGACCTTTATTATTTTTTTTTAATACTAGCCCATCATGCATCTAACCATCCACTCAGCTTTAAGAGCTGTTCAGATTAAAACTGCCAGCTCAGCAGTGAGTCAGTGTCATGGACGGGAGGACCTTCCATCTCGTTATGCCACTGGTTTATATATATATATTTATTTATTTATTTATTTATTTTGTTTTTTGAACTTTTTTGTAAATAGAGCAGAAACTTTCTGTGTGTCTACACTGGACGCGAAAGTTGTCATCTGTGCCCCACAGCAAAAAGTGTGTCTAAACTTGGTGATATCACACTATAGTGTCAAATCATCTGAACACAGTGTCAGAACATTTCATCATAAACAGAACGAGCATCAGTTCACTAATGGGGATCGTGTGTATCCATCACTGGGTTCTGCTGTCTTTTGTTGGATCGTTCCACTTGTGTCTGGTGTAGATCTAGCGTGCATTTTTTATTGTTTTATTTTACAGCCCTGCTTGTTTTAATGTTTTTATTAAATATCTGTATTGACTGCATGGTCATATTATCGAATTATTTACTGCCATGCGACCTAAAAAAGTAAAGCTTGGCGAGTCGATGAACGAGCATTGCTGCAGGTTGATTTTTGGCGGATGTGCTGTGCTTGTGTTCCCGCGGTCGTCTTCATTTCGTCAGGTGAAACATCTCTCTCACTCGCAGCAGAGTCTGTGAGCAGCAACAACTTCCCCTCCACGCGCACTGATACCAGAAACACGCTCCGCCTTCACTCCGTGGATAAAGTATTTCAGTATGTTTGAAATGTTATGTTCATAACATAGCATATAAAATAATAATAATTATAAAAAAAAAAAAATAACAGGAGAGTTTCAAAGTGGCTTAGGCTATGTGTAAACTTTTTTCCCTATATCACATGCCAAACTAATAACATTGTAAGCATTACATCTTTAAAGGTGCCATATGCAAGAATTGAGGTAAAAATATCCATAACATGACCTACACGCATTAAAAGAATGAGAAGAAATAAGGGCGATGATGTCATAAAAAAAATGTCAAGTTATAGTTCTGCAGAGATATCAACCTTAATTAGCATTAGCATTCCTAGCCCCGGCCCGACAGGTGTCGTAATACCAGTTTCGGCCATGGGAGACGGTATGCGGGCAACATAACCACCAGCCAACCTGCAATACACGAATAACTCGCACGGCTTGTGGGCGTGTACTTGAACCTGATGTCAATCGTGTGGAAAGTATAGCACACTACTTCATTTCAGTTCATGGAAGAGAGAGAAAGGATGTCTCAAGCAAGCCCTTGGCAAGAGACCCCTACCACCACCACCCGCTACAGGGAAACAACCGCGCTCGGAATCACAAATCAAATCCGATAAGAAAAGGAGCCGAACCAGAGTAAACATCGGCACTGCTTTCAATCGCTGGAGACAACTGAACGACCTGAAAGAAATGAGGCTCGACTCCGAACTTGCAACATTTCTAACAGTAAGTTAGATGCTGTTAGTATTTCGCTAGAAGTTTGTTTTATATGTTTGTGTATTTGTTTTCGGGAAGTTATAACATAGCAATGTATCGAAGGCTGTTCGATAAACGTGCTAGCGTAGCTGCGTTTGATTAACGTTACCCATTTTATTATATCATAACTAACCTGCTCTGTCTAGTATGTTGGTCTCCGTGTCCTCTTTGCTTCGTGGTTTTTCTGTGCGTAAAAAAAATGATGTGTGGTGTGAAAGCGTGTGAAAAGAGTCAATTGCGTGTGTCTCACGGTGAATGCTTGAGTGTTGGCACATTAATTCCCAAGCAGAATAAAGGACAGGTTGATTATTGCTGTTTAGCGTTTGTATTAATCTATGATGTGTCCCTGTTTGCGTACAGGGACATAAAAAATAAATTAAAAGTGATACGTGGACCAAGGTGTCTGAGATTGTTCATTTTAAGTAAAGGATCCTAATATTTCATCCACAACAATATTTAATGAGGTTAACTTATAACTCCTTGTGGTTAGTCTGCACGAGATCAACAAGCTTGTTTGCTTTGCGGCCGCTTTAAATACAAAATAAGCATTCGATCTACGTTGGAGCGTCTGAGCGCTCACAAATCTTTCTGCAGCGTCGTGAGCAGAGCGGCAAGTGTGAACGCACAGTTAGGCTTCGGCTATGGCTGTAGTGTTGTTGTGAAAGTAGGGGCGGAGCATAGAGACTATGCCGTTTCTCGTTTGTTACTCTAGAGTAGACCAATTCACTTTATTGAGGCATACTGCCCCCATCTGTTATAGAATGTGGAGTATGACTTGATTTTTTTTGCCAAACATTACAGATGGCACCTTTAATTGCTGCTTTCTGCTGTGAAAATTTTGTTTGTGATGAAAATAACATCTTTGTCAGTTATTTTATCTAAACAGATCGATTAACTTCTTCAAGATTTCAAAATCAGATAGCATGCTGATAATGTAGTAGCACTGTACGATTACATTTGTTTGAACGCATTATTGCAAAACCGATTGAGTGTGAATCTGTTTAAATCATGCTTTAACCCGAAAATATTCAGTAAAAGAAACAGACGAACTCTTAACATCCCGCTCGACTCTTGCAGTCATTGTAACCTTCTGATCAAGCAAAATATGTTTAACATGAATTCTTGCTGAATATGCAGTTATATGGCTGTTGGCATGAATTGTAGGCTACTCGTGAAGGAGCGCTCTTGGAGCGGGTGAAAACCACGACGCTCATATTCAAGTGTTTGTGCAAAAATTATTAATGTGCATTAATGACAGGGAGGCGCCGTCTCATCACTTTAATTTTTACATGATAATGAATGTATAATTTTTTAATTAACATAATATCGTGGTGTCTCACATACATTAAAAATATATCTACAGAAAGCTTGAAATGTTTTTAAACGAATAGTGTCATGTGTGAATGTTGCATTTCTCTCGTCGGAGAGAGCCAGCACTGTGAATATAGCCAAAACAACAGTCCTATATAAACCAGTTCAGCAAGTGAAAGCCTCATAAGAAACCGTCCAATATGAAAGAGCAAGTCACACCTTTATCTCGACCCCCACAAGCCATGCATAACTACCCAAAACCCAACCCCCTCAAGCTGAACAGAATTCGGTCTGTGTTTTGGCTCTGAGGAATGGTGTGTTACTGGGCTGAAACATGCCTGCACTCAGCAGCACTACTCTTTGTATTCATAATTTTCTCGCAGCCCATATTATTATTTTCACAAGACCATAATGATAATAACAAATCATCAATTAATAATTAATCATTATTTTACGAAAATCATTGTTATTTGTGATCGTGGATGTTTGCAGAAGGCTTTAAGACCAAGCGGAATCCTCTGTTCCCACCTCGCAGCGCTCGGGTCTCCGAGGCTTCACTGTCTGCGGTTTGACTTTACTGAATCAGATTGAGGCCAATACAACTTATTGATCATGAGCCCAACATTTAGCAAGGCAGGAAAACATTCATTCTAACGGAAGGAAGAAGTATTTCACTGAGCTAATGCTGTTAGAGAGGGAGAGAGAGAGAGAGAGAGAGAGAGAGAGAGAGAGAGAGAGAGAGAAACGAGTCTAGGGCTATTCTTAAACTAGGAGCTCATTATATTGAAGTGCAAATCCAAACACCAGAAACGTTATGCATTTTATTTATTCACATGCTGTATGGTTGAAATAATATTTTAGTTCACAACTTTAAGTTCCGTTGTTTAAAAATAATTGCTTTATTGGCTAATGTTTCATAAACCTTCAGTTGTTATGCTCTAAAATCCATGCCATTATTAATTTCACAGTATTTTTACTACCTAAATGACTAATCTTTAAAGTCACAATTCTATAATGGTCAAAATTACTCAGGCCAATGGTATTTTTTAATGACATTATTTAATTATTATTATTATTTTTTTTTTTTTAATAATTGTACCCTACATAAATAGTTAAAGCAAAACAAATACTCGGATTGTCCCTTATTTTTCCCTTGTTTTCTTAAAAAATAAACATGTATTTTTTACAAGAATAAACATGATAACACATTATTAATTAATAAAAATAATTTAAGCAATTAAAACCTTTTTTTTTTTAAACTTGAATTTAAATAGGCTACTATTAAACTAACTTTAAATTCTCAAGGAGTTTATAAGTAAAAAAAAAAAGTTCTAAATGATTATGATAATTAGATTTTTTTAAATGAACAATTCCTGTATAAAATGGGAAAATCTCTCTGTAATCTATTACATTCATTGAAATAAACAATTCTACTCCCCATAAATAAAACACCTAATACTGTCGGGAGCTGACCAATTTTGTGAGATTCAGCTTGAAAGAAGTAACAGCACAAAGAAGTTGCGATTGTAACGCCTGGGTTATACTTTCCGCATTAGCAATCCGGACGCAGACACGGCCAGCGCGGAACGCAGACTTCTTCAATTTATACTTCTGAATGCGCAGGCTGATGGCCAGCTCTGCAATTGCCCAGAATTATTGCACATCTGACTGTCTTTATATTCTTTTACTGACGGATTGCACAGGTTCGAGTAGCAACGAGCTTCTTCACTCTGCCTGCACATGTGCAGTTTTGCTTTTGAAGCCTACTGACCACGCGGACGTCTGTTCAGAGCCTCGGCACACACTCTCCAATGACGATTTTTACGTCATGCCTGCCTAGTGGTCCTTAGTGGACTCGCGGATGCAGAAAGTTTGACAGAGGCTTTAAGATGCAGGCTTGCATGACCTGACGCGCAAACATTTCAGAAAATGTGCGTTCACAAATGTAGCCTATTTTGATCCAAATATGGAAAGCACTTTTGAATTTAATAATATGAGGTTCTCTCAGAAGATGTTTTGCCACATTTCTTCAATTAAGGATTGCTACGTAGTGTATGGTGTTTCTATTTGCCTGAACTTCTTCAAGTGAGTTGCGCGACTATTCACAGTTTGGACATGTTCATTTCGCTGGCATTTTTGGAATTTTTTTTTTCTCCCTTAAAAAACAAATGTGTCCATTCTGATGCGCAATTTTACCTTAAAGGCAATTTACCTAATGGCTGTTGATGACTATTTGAATTGAATTCTGCCAAAGTGCGCGCTTGTATGTGTTCGTTAAATGCTTATGCCAGTAGGTCTGCTCATGTCTGAAAATAAAATATGAAGAAAAAAAAAATCACATAAAAACATTAGGATATAGCGTATATTTCATTAGTAGCATATTTTATTTTTAATTGATGTAAAAAAAATGTTTTTTTTTTTTTTTAATTCAGCATGTGGTACTGTTAACCAAGAGTAACACATTTTAACGGATTAATCGCCTATTTTCATTTGCTGCATGTTTTTTTTTTAAACACGCAAAAAAAAAAATTTATCAGAACAAAACAATAATTAAAAATATATAATTCTAATGGATAAATATAATTGCAGTATATAATAATATAGGCTTAGTAATACTACTAATAAAAAATATATATTTAAAGCTAAGCATAAGTTAAGCTTGGGCTCTCAATCAGGAGGAATCCAAACGTTTCCATGTTCCTGATGTTGCCCATTTGAAGCTTAACTATTATTCATGAGGTAAATAGGCTGTGTGCGTTTCAGTATCGATGGAACAAAAAATCATAATTAACAATATGTCAAAGTGCTCACGCCAAATGTCTGGTGAATGACTGCTGTTTCCAGTGAATACGTGCGCGAGGCACCAGCGATCAAACAGCTGAAACAAATAATACTTAATTTTTGGTCACACATAAGGCATAATTCAAAAATGCAAAGTGTTGGTAGTTTGAAAAATCAAGAATAATAACAGAGTTAATACTAATTATTGCTAAATGCTGGACCGTTCCCATTTTGCTCTGCATATGGAACTTGAAGATTTTTTAAACCAAGAATGAATCAAAATGAAAATGAAATTAAAACATTTAGCTTATATATTAATAATTTTACAATTAACAAATTGTAAAAGATTTTATGTTACAATGTTATATCATAATGTTATTGTTGTTTTACTTACTGCTATCTCATTTTATAATTACATTCATTTCGCAATCCGTCCCTTTGCGCCACCTGGCGATAGTTTCGCAAATGATTTCAACACGCGACTGAATTACAGTTACCGCCGCGGCACCAAGGCCCAGATAGGCTGGCCACCTACTGTATAAAATTTTTATCTAAGAAGGAATATAATGGTAGGATACCACCTTTTCTAGTATATTGGACAGAAAAGGGAAATTCAAGATTGGTCTATAATTAACTAGTTCTTTGTGGTCAAGTTGTGGTTTTTTGTTGAGAGGCTTAATAACAGCCAGTTTAACCCTCTGGAGTCTAATGGTATTTTTGGGGCCTGGAGAAGTTTTGTCATGCCCTGATATTTGTGTTTTTTTCAGTTTCTTATAAATATCTAAATGGGTAAAGTCTAATATCACTGTAATCAGCACAAACTAGGCTATAATAATATGTGAAATGCATGCATGTACATAATTGTATTTTTGAGAAAAAAAAATGTTATGCATGGTTAGTGAAAAACTAAAAATGTTAAGTCACTTGAATAAGGCCATAAAACACATAAAGAACAATGGTTCCCGGTACTGTTGAGAACTGGAGCTTGTAGCCTAGAATTTTTCTTTCTAAATTATGTGAAAATCATCTTGTTTACTCACTCACAGAAAACAATATATTGATTTAAATTTTCTAAGACACTTTTTGTTGGTAAAAGTCATATGCGAGTAGGCGTCAACTATCATGAATATCATTGTGATTTACACCTGAGAAGACAAAGGGCCGCATAATGAGCTGCATAATGAGCCTCTCATTCAGCTATGCCACTGTCAGTGAGGAGTTACAAGAAAGAATGTGAGAACAAAATAAATCGATATAATTTTATGTTTGTAGTTTATTAAGAATATATTTAATTATCCCACAACATAATTTAATATCCACTTGGGGGAGCAGTTAAACAGTTTATTAGGAACAATCAAAGCTTACTTTCAAACAAATTTTTTGGCATCCTTACTCCAGTCACACAATCCTTCAGAAATCCTTTTAACAATCTTATTTTCTACCAAATAAAACCCCCATTTATTATCATCATCATCATTATTTTTAATGTTGAAAAGAGCTGAAAATATTTTTCAGGTTTTTTTAGGGGGAATAAATTGAAAGAACTGCATTGTTTTAACATTTGTTAGAGTTATCTCTATTTGTGACATTTATATTATTTACATCAAGCTTTTGAATGGTATTGTATATTGTTATTGAAACTTCATAATGTTTCACTTGATTATACATTTAGTCGGGAA
Organism: Carassius gibelio; assembly: GCF_023724105.1. Lineage (NCBI taxonomy): Eukaryota > Metazoa > Chordata > Actinopteri > Cypriniformes > Cyprinidae > Carassius > Carassius gibelio. Next base: position 19,386,250 of record NC_068371.1, read on the forward strand.
TTATAGTTTGGAAAAAATTATTTGGAAAAAGTCTAACTAGTAAAATGTTTACACGTTATGTGAAAACTAGTACAAATAAAGAAAAAGAGACTTACTCATGTTTATGATCTCTGCTGAATAAAGTGCTTCATTCTTTTTTTCTGAGGAAATCCATTTCTCAAATCCTCAACCACATCACATCTTTTTGGGGTGAATTATGTCTTATTCCTCTCATCGCGAAGCAAACAGTAAAATAAAATAAAAACTTGAAGAACAGTCTCACTGCTTTTTCTTCTGTGTGGGCGTATTCAAGCCGTGCGCTTCAGTTTGAATCGGAATAGCGCGATCAGCGCAGGGGCGTGGTCACATTAGATATAATGAAGGGAGACATGGAAAACCGACATTGCATTGTTTTCATATGGATTATGATTCACATGTCTCTTCGTTGAGTATTCACGGAGTTACAGTTCATTTTAACAGAGATGTATAAAGTACTAGAGACCCATACTTGAGTAAAAGTACAAGTGCTGTATCAAAAAAGTGACTTGAGTAGAAGTTGAAGTGCTCTTTAAGCACCACACTTAAGTAGAAGTACTAAAGTATTCACAAATTTTTGTACTTAAGTATTGCAAGTAGTCTATTTTAAAATTTTCTACTCAAGTACTGAAAGTAAAAGTAGAAGTATTGTGTTATGTAGCTATTAAAGAAAGTAGTCAAAAGTTTGAACATATTGTTTTTACTATTTCAAATGATTAACCTAAGGACAATCACAATTCCTTTGACTGTAACTTCTTGTAAACAAAAAATGGTTACTAGGGTTAGTTAGCCCAATTTGCAAAATGATGTCATTAATAACTTACCCTCATGTTGTTTCAAACCCGTAAGACATCAGAGGGTCATTTAGAATTTTTTGAAGCATCGAAAATACATTTTGGTCCAAAAATAGCAAAAACTACGACTTTATTCAGCATTGTCTTCTCTTCCGTGTCTGTTGTAAGACAGTTAAAAACAAAGCAGTTTGTGATATCTGGTTCGCGAACGAATCATTCGATGTAACCGGATCTTTTTGAAACAGTCCACCAAATCGAACTGAATCGTTTTAAACAGTTCGCGTCTCCAATACGCATTAATCCACAGATTAAGCTGTTAACTTGTTTAATGTGTCTGACACTCCCTCTGAGTTAAAACAAACCAATATCCCGTAGTAATTCATTGACTCAAACAGTACACTGACTGAACTGCTGTGAAGAGAGAACTGAAGATGAACACCGAGCCGAGCCAGATAATGACTCGTTCACGAGTCAAGAACCGTTTCTGTCAGACGCGTCCGATTCGTGAACCGAGGAGCTGATGATACAGCGCATGTGTGATTTAGCGTGAAGCAGTTGAGTCAGCACGCGCAGTCTTCTTAATCGCTTGTTTCGCTCATTGATGTGCCAGCTTCATCAAACCTGCCATCTACAGTTCTGGCAGTGGTTTGTAATGCAATGATTCGTAACCTTATTAACGAGTAACGATGCAGCACATAAAAAAAAAATATCGGAGTAAAAGTATTAAACTCAGCGAAAATATGTACCGAAGTAAAAGTGGAAGTAGGAGAAAAAAATAATACTCTAGTAAAGTACAGATACCGCCTTTTAGTACTTAAGTACAGTAGTGAAGTAGTTCTACTTCGTTACTATACATCTCTGCATTTTAATGATGTGTTTGTAAATGAAGATCAGCGCACACAAAGGCTGCAGACAGCGCACCTTGTTTGTTATCTTTATTTTATAAGTGCACAAAGGTTCTTATGTCTGTATCCAAAAAAAAGTAGACCCTTTACAGATTCGATTGATGTATTGCTCTTATCTGTACGATTAAAATTGAGAGTGTAATTTAAGTTCTTTTCGGGGGTTATCAGGAGAAAATGACTCAAAACGCATATATGCGTTAATCGACTTCAAAGGGTTAAAGGTTTTGGGGACATATCCAAATGACAATGAGGAATTAATAATAGTCAGAAGAGGATCTATGACTTCTGGAAGCACCTCTTTTAGGAGATTAGATGGTATAGTGTCTAACATACATGTAGTTGGTTTAAATGATTTAACAAGTTTATATAATTCTTGCTCTCCTATAGTAGAGAATGAGTGGAACTGTTCCTCAAGGGGTCTATAGTGCACTGTCTGATGCGATACTGTAGCTGACGGCTGAATGGTTACAATTTTATCTCTAATAGTATCGTTTTTAGAAGTAGATCATAAAGTCATTACTGCTGTGATGTTGGGAAATGTCAACATTTGTTGTTGCTTTATTTTTCATTGATTTAGCCACTGTGTTGAATAAATACCTGGGGTTATTTTTGTTTTCTTCTAAAAGAGAAGAAAAGTTATCGGTTCTAGCAGTTTTTAATGCTTTTCTGTAGGAAAGGTTACTTTCCCACCAAGCAATACGAAATACCTCTAGTTTTGTTTTCCTCCAGCTGTGCTCAACTTTTCGGGCTGCTCTCTTTAGGGTGCTAGTATGCTCATTATACCATAGTGACATACTGGTTTCCTTAACCTTCCTTAAGCGTAAAGGACCAACTGTATTTAAAATGCTAGAAAAGAGAGAGTCCATAGTTTCTGTTACATCATCAAGTTGTTCTGAGGTTTTGGATATGCTAAAGAATTTGGATACATCAGGAAGATAACTTAAAACGCAGTCTTTTGTGGTAGAAGTGATGGTTCTTCCATACTTGTAAAAAGAAGTAGAATTTACAATTTTGGCTATATGAAGTTTGCACAAAACTAAATAATGATCTGAGATATCATCACTAGGCTGCATAATTTCAACACTATCAACATCAATTCCATGTGACAGATTTAATTCTAGAGTATGAGTAGGTCCTGAAATGTGTTGTCTAATCCCAATAGAGTTCAGAATGTCTATAAATGCTGATCCCAATGCATCTTTTTCATTATCAACACGGATAAATCACCAACTATTAAAACTTTATCTGCAGCCAGAACTAACTCGGATGTAAAATCACCAAATGCTTTAATAAAGTCTGTACGGAGCACTGGTGGCTTGTATACAGTAGCCAGTACAAACACAACAGGGGATTTATCATTAACATTTTTTTCTCTGGATAATATTATATGTAGCACCATTACTTCAAACGAGTTATACTTGAAGCCTGCCCTCTGAGAAATCCTGAAAACGTTGTTATAAATTGAAGCAACACCTCCCCCTTTGCCTTTTAGATGCGGCTCATGTTTATAACAGTAATCTTGGGGGGTGGACTCATTTAAAATAATGTAATCATCAGGTTTTAGCCAGGTTTCTGTCATACAGAGAACATCTAGATTATGATCAGTGATCATATTATTTACAAAAAGTGTTTTCCTAGAAAGGGATCTGATATTCAATAAGCCAAGCTTTATCATTTGTTTATATATATATATATATATATATATATATATATATATATATATATATATATATATATATATTAAAATTCCTTTAATGAAACAGCATGCATTTTTGATGTGCATACTTTGTTATTCGTTACCTGTCCTTTATTTTGTCAGATAACTACTTGGTAAAAGATACCTATTTGTACACCGATTAAGAAATCATTGTGTGTTTTATAAATTCTTTATTTTAGTAAAACGTGAGCCACTGTATCATTTCGCTCCCATTATTTAGGCCTAACTAAAACAAGAAACGAATAAATTAAATCTGCACAATTTAGCTAAATCTTTGAAACTCTAAAGAATGGACGGATTAATAAACCATCCTCATGATTAAACTCAAGTTCTCAAATCATAATCAACAAAATGCATACGATGCAAAAATTAATTAACTGACAACATAAGTTATTTTAAAGGGAGCCTTCTTTACTTGCTTTTATTGCTGGGCATAGCATATGGCCTTAAAAAATCTGATTTATGATTTAAATCAATTTTAAAATCAATATTCCAATGACAAAGAAATTTTTCAAAACAAGTTTTAATATATTTATACATTTATAACTGAGACAAGATGATACAAAACTGTAATGTTATTACCTTAATGCTGGAAGGACCTTTTTTTTATTATAATTTTTTTGTTAATACTAGCTGATCATGCATCTAACCATCCACTCGGCGTTAAAGGGGTAGTTCACCCAAAAATCTAAATTATGTCATTAATAACTCACCCTAAAAAACATTTTGCCACATCTTAAATTGATATACTAGTCCATTAATTTGTTCTTCCATCAAAATGCGCTCGCAGCAGCAATGGCATTCATTTGTTGTAGTTCTGTATGAGGAATCTGGGTGGTATCACACTGGTATCACAGCGCTCCGGAACTACAAGGTCCATGCGGCAGCATACAGACTTGTCAGAAGGACTTTCACAGAAACCTGCGCAAACTCCGAACATACTGTATCATACTGCGTCACTGCTTAGCTTAATTGAAATCATCCTGGCTATCACAATGGGAAAATGTACCTTTAATGATCTATGGCTCGAAGACGGTGCGTTTAGTAGCTGGCTCAAGCCCATCGCTAACAATTGGTATCAAGCATCGAAACATAAGACGCAGAAAAGCTGAACTGAGTAGCTGGTTACTCGCGCGCTCTGTGTTCGGTGCGGAGAGAGAGAGAGCCGCGTATCACGGACAGTCCCTCCTGCACATGAACGAACAAATACTAATCGCAGTTTTGAACAAAAAAAAAAAAGATTTGAAAGGGCCCAATTCATTACCACGGTGTTCAGGGCTCACGCTGATAAAGGCGTCTCAAAACGCTTGTACACCGAATTTGCTTCTTTTTGCTCCTGTACCGACAGATACATGCAAAATATGTCAAAATACCTGCCTTGGAAAGTATGCTCGAAAAAACATATTTATTTGTCAGTTATTTCTTAAGTGAAAGTAAACAGTTGAGGAAAAAGATGCGTTCATCGTCTCTTAAAGTGACCGCGCCTAATTTAGCTACTAGCTGCTGTAATGTTAATCCAAGAAAATGAAAGAAAAATCACTCACTGCTCTTGACTTCATTACTTTGTAGTTTTAACAAGAATTTATGCACAGTCAAACCAAAAATTATCCACACTCCAGAACACTTTACCCCTGTATTTGCCGGAATGGCAGTGTGAAAGGGGCTTAATACATTTATGTAAGTGAGTATAAGCAAACTGTGACATATTATACCCAAAGAATCTTCATACAGTGAACTACTAGTGAAATAGATGGATATAAATTTTTTTATCTATCTATATATAAAATTGGGAACAAAAATGATTCAGCACCTTATAAAGCACCATGCATTGCTTAAGTTTTTTTTTTTCTGAATTGCTAATGCAACCTTTTCACACCACAGTCTGAACAAAATGAAGCATTGCTTGGTAATTGGTCAACAAAGTATTGATATTTGTGTAAATATTGTCATAACAGTTGTCAGGATTTTTGGTTGATTACGTACATTTCTATCAATGTTATGACATTATCAAGACAAATTTGTTCTGACAGAGTTTAACTATAAGTTCCTTTTCATTTTATAACCATTTTAGAAGCAATAGCAAATAAACTAATAATGTGAGAAATGTTCCAGGTGTCTGATTTGATTGTATATTAAATTTTTACATTGAAGACTATCCAGTGCTATTTTACATTTAATTATTCGGTTTTTTGTACCTTGACACCTACAAACTTGAAAAAAACTTAAACATTGTGTAAATAGCAAAAATAAATAAAAATGAACAAACATACAAATTAAACAATTTCAAACAGGGCCCACTGGTACAACCTTCACCGGGGCCCCACTGACCCCAGCTACGTCCTGTGGGTATTAAATACTGTGACCAAACACCAATAACACTTATTATTTTGGAAAGTAATGCCATAAAAGAATTGTTACTTTACAATGTTACAATTGTTAAGTGTTCCTGTATTCTTGAAGCGAAGGCTTCAGTTTCTTAATCTTAAGAAATAATAGAATAACTCTTTAAATAATAAAACTTGTTACTTTCAATGAAAGTCAATAATAAAAAAAGACTTTTGAAAGGAATTTTAATGACTGAAGTTATCGTAATTCGTGTAGGTGATAAATTCAAATCCTAATGGTCTTAAAAAATCTTAAAAAATCTTAAATTTGACTGATTAAACCCTGCTATATATATATATATGCTCTGCTCATGCCTGTTTCACACATACTCCATCTGCAGTGCGTATGCAGTCCATGTGCATTACGTATGTGGTGCAGCACGGACTCGATGTGCTTTCACACAGGATACGTTTCCAGTCCGATACACGGTACGTAAGCACTGCTGCAGACGCAACGCTCCTGGAACACAACTGGAATCCTTTAACATGGTTGTGTAAAAAAAAATGCAACGCGTACACACTGCAGACATATTTCTTTTTTTCTTTTTTTTTTTTTCTTTTTTTTTAAGCAGACAAAATTATAATGGTATAGCTAATTTTATAGAATTAACTTAGTTACTGAATTTCACTGGAAATATTTATTTTTTATGTAAATAAAGAACTGTATTTCTTTAGTTAATTATTAAAGTATTACATGTTACACTGTATTTGGGATTTTAAGAATAAGTGGAAAATGTGCTGAATGTTTCATTTAATTCAAGTGAAATTAGCAAGCAGTTAGACTGAATTTACATTTGTTTTAAATGCGGAGCCAGGCGCGAGTCAACGTAGGTTGCGCGCATGCGTCGAGCTTCATCCATACTGCCAGATGCACTTGTGGAGATTTGCGGTGCAGTGCACGTGCGAATATAACCGAGCGTTACGAAACAGGCTGCGTGAGTGTGGCAAATGTGAATGACTCGTCCGTGACGCTGGACTCGCGCCGCATGGGGAAGAGAGGAACGATTATGAGAAGCATTCAGAGACACAGGCTGTGTGTGCGGTCTTCTGAATAGAGGGTTTTCCCGACGTGTCATCAATCTGGAAGTCGGCCATTTGACTGATTATTGCTGATTATTAAAAAAATTAGCGAGTTTTGGCCTAAACTAATCGGTCGCATCGGTTAAAACATTTCGAGTTCTGTCAAAAGTTAAAGAGTGATTAAAGAAGGCGTTTGTGGTTTAGAGAGGTACAGTTACAGCATCAGCTCATCAACCACATGCACATGTGTAAATTAATGTTTACAAAAAGCTCATCCATCGCTTCCAGTGATTCGATGGGCATGCATTCAGGACACTCTGGCTCTTGAGCACACTCTGCTGCTCGGGTGATTGACCTTGGACACCAGCTGGTCCTGCTGCTGCTTAATGTGCTCCAGCAGGCTTAAAATGTGGACCTGAGCAGCTGTTGAATACATAGTATTATAGAATAATTATGTTATAGGGAACATGCTTAAAGTCGCTGCCGAAACGAGGCTTTGTTGTTGCAGTGTGCCGGACGAGCAGACAATTATTATTTTTGAAACCAGCGCAGCACGGAAAAAAAGCTGTAATTTTACATACCAGCCTCCTAGAGTTCTGCAGCTCAAGACGCAGTAGTCCAGTGCGTTGGCTACACATTTCCACGTTGTAAAATTTAAATAAAACAACATATCTATCGCAAATTTAAAACAGCTGCATGGACACACAAATCAGATCTGAACAGTTGCGATATACAGTGTGGACATCATTTTAGATCAGATTCCAATCGGATACAAGATAATCGTATTTCGACTAACAGTCTGAATGTAGCCATAGTAAACTACGTCCACATTTAAGCCATAATCGACGCTTCATATACTTTTTAAATATGAGCAGGCCTACAAGCTGGGATTGGTAATGCTGCACTGTAATCACAATTATTTATTTATATTTTTCAATATATTTGATTATATAATATTGGTTTGAGACTGAAAGTATTTTTTTATTTTTTATTGGAGAACTTTGCAGCAGTATTTTATTTCTTATTCTTTTTTTTATTTTATATAGATTTCATTAAAAAGTATTTTAAAAAAGTGTAAACAAATTGTTAAAGTTTATAGTAATAACCTGCAGTTTACAGTCTGGCGAGTAAAAATGCCAATGGCAATTCAATTGTCAAGGTGTCTGTAGAGGGTTGTTCTTTCTGTTGCTCATATCTCCATGCCTGTATGCATCTTTGGATCAGACTGCGTAAACCTTGTTGCTTAGCATTAGTTGTAAAACACATGGCAATAGCAATTCCACTGTATATAATGTAGTACAAATACATAATAAAAGTTGCCAACTCCCCATGTAATTGTTATCTGATTTTTGTAGTGTTTTATTTCACACTGTAAAGCGGAGTTCTCAAAGAATGTTGCAGGACTTTTTTTTTTTTTTTTTTTTTTTTAAAGCAAATTTTAAAATGTTATGACTACGATTTATTTTTCTCTCCTTTCAGATGAGACAGAATATGAGTACAGTGGAAGTGAAGAAGAGGGAGAAGAGGCACAAGAACAGGAAGGAGAGGCCAGGTATCACAAAATATTTTTTTTAAGTAAGAATTACTTAGCTTCAGATGTATCTTGAAACTTTCAGTGTATTCCTGGGTGGCTTGTTTTAAGTCTTATTGATGTGACCCCTCACCCTCAGTTCTATAGTGAATGTGCCTGGTGAATCTACTCTGCGACGTGATTTCATTCGGCTGCAGCAGGAGAATAAGGAGCGTTCAGAGGCACTGAGAAGACAACAGCTCCTCCAGGAACAGCAACTCAGAGAACAAGAGGAATATAAACGCCAGTTATTGGCTGAGAGACAAAAACGAATTGAACAGCAGAAGGAGCAAAGAAAACGGCTTGAGGAGGTTGGTCTCCAATATAAATATTGTGATTTTTGTGTTAATCCTGCGTATACTGTTCTACATGAATGTGTGTGTGAGTCATTTTGTAGAAAATGGAAGTGCAGGCGGTTGTGGTGGCAATATATAACAATTAGGACTGGGATAAACGATTATTTTTTAAACGATTAATCTAGCGATTATTTTTTCGATGCATCGATTAATCTAACGATTAATTTTTCAGACCGATTCAATTTCGATTATCTCCCCATTAATTGACTACTAACATGTTGCAATACTATACATGTTGATTTACATATCTGAATGAAAAAAACATGAATTCCTTAACATTGCAATATATGTTTATTGCTCTTAAAATAACAAAATAAAAGACTGACTAAGAATGCATTACTTGGCACTTGTATAGAGATAGCATTCAATAAAACCTTGAAGCCTTGAAAAAACATAGCTTACTGAAACAAGCTTACTGAACACATAGGGCCTAGCTTACTGAAAAAAAGTTCTTCTTTCAGATGAAAATAACAACAACTTGATGTCTAGCATTCAATAAAAAATGTATTTTTATGCTTGAAAGAATACAGTAATCAATGTAAACTTGAGGGCTTTAAGCTAATACAGAGAGTGCTTTTCAAAAAAAGAATTAAAAAAATAAACAGTGGGAGCCAGCAGCCTGTCATGGAGAAAAAAAAAAATCTCCGAATGATCCATGTGAAACTTTGGCGTTCTGCCCTTTTTCTATTGTGTCTAATGATTTTGGTTATTATGCACGAGGGAGAGAGGGAGAGCAACACAGCGCTCGTGTAGTTTGAAGACTGTGAGTGCGTGAGTGTAGCAGAAATGAGTCGAACCAAACAAATTAAAGAGTCTATCAGAGCTGTGTGCATTGAAACGAGAGCCGAACTCCTCAGGAAGTCATAAATCAGTTCTAGTGCCACAAGAACCAAGCAAGATAACCAACCAACCAACTTGTTCACACAGCTTTCAACATTAACACCAATAGAACAATTATTGACAATTTTAATTCGAAGAAGAGATTGTCAAATTTATTGTTCGTGATTGAAATGCAACGCTGGACATCACATGTAAACCCAGGAGATCAAGTTAAATACTTGCATTGACTTCCCCCACCCAGCAGAACCAGACTGAAATTCCTAAGGGGGAAGGGCTTTAAACCTTTGTCTTCACAGAAAAGTCCCTTTGCCAGAGAATGGCAAAGAAACTGCTTTTTGTACATTATATATGGAAGTGCAGGCGGTTGTGGTGGCAATATATAACAATTAGGACTGGGATAAACGATTATTTTTTAAACGATTAATCTAGCGATTATTTTTTCGATGCATCGATTAATCTAACGATTAATTTTTCAGACCGATTCAATTTCGATTATCTCCCCATTAATTGACTACTAACATGTTGCAATACTATACATGTTGATTTACATATCTGAATGAAAAAAACATGAATTCCTTAACATTGCAATATATGTTTATTGCTCTTAAAATAACAAAATAAAAGACTGACTAAGAATGCATTACTTGGCACTTGTATAGAGATAGCATTCAATAAAACCTTGAAGCCTTGAAAAAACATAGCTTACTGAAACAAGCTTACTGAACACATAGGGCCTAGCTTACTGAAAAAAAGTTCTTCTTTCAGATGAAAATAACAACAACTTGATGTCTAGCATTCAATAAAAAATGTATTTTTATGCTTGAAAGAATACAGTAATCAATGTAAACTTGAGGGCTTTAAGCTAATACAGAGAGTGCTTTTCAAAAAAAGAATTAAAAAAATAAACAGTGGGAGCCAGCAGCCTGTCATGGAGAAAAAAAAAAATCTCCGAATGATCCATGTGAAACTTTGGCGTTCTGCCCTTTTTCTATTGTGTCTAATGATTTTGGTTATTATGCACGAGGGAGAGAGGGAGAGCAACACAGCGCTCGTGTAGTTTGAAGACTGTGAGTGCGTGAGTGTAGCAGAAATGAGTCGAACCAAACAAATTAAAGAGTCTATCAGAGCTGTGTGCATTGAAACGAGAGCCGAACTCCTCAGGAAGTCATAAATCAGTTCTAGTGCCACAAGAACCAAGCAAGATAACCAACCAACCAACTTGTTCACACAGCTTTCAACATTAACACCAATAGAACAATTATTGACAATTTTAATTCGAAGAAGAGATTGTCAAATTTATTGTTCGTGATTGAAATGCAACGCTGGACATCACATGTAAACCCAGGAGATCAAGTTAAATACTTGCATTGACTTCCCCCACCCAGCAGAACCAGACTGAAATTCCTAAGGGGGAAGGGCTTTAAACCTTTGTCTTCACAGAAAAGTCCCTTTGCCAGAGAATGGCAAAGAAACTGCTTTTTGTACATTATATATGGACCAGAATGAACTCAAAAAGACTTGAATGAATCATTCCATTGCTTAAATCCATATTAATTTATGTGTAACCCACACATTTGACTATCATGTATAATCACTTATTCTGTATGTCTTTTGATAACTATAGGATACATAGTCATGTCTAGTATTGATATAATCGAATTTTCTTGCTTGATATTGTCCTGACAATCATTTATTTGTAAAATATATCATAATCGTGTTATAGACGGTTTCATCGGGCGCACGCGCCTGGACCTAAGTTAACTTCCGGTCTATGTTGTGTATATCAGTCTGCAGCGGGACCTCCTACAAACGCAGTTAAAGCCAAGGTGATGAGTAGACTGAAGTTGGGCTCAGGTGGTTGTGCTGCGGGATGTGTTTCCCATACATTTATTTATTTTTGGAGATTCGCCACAATTTTAAAACTGATCGATTTTCAAAAAGGCTTCGTTAAATAAACATGAGTAACGTAACGTTACGTTACGTACTGCACGTTTAATAATAATAATTCCTTTCATTTATGTTTAAATATCAAAACGAGGCACGGGTGTTTTTATATCCCTGTATTTCTGAAAGAAGACTTGCATGTTATATGCCTGATAAAGCAGCGTGTGAGCGTACCAGCTCTGCTTTGTTTACAGCTGATACTGGGGAAACCTCTATTTCTCGCGCTTTATGTCTATGCTTTAAATCTCCTGCTGGCAAATAATGAATTAGCATTTTCATTAAGTCTGCCTGATCCACACAGAAAACACATTTTGTTTGTTATCAAAAAATATCTACTCTAGAGGGACTTGGCTGTTGTTATTGATTCTATTTGGAGTCTACCGGAAGTTAAGTTAGGTCCACAAAAGCGCTCACGCGCATTAACGTTTGTTTATGTTGATGCTGTTGAAACCGTCTATAGGAATCATGTCCAAAATTAGACCCTGTGAGGCAAGAACCACATGCTTGGTAAGATAAACAAATGATTTATGATACCCCCCCGAGCCAAGACCATATCTGATTGGTCAAGGCAACATTTGAGGGGTTGCCAACAAGGAAGTTTAAATACTTTGGACACCATGAAATTTTGCTTTTAGTTCTAGCATTGCTTGTGCTATCAGTCCTGCCTTGCTTTTAGTCAGCTTTTAGTTCCAGCCTTGCTCGTGCTATCAGTCATGCCTGCTCTTAGTTCTAGCTTGTAGCTTTGCTACCTAGCTTTAGCTTGTAGCATCTAGCCATGTGGTTAGTCATCATTGTTCTTTGAGCGCGGTTCCAGCGTGCCTGCCTGCTGCTACTATGCCACGATGAGAAGGAACACAACCTAGTCTCGTCAAACTTTATTTCTTTTCTTTTCCGTTTGAGAGTTTCGTGTTCTGAGTTAAGTTTTGTAACGTCGGTTCAACTTCAACCAGCGCACACGACTCTGCACTTTCAGCCAACGCCCAACAACCACGGGCTTCCCAAGACGTCACTTCAGAGACTGAACTTCCAGCCAATCAACGACCTCGGGATAGCCCTTTCACCGAGGCTCCTTCTTCACAGGAGATGCAAGTAACTTTACCTCCAGACTGTGACCTTTACTGGTGTATCTAATATAATTTTAACCTCATTGAGGAACTCAATGCGAGCGCTAATTACGTGATTGATGGTTGTTCATGTTTATGCAATTTAACGTATTGCTGTTAACTTGGGATTCCATATTTCCATTCTATTAAACTCATCTTTCCCTAACTTTCGACCTTCCTGCAACTTGTGTGAATGTGTGTGTGCGTGCGTTTATGTGTTAGATTAGTTTATATGTCTTAGATTTATCTAATAAAGCCTTATTCATATTGAAAAGAGAAGTATCTTGTGTTTTGTGCTTACAAGTTAATGTCTTAAACTGCCGATCTTGTTACTGTGCTAATTAATAGTGTTTTCACTATAGTTTGGATATTAGTATCCAGCGCTGATTTGATGTTAAACGGCTAGTTCACTGAATCGCAGGGCGTCTCCGTGAACAGCCGTGAAACAGTGATTCTGTTCAAATTCCCTTTAAAATCTTAAATGATTCCCTTTGAGCTAAATTGACCTGTTTCCATTACATGAGCGCGCGTGAAACTTTGGTGTTTCGCCCTTTTTCTATCGTGTTTAATGATTTTGATTAATATGCACAAGGGAGAGAGAGAGCAAGAAGCGCTCATGTTGTTTGAAGACTGTGAGTGCGCGTGCAGCCGGGGCTCTCTCTCGTACGCGCCCTGTCAGGCCCAGCAGTCATTCTATTCTACATCACTCACCGATTAAATAAGGCTTTAACAGCCGCCAAAAAAAAAGATCAATGCAGAAAAACCCCTGGATTGGTTATATAACGTTGGACAGAATGTTGATCCCTCCATCGCGTATATTCAGCGCACATAAGGTAAACATTTTGCAAACGTTTTTTAGAGAAATAAAAACAGGTCGACGAATCGATGCGCATATTTTGCGTCGATGTATTTCTTCCGTCGACGTCATCGACGACCTCGATGCGTTGTCCCAGCCCTAATAACAATACTTTTACTATATTTATGCTCATTCAACGCTTTGTTTATTTTATTATGTCTTTACTGGTTAATGTTGATTGAGGAAACATTTAAGTTTAACACTTAAGTTTAAATGTATGATGATTGATCATAATGCAAAGCAATCACATTACATGTATATGACATTTTTAGCGGCATTCAGTGTGGGATTTGACTGATTTATACGTAAATTAGGAAATTTCAGATAGATTGCTTATACAGTTTTTTGATTGTATCTTGGGGGTTTGTTAGATTACTAGAGTAATAAGTTGACATCCAACATCAAGTTGTCACACATCTCTGTTGTAAACATGAAGTTGCCACGCCCAAAGTAATTGAACTGTCCCCAGTAAAAATAAGAATAACATGCACAGATTCAGTATTATCTTTTGGACCACAATCAGTGTAAAAAATGGGAAAAAAAGAAACTCAACTTCTCACAGCAACAACGTCGGGAGCGTGAGATGAGGCGGCAGCAGGAGCGGGAGCAGAGACGCAGGGAACAGGAGGACAAGAGACACAAAGAGGAAATGGAACTTAGACGTAAAGAGAAAGAAGAGCACAGGAGGGCTGAGGAGGAAAAGAGGAGGATTGACCTTGAACAGGTGACTTTCTTAGATAACTTGTGTTTAAAATGACATAGAACTTAAGCTAAACACTTGTTTTACGGTTTGTTTTACAGGAGTTTATCCACAGGCAGCTCGAGGATGAGCAAAGACATCTTGAAATCCTTCAGCAACAGCTGCTGCAGGAGCAGGCCAAACTACTGGTATTAAATCAGTTTTTCAGTTGTTTCATTGTTTCAGTTCTTCAGGGGGCATGCTCAGGGTAGTGCTGGTTAATGCATGATGATAAAAATAGAGAAATGGCCTTAAGCAATTAACCAAATAAACAGATAAAAGGGTTCAAATGGTTCAAATCACCAAATGCGAATATAATCAATGCTGAAACATGTTACTCACCTGGTAACTTTATGAATAGTGGTGAGAATTTGGGATTGCTTAGTACTATCAGAAAATTGGTAATGGTTGTGATTTAATTATATAAATGTAGGCTACAGTTTGACGCGTTACACACACACAGAGCTTGACATTAGGGATGCACCGATCATGATTTTTCATGGCCGATTCCGTTACCGATTTTTTACAAACAAACTGGACGATTTCCGATTTCCGATTTTAAGCAACAAACAAGAAAGAACGAAAGTGTGCATAAACAAGATATTTAGTATTTAATAGGCCAAACTTGCTTTTGGCTATTGAAAACAATAACTGTAACCATCTGAAATTAACAGCAGTATCTGCACAGTAAGTAGCCTACATTCAATACAAACATAGATGGTACACACATCAGCATTTAGCTTTTGTTTATGAATTGGGTTGAAACTACATAGAACTGGCCTTAAATTAAAAGATTAACTGTAACCATGTGAAATTAAAGACAATAACTGCATTCTACAATCCAAACACCACAATCAACACACATTCAATAAGATGTTTCTTAATCAGCATTCAGTATTTTAGTTTTTAAATTTGTTTTTAAATTTAAAAAAAAGGTCTTTACCAGTGAGACTAAATAAAAGTATGCTATATAAATACATTTTCCAAAATGTTAAGATCAAATAATGTTGGTGCAAATAAATCAAAGATGCAAAGTGTTTAATTCATCCAATTAAAAAAATATATATACATACGGTAATGATTCAGAAGAGGGTGTGACAAAATGGCTCGACAGCGCCACCTATACCAAGAAAATCATCAGCCTTCCAGCTATGTTTCACGTACATGCACGAAAATTGGCACACACATGTAACACACCAATACCTACAAAAAAGACTCTTGGAGCGAAATTCTAAACCCAACAGGAAGTCGGTTATTTTTAATATTATGAGCATATTTTGTGTAATTTTGGTCATTTCCATGTGTTGTATTTTAACGAACTCCTCCTAGAGAGTTCTTCAAATCAACACCAAATTTGGTATGCCTAATCTAAAGGCCTTTGCGATGTTAAATTGCGAAGATCTTGAGTTTTCGTTGAAGGGCGTGTCCGTGGCGGCCTGGCGAATTTCGATGATTCGCCATGAAAAATGAAGTTGCTAAAACACTCACATACAATGTCCAATCTGCCCCAAACTTCACATGTTTGATGAGACTCCGAACCTGAACAGATTGACATGCCCATATTCAGTTATAGTCATAGCGCCACCTATTGGCAACAGGAAGTGACATATTTTACGCTGCGACGAACTACTCCTAGAAATTTTATGAAATCAATGTCTTTTTTGTGGTCAGTCTAATCTAAAGGCCTGTGTGATGTTCAGTTGTGAAGATCTTGAGTTTTCGTTAAAAGGCTTGTTCATGGCGCCGCGACGAAGTTCTATGTCTCGCCATGGGAATAAAAGATGTTATGACTCAGGCATAAAATGTCCGATCTTCCCCAAACTTCACATGTGTGATAAGAGTCCTGGCCTGAACAGATCTGCAGGCCAATATTCCACCGTGTGTGGCAGAATGGCTCGATAGCGCCACCTATACACTTTCAACGGAGTACGTATAAACTTTAAACGGAGTGCGCCTCGAGCTTTGTGTCACGTACATGTACAAAAATCGGTACACACATGTAACACACCAGTATCTACGAAAAAGTCTCTTGGTAAGAAATCCGAATCCCAACAGGAAGTCAGTTATTTAGAATTTTCTCAGCAAAATTGGTGTTGTTTTTGCCATTTTCAGGGGTTGTGCTTTAACAAACTCCTCCTAGAGATTTATTCAGATCAACACCAAACTTGGTCAGTGTTATCTAAAGGCCTTTGCGAAGTTAAATTGCGATGATCTTGAGGTTTCGTTAAAGGGCGTGTCCATAGCGGCTTGACAAATTTCGATGATTCGCCATGAAAAAGGAAGTTGCTGTAACTCAGACATACAATGTCCAATCTGCCCCAAACTTCACATGTTAGATAAGACTTCTGCACTTAACAGATCTACATGCCCATATTCAGTTATAGTCATAGCACCACCTATTGGCAACAGGAAGAGACATTTTACGCAGAGACAAACTACTCCTAGAGATTTTTTGACATTAATGTATTTTTTTTGGTCAGTCTAATATAAAGGCCTGTGCAATGTTAAATTGTGGCAATCTTGAGTTTTTGTTAAAGGTCGTGTCCATGGCGCCATGACAAAATTTGATGTCTCGACACAGCAAGAGAAGTTGTTGTAACTCAGGCATAAAATGTTTGATCTTCCCCAAACTTCACATGTTCGATAAGAGTCCTGGCCTGAACACATCTGAAGGCCAATAGTCCATTATAATGATAGCGCCACCTGCTGGCAACAGGAATATTGGCACATATATGGAATAAACATTGATATATTCTACTTATATTTTTGAGATTAAATGCATATTGCTCACCGTTCACCTATTTACTAAAGCCACTCGCTGCTGGTGAGCCCGGGTGCAAGGGCCTGTTCATCGCTGCTTGCAGCTTTAATTATTATTAGGGCCCGAGCACCGATGGTGCGAGGACCCTCTTGTTTCTGTGTCGTTTATTATTAGGGCTCAAGCCCGAAGGGGCGAAGAGCCCTATTGTTCCCCTAAGGATTATTCTTATTATTTATTTATTTTTTTTATGTATTTTTTTAAACCTTCCGGGCATTTTTGGGGGCCTTAACATGCTCAAAAACTCTTGAAAATTGGCACACACATTGGAATCTGCGGCTATCAGGACGACACAGAGACTGGGACCCGGGCGTGGCACAGGGGCTCTACAGCGCCCCCTGGAACACAGTCAGAAATCTTGAACCATAGCTCACACACGCTTGCATGTATTTATATGAAACTCAATACACTTATAGATCTCATTGAGCTGAACAACTTTCGCGCTCTATGTCATAGGCTCCGCCCAAAAGGAAGTCAGCTATTCAGGGCTGTTTAAAAAAAGCATGCTCTGGAATTAAATATACTTGTCATAAGTTTTTTACTTGATTGCCACGAAACTCGGTCAACATGATCTCAAGACATTGGGGATGAAAAATTGTTCGCTGTATGATACCGATCGTATATATGTGACTATTAAGAGTCAACGTTATAGCGCCACCAGCTGGCAGCAGGAAGTGTGTCATTTTCAAAATGCTTTGAATTCAGCATCTTATTTTTACTTGATTTGCTGCAAACTTCATCAGAATAATGACAAAACACGGCCGATGAAAATCTGTTGTGGGGATATTGATATCTAATATAGTGTTGCCATGGCAACGTGTCAAACTTGAATATTCTGTTATGGTGAGTTTGAGGCAGATAACAAGCTCAGATTTACATGAAAGTCAAAACACATATCGGTATTATTGATAGCTAGACAATGGCAAAAGCTTTTAAAAGGGCGTGAAGGAGGCACTGTATAGCGCCACCTTTTGTCAAAAGTGGGGGGGTTAGTTTTAGCTACAGACACCAAACTTGGTACATAAATTGTTCTAATCAAGTCGGACAACTTTCTAATTCACAGTCATAAGCTACGACCAACAGGAAGTCGGCTATTTTGATTTGAATGTGTATTTTTTAGATTTTACAGTTGTGAATTAATGCATACTCTTCACAGGGGAAGTACACTATACACACCAAACTTTGTCTACATGAAGAAAAAACATTGAGGAACTTAAATTGTGAACGGATTTTGGTTAGCTTGAACGGTTTTGTCGTGGTGATTTTTTGAAATGACAGTAAAAAGGGAAACATTAATTGTCTTGTATGTTTAAATTGCAGCTTCCAAACACTTCAAAGCATTTTTTCATACAGAGATCAAATTATTCTGAGGAATTATGCATAGTTTCACGACTTTACAACACTGTATGGATAACAGAAAATTAAAAAACTGTCAGACATCTCAACTGAGATGATCTCACTCTGGCCACTCTGTCTGTGTGAGGAAAGGGAGGGGGAGAGGGAGGGGGTTGGTGACTGTGAATGTTTGGTGACTGACAGTGTGTGTGGATTGTAGGGAGGGGCTGTCTGGCAGAGAGAGAGAGAGAGAGAGAGAGAGACCTAATCATCCCTTTAATAATCAGGAAAAAAAAAATCTGTATTTTAAATTGTTATTGTTTTTGTTGTTGCTAATGGTGGTGTTTTTTCCTTTACAGGTTAAGAAATCTCTTAGGCCTTATCCTTTTCTGACAGTTTTAGGGATTTAAAAACATCCTAAGAATCCTTATTTGTGCTGCAAATAATAATTTCAAACTCATTTGATACTGACCTATGACAACCTGTGACGTGACATGACATTTATTAATCTCATGGATGTAACAGTAAATCTCTTCAACTGACAGATAAAGCTGCAATGCAAGCAAAACTATTTCACAAATGCTTATAGGTCATTAAAATCATTACAAAACACTAATAAATTATTTAAGGATTTGGTAACACTGTAAAATAATGTCTAATTTGTTAACATTAGTAAATGCATTGGTAACACTTTATAATAACTGCACTCATTAGCTAAGCATTAGTAAATAGTTCATGATTATAAAGCCTTTTCCCTCAATAATAGTAATTATTAAGCAGTAATACATCTATAAATAAATTGTTCTTGGTTTAAAAGCACATATGTTACAAAATAGATTAAAGTCTCAGTTGTCTTATAAAATAAATTAATAAACACAACCCAGTTTGATTCAGATTTCAGAAATATTTATTTCAAGATGCAATAAAAGGAAACTGTACACTTGAAAAGCTTTTGAGCGATTCTTGAAGGATTAGCATCACCTCCTCTTGTACGATGGTTTGAGGAATATATCTTCCAGATAGTACTGCCGCTCCCTATATGCAGAGTATGCAGTCTTCGTAGGGCACCAACTCCCAGAGGGGGCACCATCCCAGTTGCTCAAAAAAAAAACACAAAAAAAAAACAAACATGCGCCATTCTCCCATCTGTGCTCGCGACCGCTCACACCTCATGTTTGCGGCTGAATGTTCGTAATTGATGGATGGACATCTATGCCTGGGTATAGAACATCAGCAATCCGGCACAGAGAAATGAAAACTAAAGACAAAAAAAAAAAACAGGCATAAAGTTGTCTTGACATTGGACATTCGAGAGTCTCAAATTTAGGGCCGGTCTCTAAAGTTACATGTGATATTGTTATACACTTTTCTAACGTCAGTAGCATTTGAAGAGAATGACTTACAGTCATAAAAACAACTGTAATTGTTCATCTAGGTGACAGCTATAATGCACAATTAATTTGAATGTTTGATATATATTACAACAAACTGTAAGTCATATGTAAATTATGCTACTTTTTCACATGGGCTCAAATGCAAATTTGAAGCTCAATAGCATTTGAGAAGAAAGACTTGCAGTCACAAAACAGTTGTAATGTGTTCATATAGGTGTCAGCTACAATGCACACCTTATACATTTTTTATAAATAGAAAAATAAAGCGTTACTAAAGTTATATATATTGTTCTGTGTATGTGATTTCAAAGTCTAGATTGGTCGGATTAACCCTTTAACTGCCGCATCCCTTAAAACTTGATTGTCAGAGGGTTACTGTAAATGCTTATGCCCGCTGGGCACAGTTTTCCCGATGCCACCAGGGTGGCGTTGCACTGATGGCTTGAGCCCGACATCGCTGCTTGCAGCTATATTTAGGTCTCAAACCCGAAGGGGCGAAGAGCCCTATTGTTCTTCTAAGAATTATTCTTATTATTATTTTTTATTTTTTATTAAACCTTCCAGGGGGTTTTAGGGGCCTTAACATGCTCAAAAACTCTTGAAAATTGGCACACACATTGGAAACTGCGGCCATCAGGACGCTGCAGAGGCTGGGACCCACGAAACTCGGTGAACATGATCTCAAGACATTGGGGATGAAAAATTGCGAGGGGATTTTTGATATCTCGAACGGTTTGCCCGTGGCGAGGCGTTGAAATTATGGCGAGAAATGAGAAACAGGAAATGTCTAATAACATCCACATACATTTCCTGAATTTGATCAAACTTCATTGGTTTGTTCGTTGTATGATACTGATCGTATATATGTGACTATTAAGAGTCAACATTATAGCGCCACCAACTGGCAGCAGGAAGTGTGTCATTTTCCAAATGCTTTGAATTCAGCATCTTATTTTTACTCTATTTACTTAAAACTTCATCAGAATAATGACAAAACACGTCCGATGTAAATCTGTTGTGGGGATATTGATATCTGATATAGTGTTGCCATGGCAACGTGTCAAACTTGAATGTTCTGTTATGGTGAGTTTGAGGCAGACAACAAGCTCAGATTTACATGAAACTCAAAACACATATCAGTATTAGTGATAGCTAGACAATGGCAAAAGCTTTTAAAAGGGCGTGAAGGAGGCACTCTATAGCGCCACCTTTTGTCAAAAGTGGGGGGGTTAGTTTTAGCTACAGACACCAAACTTGGTACATTAATTTTTCTTTTCAAGACGGACAACTTTCTAATTCAGTCATCAGCTACGACCAACAGGAAGTCGGCTATTTTTATTTGAATATTTAAATTGAGCTCTGATTTAATGCATACTCCTCACAGGAAATGTTCACTATACTCACCAAACTTTGTCTACATGTTGAAAAAACATTGAGGAACTTAAATTGCGAACGGATTTTGGTTAGCTTGAACGGTTTTGTCGTGGTGATTTTGCCATATGCATAGTTTCATGACTTTACAACACTGTATGATTAAAAGAAAATTAAAAAACTGTCAGACATCTCAACTCACTCTGTCCCTCTGTTTGAGGAATGTATGTGTGCTGACTGAGTGTGTGTGTGTGTGTGTGTGTGTGTCTGTGAGTGGGGGATGGGCATGAGCTGAGTGGCAGACACAATGAGAGAGAGAAAGAGAGAGACTTAATCATCTCTTTAATCACCAGAAAAAAAAAGTATTTTAAATTGTTATTTTTTGTTGCTTTTGCTAACATTGCTGTTTTCATTACAGCTTAAGAAATCTCTTAGGCCTTATCCTTTTCTGACAGTTTCAGGAATTAAAAACAAAATTCTAAAAATACTTATTTGTGGTCCAAATAATAATTTAAATCTCATTTGATACTGACCTATTCCATCCTGTGACATGACATGTATCTACATTTTTAAAATAAAAACATGAAAATAAACAAACAACAACACAGATTGATACAGAACTCAGAAATTTTATTGTGGATTTATTATCAAATCAGCCTGTAAATGAATCATACTCCTCCAAGAAGACACAAGTAGTTCACACCAAACTTTTTCAACATGATGCCAATATACTGAAGATGTTAAATTGCGAATGGGTTTAGGATACCTTAAATGGTGTGGCCATACCGATTTATTAAAGTAACATAAAAAATACAATAGTTATTTTACTATATCTTTAACATTCTTCATTCCAACTCTTCATAATTTTTTATATACGTAGAAGTCATCATTTGAAAGAAGCACAGTAAGTTTCATAGCTTTATCATTTTCAAGAGCCAGCTTAAAATTAAAACTATCATAACATATAAATCAAGCTTGCAATTATTAGTACCAATAATGGCCACCAGATGGAGCTATATGATTACTTTTAAATAATTATTGTAGAAACAAGTATGATTTAAATCATTTATAGAAATCTTTCAAGGAAAAATTATATGTATTTTACTGATAAAATGACCCTCACTTAATTAGAATAATATGCTGAAGTATTGTGAAATACTGTGTATTAAGAATAATTCTTTATAGGCTTTATGGACAGATAAGTTTGGAGTGACTCTTGAAGGATCAGCACCACATCCTCTTTTACCACTGTTTAAAGAATTTATCTTACAGAACAGGTGCGAATGAATTTTGGATAGCTTGAATGGTTTTGTCATGGTGATTTTTTGAAATAACAGTAAAAAAGGAACCAGTAAATGTCTTTTATTTTTTTAAGTGCAGCTTCTAAACACTTCAACAAAATGTACACATAGAAGACAAGTCATGCTGAGGAAATATGCATAGTTTCATGACTATACAGCACTATATGGATGATAGAAAATTAAAAAACTACCATTCATCTGATGTCACTCTGTCCCTCTGTCACTGTGGGTAATGTGTGTGTGTGTGTGTGTGTGTGTTTGTGTGTTAACTGTGTGTGCTGAGTTTGTGTGAATGTGTGGGAGAGGGGATGGGCTTGGTGTCAGAGAGAGAGAGAGAGAGAGGGAGGGAGAAATAATCATCTCTTCAATCACCAGCAGAAAAAAAAAACAATTTTGTGTTGTTGTTGTTTTTTTCATCATTACAGCTTAAGAAATATCTTAGGCCTCAACATCAATTGTTGCTGCTTTATATAGCCTTCTCCCAAAATTAATTGTCATTAGTAAGCATTTTATAAATACAGCTATAATTAAATTGTTCATGGTTTATATGCACATTTATTTTGAGGAGATTAAAGGCTGTAATCTTCCTAAAAAAAAAATAAAAAAAAATAAACGAACACAGAACTCAGAAACATTTATTTCAAGATGCAATAAAAGAAAACTGTACACTATATATATATATATATATATATATATATATATATATATATATATATATATATATATATATATATATATATATATACAATTGCATAAGTTTATATTTAATTTTTTTTTATCAAGAGTACAGCTAATAATAATAATAATAATAATAATGCATTTTATTTAAGGCGCCTTTCAAACCACTCAAGGTCACCGTACAACAAGTAACAACAGTAACAATATTAAAACAAAAAATAACAGCAAATAACAATGTCAATAAAAAACCACAATAATATTAGAATAGCACAACATATTGTGGAATACTATATTAAGACTTTATATATAGGCTTTATGAACAGATAGGTTTTGAGAGATTCTTGAAGTACTAGCATCACCTCCTCTTGTACGACGGTTTGAGGAATATATCTTCCAGATAGTACCGCCGCTCCCTATATGCAGAATACGCAGTCTTCGTAGGGCACCAACTCCCAGGGGCACCATCCCAGTAGCTCAAAAAAAATTAAACATGCACCATTCTCCCATCCGCGCTCGCGACCGCTCGGACATTTGCAGAAGAATGTTCGTAATTGATGGATGGACATCTATGCCCGGGTAAAAGACATCAGCAATCCGGCACAGAGAAAGAAAAATAAAGTAAAAAACAAAACAAAAACAGGCATAAAGTTGGCTTGACATTGGAGAGTCTCAAATTTAGGGACCGTCTCTAAAGTTACATGTGATATTGTTATACACTTTTCTAACGTCAGTAGCATTTGAAGAGAATGACTTACAGTCATAAAAACAACTGTAATTGTTCATCTAGGTGACAGCTATAATGCACCATTAAATTGAATGTTTGATATTTATTAAAACAAACTTTAAGTCATATGTAAATTATGCTACTTTTTCACATGGGCTCAAAAGCAAATTTGAAGCTCAGTAGCATTTGAGGAGAAAGACTTGCAGTCATAAACCAATTGTAATGTGTTCATTTAGGTGTTAGCTATGATGCACAACTTATACATTTTTTATATATATTAAAATAAAGTGTTACTAAAGTTATATATATTGTTCTGTGTATGTGATTTCAAAGTCTAGACGGGTCGGATTAACCCTTTAACTGCCATATCCCTTAAAATTTGATTGCCAGAGGGTTACTGTAAATGCTTATGCCCGCTGGGCACAGTTTTCCCGATGCCACCGGGGTGGCGTTGCACTGACGGCTTGAGCCCGCCATCGCTGCTTGCAGCTATATTTAGGGCCCGAGCACCGAGGTGCGAGGACCCTCTTGTATCTGCTTTGTTTTTTATTCTTCTTCTTCTTCTTCTTCTTCTTCTTCTTCTCCCGAATGAATCGCATTTTTGAGGGCTTTAACATGCTCAAAAAGTCATGAAACTTTGCACACGCGTCAAACCTGGTGAAAATTTTCGTCTGATATAGGATTCAGAAGAGGGTGTGGCAAAATGGCTCGACAGCGCCACCTATACCAAGAAAATCAACAGCCTTCCAGCTATGTTTCACGTACATGCACGAAAATTGGCACACATATGTAACACACCAATACCTACAAAAAAGACTCTTGGAGCGAAATTCTAAACCCAACAGGAAGTCGGTTATTTTTAATATTATGAGCATATTTTGTGTAATTTTGGTCATTTCCATGTGTTGTATTTTAACAAACTCCTCCTAGAGAGTTCTTCAAATCAACACCAAATTTGGTATGCCTAATCCAAAGGCCTTTGCGATGTTAAATTGCGAAGATCTTGAGTTTTCGTTGAAGGGCGTGTCCGTGGCGGCCTGGCGAATTTCGATGATTCGCCATGAAAAATGAAGTTGCTATAACTCAGACATACAATGTCCAATCTGCCCCAAACTTCACATGTTTGATGAGACTCCGAACCTGAACAGATTGACATGCCCATATTCAGTTATAGTCATAGCGCCACCTATTGGCAACAGGAAGTGACATATTTTACGCTGCGACGAACTACTCCTAGAAATTTTATGACATCAATGTCTTTTTTGTGGTCAGTCTAATCTAAAGGCCTGTGCGATGTTCAATTGTGAAGATCTTGAGTTTTCGTTAAAAGGCTTGTTCATGGCGCCGCGACGA
This sequence comes from Carassius gibelio, assembly GCF_023724105.1. Taxonomy (NCBI): domain Eukaryota; kingdom Metazoa; phylum Chordata; class Actinopteri; order Cypriniformes; family Cyprinidae; genus Carassius; species Carassius gibelio. The sequence continues at coordinate 19,411,467 of NC_068371.1, forward strand.
AGTTCGATGTCTCGCCATGGGAATAAAAGATGTTATAACTCAGGCATAAAATGTCCGATCTTCCCCAAACTTCACATGTGTGATAAGAGTCCTGGCCTGAACAGATCTGCAGGCCAATATTCCAGCGGGTGTGGCAGAATGGCTCTATAGCGCCACCTATACACATTCAACGGAGTGCGCCTCGAGCTATGTTTCACGTACATGTACAAAAATTGGTACACACATGTAACACTCCAATACCTACAAAAAAGTCTCTTGGTACGAAATCCGGATCCCAACAGGAAGTCGGTTATTTTGAATTTTCCATACAAAATTGGTGTTGTTCTTGCCATTTTTTAGGGGTTGTACTTTAACGAACTCCTCCTAGAGATTTATTCAGATCAACACCAAACTTGGTCAGTGTAATCTAAAGCCATTTGCGATGTTAAATTGCGAAGGACTTGAGGTTTCGTTAAAGGGCGTGTCCATGGCGGCCTGACAAATTTCGATGTTTCGCCATGAAAAAGGAAGTTGCTGTAACTCAGACATACAATGTCCAATCTGCCCCAAACTTCACATGTTGGATGAGACTCTTGACCTGAACAGATCTACATGCCCATATTCAGTTATAGTCATAGCGCCACCTATTGGCAACAGGAAGTGACATATTTTACACTGCGACAAACTACTCCTAGAGATTTTATGACATCAATGTCTTTTTTGTGGTCAGTCTAATCTGAAGGACTGTGCAATGTTAGCTTGTGGAGATCTTGAGTTTTTGTTAAAGGGCGTGTCCATGGCGCCATGACGAAGTTCGATGTCTCGCCATGGGAATAAAAGATGTTATAACTCAGGCATAAAATGTCCGATCTTGCCCAAACTTCACATGTGTGATAAGGGTCCTGGCTTGAACACATCTGAAGGCCATTATTCCATTATAACGATAGCGCCACCTGCTGGCAACAGGAAGATTGGCACACATATGGAATAAACTTTGATATATTGCACTTATATTTATGAGTTTAAATGCATATTTCTCAACGTTCACCTTTTTACTAAAGCCACACGATGGCGGTGAGCCCGGGTGCGAGGGCCCGTTCATCGCTGCTTGCAGCTTTAATTATTATTATTATTCCGCTTCTCCGAAATGAATCGCATTTTTGAGGGCCTAAACATGCTCAAAAAGTCATGAAACTTTGCACACACCTCCGAACTGGCGAAAATTTATGTCTGATTTGGGTTTCAGAAGTGGGTGTGGCAAAATGGCTCGACAGCGCCACCTATACACGTTCAGCGGTGTTCGCCTCGAGCTACGTTTCACGTACATGCACGAAAATTGGCACACACATGTACCACACCAATACCTACAAAAAAGACTCTTGGACCAAAATTCTAAACCCAACAGGAAGTCGGTTATTTTTAATTTTATGAGCAAATTTTGTGTCATTTTTGTCATTTCCATGCGTTGTATTTTAACAAACTCCTCCTAGAGATTTATTCAGATCAACACCAAATTTGGTATGCCTAATCTAAAGGCCTTTGCGATGTTAAATTGCGAAGGTTTTGAGTTTTCGTTAATGGACGTGTCCGAGGCGGCCTGGCGAATTTCATTGATTCGCCATGAAAAATGAAGTTGCTATAACTCAGACATACAATGTCCAATGTGCCCAATACTGCACATGTTTGATGAGACTCCGAACCTGAACATATTGACATGCCCATATTCAGTTATAGTCATAGCGCCACCTATTGGCAACAGAAAGTGACATATTTTACGCTGCGAAGAACTACTCCTAGAAATGTTATGACATCAATGTCTTTTTTGTGGTCAGTCTAATCTAAAGGCCTGTACGATGTTAAATTGAGAAGATCTTGAGTTTTCGTTAAAGGGCGTGTCCATGGCGCCATGTCAAAGTTCGATGTCTCGCAATGGGAGTAGAAGTTGTTGTAACTCAGTCATAAAATATCAGATCTTGCCCAAACTTCACATGTTTGATAAGAGTACTGACTTGCACACATCTGGAGGCTAATATTCTATTGGGTGTGGCAAAATGGCTCGATAGTGCCACCTATACATTTTCAATGGAGTGCGCCTCGAGCTACATGTCATGTACATGTACGAAAATCGGTAAACATATGTAACACACCAATAGCTACAAAAAAGTCTCTTGGTACGAAATCCGAATCCCAACAGGAAGTCGTTTATTTTTAATTTTCCCTGCAAAATTGGTGTTGTTTTTGTCATTTTCAGGGGTTGTATTTTAACGAACTCCTCCTAGAGATTTATTCAGATCAACATCAAACTTGGTCAGTGTAATCTAAAGCCCTTTGCAATGTTAAATTGCGAAGGAATTGAGGTTTCGTTAAAGGGCGTGTCCATGGCGTCCTGACAAATTTCGATGATTCGCCATGAAAAATGATGGTGCTATAACTCACACATACAATGTCCAATCTGCCCCAAACTTCACATGTTTGATAAGACTCTTCACCTGAACAGATCTACATGCCAATATTCAGTTATAGTCATAGCGCCACCTACTGGCAACAGGAAGTGACATATTTTACACTGTGACAAACTACTCCTAGAAATTTTATGACATCAATGTCTTTTTTGTGGTCAGTCTAATCTAAAGACCTGTGTGATCTTTAGTTGTGAAGATCTTGAGTTTTTGTTAAAAGGCGTGTCCATGGCGCCATGACGAAGTTTGATGTCTCGCCATGGGAATAAAAGATGTTATAACTCAGGCATAAAATGTCCGTTCTTGCCCAAACTTCACATGTGTGATAAGGGTCCTGGCTTGAACACATCTGAAGGCCAATATTCCATTATAACGATAGCGCCACCTGCTGGCAACGGGAAGATTGGCACACATATGGAATAAACTTTGATATATTGCACTTATATTTATTTGTTTAAATGCATATTTCTCAACGTTCACCTTTTTACTAAAGCCACACGATGGCGGTGAGCCCGGGTGCGAGGTCCCGTTCATCGCTGCTTGCAGCTTTATTATTAGGGCTCAAGCCTGGAGGGCGAGAGCCCTATTGTTTTCCTTAGGATTATTTGTTATTATTATTATTATTAGGGCTCAAGCCTGGAGGGCTAGAGCCCTATTGTTTTCCTTAGGATTATTTTTTAGTATTATTATTATTATTATTATTATTATTATTATTTTCTAACGTTACGGGGGCTTTTGGGGCCTTAACATGCTTAAAAAGTCTTGAAAATTGGCACACACATTGGAACCTGCGGCCATTAGGGCCGGGCAGAGACTGATACACGGGCGTGGCACAGGGGCTATACAGCGCCCCCTGGAATATGGAGGGCCATATATCATACATACTTGTACGTAGACGTACGAAACTCGGTACACGTATAGAACTCATCAATACAAACAACTTTCGTATTGCATATCATAGGCTCCGCCAACAGGAAGTTGGCTATTTAGGGTTTATTATTCATATTTGTCATCAAAGTTGTGGGGGCTTTTGGAGTCCTTAACATACTCAAAAACTCTTGAAAATTTGCACACACTTTGGAATCTGTGGCCTTTAGGAGCCTGCAGAGGCTGTTACCCAGGCGTGGCACAGGGGCTCTATGGCGCCCGCTGGAACACAGTCAGAAATGTTGTTGTATAGCTCACACATACTTGCACGTATTAATATGAAACTCAGTACACACATAGATCTCATCGTGCTGAACAACTTTCGTATTGCATGTCATAGGCTCTGCCCAACAGGAAGTCAGCTATTTAGAGTTATGTAAAAAGCGCATGCTCTGGAATTTGATATACTTGTCATAGGTTTTTTACTCGATTGCCACCAAACTCGGTCAACATGATCTCAAGACATTGGGGATGAAAAATTGCCAGGGGATTTTTGATATCTCGAACGGTTTGCTCGTAGCGAGGCGTTGAATTTATGGCTAGAATTGAGAAACAGGAAGTGTCTAATACCATCCACATACATTTCCTAATTTTAATCAAACTTCATCAGATTATTCATTGTATGATGTCGATCACATATATGTGACTATTAGGAGTCAAAGTTATAGCGCCACCAACTGGCAGCAGGAAGTGTGTCATTTTCAAAATGCTTTGAATTCAGCATCTTATTTTTACTCGATTTGCTTCAAACTTCATCAGAATAATGTTAAAACACAGCCGATATAAATCTGCTGGGGGGATATTGATATCTAAAAATATTGTTGCCGTGGCAACATGTCAAACTGGAATACTTCTCAGGTGATTTTGAGGCATATAACAGGCTTAGAATTTCATCAAACTCAGAACACATATCAGTATTAATGATAACTAGACACTGACAAAAGTTCATAAGAGGGCGTGGAAGAGGCACTCTATAGCGCCACCTTTTGTCAAAAGTGGGGGGGTTAGTTTTAGCTACAGACACCAAACTCTGTACATAAATTGTTCTTATCGAGACGGACAACTTTCTAACTCACAGTCATCAGCTACGACCAACAGGAAGTCGGCTATTTTGATTTGAATGTGGATTTTTTTTACATTTAGCTGTGAATAAATGCATACTGCTCAGCGGAGAGTAACACTATACACACCAAACTTTGTCTACATGATGCCAAAACATTGAGGAACTTTAATTGCCAAAGGATTTTGGATAGCTTGAACGGTTTTGACGTGGTGATTTTTTTAAATGACAGTAAAAAGGGAATTATTAATTGTCCTGCATTTTTAAATTCCAAACACTTCAAAACTTTTTTCATACAGAAAAAAAAGTCATTCTGAGTAAATATGGATAGTTTCACGACTTTACAACACTGTATGGGTAACAGAAAATAAAAAAACTGTCAGACATCTCATCTCACTCTGTCCCTCTGTTTGAGTTGTATGTGCTGAGACTTACATTGTCTGAGAGAAAATGCGCCCCTACAGGTGCAATTACCTGAAAAGGAAATTCGACTGAAAGGGAGGAGACTCTCTTTTAGTTTCATTTTTAAATCGGTTAAAATACAAATAAATACTTAGATTTAATTCACACTGACAAGCTAAACCAACATATATGATTATTACCGGGTCAGGGCTCATTAATAATTGATTTGTGGTAAGTGATACGAGAGATGAATCATCGCTCTGAGCAGGAGCGTGTGGAATGATGAGCTCAGAAAAAAACGAGTTTATTCTTGTTTTATAGCTTTTAAAATTAAAATATTAAAGCGATATCACACAATTCACCAATTAGAACACACCAGGAGCTAAATTCAGATGTTTTTGAACTGTTTGTGTGAAAATGAAATATTTGCAGCTGCCTATCTGAAATCACCGCCTCCGATCAGCGCGTACAGAGTTCAAAACAAACGAATTTATTCTTGTTTAAGAGCATTTTTAAATAAAATATTGCCATAAATGCACACAATACACCCATTATAACACAAGAGCTAAATGCAGGTGTTTGTGACCCGTTTAAGTGTGCAAGACTATTTGAAAGCGCGACTGGCACAATATCTCTCGAGCTGCAGGATTCTGCCTTTTGTCGTACGAACGAACACATCACAGAAAAGATTATTTCAAAATACATAATAGCTTGGCAAATATAAACGAAAACAGCCACATGGACATAAACTGTTGAGAAATAAATCTGAAGTAGATCTACTGGATTTGAATATTAAGTGACCGCATATACCAGCTGCTTCTGTCTTCAATTTTAATCTACATATAAAAAAGGAAACTCATTCATCTTGGCTGCTTTTTAATGTGTGTACGTATTTATTTATGTATTTATTTATTATTTTGCTCTAACAAGAATTAATCTATATTTAATTAAACCAATTACATTTTATTTTACATTTTATTTGTCCAATTCTGCATCTATACGCCTAAAAACCTAAAACATGCTCTATTATACTATTATTAGCAATTTCTTTATCGTCCAATTTATCTGGTGTACACACTTTTATTTTCATAATAAACTTGCTTGTTAGATTATACACAGTTACAGTGGTCTATAATAAATATTAACAGGTTTTATTTAAGCTGTTTAGAATGATTGCAGTAGGCTAATTTTTTTTTTAATGTAAATCCAAAAAAAAATAAAAATAAAATAAAAAACATTGGAAAACAATAACTGTTGTACTTTTTCATACATTTTGTATAATTTCATAGTTTATGCATTATAGTTATAAAAACAAATAAATTTAGCCACTCACATAGAAATCTTAGGCCTTATCCTTTTCTGAAAGTTTTAGGGATTTTTAAAAATCCAAAAAAACCTTATTTGTGCTGCAAATAATAATTTTAAACTCATTTGATACAGACCTCTGACATCCTGTGACATGATATTTATTTGAATTTACATAATCTCATGGATGTAACAGTAAAACTGTTCATCTCACAGATCAAGACTAAGCTGTAATGCAAGCAGAACTTTCACAAATGCTTGTAGGTCAATAAAATCATTACAAAAGAAAAATAATTTAAGGATTTGATAACACTGTAAAATAATGTCTAATTTGTTAACATTAGCAAATGCATTAATAACACTTTGTAACAACTGCACTCAATAGTAAATAGTCAGTTCATGCTTTATAAAGCCTTGTCCCAACATTAATAGTCATTAGTAAGCAGTTTATAAATACAGCTATAAATAGCTTGGTTTATAAGCACATTTATTAAAAAGGAGAGTAAAGGGTCAGTTATCTTCCTATGAAAAATAAAAAAATAAAAATAAACAAACAACAACACAGATTGATACAGAACTCAGAAATGTTATTGTGGATTTATGATAAAATCAGCCTGTAAATGAATTCATACTCCTCCAAGAAGACACAATTAGTTCACACCAAACTTTTTTAACATGAAGCCAATATACTGAAGATGTTAAATTGCGAATGGGTTTAGGATTCCTTAAATGTTGTGGCCATAGCGATTTATTAAAGTAACATAAAAAAATACAATATTTATTTTACTATGTTTAAAATTTTTCATTCCAACTCTTCATAATTTTTTATATACGTAGAAGTCATCATTTGAAGGAAGCACAGTAAGTTTCATAGCTTTATCATTTTCAAGAGCCAGCATAAAATTAAAACTATCATAACTTATAAATCAAGCTTGCAATTCTTAGTACCAATAATGGCCACCAGATGGAGCTATAGGATTACTTTTAAATACTTATTATAGAAACAAGTATGATTTAAATCATTTATAGAAATCTTTCAAAAAATAATATGAATTTTATGTATTTTACTGATAAAATGACCCTCACTTAATTAGAATAACAAGCTGAAGTATTGTGAACTGTATATTAAGAATTATTCTTAATAGGCTTTATGGACAGATAAGTTTTGAGTGACTCTTGAAGGTTCAGCACCACACCCTCTTTTACCACTGTTTAAAGAATTTATCTTACAGAACAGGTGCGAATGAATATTGGATAGCTTGAATGGTTTTGTCGTGGTGATTTTTTGAAATAAGAGTAAAAAAGTAACCAGTAAATGTCTTTTATTTTTTTAAGTGTCTAAACACTTCAACAAAATATACACATAGAAGACAAGTCATGCTGAGGAAATATGCATAGTTTCATGACTATACAACACTATATGGATGATAGAAAATTAAAAAACTACCATACATCTGATGTCACTCTGTCCCTCTGGGTAATGTGTGTGTGTGTGTGTGTGTGTGTGTGTTAAGTGTGTGTGTGTTAAGTGTGTGTGCTGAGTTTGTGTGAATGTGTGGGAGAGGGGATGGGCTTGGTGTCAGAGAGAGAGAGAGGGAGGGAGACTTAATCATCTCTTTAATCACCAGCAGAAAAAAAAAGCAATTTGGTGTTGTTGTTTTTTCATCATTACAGCTTAAGAAATATCTTAGGCCTCAACATCAACTGTTGCTAGCCTACTCCCAAAATTAATAGTCATTAGTAAGCATTTTATAAATACAGCTATAATTAAATTGTTCATGGTTTATATGCACATTTATTTTGAGGAGATTAAAGGCTGTAATCTTCCTAAAAAAAAAAATAAAAAAAAAAATAAACAAACACAGAACTCAGAAACATTTATTTCAAGATGCAATAAAAGAAAACTGTACACTATATATATATATATATATATATATATATATATATATATATATATATATATATATATATATATATATATATATATATATATATTAGTGCTGTCAATCGATTAAAAAAAATTAACTAATTAATCGCACAATTTTTTAAAATTAATCGCGATTAATCGCAATTAAAAGACTGAAACTTTTTGGATATGTAAATGTAAAATGTAAATAATTAATGTAAACTCAAGACAAAGAAACTATTTAAATTCAAAATATGATTGTTTATTGGAATTTTTGTTTAACTTGTAACACAGATTTTCTCATGTAAACAACATACCTGCAATAAACCATCAATATCCTCCAAATTAACTGTTGGCTTGAAAGCCATATTTATTACAGAAATAAAAACACAGGCATGTAAGTACCATTTGAATTTCAAAACAATCAATGCCAATAAAAGACAAAAATGATTTCCATGTTGAATTCTAAGTGGACTGCAAAAAAATTCCAAAGTATAGTCATTGCCAGTGCTTTAAGTGGGCCGGTACGCACTGGTACTCAGTACCGCCACTTCCAAATATAGCTCTTGAGCATACCGCCACCTCTCCCTGCGCCCAGAACGTGCTTGTAGCGTACCGGTATGCTCATTTGGACATCTGTTTTAATAGAGGTTTTAATCTTTTACCTGCACTGCCGATTTTCAGAGCGCCCTTCACAATGCAAGCTTCCTAATTCATCCCACCCAGAGCAGAAACTACATTACCCATTCACCCTTAAGTTATACAAGTGAATAGCGCATGTGTCGCTTTTCCCACTGTTAAGTGTCAACAACTCAACGTGGCCGGAGAAGGTGTGTGAAACTCGTTGTGAGTTATACTAAAGCAAAATCTTGAGTATTTATTGTCTGATAAACATTAAAAACTGTCTGCGGAGGTTGAGTCGTCCTGCAGCCCCCGCTGGCTGTTCATTGGCTGCAGCATCTTTTTTCTAAGTTCTAAAAAAATACCGTAGACGGCAAGGCACAAATTTAGATATTAATTTATCTAATTAATCTATAGCCTATGCACAAAGACAATATGATCCTTTTGTCCCCTTTTTGTTTTAAAGCTTGATGAAGAGAGAGAGCGCAAGTTGCTGCAGCTGCGAGGAGGACAGTGATGCACGCGCACAGGAGTGATTGACAGTTCGCGGCACTGTGTACAAAAAATACTCCGCTACACAATTATTTCGTTTATTTTCGTTTAAGCTTATTAACGTTAGCGTTACAGAAAGGTCTGATTTACACACTGTTACAGTCATTGTTTTTTTTTGTTTTTTAAACAATGACATTTGAGTTCATGATTTTAATGTTGCTGCTTCTTGTGGCAGACTAAATGAAGAGTAATGTTTCTTGTGGCAGACTGAAGAGTAATCCGGCAGAGTTTTATACTGAAACTTTCCGTCTAAAAGTCCTTCCTTGGTCTTATCCATATTTCTTTGCACGTTGAACACACATAGGCCACAACTGGAAATAAAAAAAACTGCAACCGCGTTAATTGCGTTATTTTTTTTTTACGCGTTAAATATTTCAAATTAATCGAATGCGTTAACGCGCTAATTATATATATATATATATATATACAATTGCATAAGTTTATATTTATTTATTTTTTTATCAAGTGTACAGCTAATAATAATAATAATAATAATAATAATAATGCATTTTATTTAAGGCGCCTTTCAAACCACTCAAGGACACCGTACAACAAGTAACAACAGTAACAATATTAAAACAAAAAATAACAGCAAATAACAATGTCAATAAAAAAACACATTAATATTAGAATAGCACAACATATTGTGGAATACTATATTAAGACTTTATATATAGGCTTTATGAACAGATAGGTTTTGAGAGATTCTTGAAGTACTAGCATCACCTCCTCTTGTACGACGGTTTGAGGAATATATCTTCCAGATAGTACCGCCGCTCCCTATATGCAGAATACGCAGTCTTCGTAGGGCACCAACTCCCAGAGGGGGCACCATCCCAGTAGCTCAAAAAAAATAAAACATGCGCCATTCTCCCATCCGCGCTCGCGACCGCTCAGACATTTGCGGATGAATGTTCGTAATTGATGGATGGACATCTATGCCCGGGTAAAAGACATCAGCAATCCGGCACAGAGAAAAGAAAAATAAAGTAAAAAACAAAACAAAAACAGGCAAAAAGTTGGCTTGACATTGGACATTCGAGAGTCTCAAATTTAGGGACCGTCTCTAAAGTTACGTGATATTGTTATACACTTTTCTAACGTCAGTAGCATTTGAAGAGAATGACTTACAGTCATAAAAACAACTGTAATTGTTCATCTAGGTGACAGCTATAATGCACCATTAAATTGAATGTTTGATATTTATTAAAACAAACTGTAAGTCATATGTAAATTATGCTACTTTTTCACATGGGCTCAAAAGCAAATTTGAAGCTCAATAGCATTTGAGGAGAAAGACTTGCAGTCATAAACCAATTGTAATGTGTTCATTTAGGTGTCAGCTACGATGCACAACTTATACATTTTTTATATATATTAAAATAAAGTGTTACTAAAGTTATATATATTGTTCTGTGTATGTGATTTCAAAGTCTAGACGGGTCGGATTAACCCTTTAACTGCCATATCCCTTAAAATTTGATTGCCAGAGGGTTACTGTAAATCCTTATGCCCGCTGGGCACAGTTTTCCCGATGCCACCGGGGTGGTGTTGCACTGACGGCTTGAGCCCGCCATCGCTGCTTGCAGCTATATTTAGGGCCCGAGCACCGAGGTGCGAGGACCCTCTTGTATCTGCTTTGTTTATTATTATTATTATTATTAGGGCCCGAGCACCGATGGTGTGAGGACCCTATTGTATCTGCTCTGTTTATTATTATTAGGGCTCAAGCCTGGAGGGCGAGAGCCCTATTGTTTTCCTTAGGATTATTTGTTATTATTATTATTATTATTATTATTATTATTATTATTATTATTTATTATTATTATTTTTCTTCAAGGTTTCGGGGGCTTTTGGGGCCCTTAACATGCTTAAAAAGTCTTGAAAATTGGCACACACATTGGAACCTGCGGCCATTAGGGCCGGGCAGAGACTGATACACGGGCGTGGCACAGGGGCTCTACAGCGCCCCCTGGAATATGGAGGGCCATATATCATACATACTTGCACATAGACATACGAAACTCGGTACACATATAGAACTCATCAATACAAACAACTTTCGTATTGCATATCATAGGCTCCGCCCAACAGGAAGTTGGCTATTTGGGGTTTATTATTCATATTTGTCATCAAAGTTGTGGGGGCTTTTGGGGTCCTTAACATACTCAAAAACTCTTGAAAATTTGCGCACACTTTGGAATCTGTGGCCTGAAGGAGCCTGCAGAGGCTGGGACCCGGGCGTGGCACAGGGGCTCTATGGCGCCCCCTGGAACACAGTCATAAATGTTGATGTATAGCTCACACATACTTGCACGTATTAATATGAAACTCAGTACACATATAGATCTCATTGTGCCAAAAAACTTGCGTATTGCATGTCATAGGCTCCGCCCAACAGGAAGTCAGCTATTTAGAGTTATGTAAAAAGCGCATGCTCTGGAATTTGATATACTTGTCATAGGTTTTTTACTCGATTGCCACCAAACTCGGTCAACATGATCTCAAGACATTGGGGATGAAAAATTGCCAGGGGATTTTTGATATCTCGAACGGTTTGCTCGTGGCGAGGCGTTGAAATTATGGCGAGAATTAAGAGACAGGAAGTGTCTAATACCATCCACATACATTTCCTGATTATAATCAAACTTAATCAGATTATTCGTTGTATAATGTCGATCGCATATATGTGACTATTAGGAGTCAAAGTTATAGCGCCACCAACTGGCAGCAGGAAGTGTGTCATTTTCAAAATGCTTTGAATTCAGCATCTTATTTTTACTCGATTTGCTTCAAACTTCATCAGAATAATGTTAAAACACAGCCGATATAAATCTGCTGGGGGGATATTGATATCTAAAAATATTGTTGCCGTGGCAACATGTTAAACTGGAATACTTCTCAGGTGATTTTGAGGCATATAACATGCTTAGAATTTCATCAAACTCAGAACACATATCAGTATTTATGATAACTAGACACTGGCAAAAGTTCATAAGAGGGCGTGGAAGAGGCACTCTATAGCGCCACCTTTTGTCAAAAGTGGGGGGGTTAGTTTCAGCTACAGACACCAAACTCGGTACAAAAATTGTTCTTATCAAGACGGACAACTTTCTAATTCACAGTCATCAGCTACGACCAACAGGAAGTCAGCTATTTTGATTTGAATGTGGCTTGTTTTTTACATTTAGCTGTGAATTAATGCATACTGCTCAGAGGAGAGTAACACTATACACACCAAACTTTGTCTACATGTTGAAAAAACATTGAGGAACTTAAATTGTGAATGGGTTTTGGATAGCTTGGATGGTTTTGTCGTGGTGATTTTTTTAAATGACAGTAAAGATGGAATTATTAATTTTCCTGCATTTTTAAATTCCAAACACTTCAAAACCTTTTTTCATACAGAAAAAAAAGTTATTCTGAGTAAATATGCATAGTTTCATGACTTTACAACACTGTATGGATAACAGAAAATTAAAAACTGTCAGACATCTCATCTCACTCTGTCCCTCTGTTTGAGTGTGTGTGCTTAGACTTCCATTGTCTGAGAGAAATAGCGCCCCTACAGGTGCAGTTACCGGACTAAAAAAGGGAGGAGACTGTCTTTTGGTTTCACTTTTAAATCGGTTAAAATACAAATAAATACTTGGATTTAATTCACACTGACAAGCTAAACCAACATATATGATTATTATCAGGTCATGGCTCATTAATAATTGATGTGTGGTCAGTGATACGTGAGAAACACGAGAGATGAATCACCGCTCTGAGCACCAGCGTGTGGAATGATGAGCTCAGAAAAAACGAGTTTATTCTTGTTTTATAGCTATTAAAAATAAAGTATTGCAGCGATATCACACAATTCACCAATTAGAGCACACCAAGAGCTAAATTAAGATGTTTTTGAACTGTTTGTGTGAAAATGAAATATTCGCGGCTGCCTATCTGAAATCACTGCCTCCGATCAGCGCGCACAGTGTCACAAGTTCAAAACAAACGAATTTATTCTTGTTTAAGAGCTTTTTAAAATAAATTATTGCCATAAATGCACACAATACATCCATTATAACACAACACGAGCTAAATGCAGGTGTTTGTGACCCGTTTAAGTGTGCAAGACTATTTGAAAGCGCGACTGGCAGAATAACATTGATCTCTCGAGCTGCAGGATTCTTCGTAAGAACGAACACATCACGGACAAGATTATTTCAAAATACATAATAGCTTGGCTAATATAAACGAAAACAGCCACGTGAACATAAACTGTTGAGAAATAAATCTGAAGTGGATCTACTGGATTTTAATATTAAGTGACCGCATATACCAGCTGCTTCTGTCTTCAATTTTAATCTATATAAAAAATTTAACTCATTAATCTTGGCTGCTTTTTTAATGTGTGTACGTATTTATTTATTATTTTGCTCTAACAAGACTTAATCTATATTTAATTAAATCAATTACATTTTATTTTACATTTGATTTGTCCATTTCTGCATCTAAACGCCTAAAAACCTAAAACATGCTCTATTATACTATTGTTAGCAATTTCTTTATCGTCCAATTTATCTGGTGTACACGCTTTTATTTTCATAATAAACTCGTTTGTTAGATTATACACAGTTATAGTGGTCTATAATAAATATTAACAGGTTTTATTCAAGCTGTTTAGAATGATTGCTATAGGCTAATTTTTTAAAATGTAAATCCAAAAAAATAAAAAAAAATAAAATAAATAAATAAATAAATAAATAAATAAATAAATAAAAAACATTGGAAAAGAATAACTTGTACTTTTTTATACATTTTGTATAGTTTCATAGTTTATGCATTATAGTTATAAAAACAAACAAATTTAGCCACTCACATAGAAATCTTAGGCCTTATCCTTTTCTGACAGTTTTAGGGATTTTTAAAAATCCTAAAAAACCTTATTTGTGCTGCAAATAATATTTTCAAACTAATTTGATACTGACCTCTGACATCCTGTGACATGATATTTATTTGAATTTACATAATCTCATGGATGTAACAGTAAATCTGTTCAGCTCACAGATCAAGACTAAGCTGTAATGCAAGCAGAACTTTCACAAATGCTTGTAGGTCAATAAAATCATTACAAAACACTTACAAATCATTTAAGGGATTTGATAACACTGTAAAATAATGTCTAATTTGTTAACATTAGCAAATGCATTGATAAAACTTTATAATAACTGCACTCATTAGTAAATAGTCAGTTCATGCTTCATAAAGCCTTGTCCCAATATTAATAGTCAGTAGTAAGCAGTTTATAAATACAGCTATAAATAGCTTGTTCTTGGTTTATAAGCACATTTATTAAAAAGGAGAGTAAAGGGTCAGTTATCTTCCTATGAAAAAAAAATAAAAATAAAAAATAAACAAACAACAACACTGATTGATACAGAACTCAGAAATGTTATTGTGGATTTATGATAAACTCAGCCTGTAAATGAATTCATTCTCCTCCAAGAAGACACAAGTAGTTCACACCAAACTTTTTTAACATGAAGCCATATACTGAAGATGTTAAATTGCGAATGGGTTTAGGATACCTTAAATGGTGTGGCCATTTATTAAAGTAATATAAAAAAATACAATAGTTATTTTACTTTATCTTTAAAATTTTTAATTCCAACTCTTCATAATTTTTTATATACGTAGACGTCATCATTTGAAGGAAGCACAGTAAGTTTCATAGCTTTATCATTTTCAAGAGCCAGCATAAAATTAAAACTATCATAACATATAAATCAAGCTTGCAATTCTTAGTACCAATAATGACCACCAGATGGAGCTATAGGATCACTTTTAAATAATTATTGTAGAAACAAGTATGATTTAAATCATTTATAGATATCTTTCAAAGAAAAATAATATGAATTGTATGTATTTTACTGATAAAATGACCGTCACTTTATTAGAATAACAAGCTGAAGTATTGTGAACTGTATATTAAGAATAATTCTTTATAGGCTTTATGGACAGATACGTTTTGAGTGACTCTTGAAGGTTCAGCTCCACATCCTCTTTTACCAGTTTAAAGAATGTATTTTACAAAACAGGTGCGGATGAATTTTGAATGGCTTGAATGGTTTTGTCGTGGTGATTTTTTGAAATAACAGTAAAAAAGTAACCAGTAAATGTCTTTTATTCTTCTAAACACTTCAAAAAATTGTACACATAGAAGACAAGTCATTCTGAGGAAATATGCATAGTTTCATGACTATAAAACACTATATGGATGATAGAAAATTAAAAAACTATCATACATCTGATGTCACTCTGTCACTGTGGGAAATGTGTGTGTGTGTGTGTGTGTGTGTGTGTGTGTGTTAAGTGAATTAGGTGTGAAACTATCAGGGAGCATTTAGTCTCCAGTGCCAACATTTTACAGAACTGCCATTTTCCTGGAGTCTCAGAATTACAATGTGTCAGGTTCTGAGAAATCAAAGATTCCAAAAAATGATTTAATTAGAATACCATGAAGTATTGTGAAATACTATATATTAAGACTTTATATATAAGCTTTATGAACAGATTAGAGTGACTCGTGAAGGACCAGCACCACCTCCTCTTGTCCGATGGTTTGAGGAATATATCTTCCAGAATCCGGGATTAAGATTTAGGAGCTCATTTTTATTCCACCTCCTTTCCTGAAAGTCTGTCTTAAAGAATTGACTAAAAATTAATCTTCACATTAATTCCTAATTATTTTGCAATTATTTTTGTCAGTTCTTCTTAACCTGTTTTTTTCTTCTTCTTTTCTGACCTCATGACCCAGTCAGCATTTTTGTACAATGGTCAAGTCTTAACTTATCCATTTCTGTATTGCATTTGTGTTTGATATTTCTCATGGGTATTTCATAATTTTCGACTTTGAGTTAAAACAGTTTGAGTTAAAACTCTTTTTTAGCGCATTTCATCTGTAAAAGAAAACATGCCTAATAATTCTGCACATGAATATAAGGAGTTTTTCTCTTCCAGCTTTCCTGGACTATTGTATAGCAATCATAAATTATTAAATAAAAAATAATGGTAGTTATTAAGATTGATATGGTTTGGAATTGGAAAAATGTGCTTGGAAAAAAATCACAATAAAACAATGTTTTAATGTTTAAGTTTGGAATATTAACTGACATGAATGAATGCTATATAAATATTGTTCATGTTAACATAATGTTTATAAATGAAATCTTATAGTAAAGTGTTACTAAATATATATATTTATTTATATCCGATGATTCGGATTAACCCTTTAACCGCCATATCCTTCAAAACCTCACTGCCAGAGGGATATTGTGAATGCATGTGCCCGCTGGACACAGTTTACCTGATGCCACCGGGGGTGGCGATGGCATTGGTGGCTTGAGCCCGCCATCGCTGCTTGCAGCTATATTTATTATTATTATTCTTCTTCTCCAAAATGAATCGCATTTTTGAGGGCCTAAACATGCTCGAAAAGTCATGAAACTTTGCACACACCTCAGAACTGGCGAATATTTACGTCTGATATGGGTTTCAGAAGTGGGTGTGGCAAAATGGCTCAACAGCGCCACCTATACACGTTCAACGGTGTGCGCCTTGAGCTCCGTTTCATGTACATGTATGAAAATCGGTATACACATGTAACTCTCCAATACCTACAAAAAAGTCTCTTGGAGCAAAATCCGAAACCCAACAGGAAGTCGGTTATTACTAATATTATGAGCAAATTTTGTGTCATTTTTGTCATTTCCATACGTTGTATTTTAACGAACTCCTCCTAGAGATTCATTCAGATCAACACCAAATTTGGTATGCCTAATCTGAAGGCCTTTGCGATGTTAAATTGCGAAGCTTTTGAGTTTTCGTTAATGGGCGTGTCCGTGGCGGCCTGGCGAATTTCGATGATTCGCCATGAAACAGGAAGTTGCTATAACTCAGACATACAATGACCAATCTGCCCCAAACTTCACATGTTTGATGTAACTCCTGACCTGAACAGATTGACATGCCCATATTCAGTTATAGTCATAGCGCCACCTATTGGCAACAGGAAGTGACATATTTTACACTGCGATGAACTACTCCTAGAAATTTTATGACATCAATGTATTTTTTGTGGTCAGTCTAATCTAAAGGCCTGTGCGATGTTAAGTTGTGAAGATCTTGAGATTTCGTTAAAAGGCGTGTCCATGGCGCCGTCACGAAGTTCGATGTCTCGCCATGGGAATAAAAGATGTTATAACTCAGGCATAAAATGTCCGATCTTCCCCAAACTTCACATGTGTGATAAGAGTCCTGGCCTGAACACATCTGAAGGCCAAAATTCCATCAGGTGTGGCAAAATGGCTCGATAGCGCCACCTATACACTTTCAACAGAGTGAGCCTCAAGCTATGTTTCACGTACATGTATAAAAATCGGTATACACATGTAACACACCAATACCTACAAAAAAGTCTCTTGGTACGAAATCCGAATCCCAACAGGAAGTCGGTTATTTAGAATTTTCTCTGCAAAATTGGCGTTGTTTTTGCCATTTTCAGGGGTTGTACTTTAACGAACTCCTCCTAGAGATTTATTCAGGTCAACACCAAACCTGGTCAGTGTAATCTTAAGCCCTTTGCGATGTTAAATTGCGAAGATCTTTAGATTTCGTTAAAGGGCGTGTCCATGGTGGCCTGACAAATTTCTATGTTTCACCATGGAAAAGGAAGTTGCTGAAACTCAGACATACAATGTCGAATCTGCCCCAAACTTCACATGTTAGATAAAACTTCTGCCCTTAACAGATCTACATGCCCACATTCAGTTATAGTCATAGCGCCACCTATTGGCAACAGGATGTGACATGTTTTACGCTGCGACAAACTACTCCTATAATTTTTGAGATTAACATATATTTTGTGGTCAGTCTAATCTAAAGGCCTGTGCAATGTTAACTTTTGGAGATCTTGAGTTTTTGTTAAAGGGCGTTTCCATGGCGCCATGACAAAATTTGATGTCTTGCCACAGCAAGAGAAGTTGTTGTAACTCAAGCATAAAATGTTTAATCTTCCCCAAACTTCACATGTTTGATAAGAGTCCTGGCCTGAACACATCTGAAGGCCAATATTCCATTATAATGATAGCGCCACCTGCTGGCAAAGGTAAGATTGGCACATATATGGGATATACTTTGATATATTCCACTTATATTTAGGACATTAAATGCATATTTCTCAATGTTCACCTTTTTACTAAAGCAACACGATGGCGGTGAGCCCGGGTGCGAGGGACCGTTCATCGCTGCTTGCAGCTTTAATTAGGGCTCAAGCCTGGAGGGCGAGAGCCCTATTGTTTTCCTTAGGATTATTAGGGCTCAAGCCTGGAGGGCGAGAGCCCTATTGTTTTCCTTAGGATTATTTGTTATTATTATTATTTTTCTTCAAGGTTTCGGGGGCTTTTGGGGCCCTTAACATGCTTAAAAAGTCTTGAAAATTGGCACACACATTGGAACCTGCGGCCATTAGGGCCGGGCAGAGACTGATACACGGGCGTGGCACAGGGGCTCTACAGCGCCCCCTGGAATACTGAGGGCCATATATCATACATACTTGCACGTAGACACACGAAACTCGGTACACATGTAGATCTCATCAAACCAAACAACTTTTGTACTGCATGTCATAGGCTCCGCCCAACAGGAAGTTGGATATTTAGGGTTTAGTATTCATATTTTTCGTCAAAGTTGTGGGGGCTTTTGGGGTCCTTAACATACTCAAAAACTCTTGAAAATTTGCGCACACTTTGGAATCTGTGGCCTTTAGGAGCCTGCAGAGGCTGGGACCCGGGCGTGGCACAGGGGCTCTACGGCGCCCCCTGGAACACAGTCATAAATGTTGATGTATAGCTCACACATACTTGCTCGTATTAATATGAAACTCAGTACACATATAGATCTCATCGTGCCGAACAACTTTCGTACTGCATGTCATTCGGCTCCGCCCAACAGGAAGTCAGCTATTTAGAGTTATGTAAAAAGCGCATGCTCTGGAATTTGAAATACTTGTCATAGGTTTTTTTGCCGATTGCCACCAAATTCGGTCAACATGATCTCAAGACATTGGGGATGAAAAATTGCCAGGGGATTTTTGATATCTCGAACGGTTTGCCCGTGGCGAGGCGTTGAAATTATGGCGAGAAATGAGAAACAGGAAGTGTCTAATACCATCCACATACATTTCCTGATTTTAATCAAACTGCATCAGATTATTCGTTGTATGATGTCGATCGCATATATGTGACTATTAGGAGTCAAAGTTATAGCGCCACCAACTGGCAGCAGGAAGTGTGTCATTTTCAAAATGCTTTGAATTCAGCATCTTATTTTTACTCGATTTGCTTCAAAATTCATCAGAATAATGTTAAAGCACAGCCGATATAAATCTGCTGGGGGGATATTGATATCTAAAAATATTGTTGCCGTGGCAACATGTTAAACTGGAATACTTCTCAGGTGATTTTGAGGCATATAACATGCTTAGAATTTCATCAAACTCAGAACACATATCAGTATTTATGATAACTAGACACTGGCAAAAGTTCATAAGAGGGCGTGGAAGAGGCACTCTATAGCGCCACCTTTTGTCAAAAGTGGCGGGGTTAGTTTTAGCTACAGACACCAAACTCGGTACAAAAATGTTTCTTATCAAGACGGACAACTTTCTAATTCACAGTCATCAGCTACGATCAACAGGAAGTCAGCTATTTTGATTTGAATGTGGATTTTTTTTTTACATTTAGCTGTGAATTAATGCATACTGTTCAGAGGAGAGTAACACTATACACACCAAACTTTGTCTACATGATGCCAAAACATTTTAAACAACTTAAATTGCCAATGGATTTTGGATAGCTTAAACGGTTTTGTCGTGGTGATTTTTTTAAATGACAGTAAAAATGGAATTATTAATTTTCCTGCATTTTTAAATTCCAAACACTTCAAAACCTTTTTTCGTACAGAAAAAAAGTCATTCTGAGTAAATATGGATAGTTTCACGACTTTACAACACTGTATGGATAACAGAAAATTAAAAAACTGTCAGACATCTCATCTCACTTTGTCCCTCTGTTTGAGTATGTGCTTCAGACTTCCATTGTCTGAGAGAAATTGCGCCCCTACAGGTGCAATTACTGGACTTTTACTTTCACTTTTAAATCGGTTAAAAATACAAATAAATACTTAGATTTAATTCACACTGACAAGCTAAACCAACATATCTGATTATTAACGGTTCAGGGCTCATGGATAAATTATTTCTGGCCAGAGATACGTGAGAAATAAGAGAGATGAATCACGCTGTGATCACGAGCGTCTGGAGTAAAGAGCTCAGAAAAAACGAATTTATTCCTGTTTTAAAGCTTTTAAAAATAAATTATTACAGCGATATCACACAATCAACCAATTAGAACACACCAAGAGCTAAATTCAGATGTTTTTGAACTGTTTGTGTGAAAATGAATTATTTGCGGCTGCCTATCTGAAATCACCGCCTCCGATCAGCGCGTACAGTGTCGAGCTCAAAACAAACGAATTTATTCTTGTTTAAGAGCTTTTTTAAATAAAATATTACCACAAATGCACACAATAAACCCATTGTAACACTACAAGAGCTAAATGCAGGTGTTTGTGAACCGTTTAAGTGTGCAAGACTATTTGAAAGCGCGACTGGCAGAATAACATATATCTCTCGAGCTGCAGGATTCTGCCTTTCGTCGTACGAACGAACACATCACGGACAAGATTATTTCAAAACACATAATAGCTTGGCGACCATAAACGACAACAGCCACGTGAACATAAACTGTTGAGAAATAAATCTGAAGTGGATCTACTGGATTTTAATATTAAGTGACCGCATATACCTTCAATTTTAATCTATATAAAAAATGAAATTCATTCATCTTGGGTGCTTTTTTAATGTGTGTACGTATTTATTTATTTATTTATTTATTATTTTGCTCTAACAATAATTAATCTATATTTAATTAAATCAATTACATTTTATTTTACATTTGATTTGTCAATTTCTGCATCTAAACGCCTAAAAACATAAAACATGCTCTATTATACTATTGTTAGCAATTTCTTTATCGTCCAATTTATCTGGTGTACACACTTTTATTTTCATAATAAACTTGTTTGTTAGATTATACACAGTTACAGTGGTCTATAATAAATATTAACAGGTTTTAGTCAAGCTGTTTAGAATGATTGCAGTAGGCTAATTTTTTTAAATGTAAATCCAAAAAAATAAAATAAATAAATAAATAAAAAACATTGGAAAACAATAACTGTTGTACTTTTTTATACATTTTGTATAATTTCATAGTTTATGCATTATAGTTATAAAAACAAATGAATTTAGCCACTCACATAGAAATCTTAGGCCTTATCCTTTTCTGACAGTTTTAGGGATTTTTAAAAATCCCAAAAAACCTTATTTGTGCTGCAAATAATAATTTCAAACTCAAAAAGTAAATAGTCAGTTCATGCTTCATAAAGCCTTGTCCCAATATTAATAGTCAGTAGTAAGCAGTTTATAAATACAGCTATAAATAGCTTGTTTTTGGTTTATAAGCACATTTATTAAAAAGGAGAGTAAAGGGTCAGTTATCTTCCTATGAAAAATAAAAAAATAAAAATAAACAAACAACAACACAGATTGATACAGAGCTCAGAAATTCTATTGTGGATTTATGATAAAATCAGCCTGTAAATGAATTCATACTCCTCCAATAAGACACAAGTAGTTCACACCAAACTTTTTTTAACATGATGCCAATATACTGAGATGTTAAATTGTGAATGGGTTTAGGATAGCTTAAATGGTGTGGCCATAGCGATTTATTAAAGTAACATAAAAAAAAAATACAATAGTTATTTTACTATATCTTTAAAATGTTTCATTCTAATTCTTCATAATTTTTTATATAAGTAGAAGTCCTCATTTGAAGGAAGCACAGTAAGTTTCATAGCTTTATCATTTTCAAGAGCCAGCATAAAATTAAAACTATCATAACTTATAAATCAAGCTTGCAATTCTTAGTACCTATAATGGCCACCTGAGGGAGCTATAGGATTACTTTTAAATAATTATTGTAGAAACGAGTATGATTTAAATCATTTATAGAAATCTTTCAAATAAAATATGTATTTTAAGAATTTTACTGATAAAATGACCCTCACTTAATTAGAATAACAAGCTGAAGTATTGTGAACTGTATATTAAGAATAATTCTTTATAGGCTTTATGGACAGATACGTTTTGAGTGACTCTTGAAGGTTCAGCACCACATCCTCTTTTACCACTGTTTAAAGAATTAATCTTACAGAACAGGTGTGAATGAATTTTGGATAGCTTGAATGGTTTTGTCGTGGTGATTTTGTGAAATAATAGTAAAAAAGGAACCAGTAAATGTCTTTTTATTTTTTTAAAGTGCAGCTTCTAAACACTTCAAAAAAATGTACACATAGAAGACCAGTCGTTCTGAGGCATATTTCCTCAGAATGACTGGTCTCATGACCATAGTTTCATGACTATACAACACTATATGGATGATAGAAAATTTAAAAACTATCATACATTTGAAGTCACTCAGTCCCACTGTCACTGTGGGTAATGTGTGTGTGTGTGTGTGTGTGTGTGTGTGTTTGTGTGTCTGTGTGTGTGTGTGTGTGTGTGTGTGTGTGTTAAGTGAATTAGGTGTGAAACTATCAGGGAGCATTTTGTCTCCAGCGCCAACATTTTACAGAACTGCCACTTTCCTGGAGTCTCCAGAATTACTCGGTGTCAGGCTCTGAGAGACTTAAGATTCCAAAAAATGATTTAATTAGAATACCATGAAGTATTGTGAAATACTATATATTAAGTCTTTATATATAGGCTTTATGAACAGATTAGAGTGACTCGTGAAGGACCAGCACCACCTCCTCTTGTTCGATGGTTTGAGGAATATATCTTCCAGAATCCAGGATTAAGATTTAGGAGCTCATTTTTATTCCACCTCCTTTCCTGAAATTCTGTCTTGCAGAATTGACTAAAAATTAATCTTCACCTTAATTCCTAATTATTTTGCAATTCTTTTTGTCAGTTCTTCTTGACCTGTTTTTCTCTTCCAGCTTTCCTGGACTATTGTATAGCACTCATAAATGATTAAATAAAAAATAATGGTAGTTATTAAGATTGATATGATTTGGAATTGGTAAAATGTGCTTGGAAAAAAATCACAATAAAACAATGTTTTAATGTTTAAGTTTGGAATATTAACTGACCAGATTAATTCTGGCCAGAGATACGTGAGAAATAGGAGAGATGAATCACGCTGTGATCACGAGCGTCTGGAGTAAAGAGCTCAGAAAAAACGAATTTATTCCTGTTTTAAAGCTTTTAAAAATAAATTATTACAGCGATATCACACAATCAACCAATTAGAACACACCAAGAGCTAAATTCAGATGTTTTTGAACTGTTTGTGTGAAAATGAATTATTTGCGGCTGCCTATCTGAAATCACCGCCTCCGATCAGCGCGTACAGTGTCGAGCTCAAAACAAACGAATTTATTCTTGTTTAAGAGCTTTTTTAAATAAAATATTACCACAAATGCACACAATAAACCCATTGTAACACTACAAGAGCTAAATGCAGGTGTTTGTGAACCGTTTAAGTGTGCAAGACTATTTGAAAGCGCGACTGGCAGAATAACATATCTCTCGAGCTGCAGGATTCTGCCTTTCGTCGTACGAACGAACACATCACGGACAAGATTATTTCAAAACACATAATAGCTTGGCGACCATAAACGACAACAGCCACGTGAACATAAACTGTTGAGAAATAAATCTGAAGTGGATCTACTGGATTTTAATATTAAGTGACCGCATATACCTTCAATTTTAATCTATATAAAAAATGAAATTCATTCATCTTGGGTGCTTTTTTAATGTGTGTACGTATTTATTTATTTATTTATTTATTATTTTGCTCTAACAATAATTAATCTATATTTAATTAAATCAATTACATTTTATTTTACATTTGATTTGTCAATTTCTGCATCTAAACGCCTAAAAACATAAAACATGCTCTATTATACTATTGTTAGCAATTTCTTTATCGTCCAATTTATCTGGTGTACACACTTTTATTTTCATAATAAACTTGTTTGTTAGATTATACACAGTTACAGTGGTCTATAATAAATATTAACAGGTTTTAGTCAAGCTGTTTAGAATGATTGCAGTAGGCTAATTTTTTTAAATGTAAATCCAAAAAAATAAAATAAATAAATAAATAAAAAACATTGGAAAACAATAACTGTTGTACTTTTTTATACATTTTGTATAATTTCATAGTTTATGCATTATAGTTATAAAAACAAATGAATTTAGCCACTCACATAGAAATCTTAGGCCTTATCCTTTTCTGACAGTTTTAGGGATTTTTAAAAATCCCAAAAAACCTTATTTGTGCTGCAAATAATAATTTCAAACTCAAAAAGTAAATAGTCAGTTCATGCTTCATAAAGCCTTGTCCCAATATTAATAGTCAGTAGTAAGCAGTTTATAAATACAGCTATAAATAGCTTGTTTTTGGTTTATAAGCACATTTATTAAAAAGGAGAGTAAAGGGTCAGTTATCTTCCTATGAAAAATAAAAATATAAAAATAAACAAACAACAACACAGATTGATACAGAGCTCAGAAATTCTATTGTGGATTTATGATAAAATCAGCCTGTAAATGAATTCATACTCCTCCAATAAGACACAAGTAGTTCACACCAAACTTTTTTTAACATGATGCCAATATACTGAGATGTTAAATTGTGAATGGGTTTAGGATAGCTTAAATGGTGTGGCCATAGCGATTTATTAAAGTAACATAAAAAAAAAATACAATAGTTATTTTACTATATCTTTAAAATGTTTCATTCTAATTCTTCATAATTTTTTATATAAGTAGAAGTCCTCATTTGAAGGAAGCACAGTAAGTTTCATAGCTTTATCATTTTCAAGAGCCAGCATAAAATTAAAACTATCATAACTTATAAATCAAGCTTGCAATTCTTAGTACCTATAATGGCCACCTGAGGGAGCTATAGGATTACTTTTAAATAATTATTGTAGAAACGAGTATGATTTAAATCATTTATAGAAATCTTTCAAATAAAATATGTATTTTAAGAATTTTACTGATAAAATGACCCTCACTTAATTAGAATAACAAGCTGAAGTATTGTGAACTGTATATTAAGAATAATTCTTTATAGGCTTTATGGACAGATACGTTTTGAGTGACTCTTGAAGGTTCAGCACCACATCCTCTTTTACCACTGTTTAAAGAATTAATCTTACAGAACAGGTGTGAATGAATTTTGGATAGCTTGAATGGTTTTGTCGTGGTGATTTTGTGAAATAATAGTAAAAAAGGAACCAGTAAATGTCTTTTTATTTTTTTAAAGTGCAGCTTCTAAACACTTCAAAAAAATGTACACATAGAAGACCAGTCGTTCTGAGGCATATTTCCTCAGAATGACTGGTCTCATGACCATAGTTTCATGACTATACAACACTATATGGATGATAGAAAATTTAAAAACTATCATACATTTGAAGTCACTCAGTCCCACTGTCACTGTGGGTAATGTGTGTGTGTGTGTGTGTGTGTGTGTGTGTGTTTGTGTGTCTGTGTGTGTGTGTGTGTGTGTTAAGTGAATTAGGTGTGAAACTATCAGGGAGCATTTTGTCTCCAGCGCCAACATTTTACAGAACTGCCACTTTCCTGGAGTCTCCAGAATTACTCGGTGTCAGGCTCTGAGAGACTTAAGATTCCAAAAAATGATTTAATTAGAATACCATGAAGTATTGTGAAATACTATATATTAAGTCTTTATATATAGGCTTTATGAACAGATTAGAGTGACTCGTGAAGGACCAGCACCACCTCCTCTTGTTCGATGGTTTGAGGAATATATCTTCCAGAATCCAGGATTAAGATTTAGGAGCTCATTTTTATTCCACCTCCTTTCCTGAAATTCTGTCTTGCAGAATTGACTAAAAATTAATCTTCACCTTAATTCCTAATTATTTTGCAATTCTTTTTGTCAGTTCTTCTTGACCTGTTTTTCTCTTCCAGCTTTCCTGGACTATTGTATAGCACTCATAAATGATTAAATAAAAAATAATGGTAGTTATTAAGATTGATATGGTTTGGAATTGGTAAAATGTGCTTGGAAAAAAATCACAATAAAACAATGTTTTAATGTTTAAGTTTGGAATATTAACTGACATGAATGAATGCTATATAAATATTGTTCATGTTAACATAATGTTTATAAATGGAATCTTATTGTAAAGTGTTACTAAAGTTATATATATATATATATATATATATATTGTTCTGTGAATGTGATTTTAAAGTCTAGATGATTCGGATTAACCCTTTAACTGCCATATCCTTTAAAACCTCACTGCCAGAGGGATATTGTGAATGCATGTGCCCGCTGGGCACAGTTTACCTGATGCCACCGGGGTGGCGATGGCATTGGTGGCTTGAGCCCGCCATCGCTGCTTGCTGCTATATTTTATTATTATTATTATTATTATTTTTTTTTTTTTTTACCGTTACGGGGGCTTTTGGGGTCCTTAACATGCTCGAAAACTCTTGAAAATTGGCACACAGATTGGAACCTGCGGCCATTAGGGTCGGGCAGAGACTGATACACGGGCGTGGCACAGGGGCTCTACAGCGCCCCCTGGAATACTGAGGGCCATATATCATACATACTTGCACGTAGACACATGAAACTCGGTACACATGTAGATCTCATTAAACCAAACAACTTTCGTACTGCATGTCATAGGCTCCGCCCAACAGGAAGTTGGCTATTTAGGGTTTATTATTCATATTTTTGGTCAAAGTTGTGGGGGCTTTTGGGGTCCCTAACATACTCAAAAACTCTTGAAAATTTGCACACACTTTGGAATCTGTGCCCTTTAGGAGCCTGCAGAGGCTGGGACCCGGGCGTGGCACAGGGGCTCTACGGCGCCCCCTGGAACGCAGTCATAAATGTTGATGTATAGCTCACACATACTTGCACATATTCATATGAAACTCAGTACACATATAGATCTCATTGTGCCGAACAATTTTCGTACTGCATGTCATTCGGCTCCGCCCAACAGGAAGTCAGCTATTTAGAGTTATGTAAAAAGCGCATGCTCTGGAATTTGATATACTTGTCATAGGTTTTTTACTCGTTTACCACCAAACTCGGTCAACATGATCTCAAGACATTGGGGATGAAAAATTGCCAGGGGATTTTTGATATCTCGAACGGTTTGCTCGTGGCGAGGCGTTGAAATTATGGCGAGAATTGAGAAACAGGAAGTGTCTAATACCATCCACATACATTTCCTGATTTCAATCAAACTTCATCAGATTATTCATTGTATGATGTCGATCACATATATGTGACTATTAGGAGTCAAAGTTATAGCGCCACCAACTGGCAGCAGGAAGTGTGTCATTTTCAAAATGCTTTGAATTCAGCATCTTATTTTTACTCGATTTGCTTCAAACTTCATCAGAATAATGTTAAAACACAGCCGATATGAATCTGCTGGGGGAAATTGGATATCTAAAAATATTGTTGCCGTGGCAACATGTCAAACTGGAATACTTCTCAGGTGATTTTGAGACAAATAACATGCTTAGAATTTCATCAAACTCAGAACACATATCAGTATTAGTGACAGCTAGACACTGGCAAAAGTTCATAAGAGGGCGTGGAAGAGGCACTCTATAGCGCCACCTTTTGTCAAAAGTGGGGGGGTAAGTTTTAGCTACAGACACCAAACTCAGTACAAAAATTGTTCTTATCAAGACGGACAACTTTCTAATTCACAGTCATCAGCTACGACCAACAGGAAGTCGGCTATTTTGATTTGAATGTGGATTGTTTTTTACATTTACCTGTGAATTAATGCATACTGCTCAGAGGAGAGTAACACTATACACACCAAACTTTGTCTACATGTTGAAAAAACATTGAGGAACTTAAATTGTGAATGGGTTTTGGATAGCTTGGATGGTTTTGTCGTGGTGATTTTTTTAAATGACAGTAAAGATGGAATTATTAATTTTCCTGCATTTTTAAATTCCAAACACTTCAAAACCTTTTTTCATACAGAAAAAAAAGTTATTCTGAGTAAATATGCATAGTTTCATGACTTTACAACACTGTATGGATAACAGAAAATTAAAAAACTGTCAGACATCTCATCTCACTCTGTCCCTCTGTTTGAGTGTGTGTGCTTAGACTTCCATTGTCTGAGAGAAATAGCGCCCCTACAGGTGCAGTTACCGGACTAAAAAAGGGAGGAGACTGTCTTTTGGTTTCACTTTTAAATCGGTTAAAATACAATTAAATACTTGGATTTAATTCACACTGACAAGCTAAACCAACATATATGATTATTATCAGGTCAGGGCTCATTAATAATGGATGTGTGGTCAGTGATACGTGAGAAACATGAGAGATGAATCATCGCTCTGAGCAAGAGCGTGTGGAAAGATGAGCTCAGAAAAAACGAGTTTATTCTTGTTTTATAGCTATTAAAAATAAAGTATTGCAGCGATATCACACAATTCACCAATTAGAGCACACCAAGAGCTAAATTAAGATGTTTTTGAACTGTTTGTGTGAAAATGAAATATTCGCGGCTGCCTATCTGAAATCACTGCCTCCGATCAGCGCGCACAGTGTCACAAGTTCAAAACAAACGAATTTATTCTTGTTTAAGAGCTTTTTAAAATAAATTATTGCCATAAATGCACACAATACATCCATTATAACACAACACGAGCTAAATGCAGGTGTTTGTGACCCGTTTAAGTGTGCAAGACTATTTGAAAGCGCGACTGGCAGAATAACATTGATCTCTCGAGCTGCAGGATTCTTCGTAAGAACGAACACATCACGGACAAGATTATTTCAAAATACATAATAGCTTGGCTAATATAAACGAAAACAGCCACGTGAACATAAACTGTTGAGAAATAAATCTGAAGTGGATCTACTGGATTTTAATATTAAGTGACCGCATATACCAGCTGCTTCTGTCATCAATTTTAATCTATATAAAAATGTAACTCGTTCATCTTGGCTGCTTTTTTAATGTGTGTACGTATTTATTTATTATTTTGCTCTAACAAGACTTAATCTATATTTAATTAAATCAATTACATTTTATTTTACATTTGATTTGTCCATTTCTGCATCTAAACGCCTAAAAACCTAAAACATGCTCTATTATACTATTGTTAGCAATTTCTTTATCGTCCAATTTATCTGGTGTACACTTTTATTTTCATAATAAACTTGTTTGTTAGATTATACACAGTTACAGTGGTCTATAATAAATATTGACAGGTTTTATTCAAGCTGTTTAGAATGAATGCAGTAGGCTAATTTTTTTTTTATGTAAATCCAAAAAATAAAATAAATAAATAAATAAATAAATAAAAAACATTGGAAAATAATAACTGTTGTACTTTTTTTATACATTTTGTATAATTTTATAGTTTATGCATTATAGTTATAAAAACAAATAAATTTAGCCACTCACATAGAAATCTTAGGCCTTATCCTTTTTTGACAGTTTTAGGGATTTTTAAAAATCCTAAAAAACCTTATTTGTGCTGCAAATAATAATTTCAAATTAATTTGATACTGACCTCTGACATCCTGTGACATGATATTTATTTGAATTTACATAATCTCATGGATGTAACAGTAAATATGTTCAGCTCACAGATCAAGACTAAGCTGTAATGCAAGCAGAACTTTCACAAATGCTTACAGGTCAATAAAATCATTACAAAACACTTACAAATCATTTAAGGGATTTGATAACACTGTAAAATAATGTCTAATTTGTTAACATTAGCAAATGCATTGATAACACTTTATAATAACTGCAATCATTAGTAAATAGTCAGTTCATGCTTCATAAAGCCTTGTCCCAATATAAATAGTCAGTAGTAAGCAGTTTATAAATACAGCTATAAATATCTTGTTCTTGGTTTATAAGCACATTTATTAAAAAGGAGAGTAAAGGGTCAGTTATCTTCCTATGAAAAAAAATAAAATAAAAATAAACAAACAACAACACAGATTGATACAGAACTCAGAAATGTTATTGTGGATTTATGATAAACTCAGCCTGTAAATGAATTAATTCTCCTCCAAGAAGACACAAGTAGTTCACACCAAACTGTTTTAACATGAAGCCATATACTGAAGATGTTAAATTTCGAATGGGTTTAGGATACCTTAAATGGTGTGGCCATACCGATTTATTAAAGTAACATAAAAAATACAATAGTTATTTTACTATATCTTTAAAAATTTTAATTCCAACTCTTCATAATTTTTTATATACGTAGAAGTCATCATTTGAAGGAAGCACAGTAAGTTTCATAGCTTTATCATTTTCAAGAGCCAGCATAAAATTAAAACTATCATAACTTATAAATCAAGCTGGCAATTCTTAGTACCAATAATGACCACCAGATGGAGCTATGGGATTACTTTTAAATAATTATTGTAGAAACAAGTATGATTTAAATCATTTATAGAAATCTTTCAAAGAAAAATAATATGAATTGTATGTATTTTACTGATAAAATGACCCTCACTTAATTAGAAAAACAAGCTGAAGTATTGTGAACCGTATATTAAGAATAATTCTTTATAGGCTTTATGGACAGATACGTTTTCAGAGACTCTTGAAGGATCAGCACCACATCCTCTTTTACCACTGTTTAAAGAATGTATCTTACAGTACAGGTGCGGATGAATTTTGAATAGCTTGAATGGTTTTGTCGTGGTGATTTTTTGAAATAACAGTAAAAATGTAACCAGTAAATGTCATTTTTTTTTTTTTAAGTGCAGCTTCTAAACACTTCAAAAAAATGTACACATAGAAGACAAGTCATTCTGAGGAAATATGCATAGTTTCATGACTATACAACACTATATGGATGATAGAAAATTAAAAAACTATCATACATCTGATGTCACTCTGTCCCTCTGTCACTGTGGGTAATGTGTGTGTGTGTGTGTGTGTGTGTTAAGTGAATTAGGTGTGAAACTATCAGGGAGCATTTAGTCTCCAGCGCCAACATTTTACAGAACTGCCACTTTCCTGGAGTCTCAGAATTACAATGTGTCAGGTTCTGAGAGATCTAAGATTCCAAAAAATGATTTAATTAGAATACCATGAAGTATTGTGAAATACTATATATAAAGACTTTATATATAGGCTTTATGAACAGATTAGAGTGACTCGTGAAGGACCAGCACCACCTCCTCTTGTCCGATGGTTTGAGGAATATATTTTCCTGAATCCGGGATTAAGATTTAGGAGCTCATTTTTATTCCACCTCCTTTCCTGAAAGTCTGTCTTGCAGAATTGACTAAAAATTAATCTTTACATTAATTCCTAATTATTTTGCAATTATTTTTGTCAGTTATTCTTGACCTGTTTTTTTTTTCTTCTTCTTTTCGGACCTCATGACCCAGTCAGCATTTTTGTACAATGGTCAAGTCTTAACTTATCCATTTTTGTATTGCATTTGTGTTTGATATTTCTCATGGTTATTTCATAATTTTCGACTTTTGAGTTAAAACAGTTTGAGTTAAAACTCTTTTTTAGCGCATTTCATCTGTAAAAGAAAACATGCCTAATAATTCTGCACACATGAATATAAGGAGTTTTTCTCTTCCAGCTTTCCTGGACTATTGTATAGCACTCATAAATGATTAAATAAAAAAAAAAAAGGTAGTTATTAAGATTGATATGGTTTGGAATTGGTAAAATGTGCTTGGAAAAAAATCACAATAAAACAATGTTTTAATGTTTAAGTTTGGAATATTAACTGACATGAATGAATGCTATATAAATATTGTACATGTTAACGTAATGTTTATAAATGAAATCTTATTGTAAAGTGTTACTATATATATATATATATATATATATATATATATATATATATATATATATATATATATATATATATATATATTGTTCTGTGAATGTGATTTTAAAGTCTAGATGATTCGGATTAACCCTTTAACCGCCATATCCTTTAAAACCTCACTGCCAGAGGGATATTGTGAATGCATGTGCCCGCTGGACACAGTTTGCCTGATGCCACTGGGGTGGCGATGGCATTGGTGGCTTGAGCCCGCCATCGCTGCTTGCAGCTATATTTAGGGCTCAAGCCCAAAGGGCGAGAGGCCTATTGTTTTCCTTAGGATTATTTTTTATTATTATTATTATTATTATTATTATTAGGGCTCAAGCCTGGAGGGCGAGAGCCCTATTGTTTTCCTTAGGATTATTATTTTTTTTTTTTCTTTATTCTTCTAATTTTTTTCCAAGGTTTCGGGGGCTTTTGGGGTCCTTAACATACTCAAAAACTCTTGAAAATTGGCACACACCTTGGAACCTGCGGCCATTAGGGCCGGGCAGAGTCTGATACACGGGCGTGGCACAGGGGCTCTACAGCGCCCCCTGTAGTACTGAGGGCCATATATCATGCATACTTGCACGTATACATATGAAACTTGGTACATATATATAACTCATCAAACCAAACAACTTTCACACTGCATGTCATAAGCTCCGCCCAACAGGAAGTTGGCTATTTAGGGTTTTATGAAAAACACATGCTCTGGAATTTGATATACTCCTCTGAGGAACTCCACCCGTTCACCACAAAACTCGGTGAACACGATCTCAAGACATTGGGGATGCTAAATTGCGAAGAGATTTTTGATATCTCGAACGGTTTGCCCGTGGCGAGGCGTTGAAATTATGGCGAGAAATGAGAAACAGGAAATGTCTAATAACATCCACATACATTTCCTGAATTTGATCAAACTTAATTTGTTTGTTCGTTGTATGATACCGATCGTATATATGTGACTATTAGGAGTCAAAGTTATAGCGCCACCAACTGGCAGCAGGAAGTGAATCATTTTCAAAACTCTTTGAATTCAGCATCTTATTTTTACTCGATTTGCTTCAAACTTCATCAGAATAATGACAAAACACGGCCGAAGAAAATCTGTTGTGGGGATATTGATATCTAATATAGTGTTGCCATGGCAACGTGTCAAACTTGAATGTTCTGTTCTGATGATTTTTAGGCAGACAACAAGCTCAGATTTACATGAAACTCGAAACAGATATCAGTATTAAAGATAGCTAAACCATGGCAAAAGCTTTGAAAAGGGCGTGGAAGAGGCACTCTATAGCGCCACCTTTTGTCAAAAGTGGGGGGGTTAGTTTTAGCTAGAGACACCAAACTTGGTACATAAATTGTTTTTATCAAGACGGACAACTTTCTAATTCACAGTCATAAGCTACGATCAACAGGAAATCGGCTATTTTGATTTGAATGTGTATTTTTGAGATTTTACAGTTGTAAAATTAATGAATACTCCTCACAGGGGAAGTACACTATACACACAAAACTTTGTCTACATGAAGAAAAAACATCGAGGAACTTAAATTGCGAACAGATTTTGGTTAGCTTGAATGGTTTTGTCGTGGTGATTTTTTGAAATGACAGTAAAAAGTGAAACATTAATCGTCTTCTATTTTTAAATTGCAGCTTCCAAACCTTTAAAAAACATTTTTCATTTAGAAAACCAGTGATTCTGAGGAAATATGCATAGTTTCATGACTTTACAGTGCTGTATGATTAAAAGAAAATTAAAAAACTGTCAGACATCTGATCTCACTCTGTCACTCTGTTTGAGGAATGTATGAGTGCTGACTGAGTGTGTGTGTGTGTGTGTGTGAGTGGGGGAGGGGTGTGAGCTGAGTGGCAGACAGACAGAGAGAGAGAGAGAGAGAGAGAGAGAGACTTAAACATCTCTTTAATCACCAGAAAAAAAACTGTTTTTTAAATTGTTATTTTTTTGTTGTTGTTGCTAATTGTGCTGTTTTCATTACAGCTTAAGAAATATCTTAGGCCTTATCCTTTTCTGACAGTTTCAGGGATTAAAAAAAATCCTAAAAAACCTTATTTGTGCTGCAAATAATAATTTCAAACTCATTTGATACTGACCTCTGACACCCTGTGACATGACATTTATTTGAATTTACATAATCTCAAGGATGTAACAGTAAAACTGTTCAGCTCACAGATGAAGACTAAGCTGTAATGCAAGCAGAACTATTTCACAAATGCTTATAGGTTAATGAAATCATAACAAAACACTTTTAAATTATTTAAGGATTTGGTAACACTTTAAAATAATGTCTCAATTGTTAACATTAGTACATGCATTGGTAACACTTCATAATAGCTGCAATTCTTAGCTAAGCATTAGTAAATAGTCAGTTCATGCTTTATATAGCCTTCTCCCAAAATTAATATTTTAGTAAGCATTTTATAAATACAGCTATAATTTAATTGTTCATGGTTTATATGCACATTTATTTTGAGGAGATTAAAGGCTGTAATCTTCCTAAAAAATGTAAAATAAAAAATAAAATAAATAAAATAAACAAACACAGAACTCATAAATATTTATTTCAAGATGCAATAAAAGAAAACTGTACACTTGAATTTTTATATATATATATATATATATATATATATATATATATATATATATATATATATATATATATATATATATATACACACACACACACACAATTGCATAAGTTTATATTGAACATTTTTTATCAAGTGTACAGCTAATAATAGTAATAATAATAATGCATTTTATTTAGTTTTAGCTACAGACACCAAACTTGGTACATAAATTGTTCTTATCAAGACGGACAACTTTCTAATTCACAGTCATAAGCTACAACCAACAGGAAGTCCACTATTTTGATTTGAATATGGATTTTTGGGAAGATTATTTTGTGAATTAATGAATGCTCCTCACAGGGGAAGTACACTATACACACCAAACTTTTTCTACATGAAGAAAAAACATTGAGGAACTTAAAT
This sequence comes from Carassius gibelio, assembly GCF_023724105.1. NCBI lineage: Eukaryota > Metazoa > Chordata > Actinopteri > Cypriniformes > Cyprinidae > Carassius > Carassius gibelio. The sequence goes on from NC_068371.1 coordinate 19,446,776, forward strand.
TGCGAACAGATTTTGGTTAGCTTGAACTGTTTTGTCGTGGTGATTTTTTGAAATGACAGTAAAAAGGGAAACATTAATTGTCTTGTATGTTTAAATTGCAGCTTCCAAACACTTCAAAGCATTTGTTCATACAGAGATCAAATCATTCTGAGGAAATATGCATAGTTTCACGACTTTACAACACTGTATGGATAAAAGAAAATGTGAAAACTGTCAGACTTCTCAACTGACATGATCTCACTCTGGCCACTCTGTCTGTGTGAGGAAAGGGAGGGGGAGAGGGAGGGGGAGTGTGAGGGGGTTGGTGACTGTGAATTTTTGGTGATTGACAGTGTATGTGGACTGTAGGGAGGGGCTGTCTGGCAGAGAGAGAGAGAGAGAGAGAGAGAGAGAGACCTAATCATCCCTTTAATAATCAGGAAAAAAAATCTGTATTTTAAATTGTTATTGTTTTTGTTGTTGCTAATGGTGGCATTTTTTTCCTTTCATTACAGGTTAAGAAATCTCTTAGGCCTTATCCTTTTCTGACAGTTTTAGGGATTTAAAAACATCCTAATAATTTGTGCTGCAAATAATAATTTCAAACTCATTTGATACTGACCTATGACATTCTGTGACATGACATTTATTAATCTCATGGATGTAACAGTAAAACTCTTCAACTGACAGATAAAGCTGCAATGCAAGCAAAACTATTTCACAAATGCTTATAGGTAATTAAAATCATTACAAAACACTAATAAATTATTTAAGGATTTGGTAACACTGTAAAATAATGTCTAATTTGTTAACATTAGTAAATGCATTGGTAACACTTTATAATAACTGCACTCATTAGCTAAGCATTAGTAAATAGTTCATGATTATAAATCCTTTTCCCTTAATAATAGTCATTATTAAGCAGTAATACATCTATAAATAAATTGTTCTTGGTTTAATTAAAAGCACATATATTACAAAGGAGATTAAAGTCTCAGTTGTCTCATAAAATAAATAAATAAACCCAACCCAGTTTGATTCAGAATTCAGAAATATTTATTTCAAGATGCAATAAAATGAAACTGTACACTTAAATAGCTTTTGAGCGATTCTTGAAGGATTAGCATCACCTCCTCTTGTACGATGGTTTGAGGAATATATCTTCCAGATAGTACCACCACTCCCTATATGCAGAGTATGCAGTCTTCGTAGGGCACCAACTCCCAGAGGGGGCACCATCCCAGTTGCTTTAAAAAAAAAAAAAAAAAAAAAAAAAAAAACATGCGCCATTCTCCCATCCGCGCTCGCGACCGCTCACACCTCATGTTTGCGGCTGAATGTTCGTAATTGATGGATGGACATCTATGCCTGGGTATAGAACATCAGCAATCCGACACAGAGAAAAGAAAACTAAAATAAAAAAAAAAAAAAGGCATAAAGCTGTCTTGACAGTGGACATTCAAGAGTCTCAAATTTAGGGACGGTCTCTAAAGTTACATGTGATATTGTTATACACTTTTCTAACGTCAGTAGCATTTGAAGAGAATTACTTACAAAAACAACTGTAATTGTTCATCTAGGTGACAGCTATAATGCACAATTAATTTGAATGTTTGATATTTATTACAACAAACTGTAAGTCATATGTAAATTTGCTACTTTTTCACATGGGCTCAAATGCAAATTTGAAGCTCAATAGCATTTGAGAAGAAAGACTTGCAGTCACAAAACAATTGTAATGTGTTCATATAGGTGTCAGCTATAATGCACACCTTATACATTTTTTTTAAATATAAAAATAATGTGTTACTAAAGTTATATAAATTGTTCTGTGTATGTGATTTCAAAGTCTAGATTGGTCGGATTAACCCTTTAACTGCCGCATTCCTTAAAACTTGATTGTCAGAGGGTTACTGTAAATGCTTATGCCCGCTGGGCACAGTTTTCCCGATGCCACCGGGGTGGCGTTGCACTGATGGCTTGAGCCCGACATCGCTGCTTGCAGCTATATTTATTATTATTATTATTATTTTTTTTTTTTTTCCAACGTCTCGGGGGCTTTTGGGGCCCTTAACATGCTTAAAAAGTCTTGAAAATTGGCACACAGATTGGAACCTGCGGCCATTAGGGCCGGGCAGAGACTGATACACGGGCGTGGCACAGGGGCTCTACAGCGCCCCCTGGAATATGGAGGGCCATATATCATACATTCTTGCTCGTAGACGTATGAAACTCGGTACACATATAAATCTCATCAATCCAAACAACTTTTGTATTGCATATCATAGGCTCCGCCCAACAGGAAGTTGGCTATTTAGGGTTTAGTATTCAAATTTTTCGTCAAAGTTGTGGGGGCTTTTGGGGTCCTTAACATACTCAAAAACTCTTGAAAATTTGCGCACACTTTGGAATCTGTGGCCTTTAGGAGCCTGCAGAGGCTGGGACCCGGGCGTGGCACAGGGGCTCTACGGCGCCCCCTGGAACACAGTCAGAAATGTTGATGTATAGCTCACACATACTTGCACATATTCATATGAAACTCAGTACACATATAGATCTCATCGTGCCGAACAACTTTCGTATTGCATGTCATAGGCTCCGCCCATCAGGAAGTCAGCTATTTAGAGTTATGTAAAAAGCGCATGCTCTGGAATTTGAAATACTTGTCATAGGTTTTTTGCTCGATTGCCGCCAAACTCGGTCAACATGATCTCAAGACACTGGGGATGAAAAATTGCCAGGGGATTTTTGATATCTCGAACGGTTTGCTCGTGGCGAGGCGTTGAAATTATGGCGAGAAATGAGAAACAGGAAGTGTCTAATACCGTCCACATACATTTCCTGATTTTAATCAAACTTCATCAGATTATTCGTTGTATGATGTCGATCGCATATATGTGACTATTAGGAGTCAAAGTTATAGCGCCACCAACTGGCAGAAGGAAGTGTGTCATTTTCAAAATGATTTGAATTCAGCATCTTATTATTACTCGATTTGCTTCAAACTTCATCAGAATAATGTTAAAACACAGCCGATATAAATCTGCAAGGGGGATATTGATATCTAAAAAATTGTTGGCGTGGCAACATGTCAAACTGGAATACTTCTCAGGTGATTTTGAGGCAAATAACATACTTAGAATTTCACAAAACTCTGAACACACATCAGTATTTCTGATAGGAACTTAAATTGTGAATGGATTTTGGATAGCTTGAATGGTTTTGCCGTGGTGATTTTTTGAAATGACCTTACAAAGGGAATCATTATTGTATTTTTAAATTGCAGCTTCCAAACACGTCAAAGAATTTTTTCATACAGATGAAAAAGTCATTCTGAGGAAATATGCATAGTTTCACGACTTTACAACACTGTATGGATAACAGAAAATTTAAAAACTGTCAGACATCTCATCTCACTCTGTCCCTCTGTTTGAGTATATGTGCTTAGACTTCCATTGTCTGAGAGAAATAGCGCCCCTACAGGTTCAATTCCCGGACTTTTACTTTCACTTTTAAATCGGTTAAAAATACAAATAAATACTTAGATTTAATTCACACTGACAAGCTAAACCAACATATCTGATTATTACCGGTTCAGGGCTCATGGATAAATTATTTCTGGCCAGAGATACGTGAGAAATAGGAGAGATGAATCACCGCTGTGACCACGAGCGTCTGGAGTAAAGAGCTCAGAGAAAACGAATTTATTCCTGTTTTAAAGCTTTTAAAAATAAATTATTACAGCGATATCACACAATCAACCAATTAGAACACACCAAGAGCTAAATTCAGATGTTTTTGAACTGTTTGTGTGAAAATGAAATATTTGTGGCTGCCTATCTGAAATCACCGCTCCGATCAGCGCGTACAGTGTCCAGCTCAAAACAAACGAATTTATTCTTGTTTAAGAGCTTTTTTAAATAAAATATTACCACAAATGCACACAATAAACCCATTGTAACACTACAAGAGCTAAATGCAGGTGTTTGTGACCCGTTTAAGTGTGCAAGACTATTTGAAAGCGCGACTGGCAGAATAACATATCTCTTGAGCTGCAGGTTTCTGTCTTTCGTCGTACGAACGAACACATCACGGACAAGATTATTTCAAAATACATAATAGCTTGGCGAATATAAACGAAAACAGCCACGTGAACATAAACTGGATCTACTGGATTTGAATATTAAAGTGACCACATTTACCACTTGCTTCTGTCTTCAATTTTAATCTATATAAAAAAGGAAACTCATTCGACTTGGCTGCTTTTTTAATCTGTGCGTATTTATTTATTTACCTTTTTATACATTTTGTATAATTTCATAGTTTGTGTATTACAATTATAAAAACAAAAATAAATTTAGCCACTCACATAGAAATAGCTTAGGCCTTAACCTTTTTCTGACAGTTTTAGGGATTTTTAAAAATCCTAAAAAAAACTTATTTGTGCTGCAAATAATAATTTCAAACTCATTTGATACTGACCTATGACATCCTGTGACATTATATTTATTTGAATTTACATAATCTCATGGATGTAACAGTAAATCTGTTCAGCTCACAGATCAATACTAAGCTGTAATGCAAGCAGAACTTTCACAAATGCTTATGAGTCATTTAAGGATTTGATAACACTGTAAAATAATGTCTAATTTGTTAACATTAGCAAATGCATTGATAACACTTTATAATAACTGCACTCATTAGTAAATAGTCAGTTCATGCTTTATAAAGCCTTGTCCCAATATTAATAGTCAGTAGTAAGCAGTTTATAAATACAGCTATAAATAGCTTGTCCTTGGTTTATAAGCACATTTATTAAAAAGGAGAGTAAAGGGTCAGTTATCTTCCTATGAAAAATAAAAGATAAAAATAAACAAACAACAACACAGATTGATACAGAACTCAGAAATTTTATTGTGGATTTATGATAAAATCAGCCTGTAAATGAATTCATACTCCTCCTCATACTACTCCATACTCCTTTTTCAACATGATGCCAATATACTGAGATGTTAAATTGTGAATGGGTTTAGGATAGCTTAAATGGTGTTGCCATAGAGATTTATTAAAGTAACATAAAAAATACAATAGTTATTTTACTATATCTTTAAAATTTTTCATGCTAACTCTTCATAATTTTTTATATAAGTAGAAGTCCTCATTTGAAGGAAGCACAGTAAGTTTCATAGCTTTATCATTTTCAAGAGCCAGCATAAAATTAAAACTATCATAACTTATAAATCAAGCTTGCAATTCTTAGTACCTATAATGGCCACCAGAGGGTGGATGACAGAAAATTAAAAAACATACATCTGATGTCACTCTGTCCCTCTGTCACTGTGTGTGTGTGTTTTAAGTGAATTAGGTGTGAAACTATCAGTGAGCATTTAGTCTCCAGCGCCAACATTTTACAGAACTGCCACTTTCCTGGAGTCTCAGAATTACAATGTGTCAGGTTCTGAGAGATCTAAGATTCCAAAAAAATATTTAATTAGAATACCATGAAGTATTGTGAAATACTATATATTAAGACTTTATATATAGGCTTAATGAACAGATTAGACTGACTCGTGAAGGAACAGCACCACCTCCTCTTGTTTGATGGTTTGAGGAATATATCTTCCAGAATCCGGGATTAAGATTTAGGAGCTCATTTTTATTCCACCTCCTTTCCTGAAAGTCTGTCTTGCAGAATTGACTAAAAATTAATCTTCACATTAATTCCTAATTCTTTTGCAATTCTTTTGTCAGTTCTTCTTGACCTGTTTTTCTCTTCCAGCTTTCCTGGACTATTGTATAGCACTCATAAATGATAAAAAATAATGGTAGTTATTAAGATTGATATGGTTTGGAATTGGTAAAATGTGCTTGGAAAAAAATCACAATAAAACAATGTTTTAATGTTTAAGTTTGGAATATTAACTGACATGAATGAATGCTATATAAATATTGTTCATGTTAACATAATGTTTATAAATGAAATCTTATTGTAAAGTGTTACTAAAGTTATATATATATATATATATTGTTCTGTGAATGTGATTTTAAAGTCTAGATGATTCGGATTAACCCTTTAACTGCCATATCAAGTTCAAGTTCAAGTTCAAGTTCAATTTATTTGTATAGCGCATTTACAACAGCCTCCTGGCTGACCAAAGTGCTTTAACATAAGAGCAAGAATATTACACATACATAAAAATAGACCAGACAAAAAATTTAAAACCACCCATTTCAAAATGTAGCATAACACAGTAGTCAGTACACTAAGGAAAAAAAAAAAGTTTTTAGCAAAGATTTAAAAATAGACAAGGAAGGGGCCAGTCTGATCTCTAAAGGCAGGGTATTCCAGAGTCGTGGCCCAGCCACTGCAAATGCACGCTCCCCTCTACGCTCCCCTCTATCCTTTAAAACCTCACTGCCAGAGGGATATTGTGAATGCATGTGCCCGCTGGGCACAGTTTACCTGATGCCACCGGGGTGGTGATGGCATTGGTGGCTTGAGCCCGCCATCGCTGCTTGCAGCTATATTTAGGGCTCAAGCCTGGAGGGCGAGAGCCCTATTGTTTTCCTTAGGATTATTTGTTATTATTATTATTATTTATTCCTCTAATTTTTTTCCAAGGTTTCGGGGGCTTTTGGGGTCCTTAACATGCTTAAAAAGTCTTGAAAATTGGCACACACATTGGAACCTGCGGCCATTAGGGCCGGGCAGAGACTGATACACGGGCGTGGCACAGGGGCTCTACAGCGCCCCCTGGAATACTGAGGGCCATATATCATACATACTTGCACGTAGACACACGAAACTCGGTACACATGTAGATCTCATCAAACCAAACAACTTTCGTACTGCATGTCATAGGCTCCGCCCAACAGGAAGTTGGCTATTTTGGGTTTAGTAGTCATATTTTTCGTCAAAGTTGTGGGGGCTTTTGGGGTCCTTAACATACTCAAAAACTCTTGAAAATTTGCACACACTTTGGAATCTGTGGCCTTTAGGAGCCTGCAGAAGCTGGGACCCGGGCGTGGCACAGGGGCTCTACGGCGCCCCCTGGATCACAGTCAGAAATGTTGATGTATAGCTCACACATACTTGCCAATATTCATATGAAACTCAGTACACATATAGATCTCATTGTGCCGAACAACTTTCGTATTGAATATCATAGGCTCCGCCCAACAGGAAGTCAGCTATTTAGAGTTATGTAAAAAGCGCATGCTCTGGAATTTGAAATACTTGTCATAGGTTTTTTACTCGATTGTCGCTAAACTCGGTCAACATGATCTCAAGACATTGGGGATGAAAAATTGCCAGGGGATTTTTGATATCTCGAACGGTTTGCTCGTGGCGAGGCTTTGAAATTATGGCGAGAAATGAGAAACAGGAAGTGTCTAATACCATCCACATACATTTCCTAATTTTAATCAAACTTCATCAGATTATTCATTGTATGATGTCGATCGCATATATGTGACTATTAGGAGTCAAAGTTATAGCGCCACCAACTGGCAGCAGGAAGTGTGTCATTTTCAAAATGCTTTGAATTCAGCATCTTATTTTTACTCGATTTGCTTCAAACTTCATCAGAATAATGTTAAAACACAGCCGATATAAATCTGCAAGGGGGATATTGATATCTAAAAATATTGTTGCCGTGGCAACATGTCAAACTGGAATACTTCTCAGGTGATTTTGAGTCATATAACATACTTAGAATTTCATCAAACTCAGAACACATATCAGTATTAGTGACAGCTAGACACTGGCACAATTTCATAAGAGGGCGTGGAAGAGGCACTCTATAGCGCCACCTTTTGTCAAAAGTGGGGGGGTTAGTTTTAGCTACAGACACCAAACTCAGTACAAAAATTGTTCTTATCAAGATGGACAACTTTCTAATTCACAGTCATCAGCTACGACCAACAGGAAGTCGGCTATTTTGATTTGAATGTGGATTGTTTTTTACATTTAGCTGTGAATTAATGCATACTGCTCAGAGGAGAGTAACACTATACACACCAAACTTTGTCTACATGTTGAAAAAACATTGAGGAACTTAAATTGTGAACGGGTTTTGGATAGCTTGGATGGTTTTGTCGTGGTGATTTTTTTAAATGACAGTAAAGATGGAATTATTAATTTTCCTGCATTTTTAAATTCCAAACACTTCAAAAACTTTTTTCATGCAGAAAAAAAGTTATTCTGAGTAAATATGCATAGTTTCATGACTTTAAAACACTGTATGGATAACAGAAAATAAAAAAAACTGTCAGACATCTCATCTCACTCTGTCCATCTGTTTGACTGTGTGTGCTTAGACTTCCATTGTCTGAGAGAAAATGCGCCCCTACAGGTGCAGTTACCGGACTAAAAAAGGGAGGAGACTGTCTTTTGGTTTCACTTTTAAATCGGTTAAAATACAAATAAATACTTGGATTTAATTCACACTGACAAGCTAAACCAACATATATGATTATTATCAGGTCAGGGCTCATTAATAATTGATGTGTGGTCAGTGATACCTGAGAAACACGAGAGATGAATCACGGCTCTGAGCAGGAGCGTGTGGAATGATGAGCTCAGAAAAAACGAGTTTATTCTTGTTTTATAGCTATTAAAAATAAAGTATTGCAGCGATATCACACAATTCACCAATTAGAGCACACCAAGAGCTAAATTAAGATGTTTTTGAACTGTTTGTGTGAAAATGAAATATTTGCGGCTGCCTATATGAAATCACTGCCTCCGATCAGCGCACACAGTGTCACAAGTTCAAAACTAACAAATTTATTCTTGTTTAAGAGCTTTTTAAAATAAATTATTGCCATAAATGCACACAATACATCCATTATAACACAACACGAGCTAAATGCAGGTGTTTGTGACCCGTTTATGTGCGCAAGACTATTTGAAAGCGCGACTGGCAGAATAACATTGATCTCTCGAGCTGCAGGATTCTGCCTTTCGTCGTAAGAACGAACACATCACGGACAAGATTATTTCAAAATACATAATAGCTTGGCGAATATAAACCAAAACAGCCACGTGAACATAAACTGTTGAGAAATAAATCTGAAGTGGATCTACTGGATTTTAATATTAAGTGACCGCATATACCAGCTGCTTCTGTCTTCAATTTTAATCTATATAAAAAATTAAACTCATTCATCTTGGCTGCTTTTTTAATGTGTGTACGTATTTAAACGCCTAAAAACCTAAAACATGCTCTATTATACTATTGTTAGCAATTTCTTTATCGTTCAATTTATCTTGTGTACACGCTTTTATTTTCATAATAAACTTGTTTGTTAGATTATACACAGTTACAGTGGTCTATAATAAATATTAACAGGTTTTATTCAAGCTGTTTAGAATGATTGCCGTAGGCTAATTTTTTAAAATGTAAATCCAAAAAAAATAAATAAATAAAAAACATTGGAAAAGAATAACTTGTACTTTTTTATACATTTTGTATAGTTTCATAGTTTATGCATTATAGTTATAAAAACAAACAAATTTAGCCACTCACATAGAAATCTTGGGCCTTATCCTTTTCTGACAGTTTTAGGGATGTTTAAAAATCCTAAAAAACCTTATTTGTGCTGCAAATAATAATTTCAAACTAATTTGATACTGACCTCTGACATCCTGTGACATGATATTTATTTGAATTTACATAATCTCATGGATGTAACAGTAAATCTTTTCAGCTCACAGATCAAGACTAAGCTGTAATGCAAGCAGAACTTTCACAAATGCTTGTAGGTCAATAAAATCATTACAAAACACTTACAAATCATTTAAGGGATTTGATAACACTGTAAAATAATATTTAATTTGTTAACATTAGCAAATGCATTGATAACTCTTTATAATAACTGCACTCATTTGTAAATAGTCAGTTCATGCTTCATAAAGCCTTGTCCCAATATTAATAGTCAGTAGTAAGCAGTTTATAAATACAGCTATAAATAGCTTGTTCTTGGTTTATAAGCACATTTATTAAAAAGGAGAGTAAAGGGTCAGTTATCTTCCTATGAAAATTAAAAAAATAAAAATAAACAAACAACAACACAGATTGATACAGAACTCAGAAATGTTATTGTGGATTTATGATAAACTCAGCCTGTAAATGAATTCATTCTCCTCCAAGAAGACACAAGTAGTTCACACCAAACTTTTTTAACATGAAGCCAATATACTGAAGATGTTAAATTTCGAATGGGTTTAGGATACCTTAAATGGTGTGGCCATAGCGATTTATTAAAGTAACATAAAAAATACAATAGTTATTTTACTATATCTTTAAAAAATTTTATTCCAACTCTTCATAATTTTTTATATACCTAGAAATCATCATTTGAAGGAAGCACAGTAAGTTTCATAGCTTTATCATTTTCAAGAGCCAGCATAAAATTAAAACTATCATAACATATAAATCAAGCTTGCAATTCTTAGTACCAATAATGGCCACCAGATGGAGCTATAGGATTACTTTTAAATAATTATTGTAGAAACAAGTATGATTTAAATCATTTATAGAAATCTTTCAAAGAAAAATAATATGAATTTTATGTATTTTACTGATAAAATGACCCTCACTTAATTAGAATAACAAGCTGAAGTATTGTGAACTGTATATTAAGAAATAATTCTTTATAGGCTTTATGGACAGATAAGTTTTGAGTGACTCTTGAAGGTTCAGCCCCACATCCTCTTTTACCACTGTTTAAAGAATTTATCTTACAGAACAGGTGCGAATGAATTTTGGATAGCTTGAATGGTTTTGTCGTGGTGATTTTTTGAAATAACAGTAAAAAAGTAACCAGTAAATGTCTTTTATTTTTTTAAGTGCAGCTTCTAAACGCTTCAAAAAAAATGTACACATAGAAGACAAGTCATTCTGAGGAAATATGCATAGTTTCATGACTATACAACACTATATGGATGATAGAAAATTAAAAAACTATCATACATCTGATGTCACTCTGTCCCTCTGTCACTGTGGGTAATGTGTGTGTGTGTGTGTGTGTGTGTGTGTGTGTGTGTGTGTGTGTGTGTGTGTGTTAAGTGAATTAGGTGTGAAACTATCAGGGAGCATTAAGTCTCCATCGCCAACATTTTACAGAACTGCCACTTTCCTGGAGTCTCAGAATTACAATGTGTCAGGTTCTGAGAGATCTAAGATTCCAAAAAATGATTTGATTAGAATACCATGAAGTATTGTGAAATACTATATATTAAGACTTTATATATATGCTTTATGAACAGATTAGAGTGACTCGTGAAGGACCAGCACCACCTACTCTTGTCCGATGGTTTGAGGAATATATCTTCCAGAATCCGGGATTAAGATTTAGGAGCTCATTTTTATTCCACCTCCTTTCCTGAAAAGTCTGTCTTGCAGAATTGACTAAAAATTAATCTTCACATTAATTCCTAATCATTTTGCAATTCTTTTTGTCAGTTCTTCTTGACCTGTTTTTTTTCTTCTTCTTTTCTGACCTCATGACCCAGTCAGCATTTTTGTACAATGGTCAAGTCTTAACTTATCCATTTCTGTATTGCATTTGTGTTTGTGTTAAAACAGTTTGAGTTAAAACTCTTTTTTAATGCATTTCATCTGTAAAAGAAAACATGCCTAATAATTCTGCACATGAATATAAGGAGTTTTTCTCTTCCAGCTTTCCTGGACTATTGTATAGCACTCATAAATGATTAAATAAAAAATAATGGTAGTTATTAAGATTGATATGGTTTGGAATTGGTAAAATGTGCTTGGAAAAAAATCACAATAAAACAATGTTTTAATGTTTAAGTTTGGAATATTAACTGACATGAATGAATGCTATATAAATATTGTTCATGTTAACATAATGTTTATAAATGAAATCTTATTGTAAAGTGTTACTAAATATATATATATATATATATATATATATATATATATATTGATCTGTGAATGTGATTTTAAAGTCTAGATGATTCGGATTAACCCTTTAACCGCCATATCCTTTAAAACCTCACTGCCAGAGGGATATTGTGAATGCATGTGCCCGCTGGACACAGTTAACCTGATGCCACCGGGGTGGCGATGGCATTGGTGGCTTGAGCCCGCCATCGCTGCTTGCAGCTATATTTATTATTCTTCTTCTTCTTCTTCAAAATGAATCGCATTTTTGAGGGCCTAAACATGCTCGAAAAGTCATGAAACTTTGCACACACCTCAGAACTGGCGAAAATTTACGTCTGATATGGGTTTCAGAAGTGGGTGTGGCAATATGGCTCAACAGCGCCACCTATACACGTTCAACGGTGTGCGCCTCGAGCTACGTTTCATGTACATGTATGAAAATCGGTATACACATGTAACTCTCCAATACCTACAAAAAAGTCTCTTGGAGCAAAATCCAAAACCCAAAAGGAAGCCGGTTATTTCTAATATTACGAGCAAATTTTGTGTCATTTTTGTCATTTCCATGCGTTGTATTTTAACGAACTCCTCCTAGAGATTCATTCAGATCAACACCAAATTTGGTATGCCTAATCTAAAGGCCTTTGCGATGTTAAATTGCGAAGCTTTTGAGTTTTCGTTGAAGGGCGTGTCCGTGGCGGCCTGGCGAATTTCGATGATTCGCCATGAAACAGGAAGTTGCTATAACTCAGACATACAATGACCAATCTGCCCCAAACTTCACATGTTTGATGAGACTCCTGACCTGAACAGTTTGACATGACCATATTCAGTTATAGTCATAGCGCCACCTATTGGCAACAGGAAGTGACATATTTTACGCTGCGACAAACTACTCCTAGAAATAGTATGACATCAATGTCTTTTTTGTGGTCAGTCTAATCTAAAGGCCTGTGTGATGTTCAGTTGTGAAGATCTTGAGTTTTCGTTAAAAGGCATGTCCACGGCACCATGGCGAAGTTCGATTTGTCTCGCCATGTGAATAAAAGATGTTATAACTCAGGCATAAAATGTCTGATCTTCCCCAAACTTCACATGTGTGATAAGAGTCCTGACCTGAACAGATCTGCAGGCCAATATTCCACCGGGTGTGGCAGAATGGCTCGATAGCGCCACCTATACACTTTCAACGGAGTGTGCCTCGAGTTATGTTTCACGTACATGTACAAAAATTGGTACACACATGTAACTCACCAATATCTACAAAAAAGTCTCTTGGTACGAAATCCGCATCCCAACAGGAAGTCGTTTATTTAGAATTTTCCCTGCAAAATTGGTGTTGTTTTTGCCATTTTCAGGGGTTGTACTTTAACAAACTCCTCCTAGACATTTATTCAGATCAACACCAAACTTGGTCAGTGTAATCTAAAGCCATTTGCGATGTTAAATTGCGAAGGACTTGAGGTTTCGTTAAAGGGCGTGTCCATGGCGGCCTGACAAATTTCGATGTTTCGCCATGAAAAAGGAAGTTGCTGTAACTCAGACATACAATGTCCAATCTGCCCCAAACTACACATGTTGTATAAGACTCTTGACCTGAACAAATCTACATGCCAATATTCAGTTATAGTCATAGCGCCACCTATTGGCAACAGGAAGTGACATATTTTAGACTGCGACAAACTATTTCTAGAAATGTTATGACATCAATGTCTTTTTTGTGGTCAGTCTAATCTAAAGACCTGTGTGATGTTTAGTTGTGAAGATCTTGAGTTTTTGTTAAAAGGCGTGTCCATGGCGCCGTGACGAAGTTCGATGTCTCGCCATGGGAATAAAAGATGTTATAACTCAGGCATAAAATGTCCGATCTTCCCCAAACTGCACATGTGTGATAAGGGTCCTGGCCTGAACAGATATGAAGGCAAATATTCCATTGGGTGTGGCAAAATGGCTCGATAGCGCCACCTATACACTTTCAACAGAGTGCATAAGCACTTTCAACGGAGTGCGCCTCGAGCTATGTTTCACGTACATGTACAAAAATAGGTACACACATGTAACACACCATTACCTACAAAAAAGTCTCTTGGTACGAAATCTGAATCCCAACAGGAAGTCGGTTATTTAGAATTTTCTATGCAAAATTGGCGTTGTTTTTGCCATTTTCAGGGGTTGTACTTTAACGAACTCCTCCTAGAGATTTATTCAGATCAACACCAAACTTGGTCAGTTGAATTTAAAGGCCTTTGTGATGTTAAATTGCGAAGATCTTGAGGTTTAGTTAAAGGGTGTGTCCATGGCAGCCTGACAAAATTCGATGTTTCGCCATGAAAAAGGAAGTTGCTGTTACTCAGACATACAATGTCCAATCTGCCCCAAACTTCACATGTTAAATAAGACTTCTACCCTTAACAGATCTACATGCCCATATTCAGTTATAGTCATAGCGCCACCTGCTGGCAACAGGAAGTAACATATTTTACGCTGCGACAATCTACTCCTAGAATTTTTTTGAGATTAATGTATTTTTTTGTGGTCAGTCTAATCTAAAGGCCTGTGCAATGTTATCTTGTGGAGATCTTGAGTTTTTGTTAAAGGGTGTGTCCAAGGCGCCATGACAAAATTTGATGTCTCGCCACATCAAGAGAAGTTGTTGTAACTCAGGCATAATTTGTTCGATCTTCCCCAAACTTTACATGTTCGATAAGAGTCCTGCCCTGAACATATCTGAAGGCCAATATTCCATTATAATGATAGCACCACCTGCTGGCAACAGGACGATTGGCACATATATGGAATAAACTTTGATACATTCCACTCATATTTATGAGTTTAAATGCATATTTCTCACCGTTCACCTATTTACTAAAGCCACTCGCTGCCGGTGAGCCCGGGTGCGAGGGCCCGTTCATCGCTGCTTGCAGCTTTAATTATTATTATTCTTCTTCCGCTTCTTCTTCTTCTCCGTAATTAAGCGCATTTTTGAGGGCCTAAACATGCTCCAAACTCACAAAACTTTGCACACGTATCAGGACTGGCGAAAATTTACATCTGATATAGGTTTCAGAAGTGGGTGTGGCAAAATGGCTCGATAGCGCCACCTGTTAAATTTCAACGGAGTGCGCCTCGAGCTGTGTTTCACGTACATTCATGAAAATCGGTACACACATGTAACACAACATTACCTACAAAAAAGTCTCTTGGTACAAATTCCAAAACCCAACAGGAAGTAAGTTATTTTGAATTTCAAGGGGTGTGTCCCTGGCGGGCTGACAAAGTTCGATGTTTCGCCGTGAAACAGGAAGTTGCTGTAACTCAGCCAAGCAATGTCTGATCTTCCCCAAACTTCACACATGTGATAGGTGTTCTGTCCTGAACAAACACCCATGACCAAATTCAGTTATAGTCATAGCGCCACCTGCTGGTAACAGGAAGTGACAAGTTTAACAGTGTTATGGACTCCTAGGAACATATTAAAAAGCATCAACAAGTGTTGAATAGGCTGGCAACATACTAGATACATACTAAGACATGCTAGCAACACTTAGCTAAGTGCTAAAGCATGCTACTAATGAGGTGAAAAAGGAATTTGCTGTAACTCAGGCAAGCAATGTCCGATCTTCCCCAAACTTCACACGTGTGATAGGTGTTCTGTCCTGAACAAATAACCATGACCAAATTCAGTTATAGTCACAGCGCCACCTGCTGGTAACAGGAAGTGACATGGTTAACACTATTACAGACTCCTAGGAACATATTAAAAAGTGTAAACAAGTGTTAAATAGGCTGGCAACATACTTGATACATACCAATACATGCTAGCAACATTAGCTAAGTGTTAAAGCATGCTAATAATGTAGTGAAAAAGAAAGTTGCTGTAACTAAGGCAAGCAATGTACGATCTTCCCCAAACTTCACACGTGTGATAGGTGTTCTGCTCTGAACAAACACCCATGACCAAATTCAGCTATAGTCATAGCGCCACCTGCTGGTAACAGGAAGTGACAAGGTTAACAATTTTATGGACTCCTAGGAATAAATTAAAAAGTGTCAAAAAGTGTTAAATAGGCTGGCAACATGCTAGAAACATTATAAAACATGCTAGCAACACTTAGCTAAGTGTTGAAGCATGCTACTAATGAGGTGAAAAAGGAATTTGCTGTAACTCAGGCAAGCAATGTCCGATCTTCCCCAAACTTCACACGTGTGATAGGTGTTCTGTTCTGAACAAACACCCATGACCAAATTCAATAGTGATAGCGCCACCTGCTGGCAACAGGAAGTGTCATGTTTAAAAATTTTATGCACTATTTGCAACACAATAAAATTTGCCATTGTGTGCTAATCATGCTAGAAATAATTTCAAACATTTTAATAACACTTACTATGTGCTAAAGGATGTTATTAATACTATTAAACAGGAAGTTGTTGTAACTCATGCATACAATTCCCAATCTGACCCAGACTTTACATGTTTTATAAGGGTCCTGGCCTGAACACAACTAAAGGCCAATATTCAATTATGAGTATAGCGCCGCCTGCTGGCAACAGGAATGACTTATTTCATGCTAACTTAAACATGAGATGTCTGTTCTGCCTGAAACTTTGCATGTTTGGTAAGACTCCTAGCCTAAAGACATTTACATGGCGATATTCAGTTATAATCATAATGCCACCTGTTGGCAGCAGGAAATGTGGCAAAAATATTTACTATTTTATAAGCATATGGCCCAACGTTCACGGTTCCTCCTATGGGCACCGGGTGGTAATGAGCCCGGGTGCGAGGGCCCGTTCATCGCTGCTTGCAGCTTTAATTATTATTATTATTCTTCTTCTCCAAAATGAATCGCATTTTTGAGGGCCTAAACATGCTCAAAGTCATGAAATGTTGCACACACCTCAGAACTGGCGAATATTTACGTCTGATATGGGTTTCAGAAGTGGGTGTGGCAAAATGGCTCAACAGCGCCACCTATACACGTTCAACGGTGTGCGCCTCGAGCTACGTTTCATGTACAAGTATGAAAATCGGTATACACATGTAACTCTCCAATACCTACAAAAAAGTATCTTGGAGCAAAATCCGAAACCCAACAGGAAGTCGGTTATTTCTAATATTATGAGCAAATTTTGTGTCATTTTTGTCATTTCCATGCGTTGTATTTTAACGAAATCCTCCTAGAGATTCATTCAGATCAACACCAAATTTGGTATGCCTAACCTACACGGCGTGACAAAGTTCGATGTCTTGCCATGGGAATAAAATATGTTATAACTCAGACATAAAATGTCCGATCTTCCCCAAACTTCACATGTGTGATAAGAGTCCTGGCCTGAACACATCTGAAGCCCATTATTCCAACGGGTGTGGCAAAATGGCTCAATAGCGCCACCTATACACACTCAACGGAGTGTGCCTGGAGCTATGTTCCACGTACATGTACAAAAATCGGTACACATATGTAACACTTCAATACCTACAAAAAAGTATCTTGGTACGAAATCCGAATCCCAACAGGAAGTCGGTTATTTTCTCTGCAAAATTGGCACTGTTTTTGCCATTTTCAGGGGTTGTACTTTAACGAACTCCTCCTAGAGATTTATTCAGATCAACAGCAACCTCGGTCAGTTAAATCAAAGGCCTTTACAATGTTAAATTGTGAAGATCTTGAGGTTTCGTTAAAGGGCGTGTCCATGGCGGCCTGACAAATTTCGATGTTTCGCCATGAAAAAGGAAGTTGCTGTTACTCAGACTTACAATGTCCAATCTGCCCCAAACTTCACATGTTAGATAAGACTTCTGCCCTTAACAGATCTACATGCCCATATTCAGTTATAGTCATAGCGCCACCTGCTGGCAACAGGAAGTGACATGTTGTATGCTGTGACAAACTACTCCTAGAATTTTTTTGAGATTAATGTATTTTTTGTAGTCAGTCTAATCTAAAGGCCTGTGCAATGTTAACTTGTGGAGATCTTGAGTTTTTGTTAAAGGGCATGTCCATGGCGTCATGACAAATTTTGATGTCTCGCCACAACAAGAAAAGTTGTTGTAACTCAGGCATAATTTGTCCGATCTTCCCCAAACTTCACATGTTCGATAAGAGTCCTGCCCTGAACACATCTGAAGGCCAATAGTCTATTATAATGAGAGCACCACCTGCTGGCAACACAAAGATTGGCACAAATATGGAGTAAACTTTGATATATTCCTTGCCTGAACAGATCTGAAGGCCAATATTCCATCAGGTGTGGCAAAATGGCTCAATAGCGCCACCTATACACTTTCAACGGTGTGCGTATACACTATCAACGTAGTGCGCCTCGAGCTATGTTTCACGTACATGAACAAAAATCGGAACACACATGTAACACACCAATATCTACAAAAAAAAGTATCTTGGTACAAAATCCCAATCCCAACAGGAAGTCCGTTATTTAGAATTTTCTCTGCAAAATTGGTGGTTTTTGCTATTTTCAGGGGTTGTACTTAACTCCTCCTACAGATTTACTCAGATCAACTCCAAACTTGGTCATTAACTTATGACCAAGATTAACTTATCAACTTTCAATAAAGTTATCACTTCTTATAATTCAAGGAAAAATATTCTATGGCCATGAAAACATTATCATATCATTATGAAATTTCGTTACTAAAAGTAAAGAGCTTGTAGCTAAAGATGAGACATTCCATTGACTCGTGAGGTGAGCATTTTTGTTAGAGGCAATCATGAATATATATTAGTTTTTAATAATTGAACTAATAATACGTCAAACAAAGTAAATACGCATACGGCAATACAGACAGTATACTTTGTAAAAGACATAACGGAATCCAATGAGGGAGAGAGAGAGAATGAGTGAGAGAGAGATAGGTGAGAGAATTAGGCGTGATCAGAGTTACACTCAGTTATGCAAACTCACAGATAGTAACCCTTGAAAGACAACAACGAATCAAATCACCTTGAAAAGGTAATAGACAAACTATAAGCAGCATTTAAATCTCCATAGAGAATGATACTTGCATGTGGTCTCTTTGTGACTCGCCAGACCAGCGTGCGTGTGAGCGTGGTCCTTTGTGGCTAGGTGTGTTCTTTCGTGTGTTCCGGGGCTGCTGCGGAATCGCCCGGTATTTGAAAGGTCCAACAAAGCAATGTTTCAGAATTTGTCTTCCTCGTGTGGAGAGGCGAATAGGTGAATAAACATAGTAAGGAAAAAAAAACGAAAACAATGGAGATGAAAGCTCCTGAAGGAGCCATGAGAAAAGGCTGTTCTCTCAGCCGCCGTGCTTAGATCAACGGCGATAGGAGAGCGGAGCAAGGCCGTGAAGAAGGACGAGCGGGGTAAGAAAGCAAGAGGAGAAGAAGAAGAAGAAGGGGGAGGAACTTCCTGGGTCAGTTCTTATGGCTTCACTGGTTCACGCCTCTGTTTGCGTGAACAACCATTGAACGCCCATGATCTGAAGCGGGAAAAAGTTCCTTTGTTTCTGGGGAAACACCCACTCTAATAAGTCCTGGCTTATCAGATTTCAGTAGTGATATTCTAGCAAGTTCGTAATTCCAGATTAATACATTTTACCTTAAATCCATTTAGGTGGATAGTTAGTCACAACATGATAATTACGCCGATACCAAAAATTACATAAATAACTGATAGAAACACGACATTATATTCATATGCATTATATTCATACACACATTTAAAGTTTGATTAACACATGCTAAAACTGCAGATACTCCAATTTATATGGGGAAATATCTACTGCACAAGAAGGCAATACTCAATACATTTAGAATACATTGAGAAAATAAAAGGGTACTATTCTCTTTTCTAAGAGTTAGCTTTCCTGTCCTGTTTGTTAGGTCATAAAGTTTTATGACCTGCTAAGGGGGTAGGGTTACAACTCATGATTCTATTTGAGAACATTAAAATTAGGAGAAACATTTCCAATTTATAACAAGGATTAACCATTGTATGCAACACACAAACCGGTTCAAAATACATATTACTAAGGACTTCCATAAAGAGCGTAAAGAAAAGTTTGTTTGTGTGTGTGTTCTTATGTGTGTGTGTGGAACGTGTTTCGTTTCTCCTTTGAGGCTGCTCACATGACTGTGGAATTTATGAGCGTCGTAAATAATTTAAATCCAGCCAGGCTGGCGCCAGGCCAGGCATTTAGTTTAGAAAGAGTTGGGTTTATATGCCTGAATTCAAAATCTAAAAGCTTTGGGTTTTCATTGTTTTAGATTTAATTAACCATGATTCATTAGTTCAGAACCCATGAATCGATGACCTGCATATCCGTTACACCAGTTCCATACCCAACCCTACTTTTAAGAAATATATTTTTTGATAAACGAACCCAACGCTGGCTATGTCCTTGCAGGAGTGTGATGTGATTTGTGTCATGTGTAGGTGTGAAGGATCGTGTACAAACCAATAGGGTGTCGGGAATGGAATATGTTTATACTTCTCATCCAACCACATTTTTGAATGGGTTGTCACTATTCTCTTAATGAGTAATGGGCGTACCGTTCAATACACCAATCAGACTGCCATCTACCATTCCCTTTAAGAGCAAGATGCAATCGCAGTGTTCAGTACTCGAGACTCGGACTCGGTCTTGGACTCGGTCTCGAGACCGTATTTTAATGGTCTCGGTCTTGCCATGGACTTGTGTGCATTTTGACTCGGTATTGACTCGGACTCGAACATATTAGGAATCGGACTTATGCCCGAGTCCACTCGAGTCCCAATCAAAATATTTCATGATTATTACTGTATGTTAATGTTTATTTAAATTGATGTATGATTGACACATCCAATGACTGGTGATTTTCTTTTGACGTGAGACGTTAGGCAAGCAACACAATGCGTGGCGTGTCTGTTTTTAATTCGGCTCCCATGTTAACAGGTTAGATCTTGCAGACTGCCTGCGTGAGACGCGTGGAAAACCCGTGCATGCTAGAAATAGAACCGACGCCTATTTTTCACGCGACACGCGTGCATGTTGGAAGCGTTTCCAGGCAAAATATACTAGGAAAATATGTTTATATGTCATTTTGTACACAAATACATATTAATTCATGACATTTGGATATTTGAAAGTCTATAGGTTGACATAAATTCAGATATAAATGTAATTTAAAAAATAAATTAATAATGATCGATTGTCAAATATTCCACCTGTCAAACATACTCTATTTTGCCGTCAATACTGTTGACGGTGTCCTATCAGTAGGTGTGTGTAAAAAAAAAAAAAAAAAAAAAAAAGTTGATAGAAGACAAGAGCCTGGTTTTTTGGCGGCCTCCCTCTATGTCACCTACAGCCGCAGCAGCGCACCAAGCACCGCGTGCAGGCACGCTTCTGGTGTGTAAAGACACAGAAAACGCGAAGCAGCCACCACGCTTCTGGCACGCAGCAGAGACGCCTAGCAGCCAGTGTGTCACCGGCCTTAAGTTACCCTCCTGCCATCCGCCTGTAGTGATCCCGCTTTCTAGAAAGCCACATTGCTACATTATTTCTCTCAACTGTGTTATTTTTACAAAGTAGGACAAAATGGTCACAGAAAAAAAACAAATATTGTTTAATTAAATTATATAGACTGACTGTCTCAACACTAAACATCTCCCCCCCAAAAAATGTCTGACAGAATGCATTGAATTTATATGGCATTTCATCCAGCATTCTTCCCCTGGCACATACACACTTTTGGATGAAATTTTCCTGGACAGTCAGTCGGCTCTTGTGTGTATGCCCTCCGTAACTAAAAAAAACTTTGACTAGTGTGTATTTTACCCTGCATTAAAACGCACCATCCATTGTGTCCCCGCTTCCTCTGCACCAGTAGAGAGAGTTTTTAGTTGGGGTGGATTGATCATGAGACCACATCGTGCTTGGTTGGGTAGCAGGATGGTCTCCTCACTTATTTTTTTGAAAAGTAATTATATGCCCATCTGTAATCTTCACAGCATCTAAAGTGCACATAATCCAAGACATTGTAGGGATATTAGCAGTCATTAGTTAAGCTTCAAGGTTAAAAGTTATGTAAAAGCTGTTACAGTTGAACATTTACAGGTATAGTGGTACAGTAATGTTACTTGTACTAGAAGTGTTATGTAGAATTACAATATAGAGTCGTACAGTAATATTATGTGTACTAGAAAGGTTATATGGATGTGTATAGTGGTACAACGGTGTTGTGTGAAAATGAGCACTTAATATTGACAAGTAACACTTCATAATACTAATAAAATTACCTTTACACCACATACTATGTGGCCCTTTTAACGTTTATTGTTTCCACCAAACATTTGACATACTCTTGAAGATTTCTTTAGGTCTTGTCTCAGACCCAATCTCTCTGGTCTCGGTCTTGACTCGGACTCGACCCTTTCTGAACTCGGTCTTGACTCGGACTCGACCCTTTCTGAACTCGGTCTTGACTCGGACTCGACCCTTTCTGAACTCGGTCTTGACTCGGACTCGACCCTCTCTGGACTCGATCTGGACTCGGACTCGAATGAGCTGGTCTCGACTACAACACTGTGCAATCGTGCCATGGCGGATCGCTATTTACATGGGGATCGCTATTTACATGGCACAGTTTATTGGCAGCAAAGCTGAACGTCTCTAAAAGCAATAAAAAAACTGATCTGCTTGTGTGTGAGCGTGCAAGCTTCCCGAGGTCAAGGTGGCATGGGATGAAGTAGAATTTAATTCATAATTATAAGTAGTAATAGGCTGAATTGCAAATAGGTAGCCTAATTCTAATACACGCAATGGCTATCCATCATTAAATTTTTAGATTTATGTAGCCTACACAATAATATTCTTTTACACTAATCATTTTGTTTTTAATATTTGGCATGTTTGTGTGATGCGCATCCCTGTGTGTAATAAGCAAAGTCAACGTGCACTGTGGACCTGCCCAGAGACGCATTTTCTACCAACGTGCTCTTTAAATAACAACAAAAAAAATTGCGCCAGTCTATTTTCAGCTCCTTGAAATAGCCAGCATTGCACCTGAACACAGCTCTTTTTTTTTTTTAGAACAGCATGCCCATGGGCACACAAATGGGCGCAAATGCATTGCTAATTAAATGACGTGGCCCTATGTGTGGTTTTCTATTAAAAAATGACCCAGATCATGAAATACATTTATTAGCACAACTTGGGAAATGAGTGCGTCCAAGGAGTGTGTGAAAGCTATGGATGTATTTAAAATATTTTGTAATGTTACGCATAGTTTTTTTGTGGCTCTTTTTTTTTTCTGGCATAGTTTAGGCAACATCAAAACACCCACAAAAAGTCTGTTAGAGCTATACCATGAACCCAACAGGATGTTAGTCATTTAGAATTTTTCTGAGCAAATTTTGTGCTGTTTTAAAGTTGTTTTTTTTTTTTTTTTTTTTTTTTTTTTTATACAGGTGTCATACTTTGGCAAACTCTTCCCGTAGATTTAACAGTACATTTAGTTAGTCTAATCTAAAGGCATTTGCAATGCTATATTGTGAAGCTTTTGAGTTAACAGCATGTCTGTTGTGGTCTGACAAATTTGTATGTTTCGACATAAAAAAGGAATCTGCCCCAAACTTCACACGTTTGATGAGAGTCCTGGCTCAAAGACATTCATGCATTCCACCCATTCATTCTCCAAATGGATTATCCTCCATAGGGTTATGGGAGGCCTGAACACATCTACTCATTATGTACTCCCCCAGCATTCACTAAGGCCGGCGACACACTGGATGCATGGCGCAAGCGTCTCAGCTGTGTGGCTTTTCTGTTTTTAATTCGGCTCCCATGTTAACAGGTTAGAGCTTGCAGACTGCCTGTGTGAGACGTGCGGAAAACGCATGCATGCTAGAAATAGAACCGACGCCTATTTTTCACGTGACACGCATGCATGTTGGAAGCGTTTCCAGACAAAATATAATAGGAAATATGTTTATATGTCATTTTGTACACACATACATATTAATTCATGACATTTTGATATTTTCAAGTCTAAAGGTTGACATAAATTCAGATATAAATGTAATTTAAAAAATAAATAATTATCGATTTTCAAATATTGCACCTGTCAAACATACTCTATTTTGCAGTCAATACTGTTGACGTGTCCTTTATCAGTAGGTGTAGGTTATCAGTAGGTGTAGGTAGTAAAAAAAAAGTTGATATTGTTGTCATGAAGACAAGATCCTGGTCTGTCGGCGACCTCCCTCTAAAGCAGCAGCACGCCAGCGCCGCATCAGGCACGGTTCTGGTGTGTAAAGACACTGAAAACGCGAGGCAGCCACCACGCTCCTGACACGCAGCAGAGATGCCACGCAGCCAGTGTGTCACTGGCCTAATGCTGCTTGTAGCAGATTTTTGTTGTTATTATTTTTTATTTTGCATATGGGGCTTTTCTCCAGTCAATGCATTGCCTTTTTATAGAATATTGAAATGAAGGAATTAGAATATGTTGAAGGCAGGTTATAGTGTTTGAATTATTTATTATTTGGATTATTATACATACATTATGCTCTAATAGAGCTTCCTCTGTTGTATCATTCCCACTTACCGGTTTCATCTCAGTCGAGCAGGAAGTCAAATATTAGCATGGTGTCATGAAGACCATATCCTGACTGCCTAGATGGCAAGCATCCATTGAAACAATATTATGTTGATGGGTTAACATTACTATTACATAAACATTACAAAGTGATGTTGGGTTAATATTACTTTTGCACCCACAAGTAATGTTAAAAGAAGATTAAGATTTCAACAGAAAATCAATAAAAATGTCCTTAAATCAAGATAGTGAATTGATGTTGGTTCAACATTGCTTTTGTACCCTCAATTAATGTTGAAACATTGGTAAGATTTCAACAACAACAAAAAGGTTAAATCAGCATTACACAATGGCCGATTCTACATCACTGCTGTTGAATCAATATTGAAATAAACAAAAAATGTCATTGGTAATATAATTTGATCAATGTTTGTTGGAACATTGTAAGTAAAACTGAAATGTCAACATAATTAAGTAAGTTAAGTAAGTTAATGTGAATGTGAACCCTGAATCAACAACAGAACTAACAAATATTGCTACAAGTGTGACTGCATCATATACCGTATTTTTCGGACTATAAGTCACACCTGAGTATAAGTCGCATCAGTCCAAAAATACGTCATGAGGAAAAAAACGTATATAAGACGCACTGGACTATAAGTCTCATTTATTTAGAACCAAGCACCAAGAGAAAACATTACCGTCTACAGCCGCGAGAGGGAGCTCTATGCTGCTCAGTTTAGACTACAGGAGCAGTGAGCAGCATAGAGCACCCTCTCGTGGCTGTAGACTGTAATGTTTTCTCTTGGTTCGTCTTAGTTCATTTCTCTTGGTTCATGTCAAATTAATTTTGATAAATAAGTCGCACGACCAGCCAAACTATGAAAAAAAGTGTGACTTATAGTCCGGAAAATACGGTAATAATTGTTGTTAATAATGTTCATCGTCTGGCTGACAATGTCTTGTATTTATTTTTTCTGAAAAATCCTGTTATACGCGCACAAACTGACAGTCACCACTTATTAAGCTACTACTAAATATTGTAGAAACTTAATTTTCTGTAAAGTTGCTTTTTAATGATTTGTATTGTAAAAAGCGCTATACAAATAAACTTGAATTGAATGTTAAAACAACATTAATATTTTTGACCATTTCAAAGTTTGGGGAAAACCTTTTCAAACATAAATGACACCTTTCCAGCAGTTGAGTCAATTTATTTTATTTGACTGTTTAACACAATCACAAAAAGAAAAGGAGAAAAATGCTTGGAGAGAGTGAGAGAGAGCGAGTGGGGCAAAAAGGACAAAAGCATTGGATCCTTTAGAAATTACATTATTTTCAGAAGTCTGATGTCATTACAACAAGTGATCCAATGGTTCAAGTTTTCAAAATATGACTTGCATCAGTCTACTGCCTCTTTTCATTTATGTTCTCTGACATCTGAAAAAGAGAGTATGAATTTACTTAAAAGCAAGTCAATTCAGTTGTCATCGTCACATTCAATAATGTTAATGACAGTTTATTTTTCCTCTTAACTGCCACCCCCCATTTTTGAACATATACGTGAAAGTTAACTAACGCGTGTTGCAATAAAAGACTTCAGCATTAATTTGAACACATAATATGGTAAAAATGAATCTTTTTACCCATTTAATAAGCAAGTTATTCCGGCTTCTTGTCGGGGTCCTGATCACCCAGTCTGGGTTTATTCTGAGATAACGACCAACTGGATCAAAATGTCCCTTAATTAAATTGTTATAATTAATGTACGCTATGGAATGCAGACCAAAGGTTGGAATCTCTTTAAAGAAGACAATCGGCAAGTTATTGTTTTGTTGTTGTTGTAGAATCATTTCAAAATATGAAAGTATCAAAGTTATAAAAATTACATTTTTCTCTAAAGAAAATGCACTTCTAAAATTTGAATTTTATTTCATATAAAATTAATATTTTTAATAACAGATATTTTACACAAAAAATCTGCTATAAAATGAAAGACTTATCTCTAAATAATTTATTTTTCAAATTTGAAATAAAACAAAATTGAGGTTTTATTTAGACCATTAAATAACACCCAAACTCCATTTTCATTTTTTATGCATTTTTCTGTCACAAATATCCACCTTTTTATGTCAATATTACTTCAATCACAGATAATTTTGAGACTCAATACACCACCCACTTAGGGGGAGGAGACCACCAAAAGTATTATTTTCATGGTAACGCAAGGATTAATTTTTAGGTTTTAAGCTTACAAATGATATATAACTTACTAACATTTTTGATGGAGTAAAAAGGCAATAAATTGTATAATGGATAAAACTTAACATGGTAAAGCAGCAAATCTACCTACATAAGATATAGTCTTATGTAGTCCTTACTCTTTTAAAATATCACAAAATAGCCATGTCTGTCACTTTCTGAATAATTATGAATGATTGATTACATGTTTAAGCAGTTATCAGGGAGCAGGAGATAAGGCATAGGATAGCTTCAAGTCCCAAGACAGGTGACGATTCTTTAGACTACAACTCATTGTATAATCAAATGTCACCATTATCAGGAGGGTGCCTGTCTTTACTTTTCTTTTCTTTTTTTAATTGTCCATCCTCATCTGTTTTAACTTCTACTAAAGGAAAGAAGGCAAGGTGCTCTGCAAGCATTGACTCATAGATCAATACATTGGCTATGTGTAAACTATGATATTCTTATGTTCATGTCATGAAGAATGTTCATGCACTTCAAGAAATCTGTTAAATATTGTTGAAACTTTAATCAGAAATTTCCTAATAATTATTACTAAAGCAAGATGTATTCACTTTTTAAGATAGATGCACCATTGTTGAAACCTAGAGAAGTCATGCATGTCAAGTGGTTAAATGAACAAGAATTCTGTGTAGGATGCACCTTTGTTTTCTTTCTAATATGGAAGCATGATTTAGATTACTGTGAAGTGCACACACACAACCAGAATGGGTGTATATCAACCAGTGTGCATTTTCAGTGTGCAACTACACATATTGTTATTATTTTATATAAATATACTTGAAGACTCACCCCTATACCAACCCCCTATCGATTAGAGGAAATCGGCCAAAGCAGTTGAAAATGCCCATCATGGTTTGACATGCCCTGCTGATTGTGAGACATCCACTAGTGTTCTGCAGAGATACATGCCTGCATGATCTTGTGATAATCAACCACAAATCACTATTAGTTCTTTACCCATGTGTGCTGACAACTTTAATAAAATGTTTAATGCTGATCCAACATACTTTAAACACTGAAATATCAATCTCAACTAAAATGATGGTTTGGATCAAAACTCAACATTGTATCAATGGCACAATGCTATCTGTGTGTTGCCTTGGTACCTGCTGATCCTGTTTTTTGTTGTTGTTTTCTCGTCCTGTTTTCTGTCCCTCTCACAGGCTGATGAGAGGTATCGTAAGAATCTTCAGGTCATCTCTCATTCTGCTCCACCCAAGCAGTCTACTTTGCCACAAGGATCTGAACTATACTCCGGTGGAAATTGCACTGAGTGCTCAGTCATGCACAGACCTATGGAACCACAAGTAACCTGAGATAACTCAGTCCTGTTTTTCCTATTTCTCCTCCCATCTCTGTCTCTCTGTATCTGTTTAATGATTCTAAGAAAGATATAAAAAAATTTTAAACCTAAAAATATATAAAAATATATATGTGTATATATATATTTTTATTATTATTATTATTAATTTTATTTTTTTCCCCAATCAAAGTCAAAGTCACCTTTATTTATATAGTGCTTGAAACAAAATACATTGTAAAACAGTGTCTCAATAATGCAAAATGATAGTTAAAGGCAGTTCATCATTGAATTCAGTTATGTCATCTCTGTTCAGTTAAATAGTGTATGTGCATTTATTTGCAATCAAGTCAACGATATCGCTGTAGATGAAGTGACCCCAACTAAGCAAGCCAGAGGCTCTAGTTGTCCTGGTCTCCGCTGTCTTTCAGGGGCAATAGAGGTCCTTTCTAGGTGCTGATCCACCACCTGGTCTGGATACGTACTTCATCTGGGTGACTGCAAGTGATCCTCTGATCTGGACACAGACTGGATCTGGTGGCTACGGTGACCTCGGAATAAGAGAGAAACAGACAAATATTAGCTTAGATGCCATTCTTCTAATGATGTAGCAAGTACATAGGGTGTTATGTGAAGTGTTTCCGGTTCCGGTTTACCCTTTTAATGCAGCCTAAAAATGGATTTGGATATTAAGAGCATATTAGTATGCTATGTGTATGCCAGGTTAAAGAGATGGGTCTTTAATCTAGATATAAACTGCAAGAGTGTGTCTGCCACCCGAACAATGTTAGGTAGGTTATTCCAGAGTTTAGGCGCCAAATAGGAAAAGGATCTGCCGCCCGCAGTTGATTTTGATATTCTAGGTATTATCAATTTGAGAGAGTTTTGAGAAAGTAGCGGACGTAGAGAAGTATAATGTAAAAGGAGCTCATTCAAATACTGAGGTGCTAAACCATTCAGGGCTTTATAAGCTTTATAATAAGCAATATTTTAAAATCTATACGATGTTTGATAGGGAGCCAGTGCAGCGATGACAGGACCGGGCTAATTTTGGACTAGCTGTAGTTTGTTTACTAAGCATGCAGAACAACCACCCAATAAAGCATTACAATAATCTAACCTTGAGGTCATAAATGCATGGATTAACATTTCTGCATTTGACATTGAGAGCATAGGCCGTAATTTAGATATATTTTTGAGATGGAAAAATGCAGTTTTACAAATGCTAGAAATGTGGCTTTCTAAGGAAAGATTGCGATCAAATAGCACACCTAGGTTCCTAACTGATGACAAAGAATTGACAGTGCAACCATCAAGTCTTAGACAGTGTTCTAGGTTATTACAAGCGGAGATTTTAGGTCCTATAATTAACATCCAGAATTTAGCAGTAAGAAATTACTCGTCATCCAGTTTTTTATATAGACTATGCATTCCATTAGTTTTTCAAATTGGTGTGTTTCACCGGGCCATGAAGAAATATAGAGCTGAGTATCATCAGCATAACAGTGAAAGCTAACACCATGTTTCCTGATGATATCTCCCAAGAGTAACATATAAAGCGTGAAGAGTAGCGGCCCTAGTACTGAGCCTTGAGGTACTCCATACCGCACTTGTGATCGATATGATACATTTTCATTTACTGCTACGAACTGATAGCGGTCATATAAGTACGATTTAAACCATGCTAATGCACTTCCACTGATGCCAACAAAGTGTTCAAGTCTATGCAAAAGAATGTTGTGGTCAATTGTGTCAAATGCAGCACTAAGATCCAATAGAGAGATACACCCATGATCAGATGATAAGAGCAGATAATTTGTAACTCTAAGGAAAGCAGTCTCAGTACTATGATACGGTCTAAATCCTGACTGGAAATCCTCACATATACCATTTTTCTCTAAGGAGGATTATAATTGCGAGGATACCACCTTTTCTAGTATCTTGGACAGAAAAGGGAGATTCGAGATTGGTCTATAATTAACTAGTTCTTTGGGGTCAAGTTTTGGTTTTTTGATGAAAGGTTTTGGGGACATATCCTAATGACAATGAGGAATTAATAATAGTCAGAAGAGGATTTATGACTTCTGGAAGCACCTCTTTTAGTAGCTTAGATGGTATAGGGTCTAACATACATGTTGTTGGTTTAGATGAGTTAACAATATAGTAGAGAATGAGTGGAACTGTTCCTCAGGGGGTCTATAGTGCACTGTCTGATGTGATACTGTAGCTGACGGCTGAATGGTTGCAATTTTATCTCTAATAGTATCGATTTTAGAAGTAAAGTAGTTCATAAAGTCATTACTGCTGTGGTGTTGGGAAATGTCAACACTTGTTGAGGCTTTATTTTTTGTTAATTTAGCCACTGTATTGAATAAATACCTGGGGTTATGTTTGTTTTCTTCTAAAAGAGAAGAAAAGTAATCAGATCTAGCAGTTTTTAATGCTTTTCTGTAGGATATGTTACTTTCCCACCAAGCAATACGAAATACCTCTAGTTTTGTTTTCCTCCAGCTGCGCTCCATTTTTCGGGCTGCTCTCTTTAGGGTGCGAGTATGCTCATTATACCATGGTGTCAAACTGTTTTCCTTAACCTTCCTTAAGCGTAAAGGAGCAGCTGTATTTAAAGTGCTAGAAAAGAGAGTGTCCATAGTTTCTGTTACATCAAGTTGCTCTGAGGGTTTGGATATGCTAAGGAATTTGGATACATCAGGAAGATAACTTGAAAAGCAGTCTTTTGTGGTAGAAGTGATGGTTCTTCCATACTTGTAACAAGAAGTAGAATTTACAATTTTGGCTATATGAAGTTTGCACAGAACTAAATAATGATCTGAGATATCATCACTTGGCTGAATAGCCAAGAGAATCTTTTTTTTTTTTTTTTTTTTTTTTACTCCCACCCTTAGTAATGCTGATGCCGTGTTCCAGACAAGGTCGAAGAGGGAACATCCATGTTGAAATGTCCCAATTCAAACCTCATTGAGTTTGAGTCAATCACGTCACGTAAATATAATGACCATGTGGTCTCGCCAAAAACAGATTTTTTTTTTACATAAAATAAGTTGATGAATGATAACCTCTTGCTGAGGTTAAAGTTTATCAATCTACCCAGAGTGCACAGGTTGGATATCTGACTTAAAAGGGGTCATCAGATGCTACAGAAGTAGCCAACCAAAATGACTACTATCGTCATAGGGCCACCGCATTAACTGCAAGTTAGTCGTGTGTTAGAGTCATTAATGAAACTAGCGCAAAGGGACGCAAAGGGAGTTTGCAAACTGACTGGAATTATATTTTGTTTTGTGAACAGAGATCAAATAACGAAACAAAAATAACTTTATAATATAACATCATAAAATACTTTATAACACACATACATTAAATCATTAGAAAATTAATCTAAAATTTATTTTAAGACAGTTAATTTCAAAACGTGAGATATAGGCTGCAGCCTAATGCATAAAAAAAACACAGACTCTTACTACGTTATCGTTATTAAACAGTCATTTTGAAAACCATTATAACTATATAATTTCCTTATGTTGTATTAAGGAGCTTTAATTTCTATCTACATGCTAATGAAAGTTTTTGAACAAAAAAATTCTGACCTTGGCCGTTGGTCCACTGTACAATCATACTTATCGATGTCTACAAGGCTACACGTTCATGAGACTTTATTCACATCACAATTTACTCTGACACACACAATAAAAAAATATATAATTGTGAGAAATCAAGAATAATAGGCTAAAACTGTGACATGGAAAAACTATAAATCGTACAAAAAGTAAGATATTAACTTGGAATGTTTAGATTACATTTAAGGATGTGTGCATTATGCCATAAAAAAATAGAACAATTGAAGGAGTGGCTTATTGTTGCGTGTTATAGGATATGCCTTGTTCTAGCACATATTTTGGCATTATAGTTACATTGTCACAAATTATAAAAGGCTTGAAACTTACATTAATAATTAACTTATTTCAGCAAGTGACACATTTATTAGTTATCTGGCCTTTTTTAACACATTTCCCATATACAGAGCCCACAAAATGAAAATTATGTCCATGAATTAAGACATCTATCACTTTTTATCATATTTTTGTATTAATCAAAACGTGGTTTAATAATAATTAATCCATTTAAAATACATAAATAAATAATATGGTTTCATATACAGAGTTTGGTCATAGAGGAGATTGGGTCAATCCATAAAATGTAAAAAAAAAAAAAAAATAATAATATTAACAAAATAATAATAATACAATTTAAAATTAATAAATTAGTCAACCTAATACAACACAACATAATTTTATCATTTAATTAAAAAACAACCCCTGATTCACAATATTTGTTTCCAAACACCGAAAACAGGTGTTTCAGAGGAAAAAACAGTGTTGTCATCTCTCAGTTTATGGATCGTTCTGAAAGCAGAATTTATGCAAACCTACAGGGCAGGCCCTGACCAATTTGCTGTCCTTGGCAAGATTTTACCTGGCGCCCCATGCATCACAGCCCATTTCACCCTGTCATTGTGTTCATGATTTAGCGCATATACAGCATATATATATATATATATACAGCAGAACTGTTTCCAACACTCATAATAAATCATCATATTAGAATGATTTCTAAAGGATCATGTGATAGACTGGATGTAACATGTGATGAGTAATGATGCTGAAAATTCAGCTTTGCATCACAGAAATAAATGATAATTTAAAGTATAGTAAATGGAAAACAAATTATTTAAAATTTTAATAATATATCACAATATTAATTTTTTTTTGTATTTTTGATCAAATAAATGCAGGCTTGATGAGCAGAAGAAACCTCTTTCAAAAACATTAAAAAATAGTAATGTTTCCAAACTTTTGGCCTGTACTGTATCCCCCCAAATCTGCACAACTGTAGAGTAAAACATTAATAAAAAAGTGATAATAAAAAATGCGTCTTAAAATTGACATGATTGTACAAAATCACAGTCTGGGGACTCAGAACTCAGAACAACTGCTAACATTAAGTTTAAGGTAAAAATAACTGCCATGAAATTATAGTATCTTACTCCTATGCAATAAATTGTTCTTTCACTACATCTCTTTACCTCTGTCTTTATCCTCTTCTTTTCTTTTTGGCACTGTATCTATCGCAGACTATGCTCATTTATAATGTGTCATGTAAATTCAGCCTTCCGTCACAATCAGGAAACTTTCACCGTGTCTAGAACTGGCGCGAGCTGCCAGGCCCGTTTCTACGAGCTGTGTGTTAACAAAAGCAGTGCTGTCTACATTGGATGCGGCGTCGGGCACGCTACACAACAAATTACCAACAACTGATCGTGCGCGCTCTGTTTCTGACGCACTTCAAGCACTCGATGGGCGGGGGAAGATTGAAGAGCTGGACTTTTATTTTTTTTTGCTTTATTTGGTAGTATTTTGAATTAATGGTTTTTAAATAGTAGCCTATTATAAAAAAAAAATTCACTCGTTCACTCATTCTGGCGCCCCTATGGATGAGTGGCACCCTTAGCATTTGCCTATACCGCCCATGCCGCGGGCCGGCCCTGCAAACCTATGAAGTGCTTTAAAAACTTTAACAAATTTTAATAGGGCTGCCTCCATGTTAAGAGTTTTTAGTTACTACTAGACATTCATTTAGGTCATTATTAAACTAATCACACTTTAATATTAAATTAACAGTCTAATCTATAATGAGCCATAATATAATCCGCGCTCAAGCACATGCATTAAGTTTGCCACAAAACACAGGCAGAAGTAGCATTATAATTGTGAAAAAGGAGACATTTATTTATTAATAAAATAATGTTTCTTGTCAGAATCTAACGTGATCTAACAGCCGATGCTGCTCCAAATTGTTGATCATTAGTTGTTCAAATCTAAAATATGGTGTAATAATGTGAAGCTTAGAGTAAAGTCTGTTCTTTCATAGTGTGTTCTTTCATTTTTCCCGACTGCAGCCTTCAAATGTACCACTTCGGCGAGGCACAGTTGACGGCTATTTGCAAAAATGTGCTTTGCTGCGTTTGTTTGATAACTTGTGGTTAAGGTGCCACTCAGCGGTCAAAAGCTGCAAATGCACTTTGCAGACACTGAGGTAAAAAGCACACTCTGGTTGGCCCCCATATTGTACATGCACTTTTACAAGGTGTTTGAACTAAAATGTGTGTTGGCAGTGCATGTATATAACCACCCTATAATGATACAAATTCACCCGGTGTTTATTTATATATATATTTTTTATCTCAGTTCATTTCGCCTTTATCAAATCAAGCCAATCTCAGATGCCTCCTGTGTGATGTCACACATAGACCAGTTTCACCAAAGAATATAAGAATTTTTTTAATTAATCTTTGCAAATCATCTTTCCTAATAATGTGCTAATTAGCAAGTTTCATGCTGAATGCGGAGAGCGACTCGGAAGAGAGTGGCGGGGTCAGCAGAGCTCATTTGCATTTAATGGAAAATTTTATGAAATGGCTTGCTCTGAAAAGAGCTGTTTTTTGACAGTGTACATGGGTGTTGTTTTAAACTACCATTGAGAAATTTTAACCAAACTATGTTACTACTTTTCAGACCCTTAAGAATCATATCAACTTGTGGAAAATGGGCATCCGATGACACCTTTAAGTGGTGTTCCAGATGTTATTTCAGAGTAGGAAGTGGGAAAAATCTGAATTTCGAGTTGTCTGGAACACAGCATAAGACTCATGACGAAACACGTCATGATGTGAAAAAAAGTGAATGTGAAAAAAAAAAAAAAAACTGCTTAAAGGATCTGGGTGACATACCCCTGCTGTCATCTGTGAATTAATAGACTCTCTTATATTTCACAGTCTGCATCATACTTATCATTGGTCTTTGTTTACTCATTGATAGCTTAGCATTTCTACCCTCCATGTCACACTTTCCTGTTGTTTTATCCCCCTCCTTGAAAGGTCCAGTGGTCTCACTTAGCTGCTCTAAAGAGTAACTCATCTGCACCCCCTGTGTCTCGCTCCCAGTCCTTCAGTGATCCTGTTCCTATTTTCGCACAGCTTCATCTTCGCTCTCAGGACTCCTCTCACCAGCACCACCCAGTACACCCTTCATACCCTGACCACTCTCAACATGTTTCTAAATCCAGGGGCCATGAGCCCCCTGAGCAGACCCTTGATGAAGAGTTGCCCCCGAGGGTAAGAAAAGGGACCACTGATACATTCTTTTAGAGACATCTGTCTGATACTAAGTGGCACTATGAGTACATTTGTTTTCACCCATAACTCTGGAATTGTATAGGCTAAAATGTAGTTTTAATACTTTTAAATGTATAGTTCACCCAAAAATGAAAAGTCTGTGATCAGTTACTCTCCTTCATGTCATTCCATACCAATATATATTTTTTTCCTTTTCAAAAGTGCAATGAACATATTTTAATGAAACCTGTGACATTTCTGTCCCTCCATTCAAAGTCCATTCAACCAAAACTTTCAAGCTTAAAACAATTTCTAAAGACATCATAGAAGAATGAATATGAATTGAGTGCTTTAATCCAAGTCTCCTAAAAAGACACAAACACTTTGTATGATGAACACATTTTACTCATACTTTTATTCTAATCTATACAGTATAATAATAATGGAAGCTCAAATGTGTTTGCTGCACAAGACGTCCCCTTGGAATTATAAGGTTCTATCTGACATTTTTGTCAAAATTGAGTTATTCACATATTTATTCTGTGACAACTTATTTACATTATGTGATGTTTTTTTTAAGTTGTATACATTTTGAGATTTTTTTATTGAAAAAACAAAAAGGTTCTATCTACAGAAGTCTATGGAACACAAAAACTTTGAAGCTCAATATCTCAAAACTGCTCAGAACGCAGACAGAACCTTATAATTCCAAGGGGACGAAGAGTCACCAAGCTTTATTCTCAAAGGTCACACAAGCAAGTTTTAGTGTTTAGAAATGTGGAAACCACTCATTTCATCACACCATCTCCTGACTGCATTATTATTTGTAAGATAAGGGCTTTATGGAGAGGGTGTATACATGGTTATAAGTATAACATTTTACATTTTATATTTCATTAATTTAGGGAAATTAACAAGTGTCTCAGCCCTCAAGGGACTATTTGGCCAACAAGCTTATTCCTGCTTGATAAGCCAATTTTTTTATTGCCAATACCCAACCCTACTAATGAAGATCTGTATACTGTAATATATGTTTAAATTTGAAACATATTTCCAACCTTTAACTTTTTAACTGTCACTCACATTTTTGAACTTAGACTTGAAAGTGCATGATCAAAAACCTAAATTTGTATAAAAAATGACTGAAAACATTTTGTAACATGATTGTGATGTACAATTTTCATGGTAATGCAATGTTTAAATTTAAAATGGTTTTCAAAGAATGAATTTTGAGATTTTAAGTTTTCAAGTGATAAATAATTTCTGATGACTTCTAAAGTGTGATAGAGAAAAAAAGCAACAGTCCTGTTATGATGTAGGTTTTAAATTAATCTATTACTTTTACTACATAATCTTTAACAAAAACGATTGGTAAAATATATATTTAGGAGTCTTAGACCTTTCCAACGATATATAGTTTGTCATGATTAGATTAGGATTTTATTGTAATATAGTGACGTAAACGTAGGTGGCCCACAGAGGGGCCAGGTGACAGTTAACTTAAATTAAGTTGACTGTAAGTAATATACAGTATTGAGCATTTAGTAGTTGAGTATTGTGCATTTTTATTTAGAGCTATTTTTTAATAGTTGTTTAATGATTTTAATGGAACTGGAATTGGAACCGGAACCATTAGGTGGAACCAGAAAATTTCTAACAATTTCCAACCCCAGTACTTATCCCTATACGTAGAATACGCAATAATTGATGGATGGACATCTATGCCCATGGATAATACATCAGAATCTGGCGCAGAGAAAAGAAAATGCCCCTACCAAGTCCTGAATACATGGACAGTAAATTAACATAGTTTCCAGAAGGCCAACAATTGACTAAATGTGTTTTTTTTTTTTTTTTTTTTTTTTTTTGGTATTGTTGAGAAGTGAATTGGTGGGTTTTCGTTAAATGTGAGCCAAAATAATCACAATTCAAAGTATAACTACTTCAGTCTGTGTGCATAGAATTTATTTAATACATGAGTTCCACAATTTGAGTTGAATTACTGAAATAAATTAACTATTCCTCGACATTCAAATTGTATCTTCTCAATTAATTTTATCTATAACAGTTCACTGGAATATTAAAAGTGATATTGTCAATATATAATAAAATGCTTTTTGAGTTATAAGATTTTTTAATAATACTGCTATGTCATAATTATTCAACCCCTATTCAACATTGCTGTTTTTAAATCACTTATTTGCATGGTGGGGAATAAAACACAATTAAGCTTTTAGAAACTCTATTAAAAACTGAATTAGCTTGAGCTGTTACACATACAGTTAGCCCATGAATGTGTTGAAGTTAAATAGCAAAAATGTCAATAGAGATCTCACAAAAGCTAAAGAGAATAAATATAGTAGTACTTTAGAAAGGCTAAGGCTATATGAAGATTTCCAAGACATTGAAAGTTCCTAGAGACACAGCTCTCAGCCTTATTCCTTAGCTTAAAGTGTGTTTTACCAGAAAATCTTTGAGGTTGTGGAAGAAAAAGCACAATATCATCAAATGTTTAATCAGAGCAACTGAGAAAAATCTGCAATGTTAAGCCAAAGACTTGCAATATGACCTGATGAAAGGAGGAAAACCATTTCAAAGCAGTGTGTGAGAAGATCACTAGACAAGTATTGCCTTCTTGTAGACATCAGAATACCACTCTTGATCAAGAAGAACAAAGGACAACTTGAACTTGATAAAATTCATGTGTGTAGACTTGTGGAGCTCTGGAGGAATGTTATATGGAGTGATGTGACCAAACTGGAACCGTGGATCAGCGGTATGTTTGCTGCAAAAAAGGCAAAGCTCATAAGCAGAAGAACACCATCTCCATCCTCAAACTTGGAGGTTGATCAGTCCTGTTATGGGGTTTCTTTACTGTAGAAGGAAGTGGAAATCATGACTGTATGAAGGACATCATGGATTCTTTAAAGTGTCAGGCCAATTTGACAAGAATTGTGATGCCTTTGGTGCAAAGACTGAAGCTGATGATCAATGGACTTTCATGCAGGCCAGTCATGCCAAAGTACACATCCAAATCTACTTCTGCTTGGTTCAGGGATCTGTCATATAATGTACTTGAGTGACCTGTTCAGTCTCCAGGCTTAATTCTTATTTCAAATATCTGGTTGAATTTGAAGAAAGTAGTGGAAATGTGAAAACCAAAGATTATCAGTGACCTGAAAGCTTTTTCAGGTGTGGAATGGGCCAAAACTGTAGTAGAGAGGTGACAGAAGCTTCTAAACACATACAGACAGCGTTTATTGGAGATTTTAAAGAATAAAAGATTCTGCACAAAGGGAGTTGAATAATTTTGAACATGTTCGAATTTTATCATGATTCATCAATGTTCCATTCTCAGAATCACTCAAAAGTGTATTAACAAACTTTCTCTAATACTTTACTGATGCCTTTGTTAAATTAATTTCATAAAATGTTGTTCTCCACAGCAAATTGTCTTGCAAGTCAAGGGGGTTGAATGATTTTGATTGCAACTGTATATACCGTATTTTCCTCACTATAAGGCGCACTGGATTATAATGCGCACCTTCAATGAATGGCCTATTTTAGAACTGTTTTCATATATAGGGCGCACCGGATTATATGGCGCATAGAATAGAAGATACTGCAGTCAAACGTTTGACTGGGTTTGCGTTATGCATCCACTAGATATAGATATAAAGCGCTCCGGATTAAGTCGTTTTTTGACAAAATTGAAGGCTTTTAAGCGTGCCTTATAGTGCAGAAAATACGGTATATATACTGTATATTTGCGTGTGTGTGTGTTTTTTTTTTTTTTTTTTTTTTTTTTATGGTTACGAATTACAGCTTAGGAAAAATAAAAGAAATCAGTATCTTAAAAAATTTGAATATTCAATTTTGAGCTTGATTAGTTTGATTATTTTTTTGTATAAATAATGGGTGCTTAGTTTAGAACATGCAACCACAGTAATGAGAAAGACTACTGACTTGGCAATGGTCCAGAAGACAATCATCAACAACCTCCACAAGGAGGGTAAGCCACAGAAAGTCATTGCTGAAAGGGGCTGGCTGTTCACAGAATGCTGTCTCAAAATATATTCATAGAAAGTTGACTGGAAGGAAAAAGTTTGGTAGGAAAAGGTGCACAAGCAACAGGGATGACCACAGCCTTGGGAGGATTGTCAGGAAAAGCCAATTCAAGAACTTTGGAGAGCTTCACAAGGAGTGGACAAAATCCATAGTCAGTGCTTCAAGAACCACCACACGCAGATGTCTTCAGGAAAAGGACTACAGCTATCACATTCCTAGAACCAAGCCACTCCTGAACCAGTAAAAAAAAAAAAATGTCAGAAGCATTTCTGTCTGGAGAAAGTCTGGAGATGCACAGAATCCAAAGTCCAGTGTGAAGTGTCCAAAGTCAGTGGTGATTTAAGGTGCCGTGACGTCTGCTTGTGTTGGTCCATTATGTTTTATCAAGTCCAAAGTCAATGCAGCCATCTACCATGAGATTTTGGAGCACTTTTTGCTTTCATCTGCTGACCAGCTTTATGGAGATACTGATTTAATTTTGCAGCAGGACTTTAGCACCTGCCCACAGTGCCAAAACCACTTTCAAGTGGTTTGCTGACCATATTACTGTGCTTGATTAGCCAGTCAACTCAACTCACCTGACATGAACCTCTCAGAGAATATATTAGGTATTGTGAAGAGGAAGATAAGCAACATCTGACAAACAACACAGAAGAGCTGAAGGACACTAACAAAACATCATGGGATTCAGTGACGCCTCAGCAGTGCTGATCGCCTCCATGCCATGCCGCAATGAAGCAATAATTCATGCAGAAGGAGACCCATACGATTATTGGGTGCATAATTGAACCTGCTTTTGGAGATCTTGAACATTTCTGTTTTGTAAATCTTTTTTTTTTTTTGATCTTTGAGAAAATAATTCTCATTTGTTGAGATACTGAAATTGTAATTTTCCTAAGCTGTAAGTCATAACCATAACCATCAGAATTAAAACAAAAAACTCTTGAAATATTTCAGTTTGTGTGCAACTAATCTATAATATAAGAAAGTTTGCTTTTTTTGAATTAAATTACAAAAAAAATAAAAATAAATAAAATTACTTTTTTTAAATAAAACTTTTCCATCATATTCAATTTTTTTTAGTTGCACCTTTGTTGGTATCAGTGATACCTTCAGTCAAAAACAAATATAAAAAATATACTGTATGTTGTTTCTACTTTAATTTGAAGATTGAAAGTGAAATTATTAATTTAATGTAAATTAATGTAAACGTATATTTAAAAACTTTTTTTGTTAGGTGGGAATAATCTTGATTTCAGTAAAATGTGCAATTATTATAATAATTATTATTTTTCAAGTCAGTTTATAGCCCAAGTATAGTTTTAGAATTTTAAACAAGAATACACTGTAAAAACCTGATTTAGTTTTACCATAAAATTTTCTTGCTATTAAAATAGCCACAGAATCTGGCATGGTCTTAACAAATAAAATTTTCTCCACCTTTTAAAACTGCTTGATCTCTAATTGTGCTACTTTTTTTTTTTTTTTTTTTTTTTTTTTTGCTATAAAATGAAATGTAATATAATATGTATTTAATATTGACAAGATCCTCTTCTTACTTTCCTGCAAGGTGCCAGTAAGAACAACTTCTAGATCTCCTGTGTTATCCCGTCGAGATTCTCCACTACAGACTGGGATGCATAACAACCAAACTGGACAGAGGAATGCTGGAATGTGTGATCTTTAACATAATTTATACATAGAATATTCACCTCTGACTCTGTACATGTAAAAGTTTATATTTCTCAGGAAAATGTCAGTAATTTTGTCTTTTGAACTCTCTTCCCAGTAGTAACATGGAGCCACGTCTGCTGTGGGAGCGGGTTGAACAGCTCTCATCTAGACCAGGTAGTGGGAGTTCGTCTGGCTCCAGTAACTCCAGTTCTCAAACTGGATCACAGGCCAGCACAGGGGAGATGTTCAGGGCTCGTTGTGAGTATTATTATTATTATTATTATTATTATTATTATTATTAACACACTGAAATTCAAACTAATATAAAACTCTTTAGAAGGGTGTCCAAATATGTTCCTGAAGTACCACTGTGAAATGATTATGTATAACACTTTTGAAATCTTTTACTATATTGCACTATTAGAGTTGCTGAGATTAATCATGAAAATAGATATTATATTTTTGTAAAATATAAAATAATTAATGGCATTATATTTTTAACTACTGCCGGTGCTTCAAAGGTTGCAGCTCTGAGCATTGTAGCCAATCACAGTCATGTCTCTTGTGCACATGAATGCAGTTGTCTCACCACTGCAACTCAGTTTTTGCAGTCTCAAAAAAACATTGACCATAACTAACACAGTGCAAACACAATGTAAATTAAAGCTACAAGCAGCGATGAACGGGCCCTCGCACCCGTGCTCACCGGCAGCTAGTGGCTTTAGTAAAATGGTGAACGTTTAGAAATATGCATTTAAAGTCATAAATATGAGTGACATATATCAAAGTAAATTCAATATTTGTCAATCTTCCTGTTGTCAGCAGGTGGCGCTACCATTATAATGGAATATTGGCCTTCAGATATGTTCAGGCCAGGACTCTTATCGAACATGTGAAGATTGAACATTTTATGCCTGAGTTACAAAAACTTCTCTTGCTGTGGCGAGACATCAAACTTTGTCATGGAGCCATGGACATGCCCTTTAACATAAACTCAAGATCTACACAATTTAACATTACACAGGCACAACTTTAGATTAGACTGACCACAAAAAATACATTAATGTCAAAATATTTATAGAAGTTTGTCGCAGCGTAAATTGTCACTTCTTGTTGTCAGCAGGTGGCGCTATGACTATAACTGAATATTGGCATGTAGATCAGTTAAGGGCAGAAGTCTTATCTAACATGTGAAGTTTGGGGGAATATTGGACATTTTATGCCTGAGTTATAACATCTTTTATTCCCATGGCGAGACATCGAACTTCGTCACGGCGCCATGGACACACCTTTTAATGAAAACTCAAGATCTTCACAACTGAACATCACACAGGCCTTTAGATTAGACTGACCACAAAAAAGACATTGATGTCATAAAATTTCTAGGAGTAGTTCGTCGCAGTGTAAAATGTCACTTCCTGTTGCCAGTAGGTGGTGCTATGACTATAACTGAATATGGGCATGTCAATCTGTTCAGGTTCGGAGTCTTATCAAACATGTGAAGTTTGGGGCATATTGGACATTTTATGTCTGAGTTATAATAAATTCATTTTTCATGGCGAATCATCAAAAGTCGCTAGACCGCCACGTACACGCTCCTCAACGAAAACTCAAGGTCTTCGCAATTTAACATCGCAAAGGCCTTTATATTAGGCATACCAAATTTGGTGTTGATCTGAATAAATCTCTAGGAGGAGTTTGTTAAAATACAACGCATGGAAATGACAAAAATGGCACAAAATTTGCTCATAATATTAAAAATAACCGACTTCCTGTTGGGTTTAGAATTTTGCTCCAGGAGTCTTTTTTGTAGGTATTGGTGTGTTACAAGTGTATGCCAATTTTCGTGCATGTACGTGAAACATAGCTGGAAGGCTGTTGTTTTTTTTTTTAGTATAGGTGGCGCTGTCAAGCCATTTTGCCACACCCTCTTCTGAATCCTATATCAAACGAAAATTTTCATAATTTTAATAAGAAACATAGTAGATACAAGAGGGTCCTCACACCATCGTTGCTCGGGCCCTAATAAGAGGTTCATTGTGCAGTGTAGACAGTCATAGATAGATATGTGGCTACTCTGTACAATTTCTGGATCACAGCCTTTTTATTTGTGAATAATAATATCTTAAACCCCATCAGGGGTATCCCCTGAATGACATGGGAATACAAAGAGTAAAAATACTAGTAATAATACACCATATAGCTTCCCAAAAATAACTACACTTTGAACACTAACAAAATATATGTGCATGATGTGCTGTGCAGGCAGTCTTGTGCTGATGTATTCTTCTCTTATCATGTAATAATGCGGACGTTGAAAGTGAGTCATTTTGACAGCTTAGGTCCAATAAAATAAGTTTCACCAATTATATATTAAGTTCTGAAAAGGTCAGTATGTTTTTACATGACCTCTTAAATGTTACAGATGCAGTGTGTAGATTTTAGCGGCATCTAGCGGTAATGTCGCAAATTGCAATAAACGGATTAGCACCTCCCCTGTCCCCTTGAGATACTACGGTTGTCGACACAGGACAAAGATGTCATTATCTGAGACAGCAGAGAGTAGCTAGTGAAGCGTTTAGGTTTCTTTACAAAGATAAATTAGGAAATTAGGGGTGACACTGAATAGTCGATAAATCGATGCTTTGATTCGAGGAGTCTGATTCGACTACCAATCTAACGGTCGGATATTCGCGGGGTGTTATTAATTATTCCATTTTGACTATATGGGGGAGCTCAAATGTCTGATTTCACATAGAACTACCGGTTTTCTCCCTATAAGTTACAGCCTATTGTGATAAATTATCAAATTTATATTTTAAAGTGTGTGAATAAATCCAACCAACCCTATAGATTTATGTTTCACTTTCCATAATACGTGACCGACAGTAGAGCATCTTGGCGGCAGGGATTTTTAAACTTTACCAAGACTCAAACTGACACCGGCAGAGACTGGATTTTTTAGAACAGGTAGGGTACAAGTGATTTCAAAACATTTCAGCCGGTGTATGTATATTGTGGATATTATTTACCTGATATAAGATGCATTTGGTTTTGAGTCAAGCGCTTCATTGTAGTACTAAGATGATATCTCTAAAGCGCACAGCGCGAGCAGGTCAAACTACAATGCAGAATATTAGTAACTATGACTGGGACTGTTATGATATAGATACTATTATAATGAGAAGACTATTATGCTAAAATGCTATGAATTTTTAGAGTTTAGATGACGTGATGCTGCACATTGTTTCGTGAAGGATGCATCCACAAAAGGAGTTCATTCAGAGCACCGCAGATATGTTCATGTGCATTCAGGCCCTTTTTGCAAATACCCTATAAGTCTTAATATAAACGTTATGTTGTGTAAATAACGAAGCATATTCTGTATGAAATTATGAGTTGAATCCCATTGATTAAAAAATTGCTATCAAATGCTTCACTCTACTGGTCATCTTCAGTGCGCGCAGCTCAAAACAGAAATGCAGAACTGCTAACGTTTTAGGCTAACGTTATAATGAGAGCAGTATTGTAAAAAAAAAATAAAAATAAATAAAATTGTAAATTGTTATGGTTTCTAGCTATCTGTTAATCAAAACATAAAACATTATTTACCCCGTTTATCTGCAAGGTGTTCATTACACATTTTCTCTGTGTGTAAACATCAGTAATTATGTAAGTCGAATGTCTGACTTGACTCTTGTTAATGTATTTTGTCCCACCCCCAAACATATGATTCGAAAATCAGTCGAAAGATTCGAAAATTCCAATTCGACTGAAAATCCTTAGTCGGGGACAACCCTAGAAATACATAAGTATTTGGTAAACTGATATGTTATGTTACGATGCAAAAGGCATTTAACCTGTGAATGATCAAGTTACCCATTTGTCTGCACAG
The DNA here is from genome assembly GCF_023724105.1 of Carassius gibelio. Lineage (NCBI taxonomy): Eukaryota > Metazoa > Chordata > Actinopteri > Cypriniformes > Cyprinidae > Carassius > Carassius gibelio. The sequence goes on from NC_068371.1 coordinate 19,491,624, forward strand.
TAACAAAGCAGTACCAACAAAGTTGTATATACTCAATTTATGCAAATTCTGAAAGTTACCATTATTGGTAAATTTGAGGGCGCACGATCCTATTAAATTAAATTACAATCCAAATTAATTATTTTTCTACTTCAGCAAGGAAAATGTTTTACTTCTCTGTGATTATGCCTAAATCTTGTAGCTAAAGCTATCAAACAACAGATTTCACCTGACATGCCTAAAGTTGGCCCTTCTTCTAAGAATGACCTCTGCTTCAGACCCCCAGTGTATGTAGATAGAAATGGCTTGTTCTAAGGTAATTGAAACATAACAGTGAATTTTCTAAGGTTTATTTTACACCACCGAAAACATAGTTCTGTGTGTTACATAGCATCTCTAACAGATTCAGAAAAATATTTCACATTACACGTTTAAAAGGGAAAATGTGATTTCTCAATTCTTGATCCCTTTTAGATAAAAAAAAAATCTCCATAACTTGTTTGATTATTTAAAAGGAGTTGTCATTAACTATTTTCACAGTGATCTGAGGCAGCTATTATTCTTGTTGACCCAGTCAAGTGATTAAATTACATATTAATTTGCATAACTTCATTCTCACATCTGCCGCTGCTAGTTCTGGGATTCTGTATGTCAGTCTAAAAATTCATAAATCAATAACTGATTTTGATAATTTTGGTAACATTTCTGTTGTGAATACCAGACATTGTGAGTTAAAAATTACACCTGAGATTCAGAGCCAAATTTCACAGTAGTAAAAATGACTTTAGAAATATAGCAGCAGCAGTTTGGCTCCTATTGTTAAATTGTACCATATTTTCCGCACTATAAGGCGCACTTGATTATAAGGCGCACCTTCAATGAATAGCCTAATTTAGAACTGTTTTCATATATAGGGCGCACCGGATTATAAGGCGCATAGAATAGAAGATACTGCAGTCAAACGTTTGACTGGGTTTGCGTTATGCATCCACTAGATGGAGCTGTGCTAAAGGGAATGTCAACATTTTGACAGAGCGCCTTCATCCATATACAAGAAAATTAAAGGCTTTTAGGTGCGCTTTATAGTGTGGAAAATACGGTACACATTTTCAATGGTTTCAAAAACCAAATGTGGGTCACTTTGCATTCATCTGATACTTATTTTATTTAATGAACAATGTCTGAAGAACAAATAATATTGAAAGTGGGATTTGTTTCAGACATGTAGTTACAGTACTGCATATTTGAACTCTTGGTAGCTTCAGAAGCTGTTAAAATAAGCAAAATCCCTTTTTCAAAATAATCCTGAAACTGTTTCAAATATAGAATCTTATAAATACACACTGGGAGTAGGGCTGGGCGATATATCTAACTATATGATCATGCGCATCTAGTCAGTAAATCTGGTTCCGTGATTACAGCTAAATCGCCATCACCTGCTTTTGAACAGAGCAGCATTTAATAGACAAAGCCGTAGATTGCTGACAAGCTACGCAATATTGCGTTCATTATCAAAGGCGATTCATCTGCAATAATGAAACGCGATATTGCGTAGCTTGTCAGCGATCTACGGCTCTGTCTATTAAATGCCATTCCAATTATAAGCAGGTGATGGCGGTTTTAGCGGTGATCACGGAAGCAACTTTACTGATTAGATGTGCATGATCATATCATTAGATATATCACCCAGCCCTAACTGGGAGCAAGTTAATGCACCTCAACTTGACAATTATTTCAAGTCAAGAAGTAAACAAGTTACAAGTCAAGTTTCATTGTTTATTCTTTAAACATTTATCTTTAAATAGTAAATATCAGCTACATACAAAGTGAGCGTTATTTGGTTTTTGACTACAGAGAAAGGGTAATTTTCAACCATTTGGACCTGCAACTGCATTGATGTGCTATGTAACATACAAAACTATGTTTTCAGTGTTGTAAATAAACCTTACAAAATTCACTGTTATGTTTCAGTTACCTTTGAATAAGCCATTTCTATCAACATACACCACAGGTCTGAAGCAGAGGTCATTCTTAGAAGAAGGGCCAACTTTAGGTCCGGTGAAATCTGTTGTTTAACAGCTTTAGCTACAAGATAGCATAATCACAGAGAAGTAAAAATTTTTCCTTGCTGAAGTAGAAAAATAATTAATTTGGATTGTAATTTAATTTAATAGGATCGTGCACCCTTCAATTTACCAATAATGGTAACTTTCAGAATTTGCATAAATGGAGTGTAACTTCTTTGTTGGTACTGCTTTGTTACTGTGCAGACAAATGGGTAACTTGATCATATATATAAGGTCTGGATTTCATGGCAGCTTTATTTGGCCAAGGCCCACCCATGAGGCTGTTTGACCGTTATGTCCAGCAACCAATCACAGTTCGTTTCGTTCATCATCACTTTTCGAGGCGTGGAAATGTAGCCACAATAACAGACCGGTGTGTAAGACTCTCAGACATATTTTTATTCTATGCAGCAAACTTTACATTTTTTACATACTTTTGAAAATCCAGCGTTTAGTTAATCCTGATAAGTGCTTGACGTCACGGTTGTAAACACAAAAGCTTTCTTCTTTCGTGAAGGGGTTTGTGTCACGGTGTCTGGTCTGTATTTCCCAGGGTTTCCACTAGTGGTCTCACTTCCCCATAGGCACCTCACCGCAGACACTTCATTTGCCACAAAGCCATCTCCCTTCATCACCGTAATTTCACACCTGTTATTTGCACTCAGGTGCTTTCACTTTCATCATCATTATCCTGTCTATTTAAACCTGTCTGTTTTCTCTCTGTCTCATGGAGTCCTTAATTTCCGTCACCCAGTTTCCTCACGTTCAATGTGTTTTCTGGTATCTTGTTTTTTGGTGTGTTCTCTCTGTTTCCTTCTATGGACCTGGCCCTCTGTCCCTCCCCTTTATCCTCCGCCGGTCCTCCTCCCTCCTGGTTTCTTTGTTGTTGTTTCGTTTTTGTTTTTGACACTTCCTGTCTCTGTTTTCCTCTGTAGACCTGGCCCTCCGTCCCTTCCCCTGATGCTCCACCAGTCCATCTCCCTCCTGGTCTCTTTGTTTTTTGAACTTCCTGTCTCTCTTTCCCTCCATGGACCTGGCCCTCCATCCCTCCCCCTGATCCTCCGCTGGTCCATCTCCCTCCTGGTCTCCTTGTTTTTGTTTTTTGCACTTCCTGTCTCTGTTTCCCTCTGTTGCCTGGCCCTCCATCCCTCCCCCTGGTCCTCCGTCGGTCCACCTTGGTTTGTTCTTGTGTTCGGGTGGAGCATCTGGTAGCTGCTCTGTAGAGGAGTGGGTAATGTCACGGTGTCTGGTCTGTGTTTCCCCGGGTGTCCACTAGTGGTCTCACTTCCCCATAGGCACCTCACCGCAGGCACTTCATTTCCCACAAAGCCTTGTCCCTTCATCACCGTAATTGCACACCTGTTAATTGCACTCAGGTGCCTTCACTTTCATTTTCATTATCCTGTCTATTTAAACCTGTCTGTTTTCTCTCTGTGTCATTGAGTCCTTAATTTCCGTCACACAGTTTCCTCGCGTTCCTTGTGTTTTCTAGTTTCTTGTTTCCTGTTTGTTTTGTTCCGGACTGATTTCATGATTTTGACCCCCTGCTTGTTTTGGATTTAGATTTTTGGATTACCCAATAAACATTGCTCTTGGATCTCTCATCTCCAGTTTCCGATCGTAACAGTTTTGGCACCACCATATTATTGTTTCTATGCAGAACGTGAAGGACACAACACACACGTATCGCGGAAGTTCTGTAGAATTCAACCAATCCAATAACAACTTCGACATTCCTGAAGTGTTTCCACCTTTGTGTCTCATACAGTCATGCCCAAAAATAACGGCACCCTTGGTAAATATGATCAAAGAAGGCTGTGAAAATTAATCTGCATTGTTAATCCTTTTGATCTTTTATTTTAAAAATTCACAAAAATCTAAACATTCATTGGATAATAAGAATTTAAAATGGGGGGAAACATCATTATGAAATAAATGTTTTCTCTAATACACATTGGCCACAATTACACCCTTTTATTGAATTATTTTTTTAAAACCTCCATTTGCCAGTTTAACAGCTCAAAATGTTCTCCTATAATGCCTGATGAGGTTAGAGAACACCTGACAAGAGATCAGAGACCCTTTCTTCATCCAGAATCACTTCAGACCCTTTAGTTTCCCAGCTCCATGTTGGTGTTTCTGCTCTTCAGTCCAAGACACTCATTTTCTATAGGGTGCAGGTCAGGGAACTGGAATGGCCATAGCAGAAGCTTGGTTTTAGTGCCCAGTGACCCATTTTTGTGTTGTTTTTGAGGTTTTAGTTTGGATTATTATACAGTTGGATGATCCAAACATGGTCCATTATAAGATTTCTAACGGAGTCAGTCACTTTTTTGTCTGTTGGTATTTGATAGAATCAAAGATTACATTACATTACATTTATTCATTTAGCAGACGCTTTTATCCAAAGCGACTTACAAATGAGGACAGTGGAGGCAATCAAAAACAACAAAAAGAGCAATGATATATAAGTGTTATAAAAGTCTCAGCTAGGTTAACACAGTACACGTAGCATGGGCTATTAAATAATATAATAAATAAAAATAAAACAGATAGAATAAAAAAAAGAATAGAGCAAGCTATTGTTAGAGGTCTTTACACACACAAAAAAGATGCCATGTATCTAAACAAGATGTCCAGGACATCCAGCAGGAATATAGGCCCACATAAAAAAATAAGCAGTATATTTCATTGTACACATGGGGTACTTTTTATCCCATCACCCATCTTGAGTGTCTGCTGCTAAAAAGCAAAGTTTCATCTGACCATAGAAGCCAGTCCCATTTGAAGTTCCAGTCGTGCCTGATAAATAAATATGCTGGAGATTTGTTTTTGGATGAGCTAGGAGAATTTTTCTTGAAACCCTCCTAAACAATATGTGGTGATGTAGGTGCTGTTTGGCCATTTTTTTTAAGGTTTTCTGACCCCAAGACTCAACTATTTTCTGCAATTCTCCAGCTGTGGTCCTCGGAGAGTCTTTAGCCACTCAAACTGACCTCCTTACCATGCATTAGGAAGATATAGACACATGTCCTCTTAAAGGCAGTTTCGTAACATTTTCTGTGGATTAGAAATTCTTAATTATTGCCCTGATGGTGAGAATGGGAATTTTCACTGCTGAAGCTCTTTTCTTATAGCCACTTCACTAATTTGTGAAGCTCCATTATCTTTTACTGCACATCAGAAATTTATTCTTTGTTTTTTCTCATTGTGATGGATGATTAAGGGAATTTGGGCTTTGGTTTCCCCCCATTTATGCTTCTGTGAAACAGGAAGCAATGGCTGGATAATTTCATGTTCATAATCACCCTGGAGTACTCAAAATTGTCAATATGAATGGAAATATACTTCAGAGTGTCCTTAATTGTGGCCAATGTGTATTAGAGAAAAACATTTATTTCATAATGATATTTACCCGCATTTTAAATGTTTATTATCCAATGAAAGTTTAGGTTTTTGTGCATTTTTTTAAATAAAAGATCAAAAGGATTAACAATGCAGATTAATTTTCACAGCCACATTTGATCATATTTACCAAGGGTGCCCTTATTTTCGGGCATGACTGTATGCATCAAACGTTTGCCAACGGTCCGTGGGTGTGACGTCTGAGACTGAGACTTCTGGGATTGAACCATGTAGGCCCTTTGGAAATGAACCAGAATGTAAAATCATACTGAGGTATATTTAATACTACTTGAGTTTCAGGCACGCAAACTTTGGAAAAATTATATATATGGCAAAAAGACCGGTGTGAGCTATGCAATTGTTTTGATAGAGGGAAACATGATACATTTCTAGTCTCAACATTATTTGTTCTCCAGACATTTCTCTTTAAAAGAAAAAAGAATCGGGTGTATGTAAAGTGACTTTTATTTTAATTTTTATTTTATTTCATTTTATTTATTTTTTATAAACCACTGACTCCTGGAGCCATATTGAGACCCCTTCAATATATCTATGTAACTGAACCATATATGGCCTTAAAAATGAAGATACCAAAATAAAAGTTTGTTAAAACCCAAAATCTAAAAGTGTATTAAGAGATTTTTAATACTTCTTGAGTAACAGACATCCAAACTTTGAAGAAAAATTTTAAAGTATTTAAAAGTCCTATTTTTGAATGGTCACAAATGGCATAATATGCATCAAAAGATTGCATTAGGGTACTAAAGTCAACTAATTTTATCAATAGACCAACCAATCTATGTGTGAAAATATCACAACGCTGCCATCTTTCTGAAGTAATTTTTACCTCCCCTTAATTTGGCTCTGTATCGCAGATGAAAATTGTAGTTTTGACCCACCTTAACAAAATAGTGGAATTTGTTTCTGGAATTTAGTTTATTTGTCATTGACTGAACCAAATAAAATGAAATTTTGTATAAGACACATCTCTGTCATGAGCTTTTTTAACAAACAGTGGGGATCAAATTGACTTTGGCAAAAAGTGATCTGGACATGTCCCACTCATCTCCCTGAAAATGACTCTTGTGCACTATCACTCTCTGCAGCCTCTTCAAAGTCTGAGGGTTCACCAGTGCAGCTGCCAGAGATTGCTGGGAATAAGTCTGGAAAGAAGAAAGAGTTTGTAAGACCAACTAGACATGCTGTAAGTAATTGTTTTGGAATTTTATGGATTGTCCCTGGTGTTCTTCAACATGATCATCTTCCCCATCAATCAGTCAATTCCTCTGACAATTTAAACTAGGTTGACATGATGAGTTGGATGACAATTTTGCTTTGTCCGCACATATTGTATTGTGATATTTTATTTTACTGCACTTGGATCTTTTTGAATAGCTGTACATTTTCTGTTTACACCACTCCTTATAATTTTAATACACGTTTAATTTAAAGCTTTTTATTTTTTGCGATACATATGTCAAGTTGCTGTGCATAGATGTTGATTTGCTGCCTTTTTTTCTTACTTTTTTTTTACTGTTACAGTGATGAATCTTTATGCCTTATCAACATTCCTGAATTGCAACCATATTGCATTAAGTTATTGACTTGCTGAGTACTCTACAAATTATTATTGTAATAGATACAACTTTTCAGTGTGAAAGAGAAGAATCAATTTAGGAGTGTTGTTGACAAAGACCCTTACATGCAGACTTTTCCCACATCTCCAGGATCTTACTGCTCTGGCCAAGGAGCTGCGTGCAGTGGAGGATGTGCGACCTCGTCATAAGGTGACAGATTACTCCTCGTCGAGTGAAGATTTAGATTCAGATGTAGATGATGATGTGGTGGAGCTGGAGCAGGGTGATGTATCCACTTCAGGAGCAGAGGAATCAAGGCCATGGCATGTGACACAGTCCAATTAATTAAAATACTACTCAGCAAACCATATAGAACACCAAAAATATTTTAAGGATGATTTTTTTTCTCCCTCTCCAGCTCATCAAAATTGAATAATGAAAAAGAGTTGGCGAAAACCATGCTTGTTCATGATGAATCAGAGAGTGATCCAGCCGCAACCACACCTAGCAAAGATCTAACTTTAATCGTTAGACAGGTATTGTAAAAAATATTTTTTCTTAATTCATCTCAATTTCATTTCACATATTATATTATATCATATATTTTGTCATCATGTGTTCCAAGGTGTTTTTTTTTTTTTTTTCCAGTCCTTTGATTTTATTTATTTATTGGCACAAGACAAATGAGTAAAATACAGTTTTTAAGCTGATAACTTCTGCAGAATTCAGCATTCCTTCCCTCAGGGCCTTGTTCTCTTTTTTTGCATAAGTTCATACTGAACTGTCCCTGTTCTTGGTTCCAGAGCATAGCTGAGAGAAAGCAGTTGCGTCCCATTCCTGAGTCCATTCTGGATCCAGGTTTGGGCTCATCACACAGTCAAAGTCACCAGGAGAGAAACTGCTATGCAGGCCGCATTCACCTGTTGCCTGATCTCATCCAGCAGAGCCATCACTCCACATCATCCTCCCCCTCATCCAGTCATGACAGCCCATCCATGTCCCCCCAGATCCCCATGGACATGTTGATAGTCAGTGAGGTATGTCCCCTGCCCGTTGCACTGAATTCTGCTTCTAACAAAACCATAATGTTTTTGAGGCCATAGCACGTAAAGGCCTCTTCGCACCAAACGCAAGAAATCTTAAGCCGTTGGTCAATTCATATCAAGAGCAAAATGAATATCAGCTTTTCATTCAGCAGATATGGTGCACAACAGACCTTTTATCAGTGAAGTACATTTTGATTGAGAGCTTTTTAAAAGCCCGAACCCGTTTACAGCCCGACATTATTAGAATGTGGGCATGCACACAGCTATTTTGCCTTTTGTCAAGAATGAGTAATTCATACACGTTTTAACAATTTATTCATGAATAATGTTGGCTCTAGGCCAGCTCTAACAATTCAGCACGCTAAATAGGCCTAGGCATAGGCACATTTAGCCTATAAATAGGCCAACGCACCAATAAAAACAAGTCTTTCTTAACAAATTAAATTAAGATAAATTTAAAATGAAGATGGGTATTTGGCAAAAAAGAAAAAGCTAAAAAGTAAAAAGTTAAGATAAAAGCTCTGCCGAATTTGCTTCGCCACTAGCAGCTGAAATTTCATTAAAAAAAAGAATGCCAACATTAGCCTATATAACCTGTCTACATTTTGCATTTAAGACTCGATTAATATTTAGTCATAATTTGAAAAACCTTTACTCACCAAGATAAGGCTACATGTTTTTGTGGAGGAAAATTATTGAATCGACTTTAGATGGTTTCAGCGCATTCCTGTGCTCAATGATGGTGCGTCCAGCAATATAACCCCATGGCTCATTAGGCCTATTCTCATTATAAACATCGTCAAAACTTTTCCACACCTCAGACTTTGCTTTAGTTGATGGTGCAACCAAAACGTAATCACCAGAGCATACATTTTTGCATCTTTCTCACGCTAATGGAAACACATCACATGACCGCTCATTTACTTCACAAACCAGAGCGCAAGCCCGAACCCGGCCTGAGCCCATGTAAAATGATATAAATTAAGCCCGAACCCCACAGGCAAAGATCTTCAGCTCTATCTGGAACTAAGGAAAGTACTAGAGATGTTATAACAATTGGAAAATCTGATTAAAAAAAATACATCCAAATAAAATAAATTGTTTTATATATTTAAAAAAATACAAATGTATCAAAAATAAATTTGACCCAAAACAAGCTGGACAGCAGTGATCAATGTACATACTGTACACATACAAATTGCAGAAACTTGCCCTGAGCATGTGTTAAGCTGTGTGTGGCTATTTTCTGTCCTGTTTCTCTCACTCGTAAAACCAACACGGAAGTGACTTAAACTCCAATTCATCGACAGGCCGTTGTAGACTGGCTCCAAAATGGAGTCAGTCCCATAGACTCCCCATGTTAAAATGCCCAACTTTTTTTTTTACAGCCTGGTACAAAAAGTGGTTTCAGTCTATAAAGTGGCTTATTCTGATATTGTCCTTTCAGGACATGCCCACCCCCAAACCCCCCATTTATCTAATTTAATTCACAAAGGAATTCCAGAAAGGATATAAGTGATAGGAGTTGGCATTTCCCGTATGTCACCATTCCATATAATTTAAGCCCTGCAGTAGGGGTGGGCAATATAGCCTCAAAATTATATCACGTTATTTCAAAAATATTTGCGATGAGGAAATACAATTAAAAAAAACATGTAACAATGTATTATTGGCGATTGCAGCTGGCAGGCAGCAGCATTTTTTTTTTCAATGTGCTACTGTCATTGATGACAGACTACCTAATTGTTATAAGGTGGCAGCAGCAGCTGTGTGTTCGATTTGAAGCAGACTGATTGGTGCACTGGGCCATAGCTGGGTTTTGCGGGGCTCCAGCGCAGATTGTACTGCTGGGCCCTGTTTGAAATTGTTGTGCGTGCTAGGGAATATATGTCAGCCATACGTCATTGCATCTTTATATCATTGCTGTGACACTTTTTTTTTTTTTTTTTTTTACATGTAAAAATGTATACCAGCATTATCATGGATGTATGATATGGCACAACCCTACCCTGCAGTACCTCAAATGCCCACTGAAGTATTGTATAATATTATATAGTATGTAAAAAGTTATTTTCTCACTAATCTAGATCTGGTTTGGTCTTAAAAAAAAAATAAAAAATTTTTAAGGTCAAGAACAACAAACAAATGCATGTGGATCTCAATATTTCTTTATATATATAATTAAAATTATATATCTTTATAAATAACTTAATATTTACTCTTTACGTTCTGAACTGTTGTCATACTTTATTTCATCTTTAACCTAACTTTTATGCCATCTGTACTTTCCATTTAGTTACTAGTATATCTTGTTTGGTTTTGAATTTACATAAATTACATCAGTTACATTAAAATTCATGTTAAGTTTATATATTAGGGACTTGATTTTATCTTATTTTGTGAGTTGCCAGTTTCAACATGTTATTTGAGAAGCTCAGACGCATCACTTTAAATTGTTCTACCCTGTTTTTGTCTTATTTTTGTCCTATTTCAGACACAGTCTGCCAGCAACACACTTCAAAAACACAATTCTTCTTCCTCTTTTACCCCATTTATTGACCCACGTCTTCTACAGATTTCCCCTTCCAGTGGCAGTTCCCTCAACAACATGGGTAAGTCATTCTGAAGTCATGGGCAAGTATTTCTTCAAGACTTGTAATGTTACATTATTTATTGTGGCAACAATATGTTTCTTTAAATATAAATTCAGCGATATTGAATATTCTGGGGTATGCAAAAAAAAAAAAAAAAAAAAAAAAAAAAATATATATATATATATATATATATATATATATTTAACTAATTGAGTAGATAATTGGTGACTCGAGCTACAAATTATTTCAAACTGTTTCTGTCCTATTTGGTGTATCGGTTCATCCAGTTAGCTAAAAAGAACTGGTTAAAAAAATCAGACATCACTACTCGAGTCTCACGTGGAGCAGAAATGAAAAAAGAAGAGGCACAGCTTGCTGTTAAATGATGAAGTGTTGTATGACCAAAACTCTGTCTTGCCCTGTGATGTCCGCTATGGATTATTCAGTTTCTCTATTATTTTACTTATGCTATTGTAACATAGACCTACTGTATCTGAAAAAAAAAAACATGTTTACTGTTTTACACTTGTATCTTTGTTCTTATTTTTTAATATCAAAGATAAAATGACAAAAAAAAAAACAATATTGTGATGTATATAAGCCTTATTATATCTTATTTAATGAAATTAGTATATAAAACTACTTTATCATATCGCCTAATACTAATCATATGTATTTAGCATTTGTAGCCAGCGTTTTATCTTTTTTTTATGTATTTTTAAATTCATAATACATATACCGTATTTTCCGCACTATATAAGTCGCACCTAAAAGCCTTTTTATTTTCTAAAAAAATGACAATGCGCCTTATAATCCGGAGTGCCTTATATATGGATCAAGACGCTCTGTCAAAATGTTGACATTCTCTTTAGCACAGCTCCATCTAGTGGATGCATAACGCAAACCCAGTCAAACGTTTGACTGCAGTATCTTCTATTCTATGCGCCTTATAATCCGGTGCGCTCTATATATGAAAACAGTTCTAAAATAGGCCATTCATTGAAGGTGCGCTTTATAATTTGGTGCGCCTTATAGTGCGGAAAATACGGTATGTTTAAATTCTTGATTAATTAATTTTAGCTAAATTTAAATCACAAGCTGATTGTATGATTGTGTTTTCTCAGCAGGCTTTAGTAATGAAGGACGTCTGCAGGACCCATGCCGCAAGGGCTCTGTGGTGAATGTAAACCCTGTAAACACTCGCCCACAGAGTGACACACCAGAAATACGCAAATACAAAAAGAGGTTCAACTCTGAGATTCTGTGTGCTGCACTTTGGGGTATGTATCACACAATAATAGCCCACTGAAAGTAGGACATGTGGTTACAGAAAATAAACACCTTATTATTAATTTTATCACTCTCTCTTTCTATTATTTCCTTGTGTAGGAGTAAATCTGTTGGTAGGAACTGAAAGTGGCCTCATGCTTCTTGATCGTAGTGGGCAGGGGAAAGTTTATCCACTCATTAACAGACGTCGTTTTCAACAAATGGATGTTCTTGAAGGCCTTAATATTCTAGTGACAATATCAGGTTAAAGAATATATGACTGACTTGTCAGAGCATGTTTAATTTCTTGCTCTTTCTTTTAGCTAATATTTTAATTCTCTTGTTTGTAATTTTAACCCTTTTATAGGAAAGAAGAACAAACTGCGAGTTTATTATCTGTCATGGCTTAGGAACAAAATTCTGCATAATGACCCTGAGGTGGAAAAAAAACAGGGTTGGACTACAGTGGGGGAGCTGGAAGGATGTGTGCACTACAAAGTCGGTAAGTTTCCAGCTGTCAGGCATGGTTTGCACAACAGAAATCTGTAAAATGCAATTAATTATTATTTTTATTTTTTTTGGTCACTTTTTAGTTAAATATGAAAGAATCAAGTTCTTGGTTATTGCCTTGAAAAATTTAGTGGAAGTGTATGCTTGGGCACCAAAGCCATACCACAAGTTTATGGCCTTTAAGGTGAGTGCAATACCCAACATACTCAAATCACACCATTTTCCCACCTAATTCAATGTATACGTCTCTTCACACTGAAGGTGTAAAAACAATTAATAACAGCAATACACCACTGACACAAAAGGACACAAGGACAAAAACTTAATTTCTGAATTGAATCAACATTAAACTATATTAAGCTGAATAACAATACTATCGTCTTTTTAGAACTGCTTTACAATTGAATTTATTTTTATAACTGACAACATTGCACCACTGACACTGCTGTCATTTCAAAATTGAAGAATTGTATAACTCTAACTCTGAAGTTGCTTTCAACAAATAATTTGTATTGTACAGTGAAACCAAAATTCATACCTTTATCATTTCACACATTATCGGAGTATATTCACTACTAGTTTAGAAAATGATAATAAAATATTACAAGAACTCAGAGTTAAACTGTGTCAGAACAAATTCATCTTGATAATGTCAGATAACACTTAAGCAAAACATGGTCAGGTTAAAGTGTCTGAATAATTTTTGGTCCCAGATTTGTATCAATATTACAGGTAGTCCACTGTATGAAGAATTTTGGGGTATAATATCAAAGTTTACTTTATTTTGCTATCCTCACTTGCATAAATAAACTATAGTGTCCTGCACTCACTAGTAAAAAATTTAATAAAAACAAAAATATGTCTGAATAATTTTTGGTTTTAATGTATAAAGTGCTATAGAAATAAAGCTGACTTGACATTGAATTGTAGGTTGTAGTAATAAAAAATGTAAAGTTTTTTTAATCATTGTGGTTGCTTCTTAACTGACATTACTATCTTGTTTTGTAGTCATTTGGAGACCTGGTCCACAAGCCTCTCTTAGTTGATCTGACTGTGGAAGAGGGTCAAAGATTAAAGGTCATTTATGGCTCCAGCTCTGGTTTTCATGCTGTAGATGTGGATTCAGGGGCAGTTTATGACATCTACCTTCCCACACATGTAAGCTCTTTTAGGACTTTGACTACTGAATTTAGGGCTAGACAATATATTGAACGACTTGATCATATGCATCTCGTCAGTAAAGCCGGTTCTGTGGTAAGTGGTAAATCCCCATCACATGCTTTCAAAATGGAGCGGCAGTTAATACACAGAGCCGTAGTTCACTGATAAACTATGCTATATTGAGTTTATTATCGAAGGCGATTGATTTTCAATAATGAACTCGATATAGCATAGCTTATCCGTGTAAATTGGCTCTGCGTATTAACTGCCGAATCACAGAACCGGTTTAAAGATGAGATGCACATGATCATATCATTCGATATTTTGTCCAGCCCTAAATTAATTAAATTTTGTCAGATGCTCTTTTTTATTCCAGCTTTTATCATTGTGATCTGTACTATTTTAAATATGTTGAAGGACAGATCATACTTGCAGTAATCATTTTAATCAAATACTTAAACACTTTTTCTTTTTCTCAGATTCAAACGAATATTCAGACCCACGCCATCATCATCCTCCCGAACACAGAAGGCGTTGAGCTATTGGTGTGCTATGAGGATGAAGGCGTGTATGTAAACACTTATGGGAGGATCACAAAAGACGTGGTGCTGCAGTGGGGTGAGATGCCCACCTCTGTGGGTAAGTTGAATTTTTGTGGAGGGTTTATATTCCACTTAAAATGACAGAATACATGTTTTTTGTTTTCCCTAGAGGAAAACAAGAGTCTAGTGGTGAATAAAGTACATTTGCTTGAGTACCGCTACCCTAATGAAATATCAAATAGTAACTTTACACACCATCAGTCAAACGGGAGACTTGCTCTATCTGAAACATTAAACCAATAAGATGTGATGGCGTACAGATTCCTGTTCAGTTCACAGTTTCTGACATAATCTAAGGTCTTGTTTACACTGCAGGTCTCAATGTCAAATTTGGATTTGTTGCATATATCCAGTTTTTTTGGGCTGTTCGTTTACACGTTTTTTTCAGTTGTGACCCTATCTGATTCATGTGTTTACACTCACCATATCATCTGAAACAACGCATGTGCAATGTTTCAGATGATATGGCGAGTGTAAACACATTTACCGGCTGGCTCAATGTGCTTCCTCCTGAGAATAATGTGACCTTTGCTGACAAAATGAGTTACAATGAGCAAAACATTTATTTAATAAAATAAGATAACCAAACCCATTTAAAGTAGATAGAGCCAGGTCCTCCGTCTTTTCTTATTATTAATTATTATATTAATAATCACACAATACAGATATTGTTATTTTATTTTATCTTTGCTATTATAAATAAGAAAAGATGCACAAACAAATAGCATAGAAACAAAAATGCATTACCTTTATCATTTTTTATCTAAACTAAAGCATTCATGTATGAAAAACAAATAATCAAATGTAAAAATAACTTAAGAATGTTCATTACAAATTAATTTATTATTAATACAAAAAAGCATTTCAAGAAGTGAACTTTTCTTTTATTGTTAGATTAATTGATACATGATACAGATGTCCTATACTGTAATGCACGGATGTACTTTACTATGTTACACTTCAGATGTTTTTCCCCAACAGTTCCCCAAGTGTTCACTTTTGACAGAAAAGTGTGTGTGTGTGTGTGTGTGCGTGGGTGGGTGTGTGTGTGTGCGTGTGTGTGTGTGTGTGTGTGTGTGTGTGAACCTGCCTCAGCGCGTCTCTCTACAAACGTGTGTTTAGTTAAATAGTGATTTTACCCCCTTGTTGCTAAGCTATTTTATTAATAAAAGTTGCAGGGCAGAGTTCACAACAAGTTGGTGTCCTCCTAAATGTTTGTATGTGTGCGCAGAGTGATCTCCGATTTCACAGTTCCAGTTTCTCAGACCACATGTAAAATCATATGAATTATTATAAAAATTATTAAAATGAATACCTATGGATGACAGGTGATTACAATAATATTTCATCTTATTACCCCCAATTTTAACAGTTTCCCCTTTGGGATAAATACAGTTAATAGTCTTATATTAATCATATTTAATTAACACTGTTATTTATTATCCCTTTTACAGTATTATTCATGAGTCAAAAACCGACAAGATTTTCTTTTTTCAAAAGGGAAATACTGAAATGGATGTTTACAGAGCAGAGGTCACCTTTTAAAATTTAAATTAGAGAGATGGACTTTTATTTTGTCTTTATTATTATTTTGTTGTGCGGTATTATTGGTTACGGTGTTATTTCGGTTTCAGAAGGAAGCAATAAATAACACTTTATCTAAAGATTTTTCGTGTGACTTTATACACTAATAATTTTGTGAAATGAATCGATGCATAATAATGGTCATAATTGTAAAACCGTGATTATTTCTCAGACAATAATCGTACCAACAAAATCTATAATTGTTGCATCCCTAGTCAGAAGCCCCGTTATATGCACACCCTTCGAATGACACCAGCACCAGAAGCATGCAGAGAAAAGGTAATGTAAAATGGTAAAAGTTAAAATGTACAAAGATAATTTTAGATGTCTTATTACTAAGTGGAGCATTTTTTCAAGTGTTTATTTATATATATTATTTATATGCAAATTTACAGTAATTTTGCCAACACGGGTCACATATGATGTCAGAGACCGCAGAGAAGTACCAAATTGTTTCAGTTTTAATGGCATACAGAATGCAATGCCTCACAAAATCCGATCTGCCTGTTTACATGGCAGTTGCATTGGCATTTATCTGATTTATATTTGATTTATTTCCACATATGAATGAGGCCTGAAACCGATCTCGAAATATCCGAATGCATGCTTCCCCCCCCCCCCCTGTTTACACTATCATAGAACAGATCTGATCTGTGTCACATATGAGCAAAAGAAAACCAGAATTGGGACTGGATTAACTGGAATTGTAAACAAGGCCTAAATGCTTGAGTCTGCTGACAAACAGGAGAAATGGAAGAGTAATGTTTGCGTTTTCAATGTGTCTTGTTTAAATAGCTTGTTTGCATCTCTGTACAGCCTTCAGAAGGATTCCAGCATCAGGAACAAGTGGATGGTTTATTTTTAATAGTTGCCAGGTTGACAGCAGCTCTCCACGGTATACGTGTGTGTGTCTATACTTGAGGACCAAATGTCCTCATGTTGTGAAATACTTTGACAACCCAATAGTGTGGTCATTTTACTGTTCTTCATAAGTAAAAAAGGATTATAAATCAGCCAAAAGATGTTTTTTTTTTTTTTTTAATATATCATTCAGAATATATTCTGTGATAAATTAAGGGTTATGGGTTGGTGTAGATGATAATGATGGAAATATCATTAACCATGCAATGTCCTTACAAACAAACATCTGATGTGTATTTGTTTTTTTCTTTGTTTTCTTTATCTGTTTTTGACTATTTCAGCAATATATCAATTAATTGAACTCTTCTGCATCTTTTTGTAGCTTACATCAGATCAAACCAGATCATGGGCTGGGGGGAGAAAGCTATCGAGATTCGTTCTGTGGAGACTGGTCACCTGGATGGTGTGTTCATGCACAAGAGGGCACAACAGTTGAAGTTTCTCTGTGAAAGAAATGACAAGGTTAGAAAATTCACACAAAATGAGGCAAAAAAAATATTATGGCATATTTTATGGAACCAAAATTCAGCATCCAACTCACTTTCATGTCATTCCAAACCTTTATGACTTGTCTATTTTACAGTGCAGAAAGATAAGAATGTCTGCCACAGATATTCTTGTTATACCAATGTCACATTAAAATAGCAACATTTTCCTGACAGATACAAATAGACTATAATGGAAAATTTACAGCTCATTCAAACTTGCAGACAAAGAATATTTGTGGCTCAGCCTTTTTATACCACAGAGCATTTCATAAAAAAAAAAAAAAAAAAAAATATATATATATATATAATTATTATTATTATTATTATTAATTTAATTTTTTTCCCCAATCAAAGTCAAAGTCACCTTTATTTATATAGCGCTTTAAACAAAATACATTGTAAAACAGTGTCTCAATAATGCAAAATGATAGTTAAAGGCAGTTCATCATTGAATTCAGTTATGTCATCTCTGTTCAGTTAAATAGTGTATGTGCATTTATTTGCAATCAAGTCAACGATATCGCTGTAGATGAAGTGACCCCAACTAAGCAAGCCAGAGGCGACAGCGGAAAGGAACCGAAACTCCATCGGTGACAGAATGGAGAAAAAAACCTTGGGAGAAACCAGGCTCAGTTGGGGGGCCAGTTCTCCTCTGACCAGACGAAACCAGTAGTTCAATTCCAGGCTGCAGCAAAGTCAGATTGTGCAGAAGAATCATCTGTTTCCTGTGGTCTTGTCCTAGTGGTCCTCTGAGACAAGGTCTTTACAGGGGATCTGTATCTGGGGTTCTAGTTGTCCTGGTCTCCGCTGTCTTTCAGGGCAGTAGAGGTCCTTTCTAGGTGCTGATTCACCATCTGGTCTGGATACGTACTGGATCCGGGTGACTGCAGTGATCCTCTGATCTGGACACAGACTGGATCTTGTGGCCAAGGTGACCTCGGAACAAGAGAGAAACAGACAAATATTAGTGTAGATGCCATTCTTCTAATGATGTAGCAAGTACATAGGGTGTTATGTGAAGTGTTTCCGCTTCCGGTTTACCTAATTAATGCAGCCTAAAAATCCTTTAATTTCCGATTTGGATATTAAAAGCATATTAGTATGTTATGTGTATGCCAGGTTAAAGAGATGGGTCTTTAATCTAGATTTAAACTGCAAGAGTGTGTCTGCCTCCCGAACAATGTTAGGAAGGTTATTCCAGAGTTTAAGCGCCAAATAAGAAAAGGATCTGCCGCCCGCAGTTGATTTTGATATTATAGGTATTATCAAATTGCCTGAGTATTGAGAACGTAGCGGACGTAGAGGAGTATAATGTAAAAGGAGCTCATTCAAATACTGAGGTGCTAAACCATTCTGGGCTTTATAAGTAATAAGCAATATTTTAAAATCTATACGATGTTTGATAGGGAGCCAGTGCAGCGATGACAGGACCCGGCTAATGGTCATACTTCCTGGAACTCTTGCTGCTGCGTTTTGGACTAGCTGTAGTTTGTTTACTAAGCATGCAGAACAACCACCCAATAAAGCATTACAATAATCTAACCTTGAGGTCATAAATGCATGGATTAACATTTCTGCATTTGACATTGAGAGCATAGACCGTAATTTAGATATATTTTTGAGATGGAAAAATGCAGTTTTACAAATGCTAGAAACGTGGCTTTCTAAGGAAAGATTGCGATCAAATAGCACACCTAGGTTCCTAACTGATGACGAAGAATTGACAGAGCAACCATCAAGTCTTAGACAGTGTTCTAGGTTATTACAAGCGGAGTTTTGTTTTTTCTGAATTTAGCAGTAAGAAATTACTCGTCATCCGGTTTTTTATATCGACTATGCATTCCATTAGTTTTTCAAATTTGTGTGTTTCACCAATCAAATGAATTTCACACTTATGGCCAAACTGATGATGCATTAGTGATGCACCCAGACACTTTTTGAAAGATAACTTCTTTGGCCATAAAAAAAAAAAAAAACATTGTCAGTCGAACGAGTCTTTGAAAGAAACAGTGCTGTTGGCTCAAATTATGTCATGTAATTGGCTGATTTTTATAAGTAATTATTTAATAAGTGTTCTATAATCTTATTGGTGTTTTGTGCACCCCAAATTTAGTGCTTTAAAGATGCCATATCACTAAAGGTGTTTATATTTGTTTATTTTGGGAGTTACACTTTATTTTATGATATTCTTTTTACAGTGTAATTGTTCATTTAAGTACTTAATTACTCAGTAATTAATACACTGCTAAAAAAACTTACTTAATAATCACAGTTCCTTCATAACACCAACTCAGTTAAACTTCAGGGATATCAGTAGGTCCAGTTAGGATGCGTAAAATGATTGTGAATCAGTTTCACCTTGCTTTGGTGCAAATCAAAGTGACAAGTGCACAAGAGTTAACAGCTCAACAACCACCAAAAAAGAGAATGATGTTGTATGTAGTGGCCACAGACAATTATTTGCTTTCTCCTTATCCTTCCTGACAGATTTCTCTAGTTTTGGATTTTATTAGGGTCTGTACATATAGCATGGGGTAGTAGCTGCCACCCAATTAGGTTGCACGGGTAGTCCTGCTTCACTTCCTGCTTCGTCTGTCACCTTCCACTCAAGAACTTGAAGGAGGTACTGAGGTGGTCATGTAATATCTGACCATGACCCAATCACTTATTATTATAATAGAGAAAAAGGGAATAATTAACACCTCTGTTTTTTTTTTTGTTTTTTTTTTCAGAATTTAGGGTCTAACATACATGTTGTTGGTTTAGATGATTTAACAAGTTTATACAATTCTTCCTTTCCTATAGTAGAGAAAGAGTGGAACTGTTCCTCAGGGGGTCTATAGTTCAGGGGGTCTGATGCGATACTGTAGCTGATGGCTGACTGGTTGCAATTTTATCTCTAACAGTATTTATTTTAGATGTTAAAGTAGTTCATAAAGTCATTACTGCTGTAATGTTAGGAAATGTCAACACTTGTTGAGGCTTTATTTTTCATTAATTTAGCCACTGTATTGAATAAATACCTGGGGTTATGTTTGTTTTTTCTTCTAAAAGAGAAGAAAAGTATTCGGTTCTGGCAGTTTTTAATGCTTTTCCGTAGGATAGGTTACTTTCCTGCCAAGAAATATGAAATACCTCTAGTTTTGTTTTCCTCCAGCTGCGTTCCATTTTTCGGGCTGCTCTCTTTAGGGTGCGAGTATGCTCTTTATACCATGGTGTCAAACTGTTTTCCTTAACCTTCCTTAAGCGTAAAGGAGCAACTGTATTTAAAGTGCTAGAAAAGAGAGAGTCCATAGTTTCTGTTATATCATCAAGTTGTTCTGAGGTTTTGGATATGCTAAGGAATTTGGATACATCAGGAAGATAACTTAAAAAGCAGTCTTTTGTGGTAGAAGTGATGGTTCTTCCTTACTTGTTACAAGAAATAGAATTTACAATTTTGGCTATATGAAGTTTGCACAAAACTAAATAATGATCTGAGATATCATCACTTGGCTTTATAATTTCAACACTATCAACATCAATTCCAAGTGACAGTATTAAATCTAGAGTATGATTTCGACAATGAGTGGGTCCTGAAACGTGTTGTCTAACCCGAATAGAGTTCATAATGTATATAAATGCTGATCCCAATGCATCTTTTTAATTATCAACATGGATATTAAAATCACCAACTATTAAAACTTTATCTGCAGCCAGAACTAACTCGGATGTAAAATCACCAAACTCTTTAATAAAGTCTGTATGGTGCCCTGGTGGCCTGTATACAGTAGCCAGTACAAACATAACAGGGAATTTATCATTAACATTTGTTTCTCTGGATAATGTTATATGAAGCACCATTACTTCAAACGAGTTATACTTGAAGCCTGCCCTCTGAGAAATCCTGAAAACGTTGTTATAAATTGAAGCAACACCTCCCCCTTTGCCATTTAGATGCGGCTCATGTTTATAACAGTAATCTTCGGGGGTGGCCTCATTTAAAATAATGTAATCATCAGGTTTTAACCAGGTTTCTGTCAAACAGAGCACATCTAGGTTATGATCAGTGATCATATTATTTACAAAAAGTGGTTTTGTAGAAAGGGATCTGATATTCAATAAGCCAAGCTTTATCATTTGTTTATCCATATTTCATCTGTTTTTTATTTGTTGAACCTCAATTAAATTGTTAATCTTAACTTGGTTTGGACGTTTTTTGTATTTTCTAGTTTGTGGAACAGACACAATCTCTATAATTTGATATCTAGGTGAAAGAGTCTCTATGTGCTGAGAATTAGCTGACCTCAGTGACATGAGGCAGCTAGCAGACGGTCGATTTAGCCAGTCTGTCTGCTTCCTGACCTGGGCCACAGTTAGTCAAGTATAAACACTATTTGCCATATTTCTAGAGAGAAGAGTGGCGCCGCCCCAGGAGGGATGAAGACAATCTCTTTTCAACAGGTCAGGTCTGCCCCAAAAGCTCGTCCAATTGTCTATGAAACCTATGTTATTCTGTGGGCACCACTTAGACATCCAGCCATTGAGTGATGAAAATCTGCTATGCATTTCGTCACCACAGTAAGAAGGGAGGGGACCAGAGCATATTACAGTGTCTGACATTGTGCTTGCAAGTTCACAAACCTCTTTAATGTTATTTTTAGTGATCTCTGACTGGCGAAGTCGAACATCATTAGCGCGGGCATGAATAACAATCTTACTGTATTTACGTTTAGCATTAGCCAGCACTTTTAAATTTGCCAAGATGTCAGGCGCTCTGGCTCACGGTAAACATTTGACTATGGTGGCTGGTGTCTCTATAATCACTTTCCGTACAATAAAATCACCAATAACTAGAGCACTTTCATCAGGTTTCTCAGTGGGTGCATCACTGAGTGCTCTGTTGCCGGAACCGAACAATGTACAGGAATCCCTGAGCTAGACGCATCCAACGCCGTATATAGAGCCCTAACATTCTTACTGTCCTCAATTAAAGTTTGGATGCATATCTCTAATTCTGAAATCTTCTCTGTCAGCCTAACTGTTTCCCTGCATTTATCACATGTGAATCCCTCATCTGTGACCCACAAACTGTACATGTGACGAGGTGCAAATAACAATAGCAGGAGAAGCCATTACTCGCCGTGCTTGATGAAATATTCTTACTGTGGTTGTTTGATGAACTTGTGAAAAACTGGAGTGAGAGAGAGGAGAGGAGAAAAGAAAACAGCGATAGGTTTGAATGAAAACGCTAATGACAAGCTAACGAGTGTTAACGCTTTGCAGGTGTACTGCACTCACAGATATAAAATAAAAGTGAACGATCAAAATTAATCTGATAAGATTGATTGATAATATCAGAAATATGGTGTGAATTAAGTTATATTTTATCACTTTAAAAAACAGAGTTATAGTTAGATAATGATTCTAGAGAAAAAAATAAAAACAGCTACACGGAGCTACGATTAGCTACAGAAGGCCAACAGGAAGTAGTGAAAACACTGTCCACATGTTCGTGGTGCTTGCTTCAAAACCCTATAAACAATTGTGAATTTACATTTGCTTTATGCATGACTGGGGAACAATAAGAAAGACTATTATGTCAAGATGTATAGATGAAGACGGTACAGTTCTTCACTGCAGTCATTAGGTGGGGATCCTTGATGTTTTGTTGATGTGTACTTATCTTTCATGAATGTTGCCAGTTAGACACCTTAACTGATGTCCATCAGATCCCAGTTTCTTTTCAAAGTTAGCCTGGGTGAATTTTGTTGAGGTGATGATTCCAATTCACTTTGTATGGTGTTTCCAACAATCCAACACGTCATCAGTTGTGTACCCCAGCCTCATTGGGTGTTTTGACCCTTCATCCCAAGACAACCTCAGTCGAGGCAGGCCTAACACAGGCTGATCTGACCCGAGTGTGTGTCACTTTGTTACATGGTGATTTGGCAGCCCACACTGTGTCCATCCGCTTCGATTCTTTCAGCGACATTGTTCGTTTCCCTGACTATCCTCCACTGGACCTGTCCTCTGATGCCCAACTCCTTCAGAAGCTTTATAGTGGAACTAGCCACAAATCCCCTGCTGCCCACTTCCAACGTGTATACTTTCACTGTCCTTCCTTGCTCCTCTGCCTCAGCTACCAAGTTGACATATCACAGCTTCTTCCTTTCAAAGGCCTTATTAATGGCCTCTTCCCAAGGGACTGTCAGACAGTGATTGTCATGACAGTGGTTGTCTACTGCCACCGGCGGTAGTGCACGTGACGTCACACACTATAACAAGCATAATACAAAGTTTTGTATACAATTGTAATAACTGTAATAGCAGAAAATTGTTTTATTTAGATTGTAAGTCTATGGTAATTCACAATTGCCTCAAATGCCATAAACAGCGTTTCATTTAGATTGGCAGGTTTGAGCGCAGGAAATTAAAGTTTATGCATTCAGCAAATTAATTTTGTGTTAGGCAATCGACCTTGTTAGGAAACCAAATACTACATCGCCGATTATTGAGCCATCTTCATTCATATCACCTTTCCGCGTTTGTACAAGTGTCTTCAAGTTCCCAGAATGCAAACACCTGGCTGGACAGGTTTGGTGAGGCTTTCTCTAATCTGGCCAAATACAAACAAGACAGTGATATATGAAAGATGTTAACAAGAAATGTGTCAATGAATTCCTATTTCAAAGAGAGTGCGTGCAGATGAGTAGTTAATGCTTGGCGGTGGTTTGGAACAGTGTTCTGTGTTCACACTGGACACGACACTGTCGCATCGCAACAGGTTAAGTCTGTCTACACAGGACAATTGAACTATCAAATAGGACAAGGCCGTTTACTGTCTGGGATTTGTCAAGTGTTGTGCTGCATCCAGTGTAGCTTCACTGATTACAATGGGCTCTATAATATTTTGTCATGTGTCTTGCCACGCTTCCCTAACAAAGGACTGCCTTTTTGTTAAGGTATTCTTGGTATTTTGGGGGATGGCATTTATTGACACTCTCTTGGTCTCCATTGCTGCCACCAAGCACTTCAGTACTTGATTGTGGCACCATGTTATACCTTCGCTGTGTCAGGCTGGTCTTACTACTCACCAGGATATCTCTGAGGTTTGCTGGGGCTGCATGCAGGTGGCAGGCTGGGTCTTGTCCACACCATTCCTGCAATGTTTTGGCTAGGGCAGCACACCATATGTGGCTCTCATGATAAAACTTACCCTGTTGGTCTTCATGCTTCCATGCTAACTCAAAGTGATTTTACACAGTTCTATACCTTCTCAACTCATCCAGCAGCCTTGTTGGGCTTAGAGACTGCTCTAGCGCATCTAGTTAGTTACACTTGACGGAATACCTCTCCCTCTACAATATTGGAATTACCCCACAATATACCAGTGTCTGAGGGCTGCCTTTGCATCAGCAACTGCTGTAACTGGATTCCATTTCCTCCCTGTTGCCAATGTTGGAGCACCATCTCTTACACAAGGATAACGTGATTCTTTAAGCATCATCTCCAGACTCGTTTTGGCGCATTTGTACTCCTCCACAAGGCTTCGAAATTGGAAGAGAGATAGAGCTCCATTGACGTACATCCCTATGCTACTAAGGCATCTTGGTTGCTCAATCCATTTCATCAGTTGTGTACTCACCAGTCTCTCCAGGGCCTTGGCGTGAGATAAAGTGATCTTGTACATGGAAATAAGCCATGGCAACAAAACAAATTTAACACACCACAGTTTCAACTTTCCTGGAAGAGTTTTGAGTCCACTGACTGTCTCTTGTCTGAGTTGTTCCATCTGTTTTCATTCTTCAAGGTCTGTGGTGTACCAACGTCCAAGGCTTTTGATGGGCTTTACCATGACCGTTGGTTTGGGCCCTCTCTATATACAGAAGCTTTCATTAGCAAGTCAGCCTTTGACAATGGAGATGCTGTGAGATTTTCTGGGTTTAATCTCCATTTGTGCCAATCTGACATAAGGGTGAGCAAATGATGTAAGAATGTTCCTTTTTTGGTGCATTTCATCCCGAGCCCAACTTTTTTTACACCCCTCGGGCCGGGCTTCAAGTTGATTTTCACGTCATGGTCCAGAGGCTTTTCAAGAACACCATCTGTTCCTCTATCCCTAACAGCATTGACCCACTCCGGTTCACCGATTGCCCTAATAGGTCTACTGAGGATGCTGTCTGCTACCTCCTACACGCCACTATCAACCACACTGACCACAATAAATGGAATTATGTGAGGCTGCTGTTTATACATTATAGCTCAGCCTTCAACATATAGTCCTCCACAATCTGCTCTCTAAGCTCGAAAACCTCGGACTGAATGCCCCACTCTGTGACTGGGTTCTTGATTTTCTATCACACAGACCTCAGGTAGTGAGGGTGGGTCAGACCACCTCTAACATCATCAACCTGATGAGCCCCACAAGGATGTGTTTTGAGCCCGCTGCTTTAATCCCTCTACACATATGATGGTGCGTCCTCCCACACCTCCACTTCTCCAACAACAATAAGGTTGCCTACCTTGATGAGGTAGAAAGTCTGACATCCTGGTGCCAAACAAACTGTCTCTTTCTGAATGTCAGCAAAACAAAGGAGCTGGTTGTGGACTTCAGGAGTAGGCAGCAGTGGATATACACCCCACTCATCATTAACGGGACCCCGGTGGAGAGAGTGAGCATCTTAAAATACCTTCGTCTACACATCTACGAGGACCTGACCTGGACTAATCACATTCAAGCTCAAGTTAAGAAGGCCAGACAATGACTGTATTAGGGATGCATTGAATCCAGGATTCGGTTTTGGACGAATACTGGGATTTTTGATGGGGTTTGGTTTCGGCCGAACCTTACATTTTTTTTTTCTCACCGAACTGAACTCTAGGCTTGCACTACACTGGTTGACGTCACGCGGCCGTTGATTATGTGAAGTTGTTTACATGTGGACCTTTCGAATGTATTAGGCTGTGAGAATCTGAAATGGAAGTCGTAAGCAAAAAAAGTTTTGTTTGGCAGTACTTTCAACCAAAAGAAGGCATTGAAGTCGAGCTACATGTTCAATTTGCAATGCCGACTTGACCCTAAACAGTACACAACTTCACCTCAGTTAAAACATTTGCATCTAAAACATCCAAAAGAATATGAGTTGTGCATGAAGGAATCTACAGACAGCAGCCAAAATACAGCAACTTCAGGTACGGCAGTGAAAGGACAGTTGCAGCTAAAAACGTGCACTAACCAGCCGACCATTACTAGCTTTGCTATCCCTATACCACACAAACAGTGGCCCTCAGATCACACATGAGCTAAAGCCATTCATGCAGCAATTCGGAAAATGATAGCCATTGACTTGCAGCCATATAGCATAGTGGAAGACACTGGATTCAATGAGCTACTCCATCTGCTTGAGCCACGTTACAAAATCCCATCAAGGCGCTTTTTTGCTGACAAAATCATCCCTGAAATGCACAAGTCCATCACTTCCCGCATAAAAGAACACGTGCAAGAAATGGTCAAAGCGTGGGGACATACCTGTTAACAAGTGTCACCTGGTCTTGAGGGACAAAGCTGCAAACATGCGGAAACCCATGTCCGAGGCAGGGGTTCCAAATGTTTGCTGTTTTGCACACACGCTCCAGTTGTGCATCCACGACAGTCTTTTATCACAGTCAAGTGTCTCTTTCCTGATCGCACTGTCCAGGAAAACTGTTGGCCACTTTAGGCACTCTTCTTTAATCCAGGATGTGTCAACACTATGGAATTCGACATAACAGAACAGGACAAAAACGTGCCATAAACCTCTACGTGCCCAAAAAAAGAGGGTATATATTAGGAACATATTAAAAAGTGTCAACAAGTGTTAAATAAGCTGGCAACATGCTACAAGCATAATAAAACATGCTAGCGACACTTAGCTAAGTGTTAAAGCATGCAACACTTGCATTGAATAATGAAGTTGCTCTAACTCAGGCTAGCAACATCTGATCTGCCCCAAACTTCACGCGTTTGACAAAAGTCCTGTATTCGGATATAGTCCTAGCGCCACATGTTGGTAACAGGAAGTGTAATGTGTAACACTGTTAATGGACTTCTAGCAACATATTGAAAAGTGCCAGCAAGTGATAAATACACTGGCATAATGCTAGAAACATACTAAAACATTTTAGCAACACTTAGCTAAATTCTAAAGCATCATATTACTGCAGTGAATCAGGAAGTTACTGTAATTCAGGCATACAGTGTCCAATCTTCCCCAAATTGAACAAGTTTGATGAGTCCTGTCCTGAACACATAAACATGCCCGTATTCGATAATAGTCATAGCGCCACCTAATGGCAACAGAGAGTGGAATGTCTAACACTGTTATGGACTCCTTGCAAAATAATAAAAAGCAACAACAAGTATTTAATAGGCTGGCAACATTCTAGAAGCATACTAAAAAATGCTAGCATCACTTAGCTAAGGGCTGAAGCATGCTACTAATGCAGTGAAAAAGGAAGCTGCTTGTACTCAGGCAAGCAATGTCCGATCTTCCCCAAACTTCACACGTGTGATAGGTGTTTGGTTCTGAACAAACACCCATGTCCAAATTCAGTTATAGTCATAGCGCCACCTGCTGGTAACAGGAAATGACAAGGTTAACACTGTTATGGACTCCTAGGAACAAATTTAAAAGTGTCAAAAAGTGTTAGACAGGCTGGCAAAATTCTAGAAGCATACGAAAACAATAGCATTACTTAGCTATTTAGAAAAACAACACTTATTTTGCAGAGAAAATTCTAAATAACTGAATTCCTGTTGGGATTCGGATTTCATACCAAGAGACTTTTTCGTAGGTATTGGTGTGTTACATTTGTGTACCGATTTTTGTACATGTACGTGAATCATAGCTCGAGGCGCACTCCGTTGAAAGTGTATACGCACTCCGTTGAAAGTGTATAGGTGGCGCTAACGAGCCATTTTGCCACATCCGATGGAATATTGGCCTTCAGATCTGTTCAGGCCAGGACCCTTATCACACATGTGACGTTTGGGCAAGATCGGACACTTTATGCCTGAGTTATAACATCTTTTTTCCCCATGACGAGATATCAATATTGTCAGGCCGCCATGGACACGCCCTTTAACGAAACCTCAAGTCCTTCGCAATTTAACATCGCAAATGGCTTTAGATTACACTGACCAAGTTTGGTGTTGATCTGAATAAATCTCTAGCAGGAGTTTGTTAAAGTACAACCCCTGAAAATGGAAAAAACAACACCAATTTTGCAGGGAAAATTCAAAATAACTGACTTCCTGTTGGGATTCGGATTTCGTACCAAGAGACTTTGTTGTAGATATTGGTGAGTTACATGTGTGTACCAATCTTTGTACATGTACGTGAAACATAGCTTGATGCGCACTCCGTTGAAAGTGTATATGTGGCGCTATCGAGCCATTCTTCCACACCCGGTGGAATATTGGCCTGCAGATCTGTTCAGGTCAGGTCACACATGTGAAGTTTGTTTTGACATTGATGTATTTTTTGTGGTCAGTCTAATCTAAAGGCCGGTGCAATGTTAAATTGTGGAGATTGGAGAAGTTGTTGTAACTCGGGCATAAAATGTTCTATCTTCCCCAAACTTCACATGTTCGATAAGAGTCCTGGCCTGAACACATCTGAAGGCCAATTTTCCATTATAATGATAGCGCCATCTGCTGCCAACAGGAAGATTGACACATATATGGAGTAAACTTTGATATATTCCACTTATATTTATGACTTTAAATGCATATTTCTCACCGTTCACCTTTTTACTAAAGCCACTCGCTGGCGGTGAGCCCGGGTGCGAGGGCCCGTTCATCGCTGATTGCAGCTTTAATTAGGGCCCGAGCACCGAGGTGCGAGGACCCTCTTGTATCTGCTTTGTTTATTATTATTATTAGACCCCGAGCACCGAGGTGCGAGGACCCTCTTGTATCTGCTTTGTTTATTCTTCTTCTTCTTCTTCTCCCGAATGAATCGCATTTTTGAGGGCTTTAACATGCTCAAAAAGTCAAACCTGGTGAAAATTTTCGTCTGATATAGGATTCAGAAGAGGGTGTGGCAAAATGGCTCGACAGCGCCACCTATGAACATGTATAGGTGGCGCTGTCGAGCCATTTTGCCACGTCCATTTCTGAAACCCATATCAGACGTAAATTTTCGCCAGTTCAGAGGTGTGTGCAAAGTTTCGTGACTTTTTGAGTATATTTAGTCCTTCAAAAAGGCGATTCATTTGGTACCGTAATAATAATAATAATAAAAATAAACGGAGCAGATACAATAGGGTCCTCACACCATAGGTGCTCAGGCCCTAATATTAAGCGGAGCAATTCCAAGAGGGTCCTCACACCATCGGTGCTCGGGCCCTAATAATAATAATAATAATTAAAGCTGCAAGCAGCGATGAACGGGCCCTCGCACCCGGGCTCACCGGCAACGAGTGGCATTAGTAAAAAGGTGAACGGTGAGAAATATGCATTTAAAGTCCTAAATATAAATGGAATATATCAAAGTATATTCCATATACACTGTTCCAATCTTCCTGTTGCCAGCAGGTGGCGCTCTCATTATTATGGAATATTGGCCTTCAGATGTGTTCAGGCCAGGACACTTATCGAACATGTGAAGTTTGGGGAAGATCAAATATTGTATGCCTGAGTTACAACAACTTCTCTTGCTATGGCGAGACATCAGATTTTGTCATGGCGCCATGGACACGCTCTTTAACAAAAACTCAAGATCCCCACCAGTTAACATTGCACAGGCCTTTAGATTAGACTGACACAAAATATATGTTAATCTCAAAAAAATTATAGGCGTAGTTTGTCGCAGCGTAAAACATGTCACTTCCTGTTGTCAATAGGTGGCGCTATGACTATAACTGAATATGGGCATGTAGATCTGTTAAGGGCAGAAGTCTTATCTAACATGTGAAGTTTGCGGCAGATTGGACATTGTATGTCTGAGTTACAGCAACTTCCTTTTTCATGGCGAAACATCGAAATTTGTCAGGCCGCCATGGACACGCCCTTTAACGAAACCTCAAGATCTTCGCAATTTAACTTCGCAAAGGCCTTTAGATTACGCTGACCATGTTTGGTGTTGATCTGAATAAATCTCTAGGAAGAGTTCGTTAAAGTACAACCCCTGAAAATGGCAAAAACAACACCAATTTTGCAGAGAAAATTCAAAATAACCGAATTCCTGTTGGGATTCGGATTTCGTACCAAGATACTTTTTCGTAGATATTGGTGTGTTACATGTGTGCACCGATTTTTGTACATGTACGTGAAACATAGCTCGAGGCGCACTCCGTTGAATGTGTATACGCACTCCGTTGAAAGTGTATAGGTGGCGCTATCAAGCCTTTTTGCCACACCCGATGGAATAATGGCCTTCAGATCTGTTCAAGCCAGGACCCTTATCACACATGTGAAGTTTGGGCAAGATCGGACATTTTATGCCTGAGTTATAACATCTTTTATTCCCATGACGAGACATCGAACTTCGTCACGGTGCCATGGACACGCCTTTTAACAAAAACTCAAGATCTTCACAACTAAACATCACACAGGTCTATAGATTAGACTGACCACAAAAAAGACATTGATGTCATAACATTTCTAGAAATACTCTGTCACAGTGTAAAATGTCACTTCCTGTTGCCAATAGGTGGCGCTATGACTATAACTGAATATGGGCATGTAGATCTGTTCAGGTCAAGAGTCTCATCCAACATGTGAAGTTTGGGGCAGATTGGACAGTCTGAGTTACAGCAACTTCCTTTTTCTTGGCGAAACATCGAAATTTGTCAGGCCGCCATGGACACGCCCTTTAATGAAACCTCAAGATCTTCGCAATTTAACTTCGCAAAGGCCTTTAGATTACGCTGACCATGTTTGGTGTTGATCTGAATAAATCTCTAGGAAGAGTTCGTTAAAGTACAACCCCTGAAAATGGCAAAAACAACACCAATTTTGCAGAGAAAATTCAAAATAACCGAATTCCTGTTGGGATTCGGATTTCGTACCAAGATACTTTTTCGTAGATATTGGTGTGTTACATGTGTGCACCGATTTTTGTACATGTACGTGAAACATAGCTCGAGGCGCACTCCGTTGAATGTGTATACGCACTCCGTTGAAAGTGTATAGGTGGCGCTATCAAGCCTTTTTGCCACACCCGATGGAATAATGGCCTTCAGATCTGTTCAAGCCAGGACCCTTATCACACATGTGAAGTTTGGGCAAGATCGGACATTTTATGCCTGAGTTATAACATCTTTTATTCCCATGACGAGACATCGAACTTCGTCACGGTGCCATGGACACGCCTTTTAACAAAAACTCAAGATCTTCACAACTAAACATCACACAGGTCTATAGATTAGACTGACCACAAAAAAGACATTGATGTCATAACATTTCTAGAAATACTCTGTCACAGTGTAAAATGTCACTTCCTGTTGCCAATAGGTGGCGCTATGACTATAACTGAATATGGGCATGTAGATCTGTTCAGGTCAAGAGTCTCATCCAACATGTGAAGTTTGGGGCAGATTGGACAGTCTGAGTTACAGCAACTTCCTTTTTCTTGGCGAAACATCGAAATTTGTCAGGCCGCCATGGACACGCCCTTTAATGAAACCTCAAGTCCTTCGCAATTTAACATCGCAAATGGCTTTAGATTACACTGACCAAGTTTGGTGTTGATCTCAATAAATATCTAGGAGGAGTTCGTTAAAGTACAACCCCTGAAAATGGCAAAAGCAACACCAATTTTGCAGGGAAAATTCAAAATAACCGAATTCCTGTTGGGATTCGGATTTTGTACCAAGAGACTTTTTCGTAGATATTGGTGTGTTACATGTGTGCACCGATTTTTGTACATGTACGTGAAACATAGCTCGAGGCGCACTCTGTTGAATGTGTATACGCACTCCGTTGAAAGTGTATAGGTGGCGCTATCGAGCCTTTTTGCCACACCCGATGGAATAATGGCCTTCAGATCTGTTCAAGCCAGGACCCTTATCACACATGTGAAGTTTTGGGCAAGATCGGACATTTTATGCCTGAGTTATAACATCTTTTATTCCCATGACGAGACATCGAACTTCGTCACGGCGCCATGGACACGCCTTTTAACAAAAACTCAAGATCTTCACAACTAAACATCACACAGGTCTTTAGATTAGACTGACCACAAAAAAGACATTGATGTCATAACATTTCTAGAAATACTCTGTCACAGTGTAAAATGTCACTTCCTGTTGCCAATAGGTGGCGCTATGACTATAACTGAATATGGGCATGTAGATCTGTTCAGGTCAAGAGTCTCATCCAACATGTGAAGTTTGGGGAAGATCGGACATTTTATGCCTGAGTTATAACATCTTTTATTCACATGGCGAGACATCGAACTTCGCTATGGTGCCGTGGACACGCCTTTTAACGAAAACTCAAGATCTTCACAACTGAACATCGCACAGGCCTTTAGATTAGACTGACCACAAAAAAAGACATTGATGTCAAAACATTTCTAGGAGTAGTTCGTCACAGCGTAAAATATGACACTTCCTGTTGCCTATAGGTGGCGCTATTACAATAACTGAATATGGGCATGTCAATCTGTTCAGGTTCAGAGTTTCATCAAACATGTGAAGTTTGAGGCAGATTGAACATTGTATGTGTGAGTTATAGCAACTTCCTGTTTCATGGCGAATCATCGAAATTTGCCAGGCCGCCACGGACACGCCCTTCAACGAAAACTCAAGATCTTCGCAATTTAACATCGCAAAGGACTTTAGATTAGGCATACCAAATTTGGTGTTGATTTGAAGAAATCTCTAGGAGGAGTTCTTTAAAGTACAACCCCTGAAAATGACAAAAACAACACCAATTTTGCAGGGAAAATTAAAAATAACCGACTTCCTGTTGGGATTCGGATTTCGTACCAAGATACTTTTTTGAAGCTATTGGTGTGTTACATATGTTTACCGATTTTCGTACATGTACATGACATGTAGCTCGAGGCGCACTCCATTGAATATGTATAGGTGGCCCTATCGAGCCATTTTGCCACACCCAATGGAATGTTAGCCTCCAGATGTGTGCAGGTCAGTACTCTTATCAAACATGTGAAGTTTGGGCAAGATCTGATATTTTATGCCTGAGTTACAACAACTTCTACTCCCATGGCAAGGCATCGAACTTTGACATGGCGCCATGGACACGCCCTTTAACGAAAACTCAAGATCTTCACAATTTAACATCGTACAGGCCTTTAGATTAGACTGACCACAAAAAAGACATTGATGTCATAAAATTTCTAGGAGTAGTTCTTCGCAGCGTAAAATAAGACACTTCCTGTTGCCAATAGGTGGCGCTATGAATATAACTGAATATGGGCATGTCAATCTATTCAGTTTCAGAGTCTTATCAACCATGTGAAGTTTGGGGCAGATTGGACATTGTATGTCTGAGTTATAGCAACTTCATTTTTCATGGCGAATCATCGAAATTCGCCAGGCTGCCACGGACACGCCCTTCGATGAAAACTCAAAATCTTCGCAATTTAACATCGCAACGGCCTTTAGATTAGGCATACCAAATTTGGTCTTGATCTGAATAAGTCTCTAGGAGGAGTTCATTAAAATACAATGCATGGAAATGGCAAAAATGACACAAAATTTGCTCATAATATTAAAAATAACCGACTTCCTGTTGGGTTTAGAATTTTGCTCCAAGAGACTTTTTTGTAGGTACTGGAGAGTTACACGTGTACCGATTTTCATACATGTACGTGAAACATAGCTTGAGGCGCACACTGTTGAATGTGTATAGGTGGCGCTGTCGAGCCATTTTGCCACACCCACTTCTGAAACCCATATCAGATGTAAATTTTCACCAGTTCTGAGGTGTGTGCAAAGTTTCATGACACTTTGAGTATGTTTAGGCCCTCAAAAATGCGATTCATTTTGGAGAAGTATAATAATAATTAAAGCTGCAAGCAGCGATGAACGGGCCCTCGCACCCGGGCTCACCGGCAGCGAGTGGCTTTAGTAAATAGGTGAGCGGTGAGAAACATGCATTTCAATTGATAAATATAAGTGGAATATATCAAAGTTATTCCATATATGTGCCAATCTTCCTGTTGCCAGCAGGTGGCGCTATCATTATAATGGAATATTGGCCTTCAGTTGTGTTCAGGGCAGGACTCTTATAGAACATGTGAAGTTTGGGGAAGTTCCAACATTTTATGCCTGAGTTACAACAACTTCCTTTACTGTGGCGAGACAACAAATTTTGTCATGGCGCCATGGACACGCCTTTTAAAAAAAAAAACAAGATCTCCATAATTTAGCATTGCACAGGTCTTTAGATTAGACTGACCACAAAAAAAAAAAAAAAAAAACATTAATGTCATACTATTTCTAGGAGTAGTTTGTCGCAGCGTAAAACATGTCACTTCCTGTTGCCAGCAGGTGGCACTATGACTATAACTGAATATGGGCATGTAGATCTGTTAAGGGCAGAAGTCTTATCTAACATGTGAAGTTTGGGGCAGATTGGACATTGTATGACTGAGTTACAGCAACTTCTTTTTCATGGCGAAACATCGAAATTTGTCAGGCCGCCATGGACACGCCCTTTAACGAAACCTCAAGATCTTCGCAATTTAACATCGTAAAGGCCTTTAGATTTAATTGACCAAGTTTGCTGTAGATCTGAATAAATCTCTAGGAGGAGTTCGTTAAAGTACAACCCCTGAAAATGTCAAAAACAGCGCCAATTTTGCAGAGAAAATTCTAAATAACCGAATTCCTGTTGGGATTCGGATTTCGTACCAAGAGGCTTTTTTGTAGATATTGGTGTGTTACATGTGTGTACTGATTTTTGTACATCTACGTGAAAAATAGCTCGAGGAGCACTCCATTGAATGTGCATATGCACTCCGTTGAAAGTTTATAGGTGGCGCTATCGAGCCATTTTGCCACACCCTCTGGAATATTGGCCTTCAGATCTGTTCAGGCCAGGACCCTTATCACACATGTGAAGTTTGGGCAAGATCGGACACTTTATGCCTGAGATTTAACATCTATTATTCCCATGACGAGACATCGAACTTCGTCACGGCGCCATGGACACGCCTTTTAACAAAAAATCAAGATCTTCACAACTAAACATCACACAGGTCTTTAGATTAGACTGACCACAAAAAAGACATTGATGTCATAAAATTTCTAGAAATAATCTGTCACAGTGTAAAATGTCACTTCCTGTTGCCAATAGGTGGCGCTATGACTATAACTGAATATGGGCATGTAGATCTGTTCAGGTCAAGAGTCTCATCCAACATGTGAAGTTTGGGGCAGATTGGACATTGTATGTCTGAGTTACAGCAACTTCCTTTTTCATGGCGAAACATCGAAATTTGTCAGGCCGCCATGGACACGCCCTTTAAAGAAACCTCAATTCCTTCGCAATTTAACATCGCAAATGGCTTTAGATTACACTGACCAAGTTTGGTGTTGATCTGAATAAATCTCTAGGAGGAGTACGTTAAAGTAAAACCCCTGAAAATGGCAAAAACAACACCAGTTTTGCAGGGAAAATTCAAAATAACCGACCTTCTGTTGGGATTCGGATTTCGTACCAAGAGACTTTTTTGTAGATATTGGTGAGTTACATGTGTGTACCAATTTTTGTACATGTACGTGAAACATAGCTCGAGGCGCACTCCGTTGAAAGTGTATAGGTGGCGCTATCGAGCCATTCTGCCACACCCTGTGGAATATTGGCCTTCAGATCTGTTCAGGTCAGGACTCTTATCACACATGTGAAGTTTGGGGAAGATCGGACATTTTATGCCTGAGTTATAACATCTTTTATTCCCATGGCGAGACATCGAACTTCGCCATGGTGCCGTGGACATGCCTTTTAACGAAAACTCAAGATCTTCACAACTGAACATCGCACAGGCCTTTAGACTAGACTGACCACAAAAAAGACATTGATGGCATAACATTTCTAGGAGTAGTTCGTCGCAGCGTAAAATATGTCACTTCCTGTTGCCAATAGGTGGCGCTATGACTATAACTGAATATGGGCATGTCAATCTTTTCAGCTTCAGAGTCTCATCAAACATGTGAAGTTTGGGGCAGATTGGACATTGTATGTGTGAGTTATAGCAACTTCATTTTTCATGGCGAATCATCGAAATTCGCCAGGCAGCCACGGACACGCCCTTCGACGAAAACTCAAGATCTTCGCAATTTAACATCGCAAAGGCCTTTAGATTAGGCATACCAAATTTGGTGTTGATTTGAAGAACTCTCTAGGAGGAGTTCGTTAAAATACAACACATGGAAATGACCAAAATTACACAAAATATGCTCATAATATTAAAAATAACCGACTTCCTGTTGGGTTTACAATTTCGCTCCAAGAGTCTTTTTTGTAGGTATTGGTGTGTTACATATGTGTGCCAATTTTCGTGCATGTACGTGAAACATAGCTGGAAGGCTGTTGATTTTCTTGGTATAGGTGGCGCTGTCGAGCCATTTTGCCACACCTTCTTCTGAATCCTATATCAGCCGAAAATTTTCACCAGGTTTGACGCGTGTGCAAAGTATCATGACTTTTTGAGCATGTTAAAGCCCTCAAAAATGCGATTCATTCGGGAGAAGAAGAAGAAGAAGAAGAAGAAGAAGAATAAAAAACAAAGCAGATACAAGAGGGTCCTCGCACCTCGGTGCTCGGGCCCTAATAATTAAAGCTGCAAGCAGCGATGAACGGGCCCTCGCACCCGTGCTCACCGGCAGCGAGTGGCTTTAGTTAATAGGTGAACGGTGAGAAATATGCGTTTAAACTCATAAATATAAGTAGAATATATCAATGATTATTCCATATATGTGCCAATCTTCCTGTTGCCAGCAGGTGGCGCTACCATTATAATGGAATATTGGCCTTCAGATGTGTTCAGGGCAGGACTTTTATCGAACATGTGAGGTTTGGGGAGGATTGAACATTTTATGCCTGAGTTACAACAACATCCTATTTCATGTCGAAACATCGAAATTTGTCAGGCCGCCATGGACACGCCCTTCGACGAAAACTCAAGATCTTCGCAATTTAACATCGCAAAGGCCTTTAGATTAGGCATACCAAATTTGGTGTTGATTTGAAGAACTCTCTAGGAGGAGTTCGTTAAAATACAACACATGGAAATGACCAAAATTACACAAAATATGCTCATAATATTAAAAATAACCGACTTCCTGTTGGGTTTACAATTTCGCTCCAAGAGTCTTTTTTGTAGGTATTGGTGTGTTACATATGTGTGCCAATTTTCGTGCATGTACGTGAAACATAGCTGGAAGGCTGTTGATTTTCTTGGTATAGGTGGCGCTGTCGAGCCATTTTGCCACACCCTCTTCTGAATCCTATATCAGCCGAAAATTTTCACCAGGTTTGACGCGTGTGCAAAGTATCATGACTTTTTGAGCATGTTAAAGCCCTCAAAAATGCGATTCATTCGGGAGAAGAAGAAGAAGAAGAAGAAGAAGAAGAAGAAAAAACAAAGCAGATACAAGAGGGTCCTCGCACCTCGGTGCTCGGGCCCTAATAATTAAAGCTGCAAGCAGCGATGAACGGGCCCTCGCACCCGTGCTCACCGGCAGCGAGTGGCTTTAGTTAATAGGTGAACGGTGAGAAATATGCGTTTAAACTCATAAATATAAGTAGAATATATCAATGATTATTCCATATATGTGCCAATCTTCCTGTTGCCAGCAGGTGGCGCTACCATTATAATGGAATATTGGCCTTCAGATGTGTTCAGGGCAGGACTTTTATCGAACATGTGAGGTTTGGGGAGGATTGGACATTTTATGCCTGAGTTACAACAACATCCTATTTCATGTCGAAACATCGAAATTTGTCAGGCCGCCATGGACACGCCCTTTAACGAAACCTCAAGATCTTCGCAATTTGAGATCGCAAAAGGCTTTAGATTACACTGACCAAGTTTGGTGTTGATCTGAATAAATCTCTAGGAGGAGTTCGTTAAAGTCCAACCCCTGAAAATGGCCAAAACAACACTAATTTTGCAGAGAAAATTCTAAATAACTGATTTCCTGTTGGGATTCGGATTTCGTACCAAGAGACTTTTTCGTAGATATTGGTGTGTTACATGTGTGTACCGATTTTTGTACATGTACGTGAAACATAGCTCGAGGCACACTCCGTTTAAAGTGTATACGCACTCCGTTGAAAGTGTATAGGTGGCGCTATCGAGCCATTTTGCCACACTCTATGGAATATTGGCCTTCAGATCTGTTTAGGCCAGGACCCTTATCACACATGTGGAGTTTGGGCAAGAACGGACATTTTATGCCTCAGTTATAACATTTTTTATTCCTGTGGCGAGACATTGAACTTCATCACGGCGCCATGGACACGCCTTTTAACAAAAATTCAAGATCTTCACAACTAAACATCACACAGGTCTTTAGATTAGACTGACCACAAAAAAGACATTGATGTCATAACATTTCTAGGAGTAGTTTGTCGCAGTGTAAAACATGTCACTTCCTGTTGCCAATAGGTGGCGCTATGACTATAACTGAATGTGGGCATGTACATCTGTTAAGGGCAGAAGTTTTATCTAACATGTGAAGTTTGGGGCAGATTGGACATTGTATGTCTGAGTTACAGCAACTTCCTTTTTCATGGCGAAACATCGAAATTTGTCAGGCCGCCATGGACACGCCCTTTAACGAAATCTAAAGATCTTCGCAATTTAACATCGCAAAGGGCTTAAGATTACACTGACCAGGTTTGGTGTTGATCTGAATAAATCTCTAGGAGGAGTTCGTTAAAGTACAACCCCTGAAAATGGCAAAAACAACGCCAATTTTGCAGAGAAAATTCTAAATAACCGACTTCCTGTTGGGATTCGGATTTCATACCATGAGACTTTTTTGTAGGTATTGGTGTGTTACATGTGTATACCGATTTTTGTACATGTACGTGAAACATAGCTCGAGGCGCACTCTGTTGAAAGTGTATAGGTGGAGCTATCGAGCCATTTTGCCACACCTGATGGAATTTTGGCCTTCAGATGTGTTCAGGCCAGGACTCTTATCACACATGTGCAGTTTGGGGAAGATCGGACATTTTATGCCTGAGTTATAACATCTTTTATTCCCATGGCGAGACATCGAACTTCGTGACGGCGCCATGGACACGCCTTTTAACGAAAACTCAAGATCTTCACATCTTAACATCGCACAGGCCTTTAGATTAGACTGACCACAAAAAATACATTGATGTCATAAAATTTCTAGGAGTAGTTCATCGCAGTGTAAAATATGTCACTTCCTGTTGCCAATAGGTGGCGCTATGACTATAACTGAATATGGGCATGTCAATCTGTTCAGGTCAGGAGTCTCATCAAACATGTGAAGTTTGGGGCAGATTGGTCATTGTATGTCTGAGTTATAGCAACTTCCTGTTTCATGGCGAATCATCAAAATTCGACAGGCCGCCACGGACACGCCAATTAACGAAAACTCAAAAGCTTCGCAATTTAACATCGCAAAGGCCTTCAGATTAGGCATACCAAATTTGGTGTTTATCTGAATGAATCTCTAGGAGGAGTTTGTTAAAATACAACGCATGGAAATGACAAAAATGACACAAAATTTGCTCATAATATTAGAAATAACTGACTTCCTGTTGGGTTTCGGATTTTGCTCCAAGAGACTTTTTTGTAGGTATTGGAGAGTTACAAGTGTATACCGATTTTCATACATGTACATTAAACGTAGCTTGAGGCGCACACCGTTGAACGTGTATAGGTGGCGCTGTTGAGCCATTTTGCCACACCCACTTCTGAAACCCATATCAGACGTAAATTTTCGCCGGTTCTGAGGTGTGTGCAAAGTTTCATGACTTTTCGAGCATGTTTAGGCCCTCAAAAATGCGATTCATTTTGGAGAAGAAGAATAATAATAATAAATATAGCTGCAAGCAGCGATGGCGGGCTCAAGCCACCAATGCCATCGCCACCCCGGTGGCATCAGGTAAACTGTGCCCAGCGGGCACATGCATTCACAATATCCCTCTGGCAGTGACGTTTTAAAGGATATGGCGGTTAAAGGGTTAATCCGAATCATCTAGACTTTAAAATCACATTCACAGAACAATATATATATATATTCCCCAAACATATATATATATATATATTTAGTAACACTTTACAATAAGATTTCATTTATAAACATTGTTAACATGAACAATATTTATATAGCATTAATTTATGTCAGTTAATATTCCAAACTTAAACATTAAAACATTGTTTTATTGTGATTTTTTTCCAAGCACATTTTACCAATTCCAAACCATATCAATCTTAATAACTACCATTATTTTTTATTTAATCATTTATGAGTGCTATACAATAGTCCAGGAAAGCTGTAAGAGAAAAACTCCTTATATTCATGTGCAGAATTATTAGGCTGTTTTCTTTTACAGATGAAATGCGCTAAAAAAGAGTTTTAACTCAAACTGTTTTAACTCAAAGTCGAAAATTATGAAATACCCATGAGAAATATCAAACACAAATGCAATACAGAAATGGATAAGTTAAGACTTGACCATTGTACAAAAATGCTGACTGGGTCATGAGGTTAGAAAAGAAGAAGAAAAAAAAAAACAGGTCAAGAAGAACTGACAAAAATAATTGCAAAATAATTAGGAATTAATGTGAAGATTAATTTTTAGTCAATTCTGCAAGACAGACTTTCAGGAAAGGAGGTGGAATAAAAATGAGCTCCTAAATCTTAATCCCGGATTCTGGAAGATATATTCCTCAAACCATCGGACAAGAGGAGGTGGTGCTGGTCCTTCATGAGTCACTCTAATCTGTTCATAAAGCCTATATATAAAGTCTTAATATATAGTATTTCACAATACTTCATGGTATTCTAATCAAATCATTTTTTGGAATCTTAGATCTCTCAGAACCTGACACCGAGTAATTCTGAGACTCCAGGAAAGTGGCAGTTCTGTAAAATGTTGGCGCTGGAGACTAAATGCTCCCTGATAGTTTCACACCTAATTCACTTAACACACACACACACACACACATACACACACACACACACACACACACACACACATTACCCACAGTGACAGAGGGACAGAGTGACATCAGATGTATGATAGTTTTTTAATTTTCTATCATCCATATAGTGTTGTATAGTCATGAAACTATGCATATTTCCTCAGAATGACTTGTCTTCTATGTGTACATTTTTTTGAAGTGTTTAGAAGCTGCACTTAAAAAAATAAAAGACATTTACTGGTTACTTTTTTACTGTTATTTCAAAAAATCACCACAACAAAACCATTCAAGCTATCCAAAATTCATCCACACCTGTTCTGTAAGATAAATTCTTTAAACAGTGGTAAAAGAGGATGTGGTGCTGATCCTTCAAGAGTCACTCAAAACTTATCTGTCCATAAAGCCTATAAAGAATTATTCTTAATATACAGTTCACAATACTTCAGCATGTTGTTCTAATTAAGTGAGGGTCATTTTATCAGTAAAATACATAAAATTCATATTATTTTTCTTTGAAAGATTTCTATAAATGATTTAAATCATACTTGTTTCTACAATAATTATTTAAAAGTGATCCTATAGCTCCATCTGGTGGCCATTATTGGTACTAAGAATTGCCAGCTTGATTTATATGTTATGATAGTTTTAATTTTATGCTGGCTCTTGAAAATGATAAAGCTATGAAACTTACTGTGCTTCCTTCAAATGATGACTTCTAGGTATATAAAAAATTATGAAGAGTTGGAATTAAAAATTTTAAAGATATAGTAAAATAACTATGGTATTTTTTTATGTTACTTTAATAAATCTCTATGGCCACACCATTTAAGGTATCCTAAACCCATTCGCAATTTAACATCTTCAGTATATGGCTTCATGTTAAAAAAGTTTGGTGTGAACTACTTGTGTCTTCTTGGAGGAGAATGAATTAATTTACAGGCTGAGTTTATCATAAATCCACAATAACATTTCTGAGTTCTGTATCAATCAGTGTTGTTGTTTGTTTATTTTTATTTTTTTATTTTTCATAGGAAGATAACTGACCCTTTACTCTCCTTTTTAATAAATGAGCTATTTATAGCTGTATTTATAAACTGCTTACTACTGACTATTAATATTGGGACAAGGCTTTATGAAGCATGAACTGACTATTTACTAATGAGTGCAGTTATTATAAAGTGTTATCAATGCATTTGCTAATGTTAACAAATTAGACATTATTTTACAGTGTTATCAAATCCCTTAAATGATTTGTAAGTGTTTTGTAATGATTTTATTGACCTAAAAGCATTTGTGAAAGTTCTGCTTACATTACAGCTTAGTCTTGATCTGTGAGCTGAACAGATTTACTGTTACATCCATGACATTATGTAAATTCAAATAAATATCATGTCACAGGATGTCAGAGGTCAGTATCAAATTAGTTTGAAATTATTATTTGCAGCACAAATAAGGTTTTTTAGGATTTTTAAAAATCCCTAAAACTGTCAGAAAAGGATAAGGCCTAAGATTTCTATGTGAGTGG
This sequence comes from Carassius gibelio, assembly GCF_023724105.1. Lineage (NCBI taxonomy): Eukaryota > Metazoa > Chordata > Actinopteri > Cypriniformes > Cyprinidae > Carassius > Carassius gibelio. The sequence continues at coordinate 19,534,485 of NC_068371.1, forward strand.
CTAAATTTGTTTGTTTTTATAACTATAATGCATAAACTATGAAACTATACAAAATGTATAAAAAAGTACAAGTTATTCTTTTCCAATGTTTTTTATTTATTTACATTTTTTTTTTTTTTTTGGGATTTGCATTTTTAAAAATTAGCCTACTGCAATCATTCTAAACAGCTTGAATAAAACCTGTCAATATTTATTATAGACCACTATAACTGTGTATAATCTAACAAACGAGTTTATTATGAAAATAAAGTGTGTACACCAGATAAATTGGACGATAAAGAAATTGCTAACAATAGTATAATAGAGCATGTTTTAGGTTTTTAGGCGTTTAGATGCAGAAATGGACAAATCAAATGTAAAATCAAATGTAATTGATTTAATTAAATATAGATTAAGTCTTGTTAGAGCAAAATAATAAATAAATACGTACACACATTAAAAAAGCAGCCAAGATGAATGAGTTTAATTTTTTATATAGATTAAAATTGAAGACAGAAGCAGCTGGTATATGCGGTCACTTAATATTAAAATCCAGTAGATCCACTTCAGATTTATTTCTCAACAGTTTATGTTCACGTGGCTGTTTTCGTTTATATTAGCCAAGCTATTATGTATTTTGAAATAATCTTGTCCGTGATGTGTTCGTTCTTACGACAAAAGGCAGAATCCTGCAGCTCGAGAGATATATGTTATTCTGCCAGTCGCGCTTTCAAATAGTCTTGCACACTTAAACGGGTCACAAACACCTGCATTTAGCTCGTGTAGTGTTATAATGGATGTATTGTGTGCATTTATGGCAAAAATTTATTTTGAAAAGCTCTTAAACAAGAATAAATTCGTTTGTTTTGAACTTGTGACACTGTGCGCGCTGATCGGAGGCAGTGATTTCATATAGGCAGCCGCGAATATTTCATTTTCACACAAACAGTTCAAAAACATCTTAATTTAGCTCTTGGTGTGCTCTAATTGGTGAATTGTGTGATATCGCTGCAATACTTTATTTTTAATAGCTATAAAACAAGAATAAACTCGTTTTTTTCTGAGCTCATCATTCCACACGCTCCTGCTCAGAGCGGTGATTCATCTCTCGTGTTTCTCACGTATCACTGACCACACATCAATTATTAATGAGCCCTGACCTTATAATAATCATATATGTTGGTTTAGCTTGTCAGTGTGAATTAAATCCAAGTATTTATTTGTATTTTAACCGATTTAAAATCGAAACCAAAAGACAGTCTCCTCCCTTTTTTATTCCGGTAACTACACCTGTAGGGGCGCTATTTCTCTCAGACAATGGAAGTCTAAGCACACACACTCAAACAGAGGGACAGAGTGATATGAGATGTCTGACAGTTTTTTAATTTTCTGTTATCCATACAGTGTTGTAAAGTCATGAAACTATGCATATTTACTCAGAATAACTTTTTTTCTTTATGAAAAAAGGTTTTGAAGTGTTTGGAATTTAAAAATGCAGGAAAATTAATAATTCCATCTTTATTGTCATTTTAAAAAATCCCCACGACAAAACCATCCAAGCTATCCAAAACCCATTCACAATTTAAGTTCCTCAATGTTTTTTCAACATGTACACCAAGTTTGGTGTGTATAGTGTTACTCTCCTCTGAGCAGTATGCATTAATTCACAGCTAAATGTAAAAAACAATCCACATTCAAATCAAAATAGCCGACTTCCTGTTGGTCGTAGCTGATGACTGTGAATTAGAAAGTTGTCCGTCTTGATAAGAACAATTTTTGTACTGAGTTTGGTGTCTGTAGCTAAAACTAACCCCCCCACTTTTGACAAAAGGTGGCGCTATAGAGTGCCTCTTCCACGCCCTCTTATGAAATTTTGCCAGTGTCTAGCTGTCACTAATACTGATATGTGTTCTGAGTTTGATGAAATTCTAAGCATGTTATATGCCTCAAAATCACCTGAGAAGTATTCCAGTTTGACATGTTGCCACGGCAACAATATTTTTAGATATCAATATCCCCCCAGCAGATTTATATCGGCTGTGTTTTAACATTATTCTGATGAAGTTTGAAGCAAATCGAGTAAAAATAAGATGCTGAATTCAAAGCATTTTGAAAATGACACACTTCCTGCTGCCACTTGGTGGCGCTATAACTTTGACTCCTAATAGTCACATATATGCGATCGACATCATACAATGAATAATCTGATGAAGTTTGATTAAAATTAGGAAATGTATGTGGATGGTATTAGACACTTCCTGTTTCTCATTTCTCGCCATAATTTCAAAGCCTCGCCACGAGCAAACCGTTTGAGATATCAAAAATCCCCTGGCAATTTTTCATCCCCAATGTCTTGAGATCATGTTGACCGAGTTTGGCGGCAATCGAGTAAAAAACTTATGACAAGTATTTCAAATTCCAGAGCATGCACTTTTTACATAACTCTAAATAGCTGACTTCCTGTTGGGCGGAGCCTATGATATGCAATACGAAAGTTGTTCGGCACGATGAGATCTATATGTGTACTGAGTTTCATATGAATATGTGCAAGTATGTGTGAGCTATACATCAACATTTATAACTGTGATCCAGGGGGCGCCGTAGAGCCCCTGTGCCACGCCCAGGTCTCAGCCTCTGCAGGCTCCTTCAGGCCACAGATTCCAAAGTGTGCGCAAATTTTCAAGAGTTTTTGAGTATGTTAAGGACCCCAAAAGCCCCCACAACTTTGACGACAAATATGAATAATAAACCCCAAATAGCCAACTTCCTGTTGGGCGGAGCCTATGATATGCAATACGAAAGTTGTTTGTATTGATGAGATTTATATGTGTACCGAGTTTCGTATGTCTATGTGCAAGTATGTATGATATATGGCCCTCCATATTCCAGGGGGCGCTGTAGAGCCCCTGTGCCACGCCCGTGTATCAGTCTCTGCCCGGCCCTAATGGCCGCAGGTTCCAATGTGTGTGCCAATTTTCAAGACTTTTTAAGCATGTTAAGGGCCCCAAAAGCCCCCGAAACCTCGAAGAAAAATAATAATAATAAATAATAATAATAATAATAATAATAATAACAAATAATCCTAAGGAAAACAATAGGGCTCTCGCCCTCCAGGCTTGAGCCCTAATAATAATAATTAAAGCTGCAAGCAGCGATGAACGGGCCCTCGCACCCGGGCTCACCGCCATCGTGTTGCTTTAGTAAAAAGGTGAACGTTGAGAAATATGCATTTAATGTCCTAAATATAAGTGGAATATATCAAAGTATATCCCATATATGTGCCAATCTTACCGTTGCCAGCAGGTGGCGCTATCATTATAATGGAATATTGGCCTTCAGATGTGTTCAGGCCAGGACTCTTATCGAACATGTGAAGTTTGGGGAAGATTGAACATTTTATGCTTGAGTTACAACAACTTCTCTTGCTGTGGCAAGACATCAAATTTTGTCATGGCGCCATGGAAACGCCCTTTAACAAAAACTCAGGATCTCCAAAAGTTAACATTGCACAGGCCTTTAGATTAGACTGACCACAAAATATATGTTAATCTCAAAAAAATTATAGGAGTAGTTTGTTGCAGCGTAAAACATGTCACTTCCTGTTGCCAATAGGTGGCGCTATGACTATAACTGAATGTGGGCATGTAGATCTGTTAAGGGCAAAAGTTTTATCTAACATGTGAAGTTTGGGGCAGATTGGACATTGTATGTCTGAGTTACAGCAACTTCCTTTTTCATGGCGAAACATCGAAATTTGTCAGGCCACCATGGACACGCCCTTTAACGAAATCTAAAGATCTTCGCAATTTAACATCGCAAAGGGCTTAAGATTACACTGACCAGGTTTGGTGTTGATCTGAATAAATCTCTAGGAGGAGTTCGTTAAAGTACAACCCCTGAAAATGGCAAAAACAACGCCAATTTTGCAGAGAAAATTCTAAATAACCGACTTCCTGTTGGGATTCGGATTTCGTACCAAGAGACTTTTTTGTAGGTATTGGTGTGTTACATGTGTATACCGATTTTTGTACATGTACGTGAAACATAGCTCGAGGCGCACTCTGTTGAAAGTGTATAGGTGGCGCTATCGAGCCATTTTGCCACACCTGATGGAATTTTGGCCTTCAGATGTGTTCAGGCCAGGAGTCTTATCACACATGTGAAGTTTGGGGAAGATCGGACATTTTATGCCTGAGTTATAACATCTTTTATTCCCATGGCGAGACATCGAACTTCGTGACGGCGCCATGGACACGCCTTTTAACGAAAACTCAAGATCTTCACAACTTAACATCGCACAGGCCTTTAGATTAGACTGACCACAAAAAAGACATTGATGTCATAAAATTTCTAGGAGTAGTTCTTCGCAGCATAAAATATGACACTTCCTGTTGCCAATAGGTGGCGCTATGACTATAACTGCATATGGGCATGTCAATCTATTCTGTTCCAGAGTCTTATCAACCATGTGAAGTTTGGGGCAGATTGGACATTGTATGTCTGAGTTATAGCAACTTCATTTTTCATGGCGAGTCATCGAAATTCACCAGGCCGCCACGGACACGCCCTTCAACGAAAACTCAAAATCTTCGCAATTTAACATCGCAAAGGCCTTTAGATTAGGCATACCAAATTTGGTGTTGATTTGAAGAAATCTCTAGGAGGAGTTCGTTAAAATACAACGCATAGAAATGGCAAAAATGACACAAAATTTGCCCATAATATTAAAAATAACCGACTTCCTGTTGGGTTTAGAATTTTGCTCCAAGAGTCTTTTTTGTAGGTATTGATGTGTTACATGTGTGTACCGATTTTCATACATGTACGTGAAATGTAGCTCGAGGCGCACACCGCTGAACGTGCATAGGTGGCGCTGTCGAGCCATTTTACCACACCCACTTCTGAAACCCATATCAGACGTAAATTTTCGCCAGTTCGGAGGCGTGTGCAAAATTTGGTGACTTTTTGAGAATGTTTAGGCCCTCAAAAATGCGATTCATTTTGGAGAAGCGGAATAATAATAATAATAAACGGAGCAATTCCAATAGGGTCCTCACACCATCGGTGCTCGGGCCCTAATAATAATAATAAACGGAGCAATTCCAAGAGGGTCCTCACACCATCGGTGCTCGGGCCCTAAATATAGCTGCAAGCAGCGATTGCGGGCTCAAGCCACCAATGCCATCGCCACCCTGGTGGCATCAGGTAAACTGTGTCCAGCGGGCACATGCATTCACAATATTAAAAGTTAATCTGAATCATCTAGACTTTAAAATCACATTCACAGAACTATATATATATATATATATATATATATATATATATATATATAGTAACACTTTACAATAAGATTTCATTTATAAACATTATGTTAACATGAACAATATTTATATAGCATTCATTCATGTCAGTTAATATTCCAAACTTAAACATTAAAACATAGTTTTATTGTGATTTTTTTCCAAGCACATTTTACCAATTGCAAACCATATCAATCTTAATAACTACCATTATTTTTTATTTAATCATTTATGAGTGCTATACAATAGTCCAGGAAAGCTGGACGAGAAAAACTCCTTATATTCATGTGTGCAGAATTATTAGGCATGTTTTCTTTTACAGATGAAATGCGCTAAAAAAGAGTCTTAACTCAAACTGTTTTAACTCAAAGTCAAAATTACGGAATACCCATGAGAAATATCAAACACAAATGCAATACAGAAATAGATAAGTTAAGACTTGACCATTGTACAAAAATGCTGACTGGGTCATGAGGTCAGAAAAGAAGAAGAAAAAAACAGGTCAAGAAGAACTGACAAAAATAATTGCAAAATTAAAGCTGCAAGCAGCGATGAACGGGCCCTCGCACCCGGGCTCACCGCCATCGTGTTGCTTTAGTAAAAAGGTGAACGTTGAGAAAAATGCATTTAATGTCCTAAATATAAGTGGAATATATCAAAGTATATCCCATATATGTGCCAATCTTACCGTTGCCAGCAGGTGGCGCTATCATTATAATGGAATATTGGCCTTCAGATGTGTTCAGGACAGGACTCTTATCGAACATGTGAAGTTTGGGGAAGATTGAACATTTTATGCTTGAGTTACAACAACTTCTCTTGCTGTGGCAAGACATCAAATTTTGTCATGGCGCCATGGAAACGGCCTTTAACAAAAACTCAAGATCTCCAAAAGTTAACATTGCACAGGCCTTTAGATTAGACTGACCACAAAATATATGTTAATCTCAAAAAAATTATAGGAGTAGTTTGTCGCAGCATAAAACATGTCACTTCCTGTTGCCAATAGGTGGCGCTATGACTATAACTGAAAGTGGGCATGTAGATCTGTTAAGGGCAGAAGTTTTATCTAACATGTGAAGTTTGGGGCAGATTGGACATTGTATGTCTGAGTTACAGCAACTTCCTTTTTCATGGCGAAACTTCAAAATTTGTCAGGCCACCATGGACACGCCCTTTAACGAAATCTAAAGATCTTCGCAATTTAACATCGCAAAGGGCTTAAGATTACACTGACCAGGTTTGGTGTTGATCTGAATAAATCTCTAGGAGGAGTTCGTTAAAGTACAACCCCTGAAAATGGCAAAACAACGCCAATATTGCAGAGAAAATTCTAAATAACCGACTTCCTGTTGGGATTCGGATTTCGTACCAAGAGACTTTTTTGTAGGTATTGGTATGTTACATGTGTATACCGATTTTTGTACATGTATGTGAAACATAGCTCGAGGCGCACTCTGTTGAAAGTGTATAGGTGGCGCTATCGAGCCATTTTGCCACACCTGATGGAATTTTGGCCTTCAGATGTGTTCAGGCCAGGACTCTTATCACACATGTGAAGTTTGGGGAAGATCGGACATTTTATGCCTGAGTTATAACATCTTTTATTCCCATGGCGAGACATCGAACTTCGTGACGGCGCCATGGACACGCCTTTTAACGAAAACTCAAGATCTTCACAACTTAACATCGCACAGGGCTTTAGATTAGACTGACCACAAAAAATACATTGATGTCATAAAATTTCTAGGAGTAGTTCATCGCAGTGTAAAATATGTCACTTCCTGTTGCCAATAGGTGGCGCTATGACTATAACTGAATATGGGCATGTCAATCTGTTCAGGTCAGGAGTCTCATCAAACATGTGAAGTTTGGGGCAGATTGGTCATTGTATGTCTGAGTTATAGCAACTTCCTGTTTCATGGCGAATCATCGAAATTCGCCAGGCCGCCACGGACACGCCCATTAACGAAAACTCAAAAGCTTCGCAATTTAACATCGCAAAGGCCTTCAGATTAGGCATACCAAATTTGGTGTTGATCTGAATGAATCTCTAGGAGGAGTTCGTTAAAATACAACGGATGGAAATGACAAAAATGACACAAAATTTGCTCATAATATTAGTAATAACCGACTTCCTGTTGGGTTTCGGATTTTGCTCCAAGAGACTTTTTTGTAGATATTGGAGAGTTACATGTGTATACCGATTTTCATACATGTACATGAAACGTAGCTCGAGGCGCACACCGTTGAACGTGTATAGGTGGCGCTGTTGAGCCATTTTGCCACACCCGCTTCTGAAACCTATATCAGACGTAAATTTTCGCCAGTTCTGAGGTGTGTGCAAAGTTTCATGACTTTTCGAGCATGTTTAGGCCCTCAAAAATGCGATTCATTTTGGAGAAGAAGAATAATAATAATAATAATAATAATAATAATAATAATAATAATAATAAACGGAGCAATTCCAAGAGGGTCCTCACACCATCGGTGCTCGGGCCCTAATAATTAGGAATTAATGTGAAGATTAATTTTTAGTCAATTCTGCAAGACAGACTTTCAGGAAAGGAGGTGTAATAAAAATGAACTCCTAAATCTTAATCCCGGATTCAGGAAAATATATTCCTCATACCATCAGACAAGAGGAGGTGGTGCTGGTCCTTCACGAGTCACTCTAATCTGTTCATAAAGCCTATATATAAAGTCTTAATATATAGTATTTCACAATACTTCATGGTATTCTAATTAAATAATTTTTTGGAATCTTAGATCTCTCACATTGTAATTCTGAGACTCCAGGAAAGTGGCAGTTCTGTAAAATGTTGGCGCTGGAGACTAAATGCTCCCTGATAGTTTCACACCTAATTCACTTAACACACACACACACACACACACACACACACACACACACACACATTACCCACAGTGACAGAGGGACAGAGTGACATCAGATGTATGATAGTTTTTTAATTTTCTATCATCCATATAGTGTTGTATAGTCATGAAACTATGCATATTTCCTCAGAATGACTTGTCTTCTATGTGTACATTTTTTTAAAGTGTTTAGAAGCTGCACTTAAAAAAAATAAAAGACATTTACTGGTTACTTTTTTACTGTTATTTCAAAAAATCACCACGACAAAACCATTCAAGCTATTCAAAATTCATCCACACCTGTACTGTAAGATACATTCTTTAAACAGTGGTAAAAGAGGATGTGGTGCTGAACCTTCAAGAGTCACTCAAAACGTCTCTGTCCATAAAGCCTATAAAGAATTATTCTTAATATACGGTTCACAATACTTCAGCTTGTTATTCTAATTAAGGGAGGGTCATTTTATCTGTAAAATACATAAAATACATATTATTTTTCTTTGAAAGATTTCTATAAATGATTTAAATCATACTTGTTTCTACAATAATTATTTAAAAGTAATCCTATAGCTCCATCTGGTGGCCATTATTGGTACTAAGAATTGCAAGCTTGATTTATAATTTATGATAGTTTTAATTTTATGCTGGCTCTTGAAAATGATAAAGCTATGAAACTTACTGTGCTTCCTTCAAATGATGACTTCTACGTATATAAAAAATTATGAAGAGTTGGAATTAAAAATTTTAAAGATATAGTAAAATAACTATTGTATTATTTTATGTTCACTTAATAAATCGCTATGGCCACACCATTTAAGGTATCCTAAACCCATTCGAAATTTAACATCTTCAGTATATGTCTTCATGTTAAAACAGTTTGGTGTGAACTACTTGTGTCTTCTTGGAGGAGAATGAATTCATTTACAGGCTGAGTTTATCATAAATCCACAATAACATTTCTGAGTTCTGTATCAATCTGTGTTTTTGTTTGTTTATTTTTATTTCTTTATTTTTCATAGGAAGATAACTGACCCTTTACTCTACCTTTTAATAAATGAGCTATTTATAGCTATATTTATAAACTGCTTACTACTGACTATTAATATTGGGACAAGGCTTTATAAAGCATGAACTGACTATTTACTAATGAGTGCAGTTATTATAAAGTGTTATCAATGCATTTGCTAATGTTAACAAATTAGACATTATTTTACAGTGTTATCAAATCCCTTAAATGATTTGTAAGTGTTTTGTAATGATTTTATTGACGTACAATCATTTGTGAAAGTTCTGCTTGCATTACAGCTTAGTCTTGATCTGTGAGCTGAACAGATTTACTGTTACATCCATGAGATTATGTAAATTCAAATAAATATCATGTCACAGGATGTCAGAAGTCAGTATCAAATTAATTTGAAATTATTATTTGCAGCACAAATAAGGTTTTTTAGGATTTTTAAAAATCCCTAAAACTGTCAGAAAAGGATGAGGCCCAAGATTTCTATTTGAGTGGCTAAATTTATTTGTTTTTATAACTATAATGCATAAACTATGAAATTATACAAAATGTATAAAAAAGTACAACAGTTATTCTTTTCCAATGTTTTTTATTTATTAATTTTTTTATTAATTTTTTTTTTTATTTACATTTAAAAAAATTAGCCTATGGCAATCATTCTAAACAGCTTGAATAAAACCTGTTAATATTTATTATAGACCACTGTAACTGTGTATAATCTAACAAACAAGTTTATTATGAAAATAAAAGTGTGTACACCAGATAAATTGGACGATAAAGAAATTGCTAACAATAATATAATAGAGCATGTTTTAGGTTTTTAGGCGTTTAGATGCAGAAATGGACAAATCAAATGTAAAATATAATGTAATTGATTTAATTAAATATAGATTAAGTCTTGTTAGAGCAAAATAATAAATAAATACGTACACACATTAAAAAAAAGCAGCCAAGATGAATGAGTTTAATTTTTATATAGATTAAAATTGAAGACAGAAGCAGCTGGTATATGCGGTCACTTAACATTAAAATCCAGTAGATCCACTTCAGATTTATTTCTCAACATTTTATGTTCACGTGGCTGTTTTCGTTTATATTAGCCAAGCTATTATGTATTTTGAAATAATCTTGTCCCTGATGTGTTCGTTCTTACGACGAAAGGCAGAATCCTGCAGCTCGAGATATATATGTTATTCTGCCAGTCGCGCTTTCAAATAGTCTTGCACACTTAAACGGGTCACAAACACCTGCATTTAGCTCGTGTTGTGTTATAATGGATGTATTGTGTGCATTTATGGCAATAATTTATTTTAAAAAGCTCTTAAACAAGAATAAATTCGTTAGTTTTGAACTTGTGACACTGTGCGCGCTGATCGGAGGCAGTGATTTCAGATAGGCAGCCGCGAATATTTCATTTTCACACAAACAGTTCAAAAACATCTTAATTTAGCTGTTGGTGTGCTCTAATTGGTGAGTTGTGTGATATCGCTGCAATACTTTATTTTTAATAGGTATAAAACAAGAATAAACTCGTTTTTTTCTGAGCTCATCATTCCACACGCTCCTGCTCAGAGCGGTGATTCATCTCTCGTGTTTCTCACGTATCACTGACCACACATCCATTATTAATGAGCCCTGACCTGATAATAATCATATATGTTGGTTTAGCTTGTCAGTGTGAATTAAATCCAAGTATTTATTTGTATTTTAACCGATTTAAAAGTGAAACCAAAAGACAGTCTCCTCCCTTTTTTTAGTTCAGGATATGCACCTGTAGGGGCGCTATTTCTCTCAGACAATGGAAGTCTAAGCACACACACTCAAACAGATGGTCAGAATGATATGAGATGTCTGACAGTTTTTTAATTTTCTGTTATCCATACAGTGTTGTAAAGTCATGAAACTATGCATATTTACTCAGAATAACTTTTTTCTGTATGAAAAAAGGTTTGGAAGTGTTTGGAATTTAAAAATGCAGGAAAATTTATAATTCCATCTTTATTGTCATTTAAAAAAATCACCACGACAAAACCATCCAAGCTATCCAAAACCCATTCACAATTTAAGTTCCTCAATGTTTTTTCAACATGTACACCAAGTTTGGTGTGTATAGTGTTACTCTCCTCTGAGCAGTATGCATTAATTCACAGCTAAATGTAAAAAACAATCCACATTCAAATCAAAATAGCCGACTACCTATTGGTCGTAGCTGATGACTGTGAATTAGAAAGTTGTCCGTCTTGATAAGAACAATTTTTGTACTGAGTTTGGTGTCTGTAGCTAAAACTAACCCCCTCACTTTTGACAAAAGGTGGCGCTATAGAGTACCTCTTCCACGCCCTCTTATGAACTTTTGCCAGTGTCTAGCTGTCACTAATACTGATATGTGTTCTGAGTTTGATGAAATTCTAAGCATGTTATATGCCTCAAAATCACCTGAGAAGTATTCGAGTTTGACATGTTGCCACGGCAACAGTATTTTTAGATCAATCAATCCACCTTTATTTATATAGTGCTTTAAACAAAATACATTGCGTCAAAGCACTGAACAACATTCATTTGGAAAACAGTGTCTCAATAATGCAAAATGATAGTTAAAGGCAGTTCATCATTGAATTCAGTTATGTCATCTATGTTCAGTTGAAATAGTGTCTGTTTTTATTTGCAATCAAGTCAACGATATCGCTGTAGATGAAGTGACCCCAACTAAGCAAGCCAGAGGCGACAGCGGCAAGGAACCGAAACTCCATCGGTGACAGAATGGAGAAAAAAACCTTGGGAGAAACCAGGCTCAGTTGGGGGGTCAGTTCTCCTCTGACCAGACGAAACCAGTAGTTCAATTCCAGGCTGCAGCAAAGTCAGATTGTGCAGAAGAATCATCTGTTTCCTGTGGTCTTGTCCTGGTGCTCCTCTGAGACAAGGTCTTTACAGGGGATCTGTATCTGGGGCTCTAGTTGTCCTGGTCTCCGCTGTCTTTCAGGACAGTAGAGGTCCTTTCTAGGTGCTGATCCACCATCTGGTCTGGATACGTACTGGATCCGGGTGACTGCAGTGACCCTCTGATCTGGACACAGACTGGATCTCGTGGCCACGGTGACCTCGGAACAAGAGAGAAACAGACAAATATTAGCGTAGATGCCATTCTTCTAATGATGTAGAAAGTACGGTGTTATGTGAAGTGTTTCCGGTTCCGGTTTACCTAATTAATGCAGCCTAAAAATCCTTTAACGGATTTGGATATTAAAAGCATATTAGTATGTTATGTGTATGCCAGGTTAAAGAGATGGGTCTTTAATCTAGATTTAAACTGCAAGAGTGTGTCTCCCTCCCGAACAATGTTAGGTAGGTTATTCCAGAGTTTAGGCGCCAAATAGGAAAAGGATCTGCCGCCCGCAGTTGATTTTGATATTCTAAGTATTATCAAATTGCCTGAGTTTTGAGAACGTAGCGGACGTAGAGGAGTATAATGTAAAAGGAGCTCATTCAAATACTGAGGTGCTAAACCATTCAGGGCTTTATAAGTAATAAGCAATATTTTAAAATCTATACGATGTTTGATAGGGAGCCAGTGCAGTGTGGACAGGACCGGGCTAATATGGTCATACTTCCTGGTTCTAGTAAGAACTCTTGCTGCTGCATTTTGGACTAGCTGTAGTTTGTTTACCAAGCGTGCAGAACAACCACCCAATAAAGCATTACAATAGTCTAACCTTGAAGTCATAAATGCATGGATTAACATTTCTGCATTTGACATTGAGAGCATAGGCCGTAATTTAGATATATTTTTGAGATGGAAAAATGCAGTTTTACAAATGCTAGAAACCTGGCTTTCTAAGGAAAGATTGCGATCAAGTAGCACACCTAGGTTCCTAACTGATGACGAAGAATTGACAGAGCAACCATCAAGTCTTAGACAGTGTTCTAGGTTATTACAAGCAGAGTTTTTAGGCCCTATTATTAACACCTCTGTTTTTTCTGAATTTAGCAGTAAGAAATTACTCGTCATCCAATTTTTTATATCGACTATGCATTCCATTAGTTTTTCAAATTGGTGTGTTTCACCAGGCTGCGAGGAAATATAGAGCTGCGTATCATCAGCATAACAGTGAAAGCTAACACCATGTTTCCTGATGATATCTCCCAAGGGTAACATATAAAGCGTGAAGAGTAGTGGCCCTAGTACTGAGCCTTGAGGTACTCCATACTGCACTTGTGATTGATATGATACATCTTCATTCACTGCTACGAACTGATGGTGGTCATATAAGTACGATTTAAACCATGCTAATGCACTTCCACTGATGCCAACAAAGTGTTCAAGTCTATGCAAAAGAATGTTGTGGTCAATTGTGTCAAACGCAGCACTAAGATCCAATAAAACTAATAGAGAGATACACCCACGATCAGATGATAAGAGCAGATCATTTGTAACTCTAAGGAGAACAGTCTCAGTACTATGATACGGTCTAAATCCTGACTGGAAATCCTCACATATACCATTATTCTCTAAGAAGGAAAATAATTGTGAGGATACCACCTTTTCTAGTATCTTGGACAGAAAAGGGAGATTCGAGATTGGTCTATAATTAACAAGTTCTCTGGGGTCAAGTTGTGGCTTTTTTATGAGAGGCTTAATAACAGCCAGTTTGAAGGTTTTGGGGACATATCCTAATGACAATGAGGAATTAATAATAGTCAGAAGAGGACCTATGACTTCTGGAAGCACCTCTTTTAAGAGCTTAGATGGTATAGGGTCTAACATACATGTTGTTGGTTTAGATGATTTAACAAGTTTATACAATTCTTCCTCTCCAATAGTAGAGAATGAGTGGAACTGTTCCTCAGGGGGTCTATAGTGCACTGTCTGATATGACACGGTAGCTGACGGCTGAATGGTTGCAATTTTATCTCTAATAGTATCGATTTTAGAAGTAAAGTAGTTCATAAAGTCATTACTGTTGTGGTGTTGGGAAATGTCAACACTTGTTGAGGCTTTATTTTTCGTTAATTTAGCCACTGTATTGAATAAATACCTGGGGTTATTTTTGTTTTCTTCTAAAAGAGAAGAAAAGTAATCAGATCTAGCAGTTTTTAATGCTTTTCTATAGGATGTGCTACTTTCCCGCCAAGCAATACGAAATACCTCTAGTTTTGTTTTCCTCCAGCTGCGCTCCATTTTTCGGGCTGCTCTCTTTAGGGTGCGAGTTTGCTCATTATACCATGGTGTCAAACTGTTTTCCTTAACCTTCCTTAAGCGTAAAGGAGCAACTGTATTTAAAGTGCTAGAAAAGAGAGAGTCCATAGTTTCTGTTACATCATCAAGTTGTTCTGAGGTTTTGGATATGCTAAGGAATTCGGATACATCAGGAAGATAACTTAAAAAGCAGTCTTTTGTGGTAGAAGTGATGGTTCTTCGATACTTGTAACAAGAAGTAGAATTTACAATTTTGGCTATATGAAGTTTACACAGAACTAAATAATGATCTGAGATATCATCACTTGGCTGAATAATTTCAACACTATCAACATCAATTCCATGTGACAGTATTAAATCTAGAGTATGATTTCGACAATGAGTAGGTCCTGAAACATGTTGTCTAACACCAATAGAGTTCAGAATGTCTATAAATGCTGATCCCAATGCATCTTTTTCATTATCGACATGGATATTAAAATCACCAACTATTAAGACTTTATCTGCAGCCAGAACTAACTCGGATGTAAAATCACCAAACTCTTTAATAAAGTCTGTATGGTGCCCTGGTGGCCTGTATACAGTAGCCAGTACAAACATAACAGGGGATTTATCATTAACATTGGTTTCTCTGGAAAATTTTATATGAAGCACCATTACTTCAAACGAGTTATACTTGAAGCCTGCCCTCTGAGAAATCCTGAAAACGTTGTTATAAATTGAAGCAACTCCTCCTCCTTTGCCTTTTAGACGCGGCTCGTGTTTATAACAATAATCTTGGGGGGTGGACTCATTTAAAATAATGTAATCATCAGGTTTTAGCTAAGTTTCTGTCAAACAGAGCACATCTATATTATGATCAGTTATCATATTATTTACAAAAAGTGTTTTCGTAGAAATGGATCTGATATTCAATAAGCCAATCTTTATCATTTGTTTATCCATATTGCATTTGTTTTTTATTTGTTGAACCTCAATTAAATTGTTAACCTTAACTTGGTTTGGACGTTTTTTGTATTTTCTAGTTCGGGGAACAGACACAGTCTCTATAGTGTGATATCTAGGTGAAAGAGTCTCTATGTGCTGAGAATTAACTGACCTCTGTGACGGGAGGCAGCTAGCAGACGGTCGGTTTAGCCAGTCTGTCTGCTTCCTGACCTGGGCCTAGATATCAATATCCCCCCAGCAGATTTATATCGGCTGTGTTTTAACATTATTCTGATGAAGTTTGAAGCAAATCGAGTAAAAATAAGATGCTGAATTCAAAGCATTTTGAAAATGACACACTTCCTGCTGCCAGTTGGTGGCGCTATAACTTTGACTCCTAATAGCCACACATATGCGATCGACATCATACAATGAATAATCTGATGAAGTTTGATTAAAATTAGGAAATGTATGTGGATGGTATTAGACACTTCCTGTTTCTCAATTCTCGCCATAAATTCAACGCCTCGCTACGAGCAAACCGTTCGAGATATCAAAAATCCCCTGGCAATTTTTCATCCCCAATGTCTTGAGATCATGTTGACCGAGTTTGGTGGCAATCGAGTAAAAAACCTATGACAAGTATATCAAATTCCAGAGCATGTGCTTTTTACATAACTCTAAATAGCTGACTTCCTGTTGGGCGGAGCCTATGACATGCAATACGCAAGTTGTTCGGCACGATGAGATCTATATGTGTACTGAGTTTCATATTAATACGTGCAAGTATGTGTGAGCTATACATCAATATTTATGACTGTGTTCCAGGGGGCGCCGTAGAGCCCCTGTGCCACGCCCGGGTCCCAACCTCTGCAGGCTCCTAAAGGCCACAGATCCAAAGGTGTGTGCAAATTTTCAAGAGTTTTTGAGTATGTTAAGGACTCCAAAAGCCCCCACAACTTTGACGACAAATATGAATAATAAACCCTAAATAGCCAACTTCCTGTTGGGCGGAGCCTATGATATGCAATACGAAAGTTGTTTGTATTGATGAGTTCTATATGTGTACCGAGTTTCGTATGTCTACGTACAAGTATGTATGATATATGGCCCTCCATATTCCAGGGGGCGCTGTAGAGCCCCTGTGCCACGCCCGTGTATCAGTCTCTGCCCGGCCCTAATGGCCGCAGGTTCCAATGTGTGTGCCAATGTTCAAGACTTTATAAGCATGTTAAGGGCCCCAAAAGCCCCCGTAACGTTAGAAAAAAATAAAAATAAATAATAATAATAATAATAAAAAATAATCCTAAGGAAAACAATAGGGCTCTCGCCCTCCAGGCTTGAGCCCTAATAATTAAAGCTGCAAGCAGCGATGAACGTGCCCTCGCACCCGGGCTCACTACCAGCGAGTTGCTTTAGTAAAAAGGTGAACGGTGAGAAATATGCATTTAATGTCATAAATATAAGTGGAATATATCAAAGTATATCCCATATTTGTGCCAATCTTACCGTTGCAAGCAGGTGGCGCTATCATTATAATGGAATATTGGCCTTCAGATGTGTTCAGGCCAGGACTCTTATCAAACATGTGAAGTTTGGGGAAGATTGAACATTTTATGCTTGAGTAACAACAACTTCTCTTGCTGTGGCAAGAAATCAAATTTTGTCATGGCGCCATGGAAACGCCCTTTAACAAAAATTTAAGATCTCCAAAAGTTAACATTGCACAGGCCTTTAGATTAGACTGACCAAAAAATATATGTTAATCTCAAAAAAATTACAGGAGTAGTTTGTCGCAGCGTAAAACATGTCACTTCCTGTTGCCAATAGGTGGCGCTATGACTATATCTGAATTTGGGCATGTAGATCTGTTAAGGGCAGAAGTTTTATCTGACATGTGAAGTTTGGGGCAGATTGGACATTGAATGTCTGAGTTACAGCAACTTCCTTTTTCATGGCGAAACATCGAAATTTGTCAGGCCGCCATGGTCACGCCCTTTAACGAAATCTAAAGATCTTCGCAATTTAACATCGCAAAGGGCTTAAGATTACACTGACCAGGTTTGGTGTTGATCTGAATAAATCTCTAGGAGGAGTTCGTTAAAGTACAACCCCTGAAAATGGCAAAAACAACGCCAATTTTGCAGAGAAAATTCAAAATAACCGACATCCTGTTGGGATTCGGATTTCGTACTAAGAGACTTTTTTGTAGGTATTGGTGTGTTACATGTGTATACCGATTTTTGTACATGTACATGAAACATAGCTCGAGGCGCACTCTGTTGAACGTGTATAGGTGGCGCTATCGAGCCATTTTGCCACACCTGATGGAATTTTGGCCTTCAGATGTGTTCAGGCCAGGACTCTTATCACACATGTGCAGTTTGGGGAAGATCGGACATTTTATGCCTGAGTTATAACATCTTTTATTCCCATGGCGAGACATCGAAATTTGTGACGGCGCCATGGACACGCCTTTTAATGAAAACTCAAGATCTTCACAACTTAACATCGCACAGGCCTTTAGATTAGACTGACCAAAAAAAATACATTGATGTCATAAAATTTCTAGGAGTAGTTCATCGCAGTGTAAAATATGTCACTTCCTGTTGCCAATAGGTGGCGCTATGACTATAACTGAATATGGGCATGTCAATCTGTTCAAGTCAGGAGTCCCATCAAACATGTGAAGTTTGGGGCAGATTGGTCATTGTATGTCTGAGTTATAGCAACTTCCTGTTTCATGGCGAATCATCGAAATTCGCCAGGCCGCCACACACAGACCCTTCAACGAAAACTCAAAAGCTTCGCAATTTAACATCGCAAAGGCCTTTAGATTAGGCATACCAAATTTGGTGTTGATCTGAATGAATCTCTTGGAGGAGTTCGTTAAAATACAACGCATGGAAATGACAAAAATGACACAAAATTTGCTCATAATATTAGAAATAACCGACTTCCTGTTGGGTTTCGGATTTTGCTCCAAGAGACTTTTTTGTAGGTATTGGAGAGTTACATGTGTATACCGATTTTCATACATGTACATGAAACGTAGCTCGAGGCGCACACCGTTGAACGTGTATAGGTGGCGCTGTTGAGCCATTTTGCCACACCCACTTCTGAAACCCATATCAGACGTAAATTTTCGCCAGTTCTGAGGTGTGTGCAAAGTTTCATGACTTTTCGAGCATGTTTAGGCCCTCAAAAATGCGATTCATTTTGGAGAAGCGGAATAATAATAATAAATATAGCTGCAAGCAGCGATGGCGGGCTCAAGCCACCAATGCCATCTCCACCCCGGTGGCATCAGGTAAACTGTGCCCAGCGGGCACATGCATTCACAATATCCCTCTGGCAGTGAGGTTTTAAAGGATATGGCGGTTAAAGGGTTAATCCGAATCATCTAGACTTTAAAATCACATTCACAGAACAATATATATATATATATATAGATAGTAACACTTTACAATAAGATTTCATTTATAAACATTATGTTAACATGAACAATATTTATATAGCATTCATTCATGTCAGTTAATATTCCAAACTTAAACATTAAAACATTGTTTTATTGTGATTTTTTTCCAAGCACATTTTACCAATTCCAAACCATATCAATCTTAATAACTACCATTATTTTTTATTTAATCATTTATGAGTGCTATACAATAGTCCAGGAAAGCTGGAAGATAAAAACTCCTTATATTCATATGCAGAATTATTAGGCATGTTTTCTTTTACAGATGAAATGCGCTAAAAAAGAGTTTTAACTCAAACTGTTTTAACTCAAAGTCGAAAATTATGTAATACCCATGAGAAATATCAAACACAAATGCAATACAGAAATGGATAAGATAAGACTTGAGCATTGTACAAAAATGCTGACTGGGTCATGAGGTCAGAAAAGAAGAAGAAAAAAAAAACAGGTCAAGAAGAACTGACAAAAATAATTGCAAAATAATTAGGAATTAATGTGAAAGTTAATTTTTAGTCAATTCTGCAAGACAGACTTTCAGGTAAGGAGGTGGAATAAAAATGAGCTCCTAAATCTTAATCCCGGATTCTGGAAGATATATTCCTCAAACCATCGGACAAGAGGAGGTGGTGCTGGTCCTTTACGAGTCACTCTAATCTGTTCATAAAGCATATATATAAAGTCTTAATATATAGTATTTCACAATACTTCATGGTATTCTAATTAAATAATTTTTTGGAATCTCTGATTTCTCAGAACCTGACACATTGTAATTCTGAGACTCTGAAAGTGGCAGTTCTGTAAAATGTTGGCACTGGAGACTAAATGCTCCCTGATAGTTTCACACCTAATTCACTTAACACACACACACACACACACACACACACACACACATTACCCACGGTGACAGAGGGACAGAGTGACATCAGATGTATGATAGTTTTTTTATTTTCTATCATCCATATAGTGTTGTATAGTCATGAAACCATGCATATTTCCTCAGAATGACTTGTCTTCTATGTGTACATTTTTTTGAAGTGTTTAGAAGCTGCACTTAAAAAAATAAAAGACATTTACTGGTTACTTTTTTACTGTTATTTCAAAAAATCACCACGACAAAACCATTCAAGCCATTCAAAATTGATCCGCACCTGTACTGTAAGATACATTCTTTAAACAGTGGTAAAAGAGGATGTGGTGCTGATCCTTCAAGAGTCACTCAAAACGTATCTGTCCATAAAGCCTATAAAGAATTATTCTTAATATACAGTTCACAATACTTCAGCTTGTTATTCTAATTAAGTGAGGGTCATTTTATCAGTAAAATACATAAAATTCATATTATTTTTCTTTGAAAGATTTCTATAAATGATTTAAATCATACTTGTTTCTACAATAATTATTTAAAAGTAATCCTATAGCTCCATCTGGTGGCCATTATTGGTACTAAGAATTGCAAGCTTGATTTATATGTTATGATAGTTTTAATTTTATGCTGGCTCTTGAAAATGATAAAGCTATGAAACTTACTGTGCTTCCTTCAAATGATGACTTCTACGTATATAAAAAATTATGAAGAGTTGGAATTAAAAATTTTAAAGATATAGTAAAATAACTATTGTATTTTTTTATGTTACTTTAATAAATCGCTATGGCCACACCATTTAAGGTATCCTAAACCCATTCGAAATTTAACATCTTCAGTATATTGGCTTCATGTTAAAACAGTTTGGTGAGAACTACTTGTGTCTTCTTGGAGGAGAATGAATTCATTTACAGGCTGAGTTTATCATAAATCCACAATAACATGTCTGCGTTCTGTATCAATCAGTGTTGTTGTTTGTTTATTTTTATTTTTTTTATTTTTCATAGGAAGATAACTCTCCTTTTTAATAAATGTGCTTATAAACCAAGAACAAGCTATTTATAGCTGTATTTATAAACTGCTTACTACTGACTATTAATATTGGGACAAGGCTTTATGAAGCATGACTGTCTACTGACTATTTACTAATGAGTGCAGTTATTATAAAGTGTTATCAATGCATTTACTAATGTTAACAAATTAGACATTATTTTACAGTGTTATCAAATCCCTTAAATGATTTGTAAGTGTTTTGTAATGATTTTATTGACCTGTAAGCATTTGTGAAAGTTCTGCTTGCATTACAGCTTAGTCTTGATCTGTGAGCTGAACAGATTTACTGTTACATCCATGAGATTATGTAAATTCAAATAAATATCATGTCACAGGATGTCAGAGGTCAGTATCAAATTAGTTTGAAATTATTATTTGCAGCACAAATAAGGTTTTTTAGGATTTTTAAAAATCCCTAAAACTGTCAGAAAAGGATAAGGCCTAAGATTTCTATGTGAGTGGCTAAATTTGTTTGTTTTTATAACTATAATGCATAAACTATGAAACTATACAAAATGTATAAAAAAGTACAAGTTATTCTTTTCCAATGTTTTTTATTTATTTAATTTTATTTATTTTTTTCTTTTTGGATTTACATTTTAAAAAATTAGCCTACGGCAATCATTCTAAACAGCTTGAATAAAACCTGTCAATATTTATTATAGACCACTATAACTGTGTATAATCTAACAAACAAGTTTATTATGAAAATAAAAGTGTGTACACCAGATGAATTGGACGATAAAGAAATTGCTAACAATAGTATAATAGAGCATGTTTTAGGTTTTTAGGCGTTTAGATGCAGAAATTGAAAAATAAAATGTAAAATAAAATGTAATTGATTTAATTAAATATAGATAGTTAAAGTCTTGTTAGAGCAAAATAATAAATAAATACGTACACACATTAAAAAAGCAGCCAAGATGAATGAGTTTAATTGTTTATATAGATTAAAATTGAAGACAGAAGCAGCTGGTATATGCGGTCACTTAATATTAAAATCCAGTAGATCCACTTCAGATTTATTTCTCAACAGTTTATGTTCACGTGGCTGTTTTCGTTTATATTCGCCAAGCTATTATGTATTTTGAAATAATCTTGTCCTTGATGTGTTCGTTCTTACGACGAAAGGCAGAATCCTGCAGCTCGAGAGATATATGTTATTCTGCCAGTCGCGCTTTCAAATAGTCTTGCGCACATAAACGGGTCACAAACACCTGTATTTAGCTCTTGTTGTGTTATAATGGGTGTATTGTGTGCATTTATGGCAATAATTTATTTTAAAAAGCTATTAAACAAGAATAAATTCGTTTGTTTTGAACTTGTGACACTGTGCGCGCTGATCGGAGGCAGTGATTTCAGATAGGCAGCCGCGAATATTTCATTTTCACACAAACAGTTCAAAAACATCTTAATTTAGCTCTTGGTGTGCTCTAATTGGTGAATTGTGTGATATCGCTGCAATACTTTATTTTTAATAGCTATAAAACAAGAATAAACTCGTTTTTTTTCTGAGCTCATCATTCCACACGCTCTTGCTCAGAGCGGTGATTCATCTCTAGTGTTTCTCACGTATCACTGACCACACATCAATTATTAATGAGCCCTGACCTGATAATAATCATATATGTTGGTTTAGCTTGTCAGTGTGAATTAAATCCAAGTATTTATTTGTATTTTAACCGATTTAAAAGTGAAACCAAAAGACAGTCTCCTCCCTTTTTTAGTCCGGTAACTGCACCTGTAGGGGCGCTATTTCTCTCAGACAATGGAAGTCTAAGCACATATACTCAAACAGATAGACAGAGTGAGATGAGATGTCTGACAGTTTTTTAATTTTCTGTTATCCATACAGTGTTGTAAAGTCATGAAACTATGCATATTTACTCAGAATAACTTTTTTTCTGTATTAAAAAAGGTTTTGAAGTGTTTGGAATTTAAAAATGCAGGAAAATTAATAATTCCATCTTTACTGTCATTTAAAAAAATCACCACGACAAAACCATCCAAGCTATCCAAAACCCATTCACAATTTAAGTTCCTCAATGTTTTTTCAACATGTAGACAAAGTTTGGTGTGTATAGTGTTACTCTCATCTGAGCAGTATGCATTAATTCACAGCTAAATGTAAAAAACAATCCACATTCAAATCAAAATAGCCGACTTCCTGTTGGTCGTAGCTGATGACTGTGAATTGAAAAGTTGTCCGTCTTGATAAGAACAATTTTTGTACTGAGTTTGGTGTCTGTAGCTAAAACTAACCCCCCCACTTTTGACAAAAGGTGGCGCTATAGAGTGCCTCTTCCATGCCCTCTTATGAACTTTTGCCAGTGTCTAGCTGTCACTAATACTGATATGTGTTCTGAGTTTGATGAAATTATAAGCATATTATATGCCTCAAAATCACCTGAGAAGTATTCCAGTTTGACATGTTGCCACGGCAACAATATTTTTAGATATCAATATCCCCCCAGCAGATTTATATCGGCTGTGGTTTAACATTATTCTGATGAAGTTTGAAGCAAATTGGGTAAAAATAAGATGCTGAATTCAAAGCATTTTGAAAATGACACACTTCCTGCTGCCAGCTGGTGGCGCTATAACTTTGACTCCTAATAGTCACATATATGCGATCGACATCATACAATGAATAATCTGATGAAGTTTGATTAAAATTAGGAAATGTATGTGGATGGTATTAGACACTTCCTGTTTCTCAATTCTCGCCATAAATTCAACGCCCCGCTACGAGCAAACCGTTCGAGATATCAAAAATCTCCTGGCAATTTTTCATCCCCAATGTCTTGAGATCATGTTGACCGAGTTTGGTGGCAATCGAGTAAAAAACCTATGACAAGTATATCAAATTCCAGAGCATGCGCTTTTTACATAACTCTAAATAGCTGACTTCCTGTTGGGCGGAGCCTATGACATGCAATACGCAAGTTGTTCGGCACGATGAGATCTATATGTGTACTGAGATTCATATTAATACGTGCAAGTATGTGTGAGCTATACATCAACATTTATGACTGTGTTCCAGGGGGCGCCGTAGAGCCCCTGTGCCATGCCCGGGTCCCAACCTCTGCAGGCTCCTAAAGGCCACAGATTCCAAAGTGTGTGCAAATTTTCAAGAGTTTTTGAGTATGTTAAGGACTCCAAAAGCCCCCACAACTTTGACGACAAATATGAATAATAAACCCTAAATAGCCAACTTCCTGTTGGGCGGAGCCTATGATATGCAATACGAAAGTTGTTTGTATTGATGAGTTTTATATGTGTACCGAGTTTCGTGTGTCTACGTACAAGTATGTATGATATATGGCCCTCCATATTCCAGGGGGCGCTGTAGAGCCCCTGTGCCACGCCCGTGTATCAGTCTCTGCCCGGCCCTAATTGCCGCAGGTTCCAATGTGTGTGCCAATTTTCAAGACTTTTTAAGCATGTTAAGGGCCCCAAAAGCCCCCGTAACGTTAGAAAAAAAAAAAAAAATAATAATAATAATAATAAAAAATAATCCTAAGGAAAACAATAGGGCTCTCGCCCTCCAGGCTTGAGCCCTAATTAAAGCTGCAAGCAGCGATGAACGGGCCCTCGCACCCGGGCTCACCGGCAGCAAGTGGCTTTAGTTAATAGGTGAACGGTGAGAAATATGCGTTTAAACTCATAAATATAAGTAGAATATATCAATGTTTATTCCATATATGTGCCAATCTTCCTGTTGCCAGCAGGTGGCGCTATCATTATAATGGAATATTGGCCTTCAGATGTGTTCAGGGCAGGACTTTTATCGAACATGTGAGGTTTGGGGAGGATTGGACATTGTATGTCTGAGTTACAGTAACTTCCTTTTTCATGGCGAAACATCGAAATTTGTCAGGCCGCCATGGACCCGCCCTTTAACGAAACCTCAAGTCCTTCGCAATTTATTATCGCAAAGGGCTTTAGATTACACTGACCAAGTTTGGTGTTGATCTGAAAAAATCTCTAGGAGGAGTTCGTTAAAGTACAACCCCTGAAAATGGCAAAAACAACACCAATTTTGAAGGGAAAATTCAAAATAACCGACTTCCTGTTGGCATCCGGATTTCGTACCAAGAGACTTTTTTGTAGGTATTGGAGTGTTACATGTGTGTACCAATTTTTGTACATGTACGTGAAACATAGCTCGAGGCGCACTCCGTTGAAAGTGTATAGGTGGCGCTATAGAGCCACGCTGCCACACCCGGTGAAATATTGGCCTGCAGATCTGTTCAGGCCAGGCCTCTTATCACACATGTGAAGTTTGGGGAAGATCGGACATTTTATGCCTGAGTTATAACATCTTTTATTCCCATGGCGAGACATCGAACTTCGTCGCGGCGCCATGAACAAGCCTTTTAACGAAAACTCAAGATCTTCACAACTGAACATCGCACAAGCCTTTAGATTAGACTGACCACAAAAAAGACATTGATGTCATAAAATTTCTAGGAGTAGTTCGTCGCAGCGTAAAATATGTCACTTCCTGTTGCCAATAGGTGGCACTATGACTAAAACTGAATATGGGCATGTCAATCTGTTCAGGTTCGGAGTCTCATGAAACATGTGAAGTTTGGGGCAGATGGACATTGTATGTGTGAGTTATAGCAACTTCATTTTTCATGGCGAATCATCGAAATTTGCCAGGCCGCCACAGACACGCCCTTCAACGAAAACTCAAGATCTTGGCAATTTAACATCACAAAGGCCTTTAGATTAGGCATACCAAATTTGGTGTTGATTTGAAGAACTCTCTAGGAGGAGTTCGTTAAAATACAACACATGGAAATGACCAAAATTACACAAAATATGCTCATAATATTAAAAATAACCGACTTCCTGTTGGGTTTAGAGTTTCGCTCCAAGAGTCTTTTTTTGTAGGTATTGGTGTGTTACATATGTGTGCCAATTTTCGTGCATGTACGTGAAACATAGCTGGAAGGCTGTTGATTTTCTTGGTATAGGTGGCGCTGTCGAGCCATTTTGCCACACCCTCTTCTGAATCCTATATCAGACGAAAATTTTCACCAGGTTTGACGCGTGTGCAAAGTTTCATGACTTTTTGAGCATGTTAAAGCCCTCAAAAATGCGATTAATTCGGGAGAAGAATAATAATAATAATAATAATAATAATAATAAACAAAGCAGATACAAGAGGGTCCTCGCACCTCGGTGCTCGGGCCCTAATAATAATAATAAACGGAGCAATTCCAAGAGGGTCCTCACACCATCGGTGCTCGGGCCCTAATTAAAGCTGCAAGCAGCGATGAACGGGCCCTCGCACCCGGGCTCCCCGCCAGCGAGTGGCATTAGTAAAAAGTTGAACGGTGAGAAATATGCATTTAAAGTCATAAATATAATTGGAATATATCAAATTATATTCCATATATGTTCCAATCTTCCTGTTGCCAGCAGGTGGTGCTATCATTTTAATGGAATATTGGCCTTCAGATGTGTTTAGGGAAGGACTCTTAAAAGGAAGGAGTTCGTTAAAGTACAACCCCTGAAAATGGCCAAAACAACGCCAATTTTGCAGAGAAAATTCTAAATAACCGACTTCCTGTTGGGATTCGGATTTCGTACCAAATTGCTTTTTTGTAGGTATTGGAGTGTTACATATGTGTACCGATTTTTGTACATGTACGTGAAACACAGCACGAGGCGCACTCTATTGAAAGTGTATAGGTGGCGCTATCGAGTAATTTATCCACACCCCATGGAATATTGGCCTTCAGATGTGTTCAGGCCAGGACTCTTATCACACATGTGAAGTTTGGGGAAGATCGGACATTTTATGCCTGAGTTATAACATATTTAATTCCCATGGCGAGACATCGAACTTTGTCACGGCGTCATGGACACGCCCTTTAATGAAAACTCAAGATCTTCACAATTTAACATCGCATATGCCTTTAGAATAGACTGACCACAAAAAAGACATTGATGTAAAAAATTTCTAGGATTAGTTTGTCGCAGCGTAAAATATGTCACTTCCTGTAGCCAATAGGTGGCGCTATGACTATAACTGTATATGGGCATGTCAATCTGTTTAGGTCAGGAGTCTTATCCAACATGTGAAGTTTGGGGCAGATTGGACATTGTATGTGTGAGTTATAGCAACTTCCTGTTTCATGGCGAATCATCGAAATTCGCCAGGCCGCCACGGACACGCCCTTTGACGAAAACTCAAAATCTTCGCAATTTAACATTGCAAAGGCCTTTAGATTAGGCATACCAAATTTGGTATTGATCTGAATAAATCTCTAGGAGTTCGTTAAAATACGAAGCATGGAAATGACAAAAATTACACAAAATTTGCTCATAATATTAAAAATAACTGACTTCCTGTTGGATTTAGAATTTTGGTCCAAGAGTCTTTTTTGTAGGTATTGGTATGTTACATGTGTGTGCTAATTTTCGTGCATGTACGTGAAACATAGCTCGAGGCGCACACCGTTGAACGTCTAAAGGTGGCGCTGTCGAGCCATTTTGCCACACCCACTTCTGAAACCCATATCAGACGTAAATTTTCGCCAGGTATGAGGTGTGTGCAAAGTTTCATGACTTTTTGAGCATGTTTAGGCCCTCAAAAATGCGATTCATTTTGGAGAAGCGGAATAATAATAATAAATATAGCTGCAAGCAGCGATGGCGGGCTCAAGCCACCAGTGCCATCGCCACCCCCGGTGGCATCAGGTAAACTGTGCCCAGCGGGCACATGCATTCACAATATCCCCCTGGCAGTGAGGTTTTAAAGGATATGGCAGTTAAAGGGTTAATCCGAATCATCTAGACTTTAAAATCACATTCACAGAACAATATATATATAACTTTAGTAACACTTTACAATAAGATTCCATTCATAAACATTATGTTAACATGAACAATATTTATATAGCATTCATTCATGTCAGTTAATATTCCAAACTTAAAAATGAAAACATTGTTTTATTGTGATTTTTTTCCAAGCACATTTTACCAATTCCAAACCATATCAATCTTAATAACTACCATTATTTTTTATTTAATCATTTATGAGTGCTATACAATAGTCCAGGAAAGCTGGAAGAGAAAAACAGGTCAAGA
The DNA here is from genome assembly GCF_023724105.1 of Carassius gibelio. NCBI lineage: Eukaryota > Metazoa > Chordata > Actinopteri > Cypriniformes > Cyprinidae > Carassius > Carassius gibelio. Next base: position 19,562,277 of record NC_068371.1, read on the forward strand.
AGAACTGACAAAAAGAATTGCAAAATAATTAGGAAATAATGTGAAGATTAATTTTTAGTCAATTCTGCAAGACAGACTTTCAGGAAAGGAGGTGGAATAAAAATGAGCTCCTAAATCTTAATCCCGGATTCTGGAAGATATATTCCTCAAACCATCGAACAAGAGGAGGTGGTGCTGGTCCTTCACGAGTCACTCTAATCAGTTCATAAAGCCTATATATAAAGCCTTAATATATAGTATTTCACAATACTTCATGGTATTCTAATTAAATCATTTTTTGGAATCTTAAGTCTCTCAGAGCCTGACACCGAGTAATTCTGGAGACTCCAGGAAAGTGGCAGTTCTGTAAAATGTTGGCGCTGGAGACTAAATGCTCCCTGATAGTTTCACACCTAATTCACTTAACACACACACACACACACACACTACCCACAGTGACAGTGGGACTGAGTGACATCAGATGTATGATAGTTTTTTAATTTTCTATCATCCATATAGTGTTGTATAGTCATGAAACTATGCATATTTCATCAGAATGACTTGTCTTTTATGTGTAAAAATTTTTTTGAAGTGTTTAGAAGCTGCACTTTAAAAAAATAAAAAGACATTTACTGGTTCCTTTTTTACTATTATTTCAAAAAATCACCACGACAAAACCATTCAAGCTATCCAAAATTCATTCACACCTGTTCTGTAAGATTAATTCTTTAAACAGTGGTAAAAGAGGATGTGGTGCTGATCCTTCAAGAGTCACTCAAAACGTATCTGTCCATAAAGCCTATAAAGAATTATTCTTAATATACAGTTCACAATACTTCAGCTTGTTATTCTAATTAAGTGAGGGTCATTTTATCAGTAAAATTCCTAAAATACATATTATTTTATTTGAAAGATTTCTATAAATGATTTAAATCATACTCGTTTCTACAATAATTATTTAAAAGTAATCCTATAGCTCCCTCTGGTGGCCATTATAGGTACTAAGAATTGCAAGCTTGATTTATAAGTTATGATAGTTTAAATTTTATGCTGGCTCTTGAAAATGATAAAGCTATGAAACTTACTGTGCTTCCTTCAAATGAGGACTTCTACTTATATAAAAAAATATGAAGAGTTAGAATGAAAAATTGTAAAGATATAGTAAAATAACTATTGTATTTTTTTATGTTACTTTAATAAATCTCTATGGCAACACCATTTAAGCTATCCTAAACCCATTCACAATTTAACATCTCAGTATATTGGCATAATGTTGAAAAAGGAGTATGGAGTAGTATGAGGAGGAGTATGAATTCATTTACAGGCTGATTTTATCATAAATCCACAATAAAATTTCTGAGTTCTGTATCAATCTGTGTTGTTGTTTGTTTATTTTTATCTTTTATTTTTCATAGGAAGATAACTTACTCTCCTTTTTAATAAATGTGCTTATAAACCAAGGACAAGCTATTTATAGCTGTATTTATAAACTGCTTACTACTGACTATTAATATTGGAACAAGGCTTTATAAAGCATGAACTGACTATTTAATAATGAGTGCAGTTATTATAAAGTGTTATCAATGCATTTGCTAATGTTAACAAATTAGACATTATTTTACAGTGTTATCAAATCCTTAAAAAACTCATAAGCATTTGTGAAAGTTCTGCTTGCATTACAGCTTAGTATTGATCTGTGAGCTGAACAGATTTACTGTTACATCCATGAGATTATGTAAGTTAAAATAAATATAATGTCACAGGATGTCATAGGTCAGTATCAAATGAGTTTGAAATTATTATTTGCAGCACAAATAAGTTTTTTTTTAGGATTTTTAAAAATCCCTAAAACTGTCAGAAAAAGGTTAAGGCCTAAGCTATTTCTATGTGAGTGGCTAAATTTATTTTTGTTTTTATAATTGTAATACACATACTATGAAATTATACAAAATGTATAAAAAGGTAAATAAATAAGTACGCACACATTAAAAAAGCAGCCAAGTCGAATGAGTTTCCTTTTTTATATAGATTAAAATTGAAGACAGAAGCAAGTGGTAAATGTGGTCACTTTAATTTTCAAATCCAGTAGATCCAGTTTATGTTCACGTGGCTGTTTTCGTTTATATTCGCCAAGCTATTATGTGTTTTGAAATAATCTTGTCCGTGATGTGTTCGTTCGTACGACGAAAGCCAGAATCCTGCAGCTCGAGAGATATATGTTATTCTGCCAGTCGCGCTTTCAAATAGTCTTGCACTCTTAAACTGGTCACAAACACCTGCATTTACCTCTTGTTGTGTTACAGTGGGTTTATTGTGTGCATTTGTGGTAATATTTTATTTTAAAAAGCTCTTAAACCAGAATAAATTCGTTTGTTTTGAGCTCGACACTGTACGCGCTGATCGGAGGCGTGATTTCAGATAGGCAGCCACAAATATTTCATTTTCACACAAACAGTTCAAAAACATCTTAATTTAGCTCTTGGTGTGTTCTAATTGGTTGATTGTGTGATATTGCTGTAATAATTTATTTTTAAAAGCTTTAAAACAGGAATAAATTCGTTTTCTCTGAGCTCTTTACTCCAGACGATCGTGATCACAACGGTGATTCATCTCTCCTATTTCTCACGTATCTCTGGCCAGAAATAATTTATCCATGAGCCCTGAACCGGTAATAATCAGATATGTTGGTTTAGCTTGTCAGTGTGAATTAAATCTAAGTATTTATTTGTATTTTTAACCGATTTAAAAGTGAAAGTAAAAGTTCGGGAATTGAACCTGTAGGGGCGCTATTTCTCTCAGACAATGGAAGTCTGAAGCACATATACTCAAACAGATGGACAGAGTGAGATGTCTGACAGTTTTTTAATTTTCTGTTATCCATACAGTGTTGTAAAGTCGTGAAACTATGCATATTTCCTCAGAATGACTTTTTCATCTGTATGAAAAAATTCTTTGACGTGTTTGGAAGCTGCAATTTAAAAATACAATAATGATTCCCTTTGTAAGGTCATTTAAAAAAATCACCACGGCAAAACCATTCAAGCTATCCAAAATCCATTCACAATTTAAGTTCCTATCAGAAATACTGATGTGTGTTCAGAGTTTTGTGAAATTCTAAGTATGTTATTTGCCTCAAAATCACCTGAGAAGTATTCCAGTTTGACATGTTGCCACGCCAACAATTTTTTAGATATCAATATCCCCCTTGCAGATTTATATCGGCTGTGTTTTAACATTATTCTGATGAAGTTTGAAGCAAATCGAGTAATAATAAGATGCTGAATTCAAATCATTTTGAAAATGACACACTTCCTTCTGCCAGTTGGTGGCGCTATAACTTTGACTCCTAATAGTCACATATATGCGATCGACATCATACAACGAATAATCTGATGAAGTTTGATTAAAATCAGGAAATGTATGTGGACGGTATTAGACACTTCCTGTTTCTCATTTCTCGCCATAATTTCAACGCCTCGCCACGAGCAAACCTTTCGAGATATCAAAAATCCCCTGGCAATTTTTCATCCCCAGTGTCTTGAGATCATGTTGACCGAGTTTGGCGGCAATCGAGAAAAAATCCTATGACAAGTATTTCAAATTCCAGAGCATGCGCTTTTTACATAACTCTAAATAGCTGACTTCCTGTTGGGTGGAGCCTATGACATGCAATACGAAAGTTGTTCGGCACGATGAGATCTATATGTGTACTGAGTTTCATATGAATATGTGCAAGTATGTGTGAGCTATACATCAAAATTTTTGACTGTGTTCCAGGGGGCGCCGTAGAGCCCCTGTGCCACGCCCGGGTCCCAGCCTCTGCAGGCTCCTAAAGGCCACAGATTCCAAAGTGTGCGCAAATTTTCAAGAGTTTTTGAGTATGTTAAGGACCCCAAAAGCCCCCACAACTTTGACGAAAAATTTGAATACTAAACCCTAAATAGCCAACTTCCTGTTGGGCGGAGCCTATGATATGCAATACAAAAGTTGTTTGGATTGATGAGATTTATATGTGTACCGAGTTTCATACGTCTACGAGCAAGAATGTATGATATATGGCCCTCCATATTCCAGGGGGCGCTGTAGAGCCCCTGTGCCACGCCCGTGTATCAGTCTCTGCCCGGCCCTAATGGCCGCAGGTTCCAATCTGTGTGCCAATTTTCAAGACTTTTTAAGCACGTTAAGGGCCCCAAAAGCCCCCGAGACGTTGGAAAAAAAAAATAAATAATAATAATAATAATAATAATAATAATAATAAATATAGCTGCAAGCAGCGATGGCGGGCTCAAGCCACCAATGCCATCGCCACCCCGGTGGCATCAGGTAAACTGTGCCCAGCGGGCACATGCATTCACAATATCCCTCTGGCAGTGAGGTTTTAAAGGATACGGCAGTTAAAGGGTTAATCCGAATCATCTAGACTTTAAAATCACATTCACAGAACAATATATATATTAGTAACACTGTACAATAAGATTTCATTTATAAACATTATGTTAACATGAACAATATTTATATAGCATTCATTCATGTCAGTTAATATTCCAAACTTAAACATGAAAACATTGTTTTATTGTGATTTTTTTCCAAGTACATTTTACCAATTCCAAACCATATAAATCTTAATAACTACCATTATTTTTTATTTAATCATTTATGAGTGCTATACAATAGTCCAGGAAAGCTGGAAGAGAAAAACTCCTTATATTCATGTGTGCAGAATTATTAGGCATGTTTTCTTTTACAGATGAAATGCGCTAAAATAGACTTTTAACTCAAACTGTAAGGTCGAAAATTATGAAATACCCATGAGAAATATCAAACACAAATGCAATACAGAAATGGATAAGTTAAGACTTGACCATTGTACAAAAAATACTGACTGGGTCATGAGGTCAGAAAAGAAGAAGAAAAAAGCAGGTCAAGAAGAACTGACAAAAAGAATTGCAAAATAATTAGTAATTAATGTGAAGATTAATTTTTAGTCAATTCTGCAAGACAGACTTTTCAGGAAAGGAGGTGGAATAAAAAATGAGCTCCTAAATCTTAATCCTGGATTCTGGAAGATATATTCCTCAAACCATCGAACAAGAGGAGGTGGTGCTGGTCCTTCACGAGTCACTCTAATCTGTGCATAAAGCCTATATATAAAGACTTAATATATAGTATTTCACAATACTTCATGGTATTCTAATTAAATATTTTTTTGGAATCTTAAGTCTCTCAGAGTCCGACACCGAGTAATTCTGGAGACTCCAGGAAAGTGGCAGTTCTGTAAAATGTTGGCGCTGGAGACTAAATGCACCCTGATAGTTTCACACCTAATTCACTTAACACACACACACACACACATTACCCACAGTGACAGTGGGACTGAGTGACATCAGATGTATGATAGTTTTTTTTTAATTTTCTATCATCCATATAGTGTTGTATAGTCATGAAACTATGGTCATGAGACCAGTCATTCTGAGGAAATATGCCTCAGAATGACTGGTCTTCTATGTGTACATTTTTTTTTTTAAGTGTTTAGAAGCTGCACTTTAAAAAAATAAAAATACATTTACTGGTTCCTTTTTTACTATTATTTCAAAAAACATCACGGCAAAACCATTCAAGCTATCCAAAATTCATTCACACCTATTCTGTAAGATTAATTCTTTAAACAGTGGTAAAAGAGGATGTGGTGCTGAACCTTCAAGAGTCACTCAAAACGTATCTGTCCATAAAGCCTATAAAGAATTATTCTTAATATACAGTTCAAAATACTTCAGCTTGTTATTCTAATTAAGTGAGGGTCATTTTATCAGTAAAATATATACAATTCATTTTTTTTTGAAAGATTTCTATAAATGATTTAAATCATACTCGTTTCTACAATAATTATTTAAAAGTAATCCTATAGCTCCCTCTGGTGGCCATTATAGGTACTAAGAATTGCAAGCTTGATTTATAAGTTATGATAGTTTAAATTTTATGCTGGCTCTTGAAAGTGATAAAGCTATGAAACTTACTGTGCTTCCTTCAAATGAGGACTTCTACTTATATAAAAAATTATGAAGATTTAGAATGAAAAATTGTAAAGATATAGTAAAATAACTATTGTATTTTTTTATGTTACTTTAATAAATCTCTATGGCAACACCATTTAAGCTATCCTAAACCCATTCACAATTTAACATCTCAGTATATTGGCATCATGTTGAAAAAGGAGTATGGAGTAGTATGAGTAGGAGTATGAATTCATTTGCAGGCTTTATCATAAATCCACAATAAAATTTCTGAGTTCTGTATCAATCTGTGTTGTTGTTTGTTTATTTTTATCTTTTATTTTTCATAGGAAGATAACTTACTCTCATTTTTAATAAATGTGCTTATAAACCAAGGACAAGCTATTTATAGCTGTATTTATAAACTGCTTACTACTGACTATTAATATTGGGACAAGGCTTTATAAAGAATGAACTGACTATTTAATAATGAGTGCAGTTATTATAAAGTGTTATCAATGCATTTGCTAATGTTAACAAATTAGACATTATTTTACAGTTTTATCAAATCCTTAAATGACTCATAAGCATTTGTGAAAGTTCTGCTTGTATTACAGCTTAGTATTGATCTGTGAGCTGAACAGATTTACTGTTACATCCATGAGATTATGTAAATTAAAATAAATATAATGTCACAGGATGTCATAGGTCAGTATCAAATGAGTTTGAAATTATTATTTGCAGCACAAATAAGGTTTTTTTAGGATTTTTAAAAATCCCTAAAACTGTCAGAAAAAGGTTAAGGCCTAAGCTATTTCTATGTGAGTGGCTAATTTTATTTTTGTTTTTATAATTGTAATACACAAACTATGAAATTATACAAAATGTATAAAAAGATAAATAAATAAATACGCACACATTAAAAAAGCAGCCAAGTCGAATGAGTTTCCTTTTTTATATAGATTAAAATTGAAGACAGAAGCAAGTGGTAAATGTGGTCACTTTAATATTCAAATCCAGTAGATCCAGTTTATGTTCACGTGGCTGTTTTCGTTTATAGTCGCCAAGCTATTATGTGTTTTGAAATAATCTTGTCCGTGATGTGTTCGTTCGTACGACGAAAGCCAGAATCCTGCAGCTCGAGAGATATGTTATTCTGCCAGTCGCGCTTTCAAATAGTCTTGCACACTTAAACAGGTCACAAACACCTGCATTTAGCTCTTGTTGTGTTACAATGGGTTTATTGTGTGCATTTGTGGTAATATTTTATTTAAAAAAGCTCTTAAACAAGAATAAATTCGTTTGTTTTGAGCTGGACACTGTACGCGCTGATCGGAGGCGGTGATTTCAGATAGGCAGCTGCAAATATTTCATTTTCACACAAACAGTTCAAAAACATCTTAATTTAGCTCTTGGTGTGTTCTAATTGGTTGATTGTGTGATATCGCTGTAATAATTTATTTTTAAAAGCTTTAAAACAGGAATAAATTTGTTTTCTCTGAGCTCTTTACTCCAGACGCTCGTGATCACAGCGGTGATTCATCTCTCCTATTTCTCACGTATCTCTGGCCAGAAATAATTTATCCATGAGCCCTGAACCGGTAATAATCAGATATGTTGGTTTAGCTTGTCAGTGTGAATTAAATCTAAGTATTTGTTTGTATTTTTAACCGATTTAAAAGTGAAAGTAAAAGTCCGGGAATTGAACCTGTAGGGGCGCTATTTCTCTCAGACAATGGAAGTCTGAAGCACATATACTCAAACGGAGGGACAGAGTGAGATGAGATGTCTGACAGTTTTTTAAATTTTCTGTTATCCATACAGTGTTGTAAAGTCGTGAAACTATGCATATTTCCTCAGAATGACTTTTTCATCTGTATGAAAAAATTCTTTGACGTGTTTGGAAGCTGCAATTTAAAAATACAATAATGATTCCCTTTGTAAGGTCATTTAAAAAAATCACCACGGCAAAACCATTCAAGCTATCCAAAATCCATTCACAATTTAAGTTCCTATCAGAAATACTGATGTGTGTTCAGAGTTTTGTGAAATTCTAAGTATGTTATTTGCCTCAAAATCACCTGAGAAGTATTCCAGTTTGACATGTTGCCACGGCAACAATTTTTTAGATATCAATATCCCCCTTGCAGATTTATATCGGCTGTGTTTTAACATTATTCTGATGAAGTTTGAAGCAAATCGAGTAATAATAAGATGCTGAATTCAAATCATTTTGAAAATGACACACTTCCTTCTGCCAGTTGGTGGCGCTATAACTTTGACTCCTAATAGTCACATATATGCGATCGACATCATACAACGAATAATCTGATGAAGTTTGATTAAAATCAGGAAATGTATGTGGATGATATTAGACACTTCCTGTTTCTCTTTTCTCGCCATAATTTCAACGCCTCGCCACGAGCAAACCGTTCGAGATATCAAAAATCCCCTGGCAATTTTTCATCCCCAGTGTCTTGAGATCATGTTGACCGAGTTTGGCGGCAATCGAGAAAAAAACCTATGACAAGTATTTCAAATTCCAGAGCATGCGCTTTTTACATAACTCTAAATAGCTGACTTCCTGTTGGGTGGAGCCTATGACATGCAATACGAAAGTTGTTCGGCACGATGAGATCTATATGTGTACTGAGTTTCATATGAATATGTGCAAGTATGTGTGAGCTATACATCAACATTTCTGACTGTGTTCCAGGGGGCGCCGTAGAGCCCCTGTGCCACGCCCGGGTCCCAGCCTCTGCAGGCTCCTAAAGGCCACAGATTCCAAAGTGTGCGCAAATTTTCAAGAGTTTTTGAGTATGTTAAGGACCCCAAAAGCCCCCACAACTTTGATGAAAAATTTGAATACTAAACCCTAAATAGCCAACTTCCTGTTGGGCGGAGCCTATGATATGCAATACAAAAGTTGTTTGGATTGATGAGATTTATATGTGTACCAAGTTTCATACGTCTACGAGCAAGAATGTATGATATATGGCCCTCCATATTCCAGGGGGCGCTGTAGAGCCCCTGTGCCACGCCCGTGTATCAGTCTCTGCCCGGCCCTAATGGCCGCAGGTTCCAATCTGTGTGCCAATTTTCAAGACTTTTTAAGCACGTTAAGGGCCCCAAAAGCCCCCGAGACGTTGGAAAAAAATAATAATAATAATAATAATAATAATAAATAATCCTAAGGAAAACAATAGGCCTCTCGCCCTTTGGGCTTGAGCCCTAAATATAGCTGCAAGCAGCGATGGCGGGCTCAAGCCACCAATGCCATCGCCACCCCGGTGGCATCAGGTAAACTGTGCCCAGCGGGCACATGCATTCACAATATCCCTCTGGCAGTGAGGTTTTAAAGGATAAGGCAGTTAAAGGGTTAATCAGAATCATCAAGACTTTAAAATCACATTCACAGAACAATATATATAACTTTAGTGACACTTTACAATAATATTTCATTTCTAAACATTATGTTAACATGAACAATATTTATATAGCATTCATTCATGTCAGTTAATATTCCAAACTTAAACATTAAAACATTGTTTTTTTGTGATTTTTTTCCAAGCACATTTTACCAATTCCAAACCATATCAATCTTAATAACTACCATTATTTTTTATTTAATCATTTATGAGTGCTATACAATAGTCCAGGAAAGCTGGAAGAGAAAAACTCCTTATATTCATGTGTGCAGAATTATTGGGCATGTTTTCTTTTACAGATGAAATGCAATAAAAAAGAGTTTTAACTCAAACTGTTTTAACTCAAAGTCGAAAATTATGAAATACCCATGAGAAATATCAAACACAAATGCAATACAGAAATGGATAAGTTAAGACTTGACCATTGTAGAAAAATGCTGACTGGGTCATGAGGTCAGAAAAGAAGAAGAAGAAAAAAAAACAGGTCAAGAAGAACTGACAAAAATAATTGCAAAATAATTAGGAATTAATGTGAAGATTAATTTTTAGTCAATTCTGCAAGACAGACTTTCAGGAAAGGAGGTGGAATAAAAATGAGCTCCTAAATCTTAATCCCGGATTCTGGAAGATATATTCCTCAAACCATCGGACAAGAGGAGGTGGTGCTGGTCCTTCACGAGTCACTCTAATCTGTTCATAAAGCCTATATATAAAGTCTTATTATATAGTATTTCACAATACTTCATGGTATTCTAATTAAATCATTTTTTGGAATCTTAGATCTCTCAGAACCTGACACATTGTAATTCTGAGACTCCAGGAAAGTGGCAGTTCTGTAAAATGTTGGCGCTGGAGACTAAATGCTCCCTGATAGTTTCACACCTAATTCACTTAACACACACACACACACACACACACACACACACAGACACATTACCCACAGTGACAGAGGGACAGAGTGACATCAGATGTATGATAGTTTTTTAATTTTCTATCATCCATATAGTGTTGTATAGTCATGAAACCATGCATATTTCCTCAGAATGACTTGTCTTCTATGTGTACATTTTTTTGAAGTGTTTAGAAGCTGCACTTAAAAAAAGTAAAGACATTTACCGGTTACTTTTTTATTGTTATTTCAAAAAATCACCACGACAAGACCATTCAAGCCATTCAAAATTCATCCGCACCTGTACTGTTAGATACATTCTTTAAACAGTGGTAAAATAGGATGTGGTGCTGATCCTTCAAGAGTCACTCAAAACGTATTTGTCCATAAAGCCTATAAAGAATTATTCTTAATATACAGTTCACAATACTTCAGCTTGTTATTCTAATTAAGTGAGGGTCATTTTATCAGTAAAATACATAAAATTCATATTATTTTTCTTTGAAAGATTTCTATAAATGATTTAAATCATACTTGTTTCTACAATAATTATTTAAAAGTAATCCTATAGCTCCATCTGGTGGCCATTATTGGTACTAAGAATTGCAAGCTTGATTTATATGTTATGATAGTTTTAATTTTATGCTGGCTCTTGAAAATGATAAAGCTATGAAACTTACTGTGCTTCCTTCAAATGATGACTTCTACGTATATAAAAAATTATGAAGAGTTGGAATTAAAAATTTTAAAGATATAGTAAAATAACTATTGTATTTTTTTTTATGTTACTTTAATAAATCGCTATGGCCACACCATTTAAGGTATCCTAAACCCATTCGAAATTTAACATCTTCAGTATATTGGCTTCATGTTAAAAAAGTTTGGTGTGAACTACTTGTGTCTTCTTGGAGGAGTATGAATTCATTTACAGGCTGAGTTTATCATAAATCCACAATAACATTTCTGATTTCATGTATCAATCTGTGTTGTTTGTTTATTTTTTATTTATTTTTTTTTTCATAGGAAGATAACTGACCCTTTATTCTCCTTTTTAATAAATGTGCTTATAAACCAAGAACAAGCTATTTATAGCTGTATTTATAAACTGCTTACTACTGACTATTAATATTGGGACAAGGCTTTATAAAGCATGAACTGACTATTTACTAATGAGTGCAGTTATTATAAAGTGTTATCAATGCATTTGCTAATGTTAACAAATTAGACATTATTTTACAGTGTTATCAAATCCCTTAAATGATTTTTAAGTGTTTTGTAATGATTTTATTGACCTACAAGCATTTGTGAAAGTTCTGCTTGCATTACAGCTTAGTCTTGATCTGTGAGCTGAACAGATTTACTGTTACATCCATGAGATTATGTAAATTCAAATAAATATCATGTCACAGGATGTCAGAGGTCAGTATCAAATTAGTTTGAAATTATTATTTGCAGCACAAATAAGGTTTTTTAGGATTTGTAAAAATCCCTAAAACTGTCAGAAAAGGATAAGGCCTAAGATTTCTATGTGAGTGGCTAAATTTGTTTGTTTTTATAACTATAATGCATAAACTATGAAACTATACAAAATGTATAAAAAAGTACAAGTTATTGTTTTCCAATGTTTTTTATTTATTTATTTATTTATTTATTTTTTTTTGGATTTACATTTTAAAAAATTAGCCTAAGGCAATCATTCTAAACAGCTTGAATAAAACCTGTCAATATTTATTATAGACCACTATAACTGTGTATAATCTAACAAACAAGTTTATTATGAAAATAAAAGCGTGTACACCGGATAAATTGGACGATAAAGAAATTGCTAACAATAGTATACAATAGTTTTTAGGCGTTTAGATGCAGAAATGGAAAAATAAAATGTAAAATAAAATGTAATTGATTTAATTAAATATAGATTAAGTCTTGTTAGAGCAAAATAATAAATAGATACGTACACACATTAAACAAGCAGCCAAGATGAATGAGTTTAATTTTTTATATAGATTAAAATTGAAGACAGAAGCAGCTGGTATATGCGGTCACTTAATATTAAATTCCAGTAGATCCACTTTAGATTTATTTCTCAACAGTTTATGTTCACGTGGCTGTTTTCGTTTATATTAGCCAAGCTATTATGTATTTTGAAATAATCTTGTCCTTGAAGTGTTCGTTCTTACGACGAAAGGCAGAATCCTGCAGCTCGAGAGATATATGTTATTCTGCCAGTCGCGCTTTCAAATAGTCTTGCACACTTAAACGGGTCACAAAAGACCTGCATTTAGCTCGTGTTGTGTTATAATGGATGTATTGTGTGCATTTATGGCAATAATTTATTTTAAAAAGCTCTTAAACAAGAATAAATTCGTTAGTTTTGAACTTGTGACACTGTGCGCACTGATCAGAGGCAGTGATTTCAGATATAGGCAGCCGCAAATATATCATTTTCACACAAACAGTTCAAAAACATCTTAATTTAGCTCTTGGTGTGCTCTAATTGGTGAATTGTGTGATATCGCTGCAATACTTTATTTTTAATAGCTATAAAACAAGAATAAACTCGTTTTTTTCTGAGCTCGTCATTCCACACGCTCCTGCTCAGAGCGGTGATTCATCTCTCGTGTTTCTCACGTATCACTGACCACACATCAATTATTAATGAGCCCTGACTTGATAATAATCATATATGTTGGTTTAGCTTGTCAGTGTGAATTAAATCCAAGTATTTATTTGTATTTTAACCGATTTAAAAGTGAAACCAAAAGACAGTCTCCTCCCTTTTTTTAGCCGGTAAATGCACCTGTAGGGGCGCTATTTCTCTCAGACAATGGAAGTCTAAGCACACACACTCAAACAGATGGACAGAGTGATATGAGATGTCTGACAGTTTTTTAATTTTCTGTTATCCATACAGTGTTGTAAAGTCATGAAACTATGCATATTTACTCAGAATAACTTTTTTTCTGTATGAAAAAAGGTTTTGAAGTGTTTGGAATTTAAAAATGCAGGAAAATTAATAGTTCCATCTTTATTGTCATTTAAAAAAATCACCACGACAAAACCATCCAAGCTATCCAAAACCCATTCACAATTTAAGTTCCTCAATGTTTTTTCAACATGTACACCAAGTTTGGTGTGTATAGTGTTACTCTCCTCTGAGCAGTATGCATTAATTCACAGCTAAATGTAAAAAACAATCCACATTCAAATCAAAATAGCCGACTTCCTGTTGGTCGTAGCTGATGACTGTGAATTAGAAAGTTGTCCGTCTTGATAAGAACAATTTTTGTACTGAGTTTGGTGTCTGTAGCTAAAACTAACCCCCTCACTTTTGACAAAAGGTGGCGCTATAGAGTGCCTCTTCCACGCCCTCTTATGAACTTTTGCCAGTGTCTAGCTGTCACTAATACTGATATGTGTTCTGAGTTTGATGAAATTCTAAGCATGTTATATGCCTCAAAATCACCTGAGAAGTATTCCAGTTTGACATGTTGCCACGGCAACAATATTTTTAGATATCAATATCCCCCCAGCAGATTTATATCGGCTGTGTTTTAACATTATTCTGATGAAGTTTGAAGCAAATCGAGTAAAAATAAGATGCTGAATTCAAAGCATTTTGAAAATGACACACTTCCTGCTGCCAGTTGGTGGCGCTATAACTTTGACTCCTAATAGTCACATATATGCGATCGACATTATACAATGAATAATCTGATGAAGTTTGATTAAAATTAGGAAATGTATGTGGATGGTATTAGACACTTCCTGTTTCTCAATTCTCACCATAAATTAAACGCCTCGCTACGAGCAAACCGTTCGAGATATCAAAAATCCCCTGGCAATTTTTCATCCCCAATGTCTTGAGATCATGTTGACCGAGTTTGGTGGCAATCGAGTAAAAAACCTATGACAAGTATATCAAATTCCAGAGCATGCGCTTTTTACATAACTCTAAATAGCTGAATTCCTGTTGGGCGGAGCCTATGACATGCAATACGCAAGTTGTTCGGCACGATGAGATCTATATGTGTACTGAGTTTCATATTAATACGTGCAAGTATGTGTGAGCTATACATCAACATTTATGACTGTGTTCCAGGGGGCGCCGTAGAGCCCCTGTGCCACGCCCGGGTCCCAACCTCTGCAGGCTCCTAAAGGCCACAGATCCAAAGGTGTGTGCAAATTTTCAAGAGTTTTTGAGTATGTTAAGGACTCCAAAAGCCCCCACAACTTTGACGACAAATATGAATAATAAACCCTAAATAGCCAACTTCCTGTTGGGCGGAGCCTATGATATGCAATACGAAAGTTGTTTGTATTGATGAGTTCTATATGTGTACCGAGTTTCGTACGTCTACGTACAAGTATGTATGATATATGGCCCTCCATATTCCAGGGGGCGCTGTAGAGCCCCTGTGCCACGCCCGTGTATCAGTCTCTGCCCGGCCCTAATGGCCGCAGGTTCCAATGTGTGTGCCAATTTTCAAGACTTTTTAAGCATGTTAAGGGCCCCAAAAGCCCCCGTAACGTTAGAAAAAAAAATAATAATAATAATAATAATAATAATAATAATAAAAAATAATCCTAAGGAAAACAATAGGGCTCTCGCCCTCCAGGCTTGAGCCCTAATAATAAAAAATAATCCTAAGGAAAACAATAGGCCTCTCGCCCTTTGGGCTTGAGCCCTAATAATAATAATAAACGGAGCAATTCCAAGAGGGTCCTCACACCATCGGTGCTCGGGCCTTAATTAAAGCTGCAAGCAGCGATCAACGGGCCCTCGCACCCGGGCTCACCGCCATCGTGTGGCTTTAGTAAAAAGGTGAACGTTGAGAAATATACATTTAATGTCCTAAATATAAGTGGAATATATCAAAGTATATCCCATATATGTGCCAATCTTACCGTTGCCAGCAGGTAGCGCTATCATTATAATGGAATATTGGCCTTCAGATGTGTTCAGGCCAGGACTCTTATCAAACATGTGAAGTTTGGGGAAGATTGAACATTTTATGCCTGAGTTACAACAACTTCTCTTGCTGTGGCAAGACATCAAATTTTGTCATGGCGCCATGGAAATGCCCTTTAACAAAAACTCAAGATCTACAAAAGTTAACATTGCACAGGCCTTTAGATTAGACTGAACACAAAATATATGTTAATCTCAAAAAAATTATAGGAGTAGTTTGTCGCAGCGTAAAACATGTCACTTCCTGTTGCCAATAGGTGGCGCTATGACTATAACTGAATGTGGGCATGTAGATCTGTTAAGGGCAGAAGTTTTATCTACCATGTGAAGTTTGGGGCAGATTGGACATTGTATGTCTGAGTTACAGCAACTTCCTTTTTCATGGCGAAACATCGAAATTTGTCAGGCCGCCATGGACACGCCCTTTATCGAAACCTCAAGATCTTCGCAATTTAACATTGCAAAGGCCTTTAGATTTAACTGACCAAGTTTGGTGTTGATCGGAATAAATTTCTAGGAGGAGTTCGTTAAAGTACAACCCCTGAAAATGGCAAAAACAACGCCAATTTTGCAGAGAAAATTCTAAATAACCGACTTCCTGTTGGGATTCGGATTTCGTACCAAGAGACTTTTTTGTAGGTATTGGTGTGTTACATGTGTGTACCGATTTTTGTAAATGCACGTGAAACATAGCTCGAGGTGCACTCCGTTGAAAATGTATAGGTGGCGCTATGGAGCCATTTCGCCACACCCAATGGAATATTGGCCTTCAGTTGTGTTCAGGCCAGGACTCTTATCAAACATGTGAAGTTTGGGGAAGATCAGACATTTTATGCCTGAGTTACAAATTTTATTCCCATGGCGAGACATCAATCTTTGTCACGTCGCCAAGGACACTCCCTTTATCGAAAACTCAAGATAATCACAATTCACTATCGCAAAGGCCTTTAGATTAAACTGACCATAACACAATTTAGATTTTATTAGATTTCTAGGAGTAGTTCATTGCAGCGTAAGGCATTCACTTCCTGTTGCCAGCAGGTGGCGCTATGAGTATAACTAAATTTGGGAATGTTGATCTGTTCAGGTCAGGAGTCTTATCAAACATGTGAAGTTTGGTGCAGATTGGACATTTTATGTCTAAGTTATAGCAACTTCATTTTTCATGGCGAAACATCGAAATTCGCCAAGCCGCCACAGACACGCCCTCAAACGAAAACTCTAGATCTTCGCAATTTAACATCGCAAAGGCCTTTAGATTACACTGACAAACTTTGGTGTTGATCTGAATAAATCTCTAGGAGGAGTTCGTTAAAGTACAACCCCCGGAAATGGCAAAAATGACAAAATTTTGGATGAGAAAAAAAAAAATAACTGACTTCCTGTTGGGATTTGGATTTCGTACCAAGAGACTTTTTTGTAGATATTGGTGTGTTACATGTGTGTACCGATTTTCATACAAGAACGTGAAACGTAGCTCAAGATGCACTTTGTTGAAAATTTATAGGTGGCGCTGTCGAGCCATTTTGCCACACCCACCTTAGCAAACCATTGCATACCTAATATTTTTCCAGCTCTGACGTGTGTGCCAAGTTTCATGACTTTTCGAAAAAGTTTCAGAAAAATAATAATAATAATAAACAACACAGAAACAAGAGGGTCCTCACACCATCGGTGCTCGGGCCCTAATTAAAGCTGCAAGCAGCGATGAACGGGCCCTCGCACCCGGGCTCACCGGCAGCGAGTGGCTTTAGTAAATAGGTGAACGGTGAGAAATATGCATTTAAACTCATAAATATAAGTAGAATATATCAATGTTTATTCCATATATGTGCCAATCTTTGTGTTGCCAGCAGGTGGTGCTATCATTAGAATGGAATATTGGCCTTCAGATGTGTTCAGGACAGGACTCTTATCGAACATTTGAAGTTTGGGGAAGATTGAACATTTTATGCCTCAGTTACAACAACTTCTCTTGCTGTGGCGAGACATCAAATTTTGTGTTGGCGTTATGGACACGCCCTTTAACAAAAACTGAAGATCTCCACAATTTAACATTGCACAGACCTTTAGATTAGACTGACCACAAAAAATACATTAATGTCATACTATTTCTAGGAGTAGTTTGTCGCATCGTAAAACATGTCACTTCCTGTTGCCAGCAGGTGGTGCTATGACTATAACTGAATATGGGCATGTAGATCTGTTAAGGGCAGAAGTCTTATCTAACATGTGAAGTTTGGGGCAGATTGGACATTGTATGTCTGAGTTACAGCAACTTCCTTTTTCAGGCGAAACATCGAAATTTGTCGGGCCGCCATGGACACGCCCTTTAACGAAACCTCAAGATCTTCGCAATTTAACATCGCAAAGGCCTTAAGATTTAACTGACCAAGTTTGGTGTTGATCTGAATAAATCTCTAGGAGGAGTTCGTTAAAGTACAACCCCTGAAAATGGCAAAAACAACGCCAATTTTGCAGAGAAAATTCTAAATAACTGACTTCCTGTTGGGATTCGGATTTCGTACCAAGAGACTTTTTTGTAGGTATTGGTGTGTTACATGTGTAAACCGATTTTTGTACATGTACGTGAAACATAGCTCGAAGCGCACTCCGTTGAAAGTGTATAGGTGGCGCTATCGAGCCATTTTGCCACACCTGATGGAATATTGGCCTTCAGATGTGTTCAGGCCAGGACCCTTATCACACATGTGAAGTTTGGGGAATATTGGACATTTTATGCCTGAGTTATAACATCTTTTATTCCCATGGCGAGACTTCGAACTTCGTGACGGTGCCATGGACACGCCTTTTAACGAAAACTCAAGATCTTCACAACTTAACATCGCACAGGCCTTTAGATTAGACTGACCACAAAAAAGACATTGATGTCATAAAATTTCTAGGAGTAGTTCATCGCAGTGTAAAATATGTCACTTCCTGTTGCCAATAGGTGGCGCTATGACTATAACTGAATAAGGGCATGTCAATCTGTTCAGCTTCGGAGTCTCATCAAACATGTGAAGTTTGGGGCAGATTGGACATTGTATGTCTGAGTTATAGCAACTTCATTTTTCATGGTGAATCATCGAAATTCGCCAGGCTGCCACGGACACGCCCTTCGACGAAAACTCAAGATCTTCGCAATTTAACATCGCTAAGGCCTTTAGATTAGGCATACCAAATTTGGTGTTGATTTGAAGAAATCTGTAGGAGGAGTTCGTTAAAATACAACACATGGAAATGACCAAAATTACACAAAATTTGCTCATAATATTAAAAATAACCGACTTCCTGTTGGGTTTAGAATTTTGCTCCAAGAGTCTTTTTTGTAGGTATTGGTGTGTTACATATGTGTGCCAATTTTCGAGCATGTACGTGAAACATAGCCGGAAGGCTGTTGATTTTCTTGGTATAGGTGGCGCTGTCGAGCCATTTTGCCAAACCCTCTTCTGAATCCTATATCAGACGAAAATTTTCACCAGGTTTGACACGTGTGCAAAGTTTCATGACTTTTTGAGCATGTTAAAGCCCTCAAAAATGCGATTCATTCGGGAAAAGAAGAATAATAATAATAATAATAATAATAATAAACAAAGCAGATACAAGAGGGTCCTCGCACCTCGGTGCTCGGGCCCTAAATATAGCTGCAAGCAGCGATGGCGGGCTCAAGCCGTCAGTGCAACACCACCCCGGTGGCATCGGGAAAACTGTGCCCAGCGGGCATAAGCATTTACAGTAACCCTCTGGCAATCAAATTTTAAGGGATATGGCAGTTAAAGGGTTAATCCGACCCGTCTAGACTTTGAAATCACATACACAGAACAATATATATATAACTTTAGTAACACTTTATTTTAATATATTTAAAAAATGTATAAGTTGTGCATCGTAGCTGACACCTAAATGAACACATTACAATTGGTTTATGACTGCAAGTCTTTCTCCTCAAATGCTATTGAGCTTCAAATTTGCTTTTGAGCCCATGTGAAAAAGTAGCATAATTTACATATGACTTACAGTTTGTTTTAATAAATATCAAACATTCAATTTAATGGTGCATTATAGCTGTCACCTAGATGAACAATTACAGTTGTTTTTATGACTGTAAGTCATTCTCTTCAAATGCTACTGACGTTAGAAAGGTGTATAACAATATTACATGTAGACGGTCCCTAAATTTGAGACTCTCGAATGTCCAATGTCAAGCCAACTTTATGCCTGTTTTTGTTTTGTTTTTTACTTTATTTTTCTTTTCTCTGTGCCGGATTGCTGATGTCTTTTACCCGGGCATAGATGTCCATCCATCAATTACGAACATTCATCCGCAAATGTCCGAGCGGTCGCGAGCGTGGATGGGAGAATGGCGCATGTTTTATTTTTTTTGAGCTACTGGGATGGTGCCCCCTCTGGGAGTTGGTGCCCTACGAAGACTGCGTATTCTGCATATAGGGAGCGGCGGAAAATATATTCCTCGAACCGTCGTACAAGAGGAGGTGATGCTAGTACTTCAAGAATCTCTCAAATCCTATCTGTTCATAAAGCCTATATATAAAGTCTTAATATAGTATTCCACAATATGTTGTGCTATTCTAATATTATTGTGTTTTTTTACTGACATTGTTATTTGCTGTTATTTTTTGTTTTAATATTGTTACTGTTGTTACTTGTTGTACGGTGACCTTGAGTGGTTTGAAAGGCGCCTTAAATAAAATGCATTATTACTATTTTTATCATTATTATTATTATTATTAGCTGTACACTTGATAAAAAAAATTAAATATAAACTTATGCAATTGTGTGTATATATATATATATATATATATATATATATAGTGCACAGTTTTCTTTTATTGCATCTTGAAATAAATGTTTCTGAGTTCTGTGTTTGTTTATTTGTTTTATTTATTTATTTATTTTATTTTTTTAGGAAGATTACAGCCTTTAATCTCCTCAAAATAAATGTGCATATAAACCATGAACAATTTAATTATAGCTGTATTTATAAAATGCTTACTAATGACTATTAATTTTGGGAGTAGGCTAGCAACAGTTGATGTTGAGGCCTAAGATATTTCTTAAGCTGTAATGATGAAAAAACAACAACAACACAAAATTGCTTTTTTTTCTGCTGGTGATTAAAGAGATGATTAAGTCTCCCTCCCGCTCTCTCTCTCTCTCTCTCTCTGACACCAAGCCCATCCCCTCTCCCACACATTCACACAAACTCAGCACACACACTTAACACACACACACTTAACACACAAACACACACACACACACACACACACACACATTACCCAGAGGGACAGAGTGACATCAGATGTATGGTAGTTTTTTAATTTTCTATCATCCATATAGTGTTGTATAGTCATGAAACTATGCATATTTCCTCAGCATGACTTGTCTTCTATGTGTACATTTTGTTGAAGTGTTTAGAAGCTGCACTTAAAAAAATAAAAGACATTTACTGGTTCCTTTTTTACTGTTATTTCAAAAAATCACCATGACCAAACCATTCAAGCTATCCAAAACTAATTCGCACCTGTTCTGTAAGATAAATTCTTTAAACAGTGGTAAAAGAGGATGTGGTGCTGATCCTTCAAGAGTCACTCCAAACTTATCTGTCCATAAAGCCTATAAAGAATTATTCTTAATACACAGTATTTCACAATACTTCAGCATATTATTCTAGTTAAGTGAGGGTCATTTTATCAGTAAAATACATATTATTTTTCTTTGAAAGATTTCTATAAATGATTTAAATCATACTTGTTTCTACAATAATTATTTAAAAGTAATCATATAGCGCCATCTGGTGGCCATTATTGGTACTAAGAATTGCAAGCTTGATTTATAAGTTATGATAGTTTTAATTTTAAGCTGGCTCTTGAAAATGATAAAGCTATGAAACTTACTGTGCTTCTTTCAAATGATGACTTCTACGTATATAAAAAATTATGAAGAGTTGGAATGAAGAATGTTAAAGATATAGTAAAATAACTATTGTATTTTTTTATGTTACTTTAATAAATCGGTATGGCAACACCATTTAAGGTATCCTAAACCCATTCGCAATTTAACATCTTCAGTATATTGGCATCATGTTGAAAAAGTTTGGTGTGAACTACTTGTGTCTTCTTGGAGGACTATGATTCATTTACAGGCTGATTTGATCATAAATCCACAATAACATTTCTGAGTTCTGTATCAATCTGTGTTGTTGTTTGTTTATTTTCATTTTTTTTATTTTTCATAGGAAGATAACTGACCCTTTACTCTCCTTTTTAATAAATGTGCTTATAAACCAAGATCAAGCTATTTATAGCTGTATTTATAAGCTGCTTATTAATGACTATTTAAGTTGGGACAAGACTTTATAAAGCATGAACTGACTATTTACTAATGAGTGCAGTTATTATAAAGTGTTACCAATGCATTTACTAATGTTAACAAATTAGACATTATTTTACTGTGTTATAAAATCCTTTAATGACTTATAAGCATTTGTGAAAGTTCTGCTTTCAATACAGCTTAGTCTTCATCTGTGAGCTGAACAGTTTTACTGTTACATCCATGAGATTATGTAAATTAAGATAAATGTCATGTCACAGGATGGAATAGGTCAGTATCAAATGAGATTGAAATTATTATTTGCAGCACAAATAAGTATTTTTAGAATTTTGTTTTTAATTCCTGAAACTGTCAGAAAAGGATAAGGCCTAAGAGATTTCTTAAGCTGTAATGAAAACAGCAATGTTAGCAAAAGCAACAAAAAACAATTTAAAATACATTTTTTTTCTGGTGATTAAAGAGATGATTAAGTCTCTCTCTCTCTCTCTCTCTCTCTCTCTCTTTCTCTCTCTCATTGTGTCTGCCACTCAGCTCATGCCCATCCCCCACTCACAGACACACACACACACACACACACACACACACACACTCAGTCAGCACACATACATTCCTCAAACAGAGGGACAGAGTGAGTTGAGATGTCTGACAGTTTTTTAAATTTTCTTTTAATCATACAGTGTTGTAAAGTCATGAAACTATGCATATGTCCTCAGAATGATTTGATCTCTGTATGAAATTTTTTTTTAAGTGTTTGGAAGCTGCAATTTAAAAATACAAGACAATTAATGATTCCCTTTTTACTGTCATTTCAAAAAATCACCACGACAAAACCGTTCAAGCTAACCAAAATCCGTTCGCAATTTAAGTTCCTCAATGTTTTTTCAACATGTAGACAAAGTTTGGTGAGTATAGTGAACATTTCCTGTGAGGAGTATGCATTAAATCAGAGCTCAATTTAAATATTCAAATCAAAATAGCTGTCTTCCTGTTGGTCGTAGCTGATGACTGTGAATTAGAAAGTTGTCAGTCTTGAAAAGAACAATTTATGTACCAAGTTTGGTGTCTGTAGCTAAAACTAACCCCCCCACTTTTGACAAAAGGTGGCGCTATAGAGTGCCTCCTTCATGCCCTTTTAAAAGCTTTTGCCATTGTCTAGCTATCACTAATACTGATATGTGTTTTGAGTTTCATGTAAATCTGAGCTTGTTGTCTGCCTCAAACTCACCATAACAGAACATTCAAGTTTGACACGTTGCCATGGCAACACTATATCAGATTTCAATATCCCCACAACAGATTTACATCGGCCGTGTTTTGTCATTATTCTGATGAAGTTTTAAGTAAATAGAGTAAAAATAAGATGCTGAATTCAAAGCATTTTGAAAATGACACACTTCCTGCTGCCAGTTGGTGGCGCTATAACGTTGACTCTTAATAGTCACATATATACGATTGGTATCATACAACGAACAAACCAATGAAGTTTGATCAAATTCAGGAAATGTATGTGGATGTTATTAGGCATTTCCTGTTGCTCATTTCTCGCCATAATTTCAACGCCTCGCCACGGGCAAACCGTTCGAGATATCAAAAATCCCCTCGCAATTTTCCATCCCCAATGTCTTGAGATCATGTTGACCGAGTTTCGTGGCAATAAAGTAAAAAACCTATGACAAGTATATCAAATTCCAGAGCATGCTTTTTATAAACAGCCCTGAATAGCTGACTTCCTGTTGGGCGGAGCCTATGACATAGAGCGCGAAAGTTGTTCGGCTCAATGAGATCTATAAGTGTACTGAGTTTCATATAAATACATGCAAGCGTGTGTGAGCTATGGTTCAAGATTTCTGACGGTGTTCCAGGGGGCGCTGTAGAGCCCCTGTGCCACGCCCGGTTCCCAGTCTCTGTGGCGTCCTGATGGCCGCAGATTCCAATGTGTGTGCCAATTTTCAAGAGTTTTTGAGCATGTTAAGGCCCCCAAAATGCCCAGAAGGTTTAAAAAAAATAAAAAAAATAATAATAAATATAGCTGCAAGCAGCGATGGCGGGCTCAAGCCGTCAGTGCAACGCCACCCCGGTGGCATCGGGAAAACTGTGTCCAGCGGGCATAAGCATTTACAGTAACCCTCTGGCAATCAAATTTTAAGGGATATGGCAGTTAAAGGGTTAATCCGACCCATCTACACTTTGAAATCACATACACAGAACAATATATATAACTTTAGTAACACTTTATTTTAATATATATAAAAAATGTATAAGTTGTGCATCGTAGCTGACACCTAAATGAACACATTACAATTGGTTTATGACTGCAAGTCTTTCTCCTCAAATGCTATTGAGCTTCAAATTTGCTTTTGAGCCCATGTGAAAAAGTAGCATAATTTACATATGACTTACAGTTTGTTTTAATAAATATCAAACATTCAATTTAATGGTGCATTATAGCTGTCACCTAGATGAACAATTACAGTTGTTTTTATGACTGTAAGTCATTCTCTTCAAATGCTACTGACGTTAGAAAAGTGTATAACAATATCACATGTAACTTTAGAGACGGTCCCTAAATTTGAGACTCTCGAATGTCCAATGTCAAGCCAACTTTATGCCTGTTTTTGTTTTGTTTTTTACTTTATTTTTCTTTTCTCTGTGCCGGATTGCTGATGTCTTTTACCCGGGCATAGATGTCCATCCATCAATTACGAACATTCATCCGCAAATGTCCGAGCGGTCGCGAGCGCGGATGGGAGAATGGCGCATGTTTTATTTTTTTTGAGCTACTGGGATGGTGCCCCCTCTGGGAGTTGGTGCCCTACGAAGACTGCGTATTCTGCATATAGGGAGCGGCGGTACTATCTGGAAGATATATTCCTCAAACCGTCGTACAAGAGGAGGTGATGCTAGTACTTCAAGCATCTCTCAAAACCTATCTGTTCATAAAGCCTATATATAAAGTCTTAATATAGTATTCCACAATATGTTGTGCTATTCTAATATTATTGTGGTTTTTTATTGACATTGTTATTTGCTGTTATTTTTTGTTTTAATATTGTTACTGTTGTTACTTGTTGTACGGTGACCTTGAGTGGTTTGAAAGGCGCCTTAAATTAAATGCATTATTATTATTATTATTATTATTATTATTATTATTATTATTAGCTGTACACTTGATAAAAAAAAATAAATATAAATTTATGCAATTGTATATATATGTATATATAGTGTACAGTTTTCTTTTATTGCATCTTGAAATAAATGTTTCTGAGTTCTGTGTTTGTTTATTTTTATTATTTTTATTTTTTTATTTTTTTTAGGAAGATTACAGCCTTTAATCTCCTCAAAATAAATGTGCATATAAACCATGAACAATTTAATTATAGCTGTATTTATAAAATGCTTACTAATGACTTTAAATTTTGGGAGAAGGCTATATAAAGCAGCAACAGTTGATGTTGAGGCCTAAGATATTTCTTAAGCTGTAATGATGAAAAAACAACAACAACACAAAATTGCTTTTTTTTCTGCTGGTGATTAAAGAGATGATTAAGTCTCCCTCCCTCTCTCTCTCTCTCTCTCTCTCTCTCTGACACCAAGCCCATCCCCTCTCCCACACATTCACACAAACTCAGCACACACACTTAACACACACACACTTAACACACACACACTTAACACACAAACACACACACACACACACATTACCCACAGTGACAGAGGGACAGAGTGACATCAGATGTATGGTAGTTTTTTAATTTTCTATCATCCATATAGTGTTGTATAGTCATGAAACTATGCATATTTCCTCAGCATGACTTCTATGTGTACATTTTGTTGAAGTGTTTAGAAGCTGCACTTAAAAAAATAAAAGACATTTACTGGTTACTTTTTTACTGTTATTTCAAAAAATCACCACGACAAAACCATTCAAGCTATCCAAAATTCATTCACACCTGTTCTGTAAGATACATTCTTTAAACTGGTAAAAGAGGATGTGGTGCTGATCCTTCAAGAGTCACTCCAAACTTATCTGTCCATAAAGCCTATAAAGAATTATTCTTAATATACAGTATTTCACAATACTTCAGCATATTATTCTAATTAAGTGAGGGTCATTTTATCAGTAAAATACATATTATTTTTCTTTGAAAGATTTCTATAAATGATTTAAATCATACTTGTTTCTACAATAATTATTTAAAAGTAATCATATAGCGCCATCTGGTGGCCATTATTGGTACTAAGAATTGCAAGCTTGATTTATATGTTATGATAGTTTTAATTTTAAGCTGGCTCTTGAAAATGATAAAGCTATGAAACTTACTGTGCTTCTTTCAAATGATGACTTCTACGTATATAAAAAATTATGAAGAGTTGGAATAAAGAATGTTAAAGATATAGTAAAATAACTATTGTATTTTTTTATGTTACTTTAATAAATCGGTATGGCCACACCATTTAAGGTATCCTAAACCCATTCGCAATTTAACATCTTCAGTATATTGGCATCATGTTGAAAAAGTTTGGTGTGAACTACTTGTGTCTTCTTGGAGGAGTATGATTCATTTACAGGCTGATTTGATCATAAATCCACAATAAAATTTACAGCATTTACAGTAACCCTCTGACAATCAGTTTTAAGGGATGCGGCAGTTAAAGGGTTAATCCGACCAATCTAGACTTTGAAATCACATACACAGAACAATATATATAACTTTAGTAACACTTTATTTTAATATTTATAAAAAATGTATAAGGTGTGCATTGTAGCTTACACCTATATGAACACATTACAATTGCTTTGTGACTGCAAGTATTTCTTCTCAAATGCTATTGAGCTTCAAATTTGCATTTGAGCCCATGTGAAAAAGTTGCATAATTTACATATGACTTACAGTTTGTTGTAATAAATATCAAACATTTAAATTTAATTGTGCATTATAGCTGTCACCTAGATGAACAATTACAGTTGTTTTTATGACTGTAAGTCATTCTCTTCAAATGCTACTGACGTTAGAAAAGTGTATAACAATATCACATGTAACTTTAGAGACCGGCCCTAAATTTGAGACTCTAGAAAGTCCAATGTCAAGACAACTTTATGCCTGTTTTATTTTCTTTAGTTTTCTTTTCTCTGTGCCGGATTGCTGATGTCCTATACCCAGGCATAGATGTCCATCCATCAATTACGAACATTCAGCCGCAAACATGAGGTGTGAGCGGTCGCGAGCGCGGATGGGAGAATGGCGCATGTTTTTTTTTTTTTTTGAGCAACTGGGATGGTGCCCCCTCTGGGAGTTGGTGCCCTACGAAGACTGCATTCTATGTTATACTGCATAATGTTAACAAATTAGACATTATTTTACAGTGTTACCAAATCCTTAAATAATGTATTAGTGTTTTGTAATTATTTTAATGACCTATAAGCATTTGTGAAATAGTTTTGCTTGCATTGCAGCTTTATCTGTCAGTTGAAGAGTTTTACTGTTACATACATGAGATTAATAAATGTCATGTCACGTCACAGGTTGTCATAGGTCAGTATCAAATGAGTTTGAAATTATTATTTGCAGCACAAATTAGGGTTCTTAGGATTTTTAAAAAAAAGAGTTTTTAAATCCCTAAAACTGTCAGAAAAGGATAAGGCCTAAGAGATTTCTTAACCTGTAATGAAAGGAAAAAACACCACCATTAGCAACAACAAAAACAAAAACAATTTAAAATACAGATTTTTTTTTTCCTGATTATTAAAGGGATGATTAGGTCTCTCTCTCTCTCTCTCTCTGCCAGACAGCCCCTCCCTACAGTCCACACACACTGTCACAGTCACCAACCCCCTCACACTCCCCCTCCCTCTCCCCCTCCCTTCCCTCACACAGACAGGGTGGCCAGAGTGAGATCATGTCAGTTGAGAAGTCTGACAGTTTTTTAATTTTCTTTTATCCATACAGTGTTGTAAAGTCGTGAAACTATGCATATTTCCTCAGAATGATTTGATCTTTGTATAAAAAAATGCTTTGAAGTGTTTGGAAGCTGCAATTTAAAAATACAAGACAATTAATGTTTCCCTTTTTACTGTCATTTCAAAAATTCACCACGACAAAACCGTTCAAGCTAACCAAAATCCGTTCGCAATTTAAGTTCCTCAATGGTTTTTCTTCATGTAGACAAAGTTTGGTGTGTATAGTGTA
This sequence comes from Carassius gibelio, assembly GCF_023724105.1. Lineage (NCBI taxonomy): Eukaryota > Metazoa > Chordata > Actinopteri > Cypriniformes > Cyprinidae > Carassius > Carassius gibelio. Next base: position 19,590,077 of record NC_068371.1, read on the forward strand.
CTTCCCCTGTGAGGAGTATGCATTAAATCAGAGCTCAATTTAAATATTCAAATCAAAATAGCCGACTTCCTGTTGGTCGTAGCTGATGACTGTGAATTAGAAAGTTGTCCGTCTTGAAAAGAACAATTTATGTACCAAGTTTGGTGTCTGTAGCTAAAACTAACCCCCCCACTTTTGACAAAAGGTGGCGCTATAGAGTGCCTCCTTCACGCCCTTTTAAAAGCTTTTGCCATTGTCTAGTTATCACTAATACTGATATGTGTTTTGAGTTTTATGTAAATCTGAGCTTGTTGTCTGCCTCAAACTCACCATAACAGAACATTCAAGTTTGACACGTTGCCATGGCAACACTATATCAGATATCAATATCCCTACAACAGATTTACATTGGCCGTGTTTTGTCATTATTCTGATGAAGTTTTAAGTAAATAGAGTAAAAATAAGATGCTGAATTCAAAGCATTTGGAAAATGACACACTTCCTGCTGCCAGTTGGTGGCGCTATAATGTTGACTCTTAATAGTCACATATATACGATCAGTATCATACAACGAACAAACCAATGAAGTTGGATCAAATTCAGGAAATGTATGTGGATGTTATTAGACATTTCCTGTTTCTCATTTCTCGCCATAATTTCAACGCCTCGCCACGGGCAAACCGTTCGAGATATCAAAAATCCCCTCGCAATTTTCCATCCCCAATGTCTTGAGATCATGTTGACCGAGTTTGGTGGCAATCAAGTAAAAGACCTATGACAAGTATATCAAATTCCAGAGCATGCTTTTTATAAACAGCCCTAAATAGCTGACTTCCTGTTGGGCGGAGCCTATGACATAGAGTGCGAAAGTTGTTCGGCTCAATGAGATCTATAAGTGTACTGAGTTTCATATAAATACATGAAAGTGTGTGTGAGCTATGGTTCAAGATTTCTGACTGTGTTCCAGGGGGCGCTGTAGAGCCCCTGTGCCACGCCCGGGTCCCAGTCTCTGTGGCGTCCTGATGGCCGCAGATTCCAATGTGTGTGCCAATTTTCAAGAGTTTTTGAGCATGTTAAGGCCTCCAAAACCCCCCGGAAGGTTTAATAAAAAATAAAAAAAGTAATAATAAGAAGAAGAATAATCCTTAGAAGAACAATAGGGCTCTTCGCCCCTTCGGGCTTGAGCCCTAATAATAAGAAGAAGAAGAATCCTTAGGGGAACAATAGGGCTCTTCGCCCCTTCGGGCTTGAGCCCTAATAAACGGAGCAATTCCAAGAGGGTCCTCGCACCATCGGTGCTCGGGCGCTAATTAAAGCTGCAAGCAGCAATGAACGGGCCCTCGCACCCGGGCTCACCGGCAGTGAGTGGCTTTAGTAAATTGGTGAACGGTGAGAAATATGCATTCAAACTCATAAATATAAGTGGAAAATATCAACATTTATTCCACATATGTGCCAATCTTCCTGGTGCCAGCAGGTGGTGCTATCATTATAATGGAATATTGGCCTTCAAATGTGTTCCGGGCAGGACTCTCATCGAACATGTGAAGTTTGGGGAAGATCGAACAAATTATGCCTGAGTTACAACAACTTCTCTTGCTGTGGCGAGACATCAAAATTTGTCATGGCGCCATGGACACGCCCTTTAACAAAAACTCAAGATCTCCACAAGTTAACATTGCACAGGCCTTTAGATTAGACTGAATACAAAAAATACTTTAATCTAAAAAAAAATCTAGGAGTAGTTTGTCGCAGCCTAAAACATGTCACTTCCTGTTGCCAGCAGGTGGCGCTATGACTATAACTGAAAATGGGCATGTAGATCTGTTAAGGGCAGAAGTCTTATCTAACATGTGAAGTTTGGGGCAGATTGGACATTGTATGTCTGAGTTACAGCAACTTCCTTTTTCATGGCGAAACATCGAAATTTGGCAGGCCGCCATGGACACGCCCTTTAACGAAACCTCAAGATCTTCGCAATTTAACATCACAAAGGCCTTTAGATTACACTGACCAAGTTTGGTGTTGATCTGAATAAATCTCTAGGAGGAGTTCGTTAAAGTACAACCCCTGAAAATGGCAAAAACAACGCCAATTTTGCAGAGAAAATTCTAAATAACCGACTTCCTGTTGGGATTCGGATTTCGTACCAAGAGACTTTTTTGTAGGTATTGGTGTGTTACATGTGTGTACCGATTTTTGTACATGTACGTGAAACATAGCTCGAGGCACACTCCGTTGAAAGTGTATAGTTGGCGCTATAGAGCCATTTTGCCACACCCGATGGAATATTGGCCTTCAGATGTGTTCAGGCCAGAACTCTTATCACACATGTGAAGTTTGGGGAAGATCGGACATTTTATGCCTGAGTTATAACATCTTTTATTCCCATGGCGAGACATCAAACTTTGCCATGGCGCCGTGGACACGCCTTTTAACGAAAACTCAAGATCTTCACAAATGAACATCGCACAGGCCTTTAGATTAGACTGACCACAAAAAAGACATTGATGTCAAAAAATTTCTAGGAGTAGTTCATCACAGCGTAAAATATGTCACTTCCTGTTGCCAATAGGTGGCGCTATGACTATAACTGAATATGGGCATGTCAATCTGTTCAGGTTTGGAGTCACATCAAACATGTGAAGTTTGGGGCTGATTGGACATTGTATGTCTGAGTTATAGCTACTTCATTTTTCATGGCGAATCATCAAAATTCGCCAGGCCGCCACGGACACGCCCTTCAACGAAAACTCAAGATCTTCGCAATTTAACATCTCAATGGCCTTTAGATTAGGCATACCAAATTTGGTGTTGATCTGAATTAATCTCTAGGAGGAGTTTGTTAAAATACAATGCATGGAAATGGCAAAAATGACAAAAAATTTGCTCATAATATTAAAAATAACCAACTTCCTGTTGGGTTTAGAATTTTGCTCCAAGAGTCTTTTTTGTAGGTCTTGGTGTCTTACATGTGTTTACCGATTTTCAGACATGTGCGTGAAACGTAGCTCGAGGCGCACACCGCTGAACATGTATAGGTGGCGCTGTCGAGCCATTTTGCCACGCCCACTTCTAAAACCCATATCAGACGTAAATTTTCACCAGTTCGGAGGTGTGTGCAAATTTTCCTGACTTTTTGAGTATGTTAAGGCCTTCAAAAACGCGATTCATTGGGGAGAATAATAATAATAATAATAATAATAAACGGAGCAGATACAATAGGGTCCTCACACCTTCGGTGCTCGGGCCCTAATTAAAGCTGCAAGCAGCGATGAACGGGCCCTCGCACCCGGGCTCACCGCCATCGTGTGGCTTTAGTAAAAAGGTGAACATTGAGAAATATGCATTTAATGTCCTAAATATAAGTGGAATATATCAAAGTATATCCCATATATGTGCCAATCTTACCGTTGCCAGCAGGTGGCGCTATCATTATAATGGAATATTGGCCTTCAAATGTGTTCAGGCCAGGACATTTATCAAACATGTGAAGTTTGGGGAAGATTGAACATTTTATGCTTGAATTACAACAACTTCTCTTGCTGGGCAAGACATCAAATTTTGTCATGGCGCCATGGAAACGCCCTTTAACAAAAACTCAAGATCTTCAAAAGTTAACATTGCACAGGCCTTTAGATTAGACTGACCACAAAATATATGTTAATCTCAAAAAAATTATAGGAGTAGTTTGTCGCAACGTAAAACATTTCACTTCCTGTTGCCAATAGGTGGCGCTATGACTATAACTGAATGTGGGCATGTAGATCTGTTAAGGGCAGAAGTTTTATCTAACATGTGAAGTTTGGGGCAGATTGGACATTGTATGTCTGAGTTACAGCAACTTCCTTTTCTATGGCGAAACATCGAAATTTGTCAGGCCGCCATGGACACACCCTTTAACGAAATCTAAAGATCTTCGCAATTCAACATCGCAAAGGGCTTAAGATTACACTGACCAGGTTTGGTGTTGATCTGAATAAATCTCTAGGAGGAGTTTGTTAAAGTACAACCCCTGAAAATGGCAAAAACAACGCCAATTTTGCAGAGATAATTCTAAATAACCGACTTCCTGTTGGGATTCGGATTTCGTACCAAGATACTTTTTTGTAGGTATTGGTGTGTTACATGTGTATACCGATTTTTGTACATGTACGTGAAACATAGCTCGAGGCGCACTCTGTTGAAAGTGTATAGGTGGCGCTATTGAGCCATTTTGCCACACCTGATGGAATTTTGGCCTTCAGATGTGTTCAGGTCAGGACTCTTATCACACATGTGCTGTTTGGGGAAGATCGGACATTTTATGCCTGAGTTATAATATATTTTATTCCCATGGCGAGACATCGAACTTCGTGACGGCGCCATAGACACGCCTTTTAACGAAAACTCAAGATCTTCACAACTTAACATCACACAGGCCTTTAGATTAGACTGAACACAAAAAATACATTGATGTCATAAAATTTCTAGGAGTAGTTCATCGCAGCGTAAAATATGTCACTTCCTGTTGCCAATAGGTGGCGCTATGACTATAACTGAATATGGGCATGTCAATATGTTCAGGTTCGGAGTCTCATCAAACATGTGAAGTATTGGGCACATTGGACATTGTATGTCTGAGTTATAGCAACTTCATTTTTCATGGTGAATCAACGAAATTCAATTTAACATCGCAAAGGCCTTTAGATTAGGCTTACCAAATTTGGTGTTGTTCTGAATAAATCTCTAGGAGGAGTTCGTTAAAATACAACGCATGGAAATGACAAAAATGACACAAAATTTGCTCATAAAATTGAAAATAACTGACTTCCTGTTGGGTTTAGAATTTTGGTCCAAGAGTCTTTTTTGTAGGTATTGGTGTGGTACATATGTATGCCAATTTTCGTGCATGTACGTGAAACGTAGCTCGAGGCGCACACCGCTGAACGTGTATAGGTGGCGCTGTCGAGCCATTTTGCCACGCCCACTTCTGAAACCCAAATCAGACATAAATTTTCACCAGTTCGGAGGTGTGTGCAAAGTTTCATGACTTTTTGAGCATGTTTAGGCCCTCAAAAATGCGATTCATTTCGGAGAAGCGGAATAATAATAATAAATATAGCTGCAAGCAGCGATGGCGGGCTCAAGCCATCAGTGGCATCAGGTAAATTGTGCCCAGCGGGCACATGCATTCACAATAGCCCTCTGGCAGTCAGGTTTTAAAGGATACAGCAGTTAAAGGGTTAATCCGAATCATCTAGACTTTGAAATCACATTCACAGAACAATCTATATAACTTTAGTTACACATTACAATAATATTTAATTCATAAACATTAACTATGTTAACATGAACAATAATTATTTTAAGATAATTAACAATAATTAGGTTAAGACTTGACCATTGGACAAAAAATGGTGACTGGGTCACGGGGGCAAAAGAAGAAAAAAAATTTGGTGAAAAAAGAATTGCAAAAGAATTAAGAATTAATGTGAATATTAATTATTAGTCAATTCTGCAAGACAGACTTTTCAGGATAGGAGATGGAATAAAAATAAGCTCCTAAATCTAATGCTAGATTCTGGAAGATATATTCCTCAAAGCGTCGTACAAGAGTCACTCTGAACCCATCTGTTCATAAAGCCTATATATAAAGTCTCAATATATAGTATTTCACAATATTTCATGCTATTCTAATTAAGTCATTTTTGGGATCTTTTAAGTCTCTCAGAACCTGACACTTTGTAATTCTGGAGACTCCAGGAAAGTTGCAGCTCTGAAAAATGGTGGGACTGTAGACTAAATGCTCCCTGATAGTTTTACATCTAATTCTTCACTTTAATTCTTAATTATTTTCCAGTTAATGTGTTTCTGTTCTTCTCCACTTGTTTTTTTCTGACCCCTATTACCCAGTAAGCATTTTACTGTCCAGTGGTCATGTCTTAACTCTGCAATTACAGTACTGTACTTATTTTGAATATTTCTCATGGGGATCTAATAATTTTGGATTTTCAGTCTGAGTTAAACCTTTGTTTTTGACTCATTTTATCAGTAAAGGAAAAATGGCTAATAATTCTTCACACCTGAATATACAGAGTTTTTTTTCTTTTCCAGTCTTCATGGTCAACTACGTATATATCACACTCATTGCCTTTTCTAGTGCAGCTCAACCAATTTACATCCCATTCGTCCGTATTTGTGATATCACAAGTCCTGGAAAATATTTGTTGTAGTCCAAAAAAGTTGTTCGTTGTTTTTTTCTTAAATGTGACTTTTGTTAAATAAAATTATCTTATTGAATTGGACTTTGAGCTTTGAATCTTTGCAGAACTTTTTTATGCTGAATCAGCAACATTACAGACTAACTAAAGTTGAAAGTGTGAAACAACTTAATAGCACACCTTTAATATGCATTATTAAGCAGTTAATAAATACAGCTATAAATGTTTGTTCTTGAGCACATCTATAAAGTTCAATCATTGTATTTTCATACTTTTTAAGGATCTTTTTATCATTTATAAATTAAGTTATTTACAAAAATGAAATATAAAAAAATGCAATATATATATATATATATATATATATATATATATATATATATATATAATGTACTGGCTTTCCAATGCCGTTGCCATTGATAATAGGAGTAAGCAAGTTTAGAACACCTACAAACAAGAGTCCATGCAGACGGATGTAGATTCATAACTCTTAAATTCAGATAAATGTCATGTCATGTCACAGGATGTCATAGGTCAGTATCAAATGAGTTTGAAATTATTATTTGCAGCACAAATAAGGATTCTTAGGATGTTTTTAAATCCCTAAAACTGTCAGAAAAGGAAAAGGCCTAAGATATTTCTTAAGCTGTAATGAAAGGGAAAAAAAACACCACCATTAGCAACAACAAAAACAATAAACATTTAAAATACTGATTTTTTTTCCCCCTGATGATTAAAGAGATCATTAGGTCTCTCTCTCTCTCTCTGTCTCTCTCTCTGCCAGATAGCCCCTCCCCTCCCTATAATTCACACACACTGTCAGTCACCACAAATGCAGTCAGTCACCAACCCCCTCACACTCCCCCTCCCTCTTCCCCTCCCTTCCCTCACACAGACAGAGTGGCCAGAGTGAGATCATGTCAGTTAAGAAGTCTGACAGTTTTTAAATTTTCTGTTGTCCATACAGTGTTGTAAAGTCGTGAAACTATGCATATTTCCTCAGAATGATTTGATTTCTGTATGAAAAAAATGCTTTGAAATGTTTGGAAGCTGCAATTTAAAAATACAAGCCAATTAATGATTCCCTTTTTAGTTCTGTGTTTGTTTATTTTTATTTTTTTATTTTGGAAGATAACTATGGAGCCAGAAGAGTCTCAATAAAGATAAATGCACACAATACAGTCACATATGCACACATAGGATTTATACATGCACACACATAATTCATAAATACACACACAGGATACACAAATGCACACAAAATTCACAAATGCACACACAAAATTTAAAAAGCACAGAAGATTCACAAATGCATACAAAATTCAGAAATGCACACAAAATTCAGAAATACACACACAATTTAGAAATGCAAACAACATTTACAAATGCACTCAAGATTCACAAATGCACAGGACAAGATTCAGAAATGTATTTCTGATGCACACACACATATATCTTGATTTACAAACTGCTTGTGGTCTGTGAACTTCACTGCATTTGTGTGTGAATTTTGAGACTCCCTTGACTTGGCTCGACACACAAATGCCTTTTTTTAAACAGGGAATGATCTGCAACCAATCAGATATCTCCCTTGTTTTAGCCAATCACAAGAATGCACCCCACGTGGGGGATTGTTTACTTATAAGCCAATCAGCGAACGACTCACTTTCCTCACGCAGCGAACGACTCACTTACCTCACACAGCCGGCGACTCACTTTGCGCAGCCAGCGACCCACTTTGCGCAGCGAACGACTCACTATCCTCATGAGTCACGCAGCGAACGACTCACTTTCCTCACCCAGCGAGCGACTCACTTTCCTCAGCGAACGATTCACTTTCCTCACGAGTCACGCAGCGAACGACTCACTTTCCTCACCCAGCGAGCGACTCACTTTCCTCAGCGAACGATTCACTTTCCTCAAGCAGCGAAGTTGAGCGAACGATTCACTTTCCTCACGCGGCGATCAACTCACTTTCCTAAGCGAACGACAGCCGGAGACCCACTTTTCGCAGCCAGAGAGCCACTTTCCTCTCGCAGCGGACCACTGACTCTCTCTTCATGTAGGGACTGAATATTATAATTAAAGTGACTTCTATATTGCATCCAAAAGAATATTTAGATATATTTAAATATTCAAAAAGGTTTAAACATTTTTTTTTTTTTTTACTTTCATTAAAATATTTCAATAAAATGAAATAATTGCCTATTGCAAATTTATGAATCCATGGTTAACTTTTTTTCTGCAGTCACTGGGCTATATGTATTGAGACATTTTTAAATTTATATTTAGTAAAAAAATAATAAAAAATAAACCTGAATTGTAATCTAAACATCTGTATTTTCATACAATTTAATACAATTGCTGTGTGAACACGTTCATGTGATTGGCTTATAAGTAAACAGTCCCCCACATGGGGTGCATTCTTGTGATTGGCTAAAAGAAGGGAGACATCTGATTGGTTGCTGATCATTCCCTGTTTAAAAAAAAGCATTTGTGTGTCGAGCCAAGTCAGGGGAGTCTCAAAAATGCAGTGAAGTTCACAGACCGCAAGCAGTTTGTGAATCAAGATATATGTGTGTGTGCATCAGAAATACATTTCTGAATCTTGTCCTGTGCATTTGTGAATCTTGTCCTGTGCATTTGTGAATCTTGAGTGCATTTGTAAATGTTGTTTGCATTTCTGAATTGTGTGTGTATTTCTGATTTTTGTGTGCATTTCTGAATTTTGTATGCATTTGTGAATCTTCTGTGCTTTTTAAATTTTGTGTGTGCATTTGTGAATTTTGTGCGCATTTGTGCATCTTGTGTGTGTATTTATGAATCATGTGTGTGCATCTATGAATCCTGTGTGTGCATATGTGAATGTAGTGTGTGCATTTATCTTTATTGAGACTCTTCTGGCTCCATAGATAACAGCCTTTAATCTCCTCAAAATAAATGTGCATATAAACTATGAACAATTTAATTATAGCTGTATTTATAAAATGCTTACTAAAATATTAATTTTGGGAGAAGGATATATAAAGCATGAACTGGCTATTTACTAATGCTTAGCTAGGAGTGCAGCTATTATGAAGTGTTACCAATGCATTTACTAATGTTAACAATTGAGACATTATTTTAAAGTGTTACCAAATCCTTAAATAATTTAAACGTGTTTTGTTATGATTTCATTAACCTTTAAGCATTTGTGAAATAGTTCTGCTTGCATCACAGCTTAGTCTTCATCTGTGAGCTGAACAGTTTTACTGTTACATCCATGAGATTATGTAAATTCAAATAAATGTCATGTCACAGGGTGTCAGAGGTCAGTATCAAATGAGTTTGAAATTATTATTTGCAGCTAAAATAAGTATTTTTAGAATTGTTTTAATCCCTGAAACTGTCAGAAAAGGATAAGGCCTAAGATATTTCTTAAGCTGTAATGAAAACAGCACAATTAGCAACAACAACAAAAAAAATAACAATTTAAAATAATATTTTTTTCTGGTGATTAAAGAGATGTTTAAGTCCCTCTCTCTCTCCCTGTCTTGTCTGCCACTCACCTCACACCTCACACCTCTCCCCCACTCACACACACACACAGACACACACACAGTCAGCACACATACATTCCTCACACAGAGTGACAGAGTGAGATCAGATGTCTGACAGTTTTTTAATTTTCTTTTAATCATACAGTGCTGTAAAGTCATGAAACTATGCATATTTCCTCAGAATCACTGGTTTTCTAAATGAAAAATGTTTTTTAAAGGTTTGGAAGCTGCAATTTAAAAATACAAGACGATTAATGTTTCACTTTTTACTGTTATTTCAAAAAATCACCACAACAAAACCGTTCAAGCTATCCAAAATTCATTCGCAATTTAAGTTCCTCAATGTTTTTTCTTAATGTAGACAAAGTTTGGTGTGTATAGTGTACTTCCCCTGGGAGGAGTATGCATTAATTCACAAAAGAAAATTCCCAAAAATCCATATTCAAGTCAAAATAGCCAACTTCCTGTTGGTCGTAGCTTATGACTGCGAATTAGAAAGTTGTCCGTCTTAATAAGAACAATTTATGTACCAAGTTTGGTGTCTGTAGCTAAAACTAACCCCCCCACTTTTGACAAAAGGTGGCGCTATAGAGTGCCTCTTCCACGCCCTTTTAAAAGCTTTTGCCATGGTCTAGCTATCTTTAATACTGATATCTGTTTCAAGTTTCATGTAAATCTGAGCTAGTTATCTGCCTAAAAATCACCAGAACAAAACATTCAAGTTTGACACGTTGCCATGGCAACACTATATTAGATATAAATATCCCCACGACAGATTTTCTTAAGCCGTGTTTTGTCATTATTCTGATGAAGTTTGAAGCAAATCAAGTAAAAATAAGATGCTGAATTCAAAGCGTTCTGAAAATGATTCACTTCCTGCTGCCAGTTGGTGGCGCTATAACTTTGACTCCTAATAGTCACATATATACGATCGGTATCATACAACGAACAAACCAATTAAGTTTGATCAAATTCAGCAAATGTATGTGGATGTTATTAGACATTTCCTGTTTCTCATTTCTCGCCATAATTTCAACGCCTCGCCACGGGCAAACCGTTCGAGATATCAAAAATCTCTTCGCAATTTAGCATCCCCAATGTCTTGAGATCGTGTTCACCGAGTTTTGTGTTGAACGGGTGGAGTTCCTCAGAGGAGTATATCAAATTCCAGAGCATGTGTTTTTCATAAAACCCTAAATAGCCAACTTCCTGTTGGGCGGAGCTTATGACATGCAGTGTGAAAGTTGTTTGGTTTGATGAGTTATATATATGTACCAAGTTTCATATGTATACGTGCAAGTATGCATGATATATGGCCCTCGGTACTACAGGGGGCGCTGTAGAGCCCCTGTGCCACGCCCGTGTATCAGACTCTGCCCGGCCCTAATGGCCGCAGGTTCCAAGGTGTGTGCCAATTTTCAAGAGTTTTTGAGCATGTTAAGGGCCCCAAAAGCCCCCGAAACCTTAGAAAAAAATTAGAAGAATAAAGAAAAAAAAAAAAATAATAATAATCCTAAGGAAAACAATAGGGCTCTCGCCCTCCAGGCTTGAGCCCTAATTAAAGCTGCAAGCAGCGATGAACGGGCCCTCGCACCCGGGCTCACCGCCATCGTGTGGCTTTAGTAAAAAGGTGAACGTTGAGAAATATGCATTTAATGTCCTAAATATAAGTGGAATATATCAAAGTATATCCCATATATGTGCCAATCTTACCGTTGCCAGCAGGTGGCGCTATCATTATAATGGAATATTGGCCTTCAGAGGTGTTCAGGCCAGGACTTCTATCAAACATGTGAAGTTTGGGGAAGATTGAACATTTTATGCTTGAGTTACAACAACTTCTATTGCTGTGGCAAGACATCAAATTTTGTCATGGCGCCATGGAAACGCCCATTAACAAAAACTCAAGATCTCCAAAAGTTAACATTGCACAGGCCTTTAGATTAGACTGACCACAAAATATATGTTAATCTCAAAAAAATTATAGGAGTAGTTTGTTGCAGCGTAAAACATGTCACTTCCTGTTGCCAATAGGTGGCGCTATGACTATAACTGAATGTGGGCATGTAGATCTGTTAAGGGCAGAAGTTTTATCTAACATGTGAAGTTTGGGGCAGATTGGAGATTGTATGTGTGAGTTACAGCAACTTCCTTTTTCATGGCGAAACATCGAAATTTGTCAGGCCGCCATGGACACGCCCTTTAACGAAATCTAAAGATCTTCTCAATTTAACATCGCAAAGGGCTTAAGATTACACTGACCAGGTTTGGTGTTGATCTGAATAAATCTCTAGGAGGAGTTCGTTAAAGTACAACCCCTGAAAATGGCAAAAACAACGCCAATTTTGCAGAGAAAATTCTAAATAACCGACTTCCTGTTGGGATTCGGATTTCGTACCAAGAGACTTTTTTGTAGGTATTGGTGTGTTACATGTGTATACCGATTTTTGTACATGTACGTGAAACATAGCTCGAGGCGCACTATGTTGAATGTGTATAGGTGGCGCTATCGAGCCATTTTGCCACACCTGATGGAATTTTGGCCTTCAGATGTGTTCAGGCCAGGACTCTTATCACACATGTGCAGTTTGGGGAAGATCGGACATTTTATGCCTGAGTTATAACATCTTTTATTCCCATGGCGAGACATCGAACTTCGTGACGGCGCCATGGACATGCCTTTTAACGAAAACTCAAGATCTTCACAACTTAACATCGCACAGGCCTTTAGATTAGACTGACCACAAAAAACACATTGATGTCATAAAATTTCTAGGAGTAGTTCATCGCAGTGTAAAATATGTCACTTCCTGTTGCCAGTAGGTGGCGCTATGACTATAACTGAATATGGGCATGTCAATCTGTTCAGGTCAGGAGTCTCATCAAACATGTGAAGTTTGGGGCAGATTGGTCATTGTATGTCTGAGTTATAGCAACTTCCTGTTTCATGGCGAATCATCGAAATTCGCCAGGCCGCCACGGACACGCCCATTAACGAAAACTCAAAAACTTCGCAATTTAACATCGCAAAGGCCTTCAGATTAGGCATACCAAATTTGGTGTTGATCTGAATGAATCTCTAGGAGGAGTTCGTTAAAATACAACGCATGGAAATGGCAAAAATGACACAAAATTTGCTCATAATATTAGAAATAACCGACTTCCTGTTGGGTTTCGGATTTTGCTCCAAGAGACTTTTTTGTAGGTATTGGAGAGTTACATGTGTATACCGATTTTCATACATGTACATGAAACGTAGCTCGAGGCGCACACCGTTGAACATGTATAGGTGGCGCTGTTGAGCCATTTTGCCACACCCACTTCTGAAACCCATATCAGACGTAAATTTTCGCCAGTTCTGAGGTGTGTGCAAAGTTTCATGACTTTTCGAGCATGTTTAGGCCCTCAAAAATGCGATTCATTTTGGAGAAGAATAATAATAATAATAATAATAATAATAATAATAATAATAATAAACGGAGCAATTCCAAGAGGGTCCTCACACCATCGGTGCTCGGGCCCTAATAATAAACGGAGCAATTCCAAGAGGGTCCTCGCACCATCGGTGCTCGGGCCCTAATAATAATAATAATAATAAACGGAGCAATTCCAAGAGGGTCCTCACACCATCGGTGCTCGGGCCCTAATAATAAACAGAGCAGATACAATAGGGTCCTCACACCATCGGTGCTCGGGCCCTAATAAACAGAGCAATTCCAAGAGGGTCCTCGCACCATCGGTGCTCGGGCCCTAATAATGAATATAGCTGCAACCAGCGATGGCGGGCTCAAGCCATCAGTGCAATGCCACCCCTGTGGCATCAGGTAAATTGTGCCCAAAGGGTACATGCATTCACAATAGCCCTCTGGCAGTCAGATTTTAAGGGATACGGCAGTTAAAGGGTTAATCAGAATCATCTAGACTTTGAAATCACATTCACAGAACAATCTATATAACTTTAGTTACACATTACAATAATATTTCATTCATAAACATTAACTATGTTAACATGAACAATAATTATTTTAAGATAATTAACAATAATTTGGTTAAAACTTGACCATTGGACAAAAAAAGGTGAATGGGTCACGGGGGCAGAAGAAGAAAAAAAAAAACGGTGAAAAAATGACAAAAAGAATTGCAAAAGAATTAAGAATTAATGTGAAGATTAATTTTTAGTCAATTCTGCAAGACAGACTTTTCAGGATAGGAGATGGAATAAAAATAAGCTCCTAAATCTAATGCCAGATTCTGGAAGATATATTCCTCAAAGCGTAGTACAAGAGTCACCCAGAACCCATCTATTCATAAAGCCTATATATAAAGTCTTAATATATAGTATTTCACAATACTTCATGCTATTCTAATTAAGTCATTTTTGGGATCTTTTAAGTCTCTCAGAACCTGACACCTTGTAATTCTGGAGACTCGAGGAAAGTTGCAGCTCTGAAAAATGGTGGTACTGTAGACTAAATGCTCCCTGATAGTGTCACACCTAATTCTTCACTTTAATTCTTAATTATTTTCCAGTTAATGTGTTTCTGTTCTTCTCCACTTGTTTTTTTCTGACCCCTGTGACCCAGTAAGCATTTTGCTGTCCAGTGGTCATGTCTTAACTCTGCAATTACTGTACTTATTTTGAATATTTGTCATGGGGATCTAATAATTTTAGATTTTCAGTCTGAGTTAAACCTTTGTTTTTGGCTCATTTTATCAGTAAAGGAAAAATGCCTAATACTTCTTCACACCTAAATATAAGGAGTTTTTTTCTTTTCCAGTCTTCATGGTCAACTATGTATATATATCACACTCATTGCCTTTTCTAGTGCAGCTCAACCAATTTACATCCCATTCGTCCGTATTTGTGATATCACAAATCCTGGAAAATATTTGTTGTAGTCCAAAAAAGTTGTTTGTTGTAGTTTTTAAAATGTGATTTTTGTTAAATACAATTTCTCCTATTTGGACTTTGAGCTTTGAATCTTTGCAGAACTTTTTATGCTGAAACAGCAACATTACAGACTAACTAAAGTTGAAAGTGTGAAACAACATAATAGCACTCCTTTAATAGGCATTATTAAGCAGTTAATAAATACAGCTATAAATGTTTTGTTCTTGAGCACATCTATAAAGTTCAATCATTGTATTTTCATACTTTTTTAAGGATCTTTTTATCATTTATACATTATATATAATGTATTGGCTTTCCAATGCCGTTGCCATTGATAATAGGAGTAAGCAAGTTTAGAACACCTACAAACAAGAGTCCATGCAGACGGATGTAGATGCATAACTCTTAAATTCAGATAAATGTCATGTCATGTCACAGGATGTCATAGGTCAGTATCAAATGAGTTTGAAATTATTATTTGCAGCACAAATAAGGATTCTTAGGATGTTTTTAAATCCCTAAAACTGTCAGAAAAGGATAAGGCCTTAGATATTTCTTAAGCTGTAATAAAAGGGAAAAAAAACACCACCATTAGCAACAACAAAAACAATAAACATTTAAAATACTGTTTTTTTCCCCCCTGATGATTAAAGAGATGATTAGGTCTCTGTCTCTCTCTCTCTCTCTCTCTCTCTCTCTCTCTCTCTCTCTCTCTGCCAGATAGCCCCTCCCCTCCCTACAATCCACACACACTGTCAGTCACCAAAAATTCAGTCAGTCACCAACCCCCTCACACTCCCCCTCCCTCTCCCTCTCCCCCTACCTTGCCTGACACAGACAGAGTGGCCAGAGTGAGATCATGTCAGTTGAGAAGTCTGACAGTTGTTTAATTTTCTGTTGTCCATACAGTGTTGTAAAGTTGTGAAACTATGCATATTTCCTCAAGAATGATTTGATCTCTGTATGAAAAAATGCTTTGAAATGTTTGGAAGCTGCAATTTAAAAATACAAGCCAATTAATGATTCCCTTTTTACTGTCATTTCAAAAAATCAGCACGAAAAAAACGTTCAAGCTAACCAAAATCCGTTCGCAATTTAAGTTCCTCAATGTTTTTGCAACATGTAGACAAAGTTTGGTGTGTATAGTGAACTTTTCCTCTGAGTATGCATTAAATCACAAAAGAACATGCCCAAAAATCCATATTAAAATCAAAATAGCGGACCTGTTGGTTGTAGCTTATGACTGTGAATTAGAAAGTTGTCCGTCCTGATAAGAACAATTTATGTACCAAGTTTGGTGTCTGTAGCTAAAACTAAATAAAATGCATATTATTATTATTATTAGCTGGACACTTGATTAAAAATATTAATAAATAAACTTATGCAATTGTATATATATATATATATATATATATATATATATGTATGTATGTATGTATGTATGTATATATATATATATATATATATATATATATATATATATATATATATATATATGTATTATGTATGTATGTATGTATGTATATATATATAAATTCAAGTGTACAGTTTTCTTTCATTGCATCTTGAAATAAATATTTCTGAGTTCTGTGTTTGTTTATTTTTTATAATTATTATTCTTTTTATTTTTTTTAGGAGGATTACAGCCTTTAATCTCCTCAAAATAAATGTGCATATAAACCTTGAACAATTTAATAATAGCTGTATTTTTAAAATGCTTACTAAAATATAAATTTTGGGAGAAGGCTATATAAAGCATGAACTGACTATTTACTAATGCTTAGTTAAGGAGTGCAGCTATTATGAAGTGTTACCAATGGATTTACTAATGTTAACAATTGAGACATTATTTTAAAGTGTTACCAAATCCTTAAATAATTTAAAAGTGTTTTGTTATGATATCATTGGCCTATTAGCATTTGTGAAATAGTTCTGCTTGCATCACAGCTTAGTCTTCATCTGTGAGCTGAACAGTTTTACTGTTACATCCATGAGATTATGTAAATTCAAATAAATGTCATGTCACAGGGTGTCAGAGGTCAGTATCAAGTGAGTTTGAAATTATTATTTGCAGCACAAGTATTTTTTAGAATTTTTTTTTTATCCCTGAAACTGTCAGAAAAGGATAAGGCCTAAGAGATTTCTTAAGCTGTAATGAAAACAGCACAATTAGCAACAACAACAACAAAAATTAACAATTTAAAATAGTTTTTTTTTTTTTTCTGGTGATTAAAGAGATGTTTAAGTCTCTCTCTCTCTGTCTGTCTGTCTGCCACTCAGCTCACACCCCTCCCCCACTCACACTCACACACACACACAGTCAGCACACATACATTCCTCACACAGAGTGACAGAGTGAGATCAGATGTCTGACAGTTTTTTAATTTTCTTTTAATCATACAGTGCTATAAAGTCATGAAACTATGCATATTTCCTCAGAATCACTGGTTTTCTAAATGAAAAATGTTTTTTTAAAAGTTTGGAAGCTGCAATTTAAAAATACAAGATGATTAATGTTTTACTTTTTACTGTTATTTCAAAAAATCACCACGACAAAACCGTTCAAGCTATTCAAAATCCATTCGCAATTTAAGTTCCTCAATGTTTTTTCTTCATGTAGACAAAGTTTGGTGTGTATAGTGTACTTCCCCTGTGAGGAGTATGCATTAATTCAAAAAATAATTTTCACAAAAATATTCAAATCAAAATAGTGGACTTACTGTTGGTTGTAGCTTATGACTGTGAATTAGAAAGTTGTCCGTCTTGATAAGAACAATTTATGTACCATGTTTGGTGTCTGTAGCTAAAACTAACCTCCCCACTTTTGACAAAAGGTGGCGCTATAGAGTGCCTCTTCCACGCCATTTTAAAAGCTTTTGCCATGGTCTAGCTATCTTTAATACTGATATCTGTTTCGAGTTTCATGTAAATCTGAGCTTGTTATCTGCCCAAAAATCACCAGAACAGAACATTCAAGTTTGACACATTGCCATGGCAACACTAAATTAGATATAAATATCCCCCCAGCAGATTTATATCGGCTGTGTTTTAACATTATTCTGATGAAGTTTGAAGCAAATCAAGTAAAAATAAGATGCTGAATTCAAAGCGTTTTGAAAATGATTCACTTCCTGCTACCAGTTGGTGGCGCTATAACTTTGACTCCTAATAGTCACATATATACGATCGGTATCATACAACAAACAAACCAATTAAGTTTGATCAAATTCAGGAAATGTATGTGGATGTTATTAGACATTTCCTGTTTCTCATTTCTCGCCATAATTTCAACGCCTCGCCACGGGCAAACCGTTCGAGATATCAAAAATCTCTTCGCAATTTAGCATCCCCAATGTCTTGAGATCATGTTCACCAAGTTTTGTGGTGAACGGGTGGAGTTCCTCAGAGGAGTATATCAAATTCCAGAGCATGTGTTTTTCATAAAACCCTAAATAGCCAACTTCATGTTGGGCGGAGCTTATGACATGCAGTGTGAAAGTTGTTTGGTTTGATGAGTTATATATGTGTACCAAGTTTCATATGTATACGTGCAAGTATGCATGATATATGGCCCTCAGTACTACAGGGGGCGCTGTAGAGCCCCTGTGCCACGCCCGTGTATCAGACTCTGCCCGGCTCTAATGGCCGCAGGTTCCAAGGTGTGTGCCAATTTTCAAGAGTTTTTGAGCATGTTAAGGACCCCAAAAGCCCTCGAAACCTTGGAAAAAAATTAGAAGAATAAAGAAAAAAAAAAATTAAAGCTGCAAGCAGCGATGAACGGGCCCTCGCACCCGGGCTCACCGCCATCGTGTGGCTTTAGTAATAAGGTGAACGTTGAGAAATATGCATTTAATGTCCTAAATATAAGTGGAATATATCAAAGTATATCCCATATATGTGCCAATCTTACCGTTGCCAGCAGGTGGCGCTATCATTATAATGGAATATTGGCCTTCAGAGGTGTTCAGGCCAGGACTCTTATCAAACATGTGAAGTTTGGGGAAGATTGAACATTTTATGCTTGAGTTACAACAACTTCTCTTGCTGTGGCAAGACATCAAATTTTGTCATGGCGCCATGGAAACGCCCTTTAACAAAAACTCAAGATCTCCAAAAGTTAACATTGCACAGGCCTTTAGATTAGACTGACCACAAAATATATGTTAATCTCAAAATAATTATAGGAGTAGTTTGTTGCAGCGTAAAACATGTCACTTCCTGTTGCCAATAGGTGGCGCTATGACTATAACTGAATGTGGGCATGTAGATCTGTTAAGGGCAGAAGTTTTATCTAACATGTGAAGTTTGGGGCAGATTGGACATTGTATTTCTGAGTTACAGCAACTTCCTTTTTCATGGCGAAACATCGAAATTTGTCAGGCCGCCATGGACACGCCCTTTAACGAAATCTAAAGATCTTCGCAATTTAACATTGCAAAGGGCTTAAGATTACACTGACCAGGTTTGGTGTTGATCTGAATAAATCTCTAGGAGGAGTTCGTTAAAGTACAACCCCTGAAAATGGCAAAAACAACGCCAATTTTGCTGAGAAAATTCTAAATAACCGACTTCCTGTTGGGATTCGGATTTTGTACCAAGAGACTTTTTTGTAGGTATTGGTGTGTTACATGTGTATACCGATTTTTGTACATGTACGTGAAACATAGCTCGAGGCGCACTCTGTTGAAAGTGTATAGGTGGCGCTATCGAGCCATTTTGCCACACCTGATGGAATTTTAGCCTTCAGATGTGTTCAGGCCAGGACTCTTATCACACATGTGCAGTTTGGGGAAGATCGGACATTTTATCCCTGAGTTATAACATCTTTTATTCCCATGGCGAGACATCGAACTTCGTGACGGCGCCATGGACACGCCTTTAAAGAAAACTCAAGATCTTCACAACTTAATATCGCACAGGCCTTTAGATTAGACTGAACACAAAAAACACATTGATGTCATAAAATTTCTAGGAGTAGTTCATTGCAGTGTAAAATATGTCACTTCCTGTTGCCAGTAGGTGGCGCTATGACTATAACTGAATATGGGCATGTCAATCTGTTCAGGTCAGGAGTCTCATCAAACATGTGAAGTTTGGGGCAGATTGGTCATTGTATGTCTGAGTTATAGCAACTTCCTGTTTCATGGCGAATCATCGAAATTCGCCAGGCCGCCACGGACACGCCCATTAACGAAAACTCAAAAGCTTCGCAATTTAACATCGCAAAGGCCTTCAGATTAGGCATACCAAATTTGGTGTTGATCTGAATGAATCTCTAGGAGGAGTTCGTTAAAATACAACGCATGGAAATGACAAAAATGACACAAAATTTGCTCATAATATTAGTAATAACCGACTTCCTGTTGGGTTTCGGATTTTGCTCCAAGAGACTTTTTTGTAGGTATTGGAGAGTTACATGTGTATACCGATTTTCATACATGTACATGAAACGTAGCTCGAGGCGCACACCGTTGAACGTGTATAGGTGGCGCTGTTGAGCCATTTTGCCACACCCACTTCTGAAACCCATATCAGACGTAAATTTTCGCCAGTTCTGAGGTTTGTGCAAAGTTTCATGACTTTTAGAGCATGGTTAGGCCCTCAAAAATGCGATTCATTTTGGAGAAGAAGAATAATAATAATAAATATAGCTGCAAGCAGCGATGGCGGGCTCAAGCCACCAATGCCATCGCCACCCCGGTGGCATCAGGTAAACTGTGCCCAGTGGGCACATGCATTCACATTATCCCTCTGGCAGTAAGGTTTTAAAGGATATGGCAGTTAAAGTGTTAATCCGAATCATCTAGACTTTAAAATCACATTCACAGAACAATATATATATATATATATATATATATATATATATATAACTTGAGTAACACTTTACAATAAGATTTCATTCATAAACATTATGTTAACATGAACAATATTTATATAGCATTCATTCATGTCAGTTAATATTCCAAACTTAAACATTAAAACATTGTTTTATTGTGATTTTTTTCCAAGCACATTTTACCAATTCCAAACCATATCAATCTTAATAACTACCATTAATTTTTATTTAATCATTTATGAGTGCTATACAATAGTCCAGGGAAGCTTGAAGAGAAAAACTCCTTATATTCATGTGCAGAATTATTAGGCATGTTTTCTTTTACAGATGAAATGCGCTAAAAAAGAGTTTTAACTCAAACTGTTTTAACTCAAAGTCGAAAATTATAAAAAACCCATGAGAAATATCAAACACAAATGCAATACAGAAATGGATAAGTTACGACTTGACCATTGTACAAAAAATGCTGACTGGGTCATGAGGTCAGAAAAGAAGAAGAAAAAAACAGGTCAAGAAAAACTGACAAAAAGAATTGCAAAATAATTAGGAATTAATGTGAAGATTAATTTTTAGTCAATTCTGCAAGACAGACTTTCAGGAAAGGAGGTGGAATAAAAATGAACTCCTAAATCTTAATCCCGGATTCTGGAAGATATATTCCTCATACCATCAGACAAGAGGAGGTGGTGCTGGTCCTTCACGAGTCCCTCTAATCGGTTCATAAAGCCTATATATAAAGTCTTAATATATAGTATTTCACAATACTTCATGGTATTCTAATTAAATAATTTTTTGGAATCTTAGATCTCTCAGAACCTGACACATTGTAATTCTGAGACTCCAGGAAAGTGGCAGTTCTGTAAAATGTTGGCGCTGGAGACTAAATGCTCCCTGATAGTTTCACACCTAATTCACTTAACACACACACACACACACACACACACACACACACACACACACACATTACCCACAGTGACAGAGGGACAGAGTGACATCAGATGTATGATAGTTTTTTAATTTTCTATCATCCATATAGTGTTGTATAGTCATGAAACTATGCATATTTCCTCAGAATGACTTGTTTTCTATGTGTACATTTTTTTGAAGTGTTTAGAAGCTGCACTTAAAAAAAATAAAAGACATTTACTGGTTACTTTTTTACTGTTATTTCAAAAAATCACCACGACAAAACCATTCAAGCTATTCAAAATTCATCCGCACCTGTTCTGTAAGATACATTCTTTAAACAGTGGGAAAAGAGGATGTGGTGCTGATCCTTCAAGAGTCACTCAAAACGTATCTGTCCATAAAGCCTATAAAGAATTATTCTTAATATACAGTTCACAATACTTCAGCTTGTTATTCTAATTAAGTGAGGGTCATTTTATCAGTAAAATACATAAAATTCATATTATTTTTCTTTGAAAGATTTCTATAAATGATTTAAATCATACTTGTTTCTACAATAATTATTTAAAAGTAATCCTATAGCTCCATCTGGTGGCCATTATTGGTACTAAGAATTGCAAGCTTGATTTATATGTTATGATAGTTTTAATTTTATGCTGGCTCTTGAAAATGATAAAGCTATGAAACTTACTGTGCTTCCTTCAAATGATGACTTCTACGTATATAAAAAATTATGAAGAGTTGGAATGAAAAATTTTAAAGATATAGTAAAGTTATTATAAAGTGTTACCAATGCATTTGCTAATGTTAACAAATTAGACATTATTTTACAGTGTTATCAAATCCCTTAAATGATTTGTAAGTGTTTTGTAATGATTTTATTAAACCTACAAGCATTTGTGAAAGTTCTGCTTGCATTACAGCTTAGTCTTGATCTGTGAGCTGAACAGATTTACTGTTACATCCATGAGATTATGTAAATTCAAATAAATATCATGTCACAGGATGTCAGAGGTCAGTATCAAATTAGTTTGAAATTATTATTTGCAGCACAAATAAGGTTTTTTAGGATTTTTAAAAATCCCTAAAACTGTCAGAAAAGGATAAGGCCTAAGATATTTCTATGTGAGTGGCTAAATTTTTTTGTTTTTATAATTATAATGCATAAACTATGAAACTATACAAAATGTATAAAAAAGTACAAGTTATTCTTTTCCGATGTTTTTTATTTATTTAAATTATTATTATTATTTTTTTGGGGGGGATTTACATTTTAAAACATAAGCCTATGGCAATCATTCTAAACAGCTTGAATAAAACCTGTCAATATTTATTATAGACCACTATAACTGTGTATAATCTAACAAACAAGTTTATTATGAAAATAAAAGCGTGTACACCAGATAAATTGGACGATAAAGAAATTGCTAACAATATATACTAGAGCATTTCTTAGGTTTTTAGGCGTTTAGATGCAGAAATGGACAAATCAAATGTAAAATCAAATGTAACTGATTTAATTAAATATAGATTACGTCTTGTTAGAGCAAAATAATAAATAAATACGTACACACATTAAAAAAGCAGCCAAGATTAATGAGTTTAATTTTTTATATAGATTAAAATTGAAGACAGAAGCAGGTAAATGCAGTCACTTAATATTAAAATCCAGTAGATCCACTTCAGATTTATTTCTCAACAGTTTATGTTCACGTGGCTGTTTTCGTTTATATTAGCCAAGCTATTATGTATTTTGAAATAATCTTGTCCGTGATGTGTTCGTTCTTACGACGCAAGGCAGAATCCTGCAGCTGGAGAGATATATGTTATTCGGCCAGTCGCGCTTTCAAATAGTCTTGCACACATAAACGGGTCACAAACACCTGTATTTAGCTCGTGTTGTGTTATAATGGATGTATTGTGTGCATTTATGGCAATAATTTATTTTAAAAAGCTCTTAAACAAGTTCGTTAAATTCGTTAGTTTTGAACTTGTGACACTGTGCGCGCTGATCGGAGGCAGTGATTTCAGATAGGCAGCCGCAAATATTTCATTTTCACACAGACAGTTCAAAAACATCTTAATTTAGCTCTTGGTGTGCTCTAATTGGTGAATTGTGTGATATCGCTGCAATACTTTATTTTTAATAGCTATAAAACAAGAATAATCTCGTTTTTTCTGAGCTCGTCATTCCACACGCTCTTGCTCAGAGCGGTGATTCATCTCTCATGTTTCTCACGTATCACTGACCACACATCAATTATTAATGAGCCCTGACCTGATAATAATCATATATGTTGGTTTAGCTTGTCATTGTGAATTAAATCCAAGTATTTATTTGTATTTTAACCGATTTAAAATCGAAACCAAAAGACAGTCTCCTCCCTTTTTTAGTCCGGTAACTGAACCTGTAGGGGCGCTATTTCTCTCAGACAATGGAAGTCTAAGCACACACAGTCAAACAGAGGGACAGAGTGATATGAGATGTCTGACAGTTTTTTAATTTTCTGTTATCCATACAGTGTTGTAAAGTCATGAAACTATGCATATTTACTCAGAATAACTTTTTTTCTGTATGAAAAAAGGTTTTGAAGTGTTTGGAATTTAAAAATGCAGGAAAATTAATAATTCCATCTTTATTGTCATTTAAAAAAATCACCACGACAAAACCATCCAAGCTATCCAAAACCCATTCACAATTTAAGTTCCTCAATGTTTTTTCAACATGTAGACCAAGTTTGGTGTGTATAGTGTTACTCTCCTCTGAGCAGTATGCATTAATTCACAGCTAAATGTAAAAAACAATCCACATTCAAATCAAAATAGCCGACTTCCTGTTGGTCGTAGCTGATGACTGTGAATTAGAAAGTTGTCCGTCTTGATAAGAACATTTTTTCTACTGAGTTTGGTGTCTGTAGCTAAAACTAACCCCCTCACTTTTGACAAAAGGTGGCGCTATAGAGTGCCTCTTCCACGCCCTCGTATGAACTTTTGCCAGTGTCTAGCTGTCACTAATACTTATATGTGTTCTGAGTTTGATGAAATTCTAAGCATGTTATATGCCTCAAAATCACCTGAGAAGTATTCCAGTTTGACATGTTGCCACGGCAACAATATTTTTAGATATCAATATCCCCCCAGCAGATTTATATCGGCTGTGTTTTAACATCATTCTGATGAAGTTTGAAGCAAATCGAGTAAAAATAAGATGCTGAATTCAAAGCATTTTGAAAATGACACACTTCCTGCTGCCAGTTGGTGGCGCTATAACTTTGACTCCTAATAGTCACATATATACGATCGGTATCATACAACGAACAAACCAATTAAGTTTGATCAAATTCAGCAAATGTATGTGGATGTTATTATACATTTCCTGTTTCTCATTTCTCGCCATAATTTCAACGCCTCGCCACGGGCAAACCGTTCGAGATATCAAAAATCTCTTCGCAATTTAGCATCCCCAATGTCTTGAGATCGTGTTCACCGAGTTTTGTGTTGAACGGGTGGAGTTCCTCAGAGGAGTATATCAAATTCCAGAGCATGTGTTTTTCATAAAACCCTAAATAGCCAACTTCCTGTTGGGCGGAGCTTATGACATGCAGTGTGAAAGTTGTTTGGTTTGATGAGTTATATATGTGTACCAAGTTTCATATGTATACGTGCAAGTATGCATGATATATGGCCCTCAGTACTACAGGGGGCGCTGTAGAGCCCCTGTGCCACGCCCGTGTATCAGACTCTGCCCGGCTCTAATGGCCGCAGGTTCCAAGGTGTGTGGCAATTTTCAAGAGTTTTTGAGCATGTTAAGGACCCCAAAAGCCCTCGAAACCTTGGAAAAAAATTAGAAGAATAAAGAAAAAAAAAAATTAAAGCTGCAAGCAGCGATGAACGGGCCCTCGCACCCGGGCTCACCGCCATCGTGTGGCTTTAGTAATAAGGTGAACGTTGAGAAATATGCATTTAATGTCCTAAATATAAGTGGAATATATCAAAGTATATCCCATATATGTGCCAATCTTACCGTTGCCAGCAGGTGGCGCTATCATTATAATGGAATATTGGCCTTCAGATGTGTTCAGGCCAGGACTCTTATCAAACATGTGAAGTTTGGGGAAGATTGAACATTTTATGCTTAAGTTACAACAACTTCTCTTGCTGTGGCAAGACATCAAATTTTGTCATGGCGCCATGGAAACGCCCTTTAACAAAAACTCAAGATCTCCAAAAGTTAACATTGCACAGGCCTTTAGATTAGACTGACCACAAAATGTATGTTAATCTCAAAAAAATTATAGGAGTAGTTTTTCGCAGCGTAAAACATGTCACTTCCTGTTGCCAATAGGTGGCGCTATGACTATAACTGAATGTGGGCATGTAGATCTGTTAAGGGCAGAAGTTTTATCTAACATGTGAAGTTTGGGGCAGATTGGACATTGTATATCTGAGTTACAGCAACTTCCTTTTTCATGGCGAAACATCGAAATTTGTCAGGCCGCTATGGACACGCCCTTTAACGAAATCTAAATATCTTCGCAATTTAACATCGCAAAGGGCTTAAGATTACACTGACCAGGTTTGGTGTTGATCTGAATAAATCTCTAGGAGGAGTTTGTTAAAGTACAACCCCTGAAAATGGCAAAAACAACGCCAATTTTGCAGAGAAAATTCTAAATAACCGACTTCCTGTTGGGATTCGGATTTCGTGCCAAGAGACTTTTTTGTAGGTATTGGTGTGTTACATGTGTATACCGATTTTTGTACATGTACGTGACATGTAGCTCGAGGCGCACTCCATTGAAAGTGTATAGGTGGCGCTATCGAGCCATTTTGCCACACCCAATGGAATATTGGCCTCCAGATGTGGGCAGGTCAGTACTCTTATCACACATGTGCAGTTTGGGGAAGATCGGACATTTTATGCCTGAGTTATAACATCTTCTATTCCTATGGCGAGACATCGAACTTCGTGACGGCGCCATGGACACGCCTTTTAATGAAAACTCAAGATCTTCACAACTAAACATCACACAGGCCTTTATATTAGACTGACCACAAAAAATACATTGATGTCATAAAATTTCTAGGAGTAGTTCATCGCAGTGTAAAACATGTCACTTCCTGTTGCCAATAGGTGGCGCTATGACTATAACTGAATATGGGCATGTCAATCTGTTCAGTTCCAGAGTCTTATCAACCATGTGAAGTTTGAGGCAGATTGGACATTGTATGTCTGAGTTATAGCAACTTAATTTTTAATGGCGAATCATCGAAATTCGCCAGGCCGCCACGGACACGCCCATTAACGAAAACTCAAAATCTTCGCAATTTAACATCGCAAAGGCCTTTAGATGAGGCATACCAAATTTGGTCTTTATCTGAATAAATCTCTAGGAGGAGTTCGTTAAAATACAACGCATGGAAATGACAAAAATGACACAAAATTTGCTCATAAAATTAAAAATAACCGACTTCCTGTTGGGTTTAGAATTTTGGTCCAAGAGTCTTTTTTGTAGGTATTGGAGAGTTACATGTGTATACCAATTTTCATACATGTACATGAAACGTAGCTCGAGGCGCACACCGTTGAACGTGTATAGGTGGCGCTGTTGAGCCATTTTGCCACACCCACTTCTGAAACCCATATCATATGTACATTTTCGCCGGTTCTGAGGTGTATGCAAAGTTTCATGACTTTTTGAGTATGTTTAGGCCCTCAAAAATGCGATTCATTATGGAGAAGAATAATAATAATAATAATAATAATAATAATAAACAGAGCAATTCCAAGAGGGTCCTCACACCATCGGTGCTCGGGCCCTAATAAACGGAGCAATTCCAAGAGGGTCCTCACACCATCGGTGCTCGGGCCCTAATTAAAGCTGCAAGCAGCGATGAACGGGCCCTCGCACCCGGGCTCACCGCCATCGTGTGGCTTTAGTAAAAAGTTGAACGGTAAGAAATATGCATTTAAAGTCTTAAAAATAAGTGAATGAAATATGTCAATGTCATTTATTTGTGCCAATCCTCCTGTTGCCAGCAGTTGGTGCTATCATTATAATGGAATATTGGCCTTCAGATATGTTCAGGGCAGGACTCTTATCACACATGTGAAGTTTGGGGAAGATCGAACAAATTATGCCTGAGTTACAACAATTTCTCTTGCTGTGACGAGACATCAAAATTTGTCATGGTGCCATGGACACGTCCTTTAACAATGTCTGAGTTACAGCAACTTTCTTTTTCATGGCGAAACATCGAAATTTGTCAGGCCGCCATGGACACACCCTTTAACGAAACCTCAAGACCTTCACCATTTAACATCTCAAAGGCCTTAAGATTTAACTGACCAAGTTTGGTGTTGATCTGAATACATCTCTAGGAGGAGTTTGTTAAAGTACAACCCCTGAAAATGGCAAAAACAACGCCAATTTTGCAGAGAAAATTCTAAATAACTGACTTCCTGTTGGGATTCGGATTTCGTACGAACAGACTTTTTCGTAGATATTGGTGTGTTACATGTGTGTACCGATTTTTGTACATGTTCATGAAACATAGCTAGAGACGCACTCCGTTGAAAGTGAATACGCACTCCGTTGAAAGTGTATAGGTGGCGCTATCGAGCCATTTTGCCACACCCGATGGAATATTGGCCTTAAGATCTGTTCAGGCCAGGACCCTTATCACACATGTGAAGTTTTATCGAGATCGGACATTTTATGCCTGAGTTATAACATCTTTTATTCCCATTGCGAGACATCGAACTTCGTCACGGCACCATGGACACGCCTTTTAACAAAAACTCAAGATCTTCACAACTAAACATCACACAGGTATTTAGATTAGACTGACCACAAAAAAGACATTGATGTCATAAAATTTCTAGAAAGAGTCTGTCACAGTGTAAAATATATCACTTCCTGTTGCCAATAGGTGGCGCTATGACTATAACTGAATATGGGCAAGTAGATCTGTTCAGGTCAAGAGTCTCATCCAACATGTGAAGTTTGGGGCAGATTGGACATTGTATGTCTGAGTTACAGCAACTTCCTTTTTCATGGCGAAACATCGAAATTTGTCAGGCCGCCATGGACACGCCTTTTAACGAAACCTCAAGTCCTTCGCAATTTAACATTGCAAATGGCTATAGATTACACTGACGAAGTTTGGTGTTGATCTGAATAAATCTCTAGGAGGAGTTCGTTAAAGTACAACCCCTGAAAATGGCAAAAACAACACCAATTTTGCAGGGAAAATTCAAAATAACCGACTTCCTGTTGGGATTCGGATTTCGTACCAAGAGACTTTTTTGTAGGTATTGGTGTGTTACATGTGTGTACCGATTTTTGTACATGTACGTGAAACATAGCTCGAGGCACACTCCGTTGAAAGTGTATAGGTGGCGCTATCGAGCCATTCTGCCACACCCGGTGGAATATTGGCCTTCAGATCTGTTCAGGTCAGGACTCTTATCACACATGTGAAGTTTGGGGAAGATCGGACATTTTATGCCTGAGTTATAACATCTTTTATTCACATGGCAAGACTTTGAACTTCGCCATGGTGCCGTGGACACGCCTTTTAACGAAAACTCAAGATCTTCACAAGTTAACATCGCACAGGCCTTTAGATTAGACTGACCACAAAAAAGACACTGATGTCAAAAAATTAATAGGAGTAGTTCGTCAAAGCGTAAAATATGACACTTCCTGTTGCCAATAGGTGGCGCTATGACTAAAACTGAATATGGGCATGTAAATATGTTCAGGCCAGGAGTCTTATTAAACATGTGAAGTATTGGGCACATTGGACATTGTATGTCTGAGTTATAGCAACTTCATTTTTCATGGCGAATCAATGAAATTCGCCAGGCCGCCACGGACACGCCCATTAACGAAAACTCAAAATCTTCGCAATTTAGCATCACAAAGGCCTTTAGATTAAGGCATACCAAATTTGGTGTTGATCTGAATAAATCTCTAGGAGGAGTTCGTTAAAATACAACGCATGGAAATGACAAAAATGACACAAAATGTTCTCATGAAATTAAAAATAACCGACTTCCTGTTGGGTTTAGAATTTTGGTCCAAGAGTCTTTTTTGTAGGTATTGGTGTGTTACATGTGTGTGCCAATTTTCATGCATGTACGTGAAACATAGCTCGAGCGATTCATTTTGGAGAAGCGGAATAATAATAATAATAATAATAATAAACGGAGCAATTCCAAGAGGGTCCTCGCACCATCGGTGCTCGGGCCCTAATTAAAGCTGCAAGCAGCGATGAACGGGCCCTCGCACCCGGGCTCACCGCCATCGTGTGGCTTTGGTAAAAAGGTAAACGTTGAGAAATATGCATTTAAACTCATAAACATAAGTGCAATATATCAAAGTTTATTCCATATGTGTGCCAATCTTCCTGTTGCCAGCAGGTGGAGCTATCTTTATAATGGAATATTGGCCTTCAGATGTGTTCAAGCCAGGACCCTTATCACACATGTGAAGTTTGGGCAAGATCGGACATTTTATGCCTGAGTTAAAACATCTTTTATTCCCATGGTGAGACATCAAACTTCGTCATGGCGTCATGGACACGCCTTTTAACAAAAACTCAAGATCTTCACAACTAAACATCACACAGGTCTTTAGATTAGACTGACCACAAAAAAGACATTAATGTCATAAAATTTCTAGGAGTAGTTTGTCACAGTGTAAAATATGTAACTTCCTGTTGCCAATAGGTGGCGCTATGACTATAACTGAATATTGGCATGTAGATCTGTTCAGGTCAAGAGTCTTATCAAACATGTGAAGTTTGGGGCAGATTGGACATTGTATGTCTGAGTTATGGCACCATCATTTTTCATGGCGAATCATCAAAATTTGTCATGCCGCCATGGACACGCCCTTTAACAAAACCTCAATTCCTTCGCAATTTAACATCACAAAGGGCTTTAGATTACACTGACCAAGTTTGGTGTTGATCTGAATAAATCTCTAGGAGGAGTTCGTTAAAATACAACCCCTGAAAATGACAAAAACAACACCAATTTTGCAGGGGAAATTAAAAATAACCGACTTCCTGTTGGGATTCGGATTTCGTACCAAGAGACTTTTTTGTAGCTATTGGTGTGTTACATATGTTTACCGATTTTCGTACATGTACATGACATGTAGCTCGAGGCGCACTCCATTGAAAATGTATAGGTGGCGCTATCGAGCCATTTTGCCACACCGAATGGAATATTAGCCTCCAGATGTGTGCAGGTCAGTACTCTTATCAAACATGTGAAGTTTGGGCAAGATCTGATATTTTATGCCTGAGTTACAACAACTTCTACTCCCATGGCGAGACATCGAACTTTGACATGACGCCATGGACACGCCCTTTAACGAAAATTCAAGATCTTCACAATTTAACATCGTACAGGCCTTTAGATTAGACTGACCACAAAAAAGACATTGATGTCATAAAATTTCTAGGAGTAGTTCTTCGCAGCGTAAAATATGACACTTCCTGTTGCCAATAGGTGGCGCTATGAATATAACTGAATATGGGCATGTCAATCTATTCAGTTTCAGAGTCTTATCAACCATGTGAAGTTTGGGGCAGATTGGACATTGTATGTCTGAGTTATAGCAACTTCATTTTTCATGGCGAATCATCGAAATTCGCCAGGCCGCCACTGACACGCCCTTCGACGAAAACTCAAAAGCTTCGCAATTTAACATCGCAAAGGCCTTTAGATTAGGCATACCAAATTTGGTGTTGATCTGAATGAATCTCTTGGAGGAGTTCGTTAAAATACAACGCATGGAAATGACAAAAATGACACAAAATTTGCTCATAATATTAGAAATAACCGACTTCCTGTTGGGTTTCGGATTTTGCTCCAAGAGACTTTTTTGTAGGTATTAGAGAGTTACATGAGTATACCGATTTTCATACATGTACATGAAACGTAGCTCGAGGCGCACACCGTTGAACGTGTATAGGTGGCGCTGTTGAGCCATTTTGCCACACCCACTTCTGAAACCCACATCAGACATAAATTTTCGCCAGTTCTGAGGTGTGTGCAAAGTTTCATGTCTTTTTGAGTATGTTTAGGCCCTCAAAAATGCGATTCATTTTGGAGAAGTATAATAATAATAATAATTAAAGCTGCAAGCAGCGATGAACGGGCCCTCGCACCCGGGCTCACCGCCATCGTGTGGCTTTAGTAAAAAGGTGAACGTTGAGAAATATGCATTTAATGTCCTAAATATTAGTGGAATATATCAAAGTATATCCCATATATGTGCCAATCTTACCGTTGCCAGCAGGTGGCGCTATCATTATAATGGAATATTGGCCTTCAGATGTGTTCAGGCCAGGACTCTTATCAAACATGTGAAGTTTGGGGAAGATTGAACATTTTATGCTTGAGTTACAACAACTACTCTTGCTGTGGCAAGACATCAAATTTTGTCATGGCGCCATGGAAACGCCCTTTAACAAAAACTCAAGATCTCCAAAAGTTAACATTGCACAGGCCTTTAGATTAGACTGACCACAAAATATATGTTAATCTCAAAAAAATTATGGGAGTAGTTTGTCGCAGCGTAAAACATGTCACTTCCTGTTGCCAATAGGTGGCGCTATGACTATAACTGAATGTGGGCATGTAGATCTGTTAAGGGCAGAAGTTTTATCTAACATGTGAAGTTTGGGGCAGATTGGACATTGTATGTCTGAGTTACAGCAACTTCCTTTTTCATGGCGAAATATCGAAATTTGTCAGGCCGCCATGGACACGCCCTTTAACGAAATCTAAAGATCTTCGCAATTTAACATCGCAAAAGGCTTAAGATTACACTGACCAGGTTTGGTGTTGATCTGAATAAATCTCTAGGAGGAGTTCGTTAAAGTACAACCCCTGAAAATGGCAAAAACAATGCCAATTTTGCAGAGAAAATTCTAAATAACTGACTTCCTGTTTGGATTAGGATTTCGTACCAAGAGACTTTTTTGTAGGTATTGCTGTGTTACATGTGTATACCGATTTTTGTACATGTACGTGAAACATAGCTCGAGGCGCACTCTGTTGAAAGTGTATAGGTGGCGCTATCGAGCCATTTTGCCACATCTGATGGAATTTTGGCCTTCAGATGTGTTCAGGTCAGGACTCTTATCACACATGTGCAGTTTGGGGAAGATCGGACATTTTATGCCTGAGTTATAATATATTTTATTCCCATGGCGAGACATCGAACTTCGTGACGGCGCCATGGACACGCCTTTTAACGAAAACTCAAGATCTTCACAACTTAACATCACACAGGCCTTTAGATTACACTGACCACAAAAAATACATTGATGTCATAAAATTTCTAGGAGTAGTTCATCGCAGTGTAAAATATGTAACTTCCTGTTGCCAATAGGTGGCGCTATGACTATAACTGTATATGGGCATGTCAATCTGTTCAGGTCAGGAGTCTCATCAAACATGTGAAGTTTGGGGCAGATTGGTCATTGTATGTCTGAGTTATAGCAACTTCCTGTTTCATGGCGAATCATCGAAATTCGCCAGGCCACCACGGACACGCCCATTAACGAAAACTCAAAAGCTTCGCAATTTAACATCGCAAAGGCCTTTAGATTAGGCATACCAAATTTGGTGTTGATCTGAATGAATCTCTAGGAGGAGTTCGTTAAAATACAACGCATGGAAATGACAAAAATGACACAAAATTTGCTCATAATATTAGTAATAACCGACTTCCTGTTGGGTTTCGGATTTTGCTCCAAGAGACTTTTTTGTAGGTATTGGAGAGTTACATGTGTGTACCGATTTTCATACATGTACATGAAACGTAGCTCGAGGCGCGCACTGTTGAACTTGTATAGGTGGCGCTGTTGAGCCATTTTGCCACACCCACTTCTGAAACCCATATCAGACGTAAACTTTCGCCAGTTCTGAGGTGTGTGCAAAGTTTCATGACTTTTCAAGCATGTTTAGGCCCTCAAAAATGCGATTCATTTTGGAGAAGAAGAATAATAATAATAAATATAGCTGCAAGCAGCGATGGCGGGCTCAAGCCACCAATGCCATCGCCACCCCGGTGGCATCAGGTAAACTGTGCCCAGCGGGCACATGCATTCACAATATCCCTCTGGCAGTGAGGTTTTAAAGGATATGGCAGTTAAAGGGTTAATCCGAATCATCAAGACTTTAAAATCACATTCACAGAACAATATATATAACTTTAGTGACACTTTACAATAATATTTCATTTCTAAACATTATGTTAACATGAACAATATTTATATAGCATTCATTCATGTCAGTTAATATTCCAAACTTAAACATTAAAACATTGTTTTATTGTGATTTTTTTCCAAGCACATTTTACCAATTCCAAACCATATCAATCTTAATAACTACCATTATTTTTTATTTAATCATTTATGAGTGCTATACAATAGTCCAGGAAAGCTGGAAGAGAAAAACTCCTTATATTCATGTGTGCAGAATTATTGGGCATGTTTTCTTTTACAGATGAAATGCGCTAAAAAAAGAGTTTTAACTCTGTAAAGCCTGTGAGAAATATCAAACACAAATGCAATACAGAAATTGATAAGTTAAGACTTGGCCATTGTACAAAAAATGCTGACTGGGTCATGAGGTCAGAAAAGAAGAAGAAAAAAACAGGTCAAGAAGAACTGACAAAAAGAATTGCAAAATAATTAGGAATTAATGTGAAGATTAATTTTTAGTCAATTCTGCAAGACAGACTTTCAGGAAAGGAGGTGGAATAAAAAAGAGCTCCTAAATCTTAATCCCGGAAGATATATTCCTCAAACCATCGGACAAGAGGAGGTGGTGCTGGTCCTTCACGAGTCACTCTAATCTGTTCATAAAGCCTATATATAAAGTCTTAATATATAGTATTTCACAATACTTCATGGTATTCTAATTAAATCATTTTTTTGAATCTTAGATCTCTCAGAACCTGACACAGAGTAATTCTGGAGACTCCAGGAAAGTGGCAGTTCTGTAAAATGTTGGCGCTGGAGACTAAATGCTCCCTGATAGTTTCACACCTAATTCACTTACACACACACACACACACATTACCCACAGTGACAGAGGGACAGAGTTACATCAGATGTTTGATAGTTTTTTAATTTTCTATCATCCATATAGTGTTGTATAGTCATGAAACTATGCATATTTCCTCAGAATGACTTGTCTTCTATGTGTAAATTTTTTTGAAGTGTTTAAAAGCTGCACTTTAAAAAAATAAAAAGACATTTACTGGTTACTTTTTTACTGTTATTTCAATAAATTACCACGACAAAACCATTCAAGCTATCCAAAATTCATTCGCACCTGTTCTGTAAGATAAATTCTTTAAACAGTGGTAAAAGAGGATGTGGGGCTGAACCTTCAAGAGTCACTCAAAACTTATCTGTCCATAAAGCCTATAAAGAATTATTTCTTAATATACAGTTCACAATACTTCAGCTTGTTATTCTAATTAAGTGAGGGTCATTTTATCAGTAAATACATAAAATTCATATTATTTTTCTTTGAAAGATTTCTATAAATGATTTAAATTATACTCGTTTCTACAATAATTATTTAAAAGTAATCCTATAGCTCCATCTGGTGGCCATTATTGGTACTAAGAATTGCAAGCTTGATTTATAAGTTATGATAGTTTTAATTTTATGCTGGCTCTTGAAAATGATAAAGCTATGAAACTTACTGTGCTTCCTTCAAATGATGACTTCTACATATATAAAAAATTATGAAGAGTTGAAATGAAAAATTTTAAAGATATCGTAAAATAACTATTGTATTTTTTTATGTTACTTTAATAAATCGCTATGGCCACACCATTTAAGGTATCCTAAACCCATTCGCAATTTAACATCTTCAGTATATTAGCATCATGTTGAAAAAGTTTGGTGTGAACTACTTATGTCTTCTCGGAGGAGTATGAATTCATTTTTACATGCTGATTTTATCATAAATCCACAATAAAATTTCTGAGTTCTGTATCAATCTGTGTTGTTGTTTGTTTATTTTTATTTTTTTTATTTTTCATAGGAAGATAACTGAAAAGATTACTCTCCTTTTTAATAAATGTGCTTATAAACCAAGAACAAGCTATTTATAGCTGTATTTATAAACTGCTTACTACTGACTATTAATATTGGGACAAGGCTTTATAAAGCATAAACTGACTATTTACTAATGAGTGCAGTTATTATAAAGTGTTACCAATGCATTTACTAATGTTAACAAATTAGACATTATTTTACAGTGTTATTAAATCCTTTAATGACTTATAAGCATTTGTGAAAGAAGCTTAGTCTTGATCTGTGAACTGAACAGTTTTACTGTTACATCCATGAGATTTTAAAAATGTAGATACATGTCATGTCACAGGATGGAATAGGTCAGTATCAAATGAGTTGAAATTATTATTTGCAGCACAAATAAGTATTTTTAGAATTTTGTTTTTAATTCCTGAAACTGTCAGAAAAGGATAAGGCCTAAGAGATTTCTTAAGCTGTAATGAAAACAGCAATGTTAGCAACAGCAACAAAAAATAACAATTTAAAATACATTTTTTTTCTGGTGATTAAAGAGATGATTAAGTCTCTCTCTCTCTCTCATTGTGTCTGCCACTCAGCTCATGCCCATCCCCCACTCACACACACACACTCACACACACACATGCACTCAGTCAGCACACATACATTGCTCAAACAGAGGGACAGAGTGAGTTGAGATGTCTGACAGTTTTTTTTATTTTCTTTTAATCATACAGTGTTGTAAGGTCATGAAACTATGCATATGTCCTCAGAATGATTTGATCTCTGTATGAATTTTTTTTTAAGTGTTTGGAAGCTGCAATTTAAAAATACAAGACAATTAATGATTCCCTTTTTACTGTCATTTCAAAAAATCACCACGACAAAACGGTTCAAGCTAACCAAAATCCGTTCGCAATTTAAGTTCCTCAATGTTTTTTCAACATGTAGACAAAGTTTGGTGAGTATAGTGAACATTTCCTCTGAGGAGAATGCATTAAATCAGAGCTCAATTTAAATATTCAAATCAAAATAGCCGACTTCCTGTTGGTCGTAGCTGATGACTGTGAATTAGAAAGTTGTCCGTCTTGATAAGAACAATTTATGTACCAAGTTTGGTGTCTGTAGCTAAAACTAAACCCCCCACTTTTGACAAAAGGTGGCGCTATAGCATGCCTCCTTCACGCCCTTTTAAAAGCTTTTCCCATTGTCTAGCTATCACTAAAACTGATATGTGTTTTTAGTTTCATGTAAATCTGAGGTTGGTGTCTGCCTCAAACTCATCATAACAGAACATTCAAGTTTGACACGTTGCCATGGCAACGCCATATCAGATATCAATATCCCCACAACAGATTTACATCGGCCGTGTTTTGTCATTATTCTGATGAAGTTTTAAGTAAATCGAGTAAAAATAAGATGCTGAATTCAAAACATTTTGAAAATGACTCACTTCCTGCTGCCAGTTGGTGGCGCTATAACGTTGACTCTTAATAGTCACATATATACGATCGGTATCATACAACAAACAAACCAATGAAGTTTGATAAAATTCAGGAAATGTATGTGGATGTTATTAGACATTTCCTGTTTCTCATTTCTCGCCATAATTTCCACGCCTTGCTACGGGCAAACCGTTCAAGATATCAAAAATCCCCTCGCAATTTTTCGTCCCCAATGTCTTGAGATCATGTTCACCGAGTTTCGTGGCGAACGGGTTGAAAACCTCAGAGGAGTATTTCATATTCCAGAGCATGCTTTTTTAAACAGCCCTGAATAGCTGACTTCCTGTTGGGCGGAGCCTATGACATAAAGTGTGAAAGTTGTTCGGCTCAATGAGATCTATAAGTGTACCGAGTTTCATATAAATACATGCAAGTCTGTGTGAGCTATGGTTCAAGATTTCTGAAGGTGTTCCAGGGGGCGCTGTAGAGTCCCTGTGCCACGCCCGGGTCCCAGCCTCTGCGGCGTCCTGATGGCCGCAGATTCCAATGTGTGTGCCAATTTTCAAGAGTTTTTGAGCATGTTAAGGCCCCTAAAAACCCCCGGAAGGTTAAATAAAAAATAAAAAAAATAATAAGAATAATCCTTAGAAGAACAATAGGGCTCTTCGCCCCTTCGGGCTTGAGCCCTAATTAAAGCTGCAAGCAGCGATGAACGGGCCCTCGCACCCGGGCTCACCACCAGCGAGTTGCTTTAGTAAAAAGGTGAAAGGTGAGAGAATGCATTTAAGGTCAAAAATATAAGTGGAATATATCAAAGTATATCCCATATATGTGCCAATCTTACCGTTGCCAGCAGGTGGCGCTATCATTATAATGGAATATTGGCCTTCAGATGTGTTCAGGCCAGGACTCTTATCAAACATGTGAAGTTTGGGGAAGATTGAACATTTTATGCTTGAGTTACAACTTCTCTTGCTGTGGCAAGACATCAAATTTTGTCATGGCGCCATGGAAACGCCCTTTAACAAAAACTCAAGATCTCCAAAAGTTAACATTGCACAGGCCTTTAGATTAGACTGACCACAAAATATATGTTAATCTCAAAAAAATTATAGGAGTAGTTTGTCGCAGCGTAAAACATGTCACTTCCTGTTGCCAATAGGTGGCGCTATGATTATAACTGAACGTGGGCATGTAGATCTGTTAAGGGCAGAAGTTTTATCTAACATGTGAAGTTTGGGGCAGATTGGACATTGTATGTCTGAGTTACAGCAACTTCCTTTTTCATGGCGAAACATCGAAATTTGTCAGGCCGCCATGGACACGCCCTTTAACGAAATCTAAAGATCTTCGCAATTTAACATCGCAAAGGGCTTAAGATTACACTGACCAAGTTTGTTGTTGATTTGAATAAATCTCTAGGAGGAGTTCGTTAAAGTACAACCCCTGAAAATGACAAAAACAACGCCAATTTTGCAGAGAAAATTCTAAATAACCGACTTCCTGTTGGGATTCGGATTTTGTGCCAAGAGACTTTTTTGTAGGTATTGCTGTGTTACATGTGTATACCGATTTTTGTACATGTACGTGAAACATAGCTCGAGGCGCACTCTGTTGAAAGTGTATAGGTGGCGCTATCGAGCCATTTTGCCACACCTGATGGAATTTTGGCCTTCAGATGTGTTCAGGCCAGGACTCTTATCACACATGTGCAGTTTGGGGAAGATCGGACATTTTATGCCTGAGTTATAACATCTTTTATTCCCATGGCGAGACATCGAACTTCGTGACGGCGCCATGGACACGCCTTTTAACGAAAACTCAAGATCTTCACAACTTAACATCGCACAGGCCTTTAGATTAGACTGACCACAAAAAATACATTGATGTCATAAAATTTCTAGGAGTAGTTCTTCGCAGCATAAAATATGAAACTTCCTGTTGCCAATAGGTGGCGCTATGACTATAACTGCATATGGGCATGTCAATCTATTCTGATCCAGAGTCTTATCAACCATGTGAAGTTTGAGGCGGATTGGACATTGTATGTCTGAGTTATAGCAACTTCATTTTTCATGGCGAGTCATCGAAATTCGCCAGGCCGCCACGGACACGCCCTTCAACGAAAACTCAAATTCTTCGCAATTTAACATCGCAAAGGCCTATAGATTAGGCATACCAAATTTGGAGTTGATTTGAAGAAATCTCTAGGAGGAGTTCTTTAAAATACAACGCATGGAAATGGCAAAAATGACACAAAATTTGCTAATAATATTAAAAATAACCGACTTCCTGTTGGGTTTAGAATTTTGCTCCAAGAGTCTTTTTTGTAGGTATTGATGTGTTATATGTGTGTACCGATTTTCATACATGTACGTGAAATGTAGCTCGAGGCGCACACCGCTGAACGTGCATAGGTGGCGCT
This sequence comes from Carassius gibelio, assembly GCF_023724105.1. Lineage (NCBI taxonomy): Eukaryota > Metazoa > Chordata > Actinopteri > Cypriniformes > Cyprinidae > Carassius > Carassius gibelio. The sequence continues at coordinate 19,629,383 of NC_068371.1, forward strand.
GTCGAGCCATTTTACCACGCCCACTTCTGAAACCCATATCAGACGTAAATTTTCGCCAGTTCGGAGGCGTGTGCAAAATTTGGTGACTTTTTGAGCATGTTTAGGCCCTCAAAAATGCGATTCATTTTGGAGAAGCGGAATAATAATAATAATAAACGGAGCAATTCCAATAGGGTCCTCACACCATCGGTGCTCGGGCCCTAATAATAATAATAATAATAATAAACGGAGCAATTCCAAGAGGGTCCTCACACCATCGGTGCTCGGGCCCTAATAATAATAATAAACGGAGCAATTCCAAGAGGGTCCTCACACCATCGGTGCTCGGGCCCTAATAATAATAATAATAATAATAATAATAATAATAATAATAAACGGAGCAATTCCAAGAGGGTCCTCACACCATCGGTGCTCGGGCCCTAATAATCCTAAGGAAAACAATAGTGCTCTCACCCTCCAGGCTTGAGCCCTAATAAACGGAGCAGATACAATAGGGTCCTCACACCTTCGGTGCTCGGGCCCTAATAATAATAATAAACAAAGCAGATACAAGAGGGTCCTCGCACCTCGGTGCTCGGGCCCTAATAAACGGAGCAATTCCAAGAGGGTCCTCGCACCATTGTTGTTCGGGCCCTAATAAACGGAGCAATTCCAATAGGGTCCTCGCACTGCAGTGCTCTGGCCTTAATAATAAACAGAGCAGATACAATAGGGTCCTCACACCATCGGTGCTCGGGCCCTAATAATAAAGAAAGCAGATACAAGAGGGTCCGAGCACCGGCCCTAATAAACTTGTTGGCTTAGATGCAGTGATAAGTTTATTTAGCTCTTGCTGTGCTAAAGTTGTAAAGCACTGCAGTTTATCTTTTGGTGCGATGGATGAAACCAAAGTATAAGACACTGTGGAATCTACATTTGTTATTGTATTTCTGATCTTATCTGTTTTATCAGTGAAGAAATTCTTAAAGTCATTACTATTTAACTGTGAGAGAATATTTAGACCCGGTGGCATCTGGTTATTTGTTAATCTAGCCATTGTGCTAAATAAAAACCTTGGATTGTTTTGGTTATGTTCTTGTTTTGGTTATAAGTTTGTGGATGGGCCCAGTCCTGGCAGTTTTTAGAGCCTCTCAATAGCTGGACATGCTGTCTTTCCACACAATACTAAAAATGTCCAAGTTAGTTTTTCTCTATTTGCGGTCAAGGTTTAGGGTTAGGTCAGTAAACGCAAGTCCTAATGCATCATTAGTATATGCATCATCGTCCTAATGCATCATCGTATTATCAATGTGAACGTTAAAATCTCCGACAATTAGAGCTTTATCAACAGTAACCAATAGGTTTGAGAGGAATCTTTTTCGGAAATCTGTATTCGGCCCTGGTGGTCTACACTAAGTAGCCAGAGCAAGAGATATAATAGATGTATTTTGCATATTTGACAGTGTAACATTAAGAAGTATTTCAAATGATTTAAAACTGTATCCAGTTTTCTGGGAAACATTGAGAAATGTCACTATATATTGTTGCAACACCTCCCCCATGACCAGTCTGACAGGACTCATGCTTATAACGGTAGTTTGGTGGAGTAGACATAGTATTTTATAGTATACATTTAGACTAGTATAATCATTTGATTTTAGCCATGTTTCAGTCAAGCAGAGTACATTAAAACTATTATCTGTGATAATTTCATTTACAATAACTGCTTAGGGTGTGAGTGATCTAATGTTTTTGAGCCAAACTTAAAAAAAAAAGTCATTTATTTAAATATTTATGGTTTAATCATGACCAAATTTTTTTCCAACTCCTACATTAAATTTTTATTTTGACCTCAATATTCGGGGGAACAGACACAGTCTTTATAGATTAGACAGCGCAAGTACTTCTATCATTTAAGTGGGTAGAACAAAAGCCATCATAGCAGTTATTTGAGAATTGGCTTGAGCATCTCAGGCCAGGGCCGGGCTAGGGCCTAAATTTGAGGCCTGTGCAGGGTTCTAATTAATCCCTTTAACCTGTTAACCTGCACCCCGACGCAGGCATCCTCAACTCCCCATGTTCGCACGTGTCTACTTACGAATAGATGAAACGGGACAAATTTAATATTGACAAACTATATCTCACTATGAAGATCTAAGCCTCAAGCATCGAACAGGTCACTATTTTTCAAAGGAAAGCTAATCAAGACTGTATTTGCTACATTTGTGTAAGCAGTACACATCTAAACTCAAAATGAAGAATGAAAACGCAGTACATACCAGATACATCGTAATAACGAGTCATAATCGCACACATAAACCACAGCTGTAAATTTAGTTAGGAAGTTAAGGGTCCACTGAACGACATCTCATGGAGCAAGTTTAGTCCAACGAAGCAATAATGTTGTAATATGCATGATAATTCCTTTATTTACATTTCAGTTCTTCAGCCACAGAACTTTCTTTGTGTCCGTTTTGGAATAACTCATGGTCAGAAACTGCATCTTGGTGGTAAAAAAACAGCATGGTTTTGTAGCGTACAGTGTCACAAACAGAATGAGCCGATCCCAAAAAAGTGAAAGATAGGCGAAAGATTGTTTATTTGAATTCTGGTGCTCTCTCGTGATGGCTCGTGACGCTCGCTGTGACTTACCTGTCAGCTGATGGAGGTGGAACTTAGCGATTGCCTTTTTCTTTATTTGTTTTATTTAACAGTTTTCATATATATGTGAGTGTGTTTTATGTTGAATGTGAATGTATCTGCATAATTACCATCTGTTTGAGTGCAGTCAGCTCACTATTACCGTCTAATCACAGCTATCGATGTGAACGCGTCTATATGAATAGAGAGTGGTTTATTGACTTTATTGCACATTTGTATTGTTACCATCTCTATAACTGGCCATCAGCACGTATTTTCATTGTAATTCATTGTAAATGCTGCATTTCTGGCTATCTCAGGATGTTCTGTAATTGGCATACAAAGTTAAATCTTTTTTTATTGTATTTATTTTTCTTAATCAAATTATTATTTTATTTTTCTAGTGCTCAAATAAACCACATATGATTTCTTAGTTTCTGTCTAGTGTTTTATAATTGTATAATTGTATAATTTTGTATATTTGGGGGGTGAAGACGTAGTCTCAGAAAAATATTTGCGGGAATCCCATTTTTCATGTTATCTCCTTCAGATTTGAAATTGAAACTCATGTGACTTTCAATCCGTTAATTTTTTCTAGATTTTACCTCCCTGAAATGACTTTTTGCAGGTTGGGATGTCTGGTGACCATTTCTTCACACTACACAAATACGCCACAGCAGGTGGCAAAAAAGAATGTCTTATGTGTTATGTATTAAGTCAACTAACGTATTTACTTGGGACAAAAACTGATTCGGCTTTATTAAAATGTGTGCATGAGCATATTAAATAGTCTAAATAAGTTGTTCAGATGAACAAAGCACAAGGTTTTCTTGCATATTTAAACATTTTAATTGTTTGGTCAGACTGTTCATATATAATATATTCACAAATTCACATTAATAAATCTGAGATTAAACGTGGATTTATGTTCTCTATTCTAAATATGAAAACAGGCGTATCTGCACAGTACCTGTAACCACGCTTTGTCTCTGCTGATTGCTGATCGAGATTTACATGCTTGGCCGACTGACCCAGTATACTCTCATTCATTTCATTCACGAACGAGAAAAGTATCAGTTGATTCAACTACTTTACGAACAAGAAGATCGTATTCGTTCACTACATTCAACAAATCACATGCTCCGTCACATCTTGAGTAACTCTTTTGACAGGATGATAGTTCATAGAGCTGTTCACGAGCTGTGCATGCGCTGCTAATAATGTCGCGCTCGCGCTCTGCTGTAGAGGGAGGAACTTCAGTGAACGAGAAATATGAGTCAGTGAATTACGAGAATGATTTGTTCACCTGAAATATTAATTTACGAACGAACCATCACTAGTGCAATTCCCTATAGCCTGTATTAAATATTTCTAATATATATTTTCATATTTTATTAGGTTCTTTGATAAGGTTACAATACGAAGGTCTTAGTTGCAATGTAACTTCTTTGATGTCCCCGATGGGCGGGTCAAGAAATTTTACTTCATTTGCGGCGTGTTTGGGGCGGACCAAATAATTTCAGAAAAGCGAGACCCGCAGGCTGGAATAAAAGCCAACCCGCGCATCACTACCGTCTACAGCCGCAAGAGGGTGCTCTGTGTTTTCAGGGAGAGGCTACAGGAGCACTGAGCAGCAAAGAGGCTGAAGCATTCTCGTGGCTGAAGACGGTAATGTTTTCTCTTGGTTCATTTCTCTTGCTTCATGTCAAATTAATTTTGATAAATAAGATGCACCTGACTATGACTAAGTCACAGGACCAGCCAAACTATGAAAATAGGTGTGACTTATAGTCCGATAAATACGGTAATTTCTCTCTCTTTTTTAAATCTTACCATAAGTGTTTGAGTGGTGTCATTGTTTCCCCAAAAATGTTCAGCAAAAACTTTATAAAATGTTAAAAAGTAGTTTTTAACATTGACATTCAGACTGAAAACACAGTACTGTTACAGCAGACATACAGGTTCTGGTCATATAATTAGAATATCATCAAAAAGTGTATTTATTTCACTAATTCCATTCAGAAAGTTACACTTGTATATTATATTCATTCATTACAGACAGACTGATATATTTAATATGTTTATATATTTTAATTTTGATTATAACTGACAACTAAGGAGAATCCCAAATTCAGTATCACAGAAAATTAGAATATACTTAAGACCAATACAACGAAAGGATTTTTAGAAATCTTGGCCAACTGAAAAGTATGAGCATATACAGCACTCAATACTTAATTGGGGCTCCATTTGCCTGGATTACTGCAGCAATGCGGCGTGGCATGGAGTCGATCAATCTGTGGCACTGCTCTGGTATTTTGAGAGCACAGGTTGCTCTGATAGTGGCCTTCAGCTCTTCTGCATTCTTGGGTCTGGCATATCGCATCTTCCTCTTCACAATACCCCATAGATTTTCTGTTGGGTTAAGGTCAGGCGAGTTTGCTGGCCAATTAAGAACAAGGATACCATGTTATTTAAACCAGGTACTGGTCGCTTTGGCACTGTTTGCTGGTGTCAGGTCCTATTGGAAAATGAAATCTGCATTTCCATAAAGTTGGTCAGCAGCAGGAAGCATGAAGTGCTCTAAAACTTCCTTGTATATGGCTGCGTTCACCTTGAACCTCAGAAAACACAGTGGACCAACACCAGCAGATGACATGGCTCCCCAAACCATCACTGACTGTGGAATCTTTACACTGGACCTCAAGCAACATGGATTGTGTGCCTCTCCTCTCTTCCTCCAAACTCTGGGTCCCTGATTTCCAAAGGAAAAGCAAAATTTACTTTCATCAGAGAAAATAACTTGGGACCACTCAGCAGCAGTCCAGTGCTTTTTGTCTTTAGACGCTTCTGAAGCTGTCTGTTGTTAAAGAGTGGGTTGACACAAGGAATGCGGCAGCTGAAACCCATGTCTTGCATACGTCTGTGCGTAGTGGTTCTTAAAGCACTGACTCCAGGTGCAGTCCACTCTTTGTGAATTTTTGAATGGGTTTTGTTTCACAGTCCACTCCAGGGTGTGGTTATCCCTATTGCTTGTACACTTTTTTTTTTCTACCACATCTTTCGCCTCTCTATTAATGTGCTTGGACACAGAGCTCTGTGAACAGCCAGCCTCTTTTGCAATGACCTTTTGTGTCTTGCCCTCCTTGTGCAAGGTTGTCAATGGTCGTCTTTTGGACAACTGTCAATTCAGCAGTCTTCCCCATGATTGTGTAGTGTGGTGTATTTTGCCGGTTCTCCAAAGAATCGAACTCAGTCAGGGATTTTTCTCTCAGAAGAAAAGACTTTATTTTAAGCAAAACAAAGCCGAGAGCTCGTTGCAAGGAGATCTCCCGAAATGCTAGGTTGCATCTCATTATATACCCTATACAGGGCGTTTCCAAATAGTCAAACTTTTCCTTATGCTTGCAATTTTGATCCCTCCCTAGGGAGACGCTATGGTAAAGAGAAGAGACCCATTGCATGTTTTTCCAGATGTTTCCTGAGACTTGCTATGGTAAAGAAAAGTGGTGGTCAGGATGTTTTTTGCAGACATAGGCACATTCCTTTCACAGAAAGGCTTTATGATTCTAATGGAATAAAACACGTATGTATATATATGACTAGATTCATCTTGATCATACTTGATTGAGCAAAATCCCACCAATAAAAATCTTCCACATATTCTCCCCTTTGAGACTTAATAAGTCTCACATTTGATTATTCTTATCCAGAGTGCTACTCCATAATCCAGTCATATTAGTTACACTACCTAGTGACTAAATAAGTCACATTGTATTATCACCAGTGACTAGATTATGAAATTCCACTCTGAGGGATTACTGGACCAAACATCTCTCTCCTAATTTGACAAGGAGTGAGTAAAAGATCCAGTCTCCCTATCCCCTCTTTAATAGTAAACATTGTTAAAAGCATGAATATGCAATTGGTTCAGCATTTGCCTGGTTATCACAGTTTTGTATAAAAGGCATAAAAATACATACACATACAAATACAAATCACATCACACATTGAATATCACAAGATTATAAGAGTTGATCTTCAGCTTAGATACCTTATGTATCAATTTCCCATTATTTTGATATCTTTGAATTTAATTTGCTTAGCTGTGGCTTTGACTAGTGACCTCAATATAGGAAGTATACATTAAAATAGTAAATCTCCTGTCATTAAAGCAATTCCTAAAAACTTTCCCTATTTAGTTATAATCTATGCTCTACATGTTCCTAACTGTAAATCGAACCAGTCGTACATTTTATTATCTTTTCCAACATTTTCTTTATCTACTATTCTTAGCCTTTTCAATTTGATCATTACTTCATTAAATGCTCCCTTCTATAAATACAGCATTTTCCCCAAACATAACACATACTTTTCCTTCTTCAATTCACAAATCTTGAGCTTTTCTATTTTGCTCCTTTCATTCTATTTGTTGCATCCAAATGCTCTATTCTCCCTTCAAATCTTCCTACATCCATATTTCCCTTCTCATAACCTTCAAATTCTTCATCTACCATTACTTGACATTCTTTTTCCACTTTTTCTTTTCTATTTGTTGGCTCATATCTGCACCCAAGTATTTTGATCTCAGTAGCAGTCCCATCCCTCTCTCATTCCATCTTCACCACGGAGACTCTTTGCGAGTCGTTGCAATGGTCTTTCCCTCGTTGGCAAGGGTGGGTCGTTACTAGCACGCCCTTCATCCCTCACTTCATGCGGTGTTGAGTTGTTGAAGCTGGTTGGGGTATTTTAAGGTTAGAGATGTGAACTCAGGTGTCACTCTGTAACCGTTTTTCCAGAGATGTATAAAGTACTAGAGAACCATACTTGAGTAAAAGTACAAGTGCTCTATCAAAAAAGTGACTTGAGTAGAAGTAGAAGTGCTCTTTAAGCACCACACTTAAGTAGAAGTACTAAAGTATTCAACATTTTTTGTACTTAAGTATTGCAAGTAGTCTATTTTAAAATTTACTACTCAAGTACTGAAAGTAAAAGTAGAAGTATTGTGTTATGTAGCTATTAAAGAAAATAGTCAAAAGTTTGAACATATTGTTTTTACTTTTTCAAATGATTAACCTAAAGGACAATCACAATTCCTTTGACTGTAACTTCTTTTAAACAAAAAACGATTACTAGGGTTAGTTAGCCCAATTTGCAAAATGATGTCATTAATAACTTACCCTCATGTTGTTTCAAACCCGTAAGATATCAGAGGGTCATTTAGAATTTAGAAAATACATTTTGGTCCAAAAATAGCAAAAACTACGACTTTATTCAGCATTGTCTTCTCTTCCGTGTCTGTTGTAAGACAGTTAAAAACAAAGCAGTTTGTGATATCTGGTTCGCGAACGAATCATTCGATGTAACCGGATCTTTTTGAAACAGTCCACCAAATCGAACTGAATCGTTTTAAACAGTTCGCGTCTCCAATACGCATTAATCCACAGATGAATTAAGCTGTTAACTTGTTTAATGTGTCTGACACGCCCTCTGAGTTAAAACAAACCAATATCCCGGAGTAATTCATTGACTCAAACAGTACACTGACTGAACTGATGTGAAGAGAGAACTGAAGATGAACACCGAGCTGAGCCAGATAATGACTCGTTCACGAGTCAAGAACCGTTTCTGTCAGACGCGTCCGATTCGTGAACCGAGGAGCTGATGATACTGCGCATGTGTGATTTAGCGTGAAGCAAACCGACACACAGAGCGTCTGGAACCGAACTGATTCTTTTGGTGATTGATTCTGAACTGATTCTGTGTTAATGTTCCATGTGCAGTCAACGCCAATGACGCCATTGCATCGAGCGCAAAAGAATCGGTGAACTGTTTTCTTCAACTGGTTTATTGAATCGAACTGTCAGAAAGAACTAACGTTACTGGTCATCCGAAAACCGATGCAACCGGTTCTTGACTCGTGAACGAGTCATTATCTGGCTCGGCTCGGTGTTCATCTCTCTCTTCACAGCAGTTCAGTCAGCACACGCAGTCTCGCTTGATTCGCTCAATGATGTGCCAGCTTCATCAAACCTGCCATCTACAGTTCTGGCAGTGGTTTGTAATGGAATGATTCGTAACATTATTATAATTGTAACGAGTAACGATGCAGCACATAAAAAAAATATCGGAGTAAAAGTATTAAACTCAGCGAAAATATGTACCGAAGTAAAAGTGGAAGTAGGAGAAAAAAATAAAACTCTAGTAAAGTACAGATACCGCCTTTTAGTACTTAAGTACAGTAGTGAAGTAGTTCTACTTCGTTACTATACATCTCTGCATTTTTCTGATTCATGCAAGGCTCTCTTGAGATCATTTCTGCACCCTCACTGGTTCTCTTTGATGGGGCGAAGCATTCCTTGGTCTTACTGGAACTGCTGTCACCTGTAAATGGAAAACTTCAGAGTTTTTTGTTAGTGTTATCAAGCATGCTAATTTGTTCATCTTGCCAGTCGTCCTTCTTGGTGTGACCTGTGGAAATGTAATGTGGGTTGAGGGCTGTCTTGGCCCCTTTTTGAGTTTTCACAAATCCAGTGCTGTCTTTACAATAAGAAAAGGGTGAATACCCATTTTTTATATTATAACAAAGAATTTGGTTTTACTTTGTTTTCGTCATTCTTACTATTTTTAAATTCATTTCAATTTTATTCTCAACAATTTGCTTATTTAGTTATCTTTTTATTTTGTAAACTGAGTTCCACTATATCACTGGATATTTTCCTATCTTGCTCAGTAGCATAGGTCTTTTGACCTGGAAAACACTCAACCCACTGCATTTATTTTAACAGTCAGAAAGATAATATTTCATCCTTTTGACACAATCAGCTCCATCATGATATGCTGAAAAGAAAGTTAGATGTGGGGTGGACAGAGCAAGCTTGCTTTGCTCTGCCTTCCCATGTTATACGCTGCGCATGTGTGGCACGGTTTTTCTTTCTGCCACAACAAAGACCTTGGTACTGACCAGGAAACTTAACCAAATTCATTCATGGTCATTATTTTACTGGGCATAAGTTTGCCCTGTGGGCCCACATTCAAATTTGTATACAGCTGTTTTGGGCAAATTAATTGAATTGCCTCAGTGTCTCGTCAGACACTCTCTTTCATGCCATACAAACACCATCATTCATACTTTTCCACACACTTTCACTCCCCCTTTTTTTTTTTTTTTTTTTTTGCCAAAAGCTTTTCTTTTCTTTCTTTCCTTCCTTTTTTCAAAATCTCATAGATTAATTTGTTTAGAATATTAGGCCTAGGCATTGGGCATTTGAGAGAGCCAATTATCATTTCTCAAATGTCATGTGTTTGTCTAATTTAAAGTTTAGTCAAATACTTTTTTGTTATTGCTCATGAGCGACTCTGAGAAGAGGATTGGAGATCTCTGTAAATCTTGGATCCATGGCCATCAACATTTCCATTTTGTTATCCCCAGTGATGACAGTATATGTGATTACATGATTTTGGATCTTTGGAATAATCTTTTATTCATTATTATTTTATTCAGTTTTACCTTAGAAAATTACCTTTAAACAAAATGGAGTGACCAATATTTCTATTTTCTCAACAATAAATATTTTTCTATTGTTCATCAAGATACCCTTTTTTATTTATTTATTTATTCTCTTCTTTCCCAAAGCGCTCAGCATTGTTGTCAAGTTATTCAGTTATGCACTTTCCCCTAGTTGTTTAATGAAACTGTCTTACTATGCCAAATCCAGCTCCATGTTTATCTGATTGGTGAGTTAAGTACTCACTTCTGTCTGTCAAAGTTATTATTTTTTCTTTAAGACATGAGGCTGGACTGGTACCTATTGAAAAGCAGATTGAGAGAGTTAGTTAAAACACAGAATTTAAGGAAGTGCTGTGAGACCAGTGAATAATCAAGATTCAAACATAGTAAATAAAATAATTAAATAAAATAATTAACATTTGAAGCAGTCTCTATAGTGTTCATTGAATCTGCAGGACCTGTGCACAGAAGGCATGGAAGTCCTTCTGGTCAGATCATCAGCCTGGGCTGTTGTACTGGGTCATCAGTCTGTGATGGCACTCAAAGACCTGATGTTGTGGCGTACGGTCTCCGTTGTTTTTCTGCTTCTTCTCAGTCTGGCTTCTGGTTGCTTTCTGCCAGAGTTTTGCATTTCATAATGTTATTTTCACCCTCAGGAAAAGTCTCAAGTGAAAGATTCACCTTTTCCTGCTTTAATTCAGTCTTCTCCTTGCTGAAGTGTGTTCTTCTCTTTCAGGAGGGGAGGGGAACATCCGTCAGCCCCTCCCTCTTCTTCTCTCTGCAGCTGTTTGCTGCTTTGCCATTCCTCGACAGACTCCATTTCATTGCTTTCCTTTGTCAAGGCACTGTTCCAGAAATCATCTGAAAGTTTAACACTCAGAGACTGCATTAATCAAATGTACCTATGTAACTTCTGACCAAATCGTGTCTGAGCAGTCAGCTCTTTTTCTAATTTTCACTTTTCAACCTCTTCTTTCAGTGGTCCCTAGTAGTCCTATCATACACTTTAATCTCAAGTCTTGATGATTTATGACCCTGATTTATGGCCTGATTTATGGCCGTACAGTTCGTGTAGATTGACAGGTAGTCAGAAGTGTGCATGGTCAGTTGGATTGATTTATGACTATAAGGCCTGTCAGTCAAAGCGGTTGCCATGCCACTGGGTCCTGTGACCCTTGATTGACATGGCAGAGGTGTGTAAATCAAAAGATCAAAGAGATCTCAGATTTGACTTGTGTTGTGTTTATTACTGGATATATGATGGTTGTATCTGTAACCAGAGCAGTGGGGGGTTTCTTATGATGGTTGTATCTGTAACCAGAGCTGTGGGGGGGTTTCTGTGAAGTCCTGTTGTTCACACCTAGAGACAGTGCCTACATCCTGAAACTACGTTTTAAATAGGGGTTAAAGAAATAGTGATTTAAACAGAGAAGGCATTCTGAACAATCCTGTTACAATGGCTGCCGCTGCTCCAAAAACTCCCAAAACCACTAGAAGAGTGATGTGTATTTCACCAACAAGAGGGCCTGTTGAAATGAGAAAGGAACTGACTTTTGCACCAAGGAAAAAACAAAGCGTTAGTTTGACAAAGTTTCTTCATGAAGAGATTAATATGACGACTCGTGATTTCTCAATGTCTGGTGATCGTGTCGGAAGATTTGTGTTTGACAAAGTGATGCGTACCGTGAAGATCTATGCTATGGATGTTGAAGACAATTTTACAACGCGTGAGCCGTGCCTGATTTTCCCTGACAAAGACTGGTGGTTATTCTACAACTATGTCTGGAGAGATTTGAATGACTGTGGTGATGATCCATTGTACATTGCAGAATGGGATGGCATAGTCCCTGACACAAGATTTAGAGTGGTTGCGGATCACAGTAAAAAGTTACCTGATGACTGTGTTTACATTTTCTGCTGCAATGACAAGACAAAGATCCGTGAACATCTGTGGCCTATACCTGAAGCTGAGCACTACATGCACTATGACATGAAGTTTTTGTTTCAGTGGAAAGATGTTCATATAATTGATGATGTTTTTACATCTATTGACAAGATGTTTAGATGGTGTGATATGTATGATCGTTACAGCTCCGTAAAGATGAAATTGTTCCACCCTGAACGGGGCGTTTCCAAGACAACTGACCAGTTCTTATCCCCACCCACATATTACAGCCATTAAGAAAAAGTCTGCAGATCGGTACACTCGCTAGATTCATTTACCGTCATGTCTCAAGAATCCACGTCAGCCTGCTGCTACAGCAACACCCCCGAAACCCTGCCTGCAATGCCTGACGACAACGCTACGACTCTGGAGATCCTCCCACAAACCCATGACAACGCCTGGCTGGATAACTTCTGCATGGAGCTGGGGTATCACAACCTGACGTTTCTTACAACGCCTTACGGTGCTAACGGTGCTGTAGCTGGAGCCACGGTCTGTGCCAGCTTCGACGACATAGACGGCTGTATTCGCACTGATGCGTTTAAAATCATAAAGGCAACTATTGTAATTCTGTTGGAACACCTAATCAACAAAAAGCTTAAGGAACTCTGTCTGGGGTGTGAAGTTGATCATCCTAGTCAACTTAGACACTCCTGTTTGTTTGAACCCTGCGCCTATTTCTTTGATGCTTACTTTGACGAATTATCACGTAACCTGGTAAAGCCTGAGCTTAAACACATCATAGCTCAAGCATTAAACCGATTCGGTTTAAGGATTAATCCACAGAGGGTCCAGGGCTCGGTGGACTCTATTTTGTGCGAATTGCGTGACGAGGTTTTCATTGTGGAGAAGCTTCGCGAGATCAGAGAAAAAGTTGTGGATGTCGCCAGTGAACAGATTGTCTATGACGCAGTGGACTGCTGGAAGGGCGGTGCACACATTGAACAAGCGTAACAAGGCCATGGGGAACGGATGGTGTGTTAATGTACTGACTAAATGTATATTTAAGCAGCGTATTAGATGTGAAATGACCAACTTGCTGTACAAGATCATTGACGACAATCCTGGTGTATCCTTAACAGTAAACGGATGTGATGTTGATGCCAAACGTTTTACAAACCTCAGGAAACAAATGGAAATTGTAAGAACAATGTCAAATGAATGGACTGATGTCATGCGTATGTGTATTAATGCCTGTGAACCGATTTCTGTAACTATCAGAAAAATACTGGATCTAATGACTGATTGTGGTAACAGTATAAGAATTGCTGATGTTTTATGCCTGTGTACATATGTAACAGACCTATGTGTGATGCTGATTTCAAGAAATGATCAGACTAATGTTTGTGAGATTATTGAAACACTGGTTGACTACATGATTGAGAAAAAAATTGTAATGTGTGTAAAGTTTCTTCAGTACCTTGACAACGTTTGATAAATAAAAAACCAATTCACTTAAAGCAGATGTGTTATTCTTTTGTAGACTCTGAGGGGTGATGATATGTCTGAACAGATTCTGAAAAATATTTACTATAACCCTTCTAACCCCGGTTCTTTAGGGGGTAAAAGGCGTTTAAAAGATGCGGTTTTAAAGGAAACAGGCGTTCGCTTTTCTGATAAACAAATTTCAGACTGGCTAGCCGGGGAGGATGCGTACACATTACACAGGACAGCACCTCTAAAATACAAAAGGAACAGGGTTTTTGTCTATGGTATCGACATGCAGTTCCAGGCGGATCTAGTCGATATGTCGGCATATGCCAAGGATAACGACAACAATCATTTTCTGTTGACATGCATAGATATTTTCAGTAAATATGCTTGGACACGTGTGTTAAAAAACAAGAGTGGTGTTGAAGTGGCTAAAGCTTTTGAATCCATATTGAAAGAGGGGAGAGTCCCTCAGAAATTACAAACAGATAAAGGAAAAGAGTTTTTTAACAAACATTTCCAAAACGTAATGAGAAAGTACAACATCTTACATTTTGCAACAGGTACAGAGTTAAAAGCTAGCATTATTGAGCGATTTCACCGCAGCTATAAGGCCCGAATGTTTCGATATTTAACAGCTACAAACTCCAGACGGTACGTAGACATACTTCAAGACCTCACAGATGGATACAACGCAAGCTATCACAGAAGCATCAAGATGAGACCGATAGACGTATGCAAAGAAAATGCATCGGAGGTGCTACATAACTTATATGGGGGTATGGGTTCACACAAAGTCAAACCTGTATTTAAGTATAAGATTGGTGACACAGTAAGAATTTCTAAAGTAAGGGGACCATTTGCAAAAGGATATGAGAAAAACTATACAGAAGAGTTTTTCACTGTAAAAGCATGCATTCCGCGAGATCCCCCCGTCTATAGACTCTGTGATTATGACGGAGATGTTATCGATGGGGTTTTTTATGAGGAGGAATTGCAAAAAATATCTGTGAGTACAAACAAAACATTTAAAATAGAAAAAATTTTGGACAGGAGACGAGAAGGCAGGTCAACAAAGGTTCTGATCCAGTGGCTAGGATGGCCTTCAAAATTCAACACATGGGTGAATGAGAAAGATGTGGTAGATGTGCAGACGCCATAAAATGAAAACACACATAGATGTGTGCGCATTCGTTTAAAAAACAATCATGTCTGAGGGTGGTTTTTACTTGACGCTCCCCTGTAATGCGTCGCTAGCCGTTTATCCAGAAAATACTATTTCTAGTTATAGGACCATGCTGGCAAGAACTATAAGCCTAAAAGGTGAATGGGAGGTCGGCTTGATCGAATTTGAATTCCCCAAATCATGGTACACATTTCCAGAGGAAGACGGTGCATATATTATCACACAGGACGATGATGGGTGGAAAAAGTCTGACCATCATGTCGTTGGCGAAGGGATTAAGATTCACATCAGCAATGGAGCTCAGACCATATCAAAGCTATGTAACACACTAAAGACAGGTTATTACGAGGATGTTCTATTTCTGATTAGAGAAATCAACACAACTTTACCTCCAGGGACGACCCTTGGCTACGATCATGTAAAAAACAGAGTCTTTCTAAAAGCCCCTCCGAAGATATCGCTGACGTTTTATGGGAAGCTTGCTGTTATATTAGGGTTAACCCCCGGAGTCGCTATAGAATCCGCAAATACCGCTAATGAAGAAGAGTATGGCCGAGGAATCACGGCTGTGACGTATGCGCCGTATCAAGCAGACATAAACGGTGGTTTCTACAGCCTGTATATATATACAGATATCATTGAATATCAATCAGTTGGTGATGCGCACGTCCCACTACTGAGATGTGTACATATAGACGGTGAGAATAATAAGATTCTCAGTGTTAGATACGATAAGGCACATTACGTACCTGTCAATAAAACAACCATCACAGATATAACTATAGAGGTAAAAGACGATCAGAATCAAAAGGTGCGTTTCACTTACGGCAAGGTGAGTGCTAAGTTACACTTCAGACCCGTGAAACAGGGATTATTTTAAAAATAAATAATGCCCTATTCTAACCCGTACAAAATGGATCCTGAGCGTTACGTGGCCTATTACCAAAATCAGGCCGGTAATGGCCTTCCTGGTTATGCAGGGGGTGGCGTTATGTATGGAATGGGTCTAGGTGGGCTTTTCAGGGGTCTCTTTCAAATGGCCATACCATTACTAAAACGTGGATTCAGTATTGCAAGACCACATCTTAAATCAGCTGCAAAAAACATACTAAGCGATGTTGTTAGCAATACCCTAACACACTCCTTTAACAATAACAATGCTCAAGACGGATCGGGGCTAATGGTGATGTCTCGCAAAAGAACGTCCAGGCCACCGGGGTCCAGAAGGAGTGGTCAAACACAGAAGAAAAGAAAACGTATCCCTAAGAAGACCTCAGTCGCAAAACGCAAGCGCAAGGAGACAGCAAAACGTGTAACAACCGCAAAGCCGAAGAAATCTGTCAAAACAATTTTCTAGATCATGGCATTACTACATAACATGTCGGAAGAATGCATTAAATCTGAACTCGATCTGTTCACAGTGCCTCTGACACAAACTGCTGTTGAAAAAAACACCTATATAGAGATACTGCCATTATCAGCGATTTCGGACACATCGCCTTTGGAGTTTTTTATTGCAGGAAATGGGGCAGATTATATCGACTTAAACAATGTTTTATTATTTTTGAGGGTCAAAATCACTAATCCTGATGGTACAGATATCGCAGATGGAGCACCAGTGGGGCTTATCAACTACGCAGGGGCAACAATATTTTCACAGGTTGACGTGTCACTGGGGGACCGTTTGATATCACAGAGCACAAACACCCATGCTTATCGCTGTCTTATTGAGTGCCTTCTAAATTATGATAAACATACCCTGGAAACACTTTTCTCCGCCGGGTTGTTCTATAAAGCAGGCCACATGGACGCTGCGGACCCTGCAGGAGGAAATCACGGTCTGACAAAGAGAGCGGCCTTTACCAACGCTAGTAATGTTGTCGAGCTACTAGCACCCATTCACAGCGATATCTTCTTTCAGGAAAAACTGATGCTCAATGGCGTCGACATTAAAATTCGTATGACACGGGGTAAAGATGAATTCTGTCTGATGAGGAACGATGCTATCGCCTACAAGCTAAACATCCTGTCAGCCTCGCTATTTGTGAAAAAAGTTAGCGTCTCACCCGCCGTGAGGCTAGGGCACGCACAAGCGCTGCTCTCAACCACCGCCAAGTACCCTATCGACCGCGTTTGTGTGAAAAACTTTTCAATCCCTCCAGGCTCACGAGTCTGCAATCAAGAAAACTTATTCTTAGGAACTCTTCCAAAATCTATTGTTCTAGCCATGGTTGACAATGATGCCTTTACAGGATCGTATAATAAAAACCCATTTGCCTTTAAAAATTATGATTTAGAATTTTTATCTATTTATCTGGACGGTCAGCAATTCCCTGCAAAGCCTCTGCAACCTGATTATGGGAGCGGTTCTGCAGTGTGTGAATTCTACCAAATAGCCTTGGCTTCCGGTAAACATCTCAAAAACCAAGCACTGTCTATTGATAGAGAGGACTTTTTGCACGGTTACACCCTCTACGCATTCAATCTCACGCCAGACGAGGGTTGTGGACAACACGTCTCGCTTATCAAGTCGGGGAATATTAGACTTGAAGCACGGTTCAGACAGCCTCTACCCCACACAATTAACCTTATTGTCTATTCTATTTTTGACAGTGTCATTGAAGTGTCAAACCGCCGTCAGATCTTGGTTGATTACTATTAATACATAATAATGAACACGATCCAGCTTACGGCTATCATGGACAAGATTTCATGCAACACCCATTTCCTCGGTGTGCTCCCATGCGACTACTTACCACAAACACCTTTAAGAAAATTACCGTCATCGGTTATTTTTAACACACATGTTTCTCGCCTCCCTGGTGAACACTGGCTTGCCATCCACATAAGCGAGGACGGCGTTGGATATTTCTTCGATAGCTTTGGAAATAAATATGACTATCCCAGTTTTCCACTAATAATCAGTGATTTTTTAAAACTGAATTCTAGAGTGGTACAATATTCCTCTGTGCAGGTCCAGGATTTTTCATCAGATACCTGCGGACAGCATTGTGTGTTCTTTCTCTATCACATGGCAAGGGGTCGTGATTATGATTATGTGTTAAAGTTATATAGTGACGATTTGATTAAAAACGACAAACGTGTGTCTGCTTTTGTAAAAAAACTAAAACAATCTCAATGTAATGAAAATGTTTTCAAGTGTGTTCAGTGTGTGCAAACGGGTGAAATGTTCATGTCAAGTGTTTAATATTTCACAATAATAAAAAACAAAATAGAAAATTCTTGTTATAACTCTTTATTTTACACACACACACACACAACAATATCAATAACATGGTGAATAAAAAAATGAGAACGCAGTCTCTAAAAAAAATAAATAAATAAAAAACTCAGAGATTAAAAATGTAACCATTTGCTACGATCAAGAGTGGGGGATTTAAATACACCATCTTGTGGATAATTAAACTGTCCTGATGTGGTACTTTGGTCTACCTCACGTTTTTTACGTTTTTTAGAAGATTTGGTTATTGGAGGTGTCGATTTGGTTTTAAAAGAGTTAATCGTATGTCTAACATAGTGATTAGGGACCGTTGAATAAGGCATGTTTAAACAGGCAAATGCCTCCAGAAACTCATTCCACCCAGCAGGTCTCCGTTCGTCAAGAATCTTTTGCGGTGCCATGACACTTTTAACTAAATCCAGCATGTGTGAACCAGGGATGGTTTTACCTTTAAATACAAACTCTCCCGACGCTGTCCAAGAAGCAATATCTTTGTTTTTAGACATTTTATCCAAAATGTAGCGAACGTTTTTTTCATTCCTCTGTGGGACATTCTTCAAAACATCATCTGCAATAACATCTAAAACATACTGGGTGTTCATACCCGTAGACTCCGCAGGTTCTTCTTCTTTCTCAGCTTGTGCAGTTGATGGAAGTGATAATGTTAGTGTGCTGGTCTCGCTGTCTGCCAGCTTGGATAATGTTAAAAACCTCTGCAATACAGATGTATACATCTTTGCCTTTTCATATGGTTCCAGATCATTCCTGTGCAAAATATCCCTCATGGTCATATCCAGATCGTTCTCCACTACCTGATGTATAGATTCACGTGTGGTACCTGCCTTTAGTTTATCCAGCTGTCTTTGTGGAACCAGGTACATCTTCTCAGCATGTTCCATCCCTGACATTATTTATTAGATGCGATCAAACTGGTTATGAAAGGGACCGCAACACTTAAAAGTGGAAGAAGAAACCCGCCTTGTTGGTTAATCAACCGTCTCTTTCTTTTGACTCCGACTTTCTTATCTGCAACAAATTTGATTTCAGTTCTTTTTCTTTTCAGCTTCTGGTGTTGCTGCTGTGTGAGCGGGATATTACCGTGGAGAACATTAAGAGCTAATTCACACAAACATAAAATGAACTCATCTGTGGCTGCCTGTAAAATAACACGTCTTTGTTTGGGTGTTGCTTTTAATAACAGCTTTAAAAGAGAGTGGTTTCTTAAAAGTCTCCCAGACATCTTTTTTCACCCTAATCAGTTACGTTTTTTTTTTTTCTGGAGGTATACAACAGGATGTTGTGAAAGTAATGCAGTTCTGAGACGATACTGTTCGGGGGTCTTTGCTTTATAATCAATCAAAAGGTAACCGTAGGGGGAGCCAGTAGCATCTTCATAACACTCCATGAAAAACTTTGAGTTGTTTGGGTACATCTGTTTAGCTAAAATACTAATCTGTGCAGCGTCTCTCGAATTCCTGAAGACAACCAGATAATTTGTGTTCAAATTAATAGTTCTGCTGGATTTACCTTGAAAAAATAAATTCTGTAGAATGTAAATAACATTCAGATTTTTATGATGTACATAGACTGTAAAAAGTTTCTCAATCTGCTTGTTATTGGAAGCATCCTGCATAAAATCGTCAATTATGACGAGGGATGTTTTATTGACAGGAAACAAAACATCATCATCCAAAGTTTGTGGAATTCCTTCTATAAATTTAATATTGTTATCATACATATTCAACAAATCATCATACAAAGGTTGCCATACAGAATAAATGAAAACAATATTGTCAATTTTTTTAGAAATCAACTTTCCTGCATTTTGCAACAACATTTTTACAAAAAAGGTTTTACCACTGTTGCTTGGGCCTGCTATAACCAATGAAAAAGGACATTGGAGTCGAATGTCAAACCCTTCTGTGTCATGTACACCCCCACCAAAAACGTTGTCAGAAGCCATATGGAAGTGTAGTGAAGTCAGGGAGCAGTACACGCTTATCGTACACAACTCTGAATTTCTTTACAAATGACTTATTGTGTAACGTCAAATCCTTTTTATCCCTCACAATAGTGTCGTTGTGTGCAAGAATATGACGGCTATCACCCCTCCCCTTCACATAATGCTTAACAAGTCCAATCATTGAATCTAATGTGATGGCTTCGGAGTTTAAAGCGTTAAGTGTTATGCCTTTCACTTTCATACAAACCTTACCCATAGCGGTGACAAAACCATAACTTTTCGGGCCAGTGCTGGTAAAGAGGGTAATATGATCGCCGGGCCCGACTTCATCAGTAAGATCACCGAGATATGGACCTAGTGGCGGTTCATATTCACCTTCTCTGGTTGTAAAAACAACACTGTCGGTATCGCAATAAAGCAACCTATCACCCAGCCTGTCCATAAGCTCATAGAGTTCTAAACGCGCATGGGCAGTTGTAAAAGCACCAATAAAGACATTGACATCGCGAGTCTGGGGGGCTTTCCCTTCGGGGTAAGACCACTGTACAATTGCCGCAGTGTCTGACACAAATGAGAAATGTCTGATGTCGTACTCTGCACTAAAAATGTGTCGTGCAAATTGTTCCGGATCTGTAAGTATTTCAGTTTTAGGTAAACCCTCACGAAGGCAGAACCGCCCCCAGAGTGAGTTTAAGACCAATTTCATTATCGATCTACGCGCAGGGTTCGGTTCAATCTTGTCCACATTCAACTGAATCCCTTCTTTCTCAAAGTAATCTCTGATATAAGATTCTTTGTCTGCATCGATCACCACATCTTTTGGAAACCCTGAGCTCTCCTGTTTGAACTGTAAAAATGTTTTAACATAATCACGGAACAGTGTATCTGATCGTTGGGGAAAATGCCATACCTCATCCAAATTTACCACAACATAGCCTTTTTCAATAGCTTTTAGCACTTCAATGCTTACCCAGCAACCACTGATGGCTCTTTCCTCATCTGTGTGCATACATGGTAGTGTCTGGTTCTGTTGTTCTGCACACAACCTGCAGAGCGGGAAAGTTAATTTTTTGTTTGCGCGGTAGGGTAGTACAGGGTGAAGCAGCTTTCGAGGTGGTAGTACTGTAGCCTTAACAAGGCCGTAATAATTTTCAAGATTATCAAAATCTTTGAAAATTATTTGGGGATGACCTATCGGGAAGCACTTTGTGGCCTGACAAAACGGGTAGAGACTTGTGAAATCCACATACCGTATGACCTCACCCTCTGTTGTCTTGTGATACAACTTGAATGAATTTGTTCTACCGCCGTACAAACTTTCGCGGGGTTTCAATCTCTCAGAATGTTTATAGACGGACATGAACGCAATCACATCGGCATCAGATTGTTTAGCATGGGTCCAGCTACACTCCCACTGAATCTCGGTATGAAGATTGTATGCATTCTGTAAAAT
Source organism: Carassius gibelio (assembly GCF_023724105.1). Lineage (NCBI taxonomy): Eukaryota > Metazoa > Chordata > Actinopteri > Cypriniformes > Cyprinidae > Carassius > Carassius gibelio. The sequence goes on from NC_068371.1 coordinate 19,650,731, forward strand.
TTCAATCTTGTCATCAAACTGTCTTTTGAGAAGACCGTAAGGTACCTTCAATAATGGATTTAAATCATTGGGGTTATAACATTGTTCACAACCGTGAAAAAAACACCCTGCAAACTCTAATGCTTTTTTATTTGTGCCATCGATATAAAAACCGTCTACATAATACTTGCCGAATGACACCTCGCCGTAGTTTAGAGCGTGTTGAACAACCACTGAACGTGATTTGCTGATATATTCAAGCCATTCAATTGATACGTTCGAGTATGTTTTGTTCTGATTGATATATGCGCTGTTGTGTGTCAGTGCTATTGTGTCTTTTGGGAGATAGTGTGTTTTATAGATAGCCATGCAGGTGGATGCCAGAGTGGTGTAATTAAAAGGGTCCAGCCCTGTACACAGAATGAATTCATCACGGTACTTCATACATACATCCCTCAGCAGAACGACATCATTTTTTCCATAAATTGCTAGTTCTTTTTTAAAATCAAACACTTGGTCGGAGATAGTACTATACCATGCATCGAACTCCATTCTGTCTTTGTTTGACATAGTCGTATATCCGTAAAACTCTTTAGCAGGGTATGGTCCGACATATGAATCATTTTCAACACGGTTGAAGTGATGTGGGAAATAACCCTTCACAGAGTTGGTCAGATTAAAAGCAGCAGGCGTGTTGGCTAGACGCATGGGTATAAAACTGTAACTATCGATAAATCTCTGTTTGAATGCCTCGTCATACATATGGATTAGACGACACCCTTGCATTGTAATTTTAGGAGGGATCCCCATCTTAGTGAAGTATTCCAAAAGAATGAAATTATCAAATCCAGATGCATTATGTGCAATCCATGTGTAATTATTATAACGAGGCTGTCTGAATTTCTTAATGAGACGATCTACACAATCAGAACCTTCGGCCGAAAATTCTTCTCCCTCAAACGTGATCGCATATACAAAAACTGCAAAATGTCTGTTATTTTCATAACGAGTTTCGAAATCAAAAAAAATGTAGCGATTATTTGGCTCCTTCACCTTAACCGGTTGAATAAAACACTGATGCACACCGTCGGTAACCAAAACCTCACTACAGTGAACACAGCAATCCGCTGGACATTTGTGTGGCTTGGGGTTGACGCCACTGACGTGGTAACGTTTATTACATTTACCACAATATTTGGTAACGTCGCACTGTGCAAATTTCTGACCTAGAGGTGGTTTTTTATGCTTCTGAAAACAATAGTCTGACCTACAGTACCTCAAACAGTCACCGCAGTGTTTTGTTTTTTTGGGGTAAAGATGACATTCAGAATCGTTGCAAACATCACAAGTGTATTGACATCTGTGATCTCGCTGTGCTGTAAACCCTTGATAGCAATACTCACACACGTATGGTGTGCCTACGAACCCCTTCAGATTTTTAATCATAAAATAATGATTGTCGTGCAGGTACAAAAACACTGTTTTAGGATGCGGTACATCTGTGTTTGCATATTTCTCCAGCTTTCCTGTATTCGTTCTATAGAAGACCACTATTTTAATATTCAACATACGTTCAAACTGGGCAATATCCTTAAGTGATATCATATGCTGATCGGTGTATCCTGCAGACTCCTGCAATGCTGATGCTACGGACACTAACTCAGTGTGTGGTTTCTGAGGGTTAAGAAAGTGTGCTAAGCAGATTGCAAAACAAAGATTGTTTTCCCCTGCAATGTTTGAGGGGACGAACAAATTAAGTCTGTTCTTATCAATCACCTGATTGTGGGCTAGTTCCCTTAATTTTCGTCGAGCACCTCCTTGTTTACTTCTTGCTATAGACACTTTTAAATTTAAACACTCATCAAACTGTACATCTGTGTTGCTTTGCATGATTTTTTCAAGATCACTGATGAAGAGATCGACACTGTAATCATTGTTAGCTGACAAGAGTGTATTAACATCAGATGTCAAGCTAGGACCACTCAAAGTGATGTTAATTAAACTACCATCTCCACCTAATAATCTGGAAAACGCCACTATTTCGGAAAACGTGTCATGTAAAAACACAGTGTAGTCTGATAGACGTGTAGAAGATATTTCCCTTAGATTTATAAGCCTGCGGATTTCCAAACCATTGAATCGCCCTCGTGGTACTACAGAGTATCCGGCCACATCGCCACCCGCTCTTACAAGTGTTTCTATTTCAGCTTGAGTGAGACCCATGCAGGGGTCTGTTAGGTCAAGTGTGTGATGTGACCTGGTACCTGCTCCCTCACCTAGCTGTTGAGAATTTAAAAACTGTTCAAAAATTGGATATGGTCGTGGTTCTGGCACCTCATCTGGCTGTTGAGAATTTAAAAACTGTTCAAAATCAAAAACTGGTTCGGGGGCTTCGTCTAGCTGTTGAGAGTTTAAAAACTGTTCAAAATCAAAAACAGGCTCTGACAGTTCGTCTAGCTGTTGAGAGTTTAAAAACTGTTCAAAATCAAAAACAGGCTCTGACAGTTCGTCTAGCTGTTGAGAGTTTAAAAACTGTTCAAAATCAAAAACCGGTTCTGGAGGAGGCTCTGCCCTTGATTGTACCCTGTTTATTAATTTTAACAATTTAGACGGTTTGTGTTTTTTCATCTCATCAACAGTCTGTATGAGCCTGAGTAGCTTTTCTGTGGTGTTTTGTTGATTTTGGAAATTATCATCCCTATTGCCCCTTAACGGTGGATCTTGTTCACCATCACATGACTCCCGACAACGTTTTGCAGCCATTTCTAACACTAATTTATTTAAAAATATTCACAAAATACACACCACACAACTAAACGTAGAAGAAGGAAAAAATCTAATCATAAAACCACATCTATGCACACTTGTGACAAAAATAATACACACTTAGAAAAAAAAAACTGGGTAAAGAAAATAGGACTCACCAATACAGTTATTTAAAAAGATCCAGCAGTTCAGTTAACAGCGTTACAGTCATTTCCTGATCACAGGCCGTCTTAGCATGTGCACCATGATGACGTTTTAGTAACGCAACAATATGTTTAAGGATGATCCCTTGTTTCTGCTGCTCCTTAACAACAGTGTCCAAAACAGCTTTGTTTGCGTCGTTCTGCTGTTTATGACGTGCTTGGTCCTCTATAATTCTTTCTTGGTTCTTGGCTACTGTGTCCAAAAGGGCTTTGTTCGCGTCGTTCTGCTGTTTATGATGTTCTTGGTTCTTGGCAACAGTGTCCAAAATGGCTTTGTTTGCGTCGTTCTGCTGTTTATGACGTGCTTGGTCCTCTATAATTCTTTCTTGGTTCTTGACAATAGTGTTCAAAATGTCATTGTTTGTGTCGTTCAGCTGCTGGTTCTTGTATTCCTCCTGGTTTGAAGGAAGCTTGTCTGCATCATCATCATCTGAATCTGCGACGTTTTCAACAGTGTCTGTGGGTTGATTTAAATTCTTCTCCTGATCCACATTAGATTGGACGTTCATATCGCATCCATCCCATGCTTGGGCAAAATGCTCGTCCCAGAGCTCCTTGTCTTCTGGTTCTGTACAATATTGATAATAATTAATACCGATAGTAGTAATAATAATAATTTAATTTAATTCCTCTATACTCACGAGTTGATTGTCTCGGACGTTTTCGCTCGGGGGTGTTAGGTATCACGTCGATCTCACAGGGGTCTACAGTCTTTTGTCTATCGGGCTGAACCGGGAGAGCAGTCACATTCTGGTGTTCATGGTGTGATCTTGATTTTACCCACGGTCTTCTAACACCTGCATCAGCAACTGCTTGAGGTATACTGTTTGCAAAACTCCCCGTACAATCTAGAGTGGAAAGAACAAACATTTTTTTTTTTTTTTTCATGGATGTGATACAAATATATTCTAAATAATACAAATGATTAATACATACCAACAGGTGTAGAATTAGTAGATATTTGCGGTGGTGAATGGATCTGCGCTGTCACAACCACTCTTCTTCCTAATGGTGTTCCGTGTCTAGCACTGTTTGCTGTTTCATGTCGTTCCGCAGTTGTAACGGACGGGTACCGGTTAACAAGTTGTCTTAAACAAGCTGGCACAGACACAAAGTTTTATTTAGTCTTTTTTTCTTCTGACATTGTAAGATAAATCTTTAATAGATCTATATATTGATTAAAAATAAAAACCCACAGAGCGATCCCCTGTTTTCTCTCGCGACTCGGCCCTTCACCGTACTAATCGACGGTGCGCTCGCTGTTTGTATGAATGAGAAAGGGGAAAAGAAAAAGAAAAAAAAAACGATCATAAACGTCAATCCTGCCACAAGTACAGTTTTATTTTATTTTTTACAACATAATATAAATTATTAACAGAACTTACCGGGCGCGGGTGTGATGTCAGTCCTAACCCCCGGTACCTCGTACGCTACGTTAGGCTGTGGAGGGCGTGCTGTCGGTGGGGGGATAATGAAAAAAGAACGATCATAAACACGCATTCGTTATACATAACGGTTTTTAATAAATAAAGAAACAATCGTTCAAACATACCGCCCGCGTTCAGTGCTTTGATTTCGTTCACAATCGTCTCATAACCGTTGCTCTGTGCACAGAACATCAAATTGCCTGTCAAGTAATTGGATGACTCGTGATCACACATAAACAAATTTGATTTAAAATGGCTGTTAATGAAAACTAGACTTACCATTAGGAGAGCCAGACATTTTTAAAAATGTTTTCGTACTTTTAAGACGTAGCAAAAAAAAACTGTTTTAGCCGCTGAAGAAAGCTTCAGCTTCTGTGGCGTTAGCTTTTGTACACGCGAAAAACAGTCGCGAAAAAGAGGCGTGTCACATGGCGCCACAGCAGCCTCAAAGGAAGCAATGTAGGTGTGAGCAACAACCTAACGTAAAAACCACTCTGTATGTTTTAAGAAACGAATGGAGACTATTTTTTATATAGAAAATAGTATCACCTATTTTAAATATCAACATGCATTTGTGTGTGTGTGTGTGTGTGTGTGTGTATGTGTGTGTGTGTGTGTGTGTGTGTGTGTTTAAAGTCGGTTTTAAAATTAGCGTGAGATTTCAACTCCTTTTACACATCACATATTATGGATAGTATTTTCTTAAAATTAAGGAATGCTTGTTTGATTTTATTAATTTCAGATAACATTCAATTATTTATCTCTTCAGCGACTTGGTTAGCTGATGATTTAGATAATGGTCTCTCTCACTCTTTGAAATTCTCACCTGGAAAGACACCAGACATCGTCCTCGTTTTCAAATGTGTTTGTAGACGGGGGGCATGTGGCCTGTCGGTGCCTAGGTATCAGCACCATATAGAGCAAACAAACATTGATCTTGCCAAGACATCAAAACCCTCACTTTTGCACAGCCATTTTTTTCCCCCCAGGAAAAAACCCAGACACCTCCCCACTGTCTCTAGGTGTGAACAACAGGACTTCACAGAAACCCCCCCCACAGCTCTGGTTACAGATACAACCATCATAAGAAACCCCCCACCACTGCTCTGGTTACAGATACAACCATCATAAGAAACCCCCCACCACTGCACTGGTTACAGATACAACCATCATATATCCAGTAATAAACACAACACAAGTCAAATCTGAGATCTCTTTGATCTTTTGATTTACACACCTCTGCCATGTCAATCAAGGGTCACAGGACCCAGTGGCATGGCAACCGCTTTGACTGACAGGCCTTATAGTAATAAATCAATCCAACTGACCATGCACACTTCTGACTACCTGTCAATCTACACGGACTGTACGGCCATAAATCAGGCCATAAATCAGGGTCATAAATCATCAAGACCTGAGATAAAGTGTATGATAGGACTACTGTCCCTTAATAAAAACTAAATCATCTGGCTGAAAACAGCAGTTCTCTTATTCTTTGTTAGTAAAGCAAGTTCTTCATTGCAGGAAAATAGCAAGCATTTTTTTCTTCTTTGCAAAATGCAGAAATCAGCTACCTTTATTATCTAAATATACTGCAATAAAATAAAATAAACCTTCCTTTTATAACAGTCAGACATGCATATGGTAAAATAAAGACTTCAATCATAATTTTTCTTCTATATTTGCATACATGATTCAGAATAATCTGGTATTTGTGAATTAATGTTTCCTAACCAACATAAAATAATTCCTATTATTGTAAATAAAATAATTAAATTTAATTCTTTAAGCAACTAGTTCCCTTCCTATTGTAAAATGCCTATAGCTTTTGAATCAAAATGTCTATTAACTTGGTCACCCAATCTTGCTTTCATTCCACATTGCACAAGTTATTTCTTTTATTTTTTACATTTACACAAGCCCAATCTCTGAAACTCTGTAATGGATTAACTTTCATACTGTCCCAGGGATAACAAGATACACATTTTAGATGTATTCACATATTAGATTTAAAGTTTTAAGCACATGCATCTTTTAAATTCATCTATTAATAAAAGTTATTAAATAATAAATGCATATCTTATTTTAATTAATTTATTATTATTTCTATATTCCACCATATCTGCCATTTCTATATTAGTCCATTTCTTGGAACATTTGTATTTATTTTTCTCGAAAACAACCTTCATACAGTTGACTTTATTGTTTTAGGGCTCCTGCACTTATCCTTTCTGGGTTGCCTCTGTGTTTTCACAGCTGGCTTCTTTTCCTCATATATTTCTATCTGCCCTTCTAACTCTAGTTCTCCGGTTACCTCCACTGTTCCCTTGAGTATTGGGAACTCTCCTTGTACTGGCAACTAGGGGGGGCTCTGAAAATAACTTTTCTTTTCTCATGTTATCTTTCTCTGCCCCCTTCAGGACTTTCCTAGCCTGTTTTATACTCTTCAACATATCCTCACCTTCTTTTTAAACAGAGCAATTACTCCTTTCTCTTTTTCCCTCTTTGTGTCCCTTTTTTCTCTTTTCATACTGATGCTTTTAGTTTTATAGTTTTTTATCAGGGTTTCCATTTCCTCACACAATGCTACATCAAATGTCCCTTCCTTTGGCCATTTTGTCGTCATATTTTTTGTTCTCTTCTGCCATTTTTTGAGATTTTGTTTATTTGCTCTTTACACAGTGGATATTTTAATCCAATTATTTCCACTGGTGTGGCTGCCATATCTTTATTTATATTATTACCCCCAAAAATCAACTTTTTAGTTTTATAGTCACTTGGTTACAATCTCTTCTTTACCTTTCACTTAATTTAACTATTTTTACCCATTTCACCCTACTTTTTATTCTTCACTATGTGTCATACCTTTTTGAATTTAGTTTTTTATTTTGTCTCATGCGTTTACCCTTTTTTATTTATTATTCTTTGACTGTCTATTTTATTAACTCTATTTGCTTGCTCTCACTCCCACTGCACTGGGCTCAGAAAATTTTCTCCCCTTTGCCCCAGACATCCTAAATGCAAAAATCTATTATAGATCTTGGTTCAAACTTTATTGATGCTATTTTCCTAACCTCATTCACACTTTCTGCACTCTTTATTGAGCCAGAGTGCTTATTCTTGCATACTTTTTCCCTTTATTTAAGGGATAATCACACATTAATTGTCCTTTTATTATCAAGGCTCATAATACATTCATCCCTCTCAAGTGGATACTAGTTGCGTCCAACTCCACCCAGCCACCCTGAAGTGACGGTCCAAGAATGGTGCGCAACTTTTACCCACCCAACACAGAATTTATTTGTTTACACATTCATTCGTCCGGACACCGATACATCCACACAACAAAACACAGCTCACCTAGAGCTCCTTAAGGGCCCACCTATTCTGACCTTCGAAAATTTCACTTATACATTCTCAAAGCGGTATCCGTGGGACTTTTCCTCGCGATTCCTTAATCTGCTTATCCGTTTATCACTGTCCTATCTGGTACAGCTATCCAATAAACACAGACCCACAGCATGCCGTGTCTTTCTGCCTACACCATATTTGTCTTAAATCGAGATTGCCTTCCAAGGCCTTCCTATTAATAACCCAAATATGTGCATGCAGTTATTTCTTCTGGAGTAAAACCCCTTTTTCAATTTAGATATCATATTATTTTTCTAAATTTGGAAGAGCAGATTTTAAGTGTCCTTACCACTCAGAACTGACCAGTCAACAACACACACTAATTATATAAGCAAAAATGCTTACCTTATTCTATGGTGGCCACCACTGTGTGTGTGTTGCTCATCAGTCAGCTCAAAAGCAGTCGTCCACTCTGCTCCTTTCCAGTCCCATCTGGGGTGCCAAATCTGTGGTGTATTTTGCCGGTTCTCCAAAGAATCGAACTCAGTCAGGGATTTTTCTCTCAGAAGAAAAGACTTTATTTTAAGCAAAACAAAGCCGAGAGCTCGTTGCAAGGAGATCTCCCGAAATGCTAGGTTGCATCTCATTATATACCCTATACAGGGCGTTTCCAAATAGTCAAACTTTTCCTTATGCTTGCAATTTTGATCCCTCCCTAGGGAGACGCTATGGTAAAGAGAAGAGACCCATTGCATGTTTTTCCAGATGTTTCCTGAGATTTGCTATGGTAAAGAAAAGTGGTGGTCAGGATGTTTATTGCAGACATAGGCACATTCCTTTCACACAAAGGCTATATGATTCTAATGGAATAAAACACGTATGTATATATATGACTAGATTCATCTTGATCATACTTGATTGAGCAAAATCCCACCAATAAAAATCTTCCACAGTAGCTTACAGAACTAGACTGAGAGAAAATGTAAAGGCCTTTGCAGGTGTTTTGAGTTAATTAGCTGATTACAGTGTGGCACCAGGTGTCTTCAATATTGAACCTTTTTACAATATTCTTATAGGGCTGAAACGATTAGTCGACAATAAAATATTGTTGACAGGTATTTTTGTTGAGTAGTGATTTGATTTAATTTGACCTAAGAAATATTTTCTATAATTTCAAGAGAAGAAGAGATAGAGCGCTGCTTCAGAGAAATAATAAATTGAGAAATGGCATTTGGATATGAAAATATATAACGTGCGCGCTTTCCTCTCAATAATGAAATAAACAACATCAAAATTCACAGCAGTGTGGAAGCAGCAGTTAAAAATGCATCTTATTACACCGATGTGGATGTTTGCACGAGCTCAGTAAAGCATTCACGTCATGTCTATAGTATTTTATGCAATACCTTAAATCAAGCAACTTTACGGTAATAAACATTATTAAATATTTGAATAAAGTGATAGTTTGGTTTGCAGAGATTACTTTACCAGTCAAAAGTTTTTGAATGGTAACGTTTTTAAGTCTCTTCTGCTCACCAAGCCTGCATTTATATATATCCAAAATACAGCAAAAGCAGTAATATTGTGCAATATTTTTAGGATTTAAAATAACTGCTTTCTATTTAAATATATTTTCAAATGTAATTTATTCTTGTGATCAAAGCTGAATTTTCTCCAGTCTATTCAGAAATAATTCTAATATGCTGATTTGCTGCTCAAGAAACATTTATTATTATTATTATTATTATTATCAATATCAATATTTAAAACAGATGAGTACTTTTTTTCAGGATTCCTTGATGAATATAAAGATCCAGATATCAGAATTTATCTGAAATAAAAAGCTTTTGAAACATTATATGCTATACCATTCAAAAGCCTGGAGTCAATATAATTTTTTATTTGTATTTTTTTATTGGGGTGGGGGGTTATTGTAGAAATTAATAGTTATATTTAGCAAGGATGCTTTATATTGACATTTATAATGTTACAAAAGATTTCTATTTAAGATAAAAGCTGATCTTCTGAACTTTCTATTCATCAAAGAAACCTGAAAACAATTATATTCAGCTGTTTTCAACAATATTAATAATACAAATAATAATACATGTTTTTCTGGAGCAGCAAATGGGTATATTAGAATGATTTCCGAAGGGCCATGGAGTAATGATTTAAAAAATTTTTAGCCTTGAAATCACAGGAATAAATTACATTTTAAAATATATTCAAATAAACAAACTGTTATTTTTAATAGTAAAAAATCGTTCAAAATTGTACTGTTTTTGCTGTACTATGGAGCAAATACATGCAGGCTTGATGAGCAGAATATAATTCTTTTAAAAACAATGATACTGTTCAAAAAATGTTTGACTGGTAGTGTATATTTTGAATAAAAAAATTTATCCAAAAATAGAACATCTAATCACTTACTTTTATTTTGTTTCTTATCCATATTATATACTTATGCAAAATGGGGTGTCATTCCGTTAATTTTCATATAGTAATTAAGTGGTAAATGAGAAGGTTTCTCTGTCATCTAATGTTGTGTCAAATATATTTATTTGTATAAATTAATTGTATACATAATATTATTTCCCAAAGCTGAAGTGAAAAGATTATCTTTTAATTATTTATGTATAACAGCATTTAAACTAATTGCAAGAGCTGAATAATCAAATCAAATTCTATTGATTAATCAGTTAAATAATCGACGATTAGTCGATTAATCAGTCTAATAATCGTTAGATTAATCGACTAACAAAATAATTGTTTGTTTCAGCCCTATATTATAATTTTCTGAGATTTTGAATTTGGGATTTTCCCTAGTTGTCAGTTATAATTATAAAAATGAAAAGAAAGAAACTTTTATCATTATCAAAATATATCAGTCTGTGTGTAATGAATGAATATAATCTACAAGTTTCACTTTTTGAATGGAGTTGGTGAAATCAAATTTTTGATGATATTCTAATTATATGACCAGCACCTGTATCATACTATAGCCTATATTTACTTTATTACATCACAACCATTTGTAAATTTTATGATGGTACTAAGCAATCTCAAATCTCACCACCATACATAAAGTTACCGGACAAGTAACATATTTCAGCGCTGATTATACTTGCATTAGGTGCTTTGAACCATTTGAATCCTTTTATTTGTCCTGCAGGTGGTGCCGCAAGCTCATACAGAGCTCTCAGGACCATTCCGTCCATGATGTATTGGAGAATATAAGTTTTCACAGTTTATTTTGTTCATTGCTTAGGCCATTTTGCGATTTCAATTTCGATTTCATTACCCTTATGACCCAACCCAATTTTTTTTTTTATTACTGATTTGCATGATTTCATGTAGGTCTTAATTTTAGGCTGGAATTCCAGATTAATCTGTAAGAATCACATACCTAATATAAATATTTTCAACTTTAATATTTTGTTCATCAACATCCAATGTGTGGTTTAAGTGTTCCCTTAATTTAAGTATTATATTACACAACATGCATTTACTTTGGCGTTAGGATTAGGTTAGTTGCATGTAATTACGCATAATTTGCTGTTATTTCTAATGCTAGTACATGTAATGTAGAACAAATATATCATAAAATAAAGTATTAAAATCTTTTGTCATGCTATTTTTAAAGCAAATGGACTTTAATTGTATATACACACAGAGACATTTTTTTCTGTCTTCTATTGTGAAGAAGAAATGCATACAGGTTTGGAATGAGGTGATAAATTATATGATTATATGATTGTAAATTATATAGCCATGTCATCTTAACATCTGCAGTCCCTTTGTTTCTTTAGGTGTTCTTCGCCTCTGTGCGCTCTGGAGGGGTGAGCCAAGTTTATTTCATGACTCTTGGACGGAGCAACCTACTCAACTGGTGATGATGATACCTTCCTTTAATGAAAGTACCAACAGACTGTCTCTCTGAACCTGTGGACTCAGCATGACAAATGTTAACCTTATATTTAATTTTTATTCAAGGGTATTGTGCTGTCCTAGACCATTGTGGGGAAAACCATGAGAGAATTTTGAGTATGTAAACATAAAAGACATTCTGAAAGGGATAAGGAGCTTATATGGTAGTGTATTATTCCATTTGTTACATCCACAGCTCTACTATTGGTGATCTGCTGTATCTCATTTTCTATTGTATATTATTTGTATTATGTGTGTTTGAGTGCCATACCTTTGAACATTTATTATTATTCAGTGCTTTGTTTGTTCAGTCTTTCTTACATCAAGGAACTCAAGGGCTGAGAATTAATACTCTAGTGTAAGTAAGTGTATTTCCATTAACTAACCACCTGTGATGATATCCCCTCTGTTGTCATTTTTTTCTTTCTGTGAAATTGTAAATTCCCCAAAGACCTGGGTCACACAGTATCATTGTGCTAATGCCGATTAAAATAGGGATGCAGTTTCTTTTTCTTTCTTGTCTTTCTTACTGTTCATAAGTATCTTTGTTATTTTATAGGTATTGCACTTGATAAATAAATTCCAAAGTATATTCCCATTGATTTGCAGAATGGATTATTTGAGTGTAGAAATGTTTGTGAAATGCTATAGGAATACTATAAATCTGCAGAAGCATTTGAAATCAAACATAAGGCGCCATGATTTCCGCAATCAATAAATGAATAGTGGATGGCGTTGCGCACATACTGAAGCGCGGTTATCGCTCGCAGTGTTTTCAGCTTCTACCGTCTCACTATGTTGATATGAATACACTGATATTATCTCTAGATGCTCTGAGATTCACTTCATTAGTATTCCACCGTTTCATTTGAGAAGACTTACCATCAAATTACATACACAGTAACTTGCTGTGGCGAGACATCAAATTTTGTCATGGCGCCATGGACATGCCCTTTAACAAAAACTCAAGATCCCCACCAGTTAACATTGCACAGGCCTTTAGATTAGACTGACACAAAATATATGTTAATCTCAAAAAAATTATAGGCGTAGTTTGTCGCAGCGTAAAACATGTCACTTCCTGTTGCCAATAGGTGGCGCTATGACTATAACTGAATATGGGCATGTAGATCTGTTAAGGGCAGAAGTCTTATCTAACATGTGAAGTTTGCGGCAGATTGGACATTGTATGTCTGAGTTACAGCAACTTCCTTTTTCATGGCGAAACATCGAAATTTGTCAGGCCGCCATGGACATGCCCTTTAACGAAACCTCAAGATCTTCGCAATTTAACATCACAAAGGGATTTAGATTTAACTGACCAAGTTTGGTGTTGATCTGAATAAATCTCTAGGAGGAGTTCGTTGAAGTACAACCCCTGAAAATGACAAAAACAACGGCAATTTTGCAGAGAAAATTCTAAATAACCGACTTCCTGTTGGGATTCGGATTTTATACCAAGAGACTTTTTTGTAGGTATTGGTGTGTTACATGTGTGTACCGATTTTTGTACATGTACATGAAATATAGCTCGAGGCGCACTCTGTCCATAGGTGGCGCTATGGAGCCATTTTGCCACACCCGATGGAATATTGGCCTTCAGATGTATTCAGGCCAGGACTCTTATCACACATGTGAAGTTTGGGGAAGATCGGACATTTTATGCCTGAGTTATAACATCTTTTATTCCCATGGCGAGACATCGAACTTCGTCACGGCGCCATGGCCACGCCTTTTAACTAAAACTCAAGATCTTCACAATTTAACATCGCACAGGCCTTTAGATTAGACTGACCACAAAAAGACATTGATGTTTTAAAATTTCTAGTAGTAGTTCGTCGCAGTGTAAAATATGTCACTTCCTGTTGCCAATAGGTGGCGCTATGACTATAATTGAATATGGGCATGTCAATATGTTCAGGGTTGGAGTCTCATCAAACATGTGAAGTTTGGGGCAGATTGGACATTGTATGTCTGAGTTATAGCAACTTCATTTTTCATGGCGAATCATCGAAATTCGCCAGGACGCCACGCACACGCCCTTCAACAAAAACTCAAGATCTTCGCAATTTAACATCGCAAAGGCCTTTAGATTAGGCATACCAAATTTGGTGTTGATCTGAATTAATCTCTAGGAGGAGTTCGTTAAAATACAACGCATGGAAATGGCAAAAAGTCTTTTTTTTAGGTCTTGGTGTCTTACATGTGTGTACCGATTTTCATACATGTGCGTGAAACGTAGCTCCAGGCGCACACCGCTGAACATGTATAGGTGGCGCTATCGAGCCATTTTGCCACGCCCACTTCTGAAACCCATATCAGACGTAAATTTTCGCCAGTTTGGAGGTGTGTGCAAATTTTCCTGACTTTTTGAGTATGTTTAGGCCTTCAAAAATGCGATTCATTGGGGAGAATAATAATAATAATAATAAATATAGCTGCAAGCAGCGATGGCGGGCTCAAGCCATCAGTGCAACGCCACCACTGTGGCATCAGGTAAATTGTGCTCAGCGGGCACATGCATTCACAATAGCCTTCTGGCAGTCAGATTTTAAGGGATACGGCAGTTAAAGGGTTAATCCGAATCATCTAGACTTTGAAATCACATTCACAGAACCATATATATAACTTTAATAACACTTTACAATAATATTTCATTCATAAACATTAACTATGTTAACATGAACAATAATTATTTTAAGATAATTAACAATAATTAGGTTAAGACTTGACCATTGGACAAAAAATGGTGACTGGGTCACGGGGGCAGAAGAAAAAAAAACAGTGAAGAAATGACAAAAAGAATTGCAAAAGAATTAAGAATTAATGTGAAGATTAATTTTTAGTCAATTCTGCAAGACAGACCTTTCAGGATAGGAGATGGAATAAAAATGAGCTCCTAAATCTAATCCCAGATTCTGGAAGATATATTCCTCAAAGTGTCGTACAAGAGTCACTCAGAACCCATCTGTTCATAAAGCCTATATATAAAGTCTCAATATATAGTATTTCACAATACTTCATGCTATTCTAATTAAGTCATTTTTGGGATCTTTTAAGTCTCTCAGAACCTGACAACTTGTAATTCTGGAGACTCCAGGAAAGTTGCAGCTCTGAAAAATTGTGGTACTGTAGACTAAATGCTCCCTGATAGTTTTACATCTAATTCTTCACTTTAATTATTAATTATTTTCCTGTTAATGTGTTTCTGTTCTTCTCCACTTGTTTTTTTTCTGACCCCTGTGACCCAGTAAACATTTTGCTGTCCAGTGGTCATGTCTTAACTCTGCAATTACTGTACTGTACTTATTTTGAATATTTCACATGGGGATCTAATAATTTTGGATTTTCAGTCTGAGTTAAACCTTTGTTTTTGGCTCATTTTATCAGTAATGGAAAAATGCCTAACAATTCTTCACACCTGAATATAAGGAGTTTTTTTTCTTTTCCAGTCTTCATGGTCAGCTACGTATATATCACACTCGTTGCCTTCTCTAGTGCAGCTCAACCAATTTACATCCCATTCGTCCGTATTTGTGATATCACAAATTCTGGAAAATATTTGTTGTAGTCCAAACAAGTTGTTCGTTGTTATTTTCTAAAATGTGATTTTTGTTAAATAAAATTTCTCCTATTAAATTGGACTTTGAGCTTTGAATCTTTGCAGAACTTTTTTATGCTGAAACAACAACATTACAGACTAACTAAAGTTGAAAGTGTGAAACAGCATAATAGCACTCCTTTCATAGGCATTATTAAGTATTTAATAAATACAGCTATAAATGTTTTGTTCTTGAGCACATCTATAAAGTTCAATCATTGTATTTTCATACTTTTTTAAGGATCTTTTTATCATTTATAAATTAAGTTATTTACAAAAATGAAATATAAACAAATGCTATATATATATATATATATATATATATATATATATATATATATATATATATATAATGTACTGGCTTTCCAATGCCGTTGCCATTGATAATAGGAGTAAGCAAGTTTAGAACACCTACAAACAAGAGTCCATGCAGACGGATGTAGATGCATAACTCTTAAATTCAGATAAATGTCATGTCATGTCACAGGATGTCACAGGTCAGTATCAAATGAGTTTGAAATTATTATTTGCAGCACAAATAAGGATTCTTAGGATGTTTTTAAATCCATAAAACTGTCAGAAAAGGATAAGGCCTAAGATATTTCTCAGGCTGTAATTAAAGGGGGAAAAAAACACCACCATTAACAACAACAAAAACAATAAACATTTAAAATACTGATTTCCCCCCCTGATGTTTAAAGAGATGATTAGGTCTCTCTCTCTCTCTCTGCCAGATAGCCCCTCCCCTCACCTACAATTCACACACACTGTCAGTCACCAAAAATTCAGTCAGTCACCAACCCCCTCACACTCCCCCTCCCTCTCCCTCTCCCTCTCCCCCTGCCTTCCCTCACACAGACAGAGTGGCCAGAGTGAGATCATGTCAGTTAAGAAGTCTGACAGTTTTTTAATTTTCTGTTGTCCATACAGTGTTGTAAAGTCATGAAACTATGCAAATTTCCTCAGAATGATTTGATCTCTGTATGAAAAAATGCTTTGAAATGTTTGGAAGCTGCAATTTAAAAATACAAGCCAATTAATGATTCCCTTTTCACTGTCATTTCAAAAAATCACCACGACAAAACCGTTCAAGCTAACCAAAATCCATTCGCAATTTAAGTTCCTCAATGTTTTTGCAACATGTAGACAAAGTTTGGTGTGTAATTCACAAAATAATTTTCCCAAAAATCCAAATTTAAATCAAAATAGCTGACTTCCTGTTGGTTGTAGCTTATGACTGTGAATTAGAAGGTTGTCCGTCTTGATAAGAACAATTTATGTACCAAGTTTGGTATCTGTAGCTAAAACTAAATAAAATGCATTATTAGTATTATTATTATTATTACTATTATTATTATTAGCTGTACACTTGATAAAAAATAAAGAAATATAAACATATGCAATTGTGTATATATATATATATATATATATATATATATATATATATATATATATATATATATATATATATATACATAAATTCAAGTGTACAGTTTTCTTTTATTGCATCTTGAAATAAATATTTCTGAGTTCTGTGTTTATTTATTTATTATATATATTTTTTAATTTTAGGAAGATTACAGCCTTTAATCTCCTCAAAATAAATGTGCATATAAACCATGAACAATTTAATTATAGCTGTATTTATAAAATGCTTACTAAAATATTAATTTTGGGAGAAGTCTATATAAAGCATGAACTGACTATTTACTAATGCTTAGCTAAGGAGTGCAGCTATTATGAAGTGTTACCAATGCATTTACTAATGTTAACAATTGAGACATTATTTTAAAGTGTTACCAAATCCTTAAATAATTTAAAAGTGTTTTGTTATGATTTCATTAACCTATAAGCATTTGTGAAATAGTTAAATAGCTTGCATCACAGCTTAGTCTTCATCTCTGAGCTGAACAGGTTTACTGTTACATCCATGAGATTATGTAAATTCAAATAAATGTCATGTCACAGGGTTTCAGAGGTCAGTATCAAATGAGTTTGAAATTCTAATTTGCAGCACAAGTATTTTTAGAATTTTTTTTTAATCCCTGAAACTGTCAGAAAAGGATAAGGCCTAAGAGATTTCTTAAGCTGTAATGAAAACAGCACAATTAGCAACAACAACAAAAAAATAACAATTTAAAATACAGTTTTTTTCTGGTGATTAAAGAGATGTTTAAGTCTCTCTCTCTCTGTCTGTCTGTCTGTCTGTCTGCCACTCAGCTCACACCCCTCCCCCACTCACACACACACACACACACACAGACACACAGTCAGCACACATACATTCCTCACACAGAGTGACAGAGTGAGATCAGATGTCTGAGTTTTTGAATTTTCTTTTAATCATACAATGCTGTAAAGTCATGAAACTATGCATATTTCCTCAGAATCACTGGTTTTCTAAATGAAAAATGTTTTTTAAAGGTTTGGAAGCTGCAAATTTAAAAATACAAGACGATTAATGTTTCACTTTTTACTGTTATTTCAAAAAATCACCACGCCAAAACCGTTCAAGCTATCCAAAATTCATTCGCAATTTAAGTTCCTCGATGTTTTTTCTTCATGTAGACAAAGTTTGGTGTGTATAGTGTACTTGCCCTGTGAGGAGTATGAATTAATTCACAAAAGAATATTCTCAAAAATCCATATTCAAGTCAAAATAGCCAACTTCCTGTTGGTCGTAGCTTATGACTGTGAATTAGAAAGTTGTCCGTCTTGATGAGAACAATTTATGTACCGAGTTTGGTGTCTGTAGCTAAAACTAATCCCCCCACTTTTGACAAAAGGTGGCGCTATAGAGTGCCTCTTCCACGCCCTTTTAAAAGCTTTTGCCATGGTCTAGCTATCTTTAATACTGATATCTGTTTCGAGTTTCATGTAAATCTGAGCTTGTTATCTGCCTAAAAATCACCAGAACAGAACATTCAAGTTTGACATGTTGCCATGGCAACACTATATTAGATATAAATATCCCCACAACAGATTTTCTTCGGCCTTGTTTTGTCATTATTCTGATGAAGTTTGAAGCAAATCAAGTAAAAATAAGATGCTGAATTCAAAGCGTTTTGAAAATGATTCACTTCCTGCTGCCAGTTGGTGGCGCTATAACTTTGACTCCTAATAGTCACATATATATGATTGGTATCATACAATGAACAAACCAATTAAGTTTGATTAAATTCAGGAAATGTATGTGGATGTTATTAGACATTTCCTGTTTCTCATTTCTCGCCATAATTTCAACGCCTCGCCAAGTGCAAACCGTTCGAGATATCAAAAATCTCTTCGCAATTTAGCATCCCCAATGTCTTGAGATCGTGTTCACCGAGTTTTGTGGTGAACGGGTGGAGTTCCTCAGAGGAGTATATCAAATTCCAGAGCATGTGTTTTTCATAAAACCCTAAATAGCCAACTTCCTGTTGGGCGGAGCTTATGACATGCAGTGTGAAAGTTGTTTCGTTTGATGAGTTATATATATGTACCAAGTTTCATATGTATACGTGCAAGTATGCATGATATACGGCCCTCAGTAATACAAGGGGCGCTGTAGAGCCCCTGTGCCACGCCCGTGTATCAGACTCTGCCCGGCCCTAATGGCCACAGGTTCCAAGGTGTGTGCCAATCTTCAAGAGTTTTTGAGCATGTTAAGGACCCCAAAAGCCCCCGAAACCTTGGAAAAAAATTAGAAGAATAAAGAAAAAAAATAAAAATAATCCTAAGGAAAACAATAGGGCTCTCGCCCTCCAGGCTTGAGCCCTAATTAAAGCTGCAAGCAGCGATGAACGGGCCCTTGCACCCGGGCTCACCGGCAGCGAGTGGCTTTGGTAAATAGGTGAACGGTGAGAAATATTCATTTAAACTCAATAAGTAGAATTTATCAATGTTTATTCCATATATATGCCAATCTTCCTGTTGCCAGCATGAGGCGCTATCATTATAATGGAATATTGGCCTTCAGATGTGTTCAGGGCAGGACTCTTATCGAACATGTGAAGTTTGGGGAAGATTGGACATTTTATGGCTGAGTTACAACAACTTCTCTTGCTGTGGCAAGACATCAAATTTTGTCATGGCGTTATGGACATGCCCTTTAACAAAAACTGAAGATCTCCACAATTTAACATTGCACAGGCCTTTAGATTAGACTGACCACAAAAAAATACATTAATGTCAAAAGATTTCTAGGAGTAGTTTGTCGCAGTGTATAACATGTCACTTCCTGTTGCCAGCAGGTGGCGCTATGACTATAACTGAATATGGGCATGTAGATCTGTTCAGGTCAAGAGTCTCATCCAACATGTGAAGTTTGGGGCAGATTGGACATTGTATGTCTGAGTTACAGCAACTTCCTTTTTCATGGCGAAACATCGAAATTTGTCAGGCCGCCATGGACACGCCCTTTAACGAAACCTCAAGTCCTTCGCAATTTAACATCGCATTTAGATTACACTGACCAAGTTTGGTGTTGATCTGAATAAATCTCTAGGAGGAGTTCGTTAAAGTACAACCCCTGAAAATGGCAGAAACAGCGCCAATTTTGCAGAGAAAATTCAAAATAACCGACTTCCTGTTGGGATTCGGATTTCGTACCAAGAGACTTTTTTGTAGATATTGGTGAGTTACATGCGTGTACCAATTTTTGTACATGTACGTGAAACATAGCTCGAGGCACACTCAGTTGAAAGTGTATAGGTGGCGCTATCGAGCCATTCTGCCACACCCAGTGGAATATTGGCCTGCAGATCTGTTCAGGTAAGGACTCTTATCACACACGTGAAGTTTGGGGAAGATCGGACATTTTATGCCTGAGTTATAACATCTTTCATTCACATGGCGAGACATCGAATTTCGCCATGGTGCCGTGGACACGCCTTTTAACGAAAACTCAAGATCTTCACAACTGAACATCGCACAGGCCTTTAGATTAGACTGACCACAAAAAAGACATTGATGTCAAAAAATTTCTAGGAGTAGTTCGTCACAGCGTAAAATATGACACTTCCTGTTGCCAATAGGTGGCGCTATGTCTATAACTGAATATGGGCATGTCAATCTGTTCAGGTTCAGAGTTTCATCAAACATGTGAAGTTTGGGGCAGATTGGACATTGTATGTGTGAGTTATAGCAACTTCTTTTGTCGTGGCGAAACATCGAAATTCGCCAGGCCGCCACGGACACGCCCTTCAACGAAAACTCAAGATCTTCGCAATTTAACATCGCAAAGGACTGTAGATTAGGCATACCAAATTTGGTGTTGATTTGAAGAAATCTCTAGGAGGAGTTCATTAAAATACAACACATGGAAATGACCAAAATTACACAAAATTTGCTCATAATATTAAAAATAACCAACTTCCTGTTGGGTTTAGAATTTTGGTCCAAGAGTCTTTTTTGTAGGTATTGGTGTGTTTCATATGTGTTCCAATTTTCGTGCATGTACATGAAACATAGCTGGAAGGCTGTTGATTTCTTAGTATAGGTGGCGCTGTCGAGCCATTTTGCCACACCCTCTTCTGAATCCTATATCAGACGAAAATTTTCACCAGGTTTGACGCGTGTGCAAAGTTTCATGACTTTTTGAGCATGTTTAGGCCCTCAAAAATGCGATTCATTCGGGAGAAGAAGAAGAAGAAGAAGAAGAATAAATATAGCTGCAAGCAGCGATGGCGGGCTCAAGCCACCAATGCCATCGCCACCCCGGTGGTATCAGGTAAACTGTGCCCAGTGGGCACATGCATTCACAATATCCCTCTGGCAGTGAGGTTTTAAAGGATACGGCAGTTAAAGGGTTAATCCGAATCATCTAGACTTTAAAATCACATTCACAGAACAATATATATATATATATATATATATATACAGTATTGTTCAAAATAATAGCAGTACAATGTGACTAACCAGAATAATCAAGGTTTTTAGTATATTTTTTATTGCTACGTGGCAAACAAGTTACCAGTAGGTTCAGTAGATTGTCAGAAAACAAACAAGACCCAGCATTCATGATAAGAACGCTCTTAAGGCTGTGCAATTGGGCAATTAGTTGAAAGGGGTGTGTTCAAAAAAATAGCAGTGTCTACCTTTGACTGTACAAACTCAAACCTATTTTGTACAAACATTTTTTTTTTTTCTGGGATTTAGCAATCCTGTGAATCACTAAACTAATATTTAGTTGTATGACCACAGTTTTTTAAAACTGCTTGACATCTGTGTGGCATGGAGTCAACCAACTTGTGGCACCTCTCAGCTGTTATTCCACTCCATGATTCTTTAACAACATTCCACAATTCATTCACATTTCTTGGTTTTGCTTCAGAAACAGCATTTTTGATATCACCCCACAAGTTCTCAATTGGATTAAGGTCTGGAGATTGGGCGGCCACTCCATAACATTAATTTTGTTGGTTTGGAACCAAGACTTTGCCCGTTTACTAGTGTGTTTTGGGTCATTGTCTTGTTGAAACAACCATTTCAAGGGCATGTCCTCTTCAGCATAGGGCAACATGACCTCTTCAAGTATTTTAACATATGCAAACTGATCCATGATCCCCGGTATGCGATAAATAGGCCCAACACCATAGTAGGAGAAACATGCCCATATCATGATGCTTGCACCTCCATGCTTCACTGTCTTCACTGTGTACTGTGGCTTGAATTCAGAGTTTGGGGGTCGTCTCACAAACTGCCTGTGGCCCTTGGACCCAAAAAGAACAATTTTACTCTCATCAGTCCACAAAATGTTCCTCCATTTCTCTTTAGGCCAGTTGATGTGTTCTTTGGCAAATTGTAACCTCTTCTGCACATGCCTTTTTTTTAACAGAGGGACTTTGCGGGGGATTCTTGAAAATAGATTAGCTTCACACAGACGTCTTCTAACTGTCACAGTACTTACAGGTAACTCCAGACTGTCTTTGATCATCCTGGAGGTGATCATTGGCTGAGCCTTTGCCATTCTGGTTATTCTTCTATCCATTTTGATGGTTGTCTTCCGTTTTCTTCCACGTCTCTCTGGTTTTGCTCTCCATTTTAAGGCATTGGAGATCATTTTAGCTGAACAGCCTATCATTTTTTGCACCTCTTTATAGGTTTTCCCCTCTCTAATCAACTTTTTAATCAAAGTACGCTGATCTTCTGAACAATGTCTTGAACGACCCATTTTCCTCAGCTTTCAAATGCATGTTCAACAAGTGTTGGCTTCATCCTTAAATAGGGGCCACCTGATTCACACCTGTTTCTTCACAAAATTGATGACCTCAGTGATTGAATGCCACACTGCTATTTTTTTGAACACACCCCTTTCAACTAATTCAACTAATTGCCCAATTGCACAGCCTTAAGAGCGTGCATATCATGAATGCTGGGTCTCATTTGTTTTCTGAGAATCTACTGAACCTACTGGTAACTTGTTTGCCACGTAGCAATAAAAAAATATACGAAAAACCTTGATTATTCTGGTTAGTCACATTGTACTGCTATTATTTTGAACAATACTGTATATATATATATATATATATATATATATATATATATATATATATATATATAACTTTAGTAACACTTTACAATAAGATTTCATTTAAAAAACATTGTTAACATGAACAATATTTATATAGCATTAATTCATGTCAGTTAATATTCCAAACTTAAACATTAAAACATTGTTTTATTGTGATTTTTTTCCAAGCACATTTTACCAATTCCAAACTATATCAATCTTAATAACTACCATTATTTTTTATTTAATCATTTATGAGTGCTATACAATAGTCCAGGAAAGCTGGAAGAGAAAAACTCCTTATATTCATGTGTGCAGAATTATTAGGCATGTTTTCTTTTACAGATGAAATGCGCTAAAAAAGAGTTCTAACTCAAACTGTAAAGTCGAAAATTTTGAAATACCCATGAGAAATATCAAACACAAATGCAATACAGAAATGGATAAATTAAGACTTGACAATTGTAAAAAAAAAAATGCTGACTGGGTCATAAGGTCAGAAAAGAAGAAGAAAAAAACAGGTCAAGAAGAACTGACAAAAATAATTGCAAAATAATTAGGAATTAATGTGAAGATTAATTTTTAGTCAATTCTGCAAGACAGACTTTCAGGAAAGGAGGTTGAATAAAAATGAGCTCCTAAATCTAAATCCCGGATTCTGGAAGATATATTCTTCAAACCATCAGACAAGAGGAGGTGGTGCTGGTCCTTCACGAGTCACTCTAATCTATTCATAAAGCCTATATATAAAGTCTTAATATATAGTATGTCACAATACTTCATGGTATTCTAATTCAATCATTTTTTTGAATCTTAGATCTCTCAGAACCTGACACATTGTAATTCTGAGACTCCAGGAAAGTGGCAGTTCTGTAAAATGTTGGCGCTGGAGACTAAATAATACCTGATAGTTTCACACCTAATTCACTTAACACACACACGAACACACACACACACACACACACACACACACACACACACACACACACACACACACACACACACACACACACACACACATTACCCACAGTGACAGAGGGACAGAGTGACATCAGATGTATGATAGTTTTTTAATTTTCTATCATCCATATAGTGTTGTATAGTCATGAAACTATGCATATTTCCTCAGAATGACTTGTCTTCTATGTGTAAATTTTTTTTAAGTGTTTATAAGCTGCACTTAAAAAAAATAAAAGACATTTACTGGTTACTTTTTTACTGTTATTTCAAAAAATCACCATGACAAAACCATTTAAGCTATTCAAAATTCATCCGCACCTGTACTGTAAGATACATTCTTTAAACAGTGGTAAAAGAGGATGTGGTGCTGATCCTTCAAGAGTCACTCAAAACCTATCTGTCCATAAAGCCTATAAAGAATTATTCTTAATATACAGTTCACAATACTTCAGCTTGTTATTCTAATTAAGTGAGGGTCATTTTATCAGTAAAATACATAAAATTCATATTATTTTTCTTTGAAAGATTTCTATAAATGATTTAAATCATACTTGGTTCTACAATAATTATTTAAAAGTAATCCTATAGCTCCATCTGGTGGCCATTATTGGTACTAAGAATTGCAAGCTTGATTTATATGTTATGATAGTTTTAATTTTATGCTGGCTCTTGAAAATGATAAAGCTATGAAACTTACTGTGCTTCCTTCAAATGATGACTTCTACATATATAAAAAATAATGAAGAGTTGGAATTAAAAAATTTAAAGATATAGTAAAATAACTATTGTATTTTTTTATGTTACTTTAATAAATCACTATGACCACACCATTTAAGGTATCCTAAACCCATTAGAAATTTAACATCTTCAGTATATGGCTTCATGTTAAAACAGTTTGGTGTGAACTACTTGTGTCTTCTTGGAGGAGAATGAATTCATTTACAGGCTGATTTTATCATAAATCCACAATAACATTTCTGAGTTCTGTATCAATCCGTGTTGTTGTTTGTTTATTTTATTTTATTTTTTTTCATAGGAAGATAACTGACCCTTTACTCTCCTTTTTAATAAATGTGCTTATAAACCAAGAACAAGCTATTTATAGCTGTATTTATAAACTGCTTACTACTGACTATTAATATTGGGACAAGGCTTTATAAAGCATGAACTGACTGTTTACTAATGAGTGCAGTTATTATAAAGTGTTATCAATGCATTTGCTAATGTTAACAAATTAGACATTATTTTACAGTGTTATCAAATCCCTTAAATGATTTGTAAGTGTTTTGTAATGATTTTATTGACCTACAAGCATTTGTGAAAGTTCTGCTTGCATTACAGCTTAGTCTTGATCTGTGAGCAGAACAGATTTACTGTTACATCCATGAGATTATGTAAATTCAAATAAATATCATGTCACAGGATGTCAGAGGTCAGTATCAAATTATTTTGAAATTATTATTTGCAGCACAAATAAGGTTTTTTAGGATTTTTAAAAATCCCTAAAACTGTCAGAAAAGGATAAGGCCTAAGATTTCTATGAGAGTGGCTAAATTTATTTGTTTTTATAACTATAATGCATAAACTATGAAATTATACAAAATGTATAAAAAAGTACAACAGTTATTCTTTTCCAATGTTTTTTATTTTTTTATTTTTTTTATTTTTTTGGATTTACAATTAAAAAAATTAGCCTATGGCAATCATTCTAAACAGCTTGAATAAAACCTGTTAATATTTATTATAGACCACTGTAACTATGTATAATCTAACAAACAAGTTTATTATGAAAATAATAGTGTGTACACCAGATAAATTGGACGATAAAGAAATTGCTAACAATAGTATAATAGAGCATGTTTTAGGTTTGTAGGCGTTTAGATGCAGAAATGGACAAATCAAATGTAAAATAAAATGTAATTGATTTAAATATAGATTAAGTCTTGTTAGAGCAAAATAATAAATAAATACGTACACACATTAAAAAAGCAGCCAAGATGAATGAGTTTCATTTTTTATATAGATTAAAATTGAAGACAGAAGCAGCTGGTATGCGGTCACTTAATATTAAAACCCAGTAGATCCACTTCCAATTTATTTCTCAACAGTTTATGTTCACGTGGCTGTTTTCGTTTATATTAGCCAAGCTATTATGTATTTTGAAATAATCTTGTCCGTGATGTGTTCGTTCTTACGACGAAAGGCAGAATCCTGCAGCTCGAGAGATATATGTTATTCTGCCAGTCGCGCTTTCAAATAGTGTTGCGCACATAAACGGGTCACAAACACATGTATTTAGCTCGTGTTGTGTTATAATGGGTGTATTGTGTGCATTTATGGCAATAATTTATTTTAAAAAGCTCTTAAACAAGAATAAATTCGTTTGTTTTGAACTTGTGACACTGTGCGCGCTGATCGGAGGCAGTGATTTCAGATAGGCAGCCGCAAATATTTCATTTTCACACAAACTGTTCAAAAACATCTTAATTTAGCTCTTGGTGTGTTCTAATTGGTGAATTGTGTGATATCGCTGCAATACTTTGTTTAATAGCTATAAAACAAGAATAAACTCGTTTTTTCTGAGCTCGTCATTCCACACGCTCCTGCTCAGAGCGGTGATTCATCTCTAGTGTTTCTCAAGTATCACTGACCACACATCAATTATTAATGAGCCCTGACCTGGTAATAATCATATATGTTGGTTTAGCTTCTCAGTGTGAATTAAATCCAAGTATTTATTTGTATTTTAACCGTTTCAAAAGTGAAACCAAAAGACAGTCTCCTCCCTTTTTTAGTCCGGTAATTGCACCTATGGGCGCATTTTCTCCCAGACAATGGAAGTCTAAGCACATATACTCAAATAGATGGACAGAGTGAGATGAGATGTCTGACAGTTTTTTAATTTTCTGTTATCCATACAGTGTTGTAAAGTCATGAAACTATGTATATTTACCCAGAATAACTTTTTTTTTCTGTATGAAAAAAGGTTTTGAAGTGTTTGGAATTTAAAAATGCAGGAAAATTTATAATTCCATCTTTACTGTCATTTAAAAAAATCACCACGACAAAACCATCCAAGCTATCCAAAACCCATTCACAATTTAAGTTCCTCAATGTTTTTTCAACATGTAGACAAAGTTTGGTGTGTATAGTGTTAGAGTGTACTCACACTAGCAAGTTTGAACCGTGCCCGGGTGCGTTTGACCACCAAAGCGCGGTTCGTTTGACTAGTGTGAGTGCTCCGAATCGTGCCCGGGCGCGGCTCGATTGGCCGGCCCTGGCCCGCTTGGAAGAGGTGGGCCAGGACATGGTTCAGTTGGACTCAGGCGCCGTTCGCATGCATTGTGAGCGCTAACCGTGCCGGAGCACAGAAAAGGACGCGTTGCGTCACGGTTTTGCGATGCTCCAAAACCAACATGACAGGCAAAGGGTCGCTTTGGTCTACGGCAGAGGTGCAAAACGCATAAAAACTAAAAACTGCAAAATCCTTGCTGCACTTCAGCTGGTACATTGCAAACATCCTCATACGAGCAGCGCGATTACGTGAAAATTTTCGCGCCACTAAGGCGACACATCTGTTTAACAACAGGCTGTGAGAGGGCTGTGGACAAAACGACACAAAATTATCCACAAAGAAAACAGAGCGATGTACTCCATTGCGTTCAGAGAGCTCCGCTCTTCCTGTTTATCCCGAAGCCATCGCACCATAATGACGTAAGCGTGCTCCGGCACGAATGCTGAAACGCTATATGTGAGTGCAGGCCAGAGGGGGAGTGGGGACAATCGTACTCGGGCCCGGTTCATGGCAACCGTGCCTAGTGTGAGTACACCCTTACTCTCCTCTGAGCAGTATGCATTAATTCACAGCTAAATGTAAAAAAACAATCCACATTCAAATCAAAATAGGCGACTTCCTGTTGGTCGTAGCTGATGACTGTGAATTAGAAAGTTGTCCGTCTTGATAAGAACAATTTTTGTACTGGGTTTGGTGTCTGTAGCTAAAACTAACCCCCTCACTTTTGACAAAAGGTGGCGCTATAGAGTGCCTCTTCCACGCCCTCTTATGAACTTTTGCCAGTGTCTAGCTGTCACTAATACTGATATGTGTTCTGAGTTTGATGAAATTCTAAGCATGTTATATGCCTCAAAATCACCTGAGAAGTATTCCAGTTTGACATGTTGCCACGGCAACAATATTTTTAGATATCAATATCCCCCCAGCAGATTTATATCGGCTGTGTTTTAACATTATTCTGATGAAGTTTGAAGCAAATCGAGTAAAAATAAGATGCTGAATTCAAAGCATTTTGAAAATGACACACTTCCTGCTGCCAGTTGGTGGCGCTATAACTTTGACTCCTAATAGTCACATATATGCGATCGACATCATACAATGAATAATCTGATGAAGTTTGATTAAAATTAGGAAATGTATGTGGATGGTATTAGACACTTCCTGTTTCTCAATTCTCGCCATAAATTCAACGCCTCGCTACGAGCAAACCGTTCGAGATATCAAAAATCCCCTGGCAATTTTTCATCCCCAATGTCTTGAGATCATGTTGACCGAGTTTGGTGGCAATCGAGTAAAAAACCTATGACAAGTATGTCAAATTCCAGAGCATGCGCTTTTTACATAACTCTAAATAGCTGACTTCCTGTTGGGCGGAGCCTATGACATGCAATACGCAAGTTGTTCGGCACGATGACATCTATATGTGTACTGAGTTTCATATTAATAAGTGCAAGTATGTGTGAGCTATACATCAACATTTATGACTGTGTTCCAGGGGGCGCCGTAGAGCCCCTGTGCCACGCCCGGGTCCCAACCTCTGCAGGCTCCTAAAGGCCACAGATTCCAAAGTGTGTGCAAATTTTCAAGAGTTTTTGAGTATGTTAAGGACTCCAAAAGCCCCCACAACTTTGACGACAAATATGAATAATAAACCCTAAATAGCCAACTTCCTGCTGGGCGGAGCCTATGATATGCAATACGAAAGTTGTTTGTATTGAAGAGTTCTATATGTGTACGACGTTTCGTGTGTCTACGTACAAGTATGTATGATATATGGCCCTCCATATTCCAGGGGGCGCTGTAGAGCCCCTGTGCCACGCCTGTGTATCAGTCTCTGCCCGGCCCTAATGGCCGCAGGTTCCAATGTGTGTGCCAATTTTCAAGACTTTTTAAGCATGTTAAGGGCCCCAAAAGCCCCCGTAACGTTAGAAAATAATAATAATAATAATAAATATAGCTGCAAGCAGCGATGGCGGGCTCAAGCCACCAATGCCATCGCCACCCCGGTGGCATCAGGTAAACTGTGTCCAGCGGGCACATGCATTCACAATAACCCTCTGGCAGTGAGGTTTTAAAGGATATGGCGGTTAAAGGGTTAATCCGAATCATCTAGACTTTAAAATCACATTCACAGAACAATATATATATATATATATATATATATATATATATATATATATATATTTAGTAACACTTTACGATAAGATTTCATTTATAAACATTATGTTAACATGAACAATATTTATATAGCATTCATTCATGTCAGTTAATATTCCAAACTTAAACATTAAAACATTGTTTTATTGTGATTTTTTTCCAAGCACATTTTACCAATTCCAAACCATATCAATCTTAATAACTACCATTATTTTTTATTTAATCATTTATGAGTGCTATACAATAGTCCAGGAAAGCTGGAAGAGAAAAACTCCTTATATTCATGTGCAGAATTATTAGGCATGCTTTCTTTTACAGATGAAATGCGCTAAAAAAGAGTTTTAACTCAAACTGTTTTAACTCAAAGTCGAAAATTATGAAATACCCATGAGAAATATCAAACACAAATGCAATACAGAAATGGATAAGTTAAGACTTGACCATTGTACAAAAATGCTGACTGGGTCATGAGGTCAGAAAAGAAGAAGAAAAAAAAAACAGGTCAAGAAGAACTGACAAAAATAATTGCAAAATAATTAGGAATTAATGTGAAGATTAATTTTTAGTCAATTCTGAAAGACAGACTTTCAGGAAAGGAGTTGGAATAAAAATGAGCTCCTAAATCTTAATCCCGGATTCTGGAAGATATATTCCTCAAACCATCGGACA
Source organism: Carassius gibelio (assembly GCF_023724105.1). NCBI lineage: Eukaryota > Metazoa > Chordata > Actinopteri > Cypriniformes > Cyprinidae > Carassius > Carassius gibelio. The sequence goes on from NC_068371.1 coordinate 19,680,558, forward strand.
AGAGGAGGTGGTGCTGGTCCTTCACGAGTCACTCTAATCTGTTCATAAAGCCTATATATAAAGTCTTAATATATAGTATTTCACAATACTTCATGGTATTCTAATTAAATAGTTTTTTGGAATCTTTGATTTCTCAGAACCTGACACATTGTAATTCTGAGACTCCAGGAAAGTGGCAGTTCTGTAAAATGTTGGCACTGGAGACTAAATGCTCCCTGATAGTTTCACACCTAATTCACTTAACACACACACACACACACACACACACACACACACACACACACACACACACACACACACACACATTACCCACAGTGACAGAGGGACAGAGTGACATCAGATGTATGGTAGTTTTTTTAATTTTCTCTCATCCATATAGTGTTGTATAGTCATGAAACTATGCATATTTCCTCAGCATGACTTGTCTTCTATGTGTACATTTTGTTGAAGTGTTTAGAAGCTGCACTTAAAAAAATAAAAGACATTTACTGGTTCCTTTTTTACTGTTATTTCAAAAAATCACCATGACAAAACCATTCAAGCTATCCAAAATTCATTCGCACCTGTTCTGTAAGATAAATTCTTTAAACAGTGGTAAAAGAGGATGTGGTGCTGATCCTTCAAGAGTCACTCCAAACTTATCTGTCCATAAAGCCTATAAAGAATTATTCTTAATAGACAGTATTTCACAATACTTCAGCATATTATTCTAATTAAGTGAGGGTCATTTTATCAGTAAAATACATATTTTTCTTTGAAAGATTTCTATAAATTATTTAAATCATATTCGTTTCTACAATAATTATTTAAAAGTAATCCTATAGCTCTGTCTGGTGGCCATGATTGGTACTAAGAATTGCAAGCTTGATTTATATGTTATGATAGTTTTAATTTTATGGTGGCTCCTGGACATGATAAAGCTATGGAACTTACTGTGCTTCCTTCAAATGATGACTTCTACGTATATAAAAAATTATGAATAGTTGGAATGAAGAATGTTAAAGATATAGTAAAATAACTATTGTATTTTTTTATGTTACTTTAATAAATCGGTATGGCCACACCATTTAAGGTATCTTAAACCCATTCGCAATTTAACATCTTCAGTATACTGGCATCATGTTGAAAAAGTTTGGTGTGAACTACTTGTGTCTTCTTGGAGGAGTATGATTCTTTTACAGGCTGATTTGATCATAAATCCACAATTTACTGACTATTTACTAATGAGTGCAGTTATTATAAAGTGTTACCATTGCATTTACTAATGTTAACAAATTAGACATTATTTTACAGTGTTATAAAATCCTTTAATGACTTACAAGCATTTGTGAAAGTTCTGCTTGCATTACAGCTTAGTCTTCATCTGTGAGCTGAACAGTTTTACTGTTACATCCATGAGATTATGTAAATTAAGATACATGTCATGTCACAGGATGGAATAGGTCAGTATCAGTTTGAAATTATTATTTGCGGCACAAATAAGTATTTTTAGAATTTTGTTTTTAATTCCTGAAACTGTCAGAAAAGGATAAGGCCTAAGAGATTTCTTAAGCTGTAATGAAAACAGCAATGTTAGCAACAGCAACAAAAAATAACAATTTAAAATACATTTTTTTTCTGGTGATTAAAGAGATGATTAAGTCTCTCTCTCTCTCTCTCTCTCTCTCTCTCTCTCTTTCTCTCTCTCATTGTGTCTGCCACTCAGCTCATGCCCATCCCCCACTCACAGACACACACACACACACACACTCAGTCAGCACACATACATTCCTCAAACAGAGGGACAGAGTGAGTTGAGATGTCTGACAGTTTTTTTATTTTATTTTAATCATACAGTGTTGTAAAGTCATGAAACTATGCATATGTCCTCAGAATGATTTGCTCTCTGTATGAATTTTGTTTAAGTGTTTGGAAGCTGCAATTTAAAAATACAAGACAATTAATGATTCCCTTTTTACTGTCATTTCAAAAAATCACCACAACAAAACCGTTCAACCTAACCAAAATCTGTTCGCAATTTTAGTTCCTCAATGTTTTTTCAACATGTAGACAAAGTTTGGTGAGTATAGTGAACATTTCCTGTGAGGAGTATGCATTAAATCAGAGCTCAATTTAAATATTCAAATCAAAATAGCCGACTTCCTGTTGGTCGTAGCTGATGACTGTGAGTTAGAAAGTTGTCCGTCTTGAAAAGAACAATTTATGTACCAAGTTTGGTGTCTGTAGCTAAAACTAACCCCCCCACTTTGACAAAAGGTGGCGCTATAGAGTGCCTCCTTCACGCCCTTTTTAAAGCTTTTGCCATTGTCTAGCTATCACTAATACTGATAAGTGTTTTGAGTTTCATGTAAATCTGAGGTTGTTGTCTGCCTCAAACTCACCATAACAGAACATTCAAGTTTGACACGTTGCCATGGCAACACTATATCAGATATCAATATCCCCACAACAGATTTTCATCGGCCGTGTTTTGTCATTATTCTGATGAAGTTTTAAGTAAATAGAGTAAAAATAAGATGCTGAATTCAAAGCATTTGGAAAATGACACACTTCCTGCTGCCAGTTGGTGGCGCTATAATGTTGACTCTTAATAGTCACATATATACGATCAGTATCATACAACGAACAAACCAATGAAGTTTGATCAAATTCAGGAAATGTATGTGGATGTTATTAGACATTTCCTGTTTCTCATTTCTAGCCATAATTTCCACGCCTCGCCACGGGCAAACCGTTCGAGATATCAAAAATCCCCTCGCAATTTTTCATCCCCAATGTCTTGAGATCATGTTCACAGAGTTTCGTGGTGAACGGGTTGAAAACCTCAGAGGAGTATTTCAAATTCCAGAGCATGCTTTTTTTAAACAGCCCTGAATAGCTGACTTCCTGTTGGGCGGAGCCTATGACATAAAGTGGGAAAGTTGTTCGGCTCAATGAGATCTATAAGTGTACCGAGTTTCATATAAATACATGCAAGTGTGTGTGAGCTATGGTTCAAGATTTCTGACTGTGTTCCAGGGGGCGCTGTAGAGCCCCTGTGCCACGCCCGGGTCCCAGCCTCTGCAGCGTCCTGATGGCCGCAGATTCCAATGTGTGTGCCAATTTTCAAGAGTTTTTGAGCATGTTAAGGCCCCCAAAACCCCCCGGAAGATTTAATAAAAAATAAAAATAATAACAAGAATAATCCTTAGAAGAACAATAGGGCTCTTCGCCCCTTCGGGCTTGAGCCCTAATAAACGGAGCAATTCCAAGAGGGTCCTCACACCATCGGTGCTCGGGCCCTAATAATTAAAGCTGCAAGCAGCGATGAACGGGCCCTCGCACCCGGGCTCACCGGCAGCGAGTGGCTTTAGTTAATAGGTGAACGGTGAGAAATATGCGTTTAAACTCATAAATATAATTAGAATATATCAATGTTTATTCCATATATGTGCCAATCTTCCTGTTGCCAGCAGGTGGCGCTATCATTATAATGGAATATTGGCCTTCAGATGTGTTCAGGGCAGGACTTTTATCGAACATGTGAGGTTTGGGGAGGATTGGACATTTTATGCCTGAGTTACAACAACATCCTATTTCATGGCGAAACATCGAAATTTGTCAGGCAGCCATGGACACGCCCTTTAACGAAACCTCAAGATCTTCGCAATTTAAGATCGCAAAAGGCTTTAGATTACACTGACCAAGTTTGGTGTTGATCTGAATAAATATCTAGGAGGAGTTCGTTAAAGTACAACCCCTGAAAATGGCCAAAACAACACTAATTTTGCAGAGAAAATTCGAAATAACTGACTTCCTGTTGGGATTCGGATTTCGTACCAAGATACTTTTTTGTAGATATTGGTGTGTTACATGTGTGTACCGATTTTTGTACATGTACGTGAAACATAGCTCGAGGCGCACTCCGTTTAAAGTGTATATGCACTCCGTTGAAAGTGTATAGGTGGCGCTATCGAGCCATTTTGCCACACTCGATGGAATATTGGCCTTCAGATCTGTTCAGGCCAGGACCCTTATCACACAAGTGAAGTTTGGGCAAGATCGGACATTTTATGCCTGAGTTATAACATCTTTTATTCCCATGGCGAGACATCGAACTTCATCACGGCGCCATGGACACACCTTTTAACAAAAACTCAAGATCTTCACAACTAAACATCACACAGGTCTTTAGATTAGACTGACCACAAAAAAGACATTGATGTCATAAAATTTCTAGGAGTAGTTTGTCGCAGTGTAAAATATGTAACTTCCTTTTGCCAATAGGTGGCGCTATGACTATAACTGAATATTGGCATGTAGATCTGTTCAGGTCAAGAGTCTTATCCAACATGTGAAGTTTGGGGCAGATTGGACATTGTATGTCTGAGTTACAGCAACTTCCTTTTTCATGGCGAAACATCGAAATTTGTCAGGCCGCCATGGACCCGCCCTTTAACGAAACCTCAAGTCCTTCGCAATTTAATATCACAAAGGGCTTTAGATTACACTGACCAAGTTTGGTGTTGATCTGAATAAATCTCTAGGATTAGTTCGTTAAAATACAACCCCTGAAAATGGCCAAAACAACACTAATTTTGCAGAGAAAATTCGAAATAACTGACTTCCTGTTGGGATTTGGATTTCGTACCAAGAGACTTTTTTGTAGATATTGGTGTGTTACATGTGTGTACCGATTTATGTACATGTACGTGAAACATAGCTCGAGGCGCACTCCGTTGAAAGTGTACAGGTGGCGCTATAGAGCCATTCTGCCACACCCGGTGGAATATTGGCCTGCAGATCTGTTCAGGCCAGGATTCTTATCACACATGTGAAGTTTGGGGAAGATCGGACATTTTATGCCTGAGTTATAACATCTTTTATTCCCATGGCGAGACATCGAACTTCGTCGCGGCGCCATGAACAAGCCTTTTAACGAAAACTCAAGATCTTCACAACTGAACATCGCACAGGCCTTTAGATTAGACTGACCACAAAAAAGACATTGATGTCATAAAATTTCTAGGAGTAGTTTGTCGCAGCGTAAAATATGTCACTTCCTGTTGCCAATAGGTGGCGCTATGACTATAACTGAATATGGGCATGTCAATCTGTTCAGGTTTGGAGTCTCATCAAACATGTGAAATTTGGGGCAGATTGGACATTGTATGTGTGAGTTATAGCAACTTCATTTTTCATGGCGAATCATCGAAATTCGCCAGGCCGCCACGGACACGCCCTCAACGAAAACTCAAGATCTTCACAATTTAACATCGCAAAGGCCTTTAGATTAGGCATACCAAATTTGGTGTTGATTTGAAGAACTCTCTAGGAGGAGTTCGTTAAAATACAACACATGGAAATTACCAAAATTACACAAAATTTGCTCATAATATTAAAAATAACCGACTTCCTGTTGGGTTTAGAATTTCGCTCCAAGAGTCTTTTTTGTAGGTATTGGTGTGTTACATATGTGTGCCAATTTTCGTGCATGTACTTGAAACATAGCTGGAAGGCTGTTGATTTTCTTGGTATAGGTGGCGCTGTCGAGCCATTTTGCCACACCCTCTTCTGAATCCTATATCAGACGAAAATTTTCACCAGGTTTGACGCGTGTGCAAAGTTTCATGACTTTTTGAGCATGTTAAAGCCCTCAAAAATGCGATTCATTCGGGAGAAGAAGAAGAATAATAATAATAATAATAATAATAATAATAATAAACAAAGCAGATACAAGAGGGTCCTCGCACCTCGGTGCTCGGGCCCTAATAAAAAACAAAGCAGATACAAGAGGGTCCTCGCACCTCAGTGCTCGGGCCCTAATTAAAGCTGCAAGCAGCGATGAACGGGCCCTCGCACCCGGGCTCACCGCCATCATGTTGCTTTAGTAAAAAGGTGAACGTTGAGAAATATGCATTTAATGTCCTAAATATAAGTGGAATATATCAAAGTATATCCCATATATGTGCCAATCTTACCGTTGCCAGCAGGTGGCGCTATCATTATAATGGAATATTGGCCTTCAGATGTGTTCAGACCAGGAATCTTATCAAACATTTGAAGTTTGGGGAAGATTGAACATTTTATGCTTGAGTTACAACAACTTCTCTTGCTGTGGCAAGACATCAAATTTTGTCATGGCGCCATGGAAACGCCCTTTAACAAAAACTCAAGATCTCCAAAAGTTAACATTGCACAGGCCTTTAGATTAGACTGACCACAAAATATATGTTAATCTTAAAAAAATTATAGGAGTAGTTTGTCGCAGCGTAAAACATGTCACTTCCTGTTGCCAATAGGTGGCGCTATGACTATAACTGAATGTGGGCATGTAGATCTGTTAAGGGCAGAAGTCTTATCTAACATGTGAAGTTTGGGGCAGATTGGACATTGTATGTCTGAGTTACAGCAACTTCCTTTTTCATGACGAAACATCGAAATTTGTCAGGCCACCATGGACACGCCCTTTAACGAAATCTAAAGATCTTCGCAATTTAACATCGCAAAGGGCTTAAGATTACACTGACCAGGTTTGGTGTTGATCTGAATAAATCTCTAGGAGGAGTTCGTTAAAGTACAACCCCTGAAAATGGCAAAAACAACGCCAATTTTGCAGAGAAAATTCTAAATAACCGACTTCCTGTTGGGATTCGGATTTCGTACCAAGAGACTTTTTTGTAGGTATTGGTGTGTTACATGTGTATACCGATTTTTGTACATGTACGTGAAACATAGCTCGAGGCGCACTCTGTTGAAAGTGTATAGGTGGCGCTATCGAGCCATTTTGCCACACCTGATGGAATTTTGGCCTTCAGATGTGTTCAGGCCAGGACTCTTATCACACATGTGAAGTTTGGGGAAGATCAGACATTTTATGCCTGAGTTATAACATCTTTTATTCCCATGGCGAGACATCGAACTTCGTGACGGCGCCATGGACACGCCTTTTAACGAAAACTCAAGATCTTCACAATTTAACATCACACAGGCCTTTAGATTAGACTGAACACAAAAAATACATTGATGTCATAAAATTTCTAGGAGTAGTTCATCGCAGCGTAAAATATGTCACTTCCTGTTGCCAATAGGTGGCGCTATGACTATAACTGAATATGGGCATGTCAATATGTTCAGGTTCGGAGTCTCATCAAACATGTGAAGTATTGGGCACATTGGACATTGTATGTCTGAGTTATAGCAACTTCATTTTTCATGGTGAATCAACGAAATTCGCCAGGCCGCCACGGACACGCCCATTAACGAAAACTCAAAATCTTCGCAATTTAACATCGCAAATGCCTTTAGATTAGGCTTACCAAATTTGGTGTTGTTCTGAATAAATCTCTAGGAGGAGTTCGTTAAAATACAACGCATGGAAATGACAAAAATGACACAAAATTTGCTCATAAAATTGAAAATAACCGACTTCCTGTTGGGTTTAGAATTTTGGTCCAAGAGTCTTTTTTGTAGGTATTGGTGTGGTACATGTGTGTGCCAATTTTCGTGCATGTACGTGAAACGTAGCTCGAGGCGCACACCGCTGAACGTGTATAGGTGGCGCTGTCGAGCCATTTTGCCACGCCCACTTCTGAAACCCAAATCAGACATAAATTTTCGCCAGTTCGGAGGTGTGTGCAAAGTTTCATGACTTTTTGAGCATGTTCAGGCCCTCAAAAATGCGATTCATTTCGGAGAAGGGGAATAATAATAATAATAATAAACGGAGCAATTCCAAGAGGGTCCTCACACCATCGGTGCTCGGGCCCTAATAATTAAAGCTGCAAGCAGCGATGAACGGGCCCTCGCACCCGGGCTCACCGGCAGCGAGTGGCTTTAGTTAATAGGTGAACGGTGAGAAATATGCGTTTAAACTCATAAATATAATTAGAATATATCAATGTTTATTCCATATATGTGCCAATCTTCCTGTTGCCAGCAGGTGGCGCTATCATTATAATGGAATATTGGCCTTCAGATGTGTTCAGGGCAGGACTTTTATCGAACATGTGAGGTTTGGGGAGGATTGGACATTTTATGCCTGAGTTACAACAACATCCTATTTCATGGCGAAACATCGAAATTTGTCAGGCAGCCATGGACACGCCCTTTAACGAAACCTCAAGATCTTCGCAATTTAAGATCGCAAAAGGCTTTAGATTACACTGACCAAGTTTGGTGTTGATCTGAATAAATATCTAGGAGGAGTTCGTTAAAGTACAACCCCTGAAAATGGCCAAAACAACACTAATTTTGCAGAGAAAATTCGAAATAACTGACTTCCTGTTGGGATTCGGATTTCGTACCAAGATACTTTTTTGTAGATATTGGTGTGTTACATGTGTGTACCGATTTTTGTACATGTACGTGAAACATAGCTCGAGGCGCACTCCGTTTAAAGTGTATATGCACTCCGTTGAAAGTGTATAGGTGGCGCTATCGAGCCATTTTGCCACACTCGATGGAATATTGGCCTTCAGATCTGTTCAGGCCAGGACCCTTATCACACAAGTGAAGTTTGGGCAAGATCGGACATTTTATGCCTGAGTTATAACATCTTTTATTCCCATGGCGAGACATCGAACTTCATCACGGCGCCATGGAGACACCTTTTAACAAAAACTCAAGATCTTCACAACTAAACATCACACAGGTCTTTAGATTAGACTGACCACAAAAAAGACATTGATGTCATAAAATTTCTAGGAGTAGTTTGTCGCAGTGTAAAATATGTAACTTCCTTTTGCCAATAGGTGGCGCTATGACTATAACTGAATATTGGCATGTAGATCTGTTCAGGTCAAGAGTCTTATCCAACATGTGAAGTTTGGGGCAGATTGGACATTGTATGTCTGAGTTACAGCAACTTCCTTTTTCATGGCGAAACATCGAAATTTGTCAGGCCGCCATGGACCCGCCCTTTAACGAAACCTCAAGTCCTTCGCAATTTAATATCACAAAGGGCTTTAGATTACACTGACCAAGTTTGGTGTTGATCTGAATAAATCTCTAGGATTAGTTCGTTAAAATACAACCCCTGAAAATGGCCAAAACAACACTAATTTTGCAGAGAAAATTCGAAATAACTGACTTCCTGTTGGGATTTGGATTTCGTACCAAGAGACTTTTTTGTAGATATTGGTGTGTTACATGTGTGTACCGATTTATGTACATGTACGTGAAACATAGCTCGAGGCGCACTCCGTTGAAAGTGTACAGGTGGCGCTATAGAGCCATTCTGCCACACCCGGTGGAATATTGGCCTGCAGATCTGTTCAGGCCAGGATTCTTATCACACATGTGAAGTTTGGGGAAGATCGGACATTTTATGCCTGAGTTATAACATCTTTTATTCCCATGGCGAGACATCGAACTTCGTCGCGGCGCCATGAACAAGCCTTTTAACGAAAACTCAAGATCTTCACAACTGAACATCGCACAGGCCTTTAGATTAGACTGACCACAAAAAAGACATTGATGTCATAAAATTTCTAGGAGTAGTTGGTCGCAGCGTAAAATATGTCACTTCCTGTTGCCAATAGGTGGCGCTATGACTATAACTGAATATGGGCATGTCAATCTGTTCAGGTTTGGAGTCTCATCAAACATGTGAAATTTGGGGCAGATTGGACATTGTATGTGTGAGTTATAGCAACTTCATTTTTCATGGCGAATCATCGAAATTCGCCAGGCCGCCACGGACACGCCCTCAACGAAAACTCAAGATCTTCACAATTTAACATCGCAAAGGCCTTTAGATTAGGCATACCAAATTTGGTGTTGATTTGAAGAACTCTCTAGGAGGAGTTCGTTAAAATACAACACATGGAAATTACCAAAATTACACAAAATTTGCTCATAATATTAAAAATAACCGACTTCCTGTTGGGTTTAGAATTTCGCTCCAAGAGTCTTTTTTGTAGGTATTGGTGTGTTACATATGTGTGCCAATTTTCGTGCATGTACTTGAAACATAGCTGGAAGGCTGTTGATTTTCTTGGTATAGGTGGCGCTGTCGAGCCATTTTGCCACACCCTCTTCTGAATCCTATATCAGACGAAAATTTTCACCAGGTTTGACGCGTGTGCAAAGTTTCATGACTTTTTGAGCATGTTAAAGCCCTCAAAAATGCGATTCATTCGGGAGAAGAAGAATAATAATAATAATAATAATAATAATAATAATAATAATAATAATAAACAAAGCAGATACAAGAGGGTCCTCGCACCTCGGTGCTCGGGCCCTAATAAAAAACAAAGCAGATACAAGAGGGTCCTCGCACCTCAGTGCTCGGGCCCTAATTAAAGCTGCAAGCAGCGATGAACGGGCCCTCGCACCCGGGCTCACCGCCATCATGTTGCTTTAGTAAAAAGGTGAACGTTGAGAAATATGCATTTAATGTCCTAAATATAAGTGGAATATATCAAAGTATATCCCATATATGTGCCAATCTTACCGTTGCCAGCAGGTGGCGCTATCATTATAATGGAATATTGGCCTTCAGATGTGTTCAGACCAGGAATCTTATCAAACATTTGAAGTTTGGGGAAGATTGAACATTTTATGCTTGAGTTACAACAACTTCTCTTGCTGTGGCAAGACATCAAATTTTGTCATGGCGCCAAGGAAACGCCCTTTAACAAAAACTCAAGATCTCCAAAAGTTAACATTGCACAGGCCTTTAGATTAGACTGACCACAAAATATATGTTAATCTTAAAAAAATTATAGGAGTAGTTTGTCGCAGCGTAAAACATGTCACTTCCTGTTGCCAATAGGTGGCGCTATGACTATAACTGAATGTGGGCATGTAGATCTGTTAAGGGCAGAAGTCTTATCTAACATGTGAAGTTTGGGGCAGATTGGACATTGTATGTCTGAGTTACAGCAACTTCCTTTTTCATGACGAAACATCGAAATTTGTCAGGCCACCATGGACACGCCCTTTAACGAAATCTAAAGATCTTCGCAATTTAACATCGCAAAGGGCTTAAGATTACACTGACCAGGTTTGGTGTTGATCTGAATAAATCTCTAGGAGGAGTTCGTTAAAGTACAACCCCTGAAAATGGCAAAAACAACGCCAATTTTGCAGAGAAAATTCTAAATAACCGACTTCCTGTTGGGATTCGGATTTCGTACCAAGAGACTTTTTTGTAGGTATTGGTGTGTTACATGTGTATACCGATTTTTGTACATGTACGTGAAACATAGCTCGAGGCGCACTCTGTTGAAAGTGTATAGGTGGCGCTATCGAGCCATTTTGCCACACCTGATGGAATTTTGGCCTTCAGATGTGTTCAGGCCAGGACTCTTATCACACATGTGAAGTTTGGGGAAGATCAGACATTTTATGCCTGAGTTATAACATCTTTTATTCCCATGGCGAGACATCGAACTTCGTGACGGCGCCATGGACACGCCTTTTAACGAAAACTCAAGATCTTCACAATTTAACATCACACAGGCCTTTAGATTAGACTGAACACAAAAAATACATTGATGTCATAAAATTTCTAGGAGTAGTTCATCGCAGCGTAAAATATGTCACTTCCTGTTGCCAATAGGTGGCGCTATGACTATAACTGAATATGGGCATGTCAATATGTTCAGGTTCGGAGTCTCATCAAACATGTGAAGTATTGGGCACATTGGACATTGTATGTCTGAGTTATAGCAACTTCATTTTTCATGGTGAATCAACGAAATTCGCCAGGCCGCCACGGACACGCCCATTAACGAAAACTCAAAATCTTCGCAATTTAACATCGCAAATGCCTTTAGATTAGGCTTACCAAATTTGGTGTTGTTCTGAATAAATCTCTAGGAGGAGTTCGTTAAAATACAATGCATGGAAATGACAAAAATGACACAAAATTTGCTCATAAAATTGAAAATAACCGACTTCCTGTTGGGTTTAGAATTTTGGTCCAAGAGTCTTTTTTGTAGGTATTGGTGTGGTACATGTGTGTGCCAATTTTCGTGCATGTACGTGAAACGTAGCTCGAGGCGCACACCGCTGAACGTGTATAGGTGGCGCTGTCGAGCCATTTTGCCACGCCCACTTCTGAAACCCAAATCAGACATAAATTTTCGCCAGTTCGGAGGTGTGTGCAAAGTTTCATGACTTTTTGAGCATGTTCAGGCCCTCAAAAATGCGATTCATTTCGGAGAAGCGGAATAATAATAATAATAATAAACGGAGCAATTCCAAGAGGGTCCTCACACCATCGGTGCTCGGGCCCTAATAATTAAAGCTGCAAGCAGCGATGAACGGGCCCTCGCACCCGGGCTCACCGGCAGCGAGTGGCTTTAGTTAATAGGTGAACGGTGAGAAATATGCGTTTAAACTCATAAATATAATTAGAATATATCAATGTTTATTCCATATATGTGCCAATCTTCCTGTTGCCAGCAGGTGGCGCTATCATTATAATGGAATATTGGCCTTCAGATGTGTTCAGGGCAGGACTTTTATCGAACATGTGAGGTTTGGGGAGGATTGGACATTTTATGCCTGAGTTACAACAACATCCTATTTCATGGCGAAACATCGAAATTTGTCAGGCAGCCATGGACACGCCCTTTAACGAAACCTCAAGATCTTCGCAATTTAAGATCGCAAAAGGCTTTAGATTACACTGACCAAGTTTGGTGTTGATCTGAATAAATATCTAGGAGGAGTTCGTTAAAGTACAACCCCTGAAAATGGCCAAAACAACACTAATTTTGCAGAGAAAATTCGAAATAACTGACTTCCTGTTGGGATTCGGATTTCGTACCAAGATACTTTTTTGTAGATATTGGTGTGTTACATGTGTGTACCGATTTTTGTACATGTACGTGAAACATAGCTCGAGGCGCACTCCGTTTAAAGTGTATATGCACTCCGTTGAAAGTGTATAGGTGGCGCTATCGAGCCATTTTGCCACACTCGATGGAATATTGGCCTTCAGATCTGTTCAGGCCAGGACCCTTATCACACAAGTGAAGTTTGGGCAAGATCGGACATTTTATGCCTGAGTTATAACATCTTTTATTCCCATGGCGAGACATCGAACTTCATCACGGCGCCATGGACACACCTTTTAACAAAAACTCAAGATCTTCACAACTAAACATCACACAGGTCTTTAGATTAGACTGACCACAAAAAAGACATTGATGTCATAAAATTTCTAGGAGTAGTTTGTCGCAGTGTAAAATATGTAACTTCCTTTTGCCAATAGGTGGCGCTATGACTATAACTGAATATTGGCATGTAGATCTGTTCAGGTCAAGAGTCTTATCCAACATGTGAAGTTTGGGGCAGATTGGACATTGTATGTCTGAGTTACAGCAACTTCCTTTTTCATGGCGAAACATCGAAATTTGTCAGGCCGCCATGGACCCGCCCTTTAACGAAACCTCAAGTCCTTCGCAATTTAATATCACAAAGGGCTTTAGATTACACTGACCAAGTTTGGTGTTGATCTGAATAAATCTCTAGGATTAGTTCGTTAAAATACAACCCCTGAAAATGGCCAAAACAACACTAATTTTGCAGAGAAAATTCGAAATAACTGACTTCCTGTTGGGATTTGGATTTCGTACCAAGAGACTTTTTTGTAGATATTGGTGTGTTACATGTGTGTACCGATTTATGTACATGTACGTGAAACATAGCTCGAGGCGCACTCCGTTGAAAGTGTACAGGTGGCGCTATAGAGCCATTCTGCCACACCCGGTGGAATATTGGCCTGCAGATCTGTTCAGGCCAGGATTCTTATCACACATGTGAAGTTTGGGGAAGATCGGACATTTTATGCCTGAGTTATAACATCTTTTATTCCCATGGCGAGACATCGAACTTCGTCGCGGCGCCATGAACAAGCCTTTTAACGAAAACTCAAGATCTTCACAACTGAACATCGCACAGGCCTTTAGATTAGACTGACCACAAAAAAGACATTGATGTCATAAAATTTCTAGGAGTAGTTTGTCGCAGCGTAAAATATGTCACTTCCTGTTGCCAATAGGTGGCGCTATGACTATAACTGAATATGGGCATGTCAATCTGTTCAGGTTTGGAGTCTCATCAAACATGTGAAATTTGGGGCAGATTGGACATTGTATGTGTGAGTTATAGCAACTTCATTTTTCATGGCGAATCATCGAAATTCGCCAGGCCGCCACGGACACGCCCTCAACGAAAACTCAAGATCTTCACAATTTAACATCGCAAAGGCCTTTAGATTAGGCATACCAAATTTGGTGTTGATTTGAAGAACTCTCTAGGAGGAGTTCGTTAAAATACAACACATGGAAATTACCAAAATTACACAAAATTTGCTCATAATATTAAAAATAACCGACTTCCTGTTGGGTTTAGAATTTCGCTCCAAGAGTCTTTTTTGTAGGTATTGGTGTGTTACATATGTGTGCCAATTTTCGTGCATGTACTTGAAACATAGCTGGAAGGCTGTTGATTTTCTTGGTATAGGTGGCGCTGTCGAGCCATTTTGCCACATCCTCTTCTGAATCCTATATCAGACGAAAATTTTCACCAGGTTTGACGCGTGTGCAAAGTTTCATGACTTTTTGAGCATGTTAAAGCCCTCAAAAATGCGATTCATTCGGGAGAAGAATAATAATAATAATAATAATAATAATAATAATAATAATAATAATAATAATAATAATAAACAAAGCAGATACAAGAGGGTCCTCGCACCTCGGTGCTCGGGCCCTAATAAAAAACAAAGCAGATACAAGAGGGTCCTCGCACCTCAGTGCTCGGGCCCTAATTAAAGCTGCAAGCAGCGATGAACGGGCCCTCGCACCCGGGCTCACCGCCATCATGTTGCTTTAGTAAAAAGGTGAACGTTGAGAAATATGCATTTAATGTCCTAAATATAAGTGGAATATATCAAAGTATATCCCATATATGTGCCAATCTTACCGTTGCCAGCAGGTGGCGCTATCATTATAATGGAATATTGGCCTTCAGATGTGTTCAGACCAGGAATCTTATCAAACATTTGAAGTTTGGGGAAGATTGAACATTTTATGCTTGAGTTACAACAACTTCTCTTGCTGTGGCAAGACATCAAATTTTGTCATGGCGCCATGGAAACGCCCTTTAACAAAAACTCAAGATCTCCAAAAGTTAACATTGCACAGGCCTTTAGATTAGACTGACCACAAAATATATGTTAATCTTAAAAAAATTATAGGAGTAGTTTGTCGCAGCGTAAAACATGTCACTTCCTGTTGCCAATAGGTGGCGCTATGACTATAACTGAATGTGGGCATGTAGATCTGTTAAGGGCAGAAGTCTTATCTAACATGTGAAGTTTGGGGCAGATTGGACATTGTATGTCTGAGTTACAGCAACTTCCTTTTTCATGACGAAACATCGAAATTTGTCAGGCCACCATGGACACGCCCTTTAACGAAATCTAAAGATCTTCACAATTTAACATCGCAAAGGGCTTAAGATTACACTGACCAGGTTTGGTGTTGATCTGAATAAATCTCTAGGAGGAGTTCGTTAAAGTACAACCCCTGAAAATGGCAAAAACAACGCCAATTTTGCAGAGAAAATTCTAAATAACCGACTTCCTGTTGGGATTCGGATTTCGTACCAAGAGACTTTTTTGTAGGTATTGGTGTGTTACATGTGTATACCGATTTTTGTACATGTACGTGAAACATAGCTCGAGGCGCACTCTGTTGAAAGTGTATAGGTGGCGCTATCGAGCCATTTTGCCACACCTGATGGAATTTTGGCCTTCAGATGTGTTCAGGCCAGGACTCTTATCACACATGTGAAGTTTGGGGAAGATCAGACATTTTATGCCTGAGTTATAACATCTTTTATTCCCATGGACACGCCTTTTAACGAAAACTCAAGATCTTCACAATTTAACATCACACAGGCCTTTAGATTAGACTGAACACAAAAAATACATTGATGTCATAAAATTTCTAGGAGTAGTTCATCGCAGCGTAAAATATGTCACTTCCTGTTGCCAATAGGTGGCGCTATGACTATAACTGAATATGGGCATGTCAATATGTTCAGGTTCGGAGTCTCATCAAACATGTGAAGTATTGGGCACATTGGACATTGTATGTCTGAGTTATAGCAACTTCATTTTTCATGGTGAATCAACGAAATTCGCCAGGCCGCCACGGACACGCCCATTAACGAAAACTCAAAATCTTCGCAATTTAACATCGCAAATGCCTTTAGATTAGGCTTACCAAATTTGGTGTTGTTCTGAATAAATCTCTAGGAGGAGTTCGTTAAAATACAACGCATGGAAATGACAAAAATGACACAAAATTTGCTCATAAAATTGAAAATAACCGACTTCCTGTTGGGTTTAGAATTTTGGTCCAAGAGTCTTTTTTGTAGGTATTGGTGTGGTACATGTGTGTGCCAATTTTCGTGCATGTACGTGAAACGTAGCTCGAGGCGCACACCGCTGAACGTGTATAGGTGGCGCTGTCGAGCCATTTTGCCACGCCCACTTCTGAAACCCAAATCAGACATAAATTTTCGCCAGTTCGGAGGTGTGTGCAAAGTTTCATGACTTTTTGAGCATGTTCAGGCCCTCAAAAATGCGATTCATTTCGGAGAAGCGGAATAATAATAATAAATATAGCTGCAAGCAGCGATGGCGGGCTCAAGCCACCAATGCCATCGCCACCCCGGTGGCATCAGGTAAACTGTGCCCAGCGGGCACATGCATTCACAATATCCCTCTGGCAGTGAGGTTTTAAAGGATATGGCAGTTAAAGGGTTAATCCGAATCATCTAGACTTTAAAATCACATTCACAGAACAATATATATATGTATATAACTTTAGTAACTCTTTACAATAAGATTCCATTTATAAACATTATGTTAACATGAACAATATTTATATAGCATTCATTCACGTCAGTTAATATTCCAAACTTAAACATTAAAACATTGTTTTATTGTGATTTTTTTCCAAGCATATTTTACCAATTCCAAACCATATCAATCTTAATAACTACCATTATTTTTTATTTAATCATTTATGAGTGCTATACAATAGTCCACGAAAGCTGGAAGAGAAAAACAGGTCAAGAAGAACTGACAAAAAGAATTGCAAAATAATTAGGAATTAATGTGAAGATTAATTTTTAGTCAATTCTGCAAGACAGACTTTCAGGAAAGG
Source organism: Carassius gibelio (assembly GCF_023724105.1). Classification (NCBI taxonomy): domain Eukaryota; kingdom Metazoa; phylum Chordata; class Actinopteri; order Cypriniformes; family Cyprinidae; genus Carassius; species Carassius gibelio. The sequence goes on from NC_068371.1 coordinate 19,697,732, forward strand.
AGGTGGAATAAAAATGAGCTCCTAAATCTTAATCCTGGATTCTGGAAGATATATTCCTCAAACCATCGAACAAGAGGAGGTGGTGCTGGTCCTTCACGAGTCACTCTAATCTGTTTATTAAGCCTATATATAAAGTCTTAATATATAGTATTTCACAATACTTCATGGTATTCTAATTAAATCATTTTTTGGAATTTTAAGTCTCTCAGAGCCTGACACCGAGTAATTCTGGAGACTCCAGGAAAGTGGCAGTTCTGTAAAATGTTGGCGCTGGAGACTAAATGCTCCCTGATAGTTTCACACCTAATTCACTTAACACACACACACACACACACACACACATACACACACACACACACACACACATTACCCACAGTGACAGTGGGACTGAGTGACATCAGATGTATGATAGTTTTTTAATTTTCTATCATCCATATAGTGTTGTATAGTCATGAAACTATTGTAATGAGACCAGTCATTCTGAGGAAATATGCCTCAGAATGACTTGTCTTCTATGTGTACATTTTTTTGAAGTGTTTAGAAGCTGCACTTTAAAAAAATAAAAAGACATTTACTGGTTCCTTTTTTTACTATTATTTCAAAAAATCACCACGACAAAACCATTCAAGCTATCCAAAATTCATTCACACCTGTTCTGTAAGATTAATTCTTTAAACAGTGGTAAAAGAGGATGTGGTGCTGATCCTTCAAGAGTCACTCAAAACATATCTGTCCATAAAGCCTATAAAGAATTATTCTTAATATACAGTTCACAATACTTCAGCTTGTTATTCTAATTAAGTGAGGGTCATTTTATCAGTAAAATTCCTAAAATACATATTATTTTATTTCGAAAGATTTCTATAAATGATTTAAATCATACTCGTTTCTACAATAATTATTTAAAAGTAATCCTATAGCTCCCTCTGGTGGCCATTATAGGTACTAAGAATTGCAAGCTTGATTTATAAGTTATGATAGTTTTAATTTTATGCTGGCTCTTGAAAATGATAAAGCTATGAAACTTACTGTGCTTCCTTCAAATGAGGACTTCTACTTATATAAAAAAATTATGAAGAGTTAGAATGAAAATTTTTAAAGATATAGTAAAATAACTATTGTTTTTTTTTTATGTTACTTTAATAAATCTCTATGGCAACACCATTTAAGCTATCCTTAACCCATTCACAATTTAACATCTCAGTATATTGGCATCATGTTGAAAAAGGAGTATGGAGTAGTATGAGGAGGAGTATGAATTCATTTACAGGCTGAGTTTATCATAAATCCACAATAACATTTCTGAGTTCTGTATCAATCTGTGTTGTTGTTTGTTTATTTTTATCTTTTATTTTTCATAGGAAGATAACTGACCCTTTACTCTCCTTTTTAATAAATGTGCTTATAAACCAAGGACAAGCTATTTATAGCTGTATTTATGAACTGCTTACTCCTGACTATTAATATTGGGACAAGGCTTTATAAAGCATGAACTGACTATTTACTAATGAGTGCAGTTATTATAAAGTGTTATCAATGCATTTGCTAATGTTAACAAATTAGACATTATTTTACAGTGTTATCAAATCCTTAAATGACTCATAAGCATTTGTGAAAGTTCTGCTTGCATTACAGCTTAGTATTGATCTGTGAGCTGAACAGATTTACTGTTACATCCATGAGATTATGTAAATTCAAATAAATATAATGTCACAGGATGTCATAGGTCAGTATCAAATGAGTTTGAAATTATTATTTGCAGCACAAATAAGGTTTTTTTTAGGATTTTTAAAAATCCCTAAAACTGTCAGAAAAAGGATAAGGCCTAAGCTATTTCTATGTGAGTGGCTAAATTTATTTTTGTTTTTATAATTGTAATACACAAACTATGAAATTATACAAAATGTATAAAAAGGTAAATAAATAAGTACGCACACATTAAAAAAGCAGCCAAGTCGAATGAGTTTCCTTTTTTATATATATAGATTAAAATTGAAGACAGAAGCAAGTGGTAAATGTGGTCACTTTAATATTCAAATCCAGTACGTTCGTACAACGAAAGGCAGAAACCTGCAGCTCAAGAGATATGTTATTCTGCCAGTCGCACTTTCAAATAGTCTTGCACACTTAAACTGGTTACAAACACCTGCAGTTAGCTCTTGTTGTGTTATAATTGGTGTATTGTGTGCATCGGTGGCAATATTTTATTTAAAAAAGCTCTTAAACAAGAATAAATTCGTTTGTTTTCAGCTCGTAACACTACGCGCTGATCGGAGCGGTGATTTCAGATAGGCAGCCGCAAATATTTCATTTTCACACAAACAGTTCAAAAACATCTGAATTTAGCTCTTGGTGTGTTTTAATTGGTGAATTGTGTGATATCGCTGCAATATTTTATTTGTAAAAGCTATAAAACAAGAATAAACTCGTTTTTTCTGAGCTCGTCATTCCACACGCTCATGCTCAGAGCAGTGATTCATCTCTTGTGTTTCTCACGTATCACTGACCACACATCAATTATTAATGAGCCCTGACCCGGTAATAATCAGATATGTTGGTTTAGCTTGTCAGTGTGAATTAAATCTAAGTATTTATTTGTATTTTAACCAATTTAAAAGAGAAACTAAAACTCCGGTAATTGCACCTGTAGGGGCGCAATTTCTCTCAGACAATGGAAGTCTAAGCACATACACTCAAACAGAGGGACAGAAGTGAGATGAGATGTCTGAGAGTTTTTTAATTTTCTGTTATCCATACAGTGTTGTAAAGTCATGAAACTATCCATATTTAATCAGAATGACTTTTTGTCTGTATGAAAAAAGGTTTTGAAGTGTTTGGAATTTAAAAATGCAGGAAAATTAATAATTCCATTTTTAATGTCATTTAAAAAAAATCACCACGACAAAACCGTTCAAGCTATCCAAAATCTATTGGCAATTTAAGTTGTTTAAAATGTTTTGGCATCATGTAGACAAAGTTTGGTGTGTATAGTGTTACTCTCCTCTGAGCAGTATGCATTAATTCACAGCTAAATGTAAAAAAAAAATCCACATTCAAATCAAAATAGCTGACTTCCTGTTGATCGTAGCTGATGACTGTGAATTAGAAAGTTGTCCGTCTTGATGAGAACAATTTTTGTACCGAGTTTGGTGTCTGTAGCTAAAACTAACCCCCCCACTTTTGACAAAAGGTGGCGCTATAGAGTGCCTCTTCCACGCCCTCTTATGAACTTTTGCCAGTGTTTAGTTATCATAAATACTGATATGTGTTCTGAGTTTGATGAAATTCTAAGCATGTTATATGCCTCAAAATCACCTGAGAAGTATTCCAGTTTAACATGTTGCCACGGCAACAATATTTTTAGATATCAATATCCCCCCAGCAGATTTATATAGGCTGTGTTTTAACATTATTCTGATGAAGTTTGAAGCAAATTGAGTAATAATAAGATGCTGAATTCAAAGCATTTTGAAAATGACACACTTCCTGCTGCCAGTTGGTGGCGCTATAACTTTGACTCCTAATAGTCACATATATGCGATCGACATCATACAAAGAATAATCTGATGAAGTTTGATTAAAATCAGGAAATGTATGTGGATGGTATTAGACACTTCCTGTTTCTCATTTCTCGCCATAATTTCAACACCTCGCCACGAGCAAACCGTTCGAGATATCAAAAATCCCCTGGCAATTTTTCATCCCCAATGTCTTGAGATCATGTTGACCGAGTTTGGTGGCAATCCGCAAAAAAACCTATGACAAGTATTTCAAATTCCAGAGCATGCGCTTTTTACATAACTCTAAATAGCTGACTTCCTGTTGGGCGGAGCCTATGACATGCAATACGAAAGTTGTTCAGCACGATGAGATCTATATGTGTACTGAGTTTCATATGCATATGTGTGATAATGTGTGAGCTATACATCAACATTTCTGACTGTGATCCAGGGGGCGCCGTAGAGCCCCTGTGCCACGCCCGGGTCCCAGCCTCTGCAGGCTCCTAAAGGCCACAGATTCCAAAGTGTGCGCAAATTTTCAAGAGTTTTTGAGTATGTTAAGGACCCCAAAAGCCCCCACAACTTTGACGAAAAATATGAATACTAAACCCTAAATAACCAACTTCCTGTTGGGCGGAGCCTATGACATGCAGTACGAAAGTTGTTTGGTTTGATGAGATCTACATGTGTACCGAGTTTCGTGTGTCTACGTGCAAGTATGTATGATATATGGCCCTCAGTATTCCAGGGGGCGCTGTAGAGCCCCTGTGTCACGCCCGTGTATCTGTCTCTGCCCAGCCCTAATGGCCGCAGGTTCCAAGGTGTGTGCCAATTTTCAAGAGTTTTCGAGCATGTTAAGGACCCCAAAAGCCCCCGTAACGTTGGAAAAAAATAATAATAATAATAAAAAATAATCCTAAGGAAAACAATAGGGCTCTCGCCCTCCAGGCTTGAGCCCTAATAATAAACGGAGCAATTCCAAGAGGGTCCTCACACCATCGGTGCTCGGGCCCTAATAATTAAAGCTGCAAGCAGCGATGAACGGGCCCTCGCACCCGGGCTCACCGGCAGCGAGTGGCTTTAGTTAATAGGTGAACGGTGAGAAATATGCGTTTAAACTCATAAATATAATTAGAATATATCAATGTTTATTCCATATATGTGCCAATCTTCCTGTTGCCAGCAGGTGGCGCTATCATTATAATGGAATATTGGCCTTCAGATGTGTTCAGGGCAGGACTTTTATCGAACATGTGAGGTTTGGGGAGGATTGGACATTTTATGCCTGAGTTACAACAACATCCTATTTCATGGCGAAACATCGAAATTTGTCAGGCAGCCATGGACACGCCCTTTAACGAAACCTCAAGATCTTCGCAATTTAAGATCGCAAAAGGCTTTAGATTACACTGACCAAGTTTGGTGTTGATCTGAATAAATATCTAGGAGGAGTTCGTTAAAGTACAACCCCTGAAAATGGCCAAAACAACACTAATTTTGCAGAGAAAATTCGAAATAACTGACTTCCTGTTGGGATTCGGATTTCGTACCAAGATACTTTTTTGTAGATATTGGTGTGTTACATGTGTGTACCGATTTTTGTACATGTACGTGAAACATAGCTCGAGGCGCACTCCGTTTAAAGTGTATATGCACTCCGTTGAAAGTGTATAGGTGGCGCTATCGAGCCATTTTGCCACACTCGATGGAATATTGGCCTTCAGATCTGTTCAGGCCAGGACCCTTATCACACAAGTGAAGTTTGGGCAAGATCGGACATTTTATGCCTGAGTTATAACATCTTTTATTCCCATGGCGAGACATCGAACTTCATCACGGCGCCATGGACACACCTTTTAACAAAAACTCAAGATCTTCACAACTAAACATCACACAGGTCTTTAGATTAGACTGACAACAAAAAAGACATTGATGTCATAAAATTTCTAGGAGTAGTTTGTCGCAGTGTAAAATATGTAACTTCCTTTTGCCAATAGGTGGCGCTATGACTATAACTGAATATTGGCATGTAGATCTGTTCAGGTCAAGAGTCTTATCCAACATGTGAAGTTTGGGGTAGATTGGACATTGTATGTCTGAGTTACAGCAACTTCCTTTTTCATGGCGAAACATCGAAATTTGTCAGGCCGCCATGGACCCGCCCTTTAACGAAACCTCAAGTCCTTCGCAATTTAATATCACAAAGGGCTTTAGATTACACTGACCAAGTTTGGTGTTGATCTGAATAAATCTCTAGTAGGAGTTCATTAAAGTACAACCCCTGAAAATGGCAAAAACAACACCAATTTTGAAGGGAAAATTCGAAATAACTGACTTCCTGTTGGGATTCGGATTTCGTACCAAGAGACTTTTTTGTAGGTATTGGAGTGTTACATACGTGTACCAATTTTTGTACATGTACGTGAAACATAGCTTGAGGCTCACTCCGTTGAAAGTGTATAGGTGGCACTATAGAGCCATTCTGCCACACCCGGTGGAATATTGGCCATCAGATCTGTTCAGGTCAGGACTCTTATCACACATGTGAAGTTTGGGGAAGATCTGACATTTTATGCCTGAGTTATAACATCTTTTATTCACATGGTGAGACATCGAACTTCGTGACGGCGCCATGAACAAGCCTTTTAACGAAAACTCAAGATCTTCACAACTGAACATTGCACAGGCCTTTAGATTAGACTGACCACAAAAAAGACATTGATGTCATAAAATTTGTAGGAGTAGTTCGTCGCAGCGTAAAATATGTCACTTCCTGTTGCCAATAGGTGGCGCTATGACTATAACTGAATATGGGCATGTCAATCTGTTCAGGTTCGGAGTCTCATCAAACATGTGAAGTTTGGGGCAGATTGGACATTGTATGTGTGAGTTATAGCAACTTCATTTTTCATGGCGAATCATCGAAATTCGCCAGGCCGCCACGGGCACGCCCTTCAATGAAAACTCAAGATCTTCGCAATTTAACATCGCAAAGGCCTTTAGATTAGGCATACCAAATTTGGTGTTGATTTGAAGAACTCTCTAGGAGGAGTTCGTTAAAATACAACACATGGAAATGACCAAAATTACACAAAATATGCTCATAATATTAAAAATAACCGACTTCCTGTTGGGTTTAGAATTTCGCTCCAAGAGTCTTTTTTGTAGGTATTGGTGTGTTACATATGTGTGCCAATTTTCGTGCATGTACGTGAAACATAGCTGGAAGGCTGTTGATTTTCTTGGTATAGGTGGCGCTGTCGAGCCATTTTGCCACACCCTCTTCTGAATCCTATATCAGACGAAAATTTTCACCAGGTTTGACGCGTGTGCAAAGTTTCATGACTTTTTGAGCATGTTAAAGCCCTCAAAAATGCGATTCATTCGGGAGAAGAAGAAGAAGAAAAAGAAGAATAATAATAATTAAAGCTGCAAGCAGCGATGAACGGGCCCTCGCACCCGGGCTCACCGGCAGCGAGTGGCTTTAGTATAAAGGTGAACGGTGAGAAATATGCAATTAAACCCATATATATAAGTAAAATATATTAATGTTTATTCCATATATATGACAATCTTCCGTCTGCCAGTAGGTGGCGCTATCATTATAATGGAATATTGCCCTTCAGATGTGTTCAAGGCAGGACTCTTATCGAACATGTGAAGTTTGGGGAAGATCGAACAAATTATGCCTGAGTTACAACAACTTCTCTTGCTGTGGCGAGACATCAAAATTTGTCATGACGCCATGGACATGCCCTTTAACAAAAACTCAAGATCTCCAAAAGTTAACATTGCACAGGCCTTTAGATTAGACTGACCACAAAAACTACATTAATCTCAAAAAAATTCTAGGAATAGTTTGTCACAGCATACACCATGTCACTTCCTGTTGCCAGCAGGTGGCGCTATGACTATAACTGAATATGGGCATGTAGATCTGTTAAGGGCAGATTTCTTATCTAACATGTGAAGTTTGGGGCAGATTGGACATTTGTAAGTCTGAGTAACAGCAACTTCCTTTTTCATGGCGAAACATCGAATTTTGTCAGGCCGCCATGGACACGCCCTTTAACGAAACCTCAAAATCTTCACAATTTAACATCGCAAACGCCTTTAGATTACACTGACCAAGATTTGTGTTGATCTGAATAAATCTCTAGGAGTAGTTTGTTAAAGTACAACCCCTGAAAATGGCAAAAACAACGCCAATTTTGCAGAGAAAATTCTAAATAACCGACTTCCTGATGGGATTCGGATTTCGTAACATTGGACTTTTTTGTAGGTATTGGTGTGTTACATGTGTGTACCGATTTTTGTACATGTATGTGAAAAATAGCTCGAGGCGCACTCCATTGAATGTGCATATGCACTCCGTTGAAAGTTTATAGGTGGCGCTATCGAGCCATTTTGCCACACCCGATGGAATATTGGCCTTCAGATCTGTTCAGGCCAGGACCCTTATCACACATGTGAAGTTTGGGCAAGATCGGACACTTTATGCCTGAGTTATAACATCTTTTATTCCCATGACGAGACATCGAACTTCGTCACGGCGCCATGGACACGCCTTTTAACAAAAACTCAAGATCTTCACAACTAAACATCACACAGGTCTTTAGATTAGACTGACCACAAAAAAGACATTGATGTCATAAAATTTCTAGAAATAGTCTGTCACAGTGTAAAAATATGTCACTTCCTGTTGCCAATAGGTGGCGCTATGACTATAACTGAATATGCGCATGTCAATATGTTCAGGTTCAGAGTCTCATCAAACATGTGAAGTTTGGGGCAGATTGGACATTGTATGTCTGAGTAATAGCAACTTCATTTTTCATGGCGAATCATCGAAATTCGCCAGGCCGCCACGGACACGCCCTTCGACGAAAACTCAAGATCTTCGCAATTTAACATCGCAAAGGCCTTTAGATTAGGCATAACAAATTTGGTGTTGATTTGAAGAAATCTCTAGGAGGAGTTCGTTAAAATACAACACATGGAAATGACCAAAATTACACAAAATTTGCTCATAATATTAAAAATAACCGACTTCCTGTTGGGTTTAGAATTTTGCTCCAAGAGTCTTTTTTGTAGGTATTGGTGTGTTACATATGTGTGCCAATTTTCGTGCATGTACGTGAAACATAGCCGGAAGGCTGTTGATTTTCTTAGTATAGGTGGCGCTGTCGAGCCATTTTGCCACACCCTCTTCTGAATCCTATATCAGACGAAAATTTTCACCAGGTTTGACACGTGTGCAAAGTTTCATGACTTTTTGAGCATGTTAAAGCCCTCAAAAATGCGATTCATTCGGGAAAAGAAGAATAATAATAATAATAATAATAATAATAATAATAATAAACAAAGCAGATACAAGAGGGTACTCGCACCTCGGTGCTCGGGCCCTATTTAAAGCTGCAAGCAGCGATGAACGGGCCCTCGCACCCGGGCTCACCGGCAGCGAGTGGCTTTAGTAAATAGGTGAACGGTGAGAAGCATGCATTTAAACTCATAAATATAAGTGGAATATATCAAGGTTTACTCCATATTTGTGCCATTCTTTGTGTTGCCAGTAGGTGGTGCTCTCATTATAATGGACTATTGGCCTTCAGATGTGTTCAGGGCAGGACTCTTATCGAACATGTGAAGTTTGGGGAAGATCGAACAAATTATGCCTGAGTTACAACAACTTCTCTTGCTGTGGCGAGATATCAAAATTTGTCATGACGCCATGGACATGCCCTTTAACAAAAACTTAAGATCTCCACAAGTTAACATTGCACAGGCCTTTAGATTATACTGACTACAAAAAATACATTAATCTCAAAAAAATTCTAGGAGTAGTTTGTCACAGCATACAACATGTCACTTCCTGTTGCCAGCAGGTGGCGCTATGACTATAACTGAATATGGGCATGTATATCTGTTAAGGGCAGAAGTCTTATCTAACATGTGAAGTTTGGGGCAGATTGGACATTGTAAGTCTGAGTAACAGCAACTTCCTTTTTCATGGCGAAACATCGAAATTTGTCAGGCCGCCATGGACACGCCCTTTAACGAAACCTCAAAATCTTTGCAATCTAACATCGCAAATACCTTTAGATTTAACTGACCAAGTTTGGTGTTGATCTGAATATATCTCTAGGAGTAGTTTGTTAAAGTACAACCCCTGAAAATGGCAAAAACAACGCCAATTTTGCAGAGAAAATTCTAAATAACCAACTTCCTGATGGGATTCGGATTTCGTACCAAGAGACTTTTTTGTAGGTATTGGTGTGTTACATGTGTGTACCGACTTTTGTACATGTACGTGAAAAATAGCTCGAGGCGCACTCCATTGAATGTGCATATGCACTCCGTTGAAAGTTTATAGGTGGCGCTTTCGAGCCATTTTGCCACACCCAATGGAATATTGGCCTTCAGATCTGTTCAGGCCAGGACCCTTATCACACATGTGAAGTTTGGGCAAGATCGGACACTTTATGCCTGAGTTATAACATCTTTTATTCCCATGACGAGACATCGAACTTCGTCATGGCGCCATGGAAACGCCTTTTAACAAAAACTCAAGATCTTCACAACTAAACATCACACAGGTCTTTAGATAAGACTGACCACAAAAAAGACATTGATGTCATACAATTTCTAGAAATAGTCTGTCACAGTGTAAAATATGTCACCTCCTGTTGCCAATAGGTGGCGCTATGACTATAACTGAATATGGGCATATAGATCTGTTCAGGTCAAGAGTCTCATCCAACATGTGAAGTTTGGGGCAGATTGGACATTGTATGTCTGAGTTACAGCAACTTCCTTTTTCATGGCGAAACATTGAAATTTGTCAGGCCGCCATGGACACGCCCTTTAACGAAACCTCAAGTCCTTCACAATTTAACATCACAAATGGCTTTAGATTACACTGACCAAGTTTGGTGTTGATCTGAATAAATCTCTAGGATTAGTTCGTTAAAATACAACCCCTGAAAATGGCCAAAACAACACTAATTTTGCAGAGAAAATTCGAAATAACTGACTTCCTGTTGGGATTTGGATTTCGTACCAAGAGACTTTTTTGTAGATATTGGTGTGTTACATGTGTGTACCGATTTATGTACATGTACGTGAAACATAGCTCGAGGCGCACTCCGTTGAAAGTGTACAGGTGGCGCTATAGAGCCATTCTGCCACACCCGGTGGAATATTGGCCTGCAGATCTGTTCAGGCCAGGATTCTTATCACACATGTGAAGTTTGGGGAAGATCGGACATTTTATGCCTGAGTTATAACATCTTTTATTCCCATGGCGAGACATCGAACTTCGTCGCGGCGCCATGAACAAGCCTTTTAACGAAAACTCAAGATCTTCACAACTGAACATCGCACAGGCCTTTAGATTAGACTGACCACAAAAAAGACATTGATGTCATAAAATTTCTAGGAGTAGTTTGTCGCAGCGTAAAATATGTCACTTCCTGTTGCCAATAGGTGGCGCTATGACTATAACTGAATATGGGCATGTCAATCTGTTCAGGTTTGGAGTCTCATCAAACATGTGAAATTTGGGGCAGATTGGACATTGTATGTGTGAGTTATAGCAACTTCATTTTTCATGGCGAATCATCGAAATTCGCCAGGCCGCCACGGACACGCCCTCAACGAAAACTCAAGATCTTCACAATTTAACATCGCAAAGGCCTTTAGATTAGGCATACCAAATTTGGTGTTGATTTGAAGAACTCTCTAGGAGGAGTTCGTTAAAATACAACACATGGAAATTACCAAAATTACACAAAATTTGCTCATAATATTAAAAATAACCGACTTCCTGTTGGGTTTAGAATTTCGCTCCAAGAGTCTTTTTTGTAGGTATTGGTGTGTTACATATGTGTGCCAATTTTCGTGCATGTACTTGAAACATAGCTGGAAGGCTGTTGATTTTCTTGGTATAGGTGGCGCTGTCGAGCCATTTTGCCACACCCTCTTCTGAATCCTATATCAGACGAAAATTTTCACCAGGTTTGACGCGTGTGCAAAGTTTCATGACTTTTTGAGCATGTTAAAGCCCTCAAAAATGCGATTCATTCGGGAGAAGAAGAAGAAGAATAATAATAATAATAATAATAATAATAATAATAATAATAATAATAATAATAATAATAATAATAAACAAAGCAGATACAAGAGGGTCCTCGCACCTCGGTGCTCGGGCCCTAATAAAAAACAAAGCAGATACAAGAGGGTCCTCGCACCTCAGTGCTCGGGCCCTAATTAAAGCTGCAAGCAGCGATGAACGGGCCCTCGCACCCGGGCTCACCGCCATCGTGTTGCTTTAGTAAAAAGGTGAACGTTGAGAAATATGCATTTAATGTCCTAAATATAAGTGGAATATATCAAAGTATATCCCATATATGTGCCAATCTTACCGTTGCCAGCAGGTGGCGCTATCATTATAATGGAATATTGGCCTTCAGATGTGTTCAGGCCAGGAATCTTATCAAACATTTGAAGTTTGGGGAAGATTGAACATTTTATGCTTGAGTTACAACAACTTCTCTTGCTGTGGCAAGACATCAAATTTTGTCATGGCGCCATGGAAACGCCCTTTAACAAAAACTCAAGATCTCCAAAAGTTAACATTGCACAGGCCTTTAGATTAGACTGACCACAAAATATATGTTAATCTTAAAAAAATTATAGGAGTAGTTTGTCGCAGCGTAAAACATGTCACTTCCTGTTGCCAATAGGTGGCGCTATGACTATAACTGAATGTGGGCATGTAGATCTGTTAAGGGCAGAAGTCTTATCTAACATGTGAAGTTTGGGGCAGATTGGACATTGTATGTCTGAGTTACAGCAACTTCCTTTTTGATGGCGAAACATCGAAATTTGTCAGGCCACCATGGACACGCCCTTTAACGAAATCTAAAGATCTTCGCAATTTAACATCGCAAAGGGCTTAAGATTACACTGACCAGGTTTGGTGTTGATCTGAATAAATCTCTAGGAGGAGTTTGTTAAAGTACAACCCCTGAAAATGGCAAAAACAACGCCAATTTTGCAGAGAAAATTCTAAAAAACCGACTTCCTGTTGGGATTCGGATTTCGTACCAGGAGACTTTTTTGTAGATATTGGTGTGTTACATGTGTATACCGATGTTTGTACATGTACGTGAAACATAGCTCGAGGCGCACTCTGTTGAAAGTGTATTAGGTGGCGCTATCGAGCCATTTTGCCACACCTGATGGAATTTTGGCCTTCAGATGTGTTCAGGCCAGGACTCTTATCACACATGTGAAGTTTGGGGAAGATCGGACATTTTATGCCTGAGTTATAACATCTTTTATTCCCTTGGCGAGACATCGAACTTCGTGACGGCGCCATGGACACGCCTTTTAACGAAAACTCAAGATCTTCAAAACTTAACATCGCACAGGCCTTTAGATTAGACTGACCATAAAAAAGACATTGATGTCAAAACATTTCTAGGAGTAGTCTGTCGAAGTGTAAAATATGTCACTTCCTGTTGCCTATAGGTGGCGCTATGGTTATAACTGAATATGGGCATGTAAATATGTTCAGGCCAGGAGTCTTATTAAACATGTGAAGTATTGGGCACATTGGACATTGCATGTCGGAGTTATAGCAACTTCATTTTTCATGGCGAATCAACGAAATTCGACAGGCTGCCACGGACACGCCCATTAACGAAAACTCAAAATCTTCGCAATTTAACATCGCAAAGGCCTTTAGATTAGGCATACCAAATTTGGTGTTGATCTGAATAAATCTCTAGGAGGAGTTTGTTAAAATACAACGCATGGAAATGACAAAAATGACAGAACATTTGCTCATAAAATTAAAAATAACCAACTTCCTGTTGGGTTTAGAATTTTGGTCCAAGAGTCTTTTTTGTAGGTATTGGTGTGTTACATATGTGTGCCAATTTACATGCATGTACGTGAAACATAGCTCGAGGCGCACACCGTTGAACGTCTATAGGTGGCGCTGTCGAGCCATTTTGCCACACCCACTTCTGAAACCCATATCAGACGTAAATTTTCGCCAGTTCTGAGCTGTGTGCAAAGTTTCATGACTTTTTGAGCATGTTTAGGTCCTCAAAAATGCGATTCATTTTGGAGAAGCGTAATAATAATAATAATAATAAACGGAGCAATTCCAAGAGGGTCCTCACACCATCGGTGCTCGGGCCCTAATAATAATAATAATAATAATAATAATAATAATAATAATAATAATAAACGGAGCAATTCCAAGAGGGTCCTCACACCATCGGTGCTCGGGCCCTAATAATAATAATAAACGGAGCATTTCCAAGAGGGTCCTCACACCATCGGTGCTCGGGCCCTAAATATAGCTGCAAGCAGTGATGGCGGGCTCAAGCCATCAGTGCAACGCCACCACTGTGGCATCAGGTAAATTGTGCTCAGCGGGCACATGCATTCACAATAGCCTTCTGGCAGTCAGATTTTAAGGGATACGGCAGTTAAAGGGTTAATCCGAATCATCTAGACTTTGAAATCACATTCACAGAACCATATATATAACTTTAATAACACTTTACAATAATATTTTATTCATAAACATTAACTATGTTAACATGAACAATAATTATTTTAAAATAATTAACAATAATTAGGTTAAGACTTGACCATTGGACAAAAAATGGTGACTGGGTCACGGGGGCAGAAGAAAAAAAAAACAGAGAAGAAATGACAAAAAGAATAGCAAAAGAATTAAGAATTAATGTGAAGATTAATTTTTAGTCAATTCTGCAAGACAGACCTTTCAGGATAGGAGATGGAATAAAAAATAAGCTCCTAAATCTAATGCCAGATTCTGGAAGATATATTCCTCAAAGTGTCGTAAAAGAGTCACTCAGAACCCATCTGTTCATAAAGCCTATATATAAAGTCTCAATATATAGTATTTCACAATACTTCATGCTATTCTAATTAAGTCATTTTTGGGATCTTTTAAGTCTCTCAGAACCTGACAACTTGTAATTCTGGAGACTCCAGGAAAGTTGCAGCTCTGAAAAATTGTGGTACTGTAGACTAAATGCTCCCTGATAGTTTTACATCTAATTCTTCACTTTAATTATTAATTATTTTCCAGTAAATGTGTTTCTGTTCTTCTCCACTTGTTTTTTTTCTGACCCCTGTGACCCAGTAAGCATTTTGCTGTCCAGTGGTCATGTCTTAACTCTGCAATTACTGTACTGTACTTATTTAGAATATTTCTCATGGGGATCTAATAATTTTGGATTTTCAGTCTGAGTTAAACCTTTGTTTTTGGCTCATTTTATCAGTAATGGAAAAATGCCTAATAATTCTTCACACCTGAATATAAGGAGTTTTTTTCTTTTCCAGTCTTCAAGGTCAACTACGTATATGTCACACTCGTTGCCTTCTCTAGTGCAGCTCAACCAATTTACATCCCATTCGTCCGTATTTGTGATATCACAAATTCTGGAAAATATTTGTTGTAATCCAAACATGTTGTTCGTTGTTATTTTTTAAATGTGATTTTTGTTAAATAAAATTTCTCCTATTGAATTGGACTTTGAGCTTTGAATCTTTGCAGAACTTTTTTATGCTGAAACAACAACATTACAGATTAACTAAAGTTGAAAGTGTGAAACAGCATAATAGCACTCCTTTCATAGGCATTATTAAGTATTTAATAAATAGAGCTATAAATGTTTTGTTCTTGAGCACATCTATAAAGTTCAATCATTGAATTTTCATACTTTTTTAAGGATCTTTTTATCATTTATTAATTCAGTTATTTACAAAAATGAAATATAAACAAATGCAATATATATATATATATATATATATATATATATATATATATATATATATATATATATCACCAGTTTTATTCTGGTGATTAAAGAGATGTTTAAGTCTCTCTCTCTCTCTCTCTGTCTGTCTGTCTGTCTGTCTGTCTGTCTGTCTGTCTGTCTGCCACTCAGCTCACACCCCTCCCCCACTCACACTCACACACACACAGACACACAGTCAGCACACATACATTCCTCACACAGAGTGACAGAGTGAGATCAGATGTCTGACAGTTTTTTAATTTTCTTTTAATCATACAATGCTGTAAAGTCATGAAACTATGCATATTTCCTCAGAATCACTGGTTTTCTAAATGAAAAATGTTTTTTAAAGGTTTGGAAGCTGCAATTTAAAAATACAAGACGATTAATGTTTCACTTTTTACTGTTATTTCAAAAAATCACCACGCCAAAACCGTTCAAGCTATCCAAAATTCATTCGCAATTTAAGTTCCTCGATGTTTTTTCTTCATGTAGACAAAGTTTGGTGTGTATAGTGTACTTCCACTGTGAGGAGTATGCATTAATTCACAAAAGAATATTCTCAAAAATCAATATTCAAGTCAAAATAGCCAACTTCCTGTTGGTTGTAGCTTATGACTGTGAATTAGAAAGTTGTCCGTCTTGATAAGAACAATTTATGTACCAAGTTTGGTGTCTGTAGCTAAAACTAATCCCCCCACTTTTGACAAAAGGTGGCGCTATAGAGTGCCTCTTCCACGCCCTTTTAAAAGCTTTTGCCATGGTCTAGCTATCTTTAATACTGATATCTGTTTCGAGTTTCATGTAAATCTGAGGTTGTTATCTGCCTAAAAATCACCAGAACAGAACATTCAAGTTTGACACGTTGCCATGGCAACACTATATTAGATATAAATATCCCCACAACAGATTTTCTTCGGCCTTGTTTTGTCATTATTCTGATGAAGTTTGAAGCAAATCAAGTAAAAATAAGATGCTGAATTCAAAGTGTTTTGAAAATGATTCACTTCCTGCTGCCAGTTGGTGGCGCTATAACTTTGACTCCTAATAGTCACATATATATGATCGGTATCATACAATGAACAAACCAATTAAGTTTGATCAAATTCAGGAAATGTATGTGGATGTTATTAGACATTTCCTGTTTCTCATTTCTCGCCATAATTTCAACGCCTCGCCACGGGCAAACCGTTCGAGATATCAAAAATCTCTTCGCAATTTAGCATCCCCAATGTCTTGAGTTCACCGAGTTTTGTGGTGAAAGGGTGGAGTTCCTCAGAGGAGTATATCAAATTCCAGAGCATGTGTTTTTCATAAAACCCTAAATAGCCAACTTCCTGTTGGGCGGAGCTTATGACATGCAGTGTGAAAGTTGTTTGGTTTGATGAGTTATATATATGTACCAAGTTTCATATGTATACGTGCAAGTATGCATGATATATGGCCCTCAGTAATACAGGGGGCGCTGTAGAGCCCCTGTGCCACGCCCCTGTATCAGACTCTGCCCAGCCCTAATGGCCGCAGGTTCCAAGGTGAGGTGTGTGCCAATTTTCAAGAGTTTTTGAGCATGTTAAGGACCCCAAAAGCCCCCGAAACCTTGGAAAAAAATTAGAAGAATAAAGAAAAAAAAAAAAATAATCCTAAGGAAAACAATAGGGCTCTCGCCCTCCAGGCTTGAGCCCTAATTAAAGCTGCAAGCTTTAACGGGCCCTCGCACCCGGGCTCACCGGCAGCGAGTGGCTTTAGTGAATAGGTGAACGGTGAGAACTATGCATTTAAACTCATAAGTATAAGTAGAACATATCAATGTTTATTCCATATATATGCCAATCTTCCTATTGACAGCAGGTGGTGCTATCATTATAATGGAATATTGGGCTTCAGATGTGTTCAGGGCAGGACACTTATCGAACATGTAAAGATTAGGAAAGATCGAACATTTTATGCCTGAGTTACAACAACTTCTCTTGCTGTGGCGAGACATCAAATTTTGTCATGGCATTATGGACACGCCCTTTAACAAAAACTCAAGATCTCCACAATTTAACATTGCACAGGCCTTTAGATTAGACTGACCACAAAAAAGACATTGATGTCATACTATTTCTATGAGTAGTTTGTCGCAGCGTAAAATATGTCACTTCCTGTTGCCAATAGGTGGCGCTATGACTATAACTGAATATGGTCATGTCAAACTGTTCAGGTCAGGAGACTCATCAAACATGTGAAGTTTGGGGCAGATTGGTCATTGTATGTCTGAGTTATAGCAACTTCCTGTTTCATGGCGAATCATCGAAATTCGCCAGGCCGCCACGGACACGCCCTTCAAGGAAAACTCAAAAGCTTCGCAATTTAACATTGCAAAGGCCCTTAGATTAGGCATACCAAATTTGGTGTTTATCTGAATGAATCTCTAGGAGGAGTTCGTTAAAATACAACGCATGGAAATGACAAAAATGACACAAAATTTGCTCATAATATTAGAAATAACCGACTTCCTGTTGGGTTTCGGATTTTGCTCCAAGAGACTTTTTTGTAGGTATTGGAGAGTTACATGTGTATACCGATTTTCATACATGTACATGAAACGTAGCTCGAGGCGCACACCGTTGAACGTGTATAGGTGGCACTGTTGAGCCATTGTGCCATACCCACTTCTGAAACCCATATCAGACGTACATTTTCGCCAGTTCTGAGGTGTGTGCAAAGTTTCATGACTTTTCGAGCATGTTTAGGCCCTCAAAAATGCGATTCATTTTGGAGAATAATAATAATAATAATAATAATAATAATAATAATAAACGGAGCAATTCCAAGAGGGTAATTAAAGGCTAGTTAAAGCTGCAAGCAGCAATGAACTGGCCCTCGCACCCGGGCTCACCGGCAGCAAGTGGCTTTAGTAAATAGGTGAATGGTGAGAAATATGCATTTAAACTCATAAATATAAGTGGAATATATCAAAGTTTATTCCATATATGTGCCAATCTTCCTGTTGCCAGTAGGTTGTGCTATCATTATAATGGAATATTGGCCTTCAGATGTGTTCAGGGCAGGACTCTTATCGAACATGTGAAGTTTGGGGAAGATCGAACAAATTATGCCTGAGTTACAACTACTTCTCTTACTGTGGCGAGACATCGAAATTTGTCATGGCGCCTTGGATTCACCCTTTAACAAAAACTCAAGATTTCCACAAGTTAACATTGCACAGGCCTTTAGATTAGACTGACCACAAAAAATACATTAATCTCAAAAAAATTATAGGAGTAGTTTGTCGCAGCGTAAAACATGTCACTTCCTGTTGCCAGCAGGTGGCGCTATGACTTTACCTGAATATGGGCATGTCGATCTTTTAAGGGTAGAAGTCTTATCTAACATGTGAAGTTTGGGGCAGATTGGAAATTGTATGTCTGAGTTACAGCAACTTCCCTTTTCATGGCGAAACATCGAATTTTGTCAGGCCGCCATGGACACGCCCTTTATCGAAACCTCAAGATCTTCGCAATTTAACATCGCAAAGGCCTTTAGATTTAACTGACCAAGTTTGCTGTTGATCTGAATAAATCTCTAGGAGGAGTTTGTTAAAGTACAACCCCTGAAAATGGCAAAAACAACGCCAATTTTGCAGAGAAAATTCTAAATAACTGACTTCCTGTTGGGATTCGGATTTCGTATCAACAGACTTTTTCATGGATATTGGTGTGTTACATGTGTGTACCGATTTTTGTACATGTTCATGAAACATAGCTCGAGACGCACTCCGTTGAAAGTGAATACGCACTCCGTTGAAAGTGTATAGGTGGCGCTATCGAGCCATTTTGCCACACCCGATGGAATATTGGCCTTCAGATCTGTTCAGGCCAGGACCCTTATCACAGATGTGAAGTTTGATCGAGATCGGACATGTTATGCCCGAGTTATAACATCTTTTATTCCCATTGCGAGCCTTTTAACAAAAACTCAAGATCTTCACAACTAAACATCACACAGGTCTTTAGATTAGACTGACCACAACAAAGACATTGATGTCATAAAATTTCTAGAAAGAGTCTGTCAAAGTGTAAAATATGACACTTCCTGTTGCCAATAGGTGGCGCTATGACTATAACTGAATATGAGCATGTAGATCTGTTCAGGTCAAGAGTCTCATCCAACATGTGAAGTTTGGGGCAGATTGGACATTGTATGTCTGAGTTACAGCAACTTCCTTTTTCATGGCGAAACATCGAAATTTGTCAGGCCGCCATGGACACGCCCTTTAACAAAACCTCAAGTCCTTCGCAATTTAACATCGCAAATGGCTTTAGATTACACTGACGAAGTTTGTTGTTGATCTGAATAAATCTCTAGGAGGAGTTCGTTAAATTACAACCCCTGAAAATGGCAAAAACAACAATTTTGCAGGGAAAATTCAAAATAACTGACTTCCTGTTGGGATTCGGATTTCGTACAAAGAGACTTTTTTGTAGATATTGGTGAGTTACATGTGTGTACCAATTTTTGTACATGTACGTGAAACATAGCTCGAGGAACACTCCGTTGAAAGTGTATAGGTGGCGCTATCGAGCCATTCTGCTACACCCGGTGGAATATTGGCCTGCAGATCTGTTCAGGTCAGGACTCTTATCACACATGTGAAGTTTGGGGAAGATCGGACATTTTATGCCTGAGTTATAACATCTTTTATTCACATGGCGAGACATCGAACTTCGCCATGGTGCCGTGGACACGCCTTTTAATGAAAACTCAAGATCTTCAAAATTTAACATTGCACAGGCCTTTAGATTAGACTGACCACAAAAAAGACACTGATGTCAAAAAATTACTAGGAG
The DNA here is from genome assembly GCF_023724105.1 of Carassius gibelio. Taxonomy (NCBI): domain Eukaryota; kingdom Metazoa; phylum Chordata; class Actinopteri; order Cypriniformes; family Cyprinidae; genus Carassius; species Carassius gibelio. The sequence goes on from NC_068371.1 coordinate 19,717,913, forward strand.
TAGTTCGTCACAGCGTAAAATATGACACTTCCTGTTGCCAATAGGTGGCGCTATGACTATAACTGAATATGGGCATGTAAATATGTTCAGGCCAGTAGTCTTATTAAACATGTGAAGTATTGGGCACATTGGACATTGTATGTCTGAGTTATAGCAACTTCATTTTTCATGGCGAATCAACGAAATTCACCAGGCCGCCACGGAAACACCCATTAACGAAAACTCAAAATCTTCGCAATTTAACATCACAAAGGCCTTTAGATTAGGCATACCAAATTTGGTGTTGATCTGAATAAATCTCTAGGAGGAGTTCATTAAAATACAACACATGGAAATGACAAAAATGACACAAAATTTTCTCATAAAATTAAAAATAACCGACTTCCTGTTGGGTTTAGAATTTTGGTCCAAGAGTCTTTTTTGTTGGTATTGGAGTGTTACATGTGTGTGCCAATTTTTGTGCATGTACGTGAAACATAGCTCGAGACGCACACCGTTGAACGTCTATAGGTGGCGCTGTCAAGCGATTTTGCCACGCCCACTTCTGAAACCCATATCAGACGTAAATTTTCACCAGTTCTGAGGTGTGTGCAAAGTTTCATGACTTTTTGAGCATGTTTAGGCCCTCAAAAATGCGATTGATTTTGGAGAAGCGGAATAATAATAATAATTAAAGCTGCAAGCAGCGATGAACGGGCCCTCGCACCCGGGCTCACCGCCATCGTGTTGCTTTAGTAAAAAGGTGAACGTTGAGAAATATGCATTTAATGTCCTAAATATAAGTGGAATATATCAAAGTATATCCCATATATGTGCCAATCTTACCGTTGCCAGCAGGTGGCGCTATCATTATAATGGAATATTGGCCTTCAGATGTGTTCAGGCCAGGACTCTTATCGAACATGTGAAGTTTGGGGAAGATTGAACATTTTATGCTTGAGTTACAACAACTTCTCTTGCTGTGGCAAGACATCAAATTTTGTCATGGCGCCATGGAAACGCCCTTTAACAAAAACTCAAGATCTCCAAAAGTTAACATTGCACAGGCCTTTAGATTAGACTGACCACAAAATATATGTTAATCTCAAAAAAATTATAGGAGTAGTTTGTCGCAGCGTAAAACATGTCACTTCCTGTTGCCAATAGGTGGCGCTATGACTATAACTGAATGTGGGCATGTAGATCTGTTAAGGGCAGAAGTTTTATCTAACATGTGAAGTTTGGGGCAGATTGGACATTGTATGTCTGAGTTACAGCAACTTCCTTTTTCATGGCGAAACATCGAAATTTGTCAGGCCACCATGGACACGCCCTTTAACGAAATCTAAAGATCTTCGCAATTTAACATCGCAAAGGGCTTAAGATTACACTGACCAGGTTTGGTGTTGATCTGAATAAATCTCTAGGAGGAGTTCGTTAAAGTACAACCCCTGAAAATGGCAAAAACAACGCCAATATTGCAGAGAAAATTCTAAATAACCAACTTCCTGTTGGGATTCGGATTTCGTACAAAGAGACTTTTTTGTAGGTATTGGTGTGTTACATGTGTATACCGATTTTTGTACATGTACGTGAAACATAGCTCGAAGCGCACTCTGTTGAAAGTGTATAGGTGGCGTTATCGAGCCATTTTGCCACACCTGATGGAATTTTGGCCTTCAGATGTGTTCAGGCCAGGACTCTTATCACACATGTGAAGTTTGGGGAAGATCGGACATTTTATGCCTGAGTTATAACATCTTTTATTCCCATGGTGAGACATCGAACTTCGTGACGGCGCCATGGACACGCCTTTTAACGAAAACTCAAGATCTTCACAACTTAACATCGCACAGGGCTTTAGATTAGACTGACCACAAAAAATACATTGATGTCATAAAATTTCTAGGAGTAGTTCATCGCAGTGTAAAATATGTCACTTCCTGTTGCCAATAGGTGGCGCTATGACTATAACTAAATATGGGCATGTCAGTCTGTTCAGGTCAGGAGTCTCATCAAACATGTGAAGTTTGGGGCAGATTGGTCATTGTATGTCTGAGTTATAGCAACTTCCTGTTTCATGGCGAATCATCAAAATTCGCCAGGCCGCCACGGACACGCCCATTAACGAAAACTCAAAAGCTTCGCAATTTAACATCGCAAAGGCCTTCAGATTAGGCATACCAAATTTGGTGTTGATCTGAATGAATCTCTAGGAGGAGTTCGTTAAAATACAACGCATGGAAATGACAAAAATGACACAAAATTTGCTCATAATATTAGTAATAACCGACTTCCTGTTGGGTTTCGGATTTTGCTCCAAGAGACTTTTTTGTAGGTATTGGAGAGTTACATGTGTATACCGATTTTCATACATGTACATGAAACGTAGCTCGAGGCGCACACCGTTGAACGTGTATAGGTGGCGCTGTTGAGCCATTTTGCCACACCCACTTCTGAAACCCATATCAGACGTAAATTTTCGCCAGTTCTGAGGTGTGTGCAGCATGTTTAGGCCCTCAAAAATGCGATTCATTTTGGAGAAGAAGAATAATAATAATAAATATAGCTGCAAGCAGCGATGGCGGGCTCAAGCCACCAGTGCCATCGCCACCCCGGTGGCATCAGGTAAACTGTGCCCAGCGGGCACATGCATTCACAATATCCCTCTGGCAGTGAGGTTTTAAAGGATATGGCAGTTAAAGGGTTAATCCGAATCATCTAGACTTTAAAATCACATTCACAGAACAATATATATATATATAACTTTAGTAACACTTTACAATAAGATTCCATTCATAAACATTATGTTAACATGAACAATGTTTATATAGCATTCATTCACGTCAGTTAATATTCCAAACTTAAACATTAAAACATTGTTTTATTGTGATTTTTTTCCAAGCATTTTTTACCAATTCCAAACCATATCAATCTTAATAACTACCATTATTTTTTATTTAATCATTTATGAGTGCTATACAATAGTCCAGGAAAGCTGGAAGAGAAAAACAGGTCAAGAAGAACTGACAAAAAGAATTGCAAAATAATTAGGAAATAATGTGAAGATTAATTTTTAGTCAATTCTGCGAGACAGACTTTCAGGAAAGGAGGTGGAATAAAAATGAGCTCTTAAATCTTAATCCTGGATTCTGGAAGATATACTCCTCAAACCATCGAACAAGAGGAGGTGGTGCTGGTCCTTCACGAGTCACTCTAATCTGTTCATAAAGCCTATATATAAAGCTTTAATATATAGTATTTCACAATACTTCATGGTATTCTAATTAAATCATTTTTTGGGATCTTAAGTCTCTCAGAGCCGGACACCGAGTAATTCTGGAGACTCCAGGAAAGTGGCAGTTCTGTAAAATGTTGGCGCTGGAGACTAAATGCTCCCTGATAGTTTCACACCTAATTCACTTAACACACACACAAACACACACACACACACACACTACCCACAGTGACAGTGGGACTGAGTGACATTAGATGTATGATAGTTTTTTTATTTTCTATCATCCATATAGTGTTGTATAGTCATGAAACTATTGTCATGAGACCAGTCATTCTGAGGAAATATGCCTCAGAATGACTTGTCTTTTATGTGTACATTTTTTTCAAGTGTTTAGAAGCTGCACTTTAAAAAAAATAAAAAGACATTTACTGGTTCCTTTTTTACTATTATTTCAAAAAATCACCACGACAAAACCATTCAAGCTATCCAAAATTCATTCACACCTGTTCTGTAAGATTAGTTCTTTAAACAGTGGTAAAAGAGGATGTGGTGCTGATCCTTCAAGAGTCACTCAAAACGTATCTGTCCATAAAGCCTATAAAGAATTATTCTTAATATACAGTTCACAATACTTCAGCTTGTTATTCTAATTAAGTGAGGGTCATTTTTATCAGTAAAATTCCTAAAATACATATTATTTTATTTGAAAGATTTCTATAAATTATTTAAATCATACTCGTTTCTACAATAATTATTTAAAAGTAATCCTATAGCTCCCTCTGGTGACCATTATTGGTACTAAGAATTGCAAGCTTGATTTATAAGTTATGATAGTTTTAATTTTAGGCTGGCTCTTGAAAATGAAAAAGCTATGAAACTTACTGTGCTTCCTTCAAATGAGGACTTCTACTTATATAAAAAATTATGAAGAGTTAGAATGAAAAATTTTAAAGATATAGTAAAATAACTATTGTATTTTTTTATGTTACATTAATAAATCTCTATGGCAACACCATTTAAGCTATCCTAAACCCATTCACAATTTAACATCTCAGTATATTGGCATCATGTTGAAAAAGGAGTATGGAGTAGTATGAGGAGGAGTATGAATTCATTTACAGGCTGATTTTATCATAAATCCACATTAAAATTTATTTTTCTGTTCTGTATCAATCTGTGTTGTTGTTTGTTTATTTTTATCTTTTATTTTTCATAGGAAGATAACTGATCCTTTACTCTCCTTTTTAATAAATGTGCTTATAAACCAAAAACAAGCTATTTATAGCTGTATTTATAAACTGCTTACTACTGACTATTAATATTGGGACAAGGCTTTATAAAGCATGAACTGACTATATACTTTTTGAGTTTGAAATTATTATTTGCAGCACAAATTAGGGTTTTTTAGGATTTTTAAAAATCCCTAAAACTGTCAGAAAAGGATAAGGCCTAAGATTTCTATGTGAGTGGCTACATTTATTTGTTTTATAACTATAATGCATAAACTATGAAATTATACAAAATGTATAAAAAAGTACAACAGTCATTGTTTTCCAATGTTTTTTTTTTTTTTTTTTTTTTTTTTTTTTTTTTTGATTTACATTAAAAAAAATTAGCCTACTGCAATCATTCTAAACAGCTTGAATAAAACCTGTTAATATTTATTATAGACCACTGTAACTGTGTATAATCTAACAAACAAGTTTATTATGAAAATAAAAGTGTGTACACCAGATAAATTGGACGATAAAGAAATTGCTAACAATAGTATAATAGAGCATGTTTTAGGTTTTTAGGCGTTTAGATGCAGATATGGACAAATCAAATGTAAAATAAAATGTAATTGATTTAATTAAATATAGATTAATTCTTGTTAGAGCAAAATAATAAATAAATAAATAAATACGTACACACATTAAAAAAGCAGCCAAGATGAATGAATTTCATTTTTTATATAGATTAAAATTGAAGACAGAAGCAGCTGGTATATGCGGTCACTTAATATTAAAATCCAGTAGATCCACTTCAGATTTATTTCTCAACAGTTTATGTTCACACAGCTGTTTTCGTTTATATTAGCCAAGCTATTATGTGTTTTGAAATAATCTTGTCCGTTATGTGTTCGTTCGTACGACGAAAGCCAGAATCCTGCAGCTCGAGAGATATATGTTATTCTGCCAGTCGCGCTTTCAAATAGTCTTGCGCACTTAAACGGGTCACAAACACCTGCATTTACCTCTTGATGTGTTACAATGGGTTTATTGTGTGCATTTGTGGTAATGTTTTATTTAAAAAAGCTCTTAAACAAGAATAAATTCGTTTGTTTTGAGCTCGACACTGTAAGCGCTGATCGGAGGCGTGATTTCAGATAGGCAGCCACAAATATTTCATTTTCACACAAACAGTTCAAAAACATCTGAATTTAGCTCTTGGTGTGTTCTAATTGGTTGATTGTGTGATATCGCTGTAATAATTTATTTTTAAAAGCTATAAAACAGGAATAAATTAGTTTTTTCTGAGCTCTTTACTCCAGACGCTCGTGGTCACAGCGGTGATTCATCTCTCCTATTTCTCACGTATCTCTGGCCAGAAATAATTTATCCATGAGCCCTGAACCGGTAATAATCAGATATGTTGGTTTAGCTTGTCAGTGTGAATTACATCTAAGTATTTATTTGTATTTTTAACCGATTTAAAAGTGAAAGTAAAAGTCCGGTAATTGCACCTGTAGGGGCGCAATTTCTCTCAGACAATGGAAGTCTGAAGCACACATACTCAAACAGAGGGACAGAGTGAGATGAGATGTCTGAGAGTTTTTTAATTTTCTGTTATCCATACAGTGTTGTAAAGTCTTGAAACTATGCATATTTCCTCAGAATGACTTTTTCATCTGTATGAAAAAATTCTTTGACGTGTTTGGAAGCTGCATTTTAAAAATACAATAATGATTCCCTTTGTAAGGTAATTTCAAAAAATCACCACGGCAAAACCATTCAAGCTATCCAAAATCCATTCACAATTTAAGTTCCTATCAGAAATACTGATGTGTGTTCAGAGTTTTGTGAAATTCTAAGTATGGTATTTGCCTCAAAATCACCTGAGAAGTATTCCAGTTTGACATGTTGCCACGCCAACAATTTTTTAGATATCAATATCCCCCTTGCAGATTTATATCGGCTGTGTTTTAACATTATTCTGATGAAGTTTGAAGCAAATCGAGTAATAATAAGATGCTGAATTCAAATCATTTTGAAAATGACACACTTCCTTCTGCCAGTTGGTGGCGCTATAACTTTGACTCCTAATAGTCACATATATGCGATCGACATCATACAACGAATAATCTGATGAAGTTTGATTAAAATCAGGAACTGTATGTGGATGGTATTAGACACTTCCTGTTTCTCATTTCTCGCCATAATTTCAACGCCTCGCCACGAGCAAACCGTTCGAGATATCAAAAATCCCCTGGCAATTTTTCATCCCCAGTGTCTTGAGATCATGTTGACCGAGTTTGGCGGCAATCGAGAAAAAAACCTATGACAAGTATTTCAAATTCCAGAGCATGCGCTTTTTACATAACTCTAAATAGCTGACTTCCTGTTGGGTGGAGCCTATGACATGCAATATGAAAGTTGTTCGGCACGATGAGATCTATATGTGTACTGAGTTTCATATGAATATGTGCAAGTATGTGTGAGCTATACATCAACATTTATGACTGTGTTCCAGGGGGCCCCATAGAGCCCCTGTGCCACGCCCGGGTCCCAGCCTCTGCAGGCTCCTAAAGGCCACAGATTCCAAAGTGTGCGCAAATTTTCAAGAGTTTTTGAGTATGTTAAGGACCCCCAAAGCCCCCACAACTTTGACGAAAAATTTGAATACTAAACCCTAAATAGCCAACTTCCTGTTGGGCGGAGCCTATGATATGCAATACAAAAGTTGTTTGGATTGATGAGATTTATATGTGTACCGAGTTTCATACGTCTACGAGCAAGAATGTATGATATATGGCCCTCCATATTCCAGGGGGCGCTGTAGAGCCCCTGTGCCACGCCCGTGTATCAGTCTCTGCCCGGCCCTAATGGCCGCAGGTTCCAATCTGTGTGCCAATTTTCAAGACTTTTTAAGCACGTTAAGGGCCCCAAAAGCCCCCGAGACGTTGGAAAAAAAAAAATAAATAATAATAATAATAATAATAATAATAATAATAAATAATCCTAAGGAAAACAATAGGCCTCTCGCCCTTTGGGCTTGAGCCCTAATAATAATAATAATAATAATAATAATAAACGGAGCAATTCCAAGAGGGTCCTCACACCATCGGTGCTCGGGCCCTAATTAAAGCTGCAAGCAGCGATGAACGGGCCCTCGCACCCGGGCTCACCGCCATCGTGTGGCTTTAGTAAAAAGGTGAACGTTGAGAAATATGCATTTAATGTCCTAAATATAAGTGGAATATATCAAAGTATATCCCATATATGTGCCAATCTTACTGTTGCCAGCAGGTGGCGCTATCATTATAATGGAATATTGGCCTTCAGATGTGTTCAGGCCAGGACTCTTATCAAACTTGTGAAGTTTGGGGAAGATTGAACATTTTATGCTTGAGTTACAACAACTTCTCTTGCTGTGGCAAGACATCAAATTTTGTCATGGCACCATGGAAATGCCCTTTAACAAAAACTCAAGATCTCCAAAAGTTGACATCGCACAGGCCTTTAGATTAGACTGACCACAAAAAAGACATTGATGTCAAAAAATTTCTAGGAGTAGTTTGTCACAGCGTAAAACATATCACTTCCTGTTGCCAATAGGTGGCGCTATGACTATAACTGAATGTGGGCATGTAGATCTGTTAAGGGCAGAAGTTTTATCTAACATGTGACGTTTGGGGCAGATTGGACATTGTATGTCTGAGTTACAGCAACTTCCTTTTTCATGGCGAAACATCGAAATTTGTCAGGCCGCCATGGACACACCCTTTAACGAAATCTAAAGATCTTCGCAATTTAACATCGCAAAGGGCTTAAGATTACACTGACCAGGTTTGGTGTTGATCTGAATAAATCTCTAGGAGGAGTTCGTTAAAGTACAACCCCTGAAAATGGCAAAAACAACGCCAATTTTGCAGAGAAAATTCTAAATAACCGACTTCCTGTTGGGATTCGGATTTCGTACCAAGAGACTTTTTTGTAGGTATTGGTGTGTTACATGTGTATACCGATGTTTGTACATGTACGTGAAACATAGCTTGAGGCGCACTCTGTTGAAAGTGTATAGGTGGCGCTATCGAGCCATTTTGCCAAACCTGATGGAATTTTGGCCTTCAGATGTGTTCAGGCCAGGACTCTTATCACACATGTGAAGTTTGGGGAAGATCGGACATTTTATGCCTGAGTTATAACATCTTTTATTCCCATGGCGAGACATCGAACTTCGTGACGGCGCCATGGACACGCCTTTTAACGAAAACTCAAGATCTTCACAACTTAACATCGCACAGGCCTTTAGATTAGACTGACCACAAAAAATACATTGATGTCATAAAATTTATAGGAGTAGTTCATCGCAGTGTAAAATATGTCACTTCCTGTTGCCAATAGGTGGCGCTATGACTATAACTGAATATGGGCATGTCAATCTGTTCAGGTCAGGAGACTCATCAAACATGTGAAGTTTGGGGCAGATTGGTCATTGTATGTCTGAGTTATAGCAACTTCCTGTTTCATGGCGAATCATCGAAATTCGCCAGGCCGCCATGGACACGCCCATTAACGAAAACTCAAAAGCTTCGCAATTTAACATCGCAAAGGCCTTCAGATTAGGCATACCAAATTTGGTGTTGATCTGAATGAATCTCTAGGAGGAGTTCGTTAAAATACAATGCATGGAAATGACAAAAATGACACAAAATTTGCTCATAATATTAGTAATAACCGACTTCCTGTTGGGTTTCGGATTTTGCTCCAAGAGACTTTTTTGTAGGTATTGGAGAGTTACATGTGTATACCGATTTTCATACATGTACATGAAACGTAGCTCGAGGCGCACACCGTTGAACGTGTATAGGTGGCGCTGTTGAGCCATTTTGCCACACCCACTTCTGAAACCCATATCAGACGTAAATTTTCGCCAGTTCTGAGGTGTGTGCAAAGTTTCATGACTTTTCGAGCATGTTTAGGCCCTCAAAAATGCGATTCATTTTGGAGAATAATAATAATAATAATAATAATAATAATAATAATAATTAAAGCTGCAAGCAGCGATGAACGGGCCCTCGCACCCGGGCTCACCGCCATCGTGTTGCTTTAGTAAAAAGGTGAACGTTGAGAAAAATGCATTTAATGTCCTAAATATAAGTGGAATATATCAAAGTATATCCCATATATGTGCCAATCTTACCGTTGCCAGCAGGTGGCGCTATCATTATAATGGAATATTGGCCTTCAGATGTGTTCAGGACAGGACTCTTATCGAACATGTGAAGTTTGGGGAAGATTGAACATTTTATGCTTGAGTTACAACAACTTCTCTTGCTGTGGCAAGACATCAAATTTTGTCATGGCGCCATGGAAACGGCCTTTAACAAAAACTCAAGATCTCCAAAAGTTAACATTGCACAGGCCTTTAGATTAGACTGACCACAAAATATATGTTAATCTCAAAAAAATTATAGGAGTAGTTTGTCGCAGCATAAAACATGTCACTTCCTGTTGCCAATAGGTGGCGCTATGACTATAACTGAAAGTGGGCATGTAGATCTGTTAAGGGCAGAAGTTTTATCTAACATGTGAAGTTTGGGGCAGATTGGACATTGTATGTCTGAGTTACAGCAACTTCCTTTTTCATGGCGAAACTTCAAAATTTGTCAGGCCACCATGGACACGCCCTTTAACGAAATCTAAAGATCTTCGCAATTTAACATCGCAAAGGGCTTAAGATTACACTGACCAGGTTTGGTGTTGATCTGAATAAATCTCTAGGAGGAGTTCGTTAAAGTACAACCCCTGAAAATGGCAAAACAACGCCAATATTGCAGAGAAAATTCTAAATAACCGACTTCCTGTTGGGATTCGGATTTCGTACCAAGAGACTTTTTTGTAGGTATTGGTATGTTACATGTGTATACCGATTTTTGTACATGTATGTGAAACATAGCTCGAGGCGCACTCTGTTGAAAGTGTATAGGTGGCGCTATCGAGCCATTTTGCCACACCTGATGGAATTTTGGCCTTCAGATGTGTTCAGGCCAGGACTCTTATCACACATGTGAAGTTTGGGGAAGATCGGACATTTTATGCCTGAGTTATAACATCTTTTATTCCCATGGCGAGACATCGAACTTCGTGACGGCGCCATGGACACGCCTTTTAACGAAAACTCAAGATCTTCACAACTTAACATCGCACAGGGCTTTAGATTAGACTGACCACAAAAAATACATTGATGTCATAAAATTTCTAGGAGTAGTTCATCGCAGTGTAAAATATGTCACTTCCTGTTGCCAATAGGTGGCGCTATGACTATAACTGAATATGGGCATGTCAATCTGTTCAGGTCAGGAGTCTCATCAAACATGTGAAGTTTGGGGCAGATTGGTCATTGTATGTCTGAGTTATAGCAACTTCCTGTTTCATGGCGAATCATCGAAATTCGCCAGGCCGCCACGGACACGCCCATTAACGAAAACTCAAAAGCTTCGCAATTTAACATCGCAAAGGCCTTCAGATTAGGCATACCAAATTTGGTGTTGATCTGAATGAATCTCTAGGAGGAGTTCGTTAAAATACAACGGATGGAAATGACAAAAATGACACAAAATTTGCTCATAATATTAGTAATAACCGACTTCCTGTTGGGTTTCGGATTTTGCTCCAAGAGACTTTTTTGTAGATATTGGAGAGTTACATGTGTATACCGATTTTCATACATGTACATGAAACGTAGCTCGAGGCGCACACCGTTGAACGTGTATAGGTGGCGCTGTTGAGCCATTTTGCCACACCCGCTTCTGAAACCTATATCAGACGTAAATTTTCGCCAGTTCTGAGGTGTGTGCAAAGTTTCATGACTTTTCGAGCATGTTTAGGCCCTCAAAAATGCGATTCATTTTGGAGAAGAAGAATAATAATAATAATAATAATAATAATAATAATAATAATAATAATAAACGGAGCAATTCCAAGAGGGTCCTCACACCATCGGTGCTCGGGCCCTAAATATAGCTGCAAGCAGCGATGGCGGGCTCAAGCCGTCAGTGCAACGCCACCCCGGTGGCATCGGGAAAACTGTGCCCAGCGGGCATAAGCATTTACAGTAACCCTCTGGCAATCAAATTTTAAGGGATATGGCAGTTAAAGGGTTAATCCGACCCGTCTAGACTTTGAAATCACATACACAGAACAATATATATAACTTTAGTAACACTTTATTTTAATATATATATAAATGTATAAGGTGTACATTGTAGCTGACACCTAAATTAACACATTAAAATTGTTTTATGACTGCAAGTCTTTCTCCTCAAATGCTATTGAGCTTCAAATTTGCTTTTGAGTCCATGTGAAAAAGTAGCATAATTTACATATGACTTACAGTTTGTTTTAATAAATATCAAACATTCAATTTAATGGTGCATTATAGCTGTCACCTAGATGAACAATTACAGTTGTTTTTATGACTGTAAGTCATTCTCTTCAAATGCTACTGACGTTAGAAAATTGTATAACAATATCACATGTAACTTAAGAGACGGTCCCTAAATTTGAGACTCTCGAATGTCCAATGTCAAGCCAAATTTATGCCTGTTTTTGTTTTGTTTTTTACTTTATTTTTCTTTTCTCTGTGCCGGATTGCTGATGACTTTTACCCGGGCATAGATGTCCATCCATCAATTACGAACATTCATCCGCAAATGTCCGAGCGGTCGCGAGCGCGGATGGGAGAATGGCGCATGTTTTATTTTACTGGGATGGTGCCTCCTCTGGGAGTTGGTGCCCTACGAAGACTGCGTATTCTGCATATAGGGAGCGGCGGTACTATCTGGAAGATATATTCCTCAAACCGTCGTACAAGAGGAGGTGATGCTAGTACTTCAAGCATCTCTCAAAACCTATCTGTTCATAAAGCCTATATATAAAGTCTTAATATAGTATTCCACAATATGTTGTGCTATTCTAATATTATTGTGGTTTTTTATTGACATTGTTATTTGCTGTTATTTTTTGTTTTAATATTGTTACTGTTGTTACTTGTTGTACGGTGACCTTGAGTGGTTTGAAAGGCGCCTTAAATAAAATGCATTATTATTATTATTATTATTATTATTATTATTATTATTATTATTATTATTATTATTATTATTATTATTATTATTATTAGCTGTACACTTGATAAAAAAAATTAAATATAAACTTATGCAATTGTATATATATGTATATATAGTGTACAGTTTTCTTTTATTGCATCTTGAAATAAATGTTTCTGAGTTCTGTGTTTGTTTATTTTTTTATTTTTATTTTTTTATTTTTTTTAGGAAGATTACAGCCTTTAATCTCCTCAAAATAAATGTGCATATAAACCATGAACAATTTAATTATAGCTGTATTTATAAAATGCTTACTAATGACTATTAATTTTGGGAGATGGCTATATAAAGCAGCAACAGTTGATGTTGAGGCCTAAGATATTTCTTAAGCTGTAATGATGAAAAAACAACAACAACACAAAATTGCTTTTTTTTTCTGCTGGTGATCAAAGAGATGATTAAGTCTCCCTCCCTCTCTCTCTCTCTCTCTCTCTCTCTCTCTCTCTCTGACACCAAGCCCATCCCCTCTCCCACACATTCACACAAACTCAGCACACACACTTAACACACAAACACACACACACACACACACATTACCCACAGTGACAGAGGGACAGAGTGACATCAGATGTATGGTAGTTTTTTAATTTTCTATCATCCATATAGTGTTGTATAGTCATGAAACTATGCATATTTCCTCAGCATGACTTCTATGTGTACATTTTGTTGAAGTGTTTAGAAGCTGCACTTTAAAAAAATAAAAGACATTTACTGGTTACTTTTTTACTGTTATTTCAAAAAATCACCACGACAAAACCATTCAAGCTATCCAAAATTAATTTGCATCTGTTCTGTAAGATAAATTCTTTAAACAGTGGTAAAAGAGGATGTGGTGCTGATCCTTCAAGAGTCACTCAAAACGTGTCTGTCCATAAAGCCTATAAAGAATTATTCTTAATATACAGTTCACAATATTTCAGCTTGTTATTCTAATAAAGTGAGGGTCATTTTATCAGTAAATACATAAAATTCATATTATTTTTCTTTGAAAGATTTCTATAAATGATTTAAATCATACTTGTTTCTACAATAATTATTTAAAAGTAATCCTATACCTCCATCTGGTGGCCATTATTGGTACTAAGAATTGCAAGCTTCATTTATAAGTTATGATAGTTTTAATTTTATGCTGGCTCTTGAAAATGATAAAGCTATTAAACTTACTGTGCTTCCTTCAAATGATAACTTCTACGTATATAAAAAAATATGAAGAGTTTGGAATGAAAAAAATTAAAGATATAGTAAAATAACTATTGTATTTTTTTTATGTTACTTTAATAAATCGCTATGACCACACCATTTAAGCTATCCTAAACCCATTCGCAATTTAACATCTCAGTATATTGGCTTCATGTTAAAAAAAGTTTGGTGTGAACTACTTGTGTCTTCTTGGAGGAGTATGAAATCATTTACAGGCTGATTTTATCATAAATCCACAATAGAATTTCTGAGTTCTGTATCAATCAGTGTTGTTGTTTGTTTATTTTTATTTTTTTATTTTTCATAGGAAGATAACTGACCCTTTACTCTCCTTTTTAACAAATGTGCTTATAAACCAAAAACAAGCTATTTATAGCTGTATTTATAAACTGCTTACTACTGACTATTAATATTGGGACAAGGCTTTATAAAGCATGAACTGACTATTTACTTTTTGAGTTTGAAATTATTATTTGCAGCACAAATAAGGTTTTTTAGGATTTTTAAAAATCCCTAAAACTGTCAGAAAAGGATAAGGCCTATTTCTATGTGAGTGGCTACATTTATTTGTTTTTATAACTATAATGCATAAACTATGAAATTATACAAAATGTATAAAAAAAGTACAACAGTTATTGTTTTCCAATGTTTTTTATTAATTTTTTTTTTTTTTTTTTTTTGGATTTACATTTAAAAAAATTAGCCTACTGCAATCATTCTAAACAGCTTGAATAAAACCTGTCAATATTTATTATAGACCACTGTAACTGTGTATAATCTAACAAACAAGTTTATTATGAAAATAAAAGTGTGTACACCAGAAAAATTGGACGATAAAGAAATTGCTAACAATAGTATAATAGATCATGTTTTATGTTTTTAGGCGTTTAGATGCAGAAATGGACAAATAAAATGTAAAATAAAATGTAATTGATTTAATTAAATATAGATTAATTCTTGTTAGAGCAAAATAATAAATACATACGTACACACATTAAAAAAGCAGCCAAGATGAATGAGTTTCATTTTTTTTATAGATTCAAATTGAAGACAGAAGCAGCTGGTATATGCGGTCACTTAATATTCAAATCCAGTAGATCCACTTCAGATTTATTTCTCAACAGTTTATGTTCAATTGGCTGTTTTCGTTCATATTCGCCAAGCTATTTTGAAATAATCTTGTCCGTTATGTGTTCGTTCGTACGACGAAAGGCAGAATCCTGCAGCTCGAGAGATACATGTTATTCTGCCAGTGGCGGTGTCAAATAGTCTTTCACACTTAAACGAGTCACAAACACCTGCATTTAGCTCTTGCAGTGTTACAATGGGTTTATTGTGTGCATTTGTGGTAATATTTTATTTAAAAAAGCTCTTAAACAAGAATAAATTCGTTTGTTTTGAGCTCGACACTGTAAGCGCTGATCGGAGCGGTGATTTCAGATAGGCAGCCACAAATATTTAATTTTCACACAAACAGTTCAAAAACATCTGAATTTAGCTCTTGGTGTGTTCTAATTGGTTGATTGTGTGATATCGCTGTAATAATTTATTTTTAAAAGCTTTAAAACAGGAATAAATTCGTTTTTTCTGAGCTCTTTACTCCAGACGCTCGTGATCAGAGCGGTGATTCATCTCTCCTATTTCTCACGTATCTCTGGCCAGAAATTATTTATCCATGAGCCCTGAACCGGTAATAATCAGATATGTTGGTTTAGCTTGTCAGTGTGAATTAAATCTAAGTATGTATTTGTATTTTTAACCGATTTAAAAGTGAAAGTAAAAGTCCGGTAATTGCACCTGTAGGGGCGCTATTTCTCTCAGACAATGGAAGTCTGAAGCACATATACTCAAACAGAGGGACAGAGTGAGATGAGATGTCTGACAGTTTTTTAATTTTCTGTTATCCATACAGTGTTGTAAAGTCGTGAAACTATCCATATTTACTCAGAATGACTTTTTTTCTGTATGAAAAAAGGTTTTGAAGTGTTTGGAATTTAAAAATGCAGGACAATTAATAATTCCATTTTTATTGTCATTTAAAAAAATCACCATGACAAAACCGTTCAAGCTATCCAAAATCCATTGGCAATTTAAGTTGTTTAAAATGTTTTGGCATCATGTAGACAAAGTTTGGTGTGTATAGTGTTACTCTCCTCTGAGCAGTATGCATTAATTCACAGCTAAATGTAAAAAAAAAATCCACATTCAAATCAAAATAGCTGACTTCCTGTTGATCGTAGCTGATGACTGTGAATTAGAAAGTTGTCCGTGTTGATAAGAACAATTTTTGTACCGAGTTTGGTGTCTGTAGCTAAAACTAACCCCCCCACTTTTGACAAAAGGTGGCGCTATAGAGTGCCTCTTCCACGCCCTTTTAAAAGCTTTTTCCATTGTCTAGCTATCAAGAATACTGATATGTGTTTTGAGTTTCATGTAAATCTGAGGTTGTTATCTGCCTCAAAATCACCATAACAGAATATTCAAGTTTGACACGTTGCCATGGCAACAATATATAAGATATCAATATCCCCACAACAGATTTACATCGGCCATGTTTTGTCATTATTCTGATGAAGTTTGAAGCAAATCGAGTAAAAATAAGATGCTGAATTCAAAGCATTTTGAAAATGACTCACTTCCTGCTGCCAGTTGGTGGCGCTATAACGTTGACTCTTAATAATCACATATATACGATCGGTATCATACATCGAACAAACCGATGAAGTTTGATCAAACTCAGGCAATGTATGTGGATGTTATTAGGCATTTCCTGTTTCTCACTTTTTGCCCTAATTTCAACGCCTCGCCACGGGCAAACCGTTCGAGATATAAAAAATCCCCTCGCAATTTTTCATCCCCAATGTCTTGAGATCATGTTCACCGAGTTTGGTGGCAATCATGTAAAAAACCTATGACAAGTATATCAAATTCCAGAACATGCTTTTTTTAAACAGCCATGAATAGCTGACTTCCTGTTGGGCGGAGCCTTTGACATAGAGCGCGAAAGTTGTTCAGCTCAATGAGATCTACAAGTGTACTGAGTTTCATATAAATATATGCAAGTGTGTGTGAGCTATGGTTCAAGATTTCTGACTGTGTTCCAGGGGGCGCTGTAGAGCCCCTGTGCCACGCCCGGGTCCCAGTCTCTGTGGCGTCCTGATGGCCGCAGATTCCAATGTGTGTGCCAATTTTCAAGAGTTTTTGAGCATGTTAAGGCCCCCAAAAACCCCCGGAAGGTTTAATAAAAAATAAAAAAAATAATAATAATAATAATAAGAAAAAGAATAATCCTTAGGGGAACAATAGGGCTCTTCGCCCCTTCGGGCTTGAGCCCTAATAATAATAATAATAAATATAGCTGCAAGCAGCGATGGCGGGCTCAAGCCACCAATGCCATCGCCACCCCGGTGGCATCAGGTAAACTGTGCCCAGCGGGCACATGCATTCACAATATCCCTCTGGCAGTGAGGTTTTAAAGGATATGGCAATTAAAGGGTTAATCTGAATCATCTAGACTTTAAAATCACATTCACAGAACAATACATATATATATATATATATATATATATATATATATATATATATAGTAACACTTTACAATAAGATTTCATTTATAAACATTATGTTAACATGAACAATATTTATATAGCATTCATTCATGTCAGTTAATATTCCAAACTTAAACATTAAAACATTGTTTTATTGTGATTTTTTTCCAAGCACATTTTACCAATTCCAAACCATATCAATCTTAATAACTACCATTATTTTTTATTTAATCATTTATGAGTGCTATACAATAGTCCAGGAAAGCTGGAAGAGAAAAACTCCTTATATTCATGTGCAGAATTATTAGGCATGTTTTCTTTTACAGATGAAATGCGCTAAAAAAGAGTTTTAACTCAAACTGTTTTAACTCAAAGTCGAAAATTATGTAATACCCATGAGAAATATCAAACACAAATGCAATACAGAAATGGATAAGTTAAGACTTGACCATTGTACAAAAATGCTGACTGGGTCACAAGGTCAGAAAAGAAGAAGAAGAAAAAAACAGGTCAAGAAGAACTGACAAAAATAATTGCAAAATAATTAGGAATTAATGTGAAGATTAATTTTTAGTCAATTCTGCAAGACAGACTTTCAGGAAAGGAGGTGGAATAAAAATGAGCTCCTAAATCTTAATCCCGGATTCTGGAAGATATATTCCTCAAACCATCGGACAAGAGGAGGTGGTGCTGGTCCTTCACAAGTCACTCTAATCTGTTCATAAAGCCTATATATAAAGTCTTAATATATAGTATTTCACAATACTTCATGGTATTCTAATTAAATCATTTTTTGGAATCTTTGATTTCTCAGAACCTGACACATTGTAATTCTGAGACTCCAGGAAAGTGGCAGTTCTGTAAAATGTTGGCACTGGAGACTAAATGCTCCCTGATAGTTTCACACCTAATTTACTTAACACACACACACACACACACACACACACACACATTACCCACAGTGACAGGGGGACAGAGTGACATCAGATGTATGATAGTTTTTTAATTTTCTATCATCCATATAGTGTTGTATAGTCATGAAACCATGCATATTTCCTCAGAATGACTTGTCTTCTATGTGTACATTTTTTGAAGTGTTTAGAAGCTGCACTTAAAAAAATAAAAGACATTTACTGGTTACTTTTTTACTGTTATTTCAAAAAATCACCACGACAAAACCATTCAATCCATTCAAAATTCATCCGCACCTGTACTGTAAGATTAATTCTTTAAACAGTGGTAAAAGAGGATGTGGTGCTGATCCTTCAAGAGTCTCTGAAAACGTTATCTGTCCATAAAGCCTATAAAGAATTATTCTTAATATACAGTTCACAATACTTCAGCTTGTTATTCTAATTAAGTGAGGGTCATTTTATCAGTAAAATACATAAAATTCATATTATTTTTCTTTGAAAGATTTCTATAAATGATTTAAATCATACATGTTTCTTTAATAATTATTTAAAAGTAATCCTATAGCTCTATCTGGTGGCCATTATTGGTACTAAGAATTGCAAGCTTGATTTATATGTTATGATAGTTTTAATTTTATGCTGGCTCTTGAAAATGATAAAGCTATGAAACTTACTGTGCTTCCTTCAAATGATGACTTCTACGTATATAAAAAATTATGAAGAGTTGGAATTAAAATTTTTAAAGATATAGTAAAATAACTATTGTATTTTTTTATGTTACTTTAATAAATCACTATGGCCACATAATTTAAGGTATCCTAAACCCATTCGCAATTTAACATCTTCAGTATATGGCTTCATGTTAAAAAAGTTTGGTGTGAACTACTTGTGTCTTCTTGGAGGAGAATGAATTCATTTACAGGCTGAGTTTATCATAAATCCACAATAACATTTCTGAGTTCTGTATCAATCAGTGTTGTTGTTTGTTTATTTTTTATTTATTTATTTTTTCATAGGAAGATAACTGACCCTTTACTCTCCTTTTTAATAAATGTGCTTATAAACCAAGAACAAGCTATTTATAGCTGTATTTATAAACTGCTTACTACTGACTATTAATATTGGGACAAGGCTTTATAAAGCATGAACTGACTATTTACTAATGAGTGCAGTTATTATAAAGTGTTATCAATGCATTTGCTAATGTTAACAAATTAGACATTATTTTACAGTGTTATCAAATCCCTTAAATGATTTGTAAGTGTTTTGTAATGATTTTATTGACCTACAAGCATTTGTGAAAGTTCTGCTTGCATTACAGCTTAGTCTTGATCTGTGAGCTGAACAGATTTACTGTTACATCCATGAGATTATGTAAATTCAAATAAATATCATGTCACAGGATGTCAGAGGTCAGTATCAAATTAGTTTGAAATTATTATTTGCAGCACAAATAAGGTTTTTTAGGATTTTAAAAATCCCTAAAACTGTCAGAAAAGGATAAGGCCTAAGATTTCTATGTGAGTGGCTAAATTTGTTTGTTTTTATAACTATAATGCATAATCTATGAAACTATACAAAATGTATAAAAAATTACAAGTTATTCTTTTCCAATGTTTTTTATTTATTTATTTATTTTTATTTTTATTTTTTTGGATTTACATTTTAAAAAATTAGCCTACGGCAATCATTCTAAACAGCTTGAATAAAACCTGTCAATATTTATTATAGACCACTATAACTGTGTATAATCTAACAAACAAGTTTATTATGAAAATAAAAGCATGTACACCAGATAAATTGGACGATAAAGAAATTGCTAACAATAGTATAATAGAGCATGTTTTAGGTTTGTAGGCGTTTAGATGCAGAAATGGACAAATCAAGTGTAAAATAAAATGTAATTGATTTAATTAAATATAGATTAAGTCTTGTTAGAGCAAAATAATAAATAAATACGTACACACATTAAAAAAGCAGCCAAGATGAATGAGTTTAATTTTTTATATAGATTAAAATTGAAGACAGGAGCAGCTGGTATATGCGGTCACTTAATATTAAAATCCAGTAGATCCACTTCAGATTTATTTCTCAACAGTTTATGTTCACGTGGCTGTTTTCTTTGCTTTATATTAGCCAAGCTATTATGTATTTTGAAATAATCTTGTCCGTGATGTGTTCGTTCTTACGACGAAAGGCAGAATCCTGCAGCTCGAGAGATATATGTTATTCTGCCAGTCGCGCTTTCAAATAGTCTTGCACATTTAAACGGGTCACAAACACCTGCATTTAGCTCTTGTTGTGTTATAATGGATGTATTGTGTGCATTTATGGCAATAATTTATTTTAAAAAGCTCTTAAACAAGAATAAATTCGTTTGTTTTGAACTTGTGACACTGTGCGCGCTGATCGGAGGCAGTGATTTCAGATAGGCAGCCGCGAATATTTCATTTTCACACAAACAGTTCAAAAACATCTTAATTTAGCTCTTGGTGAATTGTGTGATATCGCTGCAATACTTTATTTTTAATAGCTATAAAACAAGAATAAACTCGTTTTTTCTGAGCTCATCATTCCACACGCTGGTGCTCAGAGCGGTGATTCATCTCTCGTGTTTCTCATGTATCACTGACCACACATCAATTATTAATGAGCCCTGACCTGATAATAATCATATATGTTGGTTTAGCTTGTCAGTGTGAATTAAATCCAAGTATTTATTTGTATTTTAACCGATTTAAAAGTGAAACCAAAAGACAGTCTCCTCCCTTTTTTAGTCCGGTAACTGCACCTGTAGGGGCGCTATTTCTCTCAGACAATGGAAGTCTAAGCACACACACTCAAACAGATGAACAGAGTGAGATGAGATGTCTGACAGTTTTTTAATTTTCTGTTATCCATACAGTGTTGTAAAGTCATGAAACTATGCATATTTACTCAGAATAACTTTTTTTTCTGTATGAAAAAAGGTTTTGAAGTGTTTGGAATTTAAAAATGCAGGAAAATTAATAATTCCATCTTTACTGTCATTTAAAAAATTCACCACGACAAAACCATCCAAGCTATCCAAAACCCATTCACAATTTAAGTTCCTCAATGTTTTTTCAACATGTAGACAAAGTTTGGTGTGTATAGTGTTACTCTCCTCTGAGCAGTATGCATTAATTCACAGCTAAATGTAAAAAACAATCCACATTCAAATCAAAATAGCCGACTTCCTGTTGGTCGTAGCTGATGACTGTGAATTAGAAAGTTGTCCGTCTTGATAAGAACAATTTTTGTACTGAGTTTGGTGTCTGTAGCTAAAACTAACCCCCTCACTTTTGACAAAAGGTGGCGCTATAGAGTGCCTCTTCCACGCCCTCTTATGAACTTTTGCCAGTGTCTAGCTGTCACTAATACTGATAAGTGTTCTGAGTTTGATGAAATTCTAAGCATGTTATATGCCTCAAAATCACCTGAGAAGTATTCCAGTTTGACATGTTGCCACGGCAACAATATTTTTAGATATCAATATCCCCCTAGCAGATTTATATCGGCTGTGTTTTAACATTATTCTGATGAAGTTTGAAGCAAATTGAGTAAAAATAAGATGTTGAATTCAAAGCATTTTGAAAATGACACACTTCCTGCTGCCAGTTGGTGGCGCTATAACTTTGACTCCTAATAGTCACATATATGCGATCGACATCATACAACGAATAATCTGATGAAGTTTGATTAAAATCAGGAAATGTATGTGGATGGTATTAGACACTTCCTGTTTCTCATTTCTCGCCATAATTTCAACACCTCACCACGAGCAAACCGTTAGAGATATCAAAAATCCCTGATCCCTGAGCTCCTGATAGTTTCACACCTAATTCACTTAACACACACACAAACACACACACACACACACACACACACATACATACATTACCCACAGTGACAGAGGGACAGAGTGACATCAGATGTATGATAGTTTTTTAATTTTCTATCATCCATATAGTGTTGTATAGTCATGAAACTATGCATATTTCCTCAGAATGACTTGTCTTCTATGTGTAAATTTTTTTGAAGTGTTTAGAAGCTGCACTTAAAACAATAAAAGACATTTACTGGTTACTTTTTTACTGTTATTTCAAAAAATCACCAAGACAAAACCATTCAAGCTATTCAAAATTCATCCGCACCTGTTCTGTAAGATACATTCTTTAAACAGTGGTAAAAGAGGATGTGGTGCTGATCCTTCAAGAGTCACTCAAAACGTATCTGTCCATAAAGCCTATAAAGAATTATTTCTTAATATACAGTTCACAATACTTCAGCTTGTTATTCTAATTAAGTGAGGGTCATTTTATCAGTAAAATACATAAAATACATATTATTTTCTTTGAAAGATTTCTATAAATGATTTAAATCATACTTGTTTCTACAATAATTATTTAAAAGTAATCCTATAGCTCCATCTGGTGGCCATTATTGGTACTAAGAATTGCAAGCTTGATTTATAAGTTATGATAGTTTTAATTTTATGCTGGCTCTTGAAAATGATAAAGCTATGAAACTTACTGTGCTTCCTTCAAATGATGACTTCTACGTATATAAAAAATTATGAAGAGTTAGAATGAAAATTTTAAAGATATAGTAAAATAACTATTGTATTTTTTAATGTTACTTTAATAAATCGCTATGGCCACACCATTTAAGGTATCCTAAACCCATTCGCAATTTAACATCTTCAGTATTTTGGCTTCATGTTAAAAAAGTTTGGTGTGAACTACTTGTGTCTTCTTGAAGGAGTATGAATTCATTTACAGGCTGATTTTATCATAAATCCACAATAACATTTCTGAGTTCTGTATCAATCTGTGTTGTTGTTTGTTTATTTTTATTTTTTTATTTTTCATAGGAAGATAACTGACCCTTTACTCTCCTTTTTAATAAATGTGATTATAAACCAAGAACAAGCTATTTATAGCTGTATTTATAAACTGCTTACTACTGACTATTAATATTGGGACAAGGCTTTATGAAGCATGAACTGACTATTTACTAATGAGTGCAGTTATTATAAAGTGTTATCAATGCATTTGCTAATGTTAACAAATTAGACATTATTTTACAGTGTTATCAAATCCCTTAAATGATTTGTAAGTGTTTTGTAATGATTTTATTGACCTACAAGCATTTGTGAAAGTTCTGCTTGCATTACAGCTTAGTCTTGATCTGTGAGCTGAACAGTTTTACTGTTACATCCATGAAATGATGTAAATTCAAATAAATATCATGTCACAGGATGTCAGAGGTCAGTATCAAATTAGTTTGAAATTATTATTTGCAGCACAAATAAGGTTTTTTAGGATTTTTAAAAATCCCTAAAACTGTCAGAAAAGGATAAGGCCTAAGATTTCTATGTGAGTGGCTAAATGTATTTGTTCTTATAACTATAATGCATAAACTATGAAATTATACAAAATGTATAAAAAAGTACAACAGTTTTTCTTTTCCAATGTTTTTTTTTTCTTTTTTTTTTGATTTACATTTAAAAATATTAGCCTACTGCAATCATTCTAAACAGCTTGAATAAAACCTGTTAATATTTATTATAGACCACTATAACTGTGTATAATCTAACAAACAAGTTTATTATGAAAATAAAAGTGTGTACACCAGATAAATTGGATGATAAAGAAATTGCTAACAATAGTATACTAGAGCATGTTTTAGGTTTTTAGGCGTTAAGATGCAGAAATGGACAAATCAATTGTAAAATAAAATGTAATTGATTTAATTAAATATAGATTAAGTCTTGTTAGAGCAAAATAATAAATAAAAACGTACACACATTTAAAAAGCAGCCAAGATGAATGAGTTTAATTTTTTATATAGATTAAAATTGAAGACAGAAGCAGCTGGTATATGCGGTCACTTAATATTAAAATCCAGTAGATCCACTTCAGATTTATTTCTCAACAGTTTATGTTCACGTGGCTGTTTTCGTTTATATTAGCCAAGCTATTATGTATTTTGAAATAATTTTGTCCGTGATGTGTTCGTTCTTACGACGAAAGGCAGAATCCTGCAGCTCGAGAGAGATATATGTTATTCTGCCAGTCCCGCTTTCAAATAGTCTTGCACACTTAAACGGGTCACAAACACCTGCATTTAGCTCCTGTTGTGTTATAATGGGTTTATTGTGTGCATTTATGGCAATAATTTATTTTAAAAAGCTCTTAAACAAGAATAAATTCGTTTGTTTTGAACTTGTGACACTGTGCGCGCTGAACGGAGCGGTGATTTCAGATAGGCAGCTGCAAATATTTCATTTTCACACAAACAGTTCAAAAACATCTTAATTTAGCTCTTGGTGTGTTCTAATTGGTGTATTGTGTGATATCGCTGCAATACTTTATTTTTAATAGCTATAAAACAAGAATAAACTCGTTTTTTCTGAGCTCATCATTCCACAAGCTCCTGCTCAGAGCGGTGATTCATCTCTCGTGTTTCTCACGTATCACTGACAACACATCAATTATTAATGAGCCCTGACCTGATAATAATCATATATGTTGGTTTAGCTTGTCAGTGTGAATTAAATCCAAGTATTTATTTGTATTTTAACCGATTTAAAAGTGAAACCAAAAGACAGTCTCCTCCCTTTTTTATTCCGGTAACTGCACCTGTAGGGGCGCATTTTCTCTCAGACAATGGAAGTCTAAGCACACACACTCAAACAGAGGGACAGAGTGAGATGAGATGTCTAACAGTTTTTTAATTTTCTGTTATTCATACAGTGTTGTAAAGTCATGAAACTATGCATATTTACTCAGAATGACTTTTTTCTGTATGAAAAAAAGGTTTTGAAGTGTTTGGAATTTAAAAATGCAGGAAAATTAATAATTCCATCTTTATTGTCATTTAAAAAAATCACCACGACAAAACCATCCAAGCTATCCAAAACCCATTCACAATTTAAGTTCCTCAATGTTTTTTCAACATGTACACCAAGTTTGGTGTGTATAGTGTTACTCTCCTCTGAGCAGTATTCATTAATTCACAACTAAATGTAAAAAACAATCCACATTCAAATCAAAATAGCCGACTTCCTTTTGGTCGTAGCTGATGACTGTGAATTAGAAAGTTGTCCGTCTTGATAAGAACAATTTTTGTACTGAGTTTGGTGTCTGTAGCTAAAACTAACCCCCTCACTTTTGACAAAAGGTGGCGCTATAGAGTGCCTCTTCCACGCCCTCTTATGAACTTTTGCCAGTGTCTAGCTGTCACTAATACTGATATGTGTTCTGAGTTTGATGAAATTCTAAGCATGTTATATGCCTCAAAATCACCTGAGAAGTATTCCAGTTTGACATGTTGCCACGGCAACAATAGTTTTAGATATCAATATCCCCCCAGCAGATTTATATCGGCTGTGTTTTAACATTATTCTGATGAAGTTTGAAGCAAATCGAGTAAAAATAAGATGCTGAATTCAAAGCATTTTGAAAATGACACACTTCCTGCTGCCAGTTGGTGGCGCTATAACTTTGACTCCTAATAGTCACATATATGCGATCGACATCATACAATGAAGAATCTGATGAAGTTTGATTAAAATTAGGAAATGTATGTGGATGGTATTAGACACTTCCTGTTTCTCAATTCTCGCCATAAATTCAACGCCTCGCTACGAGCAAACCGTTCGAGATATCAAAAATCCCCTGGCAATTTTTCATCCCCAATGTCTTGAGATCATGTTGACCGAGTTTGGTGGCAATCGAGTAAAAAACCTATGACAAGTATATCAAATTCCAGAGCATGCGCTTTTTACATAACTCTAAATAGCTGACTTCCTGTTGGGCGGAGCCTATGACATGCAATATGCAAGTTGTTCGGCACAATGAGATCTATATGTGTACTGAGTTTCATATTAATACGTGCAAGTATGTGTGAGCTATACATCAATATTTATGACTGTGTTCCAGGGGGCGCCGTAGAGCCCCTGTGCCACGCCCGGGTCCCAACCTCTGCAGGCTCCTAAAGGCCACAGATCCAAAGGTGTGTGCAAATTTTCAAGAGTTTTTGAGTATGTTAAGGACTCCAAAAGCCCCCACAACTTTGACGACAAATATGAATAATAAATCCTAAATAGCCAACTTCCTGTTGGGCGGAGCCTATGATATGCAATACAAAAGTTGTTTGTATTGATGAGTTCTATATGTGTACCGAGTTTCGTATGTCTACGTACAAGTATGTATGATATATGGCCCTCCATATTCCAGGGGGCGCTGTAGAGCCCCTGTGCCACGCCCGTGTATCAGTCTCTGCCCGGCCCTAATGGCCGCAGGTTCCAATGTGTGTGCCAATTTTCAAGACTTTTTAAGCATGTTAAGGGCCCCAAAAGCCCCCGTAACGTTAGAAAAAAAATAAAATAAAAAAAATAATAATAATAATAAAAAATAATCCTAAGGAAAACAATAGGGCTCTCGCCCTCCAGGCTTGAGCCCTAATAATAATAATAAACGGAGCAATTCCAAGAGGGTCCTCACACCATCGGTGCTCGGGCCCTAATAATTAAAGCTGCAAGCAGCGATGAACGGGCCCTCGCACCCGGGCTCACCGGCAGCGAGTGGCTTTAGTTAATAGGTGAACGGTGAGAAATATGCGTTTAAACTCATAAATATAAGTAGAATATATCAATGTTTATTCCATATATGTGCCAATCTTTCTTTTGCCAGCAGGTGGCGCTATCATTATAGTGGAATATTGGCCTTCAGATGTGTTCAGGGCAGGACTTTTGTCGAACATGTGAGGTTTGGGGAGGATTGGACATTTTATGCCTGAGTTAAAACAACATCCTATTTCATGGCGAAACATCGAAATTTGTCAGGCCGCCATGGACACGCCCTTTAACGAAACCTCAAGATCTTCGCAATTTAAGATCGCAAAAGGCTTTAGATTACACTGACCAAGTTTGGTGTTGATCTGAATAAATATCTAGGAGGAGTTCGTTAAAGTACAACCCCTGAAAATGGCCAAAACTACACTAATTTTGCACAGAAAATTCGAAATAACTGACTTCCTGTTGGGATTCAGATTTCGTACCAAGAGACTTTTTCGTAGATATTGGTGTGTTACATGTGTGTACCGATTTTTGTACATGTACGTGAAACATAGCTCGAGGCGCACTCCGTTTAAAGTGTATACACACTCCGTTGAAATTGTATAGGTGGCGCTATCGAGCCATTTTGCCACACTCGATGGAATATTGGCCTTCAGATCTGTTTAGGCCAGGACCCTTTACACACAAGTGAAGTTTGGGCAAGATCGGACATTTTATGCCTGAGTTATAACATCTTTTATTCTCATGGCGAGACATCGAACTTCATCACGGCGCCATGGACACACCTTTTAACAAAAACTCTAGATCTTCACAACTAAACATCACACAGGTCTTTAGATTAGACTGACCACAAAAAAGACATTGATGTCATAAAATTTCTAGGAGTAGTTTGTCGCAGTGTAAAATATGTAACTCCCTGTTGCCAATAGGTGGCGCTATGACTATAACTGAATATTGGCATGTAGATCTGTTCAGGTCAAGAGTCTTATCCAACATGTGAAGTTTGGGGCAGATTGGACATTGTATGTCTGAGTTACAGCAACTTCCTTTTTCATGGCGAAACATCGAAATTTGTCAGGCCGCCATGGACCCGCCCTTTAACGAAACCTCAAGTCCTTCGCAATTTAAGATCGCAAAAGGCTTTAGATTACACTGACCAAGTTTGGTGTTGATCTGAATAAATCTCTAGGAGGAGTTCGTTAAAGTACAACCCCTGAAAATGGCCAAAACAACACCAATTTTGAAGGGAAAATGCAAAATAACTGACTTCCTGTTGGGATCCGGATTTCGTACCAAGAGACTTTTTTGTAGGTATTGGAGTGTTACATGTGTGTACCAATTTTTGTACATGTACGTGAAACATAGCTCGAGGCGCACTCCGTTGAAAGTGTATAGGTGGCGCTATAGAGCCATTCTGCCACACCCGGTGGAATATTGGCCTGCAGATCTGTTCAGGCCAGGACTCTTATCACACATGTGAAGTTTGGGGAAGATCGGACATTTTATGCCTGAGTTATAACATCTTTTATTCTCATGGCGAGACATCCAACTTCGTCGCGGCGCCATGAACAAGCCATTTAACGAAAACTCAAGATCTTCACAACTGAACATCGCACAGGCCTTTAGATTAGACTGACCGCAAAAAAGACATTGATGTCATAAAATTTCTAGGAGTAGTTCGTCGCAGCGTAAAATATGTCACTTCCTGTTGCCAATAGGTGGCGCTATGAATATAACTGAATATGGGCATGTCAATCTGTTCAGATTCGGAGTCTCATCAAACATGTGAAGTTTGGGGCAGATTGGTCATTGTATGTCTGAGTTATAGCAACTTCATTTTTCATGGCGAATCATCGAAATTCGCCAGGCCGCCACGGACACGCCCTTCAACGAAAACTCAAGATCTTCGCAATTTAACATCGCAAAGGCCTTTAGATTGGGCATACCAAATTTGGTGATGATTTGAAGAACTCTCTAGGAGGAGTTCGTTAAAATACAATACATGGAAATGACCAAAATTACACAAAATTTGCTCATAATATTAAAAATAACCGACTTCCTGTTGGGTTTAGAATTTCGCTCCAGGGTCTTTTTTGTAGGTATTGGTGTGTTACATATGTGTGCCAATTTTCGTGCATGTACGTGAAACATAGCTGGAAGGTTGTTGATTTTCTTGGTATAGGTGGCGCTGTCGAGCCATTTTGCCACACCCTCTTCTGAATCCTATATCAGACGAAAATTTTCACCAGGTTTGACGCGTGTGCAAAGTTTCATGACTTTTTGAGCATGTTAAAGCCCTCAAAAATGCGATTCATTCGGGAGAAGAAGAAGAAGAAGAAGAAGAAGAATAATAATTAAAGCTGCAAGCAGCGATGAACGGGCCCTCGCACCCGGGCTCACCGCCATCGTGTTGCTTTAGTAAAAAGGTGAACGTTGAGAAATATGCATTTAATGTCCTAAATATAAGTGGAATATATCAAAGTATATCCCATATATGTGCCAATCTTACCCTTGCCAGCAGGTGGCGCTATCATTTTAATGGAATATTGGCCTTCAGATGTGTTCAGGCCAGGACTCTTATCGAACATGTGAAGTTTGGGGAAGATTGAACATTTTATGCTTGAGTTACAACAACTTCTCTTGCTGTGGCAAGACATCAAATTTTGTCATGGCGCCATGGAAACGCCCTTTAACAAAAACTCAGGATCTCCAAAAGTTAACATTGCACAGGCCTTTAGATTAGACTGACCACAAAATATATGTTAATCTCAAAAAAATTATAGGAGTAGTTTGTCGCAGTGTAAAACATGTCACTTCCTGTTGCCAATAGGTGGCGCTATGACTATAACTGAATGTGGGCATGTAGATCTGTTAAGGGCAGAATTTTTATCTAACATGTGAAGTTTGGGGCAGATTGGACATTGTATGTCTGAGTTACAGCAACTTCCTTTTTCATGGCGAAACATCGAAATTTGTCAGGCCACCATGGACACGCCCTTTAACGAAATCTAAAGATCTTCGCAATTTAACATCGCAAAGGGCTTAAGATTACACTGACCAGGTTTGGTGTTGATCTGAATAAATCTCTAGGAGGAGTTCGTTAAAGTACAACCCCTGAAAATGGCAAAAACAACGCCAATATTGCAGAGAAAATTCTAAATAACCGTCTTCCTGTTGGGATTCGGATTTCGTACCAAGAGACTTTTTTGTAGGTATTGGTGTGTTACATGTGTATACCGATTTTTGTACATGTACGTGAAACATAGCTCGAGGCGCACTCTGTTGAAAGTGTATAGGTGGCGCTATCGAGCCATTTTGCCACACCTGATGGAATTTTGGCCTTCAGATGTGTTCAGGCCAGGACTCTTATCACACATGTGAAGTTTGGGGAAGATCGGACATTTTATGCCTGAGTTATAACATCTTTTATTCCCAAGGCGAGACATCGAACTTCGTGACGGCGCCATGGACACGCCTTTTAACGAAAACTCAAGATCTTCACAACTTAACATCGCACAGGGCTTTAGATTAGACTGACCACAAAAAATACATTGATGTCATAAAATTTCTAGGAGTAGTTCATCGCAGTGTAAAATATGTCACTTCCTGTTGCCAATAGGTGGCGCTATGACTATAACTGAATATGGGCATGTCAATCTGTTCAGGTCAGGAGTCTCATCAAACATGTGAAGTTTGGGGCAGATTGGTCATTGTATGTCTGAGTTATAGCAACTTCCTGTTTCATGGCGAATCATCGAAATTCGCCAGGCCGCCACGGACACGCCCATTAACGAAAACTCAAAAGCTTCGCAATTTAACATCGCAAAGGCCTTCAGATTAGGCATACCAAATTTGGTGTTGATCTGAATGAATCTCTAGGAGGAGTTCGTTAAAATACAACGCATGGAAATGACAAAAATGACACAAAATTTGCTCATAATATTAGTAATAACCGACTTCCTGTTGGGTTTCGGATTTTGCTCTAAGAGACTTTTTTGTAGGTATTGGAGAGTTACATGTGTATACCGATTTTCATACATGTACATGAAACGTAGCTCGAGGCGCACACCGTTGAACGTGTATAGGTGGCGCTGTTGAGCCATTTTGCCACACCCACTTCTGAAACCCATATCAGACGTAAATTTTCGCCAGTTCTGAGGTGTGTGCAAAGTTTCATGACTTTTCGAGCATGTTTAGGCCCTCAAAAATGCGATTCATTTTGGAGAAGAATAATAATAATAATAATAATAATAATAATAATAATAATAATAATAAACGGAGCAATTCCAAGAGGGTCCTCACACCATCGGTGCTCGGGCCCTAATAATTAAAGCTGCAAGCAGCGATGAACGGGCCCTCGCACCCGGGCTCACCGCCATCGTGTTGCTTTAGTAAAAAGGTGAACGTTGAGAAAAATGCATTTAATGTCCTAAATATAAGTGGAATATATCAAAGTATATCCCATATATGTGCCAATCTTACCCTTGCCAGCAGGTGGCGCTATCATTATAATGGAATATTGGCCTTCAGATGTGTTCAGGACAGGACTCTTATCGAACATGTGAAGTTTGGGGAAGATTGAACATTTTATGCTTGAGTTACAACAACTTCTCTTGCTGTGGCAAGACATCAAATTTTGTCATGGCGCCATGGAAACGGCCTTTAACAAAAACTCAAGATCTCCAAAAGTTAACATTGCACAGGCCTTTAGATTAGACTGACCACAAAATATATGTTAATCTCAAAAAAATTATAGGAGTAGTTTGTCGCAGCGTAAAACATGTCACTTCCTGTTGCCAATAGGTGGCGCTATGACTATAACTGAAAGTGGGCATGTAGATCTGTTAAGGGCAGAAGTTTTATCTAACATGTGAAGTTTGGGGCAGATTGGACATTGTATGTCTGAGTTACAGCAACTTCCTTTTTCATGGCGAAACATCGAAATTTGTCAGGCCACCATGGACACGCCCTTTAACGAAATCTAAAGATCTTCGCAATTTAACATCGCAAAGGGCTTAAGATTACACTGACCAGGTTTGGTGTTGATCTGAATAAATCTCTAGGAGGAGTTCGTTAAAGTACAACCCCTGAAAATGGCAAAAACAACGCCAATATTGCAGAGAAAATTCTAAATAACCGACTTCCTGTTGGGATTCGGATTTCGTACCAAGAGACTTTTTTGTAGGTATTGGTGTGTTACATGTGTATACCGATTTTTGTACATGTACGTGAAACATAGCTCGAGGCGCACTCTGTTGAAAGTGTATAGGTGGCACTATCGAGCCATTTTGCCACACCTGATGGAATTTTGGCCTTCAGATGTGTTCAGGCCAGGACTCTTATCACACATGTGAAGTTTGGGGAAGATCGGACATTTTATGCCTGAGTTATAACATCTTTTATTCCCATGGCGAGACATCGAACTTCGTGACGGCGCCATGGACACGCCTTTTAACGAAAACTCAAGATCTTCACAACTTAACATCGCACAGGGCTTTAGATTAGACTGACCACAAAAAATACATTGATGTCATAAAATTTCTAGGAGTAGTTCATCGCAGTGTAAAATATGTCACTTCCTGTTGCCAATAGGTGGCGCTATGACTATAACTGAATATGGGCATGTCAATCTGTTCAGGTCAGGAGTCTCATCAAACATGTGAAGTTTGGGGCAGATTGGTCATTGTATGTCTGAGTTATAGCAACTTCCTGTTTCATGGCGAATCATCGAAATTCGCCAGGCCGCCACGGACACGCCCATTAACGAAAACTCAAAAGCTTCGCAATTTAACATCGCAAAGGCCTTCAGATTAGGCATACCAAATTTGGTGTTGATCTGAATGAATCTCTAGGAGGAGTTCGTTAAAATACAACGCATGGAAATGACAAAAATGACACAAAATTTGCTCATAATATTAGTAATAACCGACTTCCTGTTGGGTTTCGGATTTTGCTCCAAGATACTTTTTTGTAGATATTGGAGAGTTACATGTGTATACCGATTTTCATACATGTACATGAAACGTAGCTCGAGGCGCACACCGTTGAACGTGTATAGGTGGCGCTGTTGAGCCATTTTGCCACACCCGCTTCTGAAACCCATATCAGACGTAAATTTTCGCCAGTTCTGAGGTGTGTGCAAAGTTTCATGACTTTTCGAGCATGTTTAGGCCCTCAAAAATGCGATTCATTTTGGAGAAGAATAATAATAATAATAATAATAATAATAATAATAATAATAATAATAATAATAATAAACGGAGCAATTCCAAGAGGGTCCTCACACCATCGGTGCTCGGGCCCTAATAATTAAAGCTGCAAGCAGCGATGAACGGGCCCTCGCACCCGGGCTCACCGGCAGCGAGTGGCTTTAGTTAATAGGTGAACGGTGAGAAATATGCGTTTAAACTCATAAATATAAGTAGAATATATCAATGTTTATTCCATATATGTGCCAATCTTTCTTTTGCCAGCAGGTGGCGCTATCATTATAGTGGAATATTGGCCTTCAGATGTGTTCAGGGCAGGACTTTTGTCGAACATGTGAGGTTTGGGGAGGATTGGACATTTTATGCCTGAGTTAAAACAACATCCTATTTCATGGCGAAACATCGAAATTTGTCAGGCCGCCATGGACACGCCCTTTAACGAAACCTCAAGATCTTCGCAATTTAAGATCGCAAAAGGCTTTAGATTACACTGACCAAGTTTGGTGTTGATCTGAATAAATATCTAGGAGGAGTTCGTTAAAGTACAACCCCTGAAAATGGCCAAAACTACACTAATTTTGCACAGAAAATTCGAAATAACTGACTTCCTGTTGGGATTCAGATTTCGTACCAAGAGACTTTTTCGTAGATATTGGTGTGTTACATGTGTGTACCGATTTTTGTACATGTACGTGAAACATAGCTCGAGGCGCACTCCGTTTAAAGTGTATACACACTCCGTTGAAATTGTATAGGTGGCGCTATCGAGCCATTTTGCCACACTCGATGGAATATTGGCCTTCAGATCTGTTTAGGCCAGGACCCTTTACACACAAGTGAAGTTTGGGCAAGATCGGACATTTTATGCCTGAGTTATAACATCTTTTATTCTCATGGCGAGACATCGAACTTCATCACGGCGCCATGGACACACCTTTTAACAAAA
This sequence comes from Carassius gibelio, assembly GCF_023724105.1. Taxonomy (NCBI): domain Eukaryota; kingdom Metazoa; phylum Chordata; class Actinopteri; order Cypriniformes; family Cyprinidae; genus Carassius; species Carassius gibelio. The sequence goes on from NC_068371.1 coordinate 19,751,922, forward strand.
ACTCTAGATCTTCACAACTAAACATCACACAGGTCTTTAGATTAGACTGACCACAAAAAAGACATTGATGTCATAAAATTTCTAGGAGTAGTTTGTCGCAGTGTAAAATATGTAACTCCCTGTTGCCAATAGGTGGCGCTATGACTATAACTGAATATTGGCATGTAGATCTGTTCAGGTCAAGAGTCTTATCCAACATGTGAAGTTTGGGGCAGATTGGACATTGTATGTCTGAGTTACAGCAACTTCCTTTTTCATGGCGAAACATCGAAATTTGTCAGGCCGCCATGGACCCGCCCTTTAACGAAACCTCAAGTCCTTCGCAATTTAAGATCGCAAAAGGCTTTAGATTACACTGACCAAGTTTGGTGTTGATCTGAATAAATCTCTAGGAGGAGTTCGTTAAAGTACAACCCCTGAAAATGGCCAAAACAACACCAATTTTGAAGGGAAAATGCAAAATAACTGACTTCCTGTTGGGATCCGGATTTCGTACCAAGATACTTTTTTGTAGGTATTGGAGTGTTACATGTGTGTACCAATTTTTGTACATGTACGTGAAACATAGCTCGAGGCGCACTCCGTTGAAAGTGTATAGGTGGCGCTATAGAGCCATTCTGCCACACCCGGTGGAATATTGGCCTGCAGATCTGTTCAGGCCAGGACTCTTATCACACATGTGAAGTTTGGGGAAGATCGGACATTTTATGCCTGAGTTATAACATCTTTTATTCTCATGGCGAGACATCCAACTTCGTCGCGGCGCCATGAACAAGCCATTTAACGAAAACTCAAGATCTTCACAACTGAACATCGCACAGGCCTTTAGATTAGACTGACCGCAAAAAAGACATTGATGTCATAAAATTTCTAGGAGTAGTTCGTCGCAGCGTAAAATATGTCACTTCCTGTTGCCAATAGGTGGCGCTATGAATATAACTGAATATGGGCATGTCAATCTGTTCAGATTCGGAGTCTCATCAAACATGTGAAGTTTGGGGCAGATTGGTCATTGTATGTCTGAGTTATAGCAACTTCATTTTTCATGGCGAATCATCGAAATTCGCCAGGCCGCCACGGACACGCCCTTCAACGAAAACTCAAGATCTTCGCAATTTAACATCGCAAAGGCCTTTAGATTGGGCATACCAAATTTGGTGATGATTTGAAGAACTCTCTAGGAGGAGTTCGTTAAAATACAATACATGGAAATGACCAAAATTACACAAAATTTGCTCATAATATTAAAAATAACCGACTTCCTGTTGGGTTTAGAATTTCGCTCCAGGGTCTTTTTTGTAGGTATTGGTGTGTTACATATGTGTGCCAATTTTCGTGCATGTACGTGAAACATAGCTGGAAGGTTGTTGATTTTCTTGGTATAGGTGGCGCTGTCGAGCCATTTTGCCACACCCTCTTCTGAATCCTATATCAGACGAAAATTTTCACCAGGTTTGACGCGTGTGCAAAGTTTCATGACTTTTTGAGCATGTTAAAGCCCTCAAAAATGCGATTCATTCGGGAGAAGAAGAAGAAGAAGAAGAAGAAGAATAATAATTAAAGCTGCAAGCAGCGATGAACGGGCCCTCGCACCCGGGCTCACCGCCATCGTGTTGCTTTAGTAAAAAGGTGAACGTTGAGAAATATGCATTTAATGTCCTAAATATAAGTGGAATATATCAAAGTATATCCCATATATGTGCCAATCTTACCCTTGCCAGCAGGTGGCGCTATCATTTTAATGGAATATTGGCCTTCAGATGTGTTCAGGCCAGGACTCTTATCGAACATGTGAAGTTTGGGGAAGATTGAACATTTTATGCTTGAGTTACAACAACTTCTCTTGCTGTGGCAAGACATCAAATTTTGTCATGGCGCCATGGAAACGCCCTTTAACAAAAACTCAGGATCTCCAAAAGTTAACATTGCACAGGCCTTTAGATTAGACTGACCACAAAATATATGTTAATCTCAAAAAAATTATAGGAGTAGTTTGTCGCAGTGTAAAACATGTCACTTCCTGTTGCCAATAGGTGGCGCTATGACTATAACTGAATGTGGGCATGTAGATCTGTTAAGGGCAGAATTTTTATCTAACATGTGAAGTTTGGGGCAGATTGGACATTGTATGTCTGAGTTACAGCAACTTCCTTTTTCATGGCGAAACATCGAAATTTGTCAGGCCACCATGGACACGCCCTTTAACGAAATCTAAAGATCTTCGCAATTTAACATCGCAAAGGGCTTAAGATTACACTGACCAGGTTTGGTGTTGATCTGAATAAATCTCTAGGAGGAGTTCGTTAAAGTACAACCCCTGAAAATGGCAAAAACAACGCCAATATTGCAGAGAAAATTCTAAATAACCGTCTTCCTGTTGGGATTCGGATTTCGTACCAAGAGACTTTTTTGTAGGTATTGGTGTGTTACATGTGTATACCGATTTTTGTACATGTACGTGAAACATAGCTCGAGGCGCACTCTGTTGAAAGTGTATAGGTGGCGCTATCGAGCCATTTTGCCACACCTGATGGAATTTTGGCCTTCAGATGTGTTCAGGCCAGGACTCTTATCACACATGTGAAGTTTGGGGAAGATCGGACATTTTATGCCTGAGTTATAACATCTTTTATTCCCAAGGCGAGACATCGAACTTCGTGACGGCGCCATGGACACGCCTTTTAACGAAAACTCAAGATCTTCACAACTTAACATCGCACAGGGCTTTAGATTAGACTGACCACAAAAAATACATTGATGTCATAAAATTTCTAGGAGTAGTTCATCGCAGTGTAAAATATGTCACTTCCTGTTGCCAATAGGTGGCGCTATGACTATAACTGAATATGGGCATGTCAATCTGTTCAGGTCAGGAGTCTCATCAAACATGTGAAGTTTGGGGCAGATTGGTCATTGTATGTCTGAGTTATAGCAACTTCCTGTTTCATGGCGAATCATCGAAATTCGCCAGGCCGCCACGGACACGCCCATTAACGAAAACTCAAAAGCTTCGCAATTTAACATCGCAAAGGCCTTCAGATTAGGCATACCAAATTTGGTGTTGATCTGAATGAATCTCTAGGAGGAGTTCGTTAAAATACAACGCATGGAAATGACAAAAATGACACAAAATTTGCTCATAATATTAGTAATAACCGACTTCCTGTTGGGTTTCGGATTTTGCTCTAAGAGACTTTTTTGTAGGTATTGGAGAGTTACATGTGTATACCGATTTTCATACATGTACATGAAACGTAGCTCGAGGCGCACACCGTTGAACGTGTATAGGTGGCGCTGTTGAGCCATTTTGCCACACCCACTTCTGAAACCCATATCAGACGTAAATTTTCGCCAGTTCTGAGGTGTGTGCAAAGTTTCATGACTTTTCGAGCATGTTTAGGCCCTCAAAAATGCGATTCATTTTGGAGAAGAATAATAATAATAATAATAATAATAATAATAATAATAATAATAATAAACGGAGCAATTCCAAGAGGGTCCTCACACCATCGGTGCTCGGGCCCTAATAATTAAAGCTGCAAGCAGCGATGAACGGGCCCTCGCACCCGGGCTCACCGCCATCGTGTTGCTTTAGTAAAAAGGTGAACGTTGAGAAAAATGCATTTAATGTCCTAAATATAAGTGGAATATATCAAAGTATATCCCATATATGTGCCAATCTTACCCTTGCCAGCAGGTGGCGCTATCATTATAATGGAATATTGGCCTTCAGATGTGTTCAGGACAGGACTCTTATCGAACATGTGAAGTTTGGGGAAGATTGAACATTTTATGCTTGAGTTACAACAACTTCTCTTGCTGTGGCAAGACATCAAATTTTGTCATGGCGCCATGGAAACGGCCTTTAACAAAAACTCAAGATCTCCAAAAGTTAACATTGCACAGGCCTTTAGATTAGACTGACCACAAAATATATGTTAATCTCAAAAAAATTATAGGAGTAGTTTGTCGCAGCGTAAAACATGTCACTTCCTGTTGCCAATAGGTGGCGCTATGACTATAACTGAAAGTGGGCATGTAGATCTGTTAAGGGCAGAAGTTTTATCTAACATGTGAAGTTTGGGGCAGATTGGACATTGTATGTCTGAGTTACAGCAACTTCCTTTTTCATGGCGAAACATCGAAATTTGTCAGGCCACCATGGACACGCCCTTTAACGAAATCTAAAGATCTTCGCAATTTAACATCGCAAAGGGCTTAAGATTACACTGACCAGGTTTGGTGTTGATCTGAATAAATCTCTAGGAGGAGTTCGTTAAAGTACAACCCCTGAAAATGGCAAAAACAACGCCAATATTGCAGAGAAAATTCTAAATAACCGACTTCCTGTTGGGATTCGGATTTCGTACCAAGAGACTTTTTTGTAGGTATTGGTGTGTTACATGTGTATACCGATTTTTGTACATGTACGTGAAACATAGCTCGAGGCGCACTCTGTTGAAAGTGTATAGGTGGCACTATCGAGCCATTTTGCCACACCTGATGGAATTTTGGCCTTCAGATGTGTTCAGGCCAGGACTCTTATCACACATGTGAAGTTTGGGGAAGATCGGACATTTTATGCCTGAGTTATAACATCTTTTATTCCCATGGCGAGACATCGAACTTCGTGACGGCGCCATGGACACGCCTTTTAACGAAAACTCAAGATCTTCACAACTTAACATCGCACAGGGCTTTAGATTAGACTGACCACAAAAAATACATTGATGTCATAAAATTTCTAGGAGTAGTTCATCGCAGTGTAAAATATGTCACTTCCTGTTGCCAATAGGTGGCGCTATGACTATAACTGAATATGGGCATGTCAATCTGTTCAGGTCAGGAGTCTCATCAAACATGTGAAGTTTGGGGCAGATTGGTCATTGTATGTCTGAGTTATAGCAACTTCCTGTTTCATGGCGAATCATCGAAATTCGCCAGGCCGCCACGGACACGCCCATTAACGAAAACTCAAAAGCTTCGCAATTTAACATCGCAAAGGCCTTCAGATTAGGCATACCAAATTTGGTGTTGATCTGAATGAATCTCTAGGAGGAGTTCGTTAAAATACAACGCATGGAAATGACAAAAATGACACAAAATTTGCTCATAATATTAGTAATAACCGACTTCCTGTTGGGTTTCGGATTTTGCTCCAAGATACTTTTTTGTAGATATTGGAGAGTTACATGTGTATACCGATTTTCATACATGTACATGAAACGTAGCTCGAGGCGCACACCGTTGAACGTGTATAGGTGGCGCTGTTGAGCCATTTTGCCACACCCGCTTCTGAAACCCATATCAGACGTAAATTTTCGCCAGTTCTGAGGTGTGTGCAAAGTTTCATGACTTTTCGAGCATGTTTAGGCCCTCAAAAATGCGATTCATTTTGGAGAAGAATAATAATAATAATAATAATAATAATAATAATAATAATAATAATAATAATAATAATAATAATAAACGGAGCAATTCCAAGAGGGTCCTCACACCATCGGTGCTCGGGCCCTAATAATTAAAGCTGCAAGCAGCGATGAACGGGCCCTCGCACCCGGGCTCACCGGCAGCGAGTGGCTTTAGTTAATAGGTGAACGGTGAGAAATATGCGTTTAAACTCATAAATATAAGTAGAATATATCAATGTTTATTCCATATATGTGCCAATCTTTCTTTTGCCAGCAGGTGGCGCTATCATTATAGTGGAATATTGGCCTTCAGATGTGTTCAGGGCAGGACTTTTGTCGAACATGTGAGGTTTGGGGAGGATTGGACATTTTATGCCTGAGTTAAAACAACATCCTATTTCATGGCGAAACATCGAAATTTGTCAGGCCGCCATGGACACGCCCTTTAACGAAACCTCAAGATCTTCGCAATTTAAGATCGCAAAAGGCTTTAGATTACACTGACCAAGTTTGGTGTTGATCTGAATAAATATCTAGGAGGAGTTCGTTAAAGTACAACCCCTGAAAATGGCCAAAACTACACTAATTTTGCACAGAAAATTCGAAATAACTGACTTCCTGTTGGGATTCAGATTTCGTACCAAGAGACTTTTTCGTAGATATTGGTGTGTTACATGTGTGTACCGATTTTTGTACATGTACGTGAAACATAGCTCGAGGCGCACTCCGTTTAAAGTGTATACACACTCCGTTGAAATTGTATAGGTGGCGCTATCGAGCCATTTTGCCACACTCGATGGAATATTGGCCTTCAGATCTGTTTAGGCCAGGACCCTTTACACACAAGTGAAGTTTGGGCAAGATCGGACATTTTATGCCTGAGTTATAACATCTTTTATTCTCATGGCGAGACATCGAACTTCATCACGGCGCCATGGACACACCTTTTAACAAAAACTCTAGATCTTCACAACTAAACATCACACAGGTCTTTAGATTAGACTGACCACAAAAAAGACATTGATGTCATAAAATTTCTAGGAGTAGTTTGTCGCAGTGTAAAATATGTAACTCCCTGTTGCCAATAGGTGGCGCTATGACTATAACTGAATATTGGCATGTAGATCTGTTCAGGTCAAGAGTCTTATCCAACATGTGAAGTTTGGGGCAGATTGGACATTGTATGTCTGAGTTACAGCAACTTCCTTTTTCATGGCGAAACATCGAAATTTGTCAGGCCGCCATGGACCCGCCCTTTAACGAAACCTCAAGTCCTTCGCAATTTAAGATCGCAAAAGGCTTTAGATTACACTGACCAAGTTTGGTGTTGATCTGAATAAATCTCTAGGAGGAGTTCGTTAAAGTACAACCCCTGAAAATGGCCAAAACAACACCAATTTTGAAGGGAAAATGCAAAATAACTGACTTCCTGTTGGGATCCGGATTTCGTACCAAGATACTTTTTTGTAGGTATTGGAGTGTTACATGTGTGTACCAATTTTTGTACATGTACGTGAAACATAGCTCGAGGCGCACTCCGTTGAAAGTGTATAGGTGGCGCTATAGAGCCATTCTGCCACACCCGGTGGAATATTGGCCTGCAGATCTGTTCAGGCCAGGACTCTTATCACACATGTGAAGTTTGGGGAAGATCGGACATTTTATGCCTGAGTTATAACATCTTTTATTCTCATGGCGAGACATCCAACTTCGTCGCGGCGCCATGAACAAGCCATTTAACGAAAACTCAAGATCTTCACAACTGAACATCGCACAGGCCTTTAGATTAGACTGACCGCAAAAAAGACATTGATGTCATAAAATTTCTAGGAGTAGTTCGTCGCAGCGTAAAATATGTCACTTCCTGTTGCCAATAGGTGGCGCTATGAATATAACTGAATATGGGCATGTCAATCTGTTCAGATTCGGAGTCTCATCAAACATGTGAAGTTTGGGGCAGATTGGTCATTGTATGTCTGAGTTATAGCAACTTCATTTTTCATGGCGAATCATCGAAATTCGCCAGGCCGCCACGGACACGCCCTTCAACGAAAACTCAAGATCTTCGCAATTTAACATCGCAAAGGCCTTTAGATTGGGCATACCAAATTTGGTGATGATTTGAAGAACTCTCTAGGAGGAGTTCGTTAAAATACAATACATGGAAATGACCAAAATTACACAAAATTTGCTCATAATATTAAAAATAACCGACTTCCTGTTGGGTTTAGAATTTCGCTCCAGGGTCTTTTTTGTAGGTATTGGTGTGTTACATATGTGTGCCAATTTTCGTGCATGTACGTGAAACATAGCTGGAAGGTTGTTGATTTTCTTGGTATAGGTGGCGCTGTCGAGCCATTTTGCCACACCCTCTTCTGAATCCTATATCAGACGAAAATTTTCACCAGGTTTGACGCGTGTGCAAAGTTTCATGACTTTTTGAGCATGTTAAAGCCCTCAAAAATGCGATTCATTCGGGAGAAGAAGAAGAAGAAGAAGAAGAAGAATAATAATTAAAGCTGCAAGCAGCGATGAACGGGCCCTCGCACCCGGGCTCACCGCCATCGTGTTGCTTTAGTAAAAAGGTGAACGTTGAGAAATATGCATTTAATGTCCTAAATATAAGTGGAATATATCAAAGTATATCCCATATATGTGCCAATCTTACCCTTGCCAGCAGGTGGCGCTATCATTATAATGGAATATTGGCCTTCAGATGTGTTCAGGCCAGGACTCTTATCGAACATGTGAAGTTTGGGGAAGATTGAACATTTTATGCTTGAGTTACAACAACTTCTCTTGCTGTGGCAAGACATCAAATTTTGTCATGGCGCCATGGAAACGCCCTTTAACAAAAACTCAGGATCTCCAAAAGTTAACATTGCACAGGCCTTTAGATTAGACTGACCACAAAATATATGTTAATCTCAAAAAAATTATAGGAGTAGTTTGTCGCAGTGTAAAACATGTCACTTCCTGTTGCCAATAGGTGGCGCTATGACTATAACTGAATGTGGGCATGTAGATCTGTTAAGGGCAGAAGTTTTATCTAACATGTGAAGTTTGGGGCAGATTGGACATTGTATGTCTGAGTTACAGCAACTTCCTTTTTCATGGCGAAACATCGAAATTTGTCAGGCCACCATGGACACGCCCTTTAACGAAATCTAAAGATCTTCGCAATTTAACATCGCAAAGGGCTTAAGATTACACTGACCAGGTTTGGTGTTGATCTGAATAAATCTCTAGGAGGAGTTCGTTAAAGTACAACCCCTGAAAATGGCAAAAACAACGCCAATATTGCAGAGAAAATTCTAAATAACCGTCTTCCTGTTGGGATTCGGATTTCGTACCAAGAGACTTTTTTGTAGGTATTGGTGTGTTACATGTGTATACCGATTTTTGTACATGTACGTGAAACATAGCTCGAGGCGCACTCTGTTGAAAGTGTATAGGTGGCGCTATCGAGCCATTTTGCCACACCTGATGGAATTTTGGCCTTCAGATGTGTTCAGGCCAGGACTCTTATCACACATGTGAAGTTTGGGGAAGATCGGACATTTTATGCCTGAGTTATAACATCTTTTATTCCCAAGGCGAGACATCGAACTTCGTGACGGCGCCATGGACACGCCTTTTAACGAAAACTCAAGATCTTCACAACTTAACATCGCACAGGGCTTTAGATTAGACTGACCACAAAAAATACATTGATGTCATAAAATTTCTAGGAGTAGTTCATCGCAGTGTAAAATATGTCACTTCCTGATGCCAATAGGTGGCGCTATGACTATAACTGAATATGGGCATGTCAATCTGTTCAGGTCAGGAGTCTCATCAAACATGTGAAGTTTGGGGCAGATTGGTCATTGTATGTCTGAGTTATAGCAACTTCCTGTTTCATGGCGAATCATCGAAATTCGCCAGGCCGCCACGGACACGCCCATTAACGAAAACTCAAAAGCTTCGCAATTTAACATCGCAAAGGCCTTCAGATTAGGCATACCAAATTTGGTGTTGATCTGAATGAATCTCTAGGAGGAGTTCGTTAAAATACAACGCATGGAAATGACAAAAATGACACAAAATTTGCTCATAATATTAGTAATAACCGACTTCCTGTTGGGTTTCGGATTTTGCTCTAAGAGACTTTTTTGTAGGTATTGGAGAGTTACATGTGTATACCGATTTTCATACATGTACATGAAACGTAGCTCGAGGCGCACACCGTTGAACGTGTATAGGTGGCGCTGTTGAGCCATTTTGCCACACCCACTTCTGAAACCCATATCAGACGTAAATTTTCGCCAGTTCTGAGGTGTGTGCAAAGTTTCATGACTTTTCGAGCATGTTTAGGCCCTCAAAAATGCGATTCATTTTGGAGAAGAATAATAATAATAATAATAATAATAATAATAATAATAATAATAATAAACGGAGCAATTCCAAGAGGGTCCTCACACCATCGGTGCTCGGGCCCTAATAATTAAAGCTGCAAGCAGCGATGAACGGGCCCTCGCACCCGGGCTCACCGCCATCGTGTTGCTTTAGTAAAAAGGTGAACGTTGAGAAAAATGCATTTAATGTCCTAAATATAAGTGGAATATATCAAAGTATATCCCATATATGTGCCAATCTTACCCTTGCCAGCAGGTGGCGCTATCATTATAATGGAATATTGGCCTTCAGATGTGTTCAGGACAGGACTCTTATCGAACATGTGAAGTTTGGGGAAGATTGAACATTTTATGCTTGAGTTACAACAACTTCTCTTGCTGTGGCAAGACATCAAATTTTGTCATGGCGCCATGGAAACGGCCTTTAACAAAAACTCAAGATCTCCAAAAGTTAACATTGCACAGGCCTTTAGATTAGACTGACCACAAAATATATGTTAATCTCAAAAAAATTATAGGAGTAGTTTGTCGCAGCGTAAAACATGTCACTTCCTGTTGCCAATAGGTGGCGCTATGACTATAACTGAAAGTGGGCATGTAGATCTGTTAAGGGCAGAAGTTTTATCTAACATGTGAAGTTTGGGGCAGATTGGACATTGTATGTCTGAGTTACAGCAACTTCCTTTTTCATGGCGAAACATCGAAATTTGTCAGGCCACCATGGACACGCCCTTTAACGAAATCTAAAGATCTTCGCAATTTAACATCGCAAAGGGCTTAAGATTACACTGACCAGGTTTGGTGTTGATCTGAATAAATCTCTAGGAGGAGTTCGTTAAAGTACAACCCCTGAAAATGGCAAAAACAACGCCAATATTGCAGAGAAAATTCTAAATAACCGACTTCCTGTTGGGATTCGGATTTCGTACCAAGAGACTTTTTTGTAGGTATTGGTGTGTTACATGTGTATACCGATTTTTGTACATGTACGTGAAACATAGCTCGAGGCGCACTCTGTTGAAAGTGTATAGGTGGCACTATCGAGCCATTTTGCCACACCTGATGGAATTTTGGCCTTCAGATGTGTTCAGGCCAGGACTCTTATCACACATGTGAAGTTTGGGGAAGATCGGACATTTTATGCCTGAGTTATAACATCTTTTATTCCCATGGCGAGACATCGAACTTCGTGACGGCGCCATGGACACGCCTTTTAACGAAAACTCAAGATCTTCACAACTTAACATCGCACAGGGCTTTAGATTAGACTGACCACAAAAAATACATTGATGTCATAAAATTTCTAGGAGTAGTTCATCGCAGTGTAAAATATGTCACTTCCTGTTGCCAATAGGTGGCGCTATGACTATAACTGAATATGGGCATGTCAATCTGTTCAGGTCAGGAGTCTCATCAAACATGTGAAGTTTGGGGCAGATTGGTCATTGTATGTCTGAGTTATAGCAACTTCCTGTTTCATGGCGAATCATCGAAATTCGCCAGGCCGCCACGGACACGCCCATTAACGAAAACTCAAAAGCTTCGCAATTTAACATCGCAAAGGCCTTCAGATTAGGCATACCAAATTTGGTGTTGATCTGAATGAATCTCTAGGAGGAGTTCGTTAAAATACAACGCATGGAAATGACAAAAATGACACAAAATTTGCTCATAATATTAGTAATAACCGACTTCCTGTTGGGTTTCGGATTTTGCTCCAAGATACTTTTTTGTAGATATTGGAGAGTTACATGTGTATACCGATTTTCATACATGTACATGAAACGTAGCTCGAGGCGCACACCGTTGAACGTGTATAGGTGGCGCTGTTGAGCCATTTTGCCACACCCGCTTCTGAAACCCATATCAGACGTAAATTTTCGCCAGTTCTGAGGTGTGTGCAAAGTTTCATGACTTTTCGAGCATGTTTAGGCCCTCAAAAATGCGATTCATTTTGGAGAAGAATAATAATAATAATAATAATAATAATAATAATAATAATAATAATAATAATAATAAACGGAGCAATTCCAAGAGGGTCCTCACACCATCGGTGCTCGGGCCCTAATAATTAAAGCTGCAAGCAGCGATGAACGGGCCCTCGCACCCGGGCTCACCGGCAGCGAGTGGCTTAAGTTAATAGGTGAACGGTGAGAAATATGCGTTTAAACTCATAAATATAAGTAGAATATATCAATGTTTATTCCATATATGTGCCAATCTTCCTGTTGCCAGCAGGTGGCGCTATCATTATAATGGAATACTGGCCTTCAGATGTGTTCAGAGCAGGACTTTTATCGAACATGTGAGGTTTGGGGAGGATTGGACATTTTATGCCTGAGTTACAACATCCTATTTCATGGCAAAACATCGAAATTTGTCAGGCCGCCATGGACACGCCCTTTAACGAAACCTCAATTCCTTCGCAATTTAACATCACAAAGGGCTTTAGATTACACTGACCAAGTTTGGTGTTGACCTGAATAAAACTCTAGGAGGAGTTCGTTAAAATACAACCCCTGAAAATGACAAAAACAACACCAATTTTGCAGGGAAAATTAAAAATAACCGACTTCCTGTTGGGATTCAGATTTCGTTCCAAGAGACTTTTTTGTAGCTATTGGTGTGTTACATATGTTTACCGATTTTTGTACATGTACATGACATGTAGCTCGAGGCGCACTCCATTGAAAATGTATAGGTGGCGCTATCGAGCCATTTTGCCACACCCAATGGAATATTAGCCTCCAGATGTGTGCAGGTCAGGACTCTTATCAAACATGTGAAGTTTGGGCAAGATCTGATATTTTATGACTGAGTTACAACAACTTCTACTCCCATGGCGAGACATAGAACTTTGACATGGCGCCATGGACACACCCTTTTACGAAAACTCAAGATCTTCTCAATTTAACATCGTACAGGCCTTTAGATTAGACTGACCACAAAAAAACATTGATGTCATAACATTTCTGCGAGTAGTTCTTCGCAGCGTAAAATATGTCACTTCCTGTTGCCAATAGGTGGCGCTATGACTATAACTGAATATGGGCATGTCAATATGTTCAGGTTCGGAGTCTCATCAAACATGTGAAGTATTGGGCCCATTGGACATTGTATGTCTGCGTTATAGCAACTTCATTTTTCATGGCGAATCAACGAAATTCGCCAGGCCGCCACGGACACGTCCATTAACGAAAACTCAAAATCTTCGCAATTTAACATCGCAAAGGCCTTTAGATTAGGCATACCAAATTTGGTGTTGATCTGAATAAATCTCTAGGAGGAGTTCGTTAAAATACAACGCATGATAATGACAAAAATGACACAAAATTTGCTCATAAAATTAAAAATAACCGACTTCCTGTTGGGTTTAGAATTTTGGTCCAAGAGTCTTTTTTGTAGGTATTGGTGTGGTACATGTGTGTGCCAATTTTCGTGCATGTACGTGAAACGTAGCTCGAGGCGCACACCGCTGAACGTGTATAGGTGGCGCTGTCGAGTCACTTTGCCATGCCCACTTCTGAAACCCAAATCAGACATACATTTTCGCCAGTTCGGAGGTGTGTGCAAAGTTTCATGACTTTTTGAGCATGTTTAGGCCCTCAAAAATGCGATTCATTTCGGAGAAGCGGAATAATAATAATAATTAAAGCTGCAAGCAGCGATGAACGGGCCCTCGCACCCAGGCTCACCGGCAGCGAGTGGCTTTAGTTGGTGAACGGTGAGAAATATGCGTTTAAACTCAAATATAAGTAGAATATATCAATGTTTATTCCATATATGTGCCAATCTTCCTGTTGCCAGCAGGTGGCGCTATCATTATAGTGGAATATTAACCTTCAGATGTGTTCAGGGCAGGACTTTTGTCGAACATGTGAGGTTTGGGGAGGATTGGACATTCTATGCCTGAGTTACAACAACATCCTATTCATGGCGAAACATCAAAATTTGTCAGGCCGCCATGGACACGCCCTTTAACGAAACCTCAAGATCTTTGCAATTTAAGATCGCAAAAGGCTTTAGATTACACTGACCAAGTTTGGTGTTGATCTGAATAAATCTCTAGGAGGAGTTCGTTAAAGTCCAACCCCTGAAAATGGCCAAAACAACACTAATTTTGCAGAGAAAATTCTAAATAACTGACTTCCTGTTGGGATTCGGATTTCGTACCAAGAGACTTTTTCGTAGATATTGGTGTGTTACATGTGCGTACCGATTTTTGTACATGTACGTGAAACATAGCTCGATGCGCACTCCGTTTAAAGTGTATATGCACTCCGTTGAAAGTGTATAGGTGGCGCTATCGAGCCATTTTGCCACACTCGATGGAATATTGGCCTTCAGATCTGTTTAGGCCAGGACCCTTATCACACAAGTGAAGTTTGGGCAAGATCGGACATTTTATGCCTGAGTTATAACATCTTTTATTCCGATGGCGAGACATCGAACTTCATCACGGCGCCATGGACACACCTTTTAACAAAAACTCAAGATCTTCACAACTAAACATCACACAGGTCTTTAGATTAGACTGACCACAAAAAAGACATTGATGTCATAAAATTTCTAGGAGTAGTTTGTCGCAGTGTAAAATATGTAACTTCCTGTTGCCAATAGGTGGCGCTATGACTATAACTGAATATTGGCATGTAGATCTGTTCAGGTGAAGAGTCTTATCAAAAATGTGAAGTTTGGGGCGGATTGGACATTGTATGTGTGAGTTATAGCACCATCATTTTTCATGGCGAATCATCGAAATTTGTCAGGCCGCCATGGACACGCCCTTTAACGAAACCTCAATTCCTTCGCAATTTAACATGGCAAAGGGCTTTAGATTACACTGACCAAGTTTGGTGTTGATCTGAATAAATCTCTAGGAGGAGTTCGTTAAAATACAACCCCTGAAAATGACAAAAACAACACCAATTTTGCAGGGAAAATTAAAAATAACCGACTTCCTGTTGGGATTCGGATTTCGTACCAAGAGACTTTTTTGTAGCTATTGGTGTTGTACATATGTTTACCGATTTTCGTACATGTATATGACATGTAGCTCGAGGCGCACTCCATTGAAAATGTATAGGTGGCGCTATCGAGCCATTTTGCCACACCCAATGGAATATTGGCCTCCAGATGTGTTCAGGTCAGTACTCTTATCAAACATTTGAAGTTTGGGCAAGATCTGATATTTTATGACTGAGTTACAACAACAACTACTCCCATGGCGAGACATCGAACTTTGACATGGCGCCATGGACACGCCCTTTAACGAAAACTCAAGATCTTCTCAATTTAACATTGTACAGGCCTTTAGATTAGATTGACGACAAAAAAGACATTGATGTCAAAAATTTCTAGGAGTAGTTTGTCGCAGAGTAAAATATGTCACTTCCTGTTGCCAATAGGTGGCGCTATGACTATAACTGAATATGGTCGTGTCAAACTGTTCAGGACAGGAGTCTCATCCAACATGTGAAGTTTGGGGCAGATTGGTCATTGTATGTCTGAGTTATAGCAACTTCCTGTTTCATGGCGAATCATCGAAATTCGCCAGGCCGCCACACACAGGCCCTTCAACGAAAACTCAAAAGCTTCGCAATTTAACATCGCAAAGGCCTTTAGATTAGGCATACCAAATTTGGTGTTGATCTGAATTAATCTCTAGGAGGAGATCGTTAAAATACAACGCATGGAAATGACAAAAATGACACAAAATTTGCTCATAATATTAGAAATAACCGACTTCCTGTTGGGTTTCAGATTTTGCTCCAAGAGACTTTTTTGTAGGTATTGGAGAGTTACATGTGTATACCGATTTTCATACATGTACATGAAACGTAGCTCGAGGCGCACACCGTTGAACGTGTATAGGTGGCGCTGTTGAGCCATTTTGGCACACCCACTTCTGAAACCCATATCAGACGTAAATTTTCGCCAGTTCTGAGGTGTGTGCAAAGTTTCATGACTTTTCGAGCATGTTTAGGCCCTCAAAAATGCGATTCATCTTAGAGAAGAAGAATAATAATAAATATAGCTGCAAGCAGCAATTACGGGGCCAAGCACTCCAACGGCAAATGTAGGAGCTAAGCATCGCATGAAGCATCACACCAAATACATTAATGAGCAATAACTGCAATTTTGGAATTATTGTATTTGAAATGGCAAAAAAAAAAAAAAAAAAAAAACCAATACCACCTCTAGTAGCATGATTACTTGGCTTATCAAGCTTGACCAATAGGTGGCACTGTTATAAAATCTATTTGGTGTACTCTGTGTGACTTTTCAATGACACACACAAAGTTTGGTGTCAATATGCCAAAGCATTCCAGGGATACAGCCTCAAGTGTCATTTTCTCATTGTGCCTCAAATTCGTCGATGTGGTATGCGAAAACGGTTTTGTCTATCGACTCAAAATCCATAACTTTGAATCAGTATAGCCTGAAGATCATTTGATTCGAATTTGGTGAAAATCGGACATACGGTTGATGAGGAGTTCGAAAAAGTATGTTTTCAACATAAATCAAAATGGCGGACCGGAAGTTCAGCTTACTGTGGTATATTTGGTATCTATGTTATCGGCATAAGCCAGGGAATATTTTGAGCCCAGTTTCCTTCAAATAGGCTAATGCAATAAAAAGTTATTAGCATTTTAAAAAGTGTAATTACTCATGGTTAATGAATGGTTTATTACTCTTGACCAATAGGTGGCGCTGTTACCAAATTTATGTGGCATGGTCAGTGTGAGGTGGCGATGACACATACAAAGTTTGGTGCAAATATGTAAAAGTGTTGCAGAGATACAGCCTCAAATGCATTTTGGCACCCTTCCAGCAAATTCGTTGATGCGCTAAATGAGAACCATTACGTATATCGACACGAAATCCATAACTTTTTGCCAGCATGGTTTGAAGATGATTCACGTCAAATTTGGTGAAAATTGGGCTAACGGTCTAGGAGGAGTTCGAAAAAGTAGGTTTTCAACATTAAGCAAAATGGCGGACAGGAAGTATGGCCAATTTTCACATTATTGGTATCAATACTCTCGGCATGACCCACAGAATATAGTGAGACCATTTTAATTTTAATAGACTAATTTATTCAAAAGTTATTAGCATTTATGTGATATTTCATTATAACTATTGGCCACAAGGTGGCGCTGCCACCAAACTTTTTGAGTACCTTCAGGGCATGGAGCCGAATATTTTTGTAATTATTTGCGAAACGATACGATGCTGCGTTCAAAAAATACAGCATTTTAAATCATAATTCAAAATGGCCGACGCCTAAAATGGCCGACACAGGAAAATTGGATATCATTTGACTCGACATGACTCACTGAATCTAAAGAGACCAGTTGTGTGATTTTTGGCCAAACCATTCAGTAGTTATAAGCCAAAATATGCATTTTTCATATCTCCTGACCACTAGGTGGCGCTGTGTCGAAACACTGCAGGTAGTCTCAGTTCATGCTTGTTATAACACACGCCAAGTTTGGTCTCAATATGACAAACCGTTGCCGGGATATAGCCTCACGTGCATGTTTGCGTGCTTTTTGTCAAATTTGTTTACGTGTCATTCGACAACAGTTGGACGAATCAACTTGAATTCCATAACTTTTTGCCAGCATGGTCTGAAGATGATCTGAGCCAATTTTCGTGGCAATCGGACTAACCGTCTAGGACGAGTTCGAAAAAGTAGGTTTTTCGAATAATTGAAAATAGCGAAAAAACCAAACCTTGCGATTTTTGAATTTTGGGGTTCATTCGACTTGGCATGAGCCAAGGATTCAGAGGAAAAAAGAATTTCCATTTTCTGGCTTACGGTTCAAAAGTTATTAGCATACAAACATTGAAAGTTTGGACAAGTGGTGGCGCTAGAGAGTAGGAGATAGAGACTTCAAATTTGCTATAGTTAATGTTGGGACTGTCCTCTATCAGTGTGCCAAATTATACAACTTTCCTGCAATCGGTTCTATGGGCTGCCATAGACTTGCGGCGGAAGAAGAAGAAGAAGAAGAAGAAGAAGAAGAAGAAGAAGAAGAAGAAGAAGAATAACGCCAACGATTACAATAGGTGCCTACGCACCTTCGGTGCTTGGCCCCTAATAATAATAACGCCAACGAACACAATAGGTGCCTTCGCACCTTCGGTGCTTGGCCCCTAATAATAATAACGCCAACAGAAACAATAGGTGCCTCGCACCTTCGGTGCTTGGCCCCTAATAATAATAATAATAATAATAAACGGAGCAATTCCAAGAGGGTCCTCACACCATCGGTGCTCGGGCCCTAATTAAAGCTGCAAGCAGCGATGAACGGGCCCTCGCACCCGGGCTCACCGCCATCGTGTAGCTTTAGTAAAAAGGTGAACGGTGAGAAATATGCATTTCAAATCGTAAATATAAGTGGAATATATCAAAGTCATTTATTATGTGCCAATCTCCCTGTTGCCAACAGGTGGCGCTATCATTATAATGGAATATTGGCCTTCAGATGTGTTCAGGCCAGGACTCTTATCAAACATGTGAAGTTTGGGGAAGATTGAACATTTTATGCTTGAGTTACAACAATTTCTCTTGCTGTGGCAAGACATCAAATTTTGTCATGGCGCCATGGAAACGCCCTTTAACAAAAACTCAAGATCTCCAAAAGTTAACATTGCACAGGCCTTTAGATTAGACTGACCACAAAATATATGTTAATCTCAAAAAAATTATAGGAGTAGTTTGTCGCAGCGTAAAACATGTCACTTCCTGTTGCCAATAGGTGGCGCTATGACTATAACTGAATGTGGGCATGTAGATCTGTTAAGGGCAGAAGTTTTATCTAACATGTGAAGTTTGGGGCAGATTGGACATTGTATATCTGAGTTACAGCAACTTCCTTTTTCATGGCGAAACATCGAAATTTGTCAGGCCGCCATGGACACGCCCTTTAACGAAATCTAAAGATCTTCGCAATTTAACATCACAAAGGGCTTAAGATTACACTGACCAGGTTTGGTGTTGATCTGAATAAATCTCTAGGAGGAGTTCGTTAAAGTACAACCCCTGAAAATGGCAAAAACAACGCCAATTTTGTGGAGAAAATTCTAAATAACCGACTTCCTGTTGGGATTCGGATTTCGTACCAAGAGACTTTTTTGTAGGTATTGGTGTGTTACATGTGTATACCGATTTTTGTACATGTACGTGAAACATAGCTCGAGGCGCACTCTTTTGAAAGTGTATAGGTGGCGCTATCGAGCCATTTTGCCACACCTGATGGAATTTTGGCCTTCAGATGTGTTCAGGCCAGGACTCTTATCACAAATGTGCAGTTTGGGGAAGATCGGACATTTTATGCCTGAGTTATAACATATTTTATTCCCATGGCGAGACATCGAACTTCGTGACGGCGCCATGGACACGCCTTTTAACGAAAACTCAAGATCTTCACAGCTTAACATCGCAGAGGCCTTTAGATTAGACTGACCACAAAAAATACATTGATGTCATAAAATTTCTAGGAGTAGTTCATTGCAGTGTAAAATATGTAACTTCCTGTTGCCAATAGGTGGCGCTATGGTTATAACTGAATATGGGCATGTAAATATGTTCAGGCCAGGAGTCTTATTAAACATGTGAAGTATTGGGCACATTGGACATTGCATGTCGGAGTTATAGCAACTTCATTTTTCATGGCGAATCATCGAAATTCGACAGGCCGCCACGGACACGCCCATTAACGAAAACTCAAAAGCTTCGCAATTTAACATCGCAAAGGCCTTCAGATTAGGCATACCAAATTTGGTGTTGATCTGAATGAATCTCTAGGAGGAGTTCGTTAAAATACAACGCATGGAAATGACAAAAATGACACAAAATTTGCTCATAATATTAGTAAGAACCGACTTCCTGTTGGGTTTCGGATTTTGCTCCAAGAGACTTTTTTGTAGGTATTGGAGAGTTACATGTGTATACCGATTTTCATACATGTACATGAAACGTAGCTCGAGGCGCACACCGTTGAACGTGTATAGGTGGCGCTGTTGAGCCATTTTGCCACACCCACTTCTGAAACCCATATCAGACGTAAATTTTCGCCAGTTCGGAGGTGTGTGCAAAGTTTCATGACTTTTCGAGCATGTTTAGGCCCTCAAAAATGCGATTCATTTTGGAGAATAATAATAAATATAGCTGCAAGCAGCGATGGCGGGCTCAAGCCACCAATGCCATCGCCACCCCGGTGGCATCAGGTAAACTATGCCCAGCGGGCACATGCATTCACAATATCCCTCTGGCAGTGAGGTTTTAAAGGATATGGCAGTTAAAGGGTTAATCCGAATCATCTAGACTTTAAAATCACATTCACAGAACTTTAGTAACACTTTACAATAAGATTTCATTTATAAACATTATGTTAACATGAATAATATTTATATAGCATTCATTCATGTCAGTTAATATTCCAAATTTAAACATTAAAACATTGTTTTATTGTGATTTTTTTCCAAGCACATTTTACCAATTCCAAACCATATCAATCTTAATAACTACCATTATTTTTTATTTAATCATTTATGAGTGCTATACAATAGTCCAGGAAAGCTGGAAGAGAAAAACTCCTTATATTCATGTGTGCAGAATTATTAGGCATGTTTTCTTTTACAGATGAAATGCTCTAAAAAAGAGTTTTAACTCAAACTGTTTTAACTCAAAGTCGAAAATTATGAAATACCCATGAGAAATATCAAACACAAATGCAATACAGAAATGGATAAATTAAGACTTGACCATTGTACAAAAATGCTGACTGGGTCATGAGCTCAGAAAAGAAGAAGAAAAAAAAACAGGTCAAGAAGAACTGACAAAAATAATTGCAAAATAATTAGGAATCAATGTGAAGATTAATTTTTAGTCAATTCTGCAAGACAGACTTTCAGGAAAGGAGGTGGAATAAAAATTAGCTCCTAAATCTTAATTCCGGATTCAGGAAAATATATTCCTCAAACCATCGGACAAGAGGAGGTGGTGCTGGTCCTTCACGAGTCACTCTAATCCAGAGATGCCCAAACTAGGGCCCGCGGGCCAAAGTTGGCCCGTGGTAACCTTTGTTTTGGCCCACCATACCATCTGAGGAGAGAGAGGGGGTGGGTGATACCTTCGCACAGATCGTCATTTCTAATTTGACATAACATTTTTGTTTGTTTTATCGTTTAACTACAACAGGGTAAACCGAAATTAAATGTTTAAATTGAATGTAAATTAATTAGATTTTTTCCTGTAAATGGCAATTCAAGGTGCAGCACCACGTGCTTTGCGACACTTGACGTCAATTAACGTCAACAAATTAAACGCAATAATGGAGAAATCAAGGCAGTGGCACACAGACAAGAGAAATTTTAAAAAAGATTGGCAAGATGCGTTTTTATTCACTGAAGTAAAATCAAAGGCAGTATGTCTAGTTTGCAAACAGTCTGTTGCTGTTTTAATAGAGTACAATATCCGTCGTCATTATGAAACAAAACATTCTGCAGCTTTCTCAAAGTACAGCGGCGAGGCGTGAAAACAGAAGGCTAACGAGCTTCTTGCTAAACTTCGATCTGAACAGAGCGCGCTGCTTCGTCCTTCATCAGCACAAGAAAGCGCCACACGGGCCAGTTATCAGATTTCCGCTCTAATTGCTAAAAGTGGAAGAGCCTTCGCTACTGGAGAGTTAGTCAAGGAATGTCTTGCAGTGGCTGCAGAAGCAGTTTGTCCTTCTCAGGTACGAATGTTCTCACAAATTAGCCTGTCAAGAAATACTGTTACCCGACGTATAGAGGACATGGCTCAAGACAGCAGAGAGCAAATCAAGACAAAGGCAAGTGCGTTCTCTGCCTATTCAATAGCCTGCGACGAGAGCACCGACATATCCGATTTCGCACAGCTGTTGGTATTTTTGCGTGGAGTAAATGAAACTTTTGATGTGACACAAGAGCTGGCTGGCATTGAGACCCTTTCTGGTACTACTAAAGGAGAAGATCTCTTTTTTGCTGTTGAGAGAGTGTTGAAAAAAAATGAATTAAAGTGGGAGAAGATGGCAGGCATTACAACTGACGGAGCGCCGGCAATGGTAGGGAGGAAATCTGGCCTTGCTACATTTGTGTCTCAGAAAGTCAGTGAATGTGGAGGAAAAGTTGTTAAGTACCACTGCATTTTACATCAAGAACAACTATGTGCTAAATCTGTCGGGCTTGTGGATGTGATGCGTGACGTCGTCAAAATTGTCAACAATATACGCTCCAAGGCGCTTTCTCACCGACAATTCAAGACACTGATGGATGAGATGGATGCGCAATATGGTGATGTGTTGTACCACCAGGAGGTCAGATGGCTCAGCCGTGGAAAAGTTCTCAGGAGATTTTTTGATCTGCGTGATGAGATCAGATTTTTTCAGGAAAGCAAGGATGGTAATATTCAAGTGCCCACTGATAAGAATTGGCTCTCTGACCTGGCTTTCCTTGTGGATGTAACAGAGATGCTCAATATTTTGAATGTTCAGCTCCAGGGAAAGGACCAGATTATCACCCAGCTTTTTGATCACGTCAGAGCCTTCAAACAAAAACTACTGCTGCTCAGAAGACATCTCTCAGCAGGTAACAGTAACATTTATAGTTATAATATTAAGGATATTTTGTGCAATTATAATTATATTATTATTAATTATATTTAGATTTATATGTGGAGTTTTTATATTCAGTCATGTCAGCATTAGAATTTTTGTTGTACATCAAGCTGATAAAATTTGCTTAAAATTTGCTAGTTTCTTAAATTATCATGAAATAATAATTTCCTTCTTTTTTTTGTTATTTATTCTATTTTTTCTTCCTCTTTTTTACAAGCCTGTCCCAGTCCCACACTGTTCTTTCTGTTTCTCCATGAAGGTCCATGAGTATGATGCTGTTCTCTGCAACCTTATCCAGGAGTTTGACAGTCGCTTTGAGGACTTCAGACACAACACTGCTGACTTTGAGTTGTTTGCTCAACCCTTCACCATCAGTGTGGATGCAGTCAGAGATGATCTTCAGATGGAACTAATTGAGCTTCAGTGTGATTCAGAACTGAAACACAAGTTCACATCCCTTCCCTTGACAGATTTCTACAAATGTGTCCCAGCAAACAGGTACCCAAAGATGTGTAAGCAGGCACAAGTGATGTTGTCTCTGTTTGGCAGTACCTACCTCTGCGAGCAGACTTTCAGTCTGATGAATTTGAACAAAAGTAAACTCAGAAGCAAAATAACTGACTCTCACCTACATAATATCTTGTCTTTGTCTGTAAGTCAGCTACAGCCCAATCTTGAAAAACTTCTGAAAAATAAGGACCAGCTTCATATCTCTCATTAGGTCACTGACATTGCAACCACATGGTTTTATTATTGCTTGTGTATTTGGCATTGAACTGTATTGTACATTGAACACTTGGGAAATGTTGGTTTTATTGTAATAAATTCATTAAAATGCAAAACTTTACAAATAAAACTGCATTAGTTAATCAGATTAAAGTTGTTTTTTATTTATTTTAAATATTATGAAATAAATAAACCCATAGCAACTTTAATATAATACAGTTTGATTTATGATGCAAAATTTACTTTTGGCCCACGGCCCTCAATCAAGTTAGATTTTTGGCCCTTCATAGGAAAAAGTTTGGGCACCCCTGCTCTAATCTGTTTATAAAGCCTATATATAAAGTCTTAATATATAGTATTTCACAATACTTCATGGTATTCTAATTAAATAATTTTCTGGAATCTTAGATCTCTCAGAACCTGACACATTGTAATTCTGAGACTCCAGGAAAGTGGCAGTTCTGTAAAATGTTGGCGCTGGAGACTAAATGCTCCCTGATAGTTTCACACCTAATTCACTTAACACACACACACACACACACACACACACACACACACACACACACACACACACACATTACCCACAGTGACAGAGGGACAGAGTGACATCAGATGTATGATAGTTTTTTTAATTTTCTATCATCCATATAGTGTTGTATAGTCATGAAACTATGCATATTTCCTCAGAATGACTTGTCTTCTATGTGTATATTTTTTTGAAGTGTTTAGAAGCTGCACTTAAAAAAAATAAAAGACATTTACTGGTTACTTTTTTACTGTTATTTCAAAAAATCACCATGACAAAACCATTCAAGCTATTCAAAATTAATCCGCACCTGTTCTGTAAGCTACATTCTTTAAACAGTGGTAAAAGAGGATGTGGTGCTGATCCTTCAAGAGTCTCTGAAAACGTATCTGTCCATAAAGCCTATAAAGAATTATTCTTAATATACGGTTCACAATACTTCAGCTTGTTTTTCTAATTAAGTGAGGGTCATTTTATCAGTAAAATACATAAAATTCATATTATTTTTCTTTGAAAGATTTCTATAAATGATTTAAATCATACTTGTTTCTACAATAATTATTTAAAAGTAATCCTATAGCTCCATCTGGTGGCCATTATTGGTACTAAGAATTGCCAGCTTGATTTATAAGTTATGATAGTTTTAATTGTATGCTGGCTCTTGAAAATGATAAAGCTATGAAACTTACTGTGCTTCCTTCAAATGATGACTTCTACGTATATAAAAAATTATGAATAGTTGGAATTAAACATTTCAAAGATATAGTAAAATAACTATTGTATTTTTTTATGTTACTTTAATAAATCGCTATGGCCACACCATTTAAGGTATCCTAAACCCATTCGCAATTTAACATCTTCAGTATATGGCTTCATGTTAAAACAGTTTGGTGTGAACTACTTGTGTCTTCTTGGAGGAGAATTAATTCATTTACAGGCTGAGTTTATCATAAATCCACAATAACATTTCTGAGTTCTGTATCAATCTGTGTTGTTGTTTGTTTATTTTTATTTTATTTATTTTTCATAGGAAGATAACTGACCCTTTACTCTCCTTTTTAATAAATGTGCTTATAAACCAAGAACAAGCTATTTATAGCTGTATTTATAAACTGCTTACTACTGACTATTAATATTGGGACAAGGCTTTATAAAGAATGAACTGAATATTTACTAATGAGTGCAGTTATTATAAAGTGTTATCAATGCATTTGCTAATGTTTACAAATTAGACATTATTTTACAGTGTTATCAAATCCCTTAAATGATTTGTAAGTGTTTTGTAATGATTTTATTGACCTACAAGCATTTGTGAAAGTTCTGCTTGCATTACAGCTTAGTCTTTATCTGTGAGCTGAACAGATTTACTGTTACATCCATGAGATTATGTAAATTCAAATAAATATCATGTCACAGGATGTCAGAGGTCAGTATCAAATTAATTTGAAATTATTATTTGCAGCACAAATAAGGTTTTTTAGGATTTTTAAAAATCCCTAAAACTGTCAAAAAAGGATAAGGCCTAAGATTTCTATGTGAGTGGCTAAATTTATTTGTTTTTATAACTATAATGCATAAACTATAAAATTATACAAAATGTATAAAAAAGTACAACAGTTATTCTTTTCCAATGTTTTTTATTTATTTAAACTTTTTTTTTTTTTTTTGGATTTACATTTTAAAAAATTAGCCTACGGCAATCATTCTAAACAGCTTGAATAAAACCTGTCAATATTTATTATAGACCACTGTAACTGTGTATAATCTAACAAACAAGTTTATTATGAAAATAAAAGTGTACACCAGATAAATTGGACGATAAAGAAATTGCTAACAATAGTATAATAGAGCATGTTTTAGGTTTTTAGGCGTTTAGATGCCGAAATGGACAAATCAAATGTAAAATAAAATGTAATTGATTTAATTAAATATAGATTAAGTCTTGTTAGAGCAAAATAATAAATAAATACGTACACATATTAAAAAAGCAGCCAAGATGAATGAGTTTAATTTTTTATATAGATTAAAATTGAAGACAGAAGCAGCAGGTATATGCGGTCACTTAATATTAAAATCCAGTAGATCCACTTCAGATTTATTTCTCAACAGTTTATGTTCACGTGGCTGTTTTCGTTTATATTCGCCAAGCAATTATGTATTTTGAAATAATCTTGTCCGTGATGTGTTCGTTCGTACGACGAAAGGCGGAATCCTGCAGCTCAAGAGATATGTTATTCTGCCAGTCGCGTTTTCAAGTAGTCTTGCACACTGATGCCGCGTTTCCACCGAAATTACCCGGAACATTTTTACCAGGAACTTTTTTTCCCAGGAACTTTTTCCCCCCAGACCTGTTGCTTTCTGCGTTTCCACCGCGGTGTAAAGTACCGGGTAGATTAGGCAAATGACTGGTGACGTAGGTCTGCACGCGTTTCTCAATACAAAGTACCTCTGATTAAAAAAAAAAAAAGAAAAAGTACGCTGATTTTGGACGTGCATCCTCGGTAGTTAGTTCAGACTTTGTGCATTCGACTGGGGAGTGCGATGTCTGCAACTACGCAAGTCCGGTAAATCTATAAACAGCAGCGTAACTATATACTATATATATATATATATATATATATATATATATATATATATATATATATATATATATATATGATACTTGATAACTTCAGTCAGCTCGTCTTGGCTACTGCAATTTTCCCTACTGTATATTTACAATAAAACGAAATATGATATCAAATACCACTGCCTCCTTTCGTTTTCATTTAAACATAATAACAACTGCAGAAATGTACTTAGGTCAGGGAAATGTATATATGCAGCCATTACAATGAAAGAAATATTATATAGACTTGCCTTTTTTATTTTCATTTTAACATATAGATAAATTGAATACAGACCAAAGAAAACCTGTTAGATTTACCCCGCAGCTGAATTATATTTTATGTTTAACCACTAAAGACACATCAGAGCCAGCGGCGCATATCAGAAGGTCTATCCCAGGAGAGGCTGCTCTCTGCGGATACATGAGGACTGAGCTCCCGCTGATCGAGTGGAGCTCACCGTCTACGAGATCGGCGAAACACATTTTTAAATAGGCGCTGTCTTTATAAATAAACCATAGATTTGAGTTTTAAACAACTACATTCTCGCCTGAAATACTTTTAAAATTACATTTCATGACACAATAACAGTAATATTTGAAAATTATCCGAATAAATGGTGGTTGAACTCAACCAATGCTGCGTGAACTCAGATCGCTTTGGCTACTGCAATTTTCCCCTCAGTATATTTACAATAAAACGAAATAGGATATAAAATACCACTGCCTCCTTTCATTTTCATTTAAACATAATAACAGCTGCAGAAATGTACTTAGTTCAGGGATAAGTGTAACGTACAGCCATTACAATGAAATAAATATTATATAGACTTGCCTTTTTATTTTCATTTTTACATATAGATAAATAAATTGAATACAGACCAAAGAAAACCTGTTAGATTTACCCCGCAGCTGAATTATATGTTATGTTTTAACCACTAAAGACACATCAGAGCCAGCGGCGCATATCAGAAGGTCTATCCCAGGAGAGGCTGCTCTCTGCGGATACATGAGGACTGAGCTCCCGCTGATCGAGTGGAGCTCACCGTCTACGAGATCGGCGAAACACATTTTTAAATAGGCGCTGTCTTTATAAATAAACAACAGATTTGAGTTTCAAACAACTACATTCTCGCCTGAAATACTTTTAAAATTACATTTCATGACACAATAACAGTAATATTTTGAAAATGTTGATCCGAATAAATGGTGGTTGAACTCAACCAATGCTGCGTGAACTCAACCAATCAGCATGTTTAGCGCCAAAGTCCCGCCCCCGAAAGTTCCGGAACTTTAAAAAAGTACCACCTCGCCAGCAGGGACTTTCTGGGGGGCATTTTTTTACCCGGAACTTTTATTTAGTTCCTGGTTCCTGCGGTGGAAACACACCAAGTACCGGACCAAGTCCCTAGTTCCTGGGTAAAGTTCCTGCGGTGGAAACGCGGCTTGAAACGGGTCACAAACACCTGCATTTAGCTCTTGTGTTATAATGGGTGTATTGTGTGCATTTATGGCAATATTTTATTTGAAAAAGCTCTTAAACAAGAATAAATTCGTTTGTTTTGAACTTGTGACACTGTAAGCGCTGATCGGAGGCGGTGATTTCAGATAGGCAGCCGCGAATATTTCATTTTCACACAAACAGTTCAAAAACATCTGAATTTAGCTCTTGGTGTGTTCTAATTGGTGAATTGTGTGATATCGCTTTAATATTTTATTTGTTAAAGCTATAAAACAAAAATAAACTCGTTTTTCTGAGCTCGTCATTCCACACGCTCCTGCTCAGAGCGGTGATTCATCTCTCGTGTTTCTCACGTATCACTGACCACACATCAATTATTAATGAGCCCTGACCCGGTAATAATTATATATGTTGGTTTAGCTTGTCAGTGTGAATTAAATCCAAGTATTATTTTGTATTTTAACCGATTTAAAAATGAAACTAAAAGAGAGTCTCCTCCCTTTCAGTCGAATTTCCCTTTAAGGAATTGAACCTGTAGGGGCGCATTTTCTCTCAGACAATGTAAGTCTCAGCACATAATACTCAAACAGAGGGACAGAGTGAGATGAGATGTCTGACAGTTTTTTAATTTTCTGTTATCCATACAGTGTTGTAAAGTCGTGAAACTATCCATATTTACTCAGAATTACTTTTTTTTTTGTATGAAAAAAGGTTTTGAAGTGTTTGGAATTTAAAAATGCAGGACAATTAATAATTCCATTTTTACTGTCATTTAAAAAAATCACCATGACAAAACCGTTCAAGCTATCCAAAATCCTTTGGCAATTTAAGTTGTTTAAAATGTTTTGGCATCATGTAGACAAAGTTTGGTGTGTATAGTGTTACTCTCCTCTGAGCAGTATGCATTAATTCACAGCTAAATGTAAAAAAAAATCCACATTCAAATCAAAATAGCTGACTTCCTGTTGATCGTAGCTGATGACTGTGAATTAGAAAGTTGTCCGTCTTGATAAGAACAATTTTTGTACCGAGTTTGGTGTCTGTAGCTAAAACTAACCCCCCCACTTTTGACAAAAGGTGGCGCTATAGAGTGCCTCTTCCACGCCCTCTTATGAACTTTTGCCAGTGTCTAGTTATCATAAATACTGATATGTGTTCTGAATTTCATGAAATTCTAAGTATGTTATATGCCTTAAAATCACCTGAGAAGTATTCAAGTTTGACATGTTGCCACGGCAACAATATTTTTAGATATCAATATCCCCCCAGCAGATTTATATCGGCTGTGTTTTAACATTATTCTGATGAAGTTTGAAGCAAATCGAGTAAAAATAAGATGCTGAATACAAAGCATTTTGAAAATGACACACTTCCTGCTGCCAGTTGGTGGCGCTATAACTTTGACTCCTAATAGTCACATATATGCGATCGACATCATACAATGAATAATCTGATGAAGTTTGATTAAAATCAGGAAATGTATGTGGATGGTATTAGACACTTCCTGTTTCTCATTTCTCGCCATAATTTCAACGCCTCGCCACGAGCAAACCGTTTGAGATATCAAAAATCCCCTGGCAATTTTTCATCCCCATTGTCTTGAGATCATGTTGACCGAGTTTGGCGGCAATCGAGTAAAAAACCTATGACAAGTATTTCAAATTCCAGAGCATATGCTTTTTACATAACTCTAAATAGCTGACTTCCTGTTGGGCGGAGCCTATAACATGCAATACGCAAGTTGTTCGGCACGATGAGATCTAAATGTGTACTGAGTTTCATATTAATATGTGCAAGTATGTGTGAGCTATACATCAACATTTATGACTGTGTTCCAGGGGGCGCTGTAGAGCCCCTGTGCCACGCCCAGGTCCCAGCCTCTGCAGGCTCCTTAAGGCCACAGATTCCAAAGTGTGCGCAAACTTTCAAGAGTTTTTGAGTATGTTAAGGACCCCAAAAGCCCCCACAACTTTGACGACAAATATGAATAATAAACCCCAAATAGCCAACTTCCTGTTGGGCGGAGCCTATGATATGCAATTCGAAAGTTGTTTGTATTGATGAGTTCTATATGTGTACCGAGTTTTGTGCGTCTACGTGCAAGTATGTATGATATATGGCCCTCAGCATTCCAGGGGGCGCTGTAGAGCCCCTGTGCCACGCCCGTGTATCAGTCTCTGCCCGGCCCTAATGGCCGCAGGTTCCAATGTGTGTGCCAATTTTCAAGACTTTTTAAGCATGTTAAGGGCCCCAAAAGCCCCCGAAACCTTGAAGAAAAATAATAATAATAAATAATAATAATAATAATAATAATAATAATAATAACAACAAATAATCCTAAGGAAAACAATAGGGCTCTCGCCCTCCAGGCTTGAGCCCTAATAATAATAATTAAAGCTGCAAGCAGCGATGAACGGGCCCTCGCACCCGGGCTCACCGCCATCGTGTGGCTTTAGTAAACAGGTGAACGGTGAGAAATATGCATTTCAAATTGTTAATATAAGTGGAATAGGTAACACTTTATTTTGATAGTCCACTTAAGACAGTCTACTAGCAGTAAGTAACTTTGTGACTACATGTCAACTAGCAGTTAGTAGAGTATTAGTAGACTGTCTGCTTAATATCTTCTAACACTTTCTTTGTCAACTTATTGTCAACTTATACTAAGCCTAAACCTACCCCTAACACTAACCCTAAACCTACCCTAACAGTGTACTCTGAGAGTTAGTAGACATGTAGTTGCAAATTTCTGAGATTTAGTTGATATGTAGTTGACATGTAGTTACAAAGTTACTTATAGTCAGTAGAATGTCTAAAGTGGACTATCGAAATAAAGTGTAACCGTGGAATATGTCTAAGTCATTTATATGTGCCAGTTTTCCTGTTGCCAACAGGTGGCGCTATAATTATAATGGAATATTGGCCTTCAGATGTGTTCAGGCCAGGAGTCTTATCGAACGTGAAGTTTGGGGAATATCGAACATTTTATGCCTGAGTTAAAACAACTTCTCTTCCTATTATGATACATCAAATTTTGTCACGTCACCATGGACACGCCCTTTAACAAAATCTCAAGATCTCCACAATTTAAAATTGCAAAGACCTTTAGATTAGAGTGACTAAAATAAAATGTTGATGTCATTAAATTTCTTGAAGTAGTTCTTTGCAGTGTAAAACATGACACTTCATGTTGCCAGCAGGTGGCGCTATGACTATAAGTGAATATGGGCATGTAGATCTGTTAAGGGCAGAAGTCTTATCTACCAAGTGAAGTTTGGGGCA
This sequence comes from Carassius gibelio, assembly GCF_023724105.1. NCBI lineage: Eukaryota > Metazoa > Chordata > Actinopteri > Cypriniformes > Cyprinidae > Carassius > Carassius gibelio. The sequence goes on from NC_068371.1 coordinate 19,782,981, forward strand.
GATTGGACATTGTATGTCTGAGTTACAGCAACTTCCTTTTTCATGGCGAAACATCGAAATTTGTCAGGCTGCCATGGACACGCCCTTTAACGAAACCTCAAGATCTTCGCAATTTAACATTGCAAAGGGCTTAAGATTACACTGACCAAGTTTGGTGTTGATCTGAATAAATCTCTAGGAGGAGTTCGTTAAAGTACAACCCCTGAAAATGGCAAAAACAACACCAATTTTGCCGGGAAAATTCAAAATAACCGACTTCCTGTTGGGATTCGGATTTCGTACCAAGAGACTTTTTTGTAGGTATTGGAGTGTTACATGTGTGTACCAATTTTTGTACATGTACGTGAAACATAGCTCGAGGCACATTCCTTTGAATGTGTATAGGTGGCGCTATCGAGCCATTTTGCCACACCCGATGGAATATTGGCCTACAGATGTGTTCAGGCCAGGATTCTTATCACACATATGAAGTTTGGGGAAGATCGGACATTTTATGCCTGAGTTACAAATTTTATTCCCATGGCGAGACATCAAACTTTGTCACGTCGCCAAGGACACGCCCTTTATCGAAAACTCAAGATATTCACAATTCACTATCGCAAAGGCCTTTAGATTAAACTGACCATAACACAATTTTGATTTTATTAGTTTTCTAGGAGTAGTTCATTGCAGCGTAAAGCATTCACTTCCTGTTGCCAGCAGGTGGCGCTATGACTATAACTAAATTTGGGAATGTTGATCTGTTCAGGTCAGGAGTCTTATCAAACATGTGAAGTTTGTTGCAGATTGGACATTTTATGTCTGAGTTATAGCAACTTCATTTTTCATGCCGAATCATCGAAATTCGCCAGGCCGCCACGGGCACGCCCTTAAACGAAAACTCTAGATCTTCGCAATTTAACATCGCAAAAGCCTTTAGATTACACTGACAAACTTTGGTGTTGATCTGAATAAATCTCTAGGAGGAGTTCGTTAAAGTACAACCCCCGAAAATGGCAAAAACGACAAAATTTTTGATGAGAAAAAAATAATAACTGACTTCCTGTTGGGATTTGGATTTCATACCAATATACTTTTTTGTAGATATTGGTGTGTTACATGTGTGTACCGATTTTCGTACAAGTACGTGCAAACGTAGCTCAAGATGCACTTTGTTGAAAATTTATAGGTGGCGCTGTCGAGCCATTTTGCCACACCCACCTTAGCAAACCATTGCATACCTAATCTTTTGCCATTTCTGACGTGTGTGCCAAGTTTCATGACTTTTCGAGAAAGTTTCAGAAAAATAATAATAATAATAATAATAATAATAAACGACACAGAAACAAGAGGGTCCTCACACCATCGGTGCTCGGGCCCTAATAAACAAAGCAGATACAAGAGGGTCCTCGCACCTCGGTGCTCGGGCCCTAATAAACGGAGCAATTCCAAGAGGGTCCTCACACCATCGGTGCTCGGGCCCTAATTAAAGCTGCAAGCAGCGATGAACGGGCCCTCGCACCCGGGCTCACCACCAGCGAGTTGCTTTAGTAAAAAGGTGAACGCTGAGAAATATGCATTTAATGTCATAAATATAAGTGGAATATGTCAAAGTATATCCCATATATGTGCCAACCTTACCATTGCCAGCAGGTGGCGCTATCATTATAATGGAATATTGGCCTTCAGATGTGTTCAGGCCAGGACTCTTATCAAACATGTGAAGTTTGGGGAAGATTGAACATTTTATGATTGAGTTACAACAACTTCTCTTGCTGTGGCAAGACATCAAATTTTGTCATGGCGCCATGGAAACGCTCTTTAACAAAAACTCAAGATCTCTAAAATTTAACATTGCACAGGCCTTTAGATTAGCCTGACAACAAAATATATGTTAATCTCAAAAAAATTATAGGAGTACTTTGTCGCAGCGTAAAACATGTCACTTCCTGTTGCCAATAGGTGGCGCTATGACTATAACTGAATGTGGGCATGTAGATCTGTTAAGGGCAGAAGTTTTATCTAACATGTGAAGTTTGGGGCAGATTGGACATTGTATGTCTGAGTTACAGCAACTTCCTTTTTCATGGCGAAACATCAAAATTTGTCAGGCCGCCATGGACACGCCCTTTAACAAAATCTAAAGATCTTCGCAATTTAACATCGCAAAGGGCTTAAGATTACACTGACCGGGTTTGGTGTTGATCTGAATAAATCTCTAGGAGGAGTTCGTTAAAGTACAACCCCTGAAAATGGCAAAAACAACGCCAATTTCGCAGAGAACATTCTAAATAACCGACTTCCTGTTGGGATTCGGATTTCGTACCAAGAGACTTTTTTGTAGGTGTAATTTTGGCCTTCCGATGTGTTCAGGCCAGGACTCTTATCACACATGTGCAGTTTGGGGAAGATCGGACATTTTATGCCTGAGTTATAACATCTTTTATTCCCATGGCGAGACATCGAACTTCGTGACGGCGCCATGGACACGCCCTTTAACGAAAACTCAAGATCTTCACAACTTAACATCGCACAGGCCTTTAGATTAGACTGACCACAAAAAATACATTGATGTCATAAAATTTCTAGGAGTAGTTCTTCGCAGCGTAAAATATGACACTTCCTGTTGCCAATAGGTGGCGCTATGACTATAACTGAATATGGGCATGTCAATCTGTTCAGTTTGGGAGTCTCATCAAACATGTGAAGTTTGGGGCAGAAATTCGCCAGGCCGCCACGGACACGAACTTGAACGAAAACTCAAGATCTTCGCAATTTAACATCGCAAAGGCCTTTAGATTAGGCATACCAAATTTGGTATTAATCTGAATTAATCTCTAGGAGGAGTTCGTTAAAATACAACGCATGGAAATGACAAAAATGACAAAACATTGGCTCATAAAATAAAAAATATCTGACTTCCTGTTGGGTTTAGAATTTTGCTCCAAGAGTCTTTTTTGTAGGTCTTGGTGTGTTACATGTGTGTACCGATTTTCATACATGTGCGTGAATAGTAGCTTGAGGCGCACACCGCTGAACGTGTATAGGTGGCGCTATCGAGCCATTTTGCCACGCCCACTTCTGAAACCCCTATCAGACGTCAATTTTCGCCAGTTCGGAGGTGTGTGCAAATTTTCCTGACTTTTTGAGTATGTTTAGGCCTTCAAAAAGGCGATTCATTTGGCACCGTAATAATAATAATAATAAATATAGCTGCAAGCAGCGATGGCGGGCTCAAGCCACCAATGCCATCGCCACCCCGGTGGCATCAGGTAAACTGTGCATTCACATTATCCCTCTGGCAGTGAGGTTTTAAAGGATATGGCAGTTAATGGGTTAATCCGAACCATCTAGACTTTAAAATAACATTCACAGAACAATATATATATATAACTTGAGTAACACTTTACAATAAGATTTCATTCATAAACATTATGTTAACATGAACAATATTTATATAGCATTCATTTATGTCAGTTAATATTCCAAACTTAAACATTAAAACATTGTTTTATTGTGATTTTTTTCCAAGCACATTTTACCAATTCCAAACCATATCAATCTTAATAACTACCATTAATTTTTATTTAATCATTTATGAGTGCTATACAACAGTCCAGGAAAGCTTGAAGAGAAAAACTCCTTATATTCATGTGCAGAATTATTAGGCATGTTTTCTTTTACAGATGAAATGCGCTAAAAAAGAGTTTTAACTCAAACTGTTTTAACTCAAAGTCGAAAATTATAAAAAACCCATGAGAAATATCAAACACAAATGCAATACAGAAATGGATAAGTTAAGACTTGACCATTGTACAAAAAATGCTGACTGGGTCATGAGGTCAGAAAAGAAGAAGAAAAAAACAGGTCAAGAAGAACTGACAAAAAGAATTGCAAAATAATTAGGAATTAATGTGAAGATTAATTTTTAGTCAATTCTGCAAGACAGACTTTCAGGAAAGGAGGTGGAATAAAAAATGAGCTCCTAAATCTTAATCCCGGATTCTGGAAGATATATTCCTCAAAACCATCGGACAAGAGGAGGTGGTGCTTGTCCTTCACGAGTCACTCTAATCTGTTCATAAAGCCTATATATAAAGTCTTAATATATAGTATTTCACAATACTTCATGGTATTCTAATTAAATAATTTTTTGGAATCTTAGATCTCTCAGAACCTGACACATTGTAATTCTGAGACTCCAGGAAAGTGGCAGTTTTGTAAAATGTTGGCGCTGGAGACTTAATGCTCCTTGATAGTTTCACACCTAATTCACTTAACACACACACAAACACACACACTCACAGACACACATTACCCACAGTGACAAAGGGACAGAGTGACATCAGATGTATGATAGTTTTTTAATTTTCTATCATCCATATAGTGTTGTATAGTCATGAAACTATGCATATTTCCTCAGAATGACTTGTCTTCTATGTGTACATTTTTTTGAAGTGTTTAGAAGCTGCACTTAAAAAAATAAAAGACATTTACTGGTTACTTTTTTACTGTTATTTCAAAAAATCACCACGACAAAACCATTCAAGCTATCCAAAATTCATTCACACCTGTTCTGTAAGATACATTCTTTAAACTGGTAAAAGAGGATGTGGTGCTGATCCTTCAAGAGTCACTCAAAACATATCTGTCCATAAAGCCTATAAAGAATTATTCTTAATATACAGTTCACAATACTTCAGCTTGTTATTCTAATTAAGTGAGGGTCATTTTATCAGTAAAATACATAAAATTCATATTATTTTTCTTTGAAAGATTTCTATAAATGATTTAAATCATACTTGTTTCTACAATAATTATTTAAAAGTAATCCTATAGCTCCATCTGGTGGCCATTATTGGTACTAAGAATTGCAAGCTTGATTTATATGTTACGATAGTTTTAATTTTATGCTGGCTCTTGAAAATGATAAAGCTATGAAACTTACTGTGCTTCCTTCAAAATGATGACTTCTACGTATATAAAACATTATGAAGAGTTGGAATGAAAAATTTTAAAGATATAGTAAAGTTATTATAAAGTGTTATCAATGCATTTGCTAATGTTAACAAATTAGACATTATTTTACAGTGTTATCAAATCCCTTAAATGATTTGTAAGTGTTTTGTAATGATTTTATTGACCTACAAGCATTTGTGAAAGTTCTGCTTGCATTAGAGCTTAGTCTTGATCTGTGAGCTGAACAGATTTACTGTTACATCCATGAGATTATGTAAATTCAAATAAATATCATGTCACAGGATGTCAGAGGTCAGTATCAAATTAGTTTGAAATTATTATTTGCAGCACAAATAAGGTTTTTTTAGGATTTTTTAAAAATCCCTAAAACTGTCAGAAAAGGATAAGGCCTAAGATTTCTATGTGAGTGGCTAAATTTATTTGTTTTTATAATTATAATGCATAAACTATGAAACTATACAAAATGTACAAAAAAGTACAAGTTATTCTTTTCCAATGTTTTTTTATTTATTTAAATTTTATTTATTTTTTTTTGGATTTACATTTTAAAAAATTAGCCTACTGCAATCATTCTAAACAGCTTGAATAAAACCTGTCAATATTTATTATAGACCACTATAACTGTGTATAATCTAACAAACAAGTTTATTATGAAAATAAAAGCGTGTACACCAGATAAATTGGACGATAAAGAAATTGCTAACAATAGTATACTAGAGCATGTTTTAGGTTTTTAGGCGTTTAGATGCAGAAATGGAAAAATCAAATGTAAAATAAAATGTAATTGATTTAATTAAATATAGATTAAGTCTTGTTAGAGCAAAATAATAAATAAATACCTACACACATTAAAAAAGCAGCCAAGATGAATGAGTTTAATTTTTTATTAAAATTGAAGACAGAAGCAGCTGGTATATGCGGTCACTTAATATTAAAATCCACTAGATCCACTTCAGATTTATTTCTCAACAGTTTATCTTCACGTGGCTGTTTTCGTTTATATTAGCCAAGCTATTATGTATTTTGAAATAATCTTGTCTGTGATGTGTTCGTTCTTACGACGAAAGGCAGAATCCTGCAGCTCGAGAGATATATGTTATTCTGCCAGTCGCGCTTTCAAATAGTCTTGCGCACATAAACGGGTCACAAACACCTGCATTTAGCTCTTGTTGTGTTATAATGGATGTATTGTGTGCATTTATGGCAATAATTTATTTTAAAAAGCTCTTAAACAAGAATAAATTCGTTAGTTTTGAACTTGTGACACTGTGCGCGCTGATCGGAGGCAGTGATTTCAGATAGGCAGCCGCGAATATTTCATTTTCACACAAACAGTTCAAAAACATCTTAATTTAGCTCTTGGTGTGCTCTTATTGGTGAATTGTGTGATATCGCTGCAACACTTTATTTTTAATAGCTATAAAACAAGAATAAACTCGTTTTTTTCTAAACTCATCATTCCACAAGCTCCTGCTCAGAGCGGTGATTCATCTCTCGTATTTCTCACGTATCACTGACCACACATCAATTATTAATGAGCCCTGACCTGATAATAATCATATATGTTGGTTTAGCTTGTCAGTGTGAATTAAATCCAAGTATTTATTTGTATTTTAACCGATTTAAAAGTGAAACCAAAAGACAGTCTCCTCCCTTTTTTAGTCCGGTAACTGCACCTGTAGGGGCGCTATTTCTCTCAGACAATGGAAGTCTAAGCACACACACTCAAACAGAGGGACAGAGTGAGATGAGATGTCTGACAGTTTTTTAATTTTCTGTTATCCATACAGTGTTGTAAAGTCATGAAACTATGCATATTTACTCAGAATAACTTTTTTTTCTGTATGAAAAAAGGTTTTGAAGTGTTTGGAATTTAAAAATGCAGGACAATTAATAATTCCATTTTTACTGTCATTTAAAAAAATCACCACGACAAAACCATCCAAGCTATCCAAAACCCATTCACAATTTAAGTTCCTCAATGTTTTTTCAACATGTAGACAAAGTTTGGTGTGTATAGTGTTACTCTCCTCTGAGCAGTATGCATTAATTCACAGCTAAATGTAAAAAACAATCCACATTCAAATCAAAATAGCCGACTTCCTGTTGGTCGTAGCTGATGACTGTGAATTAGAAAGTTGTCCGTCTTGATAAGAACAATTTTTGTACTGAGTTTGGTGTCTGTAGCTAAAACTAACCCCCCCCCCCACTTTTGACTAAAGGTGGCGCTATAGAGTGCCTCTTCCACGCCCTCTTATGAACTTTTGCCAGTGTCTAGCTGTCACTAATACTGATATGTGTTCTGAGATTTATGAAATTCTAAGCATGTTATATGCCTCAAAATCACCTGAGAAGTATTCCAGTTTGACATGTTGCCACGGCAACAATATTTTTAGATATCAATATCCCCCCAGCAGGTTTATATCGGCTGTGTTTTAACATTATTCTGATGAAGTCTGAATCAAATCGAGTAAAAATAAGATGCTGAATTCAAAGCATTTTGAAAATGACACACTTCCTGCTGCCAGTTGGTGGCGCTATAACTTTGACTCCTAATAGTCACATATATGCGATCGACATCATACAATGAATAATCTGATGAAGTTTGATTAAAATTAGGAAATGTATGTGGATGATATTAGACACTTCCTGTTTCTCAATTCTCGCCATGAATTCAACGCCTCGCTACGAGCAAACCGTTCGAGATATCAAAAATCCCCTGGTAATTTTTCATCCCCAATGTCTTGAGATCATGTTGACCGAGTTTGGTGGCAATCGAGTAAAAAACCTATGACAAGTATATCAAATTCCAGAGCATGCGCTTTTTACATAACTCTAAATAGCTGACTTCCTGTTGGGCGGAGCCTATGACATGCAATACGAAAGTTGTTCGGCACAATGAGATCTATATGTGTACTGAGTTTCATATTAATACGTGCAAGTATGTGTGAGCTATACATCAACATTTATGACTGTGTTCCAGGGGGCGCCGTAGAGGACCTGTGCCACGCCCGGGTCCCAACCTCTGCAGGCTCCTAAAGGCCACAGATTCCAAAGTGTGTGCAAATTTTCAAGAGTTTTTGAGTATGTTAAGGACTCCAAAAGCCCCCACAACTTTGACGACAAATATGAATAATAAACCCTAAATAGCCAACTTCCTGTTGGGCGGAGCCTATGATATGCAATATGAAAGTTGTTTGTATTGATGAGTTCTATATGTGTTCCGAGTTTCGTGTGTCTATGTACAAGTATGTATGATATATGGCCCTCCATATTCCAGGGGGCGCTGTAGAGCCCCTGTGCCACACCCGTGTATCAGTCTCTGCCCGGCCCTAATGGCCGCAGGTTCCAATGTGTGTGCCAATTTTCAAGACTTTTTAAGCATGTTAAGGGCCCCAAAAGCCCCCGTAACGATAGAAAATAATAATAATAATAATAATAATAATAATAATAATAATAATAATAATAAAAAAAAATAATCCTAAGGAAAACAATAGGGCTCTCGCCCTCCAGGCTTGAGCCCTAATAATAATAATAAACGAAGCAGATACAATAGGGTCCTCACACCTTCGGTGCTCGGGCCCTAAATATAGCTGCAAGCAGCGATGTCGGGCTCAAGCCATCAGTGCAACGCCACCCCGGTGGCATCGGGAAAACTGTGCCCAGCGGGCATAAGCATTTACAGTAACCCTCTGACAATCAAGTTTTAAGGAATGCGACAGTTAAAGGGTTAATCCGACCAATCTAGACTTTGAAATCACATATACAGAACAATATATATAACTTTAGTAACACATTATTTTTATATTTTTAAAAAATGTATAAGGGGTGCATTATAGCTGACACCTATATGAACACATTACAATTGTTTTGTGACTGCAAGTCTTTCTTCTCAAATGCTATTGAGCTTCAAATTTGCATTTGAGCCCATGTGAAAAAGTAGCATAATTTACATTTGACTTACAGTTTGTTGTAATAAATATCAAACATTCAAATTAATTGTGCATTATAGCTGTCACCTAGATGAACAATTACAGTTGTTTTTATGACTGTAAGTCATTCTCTTCAAATGCTACTGACGTTAAAAAAGTGTATAACAAAATCACAAGTAACTTTAGAGACCGTCCCTAAATTTGAGACTCTCGAATGTCCACTGTCAAGACAGCTTTATGCCTGTTTTTTTTTTTTCTTTAGTTTTCTTTTCTCTGTGCTGGATTGCTGATGTCCTATACCCAGGCATAGATGTCCATCCATCAATTACGAACATTCAGCCACAAACATGAGGTGTGAGCGGTCTCAAGCGCGGATGGGAGAATGGCGCATGTTTGGTTTTTTTTTTTTTGTTTTGTTTTTTGAGCAACTGGGATGATGCAAAACACCCCGGAAGGTTTAATAAAAAATTAAAATAATAATAATAATTAAAGCTGCAAGCAGCGATGATCGGGCCCTCGCACCCGGGCTCACCGCCAGCAAGCGGCTTTATTAAAAAAGGTGAACGCCGAGAAATATGCATTTAAAGTCATAAATATAAGTGGAATATGTCAAAGTCATTTATATGTGCCAATCTTCCTTTTGCCAGCAGGTGGCGCTATCATTATAATGGAATATTTTCCTTCAGATGTATTCAGGCCAAGACTCTTATCGAACATTTGAAGTTCGAATATTTTATGCTTGAGTTACAACAACTTCTCTTCCTATGGCGAGACATCAATTTTGTCATGGCGCCATGGACACAACCTTTAACAAAAACTCAAGATAGACTGACCACAAAAAAAAGATATTAATGTAAAAAAAATTCTAGGAGTAGTTTGTCGCAGCGTGAAATAAGACACTTCCTGTTGCCAATAGGGGGCACTTTATATCTTTTTTGTTCTGTCCTTTCATCTGCTCACTGCATTTTTTAACTGTGTCTTACAAGCGTTTTTTAAAAGTAAAAATTACTTCCATTTCAGTCTCTTTCAATATAAGTGTTTATATAAATGTTAATTAAAGCTTAGTTAAAATATTTTAATACATTATTAATAATAATTTTTTTAATTAAATTTTTATTTTAATATTAGTTTATATACTGTGAAATAACATAAACAATAATATTTTTAATGATAGGAATAACTAACATAAAAAAAGATTCATAAATTATCTGAAAAATAGATTGTTCATTGTTAGTTCATGTTAGTTAATGCATTAACTAATGTAAACCAAAGAGAGATTATTATAAATTGTTGCAAAACACTTTTCATGATCTATAACCATTTTTAAAAATACTTTTATTGATCTATAAACATTTCTGAAATTATTATATAAAACTATATTACCAGTAAAATTCATTAACTTTTTAAAATACATATTATTTTACTTTGAAAGATTTTTATAAATGATTTAAATGCTGTATACACATTTCTAAAACAATTAATTAAAAGTAATCCTATAGCTCCATCTGGTGGTGGCCATGATAGCTATTACACACTGCACGTTTGGTGTTGCTATCTGAACCAGTCTGAATGAAGCGTTCCTAAATGTAGCACAAGAACAGGACAGACTGTTCATATGCCTATGCAAGGCCAGGTTCACAAGCTCTATCTGTAATGCATATTTTTTTCAGAGCCCATGTTAATGGTTCAGAGCATTCACACTGCACATGGTAAAAGATGTGAACAGAAAAGGTTAGAAGTAGAAAGGTGTGAAAAGAATGAATATCTAGCACATGAGCATAGAGAGTGTTGTGAGTGCACAGGACACAGTTTGAGCAGAGGAAACAGGTTTTAAGTGCGCGCACGCTCTCCGAGCAAAAGCAGCATGTATCAGAGGACGCGTTTTGTGACAAAGTAAAGGAAATGTGCATGCAAGTGGAGGGATTCATGCTCGCGCATTATTTTCATGTTTTTTGCGTTACAATAACATGCTCTCGCTGCTGCGTCTTCACCACATACACATACTGTATATACTCTGCAAACAGTGAACCTGTATAATGTATAAAAAATATATTTCAACACCTGAAGCATCGCTACAATGAGCTCTGACCAATGCATGACAAGAAGACATGCCTACAAATTCAGCACTCCTGAATATGAGCTTTTCACTTCCAGCCTTCGAGGACAATTATATAGATCACTCATAAATCATGAAATACCAAATCTATAGAATTTATTGAGATTGATGTGATTTAAATTGGTAAAATGTGCTTGGGAAAAAAATGTCATCAGAATATCAACGTGCCTTATTATTATGCACTTTGTGAAAAAGCATTTTTAACGATTTTATTGATCTATAAGCATTTGTAAAATATGTTTGCCTGCATTACAGCTTAGTCTTTATCTTTGAGCTGAACTGTTTTACTGTTAAATCAGCAAGATTGTGTAAATTCAGGTCATGTCATGTCATGTCACAGAATGTCTGTCATAGGTCAGTATCAAATAAGTTTAAAATTATTATCAGAACAAAAAAATTTATACAAGTCATCGTGTATGTATTTTTTATTTTATTTTGCAATTAACATAATTCTTAACTTAATTATATAAAATCATTTTGTCTGAGCCCTACAAATTGTACTAGGTTTTTTTCGTCCCTAAAACAGAAAATGATAGAGAGATTTCTTAAGCTGTAATGATGAAAAAAATCAACAACACACAATTACTGTTTTTTTTTTCTGGTGATTAAAGAGATGTTAACTCTCTCGCTCTCTCTCTCTCTCTCTGTCAGGCAGGCCCTCAAGCACCCCTCCCCTCCCCCTCCTTTCCCTCACACAGAGAGAATGCCAGAGAGTGAGATCAGATGTCTGACAGTTTTATAATTTTCTTTTAATCATACAGTGTTGTAAAGTCGTGAAACTATGCATATTTCCTCAGAATCGCATGTTCTCTAAATGAAAAATGGTTTTGAAATGTTTGGAAGCTGCAATTTAAAAATACAAGACAATTAATGTTTCCCTTTTTAATGTTATTTCAAAAAATCACCACGGCAAAACCGTTCAAGCTATCCAATATCCATTCGCAATTTAAGTTCCTCAATGTTTTTTTAACATGTAGACAAAGTTTGGTGAGTATAGTGCACTTCCCCTGTGAGGAGTATGCATTAATTCACAGCGGAAGTTGCCAAAAAATACATATTCAAATCAAAATAGCTGACTTCCTGTTGGTCGTAGCTTATGACTGTGAATTAGAAAGTTGTCCATCTTGATACGATCAATATACGTACCGAGTTTGGTGTCTGTAGCTAAAACTAACCACCCCAATTGTGACAAAAGGTGGCGCTATAGAGTGCCTCTTCCACGCCCTTTTTAAAGCTTTTTCCATTGTCTAGCCATCAATAACACTGATATATGTTTTGAGTTTCATGTAAATCTGAGTTTGTTATCTGCCTCAAAATCACCATAACAGAATATTCAAGTTTGACACGTTGCCATGGCAACAATATATAAGATATCAATATCCCCACAACAGATTTACATCGGCCATGTTTTGTCATTATTCTGATGAAGTTTGAAGCAAATCGAGTAAAAATAAGATGCTGAATTCAAAGCATTTGGAAAATGACTCAATTCCTGCTGCCAGTTGGTGGCGCTATAACGCTTACTCTTAATAGTCACATATATGCGATCGGTATCATACATTGAACAAACTGATGAAGTTTGATCAAACTCAGTTAATGTATGTGGATGTTATTAGGCATTTCCTGTTTCTAATTTTTTGCCCTAATTTCAACGCCTCGCCACGGGCAAACCGTTCGAGATATAAAAAATCCCCTGGCAATTTTTCATACCCAATGTCTTGAGATCATGTTGACCGAGTTTGGTGGCAATCAAGTAAAACACCTATGACAAGTATATCAAATTCCACAGCATGCTTTTTTTAAACAGCCCTGAATAGCTGACTTCCTGTTGGGCGGAGCCTATGACATAGAGCGCAAAATTTGTTCGGCCTAATGAGATCTATAAGTGTACTGAGTTTCATATAAATACATGCAAGTGTGTGTGAGCTATGGTTCAAGATTTCTGTCTGTATTCCAGGGGGCGCTGTAGAGCCCCTGTGCCACGCCCGGGTCCCAGCCTCTGCGGCGTCCTGATGGCCGCAGGTTCCAATGTGTGTGCCAATTTTCAAGAGTTTTTGAGTATGTTAAGGCCCCCAAAAAACCCCGGAAGGTTCATAAAAAAAAAATAAAATAAAAAAATTATAATAAATATAGCTGCAAGCAGCGATGGCGGGCTCAAGCCGTCAGTGCAACGCCACCTCGGTGGCATCGGGAAAACTGTGCCCAGCGGGCATAAGCATTTACAGTAACCCTCTGGCAATCAAGTTTTAAGGGATATGGCAGTTAAAGGGTTAATCCGACCCATCTAGACTTTGAAATCACATACACAGAACAATATATATAACTTTAGTAACACTTTATTTTAATATATATATATATATATATATATATAAATGTATAAGGTGTGCATTGTAGCTGACACCTAAATTAACACATTAAAATTGTTTTATGACTGCAAGTCTTTCTCCTCAAATGCTATTGAGCTTCAAATTTGCTTTTGAGTCCATGTGAAAAAGTAGCATAATTTACATATGACTTACAGTTTGTTTTAATAAACATCAAACATTCAATTTAATTGTGCATTATAGCTGTCACTTAGATGAACAATTACAGTTGTTTTTATGACTGTAAGTAATTCTCTTCAAATGCTACTGATGTTAGAAAAGTGTATAACAATATCACACGTAACTTTAGAGACGGTCCCTAAATTTGAGACTCTCAAATGTCCAATGTCAAGCCAAATTTATGCATGTTTTTGTTTTGTTTTTTACTTTATTTTTCTTTTCTCTGTGCCGGATTGCTGATGTCTTTTACCCGGGCATAGATGTCCATCCATCAATTATGAACATTCATCCGCAAATGTCCGAGCGGTCGCGAGCGCGGATGGGAGAATGGCGCATGTTTTATTTTTTTTGAGCTACTGGGATGGTGCCCCCTCTGGGAGTTGGTGCCCTACGAAGACTGCGTATTCTGCATATAGGGAGCGGCGGTACTATCTGGAAGATATATTCCTCAAACCGTCGTACAAGAGGAGGTTGATGCTAGTACTTCAAGAATCTCTCAAAACCTATCTGTTCATAAATCCTATATATAAAGTCTTAATATAGTATTCCACCATATGTTGTGCTATTCTAATATTATTACGTTTTTTTATTGACATTGTTATTTACTGTTATTTTTTGTTTTAATATTGTTACTGTTGTTACTTGTTGTACGGTGACCTTGAGTGGTTTGAAAGGCGCCTTAAATAAAATGCATTATTATTATTATTATTATTATTATTATTAGCTGTACACTTGATAAAAAAAATTAATATAAACTTATGCAATTGTATATATATATATATATATATATATATATATATATATATATATATATATATATATATAGTGTACAGTTTTCTTTTATTGCATCTTTAAATAAATGTTTCTGAGTTCTGTGTTTGTTTTTTGTTTTTTTGTTTTTATTATTACTTTTTTAGGAAGATTACAGCCTTTAATCTCCTCAAAATAAATGTGCATATAAACCATGAACAATTTAATTATAGCTGTATTTATAAAATGCTTACTAATGACTATTAATTTTGGGAGAAGGCTATATAAAGCAGCAACAGTTGATGTTGAGGCCTAAGATATTTCTTAAGCTGTAATGATGAAAAAACAACAACAACAACAACACAAAATTGCTTATTTTTTTCTGCTGGTGATTAAAGAGATGATTAAGTCTCCCTCCCTCTCTCTCTCTCTCTCTCTCTCTCTCTCTGACACCAAGCCCATCCCCTCTCCCACACATTCACACAAACTCAGCACACACACTTAACACACACACACATACACACACACACACACTTTACCCACAGTGACAGAGGGACAGAGTGACATCAGATGTATGGTAGTTTTTTAATTTTCTCTCATCCATATAGTGTTGTATAGTCATGAAACTATGCATATTTCCTCAGCATGACTTGTCTTCTATGTGTACATTTTGTTGAAGTGTTTAGAAGCTGCACTTAAAAAAAATAAAAGACATTTACTGGTTCCTTTTTTACTGTTATTTCAAAAAATCATCATCCAAAATTCATTCGCACCTGTTCTGTAAGATAAATTCTTTAAACAGTGGTAAAAGAGGATGTGGTGCTGATCCTTCAAGAGTCACTCCAAACTTATCTGTCCATAAAGCCTATAAAGAATTATTCTTAATACACAGTATTTCACAATACTTCGGCATATTATTCTAATTTAGTGAGGGTCATTTTATCAGTAAAATACATATTTTTCTTTGAACGATTTCTATAAATGATTTAAATCATATTCGTTTCTACAATAATTATTTAAAAGTAATCCTATATCTCCATCTGGTGGCCATTATTGGTACTAAGAATTGCAAGCTTGATTTATATGTTATGATAGTTTTAATTTTATGGTGGCTCCTGGACATGATAAAGCTATGAACTTACTTACTGTGCTTCTTTCAAATGATGACTTCTACGTATATAAAAAAATATGAAGAGTTGGAATGAAGAATGTTAAAGATATAGTAAAATAACTATTGTATTTTTTTTATGTTACTTTAATAAATCGGTATGGCCACACCATTTAAGGTATCTTAAACCCATTCGCAATTTAACATCTTCAGTATATTGGCATCATGTTGAAAAATTTTGGTGTGAACTACTTGTGTCTTCTTGGAGGAGTATGATTCATTTACAGGCTGATTTGATCATAAATCCACAATACAATTTCTGAGTTCTGTATCAATCTGTGTTGTTGTTAGTTTATTTTAATTTTTTTATTTTTCATAGGAAGATAACTGACCCTTTACTCTCCTTTTTAATAAATGTGCTTATAAACCAAGATCAAGCTATTTATAGCTGTATTTATAAGCTGCTTATTAATGACTATTTAAGTTGGGACAAGACTTTATAAAGCATGAACTGACTATTTACTAATGAGTGCAGTTATTATAAAGTGTTACCAATGCATTTACTAATGTTAACAAATTAGACATTATTTTACAGTGTTATAAAATCCTTTAATGACTTACAAGCATTTGTGAAAGTTCTGCTTGCATTACAGCTTAGTCTTCATCTGTGAGCTGAACAGTTTTACTGTTACATCCATGAGATTATGTAAATTAAGATAAATGTCATGTCACAGGATGGAATAGGTCAGTATCAAATGAGTTTGAAATTATTATTTGCGGCACAAATAAGTATTTTTAGAATTTTGTTTTTAATTCCTGAAACTGTCAGAAAAGGATAAGGCCTAAGAGATTTCTTAAGCTGTAATGAAAACAGCAATGTTAGCAACAGCAACAAAAAATAACAATTTAAAATACATTTTTTTTTCTGGTGATTAAAGAGATGATTAAGTCTCTCTCTCTCTCATTGTGTCTGCCACTCAGCTCATGCCCATCCCCCACTCACAGACACACACACACACACACACTCAGTCAGCACACATACATTCCTCAAACAGAGGGACAGAGTGAGTTGAGATGTCTGACAGTTTTTTAATTTTCTTTTAATCATACAGTGTTGTAAAGTCATGAAACTATGCATATGTCCTCAGAATGATTTGATCTCTGTATGAATTTTTTTTTAAGTGTTTGGAAGCTGCAATTTAAAAATACAAGACAATTAATGATTCCCTTTTTACAGTCATTTCAAAAAATCACCACAACAAAACCGTTCAAGCTAACCAAAATCCGTTCGCAATTTAAGTTCCTCAATGTTTTTTCAACATGTAGACAAAGTTTGGTGAGTATAGTGAACATTTCCTGTGAGGAGTATGCATTAAATCAGAGCTCAATTTAAATATTCAAATCAAAATAGCCGACTTCCTGTTGGTCGTAGCTGATGACTGTGAATTAGAAAGTTGTCCGTCTTGAAAAGAACAATTTATGTACCAAGTTTGGTGTCTGTAGCTAAAACTAACCCCCCCACTTTTGACAAAAGGTGGCGCTATAGAGTGCCTCCTTCACACCCTTTTAAAAGCTTTTGCCATTGTCTAGCTATCACTAATACTGATGTGATTTGAGTTTCATGTAAATCTGAGCTTGTTGTCTGCCTCAAACTCACCATAACAGAACATTCAAGTTTGACACGTTGCCATGGCAACACTATATCAGATATCAATATCCCCACAACAGATTTACATCGGCCGTTTTTTGTCATTATTCTGATGAAGTTTTAAGTAAATAGAGTAAAAATAAGATGCTGAATTCAAAGCATTTGGAAAATGACACACTTCCTGCTGCCAGTTGGTGGCGCTATAATGTTAACTCTTAATAGTCACATATATACGATCGGTATCATACAACGAACAAACCAATGAAGTTTGATCAAATTCAGGAAATGTATGTGGATGTTATTAGACATTTTCTGTTTCTCATTTCTAGCCATAATTTCCACGCCTCGCCACGGGCAAACCGTTCGAGATATCAAAAATCCCCTCGCAATTTTTCAATCCCCAAACAGAGTTTCGTGGTGAACGGGTTGAAAACCTCAGAGGAGTATTTCAAATTCCAGAGCATGCTTTTTTTAAACAGCCCTGAATAGCTGACTTCCTGTTGGGCAAAGCCTATGACATAAAGTGTGAAAGTTGTTCGGCTCAATGAGATCTATAAGTGTACCGAGTTTCATATAAATACATGCAAGTGTGTGTGAGCTATGGTTCAAGATTTCTGACGGTGTTCCAGGGGGCGCTGTAGAGCCCCTGTGCCACGCCCGGGTCCCAGCCTCTGCAGCGTCCTGATGGCCGCAGATTCCAATGTGTGTGTCAATTTTCAAGAGTTTTTGAGCATGTTAAGGCCCCCCAAAACCCCCGGAAGGTTTAATAAAAAATAAAAATAATAATAATAACAAGAATAATCCTTAGAAGAACAATAGGGCTCTTCGCCCCTTCGGGCTTGAGCCCTAATAAGAATAATCATTAGGGGAACAATAGGGCCCTGTGCTCATTGGCTCGGGCCCTAATTAAAGCTGCAATCAGCGATGATCGGGCCCTCGCACCCGGGCTCACCACCAGCAAGCGACTTTAGTAAAAAAGGCGAACGGCGATAAATATGCATTTAAAGTCGTAAATATAAGCGGAATATGTCAAAGTCATTTATATGTGCCAATCTTCCTTTTGCCAGCAGGTGGCGCTATCATTATAATGGAATATTTTCCTTCAGATGTGTTCAGGCCAAGACTCTTATCGAACATTTGAAGTTTGGGGAAGATCGAATATTTTATGCCTGAGTTACAACAACTTCTCTTCCTATGGCGAGACATCAGTTTTGTCATGGCGCCATGGACACAACCTTTAACAAAAACTCAAGATAGACTGACCACAAAAAAGATATTAATGTCAAAAAATTTCTAGGAGTAGTTTGTTGCAGCGTAAAATATGTCACTTCCTGTTGCCAATAGGGGGCACTATATATCTTTTTTGTTCTGTCCATTCATCTGCTCACTGCATTTGTTAACTGTGTCTTACAAGCGTTTTTTTAAAAGTAAAAATTACTTCCATTTCAGTCTCTTTCAATATAAGTGTTTGTATAAATGTTAATTAAAGCTTAGTTAAAATATTTTAATACATTATTAATAATATTTTTTTTTAATTAAATTTGTATTTTAAGATTAGTTTATGTACTGTGAAATAACATAAACAATAATATTTTTTAATGATAGGAATAACTAACATAAAAAAAGATTAATAAATTATCTGAAAAATAGATTGTTCATTGTTAGTTCATGTTAGTAAATGCATTAACTAATGTAAACCAAAGAGAGCTTATTCGCACTTTTCATGATATATAACCATTTTTAAAAATACTTTTATTGATCTATAAACATTTCTGAAATTATTATATAAAACTATATTACCAGTAAAATTCATTAGCTTTTTAAAATACATATTGTTTTACTTTGAAAGATTTTTATAAATGATTTAAATGCTTTATACACGTTTCTAAAACAATTATTTAAAAGTAATCCTATAGCTCCATCTGGTGGTGGCCATGATAGGTATTACACACTGCATGTTTGGTGTTGCTATCTGAACCAGTCCGAATGAAGCGTTCCTAAATGGAGCACGAGAACAGGACAGACTGTGCATATGCCTATGCAAGGCCAGGTTCACAAGCTCTATCTGTAATGCATATTTTTTTCAGAGCCCATGTTAATGGATCAGAGCATTCACACTGCACATGGTAAAAGATGTGAACAGAAAAGGTTAGAAGTAGAAAGGTGTGAAAAGAATGAATATCTAGTGCATGAGCATAGAGAGAGTTGTGAGTGCACAGGACACAGTTTGAGCAGAGGAAACGGGTTTTAAGTGCATGCACGCTCTCCGAGCAAAAGCAGCATGTATCAGAGGACGCGTTTTTTGACAAAGTAAAGGAAATGTGCATGCAAGCGGAGAGATTCATGCTTGCGCATTATTTTAATGTGTTTTTGCGTTACAATAACATGCTCTCGCTGCTGCGTCTTCACCACATACACATACTGTATACACTCTGCAAACAGTGAACCTGTATAATGTATAACAAATCTATTTCAACACCTGAAGCATCGCTACAATGAGCTCTATGACCAATGCATGACAAGAAGACATACCTAAAAATTCAGCACTCCTGAAAATGAGCTTTTCACTTCCAGCCTTCGAGGACAATTATATATATCACTCATAAATCATGAAATACCAGATCTATAGTATTTATTAAGATTTATGTGATTTGAAATTGGTAAAATGTGCTTGTAAAAAAATATTTCCTCAAAATGACTTTTTTTCTGTATGAAAAAAGGTTTTGAAGTGTTTGGAATTTAAAAAATGCTGGAAAATTAATAATTCCATTTTTACTGTCATTTAAAAAAATCACCACGACAAAACCGTTCAAGCTATCCAAAATCCATTGGCAATTTAAGTTCCTCAATGTTTTGGCATCATGTAGACAAAGTTTGGTGTGTATAGTGTTACTCTCCTCTGAGCAGTATGCATTAATTCACAGTTAATGGAAAAAAATCCACATTCAAATCAAAATAGCCGACTTCCTGTTGGTCGTAGCTGATGACTGTGAATTAGAAAGTTGTCCGTCTTGATAAGAACAATTTATGTACCGAGTTTGGTGTCTTTAGCTAAAACTAACCCCCCCCCCCCCCCACTTTTGACAAAAGGTGGCGCTATAGAGTGCCTCTTCCACGCCCTCTTATGTACTTTTGCCAGTGTCTAGTTATCATAAATACTGATATGTGTTCTGAGTTTGATGAAATTCTAAGTGTTATATGCCTCAAAATCACCTGAGAAGTATTCCAGTTTGACATGTTGCCACGGCAACAATATTTTTAGATATCAATATCCCCCTTGCAGATTTATATCGGCTGTGTTTTAACATTATTCTGATGAAGTTTGAAGCAAATTGAGTAATAATAAGATGCTGAATTCAAATCATTTTGAAAATGACACACTTCCTTCTGCCAGTTGGTGGCGCTATAACTTTGACTCCTAATAGTCACCTATATGCGATCGACATCATACAATGAATAATCTGATGAAGTTTGATTAAAATCAGGAAATGTATGTGGATGGTATTAGACACTTCCTGTTTCTCAATTCTCACCATAATTTCAACGCCTTGCCACGAGCAAACCGTTTGAGATATCAAAAATCCCCTGGCAATTTTTCATCCCCAATGTCTTGAGATCATGTTGACCGAGTTTGGTGGCAATCGAGTAAAAAACCTATGACAAGTATATCAAATTCCAGAGCATGCGCTTTTTACATAACTCTAAATAGCTGACTTCCTGTTGGGTGGAGCCTATGACATGCAATACGAAAGTTGTTCGGCATGATGAGATCTATATGTGTACTGAGTTTCATATGAATATGTGCAAGTATGTGTGAGCTATACATCAACATTTATGACTGTGTTCCAGGGGGCGCCGTAGAGCCCCTGTGCCACGCCCGGATCCCAGCCTCTGCAGGCTCCTTAAGGCCACAGATTCCAAAGTGTGCGCAAACTTTCAAGAGTTTTTGAGTATGTTAAGGACCCCAAAAGCCCCCACAACGTTGACGACAAATATGAATAATAAACCCCAAATAGCCAACTTCCTGTTGGGCGGAGCCTATGATATGCAATACGAAAGTTGTTTGTATTAATGAATTCTATATGTGTACCGAGTTTCGTACATCTACATGCAAGTATGTATGATATATGGCCCTCCATTTTCCAGGGGGCCCTGTAGAGCCCCTGTGCCACGCCCGTGTATCAGTCTCTGCCCGGCCCTAATGGCCGCAGGTTCCAATGTGTGTGCATATTTTCAAGACTTTTTAAGCATGTTAAGGGCCCCAAAAGCCCCCGAAACCTTGACGAAAAATAATAATAATAAATAATAATAATAATAATAATAACAAATAATCCTAAGGAAAACAATAGGGCTCTCGCCCTCCAGGCTTGAGCCCTAATTAAAGCTGCAAGCAGCGATGAACGGGCCCTCGCACCCGGGCTCACCGGCAGCGAGTGGCTTTAGTTAATAGGTGAACGGTGAGAAATATGCGTTTAAACTCATAAATATAAGTAGAATATATCAATGTTTATTCCATATATGTGCCAATCTCCCTGTTGCCAGCAGGTGGCGCTATCATTATAGTGGAATATTGACCTTTAGATGTGTTCAGGGCAGGACCCTTATCACACAAGTGAAGTTTGTGCAAGATCGGACATTTTATGCCTGAGTTATAACAACATCCTATTTCATGGCGAAACATCGAAATTTGTCAGGCCGCCATGGACACGCCCTTTAACGAAACCTCAAGATCTTCGCAATTTAAGATCGCAAAAGGCTTTAGATTACACTGACCAAGTTTGGTGTTGATCTGAATAAATCTCTAGGAGGAGTTCGTTAAAGTCCAACCCCTGAAAATGGCCAAAACAACACTAATTTTGCAGAGAAAATTCTAAATAACTGACTTCCTGTTGGGATTCGGATTTCGTACCAAGAGACTTTTTCATAGATATTGGTGTGTTACATGTGTGTTCCGATTTTTGTACATGTACGTGAAACATAGCTCGATGCGCACTCCGTTTAAAGTGTATATGCACTCCGTTGAAAGTGTATAGGTGGCGCTATCGAGCCATTTTGCCACACCCGATGGAATATTGGCCTTCAGATCTGTTTAGGCCAGGACCCTTATCACACAAGTGAAGTTTGGGCAAGATCGGACATTTTATGCCTGAGTTATAACATCTTTTATTCCCATGGCGAGACATCGAACTTCATCACGGCGCCATGGACACACCTTTTAACAAAAACTCAAGATCTTCACAACTAAACATCACACAGGTCTTTAGATTAGACTGACCACAAAAAAAGACATTGATGTCATAACATTTCTAGGAGTAGTTTGTCGCAGTGTAAAATATGTAACTTCCTGTTGCCAATAGGTGGCGCTATGACTATAACTTAATATTGGCATGTAGATCTGTTCAGGTCAAGAGTCTTATCCAACATGTGAAGTTTGGGGCAGATTGGACATTGTATGTCTGAGTTACAGCAACTTCCTTTTTCATGGCGAATCATCGAAATTTGTCAGGCCGCCATGGACACGCCCTTTAACGAAACCTCAATTCCTTCGCAATTTAACATCGCAAAGGGCTTTAGATTACACTGACCAAGTTTGGTGTTGATCTGAATAAATCTCTAGGAGGAGTTCGTTTAAGTACAACCCCTGAAAATGGCAAAAACAACACCAATTTTGAAGGGAAAATTCAAAATAACCGACTTCCTGTTGGGATCCGGATTTCGTACCAAGAGACTTTTTTGTAGGTATTGGAGTGTTACATGTGTGTACCAATTTTTGTACATGTACGTGAAACATAGCTCGAGGCGCATTCCGTTGAATGTGTATAGGTGGCGCTATAGAGCCCTTCTGCCACACCCGGTGGAATATTGGCCTGCAGATCTGTTCAGGCCAGGACTCTTATCACACATGTGAAGTTTGGGGAAGATCTGACATTTTATGCCTGAGTTATAACATCTTTTATTCCCATGGCGAGACATCGAACTTCGTCGCGGCGCCATGAACAAGCCTTTTAACGAAAACTCAAGATGTTCACAACTGAACATCGCACAGGCCTTTAGATTAGACTGACCACAAAAAAGACATTGATGTCATAAAATTTCTAGGAGTAGTTCGTCGCAGTGTAAAATATGTCACTTCCTGTTGCCAATAGATGGCGCTATGACTATAACTGAATATGGGCATGTCAATCTGTTCAGGTTCGGAGTCTCATCAATCATGTGAAGTTTGGGGCAGATTGGACATTGTATGTGTGAGTTATAGCAACTTCATTTTTCATGGCGAATCATCGAAATTCGCCAGGCCGCCACGGACACGCCCTTCAACGAAAACTCAAGATCTTCGCAATTTAACATCGCAAAGGCTTTTAGATTAGGCATACCAAATTTGGTGTTGATTTGAAGAACTCTCTAGGAGGAGTTCGTTAAAATACAACACATGGAAATGACAAAAATTACACAAAATATGCTCATAATATTAAAAATAACCGACTTCCTGTTGGGTTTAGAATTTCGCTCCAAGAGTCTTTTTTGTAGGTATTGGTGTGTTACATATGTGTGCCAATTTTCGTGCATGTACGTGAAACATAGCTGGAAGGCTGTTGATTTTCTTGGTATAGGTGGCGCTTTCGAGCCATTTTGCCACACCCTCTTCTGATTCCTATATCAGACGAAAATTTACACCAGGTTTGACGCGTGTGCAAAGTTTCATGACTTTTTGAGCATGTTAAAGCCCTCAAAAATGCGATTCATTCGGGAGAAGAATAATAATAATAATAATAATAATAATAATTAAAGCTGCAAGCAGCGATGAACGGGCCCTCGCACCCGGGCTCACCGCCATCGTGTGGCTTTAGTAAAAAGGTGAACGTTGAGAAAAATGCATTTAATGTCCTAAATATAAGTGGAATATATCAAAGTATATCCCATATATGTGCCAATCTTACCGTTGCCAGCAGGTGGCGCTATCATTATAATGGAATATTGGCCTTCAGATGTGTTCAGGCCAGGACTCTTATCAAACATGTGAAGTTTGGGGAAGATTGAACATTTTATGCTTGAGTTACAACAACTTCTCTTGCTGTGGCAAGACATCAAATTTTGTCATGGCGCCATGGAAACGCCCTTTAACAAAAACTCAAGATCTACAAAGTTAACATTGCACAGGCCTTTAGATTAGACTGACCACAAAATATATGTTAATCTCAAAATAATTATAGGAGTAGTTTGTTGCAGCGTAAAACATGTCACTTCCTGTTGCCAATAGGTGGCGCTATGACTATAACTGAATGTGGGCATGTAGATCTGTTAAGGGCAGAAGTTTTATCTAACATGTGAAGTTTGGGGCAGATTGGACATTGTATGTCTGAGTTACAGCAACTTCCTTTTTCATGGCGAAACATCGAAATTTGTCAGGCCGCCATGGACACGCCCTTTAACGAAATCTAAAGATCTTCGCAATTTAACATTGCAAAGGGCTTAAGATTACACCGACCAGGTTTGGTGTTGATCTGAATAAATCTCTAGGAGGAGTTCGTTAAAGTAAAACCCCTGAAAATGGCAAAAACAACGCCAATTTTGCAGAGAAAATTCTAAATAACCGACTTCCTGTTGGGATTCGAATTTTGTACCAAGAGACTTTTTTGTAGGTATTGGTGTGTTACATGTGTATACCGATTTTTGTACATGTACGTGAAACATAGCTCGAGGCGCACTCTGTTGAAAGTGTATAGGTGGCGCTATCGAGCCATTTTGCCACACCTGATGGAATTTTGGCCTTCAGATGTGTTCAGGCCAGGACTCTTATCACACATGTGCAGTTTGGGGAAGATCGGACATTTTATGCCTGAGTTATAACATCTTTTATTCCCATGGCGAGACATCGAACTTCGTGACGGCGCCATGGACACGCCTTTAAACGAAAACTCAAGATCTTCACAACTTAATATCGCACAGGCCTTTAGATTAGACTGACCACAAAAAATACATTGATGTCATAAAATTTCTAGGAGTAGTTCATTGCAGTGTAAAATATGTCACTTCCTGTTGCCAGTAGGTGGCGCTATGACTATAACTGAATATGGGCATGTCAATCTGTTCAGGTCAGGATTCTCATTAAACATGTGAAGTTTGGGGCAGATTGGTCATTGTATATCTGAGTTATAGCAACTTCCTGTTTCATGGCGAATCATCGAAATTCGCCAGGCCGCCACGGACACGCCCAATAACGAAAACTCAAAAGCTTCGCAATTTCAAATTTGCTTTTGAGTCCATGTGAAAAAGTAGCATAATTTACATATGACTTACAGTTTGTTTTAATAAACATCAAACATTTAATTTTATTGTGCATTATAGCTGTCACGTAGATGAACAATTACAGTTGTTTTTATGACTGTAAGTCATACTCTTCAAATGCTACTGATGTTAGAAAAGTGTATAACAAGATCACATATAACTTTAGAGACGGTCCCTAAATTTGAGACTCTCGAATGTCCAATGTCAAGCCAAATTTATGCCTGTTTTTTTTTTTTTTTTTTTTTTTTTTTTTTACTTTCTCTAATTTTCTTTTCTCTGTGCCTGATTGCTTATGTCCTTTACCCGGGCTGATGTCCATCCAAAATTTAAAAAATTGAGCCGCAAACATGAGGTGCGAGTGATCGCGAGCGCGGATGGGAGAATGGTGAATGTTTTTTTTTTTTTTAGCAACTGGGATGGTGTCCCCTCTGGAAGTTGGTGCCCTATGAAGACTGCATACTCTGCATATAGGGAGTCGCGGTACTATCTGGAAGATATATTCCTCAAACCGTCGTTCAAGAGGAGGGGATGCTAGTCCTTCAAGAATCACTCAAAATATTCCGTTCATAAAGCCAATATATAAATTCTTAATATATAGTATTCCACAGTACATCATGTTATTCTAATTAAGTCCTTTTTTTGGGGATCTTTTACATCTCTCAGAACCTGACACATTGTAATTCTGAGAGTCCAGGAAAGTTGCAGTTCTGGAAAATGGTGGCACTCTAGACTAAATGCTCCATTATAGTGTCACACCTAATTCTTAACTTTAATTCTTTTGCAATTTAGGTGTTTCTGTTCTTCTCCATCTGTTTTTTTTTTCTTTCTGACCCTTCTGACCCAGTAAGCATTTTGCTGTCCAGTGGTCATGTCTTTACTTTGTAATTACTGTAGTGATCTAATTTTGAATATTTCTCATGAGGATCTAATAATTTTGTTTTTTTTTTTCAGTCTGAGTGAAATGTCTTTTTTGGCTCATTTTATCAGTAAAGGAAAAGTTCCTTCATAGTTATTTTTTTCTCTTCCAGTCTTCATGGTCAACTACGTGTATATCACACTCGTTGCCTTTTTTTAGTGCAGCTCAACCAATTCACATCCCATTCGTCAATATTTGTGATATCACAAATCCCGGAAAATGCTTGTTGTAGTCCAAACTTTTTAGTTTTTAAAAAGTGATTTTTGTATAATTGTGCATGTTCAAATTTCATATATATATATATATATATATATATATATATATATATATATATATATATATATATATATATATATATATATATATATATATATATATATATAATTAAACATAACCACAGCACCACCAAGTGGACAAAACCTTTACCATCCCCAACGTGTCTCCTACTATATATATATATATATATATATATATATATATATATATATATATATATATATTTCAAGTGTACAGTTTACTTTTATTGCATATTGAAATAAATATGTGCTTATAAATCAAGAACAAGCTATTTATAGCTGTATTTATAAACTGCTTAGTATTGACTATTAATGTTAAAACAAGGCTTTATAAAGCATAAACTGACTATTTACTAATGAGTGCAGTTATTATAAAGTGTTACCAATGCATTTACTAATGTTAACAAATTAGACATTATTTTACAGTGTTATCAAATCCTTAAATGATTTATAAGTTTTTTTATTGACCTATAAGCATTTGTGAAAGTTCTGCTTGCATTACAGCTTAGTCTTGATCTGTGAGCTGAACAGATTTACTGTTACATCCATGAGATTATGTAAATTCAAATAAATATCATGTCACAGGATGTCATAGGTCAGTATCAAATGAGTTTGAAATTATTATTTGCAGCACAAATAAGGTTTTTTAGGATTTTTAAAAATCCCTAAAACTGTCAGAAAAGGATAAGGCCTAAGATATTTCTATGTAAGTGGCTAAATGTATTTATGTTTTTATAATTATAATACATAAACTATGAAATTATACAAAATGTATAAAAAAGTAAATAAATAAATACGCACAGACATTTAAAAAAAGCAGCCAAGACGAATGAGTTTCCTTTTTTATATATATAGATTAAAATTGAAGACAGAAGCAGGTAAATGCGGTCACTTAATATTCAAACCGAGTAGATCCACTTCAGATTTATTTCTCAAAAGTTTATGTTCACGTGGCTGTTTTCGTTTATATTAGCCAAGCTATTATGTATTTTGAAATAATCTTGTCCGTGATGTGTTCGTTCGTACGACGAAAGGCAGAACCCTGCAGCTCGAGAGATACGTTATGCGCTTTCAAACAGTCTTGCACACTTAAACGGGTCACAAACACCTGCATTTAGCTTGCTGTGTTATAATGGGTGTATTGTGTGCATTTATGGCAATATTTTATTTGAAAAAGCTCTTAAACAAGAACAAATTAGTTTGTTTTGAACTAGTGACACTGTACACGCTGGTCGGAGGCGGTGATTTCAGATAGGCAGCCGCGAATATTTCGTTTTCACACAAACAGTTCAAAAACATCTGAATTTAGCTCTTGGTGTGTTCTAATTGGTGAATTGTGTGATATCGCTGCAATACTTTATTTTTAATAGCTATAAAACAAGAATAAACTCGTTTTTTCTGAGCTCATCATTACACACGCTCCTGCTCAGAGCGGTGATTCATCTCTCGTGTTTCTCACGTATCACTGACCACACATCAATTATTAATGAGCCCTGACATGGTAATAATCATATATGTTGGTTTAGCTTGTCAGTGTGAATTAAATCCAAGTATTTATTTGTATTTTAACCGATTTAAAAGTGAAAATAAAAGAGAGTCTCCTCCCTTTTTTTGCGGGAATTGCACCTGTAGGGGCGCTATTTCTCTCAGACAATGTAAGTCTAAGCACACACACTCAAACGGGGATAGAGTGAGATCAGATGTCTGACAGTTTTTTAATTTTCTGTTATCCATACAGTGTTAAAGTCATGAAACTATGCATATTTCCTCAGAATGACTTTTTTTCTGTATGAAAAAAGGTTTTGAAGTGGTTGGAATTTAAAAATGCAGGAAAATTAATAATTCCATTTTTACTGTCATTTAAAAAAATCACCACCACTAAACCATCCAAGCTATCCAAAACCCATTCACAATTTAAGTTCCTCAATGTTTTTTCAACATGTAGACAAAGTTTGGTGTGTATAGTGTTACTCTCCTCTGAGCAGTATGCATTAATTCACAGCTAAATGTAAAAAAAATCCACATTCAAATCAAAATAGCCGACTTCCTGTTGGTCGTAGCTGATGACTGTGAATTAGAAAGTTGTCCGTCTTAAAAAGAAAAATTTTTGTACCGAGTTTGGTGTTTGTAGCTAAAACTAACCCCCCCACTTTTGACAAAAGGTGGCGCTATAGAGTGCCTCTTCCACACCCTCTTATGAACTTTTGCCAGTGTCTAGCTGTCACTAATACTAATATGTGTTCTGAGTTTGATGAAATTCTAAGCATGTTATATGCCTCAAAATCACCTGAGAAGTATTCCAGTTTGACATGTTGCCACGGCAACAATATTTTTAGATATCAATATCCCCCCAGCAGATTTATATCGGCTGTGTTTTAACATTATTCTGATGAAGTTTGAAGCAAATCGAGTAAAAATAAGATGCTGAATTCCAAGCATTTTGAAAATGACACACTTCCTGCTGCCAGTTGGTGGCGCTATAACTTTGACTCCTAATAGTCACATATATGTGATCGACATCATACAATGAATAATCTGATGAAGTTTGATTGAAATCAGGAAATGTATGTGGATGGTATTAGACACTTCCTGTTTCTCAATTCTCGCCATAATTTCAACGCCTCACCACGAGCAAACCGTTCGAGATATCAAAAATCCCCTGGCAATTTTTCATCCCCAATGTCTTGAGATCATGTTGACCGAGTTTGGTGGTAAACGAGTAAAAAACCTATGACAAGTATATCAAATTCCAGAGCATGCGCTTTTTACATAACTCTAAATAGCTGACTTCCTGTTGGGCGGAGCCTATGACAAGCATCTCGCCCTCCAGGCTTGAGCCCTAATAACAAATAATCCTAAGAAAAACAATAGGGCTCTTGCCCTCCAGACTTGAGCCCTAATAATAAACGGAGCAATTCCAAGAGGGTCCTCACACCATCGGTGCTCGGGCCCTAATAATAATAATAATAAATATAGCTGCAAGCAGCGATGGCGGGCTCAAGCCACCAATGCCATCGCCACCCCGGTGGCATCAGGTAAACTGTGCCCAGCGGGCACATGCATTCACAATATCCCTCTGGCAGTGAAGTTTTAAGGGATATGGCAGTTAAAGGGTTAATCCGAATCATCTAGACTTTAAAATCACATTCACAGAACTATATATATATATATATATATATATATATATATATATATATATAAAACTTTAGTAACACTTTACAATAAGATTTCATTTATAAACATTAACATGAATAATATTTATATAGAATTCATTCATGTCAGTTAATATTCCAAACTTAAACATTAAAACATTGTTTTATTGTGATTTTTTCCAAGCACATTTTACCAATTCCAAACCATATCAATCTTAATAACTACCATTATTTTTTATTTAATCATTTATGAGTGCTATACAATAGTCCAGGAAAGCTGGAAGAGAAAAACTCCTTATATTCATGTGCAGAATTATTAGGCATGTTTTCTTTTACAGATGAAATGCGCTAAAAAAGAGTTTTAACTCAAACTGTTTTAACTCAAAGTCGAAAATTATGAAATACCCATGAGAAATATCAAACACAAATGCAATACAGAAATGGATAAATTAAGACTTGACCATTGTACAAAAATGCTGACAGGGTCATGAGGTCAGAAAAGAAGAAGAAAAAAACAGGTTAAGAAGAACTGACAAAAAGAATTGCAAAATAATTAGGAATTAATGTGAAGATTAATTTTTAGTCAATTTTGCAAGACAGACTTTCAGGAAAGGAGGTGGAATAAAAATGAGCTCCTAAATCTTAATTCCGGATTCAGGAAAATATATTCCTCAAACCATCGGACAAGAGGAGGTGCTGCTGGTCCTTCACGAGTCACTCTAATCTGTTCATTAAGCCTATATATAAAGTCTTAATATATAGTATTTCACAATACTTCATGGTATTCTAATTAAATCATTTTTTGGAATCTTAGATCTCTCAGAACCTGACACATTGTAATTCTGAGACTCCAGGAAAGTGGCAGTTCTGTAAAATGTTGGCACTGGAGACTAAATGCTCCCTGATAGTTTCACACCTAATTCACTTAACACACACACACACACACACACACACATTACCCACAGTGACAGAGGGACAGAGTGACATCAGATGTATGATAGTTTTTTAATTTTCTATCATCCATATAGTGTTGTATAGTCATGTAACTATGCATATTTCCTCAGAATGACTTGTCTTCTATGTGTATATTTTTTTAAGTGTTTAGAAGCTGCACTTAAAAAAAATAAAAGACATTTACTGGTTACTTTTTTACTGTTATTTCAAAAAATCACCATGACAAAACCATTCAAGCTATTCAAAATTAATTCGCACCTGTTCTGTAAGATAAATTCTTTAAACAGTGGTAAAAGAGGATGTGGTGCTGATCCTTCAAGAGTCACACAAAACGTATCTGTCCATAAAGCCTATAAAGAATTATTCTTAATATACAGTTCACAATACTTCAGCTTGTTATTCTAATTATGTGAGGGTTATTTTATCAGTAAAATACATAAAATACATATTATTTTTCTTTGAAAGATTTCTATAAATGATTTAAATCATACTTGTTTCTACAATAATTATTTAAAAGTAATCCTATAGCACCATCTGGTGGCCATTATTGGTACTAAGAATTGCAAGGTTGATTTATATGTTATGATAGTTTTAATTTTATGCTGGCTCTTGAAAATGATAAAGCTATGAAACTTACTGTGCTTCCTTCAAATGATGACTTCTACGTATATAAAAAATTATGAAGAGTTGTAATTAAAAATTTTAAAGATATAGTAAAATAACTATTGTATTTTTTTATGTTACTTTAATAAATCGCTATGGCCACACCATTTAAGGTATCCTAAACCCATTCGCAATTTAACATCTTCAGTATATGGCTTCATGTTAAAACAGTTTGGTGTGAACTACTTGTGTCTTCTTGGAGGAGAATGAATTCATTTACAGGCTGAGTTTATCATAAATCCACAATAACATTTCTGAGTTCTGTATCAATCTGTGTTGTTGTTTGTTTATTTTAATTTTTTTTATTTTTCATAGGAAGATAACTGACCCTTTACTCTCCTTTTTAATAAATGTGCTTATAAAACCAAGAACAAGCTATTTATAGCTGTATTTATAAACTGCCTACTACTGACTATTAATATTGGGACAAGGCTTTATAAAGCATGAACTGACTATTTACTAATGAGTGCAGTTATTATAAAGTGTTATCAATGCATTTGCTAATCTTAACAAATTAGACATTATTTTACAGTGTTATCAAATCCTTAAATGATTTGTAAGTGTTTTGTAATGATTTTATTGACCTACAAGCATTTGTGAAAGTTCTGCTTGCATTACAGCTTAGTCTTGATCTGTGAGCTGAACAGATTTACTGTTACATCCATGAGATTATGTAAATTCAAATAAATATCATGTCACAGGATGTCAGAGATCAGTATCAAATGAGTTTGAAATTATTATCTGCAGCACAAATAAGGTTTTTTAGGATTTAAAAAAAAAACCTAAAACTGTCAGAAAAGGATAAGGCCTAAGATTTCTATGTGAGTGGCTAAATTTATTTGTTTTTATAACTATAATGCATAAACTATGAAATTATACAAAATGTATAAAAAAGTACAACAGTTATTGTTTTCCAATGTTTTTTATTTATTTAATTTATTTTTTGGGATTTACATAAAAACAAATTAGCCTACTGCAATCATTCTAAACAGCTTGAATAAAACCTGTTAATATTTATTATAGACCACTGTAACTGTGTATAATCTAACAAACAAGTTTATTATGAAAATAAAAGTGTGTACACCAGATAAATTGAACGATAAAGAAATTGCTAACAATAGTATAATAGAGCATGTTTTAGGTTTTTAGGCATTTAGATGCAGAAATGGACAAATCAAATGTAAAATAAAATGTAATTGATTTAATTAAATATAGATTCATTCTTGTTAGAGCAAAATAATAAATAAATACGTACACACATTAAAAAAGCAGCCAAGATTAATGAGTTTAATTTTTTATATGTAGATTAAAATTGAAGACAGAAGCAGCTGGTATATGCGGTCACTTAATATTCAAATCCAGTAGATCCACTTCAGATTTATTTCTCAACAGTTTATGTTCACGTGGCTGTTTTCGTTTATATTCGCCAAGCTATTATGTATTTTGAAATAATCTTGTCCGTGATGTGTTCGTTCTTACGACGAAAGGCAGAATCCTGCAGCTCGAGAGATACATGTTATTCTGCCAGTCGCGCTTTCAAACAGTCTTGCACACTTAAACGGGTCACAAACACCTGCATTTAGGACGTGTTGTGTTATAATGGGTGTATTGTGTGCATTTATGACAATATTTTATTTGAAAAAGCTCTTAAACAAGAATAAATTCGTTTGTTTTGAACTTGTGACACTGTGCGCGCTGATCGGAGGCAGTGATTTCAGATAGGCAGCCGCGAATATTTCATTTTCACACAAACAGTTCAAAAACATCTGAATGTAGCTCCTGGTGTGTTCTAATTGGTGAATTGTGTAATATCGCTTTAATATTTTAATTTTAAAAGCTATAAAACAAGAATAAACTCGTTTTTTCTGAGCTCATCATTCCACACGCTCCTGCTCAGAGCGTGATTCATCTCTCGTGTTTCTCACGTATCACTGACCACACATCAATTATTAATGAGCCCTGACCTGGTAATAATCATATATGTTGGTTTAGCTTGTCAGTGTGAATTAAATCTAAGTATTTATTTGTATTTTAACCGATTTAAAAATGAAACTAAAAGAGAGTCTCCTCCCTTTCAGTCGAATTTCCCTTTCAGGAATTGCACCTGTAGGGGCGCATTTTCTCTCAGACAATGTAAGTCTCAGCACATAATACTCAAACAGATGGACAGAGTGAGATGAGATGTCTGACAGTTTTCTAATTTTCTGTTATCCATACAGTGTTGTAAAGTCGTGAAACTATCCATATTTACTCAGAATGACTTTTTTTCTGTATGAAAAAAGGTTTTGAAGTGTTTGGAATTTAAAAATGCAGGACAATTAATAATTCCATTTTTACTGTCATTTAAAAAAATCTCCACGACAAAACCGTTCAAGCTATCCAAAATCCTTTGGCAATTTAAGTTGTTTAAAATGTTTTGGCATCATGTAGACAAAGTTTGGTGTGTATAGTGTTACTCTCCTCTGAGCAGTATGCATTAATTCACAGCTAAATGTAAAAAAAAATCCACATTCAAATCAAAATAGCTGACTTCCTGTTGATCGTAGCTGATGACTGTGAATTAGAAAGTTGTCCGTCTTGATAAGAACAATTTTTGTACCGAGTTTGGTATCTGTAGCTAAAACTAACCCCCCCACTTTTGACAAAAGGTGGCGCTATAGAGTGCCTCTTCCACGCCCTCTTATGAACTTTTGCCAGTGTCTAGTTATCATAAATACTGATATGTGTTCTGAATTTCATGAAATTCTAAATATGTTATATGCCTTAAAATCACCTGAGAAGTATTCAAGTTTGACATGTTGCCACGGCAACAATATTTTTAGATATCAATATCCCCCTAGCAGATTAATATAGGCTGTGTTTTAACATTATTCTGATGAAGTTTGAAGCAAATCGAGTAAAAATAAGATGCTGAATACAAAGCATTTTGAAAATGACACACTTCCTGCTGCCAGTTGGTGGCGCTATAACTTTGACTCCTAATAGTCACATATATGCGATCGACATCATACAAAGAATAATCTGATGAAGTTTGATTAAAATCAGGAAATGTATGTGGATGGTATTAGACACTTCCTGTTTCTCATTTCTCGCCATAATTTCAACGCCTCGCCACGAGCAAACCGTTTGAGATATCAAAAATCCCCTGGCAATTTTTCATCCCCAGTGTCTTGAGATCATGTTGACCGAGTTTGGCGGCAATCGAGTAAAAAACCTATGACAAGTATTTCAAATTCCAGAGCATGCGCTTTTTACATAACTCTAAATAGCTGACTTCCTGTTGGGCGGAGCCTATGACATGCAATACGCAAGTTGTTCGGCACGATGAGATCTATATGTGTACTGAGTTTCATATTAATACGTGCAAGTATGTGTGAGCTATACATCAACATTTATGACTGTGTTCCAGGGGGCGCTGTAGAGCCCCTGTGCCACGCCCGTGTCCCAGCCTCTGCAGGCTCCTAAAGGCCACAGATTCCAAATTGTGCGCAAACTTTCAAGAGTTTTTGAGTATGTTAAGGACCCCAAAAGCCCCCACAACTTTGACGACAAATATGAATAATAAACCCCAAATAGCCAACTTCCTGTTGGGCGGAGCCTATGATATGCAATACGAAAGTTGTTTGTATTGATGAGTTCTATATGTGTACCGAGTTTCGTACGTCTACGTGCAAGTATGTATGATATATGGCCCTCCATATTCCAGGGGGCGCTGTAGAGCCCCTGTGCCACGCCCGTGTATCAGTCTCTGCCCGGCCCTAATGGCCGCAGGTTCCAATGTGTGTGCCAATTTTCAAGACTTTTTAAGCATGTTAAGGGCCCCAAAAGCCCCCGAAACCTTGAAGAAAAATAATAATAATAAATAATAATAATAATAATAATAATAATAAATATAGCTGCAAGCAGCGATGGCGGGCTCAAGCCACCAATGCCATCGCCACCCCGGTGGCATCAGGTAAACTGTGCCCAGCGGGCACATGCATTCACAATATCCCTCTGGCAGTGAGGTTTTAAAGGATACGGCAGTTAAAGGCTTAATCCGAATCATCTAGACTTTAAAATCACATTCACAGAACTTTCATCACAACAGAGCATTCATTCATGTCACTTAATATTCCAAACTTAAACATTAAAATATTGTTTTATTGTGATTTTTTTCCAAGCACATTTTACCAATTCCAAACCATATCAATCTTAATAACTACCATTATTTGGAAGAGAAAAACTCCTTATATTCATGTGTGCAGAATTATTAGGCATGTTTTCTTTTACAGATGAAATGCGCTAAAAAAGAGTTTTAACTCAAACTGTAAAGCCCATGAGAAATATCAAACACAAATGCAATACAGAAATGGATAAGTTAAGACTTGACCATTGTACAAAAAATGCTGACTGGGTCATGAGGTCAGAAAAGAAGAAGAAAAAAACAGGTCAAGAAGAACTGACAAAAAGAATTGCAAAATAATTAGGAATTAATGTGAAGATTAATTTTTAGTCAATTCTGCAAGACAGACTTTCAGGAAAGAAGGTGGAATAAAAATGAGCTCCTAAATCTTAATCCCGGATTCTGGAAGATAATTTTCCTCAAACCATCGGACAAGAGGAGGTGGTGCTGGTCCTTCACGAGTCACTCTAATCTGTTCATAAAGCCTATATATAAAGTCTTAATATATAGTATTTCACAATACTTCATGGTATTCTAATTAAATATTTTTTTGTAATCTTAGATCTCTCAGAACCTGACACATTGTAATTCTGAGACTCCAGGAAAGTGGCAGTTCTGTAAAATGTTGGCGCTGGAGACTAAATGCTCCCTGATAGTTTCACACCTAATTCACTTACCACACACACACAAACTCACACACACACACATTACCCACAGTGACAGAGGGACAGAGTGACATCAGATGTATGATAGTTTTTTTTAATTTTCTATCATCCATATAGTGTTGTATAGTCATGAAACTATGCATATTTCCTCAGAATGACTTGTCTTCTATGTGTACATTTTTTTGAAGTGTTTAGAAGCTGCACTTTTAAAAAATAAAAGACATTTACTGGTTACTTTTTTACTTTTATTTCAAAAAATCACCATGACAAAACCATTCAAGCTATCCAATATTCATTTGCACCTGTTCTGTAAGATAAATTCTTTAAACAGTGGTAAAAGAGGGTGTTGTGCTGAACCTTCAAGAGTCACTCAAAACTTATCTGTCCATAAAGCCTTTTAAGAATAATTCTTAATATACAGTTCACAATACTTCAGCTTGTTATTCTAATTACGTGAGGGTCATTTTATCAGTAAAATACATACAATTCATATTATTTTTCTTTGAAAGATTTCTATAAATGATTTAATTCATACTTGTTTCTACAATAATTATTTAAAAGTAATCATATAGCTCCATCTGGTGGCCATTATTGGTACTAAGAATTGCAAGCTAGATTTATAAGTTATGATAGTTTTAATTTTATGCTGGCTCATGAAAATGATAAAGCTATGAAACTTACTGTGCTTCCTTCAAATTATGACTTCTACGTATATAAAAAATTATGAAGAGTTGGAATGAAAAATTTTAAACATATAGTAAAATAAATATTGTATTTTTTTATGTTACTTTAATAAATCGCTATGGCCACACCATTTAAGGAATCCTAAACCCATTCGCAATTTAACATCTTCAGTATATGGCTTCATGTTAAAACAGTTTGGTGTGAACTACTTGTGTCTTCTTGGAGGAGTATGAATTTATTTACAGGCTGATTTTATCATAAATCCACAATAAAATTTCTGAGTTCTGTATCAATCTGTGTTGTTGTTTGTTTATTTTCATTTTTTTATTTTTCATAGGAAGATAACTGACCCTTTACTCTCCTTTTTAATAAATGTGCTTATAAACCAAGCTATTTATAGCTGTATTTATAAACTGCTTACTAATTACTATTAATGTTGGGACAAGGCTTTATAAAGCATGAACTGACTATTTTCTAATGAGTGCAGTTATTATAAAGTGTTATTAATGCATTTGCTAATGTTAACAAATTAGACATTATTTTACATTGTTATCAAATCCTTAAATGATTTGTGTTTTGTAATGATTTTATTGACCTACAAGCATTTGTGAATGTTCTGCTTGCATTACAGCTTAGACTTGATCTGTGAGCTGAACAGTTTTACTGTTACATCCATGAGATTATGTAAATTCAAATAAATATCATGTCACAGGATGTCAGAGGTCAGTATCAAATTAATTTGAAATTATTATTTTCAGCACAAATAAGGTTTTTTAGGATTTTTAAAAATCCCTAAAACTGTCAGAAAAGGATAAGGCCTAAGATTTCTATGTGAGTGGCTAAATTTGTTTGTTTTTATAACTATAATGCATAAACTATGAAATTATACAAAATGTATAAAAAAGTACAACAGTTATTGTTTTCCAATGTTATTTATTTTTTATTTTTTTTGGATTTACATTAAAAAAAATTAGCCTACTGCAATCATTCTAAACAGCTTGAATAAAACCTGTTAATATGTATTATAGACCACTGTAACTGTGTATAATCTAACAAGCAAGTTTATTATGAAAATAAAAGTGTGTACACCAGATAAACTGGACGATAAAGAAATTGCTAACAATAGTATAATAGAGCATGTTTTAGGTTTTTAGGCGTTTAGATGCAGAAATGGACAAATCAAATGTAAAATAAAATGTAATTGATTTAATTAAATATAGATTAATTTCTTGTTAGAGCAAAATAATAAATAGATAAATAAATACGTACACACATTAAAAAGCAGCCAAGATGAATGAGTTTCCTTTTTTATATGTAGATTAAAATTGAAGACAGAAGCAGCTGGTATATGCGGTCACTTAATATTCAAATCCAGTCGATCCACTTCAGATTTATTTCTCAACAGTTTATGTCCACGTGGCTGTTTTCGTTTATATTCGCCAAGCTATTATGTATTTTGAAATAATCTTGTCCTTGATGTGTTCGTTCGTACGACGAAAGGCAGAATCCTGCAGCTCGAGAGATATTCTGCCAGTCGCGCTTTCAAATAGTCTTGCACACTTAGCTCTTGTGTTATAATGGGTGTATTGTGTGCATTTATGGCAATATTTTATTTGAAAAAGCTCTTAAACAAGAATAAATTCGTTAGTTTTGAACTTGTGACACTGTGCGCGCTGATCGGAGGCAGTGATTTCAGATAGGCAGCCGGGAATATTTCATTTTCACACAAGCAGTTCAAAAACATCGGAATTTAGCTCCTGGAGTGTTGTAATTGGTGAATTGTGTGATATCGCTTTAATATTTTAATTTTAAAAGCTATAAAACAAAAATAAACTCGTTTTTTCTGAGCTCATCATTCCACACGCTCCTGCTCAGAGCGGTGATTCATCTCTCGTGTTTCTCACGTATCACTGACCACACATCAATTATTAATGAGCCCTGACCTGATAATAATCATATATGTTGGCTTAGCTTGTCAGTGTGAATTAAATCTAAGAATTTATTTGTATTTTAACCGATTTAAAAGTGAAACTAAGAGAGATTCTCCTCCCTTTCAGTCGAATTTCCCTTTCAGGAATTGCACCTGTAGGGGCGCATTTTCTCTCAGACAATGTAAGTCTCAGCACATAATACTCAAACAGAGGGACAGAGTGAGATGAGATGTCTGACAGTTTTTTAATTTTCTGTTACCCATAAAGTGTTGTAAAGTCGTGAAACTATCCATATTTACTCAGAATGACTTTTTTTCTGTATGAAAAAAAGGTTTTGAAGTGTTTGGAATTTAAAAATGCAGGACAATTAATAATTCCCTTTTTACTGTCATTTAAAAAAATCACCACGTCAAAACCGTTCAAGCTATCCAAAATCCTTTGGCAATTTAATTTCCTCAATGTTTTTGCATCATGTAGACAAAGTTTGGTGTGTATAGTGTTACTCTCCACTGAGCAGTATACATTTATTCACAGCTAAATGTAAAAAAAATCCACATAAAATAGCCGACTTCCTGTTGGTCGTAGCTGATGACTGTGAATTAGAAAGTTGTCTGTCTTGATAAGAACAATTTATGTACCGAGTTTGGTGTCTGTAGCTAAAACTAACCCCCCCACTTTTGACAAAAGGTGGCGCTATAGAGCGCCTCTTCCACGCCCTCTTACGAACTTTTGCCAGTGTCTAGTTATCATTAATACTGATATGTGTTCTGAGTTTGATGAAATTCTAAGCACGTTATATGCCTCAAAATCACTTGAGAAGTATTCCAGTTTGACATGTTGCCACGGCAACAATATTTTTAGATATCAATATCCCCCCAGCAGATTTATATCGGCTGTGTTTTAACATTATTCTGATGAAGTTTGAAGCAAATCGAGTAAAAATAAGATGCTGAAATCAAAGCATTTTGAAAATGACACACTTCCTGCTGCCAGTTGGTGGCGCTATAACTTTGACTCCTAATAGTCACATATATGCGATCGACATCATACAATGAATAATCTGATGAAGTTTGATTAAAATTAGGAAATGTATGTGGAAAGTATTAGACACTTCCTGTTTCTCATTTCTCGCCATAATTTCAAAGCCTCACCACGAGCAAACCGTTCGAGATATCAAAAATCCCCTGGCAATTTTTCATCCCCAATGTCTTGAGATCATGTTGACCGAGTTTGGTGGCAATCGGGTAAAAATCCTATGACAAGTATATCAAATTCCAGAGTATGCGCTTTTTACATAACTCTAAATAGCTGACTTCCTGTTGGGCGGAGCCCAATGACATGCAATATGAAAATTGTTCGGCACAATGAGATCTATATGTGTACTGATTTTCATATGAATATGTGCAAGTATGTGTGAGCTATACATCAACATTTCTGACTGTGTTCCAGGGGGCGCCGTAGAGCCCCTGTGGCACACCCGGGTCCCAGCCTCTGCAGGCTCCTAAAGGGCACAGATTCCAAAGTGTGCGCAAATTTTCAAGAGTTTTTGAGTATGTTAGGGACCCCAAAAGCCCCCACAACTTTGACGAAAAATATGAATACTAAACCCTAAATAGCCAACTTCCTGTTGGGCGGAGCCTATGACATGCAGTACGAAAGTTGTTTGGATTGATGAGATCTACATGTGTACCGAGTTTCATGTGTCTACGTGTAAGTATGTATGATATATGGCCCTCAGTATTCCAGGGGGCGCTGTAGAGCCCCTGTGCCACGCCCGTGTATCAGTCTCTGCCCGGCCCTAATGGCCGCAGGTTCCAATCTGTGTGCCAATTTTCAAGAGTTTTCGAGCATGTTAAGGACCCCAAAAGCCCCCGAAACCTTGAAGAAAAATAATAATAATAATAATAATAACAAATAATCCTAAGGAAAACAATAGGGCTCTCGCCCTCCAGGCTTGAGCCCTAATAATAATAACAAATAATCCTAAGGAAAACAATAGGGCTCTCGCCCTCCAGGCTTGAGCCCTAATAATAATAACAAATAATCCTAAGGAAAACAATAGGGCTCTCGCCCTCCAGGCTTGAGCCCTAATAATAAATATAGCTGCAAGCAGCGATGGCGGGCTCAAGCCACCAATGCCATCGCCACCCCGGTGGCATCAGGTAAACTGTGCCCAGCGGGCACATGCATTCACAATATCCCTCTGGCAGTGAGGTTTTAAATGATATGGCAGTTAAAGGGTTAATCCGAATCATCTAGACTTTAAAATCACATTCACAGAACAATATATATATATATATATTTAGTAACACTTTACAAT
The DNA here is from genome assembly GCF_023724105.1 of Carassius gibelio. Taxonomy (NCBI): domain Eukaryota; kingdom Metazoa; phylum Chordata; class Actinopteri; order Cypriniformes; family Cyprinidae; genus Carassius; species Carassius gibelio. Next base: position 19,824,069 of record NC_068371.1, read on the forward strand.
AAGATTTCATTTATAAACATTGTTAACATGAACAATATTTATATAGCATTCATTCATGTCAGTTAATATTCCAAACTTAAACATTAAAACATTGTTTTATTGTGATTTGTTTCCAAGCACATTGTACCAATTCCAAACCATATCAATCTTAAAGCTGCAGTCGGTAACTTTTGACGCTCTAGCGGTTAATAAACAGAACTGCTTGCGTCTTGCGGAAGAACATCGTAGCCGGAACTACTTCTCTCTGTTTATGTCTATGAAGAATCACAAAGGTACTGGGTTACTCCGCCGCGGTATCCCCGAAGCAATCTAAAATAGTCAGAATATAAACACTTATTATAGGTGTACCCTAGTGATTCAGGACAAGCTAAAAACACGGTTTGGAAAATGGATTCATGGTGTACTCGCTTATTATGTTCATTTTTCTACATTTTGAACACAAACAAAGTTACGGACCGCAGCTCTGATTGGTTGTTTTTTACCGGGAGCGCATGACTTTCTGCAAATGGCAATAGGACCACTGGGAGGAGCCAGAGGAGCTTGATTTTTTTCACAGATTATCTGTCTCATATTCTACTGTCAGGACATAATGACAGGTTTAATAAATATGTAAAAAATATTTTTTTTACAAAAGTTCCCTACAGCACCTTTAATAACTACCATTATTTTTTATTTAATAATTTATGAGTGCTATACAATAGTCCAGGAAAGCTGGAAGAGAAAAACTCCTTATATTCATGTGTGCAGAATTATTAGGCATGTTTTCTTTTACAGATGAAATGCGCTAAAAAAGAGTTTTAACTCAAACTGTTTTAACTCAAAGTCGAAAATTATGAAATACCCATGAGAAATATCAAACACAAATGCAATACAGAAATGGATAAGTTAAGACTTGACCATTGTACAAAAATGCTGACTGGGTCATGAGGTCAGAAAAGAAGAAGAAAAAAAAATAGGTCAAGAAGAACTGACAAAAATAATTGCAAAATAATTAGGAATTAATGTGAAGATTAATTTTTAGTCAATTCTGCAAGACAGACTTTCAGGAAAGGAGGTGGAATAAAAATGAGCTCCTAAATCTTAATCCCGGATTCAGGAAAATATATTCCTCAAACCATCGGACAAGAGGAGGTGGTGCTGGTCCTTCACGAGTCACTCTAATCTGTTCATAAAGCCTATATATAAAGTCTTATTATATAGTATTTCACAATACTTCATGGTATTCTAATCAAATAATTTTTTGGAATCTTAGATCTCTCAGAACCTGACACATTGTAATTCTGGAGACTCCAGGAAAGTGGCGGTTCTGTAAAATGTTGGCGCTGGAGACTAAATGCTCCCTGATAGTTTCACACCTAATTCACTTAACACACACACACACACACACACACACACACACACACACACACACATTACCCACAGTGACAGAGGGACAGAGTGATATCAGATGTATGATAGTTTTTTAATTTTCTATCATCCATATAGTGTTGTATAGTCATGAAACTATGCATATTTCACATATTTCCTATGTGTACATTTTTTTGAAGTGTTTAGAAGCTGCACTTAAAAAAAATTAAATAAAAGACATTTACTGGTTACTTTTTTACTGTTATTTCAAAAAATCACCACGACAAAACCATTCAAGCTATTCAAAATTCATTCGCACCTGTTCTGTAAGATACATTCTTTAAACAGTTGTAAAAGAGGATGTGGTGCGGATCCTTCAGGAGTCACTCAAAACGAATCTGTCCATAAAGCCTATAAAGAATTATTCTTAATATACAGTTCACAATACTTCAGCTTGTTATTCTAATTAAGTGAGGGTGATTTTATCAGTAAAATACATAAAATACATATTATTTTTCTTTGAAAGACTTCTATAAATGATTTAAATCATACTTGTTTCTACAATAATTATTTAAAAGTAATCCTATAGCTCCATCTGGTGGCCATTATTGGTACTAAGAATTGCAAGCTTGATTTATATGTTATGATAGTTTTAATTTTATGCTGGCTCTTGAAAATGATAAAGCTATGAAACTTACTGTGCTTCCTTCAAATGATGACTTCTACGTATATAAAAAATTATGAAGAGTTGGAATTAAAAATTTTAAAGATATAGTAAAATAACTATTGTATTTTTTTATGTTACTTTAATAAATCACTATGGCCACACCATTTAAGGTATCCTAAACCCATTCACAATTTAACATCTTCAGTATATGGCTTCATGTTAAAACAGTAAAACAGGTGTGAACTACTTGTGTCTTCTTGGAGGAGAATGAATTCATTTACAGGCTGAGTTTATCATAAATCCACAATAACATTTCTGAGTTCTGTATCAATCTGTGTTGTTGTTTGTTTATTTTTATTTTTTTATTTTTCATAGGAAGATAACTGACCCTTTACTCTCCTTTTTAATAAATGTGCTTATAAACCAAGAACAAGCTATTTATAGCTGTATGGATTTACATTTAAAAAATAAGCCTACGGCAATCATTCTAAACAGCTTGAATAAAACCTGTTAATATTTATTATAGACCACTGTAACTGTGTATAATCTAACAAACAAGTTTATTATGAAAATAAAGTGTGTACACCAGATAAATTGGACGATAAAGAAATTGCTAACAATAGTATAATAGAGCATGTTTTAGGTTTTTAGGCGTTTAGATGCAGAAATGGACAAATCAAATGTAAAATAAAATGTAATTGATTTAATTAAATATAGATTAAGTCTTGTTAGAGCAAAATAATAAATAAATACCTACACACATTAAAAAAGCAGCCAAGATTAATGAGTTTAATTTTTTATATAGATTAAAATTGAAGACAGAAGCAGCTGGTATATGCGGTCACTTAATATTAAAATCCAGTAGATCCACTTCAGATTTATTTCTCAACAGTTTATGTTCACGTGGCTGTTTTCGTTTATATTAGCCAAGCTATTATGTATTTTGAAATAATCTTGTCCGTGATGTGTTCGTTCTTACGACGAAAGGCAGAATCCTGCAGCTCGAGAGATATATGTTATTCTGCCAGTCGCGCTTTCAAATAGTCTTGCACACATACATAAACGGGTCACAAACACCTGTATTTAGCTCGTGTTGTGTTATAATGGGTGTATTGTGTGCATTTATGGCAATAATTTATTTTAAAAAGCTCTTAAACAAGAATAAATTCGTTTGTTTTGAACTTGTGACACTGTACGCGCTGATCGGAGGCAGTGATTTCAGATAGGCAGCCGCAAATATTTCATTTTCACACACACAGTTCAAAAACATCTTAATTTAGCTCTTGGTGTGTTCTAATTGGTGAATTGTGTGATATGGCTGCAATACTTTATTTTTAATAGCTATAAAACAAGAATAAACTCGTTTTTTCTGAGCTCATCATTCCACACGCTCCTGCTCAGAGCGTGATTCATCTCTCGTGTTTCTCACGTATCACTGACCACACATCCATTATTAATGAGCCCTGACCTGGTAATAATCATATATGTTGGTTTAGCTTGTCAGTGTGAATTAAATCCAAGTATTATTTTGTATTTTAACCGATTTAAAAGTGAAACCAAAAGAGAGTCTCCTCCCTTTTTTAGTTCAGGATATGCACCTGTAGGGGCGCTATTTCTCTCAGACAATGGAAGTCTAAGCACACACACTCAAACAGAGGGACAGAGTGAGATGAGATGTCTGAGAGTTTTTTAATTTTCTGTTATCCATACAGTGTTGTAAAGTCATGAAACTATGCATATTTACTCAGAATAACTTTTTTTTCTGTATGAAAAAAGGTTTTGAAGTGTTTGGAATTTAAAAATGCAGGAAAATTAATAATTCCATTTTTACTGTCATTTAAAAAAATCACCACGACAAAACCATCCAAGCTATCCAAAACCCATTCACAATTTAAGTTCCTCAATGTTTTTTCAACATGTAGACAAAGTTTGGTGTTTATAGTGTTACTCTCCTCTGAGCAGTATGCATTAATTCACAGCTAAATGTAAAAAACAATCCACATTCAAATCAAAATAGCCGACTTCCTGTTGGTCGTAGCTGATGACTGTGAATTAGAAAGTTGTCCGTCTTGATAAGAACAATTTTTGTACTGAGTTTGGTGTCTGTAGCTAAAACTAACCCCCCCACTTTTGACAAAAGGTGGCGCTATAGAGTGCCTCTTCCACGCCCTCTTATGAACTTTTGCCAGTGTCTAGCTGTCACTAATACTGATATGTGTTCTCAGTTTGATGAAATTCTAAGCATGTTATATGCCTCAAAATCACCTGAGAAGTATTCCAGTTTGACATGTTGCCACGGCAACAATATTTTTAGATATCAATATCCCCCCAGCAGATTTATATCGACTGTGTTTTAACATTATTCTGATGAAGATTGAAGCAAATCGAGTAAAAATAAGATGCTGAATTCAAAGCATTTTGAAAATGACACACTTCCTGCTGCCAGTTGGTGGCGCTATAACTTTGACTCCTAATAGTCACATATATGCGATCGACATCATACAATGAATAATCTGATGAAGTTTGATTACAATTAGGAAATGTATGTGGATGGTATTAGACACTTCCTGTTTCTCAATTCTCGCCATAAATTCAACGCCTCGCTACGAGCAAACCGTTCGAGATATCAAAAATCCCCTGGCAATTTTTCATCCCCAATGTCTTGAGATCATGTTGACTGAGTTTGGTGTCAATCGGCAAAAAACCCTATGACAAGTATTTCAAATTCCAGAGCATGCGCTTTTTACATAACTCTAAATAGCTGACTTCCTGTTGGGCGGAGCCTATGACATGCAATACGAAAGTTGTTCAGCACGATGAGATCTATATGTGTACTGAGTTTGATATTAATATGTGCAAGTATGTGTGAGCTATGCATCAACATTTCTGACTGTGATCCAGGGGGCGCCGTAGAGCCCCTGTGCCACGCCCGGGTCCCAGCCTCTGCAGGCTTCTAAAGGCTACAGATTCCAAAGTGTGCGCAAATTTTCAAGAGTTTTTGAGTATGTTAAGGACCCCAAAAGCCCCCACAACTTTGACGAAAAATATGAAAACTAAACCCTAAATATCCAACTTCCTGTTGGGCGGAGCCTATGACATGCAGTACGAAAGTTGTTTGGTTTGATGAGATCTACATGTGTACCGAGTTTCGTGCGTCTACGTGCAAGTATGTATGATATATGGCCCTCAGTATTCCAGGGGGCGCTGTAGAGCCCCTGTTCCACGCCCGTGTATCAGTCTCTGCCCGGCCCTAATGGCCGCAGGTTCCAATGTGTGTGCCAATTTTCAAGACTTTTTAAGCATGTTAAGGGCCCCAAAAGCCCCCGAAACCTTGAAGAAAAATAATAATAATAATAACAAATAATCCTAAGGAAAACAATAGGGCTCTCGCCCTCCAGGCTTGAGCCCTAATAACAAATAATCCTAAGGAAAACAATAGGGCTCTCGCCCTCCAGGCTTGAGCCCTAATAATAATAATAATAATAACAAATAATCCTAAGGAAAACAATAGGGCTCTCGCCCTCCAGGCTTGAGCCCTAATAATAATAATAATAAATATAGCTGCAAGCAGCGATGGCGGGCTCAAGCCACCAATGCCATCGCCACCCCGGTGGCATCAGGTAAACTGTGCCCAGCGGGCACATGCATTCACAATATCCCTCTGGCAGTGAGGTTTTAAAGGATACGGCAGTTAAAGGGTTAATCCGAATCATCTAGACTTTAAAATCACATTCACAGAACAATATATATATTAGTAACACTGTACAATAAGATTTCATTTATAAACATTATGTTAACATGAACAATATTTATATAGCATTCATTCATGTCAGTTAATATTCCAAACTTAAACATGAAAACATTGTTTTATTGTGATTTTTTTCCAAGTACATTTTACCAATTCCAAACCATATAAATCTTAATAACTACCATTATTTTTTATTTAATCATTTATGAGTGCTATACAATAGTCCAGGAAAGCTGGAAGAGAAAAACTCCTTATATTCATGTGTGCAGAATTATTAGGCATGTTTTCTTTTACAGATGAAATGCGCTAAAATAGACTTTTAACTCAAACTGTAAGGTCGAAAATTATGAAATACCCATGAGAAATATCAAACACAAATGCAATACAGAAATGGATAAGTTAAGACTTGACCATTGTACAAAAAATACTGACTGGGTCATGAGGTCAGAAAAGAAGAAGAAAAAAGCAGGTCAAGAAGAACTGACAAAAATAATTGCAAAATAATTAGTAATTAATGTGAAGATTAATTTTTAGTCAATTCTGCAAGACAGACTTTTCAGGAAAGGAGGTGGAATAAAAATGAGCTCCTAAATCTTAATCCTGGATTCTGGAAGATATACTCCTCAAACCATCGAACAAGAGGAGGTGGTGCTGGTCCTTCACGAGTCACTCTAATCTGTGCATAAAGCCTATATATAAAGACTTAATATATAGTATTTCACAATACTTCATGGTATTCTAATTAAATCATTTTTTGGGATCTTAAGTCTCTCAGAGCCGGACACCGAGTAATTCTGGAGACTCCAGGAAAGTGGCAGTTCTGTAAAATGTTGGCGCTGGAGACTAAATGCACCCTGATAGTTTCACACCTAATTCACTTAACACACACACACACACACACACACACACACACACACACACACATTACCCACAGTGACAGTGGGACTGAGTGACATCAGATGTATGATAGTTTTTTTTAATTTTCTATCATCCATATAGTGTTGTATAGTCATGAAACTATGGTCATGAGACCAGTCATTCTGAGGAAATTTGCCTCAGAATGACTGGTCTTCTATGTGTACATTTTTTTTTTTTTTAAGTGTTTAGAAGCTGCACTTTAAAAAAATAAAAAGACATTTACTGGTTCCTTTTTTACTATTATTTCAAAAAATCATCACGGCAAAACCATTCAAGCTATCCAAAATTCATTCACACCTATTCTGTAAGATTAATTCTTTAAACAGTGGTAAAAGAAGATGTGGTGCTGAATCTTCAAGAGTCACTCAAAACGTTATCTGTCCATAAAGCCTATAAAGAATTATTCTTAATATACAGTTCAAAATACTTCAGCTTGTTATTCTAATTAAGTGAGGGTCATTTTATCAGTAAAATATATACAATTCATTTTTTTTTGAAAGATTTCTATAAATGATTTAAATCATACTCGTTTCTACAATAATTATTTAAAAGTAATCCTATAGCTCCCTCTAGTGGCCATTATAGGTACTAAGAATTGCAAGCTTGATTTATAAGTTATGATAGTTTAAATTTTATGCTGGCTCTTGAAAGTGATAAAGCTATGAAACTTACTGTGCTTCCTTCAAATGAGGACTTCTACTTATATAAAAAATTATGAAGATTTAGAATGAAAAATTTTAAAGATATAGTAAAATAACTATTGTATTTTTTTATGTTACTTTAATAAATCTCTATGGCAACACCATTTAAGCTATCCTAAACACATTCACAATTTAACATCTCAGTATATAGGCATAATGTTGAAAAAGGAGTATGGAGTAGTATGAGTAGGAGTATGAATTCATTTGCAGGCTTTATCATAAATCCACAATAAAATTTCTGAGTTCTGTATCAATCTGTGTTGTTGTTTGTTTATTTTTATCTTTTATTTTTCATAGGAAGATAACTTACTCTCATTTTTAATAAATGTGCTTATAAACCAAGGACAAGCTATTTATAGCTGTATTTATAAACTGCTTACTACTGACTATTAATATTGGGACAAGGCTTTATAAAGCATGAACTGACTATTTAATAATGAGTGCAGTTATTATAAAGTGTTATCAATGAATTTGCTAATGTTAACAAATTAGACATTATTTTACAGTGTTATCAAATCCTTAAATGACTCATAAGCATTTGTGAAAGTTCTGCTTGCATTACAGCTTAGTATTGATCTGTGAGCTGAACAGATTTACTGTTACATCCATGAGATTATGTAAATTCAAATAAATATAATGTCACAGGATGTCATAGGTCAGTATCAAATGAGTTTGAAATTATTATTTGCAGCACAAATAAGGTTTTTTTAGGATTTTTAAAAATCCCTAAAACTGTCAGAAAAAGGTTAAGGCCTAAGCTATTTCTATGTGAGTGGCTAATTTTATTTTTGTTTTTATAATTGTAATACACAAACTATGAAATTATACAAAATGTATAAAAAGATAAATAAATAAATACGCACACATTAAAAAAGCAGCCAAGAATGAGTTTCCTTTTTTATATAGATTAAAATTGAAGACAGAAGCAAGTGGTAAATGTGGTCACTTTAATATTCAAATCCAGTAGATCCAGTTTATGTTCACGTGGCTGTTTTCGTTTATAGTCGCCAAGCTATTATGTGTTTTGAAATAATCTTGTCCGTTATGTGTTCGTTCGTACGACGAAAGCCAGAATCCTGCAGCTCGAGAGATATGTTATTCTGCCAGTCTCGCTTTCAAATAGTCTTGCGCACTTAAACAGGTCACAAACACCTGCATTTAGCTCTTGTTGTGTTACAATGGGTTTATTGTGTGCATTTGTGGTAATATTTTATTTTAAAACGTTCTTAAACAAGAATAAATTCGTTTGTTTTGAGCTGGACACTGTACGCGCTGATCGGAGGCGGTGATTTCAGATAGGCAGCTGCAAATATTTCATTTTCACACAAACAGTTCAAAAACATCTTAATTTAGCTCTTGGTGTGTTCTAATTGGTTGATTGTGTGATATCGCTGTAATAATTTATTTTTAAAAGCTTTAAAACAGGAATAAATTCGTTTTCTCTGAGCTCTTTACTCCAGACGCTCGTGATCACAGCGGTGATTCATCTCTCCTATTTCTCACGTATCTCTGGCCAGAAATAATTTATCCATGAGCCCTGAACCGGTAATAATCAGATATGTTGGTTTAGCTTGTCAGTGTGAATTAAATCTAAGTATTTGTTTGTATTTTTAACCGATTTAAAAGTGAAAGTAAAAGTCCGAGAATTGAACCTGTAGGGGCGCAATTTCTCTCAGACAATGGAAGTCTGAAGCACATATACTCAAACAGAGGGACAGAGTGAGATGAGATGTCTGACAGTTTTTTTAATTTTCTGTTATCCATACAGTGTTGTAAAGTCGTGAAACTATGCATATTTCCTCAGAATGACTTTTTCATCTGTATGAAAAAATTCTTTGACGTGTTTGGAAGCTGCAATTTAAAAATACAATAATGATTCCCTTTGTAAGGTCATTTAAAAAAATCACCACGGCAAAACCATTCAAGCTATCCAAAATCCATTCACAATTTAAGTTCCTATCAGAAATACTGATGTGTGTTCAGAGTTTTGTGAAATTCTAAGTATGTTATTTGCCTCAAAATCACCTGAGAAGTATTCCAGTTTGACATGTTGCCACGGCAACAATTTTTTAGATATCAATATCCCCCTTGCAGATTTATATCAGCTGTGTTTTAACATTATTCTGATGAAGTTTGAAGCAAATCGAGTAATAATAAGATGCTGAATTCAAATCATTTTGAAAATGACACACTTCCTTCTGCCAGTTGGTGGCGCTATAACTTTGACTCCTAATAGTCACATATATGCGATCGACATCATACAACGAATAATCTGATGAAGTTTGATTAAAATCAGGAAATGTATGTGGACGGTATTAGACACTTCCTGTTTCTCATTTCTCGCCATAATTTCAACGCCTCGCCACGAGCAAACCGTTCGAGATATCAAAAATCCCCTGGCAATTTTTCATCCCCAGTGTCTTGAGATCATGTTGACCGAGTTTGGCGGCAATCGAGAAAAAAACCTATGACAAGTATTTCAAATTCCAGAGCATGCGCTTTTTACATAACTCTAAATAGCTGACTTCCTGTTGGGTGGAGCCTATGACATGCAATACGAAAGTTGTTCGGCACGATGAGATCTATATGTGTACTGAGTTTCATATGAATATGTGCAAGTATGTGTGAGCTATACATCAACATTTCTGACTGTGTTCCAGGGGGCGCCGTAGAGCCCCTGTGCCACGCCCGGGTCCCAGCCTCTGCAGGCTCCTAAAGGCCACAGATTCCAAAGTGTGCGCAAATTTTCAAGAGTTTTTGAGTATGTTAAGGACCCCAAAAGCCCCCACAACTTTGACGAAAAATTTGAATACTAAACCCTAAATAGCCAACTTCCTGTTGGGCGGAGCCTATGATATGCAATACAAAAGTTGTTTGGATTGATGAGATTTATATGTGTACCGAGTTTCATTCGTCTACGAGCAAGAATGTATGATATATGGCCCTCCATATTCCAGGGGGCGCTGTAGAGCCCCTGTGCCACGCCCGTGTATCAGTCTCTGCCCGGCCCTAATGGCCGCAGGTTCCAATCTGTGTGCCAATTTTCAAGACTTTTTAAGCACGTTAAGGGCCCCAAAAGCCCCCGAGACGTTGGAAAAAAAAAAAAATAATAATAATAATAATAATAATAATAATAATAATAAAAAATAATCCTAAGGAAAACAATAGGCCTCTCGCCCTTTGGGCTTGAGCCCTAATAAACGGAGCAATTCCAAGAGGGTCCTCACACCATCGGTGCTCGGGCCCTAATAATAATAATAATAATAATAATAATAATAATAATAATAATAATAATAATAATAATAATAAACAAAGCAGATACAAGAGGGTCCTCGCACCTCGGTGCTCAGGCCCTAAATATAGCTGCAAGCAGCGATGACGGGCTCAAGCAACCTATGCCATCGCCACCCCGGTGGCATCAGGTAAACTGTGCCCAGCGGGCACATGCATTCACAATATACCAATATATATATATATATTTAGTAACACTTTACAATAAGATTTTATTTATAAACATTATGTTAACATGAACAATATTTATATAGCATTCATTCATGTCAGTTAATATTCCAAACTTAAACATTAAAAAATAGTTTTATTGTGATTTTTTTCCAAGCAAATTTTACCAATTCCAAACCATATCAATCTTAATAACTACCATTATTTTTTATTTAATAATTTATGATTGCTATACAATAGTCCAGGAAAGCTGGAAGAGAAAAACTCCTTATATTCATGTGTACAGAATTATTAGGCGTGTTGTCTTTTACAGATGAAATGCGCTAAAAAAGAAGAGTTTTAACTTAAACTGTAAAGTCCCCATGTAATACCCATGAGAAATATCAAACACAAATGCAATACAGAAATTGATAAGTTAAGACTTGACCATTGTACAAAAATGCTGACTGGGTCATGAGGTCAGAACAGAAGAAGAAAAAAACAGGTCAAGAAAAACTGACAAAAAGGATTGCAAAATAATTAGGAATTAATGTGAAGATTAATTTTTAGTCAATTCTGCAAGACAGACTTTCAGGAAAGGAGGTGGAATTAAAATAAGCTCCTAAATCTTAATCCCGGATTCAGGAAGATATATTCCTCAAACCATCAGACAAGAGGAGGTGGTGCTGGTCCTTCACGAGTCACTCTAATCTGTTCATAAAGCATATATATAAAGTCTTAATTATTTAATATATAGTATTTCACAATACTTCATGGTATTCTAATTAAATATTTTTTTGGAATCTTAGATCTCTCAGAACCTGACACATTGTAATTCTGGGACTCCAGGAAAGTGGCAGTTCTGTAAAATGTTGGCGATGGAGACTAAATGCTCCCTGATAGTTTCACACCTAATTCACTTAACACACACACAAACACACACACACACACATTACCCACAGTGACAGAGGGACAGAGTGACATCAGATGTATGATAGTTTTTTAATTTTCTATCATCCATATAGTGTTCTATAGTCATGCAACTATGCATATTTCCTCAGAATGACTTGTCTTCTATGTGTACATTTTTTTGAAGTGTTTAGAAGCTGCACTTAAAAAAAATGAAAGACATTTACTGGTTACTTTTTTACTGTTATTTCAAAAAATCAGCACGAAAAAATCATTCAAGCTATCCAAAATTCATCCGCACCTGTTCTGTAAGATAAATTCTTTAAACAGTGGTAAAAGAGGATGTGGTGCTGATCCTTCAAGAGTCACTCAAAACTTATCTGTCCATAAAGCCTATAAAGAATTATTCTTAATATACAGTTCACAATACTTCAGCTTGTTATTCTAATTAAGTGAGGGTCATTTTATCAGTAAAATACATAAAATTCATATTATTTTTCTTTTAAAGATTTCTATAAATGATTTAAATCATACTTGTTTCTACAATAATTATTTAAAAGTAATCCTAAAGTAATCTGGTGGCCATTATTGGTACTAAGAATTGCAAGCTTGATTTATAAGTTATGATAGTTTTAATTTTAAACTTACTGTGCTTCCTTCAAATTATGACTTCTACATATATAAAAAATTATGAAGAGTTGGAATGAAAAATTTTAAAGATATAGTAAGATAACTATTGTATTTTTTTAATGTTACTTTAATAAATTGCTATGGCCACACCATTTAAGGTATCCTAAACCCATTCGCAATTTAACATCTTCAGTATATTGGCTTCATGTTAAAAAAGTTTGGTGTGAACTACTTGTGTCTTTTTGGAGGAGTATGAATTCATTTACAGGCTGATTTTATCATGAATCCACAATAAAATTTCTGAGTTCTGTATCAATCTGTGTTGTTGTTTGTTTATTTTTTATCTTTTTATTTTTCATAGGAAGATAACTGACCCTTTAATCTCCTTTTTAATAAATGTGCTTATAAACCAAGAACAAGCTATTTATAGTTGTATTTATAAACTGCTTACTACTGACTATTAATATTGGGACAAGGCTTTATGAAGCATGGACTATTTACTAATGAGTGCAGTTATTATAAAGTGTTATCAATGCATTGGCTAATGTTAACAAATTAGACATTATTTTACAGTGTTATCAAATCCCTTAAATGATTTGTAAGCGTTTTGTAATGATTTTATTGACCTGTAAGCATTTGTGAAAGTTCTGCTTGCATTACAGCTTAGTCTTGATCTGTGAGCTTAACAGTTTTACTGTTACATCCATGAGATTATGTAAATTCAAATAAATATCATGTCACAGGATGTCAGAGGTCAGTATCGAATTAGTTTGAAATTATTATTTGCAGCACAAATAAGGTTTTTTAGGATTTTTAAAAATCCCTAAAACTGTCAAAAAAGAAAAAGATAAGGCCTAAGATTTCTATGTGAGTGGCTAAATTTATTTGTTTTTATAACTATAATGCATAAACTATGAAATTATACAAAATGTATAAAAAAGTACAACAGTTATTCTTTTCCAATGTTTTTTATTTATTTATTTTATTATTATTATTTTTTTTTTTGGATTTACATTTAAAAAAAAATTAGCCTACTGCAATCATTCTAAACAGCTTGAATAAAACCTGTTAATATTTATTATAGACCACTGTAACTGTGTATAATCTAACAAACAAGTTTATTATGAAAATAAAAGTGTGTACACCAGATAAATTGGACGATAAAGAAATTGCTGACAATAGTATACTAGAGCATGTTTTAGGTTTTTAGGGGTTTAGATGCAGAAATGGACAAATCAAATGTAAAATATAATGTAATTGATTTAATTAAATATAGATTAAGTCTTGTTAGAGCAAAATAATAAATAAATACGTACACACATTAAAAAAGCAGCCAAGATGAATGAGTTTCAGAAGCAGCTGGTATATGCGGTCACTTAATATTAAAATCCAGTAGATCCACTTCAGATTTATTTCTCAACAGTTTATGTCCACGTGGCTGTTTTCGTTTATATTCGCTAAGCTATTATGTATTTTGAAATAATCTTGTCCGTGATGTGTTCGTTCGTACGATGAAAGGCAGAATCCTGCAGCTCGAGAGATCAGTTATTCTGCCTGTCGCGCTTTCAAATAGTCTTGCGCACATAAACGGGTCACAAACACCTGCATTTAGCTCGTGTTGTGTTATAATGGGTGTATTGTGTGCATTTATGGCAATAATTTATTTTAAAAAGCTCTTAAACAAGAATAAATTCGTTTGTTTTGAACTTGTGACACTGTGCGCGCTGATCGGAGGCAGTGATTTCAGATAGGCAGCCGCGAATATTTCATTTTCACACAAACAGTTCAAAAACATCTGAATTTAGCTCTTGGTGTGTTCTAATTGGGGAATTGTGTGATATCCCTGCAATACTTTATTTTTAATAGCTATAAAACAAGAATAAACTCGTTTTTTCTGAGCTCATCATTCCACACGCTCTTGCTCACCGCTCTCAGGTAATAATCTGGTAATAATCATATATGTTGGTTTAGCTTGTCAGTGTGAATTAAATCCAAGAATTTATTTGTATTTTAACCGATTTAAAAGTGAAACCAAAAGAGAGTCTCCTCCCTTTTTTAGTCCGGTAACTGCACCTGTAGGGGCGCTATTTCTCTCAGAAAATGGAAGTCTAAGCACACACACTCAAACAGAGGGACAGAGTGAGATGAGATGTCTGACAGTTTTTTAATTTTCTGTTATCCATACAGTGTTGTAAAGTCATGAAACTATACATATTTCCTCAGAATGACCTTTTTTCTGTATGAAAAAAGTTTTGAAGTGTTTGGAATTTAAAAATGCAGGAAAATTAATAATTCCATTTTTACTGTCATTTAAAAAAATCCCCATGACAAAACCATCCAAGCTATCCAAAACCCATTCACAATTTAAGTTCCTCAATGTTTTTTCAATATGTAGACAAGGTTTGGTGTGTATAGTGTTACTCTCCTCTGAGCAGTATGCATTAATTCACAGCTAAATGTAAAAAAAATCCACATTCAAATCAAAATAGCCGACTTCCTGTTGGTCGTAGCTGATGACTGTGAATTAGAAAGTTGTCCGTCTTGATAAGAACAATTTTTGTACTGAGTTTGGTGTCTGTAGCTAAAACTAACCCCCCCACTTTTGACAAAAGGTGGCGCTATAGAGTGCCTCTTCCACGCCCTCTTATGAAATTTTGCCAGTGTCTAGCTGTCACTAATACTGATATGTGTTCTGAGTTTGATGAAATTCTAAGTATGTTATATGCCTCAAAATCACCTGAGAAGTATTCCAGTTTGACATGTTGCCATGGCAACAATATTTTTAGATATCAATATCCCCCTTGCAGATTTATATCGGCTGTGTTTTAACATTATTTTGATGAAGTTTGAAGCAAATCGAGTAAAAATAAAATGCTGAATTCAAAGCATTTTGAAAATGACACACTTCCTGCTGCCAGTTGGTGTTGCTATAACTTTGACTCCTAATAGTCACATATATGCGATCAACATCATACAATGAATAATCTGATGAAGTTTGATTAAAATTAGGAAATGTATGTGGATGGTATTAGACACTTCCTGTTTCTCATTTCTCGCCATAATTTCAAAGCCTCGCCACGAGCAAACCGTTCGAGATATCAAAAATTCCCTGGCAATTTTTCATCCCCAATGTCTTGAGATCATGTTGACCGAGTTTGGCGGCAATCGAGTAAAAAACCTATGACAAGTATTTCAAATTCCAGAGCATGCGCTTTTTACATAACTCTAAATAGCTGACTTCCTGTTGGGCGGAGCCTATGATATTCAATACGAAAGTTGTTCGGCACAATGAGATCTATATGTGTACTGAGTTTCATATTAATACGTGCAAGTATGTGTGAGCTATACATCAACATTTCTGACTGTGATCCAGGGGGCGCCGTAGAGCCCCTGTGCCACGCCCGAGTCCCAGCTTCTTCAGGCTCCTAAAGGCCACAGATTCCAAAGTGTGTGCAAATTTTCAAGAGTTTTTGAGTATGTTAAGGACCCCAAAAGCCCCCACAACTTTGACGAAAAATATGAATACTAAACTGTAAATAGCCAACTTCCTGTTGGGCGGAGCCTATGACATGCCGTACAAAAGTTGTTTGGTTTGATGAGATCTACATGTGTACCGAGTTTCGTGTGTCTACGTGCAAGTATGTATGATATATGGCCCTCAGTATTCCAGGGGGCGCTGTAGAGCCCCTGTGCCACGCCCGTGTATCAGTCTCTGCCCGGCCCTAATGGCCGCAGGTTCCAATGTGTGTGCCAATTTTCAAGACTTTTTAAGCATGTTAAGGACCCCAAAAGCCCCCGAAACCTTGGAAAAAAAATAGAAGAATAAATAATAAATATAGCTGCAAGCAGCGATGGCGGGCTCAAGCCACCAATGCCATCGCCACCCCGGTGGCATCAGGTAAACTGTGCCCAGCGGGCACATGCATTCACAATATCCCTCTGGCAGTGAGGTTTTAAAGGATATGGCAGTTAAAGGGTTAATCCGAATCATCTAGACTTTAAAATCACATTCACAGAACAATATATATATAATATATATATATATATTTAGTAACACTTTACAATAAGATTTCATTTATAAACATTATGTTAACATGTACAATATTTATATAGCATTCATTCATGTCAGTTAATATTCCAAACTTAAACATTAAAACATTGTTTTGTGATTTTTTTCCAAGCACATTTTACCAATTCCAAACCATATCAATCTTAATAACTACCATTATTTTTTATTTAATCATTTATGAGTGTTATACAATAGTCCAGGAAAGCTGGAAGAGAAAAACTCCTTATATTCATGTGCAGAATTATTAGGCATGTTTTCTTTTACAGATGAAATGCACTAAAAAAGAGTTTTAACTCAAACTGTTTTAACTCAAAGTCGAAAATTATGAAATACCCATGAGAAATATCAAACACAAATGCAATACAGAAATGGATAAGTTAAGACTTGACCATTGTACAAAAATGCTGACTGGGTCATGAGCTCAGAAAAGAAGAAGAAAAAAAAAACAGGTCAAGAAGAACTGACAAAAAGAATTGCAAAATAATTAGGAATTAATGTGAAGATTAATTTTTAGTCAATTCTGCAAGACAGACTTTTCAGGAAAGGAGGTGGAATAAAAATGAGCTCCTAAATCTTAATCCCGGATTCTGGAAGATATATTCCTCAAACCATCGGACAAGAGGAGGTGGTGCTGGTCCTTCACGAGTCACTCTAATCTGTTCATAAAGCCTATATATAAAGTCTTAATATATAGTATTTCACAATACTTCATGGTATTCTAATTAAATCATTTTTTGGAATCTTAGATCTCTCAGAACCTGACACATTGTAATTCTGAGACTCCAGGAAAGTGGCAGTTCTGTAAAATGTTGGCGCTGGAGACTAAATGCTCCCTGATAGTTTCACACCTAATTCACACACACACACACACGCACACGCACACACACACACACACACACACACACACACATTACCCACAGTGACAGAGGGACAGAGTGACATCAGATGTATGATAGTTTTTTAATTTTCTATCATCCATATAGTGTTGTATAGTCATGAAACTATGCATATTTCCTCAGAATGACTTGTCTTCTATGTGTATATTTTTTGAAGTGTTTAGAAGCTGCACTTAAAAAAAATAAAAGACATTTACTGGTTACTTTTTTTACTGTTATTTCAAAAAATCACCATGACAAAACCATTCAAGCTATTCAAAATTCATCCGCACCTGTACTGTAAGATACATTATTTAAACAGTGGTAAAAGAGGATGTGGTGCTGATCCTTCAAGAGTCACTCAAAACGTATCTGTCCATAAAGCCTATAAAGAATTATTCTTAATATACAGTTCACAATACTTCAGCTTGTTATTCTAATTATGTGAGGGTTATTTTATCAGTAAAATACATAAAATACATATTATTTTTCTTTGAAAGATTTCTATAAATGAATTAAATCATACTTGTTTCTACAATAATTATTTAAAAGTAATCCTATAGCACCATCTGGTGGCCATTATTGGTATTCAGAATTGCAAGCTTGATTTATATGTTATGATAGTTTTAATTTTATGCTGGCTCTTGAAAATGATAAAGCTATGAAACTTACTGTGCTTCCTTCAAATGATGACTTCTACGTATATAAAAAATTATGAAGAGTTGGAATTAAAAATTTTAAAGATATAGTAAAATAACTATTATATTTTTTTATGTTACTTTAATAAATCGCTATGGCCACACCATTTAAGGTATCCTAAACCCATTTGCAATTTAACATCTTCAGTATATGGCTTCATGTTAAAACAGTTTGGTGTGAACTACTTGTGTCTTCTTGGAGGAGAATGAATTCATTTACAGGCTGAGTTTATCATAAATCCACAATAACATTTCTGAGTTCTGTATCAATCTGTGTTGTTGTTTGTTTATTTTAATTTTTTTATTTTTCATAGGAAGATAACTGACCCTTTACTCTCCTTTTTAATAAATGTGCTTATAAAACCAAGAACAAGCTATTTATAGCTGTATTTATAAACTGCTTACTAATGACTATTAATATTGGGACAAGGCTTTATAAAGCATGAACTGACTATTTACTAATGAGTGCAGTTATTATAAAGTGTTATCAATGCATTTACTAATGTTAACAAATTAGATATTATTTTACAGTGTTATCAAATCCCTTAAATGATTTGTAAGTGTTTTGTAATGATTTTATTGACCTACAAGCATTTGTGAAAGTTCTGCTTGCATTACAGCTTAGTCTTGATCTGTGAGCTGAACAGATTTACTGTTACATCCATGAGATTATGTAAATTCAAATAAATATCATGTCACAGGATGTCAGAGGTCAGTATCAAATGAGTTTGAAATTATTATCTGCAGCACAAATAAGGTTTTTTAGGATTTTTTTAAAAAACCTAAAACTGTCAGAAAAGGA
Source organism: Carassius gibelio (assembly GCF_023724105.1). Taxonomy (NCBI): domain Eukaryota; kingdom Metazoa; phylum Chordata; class Actinopteri; order Cypriniformes; family Cyprinidae; genus Carassius; species Carassius gibelio. The sequence goes on from NC_068371.1 coordinate 19,842,871, forward strand.
TAAGGCCTAAGATTTCTATGTGAGTGGCTAAATTTATTTGTTTTTATAACTATAATGCATAAACTATGAAATTATACAAAATGTATAAAAAAGTACAACAGTTATTGTTTTCCAATGTTTTTTATTTATTTAATTTATTTTTTGGGATTTACATAAAAACAAATTAGCCTACTGCAATCATTCTAAACAGCTTGAATAAAACCTGTTAATATTTATTATAGACCACTGTAACTGTGTATAATCTAACAAACAAGTTTATTATGAAAATAAAAGTGTGTACACCAGATAAATTGGACGATAAAGAAATTGCTAACAATAGTATAATAGAGCATGTTTTAGGTTTTTAGGCGTTTAGATGCAGAAATGGACAAATCAAATGTAAAATCAAATGTAATTGATTTAATTAAATATAGATTAATTCTTGTTAGAGCAAAATAATAAATAAATACGTACACACATTAAAAAAGCCGCCAAGATGAATGAGTTTCCTTTTTTATATGTAGATTAAAATTGAAGACAGAAGCAGGTATATGCGGTCACTTAATATTCAAATCCAGTAGATCCACTTCAGATTTATTTCTCAACAGTTTATGTCTACGTGGCTGTTTTCGTTTATATTCGCCAAGCTATTATGTATTTTGAAATAATCTTGTCCGTGATGTGTTCGTTCTTACGACGAAAGGCAGAATCCTGCAGCTCGAGAGATGTGTTATTCTGCCAGTCGCGCTTTCAAATAGTATTGCACACTTAAACGGGTCACAAACACCTGCATTTAGCTCGTGTTGTGTTATAATGGGTGTATTGTGTGCATTTATGACAATATTTTATTTGAAAAAGCTCTTAAACAAGAATAAATTCGTTTGTTTTGAACTTGTGACACTGTGCGCGCTGATCGGAGGCGTGATTTCAGATAGGCAGCCGCGAATATTTCATTTTCACACAAACAGTTCAAAAACATCTGCATTTAGCTCCTGGTGTGTTCTAATTGGTGAATTGTGTAATATCGCTTTAATATTTTAATTTTAAAAGCTATAAAACAAGAATAAACTCGTTTTTTTCTGAGCTCATCATTCCACACGCTCCTGCTCAGAGCGTGATTCATCTCTCGTGTTTCTCACGTATCACTGACCACACATCAATTATTAATGAGCCCTGACCTGGTAATAATCATATATGTTGGTTTAGCTTGTCAGTGTGAATTAAATCTAAGTATTTATTTGTATTTTAACCGATTTAAAAATGAAACTAAAAGAGAGTCTCCTCCCTTTCAGTCGAATTTCCCTTTCAGGAATTGCACCTGTAGGGGCGCATTTTCTCTCAGACAATGTAAGTCTCAGCACATAATACTCAAACAGATGGACAGAGTGAGATGAGATGTCTGACAGTTTTTTAATTTTCTGTTATCCATACAGTGTTGTAAAGTCGTGAAACTATCCATATTTACTCAGAATGACTTTTTTTCTGTATGAAAAAAGGTTTTGAAGTGTTTGGAATTTAAAAATGCAGGACAATTAATAATTCCATTTTTACTGTCATTTAAAAAAATCACCACGACAAAACCGTTCAAGCTATCCAAAATCCTTTGGCAATTTAAGTTGTTTAAAATGTTTTGGCATCATGTAGACAAAGTTTGGTGTGTATAGTGTTACTCTCCTCTGAGCAGTATGCATTAATTCACAGCTAAATGTAAAAAAAAATCCACATTCAAATCAAAATAGCTGACTTCCTGTTGATCGTAGCTGATGACTGTGAATTAGAAAGTTGTCCGTCTTGATAAGAACAATTTTTGTACCGAGTTTGGTGTCTGTAGCTAAAACTAACCCCCCCACTTTTGACAAAAGGTGGCGCTATAGAGTGCCTCTTCCACGCCCTCTTATGAACTTTTGCCAGTGTCTAGTTATCATAAATACTGATATGTGTTCTGAATTTCATGAAATTCTAAGAATGTTATATGCCTTAAAATCACCTGAGAAGTATTCAAGTTTGACATGTTGCCACGGCAACGATATTTTTAGATATCAATATCCCCCTAGCAGATTAATATAGGCTGTGTTTTAACATTATTCTGATGAAGTTTGAAGCAAATCGAGTAAAAATAAGATGCTGAATACAAAGCATTTTGAAAATGACACACTTCCTGCTGCCAGTTGGTGGCGCTATAACTTTGACTCCTAATAGTCACATATATGCGATCGACATCCTACAAAGAATAATCTGATGAAGTTTGATTAAAATCAGGAAATGTATGTGGATGGTATTAGACACTTCCTGTTTCTCATTTCTCGCCATAATTTCAACGCTTCGCCACGAGCAAACCGTTTGAGATATCAAAAATCCCCTGGCAATTTTTCATCCCCAGTGTCTTGAGATCATGTTGACCGAGTTTGGCGGCAATCGAGTAAAAAACCTATGACAAGTATTTCAAATTCCAGAGCATGCGCTTTTTACATAACTCTAAATAGCTGACTTCCTGTTGGGCGGAGCCTATGACATGCAATACGCAAGTTGTTCGGCACGATGAGATCTATATGTGTACTGAGTTTCATATTAATACGTGCAAGTATGTGTGAGCTATACATCAACATTTATGACTGTGTTCCAGGGGGCGCTGTAGAGCCCCTGTGCCACGCCCGTGTCCCAGCCTCTGCAGGCTCCTAAAGGCCACAGATTCCAAATTGTGCGCAAACTTTCAAGAGTTTTTGAGTATGTTAAGGACCCCAAAAGCCCCCACAACTTTGACGACAAATATGAATAATAAACCCCAAATAGCCAACTTCCTGTTGGGCGGAGCCTATGATATGCAATACGAAAGTTGTTTGTATTGATGAGTTCTATATGTGTACCGAGTTTCGTACGTCTACGTGCAAGTATGTATGATATATGGCCCTCCATATTCCAGGGGGCGCTGTAGAGCCCCTGTGCCACGCCCGTGTATCAGTCTCTGCCCGGCCCTAATGGCCGCAGGTTCCAATGTGTGTGCCAATTTTCAAGACTTTTTAAGCATGTTAAGGGCCCCAAAAGCCCCCGAAACCTTGAAGAAAAATAATAATAATAAATAATAATAATAATAATAATAATAACAAATAATCCTAAGGAAAACAATAGGGCTCTCGCCCTCCAGGCTTGAGCCCTAATAATAATAATAATAACAAATAATCCTAAGGAAAACAATAGGGCTCTCGCCCTCCAGGCTTGAGCCCTAAATATAGCTGCAAGCAGCGATGTCGGGCTCAAGCCATCAGTGCAACGCCATCCCGGTGGCATCGGGAAAACTGTGCCCAGCGGGCATAAGCATTTACAGTAACCCTCTGACAATCAAGTTTTAAGGAATGCGGCAGTTAAAGGGTTAATCCGACCAATCTAGACTTTGAAATCACATACACAGAACAATATATATAACTTTAGTAACACATTATTTTTATATTTATAAAAAATGTATAAGGTGTGCATTATAGCTGACACCTATATGAACACATTACAATTGTTTTGTGACTGCAAGTCTTTCTTCTCAAATGCTATTGAGCTTCAAATTTGCATTTGAGCCCATGTGAAAAAGTAGCAAATTTACATATGACTTACAGTTTGTTGTAATAAATATCAAACATTCAAATTAATTGTGCATTATAGCTGTCACCTAGATGAACAATTACAGTTGTTTTTGTAAGTAATTCTCTTCAAATGCTACTGACGTTAGAAAAGTGTATAACAATATCACATGTAACTTTAGAGACCGTCCCTAAATTTGAGACTCTTGAATGTCCAATGTCAAGACAGCTTTATGCCTTTTTTTTTTTTTTCTTTAGTTTTCTTTTCTCTGTGTCGGATTGCTGATGTCCTATACCCAGGCATAGATGTCCATCCATCAATTACGAACATTCAGCCGCAAACATGAGGTGTGAGCGGTCGCGAGCGCGGATGGGAGAATGGCGCATGTTTTTTTTTTTTTTTTTTTTTTTTTTTGAGCAACTGGGATGGTGCCCCCTCTGGGAGTTGGTGCCCTACGAAGACTGCATACTCTGCATATAGGGAGTGGTGGTACTATCTGGAAGATATATTCCTCAAACCATCGTACAAGAGGAGGTGATGCTAATCCTTGAAGAATCGCTCAAAAGCTATTTAAGTGTACAGTTTCCTTTTATTGCATCTTGAAATAAATATTTCTGAATTCTGAATCAAACTGGGTTGGGTTTATTTATTTATTTTATGAGACAACTGAGACTTTAATCTCCTTTGTAATATATGTGCTTTTAATTAAACCAAGAACAATTTATTTATAGATGTATTACTGCTTAATAATGACTATTATTAAGGGAAAAGGCTTTATAATCATGAAATATTTACTAATGCTTAGCTAATGAGTGCAGTTATTATAAAGTGTTACCAATGCATTTACTAATGTTAACAAATTAGACATTATTTTACAGTGTTACCAAATCCTTAAATAATTTATTAGTGTTTTGTAATGATTTTAATTACCTATAAGCATTTGTGAAATAGTTTTGCTTGCATTGCAGCTTTATCTGTCAGTTGAAGAGTTTTACTGTTACATCCATGAGATTAATACATGTCATGTCACAGAATGTCATAGGTCAGTATCAAATGAGTTTGAAATTATTATTTGCAGCACAAATAAGGATTATTAGGATGTTTTTAAATCCCTAAAACTGTCAGAAAAGGATAAGGCCTAAGAGATTTCTTAACCTGTAATGAAAGGAAAAAAAACGCCACCATTAGCAACAACAAAAACAATAACAATTTAAAATACAGATTTTTTTTCCTGATTATTAAAGGGATGATTAGGTCTCTCTCTCTCTCTCTCTCTCTCTCTCTCTCTGCCAGACAGCCCCTCCCTACAATCCACACACACTGTCAATCACCAAAAATTCACAGTCACCAACCCCCTCACACTCACACTCCCCCTCCTTCTCCCCCTCCCTTTCCTCACACAGACAGAGTGGCCAGAGTGAGATCATGTCAGTTGAGAAGTCTGATAGTTTTCACATTTTCTTTTATCAATACAGTGTTGTAAAGTCGTGAAACTATGCATATTTCCTCTGAATGATTTGATCTCTGTATGAACAAATGCTTTGAAGTGTTTGGAAGCTGCAATTTAAACATACAAGACAATTAATGTTTCCCTTTTTACTGTCATTTCAAAAAATCACCACGACAAAACAGTTCAAGCTAACAAAAATCTGTTCGCAATTTAAGTTCCACAATGTTTTTTCTTCATGTAGACAAAGTTTGGTGTGTATAGTGTACTTCCCCTGTGAGGAGTATTCATTAATTCACAAAATAATATTCCCAAAAATCCATATTCAAATCAAAATAGCGGACTTCCTGTTGGTTGTAGCTTATGACTGTGAATTAGAAAGTTGTCCGTCTTGATAAGAACAATTTATGTACCAAGTTTGGTGTCTGTAGCTAAAACTAAATAAAATGCATTATTATTATTACTATTATTAGCTGTACACTTGATAAAAAATGTTCAATATAAACTTATGCAATTGTGTGTGTGTGTATATATATATATATATATTAGGGGTGTAACGATACGCGTATTCGTATTGAACCATTCGGTACGACGCTTTCGGTTCGGTATGCGGTACACATTATGTATACCGAACGGTTCGTTGGACTAATTCATTATATTAAAAAAAAAAAAAAAAAAAAAAAAAGAGAAATATAATGATATGCGTTCAACAAGGTAGCCCAATAACCCAAACGACGTAACAGGCAACGCCCCTGACACTCCCGAAGAAGAAAAAAACACCAACTTATATGTTTATGTTGGGCGACTCAGTCAGGCGCTCGCTCACTCAGTACGCGCTGAAGGCTCGTTGCAAAACGGCCAATGCGTTTAACAGACCAGAAAAAAGAAGATCCTCCAGTAACCAACAGGTCTGGTGTTTGGGTGCACTTTGGATTCCCTTTAAGCTATAATGGTGATGGCAAGAGAGTGGTGGATAAAAAAACAACGGTATGTCGCATCTGCAACATGACAGGGTACACCAGCGGGAATACAAAAAAAAAAAAAAAAAAAAAACACCAGCGGGAATACTTGAAACATGTCAACTCATTTACGCTGACATCACCTTATTGTGTCAGTATCTGGGAAAAGACGAAAAAAAGGAGAAACAAGCACGCAACAAACTATCCCTGCAGCATTTAGACACCGGTATTATAGCTTACAGGGAATCCAAAGTGCACCCACACCAGACCTGTTGGTTATTTTAGGATCTTATATTTCTGGTCTGTTAAATGCATTAGACATTTTGCAACGAGCCTTCAGCGCGTGCTGAGTGAGCGAGCGCCTTAGAGGCCGTTCACATATCGCGCCTAAAAACGCATGGAAAACGCTAAGCGCATCTTTCTCCTCCTTTCCAAAGCGCTCGGGCAGAAGCGCTCATGAGGCGTCTGTCTTTGCTAAGCAACAATGACGTGCTCTCTCCATGAGACGCGGAAATTTCAGCGAATGATAAATGGATTTGCAGCTCTAAAAATCGCTTGCAGTAGCTCTGCTACTAAATTTATTTCAAAATTGCAATCCATATACAACTGTGAACAGCTGTTCCTTCATCTTGGCTGAGTTTTCAACGTTGTTACGGGAAAGGATGAAGCTGATTGGTTAGTTCTTGTCACATGACCCGCGGTGCGCTTGCGGCATTCTGAAAAGTTGAGATGTTTTTACATTTTGCTGTATCTAAAACGTACCGAACCGAACCGAACCGTGACATCAGTGTATCGTATCGAACTGAACCGTGAATTTTGTGAACCGTTACACCCCTAATATATATATATATATAAAAATTCAAGTGTACAGTTTTCTTTTATTGCATCTTGAAATAAATATTTATGAGTTCTGTGTTTGTTTATTTTATTTATTTTATTTTTTATTTTACATTTTTTTAGGAAGATTACAGCCTTTAATCTCCTCAAAATAAATGTGCATATAAACCATGAACAATTTAATTATAGCTGTATTTATAAAATGCTTACTAAAATATAAATTTTGGGAGAAGGCTATATAAAGCATGAACTGACTATTTACTAATGCTTAGCTAAGAATTGCAGCTATTATGAAGTGTTACCAATGCATTTACTAATGTTAACAATTGAGACATTATTTTAAAGTGTTACCAAATCCTTAAATAATTTAAAAGTGTTTTGTTATGATTTCATTAACCTATAAGCATTTGTGAAATAGTTCTGCTTGCATTACAGCTTAGTCTTCATCTGTGAGCTGAACAGTTTTACTGTTACATCCTTGAGATTATGTAAATTCAAATAAATGTCATGTTACAGGGTGTCAGAGGTCAGTATCAAATGAGTTTGAAATTATTATTTGCAGCACAAATAAGGTTTTTTAGGATTTTTTTTAATCCCTGAAACTGTCAGAAAAGGATAAGGCCTAAGATATTTCTTAAGCTGTAATGAAAACAGCACAATTAACAACAACAACAAAAAAATAACAATTTAAAAAACAGTTTTTTTTTCTGGTGATTAAAGAGATGTTTAAGTCTCTCTCTCTCTCTCTCTCTCTCTCTCTGTCTGTCTGTCTGCCACTCAGCTCACACCCCTCCCCCACTCACACTCTCACACACACACACACACAGTCAGCACTCATACATTCCTCAAACAGAGTGACAGAGTGAGATCAGATGTCTGACAGTTTTTTAATTTTCTTTTAATCATACAGTGCTGTAAAGTCATGAAACTATGCATATTTCCTCAGAATCACTGGTTTTCTAAATGAAAAATGTTTTTTAAAGGTTTGGAAGCTGCAATTTAAAAATAGAAGACGATTAATGTTTCACTTTTTACTGTCATTTCAAAAAATCACCACGACAAAACCGTTCAAGCTAACCAAAATCTGTTCGCAATTTAAGTTCCTCGATGTTTTTTCTTCATGTAGACAAAGTTTTGTGTGTATAGTGTACTTCCCCTGTGAGGAGTATTCATTAATTTTACAACTGTAAAATCTCAAAAATACACATTCAAATCAAAATAGCCGACTTCCTGTTGATCGTAGCTTATGACTGTGAATTAGAAAGTTGTCCGTCTTGATAAGAACAATTTATGTACCAAGTTTGGTGTCTGTAGCTAAAACTAACCCCCCCACTTTTGACAAAAGGTGGCGCTATAGAGTGCCTCTTCCACGCCCTTTTCAAAGCTTTTGCCATGGTTTAGCTATCTTTAATACTGATATCCGTTTCGAGTTTCATGTAAATCTGAGCTTGTTGTCTGCCTAAAAATCACCAGAACAGAACATTCAAGTTTGACACGTTGCCATGGCAACACTATATTAGATATCAATATCCCCACAACAGATTTTCTTCGGCCGTGTTTTGTCATTATTCTGATGAAGTTTGAAGCAAATCAAGTAAAAATAAGATGCTGAATTCAAAGCGTTTTGAAAATGATTCACTTCCTGCTGCCAGTTGGTGGCGCTATAACTTTGACTCCTAATAGTCACATATATACGATCGGTATCATACAACGAACAAACAAATTAAGTTTGATCAAATTCAGGAAATGTATGTGGATGTTATTAGACATTTCCTGTTTCTCATTTCTCGCCATAATTTCAACGCCTCGCCACGGGCAAACCGTTCGAGATATCAAAAATCTCTTCGCAATTTAGCATCCCCAATGTCTTGAGATCGTGTTCACCGAGTTTTGTGGTGAACGGGTGGAGTTCCTCAGAGGAGTATATCAAATTCCAGAGCATGTGTTTTTCATAAAACCCTAAATAGCCAACTTCCTGTTGGGCGGAGCTTATGACATGCAGTGTGAAAGTTGTTTGGTTTGATGAGTTATATATATGTACCAAGTTTCATATGTATACGTGCAAGTATGCATGATATATGGCCCTCAGTACTACAGGGGGCGCTGTAGAGCCCCTGTGCCACGCCCGTGTATCAGACTCTGCCCGGCCCTAATGGCCGCAGGTTCCAAGGTGTGTGCCAATTTTCAAGAGTTTTTGAGTATGTTAAGGACCCCAAAAGCCCCCGAAACCTTGGAAAAAAATTAGAAGAATAAAGAAAAAAAAAAAAAAAAATAATAATCCTAAGGAAAACAATAGGGCTCTCGCCCTCCAGGCTTGAGCCCTAAATATAGCTGCAAGCAGCGATGGCGGGCTCAAGCCACCAATGCCATCACCACCCCGGTGGCATCAGGTAAACTGTGCCCAGCGGGCACATGCATTCACAATATCCCTCTGGCAGTGAGGTTTTAAAGGATAGAGGGGAGCGTAGAGGGGAGCGTGCATTTGCAGTGGCTGGGCCACGACTCTGGAATACCCTGCCTTTAGAGATCAGACTGGCCCCTTCCTTGTCTATTTTTAAATCTTTGCTAAAAACTTTTTTATTTTCCTTAGTGTACTGACTACTGTGTTATGCTACATTTTGAAATGGGTGGTTTTAAATTTTTTGTCTGGTCTATTTTTATGTATGTGTAATATTCTTGCTCTTATGTTAAAGCACTTTGGTCAGCCAGGAGGCTGTTGTAAATGCGCTATACAAATAAATTGAACTTGAACTTGAACTTGAACTTGATATGGCAGTTAAAGGGTTAATCCGAATCATCTAGACTTTAAAATCACATTCACAGAACAATATATATATATATATATATATATATAACTTTAGTAACACTTTACAATAAGATTTCATTTATAAACATTATGTTAACATGAACAATATTTATATAGCATTCATTCATGTCAGTTAATATTCCAAACTTAAACATTAAAACATTGTTTTATTGTGATTTTTTTCCAAGCACATTTTACCAATTCCAAACCATATCAATCTTAATAACTACCATTATTTTTTATTTAATCATTTATGAGTGCTATACAATAGTCCAGGAAAGCTGGAAGAGAAAAACAGGTCAAGAAGAACTGACAAAAGAATTGCAAAAGAATTAGGAATTAATGTGAAGATTAAATTTTAGTCAATTCTGCAAGACAGACTTTCAGGAAAGGAGGTGGAATAAAAATGAGCTCCTAAATCTTAATCCCGGATTCTGGAAGATATATTCCTCAAACCATCAAACAAGAGGAGGTGGTGCTGGTCCTTCACGAGTCAGTCTAATCTGTTCATTAAGCCTATATATAAAGTCTTAATATATAGTATTTCACAATACTTCATGGTATTCTAATTAAATATTTTTTTGGAATCTTAGATCTCTCAGAACCTGACACATTGTAATTCTGAGACTCCAGGAAAGTGGCAGTTCTGTAAAATGTTGGCGCTGGAGACTAAATGCTCACTGATAGTTTCACACCTAATTCACTTAAAACACACACAAACACACACACACAGTGACAGAGGGACAGAGTGACATCAGATGTATGTTTTTTAATTTTCTGTCATCCATATAATGTTGTATAGTCATGAAACTATGCATATTTCCTCAGAATGACTTGTCTTCTATGTGTACATTTTTTTGAAGTGTTTAGAAGCTGCACTTTTTTTTACTGGTTCCTTTTTTACTATTATTTCAAAAAATCACCACGACAAAACCATTCAAGCTATCCAAAATTCATTCACACCTGTTCTGTAAGATTAATTCTTTAAACAGTGGTAAAAGATGATGTGGTGCTGAACCTTCAAGAGTCACTTAAAACGTATCTGTCCATAAAGCCTATTAAGAATTATTCTTAATATACAGTTCACAATACTTCAGCTTGTTATTCTAATTAAGTGAGGGTCATTTTATCAGTAAAATTCCTAAAATACATATTATTTTATTTGAAAGATTTCTATAAATTATTTAAATCATACTCGTTTCTCCAATAATTATTTAAAAGTAATCCTATAGCTCCCTCTGGTGGCCATTATAGGTACTAAGAATTGCAAGCTTGATTTATAAGTTATGATAGTTTTAATTTTATGCTGGCTCTTGAAAATGATAAAGCTATGAAACTTACTGTGCTTCCTTCAAATGAGGACTTCTACTTATATAAAAAATTATGAAGAGTTAGCATGAAAAATTTTAAAGATATAGTAAAATAACTATTGTATTTTTTATGTTACTTTAATAAATCTCTATGGCAACACCATTTAAGCTATCCTAAACCCATTCACAATTTAACATCTCAGTATATAGGCATAATGTTGAAAAAGGAGTATGGAGTAGTATGAGTAGGAGTATGAATTCATTTGCAGGCTTTATCATAAATCCACAATAAAATTTCTGAGTTCTGTATCAATCTGTGTTGTTGTTTGTTTATTTTTATCTTTTATTTTTCATAGGAAGATAACTTACTCTCATTTTTAATAAATGTGCTTATAAACCAAGGACAAGCTATTTATAGCTGTATTTATAAACTGCTTACTACTGACTATTAATATTCGGACAAGGCTTTATAAAGCATGAACTGACTATTTAATAATGAGTGCAGTTATTATAAAGTGTTATCAATGAATTTGCTAATGTTAACACATTAGACATTATTTTACAGTGTTATCAAATCCTTAAATGACTCATAAGCATTTGTGAAAGTTCTGCTTGCATTACAGCTTAGTATTGATCTGTGAGCTGAACAGATTTACTGTTACATCCATGAGATTATGTAAATTAAAATAAATATAATGTCACAGGATGTCATAGGTCAGTATCAAATGAGTTTGAAATTATTATTTGCAGCACAAATAAGGTTTTTTTAGGATTTTTAAAAATCCCTAAAACTATCAGAAAAAGGTTAAGGCCTAAGCTATTTCTATGTGAGTGGCTAATTTTATTTTTGTTTTTATAATTGTAATACACAAACTATGAAATTATACAAAATGTATAAAAAGATAAATACATAAATACGCACACATTAAAAAAGCAGCCAAGTCGAATGAGTTTCCTTTTTTATATAGATTAAAATTGAAGACAGAAGCAAGTGGTAAATGTGGTCACTTTAATATTCAAATCCAGTAGATCCAGTTTATGTTCACGTGGCTGTTTTCGTTTATAGTCGCCAAGCTATTATGTGTTTTGAAATAATCTTGTCCGTGATGTGTTCGTTCGTACGACGAAAGGCAGAATCCTGCAGCTCCAGAGATACATGTTATTCTGCCAGTCGCGCTTTCAAATAGTCTTGCACACTTAAACAGGTCACAAACACCTGCATTTAGCTCTTGTTGTGTTACAATGGGTTTATTGTGTGCATTTGTGTTATATTTTATTTAAAAAAGCTCTTAAACAAGAATAAATTCGTTTGTTTTGAGCTGGACACTGTACGCGCTGATCGGAGGCGGTGATTTCAGATAGGCAGCCACAAATATTTCATTTTCACACAAACAGTTCAAAAACATCTTAATTTAGCTCTTGGTGTGTTCTAATTGGTTGATTGTGTGATATCGCTGTAATAATTTATTTTTAAAAGCTTTAAAACAGGAATAAATTCGTTTTCTCTGAGCTCTTTACTCCAGACGCTCGTGATCACAGCGGTGATTCATCTCTCCTATTTCTCACGTATCTCTGGCCAGAAATAATTTATCCATGAGCCCTGAACCGGTAATAATCAGATATGTTGGTTTAGCTTGTCAGTGTGAATTAAATCTAAGTATTTGTTTGTATTTTTAACCGATTTAAAAGTGAAAGTAAAAGTTCGGGAATTGAACCTGTAGGGGCGCTATTTCTCTCAGACAATGGAAGTCTGAAGCACATATACTCAAACAGAGGGACAGAGTGAGATGAGATGTCTGACAGTTTTTTAATTTTCTGTTATCCATACAGTGTTGTAAAGTCGTGAAACTATGCATATTTCCTCAGAATGACTTTTTCATCTGTATGAAAAAATTATTTGACGTGTTTGGAAGCTGCAATTTAAAAATACAATAATGATTCCCTTTGTAAGGTCATTTAAAAAAATCACCACGGCAAAACCATTCAAGCTATCCAAAATCCATTCACAATTTAAGTTCCTATCAGAAATACTGATGTGTGTTCAGAGTTTTGTGAAATTCTAAGTATGTTATTTGCCTCAAAATCACCTGAGAAGTATTCCAGTTTGACATGTTGCCACGCCAACAATTTTTTAGATATCAATATCCCCCTTGCAGATTTATATCGGCTGTGTTTTAACATTATTCTGATGAAGTTTGAAGCAAATCGAGTAATAATAAGATGCTGAATTCAAATCATTTTGAAAATGACACACTTCCTTCTGCCAGTTGGTGGCGCTATAACTTTGACTCCTAATAGTCACATATATGCGATCGACATCATACAACGAATAATCTGATGAAGTTTGATTAAAATCAGGAAATGTATGTGGACGATATTAGACACTTCCTGTTTCTCATTTCTCGCCATAATTTCAACGCCTCGCCACGAGCAAACCGTTTGAGATATCAAAAATCCCCTGGCAATTTTTCATCCCCAGTGTCTTGAGATCATGTTGACCGAGTTTGGCGGCAATCGAGAAAAAAACCTATGACAAGTATTTCAAATTCCAGAGCATGCGCTTTTTACATAACTCTAAATAGCTGACTTCCTGTTGGGTGGAGCCTATGACATGCAATACGCAAGTTTTTCGGCACGATGAGATCTATATGTGTACTGAGTTTCTTATGAATATGTGCAAGTATGTGTGAGCTATACATCAACATTTCTGACTGTGTTCCAGGGGGCGCCGTAGAGCCCCTGTGCCACGCCCGGGTCCCAGCCTCTGCAGGCTCCTAAAGGCCACAGATTCCAAAGTGTGCGCAAATTTTCAAGAGTTTTTGAGTATGTTAAGGACCCCAAAAGCACCCACAACTTTGACGAAAAATGTGAATACTAAACCCTAAATAGCCAACTTCCTGTTGGGCGGAGCCTATGATATGCAATACAAAAGTTGTTTGGATTGATGAGATTTATATGTGTACCGAGTTTCATACGTCTACGAGCAAGAGTGTATGATATATGGCCCTCCATATTCCAGGGGGCGCTGTAGAGCCCCTGTGCCACGCCCGTGTATCAGTCTCTGCCCAGCCCTAATGGCCGCAGGTTCCAATCTGTGTGCCAATTTTCAAGACTTTTTAAGCACGTTAAGGGCCCCAAAAGCCCCCGAGACGTTGGAAAAAAATAATAATAATAATAATAATAATAAAAAATAATCCTAAGGAAAACAATAGGCCTCTCGCCCTTTGGGCTTGAGCCCTAATAATAATAACAAATAATCCTAAGGAAAACAATAGGGCTCTTGCCCTCCAGGCTTGAGCCCTAATAATAATTAAAGCTGCAAGCAGCGATGAACGGGCCCTCGCACCCGGGCTCACCACCAGCGAGTTGCTTTAGTAAAAAGGTGAACGGTGAGAAATATGCATTTAATGTCATAAATATAAGTGGAATATATCAAAGTATATCCCATATATGTGCCAATCTTACCATTGCCAGCAGGTGGCGCTATCATTATAATGGAATATTGGCCTTCAGATGTGTTCAGGCCAGGACTCTTATCAAACATGTGAAGTTTGGGGAAGATTGAACATTTTATGCTTGAGTTACAACAACTTCTCTTGCTGTGGCAAGACATCAAATTTTGTCATGGCGCCATGGAAACGCCCTTTAACAAAAACTCAAGATCTCCAAAAGTTAACATTGCACAGGCCTTTAGATTAGACTGACCACAAAATATATGTTAATCTCAAAAAAATTATAGGAGTAGTTTGTCGCAGCGTAAAACATGTCACTTCCTGTTGCCAATAGGTGGCGCTATGACTATAACTAAATGTGGGCATGTAGATCTGTTCAGGTCAAGAGTCTTATCCAACATGTGAAGTTTGGGGCAGATTGGACATTGTATGTCTGAGTTACAGCAACTTCCTTTTTCATGGCGAAACAACGAAATTTGTCAGGCCGCCATGGACACGCCCTTTAACGAAATCTAAAGATCTTCGCAATTTAACATCGCAAAGTGCTTAAGATTACACTGACCAAGTTTGTTGTTGATCTGAATAAATCTCTAGGAGGAGTTTGTTAAAGTACAACCCTTGAAAATGGCAAAAACAACGCCAATTTTGCAGAGAAAATTCGAAATAACTGACTTCCTGTTGGGATTCGGATTTCGTGCGAAGAGACTTTTTTGTAGGTATTGCTGTGTTACATGTGTATACCGATTTTTGTACATGTACGTGAAACATAGCTAGAGTCGCACTCTGTTGAAAGTGTATAGGTGGCGCTATCGAGCCATTTTGCCACACCTGATGGAATTTTGGCCTTCAGATGTGTTCAGGCCAGGACTCTTATCACACATGTGCAGTTTGGGGAAGATCGGACATTTTATGCCTGAGTTATAACATCTTTTATTCCCATGGCGAGACATCGAACTTCGTGACGGCGCCATGGACACGCCTTTTAACGAAAACTCAAGATCTTCACAACTTAACATCGCACAGGCCTTTAGATTAGACTGACCACAAAAAAGACATTGATGTCATAAAATTTCTAGGAGTAGTTCTTCGCAGCATAAAATATGACACTTCCTGTTGCCAATAGGTGGCGCTATGACTATAACTGCATATGGGCATGTCAATCTATTCTGTTCCAGAGTCTTATCAACCATGTGAAGTTTGGGGCAGATTGGACATTGTATGTCTGAGTTATAGCAACTTCATTTTTCATGGCGAGTCATCGAAATTCGCCAGGCCGCCACGGACACGCCCTTCAACGAAAACTCAAAATCTTCGCAATTTAACATCGCAAAGGCCTTTAGATTAGGCATACCAAATTTGGTGTTGATTTGAAGAAATCTCTAGGAGGAGCTCGTTAAAATACAACGCATGGAAATGGCAAAAATGACACAAAATTTGCTCATAATATTAAAAATAACCGACTTCCTGTTGGGTTTAGAATTTTGCTCCAAGAGTCTTTTTTGTAGGTATTGATGTGTTACATGTGTGTACCAATTTTCATACATGTACGTGAAATGTAGCTCGAGGCGCACACCGCTGAACGTGCATAGGTGGCGCTGTCGAGCCATTTTACAACGCCCACTTCTGAAACCCATATCAGACGTAAATTTTCGCCAGTTCGGAGGCGTGTGCAAAATTTGGTGACTTTTTGAGCATGTTTAGGCCCTCAAAAATGCGATTCATTTTGGAGAAGCGGAATAGTAATAATAATAAACGGAGCAATTCCAATAGGGCCCTCACACCATCGGTGCTTGGGCCCTAATTAAAGCTGCAAGCAGCGATGAACGGGCCCTCGCACCCGGGCTCACCGCCAGCAAGTGGATTTATTAATTAGGTGAACGGTGAGAAATATGCATTTAAACTCATAAAAATAAGTGGAATATATCAAAGTTTACTCCATATATGTGCCAATCTTCCTGTTGCCAGCAGGTGGTGCTCTCATTATAATGGAATATTGGCCTTCAAATGTGTTTAGGGCAGGACTCTTATCGAACATGTGAAGTTTGGGGAAGATCGAACAAATTATGCCTGAGTTCCAACAACTTCTCTTACTGTGGCGAGACATCAAAATTTGTCATGGCGCCATGGACACGCCCTTTAACAAAAAGTCAAGATCTCCACAAGTTAACATTGCACAGGCCTTTAGATTAGACTGACTACAAAAAATACTTTAATCTCAAAAAAATTCTAGGAGTAGTTTGTCGCAGCCTAAAATATGTCACTTCCTGTTGCCAGCAGGTGGCGATATGACTATAACTGAAATTGGGCATGTAGATCTGTTAAGGGCAGAAGTCTTATCTAACATGTGAAGTTTGGGGCAGATTGGACATTGTATGTCTGAGTTACAGCAACTTCCTTTTCATGGCGAAACATCGAAATTTGTCAGGCCACCATGGACACGCCCTTTAACGAAACCTCAAGATCTTCACGATTTAACATCTCAAAGGCCTTAAGATTTAACTGACCAAGTTTGCTGTTGATCTGAATAAATCTCTAGGAGGAGTTTGCTAAAGTACAACCCCTGAAAATGGCAAAAACAAAGCCAATTGTGCAGAGAAAATTCTAAATAACTGACTTCCTGTTGGGATTCGGATTTTGTACCAAGAGACTTTTTCGTAGATATTGGTGTGTTACATGTGTGTACCGATTTTTGTACATGTACATGAAACATAGCTCGAGACGCACTCCGTTGAAAGTGAATACGCACTCTGTTGAAAGTGTATAGGTGGCGCTATCGAGCCATTTTGCCACACCCGATGGAATATTGGCCTTCAGATCTGTTCAGGCCAGGACCCTTATCACACATGTGAAGTTTGATCAAGATCAGACATTTTATGCCTGAGTTATAACATCTTTTATTCCCATGACGAGACATTGAACTTCGTCACGGCGCCATGGACACGCCTTTTAACAAAAACTCAAGATCTTCACAACTAAACATCACACAGGTCTTTAGATTAGACTGACCACAAAAAAGACATTGATGTCATCAAATTTCTAGGAGTAGTTTGTCACAGTGTAAAATATGTCACTTCCTGTTGCCAATAGGTGGCGCTATGACTATAACTGAATATGGGCATGTAGATCTGTTCAGGTCAAGAGTCTCATCCAATATGTGAAGTTTGGGGCAGATTGGACATTGTATGTCTGAGTTACAGCAACTTCCTTTTTCATGGCGAAACATCGAAATTTGTCAGGCCGCCATTGATACGCCGTTTAACGAAATATCAAGTCCTTCGCAATTTAACATCGCAAATGGCTTTAGATTACACTGATCAAGTTTGGTGTTGATCTGAATAAATCTCTAGGAGGAGTTCGTTAAAGTACAACCCCTGAAAATGGCAAAAACAACACCAATTTTGAAGGGAAAATTCAAAATAACCGACTTCCTGTTGGGATCCGGATTTCGTACCAAGAGACTTTTTTGTAGATATTGGAGTGTTACATGTGTGTACCAATTTTTGTACATGTACGTGAAACATAGCTCGAGGCGCACTCCGTTGAAAGTGTATAGGTGGCGCTATAGAGCCATTCTGCCACACCCGGTGGAATATTGGCCTGCAGATCTGTTCAGGCCAGGACTCTTATCACACATGTGAAGTTTGGGGAAGATCGGACATTTTATGCCTGAGTTATAACATCTTTTATTCCCATGGCGAGACATCGAATTTGTCGCGGCGCCATGAACAAGCCTTTTAACGAAAACTCAAGATCTTCACAACTGAACATCGCACAGGCCTTTAGATTAGACTGACCACAAAAAAGACATTGATGTCATAAAATTTCTAGGAGTAGTTCGTCGCAGCGTAAAATATGTCACTTCCTGTTGCCAATAGGTGGCGCTATGACTATAACTGAATATGGGCATGTCAATCTGTTCAGGTTCGGAGTCTCATCAATCCTGTGAAGTTTGGGGCAGATTGGACATTGTATGTGTGAGTTATAGCAACTTCATTTTTCATGGCGAAGCATCGAAATTCGCCAGGCCGCCACGGACACGCCCTTCAACGAAAACTCAAGATCTTCGCAATTTAACATCGCAAAGGCTTTTAGATTAGGCATACCAAATTTGGTGTTGATTTGAAGAACTCTCTAGGAGGAGTTCGTTAAAATACAACACATGGAAATGACAAAAATTACACAAAATATGCTCATAATATTAAAAATAACCGACTTCCTGTTGGGTTTAGAATTTCGCTCCAAGAGTCTTTTTTGTAGGTATTGGTGTGTTACATATGTGTGCCAATTTTCGTGCATGTACGTGAAACATAGCTGGAAGGCTGTTGATTTTCTTGGTATAGGTGGCGCTGTCGAGCCATTTTGCCACACCCTCTTCTGAATCCTATATCAGACGAAAATTTACACCAGGTTTGACGCGTGTGCAAAGTTTCATGACTTTTTGAGCATGTTAAAGCCCTCAAAAATGCGATTCATTCGGGAGAAGAATAATAATAATAATAATAATAATAATAATAATAATAATAATAATAATAATAATAATAAACAAAGCAGATACAAGAGGGTCCTCGCACCTCGGTGCTCGGGCCCTAAATATAGCTGCAAGCAGCGATGACGGGCTCAAGCCACCTATGCCATCGCCACCCCGGTGGCATCAGGTAAACTGTGCCCAGCGGGCACATGCATTCACAATATACCAATATATATATATATTTAGTAACACTTTACAATAAGATTTTATTTATAAACATTATGTTAACATGAACAATATTTATATAGCATTCATTCATGTCAGTTAATATTCCAAACTTAAACATTAAAAAATAGTTTTATTGTGATTTTTTTCCAAGCAAATTTTACCAATTCCAAACCATATCAATCTTAATAACTACCATTATTTTTTATTTAATAATTTATGATTGCTATACAATAGTCCAGGAAAGCTGGAAGAGAAAAACTCCTTATATTCATGTGTACAGAATTATTAGGCATGTTGTCTTTTACAGATGAAATGCGCTAAAAAAAAAGAGTTTTAACTCAAACTGTAAAGTCCCCATGTAATACCCATGAGAAATATCAAACACAAATGCAATACAGAAATTGATAAGTTAAGACTTGACCATTGTACAAAAATGCTGACTGGGTCATGAGGTCAGAACAGAAGAAGAAAAAAACAGGTCAAGAAAAACTGACAAAAAGGATTGCAAAATAATTAGGAATTAATGTGAAGATTAATTTTTAGTCAATTCTGCAAGACAGACTTTCAGGAAAGGAGGTGGAATTAAAATAAGCTCCTAAATCTTAATCCCGGATTCAGGAAGATATATTCCTCAAACCATCAGACAAGAGGAGGTGGTGCTGGTCCTTCACGAGTCACTCTAATCTGTTCATAAAGCATATATATAAAGTCTTAATTATTTAATATATAGTATTTCACAATACTTCATGGTATTCTAATTAAATATTTTTTTGGAATCTTAGATCTCTCAGAACCTGACACATTGTAATTCTGGGACTCCAGGAAAGTGGCAGTTCTGTAAAATGTTGGCGATGGAGACTAAATGCTCCCTGATAGTTTCACACCTAATTCACTTAACACACACACAAACACACACACACACACATTACCCACAGTGACAGAGGGACAGAGTGACATCAGATGTATGATAGTTTTTTAATTTTCTATCATCCATATAGTGTTCTATAGTCATGCAACTATGCATATTTCCTCAGAATGACTTGTCTTCTATGTGTACATTTTTTTGAAGTGTTTAGAAGCTGCACTTAAAAAAAATGAAAGACATTTACTGGTTACTTTTTTACTGTTATTTCAAAAAATCAGCACGACAAAATCATTCAAGCTATCCAAAATTCATCCGCACCTGTTCTGTAAGATAAATTCTTTAAACAGTGGTAAAAGAGGATGTGGTGCTGATCCTTCAAGAGTCACTCAAAACTTATCTGTCCATAAAGCCTATAAAGAATTATTCTTAATATACAGTTCACAATACTTCAGCTTGTTATTCTAATTAAGTGAGGCTCATTTTATCAGTAAAATACATAAAATTCATATTATTTTTCTTTTAAAGATTTCTATAAATCATTTAAATCATACTTGTTTCTACAATAATTATTTAAAAGTAATCCTAAAGTAATCTGGTGGCCATTATTGGTACTAAGAATTGCAAGCTTGATTTATAAGTTATGATAGTTTTAATTTTAAACTTACTGTGCTTCCTTCAAATTATGACTTCTACATATATAAAAAATTATGAAGAGTTGGAATGAAAAATTTTAAAGATATAGTAAGATAACTATTGTATTTTTTTAATGTTACTTTAATAAATTGCTATGGCCACACCATTTAAGGTATCCTAAACCCATTCGCAATTTAACATCTTCAGTATATTGGCTTCATGTTAAAAAAGTTTGGTGTGAACTACTTGTGTCTTTTTGGAGGAGTATGAATTCATTTACAGGCTGATTTTATCATGAATCCACAATAAAATTTCTGAGTTCTGTATCAATCTGTGTTGTTGTTTGTTTATTTTTATCTTTTTATTTTTCATAGGAAGATAACTGACCCTTTAATCTCCTTTTTAATAAATGTGCTTATAAACCAAGAACAAGCTATTTATAGTTGTATTTATAAACTGCTTACTACTGACTATTAATATTGGGACAAGGCTTTATGAAGCATGGACTATTTACTAATGAGTGCAGTTATTATAAAGTGTTATCAATGCATTGGCTAATGTTAACAAATTAGACATTATTTTACAGTGTTATCAAATCCCTTAAATGATTTGTAAGCGTTTTGTAATAATTTTATTGACCTGTAAGCATTTGTGAAAGTTCTGCTTGCATTACAGCTTAGTCTTGATCTGTGAGCTTAACAGTTTTACTGTTACATCCATGAGATTATGTAAATTCAAATAAATATCATGTCACAGGATGTCAGAGGTCAGTATCGAATGAGTTTGAAATTATTATTTGCAGCACAAATAAGGTTTTTTAGGATTTTTAAAAATCCCTAAAACTGTCAAAAAAGAAAAAGATAAGGCCTAAGATTTCTATGTGAGTGGCTAAATTTATTTGTTTTTATAACTATAATGCATAAACTATGAAATTATACAAAATGTATAAAAAAGTACAACAGTTATTCTTTTCCAATGTTTTTTATTTATTTATTTTATTATTATTATTTTTTTTTTTTGGATTTACATTTAAAAAAAATTAGCCTACTGCAATCATTCTAAACAGCTTGAATAAAACCTGTTAATATTTATTATAGACCACTGTAACTGTGTATAATCTAACAAACAAGTTTATTATGAAAATAAAAGTGTGTACACCAGATAAATTGGACGATAAAGAAATTGCTGACAATAGTATACTAGAGCATGTTTTAGGTTTTTAGGGGTTTAGATGCAGAAATGGACAAATCAAATGTAAAATAAAATGTAATTGATTTAATTAAATATAGATTAAGTCTTGTTAGAGCAAAATAATAAATAAATACGTACACACATTAAAAAAGCAGCCAAGATGAATGAGTTTCAGAAGCAGCTGGTATATGCGGTCACTTAATATTAAAATCCAGTAGATCCACTTCAGATTTATTTCTCAACAGTTTA
This sequence comes from Carassius gibelio, assembly GCF_023724105.1. Lineage (NCBI taxonomy): Eukaryota > Metazoa > Chordata > Actinopteri > Cypriniformes > Cyprinidae > Carassius > Carassius gibelio. The sequence goes on from NC_068371.1 coordinate 19,864,862, forward strand.
TGTCCACGTGGCTGTTTTCGTTTATATTCGCTAAGCTATTATGTATTTTGAAATAATCTTGTCCGTGATGTGTTCGTTCGTACGACGAAAGGCAGAATCCTGCAGCTCGAGAGATCAGTTATTCTGCCTGTCGCGCTTTCAAATAGTCTTGCGCACATAAACGGGTCACAAACACCTGCATTTAGCTCGTGTTGTGTTATAATGGGTGTATTGTGTGCATTTATGGCAATAATTTATTTTAAAAAGCTCTTAAACAAGAATAAATTCGTTTGTTTTGAACTTGTGACACTGTGCGCGCTGATCGGAGGCAGTGATTTCAGATAGGCAGCCGCGAATATTTCATTTTCACACAAACAGTTCAAAAACATCTGAATTTAGCTCTTGGTGTGTTCTAATTGGGGAATTGTGTGATATCCCTGCAATACTTTATTTTTAATAGCTATAAAACAAGAATAAACTCGTTTTTTCTGAGCTCATCATTCCACACGCTCTTGCTCACCGCTCTCAGGTAATAATCTGGTAATAATCATATATGTTGGTTTAGCTTGTCAGTGTGAATTAAATCCAAGAATTTATTTGTATTTTAACCGATTTAAAAGTGAAACCAAAAGAGAGTCTCCTCCCTTTTTTAGTCCGGTAACTGCACCTGTAGGGGCGCTATTTCTCTCAGAAAATGGAAGTCTAAGCACACACACTCAAACAGAGGGACAGAGTGAGATGAGATGTCTGACAGTTTTTTAATTTTCTGTTATCCATACAGTGTTGTAAAGTCATGAAACTATACATATTTCCTCAGAATGACCTTTTTTCTGTATGAAAAAAGTTTTGAAGTGTTTGGAATTTAAAAATGCAGGAAAATTAATAATTCCATTTTTACTGTCATTTAAAAAAATCCCCATGACAAAACCATCCAAGCTATCCAAAACCCATTCACAATTTAAGTTCCTCAATGTTTTTTCAATATGTAGACAAGGTTTGGTGTGTATAGTGTTACTCTCCTCTGAGCAGTATGCATTAATTCACAGCTAAATGTAAAAAAAATCCACATTCAAATCAAAATAGCCGACTTCCTGTTGGTCGTAGCTGATGACTGTGAATTAGAAAGTTGTCCGTCTTGATAAGAACAATTTTTGTACTGAGTTTGGTGTCTGTAGCTAAAACTAACCCCCCCACTTTTGACAAAAGGTGGCGCTATAGAGTGCCTCTTCCACGCCCTCTTATGAAATTTTGCCAGTGTCTAGCTGTCACTAATACTGATATGTGTTCTGAGTTTGATGAAATTCTAAGTATGTTATATGCCTCAAAATCACCTGAGAAGTATTCCAGTTTGACATGTTGCCATGGCAACAATATTTTTAGATATCAATATCCCCCTTGCAGATTTATATCGGCTGTGTTTTAACATTATTTTGATGAAGTTTGAAGCAAATCGAGTAAAAATAAAATGCTGAATTCAAAGCATTTTGAAAATGACACACTTCCTGCTGCCAGTTGGTGTTGCTATAACTTTGACTCCTAATAGTCACATATATGCGATCAACATCATACAATGAATAATCTGATGAAGTTTGATTAAAATTAGGAAATGTATGTGGATGGTATTAGACACTTCCTGTTTCTCATTTCTCGCCATAATTTCAAAGCCTCGCCACGAGCAAACCGTTCGAGATATCAAAAATTCCCTGGCAATTTTTCATCCCCAATGTCTTGAGATCATGTTGACCGAGTTTGGCGGCAATCGAGTAAAAAACCTATGACAAGTATTTCAAATTCCAGAGCATGCGCTTTTTACATAACTCTAAATAGCTGACTTCCTGTTGGGCGGAGCCTATGATATTCAATACGAAAGTTGTTCGGCACAATGAGATCTATATGTGTACTGAGTTTCATATTAATACGTGCAAGTATGTGTGAGCTATACATCAACATTTCTGACTGTGATCCAGGGGGCGCCGTAGAGCCCCTGTGCCACGCCCGAGTCCCAGCTTCTGCAGGCTCCTAAAGGCCACAGATTCCAAAGTGTGTGCAAATTTTCAAGAGTTTTTGAGTATGTTAAGGACCCCAAAAGCCCCCACAACTTTGACGAAAAATATGAATACTAAACTGTAAATAGCCAACTTCCTGTTGGGCGGAGCCTATGACATGCCGTACAAAAGTTGTTTGGTTTGATGAGATCTACATGTGTACCGAGTTTCGTGTGTCTACGTGCAAGTATGTATGATATATGGCCCTCAGTATTCCAGGGGGCGCTGTAGAGCCCCTGTGCCACGCCCGTGTATCAGTCTCTGCCCGGCCCTAATGGCCGCAGGTTCCAATGTGTGTGCCAATTTTCAAGACTTTTTAAGCATGTTAAGGACCCCAAAAGCCCCCGAAACCTTGGAAAAAAATTAGAAGAATAAATAATAATTAAAGCTGCAAGCAGCGATGATCGGGCCCTCGCACCCGGGCTCACCGCCAGCAAGCGGCTTTAGTAAAAAAAGCGAACGGCGAGAAATATGCATTTAAAGTCGTAAATATAAGTGGAATATGTCAAAGTCATTTATATGTGCCAATCTTCTTTTTGCCAGCAGGTGGCGCTATCATTATAATGGAATATTTTCCTTCAGATGTGTTCAGGCCAAGACTCTTATCAAACATTTGAAGTTTGGGGAAGATCGAATATTTTATGCCTGAGTTACAACAACTTCTCTTCCTATGGCGAGACATCAATTTTGTCATGGCGCCATGGACACGACCTTTAACAAAAACTCAAGATAGACTGACCACGAAAAAGACATTAATGTCAAAAAATTTCTAGGAGTAGTTTGTCGCAGTGTAAAATATGACACTTCCTGTTGCCAATAGGGGGCACTATATATCTTTGTTGTTCTGTCCTTTCATCTGCTCACTGCATTTGTTAACTGTGTCTTACAAGTGGTTTTTAAAAGTAAAAATTACTTCAATTTCAGTCTCTTTCAATATAAGTGTTTATATAAATGTTAATTAAAGCTTAATTAAAATATTTTAATACATTATTAATAATATTTTTTTTATTACATTTTTATTTTAAAATTAGTTTATGTACTGTGAAAAAACATAAATAATAATATTTTTAATGATAGGAATAACTAACATAAAAAAGATTAATAAATTACCTGAAAAATAGATTGTTCATTGTTAGTTCATGTTAGTTAATGCATTAACTAATGTAAACCAAAGAGAGCTTATTCGCACTTTTCATGATCTATAACCATTTTTAAAAATACTTTTATTGATCTATAAACATTTCTGAAATTATTATATAAAACTATATTACCAGTAAAATTCATTAGCTTTTTAAAATACATATTGTTTTACTTTGAAAGATTTTTATAAATGATTTAAATGCTTTATAGACGTTTCTAAAACAATTATTTAAAAGTAATCCTATAGCTCCATCTGGTGGTGGCCATGATAGGTATTACACACTGCACGTTTGGTGTTGCTATCTGAACCAGTCCGAATGAAGCGTTCCTAAATGGAGCAGGAGAACAGGACAGACTGTGCATATGCCTATGCAAGGCCAGGTTCACAAGCTCTATCTGTAATGCATATTTTTTTCAGAGCCCATGTTAATGGATCAGAGCATTCACACTGCACATGGTAAAAGATGTGAACAGAAAAGGTTAGAAGTAGAAAGGTGTGAAAAGAATGAATATCTAGCGCATGAGCATAGAGAGAGTTGTGAGTGCACAGGACACAGTTTGAGCAGAGGAAACGAGTTTTAAGTGCGCGCACGCTCTCCGAGCAAAAGCAGCATGTATCAGAGCGTTTTTTGTCAAAGTAAAGGAAATGTGCACGCAAGCGGAGAGATTCATGCTCGCACATTATTTTAATGTGTTTTTGCGTAACAATAACATGCTCTCGCTACTGCGTCTGCACCACATACACATACTGTATACACTCTGCAAACAGTGAACCTGTATAATCTATAACAAATCTATTTCAACACCTGAAGCATCGCTACAATGAGCTCAATGACCAATGCATGACAAGAAGACATGCCTAAAAATTCAGCACTCCTGAATATGAGTATTTCACTTCCAGCCATCGAGGACAATTATATATATCACTCATAAATCATGAAATACCAGATCTATAGTATTTATTAAGATTGATGTGATTTGAAATTGGTAAAATGTACTTGGAAAAAAATGTCATCAGAATATCAACGTGCCTTATTATTATGTACTTTGTGAAAAAGCATTTTTAACAATTTTATTGATCTATAAGCATTTGTAAAATATGTTTGCCTGCATTACAGCTTAGTCTTTATCTGTGAGCTGAACTGTTTTACTGTTAAATCAGCAAGATTGTGTAAATTCAGGTCATGTCATGTCATGTCACAGAATGGCTGTCATAGGTCAGTATCAAATAAGTTTAAAATTATTATCAGAATAAAAAAATATATACAAGTCATCGTGTATGTATTTTTAAAATCTTTTTTTATTTTTCAATTTACATAATTCTTAACCTAATTATATAAAATCATTTTGTCTGAGCCCTACAAATTGTACTAGGTTTTTTTCGTCCCTAAAAATGATAGAAAATGATAGAGAGATTTCTTAAGCTGTAATGATGAAAAAAATCAACAACACACAATTACAGTTTTTTTTCTGGTGATTAAAGAGATGTTAACTCTCTCTCTCTCTCCCTATCTCTCTCTCTCTCTGTCAGGCAGGTCCTCAAGCACCCCCCCCCCCCCCTTTCCCTCACACAGAGACAATGCCAGAGAGTGAGATCAGATGTCTGACAGTTTTATAATTTTATTTTAATCTTACAGTGTTGTAAAGTCGTGAAACTATGCATATTTCCTCAGAATCGCATGTTCTCTAAATGAAAAATGGTTTTGAAATGTTTGGAAGCTGCAATTTAAAAATACCAGACAATTAATGTTTCCCTTTTTACTGTTATTTCAAAAAATCACCACGGCAAAACCGTTCAAGCTATCCAAAATCCATTCGCAATTTAAGTTCCTCAATGTTTTTTCAACATGTAGACAAAGTTTGGTGTGTATAGTGCACTTCCCCTGTGAGGAGTATGCATTAATTCGCAGCCGAATTTGCCAAAAATACATATTCAAATCAAAATAGCTGACTTCCTGTTGGTCGTAGCTTATGACTGTGAATTAGAAAATTGTCCATCTTGATAAGAACAATTTATGTACCAAGTTTGGTGTCTGTAGCTAAAACTAACCCCCCCACTTTTGACAAAAGGTGGCGCTATAGAGTGCCTCCATCACATCCTTTTAAAAGCTTATGCCATTGTCTAGATATCATTAATACGGATATGTGTTCTGAGTTTAATGTAAATCTGAGCTTGTTGTCTGCTTCAAAATCACCATAACAGAATATTCAAGTTTGACACGTTGCCATGGCAACACTATATTAGATATCAGTATACCCACAACAGATTTACATCAGCTGTATTTTGTCATTATTCTGATGAAGTTTGAAGCAAATCGAGTAAAAATAAGACGCTGAATTAAAAGAATTTTGAAAATGACACACTTCCTGCTGCCAGTTGGTGGCGCTGTAACTTTGACACCTTATAGTTACATATATGCGAGTAACATATTACAATGAACAAACCGATGAAGTTTGATGAAACTCAGGAAATGTATGCGGATGTTATTAGGCACTTCCTGTTTCAAATTTTGTGCCCTAATTTCAACGCCTCACCACGGGCGAACCGTTCGAGATATCAAAAATCCCCTCGCAATTTTTCATCCTCAATGTCTTGAGATCATGTTCACCAAGTTTTGTGGCAAACGGGTGGAAAACCTCAGAGGAGTATTTCAAATTCCAGAGCATGCTTTTTTTAAACAGCCCTGAATAGCTGACTTCCTGTTGGGCGGAGCCTATGACATAGAGCGTGAAAGTTGTTCGGCTCAATGAGATCTATAAGTGTACTGAGTTTCATATAAATACATGCAAGTATGTGTGAGCTATGGTTCAGGATTTTCTGACGGTGTTCCAGGGGGCGCTGTAGAGCTCCTATGCCACGCCCGGGTTCCAGTCTCTGCGGCGACCTGATGGCCGCAGGTTCCAATGTGTATGCCAATTTTCAAGAGTTTTTGAGTATGTTAAGGCCCCCAAAAACCCCCGGAAGGTTAAAAAAAAAATAAAAATAATAAGAATAATCCTTAGGGGAACAATAGGGCCCTGCGCCCATTGGCTCGGGCCCTAAATATAGCTGCAAGCAGCGATGTCGGGCTCAAGCCATCAGTGCAACGCCACCCCGGTGGCATCGGGAAAACTGTGCCCAGCGGGCATAAGCATTTACAGTAACCCTCTGACAATCAAGTTTTAAGGGATGCAGCAGTTAAAGGGTTAATCCGACCAATCTAGACTTTGAAAATCACATACACAGAACAATATATATAACTTTAGTAACGCTTTATTTTTATATTTATAAAAAATGTATAAGGTGTGCATTGTAGCTGACACCTATATGAACACATTACAATTGTTTTGTGACTGCAAGTCTTTCTTCTCAAATGCTATTGAGCTTCAAATTTGCATTTGAGCCCATGTGAAAAAGTAGCATAATTTACATATGACTTACAGTTTGTTGTAATAAATATCAAACATTCAAATTAATTGTGCATTATAGCTGTCACCTAGATGAACAATTACAGTTGTTTTTATGACTGTAAGTCATTCTCTTCAAATGCTACTGACGTTAGAAAAGTGTATAACAATATCACATGTAACTTTAGAGACCGGCCCTAAATTTGAGACTCTCAAGTGTCCAATGTCAATACAACTTTATGCCTGTTTTTTTTTTTCTTTAGTTTTCTTTTCTCTGTGCCGGATTGCTGATGTCCTATACCCAGGCATAGATGTCCATCCATCAATTACGAACATTCGGCCGCAAACATGAGGTGTGAGCGGTCGCGAGCGCGCATGGGAGAATGGCGCATGTTTGATTTTTTTTTTTTTTTTTTTGAGCAACTGGGATGGTGCCCCCTCTGGGAGTTGGTGCCCTACGAAGACTGCATACTCTGCATATAGGGAGCGGATGTACTATCTGGAAGATATATTCCTCAAACCATCATACAAGAGGAGGTGATGCTAATCCTTCAAGAATTGCTCAAAAGCTATTCAAGTGTACAGTTTCCTTTTAATGCATCTTGAAATAATTATTTCTGAATTCTGAATCAAACTGGGTTGTGTTTAATCATTTATTTTATAAGACAACTGAGACTTTAATCTATTTTGTAATATATGTGCTTTTAAACCAAGAACAATTTATTTATAGATGTATTACTGCTTAATAATGACTATTATTGAGGGAAAAGGCTTTATAATCATGAACTATTTACTAATGCTTAGCTAATGAGTGCAGTTATTATAAAGTGTTACCAATGCATTTACTAATGTTAACAAATTAGACATTATTTTACAGTGTTACCAAATCCTTAAATAATTTATTAGTGTTTTGTAATGATTTTAATGACCTATACGCATTTGTGAAATAGTTTTGCATTGCAGCTTTATCTGTCAGTTGAAGAGTTTTACTGTTACATCCATGAGATTAATAAATGTCATGTAACGTCACAGGTTGTCATAGGTCAGTATCAAATGAGTTTGAAATTATTATTTGCAGCACAAATAAGGATTCTTAGGATGTTTTTAAATCCCTAAAACTGTCAGAAAAGGATAAGGCCTAAGAGATTTCTTAACCTGTAATGAAAGGAAAAAACACCACCATTAGCAACAACAAAAACAATAACAATTTAAAATACTGATTTTTTTTCCTTATTATTAAAGGGATGATTAGGTCTCTCTCTCTCTCTCTCTCTCTCTCTCTCTCTCTGCCAGACAGCCCCTACCTACAATCCACACACACTGTCAGTCACCAAACGTTCACAGTCACCAACCCCCTCACACTCCCCCTCCCTCTCCCCCTCCCTTTCCTCACACAGACAGAGTGGCCAGAGTGAGATCATGTCAGTTGAGAAGTCTGACAGTTTTTTAATTTTCTGTTATCCATACAGTGTTGTAAAGTCGTGAAACTATGCATATTTCCTCAGAATGATTTTATCTTTGTATGAAAAAATGCTTTGAAGTGTTTGGAAGCTGCAATTTAAACATACAAGACAATTAATATTTCCCTTTTTACTGTCATTTCAAAAAATCACCACGACAAAACCGTTCAAGCTAACCAAAATCCGTTCGCAATTTAAGTTCCTCAATGTTTTTTCAACATGTAGACAAAGTTTGGTGAGTATAGTGAACATTTCCTGTGAGGAGTATGCATTAAATCAGAGCTCAATTTAAATATTCAAATCAAAATAGCCGACTTCCTGTTGGTCGTAGCTGATGACTGTGAATTAGAAAGTTGTCCGTCTTGAAAAGAACAATTTATGTACCAAGTTTGGTGTCTGTAGCTAAAACTAACCCCCCCACTTTTGACAAAAGGTGGCGCTATAGAGTGCCTCCTTCACGCCCTTTTAAAAGCTTTTGCCATTGTCTAGCTATCACTAATACTGATATGTGTTTTGAGTTTCATGTAAATCTGAGCTTGTTGTCTGCCTCAAACTCACCATAACAGAACATTCAAGTTTGACACGTTGCCATGGCAACACTATATCAGATATCAATATCCCCACAACAGATTTACATCGGCCGTGTTTTGTCATTATTCTGATGAAGTTTTAAGTAAATAGAGTAAAAATAAGATGCTGAATTCAAAGCATTTGGAAAATGACACACTTCCTGCTGCCAGTTGGTGGCGCTATAATGTTGACTCTTAATAGTCACATATATACGATCAGTATCATACAACGAACAAACCAATGAAGTTTGATCAAATTCAGGAAATGTATGTGGATGTTATTAGACATTTCCTGTTTCTCATTTCTCGCCATAATTTCAACGCCTCGCCACGAGAAAACCGTTCGAGATATCAAAAATCCCCTCGCAATTTTTCATCCCCAATGTCTTGAGATCATGTTCACCTAGTTTCGTGGCGAACGGGTTGAAAACCTCAGAGGAGTATTTCAAATTCCAGAGCATGCTTTTTTTAAAAAGCCCTGAATAGCTGACTTCCTGTTGGGCGGAGCCTATGACATAGAGCACGAAAGTTGTTCAGCTCAATGAGATCTATAAGTGTAGTGAGTTTCATATAAATACATGCAAGCGTGTGTGAGCTATGGTTCAAGATTTCTGACGGTGTTCCAGGGGGCGCTGTAGAGCCCCTGTGCCACGCCCGGGTCCCAGTCCCTGTGGCGTCCTGATGGCCGCAGATTCCAATGAGTGTGCCAATTTTCAAGAGTTTTTGAGCATGTTAAGGCCCCCAAAAATGCCCGGAAGGTTTAAAAAAAAATAAAAAAAATAATAATAATAATAAGAATAATCCTTAGGGGAACAATAGGGCTCTTCGCCCCTTCGGGCTTGAGCCCTAAATATAGCTGCAAGCAGCGATGGCGGGCTCAAGCCACCAATGCCATCGCCACCCCGGTGGCATCAGGTAAACTGTGCCCAGCGGGCACATGCATTCACAATATCCCTCTGGCAGTGAGGTTTTAAATGATATGGCAGTTAAAGGGTTAATCCGAATCATCTAGACTTTAAAATAACATTCACAGAACAATATATATATATATATATATATATAACTTTAGTAACACTTTACAATAAGATTTCATTTATAAACATTATGTTAACATGAACAATATTTATATAGCATTCATTCATGTCAGTTAATATTCCAAATTAAACATTAAAACATTGTTTTATTGTGATTTTTTTCCAAGCACATTTTACCAATTCCAAACCATATCAATCTTAATAACTACCATTATTTTTTATTTAATCATTTATGAGTGCTATACAATAGTCCAGGAAAGCTGGAAGAGAAAAACAGGTCAAGAAGAACTGACAAAAAGAATTGCAAAATAATTAGGAATAAATGTGAAGATTAATTTTTAGTCAATTCTGCAAGACAGACTTTCAGGAAAGGAGGTGGAATAAAAATGAGCTCCTAAATCTTAATCCCGGATTCTGGAAGATATATTCCTCAAACCATCGGACAAGAGGAGGTGGTGCTGGTCCTTCACGAGTCACTCTAATCTGTTAATTAAGCCTATATATAAAGTCTTAATATATAGTATTTCACAATACTTCATAGTATTCTAATTAAATAATTTTTTGGAATCTTAGATCTCTCAGAACCTGACACATTGTAATTCTGAGACTCAAGGAAAGTGGCAGTTCTGTAAAATGTTGGCGCTGGAGACTAAATGCTCCCTGATAGTTTCACACCTAATTCACTTAACACACACACAAACACACACACACACACACACACACACATTAACCACAGTGACAGAGGGACAGAGTGACATCAGATGTATGATAGTTTTTTAATTTTCTATCATCCATATAATGTTGTATAGTCATGAAACTATGCATATTTCCTCAGAATGACTTGTCTGCTATGTGTACATTTTTTTGAAGTGTTTAGAAGCTGCACTTTAAAAAAAAAAAGACATTTACTGGTTACTTTTTTACTGTTATTTCAAAAAATCACCACGCAAAATCATTCAAGCTATCCAAAATTCATTCACACCTGTTCTGTAAGATAAATTCTTTAAACAGTGGTAAAAGAGGATGTGGTGCTGAACCTTCAAGAGTCACTCAAAACGTATCTGTCCATAAAGCTTATAAAGAATTATTCTTAATATACAGTTCACAATACTTCAGCTTGTTATTCTAATTAAGTGAGGGTCATTTTATCAGTAAAATACATAAAATACATATTATTTTTCTTTGAAAGATTTCTATAAATGATTTAAATCATACTTGTTTTACAATAATTATTTAAAAGTAATCCTATAGCTCCATCTGGTGGTCATTATTGGAACTAAGAATTGCAAGCTTGATTTATAAGTTATGATAGTTTTAATTTTATGCTGGCTCTTGAAAATGATAAAGCTATGAAACTTACTGTGCTTCCTTCAAATGATGACTTCTACGTATATAAAAAATTATGAAGAGTTGGAATGAAAAATTTTAAAGATATACTAAAATAACGATTGTATTTTTTATGTTACTTTAATAAATCGCTATGGCCACACCATTTAAGCTATCCTAAACCCATTCGCAATTTAACATCTTCAGTATATGGCTTCATGTTAAAAAAGTTTGCTGTGAACTTGTGTCTTCTTGGAGGAGTATGAATTCAGTTACAGGCTGATTTTATCATAAATCCACAATAAAATTTCTGAGTTCTGTATCAATCTGTGTTGTTGTTTGTTTTTTTTTATTTTTTTATTTTTCATAGGAAGATAACTGACCCTTTACTCTCCTTTTTAATAAATGTGCTTATAAACCAAGAACAAGCTTTTTATAGCTGTATTTATAAACTGCTTACTACTGACTATTAATATTGGGACAAGGCTTTATAAAGCATGAACTGAATATTTACTGTTTGAGTTTGAAATTATTATTTGCAGCACAAATAAGGTTTTTTAGGATTTTTAAAAATCCCTAAAACTGTCAGAAAAGGATAAGGCCTATAAGATTTTATGTGAGTGGCTAAATGTATTTGTTTTTATAACTATAATGCATAAACTATGAAATTATACAAAATGTATAAAAATGTACAACAGTTATTCTTTTCCAATGTTTTTTATTTATTTATTTATTTAAATTTTTTTTATTTTATTTACATTTCAAAAAATTTGCCTACTGCAATCATTCTAAACAGCTTGAATAAAACCTGTCAATATTTATTATAGACCACTGTAACTGTGTATAATCTAACAAACAAGTTTATTATGAAAATAAAAGTGTACACCAGATAAATTGGACGATAAAGAAATTGCTAACAATAGTATAATAGAGCATGTTTTAGGTTTTTAGGCGTTTAGATGCAGAAATGGACAAATCAAATGTAAAATAAAATGTAATTGATTTAATTAAATATAGATTAATTCTTGTTAGAGCAAAATAATAAATAAATAAATAAATACGTACACACATTAAAAAAAACAGCCAAGATGAATGAATTTCATTTTTTATATAGATTAAAATTGAAGACAGAAGCAGCTGGTATATGCGGTCACTTAATATTCAAATCCAGTAGATCCATTTCAGATTTATTTCTCAACAGTTTATGTTCACGTGGCTGTTTTCGTTTATAGTCGCCAAGCTATTATGTATTTTGAAATAATCTTGTCCGTGATGTATTCGTTCATACGACGAAAGGCAGAATCCTGCAGCTCGAGAGATATATGTTATTCTGCCAGTCGCGCTTTCAAATAGTCTTTCAAACTTAAACGGGTCACAAACACCTGCATTTAGCTCTTGTAGTATTACAATGGGTTTATTGTGTGCATTTGTGGTAATATTTTATTTAAAAAAGCTCTTAAACAAGAATAAATTCGTTTGTTTTGAGCTCGACACTGTACGCGCTGATCGGAGGCGGTGATTTCAGATAGGCAGCCACAAATATTTCATTTTCACACAAACAGTTCAAAAACATCTGAATTTAGCTCTTGGTGTGTTCTAATTGGTTGATTGTGTGATATCGCTGTAATAATTTATTTTTAAAAGCTTTAAAACAGGAATAAATTCGTTTTTTCTGAGCTCTTTACTCCAGACGCTCGTGATCACAGCGGTGATTCATCTCTCCTATTTCTCACGTATCTCTGGCCAGAAATAATTTATCCATGAGCCCTGAACCGGTAATAATCAGATATGTTGGTTTAGCTTGTCAGTGTGAATTAAATCTAAGTATTTATTTGTATTTTTAACCGATTTAAAAGTGAAAGTAAAAGTCCGGTAATTGCACCTGTAGGGGCGCTATTTCTCTCAGACAATGGAAGTCTGAAGCACATATACTCAAACAGAGGGACAGAGTGAGATGAGATGTCTGACAGTTTTTTAATTTTCTGTTATCCATACAGTGTTGTAAAGTCGTGAAACTATCCATATTTACTCAGAATGACTTTTTTTCTGTACGAAAAAAGGTTTTGAAGTGTTTGGAATTTAAAAATGCAGGAAAATTAATAATTCCATTTTTACTGTCATTTAAAAAAATCACCACGACAAAACCGTTTAAGCTATCCAAAATCCATTGGCAATTTAAGTTGTTTAAAATGTTTTGGCATCATGTAGACAAAGTTTGGTGTGTATAGTGTTACTCTCCTCTGAGCAGTATGCATTAATTCACAGCTAAATGTAAAAAAAAATCCACATTCAAATCAAAATAGCTGACTTCCTGTTGATCGTAGCTGATGACTGTGAATTAGAAAGTTGTCCGTCTTGATAAGAAAAATTTTTGTACCGAGTTTGGTGTCTGTAGCTAAAACTAACCCCGCCACTTTTGACAAAAGGTGGCGCTATAGAGTGCCTCTTCCACGCCCTCTTATGAACTTTTGCCAGTGTCTAGTTATCATAATTACTGATATGTGTTCTGAGTTTGATGAAATTCTAAGCATGTTATATGCCTCAAAATCAACTGAGAAGTATTCCAGTTTAACATGTTGCCACGGCAACAATATTTTTAGATATCAATATCCCCCCAGCAGATTCATATCGGCTGTGTTTTAACATTATTCTGATGAAGTTTGAAGCAAATCGAGTAAAAATAAGATGCTGAATTCAAAGCATTTTGAAAATGACACACTTCCTGCTGCCAGTTGGTGGCGCTATAACTTTGACTCCTAATAGTCACATATATGCGATCGACATCATACAACGAATAATCTGATGCAGTTTGATTAAAATCAGGAAATGTATGTGGATGGTATTAGACACTTCCTGTTTCTCATTTCTCGCCATAATTTCAACACCTCGCCACGAGCAAACCGTTCGAGATATCAAAAATCCCCTGGCAATTTTTCATCCCCAATGTCTTGAGATCATGTTGACCGAATTTGGTGGCAATCGGCAAAAAAACCTATGACAAGTATTTCAAATTCCAGAGCATGCGCTTTTTACATAACTCTAAATAGCTGACTTCCTGTTGGGCGGAGCCGAATGACATGCAGTACGAAAGTTGTTCAGCACGATGAGATCTATATGTGTACTGAGTTTCATATGAATATGTGCAAGTATGTGTGAGCTATACATCAACATTTATGACTGTGTTCCAGGGGGCGCCATAGAGCCCCTGTGCCACGCCCGGGTCCCAGCCTCTGCAGGCTCCTAAAGGCCACAGATTCCAAAGTGTGCGCAAATTTTCAAGAGTTTTTGAGTATGTTAAGGACCCCAAAAGCCCCCACAACTTTGACGAAAAATATGAATACTAAACCCTAAATATCCAACTTCCTGTTGGGCGGAGCCTATGACATGCAGTACAAAAGTTGTTTGGTTTGATGAGATCTACATGTGTACCGAGTTTCGTGTGTCTACGTGCAAGTATGTATGATATATGGCCCTCAGTATTCCAGGGGGCGCTGTAGAGCCCCTGTGCCACGCCCGTGTATCAGTCTCTGCCCGGCCCTAATGGCCGCAGGTTCCAATGTGTGTGCCAATTTTCAAGACTTTTTAAGCATGTTAAGGGCCCCAAAAGCCCCCGAAACCTTGAAGAAAAATAATAATAATAACAAATAATCCTAAGGAAAACAATAGGGCTCTCGCCCTCCAGGCTTGAGCCCTAATAATAAATATAGCTGCAAGCAGCGATGGCGGGCTCAAGCCACCAATGCCATCGCCACCCCGGTGGCATCAGGTAAACTGTGCCCAGCGGGCACATGCATTCACAATATCCCTCTGGCAGTGAGGTTTTAAATGATATGGCAGTTAAAGGGTTAATCCGAATCATCTAGACTTTAAAATCACATTCACAGAACAATATATATATATATATATAACTTTAGTAACACTTTACAATAAGATTTCATTTATAAACATTATGTTAACATGAACAATATTTATATAGCATTCATTCATGTCAGTTAATATTCCAAATTAAACATTAAAACATTGTTTTATTGTGATTTTTTTCCAAGCACATTTTACCAATTCCAAACCATATCAATCTTAATAACTACCATTATTTTTTATTTAATCATTTATGAGTGCTATACAATAGTCCAGGAAAGCTGGAAGAGAAAAACAGGTCAAGAAGAACTGACAAAAAGAATTGCAAAATAATTAGGAATAAATGTGAAGATTAATTTTTAGTCAATTCTGCAAGACAGACTTTCAGGAAAGGAGGTGGAATAAAAATGAGCTCCTAAATCTTAATCCCGGATTCTGGAAGATATATTCCTCAAACCATCGGACAAGAGGAGGTGGTGCTGGTCCTTCACGAGTCACTCTAATCTGTTAATTAAGCCTATATATAAAGTCTTAATATATAGTATTTCACAATACTTCATAGTATTCTAATTAAATAATTTTTTGGAATCTTAGATCTCTCAGAACCTGACACATTGTAATTCTGAGACTCAAGGAAAGTGGCAGTTCTGTAAAATGTTGGCGCTGGAGACTAAATGCTCCCTGATAGTTTCACACCTAATTCACTTAACACACACACAAACACACACACACATTAACCACAGTGACAGAGGGACAGAGTGACATCAGATGTATGATAGTTTTTTAATTTTCTATCATCCATATAATGTTGTATAGTCATGAAACTATGCATATTTCCTCAGAATGACTTGTCTGCTATGTGTACATTTTTTTGAAGTGTTTAGAAGCTGCACTTTAAAAAAAAAAAGACATTTACTGGTTACTTTTTTACTGTTATTTCAAAAAATCACCACGCAAAATCATTCAAGCTATCCAAAATTCATTCACACCTGTTCTGTAAGATAAATTCTTTAAACAGTGGTAAAAGAGGATGTGGTGCTGAACCTTCAAGAGTCACTCAAAACGTATCTGTCCATAAAGCTTATAAAGAATTATTCTTAATATACAGTTCACAATACTTCAGCTTGTTATTCTAATTAAGTGAGGGTCATTTTATCAGTAAAATACATAAAATACATATTATTTTTCTTTGAAAGATTTCTATAAATGATTTAAATCATACTTGTTTTACAATAATTATTTAAAAGTAATCCTATAGCTCCATCTGGTGGTCATTATTGGAACTAAGAATTGCAAGCTTGATTTATAAGTTATGATAGTTTTAATTTTATGCTGGCTCTTGAAAATGATAAAGCTATGAAACTTACTGTGCTTCCTTCAAATGATGACTTCTACGTATATAAAAAATTATGAAGAGTTGGAATGAAAAATTTTAAAGATATACTAAAATAACGATTGTATTTTTTATGTTACTTTAATAAATCGCTATGGCCACACCATTTAAGCTATCCTAAACCCATTCGCAATTTAACATCTTCAGTATATGGCTTCATGTTAAAAAAGTTTGCTGTGAACTTGTGTCTTCTTGGAGGAGTATGAATTCAGTTACAGGCTGATTTTATCATAAATCCACAATAAAATTTCTGAGTTCTGTATCAATCTGTGTTGTTGTTTGTTTTTTTTTATTTTTTTATTTTTCATAGGAAGATAACTGACCCTTTACTCTCCTTTTTAATAAATGTGCTTATAAACCAAGAACAAGCTTTTTATAGCTGTATTTATAAACTGCTTACTACTGACTATTAATATTGGGACAAGGCTTTATAAAGCATGAACTGAATATTTACTGTTTGAGTTTGAAATTATTATTTGCAGCACAAATAAGGTTTTTTAGGATTTTTAAAAATCCCTAAAACTGTCAGAAAAGGATAAGGCCTATAAGATTTTATGTGAGTGGCTAAATGTATTTGTTTTTATAACTATAATGCATAAACTATGAAATTATACAAAATGTATAAAAATGTACAACAGTTATTCTTTTCCAATGTTTTTTATTTATTTATTTATTTAATTTTTTTTTTATTTTATTTACATTTCAAAAAATTTGCCTACTGCAATCATTCTAAACAGCTTGAATAAAACCTGTCAATATTTATTATAGACCACTGTAACTGTGTATAATCTAACAAACAAGTTTATTATGAAAATAAAAGTGTACACCAGATAAATTGGACGATAAAGAAATTGCTAACAATAGTATAATAGAGCATGTTTTAGGTTTTTAGGCGTTTAGATGCAGAAATGGACAAATCAAATGTAAAATAAAATGTAATTGATTTAATTAAATATAGATTAATTCTTGTTAGAGCAAAATAATAAATAAATAAATAAATACGTACACACATTAAAAAAAACAGCCAAGATGAATGAATTTCATTTTTTATATAGATTAAAATTGAAGACAGAAGCAGCTGGTATATGCGGTCACTTAATATTCAAATCCAGTAGATCCATTTCAGATTTATTTCTCAACAGTTTATGTTCACGTGGCTGTTTTCGTTTATAGTCGCCAAGCTATTATGTATTTTGAAATAATCTTGTCCGTGATGTATTCGTTCATACGACGAAAGGCAGAATCCTGCAGCTCGAGAGATATATGTTATTCTGCCAGTCGCGCTTTCAAATAGTCTTTCAAACTTAAACGGGTCACAAACACCTGCATTTAGCTCTTGTAGTATTACAATGGGTTTATTGTGTGCATTTGTGGTAATATTTTATTTAAAAAAGCTCTTAAACAAGAATAAATTCGTTTGTTTTGAGCTCGACACTGTACGCGCTGATCGGAGGCGGTGATTTCAGATAGGCAGCCACAAATATTTCATTTTCACACAAACAGTTCAAAAACATCTGAATTTAGCTCTTGGTGTGTTCTAATTGGTTGATTGTGTGATATCGCTGTAATAATTTATTTTTAAAAGCTTTAAAACAGGAATAAATTCGTTTTTTCTGAGCTCTTTACTCCAGACGCTCGTGATCACAGCGGTGATTCATCTCTCCTATTTCTCACGTATCTCTGGCCAGAAATAATTTATCCATGAGCCCTGAACCGGTAATAATCAGATATGTTGGTTTAGCTTGTCAGTGTGAATTAAATCTAAGTATTTATTTGTATTTTTAACCGATTTAAAAGTGAAAGTAAAAGTCCGGTAATTGCACCTGTAGGGGCGCTATTTCTCTCAGACAATGGAAGTCTGAAGCACATATACTCAAACAGAGGGACAGAGTGAGATGAGATGTCTGACAGTTTTTTAATTTTCTGTTATCCATACAGTGTTGTAAAGTCGTGAAACTATCCATATTTACTCAGAATGACTTTTTTTCTGTACGAAAAAAGGTTTTGAAGTGTTTGGAATTTAAAAATGCAGGAAAATTAATAATTCCATTTTTACTGTCATTTAAAAAAATCACCACGACAAAACCGTTTAAGCTATCCAAAATCCATTGGCAATTTAAGTTGTTTAAAATGTTTTGGCATCATGTAGACAAAGTTTGGTGTGTATAGTGTTACTCTCCTCTGAGCAGTATGCATTAATTCACAGCTAAATGTAAAAAAAAATCCACATTCAAATCAAAATAGCTGACTTCCTGTTGATCGTAGCTGATGACTGTGAATTAGAAAGTTGTCCGTCTTGATAAGAAAAATTTTTGTACCGAGTTTGGTGTCTGTAGCTAAAACTAACCCCGCCACTTTTGACAAAAGGTGGCGCTATAGAGTGCCTCTTCCACGCCCTCTTATGAACTTTTGCCAGTGTCTAGTTATCATAATTACTGATATGTGTTCTGAGTTTGATGAAATTCTAAGCATGTTATATGCCTCAAAATCAACTGAGAAGTATTCCAGTTTAACATGTTGCCACGGCAACAATATTTTTAGATATCAATATCCCCCCAGCAGATTCATATCGGCTGTGTTTTAACATTATTCTGATGAAGTTTGAAGCAAATCGAGTAAAAATAAGATGCTGAATTCAAAGCATTTTGAAAATGACACACTTCCTGCTGCCAGTTGGTGGCGCTATAACTTTGACTCCTAATAGTCACATATATGCGATCGACATCATACAACGAATAATCTGATGCAGTTTGATTAAAATCAGGAAATGTATGTGGATGGTATTAGACACTTCCTGTTTCTCATTTCTCGCCATAATTTCAACACCTCGCCACGAGCAAACCGTTCGAGATATCAAAAATCCCCTGGCAATTTTTCATCCCCAATGTCTTGAGATCATGTTGACCGAATTTGGTGGCAATCGGCAAAAAAACCTATGACAAGTATTTCAAATTCCAGAGCATGCGCTTTTTACATAACTCTAAATAGCTGACTTCCTGTTGGGCGGAGCCGAATGACATGCAGTACGAAAGTTGTTCAGCACGATGAGATCTATATGTGTACTGAGTTTCATATGAATATGTGCAAGTATGTGTGAGCTATACATCAACATTTATGACTGTGTTCCAGGGGGCGCCATAGAGCCCCTGTGCCACGCCCGGGTCCCAGCCTCTGCAGGCTCCTAAAGGCCACAGATTCCAAAGTGTGCGCAAATTTTCAAGAGTTTTTGAGTATGTTAAGGACCCCAAAAGCCCCCACAACTTTGACGAAAAATATGAATACTAAACCCTAAATATCCAACTTCCTGTTGGGCGGAGCCTATGACATGCAGTACAAAAGTTGTTTGGTTTGATGAGATCTACATGTGTACCGAGTTTCGTGTGTCTACGTGCAAGTATGTATGATATATGGCCCTCAGTATTCCAGGGGGCGCTGTAGAGCCCCTGTGCCACGCCCGTGTATCAGTCTCTGCCCGGCCCTAATGGCCGCAGGTTCCAATGTGTGTGCCAATTTTCAAGACTTTTTAAGCATGTTAAGGGCCCCAAAAGCCCCCGAAACCTTGAAGAAAAATAATAATAATAACAAATAATCCTAAGGAAAACAATAGGGCTCTCGCCCTCCAGGCTTGAGCCCTAATAATAAATATAGCTGCAAGCAGCGATGGCGGGCTCAAGCCACCAATGCCATCGCCACCCCGGTGGCATCAGGTAAACTGTGCCCAGCGGGCACATGCATTCACAATATCCCTCTGGCAGTGAGGTTTTAAATGATATGGCAGTTAAAGGGTTAATCCGAATCATCTAGACTTTAAAATCACATTCACAGAACAATATATATATATATATATAACTTTAGTAACACTTTACAATAAGATTTCATTTATAAACATTATGTTAACATGAACAATATTTATATAGCATTCATTCATGTCAGTTAATATTCCAAATTAAACATTAAAACATTGTTTTATTGTGATTTTTTTCCAAGCACATTTTACCAATTCCAAACCATATCAATCTTAATAACTACCATTATTTTTTATTTAATCATTTATGAGTGCTATACAATAGTCCAGGAAAGCTGGAAGAGAAAAACAGGTCAAGAAGAACTGACAAAAAGAATTGCAAAATAATTAGGAATAAATGTGAAGATTAATTTTTAGTCAATTCTGCAAGACAGACTTTCAGGAAAGGAGGTGGAATAAAAATGAGCTCCTAAATCTTAATCCCGGATTCTGGAAGATATATTCCTCAAACCATCGGACAAGAGGAGGTGGTGCTGGTCCTTCACGAGTCACTCTAATCTGTTAATTAAGCCTATATATAAAGTCTTAATATATAGTATTTCACAATACTTCATAGTATTCTAATTAAATAATTTTTTGGAATCTTAGATCTCTCAGAACCTGACACATTGTAATTCTGAGACTCAAGGAAAGTGGCAGTTCTGTAAAATGTTGGCGCTGGAGACTAAATGCTCCCTGATAGTTTCACACCTAATTCACTTAACACACACACAAACACACACACACATTAACCACAGTGACAGAGGGACAGAGTGACATCAGATGTATGATAGTTTTTTAATTTTCTATCATCCATATAATGTTGTATAGTCATGAAACTATGCATATTTCCTCAGAATGACTTGTCTGCTATGTGTACATTTTTTTGAAGTGTTTAGAAGCTGCACTTTAAAAAAAAAAAGACATTTACTGGTTACTTTTTTACTGTTATTTCAAAAAATCACCACGCAAAATCATTCAAGCTATCCAAAATTCATTCACACCTGTTCTGTAAGATAAATTCTTTAAACAGTGGTAAAAGAGGATGTGGTGCTGAACCTTCAAGAGTCACTCAAAACGTATCTGTCCATAAAGCTTATAAAGAATTATTCTTAATATACAGTTCACAATACTTCAGCTTGTTATTCTAATTAAGTGAGGGTCATTTTATCAGTAAAATACATAAAATACATATTATTTTTCTTTGAAAGATTTCTATAAATGATTTAAATCATACTTGTTTTACAATAATTATTTAAAAGTAATCCTATAGCTCCATCTGGTGGTCATTATTGGAACTAAGAATTGCAAGCTTGATTTATAAGTTATGATAGTTTTAATTTTATGCTGGCTCTTGAAAATGATAAAGCTATGAAACTTACTGTGCTTCCTTCAAATGATGACTTCTACGTATATAAAAAATTATGAAGAGTTGGAATGAAAAATTTTAAAGATATACTAAAATAACGATTGTATTTTTTATGTTACTTTAATAAATCGCTATGGCCACACCATTTAAGCTATCCTAAACCCATTCGCAATTTAACATCTTCAGTATATGGCTTCATGTTAAAAAAGTTTGCTGTGAACTTGTGTCTTCTTGGAGGAGTATGAATTCAGTTACAGGCTGATTTTATCATAAATCCACAATAAAATTTCTGAGTTCTGTATCAATCTGTGTTGTTGTTTGTTTTTTTTTATTTTTTTATTTTTCATAGGAAGATAACTGACCCTTTACTCTCCTTTTTAATAAATGTGCTTATAAACCAAGAACAAGCTTTTTATAGCTGTATTTATAAACTGCTTACTACTGACTATTAATATTGGGACAAGGCTTTATAAAGCATGAACTGAATATTTACTGTTTGAGTTTGAAATTATTATTTGCAGCACAAATAAGGTTTTTTAGGATTTTTAAAAATCCCTAAAACTGTCAGAAAAGGATAAGGCCTATAAGATTTTATGTGAGTGGCTAAATGTATTTGTTTTTATAACTATAATGCATAAACTATGAAATTATACAAAATGTATAAAAATGTACAACAGTTATTCTTTTCCAATGTTTTTTATTTATTTATTTATTTAATTTTTTTTTTATTTTATTTACATTTCAAAAAATTTGCCTACTGCAATCATTCTAAACAGCTTGAATAAAACCTGTCAATATTTATTATAGACCACTGTAACTGTGTATAATCTAACAAACAAGTTTATTATGAAAATAAAAGTGTACACCAGATAAATTGGACGATAAAGAAATTGCTAACAATAGTATAATAGAGCATGTTTTAGGTTTTTAGGCGTTTAGATGCAGAAATGGACAAATCAAATGTAAAATAAAATGTAATTGATTTAATTAAATATAGATTAATTCTTGTTAGAGCAAAATAATAAATAAATAAATAAATACGTACACACATTAAAAAAAACAGCCAAGATGAATGAATTTCATTTTTTATATAGATTAAAATTGAAGACAGAAGCAGCTGGTATATGCGGTCACTTAATATTCAAATCCAGTAGATCCATTTCAGATTTATTTCTCAACAGTTTATGTTCACGTGGCTGTTTTCGTTTATAGTCGCCAAGCTATTATGTATTTTGAAATAATCTTGTCCGTGATGTATTCGTTCATACGACGAAAGGCAGAATCCTGCAGCTCGAGAGATATATGTTATTCTGCCAGTCGCGCTTTCAAATAGTCTTTCAAACTTAAACGGGTCACAAACACCTGCATTTAGCTCTTGTAGTATTACAATGGGTTTATTGTGTGCATTTGTGGTAATATTTTATTTAAAAAAGCTCTTAAACAAGAATAAATTCGTTTGTTTTGAGCTCGACACTGTACGCGCTGATCGGAGGCGGTGATTTCAGATAGGCAGCCACAAATATTTCATTTTCACACAAACAGTTCAAAAACATCTGAATTTAGCTCTTGGTGTGTTCTAATTGGTTGATTGTGTGATATCGCTGTAATAATTTATTTTTAAAAGCTTTAAAACAGGAATAAATTCGTTTTTTCTGAGCTCTTTACTCCAGACGCTCGTGATCACAGCGGTGATTCATCTCTCCTATTTCTCACGTATCTCTGGCCAGAAATAATTTATCCATGAGCCCTGAACCGGTAATAATCAGATATGTTGGTTTAGCTTGTCAGTGTGAATTAAATCTAAGTATTTATTTGTATTTTTAACCGATTTAAAAGTGAAAGTAAAAGTCCGGTAATTGCACCTGTAGGGGCGCTATTTCTCTCAGACAATGGAAGTCTGAAGCACATATACTCAAACAGAGGGACAGAGTGAGATGAGATGTCTGACAGTTTTTTAATTTTCTGTTATCCATACAGTGTTGTAAAGTCGTGAAACTATCCATATTTACTCAGAATGACTTTTTTTCTGTACGAAAAAAGGTTTTGAAGTGTTTGGAATTTAAAAATGCAGGAAAATTAATAATTCCATTTTTACTGTCATTTAAAAAAATCACCACGACAAAACCGTTTAAGCTATCCAAAATCCATTGGCAATTTAAGTTGTTTAAAATGTTTTGGCATCATGTAGACAAAGTTTGGTGTGTATAGTGTTACTCTCCTCTGAGCAGTATGCATTAATTCACAGCTAAATGTAAAAAAAAATCCACATTCAAATCAAAATAGCTGACTTCCTGTTGATCGTAGCTGATGACTGTGAATTAGAAAGTTGTCCGTCTTGATAAGAAAAATTTTTGTACCGAGTTTGGTGTCTGTAGCTAAAACTAACCCCGCCACTTTTGACAAAAGGTGGCGCTATAGAGTGCCTCTTCCACGCCCTCTTATGAACTTTTGCCAGTGTCTAGTTATCATAATTACTGATATGTGTTCTGAGTTTGATGAAATTCTAAGCATGTTATATGCCTCAAAATCACCTGAGAAGTATTCCAGTTTAACATGTTGCCACGGCAACAATATTTTTAGATATCAATATCCCCCCAGCAGATTTATATCGGCTGTGTTTTAACATTATTCTGATGAAGTTTGAAGCAAATCGAGTAAAAATAAGATGCTGAATTCAAAGCATTTTGAAAATGACACACTTCCTGCTGCCAGTTGGTGGCGCTATAACTTTGACTCCTAATAGTCACATATATGCGATCGACATCATACAACGAATAATCTGATGCAGTTTGATTAAAATCAGGAAATGTATGTGGATGGTATTAGACACTTCCTGTTTCTCATTTCTCGCCATAATTTCAACACCTCGCCACGAGCAAACCGTTCGAGATATCAAAAATCCCCTGGCAATTTTTCATCCCCAATGTCTTGAGATCATGTTGACCGAATTTGGTGGCAATCGGCAAAAAAACCTATGACAAGTATTTCAAATTCCAGAGCATGCGCTTTTTACATAACTCTAAATAGCTGACTTCCTGTTGGGCGGAGCCGAATGACATGCAGTACGAAAGTTGTTCAGCACGATGAGATCTATATGTGTACTGAGTTTCATATGAATATGTGCAAGTATGTGTGAGCTATACATCAACATTTATGACTGTGTTCCAGGGGGCGCCATAGAGCCCCTGTGCCACGCCCGGGTCCCAGCCTCTGCAGGCTCCTAAAGGCCACAGATTCCAAAGTGTGCGCAAATTTTCAAGAGTTTTTGAGTATGTTAAGGACCCCAAAAGCCCCCACAACTTTGACGAAAAATATGAATACTAAACCCTAAATATCCAACTTCCTGTTGGGCGGAGCCTATGACATGCAGTACAAAAGTTGTTTGGTTTGATGAGATCTACATGTGTACCGAGTTTCGTGTGTCTACGTGCAAGTATGTATGATATATGGCCCTCAGTATTCCAGGGGGCGCTGTAGAGCCCCTGTGCCACGCCCGTGTATCAGTCTCTGCCCGGCCCTAATGGCCGCAGGTTCCAATGTGTGTGCCAATTTTCAAGACTTTTTAAGCATGTTAAGGGCCCCAAAAGCCCCCGAAACCTTGAAGAAAAATAATAATAATAACAAAATATAGCTGCAAGCAGCGATGGCGGGCTCAAGCCGTCAGTGCAACACCACCCCGGTGGCATCGGGAAAACTGTGCCCAGCGGGCATAAGCATTTACAGTAACCCTCTGGCAATCAAATTTTAAGGGATATGGCAGTTAAAGGGTTAATCCGACCCGTCTAGACTTTGAAATCACATACACAGAACAATATATATAACTTTAGTAACACTTTATTTTAATATATATAAAAAATTTATAAGTTGTGCATCGTAGCTGACACCTAAATGAACACATTACAATTGGTTTATGACTGCAAGTCTTTCTCCTCAAATGCTATTGAGCTTCAAATTTGCTTTTGAGCCCATGTGAAAAAGTAGCATAATTTACATATGACTTACAGTTTGTTTTAATAAATATCAAACATTCAATTTAATGGTGCATTATAGCTGTCACCTAGATGAACAATTACAGTTGTTTTTATGACTGTAAGTCATTCTCTTCAAATGCTACTGACGTTAGAAAAGTGTATAACAATATTACATGAAACTTTAGAGACGGCCCCTAAATTTGAGACTCTCGAATGTCCAATGCCAAGCCAACTTTATGCCTGTTTTTTTTTTGTTTTTTACTTTATTTTTCTTTTCTCTGTGCCGGATTGCTGATATCTTTTACCCGGGCATAGATGTCCATCCATCAATTACGAACATTCATCCGCAAATGTCCGAGCGGTCGCGAGCGCGGATGGGAGAATGGCGCATGTTTTATTTTTTTTTAGCTACTGGGATGGTGCCCCCTCTGGGAGTTGGTGCCCTACGAAGACTGCGTATTCTGCATATAGGGAGCGGCGGTACTATCTGGAAGATATATTCCTCAAACCGTTGTACAAGAGGAGGTGATGCTAGTACTTCAAGAATCTCTCAAAACTTATCTGTTCATAAAGCCTATATATAAAGTCTTAATATAGTATTCCACAATATGTTGTGCTATTCTAATATTATTGTGGTTTTTTACTGACATTGTTATTTGCTGTTATTTTTTGTTTTAATATTGTTACTGTTGTTACTTGTTGTACGGTGACCTTGAGTGGTTTGAAAGGCGCCTTAAATAAAATGCATTATTATTATTATTATTATTATTAGCTGTACACTTGATAAAAAAAATAAATATAAACTTATGCAATTGTATATATATATATATATATATATATATATATATATATATATATATATATATATATATATATATATATATATATAGTGTACAGTTTTCTTTTATTGCATCTTGAAATAAATGTTTCTGAGTTCTGTGTTTGTTTGTTTTTTTTTTGTTTTTTTTTTAGGAAGATTACAGCCTTTAATCTCCTCAAAATAAATGTGCATATAAACCATGAACAATTTAATTATAGCTGTATTTATAAAATGCTTACTAATGACTATTAATTTTGGGAGTAGGCTAGCAACAGTTGATGTTGAGGCCTAAGATATTTCTTAAGCTGTAATGATGAAAAAACAACAACAACACAAAATTACTTTTTTTTCTGCTGGTGATTAAAGAGATGATTAAGTCTCCCTCCCTCTCTCTCTCTCTCTCTCTCTCTCTCTGACACCAAGCCCATCCCCTCTCCCACACATTCACACAAACTCAGCACACACACTTAACACACACACACTTAACACACAAACACACACACACACACATTACCCAGAGGGACAGAGTGACATCAGATGTATGGTAGTTTTTTTAATTTTCTATCATCCATATAGTGTTGTATAGTCATGAAACTATGCATATTTCCTCAGAATGACTTGTCTTCTATGTGTACATTTTGTTGAAGTGTTTAGAAGCTGCACTTAAAAAAAATAAAAGACATTTACTGGTTCCTTTTTTACTGTTATTTCAAAAAATCACCATGACAAAACCCTTCAAGCTATCCAAAATTCATTCGCACCTGTTCTGTAAGATAAATTCTTTAAACAGTGGTAAAAGAGGATGTGGTGCTGATCCTTCAAGAGTCACTCCAAACTTATCTGTCCATAAAGCCTATAAAGAATTATTCTTAATACACAGTATTTCACAATACTTCAGCATATTATTCTAATTAAGTGAGGGTCATTTTATCAGTAAAATACATATTATTTTTCTTTGAAAGATTTTTATAAATGATTTAAATCATACTTGTTTCTACAATAATTATTTAAAAGTAATCATATATCGCCATCTGGTGGCCATTATTGGTACTAAGAATTGCAAGCTTGATTTATATGTTATGATAGTTTTAATTTTAAGCTGGCTCTTGAAAATGATAAAGCTATGAAACTTACTGTGCTTCTTTCAAATGATGACTTCTACGTATATAAAAAAATTGTGAAGAGTTGGAATGAAGAATGTTAAAGATATAGTAAAATAACTATTGTATTTTTTTATGTTACTTTAATAAATCGGTATGGCCACACCATTTAAGGTATCCTAAACCCATTCACAATTTAACATCTTCAGTATATTGGCATCATGTTGAAAAAGTTTGGTGTGAACTACTTGTGTCTTCTTGGAGGAGTATGATTCATTTACAGGCTGAGTTTATCATAAATCCACAATCAAATTTCTGAGTTCTGTATCAATCTGTGTTGTTGTTTTTTTATTTTTATTTTTTTATTTTTCATAGGAAGATAACTGACCCTTTACTCTCCTTTTTAATAAATGTGCTTATAAACCAAGAACAAGCTATTTATAGCTGTATTTATAAGCTGCTTACTACTGACTATTAATATTGGGACAAGGCTTTATAAAGCATGAACTGACTATTTACTAATGAGTGCAGTTATTATAAAGTGTTACCAATGCATTTACTAATGTTAACAAATTAGACATTATTTTACAGTGTTATAAAATCCTTGAATGACTTATAAGCATTTGTGAAAGTTCTGCTTGCATTACAGCTTAGTCTTCATCTGTGAGCTGAACAGTTTTACTGTTACATCCATGAGATTATGTAAATTAAGATAAATGTCATGTCACAGGATGGAATAGGTCAGTATCAAATGAGATTTAAATTATTATTTGCAGCACAAATAAGTATTTTTAGAATTTTGTTTTTAATTCCTGAAACTGTCAGAAAAGGATAAGGCCTAAGAGATTTCTTAAGCTGTAATGAAAACAATGTTAGCAAAAGCAACAAAAAATAACAATTTAAAATATTTTTTTTTTTCTGGTGATTAAAGAGATGATTAAGTCTCTCTCTCTCTCTCTCTTTCTCTCTCTCATTGTGTCTGCCACTCAGCTCATGCCCATCCCCCAATCACAGACACACACACACACACACACACACACACTCAGTCAGCACACATACATTCCTCAAACAGAGGGACAGAGTGAGTTGAGATGTCTGACAGTTTTTTAATTTTCTTTTAATCATACAGTGTTGTAAAGTCATGAAACTATGCATATGTCCTCAGAATGATTTGATCTCTGTATGATTTTTTTTTAAGTGTTTGGAAGCTGCAATTTAAAAATACAAGACAATTAATGATTCCCTTTTTACTGTCATTTCAAAAAATCACCACGACAAAACCGTTCAAGCTAACCAAAATCCGTTCGCAATTTAAGTTCCTCAATGTTTTTTCAACATGTAGACAAAGTTTGGTGAGTATAGTGAACATTTCCTGTGAGGAGTATGCATTAAATCAGAGCTCAATTTAAATATTCAAATCAAAATAGCCGACTTCCTGTTGGTCGTAGCTGATGACTGTGAATTAGAAAGTTGTCCGTCTTGAAAAGAACAATTTATGTACCAAGTTTGGTGTCTGTAGCTAAAACTAACCCCCCCACTTTTGACAAAAGGTGGCGCTATAGAGTGCCTCCTTCACGCCCTTTTAAAAGCTTTTGCCATTGTCTAGCTATCACTAATACTGATATGTGTTTTGAGTTTCATGTAAATCTGAGCTTGTTGTCTGCCTCAAACTCACCATAACAGAACATTCAAGTTTGACACGTTGCCATGGCAACACTATATCAGATATCAATATCCCCACAACAGATTTACATCGGCCATATTTTGTCATTATTCTGATGAAGTTTTAAGTAAATAGAGTAAAAATAAGATGCTGAATTCAAAGCATTTGGAAAATGACACACTTCCTGCTGCCAGTTGGTGGCGCTATAATGTTGACTCTTAATAGTCACATATATGCGATCGGTATCATACAACGAACAAACCAATGAAGTTTGATCAAATTCAGGAAATGTATGTGGATGTTATTAGACATTTCCTGTTTCTCATTTCTCGCCATAATTTCAACGCCTCGCCACGGGCAAACCGTTCGAGATATCAAAAATCCCCTCGCAATTTTCCATCCCCAATGTCTTGAGATCATGTTGACCGAGTTTGGTGGCAATCAAGTAAAAGACCTATGACAAGTATATCAAATTCCAGAGCATGCTTTTTATAAACAGCCCTAAATAGCTGACTTCCTGTTGGGCGGAGCCTATGACATAGAGTGCGAAAGTTGTTCGGCTCAATGAGATCTATAAGTGTACTGAGTTTCATATAAATACATGAAAGTGTGTGTGAGCTATGGTTCAAGATTTCTGACTGTGTTCCAGGGGGCGCTGTAGAGCCCCTGTGCCACGCCCGGGTCCCAGTCTCTGTGGCGTCCTGATGGCCGCAGATTCCAATGTGTGTGCCAATTTTCAAGAGTTTTTGAGCATGTTAAGGCCTCCAAAAACCGCCGGAAGGTTTAATAAAAAATAAAAAAAATTAAAGCTGCAAGCAGCGATGAACGGGCCCTCGCACCCGGGCTCACCGGCAGCGAGTGGCTTTAGTTAATAGGTGAACGGTGAGAAATATGCGTTTAAACTCATAAATATAAGTAGAATATATGAATGTTTATTCCATATATGTGCCAATCTTCCTGTTGCCAGCAGGTGGCGCTATCATTGTAATGGAATATTGGCCTTCAGATGTGTTCAGGGCAGGACTTTTATCGAACATGTGAGGTTTGGGGAGGATTGGACATTTTATGCCTGAGTTACAACAACTTCTCTTGCTGTGGCGAGACATCAAAATTTGTCATGGCTCCATGTACACGCCCTTTAACAAAAACTCAAGATCTCCACAAGTTAACATTGCACAGGCCTTTAGATTAGACTGAATAAAAAAAATACTTTAATCTCAAAAAAATTCTAGGAGTAGTTTGTTGCAGCGTAAAACATGTCACTTCCTGTTGCCAGCAGGTGGCGCTATGACTATAACTGAAAATGGGCATGTAGATCTGTTAAGGGCAGAAGTCTTATCTAACATGTGAAGTTTGGGGCAGATTGGACATTGTATATCTGAGTTACAGCAACGTCCTTTTTCATGGCGAAACATCGAAATTTGGCAGGCCGCCATGGACACGCCCTTTAACGAAACCTCAAGATCTTCGCAATTTAACATCACAAAGGCCTTTAGATTACATTGAAGAAGTTTGGTGTTGATCTGAATAAATCTCTAGGAGGAGTTCGTTAAAGTACAACCCCTGAAAATGGCAAAAACAACACCAATTTTGAAGGGAAAATTCTAAATAACCGACTTCCTGTTGGGATCCGGATTTCGTACCAAGAGACTTTTTTGTAGGTATTGGAGTGTTACATGTGTGTACCAATTTTTGTACATGTACGTGAAACATAGCTTGAGGCGCACTCCGTTTAAAGTGTATAGGTGGCGCTATCGAGCCATTCTGCCACACCCAGTGGAATATTGGCCTGCAGATCTGTTCAGGCCAGGACTCTTATCACACATGTGAAGTTTGGGGAAGATCGGACATTTTATGCCTGAGTTATAACATCTTTTATTCCCATGGCGAGACATCGAACTTCGTTGCGGCGCCATGAACAAGCCTTTTAACGAAAATTCAAGATCTTCACAACTGAACATGGCACAGGCCTTTAGATTAGACTGACCACAAAAAAGACATTGATGTCATAAAATTTGTAGGAGTAGTTCGTCGCAGCGTAAAATATGTCACTTCCTGTTGCCAATAGGTGGCGCTATGACTATAACTGAATATGGGCATGTCAATCTGTTCAGGTTCGGAGTCTCATCAAACATGTGATGTTTGGGGCAGATTGGACATTGTATGTGTGAGTTATAGCAACTTCATTTTTCATGGCGAATCATCGAAATTCGCCAGGCCGCCACGGACACGCCCTTCAACGAAAACTCAAGATCTTCGCAATTTAACATCGCTAAGGCCTTTAGATTAGGCATACCAAATTTGGTGTTGATTTGAAGAAATCTCTAGGAGGAGTTCGTTAAAATACAACACATGGAAATGACCAAAATTACACAAAAAATGCTCATAATATTAAAAATAACCGACTTCCTGTTGGGTTTAGAATTTCGCTCCAAGAGTCTTTTTTGTAGGTATTGGTGTGTTACATATGTGTGCCAATTTTCGTGCATGTACGTGAAACATAGCTTGAAGGCTGTTGATTTTCTTGGTATAGGTGGCGCTGTCGAGCCATTTTGCCACACCCTCTTCTGAATCCTATATCACACGAAAATTTTCACCAGGTTTGACGCGTGTGCAAAGTTTCATGACTTTTTGAGCATGTTAAAGCCCTCAAAAATGCGATTCATTCGGGAGAAGAAGAAGAAGAAGAAGAAATATAGCTGCAAGCAGCGATGGCGGGCTCAAGCCACCAATGCCATCGCCACCCCAGTGGCATCAGGTAAACTGTGTCTAGCGGGCACATGCATTCACAATATCCCTCTGGCAGTGAGGTTTTAAAGGATATGGCAGTTAAAGGGTTAATCCGAATCATCTAGACTTTAAAATCACATTCAAAGAACAATATATATATTTAGTAACACTTTACAATAAGATTTCATTTATAAACATTATGTTAACATGAACAATATTTATATAGCATTCATTCATGTCAGTTAATATTCCAAACTTAAACGTTAAAACATTGTTTTATTGTGATTTTCTTCCAAGCACATTTTACCAATTCCAAACCATATCAATCTTAATAACTACCATTATTTTTTATTTAATCATTTATGAGTGCTATACAATAGTCCAGGAAAGCTGGAAGAGAAAAACTCCTTATATTCATGTGTGCAGAATTATTAGCCATGTTTTCTTTTACAGATGAAATGCGCTAAAAAAGAGTTTTAACTCAAACTGTTTTAACTCAAAGTCGAAAATTATGAAATAACCATGAGAAATGTCAAACACAAATGCAATACAAAAATGGATAAGTTAAGACTTGACCATTGTACAAAAATGCTGACTGGGTCATGAGGTCCGAAAAGAAGAAGAAAAAAAAACAGGTCAAGAAGAACTGACAAAAATAATTGCAAAATAATTAGGAATTAATGTAAAGATTAATTTTTAGTCAATTCTGCAAGACAGACTTTCAGGAAAGGAGATGGAATAAAAATGAGCTCCTAAATCTTAATCCCGGATTCAGGAAAATATATTCCTCAAACCATCGGACAAGAGGAGGTGGTGCTGGTCCTTCACGAGTCACTCTAATCTGTTCATAAAGCCTATATATAAAGTCTTAATATATA
Organism: Carassius gibelio; assembly: GCF_023724105.1. NCBI lineage: Eukaryota > Metazoa > Chordata > Actinopteri > Cypriniformes > Cyprinidae > Carassius > Carassius gibelio. Next base: position 19,897,368 of record NC_068371.1, read on the forward strand.
GTATTTCACAATACTTCATGGTATTCTAATTAAATCATTTTTTGGAATCTTAGATCTCTCAGAACCTGACACATTGTAATTCTGAGACTCCAGGAAAGTGGCAGTTCTGTAAAATGTTGGCGCTGGAGACTAAATGCTCCCTGATAGTTTCACACCTAATTCACTAAACACACACACACACACACACACACACACACACACACATTACCCACAGTGACAGAGGGACAGAGTGACATCAGATGTATGATAGTTTTTTAATTTTCTATCATCCATATAGTGTTGTATAGTCATGAAACTATGCATATTTCCTCAGAATGACTTGTCTTCTATGTGTAAATTTTTTTGAAGTGTTTAGAAGCTGCACTTAAAAAAAAAAATGACATTTACTGGTTACATTTTTACTGTTATTTCAAAAAATCACCACGACAAAACCATTCAAGCTATTCAAAATTCATCCGCACCTGTACTGTAAGATACATTCTTTAAACAGTGGTAAAAGAGGATGTGGTGCTGAACCTTCAAGAGTCTCTGAAAACGTATCTGTCCATAAAGCCTATAAAGAATTATTCTTAATATACGGTTCACAATACTTCAGCTTGTTTTCCTAATTAAGTGAGGGTCATTTTATCAGTAAAATACATAAAATTCATATTATTTTTCTTTGAAAGATTTCTATAAATTATTTAAATCATACTTGTTTCTACAATAATTATTTAAAAGTAATCATATCGCTCCATCTGGTGGCCATTATTGGTACTAAGAATTGCCAGCTTGATTTATAAGTTATGATAGTTTTAATTTTATGCTGGCTCTTGAAAATGATAAAGCTATGAAACTTACTGTGCTTCCTTCAAATGATGACTTCTACGTATATAAAAAATTATGAAGAGTTGGAATTAAAATTTTTAAAGATATAGTAAAATAACTATTGTATTTTTTATGTTACTTTAATAAATCGCTATGGCCACACCATTTAAGGTATCCTAAACCCATTCGAAATTTAACATCTTCAGTATATGGCTTCATTTTAAAACAGTTTGGTGTGAACTACTTGTGTCTTCTTGGAGGAGAATTAATTCATTTACAGGCTGAGTTTATCATAAATCCACAATAACATTTCTGAGTTCTGTATCAATCTGTGTTGTTGTTTGTTTATTTTTATTTGATTTTTTTTCATAGGAAGATAACTGACCCTTTACTCTCCTTTTTAATAAATGTGCTTATAAACCAAGAATAAGCTATTTATAGCTGTATTTATAAACTGCTTACTACTGACTATTAATATTGGGACAAGGCTTTATGAAGCATGAACTGACTATTTACTAATGAGTGCAGTTATTATAAAGTGTTATCAATGCATTTGCTAATGTTAACAAATTAGACATTATTTTACAGTGTTATCAAATCCCTTAAATTATTTGTAAGTGTTTTGTAATGATTTTATTGACCTGTAAGCATTTGTGAAAGTTCTGCTTGCATTACAGCTTAGTCTTGATCTGTGAGCTGAACAGATTTACTGTTACATCCATGAGATTATGTAAATTCAAATAAATATCATGTCACAGGATGTCAGAGGTCAGTATCAAATTAGTTTGAAATTATTATTTGCAGCACAAATAAGGTTTTTTAGGATTTTTAAAAATCCCTAAAACTGTCAGAAAAGGATAAGGCCTAAGATTTCTAAATTTATTTGTTTTTATAACTATAATGCATAAACTATGAAATTATACAAAATGTATAAAAAAGTACAACAGTTATTCTTTTCCAATGTTTTTTATTTATTTAATTTTCTTTTTTTTTTTTTTCTTTTTTTTTTTGGATTTACATTTTTAAAAATTAGCCTACGGCAATCATTCTAAACAGCTTGAATAAAACCTGTCAATATTTATTATAGACCACTGTAACTGTGTATAATCTAACAAACAAGTTTATTATGAAAATAAAAGTGTGTACACCAGATAAATTGGACGATAAAGAAATTGCTAACAATAGTATAATAGAGCATTTTTTAGGTTTTTAGGCGTTTAGATGCAGAAATGGACAAATCAAATGTAAAATAAAATGTAATTGATTTAATTAAATATAGATTAAGTCTTGTTAGAGCAAAATAATAAATAAATACGTACACACATTAAAAAAGCAGCCAAGATGAATGAGTTAAATTTTTTATATAGATTAAAATTGAAGACAGAAGCAGCTGGTATATGCGGTCACTTAATATTAAAATCCAGTAGATCCACTTCAGATATATTTCTCAACAGTTTATGTTCACGTGGCTGTTTTCGTTTATATTAGCCAAGCTATTATGTATTTTGAAATAATCTTGTCCGTGATGTGTTCGTTCTTACGACGAAAGGCAGAATCCTGCAGCTCCAGAGATACATGTTATTCTGCCAGTCGCACTTTCAAATAGTCTTGCACACATAAACGGGTCACAAACACCTGCATTTAGCTCGTGTTGTGTTATAATGGATGTATTGTGTGCATTTAAGGCAATAACTTATTTTAAAAAGCTCTTAAACAAGAATAAATACGTTAGTTTTGAACTTGTGACACTGTGCGCGCTGATCGGAGGCAGTGATTTCAGATAGGCAGCCGCGAATATTTCATTTTCACACAAACAGTTCAAAAACATCTTAATTTAGCTCTTGGTGTGCTCTAATTGGTGAATTGTGTGATATCGCTGCAATACTTTATTTTTAATAGCTATAAAACAAGAATAAACTCGTTTTTTCTGAGCTCATCATTCCACACGCTGGTGCTCAGAGCGGTGATTCATCTCTCGTGTTTCTCACGTATCACTGACCACACATCAATTATTAATGAGCCCTGACCTGATAATAATCATATATGTTGGTTTAGCTTGTCAGTGTGAATTAAATCCAAGTATTTATTTGTATTTAACCGATTTAAAAGTGAAACCAAAAGACAGTCTCCTCCCTTTTTTAGTCCGGTAACTGCACCTGTAGGGGCGCATTTTCTCTCTCAGACAATGGAAGTCTAAGCACACACACTCAAACAGAGGGACAGAGTGAGATGAGATGTCTGACAGTTTTTTAATTTTCTGTTATCCATACAGTGTTGTAAAGTCATGAAACTATGCATATTTACTCAGAATAACTTTTTTTTCTGTATGAAAAAAGGTTTTGAAGTGTTTGGAATTTAAAAATGCAGGGAAATTAATAATTCCATCTTTACAGTCATTTAAAAAAATCCCCACGACAAAACCATCCAAGCTATCCAAAACCCATTCACAATTTAAGTTCCTCAATGTTTTTTCAACATGTAGACAAAGTTTGATGTGTATAGTGTTACTCTCCTCTGAGCAGTATGCATTAATTCACAGCTAAATGTAAAAAACAATCCACATTCAAATCAAAATAGCCGACTTCCTGTTGGTCGTAGCTGATGACTGTGAATTAGAAAGTTGTCCGTCTTGATAAGAACAATTTTTGTACTGAGTTTGGTGTCTGTAGCTAAAACTAACCCCCCCACTTTTGACAAAAGGTGGCGCTATAGAGTGCCTCTTCCACGCCCTCTTATGAACTTTTGCCAGTGTCTAGCTGTCACTAATACTGATATGTGTTCTGAGTTTGATGAAATTCTAAGCATGTTATATGCCTCAAAATCACCTGAGAAGTATTCCAGTTTGACATGTTGCCACGGCAACAATATTTTTAGATATCCAATTTCCCCCAGCAGATTCATATCGGCTGTGTTTTAACATTATTCTGATGAAGTTTGAAGCAAATCGAGTAAAAATAAGATGCTGAATTCAAAGCATTTTGAAAATGACACACTTCCTGCTGCCAGTTGGTGGCGCTATAACTTTGACTCCTAATAGTCACATATATGTGATCGACATCATACAATGAATAATCTGATGAAGTTTGATTGAAATCAGGAAATGTATGTGGATGGTATTAGACACTTCCTGTTTCTCAATTCTCGCCATAATTTCAACGCCTCGCCACGAGCAAACCGTTCGTGATATCAAAAATCCCCTGGCAATTTTTCATCCCCAATGTATTGAGATCATGTTGACCGAGTTTGGTGGTAAACGAGTAAAAAACCTATGACAAGTATATCAAATTCCAGAGCATGCGCTTTTTACATAACTCTAAATAGCTGACTTCCTGTTGGGCGGAGCCCAATGACATGCAATACGAAAATTGTTCGGCACAATGAGATCTATATGTGTACTGAGTTTCATATGAATATGTGCAAGTATGTGTGAGCTATACATCAACATTTATGACTGTGTTCCAGGGGGCGCCGTAGAGCCCCTGTGCCACGCCTGGGTCCCAGCCTCTGCAGGCTCCTAAAGGGCACAGATTTCAAAATGTGTGCAAATTTTCAAGAGTTTTTGAGTATGTTAGGGACCCCAAAAGCCCCCACAACTTTGACCAAAAATATGAATAATAAACCCTAAATAGCTAACTTCCTGTTGGGCGGAGCCTATGACATGCAGTACGAAAGTTGTTTGGTTTAATGAGATCTACATGTGTACCGAGTTTCATGTGTCTACGTGCAAGTATGTAAGATATATGGCCCTCAGTATTCCAGGGGGCGCTGTAGAGCCCCTGTGCCACGCCCGTGTATCAGTCTCTGCCCGACCCTAATGGCCGCAGGTTCCAATCTGTGTGCCAATTTTCAAGAGTTTTCGAGCATGTTAAGGACCCCAAAAGCCCCCGTAACGTTAGAAAAAAATAATAATAATAATAATAATAAAAAATAATCCTAAGGAAAACAATAGGGCTCTCGCCCTCCAGGCTTGAGCCCTAATAACAATTTAAAATATAGATTTTTTTTTTCCTGATTATTAAAGGGATGATTAGGTATCTCTCTCTCTCTCTCTCTCTCTGCCAGACAGCCCCTCCCTACAGTCCACACACACTGTCACAGTCACCAACCCCCTCACACTCCCCCTCCCTCTCCCCCTCCCTTCCCTCACACAGACAGGGTGGCCAGAGTGAGATCATGTCAGTTGAGAAGTCTGACAGTTTTTTAATTTTCTTTTATCCATACAGTGTTGTAAAGTCGTGAAACTATGCATATTTCCTCAGAATGATTTGATCTTTGTATGAAAAAATGCTTTGAAGTGTTTGGAAGCTGCAATTTAAACATACAAGACAATTAATGTTTCCCTTTTTACTGCCATTTCAAAAATTCACCACGACAAAACCGTTCAAGCTAACCAAAATCCGTTCGCAATTTAAGTTCCTCAATGGTTTTTCTTAATGTAGACAAAGTTTGGTGTGTATAGTGTACTTCCCCTGGGAGGAGTATGCATTAATTCACAAAAGAAAATTCCCAAAAATCCATATTCAAGTCAAAATAGCCAACTTCCTGTTGGTCGTAGCTTATGACTGCGAATTAGAAAGTTGTCCGTCTTGATAAGAACAATTTATGTACCAAGTTTGGTGTCTGTAGCTAAAACTAATCCCCCCACTTTTGACAAAAGGTGGCGCTATAGAGTGCCTCTTCCACGCCCTTTAAAAAGCTTTTGCCATGGTCTAGCTATCTTTAATACTGATATCTGTTTCGAGTTTCATGTAAATCTGAGCTAGTTATCTGCCTAAAAATCACCAGAACAGAACATTCAAGTTTGACACGTTGCCATGGCAACACTATATTAGATATAAATATCCCCACGACAGATTGTCTTCGGCCGTGTTTTGTCATTATTCTGATGAAGTTTGAAGCAAATCAAGTAAAAATAAGATGCTGAATTCAAAGCGTTCTGAAAATGATTCACTTCCTGCTGCCAGTTGGTGGCGCTATAACTTTGACTCCTAAAAGTCACATATATACGATCGGTATCATACAACGAACAAACCAATTAAGTTTGATCAAATTCAGCAAATGTATGTGGATGTTATTATACATTTCCTGTTTCTCATTTCTCGCCATAATTTCAACGCCTCGCCACGGGCAAACCGTTCGAGATATCAAAAATCTCTTCGCAATTTAGCATCCCCAATGTCTTGAGATCGTGTTCACCGAGTTTTGTGGTGAACTGGTGGAGTTCCTCAGAGGAGTATATCAAATTCCAGAGCATGTGTTTTTCATAAAACCCTAAATAGCCAACTTCCTGTTGGGCGGAGCTTATGACATGCAGTGTGAAAGTTGTTTGGTTTGATGAGTTATATATATGTACCAAGTTTCATATGTATACGTGCAAGTATGCATGATATATGGCCCTCGGTACTACAGGGGGCGCTGTAGAGCCCCTGTGCCACGCCCGTGTATCAGACTCTGCCCGGCCCTAATGGCCGCAGGTTCCAAGGTGTGTGCCAATTTTCAAGAGTTTTTGAGCATGTTAAGGGCCCCAAAAGCCCCCGAAACCTTAGAAAAAAATTAGAAGAATAAAAAAAAAAAAAAAAAAAAAAAAAAATAATCCTAAGGAAAACAATAGGGCTCTCGCCCTCCAGGCTTGAGCCCTAAATATAGCTGCAAGCAGCGATGTCGGGCTCAAGCCATCAGTGCAACGCCACCCCGGTGGCATCGGGAAAACTGTGCCCAGCGGGCATAAGAATTTACAGTAACCCTCTGACAATCAAGTTTTAAGGGATGCGGCAGTTAAAGTGTTAATCCGACCAATCTAGACTTTGAAATCACATACACAGAACAATATATATATAACTTTAGTAACACTTTATTTTTATATTTATAAAAAATGTATAAGGTGTGCATTGTAGCTGACACCTATATGAACACATTACAATTGTTTTATGACTGCAAGTCTTTCTTCTCAAATGCTATTGAGCTTCAAATTTGCATTTGAGCCCATGTGAAAAAGTAGCATAATTTACATATGACTTACAGTTTGTTGTAATAAATATGAAACATTCAAATTAATTGTGCATTATAGCTGTCACCTAGATGGACAATTACAGTTGTTTTTATGACTGTAAGTCATTCTCTTCAAATGCTACTGACATTAGAAAAGTGTATAACAATATCACATGTAACTTTAGAGACCGGCCCTAAATTTGAGACTCTCGAATGTCCAATGTCAAGACAACTTTATGCCTGTTTTTTTTCTTTAGATTTCTTTTCTCTGTGCCGGATTGCTGATGTCCTATACCCAGGCATAGATGTCCATCCATCAATTACGAACATTCAGCCGCAAACATGAGGTGTGAGCGGTCGCGAGCACAGATGGGAGAATGGCGCATATTTTTTTTTTTTTTTTGAGCAACTGGGATGGTGCCCCCTCTGGGAGTTGGTGCCCTACGAAGACTGCATACTCTGCATATAGGGAGCAGCAGTACTATCTGGAAGATATATTCCTCAAACCATCGTACAAGAGAAGGTGATGCTAGTCCTTCATGAATCGCTCAAAACCTATTCAAGTGTACAGTTTCCTTTTATTGCATCTTGAAATAAATATTTCTGAATTCTGAATCAAACTGGGTTGTGTTTATTCATTTATTTTATAAGACAACTGAGACTTTAATCTATTTTGTAATATATGTGCTTTTAAACCAAGAACAATTTATTTATAGATGTATTACTGCTTAATAATGACTATTATTAAGGGAAAAGGCTTTATAATCATGAACTATTTACTAATGCTTAGCTAATGAGTGCAGTTATTATGAAGTGTTACCAATGCATTTACTAATGTTAACAAATTAGACATTATTTTACAGTGTTACCAAATCCTTAAATAAATTATTAGTGTTTTGTAATGATTTTAATGACTTATAAGCATTTGTGAAATAGTTTTGCTTGCATTGCAGCTTTATCTGTCAGTTGAAGAGTTTTACTGTTACATCCATGAGATTAATAAATGTCATGTCACGTCACAGGTTGTCATAGGTCAGTATCAAATGAGTTTGAAATTATTATTTGCAGCACAAATAAGGATTCTTAGGATGTTTTCAAATCCCTAAAACTGTCAGAAAAGGATAAGGCCTAAGAGATTTCTTAACCTGTAATGAAAGGAAAAAACACCACCATTAGCAACAACAAAAACAATAACAATTTAAAATACAGATTTTTTTTTTTTCCTGATTATTAAAGGGATGATTAGGTCTCTCTCTCTCTCTCTCTCTCTCTCTCTGGCAGTGAGGTTTTAAAGGATAAGGCAGTTAAAGGGTTAATCAGAATCATCAAGACTTTAAAATCACATTCACAGAACAATATATATAACTTTAGTGACACTTTACAATAATATTTCATTTCTAAACATTATGTTAACATGAACAATATTTATATAGCATTCATTCATGTCAGTTAATATTCCAAACTTAAACATTAAAACATTGTTTTATTGTGATTTTTTTCCAAGCACATTTTACCAATTCCAAACCATATCAATCTTAATAACTACCATTATTTTTTATTTAATCATTTATGAGTGCTATACAATAGTCCAGGAAAGCTGGAAGAGAAAAACTCCTTATATTCATGTGTGCAGAATTATTAGGCATGTTTTCTTTTACAGATGAAATGCGCTAAAATAGACTTTTAACTCAAACTGTAAGGTCGAAAATTATGAAATACCCATGAGAAATATCAAACACAAATGCAATACAGAAATGGATAAGTTAAGACTTGACCATTGTACAAAAAATACTGACTGGGTCATGAGGTCAGAAAAGAAGAAGAAAAAAGCAGGTCAAGAAGAACTGACAAAAAGAATTGCAAAATAATTAGTAATTAATGTGAAGATTAATTTTTAGTCAATTCTGCAAGACAGACTTTCAGGAAAGGAGGTGGAATAAAAATGAGCTCCTAAATCTTAATCCTGGATTCTGGAAGATATATTCCTCAAACCATCGAACAAGAGGAGGTGGTGCTGGTCCTTCACGAGTCACTCTAATCTGTTCATAAAGCCTATATATAAAGACTTAATATATAGTATTTCACAATACTTCATGGTATTCTAATTAAATCATTTTTTGGAATCTTAAGTCTCTCAGAGCCTGACACAGAGTAATTCTGGAGACTCCAGGAAAGTGGCAGTTCTGTAAAATGTTGGCGCTGGAGACTAAATGCTCCCTGATAGTTTCACACCTAATTCACTTAACACACACACAAACACACACACACACATTACCCACAGTGACAGAGGGACAGAGTGACATCAGATGTATGATAGTTTTTTTTAATTTTCTATCATCCATACAGTGTTGTATAGTCATGAAACTATGGTCATGAGACCAGTCATTCTGAGGAAATATGCCTCAGAATGACTGGTCTTCTATGTGTACATTTTTTTTTTTTTAAGTGTTTAGAAGCTGCACTTTGAAAAAATAAAAAGACATTTACTGGTTCCTTTTTTACTATTATTTCAAAAAATCATCACGGCAAAACCATTCAAGCTATCCAAAATTCATTCACACCTATTCTGTAAGATTAATTCTTTAAACAGTGGTAAAAGAGGATGTGGTGCTGAACCTTCAAGAGTCACTCAAAACGTATCTGTCCATAAAGCCTATAAAGAATTATTCTTAATATACAGTTCAAAATACTTCAGCTTGTTATTCTAATTAAGTGAGGGTCATTTTATCAGTAAAATATATACAATTCATTTTTTTTGAAAGATTTCTATAAATGATTTAAATCATACTCGTTTCTACAATAATTATTTAAAAGTAATCCTATAGCTCCCTCTGGTGGCCATTATAGGTACTAAGAATTGCAAGCTTGATTTATAAGTTATGATAGTTTAAATTTTATGCTGGCTCTTGAAAGTGATAAAGCTATGAAACTTACTGTGCTTCCTTCAAATGAGGACTTCTACTTATATAAAAAATTATGAAGATTTAGAATGAAAAATTGTAAAGATATAGTAAAATAACTATTGTATTTTTTTATGTTACTTTAATAAATCTCTATGGCAACACCATTTAAGCTATCCTAAACCCATTCACAATTTAACATCTCAGTATATAGGCATAATGTTGAAAAAGGAGTATGGAGTAGTATGAGTAGGAGTATGAATTCATTTGCAGGCTTTATCATAAATCCACAATAAAATTTCTGAGTTCTGTATCAATCTGTGTTGTTGTTTGTTTATTTTTATCTTTTATTTTTCATAGGAAGATAACTTACTCTCATTTTTAATAAATGTGCTTATAAACCAAGGACAAGCTATTTATAGCTGTATTTATAAACTGCTTACTACTGACTATTGATATTGGGACAAGGCTTTATAAAGCATGAACTGACTATTTAATAATGAGTGCAGTTATTATAAAGTGTTATCAATGAATTTGCTAATGTTAACAAATTAGACATTATTTTACAGTGTTATCAAATCCTTAAATGACTCATAAGCATTTGTGAAAGTTCTGCTTGCATTACAGCTTAGTATTGATCTGTGAGCTGAACAGATTTACTGTTACATCCATGAGATTATGTAAATTAAAATAAATATAATGTCACAGGATGTCATAGGTCAGTATCAAATGAGTTTGAAATTATTATTTGCAGCACAAATAAGGTTTTTTTAGGATTTTTAAAAATCCCTAAAACTGTCAGAAAAAGGTTAAGGCCTAAGCTATTTCTATGTGAGTGGCTAATTTTATTTTTGTTTTTATAATTGTAATACACAAACTATGAAATTATACAAAATGTATAAAAAGATAAATAAATAAATACGCACACATTAAAAAAGCAGCCAAGTCGAATGAGTTTCCTTTTTTATATAGATTAAAATTGAAGACAGAAACAAGTGGTAAATGTGGTCACTTTAATATTCAAATCCAGTAGATCCAGTTTATGTTCATGTGGCTGTTTTCGTTTATAGTCGCCAAGCTATTATGTGTTTTGAAATAATCTTGTCCGTGATGTGTTCGTTCGTAGGACGAAAGGCAGAATCCTGCAGCTCCAGAGATACATGTTATTCTGCCAGTCGCGCTTTCAAATAGTCTTGCACACTTAAACAGGTCACAAACACCTGCATTTAGCTCTTGTTGTGTTACAATGGGTTTATTGTGTGCATTTGTGGTAATATTTTATTTAAAAAAGCTCTTAAACAAGAATAAATTCGTTTGTTTTGAGCTGGACACTGTACGCGCTGATCGGAGGCGGTGATTTCAGATAGGCAGCCACAAATATTTCATTTTCACACAAACAGTTCAAAAACATCTTAATTTAGCTCTTGGTGTGTTCTAATTGGTTGATTGTGTGATATCGCTGTAATAATTTATTTTTAAAAGCTTTAAAACAGGAATAAATTCGTTTTCTCTGAGCTCTTTACTCCAGACGCTCGTGATCACAGCGGTGATTCATCTCTCCTATTTCTCACGTATCTCTGGCCAGAAATAATTTATCCATGAGCCCTGAACCGGTAATAATCAGATATGTTGGTTTAGCTTGTCAGTGTGAATTAAATCTAAGTATTTGTTTGTATTTTTAACCGATTTAAAAGTGAAAGTAAAAGTTCGGGAATTGAACCTGTAGGGGCGCTATTTCTCTCAGACAATGGAAGTCTGAAGCACATATACTCAAACAGAGGGACAGCGTGAGATGAGATGTCTGACAGTTTTTTAATTTTCTGTTATCCATACAGTGTTGTAAAGTCGTGAAACTATGCATATTTCCTCAGAATGACTTTTTCATCTGTATGAAAAAATTATTTGACGTGTTTGGAAGCTGCAATTTAAAAATACAATAATGATTCCCTTTGTAAGGTCATTTAAAAAAATCACCACGGCAAAACCATTCAAGCTATCCAAAATCCATTCACAATTTAAGTTCCTATCAGAAATACTGATGTGTGTTCAGAGTTTTGTGAAATTCTAAGTATGTTATTTGCCTCAAAATCACCTGAGAAGTATTCCAGTTTGACATGTTGCCACGGCAACAATTTTTTAGATATCAATATCCCCCTTGCAGATTTATATCGGCTGTGTTTTAACATTATTCTGATGAAGTTTGAAGCAAATCGAGTAATAATAAGATGCTGAATTCAAATCATTTTGAAAATGACACACTTCCTTCTGCCAGTTGGTGGCGCTATAACTTTGACTCCTAATAGTCACATATATGCGATCGACATTATACAACGAATAATCTGATGAAGTTTGATTAAAATCAGGAAATGTATGTGGATGGTATTAGACACTTCCTGTTTCTAATTTCTTGCCATAATTTCAACGCCTCGCCACGAGCAAACCGTTCGAGATATCAAAAATCCCCTGGCAATTTTTCATCCCCAGTGTCTTGAGATCATGTTGACCGAGTTTGGCGGCAATCGAGAAAAAAACCTATGACAAGTATTTCAAATTCCAGAGCATGCGCTTTTTACATAACTCTAAATAGCTGACTTCCTGTTGGGTGGAGCCTATGACATGCAATATGAAAGTTGTTCGGCACGATGAGATCTATATGTGTACTGAGTTTCATATGAATATGTGCAAGTATGTGTGAGCTATACATCAACATTTCTGACTGTGTTCCAGGGGGCGCCGTAGAGCCCCTGTGCCACGCCCGGGTCCCAGCCTCTGCAGGCTCCTAAAGGCCACAGATTCCAAAGTGTGCGCGAATTTTCAAGAGTTTTTGAGTATGTTAAGGACCCCAAAAGCCCCCACAACTTTGACGAAAAATTTGAATACTAAACCCTAAATAGCCAACTTCCTGTTGGGCGGAGCCTATGATATGCAATACAAAAGTTGTTTGGATTGATGAGATTTATATGTGTACCGAGTTTCATACGTCTACGAGCAAGAATGTATGATATATGGCCCTCCATATTCCAGGGGGCGCTGTAGAGCCCCTGTGCCACGCCCGTGTATCAGTCTCTGCCCGGCCCTAATGGCCGCAGGTTCCAATCTGTGTGCCAATTTTCAAGACTTTTTAAGCACGTTAAGGGCCCCAAAAGCCCCCGAGACGTTGGAAAAAAATAATAATAATAATAATAATAATAATAATAATAATAAAAAATAATCCTAAGGAAAACAATAGGCCTCTCGCCCTTTGGGCTTGAGCCCTAAATATAGCTGCAAGCAGCGATGGCGGGCTCAAGCCGTCAGTGCAACGCCACCCCGGTGGCATCGGGAAAACTGTGCCCAGCGGGCATAAGCATTTACAGTAACCCTCTGGCAATCAAGTTTTGAAGGGATACGGCAGTTAAAGGGTTAATCCGACCCATCTAGACTTTGAAATCACATACACAGAACAATATATATAACTTTAGTAACACTTTATTTTAATATATATATAAATGTATAAGGTGTGCATTGTAGCTGACACCTAAATTAACACATTAAAATTGTTTTATGACTGCAAGTCTTTCTCCTCAAATGCTATTGAGTCCAGGTGAAAAAGTAGCATAATTTATATATGACTTACAGTTTGTTTTAATAAATATCAAACATTCAATTTAATTGTGCATTATAGCTGTCACGTAGATGAACAATTACAGTTCTTTTTATGACTGTAAGTAATTCTCTTCAAATGCTACTGATGTTAGAAAAGTGTATAACAATATCACATGTAACTTTAGAGAAGGTCCCTAAATTTGAGACTCGTGAATGTCCAATGTCAAGCCAAATTTATGCCTGTTTTTGTTTTGTTTTTTACTTTATTTTTCTTTTCTCTGTGCCGGATTGCTGATGTCTTTTACCCGGGCATAGATGTCCATCCATCAATTACGAACATTCATCCGCAAATGTCCGAGCGGTCAGGAGCGCGGATGGGAGAATGGCGCATGTTTTATTTTTTTTTGAGCTACTGGGATGGTGCCCCCTCTGGGAGTTGGTGCCCTACGAAGACTGCGTATTCTGCATATAGGGAGCGGCGGTACTATCTGGAAGATATATTCCTCAAACCGTCGTACAAGAGGAGGTGATGCTAGTACTTTAAGAATCTCTCAAAACCTATCTGTTCATAAAGCCTATATATAAAGTCTTAATATAGTATTCCACAATATGTTGTGCTATTCTAATATTATTGCGTTTTTTTATTGACATTGTTATTTGCTGTTATTTTTTGTTTTAATATTGTTACTGTTGTTACTTGTTGTACGGTGACCTTGAGTGGTTTGAAAGGCTCCTTAAATAAAATGCATTATTATTATTATTATAATTATTATTATTATTATTATTATTATTATTATTATTATTATTATTATTGTCTGTACACTTGATAAATAAATTAATATAAACTTATGCAAATGTATATATATATATATATATATATATATATATATATATATATATATATATATATATATATATATATATATATATAGATATATATATATAGATATATATATTGTACAGGTTTCTTTTATTGCATCTTGAAATAAATGTTTCTGAGTTCTGTGTTTGTTTATTTTTTTTGTATTATTATTATTTTTTTAGTTAGATTACAGCCTTTAATCTCCTCAAAATAAATGTGCATATAAACCATGAACAATTTAATTATAGCTGTATTTATAAAATGCTTACTAATGACTATTAATTTTGGGAGAAGGCTATATAAAGCAGCAACAGTTGATGTTGAGGCCTAAGATATTTCTTAAGCTGTAATGATGAAAAAACAACAACAACAACAACACAAAATTGCTTATTTTTTTTCTGCTGGTGATTAAAGAGATGATTAAGTCTCCCTCCCTCTCTCTCTCTCTCTCTCTCTCTCTGACAGCAAGCCCATCCCCTCTCCCACACATTCACACAAACTCAGCACACACACTTAACACACAAACACTTAACACACAAACACACACACACATTACCCACAGTGACAGAGGGACAGAGTGACATCAGATGTATGGTAGTTTTTTAATTTTCTCTCATCCATATAGTGTTGTATAGTCATGAAACTATGCATATTTCCTCAGCATGACTTGTCTTCTATGTGTACATTTTGTTGAAGTGTTTAGATGCTGCACTCAAAAAAATAAAAGACATTTACTGGTTCCTTTTTTACTGTTATTTCAAAAAATCACCATCCAAAATTCATTCACACCTGTTCTGTAAGATAAATTCTTTAAACAGTGGTAAAAGAGGATGTGGTACTGATCCTTCAAGAGTCACTCCAAACTTATCTGTCCATAAAGCCTATAAAGAATTATTCTTAATACACAGCATTTCACAATACTTCAGCATATTATTCTAATTAAGTGAGGGTAATTTTATCAATTTTATCAAATACATATTTTTCTTTGAAAGATTTCTATAAATGATTTAAATCATATTCGTTTCTACAATAATTATTTAAAAGTAATCCTATAGCTCCATCTGGTGGCCATTATTGGTACTAAGAATTGCAAGCTTGATTTATATGTTATGATAGTTTTAATTTTATGCTGGCTCCTGGACATGATAAAGCTATGAAACTTACTGTGCTTCTTTCAAATGATGACTTCTACGTATATAAAAAATTATGAAGAGTTGGAATAAAGAATGTTAAAGATATAGTAAAATAACTATTGTATTTTTTTATGTTACTTTAATAAATCGCTATGGCCACACCATTTAAGGTATCTTAAACCCATTCGCAATTTAACATCTTCAGTATATTGGCATCATGTTGAAAAAGTTTGGTGTGAACTACTTGTGTCTTCTTGGAGGAGTATGATTCATTTACAGACTGATTTGATCATAAATCCACAATAACATTTCTGAGTTCTGTATTAATCTGTGTTGTTGTTTGTTTATTTTCATTTTTTTTATTTTTCATAGGAAGATAACTGACCCTTTACTCTCCTTTTTAATAAATGTGCTTATAAACCAAGATCAAGCTATTTATAGCTGTATTTATAAGCTGCTTATTAATGACCTTTTAGGTTGGACAAGACTTTATAAAGCATGAACTGACTATTTACTAATGAGTGCAGTTATTATAAAGTGTTACCAATGCATTTACTAATGTTAACAAATTAGACATTATTTTACAGTGTTACCAAATCCCTTAAATGATTTACAAGCATTTGTGAAAGTTCTGCTTGCATTACAGCTTAGTCTTCATCTGTGAGCTGAACAGTTTTACTGTTACATCCATGAGATTATGTAAATTAAGATAAATGTCATGTCACAGGATGGAATAGGTCAGTATCAAATGAGATTGAAATTATTATTTGCAGCACAAATAAGTATTTTTAGAATTTTGTTTTTAATTCCTGAAACTGTCAGAAAAGGATAAGGCCTAAGAGATTTCTTAAGCTGTAATGAAAACAGCAATTTAAAATACTTTTTTTTTTTCTGGTGATTAAAGAGATGATTAAGTCTCTCTCTCTCTCTCTCTCTCTCTTTCTCTCTCTCATTGTGTCTGCCACTCAGCTCATGCCCATCCCCCATTCACAGACACACACACACACTCATTCAGCACACATACATTCCTCAAACAGAGGGACAGAGTGAGTTGAGATGTCTGACAGTTTTTTAATTTTCTTTTAATCATACAGTGTTGTAAAGTCATGAAACTATGCATATGTCCTCAGAATGATTTGATCTCTGTATAATTTTTTTTTTAAGTGTTTGGAAGCTGCAATTTAAAAATACAAGACAATTAATGATTCCCTTTTTACTGTCATTTCAAAAAATCACCACGACAAAACCGTTCAAGCTAACCAAAATCCGTTCGCAATTTAAGTTCCTCAATGTTTTTTCAACATGTAGACAAAGTTTGGTGAGTATAGTGAACATTTCCTGTGAGGAGTATGCATTAAATCAGAGCTCAATTTAAATATTCAAATCAAAATAGCCGACTTCCTGTTGGTCGTAGCTGATGACTGTGAATTAGAAAGTTGTCCGTCTTGAAAAGAACAATTTATGTACCAAGTTTGGCGTCTGTAGCTAAAACTAACCCCCCCACTTTTGACAAAAGGTGGCGCTATAGAGTGCCTCCTTCACGCCCTTTTAAAAGCTTTTGCCATTGTCTAGCTATCACTAATACTGATATGTGTTTTGAGTTTCATGTAAATCTGAGCTTGTTGTCTGCCTCAAACTCACCATAAGAGAACATTCAATTTTGACACGTTGCCATGGCAACACTATATCAGATATCAATATCCCCACAACAGATTTACATCGGCCTTGTTTTGTCATTATTCTGATGAAGTTTTAAGTAAATAGAGTAAAAATAAGATGCTGAATTCAAAGCATTTGGAAAATGACACACTTCCTGCTGCCAGTTGGTGGCGCTATAATGTTGACTCTTAATAGTCACATATATACGATCAGTATCATACAACGAACAAACCAATGAAGTTTGATCAAATTCAGGAAATGTATGTGGATGTTATTAGACATTTCCTGTTTCTCATTTCTCGCCATAATTTCAACGCCTCGCCACGGGCAAACTGTTAGAGATATCAAAAATCCCCTCGCAATTTTCCATCCCCAATGTCTTGAGATCATGTTGACCGAGTTTGGTGGCAATCAAGTAAAAGACCTATGACAAGTATATCAAATTCCAGAGCATGCTTTTTATAAACAGCCCTAAATAGCTGACTTCCTGTTGGGCGGAGCCTATGACATAGAGTGCGAAAGTTGTTCGGCTCAATGAGATCTATAAGTGTACTGAGTTTCATATAAATACATGAAAGTGTGTGTGAGCTATGGTTCAAGATTTCTGAATGTGTTCCAGGGGGCGCTGTAGAGCCCCTGTGCCACGCCCGGGTCCCAGTCTCTGTGGCGTCCTGATGGCCGCAGATTCCAATGTGTGTGCCAATTTTCAAGAGTTTTTGAGCATGTTAAGGCCTCCAAAAACCCCCGGAAGGTTTAATAAAAAATAAAAAAAATAATAAGAAGAAGAAGAATAATCCTTAGAAGAACAATAGGGCTCTTCGCCCCTTCGGGCTTGAGCCCTAATAATAATAATTAAAGCTGCAAGCAGCGATGAACGGGCCCTCGCACCCGGGCTCACCGCCATCGTGTTGCTTTAGTAAAAAGGTGAACGTTGAGAAATATGCATTTAATGTCCTAAATATAAGTGGAATATATCAAAGTATATCCCATATATGTGCCAATCTTACCGTTGCCAGCAGGTGGCGCTATCATTATAATGGAATATTGGCCTTCAGATGTGTTCAGGCCAGGACTCTTATCGAACATGTGAAGTTTGGGGAAGATTGAACATTTTATGCTTGAGTTACAACAACTTCTCTTGCTGTGGCAAGACATCAAATTTTGTCATGGCACCATGGAAACGCCCTTTAACAAAAACTCAAGATCTCCAAAAGTTAACATTGCACAGGCCTTTAGATTAGACTGACCACAAAATATATGTTAATCTCAAAAAAATTATAGGAGTAGTTTGTCGCAGCGTAAAACATGTCACTTCCTGTTGCCAATAGGTGGCGCTATGACTATAACTGAATGTGGGCATGTAGATCTGTTAAGGGCAGAAGTTTTATCTAACATGTGAAGTTTGGGGCAGATTGGACATTGTATGTCTGAGTTACAGCAACTTCCTTTTTCATGGCGAAACATCGAAATTTGTCAGGCCACCATGGACACGCCCTTTAACGAAATCTAAAGATCTTCGCAATTTAACATCGCAAAGGGCTTAAGATTACACTGACCAGGTTTGGTGTTGATCTGAATAAATCTCTAGGAGGAGTTCGTTAAAGTACAACCCCTGAAAATGGCAAAAACAACGCCAATATTGCAGAGAAAATTCTAAATAACCGACTTCCTGTTGGGATTCGGATTTCGTACCAAGAGACTTTTTTGTAGGTATTGGTGTGTTACATGTGTATACCGATTTTTGTACATGTACGTGAAACATAGCTCGAGGCGCACTCTGTTGAAAGTGTATAGGTGGCGCTATCGAGCCATTTTGCCACACCTGATGGAATTTTGGCCTTCAGATGTGTTCAGGCCAGGACTCTTATCACACATGTGAAGTTTGGGGAAGATCGGACATTTTATGCCTGAGTTATAACATCTTTTATTCCCATGGCGAGACATCGA
Source organism: Carassius gibelio (assembly GCF_023724105.1). Taxonomy (NCBI): domain Eukaryota; kingdom Metazoa; phylum Chordata; class Actinopteri; order Cypriniformes; family Cyprinidae; genus Carassius; species Carassius gibelio. Next base: position 19,916,249 of record NC_068371.1, read on the forward strand.
ACTTCGTGACGGCGCCATGGACACGCCTTTTAACGAAAACTCAAGATCTTCACAACTTAACATCGCACAGGGCTTTAGATTAGACTGACCACAAAAAATACATTGATGTCATAAAATTTCTAGGATTAGTTCATCGTAGTGTAAAATATGTCACTTCCTGTTGCCAATAGGTGGCGCTATGACTATAACTGAATATGGGCATGTCAATCTGTTCAGGTCAGGAGTCTCATCAAACATGTGAAGTTTGGGGCAGATTGGTCATTGTATGTCTGAGTTATAGCAACTTCCTGTTTCATGGCGAATCATCGAAATTCGCCAGGCCGCCAAGGACACGCCCATTAACGAAAACTCAAAAGCTTCGCAATTTAACATCGCAAAGGCCTTCAGATTAGGCATACCAAATTTGGTGTTGATCTGAATGAATCTCTAGGAGGAGTTCGTTAAAATACAACGCATGGAAATGACAAAAATGACACAAAATTTGCTCATAATATTAGTAATAACCGACTTCCTGTTGGGTTTCGGATTTTGCTCCAAGAGACTTTTTTGTAGGTATTGGAGAGTTACATGTGTATACCGATTTTCATACATGTACATGAAACGTAGCTCGAGGCGCACACCGTTGAACGTGTATAGGTGGCGCTGTTGAGCCATTTTGCCACACCCACTTCTGAAACCCATATCAGACGTAAATTTTCGCCAGTTCTGAGGTGTGTGCAAAGTTTCATGACTTTTCGAGCATGTTTAGGCCCTCAAAAATGCGATTCATTTTGGAGAAGAAGAATAATAATAATAATAATAATAATAATTAAAGCTGCAAGCAGCGATGAACGGGCCCTCGCACCCGGGCTCACCGCCATCGTGTTGCTTTAGTAAAAAGGTGAACGTTGAGAAATATGCATTTAATGTCCTAAATATAAGTGGAATATATCAAAGTATATCCCATATATGTGCCAATCTTACCGTTGCCAGCAGGTGGCGCTATCATTATAATGGAATATTGGCCTTCAGATGTGTTCAGGCCAGGACTCTTATCGAACATGTGAAGTTTGGGGAAGATTGAACATTTTATGCTTGAGTTACAACAACTTCTCTTGCTGTGGCAAGACATCAAATTTTGTCATGTCGCCATGGAAACGCCCTTTAACAAAAACTCAAGATCTCCAAAAGTTAACATTGCACAGGCCTTTAGATTAGACTGACCACAAAATATATGTTAATCTCAAAAAAATTATAGGAGTAGTTTGTCGCATTGTAAAACATGTCACTTCCTGTTGCCAATAGGTGGCGCTATGACTATAACTGAATGTGGGCATGTAGATCTGTTAAGGGCAGAAGTTTTATCTAACATGTGAAGTTTGGGGCAGATTGGACATTGTATGTCTGAGTTACAACAACTTCCTTTTTCATGGCGAAACATCGAAATTTGTCAGGCCACCATGGACACGCCCTTTAACGAAATCTAAAGATCTTCGCAATTTAACATCGCAAAGGGCTTAAGATTACACTGACCAGGTTTGGTGTTGATCTGAATAAATCTCTAGGAGGAGTTCGTTAAAGTACAACCCCTGAAAATGGCAAAAACAACGCCAATATTGCAGAGAAAATTCTAAATAACCGACTTCCTGTTGGGATTCGGATTTCGTACCAAGAGACTTTTTTGTAGGTATTGGTGTGTTACATGTGTGTACCAATTTTTGTACATGTACGTGAAACATAGCTCGAGGCGCACTCTGTTGAAAGTGTATAGGTGGCGCTATCGAGCCATTTTGCCACACCTGATGGAATTTTGGCCTTCAGATGTGTTCAGGCCAGGACTCTTATCACACATGTGAAGTTTGGGGAAGATCGGACATTTTATGCCTGAGTTATAACATCTTTTATTCCCATGGCGAGACATCGAACTTCGTGACGGCGCCATGGACACGCCTTTTAACGAAAACTCAAGATCTTCACAACTTAACATCGCACAGGGCTTTAGATTAGACTGACCACAAAAAATACATTGATGTCATAAAATTTCTAGGAGTAGTTCATCGCAGTGTAAAATATGTCACTTCCTGTTGCCAAAAGGTGGCGCTATGACTATAACTGAATATGGGCATGTCAATCTGTTCAGGTCAGGAGTCTCATCAAACATGTGAAGTTTGGGGCAGATTGGTCATTGTATGTCTGAGTTATAGCAACTTCCTGTTTCATGGCGAATCATCGAAATTCGCCAGGCCGCCACGGACACGCCCATTAACGAAAACTCAAAAGCTTCGCAATTTAACATCGCAAAGGCCTTCAGATTAGGCATACCAAATTTGGTGTTGATCTGAATGAATCTCTAGGAGGAGTTCGTTAAAATACAACGCATGGAAATGACAAAAATGACACAAAATTTGCTCATAATATTAGTAATAACCGACTTCCTGTTGGGTTTCGGATTTTGCTCCAAGAGACTTTTTTGTAGGTATTGGAGAGTTACATGTGTATACCGATTTTCATACATGTACATGAAACATAGCTCGAGGCGCACACCGTTGAACGTGTATAGGTGGCGCTGTTGAGCCATTTTGCCACACCCACTTCTGAAACCCATATCAGATGTAAATTTTCGCCAGTTCTGAGGTGTGTGCAAAGTTTCATGACTTTTCGAGCATGTTTAGGCCCTCAAAAATGCGATTCATTTTGGAGAAGAAGAATAATAATAATAATAATAATAATAATAATAATAATAATAAACGGAGCAATTCCAAGAGGGTCCTCACACCATCGGTGCTCGGGCCCTAATAATAATAATAATAATAATAAACGGAGCAATTCCAAGAGGGTCCTCACACCATCGGTGCTCGGGCCCTAATTAAAGCTGCAAGCAGCGATGAACGGGCCCTCGCACCCGGGCTCACCGCCATCGTGTGGCTTTAGTAAAAAGGTGAACGTTGAGAAATATGCATTTAATGTCCTAAATAAAAGTTGAATATATCAAAGTATATCCCATATATGTGCCAATCTTCCTGTTGCCAGCAGGTGACGCTATCATTATAATGGAATATTGGCCTTCAGATGTGTTCAGGCCAGGACTTTTATCAAACATGTGAAGTTTGGGGAAGATTGAACATTTTATGCTTGAGTTACAACAACTTCTCTTGCTGTGGCAAGACATCAAACTTTGTCATTGCGCCATGGAAACACCCTTTAACAAAAACTCAAGATCTCCAAAAGTTAACATTGCACAGGCGTTTAGATTAGACTGACCACAAAATATATGTTAATCTCAAAAAAATTATAGGAGTAGTTTGTCGCAGCCTAAAACATGACACTTCCTGTTGCCAGCAGGTGGCGCTATTACTATAACTGAATATGGGCATGTAGATCTGTTAAGGGCAGAAGTCTTAACTAACATGTGAAGTTTGGCGCAGATTGGAAATTGTATGTCTGAGTTACAGCAACTTCCTTTTCATCGCAATATATCAAAATTTGTCAGGCCGCCATGGACACGTCCTTTAACGAAACCTCAAGATCTTCGCAATTTAACAATGCAAAGGCCTTTAGATTACACTGACCAAGTTTGGTGAAGATATGAATAAATCTCTAGGAGGAGTTAGTTAAAGTACAACCCCTGAAAATGGCAAAAACAACACCAATTTTGCAGAGAAAATTCTAAATAACTGACTTCCTGTTGGGATTCGGATTTTGTACCATGAGACTTTTTTGTAGGTATTGGTGTGTTACATGTGTGTACCGATTTTTGTACATGTACGTGAAACATAGCTCGAGGCACACTCCGTTGAAAGTGCATATGCACTCCGTTGAAAGTGTATAGGTGGCGCTATCGAGCCATTTTGCCACACCCAATGGAATATTTGCCTTCATATGTGTTCAGGCCAGGACCCTTATCACACACGTGAAGTTTGGGGAAGATCGGACATTTTATGCCTGAGTTATAACATATTTTATTCCCATGGCGAGACATCGAACTTCGTCACGGCGCCATGGACACGCCTTTTAACAAAAACTCAAGATCTTCACAACTAAACATCACACAGGTCTTTAGATTAGACTGATCACAAAAAAGACATTGATGTCATAAAATTTCTAGAAATAGTCTGTCACAGTGTAAAATATGTCACTTCCTGTTGCCAACAGGTGGCGCTATGACTATAACTGAATATGGGCATGTCGATCTGTTCAGGTCAAGAGTCTCATCCAACATGTGAAGTTTGGGGCAGATTGGACATTGTATGTCTGAGTAACATCAACTTCTTTTTTCATGGCGAAACATCGAAATATGTCAGGCCGCCATGGACACGCCCTTTAACGAAACCTCAAGTCCTTCACAATTTAACATCGCAAATGGCTTTAGATTACACTGACCAAGTTTGGTGTTGATCTGAATAAATCTCTAGGAGGAGTTCGTTAAAGTACAACCCCTGAAAATGGCAAAAACAACACCAATTTTGAAGGGATAATTCAAAATAACCGACTTCCTGTTGGGATTCGGATTTCGTACCAAGAGACTTTTTTGTAGATATTGGTGAGTTACATGTGTGTACCAATTTTTGTACATGTACGTGAAACATAGCTCGAGGCGCACTCCGTTGAAAGTGTATAGGTGGCGCTATAGAGCCATTCTGCCACACCCGGTGGAATATTGGCCTGCAGATCTGTACCGGCCAGGACTCTTAGCACACATGTGAAGTTTGGGGAAGATCGGACATTTTATGCCTGAGTTATAACATCTTTTATTCCCATGGCGAGACTTCGAACTTCGTCGTGGCGCCATGAACAAGCCTTTTAACGAAAACTCAAGATCTTCACAACTGAACATCGCACAGGCCTTTAGATTAGACTGACCACAAAAAATACATTGATGTCATAAAATTTCTAGGAGTAGTTTGTCGCAGCGTAAAATATGTCACTTCCTGTTGCCAATAGGTGGCGCTATGACTATAACTGAATATGGGCATGTCAATCTGTTCAGGTTCAGAGTCTCATCAAACATGTGAAGTTTGGGGCAGATTGGACATTGTATGTGTGAGTTATAGCAACTTCATATTTCATGGCGAATCATCGAAATTCGCCAGGCCGCCACGGACACGCCCTTAAACGAAAACTCAAGATATTCGCAATTTAACATCGCAAAGGCCTTTAGATTAGGCATACCAAATTTGGTGTTGATATGAAGAACTCTCTAGGAGGAGTTCGTTAAAATACAACACATGGAAATGACCAAAATTACACAAAATATGCTCATAATATTAAAAATAACCGACTTCCTGTTGGGTTTAGAATTTCGCTCCAAGAGTCTTTTTTGTAGGTATTGGTGTGTTACATATGTGTGCCAATTTTCGTGCATGTACGTGAAACATAGTTGGAAGGCTGTTGATTTTCTTGGTATAGGTGGCGCTGTCGAGCCATTTTGCCACACCCTCTTCTGAATCCTATATCAGACGAAAATTTTCACCAGGTTTGACGCGTGTGCAAAGTTTCATGACTTTTTGAGCATGTTAAAGCCCTCAAAATTGTGATTCATTCGGGAGAAGAAGAAGAAGAAGAAGAATAATAATAAATATAGCTGCAAGCAGCGATGGCGGGCTCAAGCCACCAATGCCATCGCCACCCCGGTGGCATCAGGTAAACTGTGCCCAGCGGGCACATGCATTCACAATATCCCTCTGGCAGTGAAGTTTTAAGGGATATGGCAGTTAAAGGGTTAATCCGAATCATCTAGACTTTAAAATCACATTCACAGAACTATATATATATATATATATATATATATATATATATATATATATATATATATATATATATATATATATATATGTAACTTTAGTAACACTTCACAATAAGATTTCATTTATAAACATTATGTTAACATGAATAATATTTATATAGAATTCATTCATGTCAGTTAATATTCCAAACTTAAACATTAAAACATTGTTTTATTGTGATTTTTTTCCAAGCACATTTTACCAATTCCAAACCATATCAATCTTAATAACTACCATTATTTTTTATTTAATCATTTATGAGTGCTATACAATATTCCAGGAAAGCTGGAAGAGAAAAACTCCTTATATTCATGTGTGCAGAATTATTAGGCATGTTTTCTTTTACAGATGAAATGCGCTAAAAAAGAGTTTTAACTCAAACTGTTTTAACTCAAAGTCGAAAATTATGAAATACCCATGAGAAATATCAAACACAAATGCAATACAGAAATGGATAAATTAAGACTTGACCATTTTACAAAAATGCTGACAGGGTCATGAGGTCAGAAAAGAAGAAGAAAAAAACAGGTTAAGAAGAACTGACAAAAAGAATTGCAAAATAATTAGGAATTAATGTGAAGATTAATTTTTAGTCAATTCTGCAAGACAGACTTTCAGGAAAGGAGGTGGAATAAAAATGAGCTCCTAAATCTTAATTCCGGATTCAGGAAAATATATTCCTCAAACCATCGGACAAGAGGAGGTGGTGCTGGTCCTTCACGAGTCACTCTAATCTGTTCATAAAGCCTATATATAAAGTCTTAATATATAGTATTTCACAATACTTCATGGTATTCTAATTAAATCATTTTTTGGAATCTTAGATCTCTCAGAACCTGACACATTGTAATTCTGAGACTCCAGGAAAGTGGCAGTTCTGTAAAATGTTGGCACTGGAGACTAAATGCTCCCTGATAGTTTCACACCTAATTCACTTAACACACACACACACACACACACACACACACACACATTACCCACAGTGACAGAGGGACAGAGTGACATCAGATGTATGATAGTTTTTTAATTTTCTATCATCCATATAGTGTTGTATAGTCATGAAACTATGCATATTTCCTCAGAATGACTTGTCTTCTATGTGTATATTTTTTTAAGTGTTTAGAAGCTGCACTTAAAAAAAATAAAAGACATTTACTGGTTACTTTTTTACTGTTATTTCAAAAAATCACCATGACAAAACCATTCAAGCTATTCAAAATTAATTCGCACCTGTTCTGTAAGATAAATTCTTTAAACAGTGGTAAAAGAGGATGTGGTGCTGATCCTTCAAGAGTCACTCAAAACGTATCTGTCCATAAAGCCTATAAAGAACTATTCTTAATATACAGTTCACAATACTTCAGCTTGTTATTCTAATTATGTGAGGGTTATTTTATCAGTAAAATACATAAAATACATATTATTTTTCTTTGAAAGATTTCTATAAATGATTTAAATCATACTTGTTTCTACAATAATTATTTAAAAGTAATCCTATAGCACCATCTGGTGGCCATTATTGGTACTAAGAATTGCAAGCTTGATTTATATGTTTTGATAGTTTTAATTTTATGCTGGCTCTTGAAAATGATAAAGCTATGAAACTTACTGTGCTTCCTTCAAATGATGACTTCTACGTATATAAAAAATTATGAAGAGTTGTAATTAAAAATTTTAAAGATATAGTAAAATAACTATTGTATTTTTTTATGTTACTTTAATAAATCGCTATGGCCACACCATTTAAGGTATCCTAAACCCATTCGCAATTTAACATCTTCAGTATATGGCTTCATGTTAAAACAGTTTGGTGTGAACTACTTGTGTCTTCTTGGAGGAGAATGAATTCATTTACAGGCTGAGTTTATCATAAATCCACAATAACATTTCTGAGTTCTGTATCAATCTGTGTTGTTGTTTGTTTATTTTAATTTTTTTATTTTTCATAGGAAGATAACTGACCCTTTACTCTCCTTTTTAATAAATGTGCTTATAAAACCAAGAACAAGCTATTTATAGCTGTATTTATAAACTGCTTACTAATGACTATTAATATTGGGACAAGGCTTTATAAAGCATGAACTGACTATTTACTAATGAGTGCAGTTATTATAAAGTGTTATCAATGCATTTGCTAATCTTAACAAATTAGACATTATTTTACAGTGTTATCAAATCCTTAAATGATTTGTAAGTGTTTTGTAATGATTTTATTGACCTACAAGCATTTGTGAAAGTTCTGCTTGCATTACAGCTTAGTCTTGATCTGTGAGCTGAACAGATTTACGGTTACATCCATGAGATTATGTAAATTCAAATAAATATCATGTCACAGGATGTCAGAGGTCAGTATCAAATGAGTTTGAAATTATTATCTGCAGCACAAATAAGGTTTTTTAGGATTTTTAAAAAAAACCTAAAACTGTCAGAAAAGGATAAGGCCTAAGATTTCTATGTGAGTGGCTAAATTTATTTGTTTTTATAACTATAATGCATAAACTATGAAATTATACAAAATGTATAAAAAAGTACAACAGTTATTGTTTTCCAATGTTTTTTATTTATTTAATTTATTTTTTGGGATTTACATAAAAAACAAATTAGCCTACTGCAATCATTCTAAACAGCTTGAATAAAACCTGTTAATATTTATTATAGACCACTGTAACTGTGTATAATCTAAGAAACAAGTTTATTATGAAAATAAAAGTGTGTACACCAGATAAATTGGACGATAAAGAAATTGCTAACAATAGTATAATAGAGCATGTTTTAGGTTTTTAGGCGTTTAGATGCAGAAATGGACAAATCAAATGTAAAATAAAATGTAATTGATTTAATTAAATATAGATTAATTCTTGTTAGAGCAAAATAATAAATAAATACGTACACACATTAAAAAAGCCGCCAAGATGAATGAGTTTCCTTTTTTATATGTAGATTAAAATTGAAGACAGAAGCAGCTGGTATATGCGGTCACTTAATATTCAAATCCAGTAGATCCACTTCAGATTTATTTCTCAACAGTTTATGTCTACGTGGCTGTTTTCGTTTATATTCGCCAAGCTATTATGTATTTTGAAATAATCTTGTCCGTGATGTGTTCGTTCTTACGACGAAAGGCAGAATCCTGCAGCTCGAGAGATACATGTTATTCTGCCAGTCGCGCTTTCAAATAGTCTTGCACACTTAAACGGGTCACAAACACCTGCATTTAGGACGTGTTGTGTTATAATGGGTGTATTGTGTGCATTTATGACAATATTTTATTTGAAAAAGCTCTTAAACAAGAATAAATTCGTTTGTTTTGAACTTGTGACACTGTGTGCGCTGATCGGAGCAGTGATTTCAGATAGGCAGCCGCGAATATTTCATTTTCACACAAACAGTTCAAAAACATCTGAATGTAGCTCCTGGTGTGTTCTAATTGGTGAATTGTGTAATATCGCTTTAATATTTTAATTTTAAAAGCTATACAACAAGAATAAACTCGTTTTTTCTGAGCTCATCATTCCACACGCTCCTGCTCAGAGCGTGATTCATCTCTCGTGTTTCTCACGTATCACTGACCACACATCAATTATTAATGAGCCCTGACCTGGTAATAATCATATATGTTGGTTTAGCTTGTCAGTGTGAATTAAATCTAAGTATTTATTTGTATTTTAACCGATTTAAAAATGAAACTAAAAGAGAGTCTCCTCCCTTTCAGTCGAATTTCCCTTTCAGGAATTGCACCTGTAGGGGCGCATTTTCTCTCAGACAATGTAAGTCTAAGCACATAATACTCAAACAGAGGGACAGAGTGAGATGAGATGTCTGACAGTTTTTTAATTTTCTGTTATCCATACAGTGTTGTAAAGTCGTGAAACTATCCATATTTACTCAGAATGACTTTTTTTCTGTATGAAAAAAGGTTTTGAAGTGTTTGGAATTTAAAAATGCAGGACAATTAATAATTCCATTTTTACTGTCATTTAAAAAAATCTCCACGACAAAACCGTTCAAGCTATCCAAAATCCTTTGGCAATTTAAGTTGTTTAAAATGTTTTGGCATCATGTAGACAAAGTTTGGTGTGTATAGTGTTACTCTCCTCTGAGCAGTATGCATTAATTCACAGCTAAATGTAAAAAAAAATCCACATTCAAATCAAAATAGCTGACTTCCTGTTGATCGTAGCTGATGACTGTGAATTAGAAAGTTGTCCGTCTTGATAAGAACAATTTTTGTACCGAGTTTGGTATCTGTAGCTAAAACTAACCCCCCCACTTTTGACAAAAGGTGGCGCTATAGAGTGCCTCTTCCACGCCCTCTTATGAACTTTTGCCAGTGTCTAGTTATCATAAATACTGATATGTGATCTGAATTTCATGAAATTCTAAGTATGTTATATGCCTTAAAATCACCTGAGAAGTATTCAAGTTTGACATGTTGCCACGGCAACAATATTTTTAGATATCAATATCCCCCTAGCAGATTAATATAGGCTGTGTTTTAACATTATTCCGATGAAGTTTGAAGCAAATCGAGTAAAAATAAGATGCTGAATACAAAGCATTTTGAAAATGACACACTTCCTGCTGCCAGTTGGTGGCGCTATAACTTTGACTCCTAATAGTCACATATATGCGATCGACATCATACAAAGAATAATCTGATGAAGTTTGATTAAAATCAGGAAATGTATGTGGATGGTATTAGACACTTCCTGTTTCTCATTTCTCGCCATAATTTCAACGCCTCGCCACGAGCAAACCGTTTGAGATATCAAAAATCCCCTGGCAATTTTTCATCCCCAGTGTCTTGAGATCATGTTGACCGAGTTTGGCGGCAATCAAGTAAAAAACCTATGACAAGTATTTCAAATTCCAGAGCATGCGCTTTTTACATAACTCTAAATAGCTGACTTCCTGTTGGGCGGAGCCTATGACATGCAATACGCAAGTTGTTCGGCACGATGAGATCTATATGTGTACTGAGTTTCATATTAATACGTGCAAGTATGTGTGAGCTATACATCAACATTTATGACTGTGTTCCAGGGGGCGCTGTAGAGCCCCTGTGCCACGCCCGTGTCCCAGCCTCTGCAGGCTCCTAAAGGCCACAGATTCCAAATTGTGCGCAAACTTTCAAGAGTTTTTGAGTATGTTAAGGACTCCAAAAGCCCCCACAACTTTGACGACAAATATGAATAATAAACCCCAAATAGCCAACTTCCTGTTGGGCGGAGCCTATGATATGCAATACGAAAGTTGTTTGTATTGATGAGTTCTATATGTGTACCGAGTTTCGTACGTCTACGTGCAAGTATGTATGATATATGGCCCTCCATATTCCAGGGGGCGCTGTAGAGCCCCTGTGCCACGCCCGTGTATCAGTCTCTGCCCGGCCCTAATGGCCGCAGGTTCCAATGTGTGTGCCAATTTTCAAGACTTTTTAAGCATGTTAAGGGCCCCAAAAGCCCCCGAAACCTTGAAGAAAAATAATAATAATAAATAATAATAATAATAATAATAATAATAACAAATAATCCTAAGGAAAACAATAGGGCTCTCGCCCTCCAGGCTTGAGCCCTAATTAAAGCTGCAAGCAGCGATGAACGGGCCCTCGCACCCGGGCTCACCGCCATCGTGTTGCTCTAGTAAAAAGGTGAACGTTGAGAAATATGCTTTTAATGTCCTAAATATAAGTGGAATATATCAAAGTATATCCCATATATGTGCCAATCTTACCGTTGCCAGCAGGTGGCGCTATCATTATAATGGAATATTGGCCTTCAGATGTGTTCAGGCCAGGACTCTTATCAAACATTAGAAGTTTGGGGAAGATTGAACATTTTATGCTTGAGTTACAACAACTTCTCTTGCTGTGGCAAGACATCAAATTTTGTCATGGCGCCATGGAAACGCCCTTTAACAAAAACTCAAGATCTCCAAAAGTTAACATTGCACAGGCCTTTAGATTAGACTGACCACAAAATATATGTTAATCTTAAAAAAATTATAGGAGTAGTTTGTCGCAGCGTAAAACATGTCACTTCCTGTTGCCAATAGGTGGCGCTATGACTATAACTGAAAGTGGGCATGTAGATCTGTTAAGGGCAGAAGTCTTATCTAACATGTGAAGTTTGGGGCAGACTGGACATTGTATGCCTGAGTTACAGCAACTTCCTTTTTCATGGCGAAACATCGAAATTTGTCAGGCCACCATGGACACGCCCTTTAACGAAATCTAAAGATCTTCGCAATTTAACATCGCAAAGGGCTTAAGATTACACTGACCAGGTTTGTTGTTGATCTGAATAAATCTCTAGGAGGAGTTCGTTAAAGTACAACCCCTGAAAATGTCAAAAACAACGCCAATTTTGCAGAGAAAATTCTAAAAAACCGACTTCCTGTTGGGATTCGGATTTCGTACCAAGAGACTTTTTTGTAGGTATTGGTGTGTTACATGTGTATACCGATGTTTGTACATGTACATGAAACATAGCTCGAGGCGCACTCTGTTGAAAATGTATAGGTGGCGCTATCGAGCCATTTTGCCACACCTGATGGAATTTTGGCCTTCAGATGTGTTCAGGCCAGGACTCTTATCACACATGTGAAGTTTGGGGAAGATCGGACATTTTATGCCTGAGTTATAACATCTTTTATTCCCATGGCGAGACATCGAACTTCGTGACGGCGCCATGGACACGCCTTTTAACGAAAACTCAAGATCTTCACAACTTAACATCGCACAGGCCTTTAGATTAGACTGACCACAAAAAATACATTGATGTCATAAAATTTCTAGGAGTAGTTCATCGCAGTGTAAAATATGTCACTTCCTGTTGCCAATAGGTGGCGCTATGACTATAACTGAATATGGGCATGTCAATCTGTTCAGGTCAGGAGTCTCATCAAACATGTGAAGTTTGGGGCAGATTGGTCATTGTATGTCTGAGTTATAGCAACTTCCAGTTTCATGGCGAATCATCGAAATTCGCCAGGCCACCACGGACACGCCCATTAACGAAAACTCAAAAGCTTCGCAATTTAACATCGCAAAGGCCTTCAGATTAGGCATACCAAATTTGGTGTTGATCTGAATGAATCTCTAGGAGGAGTTCGTTAAAATACAACGCATGGAAATGACAAAAATGACACAAAATTTGCTCATAATATTAGTAATAACCGACTTCCTGTTGGGTTTCGGATTTTGCTCCAAGAGACTTTTTTGTAGGTATTGGAGAGTTACATGTGTATACCGATTTTCATACATGTACATGAAACGTAGCTCGAGGCGCACACCGTTGAACGTGTATAGGTGGCGCTGTTGAGCCATTTTGCCACACCCACTTCTGAAACCCATATCAGATGTAAATTTTCGCCAGTTCTGAGGTGTGTGCAAAGTTTCATGACTTTTCGAGCATGTTTAGGCCCTCAAAAATGCGATTCATCTTAGAGAAGAAGAAGAATAATAATAATAAATATAGCTGCAAGCAGCGATGGCGGGCTCAAGCCACCAATGCCATCGCCACCCCGGTTGCATCAGGTAAACTGTGCCCAGCGGGCACATGCATTCACAATATCCCTCTGGCAGTGAGGTTTTAAAGGATATGGCAGTTAAAGGGTTAATCGGAATCATCTAGACTTTAAAATCACATTCACAGAACAATAAATATATATATATAACTTTAGTAACACTTTACAATAAGATTTCATTTATAAACATTATGTTAACATGAACAATATTTATATAGCATTCATTCATGTCAGTTAATATTCCAAACTTAAACATTAAAACATTGTTTTATTGTGATTTTTTTTCCAAGCACATTTTACCAATTCCAAACCATATCAATCTTAATAACTACCATTATTTTTTATTTAATCATTTATGAGTGCTATGCAATAGTCCAGGAAAGCTGGAAGAGAAAAACTCCTTATATTCATGTGCAGAATTATTAGGCATGTTTTCTTTTACAGATGAAATGCGCTAAAAAAGAGTTTTAACTCAAACTGTTTTACTCAAAGTCGAAAATTATGAAATACCCATGAGAAATATCAAACACAAATGCAATACAGAAATGGATAAGTTAAGACTTGACCATTGTACAAAAATGCTGACTGGGTCATGAGGTCCGAAAAGAAGAAGAAGAAAAAAAAACAGGTCAAGAAGAACTGACAAAAATAATTGCAAAATAATTAGGAATTAATGTGAAGATTAATTTTTAGTCAATTCTGCAAGACAGACTTTCAGGAAAGGAGGTGGAATAAAAATGAGCTCCTAAATCTTAATCCCGGATTCTGGAAGATATATTCCTCAAACCATCGGACAAGAGGAGGTGGTTCTGGTCCTTCACAAGTCACTCTAATCTGTTCATAAAGCCTATATATAAAGTCTTAATATATAGTATTTCACAATACTTCATGGTATTCTAATTAAATAATTTTTTGGAATCTTTGATTTCTCAGAACCTGACACATTGTAATTCTGAGACTCCAGGAAAGTGGCAGTTCTGTAAAATGTTGGCGCTGGAGACTAAATGCTCCCTGATAGTTTCACACCTAATTCACTTAACACACACACAAACACACACACACACACACACAGTGACAGAGGGACAGAGTGACATCAGATGTATGATAGTTTTTTAATTTTCAATCATCCATATAGTGTTGTATAGTCATGAAACTATGCATATTTCCTCAGAATGACTTGTCTTCTATGTGTACATTTTTTTGAAGTGTTTAGAAGCTACACTTAAAAAAATAAAATACATTTACTGGTTCCTTTTTTACTGTTATTTAAAAAAATCACCACGACAAAACCATTCAAGCTATACAAAATTCATCCACACCTGTTCTGTAAGATTAATTCTTTAAACAGTGGTAAAAGAGGATGTGGTGCTAAACCTTCAAGAGTCACTCAAAACGTATCTGTCCGTAAAGCCTATAAAGAATTATTCTTAATATACAGTTCACAATACTTCAGCTTGTTATTCTAATTAAGTGAGGGTCATTTTATCAGTAAAATACATAAAATTCATATTATTTTTCTTTGAAAGATTTCTATAAATGATTTAAATCATACTTGTTTCTACAATCATTATTTAAAAGTAATCCTATAGCTCCATCTGGTGGCCATTATTGGTACTAAGAATTGCAAGCTTGATTTATATGTTATGATAGTTTTAATTTTATGCTGGCTCTTGAAAATGATAAAGCTATGAAACTTACTGTACTTCCTTCAAATGATGACTTCTACGTATATAAAAAAAATATGAAGAGTTGGAATTAAAATTTGTAAAGATATAGTAAAATAACTATTGTATTTTTTTATGTTACTTTAATAAATCTCTATGGCAACACCATTTAAGCTATCCTAAACCCATTCACAATTTAACATCTCAGTATATAGGCATAATGTTGAAAAAGGAGTATGGAGTAGTATGAGTAGGAGTATGAATTCATTTGCAGGCTTTATCATAAATCCACAATAAAATTTCTGAGTTCTGTATCAATCTGTGTTGTTGTTTGTTTATTTTTATTTTTTTATTTTTCATAGGAAGATAACTGACCCTTTACTCTCCTTTTTAACAAATGTGCTTATAAACCAAGAACAAGCTATTTATAGCTGTATTTATAAACTGCTTACTACTGACTTTTAATATTGGGACAAGGCTTTATGAAGAATGAACTGACTATTTACTAATGAGTGCAGTTATTATAAAGTGTTATCAATGCATTTGCTAATGTTAACAAATTAGACATTATTTTACAGTGTTATCAAATCCCTTAAATGATTTGTAAGTGTTTTGTAATGATTTTATTGACCTACAAGCATTTGTGAAAGTTCTGCTTGCATTAGAGCTTAGTCTTGATCTGTGAGCTGAACAGTTTTACTGTTACGTCCATGAGATTATGTAAATTCAAATAAATATCATGTCACAGGATGTCAGAGGTCAGTATCAAATTAATTAGAAATTATTATTTGCAGCACAAATAAGGTTTTTTAGGATTTTTAAAAATCCCTAAAACTGTCAGAAAAGGATAAGGCCTAAGATTTCTATGTGAGTGGCTAAATTTGTTTGTTTTTATAACTATAATGCATAAACTATGAATCTATACAAAATGTATAAAAAAGTACAAGTTATTATTTTCCAATGGTCTTTATTTATTTAAAAATTATTATTATTATTATTTTTTTTTTTTTTTTTTGGATTTACATTTTAAAAAATTAGCCTACGGCAATCATTCTAAACAGCTTGAATAAAACCTGTCAATATTTATTATAGACCACTATAACTGTGTATAATCTAACAAACAAGTTTATTATGAAAATAAAAGCGTGTACACCAGATAAATTGGACGATAAAGAAATTGCTAACAATAGTATAATAGAGCATGTTTTAGGTTTTTAGGCGTTTAGATGCAGAAATGGAAAAATAAAATGTAAAATAAAATGTAATTGATTTAATTAAATATAGATTAAATCTTGTTAGAGCAAAATAATAAATAGATACGTACACACATTAAAAAAGCAGCCAAGATGAATGAGTTTAATTTTTTATATAGATTAAAATTGAAGACAGAAGCAGCTGGTATATGCGGTCACTTAATATTAAATTCCAGTAGATCCACTTTAGATTTATTTCTCAACAGTTTATGTTCACGTGGCTGTTTTCGTTTATATTCGCCAAGCTATTATGTATTTTGAAATAATCTTGTCCTTGATGTGTTCGTTCTTACGACGAAAGGCAGAATCCTGCAGCTCGAGAGATACATGTTATTCTGCCAGTCGCGCTTTCAAATAGTCTTGCACACTTAAACGGGTCACAAAAGACCTGCATTTAGCTCGTGTTGTGTTATAATGGATGTATTGTGTGCATTTATGGCAATAATTTATCTTAAACAAGAATAAATTCGTTAGTTTTGAACTTGTGACACTGTGCGCGCTGATCAGAGGCAGTGATTTCAGATATAGGCAGCCGCGAATATTTCATTTTCACACAAACAGTTCAAAAACATCTTAATTTAGCTCTTGGTGTGCTCTAATTGGTGAATTGTGTGATATCGCTGCAATACTTTATTTTTAATAGCTATAAAACAAGAATAAACTCGTTTTTTTCTGAGCTCATCATTCCACACGCTCCTGTTCAGAGCAGTGATTCATCTCTCGTGTTTCTCACGTATCACTGACCACACATCCATTATTAATGAGCCCTGACCTGATAATAATCATATATGTTGGTTTAGCTTGTCAGTGTGAATTAAATCCAAGTATTTATTTGTATTTTAACCGATTTAAAAGTGAAACCAAAAGACAGTCTCCTCCCTTTTTTTAGCCGGTAACTGCACCTGTAGGGGCGCTATTTCTCTCAGACAATGGATGTCTAAGCACACACACTCAAACAGAGGGACAGAGTGAGATGAGATGTCTGACAGTTTTTTAATTTTCTGTTATCCATACAGTGTTGTAAAGTCATGAAACTGTGCATATTTACTCAGAATAACTTTTTTTCTGTATGAAAAAAGGTTTTGAAGTGTTTGGAAAATTAATAATTCCATCTTTATTGTCATTTAAAAAAATCACCACGACAAAACCATCCAAGCTATCCAAAACCCATTCACAATTTAAGTTCCTCAATGTTTTTTCAACATGTACACCAAGTTTGGTGTGTATAGTGTTACTCTCCTCTGAGCAGTATGCATTAATTCACAGCTAAATGTAAAAAACAATCCACATTCAAATCAAAATAGCCGACTTCCTGTTGGTCGTAGCTGATGACTGTGAATTAGAAAGTTGTCCGTCTTGATAAGAACAATTTTTGTACTGAGTTTGGTGTCTGTAGCTAAAACTAACCCCCCCACTTTTGACAAAAGGTGGCGCTATAGAGTGCCTCTTCCACGCCCTCTTATGAACTTTTGCCAGTGTCTAGCTGTCACTAATACTGATATGTGTTCTTAGTTTGATGAAATTCTAAGCATGTTATATGCCTCAAAATCACCTGAGAAGTATTCCAGTTTGACATGTTGCCACGGCAACAATATTTTTAGATATCAATATCCCCCCAGCAGATTTATATCGACTGTGTTTTAACATTATTCTGATGAAGTTTGAAGCAAATCGAGTAAAAATAAGATGCTGAATTCAAAGCATTTTGAAAATGACACACTTCCTGCTGCCAGTTGGTGGCGCTATAACTTTGACTCCTAATAGTCACATATATGCGATCGACATCATACAATGAATAATCTGATGAAGTTTGATTACAATTAGGAAATGTATGTGGATGGTATTAGACACTTCCTGTTTCTCAATTCTCGCCATAAATTCAACGCCTCACTACGAGCAAACCGTTTGAGATTTCAAAAATCCCCTGGCAATTTTTCATCCCCAATGTCTTGAGATCATGTTGACCGAGTTTGGTGTCAATCGGCTAAAAACCCTATGACAAGTATTTCAAATTCCAGAGCATGCGCTTTTTACATAACTCTAAATAGCTGACTTCCTGTTGGGCGGAGCCTATGACATGCAATACGCAAGTTGTTCGGCACGATGAGATCTATATGTGTACTGAGTTTCATATTAATACGTGTAAGTATGTGTGAGCTATACATCAATATTAATGGCTGTATTCCAGGGGGCGCCGTAGAGCCCCTGTGCCACGCCCGGGTCCCAACCTCTGCAGGCTCCTAAAGGCCACAGATTCCAAAGTGTGCGCAAATTTTCAAGAGTTTTTGAGTATGTTAAGGACCCCAAAAGCCCCCACAACTTTGACGACAAATATGAATAATAAACCCCAAATAGCCAACTTCCTGTTGGGCGGAGCCTATGATATGCAATTCGAAAGTTATTTGTATTGATGAGTTCTATATGTGTACCGAGTTTTGTGCGTCTACGTGCAAGTATGTATGATATATGGCCCTCAGCATTCCAGGGGGCGCTGTAGAGCCCCTGTGCCACGCCCGTGTATCAGTCTCTGCCCGGCCCTAATGGCCGCAGGTTCCAATGTGTGTGCCAATTTTCAAGACTTTTTAAGCATGTTAAGGGCCCCAAAAGCCCCCGAAACCTTGAAGAAAAATAATAATAATAAATAATAATAATAACAAATAATCCTAAGGAAAACAATAGGGCTCTCGCCCTCCAGGCTTGAGCCCTAAATATAGCTGCAAGCAGCGATGGCGGGCTCAAGCCACCAGTGCCATCGCCACCCCGGTGGCATCAGGTAAACTGTGCCCAGCGGGCACATGCATTCACAATATCCCTCTGGCAGTGAGGTTTTAAAGGATATGGCAGTTAAAGGGTTAATCCGAATCATCTAGACTTTAAAATCACATTCACAGAACAATATATATATATATAACTTTAGTAACACTTTACAATAAGATTCCATTCATAAACATTATGTTAACATGAACAATGTTTATATAGCATTCATTCACGTCAGTTAATATTCCAAACTTAAACATTAAAACATTGTTTTATTGTGATTTTTTTCCAAGCATTTTTTACCAATTCCAAACCATATCAATCTTAATAACTACCATTATTTTTTATTTAATCATTTATGAGTGCTATACAATAGTCCAGGAAAGCTGGAAGAGAAAAACAGGTCAAGAAGAACTGACAAAAAGAATTGCAAAATAATTAGGAAATAATGTGAAGATTAATTTTTAGTCAATTCTGCAAGACAGACTTTCAGGAAAGGAGGTGGAATAAAAATGAGCTCTTAAATCTTAATCCTGGATTCTGGAAGATATACTCCTCAAACCATCGAACAAGAGGAGGTGGTGCTGGTCCTTCACGAGTCACTCTAATCTGTTCATAAAGCCTATATATAAAGCCTTAATATATAGTATTTCACAATACTTCATGGTATTCTAATTAAATCATTTTTTGGGATCTTAAGTCTCTCAGAGCCGGACACCGAGTAATTCTGGAGACTCCAGGAAAGTGGCAGTTCTGTAAAATGTTGGCGCTGGAGACTAAATGCTCCCTGATAGTTTCACACCTAATTCACTTAACACACACACAAACACACACACACACACACACACACACACTACCCACAGTGACAGTGGGACTGAGTGACATTAGATGTATGATAGTTTTTTTATTTTCTATCATCCATATAGTGTTGTATAGTCATGAAACTATTGTCATGAGACCAGTCATTCTGAGGAAATATGCCTCAGAATGACTTGTCTTTTATGTGTACATTTTTTTTAAGTGTTTAGAAGCTGCACTTTAAAAAAAATAAAAAGACATTTACTGGTTCCTTTTTTACTATTATTTCAAAAAATCACCACGACAAAACCATTCAAGCTATCCAAAATTCATTCACACCTGTTCTGTAAGATTAGTTCTTTAAACAGTGGTAAAAGAGGATGTGGTGCTGATCCTTCAAGAGTCACTCAAAACGTATCTGTCCATAAAGCCTATAAAGAATTATTCTTAATATACAGTTCACAATACTTCAGCTTGTTATTCTAATTAAGTGAGGGTCATTTTTATCAGTAAAATTCCTAAAATACATATTATTTTATTTGAAAGATTTCTATAAATTATTTAAATCATACTCGTTTCTACAATAATTATTTAAAAGTAATCCTATAGCTCCCTCTGGTGACCATTATTGGTACTAAGAATTGCAAGCTTGATTTATAAGTTATGATAGTTTTAATTTTAGGCTGGCTCTTGAAAATGAAAAAGCTATGAAACTTACTGTGCTTCCTTCAAATGAGGACTTCTACTTATATAAAAAATTATGAAGAGTTAGAATGAAAAATTTTAAAGATATAGTAAAATAACTATTGTATTTTTTTATGTTACATTAATAAATCTCTATGGCAACACCATTTAAGCTATCCTAAACCCATTCACAATTTAACATCTCAGTATATTGGCATCATGTTGAAAAAGGAGTATGGAGTAGTATGAGGAGGAGTATGAATTCATTTACAGGCTGATTTTATCATAAATCCACAATAAAATTTATTTTTCTGTTCTGTATCAATCTGTGTTGTTGTTTGTTTATTTTTATCTTTTATTTTTCATAGGAAGATAACTGATCCTTTACTCTCCTTTTTAATAAATGTGCTTATAAACCAAAAACAAGCTATTTATAGCTGTATTTATAAACTGCTTACTACTGACTATTAATATTGGGACAAGGCTTTATAAAGCATGAACTGACTATTTACTTTTTGAGTTTGAAATTATTATTTGCAGCACAAATTAGGGTTTTTTAGGATTTTTAAAAATCCCTAAAACTGTCAGAAAAGGATAAGGCCTAAGATTTCTATGTGAGTGGCTACATTTATTTGTTTTATAACTATAATGCATAAACTATGAAATTATACAAAATGTATAAAAAAGTACAACAGTCATTGTTCTCCAATGTTTTTTTTTTTTTTTTTTTTTTTTTTGGATTTACATTAAAAAAAATTAGCCTACTGCAATCATTCTAAACAGCTTGAATAAAACCTGTTAATATTTATTATAGACCACTGTAACTGTGTATAATCTAACAAACAAGTTTATTATGAAAATAAAAGTGTGTACACCAGATAAATTGGACGATAAAGAAATTGCTAACAATAGTATAATAGAGCATGTTTTAGGTTTTTAGGCGTTTAGATGCAGATATGGACAAATCAAATGTAAAATAAAATGTAATTGATTTAATTAAATATAGATTAATTCTTGTTAGAGCAAAATAATAAATAAATAAATAAATACGTACACACATTAAAAAAGCAGCCAAGATGAATGAATTTCATTTTTTATATAGATTAAAATTGAAGACAGAAGCAGCTGGTATATGCGGTCACTTAATATTAAAATCCAGTAGATCCACTTCAGATATATTTCTCAACAGTTTATGTTCACGTGGCTGTTTTCGTTTATAGTCGCCAAGCTATTATGTATTTTGAAATAATCTTGTCCGTGATGTGTTCGTTCTTACGACGAAAGGCAGAATCCTGCAGCTCGAGAGATATATGTTATTCTGCCAGTCTCGCTTTCAAATAGTCTTGCACACTTAAACGGGTCACAAACACCTGCATTTACCTCTTGATGTGTTACAATGGGTTTATTGTGTGCATTTGTGGTAATGTTTTATTTAAAAAAGCTCTTAAACAAGAATAAATTCGTTTGTTTTGAGCTCGACACTGTAAGCGCTGATCGGAGGCGTGATTTCAGATAGGCAGCCACAAATATTTCATTTTCACACAAACAGTTCAAAAACATCTTAATTTAGCTCTTGGTGTGTTCTAATTGGTTGATTGTGTGATATCGCTGTAATAATTTATTTTTAAAAGCTATAAAACAGGAATAAATTCGTTTTCTCTGAGCTCTTTACTCCAGACGCTTGTGATCACAGCGGTGATTCATCTCTCCTATTTCTCACGTATCTCTGGCCAGAAATAATTTATCCATGAGCCCTGAACCGGTAATAATCAGATATGTTGGTTTAGCTTGTCAGTGTGAATTAAATCTAAGTATTTGTTTGTATTTTAACCGATTTAAAAGTGAAAGTAAAAGTCCGGGAATTGAACCTGTAGGGGCGCTATTTCTCTCAGACAATGGAAGTCTGAAGCACATATACTCAAACAGAGGGACAGAGTGAGATGAGATGTCTGACAGTTTTTTAATTTTCTGTTATCCATACAGTGTTGTAAAGTCGTGAAACTATGCATATTTCCTCAGAATGACTTTTTCATCTGTATGAAAAAATTATTTGACGTGTTTGGAAGCTGCAATTTAAAAATACAATAATGATTCCCTTTGTAAGGTCATTTAAAAAAATCACCACGGCAAAACCATTCAAGCTATCCAAAATCCATTCACAATTTAAGTTCCTATCAGAAATACTGATGTGTGTTCAGAGTTTTGTGAAATTCTAAGTATGTTATTTGCCTCAAAATCACCTGAGAAGTATTCCAGTTTGACATGTTGCCACGCCAACAATTTTTTAGATATCAATATCCCCCTTGCAGATTTATATCGGCTGTGTTTTAACATTATTCTGATGAAGTTTGAAGCAAATCGAGTAATAATAAGATGCTGAATTCAAATCATTTTGAAAATGACACACTTCCTTCTGCCAGTTGGTGGCGCTATAACTTTGACTCCTTATAGTCACATATATGCGATCGACATCATACAACGAATAATCTGATGAAGTTTGATTAAAATCAGGAAATGTATGTGGACGATATTAGACACTTCCTGTTTCTCATTTCTCGCCATAATTTCAACGCCTCGCCACGAGCAAACCGTTCGAGATATCAAAAATCCCCTGGCAATTTTTCATCCCCAGTGTCTTGAGATCATGTTGACCGAGTTTGGCGGCAATCGAGAAAAAAACCTATGACAAGTATTTCAAATTCCAGAGCATGCGCTTTTTACATAACTCTAAATAGCTGACTTCCTGTTGGGTGGAGCCTAGGACATGCAATACGCAAGTTTTTCGGCACAATGAGATCTATATGTGTACTGAGTTTCATATTAATACGTGTAAGTATGTGTGAGCTATACATCAACATTTATGACTGTGTTCCAGGGGGCGCCGTAGAGCCCCTGTGCCACGCCCGGGTCCCAGCCTCTGCAGGCTCCTAAAGGCCACAGATTCCAAAGTGTGAGCAAATTTTCAAGAGTTTTTGAGTATGTTAAGGACCCCAAAAGCACCCACAACTTTGACGAAAAATTTGAATACTAAACCCTAAATAGCCAACTTCCTGTTGGGCGGAGCCTATGATATGCAATACAAAAGTTGTTTGGATTGATGAGATTTATATGTGTACCGAGTTTCATACGTCTACGAGCAAGAGTGTATGATATATGGCCCTCCATATTCCAGGGGGCGCTGTAGAGCCCCTGTGCCACGCCCGTGTATCAGTCTCTGCCCGGCCCTAATGGCCGCAGGTTCCAATCTGTGTGCCAATTTTCAAGACTTTTTAAGCACGTTAAGGGCCCCAAAAGCCCCCGAGACGTTGGAAAAAAATAATAATAATAATAATAATAATAATAATAATAATAATAATAAAAAATAATCCTAAGGAAAACAATAGGCCTCTCGCCCTTTGGGCTTGAGCCCTAATAATAATAATAAACGGAGCAATTCCAAGAGGGTCCTCACACCATTGGTGCTCGGGCCCTAATAAAAAACAAAGCAGATACAAGAGGGTCCTCGCACCTCGGTGCTCGGGCCCTAAATATAGCTGCAAGCAGCGATGGCGGGCTCAAGCCACCAATGCCATCGCCACCCCGTTGGCATCAGGTAAACTGTGCCCAGCGGGCACATGCATTCACACTATCCCTCTGGCAGTGACATTTTAAAGGAAACGGCAGTTAAAGGGTTAATCCGAATCATCTAGACTTTAAAATCACATTCACAGAACAATATATATATATATATAACTTTAGTAACACTTTACAATAAGATTTCATGTATAAACATTATGTTAACATGAACAATATTTATATAGCATTCATTCATGTCAGTTAATATTCCAAACTTAAACATTAAAACATTGTTTTATTGTGATTTTTTTTCCAAGCACATTTTACCAATTCCAAACCATATCAATCTTAATAATTACCATTATTTTTTATTTAATCATTTATGAGTGCTATACAATAGTCCAGGAAAGCTGGAAGAGAAAAACAGGTCAAGAAGAACTGACAAAAAGAATTTCAAAATAATTAGGTATTAATGTGAAGATTAATTTTTAGTCAATTCTGCAAGACAGACTTTCAGGAAAGGAGGTGGAATAAAAATGAGCTCCTGATAGTTTCACACCTAATTCACTTAACACACACACAAACACACACACACACACACACACACACACACACACACATACATTACCCACAGTGACAGAGGGACAGAGTGACATCAGATGTATGATAGATTTTTAATTTTCTATCATCCATATAGTGTTGTATAGTCATGAAACTATGCATATTTCCTCAGAATGACTTGTCTTCTATGTGTAAATTTTTTTGAAGTGTTTAGAAGCTGCACTTAAAAAATAAAAGACATTTACTGGTTACTTTTTTACTGTTATTTCAAAAAATCACCAAGACAAAACCATTCAAGCTATTCAAAATTCATCCGCACCTGTTCTGTAAGATACATTCTTTAAACAGTGGTAAAAGAGGATGTGGTGCTGATCCTTCAAGAGTCACTCAAAACGTATCTGTCCATAAAGCCTATAAAGAATTATTTCTTAATATACAGTTCACAATACTTCAGCTTGTTATTCTAATTAAGTGAGGGTCATTTTATCAGTAAAATACATAAAATACATATTATTTTTCTTTGAAAGATTTCTATAAATGATTTAAATCATACTTGTTTCTACAATAATTATTTAAAAGTAATCCTATAGCTCCATCTGGTGGTCATTATTGGTACTAAGAATTGCAAGCTTGATTTATAAGTTATGATAGTTTTAATTTTATGCTGGCTCTTGAAAATGATAAAGCTATGAAACTTACTGTGCTTCCTTCAAATGATGACTTCTACGTATATAAAAAATTATGAAGAGTTAGAATGAAAATTTTAAAGATATAGTAAAATAACTATTGTATTTTTTAATGTTACTTTAATAAATCGCTATGGCCACACCATTTAAGGTATCCTAAACCCATTCGCAATTTAACATCTTCAGTATTTTGGCTTCATGTTAAAAAAGTTTGGTGTGAACTACTTGTGTCTTCTTGAAGGAGTATGAATTCATTTACAGGCTGATTTTATCATAAATCCACAATAACATTTCTGAGTTCTGTATCAATCTGTGTTGTTGTTTGTTTATTTTTATTTTTTTATTTTTCATAGGAAGATAACTGACCCTTTACTCTCCTTTTTAATAAATGTGATTATAAACCAAGAACAAGCTATTTATAGCTGTATTTATAAACTGCTTACTACTGACTATTAATATTGGGACAAGGCTTTATGAAGCATGAACTGACTATTTACTAATGAGTGCAGTTATTATAAAGTGTTATCAATGCATTTTGCTAATGTTAACAAATTAGACATTATTTTACAGTGTTATCAAATCCCTTAAATTATTTGTAAGTGTTTTGTAATGATTTTATTGACCTACAAGCATTTGTGAAAGTTCTGCTTGCATTACAGCTTAGTCTTGATCTGTGAGCTGAACAGTTTTACTGTTACATCCATGAAATGATGTAAATTCAAATAAATATCATGTCACAGGATGTCAGAGGTCAGTATCAAATTAGTTTGAAATTATTATTTGCAGCACAAATAAGGTTTTTTAGGATTTTTAAAAATCCCTAAAACTGTCAGAAAAGGATAAGGCCTAAGATTTCTATGTGAGTGGCTAAATGTATTTGTTCTTATAACTATAATGCATAAACTATGAAATTATACAAAATGTATAAAAAAGTACAACAGTTTTTCTTTTCCAATGTTTTTTTTTTTTTTTTTTTGATTTACATTTAAAAATATTAGCCTACTGCAATCATTCTAAACAGCTTGAATAAAACCTGTTAATATTTATTATAGACCACTATAACTGTGTATAATCTAACAAACAAGTTTATTATGAAAATAAAAGTGTACACCAGATAAATTGGATGATAAAGAAATTGCTAACAATAGTATAATAGAGCATGTTTTAGGTTTTTAGGCGTTTAGATGCAGAAATGGACAAATCAAATGTAAAATAAAATGTAATTGATTTAATTAAATATAGATTAAGTCTTGTTAGAGCAAAATAATAAATAAAAACGTACACACATTAAAAAAGCAGCCAAGATGAATGAGTTTAATTTTTTATATAGATTAAAATTGAAGACAGAAGCAGCTGGTATATGCGGTCACTTAATATTAAAATCCAGTAGATCCACTTCAGATTTATTTCTCAACAGTTTATCTTCACGTGGCTGTTTTCGTTTATATTAGCCAAGCTATTATGTATTTTGAAATAATCTTGTCCGTGATGTGTTCGTTCTTACGACGAAAGGCAGAATCCTGCAGCTCGAGATATGTTATTCTGCCAGTCGCGCTTTCAAATAGTCTTGCACACTTAAACGGGTCACAAACACCCGCATTTAGCTCGTGTTGTGTTATGATGGGTGTATTGTGTGCATTTATGGCAATAATTTATTTTAAAAAGCTCTTAAACAAGAATAAATTTGTTTGTTTTGAACTTGTGACACTGTGCGCGCTGATCGGAGCGGTTATTTCAGATAGGCAGCTGCAAATATTTCATTTTCACACAAACAGTTCAAAAACATCTTAATTTAGCTCTTGGTGTGTTCTAATTGGTGTATTGTGTTATATCGCTGCAATAATTTATTTTTAATAGCTATAAAAGAAGAATAAACTCGTTTTTTTCTGAGCTCATCATTCCACACGCTGGTGCTCAGAGCGGTGATTCATCTCTGGTGTTTCTCACGTATCACTGACCACACATCCATTATTGATGAGCCCTGACCTGATAATAATCATATATGTTGGTTTAGCTTGTCAGTGTGAATTAAATCCAAGTATTTATTTGTATTTTAACCGATTTAAAAGTGAAACCAAAAGACAGTCTCCTCCCTTTTTTATTCCGGTAACTGCACCTGTAGGGGCGCATTTTCTCTCAGACAATGGAAGTCTAAGCACACACACTCAAACAGAGGGACAGAGTGAGATGAGATGTCTGACAGTTTTTTAATTTTCTGTTATTCATACAGTGTTGTAAAGTCATGAAACTATGCATATTTACTCAGAATGACTTTTTTTCTGTATGAAAAAAGGTTTTGAAGTGTTTGGAATTTAAAAATGCAGGAAAATTAATAATTCCATCTTTATTGTCATTTAAAAAAATCACCACGACAAAACCATCCAAGCTATCCAAAACCCATTCACAATTTAAGTTCCTCAATGTTTTTTCAACATGTACACCAAGTTTGGTGTGTATAGTGTTACTCTCCTCTGAGCAGTATGCATTAATTCACAGCTAAATCTAAAAAACAATCCACATTCAAATCAAAATAGCCGACTTCCTGTTGGTCGTAGCTGATGACTGTGAATTAGAAAGTTGTCCGTCTTGATAAGAACAATTTTTGTACTGAGTTTGGTGTCTGTAGCTAAAACTAACCCCCTCACTTTTGACAAAAGGTGGCGCTATAGAGTGCCTCTTCCACGCCCTCTTATGAACTTTTGCCAGTGTCTAGCTGTCACTAATACTGATATGTGTTCTGAGTTTGATGAAATTCTAAGCATGTTATATGCCTCAAAATCACCTGAGAAGTATTCCAGTTTGACATGTTGCCACAGCAACAATATTTTTAGATATCAATATCCCCCCAGCAGATTTATATCGGCTGTGTTTTAACATTATTCTGATGAAGTTTGAAGCAAATCGAGTAAAAATAAGATGCTGAATTCAAAGCATTTTGAAAATGACACACTTCCTGCTGCCAGTTGGTGGCGCTATAACTTTGACTCCTAATAGTCACATATATGCGATCGACATCATACAATGAAGAATCTGATGAAGTTTGATTAAAATTAGGAAATGTATGTGGATGGTATTAGACACTTCCTGTTTCTCAATTCTCGCCATAAATTCAACGCCTCGCTACGAGCAAACCGTTCGAGATATCAAAAATCCCCTGGCAATTTTTCATCCCCAATGTCTTGAGATCATGTTGACCGAGTTTGGTGGCAATCGAGTAAAAAACCTATGACAAGTATATCAAATTCCAGAGCATGCGCTTTTTACATAACTCTAAATAGCTGACTTCCTGTTGGGCGGAGCCTATGACATGCAAAACGCAAGTTGTTCGGCACAATGAGATCTATATGTGTACTGAGTTTCATATTAATACGTGCAAGTATGTGTGAGCTATACATCAATATTTATGACTGTGTTCCAGGGGGCGCCGTAGAGCCCCTGTGCCACGCCCGGGTCCCAACCTCTGCAGGCTCCTAAAGGCCACAGATCCAAAGGTGTGTGCAAATTTTCAAGAGTTTTTGAGTATGTTAAGGACTCCAAAAGCCCCCACAACTTTGACGACAAATATGAATAATAAATCCTAAATAGCCAACTTCCTGTTGGGCGGAGCCTATGATATGCAATACGAAAGTTGTTTGTATTGATGAGTTCTATATGTGTACCGAGTTTCGTATGTCTACGTACAAGTATGTATGATATATGGCCCTCCATATTCCAGGGGGCGCTGTAGAGCCCCTGTGCCACGCCCGTGTATCAGTCTCTGCCCGGCCCTAATGGCCGCAGGTTCCAATCTGTGTGCCAATTTTCAAGACTTTTTAAGCACGTTAAGGGCCCCAAAAGCCCCCGAGACGTTGGAAAAAAAAAAAATAAAAAATAAAAATAATAATAAATATAGCTGCAAGCAGCGATGGCGGGCTCAAGCCACCAATGCCATCACCACCCCGGTGGCATCAGGTAAACTGTGCCCAGCGGGCACATGCATTCACAATATCCCTCTGGCAGTGAGGTTTTAAAGGATAGAGGGGAGCGTAGAGGGGAGCGTGCATTTGCAGTGGCTGGGCCACAACTCTGGAATACCCTGCCTTTAGAGATCAGACTGGCCCCTTCCTTGTCTATTTTTAAATCTTTGCTAAAAACTTTTTTATTTTCCTTAGTGTACTGACTACTGTGTTATGCTACATTTTGAAATGGGTGGTTTTAAATTTTTTGTCTGGTCTATTTTTATGTACAGTATTGTTCAAAATAATAGCAGTACAATGTGACTAACCAGAATAATCAAGGTTTTTAGTAAATTTTTTATTGCTACGTGGCAAACAAGTTACCAGTAGGTTCAGTAGATTGTCAGAAAACAAACAAGACCCAGCATTCATGATATGCACGCTCTTAAGGCTGTGCAATTGGGCAATTAGTTGAAAGGGGTGTGTTCAAAAAAATAGCAGTGTCTACCTTTGACTGTACAAACTCAAAACTATTTTGTACAAACATTTTTTTTTTTCTGGGATTTAGCAATCCTGTGAATCACTAAACTAATATTTAGTTGTATGACCACAGTTTTTTAAAACTGCTTGACATCTGGGTGGCATGGGGTCAACCAACTTGTGGCACCTCTCAGCTGTTATTCCACTCCATGATTCTTTAACAACATTCCACAATTCATTCACATTTCTTGGTTTTGCTTCAGAAACAGCATTTTTGATATCACCCCACAAGTTCTCAATTGGATTAAGGTCTGGAGATTGGGCTGGCCACTCCATAACATTAATTTTGTTGGTTTGGAACCAAGACTTTGCCCGTTTACCTGTGTGTTTTGGGTCATTGTCTTGTTGAAACAACCATTTCAAGGGCATGTCCTCTTCAGCATAGGGCAACATGACCTCTTCAAGTATTTTAACATATGCAAACTGATCCATGATCCCTGGTATGCGATAAATAGGCCCAACACCATAGTAGGAGAAACATGCCCATATCATGATGCTTGCACCTCCATGCTTCACTGTCTTCACTGTGTACTGTGGCTTGAATTCAGAGTTTGGGGGTCGTCTCACAAACTGCCTGTGGCTCTTGGACCCAAAAAGAACAATTTTACTCTCATCAGTCCACAAAATGTTCCTCCATTTCTCTTTAGGCCAGTTGATGTGTTCTTTGGCAAATTGTAACCTCTTCTGCACATGCCTTTTTTTAACAGAGGGACTTTGCGGGGGATTCTTGAAAATAGATTAGCTTCACACAGACGTCTTCTAACTGTCACGGTACTTACAGGTAACTCCAGACTGTCTTTGATCATCCTGGAGGTGATCATTGGCTGAGCCTTTGCCATTCTGGTTATTCTTCTATCCATTTTGATGGTTGTCTTCCGTTTTCTTCCACGTCTCTCTGGTTTTGCTCTCCATTTTAAGGCATTGGAGATCATTTTAGCTGAACAGCCTATCATTTTTTGCACCTCTTTATAGGTTTTCCCCTCTCTAATCAACTTTTTAATCAAAGTACGCTGTTCTTCTGAACAATGTCTTGAACGACCCATTTTCCTCAGCTTTCAAATGCATGTTCAACAAGTTTTGGCTTCATCCTTAAATAGGGGCCACCTGATTCACACCTGTTTCTTCACAAAATTGATGACCTCAGTGATTGAATGCCACACTGCTATTTTTTTGAACACACCCCTTTCAACTAATTCAACTAATTGCCCAATTGCACAGCCTTAAGAGCGTGCATATCATGAATGCTGGGTCTCGTTTGTTTTCTGAGAATCTACTGAACCTACTGGTAACTTGTTTGCCACGTAGCAATAAAAAAATATACGAAAAACCTTGATTATTCTGGTTAGTCACATTGTACTGCTATTATTTTGAACAATACTGTATGTGTAATATTCTTGCTCTTATGTTAAAGCACTTTGGTCAGCCAGGAGGCTGTTGTAAATGCGCTATACAAATAAATTGAACTTGAACTAGAACTTGAACTTGATATGGCAGTTAAAGGGTTAATCCGAATCATCTAGACTTGAAAATCACATTCACAGAACAATATATATATATATATATATATAACTTTAGTAACACTTTACAATAAGATTTCATTTATAAACATTATGTTAACATGAACAATATTTATATAGCATTCATTCATGTCAGTTAATATTCCAAACTTAAACATTAAAACATTGTTTTATTGTGATTTTTTTCCAAGCACATTTTACCAATTCCAAACCATATCAATCTTAATAACTACCATTATTTTTTATTTAATCATTTATGAGTGCTATACAATAGTCCAGGAAAGCTGGAAGAGAAAAACAGGTCAAGAAGAACTGACAAAAGAATTGCAAAAGAATTAGGAAATAATGTGAAGATTAATTTTTAGTCAATTCTGCAAGACAGACTTTCAGGAAAGGAGGTGGAATAAAAATGAGCTCCTAAATCTTAATCCCAGATTCTGGAAGATATACTCCTCAAACCATCGAACAAGAGGAGGTGGTGCTGGTCCTTCACGAGTCACTCTAATCTGTTCATAAAGCCTATATATAAAGTCTTTATATATAGTATTTCACAATACTTCATGGTATTCTAATTAAATCATTTTTTGGAATCTTAGATCTCTCAGAGCCTGACACCGAGTAATTCTGGAGACTCCAGGAAAGTGGCAGTTCTGTAAAATGTTGGCGCTGGAGACTAAATGCTCCCTGATAGTTTCACACCTAATTCACTTAACACACACACAAACACACACACACATTACCCACAGTGACAGTGGGACTGAGTGACATCAGATGTATGATAGTTTTTTAATTTTCTATCATCCATATAGTGTTGTATAGTCATGAAACTATTGTCATGAGACCAGTCATTCTGAGGAAATATGCCTCAGAATGACTTGTCTTTTATGTGTACATTTTTTTTTTAAGTGTTTAGAAGCTGCACTTTAAAAAAATAAAAATACATTTACTGGTTCCTTTTTTACTATTATTTAAAAAAATCACCACGACAAAACCCTTCAAGCTATCCAAAATTCATTCACACCTGTTCTGTAAGATTAATTCTTTAAACAGTGGTAAAAGAGGATGTGGGGCTGAACCTTCAAGAGTCACTCAAAACGTATCTGTCCATAAAGCCTATAAAGAATTATTCTTAATATACAGTTCACAATACTTCAGCTTGTTATTCTAATTAAGTGAGGGTCATTTTATCAGTAAAATACATAAAATACATATTATTTTATTTGAAAGATTTCTATAAATTATTTAAATCATACTCGTTTCTCCAATAATTATTTAAAAGTAATCCTATAGCTCCCTCAGGTGGCCATTATAGGTACTAAGAATTGCAAGCTTGATTTATAAGTTATGATAGTTTAAATTTTATGCTGGCTCTTGAAAATGATAAAGCTATGAAACTTACTGTGCTTCCTTCAAATGAGGACTTCTACTTATATATAAAAATTATGAAGAGTTAGAATGAAAAATTGTAAAGATATAGTAAAATAACTATTGTATTTTTTTATGTTACTTTAATAAATCTCTGTGGCAACACCATTTAAGCTATCCTAAACCCATTCACAATTTAACATCTCAGTATTTTGGCATAATGTTGAAAAAGGAGTATGGAGTAGTATGAGGAGGAGTATGAATTCATTTACAGGCTGATTTTATCATAAATCCACAATAAAATTTCTGAGTTCTGTATCAATCTGTGTTGTTGTTTGTTTATTTTTATCTTTTATTTTTCATAGGAAGATAACTTACTCTCCTTTTTAATAAATGTGCTTATAAACCAAGGACAAGCTATTTATAGCTGTATTTATAAACTGCTTACTACTGACTATTGATATTGGGACAAGGCTTTATAAAGCATGAACTGACTATTTACTAATGATTGCAGTTATTATAAAGTGTTATCAATGCATTTGCTAATGTTAACAAATTAGACATTATTTTACAGTGTTATCAAATCCTTAAATGACTCATAAGCATTTGTGAAAGTTCTGCTTGCATTACAGCTTAGTATTGATCTGTGAGCTGAACAGATTTACTGTTACATCCATGAGATTATGTAAGTTAAAATAAATATAATGTCACAGGATGTCATAGGTCAGTATCAAATGAGTTTGAAATTATTATTTGCAGCACAAATAAGTTTTTTTTAGGATTTTTAAAAATCCATAAAACTGTCAGAAAAAGGTTAAGGCCTAAGCTATTTCTATGTGAGTGGCTAAATTTATTTTTGTTTTTATAATTGTAATACACAAACTATGAAATTATACAAAATGTATAAAAAGGTAAATAAATAAATACGCACACATTAAAAAAGCAGCCAAGTCGAATGAGTTTCCTTTTTTATATAGATTAAAATTGAAGACAGAAGCAAGTGGTAAATGTGGTCACTTTAATATTCAAATCCAGTAGATCCAGTTTATGTCCATGTGGCTGTTTTCGTTTATATTTGCCAAGCTATTATGTGTTTTGAAATAATCTTGTCCGTGATGTGTTCGTTCGTACGACGAAAGACAGAAACCTGCAGCTCGAGAGAGATATGTTATTCTGCCAGTCGCGCTTTCAAATAGTTTTGCACACTTAAACTGGTCACAAACACCTGCATTTACCTCTTGTTGTGTTACAGTGGGTTTATTGTGTGCATTTGTGGTAATATTTTATTTAAAAAAGCTCTTAAACAAGAATAAATTCGTTTGTTTTGAGCTCGACACTGTACGCGCTGATCGGAGGCGGTGATTTCAGATAGGCAGCCACAAATATTTCATTTTCACACAAACAGTTCAAAAACATCTTAATTTAGCTCTTGGTGTGTTCTAATTGGTTGATAGTGTGATATCGCTGTAATAATTTATTTTTAAAAGCTTTAAAACAGGAATAAATTCGTTTTCTCTGAGCTCTTTACTCCAGACGCTCGTGATCACAGCGGTGATTCATCTCTCCTATTTCTCACATATCTCTGGCCAGAAATAATTTATCCATGAGCCCTGAACCGGTAATAATCAGATATGTTGGTTTAGCTTGTCAGTGTGAATTAAATCTAAGTATTTATTTGTATTTTTAACGGATTTAAAAGTGAAAGTAAAAGTTCGGGAATTGAACCTGTAGGGGCGCTATTTCTCTCAGACAATGGAAGTCTGAAGCACATATACTCAAACAGAGGGACAGAGTGAGATGAGATGTCTGACAGTTTTTTAATTTTCTGTTATCCATACAGTGTTGTAAAGTCGTGAAACTATGCATATTTCCTCAGAATGACTTTTTCATCTGTATGAAAAAATTATTTGACGTCTTTGGAAGCTGCAACTTAAAAATACAATAATGATTCCCTTTGTAAGGTCATTTAAAAAAATCACCACGGCAAAACCATTCAAGCTATCCAAAATCCATTCACAATTTAAGTTCCTATCAGAAATACTGATGTGTATTCAGAGTTTTGTGAAATTCTAAGTATGTTATTTGCCTCAAAATCACCTGAGAAGTATTCCAGTTTGACATGTTGCCACGGCAACAATTTTTTAGATATCAATATCCCCCTTGCAGATTTATATCGGCTGTGTTTTAACATTATTCTGATGAAGTTTGAAGCAAATCGAGTAATAATAAGATGCTGAATTCAAATCATTTTGAAAATGACACACTTCCTTCTGCCAGTTGGTGGCGCTATAACTTTGACTCCTAATAGTCACATATATGCGATCGACATCATACAACGAATAATCTGATGAAGTTTGATTAAAATCAGGAAATGTATGCGGACGATATTAGACACTTCCTGTTTCTCATTTCTCGCCATAATTTCAACGCCTCGCCACGAGCAAACCGTTCGAGATATCAAAAATCCCCTGGCAATTTTTCATCCCCAGTGTCTTGAGATCATGTTGACCGAGTTTGGCGGCAATCGAGAAAAAAACCTATGACAAGTATTTCAAATTCCAGAGCATGCGCTTTTTACATAACTCTAAATAGCTGACTTCCTGTTGGGTGGAGCCTATGACATGCAATACGCAAGTTTTTCGGCACAATGAGATCTATATGTGTACTGAGTTTCTTATGAATATGTGCAAGTATGTGTGAGCTATACATCAACATTTCTGACTGTGTTCCAGGGGGCGCCGTAGAGCCCCTGTGCCACGCCCGGGTCCCAGCCTCTGCAGGCTCCTAAAGGCCACAGATTCCAAAGTGTGCGCAAATTTTCAAGAGTTTTTGAGTATGTTAAGGACCCCAAAAGCACCCACAACTTTGACGAAAAATTTGAATACTAAACCCTAAATAGCCAACTTCCTGTTGGGCGGAGCCTATGATATGCAATACAAAAGTTGTTTGGATTGATGAGATTTATATGTGTACCGAGTTTCATACGTCTACGAGCAAGAATGTATGATATATGGCCCTCCATATTCCA
Organism: Carassius gibelio; assembly: GCF_023724105.1. Taxonomy (NCBI): domain Eukaryota; kingdom Metazoa; phylum Chordata; class Actinopteri; order Cypriniformes; family Cyprinidae; genus Carassius; species Carassius gibelio. The sequence continues at coordinate 19,951,881 of NC_068371.1, forward strand.
GGGGGCGCTGTAGAGCCCCTGTGCCACGCCCGTGTATCAGTCTCTGCCCGGCCCTAATGGCCGCAGGTTCCAATCTGTGTGCCAATTTTCAAGACTTTTTAAGCACGTTAAGGGCCCCAAAAGCCCCCGAGACGTTGGAAAAAAATAATAATAAATATAGCTGCAAGCAGCGATGGCGGGCTCAAGCCACCAATGCCATCGCCACCCCGGTGGCATCAGGTAAAGTGTGCCCAGCGGGCACATGCATTCATAATATCCCTCTGGCAGTGAGGTTTTAAAGGATATGGCAGTTAAAGGGTTAATCCGAATCATCTAGACTTTAGAATTACATTCACAGAACAATATATATATATATATATATATATATATATATATATATATATATATATATATATATATATATAATATATATATATATATTTATAACTTTAGTAACACTTTACAATAAGATTTCATTTATAAACATTATGTTAACATGAACAATATTTATATAGCATTCATTCATGTCAGTTAATATTCCAAACTTAAACATTAAAACATTGTTTTATTGTGATTTTTTTCCAAGAACATTTTACCAATTCCAAACCATATCAATCTTAATAACTACCATTATTTTTATTTAATCATTTATAAGTGCTATACAATAGTCCAGAAAAGCTGGAAGAGAAAAACACTTTATATTCATGTGTGTAGAATTATTAGGCATGTTTTCTTTTACAGATGAAATGCGCTAAAAAAGAGTTTTAACTCAAACTGTAAAGTCGAAAATTATGAAATACCCATGAGAAATATCAAACACAAATGCAATACAGAAATGGATAAGTTAAGACTTGACCATTATACAAAAAATACTGACTGGGTCATGAGGTCAGAAAAGAAGAAGAAAAAAACAGGTCAAGAAGAACTGACAAAAAGAATTGCAAAATAATTAGGAATTAATGTGAAGATTAATTTTTAGTCAATTCTGCAAGACAGACTTTCAGGAAAGGAGGTGGAATAAAAATGAGCTCCTAAATCTTAATCCCGGATTCTGGAAGATATATTCCTCAAACCATCGGACAAGAGGAGGTGGTGCTGGTCCTTCACGAGTCACTATAATCTGTTCATGAAGCCTATATATAAAGTCTTAATATATAGTATTTCACAATACTTCATGGTATTCTAATTAAATCATTTTTTGGAATCTTAGATTTCTCAGAACCTGACACATTGTAATTCTGAGACTCCAGGAAAGTGGCAGTTCTGTAAAATGTTGGCACTGGAGACTAAATGCTCCCTGATAGTTTCACACCTAATTCACTTAACACACACACACACACACAAACACACACACACACATTACCCACAGTGACAGTGGGACTGAGTGACATCAGATGTATGATAGTTTTCTTGAATTTTCTATCATCCATATAATGTTGTATAGTCATGAAACTATGCATATTTCCTCAGAATGACTTGTCTTCTATGTGTACATTTTTTTGAAGTGTTTAGAAGCTGCACTTTAAAAAAATAAAAGACATTTACTGGTTACTTTTTTACTGTTATTTCAAAAAATCACCACGACAAAACCATTCAAGCTATCCAAAATTCATTCGCATCTGTTCTGTAAGATAAATTCTTTAAACAGTGGTAAAAGAGGATGTGGTGCTGAACCTCAAAACGTATCTGTCCATAAAGCCTATAAAGAATTATTCTTAATATACAGTTCACAATACTTCAGCTTGTTATTCTAATTAAGTGAGGGTCATTTTATCAGTAAAATACATAAAATTCATATTATTTTTCTTTGAAAGATTTCTATAAATGATTTAAATCATACTTGTTTCTGCAATAATTATTTAAAAGTGATCCTATAGCTCCATCAGGTGGCCATTATTGGTACTAAGAATTGCAAGCTTCATTTATAAGTTATGATAGTTTTAATTTTTTGCTGGCTCTTGAAAATGATAAAGCTTTGAAACTTACTGTGGTTCCTTCAAATGATGACTTCTACGTATATAAAAAATTATGAAGAGTTTGGAATGAAAAAATTTAAAGATATAGTAAAATAACTATTGTATTTTTTTATGTTACTTTAATAAATTGCTATGGCCACACCATTTATGGTGTCCTAAACCCATTCGCAATTTAACATCTTCAGTATATTGGATTCATGTTAAAAAAAAAGTTTGGTGTGAACTACTTGTGTCTTCTTGGAGGAGTATGAATTCATTTACAGGCTGATTTTATCATAAATCCACAATAGAATTTCTGAGTTCTGTATCAATCTGTGTTGTTGTTTGTTTATTTTTATTTTTTTATTTTTCATAGGAAGATAACTGATCCTTTACTCTCCTTTTTAATAAATGTGCTTATAAACCAAAAACAAGCTATTTATAGCTGTATTTATAAACTGCTTACTACTGACTATTAATATTGGGACAAGGCTTTATAAAGCATGAACTGACTATTTACTTTTTGAGTTTGAAATTATTATTTGCAGCACAAATAAGGTTTTTTACGATTTTTTAAAATTCCTAAAACTGTAAGAAAAGGATAAGGCCTAAGATTTCTATGTGAGTGGCTAAATTTATTTGTTTTTATAACTATAATGCATAAACTATGAAATTATACAAAATATATAAAAAAGTACAACAGTTATTGTTTTCCAATGTTTTTTAGCCTACTGCAATCATTCTAAACAGCTTGAATAAAACCTGTTAATATTTATTATAGACCACTGTAACTGTGTATAATCTAACAAACAAGTTTATTATGAAAATAAAAGTGTGTACACCAGATCAATTGGACGATAAAGAAATTGCTAACAATAGTATAATAGAGCATGTTTTAGGTTTTTAGGCGTTTAGATGCAGAAATGGACAAATCAAATGTAAAATAAAATGTAATTGATTTAATTAAATATAGATTAATTCTTGTTAGAGCAAAATAATAAATAAATAAATAGGTACACACATTAAAAACGCAGCCAAGATGAATGAATTACATTTTTTATATAGATTAAAATTGAAGACAGAAGCAGCTGGTATACGCGGTCACTTAATATTCAAATCCAGTAGATCCACTTCAGATATATTTCTCAACGGTTTACGTTCACGTGGCTGTTTTCGTTTATATTCGCCAAGCTATTTTGAAATAATCTTGTCCGTGATGTGTTCGTTCTTACGACGAAAGGCAGAATCCTGCAGCTCGAGAGATATATGTTATTCTGCCAGTCGCGCTTTCAAATAGTCTTGCACACTTAAACGGGTCACAAACACCTGCATTTAGCTCTTGTAGTGTTACAATGGGTTTATTGTGTGCATTTGTGGTAATATTTTATTTAAAAAAGCTCTTAAACAAGAATAAATTCGTTTGTTTTGAGCTCGACACTGTACGCGCTGATCAGAGCGGTGATTTCAGATAGGCAGCCACAAATATTTCATTTTCACACAAACAGTTCAAAAACATCTTAATTTAGCTCTTGGTGTGTTCTAATTGGTGAATTGTGTGATATCGCTGCAATACTTTATTTTTAATAGCTATAAAACAAGAATAATCTCGTTTTTTCTGAGCTCATCATTCCACACGCTCCTGCTCAGAGCGGTGATTCATCTCTCGTGTTTCTCACGTATCACTGACCACACATCCATTATTAATGAGCCCTGACCTGATAATAATCATATATGTTGGTTTAGCTTGTCAGTGTGAATTAAATCCAAGTATTTATTTGTATTTTAACCGATTTAAAAGAGAAACTAAATCTCCGGTAATTGCACCTGTAGGGGCGCAATTTCTCTCAGACAATGGAAGTCTGAAGCACATATACTCAAACAGAGGGACAGAGTGATATGAGATGTCTGACAGTTTTTTAATTTTCTATTATCCATACAGTGTTGTAAAGTCGTGAAACTATCCATATTTACTCAGAATGACTTTTTGTCTGTATGAAAAAAGGTTTTGAAGTGTTTGGAATTTAAAAATGCAGGAAAATTAATAATTCCAGTTTTACTGTCATTAAAAAAAATCACCATGACAAAACCGTTCAAGCTATCCAAAATCCATTGGCAATTTAAGTTGTTTAAAATGTTTTGGCATCATGTAGAAAAAGTTTGGTGTGTATAGTGTTACTCTCCTCTGAGCAGTATGCATTAATTCACAACTAAATGTAAAAAAAAATCCACATTCAAATCAAAATAGCTGACTTCCTGTTGATCGTAGCTGATGACTGTGAATTAGAAAGTTGTCCGTCTTGATAAGAACAATTTTTTTACCGAGTTTGGTGTCTGTAGCTAAAACTAACCCCCCCACTTTTGACAAAAGGTGGCGCTATAGAGTGCCTCTTCCACGCCCTCTTATGAACTTTTGCCAGTGTCTAGTTATCATAAATACTGATATGTGTTCTGAGTTTGATGAAATTCTAAGCATGTTATATGCCTCAAAATCACCTGAGAAGTATTCCAGTTTGACATGTTGCCACGGCAACAATATTTTTAGCTATCCAATTTCCCCCAGCAGATTCATATCGGCTGTGTTTTAACATTATTCTGATGAAGTTTGAAGCAAATCGAGTAAAAATAAGATGCTGAATTCAAAGCATTTTGAAAATGACACACTTCCTGCTGCCAGTTGGTGGCGCTATAACTTTGACTCCTAATAGTCACATATATGTGATCGACATCATACAATGAATAATCTGATGAAGTTTGATTGAAATCAGGAAATGTATGTGGATGGTATTAGACACTTCCTGTTTCTCAATTCTCGCCATAATTTCAACGCCTCGCCACGAGCAAACCGTTCGAGATATCAAAAATCCCCTGGCAATTTTTCATCCCCAATGTCTTGAGATCATGTTGACCGAGTTTGGTGGTAAACGAGTAAAAAACCTATGACAAGTATATCAAATTCCAGAGCATGCGCTTTTTACATAACTCTAAATAGCTGACTTCCTGTTGGGCGGAGCCCAATGACATGCAATACGAAAATTGTTCGGCACAATGAGATCTATATGTGTACTGAGTTTCATATGAATATGTGCAAGTATGTGTGAGCTATACATCAACATTTATGACTGTGTTCCAGGGGGCGCCATAGAGCCCCTGTGCCACGCCCGGGTCCCAACCTCTGCAGGCTCCTAAAGGGCACAGATTCCAAAGTGTGCGCAAATTTTCAAGAGTTTTTGAGTATGTTAGGGACCCCAAAAGCCCCCACAACTTTGACCAAAAATATGAATAATAAACCCTAAATAGCCAACTTCCTGTTGGGCGGAGCCTATGACATGCAGTACGAAAGTTGTTTGGTTTAATGAGATCTACATGTGTACCGAGTTTCATGTGTCTACGTGCAAGTATGTATGATATATGGCCCTCAGTATTCCAGGGGGCGCTGTAGAGCCCCTGTGCCACGCCCGTGTATCAGTCTCTGCCCGACCCTAATGGCCGCAGGTTCCAATCTGTGTGCCAATTTTCAAGAGTTTTCGAGCATGTTAAGGACCCCAAAAGCCCCCGTAACGTTAGAAAAAAATAATAATAATAATAATAATAATAAAAAATAATCCTAAGGAAAACAATAGGGCTCTCGCCCTCCAGGCTTGAGCCCTAATAATAATAATAATAATAAATATAGCTGCAAGCAGCGATGGCGGGCTCAAGCCACCAATGCCATCGCCACCCCAGTGGCATCAGGTAAACTGTGCCCAGCGGGCAAATGCATTCACAATATCCCTCTGGCAGTGAGGTTTTAAAGGATATGGCAGTTAAAGGGTTAATCCGAATCATCTAGACTTTAAAATCACATTCACAGAACAATATATATATATATATATATATATATATATATATATATATATATATAACTTTAGTAACACTTTACAATAAGATTCCATTTATAAACATTATGTTAACATGAACAATATTTATATAGCATTCATTCATGTCAGTTAATATTCCAAACTTAAACATTAAAACATTGTTTTATTGTGATTTTTTTCCAAGCACATTTTACCAATTCCAAACCATATCAATCTTAATAACTACCATTATTTTTTATTTAATCATTTATGAGTGCTATACAATAGTCCAGGAAAGCTGGAAGAGAAAAACAGGTCAAGAAGAACTGACAAAAAGAATTGCAAAATAATTAGGAATTAATGTGAAGATTAATTTTTAGTCAATTCTGCAAGACAGACTTTTCAGGAAAGAAGGTGGAATAAAAATGAGCTCCTAAATTTTAATCCTGGATTCTGGAAGATATATTCCTCAAACCATCGAACAAGAGGAGGTGGTGCTGGTCCTTCACGAGTCACTCTAATCTGTTTATTAAGCCTATATATAAAGCCTTAATATATAGTATTTCACAATACTTCATGGTATTCTAATTAAATCATTTTTTGGAATCTTAAGTCTCTCAGAGCCTGACACCGAGTAATTCTGGAGACTCCAGGAAAGTGGCAGTTCTGTAAAATGTTGGCGCTGGAGACTAAATGCTCCCTGATAGTTTCACACCTAATTCACTTAACACACACACACACACACACATTACCCACAGTGACAGTGGGACTGAGTGACATCAGATGTATGATAGTTTTTTAATTTTCTATCATCCATATAGTGTTGTATAGTCATGAAACTATTGTCATGAGACCAGTCATTCTGAGGAAATATGCCTCAGAATGACTTGTCTTCTATGTGTACATTTTTTTTTAAGTGTTTAGAAGCTGCACTTTAAAAAAGTAAAAGACATTTACTGGTTCCTTTTTTACTATTATTTCAAAAAATCACCATGACAAAACCATTCAAGCTATCCAAAATTCATTCACACCTGTTCTGTAAGATTAATTCTTTAAACAGTGGTAAAAGAGGATGTGGTGCTGAACCTTCAAGAGTCACTCAAAACGTATCTGTCCATAAAGCCTATAAAGAATTATTCTTAATATACAGTTCACAATACTTCAGCTTGTTATTCTAATTAAGGGAGGGTCATTTTATCAGTAAAATACATAAAATACATATTATTTTATTTGAAAGATTTCTATAAATTATTTAAATCATACTCGTTTCTACAATAATTATTTAAAAGTAATCCTATAGCTCCCTCTGGTGACCATTATTGGTACTAAGAATTGCAAGCTTGATTTATAAGTTATGATAGTTTTAATTTTAGGCTGGCTCTTGAAAATGATAAAGCTTTGAAACTTACTGTGGTTCCTTCAAATGAGGACTTCTACTTATATAAAAAATTATGAAGTGTTAGAATGAAAAATTTTAAGGATATAGTAAAATAATTATTGTATTTTTTATGTTACTTTAATAAATCTCTATGGCAACACCATTTAAGCTATCCTAAACCCATTCACAATTTAACATCTCAGTATATTGGCATCATGTTGAAAAAGGAGTATGGAGTAGTATGAGGAGGAGTATGAATTCATTTACAGGCTGATTTTATCATAAATCCACAATAAAATTTCTGAGTTCTGTATCAATCTGTGTTGTTGTTTGTTTATTTTTATCTTTTATTTTTCATAGGAAGATAACTGACCCTTTACTCTCCTTTTTAATAAATGTGCTTATAAACCAAGGACAAGCTATTTATAGCTGTATTTATGAACTGCTTACTCCTGACTATTAATATTGGGACAAGGCTTTATAAAGCATGAACTGACTATTTACTAATGAGTGCAGTTATTATAAAGTGTTATCAATGCATTTGCTAATGTTAACAAATTAGACATTATTTTACAGTGTTATCAAATCCTTAAATGACTCATAAGCATTTGTGAAAGTTCTGCTTGCATTACAGCTTAGTATTGATCTGTGAGCTGAACAGATTTACTGTTACATCCATGAGATTATGTAAATTAAAATAAATATAATGTCACAGGATGTCATAGGTCAGTATCAAATGAGTTTGAAATTATTATTTGCAGCACAAATAAGTTTTTTTTAGGATTTTTAAAAATCCCTAAAACTGTCAGAAAAAGGTTAAGGCCTAAGCTATTTCTATGTGAGTGGCTAATTTTATTTTTGTTTTTATAATTGTAATACACAAACTATGAAATTATACAAAATGTATAAAAAGATAAATAAATAAATACGCACACATTAAAAAAGCAGCCAAGTCGAATGAGTTTCCTTTTTTATATAGATTAAAATTGAAGACAGAAACAAGTGGTAAATGTGGTCACTTTAATATTCAAATCCAGTAGATCCAGTTTATGTTCACGTGGCTGTTTTCGTTTATATTCGCCAAGCTATTATGTATTTTGAAATAATCTTGTCCGTGATGTGTTCGTTCGTACGACGAAAGGCAGAATCCTGCAGCTCCAGAGATACATGTTATTCTGCCAGTCGCGCTTTCAAATAGTCTTGCACACTTAAACAGGTCACAAACACCTGCATTTAGCTCTTGTAGTGTTACAATGGGTTTATTGTGTGCATTTGTGGTAATATTTTATTTAAAAAAGCTCTTAAACAAGAATAAATTCGTTTGTTTTGAGCTGGACACTGTACGCGCTGATCGGAGGCGGTGATTTCAGATAGGCAGCCACAAATATTTCATTTTCACACAAACAGTTCAAAAACATCTTAATTTAGCTCTTGGTGTGTTCTAATTGGTTGATTGTGTGATATCGCTGTAATAATTTATTTTTAAAAGCTTTAAAACAGGAATAAATTCGTTTTCTCTGAGCTCTTTACTCCAGACGCTCGTGATCACAGCTGTGATTAATCTCTCCTATTTCTCACATATCTCTGGCCAGAAATAATTTATCCATGAGCCCTGAACCGGTAATTATCAGATATGTTGGTTTAGCTTGTCAGTGTGAATTAAATCTAAGTATTTGTTTGTATTTTTAACCGATTTAAAAGTGAAAGTAAAAGTCCGGGAATTGAACCTGTAGGGGCGCAATTTCTCTCAGACAATGGAAGTCTGAAGCACATATACTCAAACAGAGGGACAGCGTGAGATGAGATGTCTGACAGTTTTTTAATTTTCTGTTATCCATACAGTGTTGTAAAGTCGTGAAACTATGCATATTTCCTCAGAATGACTTTTTCATCTGTATGAAAAAATTATTTGACGTGTTTGGAAGCTGCAATTTAAAAATACAATAATGATTCCCTTTGTAAGGTCATTTAAAAAAATCACCACGGCAAAACCATTCAAGCTATCCAAAATCCATTCACAATTTAAGTTCCTATCAGAAATACTGATGTGTGTTCAGAGTTTTGTGAAATTCTAAGTATGTTATTTGCCTCAAAATCACCTGAGAAGTATTCCAGTTTGACATGTTGCCACGGCAACAATTTTTTAGATATCAATATCCCCCTTGCAGATTTATATCGGCTGTGTTTTAACATTATTCTGATGAAGTTTGAAGCAAATTGAGTAATAATAAGATGCTGAATTCAATTCATTTTGAAAATGACACACTTCCTTCTGCCAGTTGGTGGCGCTATAACTTTGACTCCTAATAGTCACATATATGCGATCGACATTATACAACGAATAATCTGATGAAGTTTGATTAAAATCAGGAAATGTATGTGGATGGTATTAGACACTTCCTGTTTCTAATTTCTCGCCATAATTTCAACGCCTCGCCACGAGCAAACCGTTCGAGATATCAAAAATCCCCTGGCAATTTTTCATCCCCAGTGTCTTGAGATCATGTTGACCGAGTTTGGCGGCAATCGAGAAAAAAACCTATGACAAGTATTTCAAATTCCAGAGCATGCGCTTTTTACATAACTCTAAATAGCTGACTTCCTGTTGGGTGGAGCCTATGACATGCAATACGAAAGTTGTTCGGCACGATGATATCTATATGTGTACTGAGTTTCATATGAATATGTGCAAGTATGTGTGAGCTATACATCAACATTTCTGACTGTGTTCCAGGGGGCGCCGTAGAGCCCCTGTGCCACGCCCGGGTCCCAGCCTCTGCAGGCTCCTAAAGGCCACAGATTCCAAAGTGTGCGCGAATTTTCAAGAGTTTTTGAGTATGTTAAGGACCCCAAAAGCCCCCACAACTTTGACGAAAAATTTGAATACTAAACCCTAAATAGCCAACTTCCTGTTGGGCGGAGCCTATGATATGCAATACAAAAGTTGTTTGGATTGATGAGATTTATATGTGTACCGAGTTTCATACGTCTACGAGCAAGAATGTATGATATATGGCCCTCCATATTCCAGGGGGCGCTGTAGAGCCCCTGTGCCACGCCTGTGTATCAGTCTCTGCCCCGCCCTAATGGCCGCAGGTTCCAATCTGTGTGCCAATTTTCAAGACTTTTTAAGCACGTTAAGGGCCCCAAAAGCCCCCGAGACGTTGGAAAAAAATAATAATAATAATAATAAAATATAGCTGCAAGCAGCGATGGCGGGCTCAAGCCACCAATGCCATCACCACCCCGGTGGCATCAGGTAAACTGTGCCCAGCGGGCACATGCATTCACAATATCCCTCTGGCAGTGAGGTTTTAAAGGATAGAGGGGAGCGTAGAGGGGAGCGTGCATTTGCAGTGGCTGGGCCACGACTCTGGAATACCCTGCCTTTAGAGATCAGACTGGCCCCTTCCTTGTCTATTTTTAAATCTTTGCTAAAAACTTTTTTATTTTCCTTAGTGTACTGACTACTGTGTTATGCTACATTTTGAAATGGGTGGTTTTAAATTTTTTGTCTGGTCTATTTTTATGTATGTGTAATATTCTTGCTCTTATGTTAAAGCACTTTGGTCAGCCAGGAGGCTGTTGTAAATGCGCTATACAAATAAATTGAACTTGAACTTGAACTTGAACTTGATATGGCAGTTAAAGGGTTAATCCGAATCATCTAGACTTTAAAATCACATTCACAGAACAATATATATATATATATATATAACTTTAGTAACACTTTACAATAAGATTTCATTTATAAACATTATGTTAACATGAACAATATTTATATAGCATTCATTCATGTCAGTTAATATTCCAAATTAAACATTAAAACATTGTTTTATTGTGATTTTTTTCCAAGCACATTTTACCAATTCCAAACCATATCAATCTTTATAACTACCATTATTTTTTATTTAATCATTTATGAGTGCTATACAATAGTCCAGGAAAGCTGGAAGAGAAAAACAGGTCAAGAAGAACTGACAAAAAGAATTGCAAAATAATTAGGAATTAATGTGAAGATTAATTTTTAGTCAATTCTGCAAGACAGACTTTCAGGAAAGGAGGTGGAATAAAAATGAGCTCCTAAATCTTAATCCCGGATTCTGGAAGATATATTCCTCAAACCATCGGACAAGAGGAGGTGGTGCTGGTCCTTCACGAGTCACTCTAATCTGTTCATAAAGCCTATATATAAAGTCTTAATATATAGTATTTCACAATACTTCATGGTATTCTAATTAAATAATTTTTTGGAATCTTAGATCTCTCAGAACCTGACACATTGTAATTCTGAGACTCCAGGAAAGTGGCAGTTCTGTAAAATGTTGGCGCTGGAGACTAAATGCTCCCTGATAGTTTCACACCTAATTCACTTAACACACACACAAACACACACACACACACACACACATTAACCACAGTGACAGAGGGACAGAGTGACATCAGATGTATGATAGTTTTTTTAATTTTCTATCATCCATATAATGTTGTATAGTCATGAAACTATGCATATTTCCCCAGAATGACTTGTCTGCTATGTGTACATTTTTTTGAAGTGTTTAGAAGCTGCACTTTAAAAAAATAAAAGACATTTACTGGTTACTTTTTTACTGTTATTTCAAAAAATCACCACGCAAAATCATTCAAGCTATCCAAAATTCATTCACACCTGTTCTGTAAGATAAATTCTTTAAACAGTGGTAAAAGAGGATGTGGTGCTGAACCTTCAAGAGTCACTCAAAACGTATCTGTCCATAAAGCTTATAAAGAATTATTCTTAATATACAGTTCACAATACTTCAGCTTGTTATTCTAATTAAGTGAGGGTCATTTTATCAGTAAAATACATAAAATACATATTATTTTTCTTTGAAAGATTTCTATAAATGATTTAAATCATACTTGTTTTACAATAATTATTTAAAAGTAATCCTATAGCTCCATCTGGTGGTCATTATTGGAACTAAGAATTGCAAGCTTGATTTATAAGTTATGATAGTTTTAATTTTATGCTGGCTCATTTTCAGTATATTAGCTTCATGTTAAAAATGTTTGCTGTGAACTTGTGTCTTCTTGGAGGAGTATGAATTCATTTACAGGCTGATTTTATCATAAATCCACAATAAAATTTCTGAGTTCTGTATCAATCTGTGTTGTTGTTTGTTTATTTTTATTTTTTTATTTTTCATAGGAAGATAACTGACCCTTTACTCTCCTTTTTAATAAATGTGCTTATAAACCAAGAACAAGTTTTTTATAGCTGTATTTATAAACTGCTTACTACTGACTATTAATATTGGGACAAGGCTTTATAAAGCATGAACTGAATATTTACTTTTTGAGTTTGAAATTATGATTTGCAGCACAAATAAGGTTTTTTAGGATTTTTAAAAATCCCTAAAACTGTCAGAAAAGGATAAGGCCTATAAGATTTCTATGTGAGTGGCTAAATTTATTTGTTTTTATAACTATAATGCATAAACTATGAAATTATACAAAATGTATAAAAATGTACAACAGTTATTGTTTTCCAATGTTTTTTATTTATTTATTTTTATTATTTTTTTTTATTTACATTTCAAAAAATTAGCCTACTGCAATCATTCTAAACAGCTTGAATAAAACCTGTCAATATTTATTATAGACCACTGTAACTGTGTATAATCTAACAAACAAGTTTATTATGAAAATAAAAGTGTGTACACCAGATAAATTGGACGATAAAGAAATTGCTAACAATAGTATAATAGAGCATGTTTTAGGTTTTTAGGCGTTTAGATGCAGAAATGGACAAATAAAATGTAAAATAAAATGTAATTGATTTAATTAAATATAGATTAATTCTTGTTAGAGCAAAATAATAAATAAATAAATACGTACACACATTAAAAAAAGCAGCCAAGATGAATGAGTTTCATTTTTTATATAGATTAAAATTGAAGACAGAAGCAGCTGGTATATGCGGTCACTTAATATTAAAATCCAGTAGATCCACTTCAGATATATTTCTCAACAGTTTATGTTCACGTGGCTGTTTTCGTTTATATTCGCCAAGCTATTATGTATTTTGAAATAATCTTGTCCGTGATGTGTTCGTTCGTACGACGAAAGCCAGAATCCTGCAGCTCAAGAAATATATGTTATTCTGCCAATCGCGCTTTCAAATAGTCTTGCACACTTAAACGGGTCACAAACACCTGCATTTAGCTCTTGTTGTGTTACAAATGGCTTATTGTGTGCATTTGTGGTAATGTTTTATTTAAAAAAGCTCTTAAACAAGAATAAATTCGTTTGTTTTGAGCTCGACACTGTAAGCGCTGATCGGAGGCGTGATTTCAGATAGGCAGCCACAAATATTTCATTTTCACACAAACAGTTCAAAAACATCTTAATTTAGCTCTTGGTGTGTTCTAATTGGTTGATTGTGTGATATCGCTGTAATAATTTATTTTTAAAAGCTTTAAAACAGGAATAAATTAGTTTTTTCTGAGCTCTTTACTCCAGACGCTCGTGATCACAGCGGTGATTCATCTCTCCTATTTCTCACGTATCTCTGGCCAGAAATAATTTATCCATGAGCCCTGAGCCGGTAATAATCAGATATGTTGGTTTAGCTTGTCAGTGTGAATTAAATCTTAGTATTTATGTTTATTTTTAACCGATTTAAAAATGAAAGTAAAAGTCCGGGAATTGAACCTGTAGGGGCGCAATTTCTCTCAGACAATGGAAGTCTAAGCACATATACTCAAACAGAGGGACAGAGTGAGATGAGATGTCTGACAGTTTTTTAATTTTCTGTTATCCATACAGTGTTGTAAAGTTGTGAAACTATCCATATTTACTCAGAATGACTTTTTTTCTGTATGAAAAAAGGTTTTGAAGTGTTTGGAATTTAAAAATGCAGGACAATTAATAATTCCATTTTTACAGTCATTTAAAAAAATCACCACGACAAAACCATTCAAGCTATCCAAAATCCATTGGCAATTTAAGTTGTTTAAAATGTTTTGGCATCATGTAGACAAAGTTTGGTGTGTATAGTGTTACTCTCCTCTGAGCAGTATGCATTAATTCACAGCTAAATGTAAAAAAAAATCCACATTCAAATCAAAATAGCTGACTTCCTGTTGATCGTAGCTGATGACTGTGAATTAGAAAGTTGTCCGTCTTGATAAGAACAATTTTTGTACCGAGTTTGGTGTCTGTAGCTGAAACTAACCCCCCCCACTTTTGACAAAAGGTGGCGCTATAGAGTGCCTCTTCCACGCCCTCTTATGAACTTTTGCCAGTGTCTAGTTATCATAAATACTGATATGTGTTCTGAGTTTGATGACATTCTAAGCATGTTATATGCCTCAAAATCACCTGAGAAGTATTCCAGTTTAGCATGTTGCCACGGCAACAATATTTTTAGATATCAATATCCCCCCAGCAGATTTATATCGGCTGTGTTTTAACATTATTCTGATGAAGTTTGAAGCAAATCGAGTAAAAATAAGATGCTGAATTCAAAGCATTTTGAAAATGACACACTTCCTGCTGCCAGTTGGTGGCGCTATAACTTTGACTCCTAATAGTCACATATATGCGATCGACATTATACAACGAATAATCTGATTAAGTTTGATTATAATCAGGAAATGTATGTGGATGGTATTAGACACTTCCTGTCTCTTAATTCTCGCCATAATTTCAACGCCTCGCCACGAGCAAACCGTTCGAGATATCAAAAATCCCCTGGCAATTTTTCATCCCCAATGTCTTGAGATCATGTTGACCTAGTTTGGTGGCAATCGAGTAAAAAACCTATGACAAGTATATCAAATTCCAGAGCATGCGCTTTTTACATAACTCTAAATAGCTGACTTCCTGTTGGGCGGAGCCTATGACATGCAATACGCAAGTTTTTTGGCACAATGAGATCTATATGTGTACTGAGTTTCATATTAATACGTGCAAGTATGTGTGAGCTATACATCAACATTTATGACTGTGTTCCAGGGGGCGCCATAGAGCCCCTGTGCCACGCCCGGGTCCCAGCCTCTGCAGGCTCCTTCAGGCCACAGATTCCAAAGTGTGCGCAAATTTTCAAGAGTTTTTGAGTATGTTAAGGACCCCAAAAGCCCCCACAACTTTGACGACAAATATGAATAATAAACCCCAAATAGCCAACTTCCTGTTGGGCGGAGCCTATGATATGCAATACGAAAGTTGTTTGTATTGATGAGTTCTATATGTGTACCGAGTTTCGTATGTCTATGTGCAAGTATGTATGATATATGGCCCTCCATATTCCAGGGGGCGCTGTAGAGCCCCTGTGCCACGCCCGTGTATCAGTCTCTGCCCGGCCCTAATGGCCGCAGGTTCCAATGTGTGTGCCAATTTTCAAGACTTTTTAAGCATGTTAAGGGCCCCAAAAGCCCCCGAAACCTTGAAGAAAAATAATAATAATAAATAATAATAATAACAAATAATCCTAAGGAAAACAATAGGGCTCTCGCCCTCCAGGCTTGAGCCCTAATAATAATAATAATAATAATAAAAAATAATCCTAAGGAAAACAATAGGCCTCTCGCCCTTTGGGCTTGAGCCCTAATAATAATAATAATAATAATAAAAAATAATCCTAAGGAAAACAATAGGCCTCTCGCCCTTTGGGCTTGAGCCCTAATAATCCTAAGGAAAACAATAGGGCTCTCGCCCTCCAGGCTTGAGCCCTAAATATAGCTGCAAGCAGCGATGGCGGGCTCAAGCCACCAGTGCCATCGCCACCCCCGGTGGCATCAGGTAAACTGTGCCCAGCGGGCACATGCATTCACAATATCCCTCTGGCAGTGAGGTTTTAAAGGATATGGCAGTTAAAGGGTTAATCCGAATCATCTAGACTTTAAAATCACATTCACAGAACAATATATATGTATAACTTTAGTAACACTTTACAATAAGATTCCATTCATAAACATTATGTTAACATGAACAATATTTATATAGCATTCATTCACGTCAGTTAATATTCCAAACTTAAACATTAAAACATTGTTTTATTGTGATTTTTTTCCAAGCACATTTTACCAATTCCTAACCATATAAATCTTAATAACTACCATTATTTTTTATTTAATCATTTATGAGTGCTATACAATAGTCCAGGAAAGCTGGAAGAGAAAAACTCCTTATATTCATGTGTGCAGAATTATTAGGCATGTTTTCTTTTACAGATGAAATGCGCTAAAATAGACTTTTAACTCAAACTGTAAGGTCGAAAATTATGAAATACCCATGAGAAATATCAAACACAAATGCAATACAGAAATGGATAAGTTAAGACTTGACCATTGTACAAAAAATACTGACTGGGTCATGAGGTCAGAAAAGAAGAAGAAAAAAGCAGGTCAAGAAGAACTGACAAAAAGAATTGCAAAATAATTAGGAATTAATGTGAAGATTAATTTTTAGTCAATTCTGCAAGACAGACTTTTCAGGAAAGGAGGTGGAATAAAAATGAGCTCCTAAATCTTAATCCTGGATTCTGGAAGATATATTCCTCAAACCATCGAACAAGAGGAGGTGGTGCTGGTCCTTCACGAGTCACTCTAATCTGTTCATAAAGCCTATATATAAAGACTTAATATATAGTATTTCACAATACTTCATGGTATTCTAATTAAATCATTTTTTGGAATCTTAAGTCTCTCAGAGCCTGACACCGAGTAATTCTGGAGACTCCAGGAAAGTGGCAGTTCTGTAAAATGTTGGCGCTGGAGACTAAATGCACCCTGATAGTTTCACACCTAATTCACTTAACACACACACACACACATTACCCACAGTGACAGTGGGACTGAGTGACATCAGATGTATGATAGTTTTTTTTAATTTTCTATCATCCATACAGTGTTGTATAGTCATGAAACTATGGTCATGAGACCAGTCATTCTGAGGAAATATGCCTCAGAATGACTGGTCTTCTATGTGTACATTTTTTTTTTTTTTAAGTGTTTAGAAGCTGCACTTTAAAAAAATAAAAAGACATTTACTGGTTCCTTTTTTACTATTATTTCAAAAAATCATCACGGCAAAACCATTCAAGCTATCCAAAATTCATTCACACCAGGGGCGATTCTAAGATTTTGATTTTAGGGGGGCTCAGCCCCCAATAAGGGTATGATTAAAAAATATTATTTGACTATTAGGGTAGGGTTGTATACTACTAACCTTATTGCAATCCACTATTCCATTGTATTCCCTGTATTTCATATATGGGAGTAGGAGTACTGACTGAGCCATATATAACACTGTAAAAAAAACTAATACAGTTTTTTAGATGTGACCAGTCACTGGAAAATTTTGAATTGGGAATGTAGATTTATTTATTTTTTTTACAATAAAGACTAACTGATTCAGTATTAGGACATTCATGTTTATCCTTTGATGATACCACTGCTTTTTCTTATGAAATGTACGTGGAAATCGGCAGAATATTAAAACAACATAAGGGTTCAATGACTGCAATGAATCTTGGGAACACAGTGGTATTGTGTGTGTGTGTGTGTGAGGCTGTCTGTTCTATTCTCACCTGACTGTTGCTCATTTGCAGACCTACTCCTGCACAACAAAAAAATGTTGTATATCCATCTACAATGAAATATAAATTATTATATTTTTTTATTATTATTATTACTATTATTATTATAAATTTTTAGCTTTTTAGCCTTTATAATCAACAATACGGTTGGTTATACATCAAGTCAGCCCCTGAAAATGTATTTCATTTCAAATCATTTAACTAACCAGCTAATATTCATTAAGAATATAGACAAAACATGTATTAATGTAATTGTCTATTGGCAATATGTTTAATCTGTTCTATATTTATTTCAATTTATTAAAAATAACACAATTATCAATTTGCCACTTCTATAACTCAATTACTTAAAAAAAAAAAAAAAATCACAGATCCCTTTACTCTTACTCTAATATATGTATCATGATACACTAATGATTCATTATTACTTAATACAAAATTATATTTAATAATAGAAAACAAAATATCTCCACATGATGTTTCTCTCTCTGTGCCATTTAGTGCTTTCAGACAATGATGTGTGTCGTTAATAATTTATTTTGCATGGCTGCATAATGTAATGCCGAAATACACAATAATATGTTTTCAATTTTAAAAAGTAAATTAAAATAAATCATGATCGTTTTCTAAAGTATGTTTTCATGGGTGTTAATCGCTTCATTTTTGTTGGAAGAAAAAACAACTGTCACACTGTGATAAAGGCTGAAGGTGAACGCAGCGAAGACGTACTGGTATTGGATGCGAGAACACACACACGCACACACACACACGCACGCACACACACACCTTGTACTCTCTGATGTTCGCTCTGCTCGGCGCCACTGTGGATTGAAAAACGCGCTGAATCCATGCAGACTCAGATCAGGGGAGGAGCCGGAACTTGATGCAGCTTGCCACCGTTTCAAATGAGTTTTTAAAGGGGACTGAAGCGATCACTAATTAATTAATCAAATAATTTTTTAGGGGGGCTGGGCATAAGTTTAGGGGGGCTAAAAAGGGCCTAGCGACGCCCCTGATTCACACCTATTCTGTAAGATTAATTCTTTAAACAGTGGTAAAAGAGGATGTGGTGCTGAACCTTCAAGAGTCACTCAAAACGTTATCTGTCCATAAAGCCTATAAAGAATTATTCTTAATATACAGTTCAAAATACTTCAGCTTGTTATTCTAATTAAGTGAGGGTCATTTTATCAGTAAAATATATACAATTCATTTTTTTTGAAAGATTTCTATGAATGATTTAAATCATACTCGTTTCTACAATAATTATTTAAAAGTAATCCTATAGCTCCCTCTGGTGGCCATTATAGGTACTAAGAATTGCAAGTTTGATTTATAAGTTATGATAGTTTAAATTTTATGCTGGCTCTTGAAAGTGATAAAGCTATGAAACTTACTGTGCTTCCTTCAAATGATGACTTCTACGTATATAAAAAATTATGAATAGTTGGAATTAAACATTTCAAAGATATAGTAAAATAACTATTGTATTTTTTTATGTTACTTTAATAAATCGCTATGGCCACACCATTTAAGGTATCCTAAACCCATTCGCAATTTAACATCTTCAGTATATGGCTTCATGTTAAAACAGTTTGGTGTGAACTACTTGTGTCTTCTTGGAGGAGAATTAATTCATTTACAGGCTGAGTTTATCATAAATCCACAATAACATTTCTGAGTTCTGTATCAATCTGTGTTGTTGTTTGTTTATTTTTATTTTATTTATTTTTCATAGGAAGATAACTGACACTTTACTCTCCTTTTTAATAAATGTGCTTATAAACCAAGAACAAGCTATTTATAGCTGTATTTATAAACTGCTTACTACTGACTATTAATATTGGGACAAGGCTTTATAAAGAATGAACTGACTATTTACTAATGAGTGCAGTTATTATAAAGTGTTATCAATGCATTTGCTAATGTTTACAAATTAGACATTATTTTACAGTGTTATCAAATCCCTTAAATGATTTGTAAGTGTTTTGTAATGATTTTATTGACCTACAAGCATTTGTGAAAGTTCTGCTTGCATTACAGCTTAGTCTTGATCTGTGAGCTGAACAGATTTACTGTTACATCCATGAGATTATGTAAATTCAAATAAATATCATGTCACAGGATGTCAGAGGTCAGTATCAAATTAATTTGAAATTATTATTTGCAGCACAAATAAGGTTTTTTAGGATTTTTAAAAATCCCTAAAACTGTCAAAAAAGGATAAGGCCTAAGATTTCTATGTGAGTGGCTAAATTTATTTGTTTTTATAACTATAATGCATAAACTATAAAATTATACAAAATGTATAAAAAAGTACAACAGTTATTCTTTTCCAATGTTTTTTATTTATTTAAACTTTTTTTTTTTTTTTTGGATTTACATTTTAAAAAATTAGCCTACGGCAATCATTCTAAACATCTTGAATAAAACCTGTTAATATTTATTATAGACCACTGTAACTGTGTATAATCTAACAAACAAGTTTATTATGAAAATAAAAGTGTACACCAGATAAATTGGACGATAAAGAAATTGCTAACAATAGTATAATAGAGCATGTTTTAGGTTTTTAGGCGTTTAGATGCCGAAATGGACAAATCAAATGTAAAATAAAATGTAATTGATTTAATTAAATATAGATTAAGTCTTGTTAGAGCAAAATAATAAATAAATACGTACACATATTAAAAAAGCAGCCAAGATGAATGAGTTTAATTTTTTATATAGATTAAAATTGAAGACAGAAACAGCTGGTATATGCGGTCACTTAATATTCAAATCCAGTAGATCCACTTCAGATTTATTTCTCAACAGTTTATGTTCACGTGGCTGTTTTCGTTTATATTCGCCAAGCAATTATGTATTTTGAAATAATCTTGTCCGTGATGTGTTCGTTCGCAGTGTTCGAACTATACCGTGTCCTTTGGGGGAGCCCACCTCTTTTTTTTTGGGGGGGGGGGGGGGGGGCGGGGGTGGAGGTCGTGCACATGCGCATGCCTCAAATAAGGACTTACAACAGCTACAAGTGTATGCACTATTATACATTATCGACACGAGTGCCTCAAAAAAGGACATATAATGACTTACAAAGATACATAACAGCTACAATATGCCCTATTATACTTTATCGACACAAATTGATAGGTCAGGAAGACAGCCTTGAATGATGTCGCGGTCTCCTCCGTTAATTTAGAATTCACCTCAATTACTTTATTTGCCAGAATCGCCTTTTGCTTAGTCAATGCCACTTCAATGGCCATCTTGTGTGCAATGCTGTCCCTGTATTTATATATAATTTTTCGCGACTGGTTCTGAGCATTAATCATTAATCCACTCATCAGACAAGTGCGTGCCAGGTACCTTTTCAGACAGAAGAAGGTTTTTTGCGTCCTTACAAGTTGCAACGAGTGGGAAAAAATGTGGCCCCTTTAAGAGCTGCGCGCTCCCTGTAAAACGGTATGCACTCTGTATGATAATGTATACAAGCGCGACTCGAATCCCCCATGTATGCGGGTAATCTCTGTTTGGAAATCATTTTGTTTTAATCTTGTTTGTTTTGTTTTGGTTACGCTGTGGACGGTGGAACATGGGACAGACAATTGCCCGAGTTCGATTGGAGAAATAAAACGAGTCGTTGTTAAATGTCAATCGCCTCCGTGAGTTTTGTCTGGCCTAATAACTTTGTGAGCTATCCATATTTTTCCCCCTCCTGACACAACGCGTTACAAAGTGATGCACCCCAAGCTTCCATCCTTAACACACAGCCATGTATATTGGCTCTTCCAGTCTCTCCACTGCTGGCTGTTCCAGTTTAACGCGAGAGAGGACTCGAAGCAAGAGGGGTTAGGATTCCAGAGATTACTTTTCTTCAGCTTCATGCGTTTTCACAGTGGGCTTGGCTTGAGGTTTACCAGTGCTTGCAGCAGGTGAATCAGTCGTGCGTTATCACTACACAATTTCTTAATAATACCAAAATTAATTGAACTACCTTGTTTTCTTTTTGCCCTAGCTATGATGCTATAACTGCATAATGGAAGGACTTTGCGCACGATAAATGGCCTCCAACATTTATTTTTTTCTACGAACCTATGACATACTAACATGTGGAATTTGCAGCGCAGCACCCCCACACCTTGATGCTGTGACGTCTTTAATCTTTATTGAAGTTAATTAGGTTTTAATCGCCGTCATGCATGAATTAATAATATTTTTGCCATCATAATCACATTACAAAACTGAAATTGCACTTAAAAATATTCACATTGTCAGTATTTTTTGAGACCCCCCAAAATTTCAGATTTCTCGTTTTCAGGGGAGCCCATGTCTTATTAAGGGGAGCCGAGCTCCCCCTAGCTCCCCCGTAGTTCGCACTATGTTCGTTCGTACGACGAAAGGCGGAATCCTGCAGCTCAAGAGATATGTTATTCTGCCAGTCGCGTTTTCAAGTAGTCTTGCACACTTAAACGGGTCACAAACACCTGCATTTAGCTCTTGTGTTATAATGGGTGTATTGTGTGCATTTATGGCAATATTTTATTTGAAAAAGCTCTTAAACAAGAATAAATTCGTTTGTTTTGAACTTGTGACACTGTAAGCGCTGATCGGAGGCGGTGATTTCAGATAGGCAGCCGCGAATATTTCATTTTCACACAAACAGTTCAAAAACATCTGAATTTAGCTCTTGGTGTGTTCTAATTGGTGAATTGTGTGATATCGCTTTAATATTTTATTTGTTAAAGCTATAAAACAAAAATAAACTCGTTTTTCTGAGCTCGTCATTCCACACGCTCCTGCTCAGAGCGTGATTCATCTCTCGTGTTTCTCACGTATCACTGACCACACATCAATTATTAATGAGCCCTGACCCGGTAATAATCATATATGTTGGTTTAGCTTGTCAGTGTGAATTAAATCCAAGTATTATTTTGTATTTTAACCGATTTAAAAATGAAACTAAAAGAGAGTCTCCTCCCTTTCAGTCGAATTTCCCTTTAAGGAATTGAACCTGTAGGGGCGCATTTTCTCTCAGACAATGTAAGTCTCAGCACATAATACTCAAACAGAGGGACAGAGTGAGATGAGATGTCTGACAGTTTTTTAATTTTCTGTTATCCATACAGTGTTGTAAAGTCGTGAAACTATCCATATTTACTCAGAATGACTTTTTTTTGTATGAAAAAAGGTTTTGAAGTGTTTGGAATTTAAAAATGCAGGACAATTAATAATTCCATTTTTACTGTCATTTAAAAAAATCACCACGACAAAACCGTTCAAGCTATCCAAAATCCTTTGGCAATTTAAGTTGTTTAAAATGTTTTGGCATCATGTAGACAAAGTTTGGTGTGTATAGTGTTACCCTCCTCTGAGCAGTATGCATTAATTCACAGCTAAATGTAAAAAAAAATCCACATTCAAATCAAAATAGCTGACTTCCTGTTGATCGTAGCTGATGACTGTGAATTAGAAAGTTGTCCGTCTTGATAAGAACAATTTTTGTACCGAGTTTGGTGTCTGTAGCTAAAACTAACCCCCCCACTTTTGACAAAAGGTGGCGCTATAGAGTGCCTCTTCCACGCCCTCTTATGAACTTTTGCCAGTGTCTAGTTATCATAAATACTGATATGTGTTCTGAATTTCATGAAATTCTAAGTATGTTATATGCCTTAAAATCACCTGAGAAGTATTCAAGTTTGACATGTTGCCACGGCAACAATATTTTTAGATATCAATATCCCCCCAGCAGATTTATATCGGCTGTGTTTTAACATTATTCTGATGAAGTTTGAAGCAAATCGAGTAAAAATAAGATGCTGAATACAAAGCATTTTGAAAATGACACACTTCCTGCTGCCAGTTGGTGGCGCTATAACTTTGACTCCTAATAGTCACATATATGCGATCGACATCATACAATGAATAATCTGATGAAGTTTGATTAAAATCAGGAAATGTATGTGGATGGTATTAGACACTTCCTGTTTCTCATTTCTCGCCATAATTTCAACGCCTCGCCACGAGCAAACCGTTTGAGATATCAAAAATCCCCTGGCAATTTTTCATCCCCATTGTCTTGAGATCATGTTGACCGAGTTTGGCGGCAATCGAGTAAAAAACCTATGACAAGTATTTCAAATTCCAGAGCATATGCTTTTTACATAACTCTAAATAGCTGACTTCCTGTTGGGCGGAGCCTATAACATGCAATACGCAAGTTGTTCGGCACGATGAGATCTAAATGTGTACTGAGTTTCATATTAATATGTGCAAGTATGTGTGAGCTATACATCAACATTTATGACTGTGTTCCAGGGGGCGCTGTAGAGCCCCTGTGCCACGCCCAGGTCCCAGCCTCTGCAGGCTCCTTAAGGCCACAGATTCCAAAGTGTGCGCAAACTTTCAAGAGTTTTTGAGTATGTTAAGGACCCCAAAAGCCCCCACAACTTTGACGACAAATATGAATAATAAACCCCAAATAGCCAACTTCCTGTTGGGCGGAGCCTATGATATGCAATTCGAAAGTTGTTTGTATTGATGAGTTCTATATGTGTACCGAGTTTTGTGCGTCTACGTGCAAGTATGTATGATATATGGCCCTCAGCATTCCAGGGGGCGCTGTAGAGCCCCTGTGCCACGCCCGTGTATCAGTCTCTGCCCGGCCCTAATGGCCGCAGGTTCCAATGTGTGTGCCAATTTTCAAGACTTTTTAAGCATGTTAAGGGCCCCAAAAGCCCCCGAAACCTTGAAGAAAAATAATAATAATAAATAATAATAATAATAATAATAATAATAACAAATAATCCTAAGGAAAACAATAGGGCTCTCGCCCTCCAGGCTTGAGCCCTAATAATAATAACAAATAATCCTAAGGAAAACAATAGGGCTCTTGCCCTCCAGGCTTGAGCCCTAATAATAATTAAAGCTGCAAGCAGCGATGAACGGGCCCTCGCACCCGGGCTCACCACCAGCGAGTTGCTTTAGTAAAAAGGTGAACGGTGAGAAATATGCATTTAATGTCATAAATATAAGTGGAATATATCAAAGTATATCCCATATATGTGCCAATCTTCCTGTTGCCAGCAGGTGGTGCTCTCATTATAATGGAATATTGGCCTTCAAATGTGTTTAGGGCAGGACTCTTATCGAACATGTGAAGTTTGGGGAAGATCGAACAAATTATGCCTGAGTTCCAACAACTTCTCTTACTGTGGCGAGACATCAAAATTTGTCATGGCGCCATGGACACGCCCTTTAACAAAAAGTCAAGATCTCCACAAGTTAACATTGCACAGGCCTTTAGATTAGACTGACTACAAAAAATACTTTAATCTCAAAAAAATTCTAGGAGTAGTTTGTCGCAGCCTAAAATATGTCACTTCCTGTTGCCAGCAGGTGGCGATATGACTATAACTGAAATTGGGCATGTAGATCTGTTAAGGGCAGAAGTCTTATCTAACATGTGAAGTTTGGGGCAGATTGGACATTGTATGTCTGAGTTACAGCAACTTCCTTTTCATGGCGAAACATCAAAATTTGTCAGGCCACCATGGACACGCCCTTTAACGAAACCTCAAGATCTTCACGATTTAACATCTCAAAGGCCTTAAGATTTAACTGACCAAGTTTGCTGTTGATCTGAATAAATCTCTAGGAGGAGTTTGCTAAAGTACAACCCCTGAAAATGGCAAAAACAAAGCCAATTGTGCAGAGAAAATTCTAAATAACTGACTTCCTGTTGGGATTCGGATTTTGTACCAAGAGACTTTTTCGTAGATATTGGTGTGTTACATGTGTGTACCGATTTTTGTACATGTACATGAAACATAGCTCGAGACGCACTCCGTTGAAAGTGAATACGCACTCTGTTGAAAGTGTATAGGTGGCGCTATCGAGCCATTTTTCCACACCCGATGGAATATTGGCCTTCAGATCTGTTCAGGCCAGGACCCTTATCACACATGTGAAGTTTGATCAAGATCAGACATTTTATGCCTGAGTTATAACATCTTTTATTCCCATGGCGAGACATTGAACTTCGTCACGGCGCCATGGACACGCCTTTTAACAAAAACTCAAGATCTTCACAACTAAACATCACACAGGTCTTTAGATTAGACTGACCACAAAAAAAGACATTGATGTCATCAAATTTCTAGGAGTAGTTTGTCACAGTGTAAAATATGTCACTTCCTGTTGCCAATAGGTGGCGCTATGACTATAACTGAATATGGGCATGTAGATCTGTTCAGGTCAAGAGTCTCATCCAATATGTGAAGTTTGGGGCAGATTGGACATTGTATGTCTGAGTTACAGCAACTTCCTTTTTCATGGCGAAACATCGAAATTTGTCAGGCCGCCATTGATACGCCGTTTAACGAAATATCAAGTCCTTCGCAATTTAACATCGCAAATGGCCTTAGATTACACTGATCAAGTTTGGTGTTGATCTGAATAAATCTCTAGGAGGAGTTCGTTAAAGTACAACCCCTGAAAATGGCAAAAACAACACCAATTTTGAAGGGAAAATTCAAAATAACCGACTTCCTGTTGGGATCCGGATTTCGTACCAAGAGACTTTTTTGTAGATATTGGAGTGTTACATGTGTGTACCAATTTTTGTACATGTACGTGAAACATAGCTCGAGGCGCACTCCGTTGAAAGTGTATAGGTGGCGCTATAGAGCCATTCTGCCACACCCGGTGGAATATTGGCCTGCAGATCTGTTCAGGCCAGGACTCTTATCACACATGTGAAGTTTGGGGAAGATCGGACATTTTATGCCTGAGTTATAACATCTTTTATTCCCATGGCGAGACATCGAATTTGTCGCGGCGCCATGAACAAGCCTTTTAACAAAAACTCAAGATCTTCACAACTGGAAATGGAAATGACCAAAATTACACAAAATTTGCTAATAATATAAAAAATAACCGACTTCCTGTTGGGTTTAGAATTTTGGTCCAAGAGTCTTTTATGTAGGTATTGGTGTGTTACATATGTGTGCCAATTTCCGTGCATGTACGTGAAACATAGCTGGAAGGCTGTTGATTTTCTTAGTATAGGTGGCGCTGTCGAGCCATTTTGCTACACCCTCTTCTGAATCCTATATCAGACGAAAATTTTCACCAGGTTTGACGCGTGTGCAAAGTTTCATGACTTTTTGAGCATGTTAAACCCCTCAAAAATGCGATTCATTCGGGAGAAGAAGAAGAAGAAGAAGAAGACATTGAACTTCGTCATGGCGCCATGGACATGCCTTTTAACAAAAACTCAAGATCTTCACAACTAAACATCACACAGGTCTTTAGATTAGACTGACCACAAAAAAGACATTGATGTCATAAAATTTCTAGGAGTAGTTCTTCGCAGCGTAAAATATGACACTTCCTGTTGCCAATAGGTGGCGCTATGAATATAACTGAATATGGGCATGTCAATCTATTCAGTTTCAGAGTCTTATCAAACATGTGAAGTTTGGGGCAGATTGGACATTGTATGTCTGAGTTATAGCAACTTCA
The DNA here is from genome assembly GCF_023724105.1 of Carassius gibelio. NCBI lineage: Eukaryota > Metazoa > Chordata > Actinopteri > Cypriniformes > Cyprinidae > Carassius > Carassius gibelio. The sequence goes on from NC_068371.1 coordinate 19,979,133, forward strand.
TTTTTCATGGCGAATCATCGAAATTCGCCAGGCCGCCACTGACACGCCCTTTGATGAAAACTCAAAATCTTCGCAATTTAACATCGCAAAGGCCTTTAGATTAGAAATACCAAATTTGGTGTTGATCTGAATAAGTCTCTAGGAGGAGTTCGTTAAAATACAACGCATGGAAATGGCAAAAATGACACAAAATTTGCTCATAATATTAAAAATAACCGACTTCCTGTTGGGTTTAGAATTTTGCTCTAAGAGACTTTTTTGTAGGTACTGGAGAGTTACACATGTGTACCGATTTTCATGCATGTACGTGAAACATAGCTTGAGGCGCACACCGTTGAACGTGTATAGGTGGCGCTGTCGAGCCATTTTGCTACACCCACTTCTGAAACCCATATCAGATGTAAATTTTCGCCAGTGCTGAGGTGTGTGCAAAGTTTCATGACTTTTTGAGTATGTTTAGGCCCTCAAAAATGCGATTCATTTTGGAGAAGTATAATAATAATAATAAATATAGCTGCAAGCAGCGATGGCGGGCTCAAGCCACCAATGCCATAACCCCCCCGTGGCATCAGGTAAACTGTGCCCAGCGGGCACATGCATTCACAATATCCCTCTGGCAGTGAGGTTTTAAAGGATACGGCAGTTAAAGGGTTAATCCGAATCATCTAGACTTTAAAATCACATTCACAGAACAATATATATATATATAACTTTAGTAACACTTTACAATAAGATTTCATTTATAAACATTATGTTAACATGGACAATATTTATATAGCATTCATTCATGTCAGTTAATATTCCAAACTTAAACATGAAAACTGTGTTTTTGTGATTTTTTTCCAAGCACATTTTACCAATTCCGAACCATATCAATCTTAATAACTACCTTTATTTTTTTATTTAATCATTTATGAGTGCTATACAATAGTAGAGAAAGAGAAAAACTCCTTATATTCATGTGTGTAGAATTATTAGGCATGTTTTCTTTTACAGATGAAATGCGCTTAAATAAGAGTTTTAACTCAAACTGTAAGGTCGAAAATTATGAAATACCCATGAGAAATATCAAACACAAATGCAATACAGAAATGGATAAGTTAAGACTTGACCATTATACAAAAAATGCTGACTGGGTCATGAGGTCAGAAAAGAAGAAGAAAAAAGCAGGTCAAGAAGAACTGACAAAAAGAATTGCAAAATAATTAGAAATTAATGTGAAGATTAATTTTTAGTCAATTCTGCAAGACAGACTTTTCAGGAAAGGAGGTGGAATAAAAATGAGCTCCTAAATCTAAATCCCGGATTCTGGAAGATATATTCCTCAAACCATCGGACAAGAGGAGGTGGTGCTGGTCCTTCACGAGTCACTCTAATCTGTTCATAAAGCCTATATATAAAGACTTAATATATAGTATTTCACAATACTTCATGGTATTCTAATTAAATAATTTTTTGGAATCTTAGATCTCTCAGAGCCTGACACCGAGTAATTCTGGAGACTCCAGGAAAGTGGCAGTTCTGTAAAATGTTGGCGCTGGAGACTAAATGCACCCTGATAGTTTCACACCTAATTCACTTAACACACACACCCACACACCCACACACACACACACACACACACACACACACATTACCCACAGTGACAGTGGGACTGAGTGACATCAGATGTATGATAGTTTTTTAATTTTCTATCATCCATATAGTGTTGTATAGTCATGAAACTATGGTCATGAGACCAGTCATTCTGAGGAAATATGCCTCAGAATGACTGGTCTTCTATTTTTTACATTTTTTTTAAGTGTTTAGAAGCTGCACTTTAAAAAAAAATAAAAAGTCATTTACTGGTTCCTTTTTTACTATTATTTCAAAAAATCACCACGACAAAACCATTCAAGCTATCCAAAATTCATTCACACCTGTTCTGTAAGATTAATTCTTTAAACAGTGGTAAAAGAGGATGTGGTGCTGAACCTTCAAGAGTCACTCAAAACGTATCTGTCCATAAAGCCTATAAAGAATTATTCTTAATATACAGTTCACAATACTTCAGCTTGTTATTCTAATTAAGTGAGGGTCATTTTATCAGTAAAATACATAGAATTCATATTATTTATTTTTTTTAAGATTTCTATAAATGATTTAAATCATACTTGTTTCTACAATAATTATTTAAAAGTAATCCTATAGCGCCCTCTGGTGACCATTATTGGTACTAAGAATTGCAAGCTTCATTTATAAGTTATGATAGTTTTAATTTTATGCTGGCTCTTGAAAATGATAAAGCTATGAAACTTACTGTGCTTCCTTCAAATGATGACTTCTACTTATATAAAAAATTATGAAGAGTTAGAATGAAAAATTTTAAAGATATAGTAAAATAACTATTGTATTTTTTTATGTTACATTAATAAATCTCTATGGCAACACCATTTAAGCTATCCTAAACCCATTCACAATTTAACATCTCAGTATATTGGCATCATGTTGTAAAAGGAGTATGGAGTAGTATGAGGAGGAGTATGAATTCATTTACAGGCTGATTTTATCATAAATCCACAATAAAAAATTTTTTTCTGTTCTGTATCAATCTGTGTTGTTGTTTGTTTATTTTTATCTTTTATTTTTCATAGGAAGATAACTGATCCTTTACTCTCCTTTTTAATAAATGTGCTTATAAACCAAAAACAAGCTATTTATAGCTGTATTTATAAACTGCTTACTACTGACTATTAATATTGGGACAAGGCTTTATAAAGCATGAACTGACTATTTACTTTTTGAGTTTGAAATTATTATTTGCAGCACAAATAAGTTTTTTTAGGATTTTTAAAAATCCCTAAAACTGTCAGAAAAGGATAAGGCCTAAGATTTCTATGTGAGTGGCTACATTTATTTGTTTTTATAACTATAATGCATAAACTATGAAATTATACAAAATGTATAAAAAAGTACAACAGTCATTGTTTTCCAATGTTTTTTATTTATTAAATTTATTATTATTTTTTTTTTTTTGGATTTACATTTAAAAAAATTAGCCTACTGCAATCATTCTAAACAGCTAGAATAAAACCTGTTAATATTTATTATAGACCACTGTAACTGTGTATAATCTAACAAACAAGTTTATTATGAAAATAAAAGTGTGTACACCAGATAAATTGGACGATAAAGAAATTGCTAACAATAGTATAATAGAGCATGTTTTATGTTTTTAGGCGTTTAGATGCAGAAATGGACAAATCAAATGTAAAATAAAATGTAATTGATTTAATTAAATATAGATTAATTCTTGTTAGAGCAAAATAATAAATAAATAAATAAATACGTACACACATTAAAAAAGCAGCCAAGATGAATGAATTTCCTTTTTTATATAGATTAAAATTGAAGACAGAAGCAGCTGGTATATGCGGTCACTTAATATTAAAATCCAGTAGATCCACTTCAGATATATTTCTCAACAGTTTATGTTCACGTGGCTGTTTTCGTTTATAGTCGCCAAGCTATTATGTGTTTTGAAATAATCTTGTCCGTGATGTGTTCGTTCGTACGACGAAAGACAGAATCCTGCAGCTCGAGAGATATGTTATTCTGCCAGTCGCGCTTTCAAATAGTCTTGTACACGTAAACGGGTCACAAACACCTGCATTTAGCTCTTGATGTGTTACAATGGGTTTATTGTGTGCATTTGTGGTAATGTTTTATTTAAAAAAGCTCTTAAACAAGAATAAATTCGTTTGTTTTGAGCTCGACACTGTGCGCGCTGATCGGAGGCGTGATTTCAGATAGGCAGCCACAAATATTTCATTTTCACACAAACAGTTCAAAAACATCTGAATTTAGCTCTTGGTGTGTTCTAATTGGTTGATTGTGTGATATCGCTGTAATAATTTATTTTTAAAAGCTTTAAAACAGGAATAAATTCGTTTTTTCTGAGCTCTTTACTCCAGACGCTCGTGGTCACAGCGGTGATTCATCTCTCCTATTTCTCACGTATCTCTGGCCAGAAATAATTTATCCATGAGCCCTGAACCGGTAATAATCAGATATGTTGGTTTAGCTTGTCAGTGTGAATTAAATCTAAGTATTTATTTGTATTTTTAACCGATTTAAAAGTGAAAGTAAAAGTTCGGGAATTGAACCTGTAGGGGCGCAATTTCTCTCAGACAATGGAAGTCTAAGCACATATACTCAAACAGAGGGACAGAGTGAGATGAGATGTCTGACAGTTTTTTAATTTTCTGTTATCCATACAGTGTTGTAAAGTCGTTAAACTATGCATATTTCCTCAGAATGACTTTTTCATCTGTATGAAAAAATTCTTTGACGTGTTTGGAAGCTGCAATTTAAAAATACAATAATGATTCCCTTTGTAAGGTCATTTAAAAAAATCACCACGGCAAAACCATTCAAGCTATCCAAAATCCATTCACAATTTAAGTTCCTATCAGAAATACTGATGTGTGTTCAGAGTTTTGTGAAATTCTAAGTATGTTATTTGCCTCAAAATCACCTGAGAAGTATTCCAGTTTGACATGTTGCCACGCCAACAATTTTTTAGATATCAATATCCCCCTTGCAGATTTATATCGGCTGTGTTTTAACATTATTCTGATGAAGTTTGAAGCAAATCGAGTAATAATAAGATGCTGAATTCAAATCATTTTGAAAATGACACACTTCCTTCTGCCAGTTGGTGGCGCTATAACTTTGACTCCTAATAGTCACATATATGCGATCGACATCATACAACGAATAATCTGATGAAGTTTGATTAAAATCAGGAAATGTATGTGGATGGTATTAGACACTTCCTGTTTCTCATTTCTCGCCATAATTTCAACGCCTCGCCACGAGCAAACCGTTCGAGATATCAAAAATCCCCTGGCAATTTTTCATCCCCAGTGTCTTGAGATCATGTTGACCAAGTTTGGCGGCAATCGAGAAAAAAACCTATGACAAGTATTTCAAATTCCAGAGCATGCGCTTTTTACATAACTCTAAATAGCTGACTTCCTGTTGGGTGGAGCCTATGACATGCAATACGAAAGTTGTTCGGCACGATGAGATCTATATGTGTACTGAGTTTCATATGAATATGTGCAAGTATGTGTGAGCTATACATCAACATTTCTGACTGTGTTCCAGGGGGCGCCGTAGAGCCCCTGTGCCACGCCCGGGTCCCAGCCTCTGCAGGCTCCTAAAGGCCACAGATTCCAAAGTGTGCGCAAATTTTCAAGAGTTTTTGAGTATGTTAAGGACCCCAAAAGCCCCCACAACTTTGACGAAAAATTTGAATACTAAACCCTAAATAGCCAACTTCCTGTTGGGCGGAGCCTATGATATGCAATACAAAAGTTGTTTGGATTGATGAGATTTATATGTGTACCGAGTTTCATTCGTCTACGAGCAAGAATGTATGATATATGGCCCTCCATATTCCAGGGGGCGCTGTAGAGCCCCTGTGCCACGCCCGTGTATCAGTCTCTGCCCGGCCCTAATGGCCGCAGGTTCCAATCTGTGTGCCAATTTTCAAGACTTTTTAAGCACGTTAAGGGCCCCAAAAGCCCCCGAGACGTTGGAAAAAAAAATAAAAATAATAATAATAATAATAATAATAAAAAATAATCCTAAGGAAAACAATAGGCCTCTCGCCCTTTGGGCTTGAGCCCTAATTAAAGCTGCAAGCAGCGATGAACGGGCCCTCGCACCCGGGCTCACCGGCAGCGAGTGGCTTTAGTTAATAGGTGAACGGTGAGAAATATGTGTTTAAACTCATAAATATAAGTAGAATATATCAATGTTTATTCCATATATGTGCCAATCTTCCTGTTGCCAGCAGGTGGCGCTATCATTATAGTGGAATATTGGCCTTCAGATGTGTTCAGGGCAGGACTTTTGTCGAACATGTGAGGTTTGGGTAGGATTGGACATTTTATGCCCGAGTTACAACAACATGCTATTTCATGGGGAAACATCGAAATTTGTCAGGCCGCCATGGACACGCCCTTTAACGAAACCTCAAGATCTTCGCAATTTAAGATTGCAAAAGGCTTTAGATTACACTGACCAAGTTTGGTGTTGATCTGAATAAATCTCTAGGAGGAGTTCGTTAAAGTCCAACCCCTGAAAATGGCCAAAACAACACTAATTTTGCAGAGAAAATTCTAAATAACTGACTTCCTGTTGGGATTCGGATTTCATACCAAGAGACTTTTTCGTAAATATATGGTTTGTTACATGTGTGTTCCGATTTTTGTACATTTACGTGAAACATAGCTCGAGGCGCACTCCGTTGAAAGTGTATAGGTGGCGCTATCGAGCCATTTTGCCACACTCGATGGAATATTGGCCTTCAGATCTGTTTAGGCCAGGTCCCTTATCACACAAGTGAAGTTTGGGCAAGATCGGACATTCTATGCCTGAGTTATAACATCTTTTATTCCCATGGCGAGACATCGAACTTCAACACGGCGCCATGGACACACCTTTTAACAAAAACTCAAGATCTTCACAACTAAACATCACACAGGTCTTTAGATTAGACTGACCACAAAAAAGACATTGATGTCATACAATTTCTAGAAATAGTCTGTCACAGTGTAAAATATGTCACTTCCTGTTGCCAATAGGTGGCGCTATGACTATAACTGAATATGGGCATGTAGATCTGTTCAGGTCAAGAGTGTCATCCAACATGTGAAGTTTGGGGCAGATTGGACATTGTATGTCTGAGTTACAGCAACTTCCTTTTTCATGGCGAAACATCGAAATTTGTCAGACCGCCATGGACACGCCCTTTAACGAAACCTCAAGTCCTTCGCAATTTAACATCACAAATGGCTTTAGATTACACTGACCAAGTTTGGTATTGATCTGAATAAATCTCTAGGAGGAGTTCGTTAAAGTACAACCCCTGAAAATGGCAAAAACAACACCAATTTTGAAGGGAAAATTCAAAATAACCGACTTCCTGTTGGGATCCAGATTTTGTACCAAGAGACTTTTTTGTAGGTATTGGAGTGTTACGTGTGTACCAATTTTTGTACATGTACGTGAAACATAGCTCGAGGCGCACTCCGTTGAAAGTGTATAGGTGGCGCTATAGAGCCATTCTGCCACACCCGGTGGAATATTGGCCTGCAGATCTGTTCAGGCCAGGACTCTTATCACACGTGTGAAGTTTGGGGAAGATCGGACATTTTATGCCTGAGTTATAACATCTTTTATTCCCATGGCGAGACATCGAACTTCGTCGCGGCGCCATGAGCAAGCCTTTTAACGAAAACTCAAGATCTTCACAACTGAACATCGCACAGGACTTTAGATTAGACTGACCACAAAAAAGACATTGATGTCATAAAATTTCTAGGAGTAGTTCGTCGCAGCGTAAAATATGTCACTTCCTGTTGCCAATAGGTGGCGCTATGACTATAACTGAATATGGGCATGTCAATCTGTCCAGGTTCGGAGTCTCATCAAACATGTGAAGTTTGGGGCAGATTGGACATTGTATGTGTGAGTTATAGCAACTTCATTTTTCATGGCGAATCATCGAAATTCGCCAGGCCGCCACGGACACGCCCTTCAACGAAAACTCAAGATCTTCGCAATTTAACATCGCAAAGGCCTTTAGATTAGGCATACCAAATTTGGTGTTGATTTGAAGAACTCTCTAGGAGGAGTTCGTTAAAATACAACACATGGAAATGACCAAAATTACACAAAATATGCTCATAATATTAAAAATAACCGACTTCCTGTTGGGTTTAGAATTTCGCTCCAAGAGTCTTTTTTGTAGGTATTGGTGTGTTACATATGTGTGCCAATTTTCGTGCATGTAGGTGAAACATAGCTGGAAGGCTGTTGATTTTCTTGGTATAGGTGGCGCTGTCGAGCCATTTTGCAACACCCTCTTCTGAATCCTATATCAGACAAAAATTTTCACCAGGTTTGACGCGTGTGCAAAGTTTCATGACTTTTTGAGCATGTTAAAGCCCTCAAAAATGCGATTCATTCGGGAGAAGAAGAAGAATAATAATAAATATAGCTGCAAGCAGCGATGGCGGGCTCAAGCCACCAATGCCATCGCCACCCCGGTGGCATCAGGTAAACTGTGCCCAGCGGGCACATGCATTCACAATATCCCTCTGGCAGTGACGTTTTAAAGGATATGGCGGTTAAAGGGTTAATCCGAATCATCTAGACTTTAAAATCACATTCACAGAACAATATATATATATATTCCCCAAACATATATATATATATATATTTAGTAACACTTTACAATAAGATTTCATTTATAAACATTATGTTAACATGAACAATATTTATATAGCATTAATTTATGTCAGTTAATATTCCAAACTTAAACATTAAAACATTGTTTTATTGTGATTTTTTTCCAAGCACATTTTACCAATTCCAAACCATATCAATCTTAATAACTACCATTATTTTTTATTTAATCATTTATGAGTGCTATACAATAGTCCAGGAAAGCTGTAAGAGAAAAACTCCTTATATTCATGTGCAGAATTATTAGGCTGTTTTCTTTTACAGATGAAATGCGCTAAAAAAGAGTTTTAACTCAAACTGTTTTAACTCAAAGTCGAAAATTATGAAATACCCATGAGAAATATCAAACACAAATGCAATACAGAAATGGATAAGTTAAGACTTGACCATTGTACAAAAATGCTGACTGGGTCATGAGGTCAGAAAAGAAGAAGAAAAAAAAAAACAGGTCAAGAAGAACTGACAAAAATAATTGCAAAATAATTAGGAATTAATGTGAAGATTAATTTTTAGTCAATTCTGCAAGACAGACTTTCAGGAAAGGAGGTGGAATAAAAATGAGCTCCTAAATCTTAATCCCGGATTCTGGAAGATATATTCCTCAAACCATCGGACAAGAGGAGGTGGTGCTGGTCCTTCATGAGTCACTCTAATCTGTTCATAAAGCCTATATATAAAGTCTTAATATATAGTATTTCACAATACTTCATGGTATTCTAATCAAATCATTTTTTGGAATCTTAGATCTCTCAGAACCTGACACCGAGTAATTCTGAGACTCCAGGAAAGTGGCAGTTCTGTAAAATGTTGGCGCTGGAGACTAAATGCTCCCTGATAGTTTCACACCTAATTCACTTAACACACACACACACACACACATACACACACACACACACACACACACACACACATTACCCACAGTGACAGAGGGACAGAGTGACATCAGATGTATGATAGTTTTTTAATTTTCTATCATCCATATAGTGTTGTATAGTCATGAAACTATGCATATTTCCTCAGAATGACTTGTCTTCTATGTGTACATTTTTTTGAAGTGTTTAGAAGCTGCACTTAAAAAAATAAAAGACATTTACTGGTTACTTTTTTACTGTTATTTCAAAAAATCACCACGACAAAACCATTCAAGCTATCCAAAATTCATCCACACCTGTTCTGTAAGATAAATTCTTTAAACAGTGGTAAAAGAGGATGTGGTGCTGATCCTTCAAGAGTCACTCAAAACTTATCTGTCCATAAAGCCTATAAATAATTATTCTTAATATACAGTTCACAATACTTCAGCATGTTGTTCTAATTAAGTGAGGGTCATTTTATCAGTAAAATACATAAAATTCATATTATTTTTCTTTGAAAGATTTCTATAAATGATTTAAATCATACTTGTTTCTACAATAATTATTTAAAAGTGATCCTATAGCTCCATCTGGTGGCCATTATTGGTACTAAGAATTGCCAGCTTGATTTATATGTTATGATAGTTTTAATTTTATGCTGGCTCTTGAAAATGATAAAGCTATGAAACTTACTGTGCTTCCTTCAAATGATGACTTCTAGGTATATAAAAAATTATGAAGAGTTGGAATTAAAAATTTTAAAGATATAGTAAAATAACTATGGTATTTTTTTATGTTACTTTAATAAATCTCTATGGCCACACCATTTAAGGTATCCTAAACCCATTCGCAATTTAACATCTTCAGTATATGGCTTCATGTTAAAAAAGTTTGGTGTGAACTACTTGTGTCTTCTTGGAGGAGAATGAATTAATTTACAGGCTGAGTTTATCATAAATCCACAATAACATTTCTGAGTTCTGTATCAATCAGTGTTGTTGTTTGTTTATTTTTATTTTTTTATTTTTCATAGGAAGATAACTGACCCTTTACTCTCCTTTTTAATAAATGAGCTATTTATAGCTGTATTTATAAACTGCTTACTACTGACTATTAATATTGGGACAAGGCTTTATGAAGCATGAACTGACTATTTACTAATGAGTGCAGTTATTATAAAGTGTTATCAATGCATTTGCTAATGTTAACAAATTAGACATTATTTTACAGTGTTATCAAATCCCTTAAATGATTTGTAAGTGTTTTGTAATGATTTTATTGACCTAAAAGCATTTGTGAAAGTTCTGCTTACATTACAGCTTAGTCTTGATCTGTGAGCTGAACAGATTTACTGTTACATCCATGACATTATGTAAATTCAAATAAATATCATGTCACAGGATGTCAGAGGTCAGTATCAAATTAGTTTGAAATTATTATTTGCAGCACAAATAAGGTTTTTTAGGATTTTTAAAAATCCCTAAAACTGTCAGAAAAGGATAAGGCCTAAGATTTCTATGTGAGTGGCTAAATTTGTTTGTTTTTATAACTATAATGCATAAACTATGAAACTATACAAAATGTATAAAAAAGTACAAGTTATTCTTTTCCAATGTTTTTTATTTATTTACATTTTTTTTTTTTTTTTGGGATTTACATTTTTAAAAATTAGCCTACTGCAATCATTCTAAACAGCTTGAATAAAACCTGTCAATATTTATTATAGACCACTATAACTGTGTATAATCTAACAAACGAGTTTATTATGAAAATAAAGTGTGTACACCAGATAAATTGGACGATAAAGAAATTGCTAACAATAGTATAATAGAGCATGTTTTAGGTTTTTAGGCGTTTAGATGCAGAAATGGACAAATCAAATGTAAAATCAAATGTAATTGATTTAATTAAATATAGATTAAGTCTTGTTAGAGCAAAATAATAAATAAATACGTACACACATTAAAAAAGCAGCCAAGATGAATGAGTTTAATTTTTTATATAGATTAAAATTGAAGACAGAAGCAGCTGGTATATGCGGTCACTTAATATTAAAATCCAGTAGATCCACTTCAGATTTATTTCTCAACAGTTTATGTTCACGTGGCTGTTTTCGTTTATATTAGCCAAGCTATTATGTATTTTGAAATAATCTTGTCCGTGATGTGTTCGTTCTTACGACAAAAGGCAGAATCCTGCAGCTCGAGAGATATATGTTATTCTGCCAGTCGCGCTTTCAAATAGTCTTGCACACTTAAACGGGTCACAAACACCTGCATTTAGCTCGTGTAGTGTTATAATGGATGTATTGTGTGCATTTATGGCAATAATTTATTTTGAAAAGCTCTTAAACAAGAATAAATTCGTTTGTTTTGAACTTGTGACACTGTGCGCGCTGATCGGAGGCAGTGATTTCATATAGGCAGCCGCGAATATTTCATTTTCACACAAACAGTTCAAAAACATCTTAATTTAGCTCTTGGTGTGCTCTAATTGGTGAATTGTGTGATATAGCTGCAATACTTTATTTTTAATAGCTATAAAACAAGAATAAACTCGTTTTTTTCTGAGCTCATCATTCCACACGCTCCTGCTCAGAGCGGTGATTCATCTCTCGTGTTTCTCACGTATCACTGACCACACATCAATTATTAATGAGCCCTGACCTTATAATAATCATATATGTTGGTTTAGCTTGTCAGTGTGAATTAAATCCAAGTATTTATTTGTATTTTAACCGATTTAAAATCGAAACCAAAAGACAGTCTCCTCCCTTTTTTATTCCGGTAACTACACCTGTAGGGGCGCTATTTCTCTCAGACAATGGAAGTCTAAGCACACACACTCAAACAGAGGGACAGAGTGATATGAGATGTCTGACAGTTTTTTAATTTTCTGTTATCCATACAGTGTTGTAAAGTCATGAAACTATGCATATTTACTCAGAATAACTTTTTTTCTTTATGAAAAAAGGTTTTGAAGTGTTTGGAATTTAAAAATGCAGGAAAATTAATAATTCCATCTTTATTGTCATTTTAAAAAATCCCCACGACAAAACCATCCAAGCTATCCAAAACCCATTCACAATTTAAGTTCCTCAATGTTTTTTCAACATGTACACCAAGTTTGGTGTGTATAGTGTTACTCTCCTCTGAGCAGTATGCATTAATTCACAGCTAAATGTAAAAAACAATCCACATTCAAATCAAAATAGCCGACTTCCTGTTGGTCGTAGCTGATGACTGTGAATTAGAAAGTTGTCCGTCTTGATAAGAACAATTTTTGTACTGAGTTTGGTGTCTGTAGCTAAAACTAACCCCCCCACTTTTGACAAAAGGTGGCGCTATAGAGTGCCTCTTCCACGCCCTCTTATGAAATTTTGCCAGTGTCTAGCTGTCACTAATACTGATATGTGTTCTGAGTTTGATGAAATTCTAAGCATGTTATATGCCTCAAAATCACCTGAGAAGTATTCCAGTTTGACATGTTGCCACGGCAACAATATTTTTAGATATCAATATCCCCCCAGCAGATTTATATCGGCTGTGTTTTAACATTATTCTGATGAAGTTTGAAGCAAATTGAGTAAAAATAAGATGCTGAATTCAAAGCATTTTGAAAATGACACACTTCCTGCTGCCACTTGGTGGCGCTATAACTTTGACTCCTAATAGTCACATATATGCGATCGACATCATACAATGAATAATCTGATGAAGTTTGATTAAAATTAGGAAATGTATGTGGATGGTATTAGACACTTCCTGTTTCTCATTTCTCGCCATAATTTCAAAGCCTCGCCACGAGCAAACCGTTTGAGATATCAAAAATCCCCTGGCAATTTTTCATCCCCAATGTCTTGAGATCATGTTGACCGAGTTTGGCGGCAATCGAGTAAAAAACCTATGACAAGTATTTCAAATTCCAGAGCATGCACTTTTTACATAACTCTAAATAGCTGACTTCCTGTTGGGCGGAGCCTATGATATGCAATACGAAAGTTGTTCGGCACGATGAGATCTATATGTGTACTGAGTTTCATATGAATATGTGCAAGTATGTGTGAGCTATACATCAACATTTATAACTGTGATCCAGGGGGCGCCGTAGAGCCCCTGTGCCACGCCCAGGTCTCAGCCTCTGCAGGCTCCTTCAGGCCACAGATTCCAAAGTGTGCGCAAATTTTCAAGAGTTTTTGAGTATGTTAAGGACCCCAAAAGCCCCCACAACTTTGACGACAAATATGAATAATAAACCCCAAATAGCCAACTTCCTGTTGGGCGGAGCCTATGATATGCAATACGAAAGTTGTTTGTATTGATGAGATTTATATGTGTACCGAGTTTCGTATGTCTATGTGCAAGTATGTATGATATATGGCCCTCCATATTCCAGGGGGCGCTGTAGAGCCCCTGTGCCACGCCCGTGTATCAGTCTCTGCCCGGCCCTAATGGCCGCAGGTTCCAATGTGTGTGCCAATTTTCAAGACTTTTTAAGCATGTTAAGGGCCCCAAAAGCCCCCGAAACCTTGAAGAAAAATAATAATAATAAATAATAATAATAATAATAAATATAGCTGCAAGCAGCGATGGCGGGCTCAAGCCACCAATGCCATAACCCCCCCGTGGCATCAGGTAAACTGTGCCCAGCGGGCACATGCATTCACAATATCCCTCTGGCAGTGAGGTTTTAAAGGATACGGCAGTTAAAGGGTTAATCCGAATCATCTAGACTTTAAAATCACATTCACAGAACAATATATATATATATATATGTATATGTATATGTATATGTAAATATATGTATATATATATATATATATATATATATATATATATATATATATATATATATATATATAACTTTAGTAACACTGTACAATAAGATTTTATTTATAAACATTATGTTAACATGAACAATATTTATATAGCATTCATTCATGTCAGTTAATATTCCAAACTTAAACATTAAAACATTGTTTTATTGTGATTTTTTTCCAAGTACATTTTACCAATTCCAAACCATATCAATCTTAATAACTACCATTATTTTTTATATAATCATTTATGAGTGCTATACAATAGTCCAGGAAAGCTGGAAGAGAACCATTGTACAAAAAATGCTGACTGGCTCATGAGGTCAGAAAAGAAGAAGAAAAAAGCAGGTCAAGAAGAACTGACAACACACACACACACACACACACACACACCCATTACCCACAGTGACAGTGGGACTGAGTGACATCAGATGTATGATAGTTTTTTAATTTTCTATCATCCATATAGTGTTGTATAGTCATGAAACTATGCATATTTCCTCAGAATGACTGGTCTTCTATGTGTACATTTTTTTTTTTTTAAAAGTGTTTAGAAGCTGCACTTTAAAAAAATAAAAAAAACATTTACTGGTTCCTTTTTTACTATTATTTCAAAAAACATCACGGCAAAACCATTCAAGCTATCCAAAATTCATTCACACCTATTCTGTAAGATTAATTCTTTAAACAGTGGTAAAAGAGGATGTGGTGCTGATCCTTCAAGAGTCACTCAAAACGTATCTGTCCATAAAGCCTATAAAGAATTATTCTTAATATACAGTTCAAAATACTTCAGCTTGTTATTCTAATTAAGTGAGGGTCATTTTATCAGTAAAATATATACAATTCATTTTTTTTGAAAGATTTCTATAAATGATTTAAATCATACTCGTTTCTACAATAATTATTTAAAAGTAATCCTATAGCTCCCTCTGGTGGCCATTATAGGTACTAAGAATTGCAAGCTTGATTTATAAGTTATGATAGTTTAAATTTTATGCTGGCTCTTGAAAGTGATAAAGCTATGAAACTTACTGTGCTTCCTTCAAATGAGGACTTCTACTTATATAAAAAATTATGAAGATTTAGAATGAAAAATTGTAAAGATATAGTAAAATAACTATTGTATTGTTTTATGTTACTTTAATAAATCTCTATGGCAACACCATTTAAGCTATCCTAAACCCATTCACAATTTAACATCTCAGTATATTGGCATCATGTTGAAAAAGGAGTATGGAGTAGTATGAGTAGGAGTATGAATTCATTTGCAGGCTTTATCATAAATCCACAATAAAATTTCTGAGTTCTGTATCAATCTGTGTTGTTGTTTGTTTATTTTTATCTTTTATTTTTCATAGGAAGATAACTTACTCTCATTTTTAATAAATGTGCTTATAAACCAAGGACAAGCTATTTATAGCTGTATTTATAAACTGCTTACTACTGACTATTAATATTGGGACAAGGCTTTATAAAGCATGAACTGACTATTTAATAATGAGTGCAGTTATTATAAAGTGTTATCAATGAATTTGCTAATGTTAACAAATTAGACATTATTTTACAGTGTTATCAAATCCTTAAATGACTCATAAGCATTTGTGAAAGTTCTGCTTGCATTACAGCTTAGTATTGATCTGTGAGCTGAACAGATTTACTGTTACATCCATGAGATTATGTAAATTAAAATAAATATAATGTCACAGGATGTCATAGGTCAGTATCAAATGAGTTTGAAATTATTATTTGCAGCACAAATAAGGTTTTTTTAGGATTTTTAAAAATCCCTAAAACTGTCAGAAAAAGGTTAAGGCCTAAGCTATTTCTATGTGAGTGGCTAATTTTATTTTTGTTTTTATAATTGTAATACACAAACTATGAAATTATACAAAATGTATAAAAAGATAAATAAATAAATACGCACACATTAAAAAAGCAGCCAAGTCGAATGAGTTTCCTTTTTTATATAGATTAAAATTGAAGACAGAAGCAAGTGGTAAATGTGGTCACTTTAATATTCAAATCCAGTAGATCCAGTTTATGTTCACGTGGCTGTTTTCGTTTATAGTCGCCAAGCTATTATGTGTTTTGAAATAATCTTGTCCGTTATGTGTTCGTTCGAACGACGAAAGGCAGAATCCTGCAGCTCGAGAGATATGTTATTCTGCCAGTCGCGCTTTCAAATAGTCTTGCACACTTAAACAGGTCACAAACACCTGCATTTAGCTCTTGTTGTGTTACAATGGGTTTATTGTGTGCATTTGTGGTAATATTTTATTTAAAAAAGCTCTTAAACAAAAATAAATTCGTTTGTTTTGAGCTGGACACTGTACGCGCTGATCGGAGGCGGTGGTTTCAGATAGGCAGCTGCAAATATTTCATTTTCACACAAACAGTTCAAAAACATCTTAATTTAGCTCTTGGTGTGTTCTAATTGGTTGATTGTGTGATATCGCTGTAATAATTTATTTTTAAAAGCTTTAAAACAGGAATAAATTCGTTTTCTCTGAGCTCTTTACTCCAGACGCTCGTGATCACAGCGGTGATTCATCTCTCCTATTTCTCACGTATCTCTGGCCAGAAATAATTTATCCATGAGCCCTGAACCGGTAATAATCAGATATGTTGGTTTAGCTTGTCAGTGTGAATTAAATCTAAGTATTTGTTTGTATTTTTAACCGATTTAAAAGTGAAAGTAAATGTCCGGGAATTGAACCTGTAGGGGCGCAATTTCTCTCAGACAATGGAAGTCTGAAGCACATATACTCAAACAGAGGGACAGAGTGAGATGAGATGTCTGACAGTTTTTTTAATTTTCTGTTATCCATACAGTGTTGTAAAGTCGTGAAACTATGCATATTTCCTCAGAATGACTTTTTCATCTGTATGAAAAAATTCTTTGACGTGTTTGGAAGCTGCAATTTAAAAATACAATAATGATTCCCTTTGTAAGGTCATTTAAAAAAATCACCACGGCAAAACCATTCAAGCTATCCAAAATCCATTCACAATTTAAGTTCCTATCAGAAATACTGATGTGTGTTCAGAGTTTTGTGAAATTCTAAGTATGTTATTTGCCTCAAAATCACCTGAGAAGTATTCCAGTTTGACATGTTGCCACGGCAACAATTTTTTAGATATCAATATCCCCCTTGCAGATTTATATCAGCTGTGTTTTAACATTATTCTGATGAAGTTTGAAGCAAATCGAGTAATAATAAGATGCTGAATTCAAATCATTTTGAAAATGACACACTTCCTTCTGCCAGTTGGTGGCGCTATAACTTTGACTCCTAATAGTCACATATATGCGATCGACATCATACAACGAATAATCTGATGAAGTTTGATTAAAATCAGGAAATGTATGTGGATGGTATTAGACACTTCCTGTTTCTAATTTCTCGCCATAATTTCAACGCCTCGCCACGAGCAAACCGTTCGAGATATCAAAAATCCCCTGGCAATTTTTCATCCCCAGTGTCTTGAGATCATGTTGACCGAGTTTGGCGGCAATCGAGAAAAAAACCTATGACAAGTATTTCAAATTCCAGAGCATGCGCTTTTTACATAACTCTAAATAGCTGACTTCCTGTTGGGTGGAGCCTATGACATGCAATACGAAAGTTGTTCGGCACGATGAGATCTATATGTGTACTGAGTTTCATATGAATATGTGCAAGTATGTGTGAGCTATACATCAACATTTCTGACTGTGTTCCAGGGGGCGCCGTAGAGCCCCTGTGCCACGCCCGGGTCCCAGCCTCTGCAGGCTCCTAAAGGCCACAGATTCCAAAGTGTGCGCAAATTTTCAAGAGTTTTTGAGTATGTTAAGGACCCCAAAAGCCCCCACAACTTTGACGAAAAATTTGAATACTAAACCCTAAATAGCCAACTTCCTGTTGGGCGGAGCCCATGATATGCAATACAAAAGTTGTTTGGATTGATGAGATTTATATGTGTACCGAGTTTCATACGTCTACGAGCAAGAATGTATGATATATGGCCCTCCATATTCCAGGGGGCGCTGTAGAGCCCCTGTGCCACGCCCGTGTATCAGTCTCTGCCCGGCCCTAATGGCCGCAGGTTCCAATCTGTGTGCCAATTTTCAAGACTTTTTAAGCACGTTAAGGGCCCCAAAAGCCCCCGAGACGTTGGAAAAAAATAATAATAATAATAATAATAATAATAATAATAATAATAATAATAAAAAATAATCCTAAGGAAAACAATAGGCCTCTCGCCCTTTGGGCTTGAGCCCTAATAATAATAACAAATAATCCTAAGGAAAACAATAGGGCTCTCGCCCTCCAGGCTTGAGCCCTAATTAAAGCTGCAAGCAGCGATGAACGGGCCCTCGCACCCGGGCTCACCGGCAGCGAGTGGCTTTAGTTAATAGGTCAACGGTGAGAAATATGCGTTTAAACTCATAAATATAAGTAAAATATATCAATGTTTATTCCATATATGTGCCAATCTTCCTGTTGCCAGCAGGTGGCGCTATCATTATAATGGAATATTGGCCTTCAGGTGTGTTCAGGGCAGGACCCTTATCACACAAGTGAAGTTTGGGCAAGATCGGACATTTTATGCCTGAGTTATAACAACATCCTATTTCATGGCGAAACATCGAAATTTGTCAGGCTGCCATGGACACGCCCTTTAACGAAACCTCAAGATCTTCGCAATTTAAGATTGCAAAAGCCTTTAGATTACACTGACCAAGTTTGGTGTTGATCTGAATAAATCTCTAGGAGGAGTTTGTTAAAGTATGACCCCTGAAAATGGCCAAAACAACACAAATTTTGCAGAGAAAATTCTAAATAACTGACTTCCTGTTGGGATTCGGAATTCGTACCAAGAGACTTTTTCGTAGATATTGGTGAGTTACATGTGTGTACCGATTTTTGTACATGTACGTGAAACATAGCTCGAGGCGCACTCCGTTTAATGTGTATACGCACTCTGTTGAAAGTGTATAGGTGGCGCTATCGAGCCATTTTGCCACACTCGATGGAATATTGGCCTTCAGATCTGTTCAGGCCAGGACCCTTATCACACAAGTGAAGTTTGGGCAAGATCGGACATTTTATGCCTGAGTTATAACATCTTTCATTCCCATGGCGAGACATCGAACTTCATCACAGCGCCATGGACACACCTTTTAACAAAAACTCAAGATCTTCACAACTAAACATTACACAGGTCTTTAGATTAGACTGACCACAAAAAAGACATTGATGTCATAAAATCTCTAGGAGTAGTTTGTCGCAGTGTAAAATATGTAACTTCCTGTTGCCAATAGGTGGCGCTATGACTATAACTGAATATTGGCATGAAGATGTATTCAGGTCAAGAGTCTTATCCAACATGTGAAGTTTGGGGCAGATTGGACATTGTATGTCTGAGTTACAGCAACTTCCTTTTTCATGGCGAAACATCGAAATTTGTCAGGCCGCCATGGACCCGCCCTTTAACAAAACCTCACGTCCTTCGCAATTTATTATCGCAAAGGGCTTTAGATTACACTGACCAAGTTTGGTGTTGATCTGAATAAATCTCTAGGAGGAGTTCGTTAAAGTACAACCCCTGAAAATGGCAAAAACAACACCAATTTTGAAGGGAAAATTCTAAATAACCGACTTCCTGTTGGGATCCGGATTTCATACCAAGAGACTTTTTTGTAGGTATTGGAGTGTTACATGTGTGTACCAATTTTTGTACATGTACGTGAAACATAGCTCGAGGCGCACTCCGTTGAAAGTGTATAGGTGGCGCTATAGAGCCATTCTGCCACACCCGGTGGAATATTGGCCTGCAGATCTGTTCAGGTCAGGACTCTTATCACACATGTGAAGTTTGGGGAAGATCGGACATTTTATGCCTGAGTTATAACATCTTTTATTCCCATGGCGAGACATTGAACTTCGTCGCGGCGGCATGAACAAGCCTTTTAACGAAAACTCAAGATCTTCACAACTGAACATCGCACAGGCCTTTAGACTAGACTGACCACAAAAAAAAATGATGTCATAAAATTTCTAGGAGTAGTTCATCGCAGTGTAAAATATGTCACTTCCTGTTGCCAATAGGTGGCGCTATGACTATAACTGAATATGGGCATGTCAATCTGTTCATGTTAGGAGACTCATCAAACATGTAAAGTTTGGGGCAGATTGGTCATTGTATGTCTGAGTTATAGCAACTTCCTGTTTCATGGCGAATCATCGAAATTCGCCAGGCCGCCACGGACACGCCCATTAACGAAAACTCAAAAGCTTCGCAATTTAACATCGCAAAGGCCTTCAGATTAGGCATACCAAATTTGGTGTTGATCTGAATGAATCTCTAGGAGGAGTTCGTTAAAATACAACGCATGGAAATGACAAAAATGACACAAAATTTGCTCATAATATTAGTAATAACCGACTTCCTGTTGGGTTTCGGATTTTGCTCCAAGAGACTTTTTTGTAGGTATTGGAGAGTTACATGTGCATACCGATTTTCATACATGTACATGAAACGTAGCTCGAGGCGCACACCGTTGAACGTGTATAGGTGGCGCTGTTGAGCCATTTTGCCACACCCACTTCTGAAACCCATATCAGACGTAAATTTTCGCCAGTTCTGAGGTGTGTGCAAAGTTTCATGACTTTTCGAGCATGTTTAGGCCCTCAAAAATGCGATTCATTTTGGAGAAGAAGAATAATAATAATAAATATAGCTGCAAGCAGCGATGGCGGGCTCAAGCCACCAATGCCATCGCCACCCCGGTGGCATCAGGTAAACTGTGCCCAGCGGGCACATGCATTCACAATATCCCTCTGGCAGTGAAGTTTGAAGGGATATGGCAGTTAAAGGGTTAATCCGAATCATCTAGACTTTAAAATCACATTCACAGAACTATATATATATATATATATATATATATATATATATATATATATATATATATATATATATAACTTTAGTAACACTTTACAATAAGATTTCATTTATAAACATTATGTTAACATGAATAATATTTATATAGAATTCATTCATGTCAGTTAATATTCCAAACTTAAACATTAAAACATTGTTTTATTGTGATTTTTTTCCAAGCACATTTTACCAATTCCAAACCATATCAATCTTAATAACTACCATTATTTTTTATTTAATCATTTATGAGTGCTATACAATAGTCCAGGAAAGCTGGAAGAGAAAAACTCCTTATATTCATGTGTGCAGAATTATTAGGCATGTTTTCTTTTACAGATGAAATGCGCTAAAAAAGAGTTTTAACTCAAACTGTTTTAACTCAAAGTCGAAAATTATGAAATACCCATGAGAAATATCAAACACAAATGCAATACAGAAATGGATAAATTAAGACTTGACCATTGTACAAAAATGCTGACAGGGTCATGAGGTCAGAAAAGAAGAAGAAAAAAACAGGTTAAGAAGAACTGACAAAAAGAATTGCAAAATAATTAGGAATTAATGTGAAGATTAATTTTTAGTCAATTCTGCAAGACAGACTTTCAGGAAAGGAGGTGGAATAAAAATGAGCTCCTAAATCTTAATTCCGGATTCAGGAAAATATATTCCTCAAACCATCGGACAAGAGGAGGTGGTGCTGGTCCTTCACGAGTCACTCTAATCTGTTCATAAAGCCTATATATAAAGTCTTAATATATAGTATTTCACAATACTTCATGGTATTCTAATTAAATCATTTTTTGGAATCTTAGATCTCTCAGAACCTGACACATTGTAATTCTGAGACTCCAGGAAAGTGGCAGTTCTGTAAAATGTTGGCACTGGAGACTAAATGCTCCCTGATAGTTTCACACCTAATTCACTTAACACACACACACACACACACACACACATTACCCACAGTGACAGAGGGACAGAGTGACATCAGATGTATGATAGTTTTTTAATTTTCTATTATCCATATAGTGTTGTATAGTCATGAAACTATGCATATTTCCTCAGAATGACTTGTCTTCTATGTGTATATTTTTTTAAGTGTTTAGAAGCTGCACTTAAAAAAAATAAAAGACATTTACTGGTTACTTTTTTACTGTTATTTCAAAAAATCACCATGACAAAACCATTCAAGCTATTCAAAATTAATTTGCACCTGTTCTGTAAGATAAATTCTTTAAACAGTGGTAAAAGAGGATGTGGTGCTGATCCTTCAAGAGTCACTCAAAACGTATCTGTCCATAAAGCCTATAAAGAACTATTCTTAATATACAGTTCACAATACTTCAGCTTGTTATTCTAATTATGTGAGGGTTATTTTATCAGTAAAATACATAAAATACATATTATTTTTCTTTGAAAGATTTCTATAAATGATTTAAATCATACTTGTTTCTACAATAATTATTTAAAAGTAATCCTATAACACCATCTGGTGGCCATTATTGGTACTAAGAATTGCAAGCTTGATTTATATGTTTTGATAGTTTTAATTTTATGCTGGCTCTTGAAAATGATAAAGCTATGAAACTTACTGTGCTTCCTTCAAATGATGACTTCTACGTATATAAAAAATTATGAAGAGTTGTAATTAAAAATTTTAAAGATATAGTAAAATAACTATTGTATTTTTTTATGTTACTTTAATAAATCGCTATGGCCACACCATTTAAGGTATCCTAAACCCATTCGCAATTTAACATCTTCAGTATATGGCTTCATGTTAAAACAGTTTGGTGTGAACTACTTGTGTCTTCTTGGAGGAGAATGAATTCATTTACAGGCTGAGTTTATCATAAATCCACAATAACATTTCTGAGTTCTGTATCAATCTGTGTTGTTGTTTGTTTATTTTAATTTTTTTATTTTTCATAGGAAGATAACTGACCCTTTACTCTCCTTTTTAATAAATGTGCTTATAAAACCAAGAACAAGCTATTTATAGCTGTATTTATAAACTGCTTACTAATGACTATTAATATTGGGACAAGACTTTATAAAGCATGAACTGACTATTTACTAATGAGTGCAGTTATTATAAAGTGTTATCAATGCATTTGCTAATCTTAACAAATTAGACATTATTTTACAGTGTTATCAAATCCTTAAATGATTTGTAAGTGTTTTGTAATGATTTTATTGACCTACAAGCATTTGTGAAAGTTCTGCTTGCATTACAGCTTAGTCTTGATCTGTGAGCTGAACAGATTTACGGTTACATCCATGAGATTATGTAAATTCAAATAAATATCATGTCACAGGATGTCAGAGGTCAGTATCAAATGAGTTTGAAATTATTATCTGCAGCACAAATAAGGTTTTTTAGGATTTTTAAAAAAAACCTAAAACTGTCAGAAAAGGATAAGGCCTAAGATTTCTATGTGAGTGGCTAAATTTATTTGTTTTTATAACTATAATGCATAAACTATGAAATTATACAAAATGTATAAAAAAGTACAACAGTTATTGTTTTCCAATGTTTTTTATTTATTTAATTTATTTTTTGGGATTTACATAAAAACAAATTAGCCTACTGCAATCATTCTAAACAGCTTGAATAAAACCTGTTAATATTTATTATAGACCACTGTAACTGTGTATAATCTAAGAAACAAGTTTATTATGAAAATAAAAGTGTGTACACCAGATAAATTGGACGATAAAGAAATTGCTAACAATAGTATAATAGAGCATGTTTTAGGTTTTTAGGCGTTTAGATGCAGAAATGGACAAATCAAATGTAAAATAAAATGTAATTGATTTAATTAAATATAGATTAATTCTTGTTAGAGCAAAATAATAAATAAATACGTACACACATTAAAAAAGCCGCCAAGATGAATGAGTTTCCTTTTTTATATGTAGATTAAAATTGAAGACAGAAGCAGCTGGTATATGCGGTCACTTAATATTCAAATCCAGTAGATCCACTTCAGATTTATTTCTCAACAGTTTATGTCTACGTGGCTGTTTTCGTTTATATTCGCCAAGCTATTATGTATTTTGAAATAATTTTGTCCTTGATGTGTTCGTTCGTACGACGAAAGGCAGAATCCTGCAGCTCGAGAGATATTCTGCCAGTCTCGCTTTCAAGTAGTCTTGCACACTTAAACGGGTCACAAACACCTGCATTTAGGACGTGTTGTGTTATAATGGGTGTATTGTGTGCATTTATGACAATATTTTATTTGAAAAAGCTCTTAAACAAGAATAAATTCGTTTGTTTTGAACTTGTGACACTGTGTGCGCTGATCGGAGCAGTGATTTCAGATAGGCAGCCGCGAATATTTCATTTTCACACAAACAGTTCAAAAACATCTGAATGTAGCTCCTGGTGTGTTCTAATTGGTGAATTGTGTAATATCGCTTTAATATTTTAATTTTAAAAGCTATAAAACAAGAATAAACTCGTTTTTTCTGAGCTCATCATTCCACACGCTCCTGCTCAGAGCGTGATTCATCTCTCGTGTTTCTCACGTATCACTGACCACACATCAATTATTAATGAGCCCTGACCTGGTAATAATCATATATGTTGGTTTAGCTTGTCAGTGTGAATTAAATCTAAGTATTTATTTGTATTTTAACCGATTTAAAAATGAAACTAAAAGAGAGTCTCCTCCCTTTCAGTCGAATTTCCCTTTCAGGAATTGCACCTGTAGGGGCGCAATTTCTCTCAGACAATGGAAGTCTAAGCACATAATACTCAAACAGAGGGACAGAGTGAGATGAGATGTCTGACAGTTTTTTAATTTTCTGTTATCCATACAGTGTTGTAAAGTCGTGAAACTATCCATATTTACTCAGAATGACTTTTTTTCTGTATGAAAAAAGGTTTTGAAGTGTTTGGAATTTAAAAATGCAGGACAATTAATAATTCCATTTTTACTGTCATTTAAAAAAATCTCCACGACAAAACCGTTCAAGCTATCCAAAATCCTTTGGCAATTTAAGTTGTTTAAAATGTTTTGGCATCATGTAGACAAAGTTTGGTGTGTATAGTGTTACTCTCCTCTGAGCAGTATGCATTAATTCACAGCTAAATGTAAAAAAAAAATCCACATTCAAATCAAAATAGCTGACTTCCTGTTGATCGTAGCTGATGACTGTGAATTAGAAAGTTGTCCGTCTTGATAAGAACAATTTTTGTACCGAGTTTGGTATCTGTAGCTAAAACTAACCCCCCCACTTTTGACAAAAGGTGGCGCTATAGAGTGCCTCTTCCACGCCCTCTTATGAACTTTTGCCAGTGTCTAGTTATCATAAATACTGATATGTGTTCTGAATTTCATGAAATTCTAAGTATGTTATATGCCTTAAAATCACCTGAGAAGTATTCAAGTTTGACATGTTGCCACGGCAACAATATTTTTAGATATCAATATCCCCCTAGCAGATTAATATAGGCTGTGTTTTAACATTATTCTGATGAAGTTTGAAGCAAATCGAGTAAAAATAAGATGCTGAATACAAAGCATTTTGAAAATGACACACTTCCTGCTGCCAGTTGGTGGCGCTATAACTTTGACTCCTAATAGTCACATATATGCGATCGACATCATACAAAGAATAATCTGATGAAGTTTGATTAAAATCAGGAAATGTATGTGGATGGTATTAGACACTTCCTGTTTCTCATTTCTCGCCATAATTTCAACGCCTCGCCACGAGCAAACCGTTTGAGATATCAAAAATCCCCTGGCAATTTTTCATCCCCAGTGTCTTGAGATCATGTTGACCGAGTTTGGCGGCAATCGAGTAAAAAACCTATGACAAGTATTTCAAATTCCAGAGCATGCGCTTTTTACATAACTCTAAATAGCTGACTTCCTGTTGGGCGGAGCCTATGACATGCAATACGCAAGTTGTTCGGCACGATGAGATCTATATGTGTACTGAGTTTCATATTAATACGTGCAAGTATGTGTGAGCTATACATCAACATTTATGACTGTGTTCCAGGGGGCGCTGTAGAGCCCCTGTGCCACGCCCGTGTCCCAGCCTCTGCAGGCTCCTAAAGGCCACAGATTCCAAATTGTGCGCAAACTTTCAAGAGTTTTTGAGTATGTTAAGGACTCCAAAAGCCCCCACAACTTTGACGACAAATATGAATAATAAACCCCAAATAGCCAACTTCCTGTTGGGCGGAGCCTATGATATGCAATACGAAAGTTGTTTGTATTGATGAGTTCTATATGTGTACCGAGTTTCGTACGTCTACGTGCAAGTATGTATGATATATGGCCCTCCATATTCCAGGGGGCGCTGTAGAGCCCCTGTGCCACGCCCGTGTATCAGTCTCTGCCCGGCCCTAATGGCCGCAGGTTCCAATGTGTGTGCCAATTTTCAAGACTTTTTAAGCATGTTAAGGGCCCCAAAAGCCCCCGAAACCTTGAAGAAAAATAATAATAATAAATAATAATAATAAATATAGCTGCAAGCAGCGATGGCGGGCTCAAGCCACCAATGCCATCGCCACCCCGGTGGCATCAGGTAAACTGTGCCCAGCGGGCAAATGCATTCACAATATCCCTCTGGCAGTGAGGTTTTAAAGGATATGGCAGTTAAAGGGTTAATCCGAATCATCTAGACTTTAAAATCACATTCACAGAACAATATATATATATATATATATATATATATATATATATATATATATATATATATATATATATATAACTTTAGTAACACTTTACAATAAGATTCCATTTATAAACATTATGTTAACATGAACAATATTTATATAGCATTCATTCATGTCAGTTAATATTCCAAACTTAAACATTAAAACATTGTTTTATTGTGATTTTTTTCCAAGCACATTTTACCAATTCCAAACCATATCAATCTTAATAACTACCATTATTTTTTATTTAATCATTTATGAGTGCTATACAATAGTCCAGGAAAGCTGGAAGAGAAAAACAGGTCAAGAAGAACTGACAAAAAGAATTGCAAAATAATTAGGAATTAATGTGAAGATAAATTTTTAGTCAATTCTGCAAGACAGACTTTCAGGAAAGGAGGTGGAATAAAAATGAGCTCCTAAATTTTAATCCTGGATTCTGGAAGATATATTCCTCAAACCATCGAACAAGAGGAGGTGGTGCTGGTCCTTCACGAGTCACTCTAATCTGTTTATTAAGCCTATATATAAAGCCTTAATATATAGTATTTCACAATACTTCATGGTATTCTAATTAAATCATTTTTTGGAATCTTAAGTCTCTCAGTGCCTGACACCGAGTAATTCTGGAGACTCCAGGAAAGTGGCAGTTCTGTAAAATGTTGGCGCTGGAGACTAAATGCTCCCTGATAGTTTCACACCTAATTCACTTAACACACACACACATTACCCACAGTGACAGTGGGACTGAGTGACATCAGATGTATGATAGTTTTTTAATTTTCTATCATCCATATAGTGTTGTATAGTCATGAAACTATTGTCATGAGACCAGTCATTCTGAGGAAATATGCCTCAGAATGACTTGTCTTCTATGTGTACATTTTTTTTTTAAGTGTTTAGAAGCTGCACTTTTTAAAAAATAAAAAGACATTTACTGGTTCCTTTTTTACTATTATTTCAAAAAATCACCACGACAAAACCATTCAAGCTATCCAAAATTCATTCACACCTGTTCTGTAAGATTAATTCTTTAAACAGTGGTAAAAGAGGATGTGGTGCTGAACCTTCAAGAGTCACTCAAAACGTATCTGTCCATAAAGCCTATAAAGAATTATTCTTAATATACACTTCACAATACTTCAGCTTGTTATTCTAATTAAGTGAGGGTCATTTTATCAGTAAAATTCCTAAAATACATATTATTTTATTTGAAAGATTTCTATAAATGATTTAAATCATACTCGTTTCTACAATAATTATTTAAAAGTAATCCTATAGTGGCCATATCCTGGTGGCCATTATTGGTACTAAGAATTGCAAGCTTGATTTATAAGTTATGATAGTTTTAATTTTATGCTGGCTCTTGAAAATGATAAAGCTATGAAACTTACTGTGCTTCCTTCAAATGAGGACTTCTACTTATATAAAAAATTATGAAGAGTTAGAATGAAAAATTTTAAAGATATAGTAAAATAATTATTGTATTTTTTATGTTACTTTAATAAATCTCTATGGCAACACCATTTAAGCTATCCTAAACCCATTCACAATTTAACATCTCAGTATATTGGCATCATGTTGAAAAAGGAGTATGGAGTAGTATGAGGAGGAGTATGAATTCATTTACAGGCTGATTTTATCATAAATCCACAATAAAATTTCTGAGTTCTGTATCAATCTGTGTTGTTGTTTGTTTATTTTTATCTTTTATTTTTCATAGGAAGATAACTGACCCTTTACTCTCCTTTTTAATAAATGTGCTTATAAACCAAGGACAAGCTATTTATAGCTGTATTTATGAACTGCTTACTCCTGACTATTAATATTGGGACAAGGCTTTATAAAGCATGAACTGACTATTTACTAATGAGTGCAGTTATTATAAAGTGTTATCAATGCATTTGCTAATGTTAACAAATTAGACATTATTTTACAGTGTTATCAAATCCTTAAATGACTCATAAGCATTTGTGAAAGTTCTGCTTGCATTACAGCTTAGTATTGATCTGTGAGCTGAACAGATTTACTGTTACATCCATGAGATTATGTAAATTAAAATAAATATAATGTTACAGGATGTCATAGGTCAGTATCAAATGAGTTTGAAATTATTATTTGCAGCACAAATAAGGTTTTTTTAGGATTTTTAAAAATCCCTAAAACTGTCAGAAAAAGGTTAAGGCCTAAGCTATTTCTATGTGAGTGGCTAATTTTATTTTTGTTTTTATAATTGTAATACACAAACTATGAAATTATACAAAATGTATAAAAAGATAAATAAATAAATACGCACACATTAAAAAAGCAGCCAAGTCGAATGAGTTTCCTTTTTTATATAGATTAAAATTGAAGACAGAAACAAGTGGTAAATGTGGTCACTTTAATATTCAAATCCAGTAGATCCAGTTTATGTTCACGTGGCTGTTTTCGTTTATATTCGCCAAGCTATTATGTATTTTGAAATAATCTTGTCCGTGATGTGTTCGTTCGTACGACGAAAGGCAGAATCCTGCAGCTCGAGAGATATGTTATTCTGCCAGTCGCGCTTTCAAATAGTCTTGCACACTTAAACAGGTCACAAACACCTGCATTTAGCTCTTGTTGTGTTACAATGGGTTTATTGTGTGCATTTGTGGTAATATTTTATTTAAAAAAGCTCTTAAACAAGAATAAATTCGTTTGTTTTGAGCTGGACACTGTACGCGCTGATCGGAGGCGGTGATTTCAGATAGGCAGCCGCGAATATTTCATTTTCACACAAACAGTTCAAAAACATCTGAATTTAGCTCTTGGTGTGTTCTAATTGGTGAATTGTGTGATATCGCTGTAATATTTTATTTGTTAAAGCTATAAAACAAAAATAAACTCGTTTTTCTGAGCTCGTCATTCCACACGCTCATGCTCAGAGCAGGTGATTCATCTCTCGTGTTTCTCACGTATCACTGACCACACATCAATTATTAATGAGCCCTGACCCGGTAATAATCATATATGTTGGTTTAGCTTGTCAGTGTGAATTAAATCCAAGTATTATTTTGTATTTTAACCGATTTAAAAATGAAACTAAAAGAGAGTCTCCTCCCTTTCAGTCGAATTTCCCTTTAAGGAATTGAACCTGTAGGGGCGCATTTTCTCTCAGACAATGTAAGTCTCAGCACATAATACTCAAACAGATGGACAGAGTGAGATGAGATGTCTGACAGTTTTTTAATTTTCTGTTATCCATACAGTGTTGTAAAGTCGTGAAACTATCCATATTTACTCAGAATGACTTTTTTTTTGTATGAAAAAAGGTTTTGAAGTGTTTGGAATTTAAAAATGCAGGACAATTAATAATTCCATTTTTACTGTCATTTAAAAAAATCACCACGACAAAACCGTTCAAGCTATCCAAAATCCTTTGGCAATTTAAGTTGTTTAAAATGTTTTGGCATCATGTAGACAAAGTTTGGTGTGTATAGTGTTACTCTCCTCTGAGCAGTATGCATTAATTCACAGCTAAATGTAAAAAAAAATCCACATTCAAATCAAAATAGCTGACTTCCTGTTGATCGTAGCTGATGACTGTGAATTAGAAAGTTGTCCGTCTTGATAAGAACAATTTTTGTACCGAGTTTGGTGTCTGTAGCTAAAACTAACCCCCCCACTTTTGACAAAAGGTGGCGCTATAGAGTGCCTCTTCCACGCCCTCTTATGAACTTTTGCCAGTGTCTAGTTATCATAAATACTGATATGTGTTCTGAATTTCATGAAATTCTAAGTATGTTATATGCCTTAAAATCACCTGAGAAGTATTCAAGTTTGACATGTTGCCACGGCAACAATATTTTTAGATATCAATATCCCCCTAGCAGATTAATATAGGCTGTGTTTTAACATTATTCTGATGAAGTTTGAAGCAAATCGAGTAAAAATAAGATGCTGAATACAAAGCATTTTTAAAATGACACACTTCCTGCTGCCAGTTGGTGGCGCTATAACTTTGACTCCTAATAGTCACATATATGCGATCGACATCATACAAAGAATAATCTGATGAAGTTTGATTAAAATCAGGAAATGTATGTGGATGGTATTAGACACTTCCTGTTTCTCATTTCTCGCCATAATTTCAACGCCTCGCCACGAGCAAACCGTTCGAGATATCAAAAATCCCCTGGCAATTTTTCATCCCCAGTGTCTTGAGATCATGTTGACCGAGTTTGGCGGCAATCGAGTAAAAAACCTATGACAAGTATTTCAAATTCCAGAGCATGCACTTTTTACATAACTCTAAATAGCTGACTTCCTGTTGGGCGGAGCCTATGACATGCAATACGCAAGTTGTTCGGCACGATGAGATCTATATGTGTACTGAGTTTCATATTAATACGTGCAAGTATGTGTGAGCTATACATCAACATTTATGACTGTGTTCCAGGGGGCGCTGTAGAGCCCCTGTGCCACGCCCGTGTCCCAGCCTCTGCAGGCTCCTAAAGGCCACAGATTCCAAAGTGTGCGCAAACTTTCAAGAGTTTTTGAGTATGTTAAGGACCCCAAAAGCCCCCACAACTTTGACGACAAATATGAATAATAAACCCCAAATAGCCAACTTCCTGTTGGGCGGAGCCTATGATATGCAATACGAAAGTTGTTTGTATTGATGAGTTCTATATGTGTACCGAGTTTCGTACGTCTACGTGCAAGTATGTATGATATATGGCCCTCCATATTCCAGGGGGCGCTGTAGAGCCCCTGTGCCACGCCCGTGTATCAGTCTCTGCCCGGCCCTAATGGCCGCAGGTTCCAATGTGTGTGCCAATTTTCAAGACTTTTTAAGCATGTTAAGGGCCCCAAAAGCCCCCGAAACCTTGAAGAAAAATAATAATAATAAATAATAATAATAACAAATAATCCTAAGGAAAACAATAGGGCTCTCGCCCTCCAGGCTTGAGCCCTAATAATAATAATAATAATAATAATAATAAACGGAGCAATTCCAAGAGGGTCCTCACACCATCGGTGCTCGGGCCCTAATAATTAAAGCTGCAAGCAGCGATGAACGGGCCCTCGCACCCGGGCTCACCGCCATCGTGTGGCTTTAGTAAAAAGGTGAACGTTGAGAAATATGCATTTAATGTCCTAAATATAAGTGGAATATATCAAAGTATATCCCATATATGTGCCAATCTTACCATTGCCAGCAGGTGGCGCTATCATTATAATGGAATATTGGCCTTCAGATGTGTTCAGGCCAGGACTCTTATCAAACATGTGAAGTTTGGGGAAGATTGAACATTTTATGCTTGAGTTACAATAACTTCTCTTGCTGTGGCAAGATATCAAATTTTGTCATGGCGCCATGGAAACGCCCTTTAACAAAAACTCAAGATCTCCAAAAGTTAACATTGCACAGGCCTTTAGATTAGACTGACCACAAAATATATGTTAATCTCAAAAAAATTATAGGAGTAGTTTGTCGCAGCGTAAAACATGTCACTTCCTGTTGCCAATAGGTGGCGCTATGACTATAACTGAATGTGGGCATGTAGATCTGTTAAGGGCAGAAGTTTTATCTAACATGTGAAGTTTGGGGCAGATTGGACATTGTATGTCTGAGTTACAGCAACTTCCTTTTTCATGGCGAAACATCGAAATTTGTCAGGCCGCCATGGACACGCCCTTTAACGAAATCTAAAGATCTTCGCAATTTAACATCGCAAAGGGCTTAAGATTACACTGACCGAGTTTGGTGTTGATCTGACTAAATCTCTAGGAGGAGTTCGTTAAAGTACAACCCCTGAAAATGGCAAAAACAACGCCAATTTTGCAGAGAAAATTCTAAATAACCGACTTCCTGTTGGGATTCGGATTTCGTACCAAGAGACTTTTTTGTAGGTATTGGTGTGTTACATGTGTATACCGATTTTTGTACATGTACGTGAAACATAGCTCGAGGCGCACTCTGTTGAAAGTGTATAGGTGGCGCTATAGAGCCATTTTGGCACACCTGATGGAATTTTGGCCTTCAGATGTGTTCAGGCCAGGACTCTTATCACACATGTGCAGTTTGGGGAAGATCGGACATTTTATGCCTGAGTTATAACATATTTTATTCCCATGGCGAGACATCGAACTTCGTGACGGCGCCATGGACACGCCTTTTAACGAAAACTCAAGATCTTCACAACTTAACATCGCACAGGCCTTTAGATTAGACTGACCACAAAAAATACATTGATGTCATAAAATTTCTAGGAGTAGTTAATCGCAGTGTAAAATATGTCACTTCCTGTTGCCAATAGGTGGCGCTATGACTATAACTGAATATGGGCATGTCAATCTGTTCAGGTTAGGAGTCTCATCAAACATGTGAAGTTTGGGGCAGATTGGTCATTGTATGTCTGAGTTATAGCAACTTCCTGTTTCATGGCGAATCGTCAAAATTCGCCAGGCCGCCACGGACACGCCCATTAACGAAAACTCAAAAGCTTCGCAATTTAACATCGCAAAGGCCTTCAGATTAGGCATACCAAATATGGTGTTGATCTGAATGAATCTCTAGGAGGAGTTCGTTAAAATACAACGCATGGAAATTACAAAAATGACACAAAATTTGCTCATAATATTAGTAATAACCGACTTCCTATTGGGTTTCAGATTTTGCTCCAAGAGACTTTTTTGTAGGTATTGGAGAGTTACATGAGTATACAGATTTTCATACATGTACATGAAACGTAGCTCGAGGCGCACACCGTTGAACGTGTATAGGTGGCGCTGTTGAGCCATTTTGCCACACCCACTTCTGAAACCCATATCAGACGTAAATTTTCGCCAGCTCTGAGGTGTGTGCAAAGTTTCATGACTTTTCGAGCATGTTTAGGCCCTCAAAAATGCGATTCATTTTGGAGAAGAATAATAATAATAATAATAATAATAATAATAATAATTAAAGCTGCAAGCAGCGATGAACGGGCCCTCGCACCCGGGCTCACCGCCATCGTGTGGCTTTAGTAAAAAGGTGAACGTTGAGAAATATGCATTTAATGTCCTAAATATAAGTGGAATATATCAAAGTATATCCCGTATATGTGCCAATGTTACCGTTGCCAGCAGGTGGCGCTATCATTATAATGGAATATTGGCCTTCAGATGTGTTCAGGCCAGGACTCTTATCAAACATGTGAAGTTTGGGGAAGACTGAACATTTTATGCTTGAGTTACAACAACTTCTCTTGCTGTGGCAAGACATCAAATTTTGTCATGGCGCCATGGAAACGCCCTTGCTGTGGCAAGACATCAAATTTTGTCATGGCGCCATGGAAACGCCCTTTAACAAAAACTCAAGATCTCCAAAAGTTAACATTGCACAGGCATTTAGATTAGACTGACCACAAAATATATGTTAATCTCAAAAAAATTATAGGAGTAGTTTGTCGCAGTGTAAAACATGTCACTTCCTGTTGCCAATAGGTGGCGCTATGACTATAACTGAATGTGGGCATGTAGATCTGTTAAGGGCAGAAGTTTTATCTAACATGTGAAGTTTGGGGCAGATTGGACATTGTATGTCTGAGTTACAGCAACTTCCTTTTTCATGGCGAAACATCGAAATTTGTCAGGCCACCATGGACACGCCCTTTAACGAAATCTAAAGATCTTCGCAATTTAACATCGCAAAGGGCTTAAAATTACACTGACCAGGTTTGGTGTTGATCTGAATAAATCTCTAGGAGGAGTTCGTTAAAGTACAACCCCTGAAAATGGCAAAAACAACGCCAGTTTTGCAGAGAAAATTCTAAATAACCGACTTCCTGTTGGGATTCGGATTTCGTACCAAGAGACTTTTTTGTAGGTATTGGTGTGTTACATGTGTATACCGATTTTTGTACATGTACGTGAAACATAGCTCGAGGCGCACTCTGTTGAAAGTGTATAGGTGGCGCTATCGAGCCATTTTGCCACACCTGATGGAATTTTGGCCTTCATATGTGTTCAGGCCAGGACTCTTATCACACATGTGCAGTTTGGGGAAGATCGGACATTTTATGCCTGAGTTATAACATCTTTTATTCCCATGGCGAGACATTGAACTTCGTGATGGCGCCATGGACACGCCTTTTAACGAAAACTCAAGATCTTCACAACTTAACATCGCACAGGCCTTTAGATTAGACTGACCACAAAAAATACATTGATGTCATAAAATTTCTAGGAGTAGTTAATCGCAGTGTAAAATATGTCACTTCCTGTTGCCAATAGGTGGCGCTATGACTATAACTGAATATGGGCATGTCAATCTGTTCAGGTCAGGAGTCTCATCAAACATGTGAAGTTTGGGGCAGATTGGTCATTGTATGTCTGAGTTATAGCAACTTCCTGTTTGATGGCGAATCATCGAAATTCGCCAGGCCACCACGGACACGCCCATTAACGAAAACTCAAAAGCTTCGCAATTTAACATCGCAAAGGCCTTCAGATTAGGCATACCAAATTTGGTGTTGATCTGAATGAATCTCTGGGAGGAGTTCGTTAAAATACAACGCATGGAAATGACAAAAATGACACAAAATTTGCTCATAATATTAGTAATAACGGACTTCCTGTTGGGTTTCGGATTTTGCTCCAAGAGACTTTTTTGTAGGTATTGGAGAGTTACATGTGTATACCGATTTTCATACATGTACATGAAACGTAGCTCGAGGCGCACACTGTTGAACGTGTATAGGTGGCGCTGTTGAGCCATTTTGCCACACCCACTTCTGAAACCCATATCAGACGTAAATTTTCGCCAGTTCTGAGGTGTGTGCAAAGTTTCATGACTTTTCGAGCATGTTTAGGCCCTCAAAAATGCGATTCATTTTGGAGAAGAATAATAATAATAATAATAATAATAATAATAATAATAATAATAATAATAATAATAAACGGAGCAATTCCAAGAGGGTCCTCACACCATCGGTGCTCGGGCCCTAATAATAATAATAATAATAATAAACAGAGCAATTCCAAGAGGGTCCTCACACCATCGGTGCTCGGGCCCTAATAATAATAAAAAACAAAGCAGATACAAGAGGGTCCTCGCACCTCGGTGCTCGGGCCCTAATTAAAGCTGCAAGCAGCGATGAACGGGCCCTCGCACCCGGGCTCACTGGCAGCGAGTGGCTTTAGTTAATAGGTGAACGGTGAGAAATATGCGTTTAAACTCATAAATATAAGTAAAATATATATATGTTTATTCCATATATGTGCCAATCTTCCAGTTGCCAGCAGGCGGCGCTATCATTATAGTGGAATATTGGCCTTCAGATGTGTTCAGGGCAGGACTTTTATCGAACATGTGAGGTTTGGGGAGGATTGGACATTTTATGCCTGAGTTTCAACAATATCCTATTTCATGTCGAAACATCGAAATTTGTCAGGCCGCCATGGACACGCCCTTTAACGAAACCTCAAGATCTTCGCAATTTAAGATCGCAAAAGGCTTTAGATTACACTGACCAAGTTTGGTGTTGATCTGAATAAATCTCTAGGAGGAGTTCGTTAAAGTCCAACCACTGAAAATGGCCAAAACAACACTAATTTTGCAGAGAAAATTCTAAATAACTGACTTCCTGTTGGGATTCGGATTTCGTATCAAGAGACTTTTTCGTAGATATTGGTGTGTTACATGTGTGTACCAATTTGTGTACATGTACGTGAAACATAGCTCGAGGCCCACTCCGTTTACTGTGTATACGCACTCCGTTGAAAGTGTAAAGGTGGCGCTATCGAGCCATTTTGCCACACTCGATGGAATATTGGCCTTCAGATCTGTTTAGGCCAGGACCCTTATCACACAAGTGAAGTTTGGGCAAGATCGGACATTTTATGCCTGAGTTATAACATATTTTATTCCCATGGCGAGACATCGAATTTCATCACGGCGCCATGGACACACCTTTTAACGAAAACTCAAGATCTTCACAACTGAACATCGCACAGGCCTTTAGATTAGACTGACCACAAAAAAAAACATTGATGTCATACAATTTCTAGGAGTAGTTTGTCGCAGTGTAAAATATGTAACTTCCTGTTGCCAATAGGTGGCGCTATGACTATAACTGAATATGGGCATGTCAATCTGTTCAGGTTCTGAGTCTCATCAAACATGTGAAGTTTGGGGCAGACTGGACATTGTATGTGTGAGTTATAGCAACTTCATTTTTCATGGCGAATCATCGAAATTCGCCAGGCCGCCACGGACACGCCCTTCAATGAAAACTCAAGATCTTCGCAATTTAACATCGCAAAGGCCTTTAGATTAGGCATACCAAATTTGGTGTTGATTTGAAGAACTCTCTAGGAGGAGTTCGTTAAAATACAACACATGGAAATGACCAAAATTACACAAAATATGCTCATAATATTAAAAATAACCGACTTCCTGTTGGGTTTAGAATTTCGCTCCAAGAGTCTTTTTTGTAGGTATTGGTGTGTTACATATGTGTCCCAATTTTCGTGCATGTACGTGAAACATAGCTGGAAGGCTGTTGATTTTCTTGGTATAGGTGGCGCTGTCGAGCCATTTTGCCACACCCTCTTCTGAATCCTATATCAGACGAAAATTTTCACCAGGTTTGACGCGTGTGCAAAGTTTCATGACTTTTTGAGCATGTTAAAGCCCTCAAAAATGCGATTCATTCGGGAGAAGAAGAATAATAATAATAAATATAGCTGCAAGCAGCGATGGCGGGCTCAAGCCACCAATGCCATCACCACCCCGGTGGCATCAGGTAAACTGTGCCCAGCGGGCACATGCATTCACAATATCCCTCTTGGCAGTGAGGTTTTAAAGGATATGGCAGTTAAAGGAGTTAATCCAAATCATCTAGACTTTAAAATCACATTCACAGAACAATATATATATATATATATATATATATATATATATATATATATATATATATATATATAACTTGAGTAACACTTTACAATAAGATTTCATTTATAAACATTATGTTAACATGAACAATATTTATATAGCATTCATTCATGTCACTTAATATTCCAAACTTAAACATTAAAACATTGTTTTATTGTGATTTTTTTCCAAGCACATTTTACCAATTCCAAACCATATCAATCTTAATAACTACCATTATTTGGAAGAGAAAAACTCCTTATATTCATGTGTGCAGAATTATTGGGCATGTTTTCTTTTACAGATGAAATGCGCTAAAAAAGAGTTTTAACTCAAACTGTAAAGCCCATGAGAAATATCAAACACAAATGCAATACAGAAATGGATAAGTTAAGACTTGACCATTGTACAAAAAATGCTGACTGGGTCATGAGGTCAGAAAAGAAGAAGAAAAAAACAGGTCAAGAGCTGACAAAAAGAATTGCAAAATAATTAGGAATTAATGTGAAGATTAATTTTTAGTCAATTCTGCAAGACAGACTTTCAGGAAAGGAGGTGGAATAAAAATGAGCTCCTAAATCTTAATCCTGGATTCTGGAAGATATGTTCCTCAAACCATCGGACAAGAGGAGGTGATGCTGGTCCTTCACGAGTCACTCTAATCTGTTCATAAAGCCTATATATAAAGTCTTAATATATAGTATTTCACAATACTTCATGGTATTCTAATTAAATCATTTTTTGGAATCTTAGATCTCTCAGAACCTGACACATTGTAATTCCGAGACTCCAGGAAAGTGGCAGTTCTGTAAAATGTTGGCGCTGGAGACTAAATTCTCCCTGAAAGTT
This sequence comes from Carassius gibelio, assembly GCF_023724105.1. NCBI lineage: Eukaryota > Metazoa > Chordata > Actinopteri > Cypriniformes > Cyprinidae > Carassius > Carassius gibelio. The sequence goes on from NC_068371.1 coordinate 20,017,445, forward strand.
TCACACCTAATTCACTTAACACACACACAAACACACACACACACACACACACACACACACACACACACACACATTACCCACAGTGACATCAGATGTATGATAGCTTTTTAATTTTCTATCATCCATATAGTGTTGTATAGTCATGAAACTATGCATATTTCCTCAGAATGACTTGTCTTCTATGTGTACATATTTTTGAAGTGTTTAAAAGCTGCACTTTTAAAAAATAAAAGACATTTACTGGTTACTTTTTTACTTTTATTTAAAAAAATCACCACGACAAAACCATTCAAGCTATCCAATATTCATTCGCACCTGTTCTGTAAGATAAATTCTTTAAACAGTGGTAAAAGAGGATGTGGTGCTGAACCTTCAAGAGTCACTCAAAACGTATCTGTCCATAAAGCCTATTAAGAATAATTCTTAATATTCAGTTCACAATACTTCAGCTTGTTATTCTAATTAAGTGAGGGTCATTTTATCAGTAAAATACATAAAATTCATATTATTTTTCTTTGAAAGATTTCTATAAATGATTTAAATCATACTTGTTTCTACAATAATTATTTAAAAGCAATCCTATAGCTCCATCTGGTGGCCATTATTGGTACTAAGAATTGCAAGCTTGATTTATAAGTTATGATAGTTTTAATTTTATGCTGGCTCTTGAAAATGATAAAGCTATGAAACTTACTGTGCTTCCTTCAAATGATGACTTCTACGTATATAAAAATTGTGAAGAGTTGGAATGAAAAATTTTAAACATATAGTAAAATAAATATTGTATTTTTTTATGTTACTTTAATAAATCGCTATGGCCACACCATTTAAGGAATCCTAAACCCATTCGCAATTTAACATCTTCAGTATATTGGCTTCATGTTAAAAAAGTTTGGTGTGAACTAATTGTGTCTTCTTGGAGGAGTATGAATTCATTTACAGGCTGATTTTATCATAAATCCACAATAAAATTTCTGAGTTCTGTATCAATCTGTGTTGTTGTTTGTTTATTTTTATTTTTTTATTTTTCATAGGAAGATAACCGACCCTTTACTCTCCTTTTTAATAAATGTGCTTATAAACCAAGCTATTTATAGCTGTATTTATAAACTGCTTACTAATGACTATTAATGTTGGGACAAGGCTTTATAAAGCATGAACTGATTATTTACTAATGAGTGCAGTTGTTACAAAGTGTTATTAATGCATTTGCTAATGTTAACAAATTAGACATTATTTTACAGTGTTATCAAATCCTTAAATGATTTTTGTTTAGTAATGATTTTATTGACCTACAAGCATTTGTGAAAGTTCTGCTTGCATTACAGCTTAGTCTTGATCTGTGAGCTGAACAGATTTACTGTTACATCCATGAGATTATGTAAATTCAAATAAATATCATGTCACAGGATGTCAGAGGTCAGTATCAAATGAGTTTGAAATTATTATTTGCAGAACAAATAAGGTTTTTTTTGTATTTTAAAAAATCCCTAAAACTGTCAGAAAAGGATAAGGCCTAAGATTTCTATGTGAGTGGCTAAATTTATTTGTTTTTATAACTATAATGCATAAACTATGAAATTATACAAAATGTATGAAAAAGTACAACAGTTATTGTTTTCCAATGTTTTTTTTTTTTTTTTTTTTTTTGGATTTACATTTAAAAAAATTAGCCTACTGCAATCATTCTAAACAGCTTGAATAAAACCTGTTAATATTTATTATAGACCACTGTAACTGTGTAAAATCTAACAAGCAAATTTATTATGAAAATGAAAGTGTGTACACCAGATAAATTGGACGATAAAGAAATTGCTAATAATAGTATAATAGAGCATGTTTTAGGTTTTTAGGCGTTTAGATGCAGAAATGGACAAATCAAATGTAAAATAAAATGTAATTGATTTAATTAAATATAGATTAATTCTTGTTAGAGCAAAATAATAAATAAATAAATACGTACACACATTAAAAAGCAGCCAAGATGAATGAGTTTCCTTTTTTATATGTAGATTAAAATTGAAGACAGAAGCAGCTGGTATATATGCGGTCACTTAATATTCAAATCCAGTAGATCTACTTCAGATTTATTTCTCAACAGTTTATGTCCACGTGGCTGTTTTCGTTTATATTTGCCAAGCTATTATGTATTTTGAAATAATCTTGTCCGTGATGTGTTCGTTCGTACGACGAAAGGCAGAATCCTGCAGCTCGAGAGATATTGTGCAAGTCGCGCTTTCAAATAGTCTTGTACACTTAAACGGGTCACAAACACCTGCATTTAGCTCTTGTGTTATAATGGGTGTATTGTGTGCATTTATGGCAATATTTTATTTGAAAAAGCTCTTAAACAAGAATAAATTCGTTTGTTTTCAACTCTGTACGCGCTGATCGGAGGCGGTGATTTCAGATAGGCAGCTGCAAATACTTCATTTTCACACAAACAGTTCAAAAACATCTGAATTTAGCTCCTGGTGTGTTCTAATTGGTGAATTGTGTGATATCGCTTTAATATTTTAATTTTAAAAGCTATAAAACAAGAATAAACTCGTTTTTTTCTGAGCTCATCATTCCACACGCTCCTGCTCAGAGCGGTGATTCATCTCTCGTGTTTCTCATGTATCACTGACCACACATCAATTATTAATGAGCCCTGACCCGGTAATAATCATATATGTTGGTTTAGCTTGTCAGTGTGAATTAAATCTAAGTATTTATTTGTATTTTAACCGATTTAAAAATGAAACTAAAAGAGAGTCTCCTCCCTTTCAGTCGAATTTCCTTTTCAGGAATTGCACCTGTAGGGGCGCATTTTCCCTCAGACAATGTAAGTCTCAGCACATAATACTCAAACAGAGGGACAGAGTGAGATGAGATGTCTGACAGTTTTTTAATTTTCTGTTACCCATACAGTGTTGTAAAGTCGTGAAACTATCCATATTTACTCAGAATGACTTTTTTTCTGTATGAAAAAAGGTTTTGAAGTGTTTGGAATTTAAAAATGCAGGACAATTAATAATTCCCTTTTTACTGTCATTTAAAAAAATCACGACGTCAAAACCGTTCAAGCTATCCAAAATCCTTTGGCAATTTAAGTTCCTCAATGTTTTGGCATCATGTAGACAAAGTTTGGTGTGTATAGTGTTACTCTCCGCTGAGCAGTATGCATTTATTCACAGCTAAATGTAAAAAAAATCCACATTCAAATCAAAATAGCCGACTTCCTGTTGGTCGTAGCTGATGACTGTGAATTAGAAAGTTGTCCGTCTTGATAAGAACAATTTATGTACCGAGTTTGGTGTCTGTAGCTAAAACTAACCCCCCCACTTTTGACAAAAGGTGGCGCTATAGAGTGCCTCTTCCACGCCCTCTTATGAACTTTTGCCAGTGTCTAGCTGTCACTAATACTGATATGTGTTCTGAGTTTGATGAAATTCTAAGCCTGTTATGTGCCTCAAAATCACCTGAGAAGTATTCCAGTTTGACATGTTGCCACGGCAACAATATTTTTAGATATCAATATACCCCCAGCAGATTCATTTCGGCTGTGTTTTAACATTATTCTGATGAAGTTTGAAGCAAATCGAGTAAAATTAAGATGCTGAATTCAAAGCATTTTGAAAATGACACACTTCCTGCTGCCAGTTGGTGGCGCTATAACTTTGACTCCTAATAGTCACATATATGCGATCGACATCATACAACGATTAATCTGATGAAGTTTGATTAAAATCAGGAAATGTATGTGGATGGTATTAGACACTTCCTGTTTCTCATTTCTCGCCATAATTTCAACGCCTCGCCACGAGCAAGCCGTTCGAGATATCAAAAATCCCCTGGCAATTTTTCATCCCCAATGTCTTGAGATCATGTTGACCGAGTTTGGTGGCAATCGGGTAAAAATCCTATGACAAGTATATCAAATTCCAGAGCATGCGCTTTTTACATAACTCTAAATAGCTGACTTCCTGTTGGGCGGAGCCCAATGACATGCAATACGAAAATTGTTCGGCACAATGTGATCTATATGTGTACTGAGTTTCATATGAATATGTGCAAGTATGTGTGAGCTATACATCAACATTTCTGACTGTGTTCCAGGGGGCGCTGTAGAGCCCTTGTGGCACGCCCGGGTCACAGCCTCTGCAGGCTCCTAAAGGGCAAAGATTCCAAAGTGTGTGCAAATTTTCAAGAGTTTTTGAGTATGTTAGGGACCTCAAAAGCCCCCACAACTTTGACGAAAAATATGAATACTAAACCTTAAATAGCCAACTTCCTGTTGGGCGGAGCCTATGACATGCAGTACGAAAGTTGTTTGGTTTAATGAGATCTACATGTGTACCGAGTTTCATGTGTCTACGTGCAAGTATGTATGATATATGGCCCTCAGTATTCCAGGGGGCGCTGTAGAGCCCCTGTGCCACGCCCGTGTATCAGTCTCTGCCCGGCCCTAATGGCCGCAGGTTTCAATCTGTGTGCCAATTTTCAAGAGTTTTCGAGCATGTTAAGGACCCCAAAAGCCCCCGAAACCTTGAAGAAAAATAATAATAATAATAATAATAACAAATAATCCTAAGGAAAACAATAGGGCTCTCGCCCTCCAGGCTTGAGCCCTAAATATAGCTGCAAGCAGCGATGGCGGGCTCAAGCCACCAGTGCCATCGCCACCCCGGTGGCATCAGGTAAACTGTGCCCAGCGGGCACATGCATTCACAATATCCCTCTGGCAGTGAGGTTTTAAAGGATATGGCAGTTAAAGGGTTAATCCGAATCATCTAGACTTTAAAATCACATTCACAGAACAATATATATATATATATATATAACTTTAGTAACACTTTACAATAAGATTCCATTCATAAACATTATGTTAACATGAACAATGTTTATATAGCATTCATTCACGTCAGTTAATATTCCAAACTTAAACATTAAAACATTGTTTTATTGTGATTTTTTTCCAAGCATTTTTTACCAATTCCAAACCATATCAATCTTAATAACTACCATTATTTTTTATTTAATCATTTATGAGTGCTATACAATAGTCCAGGAAAGCTGGAAGAGAAAAACAGGTCAAGAAGAACTGACAAAAAGAATTGCAAAATAATTAGGAAATAATGTGAAGATTAATTTTTAGTCAATTCTGCAAGACAGACTTTCAGGAAAGGAGGTGGAATAAAAATGAGCTCTTAAATCTTAATCCTGGATTCTGGAAGATATACTCCTCAAACCATCGAACAAGAGGAGGTGGTGCTGGTCCTTCACGAGTCACTCTAATCTGTTCATAAAGCCTATATATAAAGCCTTAATATATAGTATTTCACAATACTTCATGGTATTCTAATTAAATCATTTTTTGGGATCTTAAGTCTCTCAGAGCCGGACACCGAGTAATTCTGGAGACTCCAGGAAAGTGGCAGTTCTGTAAAATGTTGGCGCTGGAGACTAAATGCTCCCTGATAGTTTCACACCTAATTCACTTAACACACACACAAACACACACACACACACACACACTACCCACAGTGACAGTGGGACTGAGTGACATTAGATGTATGATAGTTTTTTTATTTTCTATCATCCATATAGTGTTGTATAGTCATGAAACTATTGTCATGAGACCAGTCATTCTGAGGAAATATGCCTCAGAATGACTTGTCTTTTATGTGTACATTTTTTTTAAGTGTTTAGAAGCTGCACTTTAAAAAAAATAAAAAGACATTTACTGGTTCCTTTTTTACTATTATTTCAAAAAATCACCACGACAAAACCATTCAAGCTATCCAAAATTCATTCACACCTGTTCTGTAAGATTAGTTCTTTAAACAGTGGTAAAAGAGGATGTGGTGCTGATCCTTCAAGAGTCACTCAAAACGTATCTGTCCATAAAGCCTATAAAGAATTATTCTTAATATACAGTTCACAATACTTCAGCTTGTTATTCTAATTAAGTGAGGGTCATTTTTATCAGTAAAATTCCTAAAATACATATTATTTTATTTGAAAGATTTCTATAAATTATTTAAATCATACTCGTTTCTACAATAATTATTTAAAAGTAATCCTATAGCTCCCTCTGGTGACCATTATTGGTACTAAGAATTGCCAGCTTGATTTATAAGTTATGATAGTTTTAATTTTAGGCTGGCTCTTGAAAATGAAAAAGCTATGAAACTTACTGTGCTTCCTTCAAATGAGGACTTCTACTTATATAAAAAATTATGAAGAGTTAGAATGAAAAATTTTAAAGATATAGTAAAATAACTATTGTATTTTTTTATGTTACATTAATAAATCTCTATGGCAACACCATTTAAGCTATCCTAAACCCATTCACAATTTAACATCTCAGTATATTGGCATCATGTTGAAAAAGGAGTATGGAGTAGTATGAGGAGGAGTATGAATTCATTTACAGGCTGATTTTATCATAAATCCACAATAAAATTTATTTTTCTGTTCTGTATCAATCTGTGTTGTTGTTTGTTTATTTTTATCTTTTATTTTTCATAGGAAGATAACTGATCCTTTACTCTCCTTTTTAATAAATGTGCTTATAAACCAAAAACAAGCTATTTATAGCTGTATTTATAAACTGCTTACTACTGACTATTAATATTGGGACAAGGCTTTATAAAGCATGAACTGACTATTTACTTTTTGAGTTTGAAATTATTATTTGCAGCACAAATTAGGGTTTTTTAGGATTTTTAAAAATCCCTAAAACTGTCAGAAAAGGATAAGGCCTAAGATTTCTATGTGAGTGGCTACATTTATTTGTTATATAACTATAATGCATAAACTATGAAATTATACAAAATGTATAAAAAAGTACAACAGTCATTGTTTTCCAATGTTTTTTTTTTTTTTTTTTTTTTTTTTTTTTTTGGATTTACATTAAAAAAAATTAGCCTACTGCAATCATTCTAAACAGCTTGAATAAAACCTGTTAATATTTATTATAGACCACTGTAACTGTGTATAATCTAACAAACAAGTTTATTATGAAAATAAAAGTGTGTACACCAGATAAATTGGACGATAAAGAAATTGCTAACAATAGTATAATAGAGCATGTTTTAGGTTTTTAGGCGTTTAGATGCAGATATGGACAAATCAAATGTAAAATAAAATGTAATTGATTTAATTAAATATAGATTAATTCTTGTTAGAGCAAAATAATAAATAAATAAATAAATACGTACACACATTAAAAAAGCAGCCAAGATGAATGAATTTCATTTTTTATATAGATTAAAATTGAAGACAGAAGCAGCTGGTATATGCGGTCACTTAATATTAAAATCCAGTAGATCCACTTCAGATATATTTCTCAACAGTTTATGTTCACGTGGCTGTTTTCGTTTATAGTCGCCAAGCTATTATGTGTTTTGAAATAATCTTGTCCGTGATGTGTTCGTTCGTACGACGAAAGGCAGAATCCTGCAGCTCGAGAGATATGTTATTCTGCCAGTCTCGCTTTCAAATAGTCTTGCGCACTTAAACGGGTCACAAACACCTGCATTTACCTCTTGATGTGTTACAATGGGTTTATTGTGTGCATTTGTGGTAATGTTTTATTTAAAAAAGCTCTTAAACAAGAATAAATTCGTTTGTTTTGAGCTCGACACTGTAAGCGCTGATCGGAGGCGTGATTTCAGATAGGCAGCCACAAATATTTCATTTTCACACAAACAGTTCAAAAACATCTGAATTTAGCTCTTGGTGTGTTCTAATTGGTTGATTGTGTGATATCGCTGTAATAATTTATTTTTAAAAGCTATAAAACAGGAATAAATTAGTTTTTTCTGAGCTCTTTACTCCAGACGCTCGTGATCACAGCGGTGATTCATCTCTCCTATTTCTCACGTATCTCTGGCCAGAAATAATTTATCCATGAGCCCTGAACCGGTAATAATCAGATATGTTGGTTTAGCTTGTCAGTGTGAATTAAATCTAAGTATTTATTTGTATTTTTAACCGATTTAAAAGTGAAAGTAAAAGTCCGGTAATTGCACCTGTAGGGGCGCAATTTCTCTCAGACAATGGAAGTCTGAAGCACACATACTCAAACAGAGGGACAAAGTGAGATGAGATGTCTGAGAGTTTTTTAATTTTCTGTTATCCATACAGTGTTGTAAAGTCTTGAAACTATGCATATTTCCTCAGAATGACTTTTTCATCTGTATGAAAAAATTCTTTGACGTGTTTGGAAGCTGCATTTTAAAAATACAATAATGATTCCCTTTGTAAGGTAATTTCAAAAAATCACCACGGCAAAACCATTCAAGCTATCCAAAATCCATTCACAATTTAAGTTCCTATCAGAAATACTGATGTGTGTTCAGAGTTTTGTGAAATTCTAAGTATGGTATTTGCCTCAAAATCACCTGAGAAGTATTCCAGTTTGACATGTTGCCACGCCAACAATTTTTTAGATATCAATATCCCCCTTGCAGATTTATATCGGCTGTGTTTTAACATTATTCTGATGAAGTTTGAAGCAAATCGAGTAATAATAAGATGCTGAATTCAAATCATTTTGAAAATGACACACTTCCTTCTGCCAGTTGGTGGCGCTATAACTTTGACTCCTAATAGTCACATATATGCGATCGACATCATACAACGAATAATCTGATGAAGTTTGATTAAAATCAGGAACTGTATGTGGATGGTATTAGACACTTCCTGTTTCTCATTTCTCGCCATAATTTCAACGCCTCGCCACGAGCAAACCGTTCGAGATATCAAAAATCCCCTGGCAATTTTTCATCCCCAGTGTCTTGAGATCATGTTGACCGAGTTTGGCGGCAATCGAGAAAAAAACCTATGACAAGTATTTCAAATTCCAGAGCATGCGCTTTTTACATAACTCTAAATAGCTGACTTCCTGTTGGGTGGAGCCTATGACATGCAATATGAAAGTTGTTCGGCACGATGAGATCTATATGTGTACTGAGTTTCATATGAATATGTGCAAGTATGTGTGAGCTATACATCAACATTTATGACTGTGTTCCAGGGGGCGCCATAGAGCCCCTGTGCCACGCCCGGGTCCCAGCCTCTGCAGGCTCCTAAAGGCCACAGATTCCAAAGTGTGCGCAAATTTTCAAGAGTTTTTGAGTATGTTAAGGACCCCCAAAGCCCCCACAACTTTGACGAAAAATTTGAATACTAAACCCTAAATAGCCAACTTCCTGTTGGGCGGAGCCTATGATATGCAATACAAAAGTTGTTTGGATTGATGAGATTTATATGTGTACCGAGTTTCATACGTCTACGAGCAAGAATGTATGATATATGGCCCTCCATATTCCAGGGGGCGCTGTAGAGCCCCTGTGCCACGCCCGTGTATCAGTCTCTGCCCGGCCATAATGGCCGCAGGTTCTAATCTGTGTGCCAATTTTCAAGACTTTTTAAGCACGTTAAGGGCCCCAAAAGCCCCCGAGACGTTGGAAAAAAAAAAAAATAATAATAATAATAATAATAATAATAATAATAATAATAATAATAAAAAATAATCCTAAGGAAAACAATAGGCCTCTCGCCCTTTGGGCTTGAGCCCTAATTAAAGCTGCAAGCAGCGATGAACGGGCCCTCGCACCCAGGCTCACCGCCATCGTGTGGCTTTAGTAAAAAGGTGAACGTTGAGAAATATGCATTTAAACTCATAAATATAAGTGCAATATATCAAAGTTTATTCCATATGTGTGCCAATCTTCCTGTTGCCAGCAGGTGGCGCTATCATTATAATGGAATAATGGCCTTCAGATGTGTTCAAGCCAGGACCCTTATCACACATGTGAAGTTTGGGCAAGATCGGACATTTTATGCCTGAGTTATAACATCTTTTATTCCCATGGCGAGACATCGAACTTCGTCATGGCGCCATGGACACGCCCTTTAACAAAAACTCAAGATCTCCACAAGTTAACATTGCACAGTCCTTCAGATTAGACTGACCACAAAAAAGACATTGATGTCATAAAATCTCTAGGAGTAGTTTGTCGCAGTGTAAAATATGTCACTTCCTGTTGCCAATAGGTGGCGCTATGACTATAACTGAATATGGGCATGTAGATCTGTTCAGGTCAAGAGTCTCATCCAACATGTGAAGTTTGGGGCAGATTGGACATTGTATGTCTGAGTTACAGCAACTTCCTTTTTCATGGCGAAACATCGAAATTTGTCAGGCCGCCATGGACACGCCCTTTAACGAAACCTCAAGTCCTTCGCAATTTAACATCGCAAATGGCTTTAGATTACACTGACCAAGTTTGGTGTTGATCTGAATAAATCTCTAGGAGGAGTTCGTTAAAGTACAACCCCTGAAAATGGCAAAAACAACACCAATTTTGTAGGGAAAATTCAAAATAACCGACTTCCTGTTGGGATCCGGATTTCATACCAAGAGACTTTTTTGTAGGTAATGGAGTGTTACATGTGTGTACCAATTTTTGTACATGTACGTGAAACATAGCTCGAGGCGCACTCCGTTGAATGTGTATAGGTGGCGCTCTAGAGCCATTCTGCCACACCCGCTGGAATATTGGCCTGCAGATCTGTTCAGGCCAGGACTCTTATCACACATGTGAAGTTTGGGGAAGATCGGACATTTTATGCCTGAGTTATAACATCTTTTATTCCCATGGCGAGACATCGAACTTCGTCGCGGCGCCATGAACAAGCCTTTTAACGAAAACTCAAGATCTTCACAACTGAACATCGCACAGGTCTTTAGATTAGACTGACCACAAAAAAGACATTGATGTCATAAAATTTCTAGGAGTAGTTCGTCGCAGCGTAAAATATGTCACTTCCTGTTGCCAATAGGTGGCGCTATGACTATAACTGAATATGGGCATGTCAATCTGTTCAGGTTCGGAGTCTCATTAAACATGTGAAGTTTGGGGCAGATTGGACATTGTATGTGTGAGTTATAGCAACTTCATTTTTCATGGCGAATCATCGAAATTCGCCAGGCTGCCACGGACACGCCCTTCAACGAAAACTCAAGATCTTCGCAATTTAACATCGCAAAGGCCTTTAGATTAGGTACACCAAATTTGGTGTTGATTTGAAGAACTCTCTAGGAGGAGTTCGTTAAAGTACAACACATGGAAATGACCAAAATTACACAAAATATGCTCATAATATTAAAAATAACCGACTTCCTGTTGGGTTTAGAATTTCGCTCCAAGAGTCTTTTTTGTAGGTATTGGTGTGTTACATATGTGTGCCAATTTTCGTGCATGTACGTGAAACATAGCTGGAAGGCTGTTGATTTTCTTGGTATAGGTGGCGCTGTCGAGCCATTTTGCCACACCCTCTTCTGAATCCTATATCAGACGAAAATTTTCACCAGGTTTGACGCGTGTGCAAAGTTTCATGACTTTTTGAGCATGTTAAAGCCCTCAAAAATGCGATTCATTCGGGAGAAGAAGAAGAAGAAGAATAATAATAATAATTAAAGCTGCAAGCAGCGATGAACGGGCCCTCGCACCCGGGCTCACCGCCATCGTGTGGCTTTAGTAAAAAGGTGAACGTTGAGAAATATGCATTTAATGTCCTAAATATAAGTGGAATATATCAAAGTATATCCCATATATGTGCCAATCTTACCGTTGCCAGCAGGTGGCGCTATCATTATAATGGAATATTGGCCTTCAGATGTGTTCAGGCCAGGACTCTTATCAAACATGTGAAGTTTGGGGAAGATTGAACATTTTATGCTTGAGTTACAACAACTTCTCTTGCTGTGGACAAGACATCAAATTTTGTCATGGCGCCATGGAAACGCCCTTTAACAAAAACTCAACATCTCCAAAAGTTAACATTGCACAGGCCTTTAGATTAGACTGACCACAAAATATATGTTAATCTCAAAAAAATTATATGAGTAGTTTGTCGCAGCGTAAAACATGTCACTTCCTGTTGCCAATAGGTGGCGCTATGACTATAACTGAATGTGGGCATGGAGATCTGTTAAGGGCAGAAGTTTTATCTAACATGTGAAGTTTGGGGCAGATTGGACATTGTATGTCTGAGTTACAGCAACTTCCTTTTTCATGGCGAAACATCGAAATTTGTCAGGCCGCCATGGACACACCCTTTAACGAAATCTAAAGATCTTCGCAATTTAACATCGCAAAGGGCTTAAGATTACACTGACAAGGTTTGGTGTTGATCTGAATAAATCTCTAGGAGGAGTTCGTTAAAGTACAACCCCTGAAAATAGCAAAAACAACGCAAATTTTGCAGAGAAAATTCTAAATAACCGACTTCATGTTGGGATTCGGATTTCGTACCAAGAGACTTTTTTGTAGCTATTGGTGTGTTACATGTGTATACCGATTTTTGTACATGTACGTGAAACATAGCTCGAGGCGCACTCTGTTGAAAGTGTATAGGTGGCGCTATCGAGCCATTTTGCCACACCTGATGGAATTTTGGCCTTCAGATGTGTTCAGGCCAGGACTCTTATCACACATGTGAAGTTTGGGGAAGATCGGACATTTTATGCCTGAGTTATAAGATCTTTTATTCCCATGGCGAGACATCAAACTTCGTGACGGCGCCATGGACACACCTTTTAACGAAAACTCAAGATCTTCACAACTTAACATCGCACAGGGCTTTAGATTAGACTGACCACAAAAAATACATTGATGTCATAAAATTTCTAGGAGTAGTTCATCGCAGTGTAAAATATGTCACTTCCCGTTGCCAATAGGTGGCGCTATGACTATAATTGAATATGGGCATGTCAATCTGTTCAGGTCAGGAGTTTCATCAAACATGTGAAGTTTGGGGCAGATTGGTCATTGTATGTCTGAGTTATAGCAACTTCATTTTTCATGGCGAATCATCGAAATTCGCCAGGCCGCCACGGACACGCCCATTAACGAAAACTCAAAAGCTTCGCAATTTAACATCGCAAAGGCCTTCAGATTAGGCATACTAAATTTGGTGTTGATCTGAATGAATCTCTAGGAGGAGTTCGTTAAAATACAACGCATGGAAATGACAAAAATGACACAAAATTTGCTCATAATATTAGTAATAACCGACTTCCTGTTGGGTTTCGGATTTTGCTCCAAGAGACTTTTTTGTAGGTATTGGAGAGTTACATGTGTATACCGATTTTCATACATGTACATGAAACGTAGCTCGAGGCGCACACCGTTGAACGTGTATAGGTGGCGCTGTTGAGCCATTTTGCCACACCCACTTCTGAAACCCATATCAGACGTAAATTTTCGCCAGTTCTGAGGTGTGTGCAAAGTTTCATGACTTTTCGAGCATGTTTAGGCCCTCAAAAATGCGATTCATTTTGGAGAAGAAGAATAATAATAATAATAATAATAATAATAATAATAATAAACGGAGCAATTCCAAGAGGGTCCTCACACCATCGGTGCTCGGGCCCTAATAATAATAATAATAATAATAATAATAATAATAATAATAATAATAATAAACGGAGCAATTCCAAGAGGGTCCTCACACCATCGGTGCTCGGGCCCTAATTAAAGCTGCAAGCAGCGATGAACGGGCCCTCGCACCCGGGCTCACCGGCAGCGAGTGGCTTTAGTTAATAGGTGAACGGTGAGAAATATGCGTTTAAACTCATAAATATAAGTAGAATATATCAATGTTTATTCCATACATGTGCCAATCTTCCTGTTGCCAGCAGGTGGCGCTATCATTATAGTGGAATATTGGCCTTCAGATGTGTTCAGGGCAGGACTTTTGTCGAACATGTGAGGTTTGGAGAGGATTGGACATTTTATGCCTGAGTTACAACAACATCCTATTTCATGGCGAAACATCGAAATTTGTCAGGCCGCCATGGACACGCCCTTTAACGAAACCTCAAGATCTTCGCAATTTTAGATCGCAAAAGGCTTTAGATTACACTGACCAAGTTTGGTGTTGATCTGAATAAATCTCTAGGAGGAGTTCGTTAAAGTCCAACCCCTGAAAATGGCCAAAACAACACTAATTTTGCAGAGAAAATTCGAAATAACTGACTTCCTGTTGGGATTCGGATTTCGTACCAAGAGACTTTTTCGTAGATATTGGTGTGTTACATGTGTGTACCGATTTTTGTACATGTACGTGAAACATAGCTCGAGGCGCACTCCGTTTAAAGTGTATACGCACTCCGTTGAAAGTGTATAGGTGGCGCTATCGAGCCATTTTGCCACATTCGATGGAATATTGGCCTTCAGATCTGTTTAGGCCAGGACCCTTATCACACAAGTGAAGTTTGGGGAAGATCGGACATTTTATGCCTGAGTTATAACATCTTTTATTCCCATGGCGAGACATCGAACTTCATCACAGCGCCATGGACACACCTTTTAACAAAAACTCAAGATCTTCACAACTAAACATCACACAGGTCTTTAGATTAGACTGACCACAAAAAAGACATTGATGTCATAAAATTTCTAGGAGTAGTTTGTCGCAGTGTAAAATATGTAACTTCCTGTTGCCAATAGGTGGCGCTATGACTATAACTGAATATTGGCATGTAGATCTGTTCAGGTCAAGAGTCTTATCCAACATGTGAAGTTTGGGGCAGATTGGACATTGTATGTCTGAGTTACAGCAACTTCCTTTTTCATGGCGAAACATCGAAATTTGTCAGGCCGCCATGGACCCGCCCTTTAACGAAACCTCAAGTCCTTCGCAATTTATTATCGCAAAGGGCTTTAGATTACACTGACCAAGTTTGGTGTTGATCTGAATAAATCTCTAGGAGGAGTTCGTTAAAATACAACCCCTGAAAATGGCAAAAACAACACCAATTTTGAAGGGAAAATTCCAAATAACCGACTTCCTGTTGGGATCCGGATTTCGTACCAAGAGACTTTTTTGTAGGTATTGGAGTGTTACATGTGTGTACCAATTTTTGGACATGTACGTGAAACATAGCTCGAGGCGCACTCCTTTGAAAGTGTATAGGTGGCGCTATAGAGCCATACTGCCACACCGGATGGAATATTGGCCTGCAGATCTGTTCAGGCCAGGACTCTTATCACACATGTGAAGTTTGGGGAAGATCGGACATTTTATGCCTGAGTTATAACATCTTTTATTCCCATGGCGAGACATTGAACTTCGTCACGGCGCCATGAACAAGCCTTTTAACGAAAACTCAAGATCTTCACAACTGAACATCGCACAGGCCTTTAGATTAGACTGACTACAAAAAAGACACTGATGTCATAAAATTTCTAGGAGTAGTTTGTCGCAGCGTAAAATATGTCACTTCCTGTTGCCAATAGGTGGCGCTATGACTATAACTGAATATGGGCATGTCAATCTGTTCAGGTTCGGAGTCTCATCAAACATGTGAAGTTTGGGGCAGATTGGACATTGTATGTCTGAGTTATAGCAACTTCATTTTTCATGGCGAATCATCGAAATTAGCCAGGCCGCCACGGACACGCCCTTCAACGAAAACTCAAGATCTTCGCAATTTAACATCGCAAAGGCCTTTAGATTAGGCATACCAAATTTGGTGTTGATTTGAAGAAATCTCTAGGAGGAGTTTGTTAAAATACAACATATGGAAATGACCAAAATTACACAAAATTTGCTCATAATATTACAAATAACCGACTTCCTGTTGGTTTTAGAATTTTGCTCCAAGAGTCTTTTTTGTAGGTATTGGTGTGTTACATATGTGTGCCAATTTTCGTGCATGTACGTGAAACATAGCTCGAAGGCTGTTGATTTTCTTCGTATAGGTGGCGCTGTCGAGCCATTTTGCCACACCCTCTTCTGAATCCTATATCAGACGAAAATTTTCACCTGGTTTTACGCGTGTGCAAAGTTTCATGACTTTTTGAGCATGTTTAAGTCCTCGAAAATGCGATTCATTTTGGAGAAGCGGAAGAATAATAATAATAATTAAAGCTGCAAGCAGCGATGAACGGGCCCTCGCACCCGGGCTCACCGCCATCGTGTTGCTTTAGTAAAAAGGTGAACGTTGAGAAATATGCATTTAATGTCCTAAATATAAGTGGAATATATCAAAGTATATCCCATATATGTGCCAATCTTACCGTTGCCAGCAGGTGGCGCTATCATTATAATGGAATATTGGCCTTCAGATGTGTTCAGGCCAGGACTCTTATCGAACATGTGAAGTTTGGGGAAGATTGAACATTTTATGCTTGAGTTACAACAACTTCTCTTGCTGTGGCAAGACATCAAATTTTGTCATGTCGCCATGGAAACGCCCTTTAACAAAAACTCAAGATCTCCAAAAGTTAACATTGCACAGGCCTTTAGATTAGACTGACCACAAAATATATGTTAATCTCAAAAAAATTATAGGAGTAGTTTGTCGCATTGTAAAACATGTCACTTCCTGTTGCCAATAGGTGGCGCTATGACTATAACTGAATGTGGGCATGTAGATCTGTTAAGGGCAGAAGTTTTATCTAACATGTGAAGTTTGGGGCAGATTGGACATTGTATGTCTGAGTTACAACAACTTCCTTTTTCATGGCGAAACATCGAAATTTGTCAGGCCACCATGGACACGCCCTTTAACGAAATCTAAAGATCTTCGCAATTTAACATCGCAAAGGGCTTAAGATTACACTGACCAGGTTTGGTGTTGATCTGAATAAATCTCTAGGAGGAGTTCGTTAAAGTACAACCCCTGAAAATGGCAAAAACAACGCCAATATTGCAGAGAAAATTCTAAATAACCGACTTCCTGTTGGGATTCGGATTTCGTACCAAGAGACTTTTTTGTAGGTATTGGTGTGTTACATGTGTGTACCAATTTTTGTACATGTACGTGAAACATAGCTCGAGGCGCACTCTGTTGAAAGTGTATAGGTGGCGCTATCGAGCCATTTTGCCACACCTGATGGAATTTTGGCCTTCAGATGTGTTCAGGCCAGGACTCTTATCACACATGTGAAGTTTGGGGAAGATCGGACATTTTATGCCTGAGTTATAACATCTTTTATTCCCATGGCGAGACATCGAACTTCGTGACGGCGCCATGGACACGCCTTTTAACGAAAACTCAAGATCTTCACAACTTAACATCGCACAGGGCTTTAGATTAGACTGACCACAAAAAATACATTGATGTCATAAAATTTCTAGGAGTAGTTCATCGCAGTGTAAAATATGTCACTTCCTGTTGCCAATAGGTGGCGCTATGACTATAACTGAATATGGGCATGTCAATCTGTTCAGGTCAGGAGTCTCATCAAACATGTGAAGTTTGGGGCAGATTGGTCATTGTATGTCTGAGTTATAGCAACTTCCTGTTTCATGGCGAATCATCGAAATTCGCCAGGCCGCCACGGACACGCCCATTAACGAAAACTCAAAAGCAATTTAACATCGCAAAGGCCTTCAGATTAGGCATACCAAATTTGGTGTTGATCTGAATGAATCTCTAGGAGGAGTTCGTTAAAATACAACGCATGGAAATGACAAAAATGACACAAAATTTGCTCATAATATTAGTAATAACCGACTTCCTGTTGGGTTTCGGATTTTGCTCCAAGAGACTTTTTTGTAGGTATTGGAGAGTTACATGTGTATACCGATTTTCATACATGTACATGAAACATAGCTCGAGGCGCACACCGTTGAACGTGTATAGGTGGCGCTGTTGAGCCATTTTGCCACACCCACTTCTGAAACCCATATCAGATGTAAATTTTCGCCAGTTCTGAGGTGTGTGCAAAGTTTCATGACTTTTCGAGCATGTTTAGGCCCTCAAAAATGCGATTCATTTTGGAGAAGAAGAATAATAATAATAAATATAGCTGCAAGCAGCGATGGCGGGCTCAAGCCACCAGTGCCATCGCCACCCCGGTGGCATCAGGTAAACTGTGCCCAGCGGGCACATGCATTCACAATATCCCTCTGGCAGTGAGGTTTTAAAGGATATGGCAGTTAAAGGGTTAATCCGAATCATCTAGACTTTAAAATCACATTCACAGAACAATATATATGTATAACTTTAGTAACACTTTACAATAAGATTCCATTCATAAACATTATGTTAACATGAACAATATTTATATAGCATTCATTAACGTCAGTTAATATTCCAAACTTAAACATTAAAACATTGTTTTATTGTGATTTTTTTCCAAGCACATTTTACCAATTCCTAACCATATAAATCTTAATAACTACCATTATTTTTTATTTAATCATTTATGAGTGCTATACAATAGTCCAGGAAAGCTGGAAGAGAAAAACTCCTTATATTCATGTGTGCAGAATTATTAGGCATGTTTTCTTTTACAGATGAAATGCGCTAAAATAGACTTTTAACTCAAACTGTAAGGTCGAAAATTATGAAATACCCATGAGAAATATCAAACACAAATGCAATACAGAAATGGATAAGTTAAGACTTGACCATTGTACAAAAAATACTGACTGGGTCATGAGGTCAGAAAAGAAGAAGAAAAAAGCAGGTCAAGAAGAACTGACAAAAAGAATTGCAAAATAATTAGTAATTAATGTGAAGATTAATTTTTAGTCAATTCTGCAAGACAGACTTTTCAGGAAAGGAGGTGGAATAAAAATGAGCTCCTAAATCTTAATCCTGGATTCTGGAAGATATATTCCTCAAACCATCGAACAAGAGGAGGTGGTGCTGGTCCTTCACGAGTCACTCTAATCTGTTCATAAAGCCTATATATAAAGACTTAATATATAGTATTTCACAATACTTCAAGGTATTCTAATTAAATCATTTTTTGGAATCTTAAGTCTCTCAGAGCCTGACACCGAGTAATTCTGGAGACTCCAGGAAAGTGGCAGTTCTGTAAAATGTTGGCGCTGGAGACTAAATGCACCCTGATAGTTTCACACCTAATTCACTTAACACACACACACACACACACACATTACCCACAGTGACAGTGGGACTGAGTGACATCAGATGTATGATAGTTTTTTTTAATTTTCTATCATCCATACAGTGTTGTATAGTCATGAAACTATGGTCATGAGACCAGTCATTCTGAGGAAATATGCCTCAGAATGACTGGTCTTCTATGTGTACATTTTTTTTTTTTAAGTGTTTAGAAGCTGCACTTTAAAAAAATAAAAAGACATTTACTGGTTCCTTTTTTACTATTATTTCAAAAAATCATCACGGCAAAACCATTCAAGCTATCCAAAATTCATTCACACCTATTCTGTAAGATTAATTCTTTAAACAGTGGTAAAAGAGGATGTGGTGCTGAACCTTCAAGAGTCACTCAAAACGTTATCTGTCCATAAAGCCTATAAAGAATTATTCTTAATATACAGTTCAAAATACTTCAGCTTGTTATTCTAATTAAGTGAGGGCCATTTTATCAGTAAAATATATACAATTCATTTTTTTTTTGAAAGATTTCTATGAATGATTTAAATCATACTCGTTTCTACAATAATTATTTAAAAGTAATCCTATAGCTCCCTCTGGTGGCCATTATAGGTACTAAGAATTGCAAGCTTGATTTATAAGTTATGATAGTTTAAATTTTATGCTGGCTCTTGAAAGTGATAAAGCTATGAAACTTACTGTGCTTCCTTCAAATGATGACTTCTACGTATATAAAAAATTATGAATAGTTGGAATTAAACATTTCAAAGATATAGTAAAATAACTATTGTATTTTTTTATGTTACTTTAATAAATCGCTATGGCCACACCATTTAAGGTATCCTAAACCCATTCGCAATTTAACATCTTCAGTATATGGCTTCATGTTAAAACAGTTTGGTGTGAACTACTTGTGTCTTCTTGGAGGAGAATTAATTCATTTACAGGCTGAGTTTATCATAAATCCACAATAACATTTCTGAGTTCTGTATCAATCTGTGTTGTTGTTTGTTTATTTTTATTTTATTTATTTTTCATAGGAAGATAACTGACCCTTTACTCTCCTTTTTAATAAATGTGCTTATAAACCAAGAACAAGCTATTTATAGCTGTATTTATAAACTGCTTACTACTGACTATTAATATTGGGACAAGGCTTTATAAAGAATGAACTGACTATTTACTAATGAGTGCAGTTATTATAAAGTGTTATCAATGCATTTGCTAATGTTTACAAATTAGACATTATTTTACAGTGTTATCAAATCCCTTAAATGATTTGTAAGTGTTTTGTAATGATTTTATTGACCTACAAGCATTTGTGAAAGTTCTGCTTGCATTACAGCTTAGTCTTGATCTGTGAGCTGAACAGATTTACTGTTACATCCATGAGATTATGTAAATTCAAATAAATATCATGTCACAGGATGTCAGAGGTCAGTATCAAATTAATTTGAAATTATTATTTGCAGCACAAATAAGGTTTTTTAGGATTTTTAAAAATCCCTAAAACTGTCATAAAAGGATAAGGCCTAAGATTTCTATGTGAGTGGCTAAATTTATTTGTTTTTATAACTATAATGCATAAACTATAAAATTATACAAAATGTATAAAAAAGTACAACAGTTATTCTTTTCCAATGTTTTTTATTTATTTAAACTTTTTTTTTTTTTTTTTTTTGGATTTACATTTTAAAAAATTAGCCTACGGCAATCATTCTAAACAGCTTGAATAAAACCTGTTAATATTTATTATAGACCACTGTAACTGTGTATAATCTAACAAACAAGTTTATTATGAAAATAAAAGTGTACACCAGATAAATTGGACGATAAAGAAATTGCTAACAATAGTATAATAGAGCATGTTTTAGGTTTTTAGGCGTTTAGATGCCGAAATGGACAAATCAAATGTAAAATAAAATGTAATTGATTTAATTAAATATAGATTAAGTCTTGTTAGAGCAAAATAATAAATAAATACGTACACATATTAAAAAAGCAGCCAAGATGAATGAGTTTAATTTTTTATATAGATTAAAATTGAAGACAGAAGCAGCTGGTATATGCGGTCACTTAATATTAAAATCCAGTAGATCCACTTCAGATTTATTTCTCAACAGTTTATGTTCACGTGGCTGTTTTCGTTTATATTCGCCAAGCAATTATGTATTTTGAAATAATCTTGTCCGTGATGTGTTCGTTCGTACGACGAAAGGCGGAATCCTGCAGCTCAAGAGATATGTTATTCTGCCAGTCGCGTTTTCAAGTAGTCTTGCACACTTAAACGGGTCACAAACACCTGCATTTAGCTCTTGTGTTATAATGGGTGTATTGTGTGCATTTATGGCAATATTTTATTTGAAAAAGCTCTTACACAAGAATAAATTCGTTTGTTTTGAACTTGTGACACTGTAAGCTCTGATCGGAGGCGGTGATTTCAGATAGGCAGCCGCGAATATTTCATTTTCACACAAACAGTTCAAAAACATCTGAATTTAGCTCTTGGTGTGTTCTAATTGGTGAATTGTGTGATATCGCTTTAATATTTTATTTGTTAAAGCTATAAAACAAAAATAAACTCGTTTTTCTGAGCTCGTCATTCCACACGCTCCTGCTCAGAGCGTGATTCATCTCTCGTGTTTCTCACGTATCACTGACCACACATCAATTATTAATGAGCCCTGACCCGGTAATAATCATATATGTTGGTTTAGCTTGTCAGTGTGAATTAAATCCAAGTATTATTTTGTATTTTAACCGATTTAAAAATGAAACTAAAAGAGAGTCTCCTCCCTTTCAGTCGAATTTCCCTTTAAGGAATTGAACCTGTAGGGGCGCATTTTCTCTCAGACAATGTAAGTCTCAGCACATAATACTCAAACAGAGGGACAGAGTGAGATGAGATGTCTGACAGTTTTTTAATTTTCTGTTATCCATACAGTGTTGTAAAGACGTGAAACTATCCATATTTACTCAGAATGACTTTTTTTTTGTATGAAAAAAGGTTTTGAAGTGTTTGGAATTTAAAAATGCAGGACAATTAATAATTCCATTTTTACTGTCTTTTAAAAAAATCACCACGACAAAACCGTTCAAGCTATCCAAAATCCTTTGGCAATTTAAGTTGTTTAAAATGTTTTGGCATCATGTAGACAAAGTTTGGTGTGTATAGTGTTACTCTCCTCTGAGCAGTATGCATTAATTCACAGCTAAATGTAAAAAAAAATCCACATTCAAATCAAAATAGCTGACTTCCTGTTGATCGTAGCTGATGACTGTGAATTAGAAAGTTGTCCGTCTTGATAAGAACAATTTTTGTACCGAGTTTGGTGTCTGTAGCTAAAACTAACCCCCCCACTTTTGACAAAAGGTGGCGCTATAGAGTGCCTCTTCCACGCCCTCTTATGAATTTTTGCCAGTGTCTAGTTATCATAAATACTGATATGTGTTCTGAATTTCATGAAATTCTAAGTATGTTATATGCCTTAAAATCACCTGAGAAGTATTCAAGTTTGACATGTTGCCACGGCAACAATATTTTTAGATATCAATATCCCCCCAGCAGATTTATATCGGCTGTGTTTTAACATTATTCTGATGAAGTTTGAAGCAAATCGAGTAAAAATAAGATGCTGAATACAAAGCATTTTGAAAATGACACACTTCCTGCTGCCAGTTGGTGGCGCTATAACTTTGACTCCTAATAGTCACATATATGCGATCGACATCATACAATGAATAATCTGATGAAGTTTGATTAAAATCAGGAAATGTATGTGGATGGTATTAGACACTTCCTGTTTCTCATTTCTCGCCATAATTTCAACGCCTCGCCACGAGCAAACCGTTTGAGATATCAAAAATCCCCTGGCAATTTTTCATCCCCATTGTCTTGAGATCATGTTGACCGAGTTTGGCGGCAATCGAGTAAAAAACCTATGACAAGTATTTCAAATTCCAGAGCATATGCTTTTTACATAACTCTAAATAGCTGACTTCCTGTTGGGCGGAGCCTATAATATGCAATACGCAAGTTGTTCGGCACGATGAGATCTAAATGTGTACTGAGTTTCATATTAATATGTGCAAGTATGTGTGAGCTATACATCAACATTTATGACTGTGTTCCAGGGGGCGCTGTAGAGCCCCTGTGCCACGCCCAGGTCCCAGCCTCTGCAGGCTCCTTAAGGCCACAGATTCCAAAGTGTGCGCAAACTTTCAAGAGTTTTTGAGTATGTTAAGGACCCCAAAAGCCCCCACAACTTTGACGACAAATATGAATAATAAACCCCAAATAGCCAACTTCCTGTTGGGCGGAGCCTATGATATGCAATTCGAAAGTTGTTTGTATTGATGAGTTCTATATGTGTACCGAGTTTTGTGCGTCTACGTGCAAGTATGTATGATATATGGCCCTCAGCATTCCAGGGGGCGCTGTAGAGCCCCTGTGCCACGCCCGTGTATCAGTCTCTGCCCGGCCCTAATGGCCGCAGGTTCCAATGTGTGTGCCAATTTTCAAGACTTTTTAAGCATGTTAAGGGCCCCAAAAGCCCCCGAAACCTTGAAGAAAAATAATAATAATAAATAATAATAATAATAATAACAAAATATAGCTGCAAGCAGCGATGGTGGGCTCAAGCCACCAATGCCATCGCCACCCCGGTGGCATCAGGTAAACTGTGCCCAGCGGGCACATGCATTCACAATAGCCCTCTGGCAGTGAGGTTTTAAGGGATATGGCAGTTAAAGGGTTAATCCGAATCATCTAGACTTTAAAATCACATTCACAGAACAATATATATATATATATATATATATATATATATATATATATATATATATATATATATATATATATATATATATATATATATATATATAACTTTAGTAACACTTTACAATAAGATTTCATTTATAAACATTATGTTAACATGAACAATATTTATATAGCATTCATTCATGTCAGTTAATATTCCAAACTTAAACATTAAAACATTGTTTTATTGTGATTTTTTTCTAAGCACATTTTACCAATTCCAAACCATATCAATCTTAATAACTACCATTATTTTTTATTTAATCATTTATGAGTGCTATACAATAGTCCAGGAAAGCTGGAAGAGAAAATCTCCTTATATTCATGTGTGCAGAATTATTAGGCATGTTTTATTTTACAGATGAAATGCGCTGAAAAAAAAGAGTTTTAACTCAAAGTCGAAAATTATGAAATACCCATGAGAAATATCAAACACAAATGCAATACAGAAATGGATAAGTTAAGACTTGACCATTGTACAAAAAATTCTGACTGGGTCTTGAGGTCAGAAAAGAAGAAAAAAACAGGTTAAGAAGAACTGACAAAAAGAATTGCAAAATAATAAGGAATTAATGTGAAGATTAATTTTTAGTCAATTCTGCAAGACAGACTTTCAGGAAAGGAGGTGGAATAAAAATGAGCTCCTAAATCTTAATCCCGGATTCTGGAAGATATATTCCTCAAACCATCAGACAAGAGGAGGTGGTGCTGGTCCTTCACGAGTCACTCTAATCTGTTCATAAAGCATATATATAAAGTCTTAATATATAGTATTTCACAATACTTCATGGTATTCTAATTCAATAATTTTTTGGAATCTTAGATCTCTCAGAACCTGACACATTGTAATTCTGAGACTCCAGGAAAGTGGCAGTTCTGTAAAATGTTGGCGATGGAGACTAAATGCTCCCTGATAGTTTCACACCTAATTCACTTAACAAACACACACACACACACATTACCCACAGTGACAGAGGGACAGAGTGACATCAGATGTATGATAGTTTTTTTAATTTTCTATCATCCATATAGTGTTGTATAGTCATGAAACTATGCATATTTCCTCAGAATGACTTGTCTTCTATGTGTAAATTTTTTTGAAGTGTTTAGAAGCTGCACTTTAAAAAAATAAAAGACATTTACTGGTTACTTTTTACTGTTATTTCAAAAAATCACCACGACAAAACCATTCAAGCTATCCAAAATTCATCCGCACCTGTTCTGTAAGCTACATTCTTTAAACAGTGGTAAAAGAGGATGTGGTGCTGAACCTTCAAGAGTCACTCAAAACATATCTGTCCATAAAGCCTATAAAGAATTATTCTTAATACACAGTATTTCACAATACTTCAGCATATTATTCTAATTAAGTGAGGGTCATTTTATCAGTAAAATACATAAAATTCATATTATTTTTCTTTGAAAGATTTCTATAAATGATTTAAATCATACTTGTTGCTACAATAATTATTTAAAAGTAATCCTATAGCTCCATCTGGTGGCCATTATTGGTACTAAGAATAGCAAGCTTGATTTATATGTTATGATAGTTTTAATTTTATGCTGGCTCTTGAAAATGATAAAGCTATGAAACTTACTGTGCTTCCTTCAAATGATGATTTATAGGTATATAAAAAATTATGAAGAGTTGGAATAAAATTTTTTAAAGATATAGTAAAATAACTATTGTATTTTTTATGTTACTTTAATAAATCGCTATGGCCACACCATTTAAGGTATCCCAAACCCATTCGAAATTTAACATCTTCAGTATATTGGCTTCATGTTAAAAAAGTTTGGTGTAAACTACTTGTGTCTTCTTGGAGGAGAATGAATTCATTTACAGGCTGAGTTTATCATAAATCCACAATAACATTTCTGAGTTCTGTATCAATCTGTGTTGTTGTTTGTTTATTTTTATTTTTTTATTTTTCATAGGAAGATAACTGACCCCTTACTCTCCTTTTTAATAAATGTGCTTATAAACCAAGAACAAGCTATTTATAGCTGTATTTATAAACTGCTTACTACTGACTATTAATATTGGGACAAGGCTTTATGAAGCATGAACTGACTATTTACAAATGAGTGCAGTTATTATAAAGTGTTATCAATGCATTTGCTAATGTTAACAAATTAAATATTATTTTACAGTGTTATCAAATCCCTTAAATGATTTGTAAGTGTTTTGTAATGATTTTATTGACCTACAAGCATTTGTGAAAGTTCTGCTTGCATTACAGCTTAGTCTTGATCTGTGAGGTGAACAGATTTACTGTTACATCCATGAGATTATGTAAATTCAAATAAATATCATGTCACAGGATGTCAGAGGTCATAATCAAATTAGTTTGAAATTATTATTTGCAGCACAAATAAGGTTTTTTAGGATTTTTAAAAATCCCTAAAACTGTCAGAAAAGGATAAGGCCCAAGATTTTTTATATAGATTAAAATTGAAGACAGAAGCAGCTGGTATATGCGGTCACTTAATATTAAAATCCAGTAGATCCACTTCAGATTTATTTCTCAACAGTTTATGTTCACGTGGCTGTTTTCATTTATATTCGCCAAGCTATTATGTATTTTGAAATAATCTTGTCCGTGATGTGTTCGTTCTTACGACGAATCCTGCATTTCGAGAGATCAATGTTATTCTGCCAGTCGCGCTTTCAAATAGTCTTGCGCACATAAACGGGTCACAAACACCTGCATTTAGCTCGTGTTGTGTTATAATGGATGTATTGTGTGCATTTATGGCAATAATTTATTTTAAAAAGCTCTTAAACAAGAATAAATTCGTTTGTTTTGAACTTGTGACACTGTGCGCGCTGATCGGAGGCAGTGATTTCATATAGGCAGCCGCAAATATTTCATTTTCACACAAACAGTTCAAAAACATCTTAATTTAGCTCTTGGTGTGCTCTAATTGGTGAATTGTGTGATATCGCTGCAATACTTTATTTTTAATAGCTATAAAACAAGAATAAACTCGTTTTTTTCTGAGCTCATCATTCCACACGCTGGTGCTCAGAGCGGTGATTCATCTCTCGTGTTTCTCACGTATCACTGACCACACATCAATTATTAATGAGCCCTGACCTGATAATAATCATATATGTTGGTTTAGCTTGTCAGTGTGAATTAAATCCAAGTATTTATTTGTATTTTAACCGATTTAAAAGTGAAACCAAAAGACAGTCTCCTCCCCTTTTTAGTCCAGGATATGCACCTAGGGGCGCTATTTCTCTCAAACAAAGGAAGTCTAAGCACACACAGTCAAACAGATGGACAGAGTGAGATGAGATGTCTGACAGTTTTTTTAATTTTCTGTTATCCATACAGTGTTGTAAAGTCATGAAACTATGCATATTTACTCAGAATAACTTTTTTTCTGTATGAAAAAAGGTTTTGAAGTGTTTGGAATTTAAAAATGCAGGAAAATTAATAATTCCATCTTTACTGTCATTTAAAAAAATCACCACGACAAAACCATCCAAGCTATCCAAAACCCGTTCACAATTTAAGTTCCTCAATGTTTTTTCAACATGTAGACAAAGTTTGGTGTGTATAGTGTTACTCTCCTCTGAGCAGTATGCATTAATTCACAGCTAAATGTAAAAAACAATCCACATTCAAATCAAAATAGCCGACTTCCTGTTGGTCGTAGCTGATGACTGTGAATTAGAAAGTTGTCCGTCTTGATAAGAACAATTGTTGTACTGAGTTTGGTGTCTGTAGCTAAAACTAACCCCCCCACTTTTGACAAAAGGTGGCGCTATAGAGTGCCTCTTCCACGCCCTCTTATGAAATTGTGCCAGTGTCTAGCTGTCACTAATACTGATAAGTGTTCTGAGTTTGATGAAATTCTAAGTATGTTATATGCCTCAAAATCACCTGAGAAGTATTCCAGTTTGACATGTTGCCACGGCAACAATATTTTTAGATATCAATATCCCCCTTGCAGATTTATATCGGCTGTGTTTTAACATTATTCTGATGAAGTTTGAAGCAAATCGAGTAAAAATAAGATGCTGAATTCAAAGCATTTTGAAAATGACACACTTCCTGCTGCCAGTTGGTGGCGCTATAACTTTGACTCCTAATAGTCACATATATACAATCGACATCATACAATGAATAATCTGATGAAGTTTGATTAAAATTAGGAAATGTATGTGGATGGTATTAGACACTTCCTGTTTCTCATTTCTCGCCATAATTTCAAAGCCTCGCCACGAGCAAACCGTTCGAGATATCAAAAATCCCCTGGCAATTTTTCATCCCCAATGTCTTGAGATCATGTTGACCGAGTTTGGCGGCAATCGAGTAAAAAACCTATGACAAGTATTTCAAATTCCAGAGCATGCGCTTTTTACATAACTCTAAATAGCTGACTTCCTGTTGGGCGGAGCCTATGATATTCAATACGAAAGTTGTTCGGCACAATGAGATCTATATGTGTACTGAGTTTCATATGAATATTGTCAAGTATGTGTGAGCTATACATCAACATTTCTGACTGTGATCCAGGGGGCGCCGTAGAGCCCCTGTGCCATGCCCGGGTTCCAGCTTCTGCAGGCTCCTAAAGGCCACAGATTCCAAAGTGTGTGCAAATTTTCAAGAGTTTTTGAGTATGTTAAGGACCCCAAAAGCCCCCACAACTTTGACGAAAAATATGACTACTAAACCCAAAATAGCCAACTTCCTGTTGGGCGGAGCCTATGACATGCAGTACGAAAGTTGTTTGGTTTGATGAGATCTACATGTGTACTGAGTTTCGTGTGTCTACGTGCAAGTATGTATGATATATGGCCCTCAGTATTCCAGGGGGCGCTGTAGAGCCCCTATGCCACGCCCGTGTATCAGTCTCTGCCCGGCCCTAATGGCCGCAGGTTCCAATGTGTGTGCCAATTTTCAAGACTTTTTAAGCATGTTAAGGACCCCAAAAGCCCCCGAAACCTTGGAAAAAAATTAGAAGAATAAATAATAAATATAGCTGCAAGCAGCGATGGCGGGCTCAAGCCACCAGTGCCATCGCCACCCCGGTGGCATCAGGTAAACTGTGCCCAGCGGGCACATGCATTCACAATATCCCTCTGGCAGTGAGGTTTTAAAGGATATGGCAGTTAAAGGGTTAATCCGAATCATCTAGACTTTAAAATCACATTCACAGAACAATATATATATATATAACTTTAGTAACACTTTACAATAAGATTCCATTCATAAACATTATGTTAACATGAACAATGTTTATATAGCATTCATTCACGTCAGTTAATATTCCAAACTTAAACATTAAAACATTGTTTTATTGTGATTTTTTTCCAAGCATTTTTTACCAATTCCAAACCATATCAATCTTAATAACTACCATTATTTTTTATTTAATCATTTATGAGTGCTATACAATAGTCCAGGAAAGCTGGAAGAGAAAAACAGGTCAAGAAGAACTGACAAAAAGAATTGCAAAATAATTAGGAAATAATGTGAAGATTAATTTTTAGTCAATTCTGCAAGACAGACTTTCAGGAAAGGAGGTGGAATAAAAATGAGCTCTTAAATCTTAATCCCAGATTCTGGAAGATATACTCCTCAAACCATCGAACAAGAGGAGGTGGTGCTGGTCCTTCACGAGTCACTCTAATCTGTTCATAAAGCCTATATATAAAGCCTTAATATATAGTATTTCACAATACTTCATGGTATTCTAATTAAATCATTTTTTGGGATCTTAAGTCTCTCAGAGCCGGACACCGAGTAATTCTGGAGACTCCAGGAAAGTGGCAGTTCTGTAAAATGTTGGCGCTGGAGATTAAATGCTCCCTGATAGTTTCACACCTAATTCACTTAACACACACACAAACACACACACACACACACACTACCCACAGTGACAGTGGGACTGAGTGACATTAGATGTATGATAGTTTTTTTATTTTCTATCATCCATATAGTGTTGTATAGTCATGAAACTATTGTCATGAGACCAGTCATTCTGAGGAAATATGCCTCAGAATGACTTGTCTTTTATGTGTACATTTTTTTTAAGTGTTTAGAAGCTGCACTTTAAAAAAAATAAAAAGACATTTACTGGTTCCTTTTTTACTATTATTTCAAAAAATCACCACGACAAAACCATTCAAGCTATCCAAAATTCATTCACACCTGTTCTGTAAGATTAGTTCTTTAAACAGTGGTAAAAGAGGATGTGGTGCTGATCCTTCAAGAGTCACTCAAAACGTATCTGTCCATAAAGCCTATAAAGAATTATTCTTAATATACAGTTCACAATACTTCAGCTTGTTATTCTAATTAAGTGAGGGTCATTTTTATCAGTAAAATTCCTAAAATACATATTATTTTATTTGAAAGATTTCTATAAATTATTTAAATCATACTCGTTTCTACAATAATTATTTAAAAGTAATCCTATAGCTCCCTCTGGTGACCATTATTGGTACTAAGAATTGCAAGCTTGATTTATAAGTTATGATAGTTTTAATTTTAGGCTGGCTCTTGAAAATGAAAAAGCTATGAAACTTACTGTGCTTCCTTCAAATGAGGACTTCTACTTATATAAAAAATTATGAAGAGTTAGAATGAAAAATTTTAAAGATATAGTAAAATAACTATTGTATTTTTTTATGTTACATTAATAAATCTCTATGGCAACACCATTTAAGCTATCCTAAACCCATTCACAATTTAACATCTCAGTATATTGGCATCATGTTGAAAAAGGAGTATGGAGTAGTATGAGGAGGAGTATGAATTCATTTACAGGCTGATTTTATCATAAATCCACAATAAAATTTATTTTTCTGTTCTGTATCAATCTGTGTTGTTGTTTGTTTATTTTTATCTTTTATTTTTCATAGGAAGATAACTGATCCTTTACTCTCCTTTTTAATAAATGTGCTTATAAACCAAAAACAAGCTATTTATAGCTGTATTTATAAACTGCTTACTACTGACTATTAATATTGGGACAAGGCTTTATAAAGCATGAACTGACTATTTACTTTTTGAGTTTGAAATTATTATTTGCAGCACAAATTAGGGTTTTTTAGGATTTTTAAAAATCCCTAAAACTGTCAGAAAAGGATAAGGCCTAAGATTTCTATGTGAGTGGCTACATTTATTTGTTTTATAACTATAATGCATAAACTATGAAATTATACAAAATGTATAAAAAAGTACAACAGTCATTGTTTTCCAATGTTTTTTTTTTTTTTTTTTTTTTTTTTTTTTTTGGATTTACATTAAAAAAAATTAGCCTACTGCAATCATTCTAAACAGCTTGAATAAAACCTGTTAATATTTATTATAGACCACTGTAACTGTGTATAATCTAACAAACAAGTTTATTATGAAAATAAAAGTGTGTACACCAGATAAATTGGACGATAAAGAAATTGCTAACAATAGTATAATAGAGCATGTTTTAGGTTTTTAGGCGTTTAGATGCAGATATGGACAAATCAAATGTAAAATAAAATGTAATTGATTTAATTAAATATAGATTAATTCTTGTTAGAGCAAAATAATAAATAAATAAATAAATACGTACACACATTAAAAAAGCAGCCAAGATGAATGAATTTCATTTTTTATATAGATTAAAATTGAAGACAGAAGCAGCTGGTATATGCGGTCACTTAATATTAAAATCCAGTAGATCCACTTCAGATATATTTCTCAACAGTTTATGTTCACGTGGCTGTTTTCGTTTATAGTCGCCAAGCTATTATGTGTTTTGAAATAATCTTGTCCGTGATGTGTTCGTTCGTACGACGAAAGCCAGAATCCTGCAGCTCGAGAGATATGTTATTCTGCCAGTCTCGCTTTCAAATAGTCTTGCGCACTTAAACGGGTCACAAACACCTGCATTTACCTCTTGATGTGTTACAATGGGTTTATTGTGTGCATTTGTGGTAATGTTTTATTTAAAAAAGCTCTTAAACAAGAAT
This sequence comes from Carassius gibelio, assembly GCF_023724105.1. NCBI lineage: Eukaryota > Metazoa > Chordata > Actinopteri > Cypriniformes > Cyprinidae > Carassius > Carassius gibelio. The sequence continues at coordinate 20,049,125 of NC_068371.1, forward strand.
AAATTCGTTTGTTTTGAGCTCGACACTGTAAGCGCTGATCGGAGGCGTGATTTCAGATAGGCAGCTGCAAATATTTCATTTTCACACAAACAGTTCAAAAACATCTGAATTTAGCTCTTGGTGTGTTCTAATTGGTTGATTGTGTGATATCGCTGTAATAATTTATTTTTAAAAGCTATAAAACAGGAATAAATTAGTTTTTTTCTGAGCTCTTTACTCCAGACGCTCGTGATCACAGCGGTGATTCATCTCTCCTATTTCTCACGTATCTCTGGCCAGAAATAATTTATCCATGAGCCCTGAACCGGTAATAATCAGATATGTTGGTTTAGCTTGTCAGTGTGAATTAAATCTAAGTATTTATTTGTATTTTTAACCGATTTAAAAATGAAAGTAAAAGTCCGGTAATTGCACCTGTAGGGGCGCAATTTCTCTCAGACAATGGAAGTCTGAAGCACACATACTCAAACAGAGGGACAAAGTGAGATGAGATGTCTGAGAGTTTTTTAATTTTCTGTTATCCATACAGTGTTGTAAAGTCTTGAAACTATGCATATTTCCTCAGAATGACTTTTTCATCTGTATGAAAAAATTCTTTGACGTGTTTGGAAGCTGCATTTTAAAAATACAATAATGATTCCCTTTGTAAGGTAATTTCAAAAAATCACCACGGCAAAACCATTCAAGCTATCCAAAATCCATTCACAATTTAAGTTCCTATCAGAAATACTGATGTGTGTTCAGAGTTTTGTGAAATTCTAAGTATGTTATTTGCCTCAAAATCACCTGAGAAGTATTCCAGTTTGACATGTTGCCACGCCAACAATTTTTTAGATATCAATATCCCCCTTGCAGATTTATATCGGCTGTGTTTTAACATTATTCTGATGAAGTTTGAAGCAAATCGAGTAATAATAAGATGCTGAATTCAAATCATTTTGAAAATGACACACTTCCTTCTGCCAGTTGGTGGCGCTATAACTTTGACTCCTAATAGTCACATATATGCGATCGACATCATACAACGAATAATCTGATGAAGTTTGATTAAAATCAGGAAATGTATGTGGACGGTATTAGACACTTCCTGTTTCTCATTTCTCGCCATAATTTCAACGCCTCGCCACGAGCAAACCGTTCGAGATATCAAAAATCCCCTGGCAATTTTTCATCCCCAGTGTCTTGAGATCATGTTGACCGAGTTTGGCGGCAATCGAGAAAAAAACCTATGACAAGTATTTCAAATTCCAGAGCATGCGCTTTTTACATAACTCTAAATAGCTGACTTCCTGTTGGGTGGAGCCTATGACATGCAATACGAAAGTTGTTCGGCACGATGAGATCTATATGTGTACTGAGTTTCATATGAATATGTGCAAGTATGTGTGAGCTATACATCAACATTTCTGACTGTGTTCCAGGGGGCGCCGTAGAGCCCCTGTGCCACGCCCGGGTCCCAGCCTCTGCAGGCTCCTAAAGGCCACAGATTCCAAAGTGTGCGCAAATTTTCAAGAGTTTTTGAGTATGTTAAGGACCCCAAAAGCCCCCACAACTTTGACGAAAAATTTGAATACTTAACCCTAAATAGCCAACTTCCTGTTGGGCGGAGCCCATGATATGCAATACAAAAGTTGTTTGGATTGATGAGATTTATATGTGTACCGAGTTTCATACGTCTACGAGCAAGAATGTATGATATATGGCCCTCCATATTCCAGGGGGCGCTGTAGAGCCCCTGTGCCACGCCCGTGTATCAGTCTCTGCCCGGCCCTAATGGCCGCAGGTTCCAATCTGTGTGCCAATTTTCAAGACTTTTTAAGCACGTTAAGGGCCCCAAAAGCCCCCGAGACGTTGGAAAAAAATAATAATAATAATAATAATAATAATAATAATAATAATAAAAAATAATCCTAAGGAAAACAATAGGCCTCTCGCCCTTTGGGCTTGAGCCCTAAATATAGCTGCAAGCAGCGATGGCGGGCTCAAGCCACCAGTGCCATCGCCACCCCGGTGGGATCAGGTAAACTGTGCCCAGCGGGCACATGCATTCACAATATCCCTCTGGCAGTGAGGTTTTAAAGGATATGGCAGTTAAAGGGTTAATCCGAATCATCTAGACTTTAAAATCACATTCACAGAACAATATATATATATATAACTTTAGTAACACTTTACAATAAGATTCCATTCATAAACATTATGTTAACATGAACAATATTTATATAGCATTCATTCATGTCAGTTAATATTCCAAACTTAAACATTAAAACATTGTTTTATTGTGATTTTTTTCCAAGCACATTTTACCAATTCCAAACCATATCAATCTTAATAACTACCATTATTTTTTATTTAATCATTTATGAGTGCTATACAATAGTCCAGGAAAGCTGGAAGAGAAAAACAGGTCAAGAAGAACTAACAAAAAGAATTGCAAAATAATTAGGAAATAATGTGAAGATTAATTTTTAGTCAATTCTGCAAGACAGACTTTCAGGAAAGGAGGTGGAATAAAAATGAGCTCCTAAATCTTAATCCTCAAACCATCGAACAAGAGGAGGTGGTGCTGGTCCTTCACGAGTCTCTTTAATCTGTTCATAAAGCCTATATATAAAGCCTTAATATATAGTATTTCACAATACTTCATGGTATTCTAATTAAATCATTTTTTGGAATCTTAAGTCTCTCAGAGCCTGACACCGAGTAATTCTGGAGACTCCAGGAAAGTGGCAGTTCTGTAAAATGTTGGCGCTGGAGACTAAATGCTCCCTGATAGTTTCACACCTAATTCACTTAACACACACACACACACATTACCTACAGTGACAGAGGGACAGAGTGACATCAGATGTATGATAGTTTTTTAATTTTCTATCATCCATATAGTGTTGTATAGTCATGAAACTATTGTCATGAGACCAGTCATTCTGAGGAAATATGCCTCAGAATGACTGGTCTTCTATGTGTACATTTTTTTTGAAGTGTTTAGAAGCTGCACTTTAAAAAAATAAAAAGACATTTACTGGTTCCTTTTTTACTATTATTTCAAAAAATCACCACGACAAAACCATTCAAGCTATCCCAAATTCATTCACACCTGTTCTGTAAGATTAATTCTTTAAACAGTGGTAAAAGAGGATGTGGTGCTGAACCTTCAAGAGTCACTCAAAACGTATCTGTCCATAAAGCCTATAAAGAATTATTCTTAATATACAGTTCACAATACTTCAGCTTGTTATTCTAATTTAGTGAGGGTCATTTTATCAGTAAAATTCCTAAAATACATATTATTTTATTTGAAAGATTTCTATAAATTATTTAAATCATACTCGTTTCTACAATAATTATTTAAAAGTAATCCTATAGCTCCCTCTGGTGGCCATTATAGGTACTAAGAATTGCAAGCTTGATTTATAAGTTATGATAGTTTTAATTTTATGCTGGCTCTTGAAAAGGATAAAGCTATGAAACTTACTGTGCTTCCTTCAAATGAGGACTTCTACTTATATAAAAAATTATGAAGAGTTAGAATGAAAAATTTTAAAGATATAGTAAAATAACTATTGTATTTTTTATGTTACTTTAATAAATCTCTATGGCAACACCATTTAAGCTATCCTAAACCCATTCACAATTTAACATCTCAGTATATTGGCATCATGTTGAAAAAGGAGTATGGAGTAGTATGAGGAGGAGTATGAATTCATTTACAGGCTGATTTTATCATAAATCCACAATAAAATTTCTGAGTTCTGTATCAATCTGTGTTGTTGTTTGTTTATTTTTATCTTTTATTTTTCATAGGAAGATAACTTACTCTCCTTTTTAATAAATGTGCTTATAAACCAAGGACAAGCTATTTATAGCTGTATTTATAAACTGCTTACTACTGACTATTAATATTGGGACAAGGCTTTATAAAGCATGAACTGACTATTTACTAATGAGTGCAGTTATTATAAAGTGTTATCAATGCATTTGCTAATGTTAACAAATTAGACATTATTTTACAGTGTTATCAAATCCTTAAATGACTCATAAGCATTTGTGAAAGTTCTGCTTGCATTACAGCTTAGTATTGATCTGTGAGCTGAACAGATTTACTGTTACATCCATGAGATTATGTAAATTCAAATAAATATAATGTCACAGGATGTCATAGGTCAGTATCAAATGAGTTTGAAATTATTATTTGCAGCACAAATAAGTTTTTTTTAGGATTTTTAAAAATCCCTAAAACTGTCAGAAAAAGTTTAAGGCCTAAGCTATTTCTATGTGAGTGGCTAAATTTATTTTTGTTTTTATAATTGTAATACACAAACTATGAAATTATACAAAATGTATAAAAAGGTAAATAAATAAATACGCACACATTAAAAAAGCAGCCAAGTCGAATGAGTTTCCTTTTTTATATAGATTAAAATTGAAGACAGAAGCAAGTGGTAAATGTGGTCACTTTAATATTCAAATCCAGTAGATCCAGTTTATGTTCACGTGGCTGTTTTCGTTTATATTCGCCAAGCTATTATGTATTTTGAAATAATCTTGTCCGTGATGTGTTCGTTCGTACGACGAAAGACAGAATCCTGCAGCTCCAGAGATACATGTTATTCTGCCAGTCGCGCTTTCAAATAGTCTTGCACACTTAAACTGGTCACAAACACCTGCATTTACCTCTTGTTGTGTTACAGTGGGTTTATTGTGTGCATTTGTGGTAATATTTTATTTAAAAAAGCTCTTAAACAAGAATAAATTCGTTTGTTTTGAGCTGGACACTGTACCCGCTGATCGGAGGCGTGATTTCAGATAGGCAGACACAAATATTTCATTTTCACACAAACAGTTCAAAAACATCTGAATTTAGCTCTTGGTGTGTTCTAATTGGTTGATTGTGTGATATCGCTGTAATAATTTATTTTTAAAAGCTTTAAAACAGGAATAAATTCGTTTTCTCTGAGCTCTTTACTCCAGACGCTCGTGATCACAGCGGTGATTCATCTCTCCTATTTCTCACGTATCTCTGGCCAGAAATAATTTATCCATGAGCCCTGAACCGGTAATAATCAGATATGTTGGTTTAGCTTGTCAGTGTGAATTAAATCTAAGTATTTATTTGTATTTTTAACCGATTTAAAAGTGAAAGTAAAAGTCCGGGAATTGAACCTGTAGGGGCGCTATATCTCTCAGACAATGGAAGTCTGAAGCACATATACTCAAACAGAGGGACAGAGTGAGATGAGATGTCTGACAGTTTTTTAATTTTCTGTTATCCATACAGTGTTGTAAAGTCGTTAAACTATGCATATTTCCTCAGAATGACTTTTTCATCTGTATGAAAAAATTCTTTGACGTGTTTGGAAGCTGCAATTTAAAAATACAATAATGATTCCCTTTGTAAGGTCATTTAAAAAAATCACCACGGCAAAACCATTCAAGCTATCCAAAATCCATTCACAATTTAAGTTCCTATCAGAAATACTGATGTGTGTTCAGAGTTTTGTGAAATTCTAAGTATGTTATTTGCCTCAAAATCACCTGAGAAGTATTCCAGTTTGACATGTTGCCACGCCAACAATTTTTTAGATATCAATATCCCCCTTGCAGATTTATATCGGCTGTGTTTTAACATTATTCTGATGAAGTTTGAAGCAAATCGAGTAATAATAAGATGCTGAATTCAAATCATTTTGAAAATGACACACTTCCTTCTGCCAGTTGGTGGCGCTATAACTTTGACTCCTAATAGTCACATATATGCAATCGACATCATACAACGAATAATCTGATGAAGTTTGATTAAAATCAGGAAATGTATGTGGACGGTATTAGACACTTCCTGTTTCTCATTTCTCGCCATAATTTCAACGCCTCGCCACGAGCAAACCGTTCGAGATATCAAAAATCCCCTGGCAATTTTTCATCCCCAGTGTCTTGAGATCATGTTGACCGAGTTTGGCGACAATCGAGAAAAAAACCTATGACAAGTATTTCAAATTCCAGAGCATGCGCTTTTTACATAACTCTAAATAGCTGACTTCCTGTTGGGTGGAGCCTATGACATGCAATACGAAAGTTGTTCGGCACGATGAGATCTATATGTGTACTGAGTTTCATATGAATATGTGCAAGTATGTGTGAGCTATACATCAACATTTCTGACTGTGTTCCAGGGGGCGCCGTAGAGCCCCTGTGCCACGCCCGGGTCCCAGCCTCTGCAGGCTCTTAAAGGCCACAGATTCCAAAGTATGCGCAAATTTTCAAGAGTTTTTGAGTATGTTAAGGACCCCAAAAGCCCCCACAACTTTGACGAAAAATTTGAATACTAAACCCTAAATAGCCAACTTCCTGTTGGGCGGAGCCTATGATATGCAATACAAAAGTTGTTTGGATTGATGAGATTTATATGTGTACCGAGTTTCATACGTCTACGAGCAAGAATGTATGATATATGGCCCTCCATATTCCAGGGGGCGCTGTAGAGCCCCTGTGCCACGCCCGTGTATCAGTCTCTGCCCGGCCCTAATGGCCGCAGGTTCCAATCTGTGTGCCAATTTTCAAGACTTTTTAAGCACGTTAAGGGCCCCAAAAGCCCCCGAGACGTTGGAAAAAAATAATAATAATAATAATAATAATAATAAATATAGCTGCAAGCAGCGATGTCGGGCTCAAGCCATCAGTGCAACGCCACCCCGGTGCCATCGGGAAAATTGTGCCCAGCGGGCATAAGCATTTACAGTAACCCTCTGACAATCAAGTTTTAAGGGATGCGGCAGTTAAAGGGTTAATCCGACCAATCTAGACTTTGAAATCACATACACAGAACAATATATATAACTTTAGTAACACTTTATTTTACTATTTATAAAAAATGTATAAGGTGTGCATTGTAGCTGACACCTATATGAACACATTACAATTGTTTTGTGACTGCAAGTCTTCTCAAATGCTATTGAGCTTCAAATTTGCATTTGAGCCCATGTGTAAAAGTAGCATAATTTACATATGACTTACAGTTTGTTGTAATAAATATCAAACATTCAAATTAATTGTGCATTATAGCTGTCACCTAGATGAACAATTACAGTTGTTTTTATGACTGTAAGTCATTCTCTTCAAATGCTACTGACGTTAGAAAAGTGTATAACAATATCACATGTAACTTTAGAGACGGTCCCTAAATTTGAGACTCTCGAATGGGAGAATGGCGCATGTTTTTTTTTTTTTTTGAGCAACTGGGATGGTGCCCCCTCTGGGAGTTGGTGCCCTACGAAGACTGCATACTCTGCATATAGGGAGAGGCGGTACTATCTGGAAGATATATTACTCAAACCATCGTACAAGAGGAGGTGATGCTAGTCCTTCAAGAATCGCTCAAAAGCTATTCAAGTGTACGGTTTCCTTTTATTGCATCTTGAAATAAATATTTCTGAATTCTGAATCAAACTGGGTTGTGTTTATTTATTTATTTTATAAGACAACTGAGACTTTAATCTCCTTTGTAATATATGTGATTTTAAACCAAGAACAATTTATTTATAGATTTATTACTGCTTAATAATGACTATTCTTAAGGGAAAAGGCTTTATTATCATGAACTATTTACTAATGCTTAGCTAATGAGTGCAGTTATTATAAAGTGTTACCAATGCATTTACTAATGTTAACAAATTAATAATTTATTAGTGTTTTGTAATGATTTTAATGACCTATAAGCATTTGTGAAATAGTTTTGCTTGCATTGCAGCTTTATCTGTCAGTTGAAGAGTTTTATTGTTACATCCATGAGATTAATAAATGTCATGTCAAGTCACAGGTTGTCATAGGTCAGTATCAAATGAGTTTGAAATTATTATTTGCAGCACAAATAAGGATTCTTAGGATGTTTTTAAATCCCTAAAACTGTCAGAAAAGGATAAGGCCTGAGATATTTCTTAACCTGTAATGAAAGGGAAAAAAACACCACCATTAGCAACAACAAAAACAATAACAATTTAAAATACAGATTTTTTTTTCCTGATTATTAAAGGGATGATTAGGTCTCTCTCTCTCTCTCTCTCTCTCTCTCTCTGTCTCTCTCTCTCTGCCAGATAGCCCCTCCCCTCCCTACAATCCACACACACTGTCAGTCACCAAAAATTCAGTCAGTCACCAACCCCCTCACACTCCCCCTCCCTTCCCTCACACAGAGTGGCCAGAGTGAGATCATGTCAGTTGGGAAGTCTGACAGTTTTTTAATTTTCTGTTGTCCATACAGTGTTGTAAAGTCGTGAAACTATGCATATTTCCTCAATGATTTGATCTCTGTATGAAAAAATGCTTTGAAATGTTTGGAAGCTGCAATTTAAAAATACAAGCCAATTAATGATTCCCTTTTTACTGTCATTTCAAAAAATCACCACGACAAAACCGTTCAAGCTAACCAAAATCCGTTCGCAATTTAAGTTCCTCAATGTTTTTTCTTCATGTAGACAAAGTTTGGTGTGTATAGTGTACTTCCCCTGTGAGGAGTATGCATTAATTCACAAAATAATTTTCCCAAAAATCCATATTCAAATCAAAATAGCGGACTTCCTGTTGGTTGTAGCTTATGACTGTGAATTAGAAAGTTGTCCGTCTTGATAAGAACAATTTATGTACCAAGTTTGGTGTCTGTAGCTAAAACTAAATAAAATGCATTATTATTATTATTATTAGCTGTACACTTGATAATTTTTTTTAAATATAAACTTATGCAATTGTGTATATATATATATATATATATATATATATATATATATATATATATATATATATATATATATATATATATATATATATATATAAATTCAAGTGTACAGTTTTCTTTTATTGCATCTTGAAATAAATATTTATGAGTTCTGTGTTTGTTTATTTTATTTATTTTATTTTTTAGGAAGATTACAGCCTTTAATCTCCTAAAAATAAATGTGCATATAAACCATGAACAATTTAATTATAGCTGTATTTATAAAATGCTTACTAAAATATTAATTTTGGGAGAAGGCTATATAAAGCATGAACTGACTATTTACTAATGCTTAGCCAAGGAGTGCAGCTATTATGAAGTGTTACCAATGCATTTACTAATGTTAACAATTGAGACATTATTTTAAAGTGTTACCAAATCCTTAAATAATTTAAAAATGTTTTATGATTTCATTAACCTATAAGCATTTGTGAAATAGTACTGCTTGCATCACAGCTTAGTCTTCATCTGTGAGCTGAACAGTTTTACTGTTACATCCTTGAGATTATGTAAATTCAAATAAATGTCATGTCATAGGATGTCAGAGGTCAGTATCAAATGAGTTTGAAATAATTATTTGCAGCACAAGTATTTTTAGAATTTTTTTTAATCCCTGAAACTGTCAGAAAAGGATAAGGCCTGAGAGATTTCTTAAGCTGTAATGAAAACAGCACAATTAGCAACAACAACAAAAAAATAACAATTTAAAATACAGTTTTTTTTTCTTCTGGTGATTAAAGAGATTTTTAAGTCTCTCTCTCTCTCTCTCTCTCTCTCTGTCTGTCTGCCACTCAGCTCACACACCTCCCCCACTCACACTCACACACACACAGTCAGCACACATACATTCCCCACACAGAGTGACAGAGTGAGATCAGATGTCTGACAGTTTTTTAATTTTCTTTTAATCATACAATGCTGTAAAGTCATGAAACTATGAATATTTCCTCAGAATCACTGGTTTTCTAAATGAAAAATGTTTTTTAAAGGTTTGGAAGCTGCAATTTTTTAAATACAAGACGATTAATGTTTCACTTTTTACTGTTATTTCAAAAAATCACCACGACAAAACCGTTCAAGCTATCCAAAATCCATTCGCAATTTAAGTTCCTCAATGTTTTTTCTTCATGTAGACAAAGTTTGGTGTGTATAGTGTACTTCCCCTGTGAGGAGTATTCATTAATTCACAAAATAATCTTACCAAAAATCCATATTCAAGTCAAAATAGCCAACTTCCTGTTGGTCGTAGCTTATGACTGTGAATTAGAAAGTTGTCCGTCTTGATAAGAACAATTTATGTACCAAGTTTGGTGTCTGTAGCTAAAATTAACCCCCCCACTTTTGACAAAAGGTGGCGCTATAGAGTGCCTCTTCCACGCCCTTTTAAAAGCTGTTGCCATGGTCTAGCTATCTTTAATACTGATATCTGTTTCGAGTTTCATGTAAATCTGAGCTTGTTATCTGCCTAAAAATCACCAGAACAGCACATTCACGTTTGATACGTTGCCATGGCAACAATATATTAGATATAAATATCCCCACAACAGATTTTCTTCGGCCGTGTTTTGTCATTATTCTGATGAAGTTTGAAGCAAATCAAGTAAAAATAAGATGCTGAATTCAAAGCGTTTTGAAAATGATTCACTTATATATGTATATATATATATATATATATATATATATATATATATATATATATATATATATATATATATATATATATATATTCAAGTGTACAGTTTTCTTTTATTGTATCTTGAAATAAATATTTCTGAGTTCTGTGTTTGTTTATTTTTATTTATTTTATTTTATTTTTTAGGAAGATTAAAGCCTTTAATCTCCTCAAAATAATTGTGCATATAAACCATGAACAATTTAATTATAGCTGTATTTATAAAATGCTTACTAAAATATTAATTTTGGGAGAAGGCTATATAAAGCATGAACTGACTATTTACTAATGCTTAGCTAAGAAGTGCAGCTATTATGAAGTGTTACCAATGCATTTACTAATGTTAACAATTGAGACATTATTTTAAAGTGTTACCAAATCCTTAAATAATTTAAAAGTGTTTTGTTATGATTTCATTAACCTATAAGCATTTGTGAAATAGTTCTGCTTGCATTACAGCTTAGTCTTCATCTGTGAGCTGAACAGTTTTACTGTTACATCCATGAGATTATGTAAATTCAAATAAATGTCATATCACAGGGTGTCAGAGGTCAGTATCAAATGAGTTTGAAATTATTATTTGCAGCACAAATAAGGTTTCTTAGGATTTTTTTTTAATCCCTGAAACTGTCAGAAAAGGATAAGGCCTAAGATATTTCTTAAGCTGTAATGAAAACAGCACAATTAGCAACAACAACAAAAAAATAACAATTTAAAATACAGTTTTTTTTTTTCTGGTGATTAAAGAGAAGTCTTTCTCTCTCTCTTTCTCTCTCTCTGTCTGTCTGCCACTCAGCTCACACACCTCCCCCACTCACACTCACACACACACAGTCAGCACTCATTACATTCCTCAAACAGAGTGACAGAGTGAGATCAGATGTCTGACAGTTTTTTAATTTTCTTTTAATCATACAGTGCTGTAAAGTCATGAAACTATGCATATTTCCTCAGAATCACTGGTTTTCTAAATGAAAAATGTTTTTTAAAGGCTTGGAAGCTGCAATTTAAAAATACAAGACGATTAATGTTTCACTTTTTACTGTTATTTCAAAAAATCACCACGACAAAACCGTTCAAGCTAACCAAAATCCGTTCGCAATTTAAGTTCCTCGATGTTTTTTCTTCATGTAGACAAAGTTTGGTGTGTATAGTGTACTTCCCCTGTGAGGAGTATTCATTAATTCACAACTGTAAAATCTCAAAAATACACATTCAAATCAAAATAGCCGACTTCCTGTTGATCGTAGCTTATGACTGTGAATGAGAAAGTTGTCCGTCTTGATAAGAACAATTTATGTACCAAGTTTGGTGTCTGTAGCTAAAACTAACCACCCCACTTTTGACAAAAGGTGGCGCTATAGAGTGCCTCTTCCACGCCCTTTTCAAAGCTTTTGCCATGGTTTAGCTATCTTTAATACTGATATGTGTTTCGAGTTTCATGTAAATCTGAGCTTGTTGTCTGCCTAAAAATCACAAGAACAGAACATTCAAGTTTGACACATTGCCATGGCAACACTATATTAGATATAAATATACCCACAACAGATTTTCTTCGGCCGTGTTTTGTCATTATTCTGATGAAGTTTGAAGCAAATCAAGTAAAAATAAGATGCTGAATTCAAAGCGTTTTGAAAATGATTCACTTCCTGCTGCCAGTTGGTGGCGCTATAACTTTGACTCCTAATAGTCACATATATACGATCGGTATCATACAACGAACAAACCAATTAAGTTTGATCAAATTCAGGAAATGTATGTGGATGTTATTAGACATTTCCTGTTTCTCATTTCTCGCCATAATTTCAACGCCTCGCCACAGGCAAACCGTTCGAGATATCAAAAATCTCTTCGCAATTTAGCATCCCCAATGTTTTGAGATCGTGTTCACCGAGTTTTGTGGTGAACGGGTGGAGTTCCTCAGAGGAGTATATCAAATTCCAGAGCATGTGTTTTTCATAAAACCCTAAATAGCCAACTTCCTGTTGGGCGGAGCTTATGACATGCAGTGTGAAAGTTGTTTGGTTTGATGAGTTATATATATGTACCAAGTTTCATATGTATACGTGCAAGTATGCATGATATATGGCCCTCAGTACTACAGGGGGCGCTGTAGAGCCCCTGTGCCACGCCCGTGTATCAGACTCTGCCCGGCCCTAATGGCCGCAGGTTCCAAGGTGTGTGCCAATTTTCAAGAGTTTTTGAGTATGTTAAGGACCCCAAAAGCCCCCGAAACCTTGGAAAAAAATTAGAAGAATAAAGAAAAAAAAAAAAAAAAATAATCCTAAGGAAAACAATAGGGCTCTCGCCCTCCAGGCTTGAGCCCTAATAATAATAATAATAATAATAATAATAAAAAATAATCCTAAGGAAAACAATAGGCCTCTCGCCCTTTGGGCTTGAGCCCTAATAATAATAATAACAAATAATCCTAAGGAAAACAATAGGGCTCTCGCCCTCCAGGCTTGAGCCCTAATAATCCTAAGGAAAACAATAGGGCTCTCGCCCTCCAGGCTTGAGCCCTAATAATAATAATAATAATAATAATAATAATAATAATAATAATAATAATAATAAACGGAGCAATCCCAAGAGGGTCCTCACACCATCGGTGCTCGGGCCCTAATAATAAACAGAGCAGATACAATAGGGTCCTCACACCATCGGTGCTCGGGCCCTAATAATAATTAAAGCTGCAAGCAGCGATGAACGGGCCCTCGCACCCGGGCTCACCGGCAGCGAGTGGCTTTAGTAAATAGGTGAACGCTGAGAAATATGCGTTTAAACTCATAAATATAAGTGGAATATTTCAAAGTATATTCCATATATGTGCCGAACTTCCTGTTTCCAGCAGGTGGCGCTATCATTATAATGGAATATTGGCCTTCAGATATGTTCAGGCCAGGACTCTTATCAAACATGTGAAGCTTGGGGAAGAACGAACTTTATATACCTGAGTTAAAAAAAAAACTTCTCTTCATATGGTGATACATGAAATTTTGTCATGGCACTATGGACATAACCTTTAACAAAGAAGATCTCCACAATTTAACATTGCACAAGGCCTTTAGATTAGACTGATCACAAAAAATACATTCATGTCAAAAAATTTCTAGGAGTAGTTTGTTGCAGCATAAAATGTTTCACTTCCTGTTGCCAGCAGGTGGCGCTATGACTATAACTGAATATGGGCATGTAGATCTGTTAAGGGCAGCAGTCTTAACTAACATGTGACGTTTGGGGCAGATTGGACATTGTATGTCTGAGTTACAGCAACTTCCTTTTTCATGGCGAAACATCGAAATTTGTCAGGCCGCCATGGACCCGCCCTTTAACGAAACGTCAAGTCCTTCGCAATTTATTATCACAAAGGGCTTTAGATTACACTGACTAAGTTTGGTGTTGATCTGAAAAAATCTCTAGGAGGAGTTCGTTAAAGTACAACCCCTGAAAATGGCAAAAACAACACCAATTTTGAAGGGAAAATTCAAAATAACCGACTTCCTGTTGGGATCCGGATTTCGTACCAAGAGACTTTTTTGTAGGTATTGGAGTGTTACATGTGTGTACCAATTTTTGTACATGTACGTGAAACACAGCTCGAGGCGCACTCCGTTGAAAGTGTATAGGTGGCGCTATAGAGCCATTCTGCCAAACCCGGTGGAAAATTGGCCTGCAGATCTGTTCAGGCCAGGACTCTTATCACACATGTGAAGTTTGGGGAAGATCGGACATTTTATGCCTGAGTTATAACATCTTTTATTCCCATGGCGTGACATCGAACTTCGTCGCGGCGCCATGAACAAGCCTTTTAACGAAAACTCAAGATCTTCACAACTTAACATCGCACAGGCCTTTAGATTAGACTGACCACAAAAAACACATTGATGTCATAAAATTTCTAGGAGTAGTTCGTCGCAGCGTAAAATATGTCACTTCCTGTTGCCAAAAGGTGGCGCTATCACTATAACTGAATCTGGGCATGTCAATCTGTTCAGCTTCGGAGTCTCATCAAACATGTGAAGTTTGGGGCAGATTGGTCATTGTATGTCTGAGTTATAGCAACTTCATTTTTCATGGCGAATCATCGAAATTCGCCAGGCCGCCACGGACACGCCCTTCAACGAAAACTCAAGATCTTCGCAATTTAACATCGCAAAGGCCTTTAGATTAGGCATACCAAATTTGGTGTTGATTTGAAGAACTCCCTAGGAGGAGTTCGTTAAAATACAACACATGGAAATGACCAAAATTACACAAAAAATGCTCATAATATTAAAAATAACCGACTTCCTGTTGGGTTTAGAATTTCGCTCCAAGAGTCTTTTTTGTAGGTATTGGTGTGTTACATTTGTGTGCCAATTTTCGTGCATGTACGTGAAACATAGCTGGAAGGCTGTTGATTTTCTTAGTATAGGTGGCGCTGTCGAGCCATTTTGCCACACCCTCTTCTGAATCCTATATCAGACGAAAATTTTCACCAGGTTTGACGCGTGTGCAAAGTTTCATGACTTTTTGAGCATGTTAAAGCCCTCAAAAATGCGATTCATTCGGGAGAAGAAGAAGAAGAAGAAGAATAATAATAATTAAAGCTGCAAGCAGCGATGAACGGGCCCTCGCACCCGGGCTCACCGCCATCGTGTTGCTTTAGTAAAAAGGTGAACGTTGAGAAATATGCATTTAATGTCCTAAATATAAGTGGAATATATCAAAGTATATCCCATATATGTCCCAATCTTACCGTTGCCAGCAGGTGGCGCTATCATTATAATGGAATATTGGCCTTCAGATGTGTTCAGGCCAGGACTCTTATCGAACATGTGAAGTTTGGGGAAGATTGAACATTTTATGCTTGAGTTACAACAACTTCTCTTGCTGTGGCAAGACATCAAATTTTGTCATGGCGCCATGGAAACGCCCTTTAACAAAAACTCAAGATCTCCAAAAGTTAACATTGCACAGGCCTTTAGATTAGACTGACCACAAAATATATGTTAATCTCAAAAAAATTATAGGAGTAGTTTGTCGCAGCGTAAAACATGTCACTTCCTGTTGCCAATAGGTGGCGCTATGACTATAACTGAATGTGGGCATGTAGATCTGTTAAGGGCAGAAGTTTTATCTAACATGTGAAGTTTGGGGCAGATTGGACATTGTATGTCTGAGTTACAGCAACTTCCTTTTTCATGGCGAAACATCGAAATTTGTCAGGCCACCATGGACACGCCCTTTAACGAAATCTAAAGATCTTCGCAATTTAACATCGCAAAGGGCTTAAGATTACACTGACCAGGTTTGGTGTTGATCTGAATAAATCTCTAGGAGGAGTTCGTTAAAGTACAACCCCTGAAAATGGCAAAAACAACGCCAATATTGCAGAGAAAATTCTAAATAACCGACTTCCTGTTGGGATTCGGATTTCGTACCAAGAGACTTTTTTGTAGGTATTGGTGTGTTACATGTGTATACCGATTTTTGTACATGTACGTGAAACATAGCTCGAGGCGCACTCTGTTGAAAGTGTATAGGTGGCGCTATCGAGCCATTTTGCCACACCTGATGGAATTTTGGCCTTCAGATGTGTTCAGGCCAGGACTCTTATCACACATGTGAAGTTTGGGGAAGATCGGACATTTTATGCCTGAGTTATAACATCTTTTATTCCCATGGCGAGACATCGAACTTCGTGACGGCACCATGGACACGCCTTTTAACGAAAACTCAAGATCTTCACAACTTAACATCGCACAGGGCTTTAGATTAGACTGACCACAAAAAATACATTGATGTCATAAAATTTCTAGGAGTAGTTCATCGCAGTGTAAAATATGTCACTTCCTGTTGCCAATAGGTGGCGCTATGACTATAACTGAATATGGGCATGTCAATCTGTTCAGGTCAGGAGTCTCATCAAACATGTGAAGTTTGGGGCAGATTGGTCATTGTATGTCTGAGTTATAGCAACTTCCTGTTTCATGGCGAATCATCGAAATTCACCAGGCCGCCAAGGACACGCCCATTAACGAAAACTCAAAAGCTTCGCAATTTAACATCGCAAAGGCCTTCAGATTAGGCATACCAAATTTGGTGTTGATCTGAATGAATCTCTAGGAGGAGTTCGTTAAAATACAACGCATGGAAATGACAAAAATGACACAAAATTTGCTCATAATATTAGTAATAACCGACTTCCTGTTGGGTTTCGGATTTTGCTCCAAGAGACTTTTTTGTAGGTATTGGAGAGTTACATGTGTATACCGATTTTCATACATTTACATGAAACGTAGCTCGAGGCGCACACCGTTGAACGTGTATAGGTGGCGCTGTTGAGCCAATTTGCCACACCCACTTCTGAAACCCATATCAGACGTAAATTTTCGCCAGTTCTGAGGTGTGTGCAAAGTTTCATGACTTTTCGAGCATGTTTAGGCCTTCAAAAATGCGATTCATTTTGGAGAAGAAGAATAATAATAATAAATATAGCTGCAAGCAGCGATGGCGGGCTCAAGCCACCAATGCCATCACCACCCCGGTGGCATCAGGTAAACTGTGCCCAGCGGGCACATGCATTCACAATATCCCTCTGGCAGTGAGGTTTTAAAGGATAGAGGGGAGCGTAGAGGGGAGCGTGCATTTGCAGTGGCTGGGCCACGACTCTGGAATACCCTGCCTTTAGAGATCAGACTGGCCCCTTCCTTGTCTATTTTTAAATCTTTGCTAAAAACTTTTTTATTTTCCTTAGTGTACTGACTACTGTGTTATGCTACATTTTGAAATGGGTGGTTTTAAATTTTTTGTCTGGTCTATTTTTATGTATGTGTAATATTCTTGCTCTTATGTTAAAGCACTTTGGTCAGCCAGGAGGCTGTTGTAAATGCGCTATACAAATAAATTGAACTTGAACTTGAACTTGAACTTGATATGGCAGTTAAAGGGTTAATCCGAATCATCTAGACTTTAAAATCACATTCACAGAACAATATATATATATATATATATAACTTTAGTAACACTTTACAATAAGATTTCATTTATAAACATTATGTTAACATGAACAATATTTATATAGCATTCATTCATGTCAGTTAATATTCCAAACTTAAACATTAAAACATTGTTTTATTGTGATTTTTTTCCAAGCACATTTTACCAATTCCAAACCATATCAATCTTAATAACTACCATTATTTTTTATTTAATCATTTATGAGTGCTATACAATAGTCCAGGAAAGCTGGAAGAGAAAAACAGGTCAAGAAGAACTGACAAAAGAATTGCAAAAGAATTAGGAATTAATGTGAAGATTAATTTTTAGTCAATTCTGCAAGACAGACTTTCAGGAAAGGAGGTGGAATAAAAATGAGCTCCTAAATCTTAATCCCGGATTCTGGAAGATATATTCCTCAAACCATCAAACAAGAGGAGGTGGTGCTGTTCCTTCACGAGTCAGTCTAATCTGTTCATTAAGCCTATATATAAAGTCTTAATATATAGTATTTCACAATACTTCATGGTATTCTAATTAAATATTTTTTTGGAATCTTAGATCTCTCAGAACCTGACACATTGTAATTCTGAGACTCCAGGAAAGTGGCAGTTCTGTAAAATGTTGGCGCTGGAGACTAAATGCTCACTGATAGTTTCACACCTAATTCACTTAAAACACACACAAACACACACACACAGTGACAGAGGGACAGAGTGACATCAGATGTATGTTTTTTAATTTTCTGTCATCCATATAATGTTGTATAGTCATGAAACTATGCATATTTCCTCAGAATGACTTGTCTTCTATGTGTACATTTTTTTGAAGTGTTTAGAAGCTGCACTTTTTTTTACTGGTTCCTTTTTTACTATTATTTCAAAAAATCACCACGACAAAACCATTCAAGCTATCCAAAATTCATTCACACCTGTTCTGTAAGATTAATTCTTTAAACAGTGGTAAAAGAGGATGTGGTGCTGAACCTTCAAGAGTCACTTAAAACGTATCTGTCCATAAAGCCTATTAAGAATTATTCTTAATATACAGTTCACAATACTTCAGCTTGTTATTCTAATTAAGTGAGGGTCATTTTATCAGTAAAATTCCTAAAATACATATTTTATTTGAAAGATTTCTATAAATTATTTAAATCATACTCGTTTCTCCAATAATTATTTAAAAGTAATCCTATAGCTCCCTCTGGTGGCCATTATAGGTACTAAGAATTGCAAGCTTGATTTATAAGTTATGATAGTTTTAATTTTATGCTGGCTCTTGAAAATGATAAAGCTATGAAACTTACTGTGCTTCCTTCAAATGAGGACTTCTACTTATATAAAAAATTATGAAGAGTTAGAATGAAAAATTTTAAAGATATAGTAAAATAACTATTGTATTTTTTATGTTACTTTAATAAATCTCTATGGCAACACCATTTAAGCTATCCTAAACCCATTCACAATTTAACATCTCAGTATATTGGCATCATGTTGAAAAAGGAGTATGGAGTAGTATGAGGAGGAGTATGAATTCATTTACAGGCTGATTTTATCATAAATCCACAATAAAATTTCTGAGTTCTGTATCAATCTGTGTTGTTGTTGTTTGTTTATTTTTATCTTTTATTTTTCATAGGAAGATAACTGACCCTTTACTCTCCTTTTTAATAAATGTGCTTATAAACCAAGGACAAGCTATTTATAGCTGTATTTATAAACTGCTTACTACTGACTATTAATATTGGGACAAGGCTTTATAAAGCATGAACTGACTATTTACTAATGAGTGCAGTTATTATAAAGTGTTATCAATGAATTTGCTAATGTTAACAAATTAGACATTATTTTACAGTGTTATCAAATCCTTAAATGACTCATAAGCATTTGTGAAAGTTCTGCTTGCATTACAGCTTAGTATTGATCTGTGAGCTGAACAGATTTACTGTTACATCTATGAGATTATGTAAATTCAAATAAATATAATGTCACAGGATGTCATAGGTCAGTATCAAATGAGTTTGAAATTATTATTTGCAGCACAAATAAGTTTTTTTTAGGATTTTTAAAAATCCCTAAAACTGTCAGAAAAAGGTTAAGGCCTAAGCTATTTCTATGTGAGTGGCTAAATTTATTTTTGTTTTTATAATTGTAATACACAAACTATGAAATTATACAAAATGTATAAAAAGGTAAATAAATAAATACGCACACATTAAAAAAGCAGCCAAGTCGAATGAGTTTCCTTTTTTATATAGATTAAAATTGAAGACAGAAGCAAGTGGTAAATGTGGTCACTTTAATATTCAAATCCAGTAGATCCAGTTTATGTTCACGTGGCTGTTTTCGTTTATATTCGCCAAGCTATTATGTATTTTGAAATAATCTTGTCCGTGATGTGTTCGTTCGTACGACGAAAGACAGAAACCTGCAGCTCAAGAGATATGTTATTCTGCCAGTCGCGCTTTCAAATAGTCTTGCACACTTAAACGGGTCACAAACACCTGCATTTAGCTCTTGTAGTGTTACAATGGGTTTATTGTGTGCATTTGTGGTAATATTTTATTTAAAAAAGCTCTTAAACAAGAATAAATTCGTTTGTTTTGAGCTCGACACTGTACGCGCTGATCGGAGCGGTGATTTCAGATAGGCAGCCACAAATATTTCATTTTCACACAAACAGTTCAAAAACATCTGAATTTAGCTCTTGGTGTGTTCTAATTGGTTGATTGTGTGATATCGCTGTAATAATTTATTTTTAAAAGCTTTAAAACAGGAATAAATTCGTTTTCTCTGAGCTCTTTACTCCAGACGCTCGTGATCACAGCGGTGATTCATCTCTCCTATTTCTCACGTATCTCTGGCCAGAAATAATTTATCCATGAGCCCTGAACCGGTAATAATCAGATATGTTGGTTTAGCTTGTCAGTGTGAATTAAATCTAAGTATCTATTTGTATTTTTAACCGATTTAAAAGTGAAAGTAAAAGTTCGGGAATTGAACCTGTAGGGGCGCAATTTCTCTCAGACAATGGAAGTCTGAAGCACATATACTCAAACAGAGGGACAGAGTGAGATGAGATGTCTGACAGTTTTTTAATTTTCTGTTATCCATACAGTGTTGTAAAGTCGTTAAACTATGCATATTTCCTCAGAATGACTTTTTCATCTGTATGAAAAAATTCTTTGACGTGTTTGGAAGCTGCAATTTAAAAATACAATAATGATTCCCTTTGTAAGGTCATTTAAAAAAATCACCACGGCAAAACCATTCAAGCTATCCAAAATCCATTCACAATTTAAGTTCCTATCATAAATACTGATGTGTGTTCAGAGTTTTGTGAAATTCTAAGTATGTTATTTGCCTCAAAATCACCTGAGAAGTATTCCAGTTTGACATGTTGCCACGCCAACAATTTTTTAGATATCAATATCCCCCTTGCAGATTTATATCGGCTGTGTTTTAACATTATTCTGATGAAGTTTGAAGCAAATCGAGTAATAATAAGATGCTGAATTCAAATCATTTTGAAAATGACACACTTCCTTCTGCCAGTTGGTGGCGCTATAACTTTGACTCCTAATAGTCACATATATGCGATCGACATCATACAACGAATAATCTGATGAAGTTTGATTAAAATCAGGAAATGTATGTGGACGGTATTAGACACTTCCTGTTTCTCATTTCTCGCCATAATTTCAACGCCTCGCCACGAGCAAACCGTTCGAGATATCAAAAATCCCCTGGCAATTTTTCATCCCCAGTGTCTTGAGATCATGTTGACCGAGTTTGGCGGCAATCGAGAAAAAAACCTATGACAAGAATTTCAAATTCCAGAGAATGCGCTTTTTACATAACTCTAAATAGCTGACTTCCTGATGGGCGGAGCCTATGACATGCAATACGAAAGTTGTTTGGCACGATGAGATCTATATGTGTACTGAGTTTCATATGAATATGTGCAAGTATGTGTGAGCTATACATCAACATTTCTGACTGTGTTCCAGGGGGCGCCGTAGAGCCCCTGTGCCACGCCCGGGTCCCAGCCTCTGCAGGCTCCTAAAGGCCACAGATTCCAAAGTGTGCGCAAATTTTCAAGAGTTTTTGAGTATGTTAAGGACCCCAAAAGCCCCCACAACTTTGACGAAAAATTTGAATACTAAACCCTAAATAGCCAACTTCCTGTTGGGCGGAGCCTATGATATGCAATACAAAAGTTGTTTGGATTGATGAGATTTATATGTGTACCGAGTTTCATACGTCTACGAGCAAGAATGTATGATATATGGCCCTCCATATTCCAGGGGGCGCTGTAGAGCCCCTGTGCCACGCCCGTGTATCAGTCTCTGCCCGGCCCTAATGGCCGCAAGTTCCAATCTGTGTGCCAATTTTCAAGACTTTTTAAGCACGTTAAGGGCCCCAAAAGCCCCCGAGACGTTGGAAAAAAAAAAAAATAATAATAATAATAATAATAATAATAATAATAATAAAAAATAATCCTAAGGAAAACAATAGGCCTCTCGCCCTTTGGGCTTGAGCCCTAAATATAGCTGCAAGCAGCGATGTCGGGCTCAAGCCATCAGTGCAACGCCACCCTGGTGGCATCGGGAAAACTGTGCCCAGCGGGCATAAGCATTTACAGTAACCCTCTGACAATCAAGTTTAAAGGCATGCGGCAGTTAAAGGGTTAATCCGACCAATCTAGACTTTGAAATCACATACACAGAACAATATATAGAACTTTAGTAACACCTTATTTTTATATTTATTTAAATATGTATTACTGCTTAATAATGACTATTATTAAGGGAAAAGGCTTTATAATCATGAACTATTTACTAATGCTTAGCTAATGAGTGCAGTTATTATAAAGTGTTACCAATGCATTTACTAATGTTAACAAATTAGACATTATTTTACAGTGTTACCAAATCCTTGAATAATTTATTAGTGTTTTGTAATGATTTTAATGACCTATAAGCATTTGTGAAATAGTTTTGCTTGCATTGCAGCTTTATCTGTCAGTTGAAGAGTTTTACTGTTACATCCATGAGATTAATAAATGTCATGTCACAGGTTGTCATAAGTCAGTATCAAATAAGTTTGAAATTATTATTTGCAGCACAAATAAGGATTCTTAGGATGTTTTTAAATCCCTAAAACTGTCAGAAAAGGATAAGGCCTAAGAGATTTCTTAACCTGTAATGAAAGGAAAAAAACGCCACCATTAGCAACAACAAAAACAATAACAATTTAAAATACAGATTTTTTTTTCCTGATTATTAAAGGGATGATTAGGTCTCTCTCTCTCTCTCTCTCTCTCTCTCTGCCAGACAGCACCTCCCTACAGTCCACACACACTGTCAGTCACCAAAAATTCACAGTCACCAACCCCCTCACACTCCCCCTCCCTCTCCCCCTCCCTTTCCTCACACAGAGTGGCCAGAGTGAGATCATGTCAGTTGAGAAGTCTGACAGTTTTAACATTTTCTTTTATCCATACAGTGTTGTAAAGTCGTGAAACTATGCATATTTCCTCAGAATGACTTGTCTTCTATGTGTACATTTTTTTGAAGTGTTTAGAAGCTGCACTTTAAAACAATAAAAGACATTTACTGGTTCCTTTTTTACTGTTATTTCAAAAAATCACCACGACAAAACCATTTAAGCTATCCAAATTCATTCGCAACTGTTCTGTAAGATAAATTCTTTAAACAGTGGTAAAAGAGGATGTGGTGCTGATCCTTCAAGGGTCACTCAAAACTTATCTGTCCATAAAGCCTATTAAGAATTATACTTAATATACAGTATTTCACAATACTTCAGCAAGTTATTCTAATTAAGTGAGGGTCATTTTATCAGTAAAATACATAAAATACATATTTTTCTTTGAAAGATCTCTATAAATGATTTAAATCATACTCGTTTCTACAATAATTATTTTAAAGTAATCCTATATCTCCATCTAGTGGCCATTATTGGTACTAAGAATTGCGAGCTTGATTTATAAGTTATGATAGTTTTAATTTTATGCTGGCTCCTGAACATAATAAAGCTATGAAACTTATTGTGCTTCCTTCAAATGATGACTTCTACTTATATAAAAAAATATGAAGAGTTGGAATGAAAAATTGTAAAGATATAGTAAAATAACTATTGTATTTTTTTTATGTTACTTTAATAAATCGCTATGGCCACAACATTTAAGGTATCCTAAACCCATTCACAATTTAACATCTTCAGTATATTGGCATCATGTTGAAAAAGTTTGGTGTGAACTACTCTTCTTGGAGGAGTATGAATTCATTTACAGTCTGATTTTATCATAATTCCACAATAACATTTCTGAGTTCTGTATCAATCAGTGTTGTTGTTTGTTTATTTTTATCTTTTATTTTTCATAGGAAGATAACTGACTCTTTACTCTCCTTTTTAATAAATGTGCTTATAAACCAAGGACAAGCTATTTATAGCTGTATTTATAAACTGCTTACTACTGACTATTAATATTGGGACAAGGCTTTATAAAGCATGAACTGACTATTTACTAATGAGTGCAGTTATTATAAAGTGTTACCAATGCATTTACTAATGTTAACAAATTAGACATTATTTTACAGTGTTATTAAATCCTTTAATGACTTATAAGCATTTGTGAAAGCATCTTAGTCTTGATCTGTGAGCTGAACAGTTTTACTGTTACATCCATGAGATTTTAAAAATGTAGATACATGTCATGTTACAGGATGGAATAGGTCAGTATCAAATGAGTTGAAATTATTATTTGCAGCACAAATAAGTATTTTTAGAATTTTGTTTTTAATTCCTGAAACTGTCAGAAAAGGATAAGGCCTAAGAGATTTCTTAAGCTGTAATGAAAACAGCAATGTTAGCAACAACAACAAAAAATAACAATTTAAAATACTTTTTTTTTTCTGGTGATTAAAGAGATGATTAAGTCTCTCTCTCTCTCTCTTTCTCTCTCTCATTGTGTCTGCCACTCAGCTCATGCCCATCCCCCACTCACACACACACACACTCAGTCAGCACACATACATTCCTCAAACAGAGGGACAGAGTGAGTTGAGATGTCTGACAGTTTTTTTATTTTCTTTTAATCATACAGTGTTGTAAAGTCATGAAACTATGCATATATCCTCAGAATGATTTGATCTCTGTATGATTTTTTTTTTTAAGTGTTTGGAAGCTGCAATTTAAAAATACAAGACAATTAATGATTCCCTTTTTACTGTCATTTCAAAAAATCACCACGACAAAACCGTTCCAGCTAACCAAAATCTGTTCGCAATTTAAGTTCCTCGATGTTTTTTCTTCATGTAGACCTAGTTTGGTGTGTATAGTGTACTTCCCCTGTGAGGAGTATTCATTAATTCACAACTGTAAAATCTCAAAAATACACATTCAAATCAAAATAGCCGACTTCCTGTTGATCGTAGCTTATGACTGTGAATTAGAAGTTGTCCGTCTGTGTTGTTGTTTGTTTATTTTTATCTTTTATTTTTCATAGGAAGATAACTTACTCTCCTTTTTAATAAATGTGCTTATAAACCAAGGACAAGCTATTTATAGCTGTATTTATAAACTGCTTACTACTGACTATTAATATTGGGACAAGGCTTTATAAAGCATGAACTGACTATTTACTAATGAGTGCAGTTATTATAAAGTGTTATCAATGCATTTGCTAATGTTAACAAATTAGACATTATTTTACAGCGTTATCAAATCCTTAAATGACTCATAAGCATTTGTGAAAGTTCTGCTTGCATTACAGCTTAGTATTGATCTGTGAGCTGAACAGATTTACTGTTACATCCATGAGATTATGTAAATTCAAATAAATATAATGTCACAGGATGTCATAGGTCAGTATCAAATGAGTTTGAAATTATTATTTGCAGCACAAATAAGTTTTTTTTTAGGATTTTTAAAAATCCCTAAAACTGTCAGAAAAAGTTTAAGGCCTAAGCTATTTCTATGTGAGTGGCTAAATTTATTTTTGTTTTTATAATTGTAATACACAAACTATGAAATTATACAAAATGTATAAAAAGGTAAATAAATAAATACGCACACATTAAAAAAGCAGCCAAGTCGAATGAGTTTCCTTTTTTATATAGATTAAAATTGAAGACAGAAGCAAGTGGTAAATGTGGTCACTTTAATATTCAAATCCAGTAGATCCAGTTTATGTTCACGTGGCTGTTTTCGTTTATATTCGCCAAGCTATTATGTATTTTGAAATAATCTTGTCCGTGATGTGTTCGTTCGTACGTCGAAAGGCAGAAACCTGCAGCTCGAGAGATATGTTATTCTGCCAGTCGCGCTTTCAAATAGTCTTGCACACTTAAACTGGTCACAAACACCTGCATTTACCTCTTGTTGTGTTACAGTGGGTTTATTGTGTGCATTTGTGGTAATATTTTATTTAAAAAAGCTCTTAAACAAGAATAAATTCGTTTGTTTTGAGCTGGACACTGTACGCGCTGATCGGAGGCGTGATTTCAGATAGGCAGCCACAAATATTTCATTTTCACACAAACAGTTCAAAAACATCTGAATTTAGCTCTTGGTGTGTTCTAATTGGTTGATTGTGTGATATCGCTGTAATAATTTATTTTTAAAAGCTTTAAAACAGGAATAAATTCGTTTTCTCTGAGCTCTTTACTCCAGACGCTCGTGATCACAGCGGTGATTCATCTCTCCTATTTCTCACGTATCTCTGGCCAGAAATAATTTATCCATGAGCCCTGAACCGGTAATAATCAGATATGTTGGTTTAGCTTGTCAGTGTGAATTAAATCTAAGTATTTATTTGTATTTTTAACCGATTTAAAAGTGAAAGTAAAAGTCCGGGAATTGAACCTGTAGGGGCGCTATATCTCTCAGACAATGGAAGTCTGAAGCACATATACTCAAACAGAGGGACAGAGTGAGATGAGATGTTTGACAGTTTTTTAATTTTCTGTTATCCATACAGTGTTGTAAAGTCGTTAAACTATGCATATTTCCTCAGAATGACTTTTTCATCTGTATGAAAAAATTCTTTGACGTGTTTGGAAGCTGCAATTTAAAAATACAATAATGATTCCCTTTGTAAGGTCATTTTAAAAAATCACCACGGCAAAACCATTCAAGCTATCCAAAATCCATTCACAATTTAAGTTCCTATCAGAAATACTGATGTGTGTTCAGAGTTTTGTGAAATTCTAAGTATGTTATTTGCCTCAAAATCACCTGAGAAGTATTCCAGTTTGACATGTTGCCACGCCAACAATTTTTTAGATATCAATATCCCCCTTGCAGATTTATATCGGCTGTGTTTTAACATTATTCTGATGAAGTTTGAAGCAAATCGAGTAATAATAAGATGCTGAATTCAAATCATTTTGAAAATGACACACTTCCTTCTGCCAGTTGGTGGCGCTATAACTTTGACTCCTAATAGTCACATATATGCAATCGACATCATACAACGAATAATCTGATGAAGTTTGATTAAAATCAGGAAATGTATGTGGACGGTATTAGACACTTCCTGTTTCTCATTTCTCGCCATAATTTCAACGCCTCGCCACGAGCAAACCGTTCGAGATATCAAAAATCCCCTGGCAATTTTTCATCCCCAGTGTCTTGAGATCATGTTGACCGAGTTTGGCGACAATCGAGAAAAAAACCTATGACAAGTATTTCAAATTCCAGAGCATGCGCTTTTTACATAACTCTAAATAGCTGACTTCCTGTTGGGTGGAGCCTATGACATGCAATACGAAAGTTGTTCGGCACGATGAGATCTATATGTGTACTGAGTTTCATATGAATATGTGCAAGTATGTGTGAGCTATACATCAACATTTCTGACTGTGTTCCAGGGGGCGCCGTAGAGCCCCTGTGCCACGCCCGGGTCCCAGCCTCTGCAGGCTCCTAAAGGCCACAGATTCCAAAGTGTGCGCAAATTTTCAAGAGTTTTTGAGTATGTTAAGGACCCCAAAAGCCCCCACAACTTTGACGAAAAATTTGAATACTAAACCCTAAATAGCCAACTTCCTGTTGGGCGGAGCCTATGATATGCAATACAAAAGTTGTTTGGATTGATGAGATTTATATGTGTACCGAGTTTCATACGTCTACGAGCAAGTATGTATGATATATGGCCCTCCATATTCCAGGGGGCGCTGTAGAGCCCCTGTGCCACGCCCGTGTATCAGTCTCTGCCCGGCCCTAATGGCCGCAGGTTCCAATCTGTGTGCCAATTTTCAAGACTTTTTAAGCACGTTAAGGGCCCCAAAAGCCCCCGAGACGTTGGAAAAAAAAAAAAAAAATAATAATAATAATAATAATAATAATAATAATAATAATAAAAAATAATCTTAAGGAAAACAATAGGCCTCTCGCCCTTTGGGCTTGAGCCCTAATAATAATAATAATAATAATAATTAAAGCTGCAAGCAGCGATGAACGGGCCCTCGCACCCGGGCTCACCGCCATCGTGTTGCTTTAGTAAAAAGGTGAACGTTGAGAAATATGCATTTAATGTCCTAAATATAAGTGGAATATATCAAAGTATATCCCATATATGTGCCAATCTTACCGTTGCCAGCAGGTGGCGCTATCATTATAATGGAATATTGGCCTTCAGATGTGTTCAGGCCAGGACTCTTATCGAACATGTGAAGTTTGGGGAAGATTGAACATTTTATGCTTGAGTTACAACAACTTCTCTTGCTGTGGCAAGACATCAAATTTTGTCATGTCGCCATGGAAACGCCCTTTAACAAAAACTCAAGATCTCCAAAAGTTAACATTGCACAGGCCTTTAGATTAGACTGACCACAAAATATATGTTAATCTCAAAAAAATTATAGGAGTAGTTTGTCGCATTGTAAAACATGTCACTTCCTGTTGCCAATAGGTGGCGCTATGACTATAACTGAATGTGGGCATGTAGATCTGTTAAGGGCAGAAGTTTTATCTAACATGTGAAGTTTGGGGCAGATTGGACATTGTATGTCTGAGTTACAACAACTTCCTTTTTCATGGCGAAACATCGAAATTTGTCAGGCCACCATGGACACGCCCTTTAACGAAATCTAAAGATCTTCGCAATTTAACATCGCAAAGGGCTTAAGATTACACTGACCAGGTTTGGTGTTGATCTGAATAAATCTCTAGGAGGAGTTCGTTAAAGTACAACCCCTGAAAATGGCAAAAACAACGCCAATATTGCAGAGAAAATTCTAAATAACCGACTTCCTGTTGGGATTCGGATTTCGTACCAAGAGACTTTTTTGTAGGTATTGGTGTGTTACATGTGTGTACCAATTTTTGTACATGTACGTGAAACATAGCTCGAGGCGCACTCTGTTGAAAGTGTATAGGTGGCGCTATCGAGCCATTTTGCCACACCTGATGGAATTTTGGCCTTCAGATGTGTTCAGGCCAGGACTCTTATCACACATGTGAAGTTTGGGGAAGATCGGACATTTTATGCCTGAGTTATAACATCTTTTATTCCCATGGCGAGACATCGAACTTCGTGACGGCGCCATGGACACGCCTTTTAACGAAAACTCAAGATCTTCACAACTTAACATCGCACAGGGCTTTAGATTAGACTGACCACAAAAAATACATTGATGTCATAAAATTTCTAGGAGTAGTTCATCGCAGTGTAAAATATGTCACTTCCTGTTGCCAATAGGTGGCGCTATGACTATAACTGAATATGGGCATGTCAATCTGTTCAGGTCAGGAGTCTCATCAAACATGTGAAGTTTGGGGCAGATTGGTCATTGTATGTCTGAGTTATAGCAACTTCCTGTTTCATGGCGAATCATCGAAATTCGCCAGGCCGCCACGGACACGCCCATTAACGAAAACTCAAAAGCTTCGCAATTTAACATCGCAAAGGCCTTCAGATTAGGCATACCAAATTTGGTGTTGATCTGAATGAATCTCTAGGAGGAGTTCGTTAAAATACAACGCATGGAAATGACAAAAATGACACAAAATTTGCTCATAATATTAGTAATAACCGACTTCCTGTTGGGTTTTGGATTTTGCTCCAAGAGACTTTTTTGTAGGTATTGGAGAGTTACATGTGTATACCGATTTTCATACATGTACATGAAACATAGCTCGAGGCGCACACCGTTGAACGTGTATAGGTGGCGCTGTTGAGCCATTTTGCCACACCCACTTCTGAAACCCATATCAGATGTAAATTTTCGCCAGTTCTGAGGTGTGTGCAAAGTTTCATGACTTTTCGAGCATGTTTAGGCCCTCAGAAATGCGATTCATTTTGGAGAAGAATAATAATAATAATAATAATAATAATAATAATAATAATAATAATAATAATAATAATAATAATAAACGGAGCAATTCCAAGAGGGTCCTCACACCATCGGTGCTCGGGCCCTAATAATAATAATAATAATAAACGGAGCAATTCCAAGAGGGTCCTCACACCATCGGTGCTCAGGCCCTAATTAAAGCTGCAAGCAGCGATGAACGGGCCCTCGCACCCGGGCTCACCGGCAGCGAGTGGCTTTAGTTAATAGGTGAACGGTGAGAAATATGCGTTTAAACTCATAAATATAAGTAGAATATATCAATGTTTATACCATATATGTGCCAATCTTCCTGTTGCCAGCAGGTGGCGCTATCATTATAATGGAATATTGGCCTTCAGATGTGTTCAGGGCAGGACTTTTATCGAACATGTGAAGTTTGGGGCAGATTGGACATTGTATGTCTGAGTTATAGCAACTTCATTTTTCATGGCGAATCATCGAAATTCGCTAGGCCGCCACGGACACGCCCTTCGACGAAAACTCAAGATCTTCGCAATTTAACATCGCAAAGGAATTTAGATTAGGCATACCAAATTTGGTGTTGATTTGAAGAAATCTCTAGGAGGAGTTCGTTAAAATACAACACATGGAAATGAACAAAATTACACAAAATTTGCTCATAATATTAAAAATAACCGACTTCCTGTTGGGTTTAGAATTTTGCTCCAAGAGTCTTTTTTGTAGGTATTGGTGTGTTACATATGTGTGCCAATTTTCGTGCATATACGTGAAACATAGCCGGAAGGCTGTTGATTTTCTTAGTATAGGTGGCGCTGTCGAGCCATTTTGCCACACCCTCTTCTGAATCCTATATCAGACGAAAATTTTCACCAGGTTTGACGCGTGTACAAAGTTTCATGACTTTTTGAGCATGTTAAAGCCCTCAAAAATGCGATTCATTCGGGAAAAGAAGAAGAAGAAGAAGAAGAATAATAATAATAATAAACAAAGCAGATACAAGAGGGTCCTCGCACCTCGGTGCTCGGGCCCTAATAATAATAATAATAAATATAGCTGCAAGCAGCGATGGCGGGCTCAAGCCACCAATGCCATCGCCACCCCGGTGGCATCAGGTAAACTGTGCCCAGCGGGCACATGCATTCACAATATCCCTCTGGCAGTGAGGTTTTAAAGGATACGCCAGATAAAGGGTTAATCCGAATCATCTAGACTTTAAAATCACATTCACAGAACAATGTATATTTAACTTTAGTAACACTTTACAATAAGATTTCATTTATAAACATTATGTTAATATGAACAATATTTATATAACATTCATTCATGTCAGTTCATATTCCAAAATTAAACATTAAAACATTGTTTTATTGTGATTTTTTTTCCAAGCACATTTGACCAATTCCAAACCATATCAATCTTAATAACTACCATTATTTTTCATTTAATCATTTATGAGTGCTATACAATAGTGCAGGAAAGCTGGAAGAGAAAAACTCCTTATATTCATGTGTGCAGAATTATTAGGCATGTTTTCTTTTACAGATGAAATGCGCTAAAAAAAGAGTTTTAACTCAAACTGTAAAGTCGAAAATTATGAAATACCCATGATAAATATCAAACACACATGCAATACAGAAATGGATAAGTTAAGACTTGACCATTGTACAAAAAAATGCTGACTGGGTCATGAGGTCAGAAAAGAAGAAGAAAAAAACAGGTCAAGAAGAACTGACAAAAAGAATTGCAAAATAATTAGGAATTAATGTGAAGATTAATTTTTAGTCAATTCTGCAAGACAGACTTTCAGGAAAGGAGGTGGAATAAAAATGAGCTCCTAAATCTTAATCCCGGATTCTGGAAGATATATTCCTCAAACCATCGGACAAGAGGAGGTGCTGCTGGTCCTTCACGAGTCACTCTAATCTGTTCATAAAGCCTATATATAAAGTCTTAATATATAGTATTTCACAATACTTCATGGTATTCTAATTCAATCATTTTTTGGAATCTTAGATCTCTCAGAACCTGGCACATTGTAATTCTGAGACTCCAGGAAAGTGTCAGTTCTGTAAAATGTTGGCGCTGGAGACTAAATGCTCCCTGATAGTTTCACACCTAATTCATTTAACACACACACACACACACACACACACATTACCCACAGTGACAGAGGGACAGAGTGACATCAGATGTATGATAGTTTTTTAATTTTCTATCATCCATATAGTGTTGTATAGTCATGAAACTATGCATATTTCCTCAGAATGACTTGTCTTCTATGTGTACATTTTTTTGAAGCATTTATAAGCTGCACTTTAAAAAAATAAAATACATTTACTGGTTACTTTTTTACTGTTATTTAAAAAAAAAATCACCACGACAAACCATTCAAGCTATCCAAAATTCATTCGCACCTCTTCTGTAAGATAAATTCTTTAAACAGTGGTAAAAGAGGATGTGGTGCTGATCCTTCAAGAGTCTCTGAAAACGTATCTGTCCATAAAGCCTATAAAGAATTATTCTTAATATACGGTTCACAATACTTCAGCTTGTTTTTCTAATTAAGTGAGGGTCATTTTATCAGTAAAATACATAAAATTCATATTATTTTTCTTTGAAAGATTTCTATAAATGATTTAAATCATACTTGTTTCTACAATAATTATTTAAAAGTAATCCTATAGCTCCATCTGGTGGCCATTATTGGTACTAAGAATTGGCAGCTTGATTTATAAGTTATGATAGTTTTAATTTTATGCTGGCTCTTGAAAATGATAAAGCTATGAAACTTACTGTGCTTCCTTCAAATGATGACTTCTACGTATATAAAAAATTATGAATAGTTGGAATTAAACATTTTAAAGATATAGTAAAATAACTATTGTATTTTTTTATGTTACTTTAATAAATCGCTATGGCCACACCATTTAAGGTATCCTAAACCCATTTGAAATTTAACATCTTCAGTATATGGCTTCATGTTAAAACAGTTTGGTGTGAACTACTTGTGTCTTCTTGGAGGAGAATTAATTCATTTACAGGCTGAGTTTATCATAAATCCACAATAACATTTCTGAGTTCTGTATCAATCTGTGTTGTTGTTTGTTTATTTTTATTTTATTTATTTTTCATAGGAAGATAACTGACCCTTTACTCTCCTTTTTAATAAATGTGCTTATAAACCAAGAACAAGCTATTTATAGCTGTATTTATAAACTGCTTACTACTGACTATTAATTTTGGGACAAGGCTTTATAAAGAATGAACTGACTATTTACTAATGAGTGCAGTTATTATAAAGTGTTATCAATGCATTTGCTAATGTTAACAAATTAGACATTATTTTACAGTGTTATCAAATCCCTTAAATGATTTGTAAATGTTTTGTAATGATTTTATTGACCTACAAGCATTTGTGAAAGTTCTGCTTGCATTACAGCTTAGTCTTGATCTGTGAGCTGAACAGATTTACTGTTACATCCATGAAATTATGTAAATTCAAATAAATATCATGTCACAGGATGTCAGAGGTCAGTATCAAATTAATTTGAAATTATTATTTGCAGCACAAATAAGGTTTTTTAGGATTTTTAAAAATCCCTAAAACTGTCAAAAAAGGATAAGGCCTAAGATTTCTATGTGAGTGGCTAAATTTATTTGTTTTTATAACTATAATGCATAAACTATAAAATTATACAAAATGTATAAAAAAGTACAACAGTTATTCTTTTCCAATGTTTTTTATTTATTTAAACTTTTTTTTTTCTTTTTTTTTTTGGATTTACATTTAAAAAAATTAGCCTACTGCATTCATTCTAAACAGCTTGAATAAAACCTGTTAATATTTATTATAGACCACTGTAACTGTGTATAATCTAACAAACAAGTTTATTATGAAAATAAAAGTGTACACCAGATAAATTGGACGATAAAGAAATTGCTAACAATAGTATAATAGAGCATGTTTTAGGTTTTTAGGCGTTTAGATGCAGAAATGGACAAATCAAATGTAAAATAAAATGTAATTGATTTAATTAAATATAGATTAAGTCTTGTTAGAGCAAAATAATAAATAAATACGTACACATATTAAAAAAGCAGCCAAGATGAATGAGTTTAATTTTTTATATAGATTAAAATTGAAGACAGAAGCAGCTGGTATATGCGGTCACTTAATATTCAAATCCAGTAGATCCACTTCAGATTTATTTCTTAACAGTTTATGTCCACGTGGCTGTTTTCGTTTATATTCGCCAAGCTATTATGTATTTTGAAATAATCTTGTCCTTGATGTGTTCGTTCGTACGACGAAAGGCAGAATCCTGCAGCTCGAGAGATATTCTGCCAGTCGCGTTTTCAAGTAGTCTTGCACACTTAAACGGGTCACAAACACCTGCATTTAGCTCTTGTGTTATAATGGGTGTATTGTGTGCATTTATGGCAATATTTTATTTGAAAAAGCTCTTAAACAAGAATAAATTCGTTTGTTTTGAACTTGTGACACTGTGCGCGCTGATCGGAGGCGGTGATTTCAGATAGGCAGCCGCGAATATTTCATTTTCACACAAACAGTTCAAAAACATCTGAATTTAGCTCTTGGTGTGTTCTAATTGGTGAATTGTGTGATATCGCTTTAATATTTTATTTGTTAAAGCTATAAAACAAGAATAAACTCGTTTTTCTGAGCTCGTCATTCCACACGCTCATGCTCAGAGCGGTGATTCATCTCTCGTGTTTCTCACGTATCACTGACCACACATCAATTATTAATGAGCCCTGACCCGGTAATAATCATATATGTTGGTTTAGCTTGTCAGTGTGAATTAAATCCAAGTATTATTTTGTATTTTAACCGATTTAAAAATGAAACTAAAAGAGAGTCTCCTCCCTTTCAGTCGAATTTCCCTTTAAGGAATTGAACCTGTAGGGGCGCATTTTCTCTCAGACAATGTAAGTCTCAGCACATAATACTCAAACAGATGGACAGAGTGAGATGAGATGTCTGACAGTTTTTTAATTTTCTGTTATCCATACAGTGTTGTAAAGTCGTGAAACTATCCATATTTACTCAGAATGACTTTTTTTTTGTATGAAAAAAGGTTTTGAAGTGTTTGGAATTTAAAAATGCAGGACAATTAATAATTCCATTTTTACTGTCATTTAAAAAAATCACCACGACAAAACCGTTCAAGCTATCCAAAATCCTTTGGCAATTTAAGTTGTTTAAAATGTTTTGGCATCATGTAGACAAAGTTTGGTGTGTATAGTGTTACTCTCCTCTGAGCAGTATGCATTAATTCACAGCTAAATGTAAAAAAAAATCCACATTCAAATCAAAATAGCTGACTTCCTGTTGATCGTAGCTGATGACTGTGAATTAGAAAGTTGTCCGTCTTGATAAGAACAATTTTTGTACCGAGTTTGGTATCTGTAGCTAAAACTAACCCCCCCACTTTTGACAAAAGGTGGCGCTATAGAGTGCATCTTCCACGCCCTCTTATGAACTTTTGCCAGTGTCTAGTTATCATAAATACTGATATGTGTTCTGAATTTCATGAAATTCTAAGTATGTTATATGCCTTAAAATCACCTGAGAAGTATTCAAGTTTGACATGTTGCCACGGCAACAATATTTTTAGATATCAATATCCCCCTAGCAGATTAATATAGGCTGTGTTTTAACATTATTCTGATGAAGTTTGAAGCAAATCAAGTAAAAATAAGATGCTGAATACAAAGCATTTTGAAAATGACACACTTCCTGCTGCCAGTTGGTGGCGCTATAACTTTGACTCCTAATAGTCACATATATGCGATCGACATCATACAAAGAATAATCTGATGAAGTTTGATTAAAATCAGGAAATGTATGTGGATGGTATTAGACACTTCCTGTTTCTCATTTCTCGCCATAATTTCAATGCCTCGCCACGAGCAAACCGTTTGAGATATCAAAAATCCCCTGGCAATTTTTCATCCCCAGTGTCTTGAGATCATGTTGACCGAGTTTGGCGGCAATCGAGTAAAAAACCTATGACAAGTATTTCAAATTCCAGAGCATGCGCTTTTTACATAACTCTAAATAGCTGACTTCCTGTTGGGCGGAGCCTATGACATGCAATACGCAAGTTGTTCGGCACGATGAGATCTATATGTGTACTGAGTTTCATATTAATACGTGCAAGTATGTGTGAGCTATACATCAACATTTATGACTGTGTTCCAGGGGGCGCTGTAGAGCCCCTGTGCCACGCCCGTGTCCCAGCCTCTGCAGGCTCCTAAAGGCCACAGATTCCAAATTGTGCGCAAACTTTCAAGAGTTTTTGAGTATGTTAAGGACCCCAAAAGCCCCCACAACTTTGACGACAAATATGAATAATAAACCCCAAATAGCCAACTTCCTGTTGGGCGGAGCCTATGATATGCAATACGAAAGTTGTTTGTATTGATGAGTTCTATATGTGTACCGAGTTTCGTACGTCTACGTGCAAGTATGTATGATATATGGCCCTCCATATTCCAGGGGGCGCTGTAGAGCCCCTGTGCCACGCCCGTGTATCAGTCTCTGCCCGGCCCTAATGGCCGCAGGTTCCAATGTGTGTGCCAATTTTCAAGACTTTTTAAGCATGTTAAGGGCCCCAAAAGCCCCCGAAACCTTGAAGAAAAATAATAATAATAAATAATAATAATAATAATAATAATAATAATAATAATAAATATAGCTGCAAGCAGCGATGGCGGGCTCAAGCCACCAATGCCATCGCCACCCCGGTGGCATCAGGTAAACTGTGCCCAGCGGGCACATGCATTCACAATATCCCTCTGGCAGTGAGGTTTTAAAGGATACGCCAGATAAAGGGTTAATCCGAATCATCTAGACTTTAAAATCACATTCACAGAACAATATATATTTAACTTTAGTAACACTTTACAATAAGATTTCATTTATAAACATTATGTTAATATGAACAATATTTATATAACATTCATTCATGTCAGTTCATATTCCAAAATTAAACATTAAAACATTGTTTTATTGTGATTTTTTTTCCAAGCACATTTGACCAATTCCAAACCATATCAATCTTAATAACTACCATTATTTTTCATTAAATCATTTATGAGTGCTATACAATAGTCCAGGAAAGCTGGAAGAGAAAACCTCCTTATATTCATGTGTGCAGAATTATTAGGCATGTTTTCTTTTACAGATGAAATGCGCTAAAAAAAGAGTTTTAACTCAAACTGTAAAGTCGAAAATTATGAAATACCCATGATAAATATCAAACACACATGCAATACAGAAATGGATAAGTTAAGACTTGACCATTGTACAAAAAATGCTGACTGGGTCATGAGGTCAGAAAAGAAGAAGAAAAAAACAGGTCAAGAAGAACTGACAAAAAGAATTGCAAAATAATTAGGAATTAATGTGAAGATTAATTTTTAGTCAATTCTGCAAGACAGACTTTCAGGAAAGGAGGTGGAATAAAAATGAGCTCCTAAATCTTAATCCCGGATTCTGGAAGATATATTCCTCAAACCATCGGACAAGAGGAGGTGCTGCTGGTCCTTCACGAGTCACTCTAATCTGTTCATAAAGCCTATATATAAAGTCTTAATATATAGTATTTCACAATACTTCATGGTATTCTAATTCAATCATTTTTTGGAATCTTAGATCTCTCAGAACCTGGCACATTGTAATTCTGAGACTCCAGGAAAGTGTCAGTTCTGTAAAATGTTGGCGCTGGAGACTAAATGCTCCCTGATAGTTTCACACCTAATTCATTTAACACACACACACACACACACACATTACCCACAGTGACAGAGGGACAGAGTGACATCAGATGTATGATAGTTTTTTTTAATTTTCTATCATCCATATAGTGTTGTATAGTCATGAAACTATGCATATTTCCTCAGAATGACTTGTCTTCTATGTGTACATTTTTTTGAAGTGTTTATAAGCTGCACTTTAAAAAAATAAAATACATTTACTGGTTACTTTTTTACTGTTATTTAAAAAAAAAATCACCACGACAAAACCATTCAAGCTATCCAAAATTCATTCGCACCTCTTCTGTAAGATAAATTCTTTAAACAGTGGTAAAAGAGGATGTGGTGCTGATCCTTCAAGAGTCTCTGAAAACGTATCTGTCCATAAAGCCTATAAAGAATTATTCTTAATATACGGTTCACAATACTTCAGCTTGTTTTTCTAATTAAGTGAGGGTCATTTTATCAGTAAAATACATAAAATTCATATTATTTTTCTTTGAAAGATTTCTATAAATGATTTAAATCATACTTGTTTCTACAATAATTATTTAAAAGTAATCCTATAGCTCCATCTGGTGGCCGTTATTGGTACTAAGAATTGCCAGCTTGATTTATAAGTTATGATAGTTTTAATTTTATGCTGGCTCTTGAAAATGATAAAGCTATGAAACTTACTGTGCTTCCTTCAAATGATGACTTCTACGTATATAAAAAATTATGAATAGTTGGAATTAAACATTTTAAAGATATAGTAAAATAACTATTGTATTTTTTTATGTTACTTTAATAAATCGCTATGGCCACACCATTTAAGGTATCCTAAACCCATTCGAAATTTAACATCTTCAGTATATGGCTTCATGTTAAAACAGTTTGGTGTGAACTACTTGTGTCTTCTTGGAGGAGAATTAATTCATTTACAGGCTGAGTTTATCATAAATCCACAATAACATTTCTGAGTTCTGTATCAATCTGTGTTGTTGTTTGTTTATTTTTATTTTATTTATTTTTCATAGGGAGATAACTGACCCTTTACTCTCCTTTTTAATAAATGTGCTTATAAACCAAGAACAAGCTATTTATAGCTGTATTTATAAACTGCTTACTACTGACTATTAATATTGGGACAAGGCTTTATAAAGAATGAACTGACTATTTACTAATGAGTGCAGTTATTATAAAGTGTTATCAATGCATTTGCTAATATTAACAAATTAGACATTATTTTACAGTGTTATCAAATCCCTTAAATGATTTGTAAATGTTTTGTAATGATTTTATTGACCTACAAGCATTTGTGAAAGTTCTGCTTGCATTACAGCTTAGTCTTGATCTGTGAGCTGAACAGATTTACTGTTACATCCATGAGATTATGTAAATTCAAATAAATATCATGTCACAGGATGTCAGAGGTCAGTATCAAATTAATTTGAAATTATTATTTGCAGCACAAATAAGGTTTGTTAGGATTTTTAAAAATCCCTAAAACTGTCAAAAAAGGATAAGGCCTAAGATTTCTATGTGAGTGGCTAAATTTATTTGTTTTTATAACTATAATGCATAAACTATAAAATTATACAAAATGTATAAAAAAGTACAACAGTTATTCTTTTCCAATGTTTTTTATTTATTTAAACTTTTTTTTTTTTTTTTTTTTTGATTTACATTTAAAAAAATTAGCCTACTGCATTCATTCTAAACAGCTTGAATAAAACCTGTTAATATTTATTATAGACCACTGTAACTGTGTATAATCTAAGAAACAAGTTTATTATGAAAATAAAAGTGTACACCAGATAAATTGGACGATAAAGAAATTGCTAACAATAGCATAATAGAGCATGTTTTAGGTTTTTAGGCGTTTAGATGCAGAAATGGACAAATCAAATGTAAAATAAAATGTAATTGATTTAATTAAATATAGATTAAGTCTTGTTAGAGCAAAATAATAAATAAATACGTACACATATTAAAAAAGCAGCCAAGATGAATGAGTTTAATTTTTTATATAGATTAAAATTGAAGACAGAAGCAGCTGGTATATGCGGTCACTTAATATTCAAATCCAGTAGATCCACTTCAGATTTATTTCTTAACAGTTTATGTCCACGTGGCTGTTTTCGTTTATATTCGCCAAGCTATTATGTATTTTGAAATAATCTTGTCCTTGATGTGTTCGTTCGTACGACGAAAGGCAGAATCCTGCAGCTCGAGAGATATTCTGCCAGTCGCGTTTTCAAGTAGTCTTGCACACTTAAACGGGTCACAAACACCTGCATTTAGCTCTTGTGTTATAATGGGTGTATTGTGTGCATTTATGGCAATATTTTATTTGAAAAAGCTCTTAAACAAGAATAAATTCGTTTGTTTTGAACTTGTGACACTGTAAGCGCTGATCGGAGGCGGTGATTTCAGATAGGCAGCCGCGAATATTTCATTTTCACACAAACAGTTCAAAAACATCTGAATTTAGCTCTTGGTGTGTTCTAATTGGTGAATTGTGTGATATCGCTTTAATATTTTATTTGTTAAAGCTATAAAACAAAAATAAACTCGTTTTTCTGAGCTCGTCATTCCACACGCTCATGCTCAGAGCGGTGATTCATCTCTCGTGTTTCTCACGTATCACTGACCACACATCAATTATTAATGCGCCCTGACCCGGTAATAATCATATATGTTGGTTTAGCTTGTCAGTGTGAATTAAATCCAAGTATTATTTTGTATTTTAACCGATTTAAAAATGAAACTAAAAGAGAGTCTCCTCCCTTTCAGTCGAATTTCCCTTTAAGGAATTGAACCTGTAGGGGCGCATTTTCTCTCAGACAATGTAAGTCTCAGCACATAATACTCAAACAGAGGGACAGAGTGAGATGAGATGTCTGACAGTTTTTTAATTTTCTGTTATCCATACAGTGTTGTAAAGTCGTGAAACTATCCACATTTACTCAGAATGACTTTTTTTTTGTATGAAAAAAGGTTTTGAAGTGTTTGGAATTTAAAAATGCAGGACAATTAATAATTCCATTTTTACTGTCATTTAGAAAAATCACCACGACAAAACCGTTCAAGCTATCCAAAATCCTTTGGCAATTTAAGTTGTTTAAAATGTTTTGGCATCATGTAGACAAAGTTTGGTGTGTATAGTGTTACTCTCCTCTGAGCAGTATGCATTAATTCACAGCTAAATGTAAAAAAAAATCCACATTCAAATCAAAATAGCTGACTTCCTGTTGATCGTAGCTGATGACTGTGAATTAGAAAGTTGTCCGTCTTGATAAGAACAATTTTTGTACCGAGTTTGGTGTCTGTAGCTAAAACTAACCCCCCCACTTTTGACAAAAGGTGGCGCTATAGAGTGTCTCTTCCATGCCCTCTTATGAACTTTTGCCAGTGTCTAGTTATCATAAATACTGATATGTGTTCTGAATTTCATGAAATTCTAAGTATGTTATATGCCTTAAAATCACCTGAGAAGTATTCAAGTTTGACATGTTGCCACGGCAACAATATTTTTAGATATCAATATCCCCCTAGCAGATTAATATAGGCTGTGTTTTAACATTATTCTGATGAAGTTTGAAGCAAATCGAGTAAAAATAAGATGCTGAATACAAAGCATTTTGAAAA
Source organism: Carassius gibelio (assembly GCF_023724105.1). Taxonomy (NCBI): domain Eukaryota; kingdom Metazoa; phylum Chordata; class Actinopteri; order Cypriniformes; family Cyprinidae; genus Carassius; species Carassius gibelio. The sequence continues at coordinate 20,090,300 of NC_068371.1, forward strand.
TGACACACTTCCTGCTGCCAGTTGGTGGCGCTATAACTTTGACTCCTAATAGTCACATATATGCGATCGACATCATACAATGAATAATCTGATGAAGTTTGATTAAAATCAGGAAATGTATGTGGATGGTATTAGACACTTCCTGTTTCTCATTTCTCGCCATAAATTCAACGCCTCGCCACGAGCAAACCGTTTGAGATATCAAAAATCCCCTGGCAATTTTTCATCCCCATTGTCTTGAGATCATGTTGACCGAGTTTGGCGGCAATCGAGTAAAAAACCTATGACAAGTATTTCAAATTCCAGAGCATATGCTTTTTACATAACTCTAAATAGCTGACTTCCTGTTGGGCGGAGCCTATAACATGCAATACGCAAGTTGTTCGGCACGATGAGATCTAAATGTGTACTGAGTTTCATATTAATACGTGCAAGTATGTGTGAGCTATACATCAACATTTATGACTGTGTTCCAGGGGGCGCTGTAGAGCCCCTGTGCCACGCCCAGGTCCCAGCCTCTGCAGGCTCCTTAAGGCCACAGATTCCAAAGTGTGCGCAAACTTTCAAGAGTTTTTGAGTATGTTAAGGACCCCAAAAGCCCCCACAACTTTGACGACAAATATGAATAATAAACCCCAAATAGCCAACTTCCTGTTGGGCGGAGCCTATGATATGCAATACGAAAGTTGTTTGTATTGATGAGTTCTATATGTGTACCGAGTTTCGTACGTCTACGTGCAAGTATGTATGATATATGGCCCTCCATATTCCAGGGGGCGCTGTAGAGCCCCTGTGCCACGCCCGTGTATCAGTCTCTGCCCGGCCCTAATGGCCGCAGGTTCCAATGTGTGTGCCAATTTTCAAGACTTTTTAAGCATGTTAAGGGCCCCAAAAGCCCCCGAAACCTTGAAGAAAAATAATAATAATAAATAATAATAATAATAATAACAAATAATCCTAAGGAAAACAATAGGGCTCTCGCCCTCCAGGCTTGAGCCCTAATAATAACAAATAATCCTAAGGAAAACAATAGGGCTCTCGCCCTCCAGGCTTGAGCCCTAATAATAATAATAACAAATAATCCTAAGGAAAACAATAGGGCTCTCGCCCTCCAGGCTTGAGCCCTAATAATAATAAACAAAGCAGATACAAGAGGGTCCTCGCACCTCGGTGCTCGGGCCCTAATAATAAACAAAGCAGATACAAGAGGGTCCTCGCACCTCGGTGCTCGGGCCCTAATTAAAGCTGCAAGCAGCGATGAACGGGCCCTCGCACCCGGGCTCACCGGCAGCGAGTGGCTTTAGGTAATTGGTGAACGGTGAGAAATATGCAATCAAACTCATAAATATAAGTGGAAAATATCAACATTTATTCCACATATGTGCCAATCTTCCTGGTGCCAGCAGGTGGTGCTATCATTATAATGGAATATTGGCCTTCAAATGTGTTCCGGGCAGGACTCTCATCGAACATGTGAAGTTTGGGGAAGATCGAACAAATTATGCCTGAGTTACAACAACTTCTCTTGCTGTGGCGAGACATCAAAATTTGTCATGGCGTCATGGACACACCCTTTAACAAAAACTCAAGATCTCCACAAGTTAACATTGCACAGGCCTTTAGATTAGACTGAATACAAAAAATACTTTAATCTCAAAAAAATTCTAGGAGTAGTTTGTCGCAGCCTAAAACATGTCACTTCCTGTTGCCAGCAGGTGGCGCTATGACTATAACTGAAAATGGGCATGTAGATCTGTTAAGGGCAGAAGTCTTATCTAACATGTGAAGTGTGGGGCAGATTGGACATTGTATGTCTGAGTTACAACAACTTCCCTTTTCATGGCGAAACATCGAAATTTGGCAGGCCGCCATGGACACGCCCTTTAACGAAACCTCAAGATCTTCGCAATTTAACATCACAAAGGCCTTTAGATTACACTGACCAAGTTTGGTGTTGATCTGAATAAATCTCTAGGAGTAGTTCGTTGAAGTACAACCCCTGAAAATGGCAAAAACAACGCCAATTTTGCAGAGAAAATTCTAAATAACCGACTTCCTGTTGGGATTCGGATTTCGTACCAAGAGACTTTTTTGTAGGTATTGGTGTGTTACATTTGTGTACCGATTTTCGTACATGTCATGACATGTAGCTCGAGGCGCACTCCATTGAAAGTGTATAGGTGGCGCTATCGAGCCATTTTGCCACACCAAATGGAATATTGGCCTCCAGATGTGGGCAGGTCAGTACTCTTATCAAACATGTAAAGTTTGGGCAAGATCTGATATTTTATGCCTGAGTTACAACAACTTCTACTCCCATGGCGAGACATCGAAATTTGTCACGGCACCATGGACACGCCCTTTAACGAAAACTCAAGATCTTCACAATTTAACATTGCACAGTCCTTTAGATTAGACTGACCACAAAAAAGACATTGATGTCATAAAATTTCTAGGAGTAGTTCTTCGCAGCATAAAATATGTCACTTCCTGTTGCCAATAGGTGGCGCTATGACTATAACTGAATATGGGCATGCCAATCTGTTCAGTTACAGAGTCTTATCAACCATGTGAAGTTTGGGGCAGATTGGACATTGTATGTCTGAGTTATAGCAACTTCATTTTTCATGGCGAATCATCGAAATTCGCCAGGCCGCCACTGACACGCCCTTTGACGAAAACTCAAAATCTTCGCAATTTAACATCGCAAAGGCCTTTAGATTAGGCAAACCAAATTTGGTGTTGATCTGAATAAGTCTCTAGGAGGAGTTCGTTAAAATACAACTCATGGAAATGGCAAAAATGACAAAAAAATTTGCTCATATTATTAAAAATAACCGACTTCCTGTTGGGATTCGGATTTCGTACCAGGAGACTTTATTGTAGCTATTGGTGTGTTACATATGTGTACCGATTGTCATACATGTACGTGAAATATAGCTCGAGGCGCACATCATTGAAAGTGTATAGGTGGCGCTGTCGAGCCATTTTGCCACACCCACTTCTGAAACCCATATCTGACGTAAATTTACGCCGGTTCTGAGGTGTGTGCAAAGTTTCATGACTTTTTGAGTATGTTTAGGCCCTCAAAAATGCGATTCATTTTGGAGAAGAAGAATAATAATAATAAATATAGCTGCAAGCAGCGATGGCGGGCTCAAGCCACCAATGCCATCGCCACCCCGGTGGCATCAGGTAAACTGTGCCCAGCGGGCACATGCATTCACAATATCCCTCTGGCAGTGAGGTTTTAAAGGATACGCCAGATAAAGGGTTAATCCGAATCATCTAGACTTTAAAATCACATTCACAGAACAATATATGTTTAACTTTAGTAACACTTTACAATAAGATTTCATTTATAAACATTATGTTAATATGAACAATATTTATATAACATTCATTCATGTCAGTTCATATTCCAAAATTAAACATTAAAACATTGTTTTATTGTGATTTTTTTTCCAAGCACATTTGACCAATTCCAAACCATATCAATCTTAATAACTACCATTATTTTTCATTTAATCATTTATGAGTGCTATACAATAGTCCAGGAAAGCTGGAAGAGAAAAACTCCTTATATTCATGTGTGCAGAATTATTAGGCATGTTTTCTTTTACAGATGAAATGCGCTAAAAAAAGAGTTTTAACTCAAACTGTAAAGTCGAAAATTATGAAATACCCATGATAAATATCAAACACACATGCAATACAGAAATGGATAAGTTAAGACTTGACCATTGTACAAAAAATGCTGACTGGGTCATAAGGTCAGAAAAGAAGAAGAAAAAAACAGGTCAAGAAGAACTGACAAAAAGAATTGCAAAATAATTAGGAATTAATGTGAAGATTAATTTTTAGTCAATTCTGCAAGACAGACTTTCAGGAAAGGAGGTGGAATAAAAATGAGCTCCTAAATCTTAATCCTGGATTCTGGAAGATATATTCCTCAAACCATCGGACAAGAGGAGGTGGTGCTGGTCCTTCACGAGTCACTCTAATCTGTTCATAAAGCCTATATATTAGGGATGCACCGAAATTTCGGCCACCGAAATTTTTCGGCCGAAAATGGCCTTTTCGGTTTTCGGCCGATAGACTTTTATCACCGAAACAACACGGCCGAAATGTTGTGATGACGCAAACAGAAACCGCGACCTGCACGTGCACCTGCAAAGCGCAGACCAGGAGCTCCACGCGACATTCACTTAACACCAGTGAGAACATTCTCTCTCTTCGTATTCCTTTATTCGCAGCACTAAAACGTCTCCTAACAAAGAGATTAAGACGGACCAGACACGAAGTAAAAACAAAGAAAAATACAGTCTTAGAGAGTCTGTTAGCACACGTCTCACTGAGATCTTTTCGGATCCTCTGCACTTCATCGCGAATGTGCTTGATCCGCGTTATAAAGACCATTACTTAGATGCGGAAATAAGGCAGCGCGCACGAGAAATGATCCAGGCCGCGCTGGATGCGGAGAACCCGCGTGGAGACGTAGAAGCGCCAAGTGCAGGAGACTGAGATCAGAGCGCAGAAAAAAAGACTGGTCTCTTCACCAGATGAGGGGCATGCACCATCGCTGTCTGATATGTTCAGTGGAATTCTGCAAGAAAGTGCCTCAAATAATAATAATACGTTGGCTATTTTGATCTTAGGCTACTATATATAATATATACACACACACACACAAACATATATACATACATAATATCAGATTGTAGCCATATTTATGCTAGATTTTCTGCTAGATTTCTGCTTTAATTTGATAAAAAAAAAAAAATATTTATGCCCTGGCCCTATTTAAATACACTTTCTCATATATTTCTCAAATGTCAGGCAGATGACAAGCTCAACTGCTCAACAGCTAGATGGTTAACTGTCTGAAGTCCCCATCCCCAGAAGTGATAACAGTCTTGCCTATAGGAGAAGTAATGCACTTTCTAGTCCTACAGAGAACAATTTCAAATGCACTTCACCTAAATGCACTTTGTTTTTATGAGAGAACTGTTCATTTTAAAACCTTTCTGCAGGCCAGTAGGCCTGTACATTATTATTAAATATACACGAGTGGGATACATTTTTAGTTTGAATTTTATTTTATACTGTGCATTGTTGCAATGTGCTTAATAAATATTTGCATCATTTGTAATTATGTATTTTTATGTTTTTTTTAAATAAGTTATGTAATTGTAATTATCTTTGAAACTTTAATATTAATTTATGCAATTGCAATGTCTTAATTTTAGTAAAGTTAGTACACGGTCATAGCAATAAATGCAATGGTAGCCTACTAATAATTGGCATCATTTCTTTCGGTGTTTCGGTTTCGGTTTTCGGCCTTGGTTTTCTTTTTTTCGGTTTTCGGTTTCGGCCAAGAATTTTCATTTCGGTGCATCCCTACTATATATAAAGTCTTAATATATAGTATTTCACAATACTTCATGGTATTCTAATTCAATAATTTTTTGGAATCTTAGATCTCTCAGAACCTGGCACATTGTAATTCTGAGACTCCAGGAAAGTGTCAGTTCTGTAAAATGTTGGCGCTGGAGACTAAATGCTCCCTGATAGTTTCACACCTAATTCATTTAACACACACACACACACACACACACACACACACACACACACACATTACCCACAGTGACAGAGGGACAGAGTGAGATCAGATGTATGATAGTTTTTTTTTAATTTTCTATCATTCATATAGTGTTGTATAGTCATGAAACTATGCATATTTCCTCAGAATGACTTGTCTTCTATGTGTACATTTTTTTGAAGTGTTTAGAAGCTGCACTTAAAAAAATAAAAGACATTTACTGGTTACTTTTTTACTGTTATTTCAAAAAATCACCACGACAAAACCATTCAAGCCATTCAAAATTCATCCGCACCTGTACTGTAAGATACATTCTTTAAACAGTGGTAAAAGAGGATGTGGTGCTGATCCTTCAAGAGTCACTCAAAACATATCTGTCCCTAAGCCTATAAAGAATTATTTCTTAATATACAGTTCACAATACTTCAGCTTGTTATTCTAATAAAGTGAGGGTCATTTTATCAGTAAAATACATAAAATTCATATTATTTTTCTTTGAAAGATTTCTATAAATGATTTAAATCATACTTGTTTCTACAATAATTATTTAAAAGTGATCCTATAGCTCCATCTGGTGGCCATTATTGGTACTAAGAATTGCAAGCTTGATTTATATGTTATGATAGTTTTAATTTTATGCTGGCTCTTGAAAATGATAAAGCTATGAAACTTACTGTGCTTCCTTCAAATGATGACTTCTACGTATATAAAAAATTATGAAGAGTTGGAATTAAAAATTTTAAAGATATAGTAAAATAACTATTGTATTTTTTTATGTTACTTTAATAAATCTCTATGGCCACACCATTTAAGGTATCCTAAACCCATTCGCAATTTAACATCTTCCGTATATGGCTTCATGTTAAAAAAGTTTGGTGTGAACTACTTGTGTCTTCTTGGAGGAGAATGAATTAATTTACAGGCTGAGTTTATCATAAATCCACAATAATATTTCTGAGTTCTGTATTAATCTGTGTTGTTGTTTGTTTATTTTTATCATAGGAAGATAACTGACCCTTTACTGTCCTTTTTAATAAATGAGCTATTTATAGCTGTATTTATAAACTGACTACTACTGACTATTAATATTGGGACAAGGCTTTATAAAGCATGAACTGACTATTTACTAATGAGTGCAGTTATTATAAAGTGTTATCAATGCATTTGCTAATGTTAACAAATTAGACATTATTTTACGGTGTTATCAAATACTTAAATGACTCATAAGCATTTGTGAAAGCTCTGCTTGCATTACAGCTTAGTCTTGATCTGTGAGCTGAACTGATTTACTGTTACATCCATGAGATTATGTAAATTCAAATAAATATCATGTCACAGGATGTCAGAGGTCAGTATCAAATTAGTTTGAAATTATTATTTGCAGCACTAATAAGGTTTTTTAGGATTTTTAAAAATCCCTAAAACTGTCAGAAAAGGCCCAATATTTCTATGTGACTGGCTAAATTTATTTGTTTTTATAACTATAATGCATAAACTATGAAACTATACAAAATGTATAAAAAAGTACAAGTTATTATTTTCCAATGTTTTTTATTTATTTAAATTTTTCTTTTTTTTTTTTTTTCTTTTTTTGGATTTAGATTTAAAAAAATTAGCCTTCGGAAATCATTCTAAACAGCTTGAATAAAACCTGTCAATATTTATTATAGACCACTGTAACTGTGTATAATCTAACAAACAAGTTTATTATGAAAATAAAAGTGTGTACACCAGATAAATTGGACGATAAAGAAATTGCTAACAAAAGTATAATAGAGCATGTTTTAGATTTTTAGGCGTTTAGATGCAGAAATGGACAAATCAAATGTAAAATAAAATGTAATTGATTTAATTAAATATAGATTAAGTCTTGTTAGAGCAAAATAATAAATAAATACGTACACACATTAAAAAAGCAGCCAAGATGAATGAGTTTAATTTTTTATATAGATTAAAATTGAAGACAGAAGCAGCTGGTATATGCGGTCACTTAATATTAAAATCCAGTAGATCCACTTCAGATTTATTTCTCAACAGTTTATGTTCACGTGTCTGTTTTCGTATATATTAGCCAAGCTATTATGTATTTTGAAATAATCTTGTCCGTGATGTGTTCGTTCTTACGACGAAAGGCAGAATCCTGCAGCTCCAGAGATACGTTATTCTGCCAGTCGCACTTTCAAATAGTCTTGCACACTTAAACGGGTCACAAACACCTGCATTTAGCTCGTGTTGTGTTATAATGGATGTATTGTGTGCATTTAAGGCAATAACTTATTTTAAAAAGCTCTTAAACAAGAATAAATTCGTTAGTTTTGAACTTGTGACACTGTGCGCGCTGATCGGAGGCAGTGATTTCAGATAGGCAGCCGCGAATATTTCATTTTCACACAAACAGTTCAAAAACATCTGAATTTAGCTCTTGGTGTGCTCTAATTGGTGAATTGTGTGATATCGCTGCAATACTTTATTTTTAATAGCTATAAAACAAGAATAAACTCGTTTTTTCTGAGCTCATCATTCCACACGGCTCCTGCTCAGAGCGGTGATTCATCTCTCGTGTTTCTCACATATCACTGACCACACATCAATTATTAATGAGCCCTGACCTGATAATAATCATATATGTTGGTTTAGCTTGTCAGTGTGAATTAAATCCAAGTATTTATTTGTATTTTAACCGATTTAAAAGTGAAACCAAAAGACAGTCTCCTCCCTTTTTTAGTCCGGTAACTGAACCTGTAGGGGCGCTATTTCTCTGAGACAATGGAAGTCTAAGCACACTCACTCAAACAGAGGGACAGAGTGAGATGAGATGTCTGACAGTTTTTTAATTTTCTGTTATCCATACAGTGTTGTAAAGTCATGAAACTATGCATATTTACTCAGAATAACTTTTTTTTCTGTATGAAAAAAGGTTTTGAAATGTTTGGAATTTAAAAATGCAGGGAAATTAATAATTCCATCTTTACTGTCATTTAAAAAAATCACCACGACAAAACCATCCAAGCTATCCAAAACCCATTCACAATTTAAGTTCCTCAATGTTTTTTCAACATGTAGACAAAGTTTGGTGTGTATAGTGTTACTCTCCTCTGAGCAGTATGCATTAATTCACAGCTAAATGTAAAAAACAATCCACATTCAAATCAAAATAGCCGACTTCCTGTTGGTCGTAGCTGATGACTGTGAATTAGAAAGTTGTCCGTCTTGATAAGAACAATTTTTGTACTGAGTTTGGTGTCTGTAGCCAAAACTAACCCCCCCACTTTTGACAAAAGGTGGCGCTATAGAGTGCCTCTTCCACGCCCTCTTATGAACTTTTGCCAGTGTCTTGCTGTCACTAATACTGATATGTGTTCTGAGTTTGATGAAATTCTAAGCATGTTATTTGCCTCAAAATCACCTGAGAAGTATTCCAGTTTGACATGTTGCCACGGCAACAATATTTTTAGATATCCAATTTCCCCCAGCAGATTCATATCGGCTGTGTTTTAACATTATTCTGATGAAGTTTGAAGCAAATCGAGTAAAAATAAGATGCTGAATTCAAAGCATTTTGAAAATGACACACTTCCTGCTGCCAGTTGGTGGCGCTATAACTTTGACTCCTAATAGTCACATATATGTGATTGACATCATACAATGAATAATCTGATGAAGTTTGATTGAAATCAGGAAATGTATGTGGATGGTATTAGACACTTCCTGTTTCTCAATTCTCGCCATAATTTCAACGCCTCGCCACGAGCAAACCGTTCGTGATATCAAAAATCCCCTGGCAATTTTTCATCCCCAATGTCTTGAGATCATGTTGACCGAGTTTGGTGGTAAACGAGTAAAAAACCTATGACAAGTATATCAAATTCCAGAGCATGCGCTTTTTACATAACTCTAAATAGCTGACTTCCTGTTGGGCGGAGCCCAATGACATGCATACGAAAATTGTTCGGCACAATGAGATCTATATGTGTACTGAGTTTCATATGAATATGTGCAAGTATGTGTGAGCTATACATCAACATTTATGACTGTGTTCCAGGGGGCGCCGTAGAGCCCCTGTGCCACGCCCGGGTCCCAGCCTCTGCAGGCTCCTAAAGGGCACAGATTCCAAAATGTGTGCAAATTTTCAAGAGTTTTTGAGTATGTTAGGGACCCCAAAAGCCCCCACAACTTTGACCAAAAATATGAATAATAAACCCTAAATAGCCAACTTCCTGTTGGGCGGAGCCTATGACATGCAGTACGAAAGTTGTTTGGTTTAATGAGATCTACATGTGTACCGAGTTTCATGTGTCTACGTGCAAGTATGTAAGATATATGGCCCTCAGTATTCCAGGGGGCGCTGTAGAGCCCCTGTGCCACGCCCGTGTATCAGTCTCTGCCCGACCCTAATGGCCGCAGGTTCCAATCTGTGTGCCAATTTTCAAGAGTTTTCGAGCATGTTAAGGACCCCAAAAGCCCCCGTAACGTTAGAAAAAAAAAAAAATAATAATAAATATAGCTGCAAGCAGCGATGGCGGGCTCAAGCCACCAATGCCATCGCCACCCCGGTGGCATCAGGTAAACTGTGCCCAGCGGGCAAATGCATTCACAATATCCCTCTGGCAGTGAGGTTTTAAAGGATATGGCAGTTAAAGGGTTAATCCGAATCATCTAGACTTTAAAATCACATTCACAGAACAATATATATATATATATATATATATATATATATATATATATATATATATATATATATATATATATATATATTGTTCTGTGAATGTGATTTTAAAGTCTAGATGTATATATATATAATATATATAATATATATATATAACTTTAGTAACACTTTACAATAAGATTCCATTTATAAACATTATGTTAACATGAACAATATTTATATAGCATTCATTCATGTCAGTTAATATTCCAAACTTAAACATTAAAACATTGTTTTATTGTGATTTTTTTCCAAGCACATTTTACCAATTCCAAACCATATCAATCTTAATAACTACCATTATTTTTTATTTAATCATTTATGAGTGCTATACAATAGTCCAGGAAAGCTGGAAGAGAAAAACAGGTCAAGAAGAACTGACAAAAAGAATTGCAAAATAATTAGGAATTAATGTGAAGATAAATTTTTAGTCAATTCTGCAAGACAGACTTTCAGGAAAGGAGGTGGAATAAAAATGAGCTCCTAAATTTTAATCCTGGATTCTGGAAGATATATTCCTCAAACCATCGAACAAGAGGAGGTGGTGCTGGTCCTTCACAAGTCACTCTAATCTGTTTATTAAGCCTATATATAAAGCCTTAATATATAGTATTTCACAATACTTCATGGTATTCTAATTAAATCATTTTTTGGAATCTTAAGTCTCTCAGTGCCTGACACCGAGTAATTCTGGAGACTCCAGGAAAGTGGCAGTTCTGTAAAATGTTGGCGCTGGAGACTAAATGCTCCCTGATAGTTTCACACCTAATTCACTTAACACACACACACACACACACACATTACCCACAGTGACAGTGGGACTGAGTGACATCAGATGTATGATAGTTTTTTTTTAATTTTCTATCATCCATATAGTGTTGTATAGTCATGAAACTATTGTCATGAGACCAGTCATTCTGAGGAAATATGCCTCAGAATGACTTGTCTTCTATGTGTACATTTTTTTTTTAAGTGTTTAGAAGCTGCACTTTAAAAAAATAAAAAGACATTTACTGGTTCCTTTTTTACTATTATTTCAAAAAATCACCACGACAAAACCATTCAAGCTATCCAAAATTCATTCACACCTGTTCTGTAAGATTAATTCTTTAAACAGTGGTAAAAGAGGATGTGGTGCTGAACCTTCAAGAGTCACTCAAAACGTATCTGTCCATAAAGCCTATAAAGAATTATTCTTAATATACACTTCACAATACTTCAGCTTGTTATTCTAATTAAGTGAGGGTCATTTTATCAGTAAAATTCCTAAAATACATATTATTTTATTTGAAAGATTTCTATAAATGATTTAAATCATACTCGTTTCTACAATAATTATTTAAAAGTAATCCTATAGCTCCCTCTGGTGGCCATTATTGGTACTAAGAATTGCAAGCTTGATTTATAAGTTATGATAGTTTTAATTTTATGCTGGCTCTTGAAAATGATAAAGCTATGAAACTTACTGTGCTTCCTTCAAATGAGGACTTCTACTTATATAAAAAATTATGAAGAGTTAGAATGAAAAATTTTAAAGATATAGTAAAATAATTATTGTATTTTTTATGTTACTTTAATAAATCTCTATGGCAACACCATTTAAGCTATCCTAAACCCATTCACAATTTAACATCTCAGTATATTGGCATCATGTTGAAAAAGGAGTATGGAGTAGTATGAGGAGGAGTATGAATTCATTTACAGGCTGATTTTATCATAAATCCACAATAACATTTCTGAGTTCTGTATCAATCTGTGTTGTTGTTTGTTTATTTTTATCTTTTATTTTTCATAGGAAGATAACTGACCCTTTACTCTCCTTTTTAATAAATGTGCTTATAAACCAAGGACAAGCTATTTATAGCTGTATTTATGAACTGCTTACTCCTGACTATTAATATTGGGACAAGGCTTTATAAAGCATGAACTGACTATTTACTAATGAGTGCAGTTATTATAAAGTGTTATCAATGCATTTGCTAATGTTAACAAATTAGACATTATTTTACAGTGTTATCAAATCCTTAAATGACTCATAAGCATTTGTGAAAGTTCTGCTTGCATTACAGCTTAGTTTTGATCTGTGAGCTGAACAGATTTACTGTTACATCCATGAGATTATGTAAATTAAAATAAATATAATGTCACAGGATGTCATAGGTCAGTATCAAATGAGTTTGAAATTATTATTTGCAGCACAAATAAGGTTTTTTTAGGATTTTTAAAAATCCCTAAAACTGTCAGAAAAAGGTTAAGGCCTAAGCTATTTCTATGTGAGTGGCTAATTTTATTTTTGTTTTTATAATTGTAATACACAAACTATGAAATTATACAAAATGTATAAAAAGATAAATAAATAAATACGCACACATTAAAAAAGCAGCCAAGTCGAATGAGTTTCCTTTTTTATATAGATTAAAATTGAAGACAGAAACAAGTGGTAAATGTGGTCACTTTAATATTCAAATCCAGTAGATCCAGTTTATGTTCACGTGGCTGTTTTCGTTTATATTCGCCAAGCTATTATGTATTTTGAAATAATCTTGTCCGTGATGTGTTCGTTCGTACGACGAAAGGCAGAATCCTGCAGCTCCAGAGATACATGTTATTCTGCCAGTCGCGCTTTCAAATAGTCTTGCACACTTAAACAGGTCACAAACACCTGCATTTAGCTCTTGTTGTGTTACAATGGGTTTATTGTGTGCATTTGTGGTAATATTTTATTTAAAAAAGCTCTTAAACAAGAATAAATTCGTTTGTTTTGAGCTGGACACTGTACGCGCTGATCGGAGGCGGTGATTTCAGCCACAAATATTTCATTTTCACACAAACAGTTCAAAAACATCTTAATTTAGCTCTTGGTGTGTTCTAATTGGTTGATTGTGTGATATCGCTGTAATAATTTATTTTTAAAAGCTTTAAAACAGGAATAAATTCGTTTTCTCTGAGCTCTTTACTCCAGACGCTCGTGATCACAGCGGTGATTAATCTCTCCTATTTCTCACATATCTCTGGCCAGAAATAATTTATCCATGAGCCCTGAACCGGTAATAATCAGATATGTTGGTTTAGCTTGTCAGTGTGAATTAAATCTAAGTATTTGTTTGTATTTTTAACCGATTTAAAAGTGAAAGTAAAAGTTCAGGAATTGAACCTGTAGGGGCGCTATTTCTCTCAGACAATGGAAGTCTGAAGCACATATACTCAAACAGAGGGACAGCGTGAGATGAGATGTCTGACAGTTTTTTAATTTTCTGTTATCCATACAGTGTTGTAAAGTCGTGAAACTATGCATATTTCCTCAGAATGACTTTTTCATCTGTATGAAAAAATTATTTGACGTGTTTGGAAGCTGCAATTTAAAAATACAATAATGATTCCCTTTGTAAGGTCATTTAAAAAAATCACCACGGCAAAACCATTCAAGCTATCCAAAATCCATTCACAATTTAAGTTCCTATCAGAAATACTGATGTGTGTTCAGAGTTTTGTGAAATTCTAAGTATGTTATTTGCCTCAAAATCACCTGAGAAGTATTCCAGTTTGACATGTTGCCACGGCAACAATTTTTTAGATATCAATATCCCCCTTGCAGATTTATATCGGCTGTGTTTTAACATTATTCTGATGAAGTTTGAAGCAAATCGAGTAATAATAAGATGCTGAATTCAAATCATTTTGAAAATGACACACTTCCTTCTGCCAGTTGGTGGCGCTATAACTTTGACTCCTAATAGTCACATATATGCGATCGACATCATACAACGAATAATCTGATGAAGTTTGATTAAAATCAGGAAATGTATGTGGACGGTATTAGACACTTCCTGTTTCTAATTTCTCGCCATAATTTCAACGCCTCGCCACGAGCAAACCGTTCGAGATATCAAAAATCCCCTGGCAATTTTTCATCCCCAGTGTCTTGAGATCATGTTGACCGAGTTTGGCGGCAATCGAGAAAAAAACCTATGACAAGTATTTCAAATTCCAGAGCATGCGCTTTTTACATAACTCTAAATAGCTGACTTCCTGTTGGGCGGAGCCTATGACATGCAATACGAAAGTTGTTCGGCACGATGAGATCTATATGTGTACTGAGTTTCATATGAATATGTGCAAGTATGTGTGAGCTATACATCAACATTTCTGACTGTGTTCCAGGGGGCGCCGTAGAGCCCCTGTGCCACGCCCGGGTCCCAGCCTCTGCAGGCTCCTAAAGGCCACAGATTCCAAAGTGTGCGCGAATTTTCAAGAGTTTTTGAGTATGTTAAGGACCCCAAAAGCCCCCACAACTTTGACGAAAAATTTGAATACTAAACCCTAAATAGCCAACTTCCTGTTGGGCGGAGCCTATGATATGCAATACAAAAGTTGTTTGGATTGATGAGATTTATATGTGTACCGAGTTTCATACGTCTACGAGCAAGAATGTATGATATATGGCCCTCCATATTCCAGGGGGCGCTGTAGAGCCCCTGTGCCACGCCCGTGTATCAGTCTCTGCCCGGCCCTAATGGCCGCAGGTTCCAATGTGTGTGCCAATTTTCAAGACTTTTTAAGCATGTTAAGGGCCCCAAAAGCCCCCGTAACGTTAGAAAAAAATAATAATAATAATAAATATAGCTGCAAGCAGCGATGGCGGGCTCAAGCCACCAATGCCATCACCACCCCGGTGGCATCAGGTAAACTGTGCCCAGCGGGCACATGCATTCACAATATCCCTCTGGCAGTGAGGTTTTAAAGGATAGAGGGGAGCGTAGAGGGGAGCGTGCATTTGCAGTGGCTGGGCCACGACTCTGGAATACCCTGCCTTTAGAGATCAGACTGGCCCCTTCCTTGTCTATTTTTAAATCTTTGCTAAAAACTTTTTTATTTTCCTTAGTGTACTGACTACTGTGTTATGCTACATTTTGAAATGGGTGGTTTTAAATTTTTTGTCTGGTCTATTTTTATGTATGTGTAATATTCTTGCTCTTATGTTAAAGCACTTTGGTCAGCCAGGAGGCTGTTGTAAATGCGCTATACAAATAAATTGAACTTGAACTAGAACTTGAACTTGATATGGCAGTTAAAGGGTTAATGAATGACTTGTCTTCTATGTGTACATTTTTTTGAAGTGTTTAGAAGCTGCACTTTTTTTTACTGGTTCCTTTTTTACTATTATTTCAAAAAATCACCACGACAAAACCATTCAAGCTATCCAAAATTCATTCACACCTGTTCTGTAAGATTAATTCTTTAAACAGTGGTAAAAGAGGATGTGGTGCTGAACCTTCAAGAGTCACTTAAAACGTATCTGTCCATAAAGCCTATTAAGAATTATTCTTAATATACAGTTCACAATACTTCAGCTTGTTATTCTAATTAAGTGAGGGTCATTTTATCAGTAAAATTCCTAAAATACATATTATTTTATTTGAAAGATTTCTATAAATTATTTAAATCATACTCGTTTCTCCAATAATTATTTAAAAGTAATCCTATAGCTCCCTCTGGTGGCCATTATAGGTACTAAGAATTGCAAGCTTGATTTATAAGTTATGATAGTTTTAATTTTATGCTGGCTCTTGAAAATGATAAAGCTATGAAACTTACTGTGCTTCCTTCAAATGAGGACTTCTACTTATATAAAAAATTATGAAGAGTTAGAATGAAAAATTTTAAAGATATAGTAAAATAACTATTGTATTTTTTATGTTACTTTAATAAATCTCTATGGCAACACCATTTAAGCTATCCTAAACCCATTCACAATTTAACATCTCAGTATATTGGCATCATGTTGAAAAAGGAGTATGGAGTAGTATGAGGAGGAGTATGAATTCATTTACAGGCTGATTTTATCATAAATCCACAATAAAATTTCTGAGTTCTGTATCAATCTGTGTTGTTGTTTGTTTATTTTTATCTTTTATTTTTCATAGGAAGATAACTGACCCTTTACTCTCCTTTTTAATAAATGTGCTTATAAACCAAGGACAAGCTATTTATAGCTGTATTTATAAACTGCTTACTACTGACTATTAATATTGGGACAAGGCTTTATAAAGCATGAACTGACTATTTACTAATGAGTGCAGTTATTATAAAGTGTTATCAATGAATTTGCTAATGTTAACAAATTAGACATTATTTTACAGTGTTATCAAATCCTTAAATGACTCATAAGCATTTGTGAAAGTTCTGCTTGCATTACAGCTTAGTATTGATCTGTGAGCTGAACAGATTTACTGTTACATCTATGAGATTATGTAAATTCAAATAAATATAATGTCACAGGATGTCATAGGTCAGTATCAAATGAGTTTGAAATTATTATTTGCAGCACAAATAAGTTTTTTTTAGGATTTTTAAAAATCCCTAAAACTGACAGAAAAAGGTTAAGGCCTAAGCTATTTCTATGTGAGTGGCTAAATTTATTTTTGTTTTCATAATTGTAATACACAAACTATGAAATTATACAAAATGTATAAAAAGGTAAATAAATAAATACGCACACATTAAAAAAGCAGCCAAGTCGAATGAGTTTCCTTTTTTATATAGATTAAAATTGAAGACAGAAGCAAGTGGTAAATGTGGTCACTTTAATATTCAAATCCAGTAGATCCAGTTTATGTTCACGTGGCTGTTTTCGTTTATATTCGCCAAGCTATTATGTATTTTGAAATAATCTTGTCCGTTATGTGTTCGTTCGTACGACGAAAGACAGAAACCTGCAGCTCGAGAGATATGTTATTCTGCCAGTCGCGCTTTCAAATAGTCTTGCACACTTAAACAGGTCACAAACACCTGCATTTAGCTCTTGTAGTGTTACAATGGGTTTATTGTGTGCATTTGTGGTAATATTTTATTTAAAAAAGCTCTTAAACAAGAATAAATTCGTTTGTTTTGAGCTCGACACTGTACGCGCTGATCGGAGGCGTGATTTCAGATAGGCAGCCACAAATATTTCATTTTCACACAAACAGTTCAAAAACATCTGAATTTAGCTCTTGGTGTGTTCTAATTGGTTGATTGTGTGATATCGCTGTAATAATTTATTTTTAAAAGCTTTAAAACAGGAATAAATTCGTTTTTTCTGAGCTCTACTCCAGACGCTCGTGGTCACAGCGGTGATTCATCTCTCCTATTTCTCACGTATCTCTGGCCAGAAATAATTTATCCATGAGGCCTGAACCGGTAATAATCAGATATGTTGGTTTAGCTTGTCAGTGTGAATTAAATCTAAGTATTTATTTGTATTTTTAACCGATTTAAAAGTGAAAGTAAAAGTTCGGGAATTGAACCTGTAGGGGCGCAATTTCTCTCAGACAATGGAAGTCTGAAGCACATATACTAAAACAGAGGGACAGAGTGAGATGAGATGTCTGACAGTTTTTTAATTTTCTGTTATCCATACAGTGTTGTAAAGTCGTTAAACTATGCATATTTCCTCATAATGACTTTTTCATCTGTATGAAAAAATTCTTTGACGTGTTTGGAAGCTGCAATTTAAAAATACAATAATGATTCCCTTTGTAAGGTCATTTAAAAAAATCACCACGGCAAAACCATTCAAGCTATCCAAAATCCATTCACAATTTAAGTTCCTATCAGAAATACTGATGTGTGTTCAGAGTTTTGTGAAATTCTAAGTATGTTATTTGCCTCAAAATCACCTGAGAAGTATTCCAGTTTGACATGTTGCCACGCCAACAATTTTTTAGATATCAATATCCCCCTTGCAGATTTATATCGGCTGTGTTTTAACATTATTCTGATGAAGTTTGAAGCAAATCGAGTAATAATAAGATGCTGAATTCAAATCATTTTGAAAATGACACACTTCCTTCTGCCAGTTGGTGGCGCTATAACTTTGACTCCTAATAGTCACATATATGCGATCGACATCATACAACGAATAATCTGATGAAGTTTGATTAAAATCAGGAAATGTATGTGGACGGTATTAGACACTTCCTGTTTCTCATTTCTCGCCATAATTTCAACGCCTCGCCACGAGCAAACCGTTCGAGATATCAAAAATCCCCTGGCAATTTTTCATCCCCAGTGTCTTGAGATCATGTTGACCAAGTTTGGCGGCAATCGAGAAAAAAACCTATGACAAGTATTTCAAATTCCAGAGCATGCGCTTTTTACATAACTCTAAATAGCTGACTTCCTGTTGGGTGGAGCCTATGACATGCAATACGAAAGTTGTTCGGCACGATGAGATCTATATGTGTACTGAGTTTCATATGAATATGTGCAAGTATGTGTGAGCTATACATCAACATTTCTGACTGTGTTCCAGGGGGCGCCGTAGAGCCCCTGTGCCACGCCCGGGTCCCAGCCTCTGCAGGCTCCTAAAGGCCACAGATTCCAAAGTGTGCGCAAATTTTCAAGAGTTTTTGAGTATGTTAAGGACCCCAAAAGCCCCCACAACTTTGACGAAAAATTTGAATACTAAACCCTAAATAGCCAACTTCCTGTTGGGCGGAGCCTATGATATGCAATACAAAAGTTGTTTGGATTGATGAGATTTATATGTGTACCGAGTTTCATTCGTCTACGAGCAAGAATGTATGATATATGGCCCTCCATATTCCAGGGGGCGCTGTAGAGCCCCTGTGCCACGCCCGTGTATCAGTCTCTGCCCGGCCCTAATGGCCGCAGGTTCCAATCTGTGTGCCAATTTTCAAGACTTTTTAAGCACGTTAAGGGCCCCAAAAGCCCCCGAGACGTTGGAAAAAAATAATAATAATAATAATAATAATAATAAAATATAGCTGCAAGCAGCGATGGCGGGCTCAAGCCAACAATGCCATCGCCACCCCCGGTGGCATCAGGTAAACTGTGCCCAGCGGGCACATGCATTCACAATATCCCTCTGGCAGTGAGGTTTTAAAGGATATGGCGGTTAAAGGGTTAATCCGAATCATCTAGACTTTAAAATCACATTCACAGAACAATATATATATATATATATATATATATATATATATATATATATATATATATATATATATATATAGTAACACTTTACAATAAGATTTCATTTATAAACATTATGTTAACATGAACAATATTTATATAGCATTCATTCATGTCAGTTAATATTCCAAACTTAAACATTAAAACATTGTTTTATTGTGATTTTTTTTCCAAGCACATTTTACCAATTCCAAGCCATATCAATCTTAATAACTACCATTATTTTTTATTTAATCATTTATGAGTGCTATACAATATTCCAGGAAAGCTGGAAGAGAAAAACTCCTTATATTCATGTGCAGAATTATTAGGCATGTTTTCTTTTACAGATGAAATGCGCTAAAAAAGAGTTTTAACTCAAACTGTTTTAACTCAAAGTCGAAAATTATGAAATACCCATGAGAAATATCAAACACAAATGCAATACAGAAATAGATAAGTTAAGACGTGACCATTGTACAAAAATGCTGACTGGGTCATGAGGTCAGAAAAGAAGAAGAAAAAAAAACAGGTCAAGAAGAACTGAGAAAAATAATTGCAAAATAATTAGGAATTAATGTGAAGATTAATTTTTAGTCAATTCTGCAAGACAGACTTTCAGGAACGGAGGTGGAATAAAAATGAGCTCCTAAATCTTAATCCCGGATTCTGGAAGATATATTCCTCAAACCATCGGACAAGAGGAGGTGGTGCTGGTCCTTCACGAGTCACTCCAATCTGTTCATAAAGCCTATATATAAAGTCTTAATATATAGTATTTCACAATACTTCATGGTATTCTAATTAAATCATTTTTTGGAATCTTTGATTTCTCAGAACCTGACACATTGTAATTCTGAGACTCCAGGAAAGTGGCAGTTCTGTAAAATGTTGGCACTGGAGACTAAATGCTCCCTGATAGTTTCACACCTAATTCACTTAACACACACACAAACACACATTACCCACAGTGACAGAGGGACAGAGTGACATCAGATGTATGATAGTTTTTTAATTTTCTATCATCCATATAGTGTTGTATAGTCATGAAACCATGCATATTTCCTCAGAATGACTTGTCTTCTATGTGTACATTTTTTTGAAGCGTTTAGAAGCTGCACTTAAAAAAATAAAAGACATTTACTGGTTACTTTTTTACTGTTATTTCAAAAAATCACCATGACAAAACCATTCAAGCCATTCAAAATTCATCCCCACCTGTACTGTTAGATACATTCTTTAAACAGTGGTAAAAGAGGATGTGGTGCTGAACCTTCAAGAGTCACTCAAAACGTATCTGTCCATAAAGCCTATAAAGAATTATTCTTAATATACAGTTCACAATACTTCAGCTTGTTATTCTAATTAAGTGAGGGTCATTTTATCAGTAAAATACATAAAATTCATATTATTTTTCTTTGAAAGATTTCTATAAATGATTTAAATCATACTAGTTTCTACAATAATTATTTAAAAGTAATCCTATAGCTCCAGCTGGTGGCCATTATTGGTACTAAGAATTGCAAGCTTGATTTATATGTTATGATAGTTTTAATTTTATGCTGGCTCTTGAAAATGATAAAGCTATGAAACTTACTGTGCTTCCTTCAAATGATGACTTCTACGTATATAAAAAATTATGAAGAGTTGGAATTAAAAATTTTAAAGATATAGTAAAATAACTATTGTATTTTTTATGTTACTTTAATAAATCGCTATGGCCACACCATTTAAGGTATCCTAAACCCATTCGCAATTTAATATCTTCAGTATATTGGCTTCATGTTAAAAAAGTTTGGTGTGAACTACTTGTGTCTTCTTGGAGGAGAATGGATTCATTTACAGGCTGAGTTTATCATAAATCCACAATAACATTTCTGAGTTCTGTATCAATCTGTTGTTGTTTGTTTATTTTCATTTTTTGTATTTTTCATAGGAAGATAACTGACCCTTTACTCTCCTTTTTAATAAATGTGCTTATAAACCAAGAACAAGCTATTTATAGCTGTATTTATAAACTACTACTGACTATTAATATTGGGACAAGGCTTTATGAAGCATGAACTGACTATTTGCAAATGAGTGAAGTTATTATAAAGTGTTATCAATGCATTTGCTAATGTTAACAAATTAAATATTATTTTACAGTGTTATCAAATCCCTTAAATGATTTGTAAGTGTTTTGTAATGATTTTATTTGCCTACAAGCATTTGTGAAAGTTCTGCTTGCATTACAGCTTAGTCTTGATCTGTGAGCTGAACAGATTTACTGTTACATCCATTAGATTATGTAAATTCAAATAAATATCATGTCACAGGATGTCAGAGGTCAGTATCAAATTAGTTTGAAATTATTATTTGCAGCACAAATAAGGTTTTTTAGGATTTTTAAAAATCCCTAAAACTGTCAGAAAAGGATAAGGCCCAAGATTTCTTTGTGAGTGGCTAAATTTGTTTGTTTTTATAACTATAATGCATAAACTATGAAACTATACAAAATGTATAAAAAAGTACAAGTTATTCTTTTCCAATGTTTTTTATTTAATTTATTTTTATTTTTTTTATTTTTTTGGATTTACATTTTACAAAATTAGCCTACGGCAATCATTCTAAACAGCTTGAATAAAACCAGTTAATCTTTATTATAGACCACTGTAACTGTGTATAATCTAACAAACGAGTTTATTATGAAAATAAAGTGTGTACACCAGATAAATTGGACGATAAAGAAATTGCTAACAATAGTATAATAGAGCATGTTTTAGGTTTTTAGGCGTTTAGATGCAGAAATGGACAAATCAAATGTAAAATCAAATGTAATTGATTTAATTAAATATAGATTAAGTCTTGTTAGAGCAAAATAATAAATAAATACGTACACACATTAAAAAAGCAGCCAAGATTAATGAGTTTAATTTTTTATATAGATTAAAATTGAAGACAGAAGCAGCTGGTATATGCGGTCACTTAATATTAAAATCCAGTAGATCCACTTCAGATTTATTTCTCAACAGTTTATGTTCACGTGGCTGTTTTCGTTTATATTAGCCAAGCTATTATGTATTTTGAAATAATCTTGTCCGTGATGTGTTCGTTCTTAGGACGAAAGGCAGAATCCTGCAGCTCGAGAGAGAAATGTTATTCTGCCAGTCGCGCTTTCAAATAGTCTTGCGCACTTAAACGGGTCACAAACACCTGCATTTAGCTCGTGTTGTGTTATAATGGATGTATTGTGTGCATTTATGGAAATAATTTATTTTGAAAAGCTCTTAAACAAGAATAAATTCGTTTGTTTTGAACTTGTGACACTGTGCGCGCTGATCGGAGGCGGTGATTTCAGACAGGCAGCCGCGAATATTTCATTTTCACACAAACAGTTCAAAAACATCTTAATTTAGCTCTTGGTGTGCTCTAATTGGTGAATTGTGTGATATCGCTGCAATACTTTATTTTTAATAGCTATAAAACAAGAATAAACTCGTTTTTTTCTGAGCTCATCATTCCACACGCTCCTGCTCAGAGCGGTGATTCATCTCTCGTGTTTCTCACGTATCACTGACCACACATCAATTATTAATGAGTCCTGACCTTATAATAATCATATATGTTGGTTTAGCTTGTCAGTGTGAATTAAATCCAAGTATTTATTTGTATTTTAACCGATTTAAAATCGAAACCAAAAGACAGTCTCCTCCCTTTTTTATTCCGGTAACTGCACCTGTAGGGGCGCTATTTCTCTCAGACAATGGAAGTCTAAGCACACACACTCAAACAGAGGGACAGAGTGATATGAGATGTCTGACAGTTTTTTAATTTTCTGTTATCCATACAGTGTTGTAAAGTCATGAAACTATGCATATTTACTCAGAATAACTTTTTTTCTGTATGAAAAAAGGTTTTGAAGTGTTTGGAATTTAAAAATGCAGGAAAATTAATAATTCCATCTTTATTGTCATTTTAAAAAATCCCCACGACAAAACCATCCAAGCTATCCAAAACCCATTCACAATTTAAGTTCCTCAATGTTTTTTCAACATGTACACCAAGTTTGGTGTGTATAGTGTTACTCTCCTCTGAGCAGTATGCATTAATTCACAGCTAAATGTAAAAAACAATCCACATTCAAATCAAAATAGCCGACTTCCTGTTGGTCGTAGCTGATGACTGTGAATTAGAAAGTTGTCCGTCTTGATAAGAACAATTTTTGTACTGAGTTTGGTGTCTGTAGCTAAAACTAACCCCCCCACTTTTGACAAAAGGTGGCGCTATAGAGTGCCTCTTCCACGCCCTCTTATGAACTTTTGCCAGTGTCTAGCTGTCACTAATACTGATATGTGTTCTGAGTTTGATGAAATTCTAAGCATGTTATATGCCTCAAAATCACCTGAGAAGTATTCCAGTTTGACATGTTGCCACGGCAACAATATTTTTAGATATCAATATCCCCCCAGCAGATTTATATCGGCTGTGTTTTAACATTATTCTGATGAAGTTTGAAGCAAATCGAGTAAAAATAAGATGCTGAATTCAAAGCATTTTGAAAATGACACACTTCCTGCTGCCACTTGGTGGCGCTATAACTTTGACTCCTAATAGTCACATATATGCGATCGACATCATACAATGAATAATCTGATGAAGTTTGATTAAAATTAGGAAATGTATGTGGATGGTATTAGATACTTCCTGTTTCTCATTTCTCGCCATAATTTCAAAGCCTCGCCACGAGCAAACCGTTTGAGATATCAAAAATCCCCTGGCAATTTTTCATCCCCAATGTCTTGAGATCATGTTGACCGAGTTTGGCGGCAATCGAGTAAAAAACCTATGACAAGTATTTCAAATTCCAGAGCATGCGCTTTTTACATAACTCTAAATAGCTGACTTCCTGTTGGGCGGAGCCTATGATATGCAATACGAAAGTTGTTCGGCACGATGAGATCTATATGTGTACTGAGTTTCATATTAATACGTGCAAGTATGTGTGAGCTATACATCAACATTTATAACTGTGATCCAGGGGGCGCCGTAGAGCCCCTGTGCCACGCCCAGGTCTCAGCCTCTGCAGGCTCCTTCAGGCCACAGATTCCAAAGTGTGCGCAAATTTTCAAGAGTTTTTGAGTATGTTAAGGACCCCAAAAGCCCCCACAACTTTGACGACAAATATGAATAATAAACCCCAAATAGCCAACTTCCTGTTGGGCGGAGCCTATGATATGCAATACGAAAGTTGTTTGTATTGATGAGTTCTATATGTGTACCGAGTTTCGTATGTCTATGTGCAAGTATGTATGATATATGGCCCTCCATATTCCAGGGGGCGCTGTAGAGCCCCTGTGCCACGCCCGTGTATCAGTCTCTGCCCGGCCCTAATGGCCGCAGGTTCCAATGTGTGTGCCAATTTTCAAGACTTTTTAAGCATGTTAAGGGCCCCAAAAGCCCCCGAAACCTTGAAGAAAAATAATAATAATAAATAATAATAATAATAATAATAATAACAAATAATCCTAAGGAAAACAATAGGGCTCTCGCCCTCCAGGCTTGAGCCCTAAAAATAATCCTAAGGAAAACAATAGGCCTCTCGCCCTTTGGGCTTGAGCCCTAAATATAGCTGCAAGCAGCGATGTCGGGCTCAAGCCATCAGTGCAACGCCACCCTGGTGGCATCGGGAAAACTGTGCCCAGCGGGCATAAGCATTTACAGTAACCCTCTGACAATCAAGTTTAAAGGGATGCGGCAGTTAAAGGGTTAATCCGACCAATCTAGACTTTGAAATCACATACACAGAACAATATATAGAACTTTAGTAACACCTTATTTTTATATTTATTTAAATATGTATTACTGCTTAATAATGACTATTATTAAGGGAAAAGGCTTTATAATCATGAACTATTTACTAATGCTTAGCTAATGAGTGCAGTTATTATAAAGTGTTACCAATGCATTTACTAATGTTAACAAATTAGACATTATTTTACAGTGTTACCAAATCCTTAAATAATTTATTAGTGTTTTGTAATGATTTTAATGACCTATAAGCATTTGTGAAATAGTTTTGCTTGCATTGCAGCTTTATCTGTCAGTTGAAGAGTTTTACTGTTACATCCATGAGATTAATAAATGTCATGTCACAGGTTGTCATAAGTCAGTATCAAATAAGTTTGAAATTATTATTTGCAGCACAAATAAGGATTCTTAGGATGTTTTTAAATCCCTAAAACTGTCAGAAAAGGATAAGGCCTAAGAGATTTCTTAACCTGTAATGAAAGGAAAAAAACGCCACCATTAGCAACAACAAAAACAATAACAATTTAAAATACAGATTTTTTTTTCCTGATTATTAAAGGGATGATTAGGTCTCTCTCTCTCTCTCTCTCTCTCTCTCTCTCTGCCAGACAGCACCTCCCTACAGTCCACACACACTGTCAGTCACCAAAAATTCACAGTCACCAACCCCCTCACACTCCCCCTCCCTCTCCCCCTCCCTTTCCTCACACAGAGTGGCCAGAGTGAGATCATGTCAGTTGAGAAGTCTGACAGTTTTAACATTTTCTTTTATCCATACAGTGTTGTAAAGTCGTGAAACTATGCATATTTCCTCAGAATGACTTGTCTTCTATGTGTACATTTTTTTGAAGTGTTTAGAAGCTGCACTTTAAAACAATAAAAGACATTTACTGGTTCCTTTTTTACTGTTATTTCAAAAAATCACCACGACAAAACCATTTAAGCTATCCAAATTCATTCGCAACTGTTCTGTAAGATAAATTCTTTAAACAGTGGTAAAAGAGGATGTGGTGCTGATCCTTCAAGGGTCACTCAAAACTTATCTGTCCATAAAGCCTATTAAGAATTATACTTAATATACAGTATTTCACAATACTTCAGCAAGTTATTCTAATTAAGTGAGGGTCATTTTATCAGTAAAATACATAAAATACATATTTTTCTTTGAAAGATCTCTATAAATGATTTAAATCATACTCGTTTCTACAATAATTATTTTAAAGTAATCCTATATCTCCATCTAGTGGCCATTATTGGTACTAAGAATTGCGAGCTTGATTTATAAGTTATGATAGTTTTAATTTTATGCTGGCTCCTGAACATAATAAAGCTATGAAACTTATTGTGCTTCCTTCAAATGATGACTTCTACTTATATAAAAAAATATGAAGAGTTGGAATGAAAAATTGTAAAGATATAGTAAAATAACTATTGTATTTTTTTTATGTTACTTTAATAAATCGCTATGGCCACAACATTTAAGGTATCCTAAACCCATTCACAATTTAACATCTTCAGTATATTGGCATCATGTTGAAAAAGTTTGGTGTGAACTACTCTTCTTGGAGGAGTATGAATTCATTTACAGTCTGATTTTATCATAATTCCACAATAACATTTCTGAGTTCTGTATCAATCAGTGTTGTTGTTTGTTTATTTTTATCTTTTATTTTTCATAGGAAGATAACTGACTCTTTACTCTCCTTTTTAATAAATGTGCTTATAAACCAAGGACAAGCTATTTATAGCTGTATTTATAAACTGCTTACTACTGACTATTAATATTGGGACAAGGCTTTATAAAGCATGAACTGACTATTTACTAATGAGTGCAGTTATTATAAAGTGTTACCAATGCATTTACTAATGTTAACAAATTAGACATTATTTTACAGTGTTATTAAATCCTTTAATGACTTATAAGCATTTGTGAAAGCATCTTAGTCTTGATCTGTGAGCTGAACAGTTTTACTGTTACATCCATGAGATTTTAAAAATGTAGATACATGTCATGTTACAGGATGAAATAGGTCAGTATCAAATGAGTTGAAATTATTATTTGCAGCACAAATAAGTATTTTTAGAATTTTGTTTTTAATTCCTGAAACTGTCAGAAAAGGATAAGGCCTAAGAGATTTCTTAAGCTGTAATGAAAACAGCAATGTTAGCAACAACAACAAAAAATAACAATTTAAAATACTTTTTTTTTTCTGGTGATTAAAGAGATGATTAAGTCTCTCTCTCTCTCTCTTTCTCTCTCTCATTGTGTCTGCCACTCAGCTCATGCCCATCCCCCACTCACACACACACACACTCAGTCAGCACACATACATTCCTCAAACAGAGGGACAGAGTGAGTTGAGATGTCTGACAGTTTTTTTATTTTCTTTTAATCATACAGTGTTGTAAAGTCATGAAACTATGCATATATCCTCAGAATGATTTGATCTCTGTATGATTTTTTTTTTTAAGTGTTTGGAAGCTGCAATTTAAAAATACAAGACAATTAATGATTCCCTTTTTACTGTCATTTCAAAAAATCACCACGACAAAACCGTTCCAGCTAACCAAAATCTGTTCGCAATTTAAGTTCCTCGATGTTTTTTCTTCATGTAGACCTAGTTTGGTGTGTATAGTGTACTTCCCCTGTGAGGAGTATTCATTAATTCACAACTGTAAAATCTCAAAAATACACATTCAAATCAAAATAGCCGACTTCCTGTTGATCGTAGCTTATGACTGTGAATTAGAAGTTGTCCGTCTGTGTTGTTGTTTGTTTATTTTTATCTTTTATTTTTCATAGGAAGATAACTTACTCTCCTTTTTAATAAATGTGCTTATAAACCAAGGACAAGCTATTTATAGCTGTATTTATAAACTGCTTACTACTGACTATTAATATTGGGACAAGGCTTTATAAAGCATGAACTGACTATTTACTAATGAGTGCAGTTATTATAAAGTGTTATCAATGCATTTGCTAATGTTAACAAATTAGACATTATTTTACAGCGTTATCAAATCCTTAAATGACTCATAAGCATTTGTGAAAGTTCTGCTTGCATTACAGCTTAGTATTGATCTGTGAGCTGAACAGATTTACTGTTACATCCATGAGATTATGTAAATTCAAATAAATATAATGTCACAGGATGTCATAGGTCAGTATCAAATGAGTTTGAAATTATTATTTGCAGCACAAATAAGTTTTTTTTTAGGATTTTTAAAAATCCCTAAAACTGTCAGAAAAAGTTTAAGGCCTAAGCTATTTCTATGTGAGTGGCTAAATTTATTTTTGTTTTTATAATTGTAATACACAAACTATGAAATTATACAAAATGTATAAAAAGGTAAATAAATAAATACGCACACATTAAAAAAGCAGCCAAGTCGAATGAGTTTCCTTTTTTATATAGATTAAAATTGAAGACAGAAGCAAGTGGTAAATGTGGTCACTTTAATATTCAAATCCAGTAGATCCAGTTTATGTTCACGTGGCTGTTTTCGTTTATATTCGCCAAGCTATTATGTATTTTGAAATAATCTTGTCCGTGATGTGTTCGTTCGTACGTCGAAAGGCAGAAACCTGCAGCTCGAGAGATATGTTATTCTGCCAGTCGCGCTTTCAAATAGTCTTGCACACTTAAACTGGTCACAAACACCTGCATTTACCTCTTGTTGTGTTACAGTGGGTTTATTGTGTGCATTTGTGGTAATATTTTATTTAAAAAAGCTCTTAAACAAGAATAAATTCGTTTGTTTTGAGCTGGACACTGTACGCGCTGATCGGAGGCGTGATTTCAGATAGGCAGCCACAAATATTTCATTTTCACACAAACAGTTCAAAAACATCTGAATTTAGCTCTTGGTGTGTTCTAATTGGTTGATTGTGTGATATCGCTGTAATAATTTATTTTTAAAAGCTTTAAAACAGGAATAAATTCGTTTTCTCTGAGCTCTTTACTCCAGACGCTCGTGATCACAGCGGTGATTCATCTCTCCTATTTCTCACGTATCTCTGGCCAGAAATAATTTATCCATGAGCCCTGAACCGGTAATAATCAGATATGTTGGTTTAGCTTGTCAGTGTGAATTAAATCTAAGTATTTATTTGTATTTTTAACCGATTTAAAAGTGAAAGTAAAAGTCCGGGAATTGAACCTGTAGGGGCGCTATATCTCTCAGACAATGGAAGTCTGAAGCACATATACTCAAACAGAGGGACAGAGTGAGATGAGATGTTTGACAGTTTTTTAATTTTCTGTTATCCATACAGTGTTGTAAAGTCGTTAAACTATGCATATTTCCTCAGAATGACTTTTTCATCTGTATGAAAAAATTCTTTGACGTGTTTGGAAGCTGCAATTTAAAAATACAATAATGATTCCCTTTGTAAGGTCATTTTAAAAAATCACCACGGCAAAACCATTCAAGCTATCCAAAATCCATTCACAATTTAAGTTCCTATCAGAAATACTGATGTGTGTTCAGAGTTTTGTGAAATTCTAAGTATGTTATTTGCCTCAAAATCACCTGAGAAGTATTCCAGTTTGACATGTTGCCACGCCAACAATTTTTTAGATATCAATATCCCCCTTGCAGATTTATATCGGCTGTGTTTTAACATTATTCTGATGAAGTTTGAAGCAAATCGAGTAATAATAAGATGCTGAATTCAAATCATTTTGAAAATGACACACTTCCTTCTGCCAGTTGGTGGCGCTATAACTTTGACTCCTAATAGTCACATATATGCAATCGACATCATACAACGAATAATCTGATGAAGTTTGATTAAAATCAGGAAATGTATGTGGACGGTATTAGACACTTCCTGTTTCTCATTTCTCGCCATAATTTCAACGCCTCGCCACGAGCAAACCGTTCGAGATATCAAAAATCCCCTGGCAATTTTTCATCCCCAGTGTCTTGAGATCATGTTGACCGAGTTTGGCGACAATCGAGAAAAAAACCTATGACAAGTATTTCAAATTCCAGAGCATGCGCTTTTTACATAACTCTAAATAGCTGACTTCCTGTTGGGTGGAGCCTATGACATGCAATACGAAAGTTGTTCGGCACGATGAGATCTATATGTGTACTGAGTTTCATATGAATATGTGCAAGTATGTGTGAGCTATACATCAACATTTCTGACTGTGTTCCAGGGGGCGCCGTAGAGCCCCTGTGCCACGCCCGGGTCCCAGCCTCTGCAGGCTCCTAAAGGCCACAGATTCCAAAGTGTGCGCAAATTTTCAAGAGTTTTTGAGTATGTTAAGGACCCCAAAAGCCCCCACAACTTTGACGAAAAATTTGAATACTAAACCCTAAATAGCCAACTTCCTGTTGGGCGGAGCCTATGATATGCAATACAAAAGTTGTTTGGATTGATGAGATTTATATGTGTACCGAGTTTCATACGTCTACGAGCAAGAATGTATGATATATGGCCCTCCATATTCCAGGGGGCGCTGTAGAGCCCCTGTGCCACGCCCGTGTATCAGTCTCTGCCCGGCCCTAATGGCCGCAGGTTCCAATCTGTGTGCCAATTTTCAAGACTTTTTAAGCACGTTAAGGGCCCCAAAAGCCCCCGAGACGTTGGAAAAAAATAATAAATATAGCTGCAAGCAGCGATGGCGGGCTCAAGCCACCAATGCCATCGCCACCCCCGGTGGCATCAGGTAAACTGTGCCCAGCGGGCACATGCATTCACAATATCCCTCTGGCAGTGAGGTTTTAAAGGATATGGCGGTTAAAGGGTTAATCCGAATCATCTAGACTTTTAAAATCACATTCACAGAACAATATATTATATATATATATATATATATATATATATATATATATATATATATATATATATATATATATATATATATATATATATATATATTTAGTAACACTTTACAATAAGATTTCATTTATAAACATTATGTTAACATGAACAATATTTATATAGCATTCATTCATGTCAGTTAATATTCGAAACTTAAACATTAAAACATTGTTTTATTGTGATTTTTTTCCAAGCACATTTTACCAATTCCAAACCATATCAATCTTAATAACTACCATTATTTTTTATTTAATCATTTATGAGTGCTATACAATAGTCCAGGAAAGCTGGAAGAGAAAAACTCCTTATATTCATGTGCAGAATCATTAGGCATGTTTTCTTTTACAGATGAAATGCGCTAAAAAAGAGTTTTAACTCAAACTGTTTTAACTCTAAGTCGAAAATTATGAAATACCCATGAGAAATATCAAACACAAATGCAATACAGAAATGGATAAGTTAAGACTTGACCATTGTACAAAAATGCTGACTGGGTCATGAGGTCAGAAAAGAAGAAGAAAAAAAAAACAGGTCAAGAAGAACTGACAAAAATAATTGCAAAATAATTAGGAATTAATGTGAAGATTAATTTTTAGTCAATTCTGCAAGACAGACTTTCAGGAAAGGAGGTGGAATAAAAATGAGCTCCTAAATCTTAATCCCGGATTCTGGAAGATATATTCCTCAAACCATCGGACAAGAGGAGGTGGTGCTGGTCCTTCACAAGTCAGTCTAATCTGTTCATAAAGCCTATATATAAAGTCTTAATATATAGTATTTCACAATACTTCATGGTATTCTAATTAAATCATTTTTTGGAATCTTTGATTTCTCAGAACCTGACACATTGTAATTCTGAGACTTCAGGAAAGTGTCAGTTCTGTAAAATGTTGGCACTGGAGACTAAATGCTCCCTGATAGTTTCACACCTAATTCACTTAACACACACACACACACACACACACACACACACACACATTACCCACAGTGACAGAGGGACAGAGTGAGATCAGATGTATGATAGTTTTTTTAATTTTCTATCATCCATATAGTGTTGTATAGTCATGAAACTATGCATATTTCCTCAGAATGACTTGTCTTCTATGTGTACATTTTTTATGTGTACAAGTGTTTAGAAGCTGCACTTAAAAAAATAAAAGACATTTACTGGTTACTTTTTTACTGTTATTTCAAAAAATCACCACGACAAAACCATTCAAGCCATTCAAAATTCATCCGCACCTGTTCTGTAAGATACATTCTTTAAACTGGTAAAAGAGGATGTGGTGCTGATCCTTCAAGAGTCACTCAAAACTTATCTGTCCATAAAGCCTATAAAGAATTATTCTTAATATACAGTTCACAATACTTCAGCTTGTTATTCTAATAAAGTGAGGGTCATTTTATCAGTAAAATACATAAAATTCATATTATTTTTCTTTGAAAGATTTCTATAAATGATTTAAATCATACTTGTTTCTACAATAATTATTTAAAAGTGATCCTATATTATAGGATCTAAGAATTGTACATTATTGGTACTAAGAATTGCAAGCTTGATTTATATGTTATGATAGTTTTAATTTTATGCTGGCTCTTGAAAATGATAAAGCTATGAAACTTACTGTGCTTCCTTCAAATGATGACTTCTACATATATAAAAAATTATGAAGAGTTGGAATTAAAAATTTTAAAGATATAGTAAAATAACTATTGTATTTTTTTATGTTACTTTAATAAATCTCTATGGCCACACCTTTTAAGGTATCCTAAACTCATTCGAAATTTAACATCTTCAGTATGTGGCTTCATGTTAAAACAGTTTGGTGTGAACTACTTGTGTCTTCTTGGAGGCGAATGAATTCATTTACAGGCTGAGTTTATCATAAATCAAAAATGAGTTCTGTATCAATCAGTGTTGTTGTTTGTTTATTTTATTTATTTATTTTTTTCTTAGGAAGATAACTGACCCTTTACTCTCCTTTTTAATAAATGTGCTTATAAACCAAGAACAAGCTATTTATAGCTGTATTTATAAACTGCTTACTACTGACTATTAATATTGGGACAAGGCTTTATAAAGCATGAACTGACTATTTACTAATGAGTGCAGTTATTATAAAGTGTTATCAATGCATTTGCTAATGTTAACAAATTAGACATTATTTTACAGTGTTATCAAATCCCTTAAATGATTTGTAAGTGTTTTGTAATGATTTTATTGACCTACAAGCATTTGTGAAAGTTCTGCTTGCATTAGAGCTTAGTCTTGATCTGTGAGCTGAACAGATTTACTGTTACATCCATGAGATTATGTAAATTCAAATAAATATCATGTCACAGGATGTCAGAGGTCAGTATCAAATGAGTTTGAAATTATTATTTGCAGCACAAATAAGGTTTTTTAGGATTTTTAAAAATCCCTAAAACTGTCAGAAAAGGATAAGGCCTAAGATTTCTATGTGAGTGTCTAAATTTGTTTGTTTTTATAACTATAATGCATAAACTATGAAACTATACAAAATGTATAAAAAAGTACAAGTTATTCTTTTCCAATGTTTTTTATTTATTTATTTAAATTTTTTTTTTTTTTTTTTTTTGGATTTACATTTTAAAAAAATTAGCCTACGGCAATCACTCTAAACAGCTTGAATAAAACCAGTTAATATTTATTATAGACCACTGTAACTGTGTATAATCTAACAAACAAGTTTATTATGAAAATAAAAGCGTGTACACCAGATAAATTGGACGATAAAGAAATTGCTAACAATAGTACAATAGAGCATGTTTTAGGTTTTTAGGCGTTTAGATGCAGAAATGGACAAATCAAAAGTAAAATAAAATGTAATTGATTTAATTAAATATAGATTAAGTCTTGTTAGAGCAAAATAATAAATAAATACGTACACACATTAAAAAAGCAGCCAAGATGAATGAGTTTAATTTTTTATATAGATTAAAATTGAAGACAGAAGCAGCTGGTATATGCGGTCACTTAATATTAAAATCCAGTAGATCCACTTCAGATTTATTTCTCAACAGTTTATGTTCACGTGGCTGTTTTCGTTTATATTAGCCAAGCTATTATGTATTTTGAAATAATCTTCTCCGTGATGTGTTCGTTCTTACGACGAAAGGCGGAATCCTGCAGCTCCAGAGATACATGTTATTCTGCCAGTCGCGCTTTCAAATATGATGCACACTTAAAGTGTAAAAATGCAAAAATGCAAAAATGCACACTTAAACGGGTCACAAACACCTGCATTTAGCTCGTGTTGTGTTATAATGGATGTATTGTGTGCATTTATGGCAATAACTTATTTTAAAAAGCTCTTAAACAAGAATAAATTCTTTAGTTTTGAACTTGTGACACTGTGCGCGCTGATCGGAGGCAGTGATTTCAGATAGGCAGCCGTGAATATTTCATTTTCACACAAACAGTTCTAAAACATCTTAATTTAGCTCTTGGTGTGCTCTAATTGGTGAATTGTGTGATATCGCTGCAATACTTTATTTTTAATAGCTATAAAACAAGAATAAACTCGTTTTTTCTGAGCTCATCATTCCACATGCTCCTGCTCAGAGCAGTGATTCATCTCTCGTGTTTCTCACGTATCACTGACCACACATCAATTATTAATGAGCCCTGACCTGATAATAATCATATATGTTGGTTTAGCTTGTCAGTGTGAATTAAATCCAAGTATTTATTTGTATTTTAACCGATTTAAAAGTGAAACCAAAAGAGAGTCTCCTCCTTTTTTTAGTCCGGTAACTGCACCTGTAGGGGCGCTATTTCTCTCAGACAATGGAAGTCTAAGCACACACACTCAAACAGAGGGACAGAGTGAGATGAGATGTCTGACAGTTTTTTAATTTTCTGTTATCCATACAGTGTTGTAAAGTCATGAAACTATGCATATTTACTCAGAATAACTTTTTTTCTGTATGAAAAAAGGTTTTGAAGTGTTTGGAATTTAAAAATGCAGGAAAATTAATAATTCCATCTTTACTGTCATTTAAAAAAATCACCATGACAAAACCATCCAAGCTATCCAAAACCCATTCACAATTTAAGTTCCTCAATGTTTTTTCAACATGTAGACGAAGTTTGGTGTGTATAGTGTTACTCTCCTCTGAGCAGTATGCATTAATTCACAGCTAAATGTAAAAAACAATCCACATTCAAATCAAAATAGCCGACTTCCTGTTGGTCGTAGCTGATGACTGTGAATTAGAAAGTTGTCCGTCTTGATAAGAACAATTTTTGTACTGAGTTTGGTGTCTGTAGCTAAAACTAACCCCCCCCACTTTTGACAAAAGGTGGCGCTATAGAGTGCCTCTTCCACGCCCTCTTATCAACTTTTGCCAGTGTCTAGCTGTCACTAATACTGATATGTGTTCTGAGTTTGATGAAATTCTAAGCATGTTATTTGCCTCAAAATCACCTGAGAAGTATTCCAGTTTGACATGTTGCCACGGCAACAATATTTTTAGATATCCAATTTCCCCCAGCAGATTCATATCGGCTGTGTTTTAACATTATTCTGATGAAGTTTGAAACAAATCGAGTAAAAATAAGATGCTGAATTCAAAGCATTTTGAAAATGACACACTTCCTGCTGCCAGTTGGTGGCGCTATAACTTTGACTCCTAATAGTCACATATATGTGATCGACATCATACAATGAATAATCTGATGAAGTTTGATTGAAATCAGGAAATGTATGTGGATGGTATTAGACACTTCCTGTTTCTCAATTCTCGCCATAATTTCAACGCCTCGCCACGAGCAAACCGTTCGAGATATCAAAAATCCCCTGGCAATTTTTCATCCCCAATGTCTTGAGATCATGTTGACCGAGTTTGGTGGTAAACGAGTAAAAAACCTATGACAAGTATATCAAATTCCAGAGCATGCGCTTTTTACATAACTCTAAATAGCTGACTTCCTGTTGGGCGGAGCCCAATGACATGCAATACGAAAATTGTTCGGCACAATGAGATCTATATGTGTACTGAGTTTCATATGAATATGTGCAAGTATGTGTGAGCTATGCATCAACATTTATGACTGTGTTCCAGGGGGCGCCGTAGAGCCCCTGTGCCACGCCCGGGTCCCAGCCTCTGCAGGCTCCTAAAGGGCACAGATTCCAAAGTGTGTGCAAATTTTCAAGAGTTTTTGAGTATGTTAGGGACCCCAAAAGCCCCCACAACTTTGACCAAAAATATGAATAATAAACCCTAAATAGCCAACTTCCTGTTGGGCGGAGCCTATGACATGCAGTACGAAAGTTGTTTGGTTTAATGAGATCTACATGTGTACCGAGTTTCATGTGTCTACGTGCAAGTATGTATAATATATGGCCCTCAGTATTCCAGGGGGCGCTGTAGAGCCCCTGTGCCACGCCCGTGTATCAGTCTCTGCCCGACCCTAATGGCCGCAGGTTCCAATCTGTGTGCCAATTTTCAAGAGTTTTCGAGCATGTTAAGGACCCCAAAAGCCCCCGTAACGTTAGAAAAAAATAATAATAATAATAATAATAAAAAATAATCCTAAGGAAAACAATAGGGCTCTCGCCCTCCAGGCTTGAGCCCTAATAATAATAATAATAATAATAATAATAATAATAATAATAAAAAATAATCCTAAGGAAAACAATAGGCCTCTCGCCCTTTGGGCTTGAGCCCTAAATATAGCTGCAAGCAGCGATGGCGGGCTCAAGCCACCAATGCCATCGCCACCCCCGGTGGCATCAGGTAAACTGTGCCCAGCGGGCACATGCATTCAGAATATCCCTCTGGGATGACATTCACAGAACAATATATATATATATATATATATATATATATATATATATATATATATATATATATATATATATATATATTGTTCTGTGAATGTGATTTTAAAGTCTAGATGATTCGGATTAACCCTTTAACTGCCATATCCTTTAAAACCTCACTGCCAGAGGGATATTGTGAATGCATGTGCCACCTTACCTGATGCCACCTTTAAAATCACTTTCACAGAACAATATATATATATATATATATATATATATATATATATATATATATATATATATATATATATATATATATATATATATATATAGTAACACTTTACAATAAGATTTCATTTATAAACATTATGTTAACATGAACAATATTTATATAGCATTCATTCATGTCAGTTAATATTCCAAACTTAAACATTAAAACATAGTTTTATTGTGATTTTTTTCCAAGCACATTTTACCAATTCCAAACCATATCAATCTTAATAACTACCATTATTTTTTATTTAATAATTTATGAGTGCTATACAATAGTCCAGGAAAGCTGGAAGAGAAAAACTCATTATATTCATGTGTGCACACTCAAAAAAATGTTTTTTTTTTTACATTTGTTCACTTTACCTGAACAATTCATGTTGAATTAATGCCATTTTGGCTATTTTTCAGTTCAACATGATTGTGTCATGTTAAACTGACTTAAAACTGTGACTCGTTGGTTTAACATAAAGTTTTCATTTTGAAAGAACATGTTTCAATCAAGTACCTCAAAATAAGTTTTACACTTCCCATCATGCTTTGCACAGGACTGGATATGGGGAAAGAAAATGTTGAAATAAAGTGTTATTTTATGCAGTTTTTAGTAAAATGTGATAATAAGGAGACTTTTTCATGTCTGATGCTCTATTATATGGGCATTTTAAAAGACTTTATATTGGTGTATTTTGTGCGAGTTACCGTTGTGGTGAAGTGTGGAGCTTGTGGTTGGGTTGAGGACCTGCCAAGTTAGCTAAAATTATAAAAATAGGGAAGTTGCGGCCCAATGGTTCGAGTCGAACTGGCAATCGAAAAGTTGTGAGTTCGAGTCCCGGGCCTGCAGGAATTGTGGGTGGGTGGAGGGCATGTACAGTGCTCTCTCCACCTTCAATACCACGACTTAGGTGCCCTTGAGCAAGGCATCGAACCCCCAACTGCCACCCCGGGTACCGCAGCATAAATGGCTGCCCACTGCTCCGAGTGTGTGTTCACAGTGTGTGTATGCTCACAGTGTGTGTGTGTGTGTGTTCACTGCTCTGTGTGTGTGCACTTCGGATGGGTTAAATGCAGAGCACAAATTCTGAGTGTGGGTCACCATACTTGGCTGAATGTCACTTCACTTTTGTCACTTTCAATTACAACAATAAAGGTTTGAAAATGTAACATGTTTTGTCCATTTATTCAATAGAATTAAGAAAATGTAAGGTGCTTATATAAAGCAAGTAACAATAAGTTATTGAAAATGAGTAAAGTTTATGTATTATACAAGCTTAAATCACAGTTCATCAGTTTTCATAAAATGTATTTAATTCATTTACGTTAACTGAACATGAAAAGGTGAAGCTTAAACAAATATTAACTTTTGCGTTGGATTTATGTGATTACATTGGATGGAAAATTGACATCTAATTGAATTAAATAAGTTTTAACTTTTGGGGTTAAATATTTTTTTGAGTGCAGAATTATTAGGCATGTTTTCTTTTACAGATGAAATGCGCTAAAAAAGAGTTTTAACTCAAACTGTTTTAACTCAAAGTCGAAAATTATGAAATACCCATGAGAAATATCAAACACAAATGCAATACAGAAATAGATAAGTTAAGACTTGACCATTGTACAAAAATGCTGACTGGGTCATGAGGTCAGAAAAGAAGAAGAAAAAAAACAGGTCAAGAAGAACTGACAAAAATAATGGCAAAATAATTAGGAATTAATGTGAAGATTAATTTTTAGTAAATTCTGCAAGACAGACTTTCAGGAAAGGAGGTGGAATAAAAATGAGCTCCTAAATCTTAATCCCGGATTCTGGAAGATATATTCCTCAAACCATCGGACAAGAGGAGGTGGTGCTGGTCCTTCACGAGTCACTCTAATCTGTTCATAAAGCCTATATATAAAGTCTTAATATATAGTATTTCACAATACTTCATGGTATTCTAATTAAATCATTTTTTGGAATCTTAGATCTCTCAGAACCTGACACATTGTAATTCTGAGACAGTTCTGTAAAATGTTGGCGCTGGAGACTAAATGCTCCCTGATAGTTTCACACCTAATTCACTTAACACACACACACACACACACACACACACACACACACACACACACATTACCCACGGTGACAGAGGGACAGAGTGACATCAGATGTATGATAGTTTTTTTAATTTTCTATCACCCATATAGTGTTGTATAGTCATGAAACTCTGCATATTTCCTCAGAATGACTTGTCTTCTATGTGTACATTTTTTTGAAGTGTTTAGAAGCTGCACTTAAAAAAAATAAAAGACATTTACTGGTTACTTTTTTACTGTTATTTAAAAAAATCACCACGACAAAACCATTCAAGCTATTCAAAATTCATCCACACCTGTACTGTAAGATACATTCTTTAAACAGTGGTAAAAGAGGATGTGGTGCTGATCCTTCAAGAGTCACTCAAAACGTATCTGTCCATAAAGCCTATAAAGAATTATTCTTAATATACAGTTCACAATACTTCAGCTTGTTATTCTAATTAAGGGAGGGTCATTTTATCTGTAAAATAGATAAAATACATATTATTTTTCTTTGAAAGATTTCTATAAATGATTTAAATCATACTTGTTTCTACAATAATTATTTAAAATTAATCCTATAGCTCCATCTGGTGGCCATTATTGGTACTAAGAATTGCAAGCTTGATTTATATGTTATGATAGTTTTAATTTTATGCTGGCTCTTGAAAATGATAAAGCTATGAAACTTACTGTGCTTCCTTCAAATGATGACTTCTACGTACAGTATTGTTCAAAATAATAGCAGTACAATGTGACTAACCAGAATAATCAAGGTTTTTAGTATATTTTTTATTGCTACGTGGCAAACAAGTTACCAGTAGGTTCAGTAGATTGTCAGAAAACAAACAAGACCCAGCATTCATGATATGCACGCTCTTAAGGCTGTGCAATTGGGCAATTAGTTGAAAGGGGTGTGTTCAAAAAAATAGCAGTGTCTACCTTTGACTGTACAAACTCAAAACTATTTTGTACAAACATTTTTTTTTTTCTGGGATTTAGCAATCCTGTGAATCACTAAACTAATATTTAGTTGTATGACCACAGTTTTTTAAAACTGCTTGACATCTGTGTGGCATGGAGTCAACCAACTTGTGGTACCTCTCAGCTGTTATTCCACTCCATGATTCTTTAACAACATTCCACAATTCATTCACATTTCTTGGTTTTGCTTCAGAAACAGCATTTTTGATATCACCCCACAAGTTCAATTTGGATTAAGGTCTGGAGATTGGGCTGGCCACTCCATAACATTAATTTTGTTGGTTTGGAACCAAGACTTTGCCCGTTTACCTGTGTGTTTTGGGTCATTGTCTTGTTGAAACAACCATTTCAAGGGCATGTCCTCTTCAGCATAGGGCAACATGACCTCTTCAAGTATTTTAACATATGCAAACTGATCCATGATCCCTGGTATGCGATAAATAGGCCCAACACCATAGTAGGAGAAACATGCCCATATCATGATGCTTGCACCTCCATGCTTCACTGTCTTCACTGTGTACTGTGGCTTGAATTCAGAGTTTGGGGGTCGTCTCACAAACTGCCTGTGGCCCTTGGACCCAAAAAGAACAATTTTACTCTCATCAGTCCACAAAATGTTCCTCCATTTCTCTTTAGGCCAGTTGATGTGTTCTTTGGCAAATTGTAACCTCTTCTGCACATGCCTTTTTTTTAACAGAGGGACTTTGGGGGGATTCTTGAAAATAGATTAGCTTCACACAGACGTCTTCTAACTGTCACAGTACTTACAGGTAACTCCAGACTGTCTTTGATCATCCTGGAGGTGATCATTGGCTGAGCCTTTGCCATTCTGGTTATTCTTCTATCCATTTTGATGGTTGTCTTCCTTTTTCTTCCACGTCTCTCTGGTTTTGCTCTCCATTTTAAGGCATTGGAGATCATTTTAGCTGAACAGCCTATCATTTTTTGCACCTCTTTATAGGTTTTCCCCTCTCTAATCAACTTTTTAATCAAAGTACGCTGTTCTTCTGAACAATGTCTTGAACGACCCATTTTCCTCAGCTTTCAAATGCATGTTCAACAAGTGTTGGCTTCATCCTTAAATAGGGGCCACCTGATTCACACCTCATGACCTCAGTGATTGAATGCCACACTGCTATTTTTTTGAACACACCCCTTTCAACTAATTCAACTAATTGCCCAATTGCACAGCCTTAAGAGCGTGCATATCATGAATGCTGGGTCTCATTTGTTTTCTGAGAATCTACTGAACCTACTGGTAACTTGTTTGCCACGTAGCAATAAAAAAATATACGAAAAACCTTGATTATTCTGGTTAGTCACATTGTACTGCTATTATTTTGAACAATACTGTATATAAAAAATTATGAAGAGTTGGAATTAAAAATTTTAAAGATATAGTAAAATAACTATTGTATTTTTTTATGTTACTTTAATAAATCGCTATGGCCACACCATTTAAGGTATCCTAAACCCATTCGCAATTTAACATCTTCAGTATATGGCTTCATGTTAAAACAGTTTGATGTGAACTACTTGTGTCTTCTTGGAGGAGAATGAATTCATTTACAGGCTGAGTTGATCATAAATCCACAATAAAATTTCTGAGTTCTGTATCAATCAGTGTTGTTGTTTGTTTATTTTTATTTTTTTTATTTTTCATAGGAAGATAACTGACCCTTTACTCTCCTTTTTAATAAATGTGCTTATAAACCAAGAACAAGCTATTTATAGCTGTATTTATAAACTGCTTACTACTGACTATTAATATTGAGACAAGGCTTTATGAAGCATGAACTGACTATTTACTAATGAGTGCAGTTATTATAAAGTGTTATCAATGCATTTGCTAATGTTAACAAATTAGACATTATTTTACAGTGTTATCAAATCCCTTAAATGATTTGTAAGTGTTTTGTAATGATTTTATTGACCTACAAGCGTTTGTGTAAGTTCTGCTTGCATTACAGCTTAGTCTTGATCTGTGAGCTGAACAGATTTACTGTTACATCCTTGAGATTATGTAAATTCAAATACATATCATGTCACAGGATCAGAGATGTATAGTAACGAAGTAGAACTACTTCACTACTGTACTTAAGTACTAAAAGGCGGTATCTGTACTTTACTAGAGTATTATTTTTTTCTCCTACTTCCACTTTTACTTCGGTACATATTTTCGCTGAGTTTAATACTTTTACTCCGATATTTTTTTTATGTGCTGCATCGTTACTCGTTACAATTATAATAATGTTACGAATCATTCCATTACAAACCACTGCCAGAACTGTAGATGGCAGGTTTGATGAAGCTGGCACATCATTGAGCGAATCAAGCGAGACTGCGCGTGCTGACTGAACTGCTGTGAAGAGAGAGATGAACACCGAGCCGAGCCAGATAATGACTCGTTCACGAGTCAAGAACCGGTTGATGACCAGTAACGTTAGTTCTTTCTGACAGTTCGATTCAATAAACCAGTTGAAGAAAACAGTTCACCGATTCTTTTGCGCTCGATGCAATGGCGTCATTGGCGTTGACTGCACATGGGCTCATAACATTAACACAGAATCAGTTCAGAATCAATCACCAAAAGAATCAGTTCGGTTCCAGACGCTCTGTGTGTCGGTTTGCTTCACGCTAAATCACACATGCGCAGTATCATCAGCTCCTCGGTTCACGAATCGGACGCGTCTGACAGAAACGGTTCTTGACTCGTGAACGAGTCATTATCTGGCTCGGCTCGGTGTTCATCTTCAGTTCTCTCTTCACATCAGTTCAGTCAGTGTACTGTTTGAGTCAATTAATTACTCCGGGATATTGGTTTGTTTTAACTCAGAGGGAGTGTCAGACACATTAAACAAGTTAACAGCTTAATTCATCTGTGGATTAATGCGTATTGGAGACGCGAACTGTTTAAAACGATTCAGTTCGATTTGGTGGACTGTTTCAAAAAGATCCGGTTACATCGAATGATTCGTTCGCGAACCAGATATCACAAACTGCTTTGTTTTTAACTGTCTTACAACAGACACAGAAGAGAAGACAATGCTGAATAAAGTCGTAGTTTTTGCTATTTTTGGACCAAAATGTATTTTCGATGCTTCAAAAAATTCTAAATGACCCTCTGATGTCTTAAGGGTTTGAAACAACATGACATCATTTTGCAAATTGGGCTAACTAACCCTAGTAACTGTTTTTTGTTTACAAGAAGTTACAGTCAAAGGAATTGTGGTTGTCCTTTAGGTTAATCATTTGAAATAGTAAAAACAATATGTTCAAACTTTTGACTACTTTCTTTAATAGCTACATAACACAATACTTCTACTTTTACTTTCAGTACTTGAGTAGTAAATTTTAAAATAGACTACTTGCAATACTTAAGTACAAAAAATGTTGAATACTTTAGTACTTCTACTTAAGTGTGGTGCTTAAAGAGCACTTCTACTTCTACTCAAGTCACTTTTTTGATAGAGCACTTGTACTTTTACTCAAGTATGGTTCTCTAGTACTTTATACATCTCTGCACAGGATGTCAGAGGTCAGTATCAAATTAGTTTGAAATTATTATTTGCAGCACAAATAAGGTTTTTAGGATTTAAAAAAATCCCTAAAACTGTCAGAAAAGGATAAGGCCTAAGATTTCTATGTGAGTGGCTAAATTTGTTTGTTTTTATAACTATAATGCATAAACTATGAAACTATACAAAATGTATAAAAAAGTACAAGTTATTATTTTCCAATGTTTTTTATTTATTTAATTTTTTTTTTTTTTTTTTTGGGATTTACATTTTAAAAAATTAGCCTACTGCAATCATTCTAAACAGCTTGAATAAAACCTGTCAATATTTATTACAGACCACTGTAACTGTGTATAATCTAACAAACAAGTTTATTATGAAAATAAAAGCGTGTACACCAGATAAATTGGACGATAAAGAAATTACTAACAATAGTATAATAGAGCATGTTTTAGGTTTTTAGGCGTTTAGATGCAGAAATTGAAAAATCAAATGTAAAATAAAATGTAATTGATTTAATTAAATATAGATTAAGTCTTGTTAGAGCAAAATAATA
Source organism: Carassius gibelio (assembly GCF_023724105.1). Taxonomy (NCBI): domain Eukaryota; kingdom Metazoa; phylum Chordata; class Actinopteri; order Cypriniformes; family Cyprinidae; genus Carassius; species Carassius gibelio. The sequence continues at coordinate 20,134,354 of NC_068371.1, forward strand.
AATAAATACGTAAACACATTAAAAAAGCAGCCAAGATGAATGAGTTTAATTTTTTATATAGATTAAAATTGAAGACAGAAGCAGCTGGTATATGCGGTCAATTAATATTAAAATCCAGTAGATCCAGTTCAGATTTATTTCTCAACAGTTTATCTTCACGTGGCTGTTTTCGTTTATATTCGCCAAGCTATTATGTATTTTGAAATAATCTTGTCCGTGATGTGTTCGTTCTTACGACGAAAGGCAGAATCCTGCAGCTCGAGAGATATATGTTATTCTGCCAGTCGCGCTTTCAAATAGTCTTGCGCACATAAACGGGTCACAAACACCTGTATTTAGCTCGTGTTGTGTTATAATGGGTGTATTGTGTGCATTTATGGCAATAATTTATTTTAAAAAGCTCTTAAACAAGAATAAATTCGTTAGTTTTGAACTTGTGACACTGTGCGCGCTGATCGGAGGCAGTGATTTCAGATAGGCAGCCGCGAATATTTCATTTTCACACAAACAGTTCAAAAACATCTGAATTTAGCTCTTGGTGTGTTCTAATTGGGGAATTGTGTGATATCCCTGCAATACTTTATTTTTAATAGCTATAAAACAAGAATAAACTCGTTTTTTCTGAGCTCATCATTCCACACGCTCTTGCTCAGAGCGGTGATTCATCTCTCGTGTTTCTCACGTATCACTGACCACACATCAATTATTAATGAGCCCTGACCTGATAATAATCATATATGTTGGTTTAGCTTGTCAGTGTGAATTAAATCCAAGTATTTATTTGTATTTTAACCGACTTAAAAGTGAAACCAAAAGAGAGTCTCCTCCCTTTTTTAGTCCGGTAACTGAACCTGTAGGGGCGCTATTTCTCTCAGACAATGGAAGTCTAAGCACACACACTCAAACAGATGGACAGAGTGAGATGAGATGTCTGACAGTTTTTTAATTTTCTGTTATCCATACAGTGTTGTAAAGTCATGAAACTATGCATATTTACTCAGAATAACTTTTTTTTCTGTATGAAAAAAGGTTTTGAAGTGTTTGGAATTTAAAAATGCAGGAAAATTAATAATTCCATCTTTACTGTCATTTAAAAAAAATCACCACGACAAAACCATCCAAGCTATCCAAAACCCATTCACAATTTAAGTTCCTCAATGTTTTTTCAACATGTAGACAAAGTTTGGTGTATATAGTGTTACTCTCCTCTGAGCAGTATGCATTAATTCACGGCTAAATGTAAAAAACAATCCACATTCAAATCAAAATAGCCGACTTCCTGTTGGTCGTAGCTGATGACTGTGAATTAGAAAGTTGTCCGTCTTGATAAGAACAATTTTTATACTGAGTTTGGTGTCTGTAGCTAAAACTAACCCCCCCACTTTTGACAAAAGGTGGCGCTATAGAGTGCCTCTTCCACGCCCTCTTATGAACTTTTGCCAGTGTCTAGCTGTCACTAATACTGATATGTGTTCTGAGTTTGATAAAATTCTAAGCATGTTATATGCCTCAAAATCACCTGAGAATATTCCGTTTTGACATGTTGCCACGGCAACAATATTTTTAGATATCAATATCCCCCCAGCAGATTTATATCGGCTGTGTTTTAACATTATTCTGATGAAGTTTGAAGCAAATCGAGTAAAAATAAGATGCTGAATTCAAAGCATTTTGAAAAGGACACACTTCCTGCTGCCAGTTGGTGGCGCTATAACTTTGACTCCTAATAGTCACATATATGCGATCGACATCATACAATGAATAATCTGATGAAGTTTGATTAAAATTAGGAAATGTATGTGGATGGTATTAGACACTTCCTGTTTCTCAATTCTCGCCATAAATTCAACGCCTCGCTACGAGCAAACCGTTCGAGATATCAAAAATCCCCTGGCAATTTTTCATCCCCAATGTCTTGAGATCATGTTGACCGAGTTTGGTGGCAATCGAGTAAAAAACCTATGACAAGTATATCAAATTCCAGAGCATGCACTTTTTACATAACTCTAAATAGCTGACTTCCTGTTGGGCGGAGCCTATGACAGGCAATACGCAAGTTGTTCGGCACGATGAGATCTATATGTGTACTGAGTTTCATATTAATACGTGCAAGTATGTGTGAGCTATACATCAACATTTATGACTGTGTTCCAGGGGGCGCCATAGAGCCCCTGTGCCATGCCCGGGTCCCAACCTCTGCAGGCTCCTAAAGGCCACAGATTCCAAAGTGTGTGCAAATGTTCAAGAGTTTTTGAGTATGTTAAGGACCCCAAAAGCCCCCACAACTTTGACGACAAATATGAATAATAAACCCTAAATAGCCAACTTCCTGTTGGGTGGAGCCTATGATATGCAATACGAAAGTTGTTTGTATTGATGAGTTCTATATGTGTACCGAGTTTCGTGTATCTACGTACAAGTATGTATGATATATGGCCCTCCATATTCCAGGGGGCGCTGTAGAGCCCCTGTGCCACGCCCGTGTATCAGTCTCTGCCCGGCCCTAATGGCCGCAGGTTCCAATGTGTGTGCCAATTTTCAAGACTTTTTAAGCATGTTAAGGGCCCCAAAAGCCCCCGTAACGTTAGAAAAAATAAAATAAAAATAATAATAATAATAATAATAATAATAAAAAATAATCCTAAGGAAAACAATAGGGCTCTCGCCCTCCAGGCTTGAGCCCTAATTAAAGCTGCAAGCAGCGATGAACGGGCCCTCGCACCCGGGCTCACCGCCATCGTGTGGCTTTAGTGAAAAGGTGAACGTTGAGAAATATGCATTTAATGTCCTAAATATAAGTGGAATATATCAAAGTATATCCCATATATGTGCCAATCTTACCGTTGCCAGCAGGTGGCGCTATCATTATAATGGAATATTGGCCTTCAGAGGTGTTCAGGCCAGGACAACTCTTATCAAACATGTGAAGGTTGGGGAAGATTGAACATTTTATGCTTGAGTTACAACAACTTCTCTTGCTGTGGCAAGACATCACATTTTGTCATGGCGCCATGGAAACGCCCTTTAACAAAAACTCAAGATCTCCAAAAGTTAACATTGCACAGGCCTTTAGATTAGACTGACCACAATATATATGTTAATCTCAAAAAAATTATAGGAGTAGTTTGTTGCAGCGTAAAACATGTCACTTCCTGTTGCCAATAGGTGGCGCTATGACTATAACTGAATGTGGGCATGTAGATCTGTTAAGGGCAGAAGTTTTATCTAACATGTGAAGTTTGGGGCAGATTGGACATTGTATGTCCAACTTCCTTTTTCATGGCGAAACATCGAAATTTGTCAGGCCGCCATGGACATGCCCTTTAACAAAACCTCAAGATCTTCGCAATTTAACATCGCAAAGGGCTTAAGATTACACTGACCAAGTTTGGTGTTGATCTGAATAAATCTCTAGGAGGAGTTCGTTAAAGTACAACCCCTGAAAATGGCAAAAACAACACCAATTTTGCAGGGAAAATTCAAAATAACCGACTTCCTGTTGCGATTCGGATTTCGTACCAAGAGACTTTTTTGTAGCTATTGGTGTGTTACATTTGTGTACCGATTTTCGTACATGTACGTGAAACATAGCTCGAGGCGCACTCTGTTGAAAGTGTATAGGTGGCGCTATCGAGCCATTTTGCCACACCAAATGGAATATTGGCCTCCAGATGTGGGCAGGTCAGTACTCTTATCAAACATGTAAAGTTTGGGCAAGATCTGATATTTTATGCCTGAGTTACAACAACTTCTACTCCCATGGCGAGACATCGAACTTTGTCACGGCACCATGGACACGCCCTTTAACGAAAACTCAAGATCTTCACAATTTAACATTGCACAGTCCTTTAGATTAGACTGACCACAAAAAAGACATTGATGTCATAAAATTTCTAGGAGTAGTTCTTCACAGCATAAAATATGTCACTTCCTGTGGCCAATAGGTGGCGCTATGACTATAACTGAATATGGGCATGCCAATCTGTTCAGTTACAGAGTCTTATCAACCATGTGAAGTTTGGGGCAGATTGGACATTGTATGTCTGAGTTATAGCAACTTCATTTTTCATGGCGAATCATCGAAATTCGCCAGGCCGCCACTGACACGCCCTTCGACGAAAACTCAAAATCTTCGCAATTTAACATCGCAAAGGCCTTTAGATTAGGCAAACCAAATTTGGTGTTGATCTGAATAAGTCTCTAGGAGGAGTTCGTTAAAATACAACTCATGGAAATGGCAAAAATGACACAAAATTTGCTCATAATATTAAAAATAACCGACTTCCTGTTGGGTTTAGAATTTTGCTCTAAGAGACTTTTTTGTAGGTACTGGAGAGTTACACATGTGTACCGATTTCCATACATGTACGTGAAACATAGCTCGAGGCGCACACCGTTGAATGTGTATAGGTGGCGCTGTCGAGCCATTTTGCCACACCCACTTCTGAAACCCATATCAGATGTAAATTTTCGCCAGTTCTGAGGTGTGTGCAAAGTTTCATGACTTTTTGAGTATGTTTAGGCCCTCAAAAATGCGATTCATTTTGGAGAAGTATAATAATAATAATAAATATAGCTGCAAGCAGCGATGGCGGGCTCAAGCCACCAATGCCATCACCACCCCGGTGGCATCAGGTAAACTGTGCCCAGCGGGCACATGCATTCACAATATCCCTCTGGCAGTGAGGTTTTAAAGGATAGAGGGGAGCGTAGAGGGGAGCGTGCATTTGCAGTGGCTGGGCCACGACTCTGGAATACCCTGCCTTTAGAGATCAGACTGGCCCCTTCCTTGTCTATTTTTAAATCTTTGCTAAAAACTTTTTTATTTTCCTTAGTGTACTGACTACTGTGTTATGCTACATTTTGAAATGGGTGGTTTTAAATTTTTTGTCTGGTCTATTTTTATGTATGTGTAATATTCTTGCTCTTATGTTAAAGCACTTTGGTCAGCCAGGAGGCTGTTGTAAATGCGCTATACAAATAAATTGAACTTGAACTTGAACTTGAACTTGATATGGCAGTTAAAGGGTTAATCCGAATCATCTAGACTTTAAAATCACATTCACAGAACAATATATATATATATATATAACTTTAGTAACACTTTACAATGAGATTTCATTTATAAACATTATGTTAACATGAACAATATTTATATAGCATTCATTCATGTCAGTTAATATTCCAAACTTAAACATTAAAACATTGTTTTATTGTGATTTTTTTCCAAGCACATTTTACCAATTCCAAACCATATCAATCTTAATAACTACCATTATTTTTTATTTAATCATTTATGAGTGTTATACAATAGTCCAGGAAAGCTGGAAGAGAAAAACAGGTCAAGAAGAACTGACAAAAGAATTGCAAAAGAATTAGGAATTAATGTGAAGATTAATTTTTAGTCAATTCTGCAAGACAGACTTTCAGGAAAGGAGGTGGAATAAAAATGAGCTCCTAAATCTTAATCCCGGATTCTGTAAAATATATTCCTCAAACCATCGGACAAGAGGAGGTGGTGCTGGTCCTTCACGAGTCACTCTAATCTGTTCATTAAGCCTATATATAAAGTCTTAATATATAGTATTTCACAATACTTCATGGTATTCTAATTAAATAATTTTTTGGAATCTTAGATCTCTCAGAACCTGACACATTGTAATTCTGAGACTCCAGGAAAGTGGCAGTTCTGTAAAATGTTGGCGCTGGAGACTAAATGCTCACTGATAGTTTCACACCTAATTCACTTAAAACACACACAAACACACACACACAGTGACAGAGGGACAGAGTGACATCAGATGTATGTTTTTTAATTTTCTGTCATCCATATAATGTTGTATAGTCATGAAACTATGCATATTTCCTCAGAATGACTTGTCTTCTATGTGTACATTTTTTTGAAGTGTTTAGAAGCTGCACTTTTTTTTACTGGTTCCTTTTTTACTATTATTTCAAAAAATCACCACGACAAAACCATTCAAGCTATCCAAAATTCATTCACACCTGTTCTGTAAGATTAATTCTTTAAACAATGGTAAAAGAGGATGTGGTGCTGAACCTTCAAGAGTCACTTAAAACGTATCTGTCCATAAAGCCTATTAAGAATTATTCTTAATATACAGTTCACAATACTTCAGCTTGTTATTCTAATTAAGTGAGGGTCATTTTATCAGTAAAATTCCTAAAATACATATTATTTTATTTGAAAGATTTCTATAAATTATTTAAATCATACTCGTTTCTACAATAATTATTTAAAAGTAATCCTATAGCTCCCTCTGGTGGCCATTATTGGTACTAAGAATTGCAAGCTTGATTTATAAGTTATGATAGTTTTAAATTTATGCTGGCTCTTGAAAATGATAAAGCTATGAAACTTACTGTGCTTCCTTCAAATGAGGACTTCTACTTATATAAAAAATTATGAAGAGTTAGAATGAAAAATTTTAAAGATATAGTAAAATAACTATTGTATTTTTTATGTTACTTTAATAAATCTCTATGGCAACACCATTTAAGCTATCCTAAACCCATTCACAATTTAACATCTCAGTATATTGGCATCATGTTGAAAAAGGAGTATGGAGTAGTATGAGGAGGAGTATGAATTCATTTACAGGCTGATTTTATCATAAATCCACAATAAAATTTCTGAGTTCTGTATCAATCTGTGTTGTTGTTTGTTTATTTTTATCTTTTATTTTTCATAGGAAGATAACTGACCCTTTACTCTCCTTTTTAATAAATGTGCTTATAAACCAAGGACAAGCTATTTATAGCTGTATTTATAAACTGCTTACTACTGTCTATTAATATTGGGACAAGGCTTTATAAAGCATGAACTGACTATTTACTAATGAGTGCAGTTATTATAAAGTGTTATCAATGAATTTGCTAATGTTAACAAATTAGACATTATTTTACAGTGTTATCAAATCCTTAAATGACTCATAAGCATTTGTGAAAGTTCTGCTTGCATTACAGCTTAGTATTGATCTGTGAGCTGAACAGATTTACTGTTACATCTATGAGATTATGTAAATTCAAATAAATATAATGTCACAGGATGTCATAGGTCAGTATCAAATGAGTTTGAAATTATTATTTGCAGCACAAATAAGTTTTTTTTAGGATTTTTAAAAATCCCTAAAACTGACAGAAAAAGGTTAAGGCCTAAGCTATTTCTATGTGAGTGGCTAAATTTATTTTTGTTTTTATAATTGTAATACACAAACTATGAAATTATACAAAATGTATAAAAAGGTAAATAAATAAATAAATACGCACACATTAAAAAAGCAGCCAAGTCGAATGAGTTTCCTTTTTTATATAGATTAAAATTGAAGACAGAAGCAAGTGGTAAATGTGGTCACTTTAATATTCAAATCCAGTAGATCCAGTTTATGTTCACGTGGCTGTTTTCGTTTATATTCGCCAAGCTATTATGTATTTTGAAATAATCTTGTCCGTTATGTGTTCGTTCGTACGACGAAAGACAGAAACCTGCAGCTCAAGAGATATATGTTATTCTGCCAGTCGCGCTTTCAAATAGTCTTGCACACTTAAACAGGTCACAAACACCTGCATTTAGCTCTTGTAGTGTTACAATGGGTTTATTGTGTGCATTTGTGGTAATATTTTATTTAAAAAAGCTCTTAAACAAGAATAAATTCGTTTGTTTTGAGCTCGACACTGTACGCGCTGATCGGAGGCGTGATTTCAGATAGGCAGCCACAAATATTTCATTTTCACACAAACAGTTCAAAAACATCTGAATTTAGCTCTTGGTGTGTTCTAATTGGTTGATTGTGTGATATCGCTGTAATAATTTATTTTTAAAAGCTTTAAAACAGGAATAAATTCGTTTTCTCTGAGCTCTTTACTCCAGACGCTCGTGATCACAGCGGTGATTCATCTCTCCTATTTCTCACGTATCTCTGGCCAGAAATAATTTATCCATGAGCCCTGAACCGGTAATAATCAGATATGTTGGTTTAGCTTGTCAGTGTGAATTAAATCTAAGTATTTATTTGTATTTTTAACCGATTTAAAAGTGAAAGTAAAAGTTCGGGAATTGAACCTGTAGGGGCGCAATTTCTCTCAGACAATGGAAGTCTAAGCACATATACTCAAACAGAGGGACAGAGTGAGATGAGATGTCTGACAGTTTTTTAATTTTCTGTTATCCATACAGTGTTGTAAAGTCGTTAAACTATGCATATTTCCTCAGAATGACTTTTTCATCTGTATGAAAAAATTCTTTGACGTGTTTGGAAGCTGCAATTTAAAAATACAATAATGATTCCCTTTGTAAGGTCATTTAAAAAAATCACCACGGCAAAACCATTCAAGCTATCCAAAATCCATTCACAATTTAAGTTCCTATTAGAAATACTGATGTGTGTTCAGAGTTTTGTGAAATTCTAAGTATGTTATTTGCCTCAAAATCACCTGAGAAGTATTCCAGTTTGACATGTTGCCACGCCAACAATTTTTTAGATATCAATATCCCCCTTGCAGATTTATATCGGCTGTGTTTTAACATTATTCTGATGAAGTTTGAAGCAAATCGAGTAATAATAAGATGCTGAATTCAAATCATTTTGAAAATGACACACTTCCTTCTGCCAGTTGGTGGCGCTATAACTTTGACTCCTAATAGTCACATATATGCGATCGACATTATACAACGAATAATCTGATGAAGTTTGATTAAAATCAGGAAATGTATGTGGACGGTATTAGACACTTCCTGTTTCTCATTTCTCGCCATAATTTCAACGCCTCGCCACGAGCAAACCGTTCGAGATATCAAAAATCCCCTGGCAATTTTTCATCCCCAGTGTCTTGAGATCATGTTGACCAAGTTTGGCGGCAATCGAGAAAAAAACCTATGACAAGTATTTCAAATTCCAGAGCATGCGCTTTTTACATAACTCTAAATAGCTGACTTCCTGTTGGGTGGAGCCTATGACATGCAATACGAAAGTTGTTCGGCACGATGAGATCTATATGTGTACTGAGTTTCATATGAATATGTGCAAGTATGTGTGAGCTATACATCAACATTTCTGACTGTGTTCCAGGGGGCGCCGTAGAGCCCCTGTGCCACGCCCGGGTCCCAGCCTTTGCAGGCTCCTAAAGGCCACAGATTCCAAAGTGTGCGCAAATTTTCAAGAGTTTTTGAGTATGTTAAGGACCCCAAAAGCCCCCACAACTTTGACGAAAAATTTGAATACTAAACCCTAAATAGCCAACTTCCTGTTGGGCGGAGCCTATGATATGCAATACAAAAGTTGTTTGGATTGATGAGATTTATATATGTACCGAGTTTCATACGTCTACGAGCAAGAATGTATGATATATGGCCCTCCATATTCCAGGGGGCGCTGTAGAGCCCCTGTGCCACGCCCGTGTATCAGTCTCTGCCCGGCCCTAATGGCCGCAGGTTCCAATCTGTGTGCCAATTTTCAAGACTTTTTAAGCACGTTAAGGGCCCCAAAAGCCCCCGAGACGTTGGAAAAAAAAATAATAATAATAATAAATATAGCTGCAAGCAGCGATGGCGGGCTCAAGCCACCAATGCCATCGCCACCCCGGTGGCATCAGGTAAACTGTGCCCACATGCATTCACAATATCCCTCTGGCAGTGAGGTTTTAAAGGAAATGGCGGTTAAAGGGTTAATCCGAATCATCTAGACTTTAAAATCGCATTCACAGAACAATATATATATATATATATATATATATATATATATATATATATATATATATATATATATATATATATATATATATATATATATAGTAACACTTTACAATAAGATTTCATTTATAAACATTATGTTAACATGAACAATATTTATATAGCATTCATTCATGTCAGTTAATATTCCAAACTTAAACATTAAAACATTGTTTTATTGTGATTTTTTTCCAAGCACATTTTACCAATTCCAAACCATATCAATCTTAATAACTACCATTATTTTTTATTTAATCATTTATGAGTGCTATACAATAGTCCAGGAAAGCTGGAAGAGAAAAACTCCTTATATTCATGTGCAGAATTATTAGGCATGTTTTCTTTTACAGATGAAATGCGCTAAAAAAGAGTTTTAACTCAAACTGTTTTAACTCAAAGTCGAAAATTATGAAATACCCATGAGAAATATCAAACACAAATGCAATACAGAAATGGATAAGTTAAGACTTGACCATTGTACAAAAATGCTGACTGGGTCATGAGGTCAGAAAAGAAGAAGAAAAAAAAATAGGTCAAGAAGAACTGACAAAAATAATTGCAAAATAATTAGGAATTAATGTGAAGATTAATTTTTAGTCAATTCTGCAAGACAAACTTTCAGGAAAGGAGGTGGAATAAAAATGAGCTCCTAAATCTTAATCCCGGATTCTGGAAGATATATTCCTCAAACCATCGGACAAGAGTAGGTGGTGCTGGTCCTTCACGAGTCACTCTAATCTGTTCATAAAGCCTATATATAAAGTCTTAATATATAGTATTTCACAATACTTCATGGTATTCTAATTAAATCATTTTTTGGAATCTTAGATCTCTCAGAACCTGACACATTGTAATTCTGAGACTCCAGGAAAGTGGCAGTTCTGTAAAATGTTGGCACTGGAGACTAAATGCTCCCTGATAGTTTCACACCTAATTCACTTAACACACACACACACACACATACACACACACACACACACACACACACACACACACACACACACACACATTACCCACAGTGACAGAGGGACAGAGTGACATCAGATGTATGATAGTTTTTTAATTTTCTATCATCCATATAGTGTTGTATAGTCATGAAACTATGCATATTTGCTCAGAATGACTTGTCTTCTATGTGTACATTTTTTTGAAGTGTTTAGAAGCTGCACTTAAAAAAATAAAAGACATTTACTGGTTACTTTTTTACTGTTATTTCAAAAAATCACCACGACAAAACCATTCAAGCCATTCAAAATTCATCCGCACCTGTACTGTAAGATACATTCTTTAAACAGTGGTAAAAGAGGATGTGGTGCTGATCCTTCAACAGTCACTCAAAACGTATCTGTCCATAAAGCCTATAAAGAATTATTCTTAATATACAGTTCACAATACTTCAGCTTGTTATTCTAATAAAGTGAGGGTCATTTTATCAGTAAAATACATAAAATTCATATTATTTTTCTTTGAAAGATTTCTATAAATGATTTAAATCATACTTGTTTCTACAATAATTATTTAAAAGTGATCCTATAGCTCCATCTGGTGGCCATTATTGGTACTAAGAATTGCAAGCTTGATTTATATGTTATGATAGTTGTAATTTTATGCTGGCTCTTGAAAATGATAAAGCTATGAAACTTACTGTGCTTCCTTCAAATGATGACTTCTACGTATATAAAAAATTATGAAGAGTTGGAATTAAAATTTTTAAAGATATAGTAAAATAACTATTGTATTTTTTTATGTTACTTTAATAAATCTCTATGGCCACACCATTTAAGGTATCCTAAACCCATTCGCAATTTAACATCTTCAGTATATTGGCATCATGTTGAAAAAGGAGTATGGAGTAGTATGAGGAGGAGTATGAATTCATTTACAGGCTGAGTTTATCATAAATCCACAATAACATTTCTGAGTTCTGTATCAATCTGTGTTGTTGTTTGTTTATTTTTTTTTATTTTATTTTTTCATAGGAAGATAACTGACCCTTTACTCTCCTTTTTAATAAATGAGCTATTTATAGCTGTATTTATAAACTGCTTACTACTGACTATTAATATTGGGACAAGGCTTTATGAAGCATGAACTGACTATTTACTAATGAGTGCAGTTATTATAAAGTGTTATCAATGCATTTGCTAATGTTTACAAATTAGACATTATTTTACAGTGTTATCAAATCCCTTAAATGATTTGTAAGTGTTTTGTAATGATTTTATTGACCTAAAAGCATTTGTGAAAGTTCTGCTTGCATTAGAGCTTAGTCTTGATCTGTGAGCTGAACAGATTTACTGTTACATCCATGAGATTATGTAAATTCAAATAAATATCATGTCACAGGATGTCAGAGATCAGTATCAAATTAGTTTGAAATTATTATTTGCAGCACAAATAAGGTTTTTTAGGATTTTTAAAAATCCCTAAAACTGTCAGAAAAGGATAAGGCCTAAGATTTCTATGTGAGTGGCTAAATTTGTTTGTTTTTATAACTATAATGCATAAACTATGAAACTATACAAAATGTATAAAAAAGTACAAGTTATTCTTTTCCAATGTTTTTTATTTATTTAATTTTTTTTTTTTTTTTTGGATTTACATTTAAAAAAATTAGCCTACGGCGATCATTCTAAACATCTTGAATAAAACCTGTCAATATTTATTATAGACCACTATAACTGTGTATAATCTAACAAATGAGTGTATTATGAAAATAAAAGCGTGTACACCAGATAACTTGGACGATAAAGAAATTGCTAACAATAGTATAAAAGAGCATGTTTTAGGTTTTTAGGCGTTTAGATGCAGAAATGGACAAATCAAATGTAAAATAAAATGTAATTGATTTAATTAAATATAGATTAAGTCTTGTTAGAGCAAAATAATAAATAAATACGTACACACATTAAAAAAGCAGCCAAGATGAATGAGTTTAATTTTTTATATAGATTAAAATTGAAGACAGAAGCAGCTGGTATATGCGGTCACTTAATATTAAAATCCAGTAGATCCACTTCAGATTTAATTCTCAACAGTTTATGTTCACGTGGCTGTTTTCGTTTATATTAGCCAAGCTATTATGTATTTTGAAATAATCTTGTCCGTGATGTGTTCGTTCTTACGACGAAAGGCAGAATCCTGCAGCTCCAGAGATATATGTTATTCTGCCAGTCGCGCTTTCAAATAGTCTTGCACACTTAAACGGGTCACAAACACCTGCATTTAGCTCGTGTTGTGTTATAATGGATGTATTGTGTGCATTTATGGCAATAATTTATTTTAAAAAGCTCTTAAACAAGAATAAATTCGTTAGTTTTGAACTTGTGACACTGTGCGCGCTGATCGGAGGCAGTGATTTCAGATAGGCAGCCGCAAATATTTCATTTTCACACAAACAGTTCAAAAACATCTTAATTTAGCTCTTGGTGTGCTCTAATTGGTGAATTGTGTGATATCGCTGCAATTCTTTATTTTTAATAGCTATAAAACAAGAATAAACTCGTTTTTTCTGAGCTCATCATTCCACACGCTCATCCTCAGAGCGTGATTCATCTCTCGTGTTTCTCACGTATCACTGACCACACATCAATTATTAATGAGCCCTGACCTGATAATAATCATATATGTTGGTTTAGCTTGTCATTGTGAATTAAATCCAAGTATTTATTTGTATTTTAACCGATTTAAAATCGAAACCAAAAGACAGTCTCCTCCCTTTTTTAGTCCGGTAACTGCACCTGTAGGGGCGCTATTTCTCTCAGACAATGGAAGTCTAAGCACACACACTCAAACAGATGGACAGAGTGATATGAGATGTCTGACAGTTTTTTAATTTTCTGTTATCCATACAGTGTTGTAAAGTCATGAAACTATGCATATTTACTCAGAATAACTTTTTTTCTGTATGAAAAAAGGTTTTGAAGTGTTTGGAATTTAAAAATGCAGGAAAATTAATAATTCCATCTTTATTGTCATTTTAAAAAATCACCACGACAAAACCATCCAAGCTATCCAAAACCCATTCACAATTTAAGTTCCTCAATGTTTTTTCAACATGTAGACCAAGTTTGGTGTGTATAGTGTTACTCTCCTCTGAGCAGTATGCATTAATTCCCAGCTAAATGTAAAAAACAATCCACATTCAAATCAAAATAGCCGACTTCCTGTTGGTCGTAGCTGATGACTGTGAATTAGAAAGTTGTCCGTCTTGATAAGAACAATTTTTGTACTGAGTTTGGTGTCTGTAGCTAAAACTAACCCCCTCACTTTTGACAAAAGGTGGCGCTATAGAGTGCCTCTTCCACGCCCTCGTATGAACTTTTGCCAGTGTCTAGCTGTCACTAATACTGATATGTGTTCTGAGTTTGATGAAATTCTAAGCATGTTATATGCCTCAAAATCACCTGAGAAGTATTCCAGTTTGACATGTTGCCACGGCAACAATATTTTTAGATATCAATATCCCCCCAGCAGATTTATATCGGCTGTGTTTTAACATTATTCTGATGAAGTTTGAAGCAAATCGAGTAAAAATAAGATGCTGAATTCAAAGCATTTTGAAAATGACACACTTCCTGCTGCCAGTTGGTGGCGCTATAACTTTGACTCCTAATAGTCACATATATGCGATCGACATCATACAACGAATAATCTGATGAAGTTTGATTAAAATCAGGAAATGTATGTGGACGGTATTAGACACTTCCTGTTTCTCATTTCTCGCCATAATTTCAACGCCTCGCCACGAGCAAACCTTTCGAGATATCAAAAATCCCCTGGCAATTTTTCATCCCCAGTGTCTTGAGATCATGTTGACCGAGTTTGGCGGCAATCGAGAAAAAATCCTATGACAAGTATTTCAAATTCCAGAGCATGCGCTTTTTACATAACTCTAAATAGCTGACTTCCTGTTGGGTGGAGCCTATGACATGCAATACGAAAGTTGTTCGGCACGATGAGATCTATATGTGTACTGAGTTTCATATGAATATGTGCAAGTATGTGTGAGCTATACATCAAAATTTTTGACTGTGTTCCAGGGGGCGCCGTATAGCCCCTGTGCCACGCCCGGGTCCCAGCCTCTGCAGGCTCCTAGCTTGAGCCCTAATAATAATAATAATAATAATAATAAATAATCCTAAGGAAAACAATAGGCCTCTCGCCCTTTGGGCTTGAGCCCTAATTAAAGCTGCAAGCAGCGATGATCGGGCCCTCGCCCCCGGGCTCACCGCCAGCAAGCGGCTTTAGTAAAAAAAGGCGAACAGCGAGAAATATGCATTTAAAGTCGTAAATATAAGCGGAATATGTCAAAGTCATTTATATGTGCCAATCTTCCTTTTGCCAGCAGGTGGCGCTATCATTATAATGGAATATTTTCCTTCAGATGTGTTCAGGCCAAGACTATTATCGAACATTTGAAGTTTGGGGAAGATCGAATATTTTATGCCTGAGTTACAACAACTTCTCTTCCTATGGCGAGAAATCAATTTTGTCATGGCGCCATGGACACGACCTTTAACAAAAACTCAAGATAGACTGACCACAAAAAATTTCTAGGAGTAGTTTGTTGCAGCGTAAAATATGACACTTCCTGTTGCCAAAAGGGTGCACTATATATCTTTGTTGTTCTGTCCTTTCATCTGCTCACTGCATTCGTTAACTGTGTCTTATAAGCGTTTTTTAAAAGTAAAAATTACTTCCATTTCAGTCTCTTTCAATATAAGTGTTTATATAAATGTTAATTAAAGCATAGTTAAAATATTTTAATACATTATTAATAATATTTTTTTTAATTACATTTTTATTTGAAGATTAGTTTATGTACTGTGAAATAACATAAACAATAATATTTTTAATGATAGGAATAACTAACATAAAAAAAGATTAATAAATGATCTGAAAAATAGATTGTTCATTGTTAGTTAATGTAAACCAAAGAGAGCTTATTATAAATTGTTGCAAAACACTTTTCATGATCTATAACCATTTTTAAAAATACTTTTATTGATCTATAAACATTTCTGAAATTATTATATTAAACTATATTGCCATTAAAATTCATTAGATTTTTAAAATACATACTATTTTACTTTGAAAGATTCTTATAAATGATTTAAATGCTGTATACACGTTTCTAAAACAATTATTTAAAAGTAATCCTATAGCTCCATCTGGTGGTGGCCATGATAGGTATTACACACTGCACGTTTGGCGTTGCTTTCTGAACCAGTCTGAATGAAGCGTTCCTAAATGGAGCAGGAGAACAGGACAGACTGTGCATACGCCTATGCAAGGCCAGGTTCACAAGCTCTATCCGTAATGCATATTTTTTTCAGAGCCCATGTTAATGTTTCAGAGCATTCACACTGCACATGGTAAAAGATGTGAACAGAAAAGGTTAGAAGTAGAAAGGTGTGAAAAGAATGAATATCTATCGCATGAGCATAGAGAGAGTTGTGAGTGCACAGGACACAGTTTGAGCAGAGGACGCGTTTTGTGACAAAGTAAAGGAAATGTGCATGCAAGCGGAGAGATTCATGCTCGCGCATTATTTTAATGTGTTTTTGCGTTACAATAACATGCTCTCGCTGCTGCATCTGCACGACATACACATACTGTATACACTGTGCAAACAGTGAACCTGTATAATGTATAACAAATATATTTCAACACCTGAAACATTGCTACAATGAGCTCTATGACCAATGCATGACAAGAAGACATGCCTAAAAATTCAGCACTCCTGAATATGAGCTTTTCACTTCCAGCCTTCGAGGACAATTATATATATCACTCATAAATCATGAAATACAAAATATATAGTATTTATTAAGATTGATGTGATTTGAAATTGGTAAAATGTGCTTGGACATAAAATGTCATCAGAATATCAACGTGCCTTATTATTATGCACTTTGTGAAAATGCATTTTTAACAATTTTATTGATCTATAAGCATTTTCTAAAATATTTTTGCCTGCATTACAGCTTAGTCATTATCTGTGAGCTGAACTGTTTTACTGTTAAATCAGCAAGATTGTGTAAATTCAGGTCATGCCATGTCATGTCACAGAATGTCTGTCATAGATCAGTATCAAATACGTTTAAAATCATTATCAGAATAAAAAAATATATACAAGTCAACGTGTATGTATTTTAAAATCTTTTTTTATTTTGCAATTAACATAATTCTTAACCTAATTATGTAAAATCATTTTGTTTGAACCCTATAAATTGTACTAGGTTTTTTTCGTCCCTAAAACTGACAGAAAATGATAGAGAGATTTCTTAAGCTGTAATGATGAAAAAAAATCAACAACACACAATTACTGTTTTTTTTCCTGGTGATTAAAGAGTTGTTAACTTTCTCTCTCTCTCTCTCACTCTCTCTCTCTCTCTGTCAGGCAGCCCTTACGAAAAATAACCATGGTTTTATTATAGTAAAACTGTAGTAACCCATGGTTTTTTGGCGTATTGACTGCCATTTGTAAAACCACAGATTTACTACAAATACCATGGTTAAACTATGGTTAATATAGCAAAACCATGGTTAATTTGTGGTTACCATGGTTTAACTACAGTAACCATGGTTTTTTGGTTTTATTTGTAGTAAAACCATGGTTAATTTTCGTAAGGGAGGCCCTCAAGCACCCCTCCCCATCCCCCTCCTTTCCCTCACACAGAGAGAATGCCTCAGAGTGAGATCAGATGTCTGGCAGTTTTATAATTTTCTTTTAATCATACAGTGTTGTAAAGTCGTGCAACTATGCATATTTCTTCAGAATCGCATGTTCTCTAAATGAAAAACGGTTTTGAAATGTTTGGAAGCTGCAATTTAAAAATACAAGACAAATAATGTTTCCCTTTTTAATATTATTTCAAAAAATCCCCACGGCAAAACCATTCAAGCTATCCAAAATCCATCTGCAATTTAAGTTCCTCAATGTTTTTTCAACATGTAGACAAAGTTTGGTGTGTATAGTGCACGTCCCCTGTGAGGAGTATGCATTAATTCACAGCCGAATTTGCCCAAAAATAAAAATAAAAATCAAAATAGCTGACTTCCTGTTTGTCGTAGCTTATGACTGTGAATTAGAAAATTGTCCATCTTAATAAGAACAATTTATGTACCAAGTTTGGTGTCTGTAGCTAAAACTAACCCCCCCCACTTTTGACAAAAGGTGGCGCTATAGAGTGCCTCCTTCACGTCCTTTTAAAAGCTTATGCCATTGTCTAGATATCGTTAATACTGATATGTGTTCTGAGTTTAATGTAAATCTGAGGTTGTTATCTGCCTCAAAATCACCATAACAAAATATTCAAGTTTGACACGTTGCCATGGCAACACTATATTAGATATCAGTATACCCACAACAGATTTACATCGGCTGTGTTTTGTCATTATTCTGATGAAGTTTGAAGCAAATCGAGTATAAATAAGACGCTGAATTAAAAGAATTTTGAAAATGACACACTTCCTGCTGCCAGTTGGTGGCGCTGTAACTTTGACACCTTATAGTTACATATATGTGAGCAACATATTACAATGAACAAACCGATGAAGTTTGATGAAACTCAGGAAATGTATGTGGATGTTATTAGGCACTTCCTGTTTCAAATTTTGTGCCTAATTTCAACGCCTCACCACGGGCGAACCGTTCGAGATATCAAAAATCCCCTTGCAATTTTTCATCCTCAATGTCTTGAGATCATTTTCACCAAGTTTTGTGGCGAACGGGTGGAAAACCTCAGAGGAGTATTTTAAATTCCAGAGCATGCTTTTTTTAAACAGCCCTGAATAGCTGACTTCCTGTTGGGCGGAGCCTATGACATAGAGCGTGAAAGTTGTTCGGCTCAATGAGATCTATAAGTGTACTGAGTTTCATATAAATACATGCAAGTATGTGTGAGCTATGGTTCAGGATTTTCTGACGGTGTTCCAGGGGGCGCTGTAGAGCCCCTGTGCCACGCCCGGGTTCCAGTCTCTGCGGCGACCTGATGGCCGCAGGTTCCAATGTGTATGCCAATTTTCAAGAGTTTTTGAGTATGCTAAGGCCCCCAAAAACCCCCGGAAGGTTAAAAAAAATAAAAAAATAATAAGAAATATAGCTGCAAGCAGCGATGGCGGGCTCAAGCCACCAATGCCATCACCACCCCGGTGGCATCAGGTAAACTGTGCCCAGCGGGCACATGCATTCACAATATCCCTCTGGCAGTGAGGTTTTAAAGGATAGAGGGGAGCGTAGAGGGGAGCGTGCATTTGCAGTGGCTGGGCCACGACTCTGGAATACCCTGCCTTTAGAGATCAGACTGGCCCCTTCCTTGTCTATTTTTAAATCTTTGCTAAAAACTTTTTTATTTTCCTTAGTGTACTGACTACTGTGTTATGCTACATTTTGAAATGGGTGGTTTTAAATTTTTTGTCTGGTCTATTTTTATGTATGTGTAATATTCTTGCTCTTATGTTAAAGCACTTTGGTCAGCCAGGAGGCTGTTGTAAATGCACTATACAAATAAATTGAACTTGAACTTGAACTTGATATGGCAGTTAAAGGGTTAATCCGAATCATCTAGACTTTAAAATCACATTCACAGAACAATATATATATATATATATATATATATATAACTTTAGTAACACTTTACAATAAGATTCCATTTATAAACATTATGTTAACATGAACAATATTTATATAGCATTCATTCATGTCAGTTAATATTCCAAACTTAAACATTAAAACATTGTTTTATTGTGATTTTTTTCCAAGCACATTTTACCAATTCCAAACCATATCAATCTTAATAACTACCATTATTTTTTATTTAATCATTTATGAGTGCTATACAATAGTCCAGGAAAGCTGGAAGAGAAAAACAGGTCAAGAAGAACTGACAAAAGAATTGCAAAAGAATTAGGAATTAATGTGAAGATTAATTTTTAGTCAATTCTGCAAGACAGACTTTCAGGAAAGGAGGTGGAATAAAAATGAGCTCCTAAATCTTAATCCCGGATTCTGGAAGATATATTCCTCAAACCATCAAACAAGAGGAGGTGGTGCTGGTCCTTCACGAGTCAGTCTAATCTGTTCATTAAGCCTATATATAAAGTCTTAATATATAGTATTTCACAATACTTCATGGTATTCTAATTAAATATTTTTTTGGAATCTTAGATCTCTCAGAACCTGACACATTGTAATTCTGAGACTCCAGGAAAGTGGCAGTTCTGTAAAATGTTGGCGCTGGAGACTAAATGCTCCCTGATAGTTTCACACCTAATTCACTTAAAACACACACAAACACACACACACAGTGACAGAGGGACAGAGTGACATCAGATGTATGTTTTTTAATTTTCTGTCATCCATATAATGTTGTATAGTCATGAAACTATGCATATTTCCTCAGAATGACTTGTCTTCTATGTGTACATTTTTTTGAAGTGTTTAGAAGCTGCACTTTTTTTTACTGGTTCCTTTTTTACTATTATTTCAAAAAATCACCACGACAAAACCATTCAAGCTATCCAAAATTCATTCACACCTGTTCTGTAAGATTAATTCTTTAAACAGTGGTAAAAGAGGATGTGGTGCTGAACCTTCAAGAGTCACTTAAAACGTATCTGTCCATAAAGCCTATTAAGAATTATTCTTAATATACAGTTCACAATACTTCAGCTTGTTATTCTAATTAAGTGAGGGTCATTTTATCAGTAAAATTCCTAAAATACATATTATTTTATTTGAAAGATTTCTATAAATTATTTAAATCATACTCGTTTCTCCAATAATTATTTAAAAGTAATCCTATAGCTCCCTCTGGTGGCCATTATAGGTACTAAGAATTGCAAGCTTGATTTATAAGTTATGATAGTTTTAATTTTATGCTGGCTCTTGAAAATGATAAAGCTATGAAACTTACTGTGCTTCCTTCAAATGAGGACTTCTACTTATATAAAAAATTATGAAGAGTTAGAATGAAAAATTTTAAAGATATAGTAAAATAACTATTGTATTTTTTATGTTACTTTAATAAATCTCTATGGCAACACCATTTAAGCTATCCTAAACCCATTCACAATTTAACATCTCAGTATATTGGCATCATGTTGAAAAAGGAGTATGGAGTAGTATGAGGAGGAGTATGAATTCATTTACAGGCTGATTTTATCATAAATCCACAATAAAATTTCTGAGTTCTGTATCAATCTGTGTTGTTGTTGTTTGTTTATTTTTATCTTTTATTTTTCATAGGAAGATAACTGACCCTTTACTCTCCTTTTTAATAAATGTGCTTATAAACCAAGGACAAGCTATTTATAGCTGTATTTATAAACTGCTTACTACTGACTATTAATATTGGGACAAGGCTTTATAAAGCATGAACTGACTATTTACTAATGAGTGCAGTTATTATAAAGTGTTATCAATGAATTTGCTAATGTTAACAAATTAGACATTATTTTACAGTGTTATCAAATCCTTAAATGACTCATAAGCATTTGTGAAAGTTCTGCTTGCATTACAGCTTAGTATTGATCTGTGAGCTGAACATATTTACTGTTACATCTATGAGATTATGTAAATTCAAATAAATATAATGTCACAGGATGTCATAGGTCAGTATCAAATGAGTTTGAAATTATTATTTGCAGCACAAATAAGGTTTTTTTAGGATTTTTAAAAATCCCTAAAACTGTCAGAAAAAGGTTAAGGCCTAAGCTATTTCTATGTGAGTGGCTAAATTTATTTTTGTTTTTATAATTGTAATACACAAACTATGAAATGATACAAAATGTATAAAAAGATAAATAAATAAATACGCACACATTAAAAAAGCAGCCAAGTCGAATGAGTTTCCTTTTTTATATAGATTAAAATTGAAGACAGAAGCAAGTGGTAAATGTGGTCACTTTAATATTCAAATCCAGTAGATCCAGTTTATGTTCACGTGGCTGTTTTCGTTTATATTCGCCAAGCTATTATGTATTTTGAAATAATCTTGTCCGTGATGTGTTCGTTCGTACGACGAAAGACAGAAACCTGCAGCTCGAGAGATATATGTTATTCTGCCAGTCGCGCTTTCAAATAGTCTTGCACACTTAAACGGGTCACAAACACCTGCATTTAGCTCTTGTAGTGTTACAATGGGTTTATTGTGTGCATTTGTGGTAATATTTTATTTAAAAAAGCTCTTAAACAAGAATAAATTCGTTTGTTTTGAGCTGGACACTGTACGCGCTGATCGGAGGCGGTGATTTCTGATAGGCAGCCACAAATATTTCATTTTCACACAAACAGTTCAAAAACATCTGAATTTAGCTCTTGGTGTGTTCTAATTGGTTGATTGTGTGATATCGCTGTAATAATTTATTTTTAAAAGCTTTAAAACAGGAATAAATTCGTTTTCTCTGAGCTCTTTACTCCAGACGCTCGTGATCACAGCGGTGATTCATCTCTCCTATTTCTCACATATCTCTGGCCAGAAATAATTTATCCATGAGCCCTGAACCGGTAATAATCAGATATGTTGGTTTAGCTTGTCAGTGTGAATTAAATCTAAGTATTTGTTTGTATTTTTAACCGATTTAAAAGTGAAAGTAAAAGTTCGGGAATTGAACCTGTAGGGGCGCATTTTCTCTCAGACAATGGAAGTCTGAAGCACATATACTCAAACAGAGGGACAGAGTGAGATGAGATGTCTGACAGTTTTTTAATTTTCTGTTATCCATACAGTGTTGTAAAGTCGTTAAACTATGCATATTTCCTCAGAATGACTTTTTCATCTGTAGGAAAAAATTATTTGACGTGTTTGGAAGCTGCAATTTAAAAATACAATAATGATTCCCTTTGTAAGGTCATTTAAAAAAATCACCACGGCAAAACCATTCAAGCTATCCAAAATCCATTCACAATTTAAGTTCCTATCAGAAATACTGATGTGTGTTCAGAGTTTTGTGAAATTCTAAGTATGTTATTTGCCTCAAAATCACCTGAGAAGTATTCCAGTTTGACATGTTGCCACGCCAACAATTTTTTAGATATCAATATCCCCCTTGCAGATTTATATCTGCTGTGTTTTAACATTATTCTGATGAAGTTTGAAGCAAATCGAGTAATAATAAGATGCTGAATTCAAATCATTTTGAAAATGACACACTTCCTTCTGCCAGTTGGTGGCGCTATAACTTTGACTCCTAATAGTCACATATATGCGATCGACATCATACAACGAATAATCTGATGAAGTTTGATTAAAATCAGGAAATGTATGTGGATGGTATTAGACACTTCCTGTTTCTAATTTCTCGCCATAATTTCAACGCCTCGCCACGAGCAAACCGTTCGAGATATCAAAAATCCCCTGGCAATTTTTCATCCCCAGTGTCTTGAGATCACGTTGACCGAGTTTGGCGGCAATCGAGAAAAAAACCTATGACAAGTATTTCAAATTCCAGAGCATGCGCTTTTTACATAACTCTAAATAGCTGACTTCCTGATGGGCGGAGCCTATGACATGCAATACGAAAGTTGTTCGGCACGATGAGATCTATATGTGTACTGAGTTTCATATGAATATGTGCAAGTATGTGTGAGCTATACATCAACATTTCTGACTGTGTTCCAGGGGGCGCCGTAGAGCCCCTGTGCCACGCCCGGGTCCCAGCCTCTGCAGGCTCCTAAAGGCCACAGATTCCAAAGTGTGCGCAAATTTTCAAGAGTTTTTGAGTATGTTAAGGACCCCAAAAGCCCCCACAACTTTGACGAAAAATTTGAATACTAAACCCTAAATAGCCAACTTCCTGTTGGGCGGAGCCTATGATATGCAATACAAAAGTTGTTTGGATTGATGAGATTTATATGTGTACCGAGTTTCATACGTCTACGAGCAAGAATGTATGATATATGGCCCTCCATATTCCAGGGGGCGCTGTAGAGCCCCTGTGCCACGCCCGTGTATCAGTCTCTGCCCGGCCCTAATGGCCGCAGGTTCCAATCTGTGTGCCAATTTTCAAGACTTTTTAAGCACGTTAAGGGCCCCAAAAGCCCCCGAGACGTTGGAAAAAAAAAAAAAAAATAATAATAATAATAATAATAATAATAATAATAATAATAAAAAATAATCCTAAGGAAAACAATAGGCCTCTCGCCCTTTGGGCTTGAGCCCTAATTAAAGCTGCAAGGAGCGATGAACGGGCCCTCGCACCCGGGCTCACCGCCATCGTGTTGCTTTAGTAAAAAGGTGAACGTTGAGAAAAATGCATTTAATGTCCTAAATATAAGTGGAATATATCAAAGTATATCCCATATATGTGCCAATCTTACCGTTGCCAGCAGGTGGCGCTATCATTATAATGGAATATTGGCCTTCAGATGTGTTCAGGACAGGACTCTTATCGAACATGTGAAGTTTGGGGAAGATTGAACATTTTATGCTTGAGTTACAACAACTTCTCTTGCTGTGGCAAGACATCAAATTTTGTCATGGCGCCATGGAAACGGCCTTTAACAAAAACTCAAGATCTCCAAAAGTTAACATTGCACAGGCCTTTAGATTAGACTGACCACAAAATATATGTTAATCTCAAAAAAATTATAGGAGTAGTTTGTCGCAGCGTAAAACATGTCACTTCCTGTTGCCAATAGGTGGCGCTATGACTATAACTGAAAGTGGGCATGTAGATCTGTTAAGGGCAGAAGTTTTATCTAACATGTGAAGTTTGGGGCAGATTGGACATTGTATGTCTGAGTTACAGCAACTTCCTTTTTCATGGCGAAACATCGAAATTTGTCAGGCCACCATGGACACGCCCTTTAACGAAATCTAAAGATCTTCGCAATTTAACATCGCAAAGGGCTTAAGATTACACTGACCAGGTTTGGTGTTGATCTGAATAAATCTCTAGGAGGAGTTCGTTAAAGTACAACCCCTGAAAATGGCAAAACAACGCCAATATTGCAGAGAAAATTCTAAATAACCGACTTCCTGTTGGGATTCGGATTTCGTACCAAGAGACTTTTTTGTAGGTATTGGTATGTTACATGTGTATACCGATTTTTGTACATGTATGTGAAACATAGCTCGAGGCACACTCTGTTGAAAGTGTATAGGTGGCGCTATCGAGCCATTTTGCCACACCTGATGGAATTTTGGCCTTCAGATGTGTTCAGGCCAGGACTCTTATCACACATGTGAAGTTTGGGGAAGATCGGACATTTTATGCCTGAGTTATAACATCTTTTATTCCCATGGCGAGACATCGAACTTCGTGACGGCGCCATGGACACGCCTTTTAACGAAAACTCAAGATCTTCACAACTTAACATCGCACAGGGCTTTAGATTAGACTGACTACAAAAAATACATTGATGTCATAAAATTTCTAGGAGTAGTTCATCGCAGTGTAAAATATGTCACTTCCTGTTGCCAATAGGTGGCGCTATGACTATAACTGAATATGGGCATGTCAATCTGTTCAGGTCAGGAGTCTCATCAAACATGTGAAGTTTGGGGCAGATTGGTCATTGTATGTCTGAGTTATAGCAACTTCCTGTTTCATGGCGAATCATCGAAATTCGCCAGGCCGCCACGGACACGCCCATTAACGAAAACTCAAAAGCTTCGCAATTTAACATCGCAAAGGCCTTCAGATTAGGCATACCAAATTTGGTGTTGATCTGAATGAATCTCTAGGAGGAGTTCGTTAAAATACAACGGATGGAAATGACAAAAATGACACAAAATTTGCTCATAATATTAGTAATAACCGACTTCCTGTTGGGTTTCGGATTTTGCTCCAAGAGACTTTTTTGTAGATATTGGAGAGTTACATGTGTATACCGATTTTCATACATGTACATGAAACGTAGCTCGAGGCGCACACCGTTGAACGTGTATAGGTGGCGCTGTTGAGCCATTTTGCCACACCCGCTTCTGAAACCTATATCAGATGTAAATTTTCGCCAGTTCTGAGGTGTGTGCAAAGTTTCATGACTTTTCGAGCATGTTTAGGCCCTCAAAAATGCGATTCATTTTGGAGAAGAATAATAATAATAATAATAATAATAATAATAATAATAATAATAATAATAATAATAATAATAATAATAATAAACGGAGCAATTCCAAGAGGGTCCTCACACCATCGGTGCTCGGGCCCTAATTAAAGCTGCAAGCAGCGATGATCGGGCCCTCGCCCCCGGGCTCACCGCCAGCAAGCGACTTTAATAAAAAAGGCGAACGGCGAGAAATATGCATTTAAAGTCGTAAATATAAGCGGAATATGCCATTTATGGTCATTTATATGTGCCAATCTTCCTTTTGCCAGCAGGTGGCGCTATCATTATAATGGAAAATTTTCCTTCAGATGTGTTCAGGCCAAGACTCTTATGGAACATTTGATGTTTGGGAAGATCGAATATTTTATGCCTGAGTTACAACAACTTCTCTTTCTATGGCGAGACATCAGTTTTGTCATGGCGGCATGGAAACGACTTTTAACAAAAACTCAAGATAGACTTACCACAAAAAAGTCAAAAAAATTCTAGGAGTAGTTTGTCGCAGCATAAAATATGACACTTTCTGTTGCCAAAAGGGGGCACTATATATCTTTGTTGTTGTGTCCTTTCATCTGTTCACTGCATTTGTTAACTGTGTCTTACATGCGGTTTTTAAAAGTAAAAATTACTTCCATATCAGTCTCTTTCAATATAAGTGTTTATATAAATGTTAATTAAAGCTTAGTTAAAATATTTTAATACATTATTAATAATATTTTTTTTAATTACATTTTTATTTTAAGATTAGTTTATGTACTGTGAAATAACATAAACAATAATATTTTTAATGATAGGAATAACTAACATAAAAAAAGATTAATAAATGATCTGAAAAATAGATTGTTAATTGTTAGTTCATGTTAGTTAATGCATTAACTAATGTAAACCAAAGAGAGCTTATTATAAATTGTTGCAAAACACTTTTCATGATCTATAACCATTTTTAAAAATACTTTTATTGATCTATAAACATTTCTGAAATTATTATATAAAACTATATTACCAGTAAAATTCATTAGCTTTTTAAAATACATATTATTTTACTTTGAAAGATTTTTATAAATGATTTAAATGCAGTATACAGTTTCTAAAACAATTATTTAAAAGTAATCCTATAGCTCCATCTGGTGGTGGCCATAATAGGTATTACACACTGCACGTTTGGTGTTGCTATCTGAACCAGTCCGAATGAAGCGTTCCTAAATGGAGCGCGAGAACAGGACAGACTGTTCATATGACTATGCAAGGCCAGGTTCACAAGCTCTATCTGTAATGCATATTTTTTTCAGAGCCCATGTTAATGGATCAGAGCATTCACACTGCACATGGTAAAAGATGTGAACAGAAAAGGTTAGAAGAAGAAAGGTGTGAAAAGAATGAATATAGTGCATGAGCATAGAGAGAGTTGTGAGTACACATGACACAGTTTGAGCAGAGGAAACAGGTTTTAAGTGTGCGCACATTCTCCGAGCAAAAGTAGCATGTATCAGAGGACGTATTTTGTGACAAGGTAAAGGAAATGTGCATGCAAGCGGAGAGAATCATGCTCGCGCATTATTTTAATGCGTTTTTGCGTTACAATAACATGCTCTCGCTTCTGCGTCTGCACCACATACACATACTGTATACACTCTGCAAACAGTGAACCTGTATAATGTATAAAAAATCTATTTCAACACCTGAAGCATCGCTACAATGAGCTCTATGACCAATGCATGACAAGAAGACATGCCTAAAAATTCAGCACTCCTGAATATGAGCTTTTCACTTCCAGCCTTCGAGGACAATTATATATATATCACTCATAAATCATGAAATACCAAATCTATAGTATTGTGATTATTGTGTATTAGTCATGTGATTTGAATTTGGTAAAATGTGCTTGGAAAAAAAATGTCATCAGAATATCAACTATTATTATTATGCACTTTGTGAAAAAGCATTTTTAACGAATTTATTGATCTATATGCATTTGTAAAATATGTTTGCCTACATTACAGCTTAGTCTTTATCTGTGAGCTGAACTGTTTTACTGTTAAATCAGCAATATTGTGTAAATTCAGGTCATGTCATGTCATGTCATGTCACGTCACAGAATGTCTGTCATAGGTCATTATCAAATAAGTTTAAAATTATTATCAGAATAAAAAAATATATACAAGTCACCGTGTATGTATTTTTAAAATCTTTTTTTATTTTGCAATTAACATAATTCTTAACCTAATTATATAAAATCATTTTGTCTGAGCCCTACAAATTGTATTAGGTTTTTTTTCGTCCCTAAAACTGACAGAAAATGATAGAGAGATTTCCTAAGCTGTAATGATGAAAAAAAATCAACAATACACAATTACAGTTTTTTTTTTTCTGGCGATTAAAGAGATGTTAACTCTCTCTCTCTCTCTCTCTCTCTCTCTCTCAGGCAGGCCCTCAAGCACCCCTCCCCCTCCCCGTCCTTTCCCTCACACAGAGAGAATGCCAGAGAGTGAGATCAGATGTCTGACAGTTTTATAATTTTCTTTTAATCATACAGTGTTGTAAAGTCGTGAAACTATGCATATTTCCTCAGAATAACATGTTCTCTAAATGAAAAAATGGTTTTGAAATGTTTGGAAGCTGCAATTTAAAAATACAAGACAATTAATGTTTCCCTTTTTAATGTTATTTCAAAAAATCACCACGGCAAAACCGTTCAAGCTATCCAAAATCCATTCGCAATTTAAGTTCCACAATGTTTTTTCAACATGTAGACAAAGTTTGGTGTGTATAGTACATTTCCCCTGTGAGGAGTATGCATTAATTCACATCGGAATTTGCCCAAAAATACATATTCAAATCAAAATAGCTGACTTCCTGTTGGTCGTAGCTTATGACTGTGAATTGGAAAATTGTCCGTCTTGATAAGAACAATTTATGTACCAAGTTTGGTGTCTTTAGCTAAAACTAACCCCCCCACTTTTGACAAAAGGTGGCGCTATAGAGTGCCTCCTTCACGTCCTTTTAAAAGCTTTTGCCATTGTCTAGATATCATTAATACTGATATGTGTTCTGAGTTTAATGTAAATCTTAGCTTGTTGTCTGCTTCAAAATCACCATAACAGAATATTCAAGTTTGACACGTTGCCATGGCAACACTATATTAGATATCAGTATACCCACAACAGATTTGCATCGGCTATGTTTTGTCATTATTCTGCTGAAGTTTGAAGCAAATCGAGTAAAAATAAGACGCTGAATTCAAAGCATTTTGAAAATGACACACTCCCTGCTGCCAGTTGGTGGCGCTGTAACTTTGACACCTTATAGTTACATATATGCAAGTAACATATTACAATGAACAAACCAATGAAGTTTGATGAATCTCAGGAAATGTATGTGGATGTTTTTAGGCACTTCCTGTTTCAAATTTTTTGCCCTAATTTCAAAGCCTCACCACAGACGAACCGTTCGAGATATCAAAAATCCCCTCGCAATTTTTCATCCTCAATGTCTTGAGATCATGTTCACCAAGTTTTGTGACGAACGGATGGAAAACCTCAGAGGAGTATTTCAAATTCCAGAGCATACTTTTTTTAAACAGCCCTGAATAGCTGACTTCCTGTTGGGTGGAGCCTATGACATAGAGCGCAAAAGTTGTTCGGCTTAATGAGATCTATAAGTGTACTGAGTTTCATTTAAATCCATGCAAGCATTTGTGAGCTATGGTTCAAGATTTCTGACTGTGTTCCAGGGGGCGCTGTAGAGCCCCTGTGCCACGCCCGGGTCCCAGCCTCTGCGGCGTCCTGATGGCCGCAGGTTCCAATGTGTGTGCCAATTTTCAAGAGTTTTTGACTATGTTAAGGCCCCCAAAAACCCCCGGAAGGTTCATAAAAAATAAAAATAATAAGAATAATCCTTAGGGGAACAATAGGGCCCTGCGCCCATTGGCTCGGGCCCTAATTAAAGCTGCAAGCAGCGATGAACGGGCCCTCGCACCCGGGCTCACCGCCATCGTGTGGCTTTAGTAAAAAGGTGAACGTTGAGAAATATGCATTTAAACTCATAAATATAAGTGCAATATATCAAAGTTTATTCCATATGTGTGCCAATCTTCCTGTTGCCAGCAGGTGGCGCTATCGTTATAATGGAATATTGGCCTTCAGATGTGTTCAAGCCAGGACCCTTATCACACATGTGAAGTTTGGGCAAGATTGGACATTTTATGCCGGAGTTATAACATCTTTTATTCCCATGGCGAGACATCGAACTTCGTCATGGCGCCATGGACACGCCTTTTAACAAAAACTCAAGATCTTCACAACTAAACATCACACACGTCTTTAGATTAGACTGACCACAAAAAAAGACATTGATGTCATAAAATTTCTAGGAGTAGTTTGTGACAGTGTAAAATGTGTCACTTCCTGTTGCCAATAGGTGGCGCTATGACTATAACTGAATATTGGCTTGTAGATCTGTTCAGGTCAAGAGTCTTATCAAACAAGTGAAGTTTGGGGCAGATTGGACATTGTATGTCTGAGTTATAGCACCATCATTTTTCATGGCGAATCATCGAAATTTGTCAGGCCGCCATGGACACGCCCTTTAACGAAACCTCAATTCCTTCGCAATTTAACATCGCAAAGGGCTTTAGATTACACTGACCAAGTTTGGTGCTGATCTGAATAAATCTCTAGGAGGAGTTCGTTAAAATACAACCCCTGAAAATGACAAAAACACCACCAATTTTGCAGGGAAAATTAAAAATAACCGACTTCCTGTTTGGATTCGGATTTTGTACCAAGAGACTTTTTTGTAGGTATTGGAGAGTTACATGTGTGTACCAATTTTTGTACATGTACGTGAAACATAGCTCGAGGCGCACTCCGTTGAAAGGGTATAGGTGGCGCTATCGAGCCATTCTGCCACACCCGGTGGAATATTGGCCTGCACATCTGTTCAGGTCAGGACTCTTATCACACATGTGAAGTTTGGGGAAGATCGGACATTTTATGCCTGAGTTATAACATGTTTTATTCCCATGGCGAGACATCGAACATCGTCATGGCGCCATGGATACGCCTTTTAACAAAAACTCAAGATCTTCACAACTGAACATCGCACAGGCCTTTAGACTAGACTGACCTCAAAAAAGACATTGATGTCAAAAAATTTCTAGGAGTAGTTCGTCGCAGTGTAAAATATGTCACTTCCTGTTGCCAATAGGTGGCGCTATGACTAAAACTGAATATGGGCATGTCAATCTGTTCAGGATCAGAGTCTTATCAAACATGTGAAGTTTGGGTCAGATTAGACATTGTATGTCTGAGTTATAGCAACTTCATTTTTCATGGCGAATCATCGAAATTCGCCAGGCCGCCACGGACACGAACTGGAACGAAAACTCAAGATCTTCGCAATTTAACATTGCAAAGGCCTTTAGATTAGGCATACCAAATTTGGTGTTGATCTGAATTAATCTCTAGGAGGAGTTCGTTAAAATACAACGCATGGAAATGGCAAAAATGACAAAAAATTTGCTCATGAAATAAAAAATATCTGACTTCCTGTTGGGTTTAGAATTTTGCTCCAAGAGTCTTTTTTGTAGGTCTTGGTGTGTTACATGTGTGTACCGATTTTCATACATGTGCGTGAAACGTAGCTCGAGGCGCACACCGCTGAACGTGTATAGGTGGCGCTATCGAGCCATTTTGCCACGCCCACTTCTGAAACCCATATCAGACGTAAATTTTCGCCAGTTCGGAGGTGTGTGCAAATTTTCATGACTTTTTGAGTATGTTTAGGCCTTCAAAAAGGTGATTCATTTGGCACCGTAATAATAATAATAATAATAATAATAATAATAATAATAATAATAATAATAATAATAAACGAAGCAGATACAATAGGGTCCTCACACCTTCGGTGCTCGGGCCCTAATTAAAGCTGCAAGCAGCGATGAACGGGCCCTCGCACCCGGGCTCACCGCCATCGTGTGGCTTTAGTAAAAAGGTGAACATTGAGAAATATCAGAGATGTATAAAGTACTAGAGAACCATACTTGAGTAAAAGTACAAGTGCTCTATCAAAAAAGTGACTTGAGTAGAAGTAGAAGTGCTCTTTAAGCACCACACTTAAGTAGAAGTACTAAAGTATTCAACATTTTTTGTACTTAAGTATTGCAAGTAGTCTATTTTAAAATTTACTACTCAAGTACTGAAAGTAAAAGTAGAAGTATTGTGTTATGTAGCTATTAAAGAAAGTAGTCAAAAGTTTGAACATATTGTTTTTACTATTTCAAATGATTAACCTAAAGGACAACCACAATTCCTTTGACTGTAACTTCTTGTAAACAAAAAACGCTTTCTAGGGTTAGTTAGCCCAATTTGCAAAATGATGTCATTACCCTCATGTTGTTTCAAACCCTTAAGACATCAGAGGGTCATTTAGAATTTTTTGAAGCATCGAAAATACATTTTGGTCCAAAAATAGCAAAAACTACGACTTTATTCAGCATTGTCTTCTCTTCCGTGTCTGTTGTAAGACAGTTAAAAACAAAGCAGTTTGTGATATCTGGTTCGCGAACGAATCATTCGATGTAACCGGATCTTTTTGAAACAGTCCACCAAATCGAACTGAATCGTTTTAAACAGTTCGCGTCTCCAATACGCATTAATCCACAGATGAATTAAGCTGTTAACTTGTTTAATGTGTCTGACACTCCCTCTGAGTTAAAACAAACCAATATCCCGGAGTAATTCATTGACTCAAACAGTACACTGACTGAACTGATGTGAAGAGAGAACTGAAGATGAACACCGAGCCGAGCCAGATAATGACTCGTTCACGAGTCAAGAACCGTTTCTGTCAGACGCGTCCGATTCGTGAACCGAGGAGCTGATGATACTGCGCATGTGTGATTTAGCGTGAAGCAAACCGACACACAGAGCGTCTGGAACCGAACTGATTCTTTTGGTGATTGATTCTGAACTGATTCTGTGTTAATGTTATGAGCCCATGTGCAGTCAACGCCAATGACGCCATTGCATCGAGCGCAAAAGAATCGGTGAACTGTTTTCTTCAACGGGTTTATTGAATCGAACTGTCAGAAAGAACTAACGTTACTGGTCATCAACCGGTTCTTGACTCGTGAACGAGTCATTATCTGGCTCGGCTCGGTGTTCATCTCTCTCTTCACAGCAGTTCAGTCAGCACGCGCAGTCTCGCTTGATTCGCTCAATGATGTGCCAGCTTCATCAAACCTGCCATCTACAGTTCTGGCAGTGGTTTGTAATGGAATGATTCGTAACATTATTATAATTGTAACGAGTAACGATGCAGCACATAAAAAAAATATCGGAGTAAAAGTATTAAACTCAGCGAAAATATGTACCGAAGTAAAAGTGGAAGTAGGAGAAAAAAATAATACTCTAGTAAAGTACAGATACCGCCTTTTAGTACTTAAGTACAGTAGTGAAGTAGTTCTACTTCGTTACTATACATCTCTGAGAAATATGCATTTAATGTCCTAAATATAAGTGGAATATATCAAAGTATATCCCATATATGTGCCAATCTTACCGTTGCCAGAAGGTGGCGCTATCATTATAATGGAATATTGGCCTTCAGATGTGTTCAGGCCAGGACATTTATCAAACATTTGAAGTTTGGGGAAGATTGAACATTTTATGCTTGAATTACAACAACTTCTCTTGCTGTGGCAAGACATCAAATTTTGTCATGGCGCCATGGAAACGCCCTTTAACAAAAACTCAAGATCTTCAAAAGTTAACATTGCACAGGCCTTTAGATTAGACTGACCACAAAATATATGTTAATCTCAAAAAAATTATAGGAGTAGTTTGTCGCAGCGTAAAACATGTCACTTCCTGTTGCCAATAGGTGGCGCTATGACTATAACTGAATGTGGGCATGTAGATCTGTTAAGGGCAGAAGTTTTATCTAACATGTGAAGTTTGGGGCAGATTGGACATTGTATGTCTGAGTTACAGCAACTTCCTTTTCCATGGCGAAACATTGAAATTTGTCAGGCCGCCATGGACACGCCCTTTAACGAAATCTAAAGATCTTCGCAATTCAACATCGCAAAGGGCTTCAGATTACACTGACCAGGTTTGGTGTTGATCTGAATAAATCTCTAGGAGGAGTTTGTTAAAGTACAACCCCTGAAAATGGCAAAAACAACGCCAATTTTGCAGAGATAATTCTAAATAACCGACTTCCTGTTGGGATTCGGATTCCGTACCAAAAGACTTTTTTGTAGGTATTGGTGTGTTACATGTGTATACCGATTTTTGTACATGTACGTGAAACATAGCTCGAGGCGCACTCTGTTGAAAGTGTATAGGTGGCGCTATCGAGCCATTTTGCCACACCTGATGGAATTTTGGCCTTCAGATGTGTTCAGGTCAGGACTCTTATCACACATGTGCTGTTTGGGGAAGATCGGACATTTTATGCCTGAGTTATAATATATTTTATTCCCATGGCGAGACATCGAACTTCGTGACGGCGCCATAGACACGCCTTTTAACGAAAACTCAAGATCTTCACAACTTAACATCACACAGGCCTTTAGATTAGACTGAACACAAAAAATACATTGATGTCATAAAATTTCTAGGAGTAGTTCATCGCAGCGTAAAATATGTCACTTCCTGTTGCCAATAGGTGGCGCTATGACTATAACTGAATATGGGCATGTCAATATGTTCAGGTTCGGAGTCTCATCAAACATGTGAAGTATTGGGCACATTGGACATTGTATGTCTGAGTTATAGCAACTTCATTTTTCATGGTGAATCAACGAAATTCGCCAGGCCGCCACGGACACGCCCATTAACGAAAACTCAAAATCTTCGCAACTTAACATCGCAAATGCCTTTAGATTAGGCTTACCAAATTTGGTGTTGTTCTGAATAAATCTATAGGAGGAGTTCGTTAAAATACAACGCATGGAAATGACAAAAATGACACAAAATTTGCTCATAAAATTGAAAATAACCGACTTCCTGTTGGGTTTAGAATTTTGGTCCAAGAGTCTTTTTTGTAGGTATTGGAGTGGTACATATGTATGCCAATTTTTGTGCATGTACGTGAAACGTAGCTCGAGGCGCACACCGCTGAACGTGTATAGGTAGCGCTGTCGAGCCATTTTGCCACGCCCACTTCTGAAACCCAAATCAGACATCAATTTTCACCAGTTCGGAGGTGTGTGCAAAGTTTCATGACTTTTTGAGCATGTTTAGGCCCTCAAAAATGCGATTCATTTCGGAGAAGCGGAATAATAATAATAATAAAAAACGGAGCAATTCCAAGAGGGTCCTCGCACCATCGGTGCTCAGGCCCTAATAATAATAATAAACGGAGCAATTCCAAGAGGGTCCTCA
Organism: Carassius gibelio; assembly: GCF_023724105.1. Lineage (NCBI taxonomy): Eukaryota > Metazoa > Chordata > Actinopteri > Cypriniformes > Cyprinidae > Carassius > Carassius gibelio. The sequence continues at coordinate 20,169,551 of NC_068371.1, forward strand.
CACCATCGGTGCTCGGGCCCTAATAATAATAATAATAATAATAATAATAATAAACGGAGCAATTCCAAGAGGGTCCTCACACCATCGGTGCTCGGGCCCTAATTAAAGCTGCAAGCAGCGATGAACGGGCCCTCGCACCCGGGCTCACCGGCAGCGAGTGGCTTTAGTTAAAAGGTGAACGGTGAGAAATATGCGTTTAAACTCATAAATATAAGTAGAATATATCAATGTTTATTCCATATATGTGCCAATCTTCCTGTTGCCAGCAGGTGGCGCTATCATTATAATGGAATATTGGCCTTCAGATGTGTACAGGGCAGGACTTTTATCGAACATGTGAGGTTTGGGGAGGATTGAACCCGCCCTTTAACGAAACCTCAAGTCCTTCGCAATTTATTATCGCAAAGGGCTTTAGATTACACTGACCAATTTTGGTGTTGATCTGAATAAATCTCTAGGAGGAGTTCGTTAAAGTACAACCCCTGAAAATGGCAAAAACAACACCAATTTTGAAGGGAAAATTCAAAATAACCGACTTCCTGTTGGGATCCGGATTTCGTACCAAGAGACTTTTTTGTAGGTATTGGAGTGTTACATGCGTGTATCAATTTTTGTACATGTACGTGAAACATAGCTCGAGGCGCACTCCGTTGAAAGTGTATAGGTGGCGCTATAGAGCCATTCTGCCACACCCGGTGGAATATTGGCCTGCAGATCTGTTCAGGCCAGGACTCTTATCACACATGTGAAGTTTGGGGAAGATCGGACATTTTATGCCTGAGTTATAACATCTTTTATTCCCATGGCGAGACATCGAACTTCATCGCGGTGCCATGAACAAGCCTTTTAACGAAAACTCAAGATCTTCACAACTGAACATCGCACAGGCCTTTAGATTAGACTGACCACAAAAAAGACATTGATGTCATAAAATTTCTAGGAGTAGTTCGTCGCAGCGTAAAATATGTCACTTCCTGTTGCCAATAGGTGGCGCTATGACTATAACTGAATATGCGCATGCCAATCTGTTCAGGTCAGGAGTCTCATCAAACATGTGAAGGTTGGGGCAGATTGGTCATTGTATGTCTGAGTTATAGCAACTTCCTGTTTCATGGCGAATCATCGAAATTCGCCAGGCCGCCACACACAGGCCCTTCAACGAAAACTCAAAAGCTTCGCAATTTAACATCGCAAAGGCCTTTTGATTAGGCATACCAAATTTGGTGTTTATCTGAATGAATCTCTAGGAGGAGTTCGTTAAAATACAACGCATGGAAATGACAAAAATGAAACAAAATTTGCTCATAATATTAGAAATAACCGACTTCCTGTTGGGTTTCGGATTTTGCTCCAAGATACTTTTTTGTAGGTATTGGAGAGTTACATGTGTATACCGATTTTCACACATGTACAGTATTGTTCAAAATAATAGCAGTACAGTGTGACTAACCAGAATAATCAAGGTTTTTCGTATATTTTTTTATTGCTACGTGGCAAACAAGTTACCAGTAGGTTCAGTAGATTCTCAGAAAACAAACAAGACCCAGCATTCATGATATGCACGCTCTTAAGGCTGTGCAATTGGGCAATTAGTTGAATTAGTTGAAAGGGGTGTGTTCAAAAAAATAGCAGTGTGGCATTCAATCACTGAGGTCATCAATTTTGTGAAGAAACAGGTGTGAATCAGGTGGCCCCTATTTAAGGATGAAGCCAACACTTGTTGAACATGCATTTGAAAGCTGAGGAAAATGGGTCGTTCAAGACATTGTTCAGAAGAACAGCGTACTTTGATTAAAAAGTTGATTAGAGAGGGGAAAACCTATAAAGAGGTGCAAAAAATTATAGGCTGTTCAGCTAAAATGATCTCCAATGCCTTAAAATGGAGAGCAAAACCAGAGAGACGTGGAAGAAAATGGAAGACAACCATCAAAATGGATAGAAGAATAACCAGAATGGCAAAGGCTCAGCCAATGATCACCTCCAGGATGATCAAAGACAGTCTGGAGTTACCTGTAAGTACTGTGACAGTTAGAAGACGTCTGTGTGAAGCTAATCTATTTTCAAGAATCCCCCGCAAAGTCCCTCTGTTAAAAAAAAGGCATGTGCAGAAGAGGTTACAATTTGCCAAAGAACACATCAACTGGCCTAAAGAGAAATGGAGGAACATTTTGTGGACTGATGAGAGTAAAATTGTTCTTTTTGGGTCCAAGGGCCACAGGCAGTTTGTGAGACGACCCCCAAACTCTGAATTCAAGCCACAGTACACAGTGAAGACAGTGAAGCATGGAGGTGCAAGCATCATGATATGGGCATGTTTCTCCTACTATGGTGTTGGGCCTATTTATCGCATACCAGGGATCATGGATCAGTTTGCATATGTTAAAATACTTGAAGAGGTCATGTTGCCCTATGCTGAAGAGGACATGCCCTTGAAATGGTTGTTTCAACAAGACAATGACCCAAAACACACTAGTAAACGGGCAAAGTCTTGGTTCCAAACCAACAAAATTAATGTTATGGAGTGACCAGCCCAATCTCCAGACCTTAATCCAATTGAGAACTTGTGGGGTGATATCAAAAATGCTGTTTCTGAAGCAAAACCAAGAAATGTGAATGAATTGTGGAATGTTGTTAAAGAATCATGGAGTGGAATAACAGCTGAGAGGTGCCACAAGTTGGTTGACTCCATGCCAAAAAAAAACTGTGGTCATACAACTAAATATTAGTTTAGTGATTCACAGGATTGCTAAATCCCAGAAAAAAAAAATGTTTGTACAAAATAGTTTTGAGTTTGTACAGTCAAAGGTAGACACTGCTATTTTTTTGAACACACCCCTTTCAACTAATTGCCCAATTGCACAGCCTTAAGAGCGTGCATATCATGAATGCTGGGTCTCATTTGTTTTCTGAGAATCTACTGAACCTACTGGTAACTTGTTTGCCACGTAGCAATAAAAAATATACTAAAAACCTTGATTATTCTGGTTAGTCACATTGTACTGCTATTATTTTGAACAATACTGTACATAAAACGTAGCTCGAGGGGCACGCCATTGAACGTGTATACTTGGCGCTGTTGAGCCATTTGGCCACACCCACTTCTGAAACCCATATCTGACGTAAATTTTCGCCAGTTCTGAGGTGTGTGCAAAGTTTCATGACTTTTCGAGCATGTTTAGGCTCTCAAAAATGCGATTCATTTTGGAAAATAATAATAATAATAATAAATATAGCTGCAAGCAGCGATGGCGGGCTCAAGCCATCAGTGCAACGCCACCCCGGTGGCATCGGGAAAACTGTGCCCAGCGGGCATAAGCATTTACAGTAACCCTCTGGCAATCAAATTTTAAGGGATATGGCAGTTAAAGGGTTAATCCGACCCATCTAGACTTTGAAATCACATACACAGAACGATATATATAACTTTAGTAACACTTTATTTTAATATATATAAAAAATGCATCGTAGCTGACACCTAAATGAACACATTACAATTGTTTTATGACTGCAAGTCTTTTTCCTCAAATGCTATTGAGCTTCAAATTTGCGTTTGAGCCCATGTGAAAAAGTAGCATAATTTACATATGACTTACAGTTTGTTTTAATAAATATCAAACATTCAATTTAATGGTGCATGCTAGTACTTCAAGAATCTCTCAAAACCTATCTGTTCATAAAGCCTATATATAAAGTCTTAATATAGTATTCCACAATATGTTGTGCTATTCTAATATTATTGCGTTTTTTTATTGACATTGTTATTTGCTGTTATTTTTGACGTGATAAAAAAAAATTAAATATAAACTTATGCAATTGTATATATATATATATATATATATATATATATATATATATATATATTAGTGTACAGTTTTCTTTTATTGCATCTAGAAATAAGTGTTTCTGAGTTCTGTGTTTATTTTTTTTATTTTTTTTAGGAAGATTACAGCATTTAATCTCCTCAAAATAAATGTGCATATAAACCATGAACAATTTAATTGTAGCTGTATTTATAAAATGCTTACTAATGACTATTAATTTTGGGAGAAGGCTATATGAAGCAGCAACAGTTGATATTGAGGCCTAAGATATTTCTTAAGCTGTAATGATGAAAAAAACAACAACAACAACAACACAAAATTGCTTATTTTTTTTTCTGCTGGTGATTAAAGAGATGATTAAGTCTCCCTCCCTCTCTCTCTCTCTCTCTCTCTTTCTCTCTCTCTCTCTCTGACACCAAGCCCATCCCCTCTCTCACACATTCACACAAACTCAGCACACACACTTAACACACACACACTTAACACACAAACACACACACACATTACCCACAGTGACAGAGGGACAGAGTGACATTAGATGTATGGTAGTTTTTTAATTTTCTCTCATCCATATAGTGTTGTATAGTCATGAAACTATGCATATTTCCTCAGCATGACTTGTCTTCTATGTGTACATTTTGTTGAAGTGTTTAGAAGCTGCACTTAAAAAAATAAAAGACATTTACTGGTTCCTTTTTTACTGTTATTTCAAAAAATCACCATGACAAAACCATTCAAGCTATCCAAAATTCATTCGCACCTGTTCTGTAAGATAAATTCTTTAAACAGTGGTAAAAGAGGATGTGGTGCTGATCCTTCAAGAGTCACTCCAAACTTATCTGTCCATAAAGCCTATAAAGAATTATTCTTAATAGACAGTATTTCACAATACTTCAGCATATTATTCTAATTAAGTGAGGGTCATTTTATCAGTAAAATACATATTTTTCTTTGAAAGATTTCTATAAATGATTTAAATCATATTCGTTTCTACAATAATTATTTAAAAGTAATCCTATAGCTCCATCTGGTGGCCATGATTGGTACTAAGAATTGCAAGCTTGATTTATATGTTATGATAGTTTTAATTTTATGGTGGCTCCTGGACATGATAAAGCTATGAAACTTACTGTGCTTCCTTCAAATGATGACTTCTACGTATATAAAAAATTATGAAGAGTTGGAATGAAGAATGTTAAAGATATAGTAAAATAACTATTGTATTTTTTTATGTTACTTTAATAAATCGGTATGGCCACACCATTTAAGGTATCTTAAACCCATTCGCAATTTAACATCTTCAGTATACTGGCATCATGTTGAAAAAGTTTGGTGTGAACTACTTGTGTCTTCTTGGAGGAGTATGATTCATTTACAGGCTGATTTGATCATAAATCCACAATAAAATTTCTGAGTTCTGTATCAATCTGTGTTTTTGTTTGTTTATTTTCATTTTTTTATTTTTCATAGGAAGATAACTGACCCTTTACTCTCCTTTTTAATAAATGTGCTTATAAACCAAGATCAAGCTATTTATAGCTGTATTTATAAGCTGCTTATTAATGACTATTTAAGTTGGGACAAGACTTTATAAAGCATGAACTGACTATTTACTAATGAGTGCAGTTATTATAAAGTGTTACCAATGCATTTACTAATGTTAACAAATTAGACATTATTTTACAGTGTTATAAAATCCTTTAATGACTTATAAGCATTTGTGAAAGTTCTGCTTGCATTACAGCTTAGTCTTCATCTGTGAGCTGAACAGTTTTACTGTTACATCCATGAGATTATGTAAATTAAGATAAATGTAATGTCACAGGATGGAATAGGTCAGTATCAAATGAGTTTGAAATTATTATTTGCAGCACAAATAAGTATTTTTAGAATTTTGTTTTTAATTCCTGAAACTGTCAGAAAAGGATAAGGCCTAAGAGATTTCTTAAGCTGTAATGAAAACAGCAATGTTAGCAACAGCAACAAAAAATAACAATTTAAAATACATTTTTTTTTCTGGTGATTAAAGAGATGATTAAGTCTCTCTCTCTCTCTCTTTCTCTCTCTCTCTCTTTCTGTCTCTCATTGTGTCTGCCACTCAGCTCATGCCCATCCCCCACTCACAGACACACACACACACACACACACACACACACACACACACGCACACACTCAGTCAGCACACATACATTCCTCAAACAGAGGGACAGAGTGAGTTGAGATGTCTGACAGTTTTTTAATTTTCTTTTAATCATACAGTGTTGTAAAGTCATGAAACTATGCATATGTCCTCAGAATGATTTGATCTCTGTATGAATTTTTTTTTAAGTGTTTGGAAGCTGCAATTTAAAAATACAAGACAATTAATGATTCCCTTTTTACTGTCATTTCAAAAAATCACCACGACAAAACCGTTCAAGCTAACCAAAATCTGTTCGCAATTTAAGTTCCTCAATGTTTTTTCAACATGTAGACAAAGTTTGGTGAGTATAGTGAACATTTCCTGTGAGGAGTATGCATTAAATCAGAGCTCAATTTAAATATTCAAATCAAAATAGCCGACTTCCTGTTGGTCGTAGCTGATGACTGTGAATTAGAAAGTTGTCCGTCTTGAAAAGAACAATTTATGTACCAAGTTTGGTGTCTGTAGCTAAAACTAACCCCCCCACTTTTGACAAAAGGTGGCGCTATAGAGTGCCTCCTTCACGCCCTTTTAAAAGCTTTTGCCATTGTCTAGCTGTCACTAATACTGATATGTGTTTTGAGTTTCATGTAAATCTGAGCTTGTTGTCTGCCTCAAACTCACCATAACAGAACATTCAAGTTTGACACGTTGCCATGGCAACACTATATCAGATATCAATATCCCCACAACAGATTTACATTGGCCGTGTTTTGTCATTATTCTGATGAAGTTTTAAGTAAATAGAGTAAAAATAAGATGCTGAATTCAAAGCATTTGGAAAATGACTCACTTCCTGCTGCCAGTTGGTGGCGCTATAATGTTGACTCTTAATAGTCACATATATACGATCGGTATCATACAACGAACAAACCAATGAAGTTTGATCAAATTCAGGAAATGTATGTGGATGTTATTAGACATTTCCTGTTTCTCATTTCTAGCCATAATTTCCACACCTCGCCACGGGCAAACCGTTCGAGATATCAAAAATCCCCTCGCAATTTTTCATCCCCAATGTCTTGAGATCATGTTCACAGAGTTTCGTGGCGAACGGGTTGAAAACCTCAGAGGAGTATTTCAAATTCCAGAGCATGCTTTTTTTAAACAGCCCTGAATAGCTGACTTCCTGTTGGGCGGAGCCTATGACATAAAGTGTGAAAGTTGTTCGGCTCAATGAGATCTATAAGTGTACCGAGTTTCATATAAATACATGCTAGTGTGTGTGAGCTATGGTTCAAGATTTCTGACTGTGTTCCAGGGGGCGCTGTAGAGCCCCTGTGCCACGCCCGGGTCCCAGTCTCTGTGGCGTCCTGATGGCCGCAGATTCCAATGTGTGTGCCAATTTTCAAGAGTTTTTGAGCATGTTAAGGCCCCCCAAAACCCCCGGAAGTTTTAATAAAAAATAAAAAAAATAATAAGAAGAAGAATAATCCTTAGAAGAACAATAGGGCTCTTCGCCCCTTCGGGCTTGAGCCCTAATAATAATTAAAGCTGCAAGCAGCGATGAACGGGCCCTCGCACCCGGGCTCACCGGCAGCGAGTGGCTTTAGTTAATAGGTGAACGGTGAGAAATATGCGTTTAAACTCATAAATATAAGTAGAATATATCAATGTTTATTCCATATATGTGCCAATCTTCCTGTTGCCAGCAGGTGGCGCTATCATTATAATGGAATATTGGCCTTCAGATGTGTTCAGGGCAAGACTTTTATCGAACAATGTGAGGTTTGGGGAGGATTGGACATTTTATGCCTGAGTTACAACAACATCCTATTTCATGGCGAAACATCGAAATTTGTCAGGCCGCCATGGACACGCCCTTTAACGAAACCTCAAGTCCTTCGCAATTTATTATCGCAAAGGGCTTTAGATTACACTGACCAAGTTTGGTGTTGATCTGAATAAATCTCTAGGAGGAGTTCGTTAAAGTACAACCCCTGAAAATGGCAAATACAACACCAATTTTGAAGGGAAAATTCAAAATAACCGACTTCCTGTTGGGATCCGGATTTCGTACTAAGAGACTTTTTTGTAGGTATTGGTGTGTTACATGTGTGTACCAATTTTTGTACATGTACGTGAAACATAGCTCGAGGCGCACTCCGTTGAAAGTGTATAGGTGGCGCTATAGAGCCATTCTGCCACACCCGGTGGAATATTGGCCTGCAGATCTGTTCAGGCCAGGCCTCTTATCACACATGTGAAGTTTGGGGAAGATCAGACATTTTATGCCTGAGTTATAACATCTTTTATTCCCATGGCGAGACATCGAACTTCATCGCGGCGCCATGAACAAGCCTTTTAACGAAAACTCAAGATCTTCACAACTGAACATCGCACAGGCCTTTAGATTAGAGTGACCACAAAAAAGACATTGATGTCATAAAATTTCTAGGAGTAGTTCGTCGCAGCGTAAAATATGTCACTTCCTGTTGCCAATAGGTGGCGCTATGATTATAACTGAATATGGGCATGTCAATCTGTTCAGGTTCGGAATCTCATCAAACATGTGAAGTTTGGGGCAGATTGGACATTGTATGTGTGAGTTATAGCAACTTCATTTTTCATGGCGAATCATTGAAATTCGCCAGGCCGCCACGGACACGCCCTTCAACGAAAACTCAAGATCTTCGCAATTTAACATCGCAAAGGCCTTTAGATTAGGCATACCAAATTTGGTGTTGATTTGAAGAAATCTCTAGGAGGAGTTCGTTAAAATACAACACATGGAAATGACCAAAATTACACAAAATATGCTCATAATATTAAAAATAACCGACTTCCTGTTGGGTTTAGAATTTCGCTCCAAGAGTCTTTTTTGTAGGTATTGGTGTGTTACATATGTATGTCAATTTTCGTGCATGTACGTGAAACATAGCTGGAAGGCTGTTGATTTTCTTGGTATAGGTGGCGCTGTCGAGCCATTTTGCCACACCCTCTTCTGAATCCTATATCAGACAAAAATTTTCACCAGGTTTGACGCGTGTGCAAAGTTTCATGACTTTTTGAGCATGTTAAGGCCCTCAAAAATGCGATTCATTCGGGAGAATAATAATAATAAAAATAATAATAATAATAATAATAATAATAATAATAATAATAAACAAAGCAGATACAAGAGGGTCCTCGCACCTCGGTGCTCGGGCCCTAATAAACGGAGCAATTCCAAGAGGGTCCTCGCACCATCGGTGCTCGGGCCCTAATAAACGGAGCAATTCCAAGAGGGTCCTCACACCATCGGTGCTCGGGTCCTTATTAAAGCTGCAAGCAGCGATGAACGGGCCCTCGCACCCGGGCTCACCGGCAGCAAGTGGCTTTAGTAAATAGGTGAACGGTGAGAAATATGCATTTAAATTCATAAATATAAGTGGAATATATAAATGTTTATTCCATATATGTGCCAATTTTCCTGTTGCCAAAAGGTGGCGCTATCATTATAATGGAATATTGGTCTTCAGATGTGTTCAGGGCAGGACTCTTATCGAACATGTGAAGTTTGGGGAAGATTGAACATTTTATGCCTGAGTTACAACAACTACTCTTGCTGTGGTGAGACATCAAATTTTGTCATGGAGTTTTGGACACGCCCTTTAACAAAAACTCAAGATCTCCACAATTAAACATTACACAGGCCTTTAGATTAGACTGAATACAAAAAATACATTATTGTCAAAAGATTTCTAGGAATAGTTTGTCGCAGCGTAAAACGTCACTTCCTGTTGCCAGCAGGTGGCGCTATGTTTATAACTGAATATGGGCATATAGATCTGTTAAGGGCAGAAGTCTTATCTAAAATGTGAAGTTTGGGGCAGATTGGACATTGTATGTCTGAGTTACAGCAACTTCCATTTTCATGGCGAAACATCGAAATTTGTTCAGGCCGCCATGGACACGCCCTTTAACGAAACCTCAAGATCTTCGCAATTTAACATCGCAAAGGCCTTAAGATTTAACTGACCAAGTTTGGTGTTGATCTGAATAAATCCCTAGGAGGAGTTTGTTAAAGTACAACCCCTGAAAATGGCAAAAACAACGCCAATTTTGCAGAGAAAATTCTAAATAACCGACTTCCTGTTGGGATTTGGATTTCGTACCAAGATACTTTTTTGTAGATATTGGTGTGTTACATGTGTATAACGATTTTTGTACATGTACGTGAAACATAGCTCGAGGCGCACTCTGTTGAATGTGTATAGGTGGCGCTATCGAGCCATTTTGCCACACCCGATAGAATATTGGCCTTCAGATGTGTTCAGACCAGGACTCTTATCACACATGTGAAGTTTGGGGAAGATCGGACATTTTATGCCTGAGTTATAACATCTTTTATTCCCATGGCGAGACATCAAACTTCGTCTCTGCGCCATGGACACGCCCTTTAACGAAAACTCAAGATCTCCACAACTTAACATCGCACAGGGCTTTAGAGTAGACTGACCACAAAAAAGACATTCATGTCATAAAATTTCTAGGAGTAGTTCGTTGCAGTGTAAAATATGTCACTTCCTGTTGCCAATAGGTGGCGCTGTGACTATAACTAAATATGGGCATGTCAATCTGTTTGGGTTCGGAGTCTCATCATACATGTGAAGTTTGGGGCAGATTGGACATTGTATGTCTGAGTTATAGCAACTTCATTTTCATGGCGAATCATCGAAATTTGCCAGGACGTCACGGACACGCCCTCCGACGAAAACTCAAGATCTTCGCAATTTAACATCGCAAAGGCCTTTAGATTAGGCATACCAAATTTGGTGTTGATCTGAATTAATCTCTAGGAGGAGTTCGTTAAAATACAACGCATGGAAATGGCAAAAATGACAAAAAATTTGCTCATAAATTAAAAAATATCTGATTTCCTGTTGGGTTTAGAATTTTGCTCCAAGAGTATTGTTTGTAGGTCTTGGTGTGTTACATGTGTGTACCGATTTTCATACATGTGCGTGAAACGTAGCTTGAGGCGCACACCGCTGGACGTGTATAGGTGGCGCTATCGAGCCATTTTGCCACGCCCACTTCTGAAACCCATATCAGATGTAAATTTTCGCCAGTTCGGAGGTGTGTGCAAATTTTCCTGACTTTTTGAGTATGTTTAGGCCTTCAAAAATGTGATTCATTGGGGAGAAGAAAAATAATAATAATAATTAAAGCTGCAAGCAGCGATGAACGGGCCCTCGCGCCCGGGCTCACCGCCATCGTTTTGGCTTTAGTAAAAAGGTGAACAGTGAGAAATATGCATTTAAAGTCTTAAAAATAAGTGGAATATGTCAAAATCATTTATTTGTGCCAATCCTCCTGTTGCCAGCAGGTGGCGCTATCATTATAATGGAATATTGGCCTTCAGATGTGTTCAGGGCAGGACTCTTATCGAACATGTGAAGTTTGGGGAAGATCGAACATTTTATGCCTGAGTTACAACAACTTCTCTTGCTGTGACGAGACATCAAATTTTGTCATGGTGCCATGGACACATCCTTTAACAAAAACTCAAGATCTCCACAATTTAACATTGCACAGACCTTTAGATTAGACTGACCACAAAAAATACATTAATGTCAAAAGATTTCTAGGAGTAGTTTGTCGCAGCGTAAAACATGTGACTTCCTGTTGCCAGCAGGTGGCACTATGACTATAACTGAATATGGGCATGTAGATCTGTTAAGTGCAGAAGCCTTATCTAAAATGTGAAGTTTGGGGCTGATTGGACATTGTATGTCCGAGTTACAGCAACCTCCTTTTTCATGGCGAAACATCGAAATTTGCCAGGCCGACATGGTCACGCCCTTTAACGAAACCTCAAGATCTTCGCAATTTAACATCGCAAAGGCCTTTAGATTTAACTTACCAAGTTTGGTGTTGATCTGAATAAATCTCTAGTAGGAGTTTGTTAAAGTACAACCCCTGAAAATGGCAAAAACAACGCCAATTTTTCAGAGAAAATTCTAAATAACCGACTTCCTGTTGGGATTCGGATTTTGTACCAAGAGACTTTTTTGTAGGTATTGGTGTGTTACATGTGTGTTCCGATTTTCGTACATGTACGTGAAACATAGCTCGAGGCGCACTCTGTTGAAAGTATATAGGTGGCGCTATCGAGCCATTTTGCCACACCCGATGGAATATTGGCCTTGAGATGTGTTCAGGCCAGGACTCTCATCACACATATGAAATCTTGGGAAGATCGGACATTTTATGCCTGAGTTATAACATCTTTTATTCCCATGGCGGGACATCGAACTTTGTCACGGCGTCATGGACACGCCCTTTAACCAAAACTCAAGATCTTCACAATTTAACATCCACAGGCCTTTAGATTAGACTTACCACAAAAAAGACATTGATGTCAAAAATTTCTAGTAGTAGTTTGTCGCAGCGTAAAATATGTCACTTCCTGTTGCCAATAGGTGGCGCTATGACTATAGCTGAATATGGGCATGTCAATCTGTTCAGGTCAGGAGTATTGTCCAATATGTGACGTTTGGGGAAGATTGGACATTTTATGTCTGAGTTATAGCAACTTCATTTTTCATGGCGAATCAACGAAATTCGCCAGGCCGCCACGGATACAAACTTGAACGAAAACTCAAGATCTTCGCAATTTAACATCGCAAAGGCCTTTAGATTAGGCATACCAAATTTGGTGTTGATCTGAATTAATCTCTAGGAGGAGTTCATTAAAATACAACGCATGGAAATGGCAACAATGACAAAAAATTTGCTCATAAAATAAAAAAATATCTGACTTCCTGTTGGGTTTAGAATTTTGCTCCAAGAATCTTTTTTGTAGGTCTTGGTGTGTTACATGTGTGTACCGATTTTCATACATGTGCATGAAACGTAGCTCGAGGCGCACACCGTTGAACATGTATAGGTGGCGCTATCGAGCCATTTTGCCACGCCCACTTCTGAAACCCATATCAGACGTAAATTTTCACCAGTTCGGAGGTGTGTGCAAATTTTCCTGACTTTTTGAGTTTGTTTAGGCCTTCAAAAAGACGATTCATTTGGCACCGTAATAATAATAATAATAAATATAGCTGGAAGCAGCGATGGCGGGCTCAAGCCATCAGTGCAACGCCACCACTGTGGCATCAAGTAAATTGTGCCCAGCGGGCACATGCATTCACAATAGCCTTCTGGCAGTCAGGTTTTAAGGGATACGGAAGTTAAAGGGTTAATCCGAATCATCTAGACTTTGAAATCACATTCACAGAACCATATATATAACTTTAATAACACTTTACAATAATATTTCATTCATAAACATTAACTATGTTAACATGAACAATAATTATTTTAAGATAATTAACAATAATTAGGTTAAGACTTGACCATCGGACAAAAAATGGTGACTGGGTCACGGGGGCATGCTATTCTAATTAAGTCATTTTTGGGATCTTTTAAGTCTCTCAGAACCTGACACCTTGTAATTCTGGAGACTCCAGGAAAGTTGCAGCTCTGAAAAATGGTGGTACTGTAGACTAAATGCTCCCTGATGGTTTTACGCCTAGTTCTTTACTTTAATTCTTAATTATTTTCCAGTTAATGTGTTTCTGTTTTTCTCCACTTGTTTTTTTCTGACCCCTGTGACCCAGTAAGCATTTTGCTGTCCAGTGGTCATGTCTTAACTCTGCAATTACTGTACTGTACTTATTTAGAATATTTCTCATGGGGATCTAATAATTTTGGATTTTCAGTCTGAGTTAAACCTTTGTTTTGGCTCATTTTATCAGTAAAGGAAAAATGCCTAATAATTCTTCACACCTGAATATGAGTTTTTTTTCTTTTCCAGTCTTCATGGTCAACTACGTATATATCACACTCGTTGCCTTCTCTAGTGCAGCTCAACCAATTTACATCCCATTCGTCCGTATTTGTGATATTACAAATTCTGGAAAATATTTGTTGTAGTCCAAACAAGTTGTTCGTTGTTATTTTCTAAAATGTGATTTTTGTTAAATAAAATTTCTCCTATTGAATTGGACTTTGAGCTTTGAATCTTTGCAGAACTTTTTTATGCTGAAACAACAACATTACAGACTAACTAAAGTTGAAAGTGTGAAACAGCATAATAGCACTCCTTTCATAGGCATTATTAAGTATTTAATAAATACAGCTATAAATGTTTTGTTCTTGAGCACATCTATAAAGTTCAATCAATGTATTTTCATACTTTTTTAAGGATCTTTGTATCATTTATAAATTAAGTTATTTACAAAAATGAAATATAACAATATATATATATATATATATAATGTACTGGCTTTCCAATGCCGTTGCCATTGATAATAGGAGTAAGCAAGTTTAGAACACCTACAAACAAGAGTCCATGCAGACGGATGTAGATGCATAACTCTTAAATTCAGATAAATGTCATGTCATGTCATGTTTTTAAATCCATAAAACTGTCAGAAAAGGATAAGGCCTAAGATATTACTTAAGCTGTAATTAAAGGGGGAAAAAACACCACCATTAGCAACAACAAAAACAATAAACATTTAAAATACAGATTTTTTCCCCCCTGATGATTAAAGAGAGTATTAGGTCTCTCTCTGTCTCTCTCTCTCCCCTCCCCTCCCTACAATCCACACACACTGTCAGTCACCAAAAATTCAGTCAGTCACCAACCCCCTCACACTCCCCCTCCCTCTCCCTCTCCCCCTACCTTCCCTCCACAGACAGAGTGGCCAGAGTGTGATCATGTCAGTTAAGAAGTCTGACAGTTTTTTAAAATTTCTGTTGTCCATACAGTGTTGTAAAGTCATGAAACTATGCATATTTCCTCAGAATGATTTGATCTCTGTATGAAAAAATGCTTTGAAATGTTTGGAAGCTGCAATTTAAAAATACAAGCCAATTAATGATTCCCTTTTCACTGTCATTTCAAAAAATCACCACAACAAAACCGTTAAAGCTAACCAAAATCCATTCGCAATTTAAGTTCCTCAATGTTTTTGCAACATGTAGACAAAGTTTGGTGTGTAATTCACAAAATAATTTTCCCAAAAATCCATATTTAAATCAAAATAGCGGACTTCCTGTTGTTTGTAGCTTATGACTGTGAATTAGAAAGTTGTCCGTCTTGATAAGAACAATTTATGTACCAAGTTTGGTGTCTGTAGCTAAAACTAAATAAAATGCATTATTATTATTATTATTATTATTATTATTATTATTATTATTATTATTACTATTATTATTATTAGCTGTACACTTGATAAAAAATATATAAATATAAACTTAAGCAATTGTATATATATATATATATATATATATATATATATATATATATATATATATATATATATATATATATATATATATATATATGCATAAATTCAAGTGTACAGTTTTCTTTTATTGCATCTTGAAATAAATATTTCCAAGTTCTGTGTTTATTAATTTATTATTATTATTTTTAATTTTAAGAAGATTACAGCCTTTAATCTCCTGAAAATAAATGTGCATATAAACCATGAACAATTTAATTATAGCTGTATTTATAAAATGCTTACTAAAATATTAATTTTGGGAGAGGGCTATATAAAGTATGAACTGACTATTTACTAATGCTTAGCTAAGGAGTGCAGTTATTATGAAGTGTTACCAATGCATTTACTAATGTTAACTATTGAGACATTATTTTAAAGTGTTACCAAATCCATAAATAATTTAAAAGTGTTTTGTCGTGATTTCATTAACCTATAAGCATTTGTGAAATAGTTCTGCTTGCATCACAGCTTAGTCTTCATCTGTGAGCTAAACGGTTTTACTGTTACATCCATGAGATTATGTAAATTCAAATAAATGTCATGTCACACAGGGTGTCAGAGGTCAGTATCAAATGAGTTTGAAATTATTTTTTGAAGCACAAGTATTTTTAGAAATTTTTTTAATCCCTGAAACTGTCAGAAAAGGATAAGGCCTAAGAGATTTCTTAAGCTGTAATGAAAACAGCACAATTAGCAACAACAACAACAAAAAAATAACAATTTAAAATACCGTTTTTTTTTCTGGTGATTAAAGAGATGTTTAAGTCTCTCTCTCTCTCTCTCTCTCTCTCTCTCTCTCTCTCTCTCTGTCTGTCTGCCACTCAGCTCACACCCCTCCCCCACTCACACTCACACACACACACAGACACACACACAGTCAGCACACATACATTCCTCACACAGAGTGACAGAGTGAGATCAAATGTCTGACAGTTTTTTAATTTTCTTTTAATCATACAGTGCTGTAAAGTCATGAAACTATGCATATTTCCTCAGAATCACTGGTTTTCTAAATGAAAAATGTTTTTAAAGGTTTGGAAGCTGCAATTTAAAAATACAAGACGATTAATGTTTCACTTTTTACTATTATTTCAAAAAAATCACCACGACAAAACCGTTCAAGCTATCCAAAATTAATTCCTCAATGTTTTTTCTTCATGTAGACAAAGTTTGGTGTGTATAGTGTACTTCCCCTGTGAGGAGTATGCATTAATTCACAAAAGAATATTCTCAAAAATCCATATTCAAGTCAAAATAGCCAACTTCCTGTTGGTCGTAGCTTATGACTGTGAATTAGAAAGTTGTCCATCTTGATAAGAACAATTTATGTACCAAGTTTGGTGTCTGTAGCTAAAACTAACCCCCCCACTTTTGACAAAAGGTGGCGCTATAGAGCACCTCTTCCACGCCCTTTTAAAAGCTTTTGCCATGGTCTAGCTATCTTTAATACTGATATCTGTTTCGAGTTTCATCTAATCTGAGCTAGTTATCTACCTAAAAATCACCAGAACAAAACATTCAAGTTTGACATGTTGCCATGGCAACACTATATTAGATATAAATATCCCCACAACAGATTTTCTTCGGCCTTGTTTTGTCATTATTCTGATGAAGTTTGAAGCAAATCAAGTAAAAATAAGTTGCTGAATTCAAAGCGTTTTGAAAATGATTCACTTCCTGCTGCCAGTTGGTGGCGCTATAACTGTGACTCCTAATAGTCACATATATATGATTGGTTTCATACAATGAACAAACCAATTAAGTTCAAATTCAGGAAATGTATGTGGATGTTATTAGACATTTCCTGTTTCTCATTTCTCGCCATAATTTCAACGCCTCGCCACGGGCAAACCATTCGAGATATCAAAAATCTCTTCGCAATTTAGCATCCCCAATGTCTTTAGATCGTGTTCACCGAGTTTTGTGGTAAACGGGTGGAGTTCCTCAGAGGAGTATATCAAATTCCAGAGCATGTGTTTTTCATAAAACCCTAAATAGCCAACTTCCTGTTGGGCGGAGCTTATGATATGCATTGTGAAAGTTGTTTGGTTTGATGAGTTATATATATGTACCGAGTTTCATATGTATACGTGCAAGTATGCATGATATATGGCCCTCAGTACTAAAGGGGGCACTGTAGAGCCCCTGTGCCACGCCCTTGTATCAGACTCTGCCCGGCCCTAATGGCCGCAGGTTCCAAGGTGTGTGCCAATTTTCAAGAGTTTTTGAGCATGTTAAGGACCCCAAAAGTCCCCGAAACCTTGGAAAAAAATTAGAAGAATAAAGAAAAAAATAATAATCCTAAGGAAAACAATAGGGCTCTCGCCCTCCAGGCTTGAGCCCTAATAATAATAATAATAAATGAAGCAGATACAATAGGGTCCTCACACCTTCGGTGCTCGGGCCCTAATTAAAGCTGCAAGCAGCGATGAACGGGCCCTCACACCCGGGCTCACCACCACCCGGTGCCCATAGGAGGAACCGTGAACGTTGGGCCATATGCTTATAAAATAGTAAATATTTTTGTCACATTTCCTGCTGCCAACATGTGGCGTTATGATTATAACTGAATATCGGCATGTAAATGTCTTTAGGTCAGGACTCTTACCAAGGATGCAAAGTTTCAGGCAGATCCGACATCTCATGTTTACGTTAGTATGAAATAAGTAATTCCTGTTGCCAGCAGGCGTTGCTATACTTATAATTGAATATTGGACTTTAGTTGTGTTCAGGGCAGGACTCTTATAAAACATGTGAAGTTTGGGTCAGATTGGGAATTGTATGCATGAGTTACAACAACTTCCTGTTTAATAGTATTAATAGCATCCTTTAGCACATAGTGTTGTTAGAATGTTCAAAAATATTTCTAGCATGATTAGCACACAATGGCAAATTTTATTGTGCTGCAAATAGTGCATAGAATTGTTAAACATGACACTTCCTGTTGCCAGCAGGTGGCGCTATGACTATAACTGAATACGGGCATGCTGATGTGTTCAGTACGGGACTATTGTCAAAAGTTTGTGGCAGATCGGACGTTGCTAGCTTGAGTTACAACAACTTCCTTATTCAATGCCATAGTTGCATGTTTTAACACTTAGCTAAGTGTTGCTAGCATGTTTTATTATGCTTCTAGCATGTTGCCAGCCTATTTAACCCTTTTTGACACTTTTTTAAATTTATTCTTATGAGTTCATAACAGTGTTAACCTTGTCACTTCCTGTTATCAGCAGGTAGCGCTATGACTATTACTGAATTTGTTAATGGGTGTGTTTCCGGAACAGGACACCTATCACACATGTGGAAGTTTGGGGAAGATTGGACATTGCTTGCCTGAGTTACAGCAACTTCCTTTTTCACTACATTATTAGCATGCTTTAGCACTAAGCTAAGTGTTGCTAGCATGTATTAGTATGTATCTAGTATGTTGCCAGCCTATGTAACACTTGTTTACACTTTTTAATATGTTCCTAGGAGTCTGTAACAGTGTTAACCATGTCACTTCCTGTTACCAGTAGGTGGCGCTATGACTATAATTGAATTTGGTCATGGGTGTTTGTACAGAGCAGAACATCAGATGTGATGTTTGGGAACATCACATCCGGGGGGAGAGAACGCAGGCGCATGTTGGCTGCCGCTTCTCCGTCCGTATTATAATTTTTTCTTCTAATTTACTACCTCATTTGTTTGTTTTTAAACAATAGAGATTTTTATTACTTGGCTCTTTTTATGCTGTTTTATCGACACTGGAGTTCTACTGTGGAGTTTCTCGCGGTTTTGGGCACAACATCGTGGTATTACTGATCCTGCTGACTGGGAACACTGCGACCTGTCAAATGCAGCAGTGTGATAACAATGCGTCTGGATTCTGAAGTGATTAAAATTGGATATCGCTGCTCCCATCATGCGGATTCCTTCGCTTTGCATCGTCGTCATCATTGTCATCATTCTTGTGACCCTGTCTGGGCTTCGTGGAGAGCGGGTCCTTCAACAACAGTTGGATCTCATCATGATAAGGTACTCTTTTTCTGAACTTCTCTCATTGGAACATTATTTACTTTTATTTATTTATTATTTATGTCGGCTTTTACGTCGGCCGATATATTTACACAGAGGATCACGGCGTAATGTTTATACTACTGGGACTGGCATTAAAGTTTTATGGTCTCTATCCAAGGCCTCTGAAACACACAAGCGTTCTCTACGTGGTGTTTGCCATGCAAACTTGTGTTACCCGCAACTGACTCATCAGAAAGTGAGAATTGAAACTGCTCGATTTGCACATCTAAATGTTCGTTCAATGAATAATAAGAGCGCTGTACTTCATGATATCATATCGGACAATGCTTTGGACTTTTTTTGTATATGTGAGACTTGGCACCAGCCAAACGATTTCATAAACTTAAATATGAGTGCTCCACCGGGATATACATATATTGAGAGACCACGTCAAAGTGGTAAAGGTGTCGGTCTCGCTGTTATATACAGAGCTGATATATCTGTCACGGAAATTACCATTCCCTGTGTATCATCATTTGAGTGCATTGCTTTTAAAGTGAACGGAGTCTCATCTGTCCTTATTGTGCTCATATATCGACCTCCAAAACCAAATCCTTTGTTTTTTACTGAACTCACAGAGCTACTTACATCTCTTAGTGCTGTTTGTCCAGCAATGATTGTGACTGGAGACATTAATATTCATGTGGACAACTCAAATAGTAAATTAACAGTTGATTTCATGGATGCATTAGACTGTTTTAACATGATTCAGCACGTGAAATTTCCCACTCATAATAAAGGTCACACACTAGATCTGGTATGTTCTGTTGGAGTGGACATTGATAACCTAGATAGTAGTGACTTGTGTATCAGTGATCATAAGCTCCTCACTTTTAATTTAAATGTTCCACTTTTAAGTAGTACTCAAACAAGGGTCATTAGTTTTAGAAATGTCAAGAATCTTAACTATGACAATCTCTCCTGCCTGATCTCAGAGCACTCAGGTGTAGAAACTGTTGATCACTATAATTATATTTTGTCATCTGCTTTGGATGAGTTAGCCCCTAGGAGAGAACGAGTTGTTTCATTTAGTAAATCTTCTCCTTGGTACACTACTGAGTTAAGGGCTATGAAGATGAAAAGCAGGCAGCTTGAACGTCAATATAAGAAATCGGGTTTGACAGTTCATAAACTTATGTATGATGGTCATTTGAGTCAATACGCTGAAGCACTCAAAGAAGCAAGAACAAAGTACTACTCATTTATTATTAGTGATGGTGCTGCTAACCCAAATAAGATTTTTAAGACAATCAACAGCCTTCTTGCACCAATCAAGTCACCAATTTGTTCCTCCGTACAGGAGTGTAACAAGTTTCTCAGTTTCTTCATGGAAAAAATTGAAAACATCTATAAGTCTATCAGTTTGGTACCCTGCTCTGCAGTTCCTGTGATCTTTCCCCCTAGTTTTCCCGAAAGTGCATTTTCTAGTTTTAGCATAGTCACTAATGATTGTATTCTGAAATTAGTGGTAGCAATGAATACAACTACATGTACTCTTGACCCAATCCCAACATCTGTTCTAAAGGGATGTCTCTCGTCAATTTGCCCCCTCATCTTGAACATTGTGAACACCTCCCTCATTACTGGTTCAGTTCCAAAAGCCCTTAAAATTGCAGCTATTACACCAGTCCTTAAAAAGCCTGGATGTGATGAGTCAGATCTATCTAATTACAGACCTATCTCAAACTTACCCTTTCTTGCTAAAGTTTTAGAACGTGTTGTTGTGGCACAGCTCCACTCACACTTGTCTTCCAACAAGCTCTTTGAACCTTTTCAGTCTGGGTTTAGAAAGGGACGTAGTACAGAAACAGCCCTGGTTCGAGTTATGAATGATCTGCTTATCTCAGCTGACTCTGGAGCCTCCACCATCCTGGTCCTGTTGGATCTTAGTGCTGCATTTGATACAGTGTGCCATTCTATCCTGATAAACAGGCTGGAGAGATGGCTTGGTATCACTGGTACGGTACTAAACTGGTTTAAATCTTACCTCACTGATCGTACCCAGTTTGTTGTTTTGGGAAACAACAAATCTGAACTTGGACAGGTCTGTCATGGGGTTCCTCAGGGATCTGTAATGGGTCCTATATTGTTTAGTGTGTATATGCTTCCTTTGGGACAAATTATTAGGAAATATGGTTTGGGGTATCACTTTTATGCAGATGATACGCAAATTTACATCAGCTCCAAGTCTGATCCTACTCACACCTCAACAGTTCTTTCAGAGTGTGTGCTGGAAATAAAAACATGGATGCACCATAATTTTTTAAAACTAAATTCTTCTAAAACAGAGGTTCTACTCATTGGCACACCAGCAGCTATTCATAAGGGTAGTAATCTTAATTTGACTATTGATGACAGTGTAGTACTTCCATCTGCTCAGGCTCGTAACCTTGGAGTAATTTTTGACACTCATCTGACACTAGACTCTCACATTAAGAACATTACAAAATCTGCTTTCCATCACCTCAGAAACATTGCAAGAATTAGGCCTTTCCTCACTCCACCCGACGCTGAAAGGCTTATTCATGCATTTGTTACTTCGAGGATTGACTACTGCAATGCACTATTCATTGGCTTACCTGCTAAATTAATCAAATGCCTGCAGTATATCCAGAATTCAGCTGCTCGTATTCTCACATATACTCCATCACGTCAGCATATCACAGGCGTGCTTTATAGTTTGCATTGGCTTCCTGTACAGTCACGTATCGTTTTTAAAACTCTAACATTAACATATAAAGCTATACATGGAACTGCCCCTTCTTATATTTGTGACTTAGTCACCCGATACATGCCTTCTCGTTCCCTGCGGTCTGCTGATTCCCCTACTCTTCAACAGCCTCCCTATAGATTAAAATCTATGGGGGAGAGAGCTTTCTCTGTTGCTGCACCCAGGTTATGGAACGCGCTCCCCATTGCTCTTAGAGAAGCTCACACAATAGCCAGTTTTAAGAAGCTGTTGAAAACTCATCTTTTTAAAATTGCTTTTATGGACTATCAGTAATATTCTACTATGTTGTACTATAATGAATATTTTATGATTTATACTTTTTTTTACTTTGTATTGCATTTATTGTAGTTTTTGAATTGTATTTGTCTGTAGCGCTTTGGGTTCTAGAAAAGCGCATTATAAATAAAATGTATTATTATTATTATTATTACCTATCACAAGTGTGAAGTTTGGGGAAGATCGGACATTGTTTGCCTTTTTTACAGCAACTTCCTTTTTCACTGCCTTAGTAGAATGCTTTAACACTTAGCTAAGTGTTGCTAGCATCTTTCGTTATGTTTCTAACATGCTGTCAGCCTATTTAACACTTATTGACACTTTTTAATTTTTTCTTAGAAGTCCATAACAGTGTTAACCTTGTCACTTCCTGTTACCAGCAGGTGGCGCTATGACTATAACTGAATTTGGTCATGGGTGTTTGTTCAGAACAGAAAACCTATCATACGTGTGAAGTTTGGGGAAGATCGGAAATTGCTTGCCTGAGTTACAGCAACTTCCTTTTTCACTACATTATTAGCATGCTTTAACACTAAGCTAAGTGTTGCTAGCATGTATTAGTATGTATCTAGTATGTTGCCAGCCTATTTAACACTTGTTTACACTTATTAATATGTTCCTAGTAGTCTGAAACAGTGTTAACCATGTCACTTCCTGTTACCAGCAGGTGGCGCTATGACTATAACTGAATTTGGTCATGGGTGTTTGTTCAGAACAGAAAACCTATCACACGTGTGAAGTTTGGGGAAGATGAGACATTGCATGCCTGAGTTACAGCAACTTCCTTTTTCACAGCGAAACATCAAACTTTGTCAGGCCGCCAGGGACACACCCCTTGACGAAAACTCAAAACCTTCGCAATTTAACATCACAAAGGTCTTATGATGACCCTCACCAAATTTTAAGATAATCCGATTAAAACTGTACGAGGAGTTCGTCAAAGTACGAGGCATGGAAATGGAAAAAACTGCACAAAAATCATACAGGAAATTCAAAATAACTTACTTCCTGTTGGGTTTTGGATTTTGTACCAAGGGACTTTTTTGTAAGTAATGGTGTGTTACATGTGTGTATCGATTTTCATGAATGTACGTGAAACACAGCTGAGGCGCACTCCGTTGAAATTTGACAGGTGGCGCTATCGAGCCATTTTGCCACACCCACTTCTGAAACCTATATCAGATGTAAATTTTCGCGAGTCCTGATGCGTGTGCAAAGTTTAATGAGTTTTGGAGCATGTTTAGACCCTCAAAAATGCACTTCATTACGGAGAAGAAGAAGAAGAAGAAGAAGAAGAAACGGAGCAATTTCAATAGGGTCCTTGCACTGCAGTGCTTGGGCCCTAATTAAAGCTGCAAGCAGCGATGAACGGGCCCTCGCACCCGGGCTCACCACCACCCAATGCCTATAGGAGGAACCGTGAACGTTGGGCCATATGCTTATAAAATAGTAAATATTTTTGCCACATTTCCTGCTGCCAACAGGTGGCGTTATGATTATAACTGAATATCGCCATGTAAATGTCTTTAGGCCAGGACTCTTACCAAACATGAAAAGTTTCAGGCAGATCAGACATCTCATGTTTAAGTTAGTATGTAATAAGTCATTCCTGTTGCAAGCAGGCGGCGCTATACTTATAATTGAATACTGGACTTTAGTTGTTCAGGCCAGGACTCTTATAAAACATGTGACGTTTGGGTCAGATTGGGAATTGTATGCATGAGTTACAACAACTTCCTGTTTCATAGTATTAATAGCATCCTTTAGCACATAGTAAGTGTTGTTAGAATGTTTGAAAATATTTCTAGCATGATTAGCACACAATGGCAAATTTTATTGTGTTGCAAATAGTGCATAAAATTGTTAAACATGACACTTCCTGTTACCAGCAGGTGGCGCTATTACTATAACTGAATACGGGCATGCTGATGTGTTCAGTACGGGACTCTTGTCAAACGTGGGAAGTTTGGGGCAGATCGGATGTTGCTAGCTTGAGTTACAAAAACTTCCTTATTCAATGCCATAGTTGCATGCTTTAAAACTTAGCTAAGTGTTGCTAACATGTTTTATTATGATTCTAGCATGTTGCCAGCCTATTTAACCCTTTTTGACACTTTTTTAAATGTATTCTTAGGAGTTCATAACAGTGTTAACCTTGTCACTTCCTGTTACCAGCAGGTAGCGCTATGACTATTACTGAATTTGTTCATAGATGTTTGTTCAGGACAGGACACCTATCACACGTGTGAAGTTTGGGGAAGATTGGACATTGCTTGCCTAAGTTACAGCAACTTCCTTTTTCACTACATTATTGGCATGCTTTAGCACTAAGCTAAGTGTTGCTACCATGTATTAGTATGTATCTATTATGTTGCCAGCCTAAGTAACATTTGTTTACACTTTTTAATATGTTCCTAGGAGTCTGTAACAGTGTTAACCTTGTCACTTCCTGTTACCAGCAGGTGGCGCTATGACTATTACTGAATTTGGTCATGGGTGTTTGTTCAGAGCAGAACACCTATCACACGTGTGCAGTTTGGGGAAGATCGGACATTGCTTGCCTTAGTTATAGCAACTTTCTTTTTCACTACATTATTAGCATGCTTTAACACTTAGCTAATGATGCTAGCATGTATTAGTATGTATCTAGTATGTGGCCAGCCTATTTAACACTTGTTTACACTTTTTAATATGTTCCTAGGAGTCTGTAATAGTGTTAACAATATCACTTCCTGTTACCAGCAGGTGGCGCTATGACTATAAATAAATTTTTTCATGGGTGTTTTTTTCAGGACAGATAACCTATCACACGTTTGAAGTTTGGGGAAGTTCGGACATTGCTTGTCTTAGTTACATTAAATTCCTTTTTCACTGACTTAGTAGAATGCTTCAACACTTAGCTAAGTGTTGCTAGCATCTTTCGTTATGTTTCTAGCATGCTGCCATTTTTGACACTTTTTAATTTGTTCCTAGGAGTCCATAACAGTGTTAACCTTGTCACTTCCTGTTACCAGCAGGTGGCACTATGACTATAACTAAATTTGGTCATGGGGGTTTGTTCAGAACAGAACACCTATCACACGTGTGAAGTTTGGGGACGATTGGACATTGCTTGCCTTAGTTACAGCAACTTCCTTTTTCACTGCCTTAGTAGAATGCTTTAACACTTAGCTAAGTGTTGCTAGCATGTTTTATTAAGTTTCTAGCATGTTGCCAGCCTATTTAACACTTTTTGACACTTTTTAATTTGTTCCTAGGAGCCCATAACAGTGTTAACCTTGTCACTTCCTGTTACCAGCAGATGGCGCTATGACTATAACTGAATTTGGTAATGGATGTTTGTTCAGAACAGAACACCTATCACACGTGTGAAGTTTGGGGAAGATCGGACATTGCTTGCCTGAGTTACAGCAACTTCCTTTATCACTACATTAGTAGCGTGCTTTAGCACTTAGCTAAGTGTTGCTAGCATGTATTAGTATGTATCTAGTATGTTGCCAGCCTATTTAACACTTGTTGATGCTTTTTAATATGTTCCTAGGAGTCCATAACAGTGTTAACCTTGTCACTTCCTGTTACCAGCAGCTGGCGCTATGACTGTAACTGAATTTGGTCATGGGTGTTTGTTCAGGATAGAACACCTATCACATGTGTGAAGTTTGGGGAAGATCGGACATTGCATGCCTGAGTTATAGCAACTTCCTGTTTCACGGCGAAAAATCACATTTTGTCAGGCTGCCAGGGACACACCCCTTGACGAAAACTCAAAACCTTCGCAATTTAACATCACAAAGGTCTTATGATGACCCTCACCAAGTTTTAAGATAATCCAATTAAAACTGTAGGAGGAGTTCGTCAAAGTACGAGGCATGGAAAGGGAAAACACTGCAAATCTTACAGGAATTTCAAAATAACTTACTTCCTGTTGGGTTTTGGATTTTGTACCAAGAGACTTTTTTGTAGGTTATGGTGTGTTACATGTGTGTACCGATTTTCGTGAATGTACGTGAAACACAGCTCGAGGCTCACTCCGTTGAAATTTAACAGGTGGAGCTATCGAGCCATTTTGCCACACCCACTTCTGAAACCTATATCAGATGTAAATTTCCGCCAGTCCTGATGTGTGTGCAAAGTTTAGTGAGTTTTGGAGCATGTTTAGACCCTCAAAAATGCGCTTCATTACAGAGAAGAAGAAGAATAAACGGAGCAATTCCAATAGGGTCCTCGCACTGCAGTGCTCGGGCCCTAATAATTAAAGCTGCAAGCAGCGATGAACGGGCCCTCGCACCCGGTCTCACCACCACCCGGTGCCCATAGGAGGAACCGTGAACGTTGGGCCATATGCTTATAAAATAGTAAATATTTTTGCCACATTTCCTGCTGCCAATAGGTGGCATTATGATTATAACTGAATATCGCCATGTAAATGTCTTTAGGACAGGACTCTTACCAAACATGCAAAGTTTCAGGCAGATCAGACATCTCAAGTTTAAGTTAGTATGAAATAAGTCATTCCTGTTGCCAGCAGGCGGCGCTATACTTATAACTGAATTTTGGCCTTTAGTTGTGTTCAGGCCAGGACACTTATAAAACATGTGAAGTTTGGGTCAGATTGGGAATTGTATGCATGAGTTACAACAACTTCCTGTTTCATAGTATTAATAGCATCCTTTAGCACATAGTAAGTTTTGTTAGAATGTTTGAAAATATTTCTAGCATGATTAGCACACAATGGCAAATGTTATTGTGTTGCAAATAGTGCATACAATTTTTAAACATGACACTTCCTGTTACCAGCAGGTGGCGCTATGACTATAACGGAATTTGGTCATGGGTGTTTGTTCAGAACAGAACACCTATCACACGTGTGAATGTAGCGGTTGTTCCTCTTCGTTGTGTTTTATGGATGTTAAATAAAAGAATTGTCCACACAAAGCTGGTCTTTAACTGATGAGGATTTAATTGTAGTGCCTGTGTATTAAAACAAGCAAACAGACAGGCACTGTTATCTGCAACAGCTCTTAATTATGCCTCTCCTCTCTGGTGGCATTGAAGCAAAGAGTAACATACACACACTTTACAACACACATAATATATATAATATAATATTGAGATGTTAGCCGCATAGCCGCTAACATATCCTTCACACACGCAATGCACACACTTTGCCGCCATCTCACGCAATGCAATTTTCACCAGTAAAGAGCACGCAAATAAACTACATTTACCAGGTTAATAACACGAACTAATAGTCAAATATAACATCACACAGAATACTTTCTCATATTGGCCACACAGACATGACAGACATGAACACTTATAACACATTTTAACATTTAATGAACGGAGCTCATGAAAATTGTACCTCTCCTCTCTGATGGCATTGAAGCAAAGAGGACGAACTTCCGATTGCGCTGCATTTTGAACGCCTTACCTACGTATGACATCAGCCGACGTACATACTATATTTAATAAAAGCACGCAACATTTTCAAAATAAAATGCCCCAAAACAATTAATAATAAAAACAAATATATACACACACACACACACACACACATATATATATATATATATATATATATATACATACATACATACATACATACACACACACACACACACATATATATATATATATATATATATATATATATATATATATATATATAT
Organism: Carassius gibelio; assembly: GCF_023724105.1. Taxonomy (NCBI): domain Eukaryota; kingdom Metazoa; phylum Chordata; class Actinopteri; order Cypriniformes; family Cyprinidae; genus Carassius; species Carassius gibelio. Next base: position 20,197,567 of record NC_068371.1, read on the forward strand.
AACAACAAAAATGAATTATAATCTGGTGTAACAACATATCCCTGCTACATGAAGTTTGGGGAAGATCGGACATTGCTTGCCTGAGATAAAGCAACTTCCTTTTTCACTACATTAGTAGCATGCTTTAGCACTTAGCTAAGTGTTGCTAGGCAAGGCAAGTTTATTTATATAGCACATTTCGTACACAATGGTAATTCAAAGTGCTTTACATAAAAGAAAGTAAAATAATCATGAAGAAAAAATAACAAAAATAAAACAAGCAATTTTCAAACTTTTAAAATGATTAAAACATTTAAAAACAGAAAATGATAAAAAAAATAAACTAAAAATAAAACAGTGAAAATATAGTGCAATCTGTACGGACATTGCACAGTGCTCATTCAATAAATGCACAGCTAAACAGATGGGTTTTGAGTCTAGATTTAAATGTGACTAGTGTTTTAGCACATCTGATCTCTTCTGGAAGCTGATTCCAACTGCGGGCAGCTTAGTAACTAAAGGCGGACTCCCCTTGTTTTGTGTGAACCCTTGGTATTTCTAACTGACTTGATCCTATTGATCTGAGTGGTCTGTTAGGTTTATATTCAGTGAACATATCTGCAATATATTTCGGTCCTAGGTCATTTAGTGACTTATATATGAGTAAAAGTACTTTAAAATCTATCAATCAATCACCTTTATTTATATAGTGCTTTAAACAAAATACATTGCGTCAAAGCACTGAACAACATTCATTTGGAAAACAGTGTCTCAATAATGCAAAATGATAGTTAAAGGCAGTTCATCATTGAATTCAGTTATGTCATCTCTGTTCAGTTGAAATAGTGTCTGTTTTTATTTGCAATCAAGTCAATGATATCCCTGTAGATGAAGTGACCCCAACTAAGCAAGCCAGAGGCGATAGCGGCAAGGAACCGAAACTCCATCTGTGACAGAATGGAGAAAAAAACCTTGGGAGAAACCAGGCTCAGTTGGGGGTCAGTTCTCCTCTGACCAGACGAAAACCAGTAGTTCAATTCCAGGCTGATTTTGATATTCTAGGTATTATCAAATTGCCTGAGTTTTGAGAACGTAGCGGACGTAGAGGAGTATAATGTAAAAGGAGCTCATTCAAATACTGAGGTGCTAAACCATTCAGGGCTTTATAAGTAATAAGCAATATTTTAAAATCTATACAATGTTTGATAGGGAGCCAGTGCAGTGTGGACAGGACCGGGCTAATATGGTCATACTTCCTGGTTCTAGTAAGAACTCTTGCTGCTGCATTTTGGACTAGCTGTAGTTTGTTTACCAAGCGTGCAGAACAACCACCCAATAAAGCATTACAATAGTCTAACCTTGAAGTCATAAATGCATGGATTAACATTTCTGCATTTGACATTGAGAGCATAGGCCGTAATTTAGATATATTTTTGAGATGGAAAAATGCAGTTTTACAAATGCTAGAAACGTGGCTTTCTAAGGAAAGATTGCGATCAAGTAGCACACCTAGGTTCCTAACTGATGACGAAGAATTGACAGAGCAACCATCAAGTCTTAGACAGTGTTCTAGGTTATTACAAGCAGAGTTTTTAGGCCCTATGATTAACACCTCTGTTTTTTCTGAATTTAGCAGTAAGAAATTACTCGTCATCCAATTTTTTATATCGACTATGCATTCCATTAGTTTTTCAAATTGGTGTGTTTCAATCCTAAATGTAACTGGAAGCCAGTGTAAGGACCTGAGGACTGGTGTGATATGCTCAGATTTTCTGGTTCTAGTCAAAATCCTGGCAGCAGTGTTCTGGATGAGCTGCAGCTGTCTAATGGTCTTTTTTGGGAAGGCCAGTGAGGAGCCCATTACAATAGTCCACCCTGCTGGTGATAAAGGCATGAACAAGTTTCTGTCTTGGCTGGAAACAAAACATCTAATTCTTGCAATGTTTTTTAAATGATAGTATGCTGATTTAGTTACTGCTTTGACATGACTACTGAAACTAAGGTCTGTCTCCAGAATCACACCAAGATTCCTGACTTGATTTTTAGTTGTTTGACCCCTAGAGTCAAGGTATGCATTCACCTTGAACACTTCATCTTTGTTTCCAAATGCAATGACTTCAGTTTTTTTTCCTTATTTAACTGAAGATAGTTCTGGCACATCCAACTATTAATTTCATCAATGCATTGGCAGAGGGAGTCAATGGGGCTGTAGTCATTTGGAGATAAGGCTAGGTAAATCTGGGTATCATTAGCATAGCTGTGGTAGGCAATTTGGTTCTTTCTCATTATTTGACTTAGTGGAAGCATACACAGGCTAAACAAGAGCGGTGCAAGAAATGAGCCTTGTGGGACTCCGCGTGTCATGGACGTCCACTTAGACTTATGTTCTCCTATAATCACATAATAGCCTCTCCCTTCTAAGTATGATCTGAACCATTTGAGTACCATCCCAGAAAGCCTGACCCAGTTTTCCAGTCTCTCTAGTAGTATGTTATGATTGACAGTGTCAAACGCAGCACTGAGATCTAGCAATACCAGCACCGATATTTTGCCAGAGTCACAATTTAAGCGAATATCATTTATTATCTTAATGAGTACTGTCTCTGTGCTGTGATGCGGTCGGAAACCAGATTGAAAATTGTTCAGGTATCCATTAGACTTTAAGTATTTGTTCAGCTGATTAAAAACTACCTTTTCTATAATTTTGCATATAAAAGGAAGATAAGATATTGGTCTAAAATTGCTCAAAATTGTGTTATCAAGATTGGTCTTTTTCAGGAGGGGCTTAACAACTGCAGTTTTTTTGGACTTTAGAAATGTCCCAGAAAGAAGTGAGGCATTCACCACTTCTAAGAGATCTGCTTTTAAGCAGTCAAGCACACTTTTGAAAAAAGATGTGGGAGGTGTGTCAAGACATTAGGTTGAGGTTTTAGTTGCTGCACTATGTCTTCCAGAATTTTGCTATCAATTGTTTCAAAAATAGACATAGTATCATTTTGATATTTTGGCCGAATCTGTCTGACCTCTGCATTACTTGAGGATGTGCTAATCGCCTTCCTGATATTTATGATCTTCTCACAAAAGAAAGAAGCAAACTCATTGCATTTGCTGTCTGAGAGCATTTCACTTGGAATCTGACTTGAGGGGTTTGTCACTCAACAGTGGCAAAAAGACTACGAGTGTTATTTAAGTTAATGTTTATAAGGTTTGAGAAGAAATTCTGTCTAGCTGTGGCTAGTTTCACATTAAAAGCATGAAGGCTCTCTTTATAGATGCTATAGTGAATTTCAAGTTTCGTCTTCCTCCACATTCGCTCGGATTTTCTGCATTGTCTTTTCATAGTCTGAACTGCTGTTGATCTTCTCCAATCTGATTTCTGTCTGTATGTTTTCTTACTGACTATTATTGGAGAAATATCATCAATAACATTCTTAAATTTTGAGTTGAAGGAATCAAGGAGAATATCAACAGAGTCTGCAGAAATGCTTGTTGTTAAAGATATAGCCTCCATAAATAGTACACTTGTGTTCTCATTCATGCATCTCCTTCTGACAGAGACAGATCTAGATTCAGTGGTAGCAGAGATCAATATATCAAAGAAAATACAGAAGAGATCAGATAGTGCTATGTCCTTAGTAACAATGGATGAAATGTTTAGACCCCTACTGATGATTAGATCCAGAGTGTGTCCACCTTTGTGTGTGGGTCCATGCACATGCTGAATCAGGTCAAAAGTGTTTAGAACCGTTATCATTTCTTTTGTAATTTTGTTTTCTGCATTATCTATGTGAATATTAAAATCCCCTGCAATTGCAAAGCAGTCAAACTCTGAGGAAATTATTGATAACATTTCTGTGACCTCTTCAACAAAGGCTGGAGAGTATTTTGGAGGCCTGTAAATAATAATAAACAGAATGCGTGGGGCACCACGCATTCTGCACAATCCCTAGATATTCAAAAGACAAGTACTGACCAAATGACACTTGCTTGCATTGATAGACATCTTTAAATAGAGCAGCTACACCTCCACCTCTCCTAACAGTCCTGCAAACACTCATGTAAGTGAAGTTAGGAGGGGCTGCTTCATTTAGGATTGTTGCACTGCAGCTGTCTTCTAGCCATGTTTCATTTAGAAACATAAAATCCAGATTGTTTGTGGTTATAAAGTCATTGATTAGAAATTATTTATTTTTTAGTGAGCGAATGTTTAAAAGTGCTAACTTGATGGCAGTGCTTGGTGTCTTTATATCAATCTTAGTTTGATGCATAATAGGCCGCAGATTAGATGAGTTTGCCCTTCGGCTTGAGAAGGCCTTAGACTTTCTATCACGTGATAAAACTGAAATAGAGAAAGCTACAGGCACTGGTCTGTAAGCAATTGTGAATGTTGCTGCTATTATAGCGGGGACCCGACACATATCACTGAGAGCTGCTATCAGTTGTTTTTGGTTCACTTTCAGCAGATAGAGGGTTTGGGCCCTGGCGTTGTGGCAGCGGTCGGAGAGCTCTCATAGGAACAGGGCCCATAGGCTTTGGTGGTTGGGGGGCCTGCCGTTTTTTTGTTGATATCTGCGGGCTAGCAGCGAATGAGTGGGAGAGTTTAGTCCCAACATACACAAATTCCTCCATTTTCTGTGAGAAGCACAGAAGTGGAGATGCTGGAGAGAGGGAAAATGTGTCTGGTGAGATGGGCTGTGTCTCTGGTGTTTCCAGTGGCTGTGATGTGTTGTCCTGGCTTCCCTGGCTGTTTTCCAGAAAGTCGTCATTGGGTGGTGAATCTTGTAGCTGTTTTGAAACATCACAGTCAGTGAGGAGCTCTGTGGGCAGGGCTCAGCAGGGATAGTGTCTATCAGCAGTGATTGTTTTGGCTGCATGGTGTTATCAGTGTCCTTGTGGGATATGTCAACCACATGATGACTCGGACACGGTGTGTGTGTGCTGAATGGATTGACACACTCTGCTGAAGGATGACGAAGGGAGAAGTAGATATTGTTCTTAAACACTCTTGCACCAAGTTTGTTTGGGTGGAGGCCATCTGGTTTAAACAATTGTCTATGGCCCCAGAAAAGATTGAAGTTGTCGATGAAATTGACTCCTTTTGTATTACAAGATCTTTGTAGCCATGTGTTGAGCCCAAGCAACCGTGAAAACATATTTGTTCCCCTTGCTGAGAGTGGTCCACTGATGAACGACTGAACTTTGAGTCTTTGAAGTGTTTCAAAGAGTTCAATGAAGTCCTTCTTAAGGAGTTCTGACTGCTCTTTCCGAAAATCATTCTTTCCCACAAGGATGATGATTTGATTTGCAGTCTTGTGCTTCATCAGAATGTTTTGAAGTTCCTTGTTCACATCAGAGACCGTTGCTTGAGGAAGGCAGCATGTTGTTGTAGTCCTGCTACGGATGTTTCTGATAACAGATTCACCCACTATCAGAGTCCTTGTCTCGGCTGCGCTCTGAGCTGAATGTCACTGTCTGCTCGTCCTTGAGCGCCTGTTAGTAGCGGTGTTAGCTGCTGGCTGATCAGATCCAAGTTTAAATACATTTGGGGATTCCTCACCCACATTTATTAATGCTTCAAATCTGTTCTCCAGATGTATAGGGGTTGGTAGAATACCAGTATTTACAAGCCTTGTCAAAGTCGAATCGAAACGAGAAACTTGTGACAATCTGATATCTCGTTTTCCTTTGGGTCTCACTCCCTGTTTGTGCCATCGATTAGTGTGGTGATAAGTTTCGGCTTGTTCCTCTACACTTGGTATAAACTGTCGAGATTCAGAAGATTCATGGGACTCACCGGCTGTATGCTGAGGGGGTCGATGACGACGGTCTGCTGAGTGTTCCGTCTGTTTTGGAAGTCCAGAAATTAACTTTGTTTCAAGAATCACTTTTCAGGCCGACAGGGACACACCCCTTGACGAAAACTCAAAACCTTTGCAATTAACATCAGAAAGGTCTTATGATGACCCTCACCAAATTTTAAGATAATCCCATTAAAATTGTAGGAGAAGTTTGTCAAAGTACGAGGCGTGGAAATGGCAAAAACTGCACAAAAATCATACAGGAAATTCAAAATAACTTACTTCCTGTTGGGTTTTGGATTTTGTATCAAGAGACTTTTTTGTAGGTAATGGTGCGTTACATGTGTGTACCGATTTTCATCAATGTACGTTAAACACAGCTCGAGACGCACTCCGTTGAAATTTAACAGGTGGTGCTATCGAGCCATTTTGCCACACCCACTTCTGAAACCTATATCAGATGTAAATTTTCGCCAGTCCTGATGCGTGTGCAAAGTTTCGTGAGTTTTGGAGCATGTTTAGGCCCTCAAAAATGTGCTTCATTACGGAGAAGAAGAAGAAGAAGAAGAAGAAACGGAGCAATTCCAATAGGGTCCTCGCACTGCAGTGCTAGGGCCCTAATAATAATAATAATAATAATAATAATAATAATAATAAACTGAGCAATTCCAAGAGGGTCCTCGCACCATCGGTGTTCGGGCCCTAAAAACAGGGCAGATACAATACCTCACACCATCAGGCCCTCGCACCCAGGCTCACCGGCAGCGAGTGGCTTTAGTAAATAGTTGAACGGTGAGAAATATGCGTTTAAACTCATAAATTTAAGTAGAATATATCAATGTTTATTCCATATATGTGCCAATCTTCCTGTTGCCAGCAGGTGGTGCTATCATTATGATGGAATATTGGTCTTCGGATGTGTTCAGGGCAGGACTCTTATCACACATGTGAATTTTGGGGAAGATTGAACATTTTATGCCTGAGTTACAACAACTTCTCTTGCTGTGGCGAGACATCGAACTTCGTCACGGCGCCATGGACATGCCTTTTAACGAAAACTCAAGATCTTCACAACTGAACATCACACAGGCCTTTAGATTAGAGAAGTAGATATTGTCCTTAAACACTCTTGCACCAAGTTTGTTTGGGTGGAGGCCATCTGGTTTAAACAATTGTCTATGGCCCCAGAAAAGATTGAAGTTGTCGATGAAATTGACTCCTTTTGTATTACAAGATCTTTGTAGCCATGTGTTGAGCCCAAGCAACCGTGAAAACATATTTGTTCCCCTTGCTGAGAGTGGTCCACTGATGAACGACTGAACTTTGAGTCTTTGAAGTGTTTCAAAGAGTTCAATGAAGTCCTTCTTAAGGAGTTCTGACTGCTCTTTCCGAAAATCATTCTTTCCCACAAGGATGATGATTTGATTTGCAGTCTTGTGCTTCATCAGAATGTTTTGAAGTTCCTTGTTCACATCAGAGACCGTTGCTTGAGGAAGGCAGCATGTTGTTGTAGTCCTGCTACGGATGTTTCTGATAACAGATTCACCCACTATCAGAGTCTTTGTCTCGGCTGCGCTCTGAGCTGAATGTCACTGTCTGCTCGTCCTTGAGCGCCTGTTAGTAGCGGTGTTAGCTGCTGGCTGATCAGATCCAAGTTTAAATACATTTGGGGATTCCTCACCCACATTTATTAATGCTTCAAATCTGTTCTCCAGATGTATAGGGGTTGGTAGAATACCAGTATTTACAAGCCTTGTCAAAGTCGAATCGAAACGAGAAACTTGTGACAATCTGATATCTCGTTTTCCTTTGGGTCTCACTCCCTGTTTGTGCCATCGATTAGTGTGGTGATAAGTTTCGGCTTGTTCCTCTACACTTGGTATAAACTGTCGAGATTCAGAAGATTCATGGGACTCACCGGCTGTATGCTGAGGGGGTCGATGACGACGGTCTGCTGAGTGTTCCGTCTGTTTTGGAAGTCCAGAAATTAACTTTGTTTCAAGAATCACTTTTCAGGCCGACAGGGACACACCCCTTGACGAAAACTCAAAACCTTTGCAATTAACATCAGAAAGGTCTTATGATGACCCTCACCAAATTTTAAGATAATCCCATTAAAATTGTAGGAGAAGTTTGTCAAAGTACGAGGCGTGGAAATGGCAAAAACTGCACAAAAATCATACAGGAAATTCAAAATAACTTACTTCCTGTTGGGTTTTGGATTTTGTATCAAGAGACTTTTTTGTAGGTAATGGTGCGTTACATGTGTGTACCGATTTTCATCAATGTACGTTAAACACAGCTCGAGACGCACTCCGTTGAAATTTAACAGGTGGTGCTATCGAGCCATTTTGCCACACCCACTTCTGAAACCTATATCAGATGTAAATTTTCGCCAGTCCTGATGCGTGTGCAAAGTTTCGTGAGTTTTGGAGCATGTTTAGGCCCTCAAAAATGTGCTTCATTACGGAGAAGAAGAAGAAGAAGAAGAAGAAACGGAGCAATTCCAATAGGGTCCTCGCACTGCAGTGCTAGGGCCCTAATAATAATAATAATAATAATAATAATAAACTGAGCAATTCCAAGAGGGTCCTCGCACCATCGGTGTTCGGGCCCTAAAAACAGGGCAGATACAATACCTCACACCATCAGGCCCTCGCACCCAGGCTCACCGGCAGCGAGTGGCTTTAGTAAATAGTTGAACGGTGAGAAATATGCGTTTAAACTCATAAATTTAAGTAGAATATATCAATGTTTATTCCATATATGTGCCAATCTTCCTGTTGCCAGCAGGTGGTGCTATCATTATGATGGAATATTGGTCTTCGGATGTGTTCAGGGCAGGACTCTTATCACACATGTGAATTTTGGGGAAGATTGAACATTTTATGCCTGAGTTACAACAACTTCTCTTGCTGTGGCGAGACATCGAACTTCGTCACGGCGCCATGGACATGCCTTTTAACGAAAACTCAAGATCTTCACAACTGAACATCACACAGGCCTTTAGATTAGACTGACCACAAAAAAAGACATTGATGTCAAAAAATTTCTAGGAGTAGTTTGTCGCAGTGTAAAATATGTCACTTCCTGTTTCCAATAGGTGGCACTATAACTATAACTGAATATGGGCATGTCAATCGGTTCAGGTTCAGAGTCTTATCAAACGTGAAGTTTGGGGCAGATTGGACATTGTATGTCTGAGTTATAACAACTTCATTTTTCATGGCGAATAATCGAAATTCGCCCTTCGATGAAAACTCAAGATTTTCACAATTTAACATCGCAAAGGCCTTTAGATTAGGCATACCAAATTTGGTGTTGATCTGAATAAATCTCTAGGAGGAGTTCATTAAAATACAAAGCATGGAAACGACAAAAATTACACAAAATTTGCTCATAATATTAAAAATAACTGACTTCCTATTGGGTTTAGAATTTTGCTCCAAGAGTCTTTTTTATAGGTACTGGTGTGTTACATATGTCTGCCAATTTCCGTGCATGTACGTGAAACATAGCTGGAAGGCTGTTGATTTTCTTAGTATAGGTGGCGCTGTCGAGCCATTTTGCCGCACCCTCTTCTGAATCCTATATTAGACAAAAAATTTCACCAGGTTTGACGCGTGTGCAAAGTTTCATAACTTTTTGAGCATGTTTAAGCCCTCAAAAATGCGATTCATTTTGGAGAAGACGAAGAACCGGAGTAATAATAATAAACAGAGCAGATACAATAGGGTCCTCACACCATCGGTGCTCGGGCCCTAATAAACAGAGCAGATACAATAGGGTCCTCACACCTTCGGTGCTCGGGCCCTAATAAACGGAGCAGATACAATAGGGTCATCACACCTTCAGTGCTCGGGCCCTAATAATAATAAACAAAGCAGATACAAGAGGGTCCTCGCACCTCGGTGCTCGGGCCCTAATAACTCAAAGATACTTTACTTCTAAAATGCTGTTTTTTTTTTTGGTAATCTGTGCATGGTTGTCTTGCCCTGGCAACCAAAAACACACGTCTTTTGTGACATTTCGAAACGCTCTCGCTCTGATCAGTGAATGTCTGTACTGAGTGTGCTCTTAGTGCTCTGCTATACAGGAGCGCGCGCTTTTCCGGCAGAAGTGCCCTTAGGACCCATATAGGGAAATTCCGCTCCATCTAACGTCACACAGAGCCATACTCGAAAAAAACTTACCGAAACTTGTGACAAACCGGAAGGAGTATTTTTGGAACAGAAATACTCCTTCAAACGTACAACTTAATTTTTGAAACTTTGTCCATGTTTAGCATGGGAATCCAACTCTTTAACAGTGTAAAAAACTCAGTATGCATGAAATAGCATTTCACTCCCCCTTTAAAAAACGACATTCTCGCCTGAAATACAGTACTATTTTGAAAATAATCTGAATAAATGGTGGTTGAACCCAACCAATGCTGCGTGAACTCAACCAATCAGGATGTTTAGTGCCCAAGTCCCGGCCCCGAAAGTTCCGGAACTTTGAAAAAGTACTACCTCACCAGCAGGGACTTTCTGACGGGCATTTTTTTTTTTTTTACCAGGAACTTTATTTCGTTCCTGGTTCCTGCGGTGGAAACACACAGAGTACCAGGCCAAAGTCCCTAGTTCCTGGGTAAAGTTCCTGCAGTCGAAACGTGGCATTAGTAAACAAACTACAGCTAATCTAAAATGCAGCAGCAAGAGTTCTTACTAGAAACCTTATTAGCCTGGTCCTACCAACACTGCTCTGACTCCCTATCAAACATCGTATTGATTTTAAAATATTGCTTATTTCTTATAAAGCCCTGAAAGGTTTAGCACCTCAGTATTTGAGTGAGCTCCTTTTACGGTATAATCCTCTACGTCTGCTACGTTCTCAATACTCAGGCAATTTGATAATACCTAGAATATCAAAATCAACTGCGGGTGGCAGATCCTTTTCCTATTTGGCGCCTAAACTCTGGAATAACCTACCTAACATTGTTCGGGAGGCAGACACACGCTTGCAGTTGAAATCTAGATTAAAGACACTCCATGCCAAATCCTTAAATTAATGGTATTCAGAAGATAAACAAGAATGAAAAATATAAGTAGCCATGTAAAACTTTCTTATAAACAAGATTATATAAAAATAAAATATTAATTGTGCCATTAATTACAAACAACATTTATTTTAAACGCCAAATTTATTTGAATCGAAACTAAAACTGTACCAATGTTGGACTCGTGCATCTCTCATTCATTCCAAAGTTTCCATATTTGCCATGTAATATTTGCATGCTAAATATTATTATGTAAATCATCACATTTGGAATAACAGCAAGTAGACAGGTTATGATACTGCCTTTATATTGCACAACAAACAAATTAAATTAAACAGAATAACTTTTTATATGTTTGGTTGACTGGTTTATTCTGATAATGAAAAGGCTACAATGTCAGGTTAGCAATGCCAGGACTGAGATGTTGTGTGAGCATGCGAGGCACTTCTACGTCTGCCAGTATAACCCTGTTTTAAATTTATATAATTTATACTTCTGACCCATCTGTTTTGGGAAAATGGTTCTCTCAGAAAAATGTTTTAAAGACTTAGATAGTTTATATATATATATATATATATATATGTGTGTGTGTGTGTGTGTGTGTGTGTAAAATTATGTTTTTAAAGTCATTTTACAGTTTAATGTTACCATAGACATTGCCCTACTCTGCTCAGATGGTATTCATTTTTATTTTTAAATTATTTTTTTGCAGGTGTAACCCGATTGAAATATGTTCTTTAGTATAGGATGTACTAATTTGAATAAATAATTTCATAGTTTAATAAATAGGTTAACTGTTAACGTTAATATTACGGCAGAGGGGAATTTGAACATGCACAAACTATTTTATTTAATCTCTGTTAGTTTGATGTTGTTTTTGTTGTTTTTTTACCTAAAACACAGAGATGCTGATTGATGTGTCTGCATCGTCTCCACTTGTGCATTTCAGTAGGCTCAAATAGATCACTCTTTACAGCGGATTTAGTTCCCAAACAACTGACAATTTTGACCTAAATATGATTTTCATTTACAATAATTAATCGTAAATTTCGACATTAATAACTTCATTTTAGCAACATCAGACGCACGCGCGCTCACAAGATCTCCCAGTTCTTACATCTGTAGACTCGCACTAAACGGTTCATTTGAATCAGTGAGTGGTCGACTCCAGAACAGCTGCAATCTATATTTCTATAATTATATATATGCAATCTATATTTCTATAAATATTTCTAATTCGTAAACGAATCATTTGGTGCGATTTGAGATCCAATTTAAACGTTTATTTTGAAAAGACTCAGTTCGTTCATGATGAATCAGACACCGCTTTTGCGTGTCAGAGCACGTGATATTTTGTAGGGAGTAACGATATGTTTTATGAAATGTAGTGAAGTTAAAGGTAAGATCTTATGCTTTGGAATTGTCACGGTGTGACAAATGGCATATGGAACTTATTCCCACTGAAGCAGTGTTCCCGGTGGAACACTTTGAGTGTAACCCTGTTCCCAGGCCTGTGTGTGCGTTTGATGCCATGACAACCCCAAATGACAGATGACAGGCAACAGGTGTGGGGGATTTACTCGGAGAGTTTGTGTGAGGCCTCATCAACAGTGGAGAGGATAAAAAGCAGGAGAGAGAGGTGGTTGGTGTGGTTTTTCTCCCTTGTGAAAAGTCGTTTTATTGGGTGGTAATAGTGGCTGGAGGACGGGTGAATGAAGTGGAAAGTGTTGCTTTGCTGAGGGATTCGAGGACAACAGAAGGAGAGTGAAATACCCTGTTTGCATTGGAGAGGAGCTAAGTAATTGAGAACTGAGTCTTGTAATTGCACACGTTTGACACTGAATTGGATGTGGTTTGGAGTGTTTGGATCACAATCATAAATATCACTGAGTGGATTGTACTGATTCATTACCGATCTCTTACCTCTCCCTCCTTTATAAATGGTGATGTGAACTCTGCCTGTGACTGTGAAGAAAAACATCTCAGAACATCCTCAGTGGCAGTGAGGATCGACCCCCCCCCCCCCCCCCCCCTCGGACAGAAACCCAAATGTGAGTGCTGGCTTTAAATTGCACTTCTTGAAGTGAGTTTGCAGTGCCTAAAATTGATGTTTTCCCCCACAATATATGCTTGAAGTGGAATTTGTGTGTGTGTGTGTGTGTGTGTGTGTGTAAGCTACATTCCTTTTTGCCATGCACTCTCCATGTGTTATGCGGACTGACTGTCAATAGTAAGAGTTCTGTGACCTTGATCTGTTCCAACTGTCTGGATGTTGAGGAATTATCATCTGGGATGTGAATTAACCCCTCTGTTACGCTAACAGGAAAGAGATGCCCTGTTGAAATATTTACTATCTGCCTCAGTAAAAGCCCTGTGCAACCTGTTGACTTGAGTCTGCTGTATCCCTACTATTCATCTGTATTGTGAGAAGTGTTTGTTCCTTCCAACGCATGTGAACTGTATACTTTGTCTGGAGCATTCATTCTGTCTGTCTCAGAAACCCCGCACAGCCTGTTGACCTCGAGTTTGCTGCATCCTTGTGGCCCACCTGTGCTGAGAGAGGTGACTGTCCTTTGTCACGAACGTGAAGCTGGCACGCTTTGTCTGGAATATCCACTCTGTCTGTGTCAGGAGAAGCCACCTTAACGTAAGACCGTGCACCTGCCGTATATGTACTCGACTGATATCATTCACCTCAAATTCCGTACCTGTGGAAGAAAGAAGGAAGGTTGGAATTACATACTTACCGGACCCCTCACTTGCCAAACACATCCCCACCTCAAGGCTGTGTATCTGCCATGCACGGACCTGACCGATACCCATCCGTCCCAAATTCTGCATCTGTGAAGAAGGTTGGAAGTATTTAATTCTCAAAGGAGACTTACCAGACTGCTGGTTTGCCGATCGTATCCCCACCTGTGAAATACCTACTTGACCACCCATCTGTCCATCTATTGCGGGGCCCGCACAGAGGAAGAGGGCGGGAGAGTCCCTGGTCACTGCACTGTTCACCTTTGATCCCTGAGGGAAACAAAGAAGAAGATTTTAGATTAGGATTTCCAATTTGCTTTTACTTCAAAATAAAACTTGCTAAATTTATTCTGTCTCCGACTCTTCCCTCTGATACGCTCCTCGAGGTGGTCCTGGTTTAGGGGTGGGTGCAGTCTAGCTTGGGCCACCCGACCTGTGACAGATTGTAGTGAAGTAAAAGTTACTCAAAATAAAACTACTCCAGGAAAGTACGGATACTTGAAAAATATAATATAAAATATACAGAAAAGTACAGTAACGAAGTAAAGCTACTCCGTTACTGTCCACCACTGATCGTTTGTATTTAACCACACATTAAACCAACTGATTTCAACAGCTCTGCACTCAGTCAGTGCCTCTGTTGGCCATTTTCTGTCCCTTAGGGATGCCATACAGCTGTGTGAGTTTCTCTCACGGTTGAGGATTCTAATATGAACTGTATCGTGTTTTTCCTCCTCATAGCAAGATGGGAATGAAGGTACAGTATATGAAAAAGAATCAGCAGTGCGAGGCTGAGATGACATCAGGCCCTTCAGGGGCTAATTTACAGCTTAATGGCAATGAAAGGGAATTCTGTATGTACAAAGGCCAGTTTGACTGCTGGCAACATGTAAGTTTGAAGTTTGGTTCTTCGTTTCTGTGTCTATGAGCAAAACACTGAAGCCTCATCTACCCAAGAGGACTGAAGCATTGATGACCTGCACTTTGACTACTTACTACTTATTTTCTGCTTGTATGTGTGGTTTTAGTTAAAGGATAGATCAGAAAGCCAGAATTTTAAAATGACTGTGACAAGTATTTCCAGGAGCACCTGTGACACAGGAACAACTATAGGCTGATTTATACTTCTTTGTCAATATGCCGTAGCTACACAGTAGGTTGTGCCTAGTACATGCACCTCTCCAGGAATGTCACTGCACATCAAATGCGGACTGCAAGCACTGTGATAGGTCTACTAGTACCCCTCCCTCTGTATGTATTTGAGATTTGTGTCTGTGTTTTGCAATTTTATATATTTTAATGTTACAAAATTAAACCAATCAAAGAACAAGCGTCTTCTCATTTATTATAAAATGGATCATTACATCACTTTGATGTCTGCGACAAACAGTTGTTCTGCCATGGTACAATTCTTTGTGGAAATTGAAAGAATGCCATCATCTGCTGTTCCGTTGTCATCTCTTTTTTTTTTTTTTTTTTTTTTTTGTAGTTTTAAATAATTGATCTGTTCTTTGATATTTATTTGCCGTCGTCAAGCGTGATGTTTCCATAGACAGTAAAAGAAATGGACACAGCGACCCCGTTGGATTCAACGGAGAAAAATGAAGTCAATTAGAAGCACGCACTTCCTGGGGGTTGGGCGTACTGCGCAGACTCAAACTGAGCTTGATGACGTAGATGTCATGTGAGCAACCTGTAAGTCTTCTAATCGCTGTGCCAAGATAAATCTGAATCACCCACTGAATCTTGCAGAGAAGGCGAGTGTGAACAGGAGCAAATTTTGGTAAGTATTCTGATTAATTATCTTCCTTGACTTCATGTCTCCACGTCCCCCCGATAGCCTCATAGACAGTAAAAGATTGCCTGCGAGCTTCTCCTCCTGTCCATACGTTAATTTCTCTACTATGCGACAGAGAGTCGCTGGTTATGACTTTTTTACAAAAACTGCTTCTATGGGGCCATGACGTAAGATACAAGGTAATGGAGCCTTTTATAAATTTTCGTGTTTCTTTAGAAATAATTAATGGACAAATGGAGTCTTTAAATGCCTCAGATGTAAAATTATTCGTTGTCAAAGTGACGCAAAAATGACAGGGAGTCAATTGAATGCTAACAGCAGGTGGGGGTCTGCTAGCCAATGGCGGCGCCGAGGGGTGCTTCAAAAAAAAAAAAACCCTGCCCCCCTGGATGCTTCTCTGACAAGTTGCTTCTTCTTCAGCTTTTGCCGTGGTCTGCGGGTTACACAGTCACATCCCTGTGGACACTGCAGACAAGCGGTTTGTATGGGTACTGCACATTGACGCAGACAACTACACAAAAATATAAATGAAAACCAACACACATCCTACAGCGTAGAGGCTACAGAGTATGTCCGACAGAAGTATGAATCAGCCTCATGTATATTTTAATATTACATTTTGATTAACATAATTGATGTATATACTCTACACACAAGGAGACTCTCATAAGAGGCTTATGGAGCCGGAAGAAATGGGTAATGTGTAGGGCTGTGAATCTTTGGGAAGGCAGCGATTCGATTCGATTCCAGAACGATTTTTGCAAATTTAGAACGATTCAATTCGATTCGATTCACAATTAAATTTGATTCGATTCGATTATAACGATTTGATTCTGCATTCTTTAAGTGCATTCACGGGATTATTTAAATGCTTCTACTAAATTCTTTAAATGCTTAGTCAGGGGGCAAATTACAGTAGCATTTATGGTTAGAGAACCATAGGTTAGAAAAAAAAAAAAACTTTTGTCCATTGCTAAATGCTAGTTTAATGTTGCGACATGGCATAAGTAAAAATGTATGTAAGCCAAATTTAAAAAAAAGAGCTTAAGAGTATTATGTATAAGCTAACATTTTGTCACACCAGGGGCGTAGCCATAATTTCATAAGTGACAGAAATGTCAAATACAATCATTTTATGTATATAACCTATATAATAATAATAATTATTATTATTATTAGTAGTAGTATTATTATCATTATTATTATTTATTTATTTTTTTTACAAGGAATTATCTTCTTTTTTTATTACTTTTAATTAGCTGTAATAAATCAAATACACTGCTGGACAATAATCAATCATTTGTAATCGATATTTTTTTCCTAATGGCAATTTTATGACTGTTTTATATACTAGGCTACATTTAATTAGCAATTATTTAAATTTTCTGCACAGAATAAGCTAGAAAATATACTTTATAGTTTCTGTAATGTAATAAATGTCAATTAGCACTGCATCATTCATACATTTTTTGTGTTTTTTTTTTTAGTTTCATAAGTTCATTCTGCTTTTATTCAGATTAGCTGCAGATATAGCCTGTCACGTCAATGAGAGCGAGATCGCTTCTCTTTCAGTGTGAAAACGTCTTCATCTCTACTTAACTTTTCTTCTCCATCAGCGAATGATTCTGAGAGAAAACGCGCCAGATGTCTGTTTGCTAATGAAACAAACGCTGCTTTCATGTATCTGATTATCAGATAAATCTCGCGCTCTTATTTCAAGGTCGTTGTTAATGCTGTGGTTAATTTTAACAGTTTCCTTCGTATATTCGGTTCATCCGCATTGTTTAAAC
The DNA here is from genome assembly GCF_023724105.1 of Carassius gibelio. Lineage (NCBI taxonomy): Eukaryota > Metazoa > Chordata > Actinopteri > Cypriniformes > Cyprinidae > Carassius > Carassius gibelio. Next base: position 20,214,721 of record NC_068371.1, read on the forward strand.
ACATTTATCATTCAATGGAACTGTGTGTATGATTTAGACACTTACATTTCTGCTCCTTCCATGCAATAAATACAGCTGTCGACGGCTCCGGTAACTCCGTCGGTAAGATGCAGAGAGCCATTGACAAACTACAGAAAAGTAAAACTATTTCACGTTAGCATTACTGGCCACGAGTCCTATAGATCACATGTCAGCTGCGTCAGAGACGAACGGAGTGCGAGCGTAACCCCTCATTAACCCCTCATTTACACTGAACACGTGTGCGGTGCATTACGGCTGCGACAAGGTTTTATTCCCTATTCCACGCGGTGCCAACTCACACCGGGAGCATATCAGAAGCGGAGCGACTGGATGCATGAGACCAAGTGATTTGCCTGTCCGACGTGTTTTTCTGATTGCAGAATGAATCTCTCGCCGTCCATTTCTTGTCTCCTACCAAGGATATATTTCCAATATACATGCAATACGTTTGGGAGTCTGCACAGGGTGTTTATTTTGAAATTGACAGGGATTTTTGACTTTTATTTTGCATTTCCGGTGCGACTTGGACGCGAATCCGTCAAAAATAGACTAGGCGCCTATATTTAGCGAAGCGGCGTGGAGAGCCGCTTCTGGGAAGCTTCTGAAACGCACCGCGTCGCGGCCGGTGTAAACACAAGCATTTTCTTTTTTTTTTTTTTTTTACATGATTTGATATGAAAATAATGGACAAAGCTTGTGTTTTGTGGCTTAAACAGCCACGGATCAGTAGCAGACTGCAAACGCACCCTGTGTGAAAGCACAATGAGTCCGTGCTGCTTCAGCATAACATACGTAACGCACACGGACTGCAGACGCACTGCTGACGGATTATATGTGAAACAGGCGTAAACCATTTGATAGTCTCTGTAAACTGTGGAGTGTGTGAAGGACAGATAAGAGGCACGATTCACGAACACTGTTCAAGGACTCCATTAATTCGTGCGTGTAGTAATTTAATGTGTATACATTTTGAAAGCATTGAATCGCTTCTTAGCATTTTGAATCGATTACTGTCCGAGATCGGCAATTCACGATTAAAAAATCAAGTTTCAAGATCGATGCATATGAATCGATAGGGTTTTTAATCGATGCATCGCGAAAACTAGTGAATCGTTACACCCTTAGTAATGTGTTGTACCTGGCTGTTAAACCCTAGACAGGACCACAACAGCCACTTGATAAACACTGCTTTCACAAGAATCTCATCATAACTGTAGGGTATCAGACCCGAACCAGACAAATTAAAGATTCAGTCAGGAGTATGGTTGAAACATGAGGAGCCAAATACCACAGAAAAGCTCAAGCGCCACAAATCCTAGCACCACAAGTCAGAAGCAAGTCCACTAACTAGCAGCGTAAACAGCTTTAGAACAAAACATAAGAAACATTATTAGAACAAAATAACAATTATTGACAATTCCAAATCATAAAGGAGATTGTCAAAGTTGGGGCAAGTAATCAAGTTTGATGGTCAAAGAGATGTGCACTATGACCATCTCATGTAAATCCATGATAGTAATCATGAGGATTGACTTCCTCCACCTAGAAGAAAAGAACCAGACTGAAATTCCTAAGGGGACCTTTTAACCTGTGGTCTCCAAAGGACGTCCTTATGTCAAAGAATGCCTTTTACAGATGTACTGTAGATGCAACAAAATGAACTTAAAAAACTCATAAACAAAATACCAGTCAATCACTAATTTGTGAAACTCAATTATCTTTTGCTTTACATCATAAATATATACTTATATATATTTATACTCATAAATATATATACTTTGGTTTTCTCATTGTGATGGATGATTAAGGGAATTTGGGCTTTGTTTTCCCTCCTATTTATATTTCTGTGAAACAGGAAGCCATGGCTGGATAATTTTATTTTCAAAATAACCCTGGAGGGCTCAAAATTGTGAATATGATTGGAAATTTACTTAAGAAATATTTTACTCAAAATAATTTCTAAGTCATGAAAATTAGAATATTAAGTCAAATGCATTGTTGTTGTTGGCGAAATTATTACTGACATTAAAACACGTTACTAACTTCAACGGTCAAAAAAGTTGTCCGGATTATGAAGGTAGCTACCTGGAAGTGATGCACAGGCTTCATCTTGGGCCTTTTTCTTTTTTGTTTCTCTGCGCCAGACTGTGCTGATGTTAAGGGTCCCCTTCTTCGTGATTCCATGTTTTAAACTTTAGTTAGTGTGTAATGTTGTTGTTAGAGTATAAATAATATCTGTAAAATGCTAAAGCTCAAAGTTCAATGCCAAGCGAGATATTTGATTTAACAGAATTCGCCTACAAAAAACGACCCGTTTGGACTACAGCCCTCTGGTTCCTGCAGGAATGATGTCAGTAAAACAGTTTTTTTGACTAACCTCCGCCCACATGAATTCACAAACCGGGGGCGTGGCCTTGTTGTGCTCCGACGGAGAAGAAGGAAGAGCTGTTTGTTTTTGTCACCATGTCGTTGAAACGCTGTTATTTTCATCTCGGAGTCCAATCACCTTTGTTTGGGCTTCCCAGGATTGTTTGGGCTTCCCAGGAATGCTGTCCTTGGAGATTAATGGTTACAATTTATGTTTAACTCGGTTCCCGAAAATTATAATGCACATGTAAAACTATGTGCAGCTCATTTTGCTGAGGACAGCTTGCTGAGGACAACTTTCTCAATCTCAATCAGTTTAATGCCGGATTTGCACAAAGATTATTCTTGAAAGATGGAGCAGTTCCCTCTTTGTCTGGAGAAGGTGTTGTTTATGGACCACAACTGGTAAGTGTATTTTATTATTTAAGTGGGTGCGTTTAACAGTTTCTGTAACTTATTACAAAATGGGCAACGCTGTTTAGCTTTGTTAACTAGATGTTAGAGCTGTGCAAAAAAAACAAATGCGGTTTTCATGCGCATCTCGTCAGTAAACGCTCCTGTGACTATAAATACATCTCCAGCACTGGCGTTCTAGCCCAATCACGTTACCAGGAGGGCAGCCTGCTCTCAGCTGCTGTCGAATCACTACACAGGAACCGCTGGCCCAATCAGAACTCGTTACGTATTTCTGAAGGAGAGGCTTCATAGAACAAGGAAGTCATCAGCCCGTTTATGTGACAGTGAAAACAGCAGTATATAGATAGGTGAATTGTGTGAAAAATACTGTTTTTTTACACACGAAACATGAACACATGTTATATTGCACATTGTAAACACAATCAAAGCTACAAAAAAGCGCGTAAAACGGGACCTTTAATGTTTAGATTTCTATTTATATATATATATATATATATATATATATATATATATATATATATATATATATATATATATATATATGTGTTAATATTAATATAGAACGAAAGTTTTATTTATTTATTTATTTTTATTTTGAGCAACTGGGATCGTGCCCCCCCAGGATTTGGTGCCCTATGCAAACTGCGTACTCTGCATATAGGGAGTGGCGATACTGCTGAAAATGCTTTTTCAGCATTGATTCTCTTATCACAGTACAGTAACAATTTTTTATTTTTTCACTGCATGGTTTAAACTCTCTCTCTCTTTCTCTCTCTCTCTCTCTCTCTCTCTCTCTCTCTCTCTCTCTCTCTCTCTCTATATATATATATATATATATATATAAAACGTATCATCCATGCATTTGTCTTCTAGGTTTGTGTATTAAGTTGCTCAAGCAATTGGCAACACATTTAAACACAGCATTAAAGTGTGCTTGTTCTTGTTTTTAACCTAGTCAAAAAGCCACGTGTTGTCTGTGACACACAGTGGACCTTAATTGTATAAATTTATTGTGAAATTACTACATTTTCGTATCAATCCATGTTCATTTTTACCGCAAACAATGCACTGTCACTTTAATTCAGTCCGTGCAGCACAGCAAAAATAGACTTGGTGTGAAAACGATCACTGCCCTGCTGCAGACGCAGTGCTCCTGAAACACACTGATGGAATGCAATTGCGTGCAGTGTGAGCGCTCTAGTCCGTTAACATGGGTGCATTAAAAATATGCAGCAAATACGCACTGAAGACGGAGTATGTGTGGAACAGGCATTCCCTATTAAAGGAACTTTGAAATGCGTCCTCTAGGGGTCGCTATGGGGAACACCACGTGATGAACCGTGTCTGAAGCATACATTGCAAAAAAGAGTTGGCCGGCGACAGCCCCTGACGTCACTACCGGTGCGACTATGGATAAATAGGCACCGGGAGAACACGTCATTCTCTTCTTTGTCTTCACTGACTGTTCTGTTTGAAGCATGCATCTGAAAGAACTGGTAAGAGCAATCTTTCTCTGTCAATCATGGAGACTACTGGCAAGCATTAAGACAGTATGTGCATTCGTGTCTGCGTTGTTTGACACCCAATGACACAAACAATCTGTGGCAAGGGGGGGCGTGGTTTAGTGAACCCTGCAGCAGGGGAGAGCATCAGGAGACGCACGGTGAGTGAGTGGGTTAAGCGCAAATAACGTCTCTTGTTGCAGTAATTGGCGTGGAGAGAGTATAAAACACCAGGAGAAACAGGAGCAGGGGAGAGAGAGAAGGACTGCTGGCTGCTACACTTTTATTGAGTTGATATTGCTCTCCGGGGAGTCCCAGGTAGCGGCACAGCAGCTTCCGGTGCAGAACCTCCAGATTTTTGTCAATCTGAAGAGCGCCATCATCCATCATCCAGACCCTTCGTGATAGCCCAACAGCTCCGGGACTCTTGGTGCAAATGGTTGCTGGCCGACGGAAGCGACTTGAAGAAGATAATCGATCGTGTGGTGCTAGAGCAGTTCATCACTCGGCTACCAAGAAGAACTGCCGAGTGGGTCCAGTGCCACCGCCCCACATCACTGGAGTCGGCTATTGATCTCGCGGAGGACCATATGGTGGTGTGCCCCGGGGTCAGCAAACCTCTCCCATCAGCTTCTGCCAAAACCACTATACAGCTCCCCGAGTCCCGCCCCTGTTTCCCCACTCTCTCCACGCCAACCGCTTAACCCACTCTCTGCCACTGGAGTGGCGGGGAGGTCTGGTTCGGCCTGCTGCGGTTGCGGGGATCAGGACCATTTTGTGGACAAGTGTTCCGTTATGGAGGTGGGGACGAGATCCGGGTCCCGGACATCCCACAGGCTGCCCCCAGTCAGGCTGGGTGGTACCAAATACCTGTGAGTATCAAGGGGGGTAACCAAACCTCAATCCGGGGCATTGCATGCGAGCCGCATGGTTAAAGTACAGTGTGTGCACGGGATGTGGTTGAATTCTCACATTGTGCCAGTCGTTATTAAATTTAGGGGACAAAACCATAGTGTTGAGGTGGCAGTTAATCTGCACCTCTGGCATCCGTTAATTTTGGGGACGAATTGGCCAGCGTTTAAAGAATTATTGGGGGTTTTATGTACGGATGCCTCTTGGGGAAAGAATGCACCGGAGGGGAATGCAAGTCTGCAGGCGGGAGAGACTGAACCCGGGACCACTGAGTACTGCCTCAGGGGAATAGAGCGAAATTGAGAGAATTATTCTCTCGGAGCGCGATGATTTTCCACTGGAGCAGTCTCAGGATGAGATGCTGAAATGCTCGTTTGAACAGGTCAGGACCATCGACGGTCAGCCTCTCCATCCTGGATAGCCGCTTACCTGTCTATATTTTGCAATAATTAAAGAAAGGTTGTATTGAGTGACCCAGGACGCTCAGACAAAAGAAGATACAACCCAGTTATTAGTTCCTAGGAGCCTTTTCCAGGCGGCTCATTCTAATCCAATGACTGGACATTTAGGACAAGGAACAACACTAAATCGCCTCATGAACCATTTTTTTTTTGGCCGGGCATTCACAAGAATGTGCGCAGGTGGTGCGCAGCTTGTCATGAATCTCAGTTGGTAAACCCACCGGCCACCCCAAAAGCGCCTTTGCGCCCCCTCCCATTAATGCAGGTCCTCTTTGAGAGAATTGCCATGGACTTCATCGGCCATTAGAGCAATCAGCACGAGGACATCATTTTGCATTAGTCATTGTGGATTATGCAACACGATATCCAGAAGGAGTGCCTCTTTGCAATATTTCAGCTAAGAGTGTTGCTGATGCACTGTTTTCTTTAATCTCCCGAGTGGGGGGATTCCTAAGGAAATCCTCACTGATCAGGGCACAGCGTTTATGTCACGAACATTACGCAAACTTTACTGATTATTGGGCATTAAATCGATTGGGACCAGTGTCTTTCACCCACAAACGGACGGGCTAGTCGAACGTTTTAATCGCACGCTTAAAGACAATGATTCGTTCATGAAGATGCCAAAAATTGGGACAGATGGTTGGAACCCCTGTTGTTCGCTGTGCGACAGGTCCCGCAAGCCTCCATGGGGGTTTTCCCCTTCGAGTTGCTCTATGGTCGCCAGCTCAGGGGGGTGCTGGACGTCATAAGAGAGACTTGGGAGGACGGACCTAAATCTAAAAACGAAATTCATTTTGTGATGGACCTGAGAACAAAACTCCACACTTTGGGGCAGCTCTCTATGGAGAATTTGTTACAGGCCCAGAACAAACAGAGCCGGCTGTATAACAGGGGAACCAATTTGCGTAAATTTGCACCGGGAGATAAAGTGCTTGTATTACTCCCAACGTCAAATTGAAAATTAATTGCAAAGTGGCAAGGACCGTTTGAGGTCACACGGCAAGTTAGAGAGCTCGATTATGAGGTAATACGCTCAGATAGGAGAGGAGCACATCAAATTTATCACCACAATCTCCCAAAAAAATGGGATGAGGGAGAATCAGTGATGTTGGCGACAGTGATTAGCGGAGAGGATGCTCTTGGACCAGAAGCGAATATAAAAAAAACAATCTCTCGCTCTGGCCCCAGGGGGAGATCATCTCTCGCACTCCCAGCTCATTGATTTGACTACATTACAGGCAGAGTTTGCTGACGTGTTTTCTCCCATACCTGGCCGTACAAATCCCATTCAGCACCATATCGAGACAGAGCCGGCGTGGTGGTTCGCAGCCAGCCATATCGCTTGCCTGAAAACAAGAAAAAAGTAGTTCAGGAAGAATAAGGTGTGTTGCTTGAAATGGGGGTAATAGAAGAATCCAACAGTAACTGGGCGAGCCCCATAGTTTTAGTTCCGAAAGTGCGGTTCAATTTGTTACTCTGCCTTTCGGGCTGTTTGGCACGCCGGCTACGTTTTAGCGACTGATGGACAGGGTGTTGCGGCCCCATGGTGCATATGCTGCTGCTTATCTAGATGATATAATTTTATTTAGTAATGAGTGGCAGCGGCATATGCAGCATGTGAGGGCGGTACTAAGGTCGCTGAGAGGGGCTGGGCTCACGGCCAACCCGAAGAAGTGTGAAATTGGGCGCGTGGAGGTAAAGTATCTGGGTTTTCACTTGGGACATGGACAGGTGCATCCCTAAATTGATAAGACCGCAGCGCTTGCGACCTGTCCGCGTCCCAAGACCAAAAGGGAGATTAGACAGTTCTTAGGGCTGGCGGGATATTATAGAAGGTTTGTGTCTAATTATTCGGATCTCACAAGCCCCTTGACTGATCTCACTAAAAAGGAAGCACCAGATACAGTTCAGTGAACGGAGCTGTGCCAGCAGGCGTTTACCCAGGTGAAGGCTGCTCTATGTGGCGGGCTGTTGCATCACTCTCCTGATTTCTTTCTCCCTTTTTTGTTGCAGACGGACACGTCGGACAGGGGGCTGGGTGCTGTCGTGTTGCAGGAGATAGAGGGGGAGGAACGGCCGGTACTGTAAATTAGTCTCAAGCTCTCTAAGAGAGAGACTAAGTACAGCACCGTGGAGAAGGAGTGTTTGGCCATCAGGTGGGCCATCCTCACCCTCCACTATTATCTCCTGGGATGGGAATTCACCCTCTGTTCAGACCACGCTCCCCAGCAGTGGCTCTACCGCATGAAGGATACCAACGTGCGGATCACTCGTTGTTATCTAGCTTTACGGCCTTTTAAGTTCAAGGTGGTACACAGGTCGGGTGTTCAGATGGCTGTGGCCTGAGTCAGGTGCCGGGCGTCACAATCTTTGCGTCATTTGTTTGGGTAAAAAGCATGCACGTGATGTCTTTGAGAAGGCAATCTACGTGCATTGTGAGGGTTTTTTTTTTTTTTTTTTTTTTTTTAATTTAAAAGCTCCGCTCTCGTTTGTCTCTCTTTCTGAGGAAAAAAAGAAAAAAATGGCAGCCATCTGCTTTCCATTTGCTTTCCATTATGCTTTTTTTGCTGATGAGTTTAGAGAGGCACTTTCCCTTTCACGCTCATCGGCGACGGATAACAGAGAGCCTCAAGAGGATGATGTTGTATCTTTAACAACTTTCAGATACTGAGGTTAGTTCTCTATACTGGGTTCTACACAGAAAGAGCAGGAGATGTTTGAGGATGGCAAAGAAGAGGCTAAGTCTTCTCAATCCTCCTGCCCTGTGTATGTAGAGCTATTGGAGGTTATGGATCACGCCACAGCAAAGTTGGACTTGCCATGGAAGTGCACTTGCAAGGTGACACCGCGAGGTTGCCTCGACGAGCATTATCTTTCTTATCATAGCACTCCAGCTCAGGTAAGCCATCCATTTCTGCCTGATCTCCATGCAGAGATTGAAAAGGAATGGAAGAGGCCGTTTTCTTCTCGCATCCATAGGTTTCAGCATAAGAGTTATGTCGACATCGAGGTGTTGCGCAATAGTGACTATTAGAAGATGTCCTCTGTAGAAAGAGCTTTATTTCTGTGGAGGAGACGTCCTCTCTTAATCTCCCTCCTTGCCATCTAAGCCCCTTCAGGATACATCTCACTGTCAGGCTGATCTGCTAAAAGACCTGGATAAAGGTGAGGGCCTTTCTCCTGATTAGGTAGCTGAGCTGCGCCACACCGCAGATTTCTCTCTCCGAGATACCAAGCAGGCCATCTCCGCCATGGGCAGGTCTATGGTGGCCATGGTGGTAACGGAGAGACATCTGTGGGTGAACCTGGCAGATATCTGGAAGAAAGAAAAGGCTTTCTTCTCGATGCTCAGGTTTTGCCTTCCAAACTTTTCGGTACCTCCGTTGAGAGGGTAATCGAGAAGTTCAGAGAGGCGACTTTCCTTTCTGGAAACCACATGGTGGTGAGTGTGCACGCTGAACACATTGTGAGTTTGTGCACTTTCTAAAATACACGTAAGTGCTAAGTGTGCACACAAGACTCTGCACACTTTCTGAAATCCTGTACGGTAAGAGTTATGTGCTCAGCTTCGTTCCCTTTCTTGAGATGGTTAGACCTTCATTCCTTGGGCTCCACTCAGCCAGAGTGCATTTATTTATACACTTCAAGCATAGCTTCCCTACTATTTGGGAGGTTCTCGTGGTAGTTTAACAGCCCTCCCCTTTAGCAATAAGGGTCACCTATGAGTGCACTACTCTCTTTCTGAATTTGGAGTTCTCCTCTCATGTGAGATTGAGTTCTCTTTTTTCCCCAGAGCGCTCCAGTATTATTTCTATAGATCAAGTTGATGACTCCCAAACATAGTGTTTTGTCTTTGTGCACTTTCTGAAATCCACACTGTGGAAAGTTTGCATGCTAGTGATCTGCGTTCATTCTAAAATCCTATATGGTGAGGGCTTTGCGGGGGTTGCTTCGTGCCCTTTCTTCAGTTGGTAAAAGCCCCGTTCATCTTGGGTATCACTCCACCTATGTATCCTCGGAAACCTATCTAAACAGGGTGTTGCTACTAGGGATCTGTTGAGACAGATCCTTCAGCAAGCTTATGTAAGAGCAAGCGGTAGCCCCAGTTTGACAGGCAAGACTTAGAATAAAATGCTTAGTTCTTTGCCGTATCCCTTTAAAGGAATCTTTATTGATTCCAAGCCTTCAGCTCTACCCGGGCCGAGGCCCTAACAAGTAAGTTGGGTATGTAGCCTAGGCTTTTGGACGTAAGAGATAATGTCACGGACAGCCATCTAACGTCCCAGGGGAAACTACCATGGAAATGGTAGAGTTGGTACTTAGTGTTCGCCATGATTCTGGCCTGCACTCCCCTCAGCATGGCGGCGTGGGTATACTGTTCCCCATAGCGACCCCTGGATGATGCAGTTCGAAAACCCTTGAAAGGGAACGTCTCAGGTTATAAATGTAACCATGGTTCCCTGAGTAGGGAATGAGACACTGCGTCCTTAGCTCCCTGCAATGCTTCAGAAGCAAGCTTCAGATGATGAAGTGAGTGACGTGTTCTCCCGGTGCCTATTTATTCATAGTTGCACTGGTAGTGAAGGACGTCAAGGGCTGTTGCCGGCCAACTCGTTGGTGTTTTTTAAATTTATGCTTCAGACACGAGTCAGGACGAGATGTTCCCCATAGCGACCCCTAGAGGACGCAGTGTCTCGTTCCCTACTCAGGGAACCATGGTTACATTCGTAACCTGAGACGTTACGCCTGATTTGCACTGCACGCGTATGCAGCGCGTACGGCTCCGAGGAGCTTTTGGTTACGTCCCTCATGCAGTGCCAACTCACACCAGAATTGGATCAGAGGCGCTTGAATTGCCTGTCCAACATTATTTTTCTTGATTTTTGTGTGTTCTAACATGTTTGGGTAAATGTTAATGTTTTTTTCCAGTTTAATTATGTTTATTCCACACCTACACTCCACACCCAGTCCTTTTTTAAATGTGCTTGTAAAAAGGATATGTACATTATTATGTCATATAATGATGTGAGGTTTTCAACTTGATTTTTTTACTTCTATTGTATTGTATATGCTGTGCGGTTTGAACACGGCAGATGTGTGCAGAGGAAATCAGGGGTTATACGGTTGGTGTCCCTATTTTAGATGCAAAAGACAATTGTCTTGGGGGCTCCCTAGTGTTTTCAGCGCCCTGGGCTGCAGCCCATATTGCCAAATAAGATAATGCGGCCCTGCCTATAGTCTGTGGTATGGCTGTTGGTCCCTATAGGCTGATGTGCAAAATCAAAACCAAACATTTCAGTTTGGCTCTTACGCTTTCAAAGACATTGTTCTTCTTTACACCCCATGAGGCAGGATGCAGAGCACACAGGTGAGGGTCTACAATGTTACCTGTGTATCCTGTGTTTAGTCATATGCAAGAACATCTGTATAAAGTATTTTGGCAATCATGATAAAAGAGCCCCCCTTCTCTCCATGGCCAGTTTTAGTCAATGGGCATCCATCACTGATGCTAACAGCTCTGATTAAAAATACATCAACTGCAAATGGCCTCCTGATGGTAGCGTTTCATAGCAAGCATAATTAGGGGCAACTGTGATGATAAAGGGCAATTCACACCTGCTGTGAATTGCCCTTTATCATCACAGTTCCCCCTAATTATGTTAAAGCTTGCATATTTCACCCCGAAAATAAATTATTATGAAATGATAGATGGGACACCTTATTTATTTATGGTTGGAGACATACGCCTTGTTTCCTTTCCCAACATTTAAAAGTTTATATATTAAACTTAAAATTAAGGTTAAAAACATGCTTAATTTCATTACCTGAAATAATGTTAATATATCAAATTTGGAAATCAATTTTTACCCGTATAATATTCTAACAACCATTTTTAAAATGCAGACAATAAAGAGAAAGCAGCAAGATATATATATATTAGGGCCGGGACTCGATTAAAAAAATTAATCTAATTAATTAGAGGCTTTGTAATTAATTAATCGAAATTAATCGCATTTTAATCGCATATAAATATTTGACCTGAGAACAGTGAGAAGTAATTTTTTTTCACATGGATTTATAGTATACCATTGAATAATGACTGAATACATAATGCTTAAGCAACAAAATATTGTTCATTTTTGTTCAACCAAGTCTAGCAGACCAGTGCAATTTTTGCCATGAAGTGTAGCAATAGCATATTTAGAAACAATTTAGAAATAGTACATTTCAGAAATTCAGGAAACTTATAGGTGCTGGAACCTTCTGTAAAGTGTTTAAGTAAAACACAATACTGTCAATTACAACTCTCAAAAACAATAAAGAGTTCAACATAAACTGTTGCACCAACAAAATAATACATAGTTCAACATAAGGTGTAAAGTCCACGCTAGCTGCTATATGTTTTGCGTTGAGGTGATACTTGAGACTCGATGTGCTGCGGTGATATGCGAACACTAGTTGGTGCTCCAGTATAATCAGTCCGCTGAAACTCATCCAGTGAGAAACGTTCCGCGGTGCAAAAATAAGTTATTAAAAATGCGGGATTTTTTTTTTCTGAAATTAATTAATCTTAGTTAACGCGTTATTTTTGGTGTAATTAATTAATCTCAATTAACGCGTTAAAGTCCCGGCCCTAATATATATATATATATATATATATATATATATATATATATATATATATATATATATATATATATATATAATTATATAATATATTATTATAGTACCAGAATTTTTTTTTAATACATTGCAATCAATAATTTGTTTATTAAAGCCAAGTATGAATCTCATCAAGTTGTCAAAACAATAACTCAAGGCAGTAACAATTTAAACAATATATTTTATTTGTGAACGTACTGTATGTTCAGCTATTCTTTGTAATAGTTCACTTTTAAATATGTTTTGATTATTTGTTTCATCAGTCATCAAAGCTCAGAGAATATTGGTCACAGACACAGAGATTCACCAAGCTGATTAATCCCCAAAAAATCTCCCACAGATCATGTTTTCAGGACATCGTGTTACCAAAATGTGGTTATATTTAAGTGTTTACTTACTTTATAAAAATCTAATTAAAGTATTACCATTAACACCATTATAGCCTTTTGTTCATTCAGACTTATTCGTGAACGTACATGAACACAAGATGCAGGATTATCGCATGAACCAATCACAGCCAAACATAACCAGTCATATCCAATCATATCGCAATGGAGGCATTGCCTCCTCTCACATGATTTTCCCCCATTCATTCTCAATTACCCCCCACCAAAAGGGGCTCATCTGTTAAACCATGTAAAAAATCCAATGGGCTCAGGGGAGGCAAGAGTGGACTCCTGCTGGTGTCACTGTTGGACAAGGTTTCTTTAGAAAAACTAGTGATTTATACTCTTTTTAATATTATATTTTGTAATATTGGTGTTTTATTATTTTTGTATTATGAATTTTTTTGTGGGGAGACAATTTTGAGGAGACACTGCCTCTCTTGCCTACTTGGAGGAAACACACCTGACTGATAGGACACACACACACACAGTAGATTGCAGCATATTTTTTTTTTACTTTTCTTAAAGGATAGAGACTGTTTCTTTATACCTAAGAAAGTATTGGGTCATATTGAGATCACATGACCAGATATATATTGATATATACGATATATGAGACACGTTTTTTTTTTTTTTTTATCAGATACATTTTTTTTTATCGTCCACATGGAATCTGGCGTGTAATAAATGTAGATTAATAAATGTATTGTTGCGTTCGTTTGTGTACCACGTGCAAGGTTTATGAGCATAGTCAAAGTCCTTTTAGGCAAGTCGTGCCACTCTGCCGCCATCTTGGCAACGCCTCTGGGCAGCTATTTCAGACTAACAAGACCAGGCTCCTATCTAAATGAATGGGCAGAGAGTCAGAACTGCACTTTCACTGGTCACCGGGACATAAAAACTGCATGCATAGAAACAGAAGTAAAATATGATAAAAATCGCTGAAAATGTTTGATGACTTTGCCCCAAAATAAGGTTTAAAACACCTTTTTCCCCACAGGTTATACTTTTACTACACATACGTAAGGGTTCCTCAACTGTGCGCATACGTCAGTTGAACCAGATGATAGGCTTAAATGTTTCCCGGCTTGACTGTTAAAAGCAGATGATTGTCTTAAAATCTAACTTAATTCACACCATATTTCTGATATTATCAATCAATCTTATCAGATTAATTTTGATCGTTCACTTTTATTTTATATCCGTGAGTGCAGTACACCTGCATTGTGTTAGCAGTCGTTAGCTTGTCATTATCATTTTCATTCGAACCTATCGCTATTTTCTTTTCTGCTCTCCTCTCTCTCGCTCCAGTTTTTACAGGTTCATCAAACAACTGTTGTAAGAATATTTCATCAAGCATGGTGAGTAATGGCTTTTCCTGCTATTGTTATTTGCACCTCTTGTCACATGTACAGTTTATCTATATCTGTCGCAGATAAGGGATTCACATGTGATAAATGCAGGGAAATAGTTAGGCTGACAAAGAAGATTTCAGAATTAGAGACAGGCATTCAAACTTTAATTGAGTACAGTAAGAATGTTGGGGCTCTAGATACGGATTTGGATGCGTCTAGCTCAGGGATTCCTGTACATTGTTTGGTTCTGTGGAAGATTTTTATTGGTCAATATGTAAACTAATCAGGCATAATCAATGTGAATCTAGCCATTTATGTATCAAGTTATTCTACTGTTATAATCATGCATTTGACTGTATGTAGAGGCCTGCGTGAGAATGGAATGTGCAGAGAGTGCAGGGGTATAGTAAATGGTGCAGCTGCACACTCTATTTGGACATTAGACAAAATATATGATGAGACCTCCTTGGTGCAGACATTACCAAAATACAGCATATAGTAAAGTTGGATGTCCTGTTTTGACATAAGACAAAATATATGATTAGGCCTCCTCGTTTCACTTAAAATAAATTGAACATTCTAAAAGCAAGCTGGAGACACAGCCATAAAAGGTAAAAGAGTTAATAAACAGAACCATATGTATGAAATGTATTGAACATGGGCACGCCTTCAGAAGCAATGTATAAAATAGAGAACCGACACAGACTCGTCAGACTGTTCTGCAGAGCTTTCTCGGTTTTATTTTCTCTTGAAAATAAAATCTTTCTTATGGAAACAAAACCCTGAGATAGTGTGATTCCTCAGATCCATGGAAGACGAAAATACACTACATTTGGCACCCCAGATGGGACTGGAAAGGAGCAGCAGAGTGGACGACTGCTTTTGAGCTGACTGATGAGCAACACACACACACAGTGGTGGCCACCATAGAATAAGGTAAGCATTTTTGCTTATATAATTAGTGTGTGTTGTTGACTGGTCAGTTCTGAGCGGTAAGGTCACTTAAAATCTGCTCTACCAAATTTAGAATTAATTAAATAAATAAAAATGGGGGGTTTTGTTTCCAGAAGAAAACTGCATACACATATTTGGTTTACTGAAAGGTCTTTTAGAAAAGGCCTGATTTTAATCTGGATAGTGTAGGCAGAAAGACATTGTATGCAATGGTCTGTGTTTATTGGATAGCTGAGCCTAGGTAAGGACAGTGATAAACGGATAAGCAGATTAGTTAAGGAATCGCGAGGAAAATCCCCACGGATACCGCTTTGAGAAAGTATATAGTGAAAATTCTCGAAGGTCAGAATAGGTGAGAGAGAGAGTTGCGACAACGGAAGTTCGAAATGTTTGGTTGTCACGTGATTCGTGTAGACTTCAAATAGTTCCAGGAAGTGCGTGTAGCATGAGTATGTAGTTACAGCGATGTTTCTTTTAAAATATCAAATTGGGTAATATTTGAGGATTAGTGTTCAATTACCGTTATTTTAAAAACGTATTTCAGGCTAACGTTAAGTTTTATAAACACGGGTTCCTGTTGCCTTTTTACGTTACATATTGTCCATTTTTTCACTGATCTAATGTTAACTCATGTCATATTGATGACTTTCAGGTAGTACAGAGACAGGCTGGTGACAGGTGATTTTCAGCTCGCAATACTTATTCATGTATACAATATATTCAGGTTTAAAACAACTTAAGCATACTCGTATATAAACATGTACACTGCCATACAAAAGTAATGATGCTGAAAATTCAGGTTGGCATCACAGGAGTATATTACATTTTAAAATAGAAAACAGTAATTTTAAATTGTAATTATACAATTAACTATTTACAGCAATTCATGAATACATTTCTAATAAATTTAATAGCATGACAAGCATTTTTTATGTGTCCTTTCTTTAATGTGGTCCTTGCATAGTCTCCACCGTGGTTTACTGTGCTGCATGGGGATGCTCCACTCGGTCAGAGAAAGGTGTGCAAATGTATGGCTTCCCCGCTGACATAGAGAGGAAAAAATAATGGTTGGCTCAAGTCAGCAGGAGCAATCTAAATACAAATAAAAATTACAACAACAAAAAATTGTTAGGTAATTATACTTACATTTATTTGCACTTTTTTACATTGACAATGTTTTACTAGAAATAAGGAACAAGCAAAGCCTTGCAAAACCCAGGGAGCGGAGACTCATGGTGAGACATTGCAGGGAGTCATCAGTGTTACCTATAACTGTGCATTTAACCACCATGTGTATGTACTGTATGTGGGTAGACAAAAAAAAGGTGTGTGTGGAAACTAAACTGAAGTCAGTATGCAGACAAATTGCGGCAATGCAATTTGTCATGACCAAAAAATTCAAGAGTAGGCTGAGACCAGATGCTATTCCCACAATCTTTGTACATCGTCCTGTGGTCAAAAAGAGGAGGCCCTGCTCCACGATGCACCCCTAGACCTGTGAACATACAAGAAATGGCTACTGATTACAGCTATGTTATTT
Source organism: Carassius gibelio (assembly GCF_023724105.1). Lineage (NCBI taxonomy): Eukaryota > Metazoa > Chordata > Actinopteri > Cypriniformes > Cyprinidae > Carassius > Carassius gibelio. The sequence goes on from NC_068371.1 coordinate 20,231,302, forward strand.
CAGGTGATTCATATATAATAAGTACAAACTCGTACTAGTTGAAGTAAAGTGATGTGATATTTTCAATATTTAAAATGAGCAAAACCATGTATTCTACCTCTATCAGTTTCAAAGGTTGAGGAAAAAAGAACGAGGACACTCAGAGAAGGGAAAGTGAGAGTGAAGAAAAAGGACATGGCTAGAGAGGAGAGACAGGGACAGGTGACACTGCCCAGTCAACCAGCAGCAAGTCAGTCAGCAGCCAGTCAGCATTCCAGTGAACCATCAGCCAGTTACCTGGGTCTATTAAAAAAATTTAAGAGACAAGAAAAAAAAAATAAAGATCAAGCAATGCAAAGGCAGCACTAAGAAAAATAATGAAAATTCAGCTATCAAAAAAAAAAAAGGTCCCCTCAGCTCTCCTGACCTGCATCATCACTGATGCTCCATCACAGAACACTTCAGTGGCACCACTAATCCTCCACCCACCAGAACCCACAGAATGTTACAGTATGTTACTTTTATACACTAACAAGTTTAAGTATATAATACAGTATTATTATATAATATAGACAGGTAATAGTAAATGAATCACAATGACTAAAAACACTCCACCCATGTTTTTGCAAACTCAATTCACTCTAAATGTATATCAATAGGGTGCATTTTATTATTAAGTAATTTAATATGTGTAATAAGGAACAAACTTCATAACCTCATTTTTACCACTTCCACTCACCGCTGTCACACGTGATATTGAACTAACGTAATAGGCTATGTAACGTTAGCTAACTTTCCCCACCCTGCAAAAAAATGTTTATACTGCTTTTTTTCTAATAGCAAACACGATGGATGAAACTGAATTATGAGAAAAGATTTTACAATTATTAGGGTGTTCGTTACTAACTTTATTCAGCTCCAGTCCTAGCCTAATCTGTTAGTTATCTGATAACAAACCTTAAATCTACGCATTTAATGAGTGATTATCTACTAGAAGGTTTTAATTTGCAATTTATTGTTATTAAGATGTACTGATAATATTCAATCTTATTATTTAAACGTCTTACCTGTTAAAAGTGCGTCGCAAACGGTTTGTTCTGCTGCATCTCTACGGCGCGGCATCGGTTTGCTGCTACTTCCAGGAACTATTGAGAGGCTCCACGAGCCGCCATTGCTGTAAAAAAAGCGTTCCATTGGAGTCAATGGAGTTGTCGCAACTCTCACTCTATATGGCTCTGGGTGGGCCCTTAAGGACGCTCTAGGAAGAGCTGTGTTTTGTTGTGTGGATGTAACTGTGTCCGTACGAATGAATGTGTGAACGATGATGAATGTATGAACAAATAAATTCCGTATTGGGTGGGTAAGGGTTGAGCACCGTTCCTGGACCGTCACTTCGGTGTGACCTGGTCTAGAATTGGACTCGACCCAGATCCACTTGAGAGGGATGAATGTATGATGAGCCTTGATAATAAAAGGATCAGTGAAAGAGCGAGTAGAGCTGACAGGTCACTCAAGAGGAGTGTAGAGTACTCTGTATTTATGTATATAGAGATAGCAGATATGGTGGAATATAGAAATAATAATAAATTAATTAAAATAAGATATGCATTCATTATTTCATAACTTGTCTTAATATATGAATTTAAAAGATGCACGTGCTTAAAACTTAATATGTAATATGTGAAGACATCTAAAATGTGTATCTTGTTATCCCTGGGACACAGTATGAAAGTTAATCCATTACAGAGTTTCAGAGATTGGGCTTGTGTAAATGTAAAAAATGAAATTAATAACTTGTGCAATGTGGAATGAAAGCAAGATTGGGTGACCAAGTTAATAGACATTTGGATTCAAAAGCCATAGGAAGGACAATAGGAAGGGAACTAGTTGTTTAAAGAATTAAATTTAATTATTTTATTTACAATAATAGGAATTATTTTATGTTGGTTAGGAAACATTAATTCACCAATACCAGATTATTCTGAATCATGTATGCAAATTTAGATGAAAAATTATGATTGAAGTCTTTATTTTACCATACACATGTCATGCTGTTATAAAAGGAAGGTTTATTTTATTTTATTTCAGTAAACTTAGATAATAAAGGTAGCTGATTTCTGCATTTTGCAAAGAAGAAAAAATGCTTGCTATTTTCCTGCAATGAAGAACTTGCTTCACTAACAAAGAATAAGAGAACTGCTGTTTTCAACCAGATGATTTTGTTTTTATTAAGGGACCACTGAAAGGAGAGGTTGAAAAGTGAAAATTAGAAAAAGAGCTGACTGCTCAGAAACAATTTGGTCAGAAGTTACATAGGTACATTTGATTAATGCAGTCTCTGAGTGTTCACATTTCAGATGACTTCTGGAACAGTGCCTTGACAAAGGGAAGCAATGAACTGGAGTCTGTCGAGGAATGGCAAAGCAGCAAACACAGCTGCGGAGAGAAGAAGAGGGAGGGGCTGATGGATGTTCCCCTCCCCTCCTGAAAGAGAAGAACACACTTCAGCATGGAGAAAGACTGAATTAAAGCAGGAAAAGGAGAATCTTTCACTTGAGACTTTTCCTGAGGTTGAAAAGAACATTATGAAATGCAAAACTCTGGCAGAAAGCAACCAGAAGCCAGACTGAGAAGAAGCAGAGTAACAACGGAGACCATACGCCACAACATCAGGTCTTTGAGTGCCATCACAGACTGATGACCCAGTTCAACAGCCCAGGCTGATGATCTAACCAGAAAGACTTCCATCCCTTCAGTGCACAGGTGCTGAATATACAACGAATACTATAGAGACTGCTTCAAATGTTAATTATTTTATTTCATTATCTTATTTACTATGTTTCAATCTTGGTTATTCACTTGTCTCACAGCACTTCTTTTAATTCTGTGTTTTAACTAACTCTCTCAATCTGCTTTTCAATAGGTACCAGTCCAGCCTCATGTCTTAAAGAAATAATAATTTTGACAAGACAGAAGTGAGTACTTGACTCACCAATCAGATAAACATGGAGCTGGATTTGGCAGAGTAAGGCTGTTTCATTAACCAACTGGGGGAAAGCACAACTGAATATTTGACAACAATGCTGAGCTCTTTGAAAAAAAAAAAGGGTATCTAAATGCACAATAGGAAAAATATATATGGTTGAAAAAATAGAAATATTGGTCACTCCATTTTGTCATTTTCTAAGGTAAAACTGAATAAAATAATAATGAATAAAAAATTATTCCAAAGATCCAAAATCATGAAATCACATATACTGTCATCACTGGGGATAACAAGATGGAAATGTTGATGGCCATGGATCCTAGATTATGCAGAGATCTCCAATCCTCTTCTCAGAGTTGCTCATGAGCAATAACATAAAAGTATTTGACTAAACTTTAAATTAGACAAACAAGTGACATTTGAGAAATTATAATTGGCTCTCTCAAATGCCCAATGCCTAGGCCTAATATTCTAAACAAATTCATCTATGAGATTTTGGAAAAAGAAATGAAAAAAAAAAAAAGGTAATTTAAATAAAAATAAGTTTTTGGCCAAAAAGGGGAGTGAAAGTGTGTGAAAAAGTATGAATGATGGTGTTGTATGGCATGAAAGAGAGTGTCTGACGAGACACTGAGGCAATTCAATCAATTTGCCAAAACAGCTGTAAACAAATTTGAATGTGGGCCCACAGGGCAAACTTATGCCCAGTAAAATAATGACCATGGATGAATTTGGTTAAATTTCCTGGTCTGTACCTAGGTCTTTGTTGTGGCAGAAAGAAAAACAGTGCCACACATGCGCAGCGTATAACATGGGAAGGCAGAGCAAAGCAAGCTTGCTCTGTCCACCCCACATCTAACTTTCTTTTCAGCATATCATGATGGACCTGATTGTGTCAAAAGGATAAAATATTGTCTTTCTGACTGTTAAAATACAGTGGGTTGAGTGTTTTCCAGGTCAAAAGGCCTATGCTACTGAGCAAGATAGGCCTAGATAAATTATCCATTAATATAGTGGAACTCAGTTTACAAAACAAAGAGATAACTGAATAAGCAAATTGTTGAGAATAAAATTGAAATGAATTGAAAAATAGTAAGGATGCTAAAAACTGAGTAAAACCAATTTCTTTGTTATATTATAAACAAATGGGTATTCACCCTTTTCTCATTATAAGGACAGCACTGGAATTGTGAAAGCTCAAAAAGGGGCCAAGACAGCCCTCAACCCACATTACATCTCCACAGGTCACACCAAGAAGGACGACTAGCAAGATGAGCAAATTAGCATGCTTGATAACACTAACAAAAAACTCTGAAGTTTTCCATTTACAGATGACAGCAGTTCCAGTAAGGCCAGGGAATGCTTCGCTCCATCAAAGAGAACCAGTGAGGGTGCAGTTATGATCTCAAGAGAGCCTGGCATTAATCAGCAAAACGGTTACAGAGTGACACCTGAGTTCACATCTCTAACCTTAAAATACTCCAACCAGATTCAACAACTCCACACAGCATGAAGTGAGGGATGAAGGGCGTGCTAGTAACGACCCACCCTTGCCAACGAGGGAAAGACCATTGCAACGACTCGCAAAGAGTCTCCCTGGTGAAGATGGAATGAGAGAGTGATGGGACTGCTACTGAGATCAAAATACTTGGGAGCAGAGAGCTATTTGTGATGTTACATTCTTTATGTTTTGATGTTTATTCCTCTTGGATTCTACATGTGTGCTGAAGTGCTGAACATTGTTTAATCTTTAATGACGGGTTAGGGAGACTGGATCTTTTACTCACTCCTTGTCAAATTAGGAGAGAGATGTTTGGTCCAGTGATCCCTCAGAGTGGAATTTCATAATCTAGTCACTTGTAATAATACAATGTGACTTATTTAGTCACTAGGTAGTGTAACTAATATGACTGGATTATGGAGTAGCACTCTGGATAAAAATAATCAAATGTGAGACTTATTAAGTCTCAAAGGGGAGAATGTGGAAGAGTTTTATTGGTCAATATGTAAACTAATCAGGCATAATCAATGTGAATCTAGCCATTTATGTATCAAGTTATTCTACTGTTATAATCATGCATTTGACTGTATGTAGAGGCCTGCGTGAGAATGGAATGTGCAGAGAGTGCAGGGGTATAGTAAATGGTGCAGTTGCACACTCTATTTGGACATTAGACAAAATATATGATGAGACCTCCTTGGTGCAGACATTACCAAAATACAGCATATAGTAAAGTTGGATGTCCTGTTTTGACATAAGACAAAATATATGATTAGGCCTCCTCGTTTCACTTAAAATAAATAACATCCTAAAAGCAAGCTGGAGACACAGCCATAAAAAGTAAAAGAGTTAATAAACAGAACCATATGTATGAAATGTATTGAACATGGGCACGCCTTCAGAAGCAATGTATAAAATAGAGAACCGACACAGACTCGTCAGACTGTTCTGCAGAGCTTTCTCGGTTTTATTTTCTCTTGAAAATAAAATCTTTCTTATGGAAACAAAACCCTGAGATAGTGTGATTCCTCAGATCCATGGAAGACGAAAATACACTACAGTTCCGGCAACAGAGCCCCTGCAGCAGGGCAACTGGGTGACAGTGAGGCAGCGTAGTCATGGGTCAAAACACTCTTCTGTTCCGATGAAAACATTAAACAGGTTCTCCCCAATCAGTGATGCACCCACTGAGAAACCTGACGAAAGTGCTCTAGTTATTGGTGATTCAATTGTACGGAACATGAATATAGAGACACCAGCCACCATAGTCAAATGTTTACCGGGAGCCAGAGTGCCTGACATCTTGGCAAATTTAAAAGTGCTGGCTAATGCTTAAAGTAAATACAGTAAGATTGTTATTCATGACGGCACTAATGATGTTCGACTTCGCCAGTCGGAGATCACTAAAAATAACATTAAAGAGGTGTGTGAACTTGCAAGCACGATGTCAGACACTGTAATATGCTCTGGTCCCCTCCCTGCTTACCGTGGTGACGAGATGCATAGCAGATTGTCATCACTCAATGGCTGAATGTCTAAGTGGTGCCCACAGAATAACATAGGTTTCATAGACAATTGGACGAGCTTTTGGGGCAGACCTGACCTGTTGAAAAGAGATGGTCTTCATCCCTCCTGGGGTGGTGCCACTCTTCTCTCTAGAAATATGGCAAATAGTCTTAGAGTTTATACTTGACTAACTTGGGCCTAGGTCAGGAAGAAGACAGACTGGCTAAACCGACCGTCTGCTAGCTGCCTCACGTCAGAGAGGTCAGCTAATTTTCAGCACATAGAGACTCTTTCACCTAAATATCACACTATAGAGACTGTGTCTGTTCCCCGAACTAGAAAATACAAAAAAATTTAGAAGAAAACAAACATAACCCCAGGTATTTATTCAATACAGTGGCTAAATTCATGAAAAATAAAGCCTCAACAAGTGTTGACATTTCCCAACATCACAGCAGTAATGACTTTATGAACTACTTTACTTCTAAAATTGATACTATTAGAGATAAAAATGTTACCATTCAGCCGTCAGCTACAGTATCGCATCAGACATAGACCCCCTGATGAACAGTTCCACTCATTCTCTACTATAGGTGAGGAAGAATTGTATAAACTTGTTAAATCATCTAAACCAACAACATGTATGTTAGACCCTATACCATCTAAGCTTCTAAAAGAGGGGCTTCCAGAAGTCATACTGTAGATCCTCTTCTGACTATTCTTAATTCCTCATTGTCATTAGGATATGTCCCCAAAACCTTCAAACTGGCTGTTATTAAGCCTCTCATCAAAAAACCACAACTTGACCCCAAAGAACTAGTTAATTATAGACCAATCTTGAATCTCCCTTTTCTGTCCAAGATACTAGAAAAGGTGGTATCCTCACAATTATATTCATTCTTAGAGAAAAATGGTATATGTGAGGATTTCCAGTCAGGATTTTATAGTACATATCATAGTACTGAGACTGCTCTCCTTAAGGTTACAAATGACCTGCTCTTATCATCTGATCGTGGTTGTATCTCTCTATTAGTTTTATTGGATCTTAGTGCTGCGTTTGACACAATTGACCACAACAATCTTTTGCATAGACTTGAACACTTTGTTGGCATTAATGGAAGTACATTAGCATGGTTTAAATCGTACTTATATTACCGCCATCAGTTCGTAGCAGTGAATGAAGGTGTATCATATCGATCACAAGTGCAGTATGGAGTACCTCGAGGCTCAGTACTAGGGCCGCTACTCTTTGCGCTTTATATGTTACCCTTGGGAGATATCATCAGGAAACATGGTGTTAGCTTTCACTGTTATGCTGATGATACTCAGCTCTATATTTCTTCGCGGCCCGGTGAAACACAACAATTTGAAAAACTAATGGAACGCATAGTCGATATAAAAAACTGGATGACGAGTAATTTTTTACTACTAAATTCTGAAAAAAAAACTGAGGTGTTAATTATAGGATTATAGAAAACTCTGCACGTAATAACCTTGAACACTGTCTAAGACTTGATGGCTGCTCTGTCAATTCTTCGTCATCAGTTGGGAACCTAGGTGTGCTATTTGATCGCAATCTTTCCTTAGAAAGCCACGTTTCTAGCATTTGTAAAACTGCATTTTTCCATCTCAAAAATATATCTAAATTATGGCCTATGCTCTCAATGTCAAATGCAGGAATTTTAGTCCATGCATTTATGACCTCAAGGTTTGATTATTGTAATGCTTTATTGGGTGGTTGTTCTGCACGCTTATTAAACAAACTACAGCTAGTCCAAAATGCAGCAGCAAGAGTACTTACTAGTACCAGGAAGCATGACCATATTAGTCCGGTCCTATCAACACTGCACTGGCTATCTATCAAACATCGCATAGATTTAAAATATTGCTTATTACTTATAAAGCCCTGAATGGTTTAGCACCTCAGTATTTGAATGAGCTCCTTTTACATTATAATCCTCTACGTCCGCTATGTTCTCAAAACTCAGGCAATTTGATAATATCTAAAATATCAAAATCATCTGTGGGCGGCAGATCCTTTTCCTATTTGGCGCCTAAACTCTGGAATAACCTACCTAACATTGTTCAGGAGGCAGACACACTCTTGCAGTTTAAATCTAGATTAAAGACCCATCTCTTTAACCTGGCTTACACATAACATACTAATATTCTTTTAATATCCAAATCCGTTAAACTATTTTTAGGCTGCATTAATTAGGTAAAGCGGAACCGAGAACACTACCCATACCACCCGATGTACCTGCTACATCATTAGAAGAATGGCATCTATGCTAATATTAGTCTGTTTCTCTCTTATTCCGAGGTCACCGTAGCCACCAGATCCAGTCTGTATCGAGATCAGAGGGTCACTGCAGTCACCCGGATCCAGTACGTATCCAGACCTGATGGTGGGTCAGCACCTAGAAAGGACCTCTACATCCCTGAAAGACAGCAGAGACCAGGACAACTAGAGCCCCAGATACAGATCCCCTGTAAAGACCTTGTCTCAGATGACCACCAGGACAAGACCACAGGAAACAGATGATTCTTCTGCACAATATGACTTTGCTGCAGCCTGGAATTGAACTACTGGTTTCGTCTGGTCAGAGGAGAACTGGCCCTCCAACTGAGCCTGGTTTCTCCCAAGGTTTTTTTCTCCATTCTGTCACCCATGAAGTTTCGGTTCCTTGCCGCTGTCGCCTCTGGCTTGCTTAGTTGGGGTCACTTCATCTACAGCGATATCGTTGACTTGATTGCAAATAAATACATAGGATAGAAATGTACCAGAGTAAAGACTACAATATTTGCCTCTCAAATGTACTAGTGAGTAAAGTCATGAGTGCTCCCCAAAAATGATTCTCAGTAAATTACAGGTCCCTCAAAATTGTACTTAGGTACTGTACTCAAGTAAATGTACTCCGTTACTGTCCGGCTCTGCCTCAAAGTGATGATGTTACTGACCATATCCTTGTATCGTGCTTGCTGCGTATCACTGATATTAACTATATGGCTCAGTGTTGTCATCTAGGCAGAACTATTCGCAAATAACCTGCCTGATTTATCTCAACTGCTATGTGCGCCAATACATACACATGAACTAGATGAAATGACTGGCAACATGGGCAATATTTTCTCTAATACATTAGAAGCTGTTGCCCCCATCAAACTAAAAAAGGTTAGAGAAATACATACTGTGCCATAGTATAACAGTAATAACCACTCTCTCAAGATAGAAACTTGTAGTCTTGAGCACAAATGGAGAAAAACTAACTTGGACGTTTTTAGAATTGTGTGGAAAAACAGTATGTCCAGCTATAGACAGGCTCTAAAACCTGCCAGAGCCGAGCATATCCACTAACTCATTAAAAAACAACCAAAACAATCCAAAGTTGAGCACAGTGGCTAGATTAACAAATAACCAGATGCCACCCGATTCACATTGTCACGGAGACGAACCCTGTGATTCCCTCTACTGTCCAGCAGAGGGCTCCATCTCCTGAATATTGACACTCACGCACCCACACACTCACTTAAACTGATTCACAACTACACTACCCATCTACCCCGTGCCTTGGACTCTGATCACCACACAGGTGCAGCTTATTTGTACTGCTATATAAGCTGCACAACTACATCAGTTTAACGCGAAGTCTTGTTTTGCTGTAATCAAGACATGTACAAATGTACTCCCATGCCTGTGCAAGCCGTCACGTTAGACTCGGAGTCCACCAGCATTCCCAATCTGCCCAAGGAGTATCACGATCTCGCCACCGCCTTCAGCAAGGTACAAGCAAACACATTACCACCACACCGCAGTCACGATTGTGCCATTGATCTAATTCCAGGTTCCTCACCACCCCGGGGCCGAGTATTTCCATTATCATTACCCGAGTCAGAAGCAATGGCCAAGTACATCGAGGAGGAGTTGGAGAAGGGGTTCATACGTCCGTCCACTTCTCCTGCTTCAGCTGGCTTCTTCTTTGTCCGTAAGAAGGATGGAGGTTTGCGCCCTTGCATCGATTATCGAGGACTCAACGAGATAACGGTAAAGTTTCGCTATCCACTTCCCCTGGTGCCCTCTGCATTAGAACAGCTACGAACTGCACGATACTACACCAAATTGGATTTGCGCTGGGCATACAATGACAGTTAGCTCTGTGGTCTGTGGATGACGAGCAGTGTTCTGGGTGCTTGGCTCATACAGGTGGCAGTTAGACAGGGTGTTGGTTTCAGTTCTTATGCTTAGACATACGATGTCTTCCTTGTCTTTCTTGCGAGTTTTCATGTAAAGAAGCTCTTTCAGCATCCTCAGGATCTCTGCTGTCTCAGACGTTGCTGCCCTGTGTTTTTCTGACGTGGGCTCAGGATTGAGCTTACCCGTGTCATGTCGAGAGTGGTTCCACTGCCGGCTGTCGGGGCTTTGTGTCCTGGACGGTGGGGATCGGCTCTTTTTGGGTCGCCAGTCCCAGAATCGCTCGCTCTGGGGCGTTGGACGAGCACCACCACGATTGTGTTGCCCTCTGCTGGCTTGGAACGGTATTGACCCTCTGTAGAAAGATCTGTGACTGTGGTGTTGTAGGGCGCCCTCTAGGGTTAACTCCAAGCAGTGCTCAGAGACAGAGATTTTGGGGTTTTTCACAGTCTTTTCACAAATAGTCTTTTGCTTGGTGCAAGCTTTGTGGGCTAAGTTCCGTAACTCTTGTGTAGTCATGTTACGCGGACACGCTGGGACAAAACTCCAACTGGCATGTAGGTTTCGGAGGAACAGAGTTTTTAAGTCTAAATCCTTTTCCATACCTGGTTCGTTGCATGCTCCGAAGTAGGCTTTTTGTAGCTGACTATAGAAAGTCTGTGGGTTTTCAAGTCGGCCCTGTTTGAGGTCCATAGCAATAAGGAGCCCATGGTCTGAGTCTGGATCAGAGAATTCAAGAATCAAAGTTTGTAGCAGTTGCTGGTAGTATGCTTTGACAGTCTCTGGTTGACGATCCAGAAAACTATGCACATCACGGCTGGACATGATTTTTAACAGGTTTTCACATCTGTCACGTTGGTGACAGTTTGCAAGTGAAAGTCAATGTCTTGTAAAGAAGCATGAACATCATGTCCTCCTGCAGGATCTGGATTGAACGTAGGGATGCTTCTGGCTAGCTTGTCAAGTTCTCTGTGAGCCGTGCAGGGTTTAGTGGCATGCGTTCTCTGGAAGGCTTCTCCCCCCTGCGTTGTTGACAGGTGTTCTTGTAAGCTGGCTGGTGATTTCTTGAGCCGTGAGCTTACACCCCCTTTTTCAGCTCTGGGTTCTCGGCTGAAAGTGTTGGAGTAGCGGGCCGGGAGAAACTTTGTGGTGTGCGTTTCTCCGATCCAGCCACTCTGTAATCTGTCAGAATGCTTCAGTTCTGTGTAAACAGTGTCAAGTTAATCTTGGAGCTCATCTCTCTGGAGAGTAAGCTCGTTGATTTTAGCTCGGGCCGCTTGCAAGTGTGTTTTGCAGGCCCAGGTTTTATAGTCTCTTTCTTTCAGTTCAGTCTTTGCTCTTTTTAGGAGAGCGTCACCTTGCTGGAGTTTTTTGTTGAGTTCTTTTCTGGCTTCTCTCTCTAGCTGTTCTCTTTGATCTGTGTCGAGGCGAAGATCTTGCAGGGCATTGTGAAGTCTTTCTACTTCTTTCTGTAGCTCTGAATCTGTGTCGTCCTCTTTCTCGCGCTGGTTCTGGGTCTCGAGGAGGAGTTGATCAAGGCGACTCTGGGTTGGGGCCTGGTCCTTCCAGGCCTCCTCCGCTTGAAGCTTAAGCATTGCTGCTTGCTGTTCAAGGTCGATGTTGCTCCGTTCATTGAGCTGTGCCTGGGCGACGAGAATGTGAACTAGGCTTCCGAAGATCCTGGCGAGTTCTTTGTAGTAGTCGCTTTGGGTTGGATCGTGTGCCATCAGTTCATCTAGCTCGGTGTCTAGTTGCTCTGGGTGCTGCAGGTTACTGGCGTCCTTGGGCAGGTAGGGGGTCGTCACTGCTTTCAACCATGTCGAGAGGTGGCCCCTGTGGACTGCTGGACTGGATGACTGGAACATCCTGACTCCCTGTCGGTGAGAGAAGCACAGCACACACACAAAAAGACCAATGCAAGTTCGTTCTAAGGTTAACGAGCTATATTCATATGGGCTGTGCCGTTTATGAGAACTTTGGGGCTAACTGATGCAAACAGTCAGACAGTTCAGTAGCCAATTAACTTGGGTCAACAAAGGACCTGAAATGGAGATTTGACAGGCAGTAGCCTAGCGGGTCGCATGATGACACCGGATGCTGGTTGCCGTTCTACTATTTAGCTTCCTTGGTGGCTCTCACAGGTTACTGTCTCTATGTGAAATGAAAGAAACAAATCACAACAGAACAGAGGATAGAAAAAGATCAAAGTGAAACAACACTTGAAATGAGATAAAAACAAATAGAAACACAATGTGTTAGTGAGAATAAGGAGGCCTAAGCCTACTGCTAGATTTTAAGTTAGGGCCAACAGGTGAGTGGGCTGGGTAGGAAATCTAGAAATATGATGTGGCTTGAAGAAGCAAAAGGGTCAAACACTTAAAATATATCCGGGGGAATATCTAATATTTTGTGGCTTATAATAAGTGGATGGGTTTTATCACATTTGGTTCACCTGGGTGAATTGGAGTCATTCAGGTGGAAACCAGTGGCTTGGTCAACCTCTCCGGCGCTCCCCAAACACTGCACCCTCTCAAACAGCTTGTGACTTTTAACACAACCTTTGGAGTGCCAAATTGCTGATCTCTCCACTGCATGTACGCAACGGAGATAAGAGGAACAGAGATAAGAGGAACCGAGTTTCACTCACAGTGTCGGTAACACTGGTCAGGCAGCCTTGCTCACTGGAAACCTGAGATGACTGTCCAATCACCAAGGGAGTTCTACAATCAAATACACAAAGATGAACAAAGGAAACTTAAAGTTAATTAAGGTTTGGTTTGTTTAACATCAATTGAGTAAATATATATGTAGAAATGAGAGGTAACAGCTTTACCTAATAATGATAAAACAAACAAATAAAACATTATGATAATGATGGTAATTATCAAAATAACCTAAGACAAAAGAGAGAAGAAAAATAATAAAAATCAAAATAAAAGACAGGAATGAAACTCGGGAGAAGTAGCAGCTGGTTTTCACCCTCTCTGTGCTTAACCTGGTGAGCAGAAAACTTAATTGAAATTAAAAATTCAAAACTGGTTTAAATCAAAATTTAAAATAAGCATGTAAGAATTAAAAGGAAAATCTGAATAATATCCTATAATAACCAATGATAGCTGTAAGGTATCATTAATAATTATGAAATTCATCAAAACAAAGGTAAAAGTAGACATGCAATTCAAAAACAGAATTGAAAGGAGAGAGATCTGTTAGTCGATTTAACAGGATACTGCCACTAGATGGCTTACCTTCTAAGTGGTTCAAATCAGTAGTTGACCTGAAACATCTAGATTTCCACTATTAAACAGTTACATTTTAAAGAGCCACACAGATGGGAAATTAAAAATTACCTGTATTACAGTGTATGATGTAGCTGTCCATCAGTGTAAACAATGTGCAAAGGAATTAAACCAAAAAGTATACAATCTATAAAGGTATTGGCTTCTAAAGTAAGGAGTCGACTCTGAATGGCTGAAACGAGTCGTTATAGATTTTAAATCTTTTGCCCATCTCTATGTACGTCACTAGAAACACTTTGCATAATAATCTAAGAGAAGAAGTTTACCATGAAGTTGTGTGCGGAACAACCAATCAAAACTGAATATGTTAGTTGACCAATCAGAACACAGTATGCTACCGAAAGGTGGGGTTTAAGGAAACTGAATCTTTTGAACAGCTTCGCGCGAACCGTTTGGGGATCTCTGAGAATTGAGGTAATTTTTAAATGATATTTTGACAAAATGACAATGTTTTTTAACCTTGGATGGATTTAAACCTGTTGCACAGGACTTATAAACAGTGATAGGGAGCTTAGAATTTTCATCTTACTGGCTCTTTAATTCAAATCATGTTTGAACCAAACTCAAAGTAAATGTAAACAGTCAGAGGAAAAGAAGAAAAAAATTGTCTCCCTGTAATAATATTCACACGAGCAAAGCTGTAAATGTAAATAATTGTTGAGAATTTAGACAGCTAATTCAATAAATCACAGGAAAATAGATTAACAATTAGAGCGCATTATCTGAAACGGCCACGAGATGGCGGACTTGCACTCATGCCAGCTGGAATCAGAAGGCAGGGCGTAACTTGAAACTTCTAAACAAAGAGCTCCCTCTGGTGTTTAGATAGCGGAATTACAGAATTACAATTTCAATATGACTTAGAATTTGATCGTTTGTCAGGCTGATTTTCTGCATCAAAATCACAACTAACAAACAGCCAAAAAGTTTTACCTCTGCAGTGTTATATTAAACATAGGGTGAAGGAAGGATCCGTTCACTTCCAAAACACAAATGTAAAAAAAAAACAAAAAAAAAACAGGAATTTTCCATCTTTTGACTCCCATAAACATTTATCAAAATAGCACTTATGATTTAAATGTTTTAGGTTTACAAATCGGGTAGCTAAGCCAATTTTAGACCAGGAGTTTTTATAGTTTATTTTTGAATATCACTGTGGTTCACCACAAATTCAATAACGATATTTAATAAGCAAGGCCTTTTTAACTGAATCAGAGGAACATCGCTCATGTTCAGATTTACATGTTGCAACTAATAAAAGATTTCATCTTTTAATTATTCATATTAAAATGTTCTCACTGCAGAAAGATCTTGGTCTTTCTTAACAGGAGACTTTTAACATTATACTGCAGTTTACTTTCATTAAAATAACAGTGACTATACTGTTAAGTTTCTATAAAAACCTAACGTGCTGACTGATCAGCTTTTTGCCTCAGTCAGTTAGGAGTGAGTTCGCGTCTTGCGACTTATCTCACAAGTACATAATTTCATAGCGCACGTGCAGAAATTATTAATAACCATATACACAGATTGATTGCTCACAAAACGAAGTTTGAAATGCCCGCATTCTCCGCCATAAATGTAGCTGCACTGGGTTGTACATAATTATTAACTCAAATGATATATAGGGAATTTGAATAATTAATCAGGAATATGATTAATATATATATATCATATGACAGTTACAAAAAAATTTAATTGAAGAGGAAAAATAGCTCAATTGCATATATCAATAACTCATTACAGGGCAATGTAATTTACTCATTAATATGTCAATATACCATTCTTCATATCAATTATGGTGATATCTCTTACTGTAAATTACCGCAAATCAAACAGTGGTTTGTCCAGCAAACGGCCGTAAGATTAACTTATCAATTTTCAATAAAGTTATCACTTCCTATAATTCAAGGAAAAATATTCTCTGGCCATGAAAACATTATCCTATCATTATGATGAATTTAGTTGCTCAAAGTAAACAGCGTGTAGCTAAAGATCAGACACTTCATCGACTCGTAATGTGAGCGGTTCAGAGGCAATCATGAATATATATTGGTTTTTAATAATTGAACTAATAATACATCCAACTACAAATCACACAGAGTAAATACGCGTACGACAATACAGACAGTAAACTCTGTACAAGACATAATGGAATCCAAATAAGGGAGAGCGAGAGAGAGAGAGAGAGAGAGAGAATGAATGAGAGAGAAGGGAAGTGAGAGAGAGAGCGTGATCACAGAATGAGCTCAGTTATGCAAACTCACAGACAGTAACCCTTGAAAGACAACAACGAATCAAATCATAGGCAAACTTTAAACAGCATTTAAATCTCCATAGAAAATGATACTTGCAGGTGTCTCTTGTGATGCTTTGTGCGTGGTCTTTTGAAACCAGCGTGCGTGTGCTGGAGCAGCGTGGTCCTTTGTGGCAAGGAGAGTTTGTTCGTCTTTCGGTGGTTGCTGCGGAATTGCGCGGTATTTGAAAGGTTTAACAAAGCACTGTTTCAGAATTCATCTTCCTCGTGTGGAGAGGCGAATAGGTGAATAAACTTAGTAATGAAAAGAAACAAAAACAACGGAAATGAAAGCTCCCGAAGGAGCCATGAGAATGGCTGTCCTCTCAGCCGCCGTGCAGAGAGGGACGGCGATAGGAGCGCGGACCGAGGCCGCACAGAAGGACGAGCAGGGTCAGAGAAAAACGGCAAGAGCGAAGAGAGGGAGGAACTTCCTGGGTCAGCTCTTATGGCTTGAAATGGTTCAGGCCTCTGTTCGCATGAACAACCAATGAACGTCCGCGATCTGAAGCGGGAAAAAAAATCCTTTGTCTCTGTGTAAACACCCACTCTGGCTTATAGAATTTCAATAGTGATATTCTAGCAAGTTCGTAATTCCAGATTAATATCTTTTTCATTCATTTCCTTCATATAAGTGAGTCCGCCAAAGCATGACGATTAAAAAGATATCAAAAATAACATATATAAATGATCAAAACATGAAGTTACATTCAAATGCAGAATTACACACATTTAAAGTTAGATTAACACACGATATAAACTGCAGATACTCCAATTTATATGGGGAAACATCTAATGCACCAAAAAGCAATACTTAATACATTGAGAATACATGTGAGTAGATTTTACTATTCTCTTTCCTAAGAGTTAGCTTTCCTGTCCTGTTTGTTAGGTCATAAAGTTTTACGACCTGGTCAGGAGTAGGGTTACAGAATCATGACTCTATTTGAGAACCTTAAAATGAGGAGAAACATTTCCAATTTACAAGTCAGCAAAATTATAATCCTCGCATAACAAAGATTAACCATTTTATGCAATACACAAACATATTCAAAATACATCTTATTAATAAAATGACGAAGGTAACGAACGTTAAGAAAGGTTTGTTTGTGTGTGTGTGCTTATGTGTATGTGTTGTGGAATGTGGGGATTTTGTGTCTCCTTTGAGGCTGCCCACGTGACTCTGGAATTTCTTGTCGTAAATAATTTATATCCAGCCAGGCTGGCACCAGGCCAGGCATTTAGTTTAGAAAGGTTTCATTTTATATGCCTGAATTCAACCCATGAATCGATGACCTGCTACAGGACCATGGTATCCCTGTTCTTAATTGGCCTGAAAACTCGTCTGACCTTAACCCCATAGAAAATCTATGTGATATTGTGAAGAGCAAGATGCAATATGCCAGAACAAAGAATGCAGAAGAGCTGAAGGCCACTATCAGAGCAACTTGTGCTCTCATAACACCTGAGCAGCGCCACAGACTGATCGACTCCATTCCACGCCGCATTGCTGCAGTAATTCAGGCAAAAGGAGCCCCAACTAATTATTTAGTGCTGTGCATGCTCATACTTTTCATGTTCATGCGTTTCAGTTGGCTAAGATTTCTAAAAATCCTTTCTTTGTATTGGTCTTAAGTAATATTCTAATTCTCTGAGAATTTGGGATTTTCCTTAGTTGTCAGTTATAATCTTTAAAATTAAAAGAAATAAACATTTGAAATATATCAGTCTGTGTGTAATGAATTAATATAATATAAAAGTTTCACTTTATGAATGGAAATAGTGAAATAAATAAACTTTTTGATGATATTCTAATAAAATGACCAGCACCTGTATTATTGTAGCACAGTTTGTGCTGAATACAAAAAACAAAAAAAACTTACATGTTGGCCAATAGTATGTTACAAGAACCGGTATCTGAAATAAGCACAAATATCAGGTCATGTGAAAACATCTCGAGGGCCCCAAAACAACCACAGAGGGTTACATTTTTTTTAAAAACGTATGGATTTGATTACTTTACTTTACTTTACTTTACTTAATAAAATTGCCTTGCCTTGTCTTGACTACTTTACTTTGTCTGTACAGTTTTCCTGAACAGAAATTCCTATTTGAATCTGCCATTAAAAAAAAAAATACAATAAAAAATACAATAAACAGTAAAAAAAAAAAAAAAACAGTAACATATCTATAAAACAAACAGTACACACATTTATCCCCATGAAAAAAACAACATAAATAAAAAACTCTGTATATGTATGTATATGCCTTCACACACTAACTCACAGAATATATGATAAATAAAAAAATATTTTAAATAATTTTCAGTCAGGGTTCAGAAGTGGCCATAGCACTATCACTGCTGCTACATTAGTGACAAATGATATTATTGGGGCCTTAGATAAGAAGCAACATTCTGCTGCATTATTTGTTGATCTTTCTAAGGCATTTGATTCGGTTGATCATGGATTGTTATTGACCAAACTACGTTCAATTGGTTTAAGTGAGAAGGCTGTTGCATGGTTCCAGAATTATTTGGTAGATCGTATTCAATGTGTTTATGCTGAGGGTTATAAATCTGATTTTCTTGAGATAACTAAAGGTGTCCCTCAAGGATCAATCTTAGGACCCATTTTGTTTTCAATTTTTATAAATGATTTGGATAGAGATGTTCAAGCCAAATTACATTTATACGCTGATGATACAGTGGTTTACACCCAGGCTTCCACCATTTCAGTAGCAGTGCAGGAACTTCAGACTGCATTTCAGGCATTGCAATACACATTATTGAGTCTAAAATTGGTTTTAAATACACAGAAAACAAAGTTTATGGTCTTCTCAAAAGCTCGAGCACAGCTACTCGACAATTGTGGCATTTTGTCATTAGATGGGAAATCAATTGAAAGAGTGTCTTCATATAAGTACTTGGGGATATGGATAGATGATAAGCTTTCCTTCAATGAACATATTACTGCTTTAGTTAAGAAACTTAAAGTCAAGCTTGGCTTCTATTACAGAAACAAATCTTGCTTTACTTTTAGTGCTAGGAAGAAACTTGTGGAAGCTACTTTTCTGCCTGTAATTGATTATGGAGATATATTGTACATGCATGCTGCATTTTCCATCCTGCGTCATGTAGATTCAGTTTACCATGCATCACTACGATTCATAACAAATACAAAGTCCCTTACCCATCACTGCATTCTTTATGATTTAGTTGGTTGGAAATCACTTAAAATTCGTAGACAACAGCACTGGTATATCTTTATTTATAAAGCTATACTTGGCAAATTTCCACTGTACCTCTGTAACCTCCTCTCTGTTTGCTCTGGTACCTATCAGCTACGCTCCTCAAAGTGGTTGCTTTTTAATGTGCCACGAGTTATAACCGAATTGGGAAAAACTGCCTTTTCTTATTTAGCACCTTGGGGGTGGAATAATCTACAAAAAGAGCTAAAGTTAGAAACCCTTATGTCCTTAAATGAATTTAAAACTACTATAAAGAGTGTTGTGATGGAGACATGTTCTTGTTTTTCTTAAGAGTCTCATTGTGTTTTATATTTTTATTTTTAATATTTTGTACTTCTTTTATTGTTAAAATGTACTTTAGTGTTTGTTATGTATGCATTTGTTGTGATTTGGCTGCTACCTTGGCCAGGTCTCTCTTGTAAAAGAGATTCTGAATCTCAATGGGACCTCCTGGTTAAATAAAGGTATAATAATAAAAATACTCAGAAAATAAGAATTTGTTTTAAAACAGTCACCAAAAATGGAACAAATGATTTTTAATATATGTTCTTTTTAGCCAGTGGTTTACACAGCCTATGCCCTGAAGGGAGGGCCTTGAAGCAGGAATGGAGGGTTTTCTGTTTCAGTTTTAGACTAACATACCACAAAACAATGTTAAAATACTTTCAATCATCGATCTATAAATAATGGTAAAAATCATTAACTTGTTGAAAGTTGCTGAATGTAAATGTTACATAAACTAAACCAAGACAGTCCAAACAATTGTGCACAATTATCTGAGGACATTTGCAATCTTTTCTTTCAAATTACAGAGTGGCTGATGGAGAGCCATTAACCTTGAAAAGCAGTTACATTTGAAACATCACAAATAATTGTATCAAATGGGATAGTTATTTCAATAACAGATATCTAGCTCAAAGATGAAGTGCTACGAAGAGACAAGATTCAGAAATCAAGCTAAGAGGCAAATAATATTTAACAATATTAATCTTTTATATGATATAATATCAACGTTTATTGATGGGATGGATTTTTTTTTTTTATTGGCTAGATACATATATTGATATATTAAATTGTTTCTAATAGGTTTCATATGTTTTAACTTTTATGATAATATATGAAAATGTATATATATACACATGTATTGCAGTTGCATATGGGTTTACATTAAAGGCATAGTTCACCAAAAAATTTCATCAGTTACTCATCCTGACGTTCTGTCTTTCTTTTGCTGAACAAAAATAAAGTTATTTTTCTGGTAGCAACTGACTTCCATTATCTGGGGAAAATATTATGGAAATCAGTGGGCACCATCAAGTTACCCACATTCATCAAAATATCTTCTTTTGTGATCAGAAGAAGAATGAAAATCATGCATGTTTGGAACAACTTGAGGGTGAGTAAATTATAACAGAATTTTCAGTTTAGGATTACCTATGCCTTAAGTTAACCACCTACAGATACATCATATGATAAGGTATTTCAACTATACTGTATATAGTTTCCGCATTCATTTCCTTTGGTATCACATGAGGACAATGAGATATATCCCAAATCTGATTCGTAAAAGCTTTTAAATTACTGTATTAGTAGAATGTGTTTACGTGTTCTAATGATCAGTAAACAGTAATTAATTTCAACCCACTAAACTTGAAAATGTAAGTTTAATTGGTGCTTTAAATTAAGTGAAACCAATCTATGTGTAAAATCAGGAGGTGTTAGGGGCCTTTTTAAAACTGAGGCTCCTAATCCATTTCCACACTGCATCTAAAGGCAGAGTCTTATGGCAATATATAGTTTTAATGCAAGCCACATAACCAGTGTTGTGCATGTGTGTTATAGTAGATTGGCACATCCTTTGCCATATTCACTGCTTCTGGCTTGGTGTTTACAGGGGCAGTAGGCTTTGATAATGATAGTGGAACTGGCCAGTAGCGAACAGGAGGTGTAGGTGTGAGAACAGGGGGCCTGTGGTCCCATGTGAGAATGTGACCATCACCCTTCTACCATCTGTAGTCTCAGCAGGGAGCTCTCTCTCTCTTTCTCTCTCTCTCACACACACACACACACACACACACAAAGTACAATACAGAGAGAGGCACTGTGAGGTATATTAACATCCACAAGGGTCTCTGGCACTGATGTGCCACATCATCCTCATTTACTTAGTTGACAGCTTTTAACAAGACAACTGCTCATTGCTGTTTGCCAAACATTTTGATTAATAGTGAAGTTTGAGTAAACAGTATGACCAATTTACATACACAATAAAGCCAGCAGAATCAGTGAGGATAAATCTCTGATACAAAACATGCATTCCAGTCTGGAAGGCCCCATAAGTCAGCTAGTGATGCAGGTGGGTGCATATGTCTAAGCATCTGTATGCAACAATCCATGATCTCTCATATCTCACTTCCTTCTACACTCTCTGATATTTATCTGATATTTACCATTGTCCTTTATTTTACCGTACATTTCTTTAATTTGTCTTCTTTAATTTATCTCTAACAAGTCTGCCTCTTCCTATTCTTGACTCTTGGCCCATTTCACTATATGTAGATTCTCAAAAGATTAATTCTACTTTTGCCATGGTGTTGCTCTTGCTCTCCTGCCCTTGGCTTGAGATGCATGTATCAGAATGTGTCACCCCTTTCTCTCTCTTTGCACTTCTCTTTAACTGACTCTTGTTCTTTTGCTCCAGCTGGATGATGGGTTGATGAAACTCATCTTCATGCTAAACCTCAATGATTTTTTGGTTAAATCAAAGGGGCATTTGAGCAAGAGTGTATGTGTAGTTTGAGAAAGGGAGGCTTGCTGCTCTCACAATATAAAATGCACAGTTATACAGTTAGTTAAAATAAAAATAAAAACCTTCCTACTCTTCTAACCATGACCCTATCAGTACTCTTGGAACCACTGATTCAGAATGATTGACAACTCAGTTTTCAAGATCATTTGCTCTCAAATTAAAATATTCAAGAAGAGAAGAAGGGTTTAGAAGCCTGCAGGATGCCTTGAACCAGACACAGGACTAAAGAGCAAAAGAGTTGAACAACATAAGACAGGGGCAGTGCTGTTTTTTTTTGCCCCTCCCCTCTTCTTCCCCAAACATAGAGTGTGTCTATGTTTGCGTGTTACCTCTGGGACTGCCCCGGCCTGGCTCGGCCTACACGCCATCTGCTGCATAATGTAATGGGATGGAACCCCAAATCCTTCATTTCCACTTAATGCCTGTCATCTCAGAGTGCTGTGTGTGTGTATGTGTGTGATGTGTATACCATCATGGGTACCCTAGCAACCACATAGCAACACCCTAGCAACCGCCCCAATTACCCTAGCAACCACCCTGGGTACCTTAGCAACGGCCCTAGCAACCATCATAGGGACCCTAGCAACCGCCCTAGCAACCACCCCGGGTACCCTAGCAACTGCATAGCAACACCCTAGCAACCACCCCGATTACCCTAGCAACCACCCTTGGTACCTTAGCAACGGCCCTAGCAACCATCCTTGGTACCCTAGCAACCACATTAGCAACCACCCCAGGTACCCTAGCAACCTCATTGCAACAACCTAGCAACAGAGGGTGAGTTTTGCCCACTGATCTATAATATAGAATTGGATTGCTCATGACGTCATTAAAGTGAAGCCGCCGCGCCGCCATATTGGTAATCCCTAGTGTGCGAAAAAGTTCCATTGAATTAATAGGAATTTGTATGATTTTAATGAGAAAACATCACCTAACAAGTCAGTGTTTATAAATATGAAGTATCACTGTACATTATTACAATGCTAACACCCTAGGCATGTAAACGGTTATTTTTTAAATGTCGGGAATTTCCCCTACTTATTAAAAAGCTACGTTCATTACAGTAGTGAGCATCATGAACATGATAAACATCAGACAGACACGACCTCAACACATATAACAAACTACAAAGTGTTCATTCTGAAATCTGAATTTATTCAGAGAAATAACTGACTATATACAGTACGGACTTAAGAAATAAATACAAAGCTTTATTTCCCAGATAGTAATTTTTTTTTCATTATAGAGAAATATTAACAACATAATTGTATAATTCATTCTAATATATTAAAATCCATTTCTGATACTAATACGTTCGTTTAATAATTCCTGAATAACTAAGAAATAAGTCATTTTTGTGTTTGATCAGTTACCTGTGTCGTCAGTTCGCAGCAGACACCCACCTACACTATTTAAATATATCGCTTATCCTGCCCCAAAAGACTGTAAACACTGCAGATAACATCTGAAGTAAACATTACTTTATTACACATAACATAAAAACGAGTCCCGTTTGACTGATCAGCTTCTAATCGAGTTATTTTAGGTTTGAATGTAACTCAATGGTGCTTTCTGCTGGTAGGGATTAGTAAGATGGCGGATCGAACACTTCCGGTGGCTTCACTACCTGTTGGCAGTTTAGAACGTGATGAGCGATCCAGTTATATATATAGATCAGTGGTTTTGCCACTGCAAGCACCACTCACATTTTCTTCAGGAAATGTACATTCTATTTATGTTGGCTTGTTGGCTTGGCAACAATACTGTTATGCTATTTAAACTTCTTCTTTTTCTTATTTTTATTTTTCTGACAGAAATTCTAAACGCTACTCCTCCTAGGGCTTTAAAGCCACAAGCCCCAAACTCGGCAGACACCTGCGGGATAGAGTGGTGGTGTGTGCTATATCTTTTTTTTAAATTAATTTTTAAATGTCAAAATACATTACCCATAGACTTACATTATCTGAGAAAAATTGCGCCCCTAGTTGCAATACCCGATCTAAGGTTTACTTCACTTTTAAATCGGTCAGATATTCCGTAAATAATACAATTTCCCTCAAACTGACAAGCTAAACCAACTTATCTGATTATTACAGGGGTTAGGGCTCATTAATAATTTATTTCTGGGCAGAGAGTAGTCAGAAAGATGAGAGTCGCTGCTTCTCAGCTCAGGCATTACACAGAGCTCACAACGAGCGAATTTATTCTTATTTAAGATCTTTTATTATTAAATTATATCGGCGATTGCACGCAATCTACCCGTTAGAACACACCAAGAGCTAAATTCAGATGTTTCTTAACTGTTTAAAGTAATAACATGATATATTCGCGGCAGCCAACTGTTCGCGAACTCGCGATGTATTTCTCTGAACACTTGAAGTCCACATTTACAGCCTTCACATGAAAACACTGCAGCGAAACGGCACAAAACAATTAGAAGAATATACTATACACATGAAAATGAGTGTTTATATGTGCTTGTGAGATTTCTCTGTCAGACTGAACGTCTGAGCGTTGCTCAGCGTTGCGTAACATGGTAAAGCAGGGGGCTAGAGCTACACTGCGACAAAAATGGTCGCATTTGCATCACTGATTATTTTTTTACCTACTTATGTGTTATGCTATGATTTAATATGAGCATTTATTAAAACAGAAATGTGTATTTTAAGAATACGTTTTATAACATGCTCCGAGCATTCAACACATCAAGTTCCCAGATAGCAAATGACTTGTGGCCCAGTTCTGGCCCACATCTCCCATATTCTTCTGGCCCACATACCGCACGGAATGACGGCGATGACTCAACCTGAGTCTGGCTGACATATGTCAGCCACAACTGAACCAGATCTGGGCCACATCTCAGAAATGGTGTGGGTGACATCTGGGCCATATCGTGCCCAGTTTTGTCTGAAAGAAGTCAGCCACAACTGTACCAGATCCATGCCGCATCTCACAAATGGCATGGGCGACACCTGGCCCAGATGTCAACCACGCCATTTCTGAGATTTGGCCCAGATCCGGATCTGGGCCAAATCTCAGAAATGGCGTGGTTGACATCTGGGCCAGGTGTCGCCCATGCCATTTGTGAGATGCGGCATGGATCTGGTACAGTTGTGGCTGACTTCTGGGTTAGATATGGCCCATATTTACCCTTTCTAGACACAAAAGAATATGTAATTCATCCAGAATAAAGAAAACACTCATGTAGTCTAAACTGCTTTATTAAAATATAATAATTAGACAAATAAATATACATACATGAATACAACTGCATGTATAGATATAAAACAAATACATTTACATTATTACAAAATAAAAAATGCAGATAAATATTTATAAATATAATTAAATACACATTAACATTACATTTACATTTAGCAGACACTTTTATCCAAAGCAACTTACAAATGAGGACAATGGAAGCAATCAAAATCAACAAAAGAGCAATGATATACAGGTGCTGGTCATATAATTAGAATATCATCAAAAAGTTGATTTATTTCACTAATTCCATTCAAAAAGTGAAACTTGTATATTATATTTATTAATTACACACAGACTGATATATTTCAAATGTTTATTTCTTTTAATTTTGACGTTTATAACTGACAGCTAAGGAAAATCCCAAATTCAGACGCGGCAGAGAGGAGTGAGTATGAGAAACATTCAGATACACAAGCTGATTCAGTCTTCTGAATTGGGAGTAGCGAACATGCATTATAAACTTCTTTCAAATTAGAATCTGTTGTGGAGATAAAATGTGCAAGATAACGTATATGCACTAATAAAAACATCAAACAAAAAACATCAAACAAAAAAAAAATTATCTTTTACTCTCCAGTACTGAAAGCAGAACTGGTAAGGGAGCCCTTGATACTGTGACACAGCTCTTTCAAATTAACATTACCTTTTTTGCAGTGGCGGTAGTTTGTATGTCCATCTATAGTTGCCATCATCTAAGGTCTTTTGAGGACTGGTATCATCTGAAGTCCTCACAAGTCCTGCAAGTCCTGTGCTGTGCAGTTTCTAATAACCCTGGGATGGACATTTGCAGAAACAGGAAGATTAGCATAGCTGCTGTTCATATCATTTCAGGCAATGTGCACTTTTTACTATTTCATCAATGGAGTACATTGAGTACTATTTTTAATCTAGTAGCTTTAAACTGAAATAATTTTCCCTTAATAAACAAATTATTTGTTGTCTGTTTTTGGGGAACAGACAAAATCTCTATAGAATGGACTGCATATGCCAGAGTAACATTTAATACATTTAAAAAAAATTTAACTGGGAGGAACATCATAACTGTAATTTACACAACCATTCAAGAGTTTGGGGTCTGTAAGATATTTTATGCCTTTATAAAAAATCTCTTATGCTCACCACACTTCCATTTATTGAATCAAATTACAGTAAAATAGTAACACTGTGACTATTACAATTCAAAACAACTCTTTTCTATGTGAATATTATGTTAAAACATAATTTATTCCTTTGATCAAAGCTGAATTTTCAGCATCATTACTCCAGTCTTCAGTGACAAATCTTCAGAAATCATTCTAATATGATGATTTACTGCTCAAGAAACATTTCTGATTATGATCAATGTTAAAATACAGACGTGCTGAATTTTTTTTGTTGGATTCGTTGTTACATAGACTCCAAAAATTTGAATGTTAGTGTTACATGCATCAAATTGTTCAAAATCATCTGTTTCAAATCGTGTTCCTGTAGTTCAACTGGTAGAGCACTGTGCTAGCAAGCAAGCAAGCGCAAGGTTGGGGGTTTGATTCCCCGGGAACACATGATATGTAAAAATTGATAGCCTGAATGCACTGTAAGTCGCTTTGCATAGATGCATAAATAAATGCAGGTCTTTTGAACTTTGTATTCATCTGTGAATCCTGAAAAATAAAATGCATCACGGTTTCCACCAAAAAAATTAAGCAGCACAACTGTTTCAACGCTGATAATAAGTTTCTTGAGCAGCAAATCAGCATTTCTGAGGGATCCATGTGACACTGAAGACTGGAGAAATTATGCTGAAAATGATGCTGATACAGCTGCACATCACAGGAATAAATTAGTTTATAATGTATTCACATAGAAAACAGCTATTTTAAATTGTAATAATATTTCACAATATTACTCTTTTTACATATTTTAATCAAATAGTTACTACAGAGGTGAGCAGAAGATAATTATTACAAATTGTATCAACTTCAAGCTTTTGAACACTAGTGTACTGTATATTTGAGGTTTGACTTACTGTACTAGTCTTGTGGTCAATAGCATCTTGGAGATGTTGTCTTACAGTAGGTTCACTCCGACTCTGCTGGATGCAGCAGGCCATCAGCACTGAAGAATCTAGGAACAAAACAAGCGATTTGACACAGAGCCAACAATATTTAGTCTGCAGTTCCAGGTTTATTAGATGGAAACAAGCTAGAGCAGGTGAAATGCAAAAAATTAATAAAATAACAGATTCATTGCGATATATGTTGTGAAAAAAATGCATATTATGTTACTTAACCTTTTCAGCGCTTCCCAGATCTCTGTTGTAGAAGGATTATTTTGTCACTCTTGAAATCGCAGAAAAGTTTTATGTTTACCATAAAAGATCAAAACAACTTTAGTTTTCAGCCAATTTTCGCACTCCTTGATAACGTGACGTCATCGATAAACAGTAAAGTGTAAAATGTTAAGGTTAAATAAATTAAGCAATTTCCAATCATCCATTGAAAGATTACCAACAAAACAGCCAAAATCTATCATCTACAGATGAAGATTTGATTAAAAGCCCAAACTTTCATAAATAAGAGAACAATAGAGTTATCACACCTGACCATATGTCGTCTGAAAACGGTAGAAATGCTAACGGACTTTTTCGAAGACATTAAACCATTCCTATAAAGTAAATAAACAACAGAAGCGAGTCAAATACAAGTAAGAGAAGTGTCAACAACAGTTATAAGTAATATTTGTGTGATTTTATGGACTTAACTCACCTGAAAACAGTGAAATCAGCGAGAAACGGGTTGTTTCCTCATGACATTTGCAGTGTTGCGCTCCGTTTCCATGGCAACTCCATCCGGTCCGCGCGCACTCCCATGAAAGCACGTCACGAATTTAAAGTCACACGCTTACTTTACATAAATAAACATATGAATAAACATATGCCCCTTTTTTTATTTCAGTAAGAGGGGGCGCCGCCATTTGTAAATTTAATGTGTCTGGCTTTCGGTGTCATTCCAGCTATATTAGCTGTACAAACAGCTTGTTTTGCTGTTTACTGTTGCAAACTGCTGTATCTTACCATGTTATTTTTAATGTATTGTGTTAGTTATGAACGTACTGGTTTGTAGTGCAAACAGTTTTACCGTTTACTGCACTTTGTTCTTCTTGTTATTTCCCTATAACCATGACCATACCCAGATAGCACAGGTACGTTGCGGGGACGTCTGTGCGATGTATGCTTTTGCATCTGGGAGACGTCGTTTTTAGGGCGTTTGCTCATCTGGAAGACGTCGCATAGACGTCTTTTTCCGATGTTCCAGCGATCTCCGGTAGACATATTACAGACGTTTAATATTTGAATGTTATGTCTATTAGACATCTGATTTACATAGCATAGACGTCGTTCTTAATTGTACGATTTTATACGTTCCTTCATATTTCCTTTTATTGATCACAGCTTTAGTTACACTGATTATGCATGCGTCTTCAGATATGAGAAAAGTATAATAACTAACCCCAAGTATTTTCCACTCAGAATGAAAGAACACAACATGCTGTTGAATGATTTGTATCCTTTTATTAACAGTGAATGAAAATAAGCAGTCGTTTATGTTATTATTATTATTATTATTTTAATACTGAACCAACCAAACAAACAACAAAAAATCAAGTTGACTAACAAGGCATTCTCCCTGGGGCCAAGCGGAGATAATCCTTAATGTGTTTTTCAGCCTCTGCTTCAGTTGGCGACGGAAGCACGGGATTCTTCATAGCTGCTCCTGCATGTTAAAAGGTAAAACTTAAATAAGTTTAACAAATAAAACTTTTTTCACTTATTGTTTAATTAAATCCTCAAAATATGTTTTTTTTTTAAACTGGGCTCTTATGAATTTAGACAATGATAAGCAAACTATAAAAAATGATTTCAACATCCGTCCTTCCCTAAAGCTATAATGTCTGTATCAGTATCAGTTAAATTATTCATTATTCTATTAGTCATGTAAGATAAATGCATGCCGATCCAAACAAATCCATTTAAGAATTATGCATTAACTGCGCAAAATAATGTAAAATAAGACATTTAATCACACATTCACATACAATTGCTTTGTGGATAGAATTAGATCACTACATAATTCAAAATGTCATTCAATTATGATATCGCTAATTTAAAATTAATTTTGTAGTTCTATAGCCCAGTGCAAAATGCCAGGCCTGCACATAATAGTGGGACAAAGTGGCACTTTTATAGTTTAAGATTTTGTATTGTTGCTTTTACGAACACTCATATATGTATGTATGTGTGTGTGTGTGTATATATATATATATATATATATATATATATATATATATATATATATATATGTGTGTGTGTGTGTGTGTGTATAAGGTGCATCTTGAATAAATGTGAATATCATGAAAAAAGTTTACATTTTTTGTAACTTTTTTTATTAAAAAGTTACATTTTCATATATTCTAAAGATTCATATATATATTAGTGCTGTCAATCGATTAAAAAAAATTAACAAATTAATCGCACAATTTTTTTTAAATTAATCGCGATTAATCGCGATTAATCGCAATTAAAAGACTGAAACTTTTTGGATATGTAAATGTAAAATGTAAATAATTAATGTAAACTCAAGACAAAGAAACTATTTAAATTCAAAATATGATTGTTTATTGGAATTTTTGTTTAACTTTCAACACAGATTTTCTCATGTAAACAACATACCTGCAATAAACCATCAATATTCTCCAAATTAACTGTTGGCTTGAAAGCCATATTTATTACAGAAATAAAAACACAGGCATGTAAGTACCATTTGAATTTCAAAACAATCAATGCCAATAAAAAACAAAAATGATTTCCATGTTGAATTCTAAGTGGACTGCAAAAAAAATTCCAAAGTATAGTCATTGCCAGTGCTTTAAGTGGGCCGGTATGCACTGGTACTCAGTACAGCCACTTCCAAATATAGCTCTTGAGCGTACCGCCACCTCTCCGTGCGCCCAGAACGTGCTTGTTGCGTACCGGTACGCTCATTTGGACATCTGTTTTAATAGAGGTTTTAATCTTTTACCTGCACTGCCGATTTTCAGAGCGCCCTTCACAATGCGAGCTTCCTAATTCATCCCACCCAGAGCAGAAACTACATTACCCATTCACCCTTAAGTTATAAAAGTGAATAGCGCAAAATCTTGAGTATTTATTGTCTGATAAACATTAAAAACTGTCTGCAGAGGTTGAGTCGTCCTGCAGCCCCCGCTGGCTGTTCATTGGCTGCAGCATCTTTTTTCTAAGTTCTAAAAAAATACCGTAGACGGCAAGGCACAAATTTAGATATTCATTTATCTAATTAATCTATAGCCTATGCACAAAGACAATATGATCTTTTTGTCCCCTTTTTGTTTTAAAGCTTGATGAAGAGAGAGAGCGCAAGTTGCTGCAGCTGAGGAGGACAGTGATGCACGCGTACAGGGGTGATTGACAGTTCGCGGCACTGTGTACAAAAAATACTCCGCTACACAATTATTTCGTTATTTCGTTTAAGCTTATTAACGTTAGCGTTACAGAAAGGTCTGATTTACGCACTGTTACAGTCATTGTTTTTTTTGTTTTTTTAAACAATGACATTTGAGTTCATGATTTTAATGTTGCTGTTTCTTGTGGCAGACTAAATGAAGAGATATTCATTTATCTAATTAATCTATAGCCTATGCACAAAGACAATATGATCTTTTTGTCCCCTTTTTGTTTTAAAGCTTGATGAAGAGAGAGAGCGCAAGTTGCTGCAGCTGAGGAGGACAGTGATGCACGCGTACAGGGGTGATTGACAGTTCGCGGCACTGTGTACAAAAAATACTCCGCTACACAATTATTTCGTTATTTCGTTATAAAACTCTGCCGGATTACTCTTCAGTCTGCCACAAGAAACATATGTTTCTTGTGGCAGACTGAAGAGTAATCCGGCAGAGTTTTATACTGAAACTTTCCGTCTAAAAGTCCTTCCTTGGTCTTATCCATATTTCTTTGCACGTTGAACACACATAGGCCACAACTGGAAATAAAAAAAAAACTGCAACCGCGTTAATTGCGTTATTTTTTTTTAACGCGTTAAATATTTCAAATTAATCGAATGCGTTAACGCGCTAATTTTGACAGCACTAATATATATATATTTTTTTTTCTTTTCTTTTCCTTTCTTTTCTTTTTTTTTTTTTTTTTTTTTTTTTTTGATGATTAGAGCTTAATTTAATGAAAAGTGAAAAAAAAAAAAAAAGTGAAGTGAAGTGACATTCAGCCAAGTATGGTGACCCATACTCAGAATTTGTGCTCTGCATTTAACCCATCCGAAATGCACGCACGCACGCACGCACACACACACACACACACACACAGAGCAGTCGGCAGCCATTTATGCTGCGGCGCCCGGGGAGCAGTTGGGGGTTCGATGCCTTGCTCAAGGGCACCTAAGTCGTGGTATTGAAGGTGGAGAGAGAGCTGTTCATGCACTACCCCCACCTACAATTCCATCCGGCCCGAGACTAGAACTGACAACCCTTCGATTGGGAGTCCAACCCTCTAACTATAACTATGGTAAATCGTGGTAAATCATGCTAGAATCATAGTAAATCATACTTGAACATGGTAAATCATGGTATACTATAGTAAATAATGGTAAACTATGGTAAATCATGGTAAATCATGGTAAACTATGGTAAATCATGCTAATCTATGGTAAATCATGCTAGAATCAGTAAATTATGCTTGAACATTGCAAATCGTGGTATACTATAGTAAATCATGGTAAACTATAGTAAATCGTGGTAAATCATGGTAAACTATGCTAAATCATGCTAGAATCAATAAATCATACTTGAACATGGTAAATCGTGGTATACTATAGTAAATCATGGTAAACTACGGTAAATTGTGGTAAACTATGCTAAATCAGGCTAGAATCAGTAAATCATACTTGAACATGGTAAATCATGGTATACTATAGTGAATCATGGTAAACTATGGTAAATTGTGGTAAACTATGGTAAATCATGCTAGAATCAGTAAATCATACTTGAACATGGTAAATTTTGGTATACTATAGTAAATCATGGTACACTACGGTAAATCGAGGTAAACTATGGTAAATCATGCTAGAAACATGCTAGTCGCATGTTAGTCATGCTAGAAAAATGCTAATCATGCTAGCGACATGCTAATCATGCTAGCAACATGCTAGTCGCTTGCTAGTCATGCTAGCAACATGCTAATCATGCTAGAAACATGCTAGCGACATGCTAGCAATGTGCTAATCATGCTAGAAATATGCTAGCAACAATGCTAATCATGGTAAAATCATGCTAGCAACATGCTAGTCGCATGCTAGTCATGCTAGAAACATGCTAACAACATGCACGCAACATGCTAATCATGCACACAACATGCTAGCGACATGCTAGCAATATGTTAAACATGCTAGAAACATGGTAGCAACATGCTAATCATGGTAAAATCATGTTAACAACATGCTAGTCCCATGCTAATCATGTTAGAAACATGCTAACAACATGATAATCATGCTAGCAACATGTTAATCATGCTAGAAACATGTTAGCAATATGCTAATAATGCTAGGAATATAATAGCAACAATGCTAATCATGGTAAAATCATGCTAGCAACATGCTAGTTGCATGTTAATCATGCTAGAAACATGCTGGCTACATGCTAGCAACATGGTAATCATGCTAGCAAAATGCTAGCAACATGCTAGTCGTATGCTAATCATGCTAGAAACATGTTAACAACATGCTAGCAACATGTTAATCATGCTAGAAACATGGTAGCGACATGCTAGCAACATGTTGATCATGGTAGAAACATGCTAGCAACATGCTAATAATTATAGAGAAATGTTAGCGACATGCTAATCATTCTAAAATCATGCTAGCAACATGCTAGTCGCATGCTAATAATGCTAGAAACATGCTAACAACATGCTAATCATGCTAGAAACATGTTAGCAACGTGCTAGTCAAACGCTTATCATGTTAGAAATATACTAGCAACATGTTAGTCATGATAACAATATGTTAACAACATGCTATTAACATGCTAGAAACATGCTAGTCATTCTAATAAAATGCTAGTAGCTTGCTAATCATGCTAAAAACATGCTAGCAGCATGTTAATTATGCTAGAAACATGCTAGAAACATGGTAGCGACATGCTAGTCATGGTAGTGACATGCTAGTCATGCTAACAACATGCTAGTCATGGTAACAACATGCTAGTAACTTGCTAATCATGCTAAAAACATGCTAGCAGCATGTTAATTATGCTAGAAACATGCTAGAAACATGGTAGCGACATGCTAGTCATGCTAACAACATGCTAGTCATGGTAACAACATGCTAGTAACTTGCTAATCATGCTAGAAACATGTTAGTCACATGCATTCTTTCTATCATTCTTTCTATGCATTCTTTCTATCATTCTTTCTATCTATCATTGTTTCTTTTGAACTAATCTATGTCATTCTTTCTAATTAATCTATCTGTCATTCTTTCTAACTAATATATCTTTCTTTCTTTCAACTAATCTATCAATCTAACTTTAAACTATAAACTTCTAACTTCTTTAATCTTAAACTCTGCAGACCCGGTACCGGGTCCGAAAATAGCATGCCAGATGTTTGTGTCTCATTTGCATATCCTTCCTTATATGGTATATGGTGGGTTCATTTGAAAGCTTAGAGTGTTTTCTTTACAAAGAATACCATTAATTGGGGTTTTATGATACATAAAGTAGTCAAATTAAGCTAAGAAATATATCCCCCCCCCCCCCCCCATAAATTTCCATCTAACGATTGCAAATACGTTTTCATAAGAATGTGTATTTAACCTTTTAACTGTCACCCCCATTTTTTTACATACACGTGAAAGTACACTATTCACACTTAAATTGTTATAATTCATAAACGCTTTTGAATACAGACCAAAGGTTGGTCTCTTTTTAAAGAAGACAATCTGCAGATTATTGCAGAAGTGTAATCATTTAAAAAAATGAAAGCATAAAAAAGTTATAGAAGTTTAAACTTACTGTAAATACATTTATTATTTTATTTTTATTATATTTTATATAAAATAAATATTTTATAAAATATGTTTTAATCCAAAATTTCTATAAAATTAAAGCCATATGTCTAAATAAGTTGTGTTCCAAATTTGAAGTTGATATAAAAAAAATGTAGGTTCATATGCAATTCTGTTTAGGCGTTATACCACAAAAAGCCACTGGGGGCCATTGAAACTCCATTGAATTTTTTGGATGCATTTGTTTGTCACAAATGTATCAATTTCTCTCTCAATATTATGTCTATGACAAAATAACCACGAAATATGGAATCTTGAGACTCAGACCTTTCCAACGATATGTATTTTGTCAAGATTATGAAAAGTTTTGATTCTAAAAGACCGTTATATATTTGGAATATGACCCCTCCCACTGAGGGGGAGGAGCACGCTAAAAGATTTTAAAGTATGATTTCCATGGTAACGCAGTGTCCGATTTCAAAATGGTTTTCATAAGATGAATTTGGAGTATATAAGCTTTCAAATGATATATAATTTATGATGATTACTAAAACATGTGATAGGGAAAAAGGAAGCGGAGTAGATTTTTTGTGACAAAGGTCAGAACTCCTGTTATGATGTATATGTTTTGAGGTGCACTCTTTTTATAAATTAATCTTTTACTGTTCCTTCCTAATTTTTAACAACAAAACATGGTCAAATATCTATTTAGGAGTCTTAGACCTTTCCAACGATATATAGTTTGTCATGATTAGATTAGGATATAATTGTAATATATTGAAGTAAATTTAGGTGTCCCGTATACGGGACGGTGACATTTAACAGGTTAAAATATTTTTCACAAAACAGTCAAGTCATATATCATAAGAAAGCTCTCATTCTCAGGAATCTGATGATGTAGATCATTTTATTGTGTGACAATCACAGATCGAATGATCTTCAACAGAATCGCGATGTAAATTATTGCAAATTATTATTTATACATTTTGCACCGCTTCAGTCAGCCGCAAACAGCCACGCATACCTATATACTCGATATAATCTTATATACTCTTCTTTCAAACAAGACCATTTTTACGTTTCTGCGTGCTTCCATTGCTGAGATATAAAGCGTTTTGTACAAGTGCGCAAAAGCGCTCCAAGAGCTGTATGATTGACAAGATCTTCAACTCATATAGATGGGTCTAAAAGCCTTTCTTCTGCTATAGACATCTGACCACTTTTGTGAAGCGCTATTTGTCCTAATAGCTGCCATTCACAAGTCGTTCCCTCCAATCGAAGGTGTGATTCAGCACCGCGGGAGGGACAGGAACTGGACAGCGACTGCCCAGTCCTTTCCGCCCGTGTGACGCGATGGTCTCTGGGAAACCGAGTTTTTGGCTGCTTCTAAACAAAGGCCACGCGAGGCGAAAATACAAGCGGCCGAATCTCCGGATTTATAATGCATAATATTCATAAAACAAGTTATGGGTGGCCACCTTCGCCGTGGAGAGGTCAGGACGCGCATCTGGTAAGCCTATACGCGTGCTACTTGCCTTTTATACATATGATTCTTTATTCTGAGGCCTGGAAGCTCCGGTAGCAATAAGCTAATCTGTTTATTTTCAATATCGTACAGTATTTGACCGCATCTCAGTGAAGTTACAGTAATCAGTACAGTACTGGGGGAATAAACATAAATTAGTTTGTTGACGCTCCGAAGTTCGCGTAAAAGCTTCGGGGAGCGTGTTTACGCTGAATCAGAACCGAAACAAACAGACACGCTGAAAAACATCAAAATATTAAATATGAATGAGACAGGCGAGGTCTCCCAATCTTTACACGATGCAGAATAGACATAAATGAAATGATATGAAGCTGGAGATTGTGGATTCTATTTTAGATTTTGATAGACCAGATATTTTTTATCATTTTATGCATGTTGCTATTGTGTAATTTGACTTATTCTCTTTCAAAGACTGTTCAGAAAACACACACACAAAAAAAGCACATTGTATTGAGATGGTTCATCATATGTGAAACAAGATAAATAATACTATTTGTCACAAACAGAAGCTTTTTATGTAACTTCTGAGTGTTTTCTGTAAAATAATATACAGAGATCACATTATTCCATGAGCATGAAAATGAAAAACGGAAATCCCCAAAATAGCATTTGTGCTTTTTAAACTTCTTCAAACTTTCTGGTCAGGCTTTCTCAAGCCAACTTAAAGTTTGTCTCGACAAACTTTTTTTCTAGTTATTATTCTTCTTTTCTTCTTCTTCTTCTTCTTCTTCTTCTTCTTATTTTTCTGGCCGAAAAATTTTGGACACTAACTCCTCCTAGACCGTTCAAGCTACATACTCCAAACTCGGGTCAGACCTTCATACTGTTCTGACTTAGTGTGCTATATCTTTTCAGACTGGTTTGAGTTACGGTTTTCTTAAAAATGAATTTTAAAAATCATAAAAATGCCCATAGACTTTCATTGACAGGATGTTCAGATAATCCAAGCTCCAAATCCCATTAGACTCAATCAAGCTTTGATGCTAATCAATTTAAACTCATTCAAACTCATCTAATCTATCTATCTATCTATCTATCTATCTATCTATCTATCTATCTATCTATCTATCTATCTATCTATCTATTTCTATCAATCTATCTATCTATCTATCTATCTATCTATCTATCTATCCTAATATCATGCTAAAATCATGCTAGCAACATGTTAGTCGAATACTAATCATGCTAGAAACACTAGCAACATGCTAATCATTCTAAAATCATGCTAGCAACATGTTAGTCGAATGCTAATCATGCTAGAAACATGTTAGAAACATGCTAGCAACATGCTAGCAACATGCTAATCATGCTAGCGACATGCTAGCAACATGCTAATCATGTTAAAATCATGTTATCAACATGCTAGTCGCATGCTAGTCATGCTAGAAACATGCTACCAACATGCTAATCATGTTAGCAACATGCTAGTCGCATGCTAATCATGCTAGCAAAACATGCAAGTCGCATGCTAGTCTTGCAACATGTTAATCATGCTAGAAAAATGCTAGCGACATGCTAGCAATATTTTAATCATGCTAGAAACAGGCTAGTATCATACTAATCATGCTAGAAACATGCTAGCAACATGAAAGTCGCATGCTAATCATGTTAGAAATATGCTAGCATTATGCTAATCGTGCTAAAATAATGCCAGCAACATGGTAATCACATGCTAGAAACTTGCTACCAACATGCTAATCATGCTAAAATAATGCTAGCAACATGCTAGTCGACCTAGAAACATGATAACAACATGTTAAGCATGACAGCAACATGCTAGTCGCATGCTAGTCATGCTAGCGACATGCTAGCAACATGGTAGCAACATGCTTATCATGTTAGATACATGCTAGAAACATGCTAGCAAACATTCTAATCATGCTAGAAACATGCTAGCAACATGCTAATGAAACATGATAACAACATGTTAAGCATGCGAGCAACATGCTAGTCGCATGCTAGTCATGCTAGAAACATGTTAACAACATGGTAGCAACATGCTAATCATGTTAGATACATGCTAGCGACATGCTAGCAAACATTCTAATCATGCTAGAAACATGCTAGCAACATGATAATCATGGTAAAATCATGTTCCGACATGCTAGCAACATGCTAATCATGTTAGGAAACTTGCTAGTCGCATGCTAATCATTCTAGCGAAACATGCTAGTCGCATGCTAGTCTTGCAACATGTTAATCATGCTAGAAACTTGCTAGCGACATGCTAGCAATATTTTAATCATGCTAGAAACAGGCTAGTATCATGCTAATCATGCTAGAAACATGCTAGCAACATGAAAGTCGCATGCTAATCATGTTAGAAACATGCTAGCATTATGCTAATCGTGCTAAAATAATGCTAGCAACATGCTAGTCACAAATGCTAGAAACATGGTAATCATGCTAGCAAAATGCTAGTAACATGCTAGTCGTATGCTAATCATGCTAGAAACATGTTAACAACATGTTAGCAACATGTTAATCATGCTAGAAACATGCTAGCAACATACTAGTCGCATGCTAACAACATGTTAATCATGTTAGAAAAATGCTAGCAATATGCTAATCATGTTAGGAATATGCTAGCAACAATGCTAATCATGATAAATCATGCTAACAACATGCTAGTTGCATGTTAATCATGCTAGAAACATGCTAACAACATGGTAACCATGCTAGTCGTATGCTAATCATGCTAGAAACAATGCTAATCATGGTAAAATAATGCTAGCAACATGCTAGTTGCATGTTAATCATGCTAGAAACATGCTAGCGACATGCTAGCAACATGGTAATCATGCTAGCAAAATGCTAGCAACATGCTAGTCGTATGCTAATCATGCTAGAAACATGTTAACAACATGCTAGCAACATGTTAATCATGCTAGAAACATGGTAGCGACATGCTAATCATACTAGAAACATGCTAGTCACATGCTAGTCATGCTAGCAACATGTTAATCATGCTAGAAACATGTTAGCAATATGCTAATCATGCTAGGAATATAATAGCACATGCTAATCATGCTAGAAACATGTTAACAAAATGCTAACAACATGTTAATCATGCTAGAAACATGGTAGCGACATGCTAGCAACATGCTAATCATACTAGAAAAATGCTAGTCGCATGCTAGTCATGCTAGCAACATGTTGATCATGCTAGAAACATGTTAACAATATGCTAATCATGCTAGGAATATAATAGCAACAATGTTAATCATGGTAAAATCATGCTAGCTACATGCTAGTTGCATGTTAATCATGCTAGAAACATGCTAGCGACATGCTAGCAAAATGGTAATCATGCTAGCAACATGCTAGTCGTATGCTAATCATTCTAGAAACATGTTAACAAAATGCTATCAACATGTTAATCATGCTAGAAAAATGCTAGCGACATTCTAGCAACATGCTAATCATGCTAGACATGCTAGAAAAATGCTAGCAACATGCTAATCATGATATAAACATGTTAATCACATGATAATCATGCTAGAAACATGTTAACAACATGTTAAAATCATGCTAATCATGTTAGCAACATGCTAGTCACATGCTAATCATGCTAGAAACATGCTAGCAACATGCTAATCATGCTAGAAACATGTTAGCAACATGTTAATCATGCTAGAAACATGTTAGCAATATGCTAATCATGCTAGGAATATAATAGCAACAATGTTAATCATGGTAAAATCATGCTAGCTACATGCTAGTTGCATGTTAATCATGCTAGAAACATGTTAGCGACATGCTAGCGACATGCTAGCAAAATGGTAATCATGCTAGCAACATGCTAGTCAACCTAGAAACATGATAACAACATGTTAAGCATGACAGCAACATGCTAGTCGCATGCTAGTCATGCTAGCGACATGCTAGCAACATGGTAGCAACATGCTAATGATGTTAGATACATGCTATCGACATGCTAGCAAACATTCTAATCATGCTAGAAACATGCTAGCAACATGCTAATGAAACATGATAACAACATGTTTAGCATGCGAGCAACATGCTAGTCGCACACTAGTCATGCTAGCGACATGCTAGCAACATGGTAGCAACATGGTAATCATGTTAGATACATACTATCGACATGCTAGCAAACATTCTAATCATGCTAGAAACATGTTAGCAACATGCTAGTCACATGCTAATCATGTTAACAACATGCTAGAAACACGCTAATCATGCTGGAAACATACTAGCGACATGCTAATCATGCTAGAAACATGCTAGCGACATGCTAATCGTGCTAGAGACATGCTAACAACATTCTAATCATACTAGAAACATGTTAGCCACGTGCTAGTCAAATGCTAATCATGCTAGAAATATACTAGCAGCATGTTAATCATGCTAGAAACATGGTAGCGACATGCTAGTCATGGTAACAACATGCTAGTCATGCTAACAACATGCTAGTAACTTGCTAATCATGCTAGAAACATGTTAGTCGCATGCATTCTTTCTATCATTCTTTCTATGCATTCTTTCTATCATTCTTTCTATCTATCATTGTTTCTTTTGAACTAATCTATGTCATTCTTTCTAATTAATCTATCTGTCATTCTTTCTAACTAATATATCTTTCTTTCTTTCAACTAATCTATCAATCTAACTTTAAACTATAAACTTCTAACTTCTTTAAACTTCTTCAAACTTTCTGGTCAGGCTTTCTCAAGCCAACTTAAAGTTTGTCTCGACAAACTTTTTTTCTAGTTATTATTCTTCTTTTCTTCTTCTTCTTCTTCTTCTTCTTCTTCTTCTTCTCTTCTTCTTATTTTATTCTTCTATCTATCAATCTGACTATTTCTATCTATCTATCTATGGGGACTCGAGTTTGAGACTCGGACTCGAGTGCGACTTAAGTCGCACAAACAGTGACTTCAGACTCGACTTGAGACTCGTCCTCGAAAGACTTCAGACTCGACTCGGACTCGAGCTCCGGGACTCGTGAACAATGTTAATTTTTAGTAAACGTCAGATGAGCTCGCTGTTAGAGTTGTGACGTTCGCGAACGAACCGATTCTTTTGAACGGCTCATAAACATGAACGATGGGAGCCGAGTCACGGCTGGAGGGGAGCCGTTCTTTCTGTCGCTCTTTTTTCCTATGCGTGTTTCAGAGCGCGTTTCACACAGATGCACACAAATGAGCTCCTCCGCGAGACAGAACAATTATAGGGGGAGGGGCGCACCCAGCGCAGGCCAACCCTTTATAGCGTGATGATATTAGTTATTAGTTGTGCGCGCATCCTTCACATAAGTACTCCAGTGGAAAAAAACCTGCGTGCCTCTGTCATTGGGTAGGAGCGGAGCCATGACGTTTTCCACAGATATTCATTGCAGCCCACTTTGTTATTGTTCATTGACTTGAAGGGGCTGATACCCTATTTGCAAAGTTTACAGTAGTAATAGTATGTAGACATTTCCATTTTATTTATTCTAATTTTATCTACTTTAAATATTTTTGGTTCTCTATCAAAATGTTCTTGCAAAAGCTGTTTTGCACAGAAATTCATTGCAGCCGGCTTTGTTTTTGATGTTTATTTGTGAGTAGGTATTGTATGAATAACATAAGTCAGCGTAGCTTTGTTCATTCTTAAGCCAGACAAGAGGTGTGCAGCTATACAGCCAGGACAGACAGAAGGCCATTACTGAATCCATAAATGCAAAATACAGATATTAACTTAAAAGTAAAGCATTCTTGGTGTTTTTGTCATGTTGCAATAGCCTGTTTACACTGATTATATACCAAAATCAAAGTTGATATTGTATGCTAATAGATAGAGTTGTCATAATAACATATTACATGCTTTGAATTCTTTATATATAGCTATGCAGTGTTCTAAGCAGCTTGGATGGGTCGCTGTACGTGATGCAACATTTATTATAACCAGAGACTTAATATAATAAAGAGACTTGAGACTTGACTTGGACTCTAGCTCAGAGACTTGAGACTTGACTTGGACTCTAGCTCAGAGACTTGAGACTTGACTTGGACTCTAGCTCAGAGACTTGAGACTTGACTTGGACTCTAGCTCAGAAACTTGTGAGCATCTCTGCTATCTATCTATCTATCTATCTATCTATCTATCTATCTATTTCTATCAATCTATCTATCTATCTATCTATCTATCTATCTATCTATCTATCTATCCTAATATCATGCTAAAATCATGTTAGCAACATGCCAGCCGCAATGCTAGTCATGCTAGAAACATGCTAACAACATGTTAATCATGCTAAAATCATGCTTAGCAACATGCTAATCAAACTAGCAACTTGCTAGTCGCATGCTAGTCATGCTAGAAACAAGCTAACAACATGTTAATCATGGTAAAATCATGCTAACAACATGTTAGTCGCATGCTAGTCTTGCAACATGTTAATCATGCTAGAAAAATGCTAGCGACATGTTAGCAATATTTTAATCATGCTAGAAACAGGCTAGTATCATACTAATAATGCTAATCAACATGAAAGTCGCATGCTAATCATGTTAGAAACATGCTAGCATTATGCTAATCGTGCTAAAATAATGCTAGCAACATGCTAATCACATGCTAGAAACTTGCTACCAACATGCTAATCATGCTAAAATCATGCTAGCAACATGCTAGTCGACCTAGAAACATGATAACAACATGTTAAGCATGCGAGCAACATGCTAGTCCCATGCTAGTCATGCAAGAAACATGCTAACAACATGGTAGCAACATGCTAATCATGTTAGATACATGCTAACGACATGCTAGCAAACATTCTAATCATGCTAGAAACATGCTAGCAACATGATAATCATGGTAAAATCATGTTCCGACATGCTAGCAACATGCTAATCATGTTAGCAACATGCTAGTCTCATGCTAATCATTCTAGCGAAACATGCTAGTCGCATGCTAGTCTTGCAACATGTTAATCATGCTAGAAACATGTTAGCGACATGTAAGCAATATTTTAATCATGCTAGAAACAGGCTAGTATCATGCTAGAAACATGCTAGCAACATGAAAGTCGCATGCTAATCATGTTAGAAACATGCTAGCATTATGCTAATCATGCTAAAATAATGCTAGCAACATGCTTGTCACATGCTAGAAACATGGTAATCATGCTAGCAAAATGCTAGCAACATGCTAGTCGTATGCTAATCATGCTAGAAACATGTTAACAACATGTTAGCAACATGTTAATCATGCTAGAAACATGGTAGCAACATGCTAGCAACATACTAATCATGCTAGAAACATGCTAGCAACATACTAGTCGAATGCTAGTCATGCTAACAACATGTTAATCATGTTAGAAAAATGCTAGCAATATTCTAATCATGTTAGGAATAGGCTAGCAACAATGCTAATCATGATAAATAATGCTAACAACATGCTAGTTGCATGTTAATCATGCTAGAAACATGCTAGCAACATGGTAACCATGCTAGTCGTATGCTAATCATGCTAGAAACAATGCTAATCATGGTAAAATCATGCTAGCAACATGCTTGTTGCATGTTAATCATGCTAGAAACATGCTAGCGACATGCTAGCAACATGGTAATCATGCTAGCAAAATGCTAGTAACATGCTAGTCGTATGCTAATCATGCTAGAAACATGTTAACAACATGCTAGCAACATGTTAATCATGCTAGAAACATGGTAGCGACATCTTAATCATACTAGAAACATGCTAGTCACATGCTAGTCATGCTAGCAACATGTTAATCATGCTAGAAACATGTTAGCAATATGCTAATCATGCTAGGAATATAATAGCACATGCTAATCATGCTAGAAACATGTTAACAACATGCTAGCAACATGTTAATCATGCTAGAAACATGCTTGTCGCATGCTAGTAATGCTAGCAACATGCTAATCATACTAGAAACATGCTAGTCGCATGCTAGTAATGCTAGCAACATGTTAATCATGCTAGAAACATGTTAGCAATATGCTAATCATGCTAGGAATATAATAGCAACAATGTTAATCATGGTAAAATCATGCTAGCTACATGCTAGTTGCATGTTAATCATGCTAGAAACATGCTAGCGACATGCTAGCAAAATGGTAATCATGCTAGCAACATGCTAGTCGTATGCTAATCATGCTAGAAACATGCTAACAAAATGTTATCAACATGTTAATCATGCTAGAAACATGCTAGCGACATTCTAGCAACATGCTAATCATGCTAGACATGCTAGAAAAATGCTAGCAACATGCTAGTCGCATGCTAGTCATGCTAGAAAATGTTAGCAACATGCTAATCATGATATAAACATGTTAATCACATGATAATCATGCTAGAAACATGTTAACAACATGTTAAAATCATGCTAATCATGTTAGCAACATGCTAGTCGCATGCTAATCATGCTAGAAACATGCTAGCAACAAGCTAATCATGGTAGAAACATGCTACCAACATGCTAATCATGCTAGAAACATGCTAGTCGCATGCTAATCATGCTAGAAACATGCTAGCGTCATGCTATTCATGCTAAAATCATGCTAGCAACATGCTAGTCGCATGTTAGAAACATGCTAGCAAAATGCTAATAATGCTAAAATCATGCAAGCAACATGCTAGTCGCATGTTAGTCATGCTAGAAACATGTTAACAACATGGTAATCATGCTAGCAACATGCTAGTCGCATGCTAGTCATGCTAGCATCATCCTAATCATGCTAGAAACATGCTAGCGACATGCTAACAATATGCTAATCATGCTAGCAACATGCTAACAACATGCTAATCATGCTAGAAACACTCTACCGACATGCTAGCAACATGCTAATCATGTTAGCAACATGCTAGTCGCATGCTAATCATGCTAGCAAAACATGCTAGTCTCATGCTAGTCTTGCAATATGTTAATCATGCTAGAAACATGCTAGCGACATGCTAGCAATATTTTAATCATGCTAGAAACAGGCTAGTATCATACTAGTCATGCTAGAAACATGCTAGCAACATGAAAGTCGCATGCTAATCATGTTAGAAACATGCTAGCATTATGCTAATCGTG
This sequence comes from Carassius gibelio, assembly GCF_023724105.1. NCBI lineage: Eukaryota > Metazoa > Chordata > Actinopteri > Cypriniformes > Cyprinidae > Carassius > Carassius gibelio. The sequence continues at coordinate 20,276,046 of NC_068371.1, forward strand.
CTAAAATAATGTTAGAAACTTGCTAGCAACATGCTAATCATGCTAAAATCATGCTAGCAACATGCTAGTCAACCTAGAAACATGATAACAACATGTTAAGCATGACAGCAACATGCTAGCAACATGGTAGCAACATGCTAATCATGTTAGATACATGCTATCGACATGCTAGCAAACATTCTAATCATGCTAGAAACATGCTAGCAACATGCTAATGAAACATGATAACAACATGTTTAGCATGCGAACAACATGCTAGTCACATGCTAGTCATGCTAGCGACATGCTAGCAACATGGTAGCAACATGCTAATCATGTTAGATACATGATATCGACATGCTAGCAAACATTCTAATCATGCTAGAAACATGTTAGCAACATGCTAGTCACATGCTAATCATGTTAACAACATGCTAGAAACACGTTAATCATGCTGGAAACATACTAAGGACATGCTAATCATGCTAGAAACATGCTAGCGACATGCTAATCATGCTAGAGACATGCTAACAACATTCTAATCATACTAGAAACATGTTAGCCACGTGCTAGTCAAATGCTAATCATGCTAGAAATATACTAGCAACATGTAAGTCATGATAACAATATGCTAGCAACATGCTATTAGCATGCTAATCATGTTAGAAACATGCTAGCAACATGCTAGTCGCATGCTAGAAACATGCTAGTCATGCTAACCACATGCTAGTAACTTGCTAATTATACTATAAACATGCTAGCAACATGCTAGCAGCATGTTAATAATGCTATAAACATGCTAGAAACATGGTATCTATATGTTAGTCATGTTAAAAACATGCTATTCGCATGCTAATCATGCTAGAAACATGCTAGCAACATGCTAGTCATACTATAAACATGGTAGCGACATGCTGGTCATGCTAACAACATGCTAGAAACATGTTAGTCGCATGCATTCTTTGTCAAACCAATCTATCTATCATTCTTTCATTTGAGCTAATCTATATCATTCTTTCTAACTAATCTATCTGTCATTCTTTCTAACTAATATATCTTTCTTTCTTTCAACTAATCTATCAATCTAACTTTAAACTATAAACTTCTAACTTCTTTAATCTTCTTCAAACTTTCTGGTCAGGCTTTCTCAAGCCAACTTAAAGTTTGTCTCAACAAACTTTTTTTTCTAGTTCTAGTTTATTATGCAATTGTATGTGTGTGTGTGTGTGTGTGTGTGTGTGTGTGTGTGAAGATACTAGCTAGCTTGCTCTATTACTAACACTAACACTACTAATACTAATACTACTAATACTAACACTAGCTTGCGCTATTCTTTTTTTTATTCTGTTTTCTTTTTATTAAGTTGGCTTGAGAAAGCCAACTTACTGAAATCCTATTTAAACTTCTTCTTCTTCTTCTTCTTCTTCTTATTTTTCTGGCCGGAACATTTTTGGACACTAACTCCTCCTAGACAGTTCAAGCTACATACTCCAAACTCGGGTCAGACCTTCATACTGTTCTGACTTGGTGTGCTATATCTTTTCAGACTGGTTTGAGTTACGGTTTTCTTAAAAATTAATATTAAAAATTCATAAAAATCCCATAGACTTTCATTGACAGAATGTTCAGATGACCCCAGCTCCAAATCCCATTAGACTCAATCAAGCTTTGATGCTAATCAATTTAAACTCATTCAAACTCATCTAATCTATCTATCTATCTATCTATCTATCTATCTATCTATCTATCTATCTATCCATCCATCCATCCATCCATCCATCCATCCATCTATCTATCTATCCGACTATTTCTATCTATCTATGTGACTATTTCTATCTATCTATCTCTCTATCTATCTATTTATCTATCATAGATCATAAATCATGGTTGTGGCGGAGGCGTGGTTTAGCGAAGTCTGCAACAGGAGAGCGAGTGAAGAGACGAGCGCGATAAGTGGTTCAGGTGAGAAACAAGTAACACCTGGATCTCGTTTCAGTGATTGACGTGGGGAACCCGCATTTAAGGAGCGCAACAGCCGGCGAAATGCGAGAGAGATGGGGACTCGTGAGCGCGTGAAGCTGGAGAGCGGTTGAGCCAGATAGACGCAGTTTTCGTGGCCGAAGTGCTTTTAAAGAGTGCGCGCACCTGCCGCACTTCTTTATTTGTTTGTTTTTGTAAAGAATAAAGCCTCTCACGAGCCCCGTACGCCGACTCTGGTCTCCTTCCTCTACCCTGATCGAACCATCGTTACACTGGTGCCGAAACCCGGGAGGAAGGAGAACGTTCGCCATGCAGACTCCGTCAGCTACATCAGCCTCGCCATTTGTGGATATCATCTCATTGCTCGCGGGCCTGCACCAAGAACACCACCAGGTCCTGCTGGACCTGCGGGCCGACCAAGACCACCGGTTCCAGGCGATGATGCGGGTCCAGCAGGAGGACCGCGAGCTGGTCCAGAGCTTGTTGGACTGGGAGGGTCGGATGGGGACGGCCTCCCCCAGCGCCCCGCCCCCTCACATGCCGCTCACCAAGATGGGACCCGCTGACGACCCGGAGGATTTCCTCGACTTGTTCGAGCGGACGGCGGAGGCATGTGGGTGGCCGGTGGACAGCTGGCCCGTACGGGTGATCCCTCTACTTTGGGGGGAGGCCCAGAAGGCGGCCCAACAACTACCCGTCCCGAACCTCCTGGTCTACGCCGACCTCAGACGAGCCATCCTTCAGAGGGTGGGACTCAGCCCAGAACAACATCGCCAGCGCTTCCGGTCGCTGGAGCTGGCCGACCCTTTGTGTTGGCGCAGCAGCTCCGGGACTCGTGCCGCAAATGGCTGTTGGCCGGGGACAGCGATGCCGAATCCATCATCAACGCAGTGGTACTGGAGCAGTTCATCTCCCGCCTTCCAAAGAAGACCACCCAGTGGGTCCAGTGCCACCGCCAGGCGTCACTGGATCTGGTCATCCAACTGGCGGAGGATCAGCTGGCATCGTGCTCCGGGGTCGGCGAGCCCCTCCCTGCTGTCTCTCTCTCTCCCTCTGTTTCCCGCTCCCCCCCACTACGAAATCTCTCCCTCTCCCTAGGTCCCGTTGGGTGGGGCCACCGAGGGCTGCGCCCCGCTGGAGGGTGGCGATGGAGCCTGCGGCCGGGGCCCGAGGTCCCGCACGAGGGATGGCCGCTCCCCAGCGATGGCGACCCGGGCCAGCCTGCTGGCGTTGCGGGGATCCGGGCCACTTTGTGGACAGGTGCCCGATGATGGAGGTGGGGACACTGGTCCGGATCCCGGACGACCCGCAGGCTGCCCCCGATCAAGCCGGGCTGTACCAAATACCCATGAGTATTAAGGGGGGTACCTATCAGGCTCTGGTGGATTCAGGTTGTAACCAGACCTCCATCCATCAAAGCCTGATACAATCCGGGGCATTGGATACGGGCCGCATGGTTAAGGTGAGGTGTGTGCATGGGGATATAAGGGAATATCCATTAAAAGCCATAGGCATTAAATTTCGGGGCCATAAGCATAGTGTGGAGGTGGCCGTTAGTCCGCGCCTCCGGCATCCGCTAATTTTGGGGACGAATTGGCCAGTGTTTCAGCATTTACTAGGGTGTTTGACAGCGGGTGCCGTCGGGGGAAAGAACCGGCCAGGGGGCGGAGCCGCGCTCAGGTGGGAGAATCTGTCCCGGGACCTAGCGGGGCGGTCTCAGGGGAACCGAGCGGCATGGCGAGGCATGACTTTCCCCTGGAACAATCCCAGGACGAGACGCTGAAGCATGCCTTCGAGCAGGTCCGCTCGATCGATGGGCGGGTCCTCCACCCTGAGCATCCGCTATCCTACCCGTATTTTGCCATTATTAAAGACAGGTTGTATCGAGTGTTGTATCACTAGCATGTTGCTGTATCGAGTGACCCACGACGCTCAGACAAATGAAGATACAACCCAGCTGTTAGTACCCGGAGCCGTCGGGAAATGCTTTTCCAGACGGCGCATTGTAATCCTATGGCAGGGCACTTAGGAGTAGCAGCAACACTAAATCATCTAACCACCCGATTCTTTTGGCTGGGCATTCACGAGAACGTGCGCAGGTGGTGCGCGTCTTGTCGGGAATGTCAGCTGGTAAACCCACCGGCCGTTCCAAAAGTGCCTTTGTGCCCTATTCCTCTAGTGCAGGTCCCCTTCGAGCGAATTGGTATGGACCTGATCGGGCCGACACCGTTTCGCGTTAGTCTTAGTGGATTACGCAACACGGTATCCGGAAGCAGTGGTGCTCCGCAACATCTCAGCCAAAAGTGTGGCGGATGCCTTGTTTCGTTTAATCTCCCGCGTGGGAATCCCAAAAGAGATTCTCACGGACCAGGGCACCGCGTTTATGTCACGCACGTTAAACGAATTGTATGGATTATTGGACATTAAAGCGGTGCGTACCAGCGTCTATCACCCACAAACGGACGGTCTGGTCAAACGGTTTAATCGCACATTAAAAACCATGATCCGGAAATTTGTACATGAAGACGCGAAAAATTGGGACCGTTGGCTAGAACCCCTCTTATTTGCTGTGCGCGAAGTCCCCCAAGCCTCCACGGGGTTTTCCCCCTTCGAGCTTCTCTATGGACGTCAGCCCAGGGGGGTGCTAGACGTCCTGAGAGAAACTTGGGAGGACGGACACTCAGATAGCAAAAATGAAATTCAATATGTCCTGGACGTGCGCACAAAACTCCATACACTGGGGCGGCTCTCTATATAGAATTTGCTTCAGGCCCAGGGCAGACAAAGCCAGCTATATAACCGGGGAACTAAGCTGCGAGAATTTGCACCGGGAGATAAAATGCTCGTTTTACTGCCAACCTCTAGCTCCAAATTGTTAGCCAAGTGACAAGGACCCTTTGAGGTCACACGGCGGATAGGAGATCTCAATTATGAGGTAGTACGGACAGATAGAGGCGACTCACGGCAAATCTACCACCTCAACCTCCTTAAAAAATGGAGTGGGGAGGAGTCAGTGTTGCTAGCGACGGTAGTGAGTGGGGAGGAGGATCTCGGGCCAGAGGCGATTATTAAAGGAAAACCCCTCGCACTGGCTCTAGGAGGGGACCACCTCTCGCCCTCGCAGCTCACTGACATCGCGCAGTTGCAGGTAGAATTTGCGGACGTATATTCGCCCCTACCCAGCCGTACGGACCTGATTCAGCACCACATTGAGACAGAGCCGGGTGTCATAATTTGCAGCCGGCCATATAGAATGCCTGAACACAAAAAAAGGTAGTTCAGACCGAATTAGAGGCTATGCTGGGGATGGGAGTAATCGAGGAGTCACACAGCGATTGGGCGAGCCCGATAGTTTTGGTGCCCAAAACGGACGGCTCGGTACGGTTCTGTGTAGACTATCGCAGGGTGAATGCAATTTCCAAATTTGATGCTTATCCAATGCCGCGGATTGTCGAGTTGCTCGATCGGTTATGCACGGCTCGTTTTTATTCGACATTGGACTTAACCAAAGGTTATTGGCAGATCCCCTTATCTCCCATATCCAAAGAAAAGACCACCTTCACCACGCCGTTTGGATTACACCAATTTGTTATGCTTCCGTTTGGCTTGTTCGGGGCCCCGGCTACGTTTCAGCGCCTCATGGATCGAGTGCTGCGGCCCCATGCTGCATATGCCGCCATCTACCTGGATGATATTATCATCTATAGTGGGGACTGGCAGCGGCATATGGAGCATGTGAGGGCGGTCCTCAGGGCGCTGAGACTGGCGGGGCTAACGGCCAACCGGAAGAAGTGTGCAGGTGGGCGGGTGGAGGTAAAGTAACTGTCCCATTAGACTCAATCAAGCTTTGATACTAATCAATTTAAACTCATTCAAACTCATCTAATCTATCTATCTATCTATCTATCTATCTATGTGACTATTTCTATCTATCTATCTATCTATCTATCTATATATATATCTATCTATCAATCTGACTATTTCTATCTATCTATATATGTGACTATTTCTATCTATCTATCTATCTATCTATCTATCATAGATCATAAATCATGGTAAACTATGATAAATCTTGCTAGAATCAGTAAATCATACTTGAACATGGTAAATCGTGGTATACTATAGTAAATCATGGTAAACTATGGTAAGTTGTGGTATACTATAGTAAATTGTGGTAAACTATGGTAAATCGTGGTAAACTATGGTAAATCATGCTAGAATCATAGTAAATCATACTTGAACATGGTAAATCATGGTATACTATAGTAAATCATGGTAAACTATGATAAATCATGGTAAATCATGGTAAATCATGCTAGAATAAGTAAATTATACTTGAACATGGCAAAACATGGTATACTATAGTGAATCATGGTAAACTATAGTAAATCGTGGTAAATCATGGTAAACTATGGCAAATCATGCTAGAATCAATAAATCATACTTGAACATGGTAAATCGTGGTATACTATAGTGAATCATGGTAAACTATGGTAAATCGTGGTAAATCATGGTAATCTATACTAAATCAGGCTAGAATCAGTAAATCATACTTGAACATGGTAAATCATGGTATACTATAGTAAATCATGATAAACTATGGTAAATCGTGGTAAACTATGGTAAATCATGGTAAACTATGATAAATCATGCTAAAATCAGTAAATCATACTTGAACATGGTAAATTGTGGTATACTATAGTAAATCATGGTAAACTATGGTAAATCGTGGTAAATCATGGTAAACTATGGTAAATCATGCTAGAAACATGCTAGTCGCATGCTAGTCATAATAGAAACATGTTAGCAACATGTTCATCATGCTAAAATCATGCTAGCAAAATGATAGTCGCATGCTAATCATGTTAGAAACATGTTAACAACATGTTAATCATGCTAGCAACGTTAGTCGCATGATAGTCATGCTAGAAACATTCTAATCATGCTAGAAACATGCTAGTCCCATGCTAATCATGTTACAGAAATGCTAACAACATGCTAATAATGCTAGCAACATGCTAGTCGCATGCAAGTCATGCTAGCAAATGTTAATCATGCTAGCAAATGCTAATCATGCTAGAAACACACTAGCGACATGCTAGCAATATGTTAGTCATGCTAGAAATATGCTAGCAACAATGCTAATCATGGTAAAATCATGCTAGCGGCATGCTAGCAATATGCTAATCATGCTAGAAACATGTTAGCAACATGCTAATCATGGTAAAATCAATGCTAGCAACATGCTAGTCCCATGCTAATCATGTTAGAAACATTGCTAACAACATGCAAATCATGTTAGCCAAATGCTATTCGCATGCTAGTCATTTTATCAACATGCTAATCATGCTAGAAACATGCTAGCAACATGCCAATCATGCTAGAAACATGCTAGTCGCATGCTAATAATGCTAGAAACATGCTAGCATCATGCTAATCATGTTAAAATAACGCTAGAAACATGTTAGTCGCTTGCTAGAAACATGGTAGCAACATGCCAATCATGCTAAAATCATGCTAGCAACATGCTAATCGCATGCTAGTCATGCTAGAAACAACGCTAACAACATGGAGTAATATTACAGTATTACTTTAAAGAGTAATATTACAATATACACAGTGAAGTAAAGAGCAACAGAATGTTAATATATTGTAAGATACTAGATATTACAGAATAAACTTTAATTCTGTATGATACCTCAGATGAAACATGGTTAAACATGGTTGTTTTCCCGTCTTTTTTACACCTTAATGTTCTTTAATACTTTAACATTTTATTAGAGTTTTCTTTTAAGTATGCGCATCATTTTAATGCACGCACGACGCGAAAACAACTAACGTCATCACGCAATGCAAATTTCAAGCGCATGCGCGGTAAACACATACGTGACGTGGCGGAGGAAGAGCTGTTTGACCAAACAGACACTCTCGTGCGCTCCCCGAGAAGCGAAAAAATGGCGGCAGCATCAGCAGGCCGAGTTTGGAAAAATAGTAGTCGGAAGTTTACAGAAAAAACAAGTCGAGGTGGAAATATCTTTTGTGAGGCGGTTGAGCACGACTGTTCTGTGAATGGATCAGAGGTAGGTAATGCTAGTTGGGCTGATATGGACTGTAACGATGAGAGGGATGAGGAGAATGAGGGGGAAGTAGGGAGATGGATGCAAATTAATCAAGGCAAAGGGAGTAAAAGAGTTAGAAGTGATATTGAAGAGAAATCGGAAAATGAAGATGACGAGATAGAGGGAAATCAAAGAGAAAAACCTGACAAGTACACAATCATAGTAAGATTTAATGAGAAATCGCAGAGTGACATGAAGAAAATTAACCCATTTACGTTGACAGCAGCCTTGGCAAATAGTGGGAGAAATAATATACGCAAAGGTGTTAAATGATGGTAATCTACTGATAAGATGTGCAAATGAAAATCAAGTTGAGAAAGCTCTTAGAATGAAAGAGATAGGGAAAATTAAGGTGGAAAGCTCAGGGAAATTGGGAGGGAAAAATGAGGTTGGAAGTAAAGGAGTCATCACAGGAGTGCCAATGAGTGTAGGAATGGAGGAATTCAAGAAGAATATCAAAGGAGGAAAAGTAATAAAAGCTCAAAGGTTGAAAACGACAAGAGAAGGAGTAAAAAAGGAAAGTGAAACAGTATTGATTGAATTTGAGGAAGACAATATGCCAAAGAAAGTGTTCCTGGGTATTTTGAGTTACCCAGTGAGAGTTTATGTTCCAAAACCATTGAGATGTTTTAACTGTCAAAGATTTGGTCATATAGCTAGGAACTGTAAAGAACAGAGAAGATGTGCAAGATGTGGGGGGGATCACGAATATGGAATGTGTGGAGCAGGGGTACAGCCAAAGTGTTGTAATTGTGGTGGAGCTCATAATGTAGCCTATAGAGGTTGTGAGATTATGAAACGGGAGAATGAAATCCAGAAAACAAAAGTAGAAAGAAAGATTACTTATGCTGAAGCAGCAAGTATAGTAAATGGAAAGAACAAAGGTATTAACAGTCAAGGGACAATCAGGAACCAAGAGCAGGAAAAAAGATCAAATGAAAGGGTGTACGTGGATAAAAGAGACTTGGTTACATTTATTGCAGGTGTTATTAATAGTACTGCGGATGTTAAATCTAAAAACGACAAAATTCAGCTAGTAGTTAAAGCAGCGGTGAACCATCTTGGATTAATAGGACTGACGTGGGAAGAGGTGAGGGAGAACCTTGCCATTCAGTCAAGTCAGGATGCACCATGGATTGGTTAATCTTAATTATGGTAATCCTCCTACAATGGAATGCCAGGAGTTTACTGGCTAATGGTCAGGAATTTAAACACTTCATTAAAACATTGGCAGTGAAACCAGACATTATCTGTATTCAAGAAACATGGCTGAAACCTAACCTAGATTTTATAATTTATGGATATTTTGGCATAAGGAAAGATAGAGATCTTGGGAAAGGCGGAGGTTGCGCTACTTTTATCAAGCAAGGAATTCCATATAGACAACTGGGTGTGGGAGATGAGCAGGAATGCGTAATGGTGGAAATATGGGATAAGGGGGAGGAAATGGTCATAATTAATTATTACAATCCCTGCAAAAGTTCTGGATCTGAATAAACTATTGACAATACAAGGTCAAGACAAAAATAAAGTGATATGGTGTGCAGACTTTAATGCTCACAGCACAGTGTGGGGAGGTTATCATACTGACTCAAATGGAAGGGTAATTGAAGAGCTGATGGAGGATAGGAATTTAGTGTGTATGAATGATGGTAGGGGTACGAGAATTAATATAAATACTGGGAAAGAATCAGCAATAGATCTTACCTTAGTATCTAATACATTAGCTGGTTTTGGTAACTGGGAGGTGTGGACAAGTGATACAATTGGTAGTGATCATTACCCAGTGGTTTGTTCAATTGGAGAAAGAGGGGAAGAAAGTCCAGGTGATGGAAGTCCGAAGTGGATATTTGAGAAGGCAGATTGGAACAAGTTTCAGATATTGAACGAGGAGGCGATAATGAGGATGGAGGTATCTGAAGATGTCGATGAATTGAATAATCAGTTTACATCAGCAATTATAATAGCAGAAGAGAGTTCAATTCCAAAAAGTAAAAATAGGAGGAAGAGGAAATTGGTACCATGGTGGACAGAGGAATGTCAGCAGGCAGTAAGGGATAGGAATAAAGCATTCAGATTAGTCAAAAGAACCCATAATATGCAACATTTAATCCAGTACAAGAAAGCTCAGGCTGTAGTGAGAAGAACAGTACGACAGGCTAAGAGGGCTAGTTGGAGGACTTTTTGTGATGGGATAGGTAGAACAACTTCAGTGGGTGAAGTATGGGGAATGATAAAGAGGATGGGAAGAGATAGAAGGGAATGGGAATATCCGGTTATAGTAACTGAGGAAGGTTTAGCAGTATCAAATAGGGAAAAAGCAGAGAGTATGGTCAAAGCATTTGGTAGGGTACATAGTTCAGAAAACTTATCAGAGGAAGAAAGAAGGAGAAGAGAGTGGAAAATAAGTCAATATCCAGGGATTTTAGAAAGGAAGAAGAGAGTAGATAGTGTAATTGATGAACCTTTTACAATGGAATAAATGAAGAGAGCAATAAGAATGTCAAGATCATCATCACCGGGGAAAGATAAGGTATTCTATGTGATGTTAAAACATTTAGGAGAAAGTGTACTTTTGAAATTGTTGCATCTGTATAAAAGAGTCTGGGAAGAGGGAAGATTGCCAAAAACATGGAAAGAAGCAGTTGTAATTCCGATAAGGAAACCTGGCAAGGATCCATCTAAACCCATCAGCTATCGACCAATAGCATTAACCTCTAATCTATGCAAAATAATGGAAAGAATGATTACAGAAAGGTTATCATATGAGCTTGAGAAGAAGGGAAAGATAGCAAATTATCAGAGTGGGTTTAGGAAAGGTAGGAGTACTATGGATGCAGTTGTTAGACTAGAAAATGAAATAAAGAAAGCCCAGGAAAATAAAGAGGCGGTAATTGCAATATTTTTGGATATAGAAAAAGCTTACGATATGATGTGGAAGGAAGGAGTTCTAATTAAGTTACATAAGTTGGGAATTGGAGGGAGAGTCTTCAATTGGATAAAAGATTTTTTGTGTGAAAGGAATATCCAAGTAAGAATAGGGTCAGAATTGTCTAATGAGTATACTGTGGAAAATGGTACACCTCAAGGTAGTGTAGTAAGCCCACTACTATTCATTATAATGATTAACGATATCTTTTTTAAAGATTCCAGTAGATATAGGTAGATCACTTTTTGCAGATGATGGGGCTCTGTGGAAGAGGGGGAGAAATATGGATTATGTAGTTGGGAAAGTGCAAGGAGCTGTAGATAAAGTGGTGGAGTGGGGGAAAGAATGGGGATGTAGATTCTCAGTGGAAAAAACCCAAAGTGTTTTCTTTACTAATAAAAGAATAGATGAAAGATTGAAAATAAGGATGTATGGGAAAGAAATAGAAAGAGTAGGAACATTCAAATTATTGGGGGTTCTTTTTGATTCCCATTCCCAACATGGGCAGATCATATAAGAAGAATAGTGGAAAAAAATAAAAAAGTAATAAATGTAATGAGATGCTTGACTGGTAGAGAATGGGGGAAGTTGCCAAGCACTGAAAATAATTTATGTGGCCCTGATAAGATCTACGGTGGACTATGGCAGTATAGTGTATTCTTCAGCAGCTAGATCCCATTTGAAACATTTGGATGTGATCCAGGCTCAGGCGTTGAGATTGTGTAGTGGAGCTTTTAAGACATCGCCTGTCTCAGCTATTCAGGTAGAGGTAGGAGAGATGCCATTGGAACTGAGGAGACGGCATATAATAGCAAACTACTGGGTTCACTTGCAGGGGCATAATGACTCGCATCCCACAAAAGAAGTGTTGAAGGAATGCTGGAGGAAAGAGGGAAGTAAAAAGGGCAACTTTGGTTATTTGGGGAACAAAACAGCAAAAGAGCTTGGGGTATCTGATATGAAAATCAGCTCTTCAATAGTACATCCAGTCATAGCCCCATGGAAGATGAGATGTCCAGAGGTAGATTGGTATTTGTTAGAGGTGAAAAGGAAAGAAGAAAGTGCTGATCTGGTTGGGGTGTTTAATGATTATATTACTGAAGTATATAAAAACTTTACTCAAATATATACAGATGGCACTAAGAACCCTGAAACAGGGGTAACAGGAATGGGTGTGGTGGTTCCAGCAAGAGGAATTGAAATCAATAGAAGAACATCTAATCATTTAGCAGTATGTACAGTGGAGATGGTGGCAATTTTAGTTGCTTTACGTTGGGTGGAAAAAGCAAAAATTAGCAAAGTCATAATATGTTCAGACTCAGCTTCAGCTCTAGTTAGTTTAATATCGTTCCATTCAAGTCGACAGGATATTTTATTTGAAATTCTTTATTCAGTTACAAGAATAACACACCAAGGTGGACTGGTTACTCTTTTTTGGGTTCCGGTGCACATAGGAGTGGAGGGCAATGAAAAAGTGGACAAGGTTGCAAAGAAGGCATTAAAGAAGGAACATGTAGAAATGCAAATAAGAATCAGTAAAGCAGAAGTAAAATGTATAATCTGGGAAAAAATTAACCAAAAATGGCAAGAAATGTGGGATAGTGAGGAGAAAGGGAGACATTTATACTATATCCAAAAGAGTATTAAAGTAAATAAGGTAGGAGGTGGAGATAGAAAAGAGGAAACGGTACTTACGAGACTAAGGCTGGGACACTGTGCTCTAAATAAAACATTAAGAATGGTGGGGAAACATCAGACGGGTATGTGTGAGGAATGTCAGGAAGAGGAATCGGTGGAACATGTAATTCTACATTGTAGGAAATATCAGAGGGAGAGGGGGATAATGGATAACAGATTTAAAGAACAAGGGGTGCAGAAACTCACTTTAAAAACAGTACTTAGTATGAATGACAGAGCACAGGTGAGAGAATTGTTGGTTTTTTTAAAGGATACTGGGCTCAATTATAGGATATAAAGGGTTTCCCCCATTCCCCCCTTTTTATTTTATTTTTTTTGTTCTGGATATTATAGATTATACTGTAAACCTACTGACTGATCCACACGCCGGAACAGAAGGTGGCGGTAATGCACCATTAAGCTGGATGCCAACCGCCGTTAAAAAAAGAAGAAGAAGAAGAAGACATACGTGACGTATATACGTGACGTCACCGCGCTACAGTCTGCTGCCAGGGGTGTCTTCCAACAGGTGAGTTTGCAGTGATTGCTGGTGAAAAATCAGCCTGAAGGGGTTGTTATTTGCTATAACAACCGCCTCGCTATACATGATCCCACTTATTACATTGCTACCTACAAAATAAATAAATAATTTGACACAAAATATTGATTTAAAGATGAGTTTATTGATTTTAAAAACGATTGTATTGCTTCCGCTAAAGAAAATAGTCCGTTCCGTGTCCGTTTTTCATGGCAAGGGTGTGTTTGGACCTCCAAATCAACCCTGGTCTTTTCCTGCTAGTGTCTAATAGAATATAGAGGCTTCATTCCATGCCAAATCAGTCAGAATCCAGGAAAGTGGTTGCAGCAATGTCTCAGATGAAGATAATTTTCTATATTATGTTTGGGTCCCAAAACTAAGGCCTGTAAAAATATTAATATTTTTGTCAGTCCTTGAGATCGTCATTCTTATAGCATCAAAAAAAAAAATCAGAGAACCATGTTTGGCCATTAATATCTTAAAGTGTTATTCATAGCCTCACCAAACTTTGCAGGATGGAAGACAAACATGCTCTTAGTATAACTGAACCAAATTTTGTACTGCATGCCTATTGAGATTCTACAAGGGCCTAGATTTGGGTAAATGGCTAAACCCCTGATACTGAGGCTATAATAAACTAATTTTCTGCATCCATATCACACCAGCAGGCTGTCAGCATACATGGGTGCTGCATTTTTTTAAAGCTGAAAATTAGGACATAACCTGATTGTTTAACCCTTGCTAAAAAGAACTATACCCATGAAGTATGTGCGAAGATTTTATTTGAATTAAAGTATATTCAATCAGTTTTAAGAATAAACTTGGCAATGGGTTTGCCACTGGTCCTTGAGGGAGGTTCCACAAATTTCTTTATAAATTTTACCAAAAATGCATACCATTGACATTAATTTGAACATACATTGACAAAGAAAGTAATGTTATTCAGTCTCAGAATTAATATTATGTATTTCTGGAGTTTGTTACAAAATGTTATCAAATGTGGTCCGGGTCCTTGATGTAAAGATGTTTGAGACCCACTGCCCTACATAAACACTTTACATGTCTTTTCAGGGATTGTACCTACCACATTTGGACTGGGAGGACAGTGGCCTGCCTGATGAGCCACACCATGGTGTCACTGTTCCTGAGATGGGCGATGTACTGAGTGATGAACTAAGGGCAGCTATAAATCCCCTGGGACACTCCCAATCACATGGCTCAGACATCTACCTACTTACTGTGCAGTATGTCCAGCACTTACTAGGCTTACAGTAAAACGTACTCAGCAAAGGACCTGATTCAATGCAATTGTAGCACAAATACAAAAAGAACACTTATTTACAGAACAGTGCCCCTGCTTATAACTGGTTTGTAAGAGATGTTACAGTTACACAAATAAATATTTCTGAATCAGTGAGGTGGCCTAATTTTTGATTTTACTCTGTTTAATCAAATCAGACCAGCAGACATGCCCGGTGTTAGGACTGCCAGCGGCAGCAAGAAGAATAGCTTTCCTCAAGCAGTGCTAGCAGTGGACTTTAAGACTTTCAGCTCTCTTAATGTTTTAATGAATGTTCAAACCAAACACATGTAGATTGTATTATTTTGTTATTGTAGTGTGAACACAATCTTAAAACATCTGGGGGGTTGGAACAACCAAAAAAAAAAAAAATACAATATCTTTCTCTTTTTTTTTTTACTATGGGGACCTGGTTTTCTCTTTCTTAACCAACTTGTGCAGGTCTGTGAGTGCATCTAAAATGCCTTTTGGGATGAGAACCTGGTTAGAGGCAGCACTAAAAAGAACAGCCTCCTGAAAACACACAAATTCAAGGTAATCCTGGTCAAGGGGTTGCTGACAGACAATATGCTGGAGTCGTGTGCGGATTCTCTCTAACACTGTTTGTGCAAGCAGTTCCTAGAGAGAGGGGAAAAGAGGAAAAATGTATGAGGTCAAAAATACTGGTGTAACTGAACATGACCAGTAAAATGACCAAAAACTACACTTTGCTTTATTCTTAATATCTTCATGACCATTAGTGATAGAGACCTCAAATATTGACACACGATTAATACAAGTTTGCGTTTAAAGAAAATGTAATGTTTGATATCATACGAATGCAGAGAATGAGTTTATAATACCATCAGTATCAGGGGTTTAGCCATTTACCCAAATCTAGGCCCTTGTAGAATCTCAATAGGCATGCAGTACAAACTTTGGTTCAGTTATACTAAGAACATGATTGTCTTCCATCCTGGAAAGTCTGGTGAGGCTATGAATAACACTTTAAGATATTAATGCCCAAACATGGTTCTCTGATAGTTTTTTTTGTTGCTATAAGAACGACAATCTCAAGGACTGACAAAAATATGAATATTTTTACAGGCCTTAGTTTTGGGTCCCAAACATATAGAAAAACTCTTCATCTGAGATGTTGCTGCAAACACTTTCCTGGATTCTGACTGATTTGACATGGAATGAAGCCTCTATATTCTATTAGACACTAGCAGGAGAAGACCAGGGTTGATTTGGAGGTCCAAACACACCCTTGCCATGAAAAACAGACTGTTGATATGGACGCGGAACGGACTATTTTCTTTAGCGGAAGCAATACAATCGTTTTTAAAATCAATAAACTCATTTTTAAATCAATATTTTGTGTCAAATTATTTATTATTTTGTAGGTAGCAATGTAATAAGTGGGATCATGTATACCGAGGCGGTTGTTATAGCGAATAACAACCCCTTCAGGCTGATTTTTCACCAGCAATGAATGCAAACTCACCTGTTGGCCGCTGTTCAAAACGTCCCTCACGCTAGCGTTTCTTCTTCTCTTCTGTTTTCATGTCGGTGGCAGCACCAGACAAGTTGCAAACTTGTGGAGTGTGAATTACATAACAGTTTACTAGCATGTGTGTGGATCTGAAGGCATTTGCGTGTGGATCAGCAAGGTGAAAAATTAGTGCCAAAAGTCACGTGACAGTTTTTCAGTTTTTGACAGTTTTTAATTGAAGGATTTTTTTTTTTTGTACTTGAAAGATTTTAGTTTGAACTTGGAGGATAATTTTGTCATTGAAGAAATACGTTTCTTTGTATATGTAAAACGTACTGTTTTTGTTTGATAGCTACGTTTTTAATTTGCAGAACAAAATGCATTAGTTTGTGAGTGATGTTTTGTATTTGCAAACCACACTGAGTTTGTTTGTGAATCGTTGGGTGTGAGTAAAACACACTTTGTGTGTGTGTGAGGTTTTGGCATTATCTCACTCGATAGGCCTGGGCCTGGGTCCTGGCTCGCGTTTTTAGCTGCGGGGGTACCCAGGGTCGGTGGTGTCCCAACGCTGGAATGAAGGACATCTGGGAAGATTGCGTCCTGGGTGCACCGTGCCAGTGCAGATAAACAAATGGAGTAGAGGTGGTAAGACTGTTAGTAGTGCACTTTATACTTGCCCCAGACATGTGACTGCCAGCCCGAAATGTTTCCAGCGTGGCTCTCCGCTCTCTCAGCTGGGCCTGCTTCTTCACCAGGTCACAAATCTGCAATCTGCTTCTCCACAACCTTCAGCTCAAATGCAGCTTCAAAGTGTCCTCACCTGCACTTAAAGGTAGACACAGATCTGCCATTAAAGCAAGTAACAGTGAGTAAAACAATGGTAATGTGTGTGAATAGAGTATTAGCAATATACATTACGTGACTAGCGGCAACCACGCTGGCGATGCTAATCGGCTATAAGGTAATAGCGTGCTTTGGAAATCAAAAAAAAAAAAAAAAAAAATAGTATTAAGGCCCTTTGATTGTTTTTGTTGTAGAATACGATAGAGGATATATTCACACGTTACTGAAACAAAAATGTTGGTGCATAAAATTGATTTTAAGATAAATAAAAAAGATAAAAATAAATAGACAATAAAGATTTAACTTGACGGAGCTCAAACTCTAAACACACAGCTTGAATATTGCCATATCAGTTTTGAGATCTATCTATATTCTCTAGACTGAAGATAACACTTGTGCTGTTGTTTCTTTGCCAGAGAGTGACTGATAGGACTTTGCTGTTATGGATCCTCCACAAGCAGATCACTGCACTGTTGGGAGATATATCCAGCTTGGTTTTTTGCTAGTTTCAGACCTACCCAGTTCTCATTTTCAAATCCTGCACCGCATTGTTTAAATAGCAAATGCATTTGCATCCTTTTGTGCACTCATGAGTGTACTGGTCTGAAAACAAGGTGTGGTCAGGTTCATTGTTGGCACATTGCTATTTCGAGAAACTGAAAATAAACTGTGCCATAGACCAACTCAAACCTGTTCTAAAGTCTGGCGCAATGTTTTTTCGTAGTTATTTAAAGAACACGTTAGTATAGGCAGGTCCACAAAGGGTGTACACGCTGTTTATTAAACATACAGGGATGCACAGCAGCACACAAACATGCCAAAAAGTAAAGTAAAGGATTACAATGCAAAAGAATATTATTGTGTAGGCTACATAAATATAAAAATGCCGACATGTCATAATGGATAGTAATCTTATGTATCAGAATTACGCTACCTATTTGCTCACGCACAAGCAGCTCTGTTTCATCTTGGAGAAGCATTGTCTTTGCAATTGCCAGTTCCGCCATGTACAGATGCATCTCAGTAAATTATAATTTCAGTAATTCAACTCAAATTGTGAAACCTGTGTATTAAATAAATTCAATATGCACAGACTGAAGTAGTTTAAGTCTTTGGTTCTTTTAATTGCGATGGTTTTGGCTCACATTTAATAACCCACCAATTCACAATCTCAACAAATTAAAATACTTCATAAGACCAATAAAAAATAGTGAATTGTTGGCCTTCTGGAATGTTCATTTACTGTACATGTACTCAATACTTGGTAGGGGCTCATTTTGCTTTAATTATTGCTTCAGTTCTGCGTGGGATGGAGGTGATCAGTTTTTGGCACTGCTGAGGTGCTATGGAAGGCCACGTATCTTTGACAGTTGCCTTCAGCTCATCTTCATTTTTTGGTCTCTTGTTTCTCATTTTCCTCTTGATAATACCCCATAGATTATCTATGGGGTTCGGATCTGGTGAGTTTGCTGCCCGGTCAAGCACACCAACACCATGGTCATTTAACCGACTTTTGGTGCTTTTGGCAGTGTGGGAGGTACCAGATCCCATTGGAAAATGAAATCAGCATCCTCAAAAAGCTGGTCAGCAGAAGGAAGCATGAAGTAAAGCCCTGCATTTCAGCCCAATTTTCACGTTATAGCTCACATGCAGGCCGGGCCTTGGGCCTTTTTGGGTTATCCTTCTATTTATATATTTAGACATTAATAAAAAAAAAAAAAATAGAAGTTGATGTCGACAATAGAAAAACAAATATAGAAAGACATTTCATAACCTCATAACTTTCATAATCTGATCATTCAATCCGTTATAATTACACTGACATGACAGTCTCATGCACGCACGCATCTTTTCCGTCAGCGCGACCAACGATTATACTTCACTTATATCCACTTATTGTAGTAGTAGCTATTACATGCCTCTAAATTTATGTATTAATAATAGCCTAGTTGGCCAATTAATAATTATAAAGTGATGATTCATGCAACGGCGAGCATTTATGTGTCTGCACCTGCACCTCTCTTCAGCAAAGAAGAGAGCGCTGGCCGAGTTTGAAAACATTGTGGAGCAGGACGAGGATGACGACGATGAAGTACAGCAATACATGCGCCTCAATCACAACATGGAAGGTGATGGACGAGATGTGCTGCTATGGTGGAAACAGCACGAGACCCTGCTACCGCGACTGTCAAGACTGGCTCGCTCTGTGTTTAGTGTCCCGTCAGCAGCAGCAGCGAACGTGTCTTCAGCGCAGCGGGAAGAGTGATAGAAGAGAGGAGGACGGGGTTAAAACCTTCCACTCTGGAGGCTATTCTTTTTCTCCACGATGCTCTGTAAGAGACTGTTCTAACTTTTCATTTGACTGGACCTTATTTTCGTTTAACTGTTGGAAACTAATGGAAAAAAGAATGGACATGTTCTGTGGTGCATTTTGAGGTAAGATAACCTGCAAGTTTGTTTTTTATTAATTTAATTTGTTTAGATTGTATGCTTTTTTCCCATTTCGTTTGCGAGCGCTGTTGCGAGCCTGCCTCATTATTTCAATTTTTTTTTTTTACTCACTGTGGTTTAATAAATAAACATTTATTAAACTAACTGTATGTGTGATATGCTTGAAGGCCGGACTCGGGCTGATAATTCTGATGAGCTGTCGGACACGGGTTGGGCTACACTGTAAAAATTTTGCCTTTAAATAACATTAATTTTCTGGCAGCAGGGGTGCCAGTAAAGTACTGTTAATTTACAGTTCTTAACCATTAATTTACAGCTCTTATTTTTTAACAGTATTTTACCGTAAATTCTACCATGGAAATTAACTCCACTCCCACTGCTTCAAACAGTTAGAGTTTTTAAAACTAGCATTCCTACGATGTTAGTACTATGAACTTATTTCATTTGAGTCCACTGAGAAGGAATATTTCTTAATATAACGATGCAAACACTTTATGTGCAGTAATAAAGTAACTAAATACATGACTTTTACTCAAATCACTGCAGCTCATTGTCAGCTATAGCACACATGTATGTGCTGAAGTACTTAACACAGAGATCATCACTGTATCAGCGACTCCACATTTACTGTGTTTATATAAAGCAGCAGAAGATCAGAATTTGTGGCTCATCATTGACTGAAGCACAGGCTCTACTCTCCAGCACAATGGTGAGCAATCAAACTACATTAAACTAAATGATCTCTCTTGTGCAAACACACATTAATACAGTCAAGTTCAGTATTTACTCTCATTATCAGTGTATGACTTTGCCTAATTTTTTTTCTATGGATGTTCACAAATATTTTAGTTAAATTAACTTTTTTTTTCATTTGGTAAATCTGACGTTTACATTTTACAGTATATTACTGTTTTTCCTTGACTTAACGGCAACAAACTGTAGAAAAACACTTTTTTTGCTGGCAAACATTTATTTACGGCAAGAAACAGTAGAAAAACAGTCATTTACTGGCAGCAGGGGTGCCAGTAAATAACTGTTTTTCTACAGTTTGTTTCCTGTAAATTAATTACAGTTTATTACTGTTAAATTATGTTTCATGCTGTTTTTTCTTCATCTTAAATCTTTAACCCTTTAAACCCCACAAGAAAATCCTCAGTTTTAAATGAACACTTATAATGTGTGCACACTACAGAGTGTAAGAGTAACACCGAATCAGTGAAGTTAATGAGATAATTCGGTGATTAATTGATGATTGAGCATTAGTGATAAACACCTGCAGAATCACTGAAGCAAAGAGAAACACAAGAACTACAAATTACTTCAACCACAGCCTTAGATGAAATCAACTGAATAAAAGAATACATCAAATCTCTCAAGATGTGATTAAACAACTACTAAAACAGCTTCACCAGATTCACATTACTTACCAGACTGACTTTATTTCTGTCAGATGTCTACAGAAGAACTTATGGAGAGTTAAATAGGTTTAGGTGTTTTTTTCACTACCATGATGGAGATCAGTGTTTACTTTAGTTGGGCTCTTGAACGTGACTTTTCAACAATTAAGGTTTTTTTTTTTTTTTAACATGCTGTAACAATGCGCCTTTGGAACCTGTTATAGCAAAACAAAAGTACACAGAAGAAAAAAAATCTGATGTTGTTTATAGATTGACAAGAACAAATACTATTATTTCTGATCTAATCCCATGTCTCTTCTCTTATTGATACTACAGCATAAGAAGGAACACTGCTGAGCCATAAGTTATAAAAGACTGTTAAGAAAATTTCACTCATAATAAAAAAAAAAACCTTTGCTGAAATTTAGACAGAAACATCAAGAATCAGCATATGAATCACAGTAATGGTGACAATCCAACAGATCAGTTCTGAACATCACAACACATGCTACTAAAACTTAAAACAAATGCAAAATGATAAGCACATAAGAATTCAAGAAAATAAGTGAACAATTCAGTGGCATAATTTATTCATGCCGCAATGCATGCTGGGAGTCATGGATGAGTTTTATCCTGTGCTGGTACCCAGCATGCATTGCATCATAAACCTTTTGATTGTCACCATTGTTGAGATTAATATGCTGATTGTTGATGTCTCTCTTTCAGTGTTGTGAGGACTGCTGCCCAAAATATTTAAAGCTCAAAAATCCATATCCAGATAATCACATTACCGTTCAATCTTATAAATTTGAAGAAACAAAGAAAATAAAAGTGTTATTCACTCACATATTTCAACACCAAATTATTATTTGACTATTATAACAACAAGTCAGTCTAGTAGATCATGCCTGACAGAAACAGTCATAATCACTTGATCATCAAGATTAATATTGCTGTAATAGATGTATCATAAAGATACAAATATAGCAATGAAACAAAAGTTGAAGTACAAAAGTCAAGGGTCAGGAGCCCAACTAAAGCAAACACTGATCTCCACAATGGTGATGCTAAACGAAACTAAGATTATCATCTACACCTCTGTAATTCTCAATAAGATCTTTTGATCTCTGATCTCTGATCTGATAGAAATAAAGTCAGTCCGGTTAGTAATGAGTGAAGTTGATAAAGCTGTTTGTTGATTGTTTAAATCTTCAGTTGATTTCATCTAAAGCTGTGGCTGAAGTCAGTTGTATTTCTTGTGTTTGTCTTGTTTCTTTTTTCTTCAGTGATTCTACTCATTAACAGCAGCTGTTGATCATTGTCTGAATTCACTCATTAGTTTTCATTCTCTCTGTTAGGTGGACTATATTAGTAAACTCATGTAGGGAATAGTGAATGAGGGAGTAGGGTGTGATTTGAAACACAGCCGCTGAGTGTCGACTTTGAACGTTGTTAATTTACGATATATAGCAGCAGGCTACCTTCTCGAAAACGATGAATATTACCCAGAATGCACTGTTTTACTGAAAAACAGTATGTTACTGTCGAAATTTGGCCGTTTTTTTACAGCGATTTTTAACAGTGGCATGAAGTGCTTCAAAATTTCTTGGTAAATGGGAGCAGTGACTTTGGTTTTCAAAAAACACAATGGAACAACAGCAGTACACTGAAAAAAGTAATAAGTAAATTTACTTAATTTTTATTTGGCAAGTTTTTGCACAAGCATTTTTCAAGTAAATTTAACACATTTGGAAATTAAGTAAATCTACTTAACAAAGTTAAGTAAAAAAAAAAAAAACAACAAAAAAAAAAAACGAATAAGTATATTTCATTGAGTAAATTTTAATTAAATAATATTAAATTAATGAATTTAGCAGACACTTTTATCCAAAGCATCTTACAGTGCATTCAGGCTAACAATTTTCACCTATCATGTATTCCCGGGGAATCAAACCCCCCAACCTTGCACTTGCTAATGCAATGTTCTACCACTGAGCTACAGGAACACTTCAAGATTTTGTGAAAAATAAGTGAAAATTTCACTTACTTACTTTTTTATTTTGGAAAAGTTTTTACAATATTAAAAAACCCGAAACAGATATTCTAGAAATTTCTAAATGTAAAATATTTTTTTTTCAAAACAGTTTTATCAAATGAGGGTAAATAAGTCTCTCACTTCTGTCCCTTTAAACCAGTTTACAGCAAAGACAGCACGAAGGACTGGATGCACATGATAAATATTCAGCAATTAAGAAAACAGACAAAAGAAATAGCACTGTAAAACCCGATAAGTAAACTTTACTCAAACCGTTTGAGTAAATAGATTGCCTTGATTTAAACCATGCTCCAGCTCCACTTATTAATAACCAGACTGACTTTATTTCTGTCAGACGTCTACAGAAGATCTTATTGAGAATGAACTAAGGTTTAAATGTTGATTTATTGTTTCATTTGAAGTAACCATGTTAGAGATCAGTGTTTGCTTTAGTTGGGCTCTTGACCCTTGATTTCTGTCTTAGTCTTTTCTCTGGCGGTTATTACTGTGTGTTTCTAAAACATATTTGTTGTAATTCATAAAGCCCAGAAGAAATGCCATCAGGTGTTAACCTGTACCTAGGTGTAGAATGTTATACTTTGTATCGGTGATGATAATCAATTATTGAACTGTATGGAGTCTAATCTCTGATGAAATAGGTGTTGTGTAATTTAATTGATTATAGTAAAAGTGATTCTAAGAGGAAGTGGTTCTGTGATAATCAGTTAATCTGAATGACTTTTCAAACAGTTTGGTCTTCTACGGTGTCAAACAGTCACACAAAGACATCAATAATCAGAATATGAACCTCAACAGTGGTGACCATAAAAAAAATGCTGCAGAGCATGCTGGGAGCCATGGATGAGTTCTGTACTACAATAGTACCCAGAATGCATTGCAGTATGTTTTTTCGTCACCATTGTAGAGGTTCATATTCTGATTATTGATGTCTGTGTTTGACCAACTACTGGCATAGAAGAAAAATGTATGTGTACAAAATGTTTAGAAAGTCATGTTTATATTAACTGATTATCACAGAATCACTGGCTCTTAATGTCACTTTTACTAGAATCACTTCTACTAATTACACAACACCTACTTCATTAGACTCCACACAGATAAATAATTGATGATTATCATCACCAATATATAGTATAACAATCTATACCTAGGTACAGGTTAACTTTTCTTGATGGCTTTTCTTCTGGGTGTTTTGAGTTACAACAAATGTGTTTTAGAAACACATGGTTATAACAGCCAGAGAAAAGACTAAGACAGAACTCAAGGGTCAAGAGCCCAACTAAAGCAAACACTGATCTCTAACATGGTTACTTCAAATGAAACAATAAATCAACATCTAAACCTTAGTTCATTCTCAATAAGATCTTCTGTAGACGTCTGACAGAAATAAAGTCAGTCTGGTTATTAATAAGTGGAGCTGGTGATGCTGTTTGTGGGTTGTTTAATCAGATCTTGAGAGATTTCATGTATTTTATTTCAGTTGATTTCATCTAAGGCTGTGTCTGAAGTCAGTTGTAGTAGTTCTTGTGTTTCTCTTTTCTTCAGTGATTCTGTTTGTTAGCAGCAGCTGTTCATCACTAATTCTCAATCAGCACTTAGTTAATCACTTAATTACTTAATTGCAAAGTTTTAAAACTTACATGGTTTAAATCAAGGCAATCTGTTTACTCAAACGGTTTGAGTAAAGTTTACTTATCGGGTTTTACAGTGCTATTTCTTTTGTCTGTTTTCTTAATTGCAGAATATTTATCATGTGCATCCAGTCCTTCGTGCTGTCTTTGCTGTAAACTGGTTTAAAGGGACAGAAGTGAGAGACTTATTTACCCTCATTTGATAAAACTGTTTTGAAAAAAAAATATTTTACATTTAGAAATTTCTAGAATATCTGTTTCGGGTTTTTTATTAGTGTAAAACTTTTCCAAAATAAAAAAGTAAGTAAGTGAAATTTTCACTTATTTTCCACAAGATCTTGAAGTGTTCCTGTAGCTCAGTGGTAGAACATTGCATTAGCAAGTGCAAGGTTGGGGGGTTCGATTCCTTGGGAACACATGATAGGTGAAAATTGTTATCCTGAACGCACTGTAAGGTGCTTTGGATAAAAGTGTCTGCTAAATGCATTAATTTAAAATTATTAAATTAAATTTTACTCAATAAAATGTACTTATTATTATTGTATTTTTTTACATAACTTAATTAAGTAGATTTACTTAATTTCCAAATGTGTTAAATTTACTTGAAAAATGCTTGTGCAAAAACTTGCCAAATAAAAATTAAGTAAATTTACTTATTACTTTTTTCAGTGTAGATGACATTGCACCCCAAATCATCACAGACTGTGGAAACTTAACACTGGACTTCAAGCAACGTGGGCTATAAGCTTCTCCACCCTTCCTCCAGACTCTAGGACCTTGGTTTCCAAATAAAAAACAAGAGTTGATTGGCTGATAAGTGCATGAAATCCATGTGGGCCAGGTGTGGGCCAGACATGGGCCGAAACTGCTTGCTGTCTGGGATATATCTGTACATAAAATTGTCAGTTTGTATATTTGTATTGCTTATTTACTTGTTCTATTTTTTTCCCTGTGTCATTCTGTTACACTATAGAAGCTTCTGTCACGAAAACAAATTCCTTGTATGCGTAAACATGCCCGGCAATAAAAGCCAATTCTATTCTATTCTATTCTATTCTATATTAAATATTACATTTTCACAGAATGTTATTTACACTATGAAGGATGATTTTATGTAGAAAACATTAAATCACAAAAAAATTATTAATATAACTCTATCACCCTAAATACCAAAACTACTTTATATGGGTTAGATCATGTTGAAATATCTCCTTAAAGTAACAACTGCAGGTTACTATTTTTTGTAATGTGGACTGGTCCTCTCCACAGGCTTGTTAATAAAGACAGCTGGTAACATCTCTGACTGGCTCTCAGTCTGTGTTCAAATAAATTTGTGGCCTCTCGGCCAGATGAAGAAACAACATGTGACATGTCTGATCAGAGATAAGAGTCCTGGAGGTAAACAGAACCTGAGCCTCTGTGACCTGGCTCACATCCACCATCCGATCAGCCAACCAGCCTGAATCAGTGGCTGCTAAAGAGGCTTTTAGTCCACCTTTGGCATTCTTAAAATCATATTAAGATTTCTTTGATCAGGTTTTGTGTAGACTCATAAGTGTCTCTGGATTGTGTTTGTATGCAACAGACCTACACACATTTTTCCATTTATTTACTTATAAAGCACAAATAAACACAACAAGAGTTGACCACAGTGCTGTACAAAAGAGGAAAGGTAAAATAATAATGAAAAAAGGAATAATACATATGTATAAATGAGACCAAGAATTATAATGAATTAAATGCAAGAATAAAAAGATGAGACTTAGATTTAGATGCCGATTTAGATTTAGACTTAGATGTAACTTAGATTTAAAATTATATACAGAAGATGTAGATCTCACAGATAAGGGAAGCCTGTTCCATAACCTAGGACCGGCTGCCGCAAATGCAAAGGTCCCCTTTGAACTTCAATATTTGTCTTGGATCTGACACAGTAATACAGTCTGAGTATCGCAAACACTGGCAGACCTATTTACATTTATAAGATCTGACAAATCGGAAGGTGCTAGACCACAAAGACTTAAAAACATACAGCAAATACAGCAAAACATACAGCAAAAATAATTAACTCTATAATGCACTGGCAACCAGTTTAGAAACATTAAAATCGGAGTAATGTGTTCTCGTTTACGAACCCCTGTTTAAAATATAGCTACAGCATTTTGAACCATTTGAAGCCATAACATTGAGGATTTGGGTAGTCCAGTATACAAGGAGTTACAATAGTCCAAATGGGATAAAACAAAAGCATGTATAACTCTTTCAAGATCTTCAAAAGATAGAAAAGATCTCACTTTTGACAGAAGTTAGGATGGACAAAAAAACATAACTACTGAGTTGATATGTTGATCAAATTTAAGGGAAGAATCAAAAAGAAGTTTTCACAGTTGGTTTGATATAAGAGTTTAAATGACCAGTGGTAAATTTATTTTTCCTCATCCACAGCGGGTCCAAAGACAATTGCTTCCGTCTTTCCCTCATTTAAATGCAAAAAAAACATGCATAGAAAACAAGTAATGTTTCTTAACCATTCTTGTCATTGTGTTTTAAAGGTAAATATATTTTTCTGTCATCAGCATAAAAATGAAAGGACACTCCATGCTTCCTAAAAATTTAACCTAGTGGAAGCATGTACACTGAAAACAAGATGGGAGCCAAAATAAAGCGTTGAGGAACACCAGAGATAAGAGGAGCTACAGATGAAACAGTATGACAAAAACATACTGAAAAGGTTCTATTACTAAGATAAGATCTGAAGCAGCTCAGGGCACTTCCTTGGATGTCCACACACTTTTCAAGGCATGATAAAAGAATGCAATGATCAACTATCAAAGGTGCACTCAAATCTAAAAGTTCCTGGAGTCAGCAAGTAACAAAATGTCATTTAATACTCTAAAAAGAGTATTAACTCTGTACTATGATTTTTCCTAAATCCAGACTGGAATTTTTCAAGAGTATTATTTATTTCCAAAATAACTCTGTAACTGTAATAACGCTCTCTATTATTTTAGCAATTAAAGGTAAATTTGAGATTAGTCTTAAGGGCAATTAAACTAGGGCTGTTGTACTCGAGTCCGGTCTTGGACTCGAGTCCGGACTCGAGACATTGTTCTGTCGTCTCGGACTTGTCTCGGACTCGTTGCATTTGCACTCGGACTGGTATCGGACTTGGCCATTGGAATCGCCAAGTATTCTAGTCCAGCAAAAAAAAGACAAAATACAAAAAAAATTATCCTTCAAAAAAAAACCAGATTTGCATGAAGTCGCGACTGAAAACGTGTGGAAAACGCTCGGTGCGCTGCTTTCTACTTTTTTCCAAAGCACTCTGTAGCCTGCAATCTACACTTGTGCTCCAGTGGCGTCTGCTGTTTGCTAGGCAACCATGACCTGCTCTCCATGAAGAAGCAGAAGTTTCAGCAAAAAATAAATTGATTTCCAGCACTAAACATCCCTTGCAGTAGCGCTGCTAATAGATTCATTTAAAAATGGCTATCCATCCTTGTACAGCTATGATCATCTGTTTCTCCATCTTGGCTTAGCTTTCAATTTTGTTCCGGGAAAGGATTTGCATGACCAGCGGTAGACTTGCTGCGACCTGAAAATTTTAGATGTTTCTAGTTTAATTTTAAATCTGTTAGATTGTTTTATTTACGTCTACATCTAGATAGCCTTAAACGTACCCTTTCCAATAGTGAAATACTAAAAGAGG
The DNA here is from genome assembly GCF_023724105.1 of Carassius gibelio. Taxonomy (NCBI): domain Eukaryota; kingdom Metazoa; phylum Chordata; class Actinopteri; order Cypriniformes; family Cyprinidae; genus Carassius; species Carassius gibelio. The sequence continues at coordinate 20,304,129 of NC_068371.1, forward strand.
TTGCAAGACAACTGATTTCTACTAGTCAATTTTTTTATTAAAAAATGCTTGAGTTACTCAGGCACATTAATCGTTTTTTTATTTTTTTTTTATCAATAAACGCTTATTAATTTATAGCCTTATGCAACAATTACATATGTAAATTTTAAAAACTTTATAATTATGACATATTTAAATGATCATGTAACAGCCAGTATTTGTATCTGTAACAATCACAACATTTTTCGTATCTGCATTCGGATACAACATCGTACAGTTACTTGATAAGACCATTATGACTTTTTATCACTGCATGACAAGTATGTCGTGTTAAACTACAATAATTATTAATTTTTAAAATAATAATTATCATGCAAGCAGAGAGATGTCATGACAAACGACTGAATCCATTCAATGCGCACATTTTCATTACATTAACTCTTTAAGCGAGTTTTAATGTTTAGTAGACTTCACTAAACAAATGTGTGTGTGCCGCGCAAACCAGCAAAAATTAAAGATGCAAACATGTAGGACAAGTAGACAGTGTATCTGTATCTAAGCTGATTATTAGCCTTCTCTTGAGAGAGAACTGGTTTGGTTTTTGAGAGAATGAGACACGCAGTGCAGCTGTTTGATTGGTGAGTGTGATGTGCTAATTCCATTAATTCATATCACATCATAGCCTAAACTTTAAATCATTGCCTTTTAAATATATACAAATACTATAACGTGTATGGTGTATTATTATAGGTAAAATTACTCTTGCAACACTCTGATTTCTGAGAGATGCACAGAGATGTGAAAACAATGCGGTGTTTGAATTGCTCTCTTTTTGCTCATAAAGTTTACATTCATTCACTTCACACTCGTGACTTTAGAGCTCTCCGTATAATATTGCGCTGATCTCCTGGCTCACCTGTTATCTAGCTAACACCAGACTGTGTCAGCTTCAGCTGAGTATTCAGGCAGAATTATTCCTTGTACGTTATTCGTTTTTTAAGCCATTGTCCAAGCCATTCCGAATAAGGTATTCGGCTTCAGACCTAATTATATAATAACCCTAATTATTACATTACATATTTTATTTTTACATGCAACATAGATAATGTCATAGAAAGTAACAGCTCCATGCAATATTGTAATTCTAAAATTCACGTCATACTTGTAAACTCTTTGTATGCATTATGGTTAATGCATGCTCGAGTAGTCGATTGTTTCCGACAGAGCTCGGCTAGTCTATGCAAGCACTATTACACAGTAAGACAAAAGTTTCGCTGTATTTATGTGCGCATGCCCAGTACAGCCAAACGTATCCCTTCTAGCATTGCTGCGCGCATTTGTCATATCCCAAGCTTTGCATGTGTGTGTGTGCACTGTGCCAAGTCATCAGTCATTTTAATTTTTTTACCACAGACATAATGTCAGCAAAAGCAGCATTATTAAGTCAATAAAATGAAAATAAAGTACGCAAAAATAATTTTACCTAACAGCTCCAAACTCTGTTCTAGAGGGCCAGTGTCCTTTATAGTTTAGCTCCCAGGATCAGACTGGGGGTAAAACCAGTGCTCATTACCAGGGCCCCAAAGGAAGAGAGTGCCCTTGAAAAGTATGAATCTGAAATATATTTTATTTTACCTGGATATTTTCATGGGTGGGGGACATGGGGGCCCATCAGGACTGCCTATGCATAGGGCCCGGGGTCTTGTGTAACGCCCCTGTTAGCTTCAACACTAATTATACACACTTGAACCAGCTAATCAAGCTCTTACTAGACACACTTGAATATTCCAGATAGGTGTGTCAAGGCCAGTTGGAGCTAAACATACCCAGAAAGGAGGCTCTTATTCACAATTGCAAGAATCCAGGCCCCAAAAGAGAGAGAGGGAGTTAAGGACTATATGAGATCTCAGAAATAGTTATAAGTCCAGTTACATAAACAAAGGATGTAGCCATCATTTCAGAAGACGACAAAAAATGTCAAATGTAATAATACTTTTTTTTATTTATTTATATATTTTTTTACTTTAAAAGTTTTATCTTATTTCTTACTTTTAATTGGGTAAGAAATAAAATACACTGCTGAAAAATTACCAGTTATTTGAATTCTATAATATTTTTCTAATATTTTCCTAATGACAATTTTGTCATTTGTTTATATACTATAAACACCTTTTTCCCAGCTTTATCACTGAATAAGGCAGAATAGTTTATCTGCTCTAATAAATGCTATTTAAATTAGCCCTGCATTTCATACACTTCATTACCTTGACATGACTTGAAAAACACACATAAACCATATATTGTTGCAATTGTGTGTTTAATGTCTTCACGTTTCATCAGTCAAAACATTTCTGCTTTTTACTATGATTATACAGTGATAGGTTTAATTTCCCTTTTAATAACATTTCAGAAGAGGACACAACTGTCAAATGTAATAACTTTTTTATTGAAAAGTTAAATTTTTCTATTATTTCTTACTTTTAATTGGCTAAAACATAAAATACACTGCTGAATTATTTGAATTCTATAATATTTTTCTTATATTTTCCTAATTACAATTTGTGATTTGATTATTTACTACAAACACAAAATAGCTATTGACAAAATTATTGAAGCACTGTAGCTTTTTTTTTACAGAACATAGCATATGTGTGTGTATATATATATATATATATATATATATATATATATATATATATATATATATATATATATATATTTGTGTTCATCAAAAAAAAACCCTCTCCAATATTTTGAATTTGGACTGTACCTAGTTCAACCACTCAGTGTCAGTACTACACCACCTTGAAGATCTGCTCATGTTGCACCGTATTTCATTTTAGGTGTTTTTAAAGTGTTTAGCATTTTAACCAATCACACACATTTCTGTTGAGTTTTTTTAATGCAGAGTGTACCTTTAAGACCGCATCTCTGTTTGTGTGTGTGCTGTTTGTGACATCCTGTAGACCGCTTCATCTCCGTTGGTTCGTGGTGGAGTTAACAGTTCAATATTCACCTTTATTTATATAGTGCTTTAAACAAAATACATTGCGTCAAAGCACTGAACAACATTCATTTGGAAAACAGTCTCTCAATAATGCAAAATGATAGTTAAAGGCAGTTCATCATTGAATTCAGTTATGTCATCTCTGTTCAGTTGAAATAGTGTCTGTTTTTACTTGCAATCAAGTCAATGATATCGCTGTAGATGAAGTGACCCCAACTAAGCAAGCCAGAGGCGACAGCGGCAAGGAACCGAAACTCCATCGGTGACAGAATGGAGAAAAAAACCTTGGGAGAAACCAGGCTCAGTTGGGGGGTCAGTTCTCCTCTGACCAGACGAAAACCAGTAGTTCAATTCCAGGCTGCAGCAAAGTCAGATTGTGCAGAAGAATCATCTGTTTCCTGTGGTCTTGTCCCGGTGGTCGTCTGAGACAAGGTCTTTACAGGGGATCTGTATCTGGGGCTCTAGTTGTCCTGGTCTCCGCTGTCTTTCAGGGCAGTAGAGGTCCTTTCTAGGTGCTGATCCACCATCTGGTCTGGATACGTACTGGATCCGGGTGACTGAAGTGACCCTCTGATCTGGACACAGACTGGATCTCGTGGCCACGGTGACCTCGGAACAAGAGAGAAACAGACAAATATTAGCGTAGATGCCATTCTTCTAATGATGTAGAAAGTACGGTGTTATGTGAAGTGTTTCCGGTTCCGGTTTACCTAATTAATGCAGCCTAAAAATCCTTTAACGGATTTGGATATTAAAAGCATATTAGTATGTTATGTGTATGCCACGTTAAAGAGATGGGTCTTTAATCTAGATTTAAACTGCAAGAGTGTGTCTGCCTCCCGAACAATGTTAGGTAGGTTATTCCAGAGTTTAGGCGCCAAATAGGAAAAGGATCTGCCGCCCGCAGTTGATTTTGATATTCTAGGTATTATCAAATTGCCTGAGTTTTGAGAACGTAGCGGACGTAGAGGAGTATAATGTAAAAGGAGCTTATTCAAATACTGAGGTGCTAAACCATTCAGGGCTTTATAAGTAATAAGCAATATTTTAAAATCTATACGATGTTTGATAGGGAGCCAGTGCAGTGTGGACAGGACCGGGCTAATATGGTCATACTTCCTGGTTCTAGTAAGAACTCTTGCTGCTGCATTTTGGACTAGCTGTAGTTTGTTTACCAAGCGTGCAGAACAACCACCCAATAAAGCATTACAATAGTCTAACCTTGAAGTCATAAATGCATGGATTAACATTTCTGCATTTGACATTGAGAGCATAGGCCGTAATTTAGATATATTTTTGAGATGGAAAAATGCAGTTTTACAAATGCTAGAAACGTGGCTTTCTAAGGAAAGATTGCGATCAAGTAGCACACCTAGGTTCCTAACTGATGACGAAGAATTGACAGAGCAACCATCAAGTCTTAGACAGTGTTCTAGGTTATTACAAGCAGAGTTTTTAGGCCCTATGATTAACACCTCTGTTTTTTCTGAATTTAGCAGTAAGAAATTACTCGTCATCCAGTTTTTTATATCGACTATGCATTCCATTAGTTTTTCAAATTGGCGTGTCTCACCAGGCTGCGAGGAAATATAGAGCTGCGTATCATCAGCATAACAGTGAAAGCTAACACCATGTTTCCTGATGACATCTCCCAAGGGTAACATATAAAGCGTGAAGAGTAGCGGCCCTAGTACTGAGCCTTGAGGTACTCCATACTGCACTTGTGATCGATATGATACATCTTCATTCACTGCTACGAACTGATGGCGGTCATATAAGTACGATTTAAACCATGCTAATGCACTTCCACTGATGCCAACAAAGTGTTCAAGTCTATGCAAAAGAATGTTGTGGTCAATTGTGTCAAACGCAGCACTAAGATCCAATAAAACTAATAGAGAGATACACCCACGATCAGATGATAAGAGCAGATCATTTGTAACTCTAAGGAGAACAGTCTCAGTACTATGATACGGTCTAAATCCTGACTGGAAATCCTCACATATACCATTATTCTCTAAGAAGGAATATAATTGTGAGGATACCACCTTTTCTAGTATCTTGGACAGAAAAGGGAGATTCGAGATTGGTCTATAATTAACAAGTTCTCTGGGGTCAAGTTGTGGCTTTTTTATGAGAGGCTTAATAACAGCCAGTTTGAAGGTTTTGGGGACATATCCTAATGACAATGAGGAATTAATAATAGTCAGAAGAGGACCTATGACTTCGGGAAGCACCTCTTTTAAGAGCTTAGATGGTATAGGGTCTAACATACATGTTGTTGGTTTAGATGATTTAACAAGTTTATACAATTCTTCCTCTCCTATAGTAGAGAATGAGTGGAACTGTTCCTCAGGGGGTCTATTGTGCACTGTCTGATATGATACGGTAGCTGACGGCTGAATGGTTGAAATTTTATCTCTAATAGTATCGATTTTAGAAGTAAAGTAGTTCATAAAGTCATTACTGTTGTGGTGTTGGGAAATGTCAACACTTGTTGAGGCTTTATTTTTCGTTAATTTAGCCACTGTATTGAATAAATACCTGGGGTTATGTTTGTTTTCTTCTAAAAGAGAAGAAAAGTAATCAGATCTATCAGTTTTTAATGCTTTTCTATAGGATATGCTACTTTCCCGCCAAGCAATACGAAATACCTCTAGTTTTGTTTTCCTCCAGCTGCGCTCCATTTTTCGGGCTGCTCTCTTTAGGGTGCGAGTATGCTCATTATACCATGGTGTCAAACTGTTTTCCTTAACCTTCCTTAAGCGTAAAGGAGCAACTGTATTTAAAGTGCTAGAAAAGTGAGAGTCCATAGTTTCTGTTACATCATCAAGTTGTTCTGAGGTTTTGGATATGCTAAGGAATTCGGATACATCAGGAAGATAACTTAAAAAGCAGTCTTTTGTGGTAGAAGTGATGGTTCTTCGATACTTGTAACAAGAAGTAGAATTTACAATTTTGGCTATATGAAGTTTACACAGAACTAAATAATGATCTGAGATATCATCACTTGGCTGAATAATTTCAACACTATCAACATCAATTCCATGTGACAGTATTAAATCTAGAGTATGATTTCGACAATGAGTAGGTCCTGAAACATGTTGTCTAACACCAATAGAGTTCAGAATGTCTATAAATGCTGATCCCAATGCATCTTTTTCATTATCGACATGGATATTAAAATCACCAACTATTAAGACTTTATCTGCAGCCAGAACTAACTCGGATGTAAAATCACCAAACTCTTTAATAAAGTCTGTATGGTGCCCTGGTGGCCTGTATACAGTAGCCAGTACAAACATAACAGGGGATTTATCATTAACATTGGTTTCTCTGGATAATGTTATATGAAGCACCATTACTTCAAACGAGTTATACTTGAAGCCTGCCCTCTGAGAAATCCTGAAAACGTTGTTATAAATTGAAGCAACTCCTCCCCCTTTGCCTTTTAGACGCGGCTCGTGTTTATAACAATAATCTTGGGGGGTGGACTCATTTAAAATAATGTAATCATCAGGTTTTAGCCAAGTTTCTGTCAAACAGAGCACATCTATATTATGATCAGTTATCATATTATTTACAAAAAGTGTTTTCGTAGAAATGGATCTGATATTCAATAAGCCAATCTTTATCATTTGTTTATCCATATTGCATTTGTTTTTTATTTGTTGAACCTCAATTAAATTGTTAACCTTAACTTGGTTTGGACGTTTTTTGTATTTTCTAGTTCGGGGAACAGACACAGTCTCTATAGTGTGATATCTAGGTGAAAGAGTCTCTATGTGCTGAGAATTAACTGACCTCTGTGACGGGAGGCAGCTAGCAGACGGTCGGTTTAGCCAGTCTGTCTGCTTCCTGACCTGGGCCCCAGTTAGTCAAGTATAAACACTAAGACTATGTGCCATATTTCTAGACAGAAGAGCAGCACCACCCCAGGAGGGATGAAGACCATCTCTTTTAAACAGGTCAGGTCTGCCCCAAAAGCTCGTCCAATTGTCTATGAAACCTATGTTATTCAGTGGGCACCACTTAGACATCCAGCCATTGAGTGATGACAATCTGCTATGCATCTCGTCACCACGGTAAGCAGGGAGGGGACCAGAGCATATTACAGTGTCTGATATCGTGCTTGCAAGTTCACACACCTCTTTAAAGTTATTTTTAGTGATCTCCTAGTGATCAGTTGACATGGTACTTTCGCCAAAGGGAATGCATTGGAGCTGACAGGAGAGGCAAAGGTGCAAATTGGGTGAGGCTGGACGGAACACCATGAGTGTTAGTTCAGTGAATTTTCTACATCAGCAAATTGTCCTTCACACAAGGGAGAAACAATGGGCAAATGTGTTTGTAAGATAATTTTGTGGAAGTTCAAGGCGCACACAATCATTTTCATAAAAAAATATGAATGACATTAAAAACTCAAAGCTTATCAGTAGCCTAAAAGCAGTTCTAACTGTCTAATAAAACACAATAACTTTTACTGAAATCATTAATTAAATTTTTGAATAATTTTAAATTTTATTTTACATTATTTCCAAATATAGCAATAATATATTACTTGTACACAGTCTTTAAAGGGGTCATATGATGCTGCTAAAAATAACATTATTTGGTGTAATGCAATGTGTTTATGCGGTTTAAGGTAAAAAAAAGAAAATAATAATAATAATTATTTTCCATATAATGCACATGATTTTTTCTCCTCTATGCCCTGACTTCTGAAACGTGTTGATTTTTAGAAGGCTCATCGGTCAGAAAAAGCGAGATGTGCTCTGATTGGCCAGCTATACAGTGCATTCTGATTGGCTGAATGCCTCAAGCATGTGACAGCCTCTTAACATATGCCGTCTTCCAGGCCTGCAGCACAAGACTCAGTCCAGCTGCTCTGCTCATGCACATCACATCATTGGTTCTCTTTTAGCAGTTCAGCCAATGTACTGTTAGGAGTAACTGAATAACTCTGTGTCAGCATTTGACCTCCTGTAGTTTGTCTCTGTGCCTCTAGAGGTGTTCCCTTCTACCTTAACTCTTCCTCATTTACTCTTGTTAGCATTATCCAGGTCAACTGTGCCTTGTTTCTCTTAGAGTATTTTAGCTGAGTTTTTCCCTATGTTTAACACTTGGTTTTTGAGTCCTGGTTGCGTGCTACCCGCTTTGTATTTTCAAGTCCTTCCAAGGCTTTCCAAGCTACCTCAAGTAAGGTGTTCTTAGTTATTGATTGTTTACATGCTCTAGTTTAGTTTTCTCCCCTTGTGGAGTTTTTATTTTCCCTTGTGGTTTTTTGTTTTCCAATTAACTCTCATGTTATTAATTCCTCTGTCTGAGAAGAACTTTTGTTGGATTTTTGGCTTGCAAAGACCTTTTTTTAATAAACCTCAACACGAGGCATCTTTTCATCGCCATGAAGCCATTCTCAGCCGACGAGAAGAGCTAATGGCCAAACATTCTCAACTCCTGGCCGATGTGATGAGTTCCATCCGCCAGCTATTTAAACGCCTCTTGGGTTCTTCACCTTCCTCTGCATCACCTCCGAGTGGCGTCATGCCTTCTCCTGTGGCGAATCCCCGACTACCGCCTCTTAAGCCCTTTGCTGGAGATCCCAGTTCCTGCCAGGGTTTTCTCACCTTCGAGCTCCAACCATCAAGTTTCCCCATGGATCGCTCTAAAATTGCTTACATTAGTACACTTCTTTCAGACAAGGCACTCTCTTGGGCCTCCACAGTGTGGCAATCCCAGGATGCCTGTTGTAAGGCATTCGTGGAAGAATTCAAGCGAGTGTTTGATCATCCTGTCAGTGGTTGGGAGGCTTCCAAGCACCTACTCACTCTCTGTCAGGGTTCCCGTAGCACTGCAGATTTCGCAATAGATTTTCGGACCACCAAAAAGTTGATGGAACGATGAGGCACTGAGGGTCTGCTTTCAGGGAGGGTTGTCTGTGCCCCTTCAAGATGAGTTAGCCACTCGAGAACCAGCTGAAGATCTTGAGTCCCTCATAGCAATGGCCATCCGCCTAGACAATCGACTGAGAGAGCGGAGGACAGCTCGTCGCAAGGAGTCTCAGTCCCAAGTTCCTCTGAGGAGGTCTGGTTCTCCAGTTTGTATTCCTTCATCCAGAACTTCCCAAGGTCCTGAACAGCTCCAAGATTCCCCAGAAGAAATGCAATTGGGCCGTTCCTCTTGCCCCAAGCTCTTGGGAAATGCCTGTCCCCATACAGCTACAGGAGGGCTGTGATGGGGAAAATTAGAGCTTCTCCTGCTAACGCCATCCTAGCAGTTCCAATCACATTGTCCTGGGAGGGCCACCAGCATCAGGTCCAGGCTATGATTGATTCTGGGGCTGCGGGCGACTTTTTAGATCTAACCTTGGCTAAGAAACTTATGATCCCTACCTAACTTCTTCTTTACCCCCAGGCAGTTACTGATTTGGTTGGCAGACCTCTGGAACCGGGCAAAGTAACAGAGGCCACTCAATCCCTGCGACTTACCATCTTTCAACACCAGCAAGAGGAGACTTTCTATCTTATTGACTCCCCTGTGTACCCTGTTATCCTGGGTCACGCTTGGCTGCGCAGACATAATCCCCATGTTGAATGGCCCACTGGCACTATCCTAAGATGGGGTTCTACTTGCAAACTCTCATGCCAACTACCGAGTTCCCCAGTCCCTTGTTCTGAGTTTCAAGAGTCTGTCGACCTGTTTCAAGTCCCCAGAGTTTATCATAAGTTCAAGGCAGTGTTCAGCAAGTCCCGGGTTACCTCCTTACCACCTCACCTCACTAACGAATGTGCTATTGAATTACTCCCTGGCCCCTGCCCTCCCAGGGGTCAGATCTTCTCCTCGTCTCCCCCAGAGCACTCAGCTATGGATCTGTACATTAAGGAGTCCTTGGCAGCCATTATCATCCATGCCTCAACCTCCCCAGCGGGGGCAGGTTTCTTCTTTGTCTGTCAGACATGTCTGTAATGACTTATACTGTCTTTTTATGTGTTGCATATTGCACTGCGTAAACATAAAACCATGTCTGCATTTTTTATCAAACGGATGAGTAAAAAAAAAATTCACCCCCCACAGTTGTCATGAAGGGCAAAATTAGCTATATAGACCAAAATAATTTTTTTGAACCAGGCTGTAAACGTTTTTTTTTCTGCTGTAAAGTTTTTTTTAAAGGCATTGTAACATAAGGAGTCTATCAATCAATCAATCACCTTTATTTATATAGTGCTTTAAACAAAATACATTGCGTCAAAGCACTGAACAACATTCATTTGGAAAACAGTGTCTCAATAATGCAAAATGATAGTTAAAGGCAGTTCATCATTGAATTCAGTCTATGGAATTGACTCCCTTTTGCAGCCAGCCTCAAGTGGCCAGTTGATGAATTGCAGTCTTAGTCACTTCCTTGTTGGCTTCACGAGAGTGAGTGGGAGGTTGTCGCTCGTTCGAGTTACAGTCATTGTCAGGGCTGTTCGGGCAGGAGACACTGGTCCGGTGTGGTCCAGCTGTTCTCTTGCACTGCACGGTTTAATCAGGTAACTTATGGCACATTTACACTGCGTGGTACAAGCATAGACTGTATATATACCATAGACTCTCTTACACATCACATTTGGTAATGGTATGGTTTAGTCTGAACCTCAACTGATGTGATACAAAAAAAAAGGACCAGGTACTGTTACCAGTGGAAAACCCCCCAAAAGTGAACCGTACCAAGCTGTACTATGCCTTACCATGTAGTGTAAAAGAACCATTATTGCAGTTTCATCACTTGGCCTTTTTGTGTTTTGTTTTCCCATGTGCTACAGTAGAACCAAGGCAATAAAAATACCCACAAATCTAGTGTAAATGAGTACAAAGACACTTTTTATCATTCATATATTTTGGACTGAAATAGCACAGACACTGATAGATGAGACCGGGAGGGAGTTATGTGCATATTCTACCATGGTTAATCTGGAACTCCAAGACGACGGTTCAGCAGATGCCACACTGCGCAAGACCCTCTCCAAATCCTGGTTAGAAGCTCAGCCTGCCCTTTAGTCTGTGGGTGATAACCAAAGGATAAGCTTGTAGTCACACCCAGTTTATGATAGAATTCTGTCCAAAACTTAGACACAAACTGGGGAGGGCTGTCAGAAACCATGTTAACCGGGAGGCCATGAATATGGAAAACGTGGTCTAAGACAACTTTTGCTGTCTGTTTCGCAGACCTCTGTTCACCCCGTGGGAATAGCAGCATTGCTTAACGCCGCATGGACCCTGGATTCCACCACCCAAATGACCGCTGCCACAACCCTTTTGGGAGGCAGAATCGGCACGGGAGTATGGGACTAGACTCAGCCTCAAAGATTCAATTAAATTTTTTAATTCAAGTTATATAGTGCTTTTTATGATACAAAATCATTGCAAAGCAACTTTACAGAAAATTACATTTCTACAATATTTAGTAGTAGCTTATCAATGGTGAATGTCAGTTTATTGTATGTGCATATGACCACATTTTCAGAAACATTTATACAAGACGTAATAAACCAGACAACGAACACTATTAACAGCAATTATTTTATGATGCATTCACACTTGTAGCAATATTTGTTAGTTCTGATTGTTGTTTCAGGGTTAGCATCATCTGAAGTCCTCTTCATCTCTTCTCAGGTGTTCTGGATCTAGACTGGAGCTTGTGTAAATCCTAGCAAAACAGAGAAACAAATAGAGACATAATTAGAGACATAATTAGAGACATTTGATCAGATACAACTTCAGTGACAAATTATAAGATGCATTATTTGAATGATTGGCGAAAAATATTTGTTTTTAATCTAGATTTAAACAGAGAGAGTGTGACTGAACCCTGAACATTATCAGGAAGGGAGTGTGACTGAACCCCGATCATTATCAGGAAGGCTATTCCAGATTTTGGGAGCCAAATGCAAAAAAGCTCTACCTCCTTTAGTGGACTTTGCTATCCTAGGGACTACCATATGTCCAGTGTTTTGTGACCTTAGGGAGTGTGTTATTGGTCATCCAATCTTTTAAATCTGTTAGCTTAGATAATTTAGAAGTTTCATCTGTTCTCGTTGAGATATATAGTTGAGTATCATCAGCATAACAGTGGAAACTAATCCTGTATATTCTAAAATTATTACCAATGGGTAATATGTATATTGAAAATAGCAGAGGACCTAGGACAGACCCTTGTGGCACTCCATATTTTACTGGTGATAAATGAGATGATTCCACATTTAAATAAACAATATTGTAACAATCTGACAGGTAGAATCTAAACCATCTTAGAGCCTGCCCTTGAATACCTGTATAGTTTTGTAATCAATCTACAGTATGTCATGATCTATGGTGTCAAACGCAGCACCAAGATCAAATAAAACAAGCACTGAAATGCAGGCTTGATCTGACACAAGAAGCAAGTTTGAAATTTTAACAAGTGCAGTTTCTGTGCTATGGTGGGGCCTAAAACCTGACTAAAATTAATCATACAGATCTTTCTTTTTTGCAGGAAGGAACACAGTTGAGCAGACACAACTTTTTCTAAAATTTTAGACACAAATGGAAGATTTGAAATGGGCCTATAATCTACCAGTTCACTAGGATCTACTTGTGGTTTCTTAATAAGAGGCTTAATTAACTGCCAACTTGAATGGTTTTGGGATGTGACCTAAAGATTACGACGAGTTCATAATATTGAGAAGTGGTTCTTCGGGTACAGGTAACAACTCTTTCAGTAATTTAGTGGCTACAGGATCTAATAAACATGTTGATGGTTTAGATGCAGTGATAAGTTTATTTAGCTCTTCCTGCTCTATAGTTGTAAAGCACTGCAGTTTGTCTTTGGGTGTGATGGATGAAACTGAAGTATTAGAAACTGTAGAATCTACATTTGTTATTGTATTTGATATTATCTATTTTATCAGTGAAGAAATTAATAAAGTCATTACTATTAAATGTTGATGGAATATGTGTGTAATGAGTCATCACCAGACGGGGAATCCATCTTGCAAGCTTTATTAAACAACTCGTGGTCGTACAGACAGGGGTCAAAACCAGCAAACACAACAGTGGAGATAATCAGAATCGTCGTCAAACACAGGCAATGGATCGGGGTCACAGGCAATATACAGAGTCCAATAAACAGTCCAAGGTAAAGAGGCGGGCAGCAATGGTTCAAGAAACGGTAAACAAACAGAACTGGTAACCGGGAAACCAAACACGGGAAATAACGCTTGGAAATGTCAGCCGGAGCAAAACAAGACTTCGCGTTAAACTGATGTAGTTGTGCAGCTTATATAGCAGTACAAATAAGCTGCACCTGTGTGGTGATCAGAGTCCAAGGCACGGGGTAGATGGGTAGTGTAGTTGTGAATCAGTTTAAGTGAGTGTGTGGGTGCGTGAGTGTCAATATTCAGGAGATGGAGCCCTCTGCTGGACAGTAGAGGGAATCACGGGTTTCGTCTCCGTGACAGAGCCCCCTCCCTGCGAGCGACTCCTGGCGCGAGATGGTAGACGACGTCGGGGTCTACCGCGTGGTCGAGGGGCCGGTCTCTCCGGATGTAAACGATGAAACTCAGTGATGAGGTTGGGGTCTAGTATGTCGTCAGCATTGACCCAGGATTGTTTCTCCGGACCGTAACCCTCCCAGTCGACCAGATACTGCAGGATGCGTCCACGACGTCTGGAGTTAAGAAGTTCTCGCACCTGGTAAGTTTCCTCACTCTCAATCTGGACGGGCTGGGGACTCTGCTCACGGGACCTCCCCTCTTCCTCCTCTCCGGGGGCAGCAGCGGGCTTGAGCAGAGATACATGAAAAGTGGGAGAAATGCGATAGGTGTCAGGTAATGCAAGACGGAATGAAACAGGAGTGATCTGACGTGTAATTTTGAATGGACCCACGTACCTTGTACTCAACTTCTTGCAGGGTAGTCGAAGGCGGAGATCTCGGGTAGAGAGCCACACCCATTGTCCTGGTTGGTATACAGGCCCAGGACACCGACGGTGGTCAGCATGTTCCTTTTGATGGCAGATGGCTCGTTGAAGATCTACATGAGCTTGGTTCCAGGTCTACTCACTGCGTTGCAACCAGTCCGTGACGGCGGGCACGTCGGTGGGTTCCCCGGACCAGGGAAACATGGGAGGCGGATAGCCTAGGATGCATTTAAAGGGGGTGATACCAGTAGCTGGCTTGACCAGGGAGTTCTGTGCGTACTCAGCCCAAAGGAGGTACCGGGCCCAATCTTCTTGGTTGGAACTACAGTATGATCTCAGGAACCGGGTGAGTTCCTGATTGAGTCTTTCGACCTGACCATTAGATTGAGGGTGGTAACCGGAGGTCAGGCTCACGTTTACATAGAGGGCTTGGAAGAAGGCTTTCCAGAGACGAGTTGTGAACTGAGGGCCTCTATCGGAGACAATATCTTCAGGTAGTCCGTAGAGATGGAAGACCCAGTTACAGAGTAGTTCAGCAGTTTTTAGAGCAGTAGGCAGTTTGGGCAGAGGAATAAGGCGGCAGGCTTTGGAGAATCGATCAATCACAGTAAGAACGACAGTGTTACCTTGAGAGACAGGTAGGTCAGTGATAAAGTCTATTGCAATGTGGGACCAAGGTCGTTGTGGGATAGGGAGTGGTTGGAATAATCCGGCTGGCAATTGGCGTGGAGTCTTGTGCGCATTATAGGTTTGGCATTGTTGGATGAAGGTAGTGGTGTCTTGGGGTAATGATTCCCACCAGAACCAGTTCTGAAGCAGATGAATGGTAGCCGTGATACCTGGATGGCCGGATGCGGGCAGACAGTGCGTGTGGTTGAGTATTTGATCGCGTAGAGTGGGTGGTACGTAAACTTTATCAGGAGGGCAAGTTGTTGGAGGTGCATGTTGAGAGTTGTGTTGCTGTATAAGCGTCATGATGTCCCATTGTACGGGTGCAATGATTACCTTGAAAGGGAGTATTGATTCAGGTTCGGATGAGATCTGTTCATCTTCGTGAATACGGGATAGCGCATCTGCCTTTGCGTTGTTGGAGCCCGGACGGTAGGTAATTGAAAAGTCGAATCGGGAGAAAAACAATGACCATCTTGCCTGTCGTGGATTGAGGCGCTTGGCTGAGCGCAAATACTCAAGGTTTTTATGATCTGTTAGTACAGTGAAAGGAAAGTTGGCCCCCTCCAACCAGTGTCTCCACTCCTCGAAGGCCGCCTTCATGGCGAGGAGTTCACGGTCCCCTACGTCATAGTTGCGTTCAGCAGCATTGAGTTTGCAGGAGTAAAAGGCACATGGGTGGAGTTTAGCGGTAGAACTCTGGCGTTGAGAGAGAATAGCCCCGATACCAGTGTTGGAGGCATCCACTTCGGCGAGAAACGGAAGAGATGGGTCAGGATGGTGGAGTATGGGTGCAGTCACAAACCGTCTCTTTAGTTCTTGGAATGCTTGGAGAGCAGCCTCTGACCAGTGTAGCCGATGGGTTCCCTTTTTGACCATTGACGTGAGGGGACTGACCACAGAGCTGAAGTTTCTGATGAAACGGCGGTAGACATTAGCAAACCCCAGAAAGCGTTGGAGTTCCTTTAGTGTTTTGGGTTCGGGCCATTTGAGAACGGCGTTGACTTTGCTCTCATCCATGGCGACCCCCTCTGGACTGATGACGTACCCCAGGAAGGTGGTAGAGGTGGTATGGAATTCACACTTCTCCGCCTTGGCATAGAGTTGGTGTTCAATGAGTCGCTGCAGCACGGCCCTGACATGTTGGATATGTTCCTCCAGGGTATCTGAATAGATCAAGATATCGTCAATGTACACGATAACAGTCTTGTTTAACATGTCTCTGAAGATGTCATTGACAAATGATTGGAAAACCGAAGGACTATTGACCAGTCCGAACGGCATAACCCAGTATTCGTAGTGCCCAATGGTGGTTGAGAAAGCCGTTTTCCACTCGTCCCCCTCCCTAATGCGGATGAGAGGTCCTCACACCAGGTACCACAAACACAGGATACCAGAAAATGCTGTTTTGACTACCTGCCTTCGCAGCGAGCTACAAAAGACCGGTCCTAACCACCCATCGATCGTCACACCTGCCCTGATGCCAACATTCCTGGGCAGCCTTGTAGAAAAGGAGGTGGGCCGAAAAGGAGTGAGCATGGAAGACCTGATCGACACAGGATCAAACCAATCAATCAATCAATCACCTTTATTTATATAGTGCTTTAAACAAAATACATTGCGCCAAAGCACTGAACAACATTCATTTGGAAAACAGTGTCTCAAACCTGACGGTGATCTCATCTCACCTTTTCAAAAGACTCCAATTTGAAGCTAAGTGACAAGATCGAACTCTTACCCCTCAAACTTGTGAACTGAATGTACAGTCGTACAGCCAGAATGACATCCGGTTTGAACAGGTTGTTTCCATTGACCTGACAATCAGTCTGATGAGTCTAGTACATCCCATTTATGTCTCACCAATGAACACTCATATGTTTCTCATCGGCAAAGACCTGCTAGACCACTTTGACCCTTTACTGAACTTCAAACAGCTAAAAGACTTTGCTCAAGTGCGAGAACCTCTTTCCCTCCAGCCACACAGGTTGCCAGAGCCAGACTGTCAGGTCACAGAGGTCACGGGAACCCCAGCAGCCAGCCGTGGCTCAAGTTCAAATTCGAGCCTCTGCACCTTAGTCAACGAAAAGGGTACGGTGGTACCAGCTTACACCAAAGGGGTTGCTGTTCAGCTCAACCTGCAGTGTGGTCAAACCTTAAACCACACGCAGGGTTTCTTCCAATCCTCACCTGAATGTGTGGAATTCGAACTCACACTTGAAGCCACACCCCTCACTGAAATGTCATCTTGTATAGTCTAAATCCTGTGCAACAACAGCACGGCAACTGACATCAACATTCCCAAGGCCTACCGGCTGGGATGGCTAGTGAGCCATGACTTTAATGACTTTGAACTTGTACTACCTGTCATTGAGCCCATTCCACCTGCACTGATATCCGAAGAGAGTACAAACAACACATTGTTCACTGCACCCTTCAAATTTGTCACCATCACATCTGTCATGTCGGTGAGCTATAACCAGGTGTGCAGAATCGATCTGACAGATGACCAACACCTCGCAGTATACAAAGTCTCCCACCAGAACGTCAGTAAGACTGATGAAGCTGCTACACCCCTCAATACCAAACTGACTGATGACACACCGACGGAGGAGCCTTACACAGGTTTTCAACCTCAAGTGCAGCAAATTCTACGAGATGCTCATGCACTTCAGATCGCCAAAAACAATTTGTTTATAAGCTCAAAGAATCCTGTGCCAAAGACTTTTTAGACTGTGGTCTTACCAACCTACACACGGTGCGCATACCTACGCACCCTGATGCTCCTCCCACTTCTGTCAAACAGTACAAGATTCCCATTGCCTCACACAAACCAGTGCAGTAGATCATCAAATCTATACTGGAGAAAGGTGTCATCCATCCATGCAACAGCACCTATTCAGCCCTCAAAACTAACTGCGAGTGGCGACCCACTAGTGACTACAGGAATCAACAGGTGCCGCTGTCACAATGGCACAAGACCCAGCTGGAACAAGAAATGCCCCGAATCAGAGGAGCCACAATCCTCTCTTCACTTGACGTGGCCTCTGGATTCTGGACCATTCTGGTGCACCCGGAAAACCAACACAAACTGGCATTAACACTTGGCGACCTTCAGTTCACCTTCGACAGGTGTCTGTTCGACTATGCCAACTCACCAGCTGAATTCAACATCTCTTTGAACAAAGCCTAACTATGCTAGACTCAGTTTCGTGAGCCATCTTCCATGCTGTAAACAGAATGGTTTCAAAACTGCAAACAAAAAGCCAGTCAAACACCAACACCAGTTCCACTAACGTGATAACATCACAAAAACACACAATGTGACCGTGTACTGGAAGAAGGTAAAAGGACACTGGAAGCTACCAAGTCTAGACAAGGACTTAAAAGATCAAACTGACACCCTTGCCAAAACTGGCGCACTAAACAACATTCTGTGTTCACTCCCAACCCACCCACCAACATTCAAGGGTGAAGTGATTACACACAGCATAAGAACTTTCCTAGCTAAACTGCCTACCTCAGAATCGCTTGCATTGGCTCCGTTGTCTACACAGACCAACATAGCGGACATGCGGGCTTCTGAAACCTCCATAATGACTTTGCTTTACCACCTCTCAGACCCCTCCATCCATCCTGGCAACCAGTCTACAGTCACTGACAACCAACGCCCCAGACCACTGCATGATACAAAAAACATGCTGCGTGCACAGAACAACATTGTGGGTCATGCACGTCTGACATCACAATGCCAGGGCTTGTAATGCCACAGAGCAAAAGGGGGATAATGCCAATATATTTCCATGACGCAGCATGTGCTGCACCACGCAGCACCAGAGCCACTGACAAAACACTGAAGCAAGCGTCATGCCAGCAGCATGATGTGGCAAAACAGGGGCCAGGGCGAGCTAAATCCAGTCGCCGCCCACGAAGCAAAGAGACTGCCCTGTCCAACCAAAGACAGCCCTCGCTTGTTTCTTTTTCCCCTTTCTCTCTCTCTCTCCCTATTATCTGTACTAGGATACTGCTGTGGTTTGCCGTGCTGTGCTGTCAGCCAAAGAGAGGACAACTGCCACCGAGGGAACCACTGAGACTCCTGATCACCGACGACAGGGCACACTGCCCCAGCACTGTAACCGAATACAGCTGTACAGGGATCAGATGGAGAGAGGATTCCCTCACTCACACTGAGGCCGATGTCAAACACATGTTAAGCCAACATGAGAAAGTGACTGTTACACAAATGGAGTTAAGTGGACACCACCACCGCTCCAAACAGTTCCCGGGAGCTTTTCTCAGAGCCGCTGCTGCCATCAGAACGTTTAACATTGGTATGTCCAGTGTCAATGCAGCGAACCAGACTGTAAACTCCATGAAACCACTGTTTACTGTTTTCAACCCCTGGTCAGCGACACATGCTGCCCTGCCGAAGACAAGCCTCGTACACAAGTCACAGAAACGCAAGCAGAGATTGTAGGTGACAGATGGCTCGTCAACACTACTGTGCACACAGCTACACTGACCTACGACCAGCATGACACTGCCACCCATGTCAACCTGCTTGACCCAGTACTTAAAGGTGCCACCCAACACATTGACATTACTCCCGTCGACACAGCCCTCCAAGCACTGTCTCGACAGCACTGCACGGCGCATCTCCACTGCCATTGGTCCTGCCCTGACCCTTGGCATGACCTTCATCCTATACAGGAGACTCAACAAGATGCAAACCTCTACAGCCAAACTCACGACAACCGTGGCTGGAGGTCTCCGATGGAATCATGATCCACCTGCTACATGACCATCATGATTCACCTGTCATCTCCCCATCCTGATGATTGCCGTCCGATGATGTCCACACAGGGACTTCATCCGACGAAAAGGGGGAGATGTAACAGATATGCAGATCATCGATTCATGGGTTGAATTCAGGCGCCAGCCTGGCTGGATTTAAATTATTTACGACAAGAAATTCCAGAGTCACGTGGGCAGCCTCAAAGGAGACACGAAACCCCCACATTCCACAACACACACACACACATAAGCACACACACACAAACAAACCTTTCTTAACATTCGTAACCTTCGTCATTTTATTAATAAGATGTTTTTTGAATATGTTTGTGTACTGCATAAAATGGTTAATCCTTGTTATGCGAGAATTATAATTTTGCTGACTTGTAAATTGGAAATGTTTCTCCTCATTTTAAGGTTCTCAGATAGAGTCATGATTCTGTAACCCTACTCCTGACCAGGTCGTAAAACTTTATGACCTAACAAACAGGACAGGAAAGCTAACTTTTAGGAAAGAGAACAGTAAAATCTACTCAAATGTATTCTCAATGTATTAAGTATTGCTTTTTGGTGCATTAGATGTTTCCCCATATAAATTGGAGTATCTGCAGTTTATATTGTGTGTTAATCAAACTTTAAATGTGTGTAATTCTGCATTTGAATGTAACTTCATGTTTTGATCATTTATATATGTTATTTTTGATATCTTTTTAATCGTCATGCTTTGACGGACTCACGTATATGAAGGAAACTAATGAAAAAGATATTAATCTGGAATTATGAACTTGCTAGAATATCAATACTGAAATGCTATAGGCCAGAGTGGGTGTTTACACAGAGACAAAGGAACTTTTTCCCGCTTCAGATCGCGGACGGTCATTGGTTGTTCATGCGAACAGAGGCGTGAACCATTTCAAGCCATAAGAGCTGACCCAGGAAGTTCCTCCCTCTCTTCGCTCTTGCTGTTTTTCTCTGACCCTGCACGTCCTTCTGTGCGGCCTCGGCCCGCGCTCCTATCGCCGTCCCTCTCAGCACGGCGACTGAGAGGACAGCCGTTCTCATGGCTCCTTCGGGAGCTTTCATTTCCGTTGTTTTTGTTTCTTTTCATTACTAAGTTTATTCACCTATTCGCCTCTCCACACGAGGAAGACGAATTCTGAAACAGTGCTTTGTTAAACCTTTCAAATACCGCGCGATTCTGCAGGAACCCCTGAAAGATGAACGAACACTCCTTGCCACAAAGGACCACGCTGCTCCAGCACACGCACGCTGGTTTCAAAAGACCACGCACAAAGCATCACAAGAGACACCTGCAAGTATCATTTTCTATGGAGATTTAAATGCTGTTTAAAGTTTGCCTATGATTTGATTCGTTGTTGTCTTTCAAGGGTTACTGTCTGTGAGTTTGCATAACTGAGCTCATTCTGTGATCACGCTCTCTCTCTCACTTCCCTTCTCTCTCATTCATTCTCTCTCTTTCTCTCTCTCTCTCTCTCTCTCTTTCTCTCCCTTATTTGGATTCCGTTATGTCTTGTACAAAGTTTACTTTCTGTATTGTCGTACGCGTATTTACTCTGTGTGATTTGTAGTTTGATGTATTATTAGTTCAATTATTAAAAAACCAATATATATTCATGATTGCCTCTGAACCGCTCACATTACGAGTCAATGAAGTGTCTGATCTTTAGCTACACGCTGTTTACTTTGAGCAACTAAATTCATCATAATGATAGGATAATTTTTTCATGGCCAGGGAATATTTTTCCTTGAATTATAAGTGATATCTTTATTGAAAATTGATAAGTTAATCTTACAGCCGTTTGCTGGACAAACCACTGTTTGATTTGCGGTAATTTACAGTAAGAGATATCACCATAATTGATATGAAGAATGGAATATTGACATATTAACGAGTAAACTAAATTACAGTGCCCTGTAATGAGTTATTGATATATGCAATTGAGCTATTTTTCATCTTCAATAAAATTTAGTGTAACTGTCATATGAGATATATATTAATCATATTCCTGATTAATTATTCAAATTCCCTATATATCATTTGAGTTAATAATTATGTACAACCCAGTGCGGCTACAATCCTTAAACCAGGTACTGGTAGCTTTGGCACTGTGTGCAAGTGCCAAGTCCTGTTGGAAAATGAAATCTGCATCTCCATAAAGTTGATCACCAGTAGGAAGCATGAAATGCTCTAAAACTTCTTGGTATACGGTAGTGTTGACCTTGGACCTCAGAAAACACAGTAGACCAACACCAGCAGATGACATGGCTCCCCAAACCATCACTGACTGTGGAAACTTTACACTGGACTTTAAAGGAACACTCTGACTTTTTGGGACTTTAGCTTATTCACAGTATCCCCCAGAGTTAGATAAGTCCATACATACCTTTTTCATTTCTGTGCGTTCTGTAAGTGTTATTTGAGGCACCCACCACTAGCCTAGCTTAGCACAAAGACTGGATGTAAATGGATACTGTTAGCATAGTAATCCCAATAAGTGACAACATAATGCAAACATTTTCCTATTTACATGTTGTGATCTGTAAAGTCACAGCGTGTACAAATAACAAGGCTATATGAGACAGAGACCATTTTTCATCGTATAAATACTGGGAACTATATTCTCACTAGGCGTAGGAGCACAGCTAACGTTACTTGGGCGGAGTGGCTGCTTGGGCGGAGTGATAAGCGCAGCACACGAGACGCGCTCAGAGTTGGAGTAATAGAGTCAGCAATTACTAGATAGTACATTTATAGTGTACAATCATGGGTGTTTGCTGTATTGTAAAGAGCTGCGACAAGAAACAGTGGAGACCAGGTAATACTATGATGTTTCATAGAATTCCAACCCAAAACGCTGACCTGATGAATCGATGGCTACTTGCTCTGGAAAGAGATCAAAACACACCTATAGCACCATCACGAAGTATTTCGTTTGCTCTGAACATTTTACTGTAGATGACTATTTTGAAAAAATGCAAGTTGCCACACGGACCATGAAACGTGTGCTAAAGGATACAGCCATCCCATCGATAATAAAGACAGGACAAATTGGATCACCTGTTGCTGCGGTAAGTGTTCCGTTATGTTTTGAGATGACTAACATTAGCTATACTGTAACAGTGCCATAGTACCTTAGTAGTGACACTAGTACGTGAATAGGGGCTCCGTGTATCCCCTTTATTGTTATTATTGTGTTGTCATGAACACACTGCTCGTGATCATTATAACAAAATCACTTACTTGGTGGACAGCTGACCATTAGGTTCACTTGGTATATGGGGCGTTTCTTCCAGTTGATCTTGTCACAATGGCGAAAAAAAGCGACAACTGCCGGGTGTATTTAGGGCAGAGAACTCTTCCGTGGTAGTGACGCAAATATTTTGATTGTCATCAAGCCTTGACATTGATGGCAATACCCGGTCCCATTCATTACAACAAAGGCACTCGTTTCTGTCGGAATAGGTTGGCATGTTCCACATTTACAGCACCAGTCTGTGTTCGTTCTGATTCTCCCTTCGACATCTTGTCTTACAGCTTCCAAAGTTTGTAACTCCTCGTCTGTGTATTCTGGCTCAAAACTATATGGTTCTGGATCTTGGTTTGATACACAGTAAAATTCTTCTGAGTCTGACAATTCCTCAAAGTCAGCCATTATCATGAGTCACGTCTAGCTAGTCACTTGTTTTGTTTACGGAACCATCAACAGCGCGTCTCGTGTGCTGCGCTAATCACTCCGCCCAAGTAGCCACTCCGCTCAAGTAACATTAGCTGTGCTCCTACGCCTAGTGAGAATATAGTTCCCAGTGTTTATACGATTAAAAATGGCCTCTGTCTCATATAGCCTTGTTATTTGTACAAGATGTGACTATACAGATCACAACATGTAAATAGGAAAATGTTTGCATTATTTTGTCACTTATTGGGATTACTATGCTAACAGTATCCATTTACATCCAGTCTTTGTGCTAAGCTAGGCTAGCGGTGGGTCTGTCAAATAACACTTACAGAACGCACAGAAATGAAAAAGGTATGTATGGACTTCTCTAACTCTGGAGGATACTGTGAATAAGCTAAAGTCCCAAAAAGTCGGAGTGTTCCTTTAAGCAACGTGGATTATGTGTCTCCTTCTCTTCCTCCAGACTCTGGGCCCCTGATTTCCAAAGGAAATGCAAAATTTACTTTCATCAGAGAACATAACTTTGGACCACTCAGCAGCAGTCCAGTCCTTTTTGAAGCGAGACGCTTCTGATGCTGTCTGTTGTTCAAGAGTGACTTGACACAAGGAATGTAACAGCTAAAACCCAAGTCTAGCATACATCTGTGCGTAGTGGTTCTTGAAGCACTGACTCCAGCTGCAGTCCACTCTTTGTGAATCTCCCCCACATTTTTGAATGAGTTTTGTTTCACAATCCTCTCCAGGGTGTGGTAATCCCTATTGCTTGTACACTTTTTTCTACCACATCTTTTCCTTCCCTTTACTTCTCTATTAATGTGCTTGGACACAGAGCTCTGTCAACAGCCATCCTCTTTTGCAATGACCTTTTGTGTCTTGCCCTCCTTGTGCATGGTGTCAATTGTTGTCTTCTGAACAACTGTCAAGTCAGCAGTCTTCCCCATGATTGTGTAGCCTACAGAACTAGACTGAGAGATCATTTAAAGGCCTTTGCAAGTGTTTTGTATTAATTAGCTGATAAAGAGTGTGGCACCAGGTGTCTTCAAAATTGAACCTTTTCACAATATTCTAATTTTCTTAGATACTGAATTTGGGATTTTCCTTAGTTGTCAGTTATAAATATCAAAATTAAAAGAAATAAACATTTGAACTATATCAGTCTGTGTGTAATGAATTACTTTAATATACAAGTTTCCCTTTTTGAATGGAATTAGTGAAAGAAATCAACGCTTTGATGATATTCTAATTATATGACCAGCACCTGTATGTGAGCAAGATGGATTGAAATGTTTGCATTTTTTTGAAAAAAATATTGTAAAAAATAATAATGCATGGCTAGTAATTTTTTTGTTTGTTTGTTTGTTGTTGTTGTTGTTGTTTGTTTGTTTGTTTTTGTTTGTTTTTTTGGGGAGGGGGGGGGGCATTATTTTGAAATAAGGCCATAAAAACCATACAGAATAGTTATGAATAAGACTTTTGAGTAATCAGTCTCGTAGGCTAGAATATTTACTTCAAAATTATGTTAAAATCATATTGCTCACTCATTCATGGAAAACAATATATTGATTGTTGAACATTTAACCCAACCACTGGGTTAAAACAACCCAATTGCTGGGTTTGTTCATATTTCACCCAGCACTGGGTTGTATTTAATCCAGCAATTTACACCTGATAGAAAAAGGGCCCTCCCCAATGGCCCATCAGTGTGACTGTGAGGCAGGTAAAAGAATGTAAAATAATGATTATTTATATTTTATGTACAACACAGTATAATCAATTTAATTATACATAATTAAGGTCAAAGACACCTTACTGAGCACATTGGTCTAAACACAGAGACGTAAACAGACTTTAAGTCATTCCTGAAAGCAAAGTGAAACAAGTAAACCATATCTGATATTTCCACTGCTGTTCCTTTCCATGTATTACACAAATAAATAAATAAATCATCATTACTCAAGGAGCTTATTTTACCATATTTTGTAGAATATCAGTTTAGTTGAACAACTGATATTGGCTGTGGCACAATGCCCTTCCCCATCTCTGTATGCTTTTAGGTGTCTGAAATACTTTTAGGTCATAGGATGAATTGTTTTTAGGTGTCATATTTTATCATATTTTTAGATTTATTTTTTTTTATTAAAAATTTGGGGCACCAGAGAGAGTACAAGTGTACTTACTATCTTAGATCATAGGTCAGTGCAACACTGGTGACTCTAGTGCAGACAGAGTGATTCAGCTGTACTAAAAGGTCCCGTTTTTTGTGCTTTTTTGAAGCTTTGATTGTGTTTACAGTGTGCAATATAACATGTGTTCATGTTTTGCTTGTAAAAAAAACAGTATACCACTGTTTTCACTGTCATAAAAATGGGCTGATGACTTCCTTGTTCTATAAAGTCCCTCCTTCAGAAATATGTGACGAGTTCTGATTGTGCGTTTTTACTGACGAGATGTGCATGAAAATCGCATTCGATTTTTTTGTACAGCCCTAACATCTAGTTAACAAAGCTAAATCAGCATTGCCCTTTGTGTAATAAGTTACAGAAACTGTTAAACGCACCAATTTAAATAATAAAATACACTTACCGGTTGTGGTCCATAAACAACGCTTTCTCCAGACAAAGAGGGAACTGCTCCATCTTTCAGGAATAATCTTTGTGCGAATCCGGCATTAAACTGATTGAGATTGAGAAAGCTGTCCTCAGCAAAATGTGCTGCACATAGCTTTAAATGTGGATTATAATTTTCGGGAACCGAGTTAAACATAAATTGTAACCATTCATCTCCAAGTACAGCATCCCTGGGAAGCCCAAACAAAGGTGATTGGATCTCTTGTCTCCTGTGTTTCCCTGGGTCTCCAATTGTAACAGAAGGACTCCATCCATGTCGAGATCCAGCGGTGCGGGACTTCATTCCCGCTCCCCAGCCAGTATGGTGGACAGAGTGCGAAATTCTTAAAAATTAACCACCCACGCCAAGAGGGGATTGAGGTGGGTGCTATGGCACAAATGTTCTAAACCCTAGCTGATGGTATGGGATATACTGATGCGGCCCTAAAGGACACTTTCAACACCGGGCTGGATGACCCAGTTCCAAGAAATGAAATGGAGCAGTTGGACGCTTTAATTTCTGGGAGTTTGTGTTCCAGCTACAACATCGGTCTCCGTGGAATACCCCAGCCACACCTGTCGCTCCTGGTGGGATGTCGTCGCTTGTCCAGTGCCTCTGCACAAGATGACAGCCACAGTTGACCCTCCAGAGTCGAGTCAGGTTCCCGTTGACCCTCCAGAGTCGATTTAGGTTCGCGTTGGCCTTCCAGAGTCGAGTCAGATTCCTGTTGACCCTCCAGAGTTGAGTCAGGTTCCCGTTGACCCTCCAGAGTCGAGACAGGTCACCGTTGACACTCCAGAGTCGGGTCAGGTCACCGTCGACACTCCAGAGTCGGGTCAGGTCATCATTGACACTCCAGAGTCGGGTCAAGTCACCGTTGACACTCCGGAGTCAGGGAAAGATACCGTTGACACTCCGGAGTCAGGGCAAGTCACCGTTGACACTCCGGAGTCAGGGAAAGATACCGTTGACACTCCGGAGTCAGGGCAAGTCACCGTTGACACTCCGGAGTCAGGGCAAGTCACCATTGACACTCCGGAGTCAAGTCAAGTCACCGGTGATCTTCATGGGCAAAGTCAAGTCACCATTGATATTCATGGACAAAGTCAAGTCACCATTGATATTCATAGACAAAGGCAAGTCACCTTTGATCTTCATAAACAAATGCAAGTAACCAATGATCTTCATGAGCAGAGTCAAGTCACCAATGATCTTCATGAGCAGAGTCAAGTCATCATTGATCTTCCTGAATCCAGTCTAAACACCACTGAATTACCAGAGTCTCTTCATGCCTCTGTGGAATTACCAGAGCTTCCCCACGTCTCTGCTGAATTACCAGAGCCTCTCCACGTCTCTGCTGAACTACTAGAGCCTCTCCTCATCTCTGCTGAACTACTAGAGCCTCTCCTCGTCTCGACTGAACTACCAGAGCCTCTCCTCGTTTCTGAGAAATTTCCAGAGCCTCGTCACGTCTCAGCCGAACTCTCTGAGCGCTCGACTGATCCTGTCGTGGCCACAGAGGCCACCCTTAACTTGTTCATGTTCTCTGTTTCAGACTTGCCTAACCAGAATTGCTATGGGCTTCTGTGCCACCCTGGTGGGCTTCTGTCTCGACCGCATGGCTCCAATTCCACCTTGCTCCTCTCTGGATTCCTACCCTGTCGGTTCGGCCCTGGGACACTGAACGTCATGTCCTTCCTGTACTAGTGTTTTGTTGTTGTTTCGTTTTTTTTTTTACACTTCTTCTCTCTGTTTCCATCTTTGGACCTGGCCCTCTGTCCCTCCCCCTGATCCTCCGCCGGTCCACCTCCCTCCTGGGATCCTTGTTTTTGTTTTCTCTCTGTTTCCCTCTATGGACCTGGTCCTCTGTCCCTCCCCCTGATCCTCCGCCGGTCCACCTCCCTCCTGGGCTCCTTGTTATTGTTTTTTTTTGCACTTATTTTCTCTGTTTCCCCATTTTACCTGGTCCTCCATCCCTCCCCCTGGTCCCCTGCCGCTCCACCTCCCTTCTGGTCTCTGTGTTCCTTGGTTTCTTCTTGTGTTCAGGTGGAGCATCCGTTACCCAGTTTCCTCGCCTTCCGAGTTCCTCATCTTCCGAGTTCCTGTTCCCGTTCCTGTTCCTTCCCTGTTTGGTTATTGTTGGTTGGATTTATGGTTTTGACCCCTGCTTGTTGATTTCTGATTTGGATTACCCATTAAAACCCACACTGCGATTGGATCTCTTGTCTCCTGTGTTTTCCTGGGTCTCCGATCGTAACACACGCCCCCCTGTTTATGTATTCATGTGGGCGGAGGTTAGTAAAAAAAAAATGTTTTAGTGACATCATTACTGCAGGAACTAGAGGGATGTAGTCCAAACAGTTTGTTCGTTGTAGGCGAATTATGTTAAATAAAATATCTCGCTTGGCATTGAACTTTGAGCTTTAGAATTTTACAGATATTATTTATACTCTAACAACGAAGATCACGAAGAACGGGACCTTTAAGCAGTTTGTGTTCTGCAATTGCACTTGTCTGACACCGATCTCTGTGAGTTGTAGTTGCAGGATAAGAGGTCTCTGTCTCCCCCTCTGACCCGGTGTGCTTCCTGTCAGTATAGACCTTCCGTTGTCATATGACATGCCTCTGATACTTACATGCACACAGACACAAAAATCATATAAACTTGGACACAAGGCTTAAGGCCACTTGTATATCATAATATCCCCAACCACCCCCTACCCCATTCTTCTGTTGCCAGCCCCAGCATTTTGTCTCCATACATCATGGCAAAATTAACCAAGCCCTTGTCTCCCCACCCTCCCTTCTGTGGCTCAGGGCCACAGCAAGTCAGTGGAGCCTCCCTCACTGTTTTAATCAGCTTGTTAGTTTTGGTTGGTCACCACAACACACAGATGCCTGATCAACAAATATCATGGGCGTAGGTTTGGTCTCAGCTTTGGTGGGTACTATCACACACCACCCGCTCGCTGCTAGTGCAAGCACAAAAGTAGTCCCGGCCCGCGCGTGTAGCCTGTCAGATACCCCGCCGCCAATCAAATTACGGCGTTTCTTGTACTTTCGTCATCCTGGCCGTTAGAATCGATCCAAATAGCAGTGCAAAGATCCAAATAGCAGTTCAAAGGAGCTTGCTAAATATTGGTGGGGACAAATTTGTCAATCTCAAAATATTGATAGGGACTAGTACCTAGCGTCCCCCCCTAAACCTACGCCCATGTAGAGAAGAGAGATTGGTTGAATGAGAGCAGGTGGAATTACGTCTTGCCTGCCGCTAGGGGGCACTTTGGTTTGATGCTGTGGTGGAGAATTCCCGTGACGTCACGTGTGACGGAGAGTAGAGTTGCTGGAAGTGCTGGGGGCTCAAAGTTTGTCATGACAGAAGTTTAATTGAACTAAATATAGTTGAAATAACTGTTTGTTATCTGCACGATTGAACTGGATACCTGGATTTAAGAGCGTGTTGAAGGCGACCCGTGGTTCAGTTGACCTCAGCTCTGGATTCTAGAAGACGTGCAATGAGAGCGCTGAGGAAGCATGAGAGAGTGGCCGCGACGGGAGCGGGAATTCAGTTCCGCGGATGGAGAGCAAGGAGGTTGGGCTCAGAATCCACCTGAGATGAGTCTCTGAGTGGGCGCTCGAGGCCCAGAATGTGGACAATCGAACGTGAACGCTCTGAAAGAGACTGTGATCAGAATGATGAGAGGTGATTGTCGAGTGTCGTCAGTGACAATGAATCAAACAGCGCGCCGTTCGGACAGTACACCTGTCCTTCGAGAGAACGAGACTAGCAGAGCGGTATGAGGTGGCCCGGTATATATGGAGGTTTGGAAGTCAGGTGATTGTTTGAGGCGTGGCCCTGCTCCCGTACTTTAGTTAACCTCACTTAACTCCATATATTTTGTGATGCAATTACATAAATTGCCTGTTTTTGCTAATCCGTTTGTATTAGAATAACAAATGCATGACAAAGGAACTGTTTTTAATAACAGTTAAATCAACTATTAATGTCATTTGAATTTTAGACCTATGATTTATGAGACATAGACTGGAAATGCATTGTATGACAAAAAAATTACATAGTAAATTTAGCATTTTCTTTTTCTAAGTGTTCATGATGTGGAAGATTTTTATTGGTCAATATGTAAATTAATCAGGCATAATCAATGTGAATCTAGCCATTTATGTATCAAGTTATTCTACTGTTATAATCATGCATTTGACTGTATGTAGAGGCCTGCGTGAGAATGGAATGTGCAGAGAGTGCCGGGGTATAGTATATGGTGCAGCTGCACACTCTATTTGGACATATGACAAAATATATGATCAGACCTCCTTGGTGCAGACTTTACCAAAATATAGCATATAGTAAAGTTGGACACCCTGTTTTGACATAAGACAAAATATAGGATAAGGCCTCCTCGTTTCACTTAAAATAAATTCTACATCCTAAAAGCAAGCTGGAGACAGCCATAAAAGGTAAAAGAGTTGATAAACAGAACCTTATGTATGAAATGTATTGAACATGGGCACGCCTTCAGAAGCACTGTATAAAATAGAGAACCGACACAGACTCGACAGACTGTTCTGCAGAACTCTCTTGGTTTTATTTTCTCTTGAAAATAAAATGTTTCTTATGGAAACAAAACCCTGAGATAGTGTGATTCTTCAGATCCATGGAAGACGAAAATACACTACATTTGGCACCCCAGATGGGACTGGAAAGGAGCAGAGTGGACGACTGCTTTTGAGCTGACTGATGAGCAACACACACACACACAGTGTTGGCCACCATAGAATAAGGTAAGCATTTTTGCTTATATAATTAGTGTGTGTTGTTGACTGGTCAGTTCTGAGCGTTAAGGTCACTTAAAATCTGCTCTTCCAAATTTAGAAACTAATTAAATAAAAATGAGGGGTTTTGTTTCCAAAAGAAAAACTGCATACACATATTTGGTTTACTGAAAGGTCTTTTGGAAAAGGCCTGATTTTAATCTGGATAGCGTAGGCAGAAATACATTGCATGCAATGGTCTGTGTTCATTGTGGGCTGGGCCTATAAGGGACAGCAATACACGTGAGCCAGGTGTACTGTAGTATGGAAAGCGTGGAAAAGGCCTTTGGATACCGCTCTGTATATATAAGATACAGAGGTCTGAATGGAAAGGTGGAAAAGTCCTTTGGATACCGCTCTGTATATATAAGATACAGAGGTCTGAACGGAAAGGCAGGTCACTCAAGAGGAGTGTGGAGTACTCTGTATTTAATTACGTTTTAATGTAAGTGTCTGTGTGACTGGCTCTGTTTGTGTG
Organism: Carassius gibelio; assembly: GCF_023724105.1. Lineage (NCBI taxonomy): Eukaryota > Metazoa > Chordata > Actinopteri > Cypriniformes > Cyprinidae > Carassius > Carassius gibelio. The sequence continues at coordinate 20,335,126 of NC_068371.1, forward strand.
AGAAAATAGATTCAATATCTAGTGGAGCAAGAGGTGCTCTTCCCTCCTGGACCATCACTTGAGTGTGATTAGGTTACAGAGACGGTCGTGGCTGGTGTTGAGAAAGGATAAGTGTAGGAGCCCTAAAAACAATAAAGTTAACTGTATGAAGGTTGTTTTAGAGAAAAATAAATAAAAATGTTCCAAGAAATGGACTAATATAGAGATGGCAGATATGGTGGAATATAGAAATAATAATAAATTAATTAAAATAAGATATGCATTTATTATTTAATAAGTTGTCTTTAATAGATGAATTTAACCTGATAAATGTCACCGTCCCGTATACGGGACGCCTAAATTTACTTCAATATATTACAATTATATCCTAATCTAATCATGACAAACTATATATCGTTGGAAAGGTCTAAGACTCCTAAATAGATATTTGACCACGTTTTGTTGTTAAGAAATTATGAAGGAACAGTAAAAGATTAATTTATAAAAAGAGTGCACCTCAAAACATATACATCATAACTGGAGTTCTGACCTTTGTTACAAAAAATCTATTCCGTTTCCTTTTTCCCTATCACATATTTTAGTAATCATCATAAATTATATATCATTTGAAAGCTTATATACTCCAAATTCATCTTATGAAAACCATTTTGAAATCGAACACTGCGTTACCATGGAAATCGTACTTTAAAATCTTTTAGCGTGGTCCTCCCCCTTAGTGGGAGGGGTCATATTCCAAATATATTACGGTCTTTTAGAATCAAAACTTTTCATAATCTTGACAAAATACATATCGTTGGAAAGGTCTGAGTCTCAAGATTCCATATTTGGTGGTCATAGACATAATATTGAGAGAGAAATTGATACATTTGTGACAAACAAATGCATCCAAAAAATTCAATGGAGTTTCAATGGCCCCCGGTGGCTTTTTGTGGTATAACGCCTAAACAAAATTGCATATGAACCTACATTTTTTTCATATCAACTTCAAATTTGGAACACAACTTATTTAGACATATGGCTTTAATTTTATAGCAATTTTGGATTAAAACATATTTTATTAAACATTTATTTTATATAAAATATAATAAAAATAAAATAATAAACGTATTTACAGTAAATTTAAACTTCTATAACTTTTTTATGCTTTCATTTTTTTAAATGATTTCACTTCTGCAATAATCTGCAGATTGTCTTCTTTAAAAAGAGACAAACCTTTGGTCTGTATTCAAAAGCGTTTATGATTTATAACAATTTAAGTGTGAATAGTGTACTTCCACGTCTATGTTCAAAAATGGGGGTGACAGTTAAAAGGTTAAAAGATGCACGTGCTTAAAACTTAATATCTAATATGTGAAGACATCTAAAATTTGTATCTTGTTATCCCTGGGACACAGTATGAAAGTTAATCCATCACAGAGTTTCAGAGTTTTGGCTTGAGTTATAAAAAATAAATAAATAAGAATAACTTGTGTAGTGCATTGCGGAATGAGAGCAAGATTGGGTAACCAAGTTAATAGGAATTTTGATTCAAAAGCCATAGGCATTTTACAACAGGAAGGGAACTAGTTGCTTAAATATTTAAATTAAATTATTTTATTTACAATAATAGTAATTATTTCATGTTGGTTAGGAAACATTAATTCACCAATGCCAGATTATTCTGAATCATGTATGTAAATTTAGAAGAAAAATTATGATTGAAATCTTTATTTTACCATATAAATGTCATTTTGTTATAAAAGGGTTTATTTTGTTTTATTGCAGTATACTTAGATAATAAAGATAGCTGATTTCTGCATTTTGCAAAGAAGAAAAAATGCTTGCTATTTTCCTGCAATGAAGAACTTGCTTTACTAACATAGAATAAGAGAACTGCTGTTTTCAACCAGATCATTTTGTTTTTATTAAGGGACCACTGAAAGAGGAGGTTGAAAAGTGAAAATTAGAAAAAGAGCTGACTGCTCAGAAACACTTTGGTCAGAAGCTACATAGATACATTTTATTAATGCAGTCTCTGAGTGTTCAAATTTCAGATGACTTCTGGAACAGTGCCTTGACAAAGGAAAGCAATGAACTGGAGTCTGTAAAGTGGCAAAGCAGCAGACACAGCAGCGGAGAGAAGAAGAGGGGGGGCTGATGGATGTTCCCCTCCCCTCCTGAAAAAGAAGAACACACTTCAGCAAGGAGAAAGACTGAATTAAAGCAGGAAAAGGTGAATCTTTCACTTGAGACTTTTCCTGAGGGTGAAAAGAACATTATGAAATGCAAAACTCTGACAGAATGCAAACAAAAGCCAGACTGAGAAGAAGCAGAGAAACAATGGAGACCGTACGCCACAATATCAGGTCTTTGAGTGCCATCACAGACTGACGACCCAGTACAACAGCCCAGGTGGATGATCTAACCAAAAGGACTTCCATCCCTTCAGTGCACAGGTCCTGCAGATTCAATGAACACATAGAGACTGCTTCAAATGTTATTTTATTTCATTATCTTATTTACTATGTTTCAATCTTGATTATTCACTGGTCTCACAGCACTTCTTTAAATTATGTGTTTTAACTAACTTTCTCAATCTGCTTTCCAATAGGTACCAGTCCAGCCTTATGTCTTAAAAGAAAAAACTTAAAAATAATAATTTTGACAGACAGAAGTGAGTACTTGACTCACCAATCAGATAAACACGGAGTTGGATTTGGCATAGTAAGGCTGTTTCATTGAACAACTAGGGGAAAATGCACAACTGAATACTTGACAACAATGCTGAGCTCTTTGGAAAAAAACAAAAAAACAAAAACAAAAAGGGTATCTAAATGCACAATAGGAAAAATATATATTGTTGAAAAAATAGAAATATTGGTCACTCCATTTTGTCATTTTCTAAGGTAAAACTGAATAAAATAATAATGAATAAAAAATTATTCCAAAGATCCAAAATCATGAAATCAAATATGTTGTAATCCCTGGGGATAACAAGATGGAAATGTTGATGGTTATGGATCCCAGATTATGCAGAGATCTCCAATCCGGTTCTCAGAGTTGCTCATGAGCAATAACAAAAAAGTATTTGACTAAACTATAAATTAGACAAACAAGAGACATTTGAGAAATTATAATTGGCTCTCTCAAATGCCCAATGCCTAGGCCTAATATTCTAAACAAATTAATCTATTAGATTTTGGAAAAAGAAATGGAAAAAAATAAATAAAAAATAATTTTTTGGCCAAAAAGGGTGTGTGAAAGTGTGTGAAAAAGTATGAATGATGGTGTTGTATGGCATGAAAGGAAGTGTCTGACGAGACACTGAGGCAATTCAATTAATTTGCCAAAACAGCTGTATACAAATATGAATGTGGGCCCACAGGGCAAACTTATGCCCAGTAAAATAATGACCATTGATGAATTTGGTTAAGTTTCCTGGTCAATACCTAGGTCTTTGTTGTGGCAGAAAGAAAAACAGTGCCACACATGCGCAGCGTATAACATGGGAAGGCAGAGCAAAGCAAGCTTGCTCTGTCTACCCAACATTTAACTTTCTTATCAGCATATCATGATGGAGCTGATTGTGTCAAAAGGATGAAATATTATCTTTCTGACTGTTAAAATAAAGTGGGTTGAGTGTTTTCCAGGTCAAAAGGCCTATGCTACTGAGCAAGATAGGCTTAGATAAATTATCCAGTAATATAGTGGAATTCAGTTTACAAAACAAAGAGATAACTAAATAAGCAAATTGTTCAGAATAAAATTTAAATTAATTTAAAAATAGTAAGGATGCCGAAAATGGGGTAAAACCAAATTCTTTGTTATATTATAAAAAATGGGTATTCACCCTTTTCTTATTGTAAAGACAGGACTGGAATTGTGAAAACTCAAAAAGGGGCCAAGACAGCCCTCAACCCACATTACATTTCCACAGGTCACACCAAGAAGGACGACTAGCAAGATGAGCAAATTAACATGCTTGATAACACTAACAAAAAAAAAAAAAAAAAACTCTGAAGTTTTCCATTTACAGGTGACAGCAGTTCTAGTAAAGCCAAGGAATGCTTTGCTCCATCAAAGAGAACCAGTGAGGGTGCAGTTATGATCTCAATAGAGCCTTGCATTAATCAGCAAAACGGTTACAGAGTGACACCTGAGTTCACATCTCTAACCTTAAAATATGCCAACCAGCTTCAACAACTCCACACAGCATGAAGTGAGGGATGAAGGGCGTGTGGCCATAATGACTATAATGTTGTATTAAAATGTTCATGTTGAAAAATTTGGGATGCACTAGGCTTCCTGTTTCAGCCGCATATATGAAAATACAAAAATGGTGTGCACATCCCAAACATCCAATTAGGACGCAGGTGCAAGACAACTGAATGATATAGACAAATAAAGAAGTGAAGTCTGAACACTGAAAACTACTGCTCCAGAGGAATTTAATCAAGCAACGTTTCGACCTTCAGGTCTTCATCAGCTGAATATATGCCCACTTAAAATGAACGCACTTTAGTACAATGCAAATACATTAAAGGACTAGAGATATGATGACTAGTTGCCAATAAGTATTGTTATAGTGCAAAAAGTCAAACTTCAGAGGCTTGTCATCAATAACTTGTGATTAATCAAAAACTAAAACTGAAAAAGAAATCATAATCCTGATACTTTCTTGATTGATAGCTTCTTGTATTTGGTACATACGGCTGCTATGTCCAGTGTTCGGGGGGGAACGAGTTACAAAGTTGGTATAGCCTACTTATCACAACATTGTCAATCACATCGTCAATCGAAAACGCTAATTTATTAAAACGTCTCGCTACCGAACTACCTACAGTAGCTTAAATTTGTGGAGGACGAAGAAAAAGCACTCATTTGGTAAATGAGCCAGTGAGAAATAATAAGTTTTAAGTAGGGTCCAGTGCCTTTTCAATACTTTTAAACGGTACCGGCTCCTAAACAGTGCCTGAACCGATACTTAAAAAAAAAGAACCAAAAAAAAGTATGGATAACTTTAAAGAACATTACAAATATTTAAAATAAATCCATAGCTTGTTGTGCAAGTTGTGCTTCCCTTAATCTAAGGCTAATAAATGTATTTCACAATCTGGGTCATTATTTAATACAAAACCACACATAATGTTTCTACTGTATCTCTGTCACTCACTCTGATATTTAGTTAAGATGAGTGCTGTCTGTCACTGTCTTAAATGAGTTCTGTGAATTACTGTATGGTCATTCTTTATGAAGTAGCAACAATGTCGTTTTTAAAATACAGTACTGTGCAAAAGTCTTATGGAAAAATTAGTATTTTCTCCCCAAAAAGGGTTTTAAGCCAGTTATTTATATCTTTTGCTGTAGTGTGTCAGTAGGAAATATCAGTTTGCCATTAATTTTAATAATAATCTAGTGCGATTTTGAATGCACAAGCAGTTTGACAACGGCAAAATGAATGTTTGGAAATGTAAACTGATATTTTATACTGACACACTACAGCAAAATATATAAATAACTGTCCGAACACCATTCTTTTAAGTGAAAATACTAACGTGTCTAAGACTTTTGCACAGTAGTGTATGTATAAAGTACGTATGATTAAATTAAGTATATTTAAATAAGTGTAATTAAAGTATGTGTTCGTTCATATGTGTTATGGGCTAGATTTTCGCTGGAGGAAACGGCTGTGGTGTGATGAGCGAAAACTTTACAGATGAGAAACCGACTGCTATCTCGTGACCTTTTGTAAACTGTATTTATGACAAAGAACTGCACAGATATGGATATTCTAACAATCTACCAATAAACACATACCTTGTGTCCTCTGTTTGTTTAAGTGCGCATGCGCTGCTCCGTTCGCGGTCTGCGCCTCTGCGGATTGAAGAGCGCGCTGAAAGACGGGAAGAGACCGGTCTGACGCTGGTTTCATGTGAAATTTAAGCGGACTGACTCTGAGGCGATCGGATACCGGTTCCATACCCAACCCTACTTTTAAGAAATATATTTTTTGACAAACGAACCCAAAACTGTCTATGTCCTGGCTGGACTGTGATGTGATTTGTGTCACGTGCAAGTGCGATGGATCGCGTACAGACCAATAGGGTGTCGGAATGGTATATGTTTATACTTCTCATCCAACCACAATCAAATTCACTCCATCCGGATGGCGCGATTTATCTGGATAGGTTTTTTTTTATTTTTTGAATGATGACAAGCCGGAATGAAAACAAGCCGAAATGAAATAGCAGTAACGAAGCTATTTTTAAAATGTAAGGAGTAGAAAGTACAGATACTTGCCTGAAAATGTAAGGAGTAGAAGTAAAAAGTCGACTGAAAAATAATCACTCAAGTAAAGTATAGATACCCCAAATTTTTACTTAAGTACAGTAACGAAGTATTTGATGTCAAGTAATGGCAGATGAAGAATTTGAAGGTTATGAGAAGGGAAATAGGGATGTAGGAAGATTTGAAGGGAAATAGAGCAATTGAATGCAACAAATAGAATGAAAGGAGCAAAATAGAAAAGCTTGAGATTTGTTAACTGAAGAAGGAAAAGTATGTGTTATGTTTGGGGGACAATGCTGTATTTATATACCAAATAATTCTGCTCCAGAAGGACTATTTAGTGAAGTAATGATCAAATTGAAAAGGCTAAGAATGGTAGAAAGTTAGGAGTATGGGGAGCATAATAAATAACCAAATTGGGAATGTTTTTAGGAATTGCATTACTGACAGGAGGATTACTATTTTACTGTGTACTTCCTATATTGAGGCCACTCGTCAAAGCCACAGCTAAGCAAATTAAATTCAAAGATATCAAGATGATGGGAAATTGATTTTTGAGAGTAACCAAAAAGGCCTCTACAGTGCACAAAACATATCAGAATCAGAAATATTAACAATATTAACAAATATTTTCAACTATGCTATTTTTTGTGATGTTACATTCTTTATGTTGTGATGTTTATTCCTCTTGGATTCTACATGTGTGCTGAAGTGCTGAACATTCTTTTATCTTTAATGAGGGGTTAGGGAGACTGGATCTTTTACTCACTCCTTGTCAAATTAGGAGAGAGATGTTTGGTCCAGTAATCCCTCAGAGTGGAATTTCATAATCTAGTCACTGGTGATAATACAATGTGACTTATTTAGTCAATAGGTAGTGTAACTAATATGACTGGATTATGGAGTAGCACTCTGGATAAAAATGATCAAATGTGAGACTTACTAAGTCTCAAAGGGGAGAATGTGGAAGATTTTTATTGGTCAATATGTAAATTAATCAGGCATAATCAATGTGAATCTAGCCATTTATGTATCAAGTTATTCTACTGTTATAATCATGCATTTGACTGTATGTAGAGGCCTGCGTGAGAATGGAATGTGCAGAGAGTGCAGGGGTATAGTAAATGGTGCAGCTGCACACTCTATTTGGACATATGACAAAATATATGATCAGACCTCCTTGGTGCAGACATTACCAAAATACAGCATATAGTAAAGTTGGACACCCTGTTTTGACATAAGACAAAATATAGGATAAGGCCTCCTCGTTTCACTTAAAATAAATTCTACATCCTAAAAGCAAGCTGGAGACAGCCATAAAAGGTAAAAGAGTTGATAAACAGAACCTTATGTATGAAATATATTGAACATGGGCACGCCTTCAGAAGCACTGTATAAAATAGAGAACCGACACAGACTCGAACAGACTGTTCTGCAGAACTCTCTCGGTTTTATTTTCTCTTGAAAATAAAATCTTTCTTATGCAAACAAAACCCTGAGATAGTGTGATTCCTCAGATCCATGGAAGACGAAAATACACTACAATGAGCAGATGTCTGAGATGTTTATGTTCATAACCCCACTAATACATGCGACACAATAAGTTAGATTAAGTTATATTGAGTTGTTTTTTAGTGAAAAACATACCTGATATCCAAAGATCTATCTTGTATTTTCAGGGTCGTGCTATTTATTGCTTTATGCACATTTTGTAGGACAGTTGCTGTGACGGCAGTAGGTTATTTTGTTTAGTTGATTCTTGTTTTGTTTTGTTTTTAATCTTTTTTATTATTATTATTATTTTTATTTTTATAAAATAGCAATAAAATGATTCTTTAATTACAGATGCGGAATAATAAAAAAATATTGTCCTATTTAAAGCTTAAAAAAGTCACCTACAGGATTAAATTTGCGCTTCTGACTGACCTATGCCATGCAAATTGTATTCTTTATTAGAAGTGTCATATTCGTATAATTGTTTGTGACGTAATTTGCTTCAGGATATTCCGATTAAAAGTCAGAAGCGCAGAGGAAATGATGGAGAGTGGTCATCACGGTAAGCCTTGTCGTGTGGGTTTTGCTCTCCTTATGTTCTCCCTCTTGGCTGAAAGGCCGTTTCCCTAGAGAGGGGGCAGGTGTTACTCCAGATGAGCCAAAACGACCAAATTACTGGCCGTCTGGCACCTCCCGTGGGAAACAAGGAGAGAGAGAGAGAGAGAGAGAGAGAGAGGTGTGTGTGTGTGTGTGTGTGTGTGTGTGTGTGTGTGTGTGTGTGTGTGTGTGTGTGTGCAGTGATGGCCAAAATTATTAGAACACTTTTATTTTCACTAGCTAAAAATGGTTTTAAGTAAGTTATTTTTGTTTTGCTGTAGTGTGTCAGTAGAAAATATGAATTTACATTTCCAAACATTCATTTTGCCATTAATTGTAATAATCCAGTGAGATTTTTGTTTGCTCAAGAAGTCTGACAGCAGCCAGTGCTCCACACAGAAATATGATCTCACCAGTTTAAAACAGCTTTTGCCCTATGTGTACTTCCACATAGTTTTTCTTTTGCAGGAAGGTCAACATCTTGTAGATGTTGCCACAGTTCTTCTGGATTTAGTCTGCCTCAGTTTGTTCTGTTTCTGTTATTCCAGACAGACTGGATGATGGTGAGATCAGATCTCAGAATCTCAGAAATTTCTGCTGGAAAAATACAAGTGTTCTAATAATTTTGGCCACCACTGTACAAAATGTAAAAAATATTAGATTTACATAACACTTAATACCATATACTGTACTTAATATTATATGTACTTAAAAGTAAAAACAAGCAAGGGTGAAAAAACATAACATTTAAGCAATTACACTGTAAAAAGTGACCTGCAAGTGTTACCTTTAAAGAGCTATTTCTACCAGATTTGCATTAAAAACTTTTTTTTTTTTGAATAAATTAATGGATTTAGCTGTTTGACTTCAGTAAAACCAGATAATATATAAAAAATTTTTAGCTTGCCATTTTTTTATTCAGTGTTACACAGAGGTTCACTTACTTTAACATTAATATGAGTTCCCCTAGCCTGTATATGGTCCCCAAGTTTCTAGAAATTTGAATCGGTGTAAATTGAGATTTTTCTATCTTTCTCTGCCTTTGAGAAAATGGAAGCTCAAATGGGTTGATCTTTAATCTCCTCGTTGTGACATTGTAACGAGAATTGTTACCTCCCCTTTCTCTGCTTTGCCCGCCCAAATATTTACAAATAATTCAGTCGCAATGTCAGCACAGGCGTTTCAAACAGACTTTTATGATATGGATTCGACAGCACCGCCACAAACAGTGAGTAACAGTGTTCATTAATGCCTGATCTGTGATCAGTGATTTCTGATGTGTAGCTAATCATTCAAGTTCACACAGACTTTCTTTCTAAATCGTTTAATACTGTTTATGCATCAGTAAATCAAGCCAATGACTAAACGATCAACTTCACGTTGTTTCTCTTAGTAGCATGAAACAAATCTGTTATTTAATTTGTGATTTAACTACAGAGAGCGATCAAAGAACGCACGCTTTTTTTACAGAGCTGTTACACATCGCGAGTATATCTGCACACTTGCCCAAACTGCCTTTACAATGAATGACGCTGTTATGCTGCACTCTTACTGCTCTTACTGCATCCAAGCGACAAACAGATTCTCATCACTGCAGCCTTTCATGTGATGGGAAAAGCCAGAGGGCTAATGTCAGGATATAAAATGCTTTTTATTTCTAAATTTTAAGTGTAAAAATCATACTAACAATATAAATGCACCTAAGGACACATTAAAAAGCATTTAAAGAAAAGGAAATAATCCATGTCATGGGACCTTTAATAAAATACCTAATTTAAACAATGCAGAAATTTTGATATTTTCAAAGAGTTCACAAACTTATTCTTGACACTATATATAAACAAAGTAACTGATTTCTTACATCCAGAAGGAATCAGCAAGCTAATAGTTGCCTACAGTATATCTCTAGCAATCGTCTCGGGTTACTTGACTGTAACCCTGTTCCCTGAAAAAGCGGGAACGAGATGCTGCGCTCAATAGCGCTAATGAGAACATTCTTTGTTCGACCGGTTGTGAAGAATGTGTGTCAAACACGCCAATAATTGGCTTTAAATAACCTCGGCAGGTGACGTCACTGATAATGTGCACCTGCAGGTTGTAAATAGACGTGAAACGGAAACATCCTCAGGTTACCCCTTTGTCTGAAGAGAGGTCCGGACACGTCGACAGTGCGGCATTGAGGCGCAGCATCTCGTTCCCGCTTTTTCAGGGAACAGGGTTACAGTCAAGTAACCTGAGACGTTCCCTTTCAAAAGCTACACTCGATGCTGCGCTCAATAGCGTTAATGGGAACGAGAATACCAACGCCGCTGCACTGTAAGTGTCTGGACCCCCAAGGTTGTGTAGTGTGTGCGCACAAACATCGAAGAGGTCTCAGACATGACCCATGTGGATGTGGACTCAAGGGCATGTGAGCCCGGAGTACCATCGACATCCAAACTATAGAATCTGACAAATGTGTGCGGAAAGGACCAACCTGCCGCATCACACACTTGCTGCAAGGGCGCCCCTCTTGCTCAAGCCATTGAAGATGCAACCCAACTGGTGAAATGGGCACTAACTCCTAGAGGCGAAGTGTGACCACGCACCTCGTAGGCTAGGGCAATATCAACCCTCAACCAATGTGAAACTGTTTGCCTGGTGGCAGCCGCACCCTTGACTGCCGCTCCCATGGCATATGAAAAGCTGCTCTGACTTACGCCACTGGCTAGTGCGGTGGAAGTAAATCTGAAGAGCACATACTGGACACAGTAAGTGAAGTCTCTTCTGCTCCGGTGTTGTAAATGGCGGAGGACAGGAGACTTTGGAAATTAGTAGGATGGACATCCAAACTATAGAATCTGACAAATGTGTGCGGAAAGGACCAACATGCCGCATCACACACTTGCTGCAAGGGCGCACCTCTTGCTCAAGCCATTGAAGATGCAACCCAACTGGTGAAATGGGCACTACCTCCTAGAGGCGAAGTGTGACCACGCGCCTCGTAGGCTAGTACAATAGCAACCATCACCCAATGTGAAACTGTTTGCCTGGTGGCAGCCGCACCCCTAACTGCGGCCCCCACGGCATATGAAAAGCTGCTCTGACTTACGCCACTGGCTAGTGCGGTGGAAATAAATCTGAAGAGCACATACTGGACACAGTAAGTGAAGTCTCTTCTGCTCCGGTGTTGTAGGTGGCGGAGGACTAGGACAATAGCAACCCTCACCCAATGTAAAACTGTTTGCCTGGAGGCAGCCACCCCCCCCTTCCCCCTGAAGCGGGCGACTGGAGGGTGCTTTCCCACATAAATCCCATCAATCAGACCGTGGCAAGCCAAAATAGCGGCCACATAGGTTCTGAGAGTACTAGGGCCTGTGCCTCAGGACAGTTTCTCTTGCAGAAACTCCAGTACTGAAACCATTTGGCAGTGAGCTGGATCTGCATGCTGTGTCATGCACGAGCCCTCAAAAACACTCCATATAAGGGCATAAGTTCTTCTAGCGGAGGGAGTCCTAGCACTTAGAATAGTCTCTATTACTGTGGCTGGAAGGCCAGCATCTCTAGTTGGTCCCCCTCAGGGGCCAGACGTGAAGGTTCCAGGGCTCAGGCTGGGGATGAAGTACTGTCCCCTGTGCTTGAGAGAAGATCTCTCCTGACTGGAATCGCCCATGGCGAGCCATCAAGCAGGGATATTAGATCTGAGAACCAAACTCTGGTTGGCCAACGGGGCGCTATCAGTAAGAGGCGAGACCCCTGTCGGCGGACCTTGGCCAGGACTCCTGGGAGCAGAGGAATTTGGAGGAAAGGCGTAAAGACGCAGTCTGGGCCACGCATGGGCCATAGCGTCCAGACTCAGGGGAGCTGGATGAGTCAGAGATGTAGAGGGGACATTGTGTGAGGTCAACTTCAGCTACTTGAAATCTTTCTCAGATTTGACTACTTAGGGGTGGAGTTTCCATTTCCCATGTTTCACAGCTTGTCTGGACAGCAAGTCTGCTCCCACATTCATATGCCCAGGAATGTAAGTCACCCTGAGGGACAGGAACTTTTTCTGTGCCCAAAGCAGAAACTGGAGCGCTAACTCGTTCGAGCGGCACGACTGCAGTCCGCCCTGGCGATTTATGTAAGAGACCACAAATGTGTTGTCCACCCGCACTAGGACATGGTTGCCTCTCAGCTGCTGGAGGAAGTATTTCAGGGCCAGAAATACAGTCTTCATTCCGAGGCAATTGATGTGCCAATTCGAGAAGATGACCTCTCCAGATCCCTTGGGCTGGACAGCCAACTAAGGCCGCTCCCCATCCCATGAGGGAAGCGTCTGTCATTAGCATCTTGCGATGACAACACGGACCTAGAGTGGGACCCAAAGTCAGAAACCGGGGTCTGAACCACATAGATAGGGTACGAAGCCCCTGGCGCGTAACCCTTAATTGCCACTGGGGATTGGCCCTTGGATGAAATCCCCTGGCTCTGAGCCACAACTGAAACGGTCTCATGTGCAGGAGGCCCAAAGGTATCACCGTGGATGCAGCTGCCATGAGACCTAAAAACCTTCTTAAAGTGATAAACAGTGACTTTCTGGCCTAGCTTGATGTTCTTTAGGGTGTTTAGAATGGATTTGATGCATGCAGGAGACAGTTGTGCCTGCGTTATGATCGAATCCCATACCACACCCAAATACGTTGTCCTCTGAGCCGGAGAGAGAACGCTTTTCTTGGCGTTGAGTCTCAACCACAGAGATTCGAGATGAGCTAGGACGACATGCTGATGTCGAAGCGCAAGCTCTTGAGACTGGGTCAAATTCAGCCAGTCGTTTATATACATTTTAAATGTGGATGCCCTGGAGTCGTAGAGGAGCCAGAGCTGCATCCATGAATTTCGTATAAGTGCGGGATAACAAAGCTAGGCCGAATGGAAGAACCTGACACCGGTAAGCTTCGCCCCCGAAAGCGAACCTCAGGAACCTCCTGAGTTGTGGCAATATTTCGAAATTAAAATACACGTCCATAGGTCTATGATTGGACGCAGCCCCCCGTCTTTCTTGGGAATCAAGAAATACAGACTGTAGTAGCCTGACTCTCTGAATGGCAGGGGAACACATTCTATGGCCCCCTTGACCAGCAGAGTCTGTGATTCCTGTGTCAACAGATATGCACATGCCAGTTTCACAGAGGTGGAGACCACGCTGTTGAAACGCAGAAGACGATGTGCAAACTGAATCCTGTAGCCCTTACTACAGTTCTTTCGACTCATGGGGAGATATTTGGCAGTAGCCTCCACGCTGCCAGCTTCTCCAAAAAGGGCACTAATTGTGACACTTTGTTTTTTTTTGGGGGGGATGGGGGTTAAGACGTCTGGTGTCCTGAAACATGGCAGAAAGCAACAGAGCATGTAACATTTCACTGGAGGCCACTGCCCCCCGAAACACCGGTGGTGGCGGAGGTTGTTCAGTGATCCCCTAAGGGTGCCAGGGAAGAGCCTTATACTTCTGATGGAATTTTCCAGGGCCCTCCGTGAGGGGACACACCCTTTGTCCTGGGCACAGCTTAAGGCCCTTGCTTTGGTCGTGATGACTGTACTTCAGGCCAGCTCCATCCGCGGCTGCCAAGTGTTACAAGCTGCTCCCCAGTCTTATGAGGGGGTGCACAACTCGCCACACTCTCCGTTTGAACCTCCTACCCCAGAGGAGCTGGATCGGGTCGGGACTGTTTATTTATTTATTTATTTTTTAATCAGCCTGATACGCCTGCAGAACCTATGGTGTGCAGGGCAGTACTAGTCTGACCCACAGCATGAAATGCGTTCCATCCAAGTGCAGATGCTGCTGCAGTACGTGGCTTGGCATGAAACAATTGCTGTCTTTTCATATATATATATATACATTATATATATATATATATATATATATATATATATATATATATATATATTATTATTCATCATCATAATCATCATCATTTATTTATATTTTTATTTAAATGACGTTGCTCCAATAGGGGAGAGATAGCAGCTAGCGTCTCTCTGACCTATGAAATCATAATGTACAAAATTTAATTTTAAGGCTTTAATCTGGTCACTGCATGAGTCACCACCTAGTAACTCCTCATGTGCTTATAATCGCGAGAGGAGCGCTAGGAGAGAGCACTCTCAATGTCCATTTCAACAGAAGCTAGAGATACAGCAGCCTCTGCCCAATCCGAAGAAGTGCCTGGGCACGCTTCGGAGGTGGGGCGCGAGAACCGTTCGATCTTCCAGATCGGAGCGCGATCTTAATGAGCGGGAAGCAGCTCGTTCCTCGTGAGAGCAAAGAGCATAACGCGGATAGGAAGTGAATCGCGTTGCTTACAACTGCCACTCTAGAACGCGAAAGCAGCCTTTTTTTCTTTTTTTTTAAACAATAAACATGCGATTTCTCTTCAGAGATCGGCCATGGAGAGCGAGGCACACATCTCATATATAATCAGCAAGAAAAGTTAGAACTTCCTATCTCCTTCTTTTTCTTTTTATAACTCTCAACATACTTCCTTTTAAACTAATACTTTCATCAGCGTTACACACACACACACACACACACACACACACACACACACACACACACACACACACACACACACACACACACACACACACACACACACACACACACACACACAAAAAATGCGGTCTCTGAAGACAAAGAAACCTGAGGATGTTTCCGTTTCACGTCTATTTATAACCTGCAGGTGCACATTATCAGTGACGTCACCTGCCGAGGTTATTTAAAGCCAATTATTGGCGTGTTTGACACACATGCTTCACAACCGGTCGAACAAAGAATGTTCTCATTAGCGCTATTGAGCGCAGCATCGAGTGTAGCTTTTGAAAGGGAACTACTGTGCATGTTTGATTATCACTCATTCAAAACCTCAGTTGTCTCTGACCACAGTGATTTTACCATTATATGTTCACAGTCAGTGGTTTTAAAAGAACCACTTTCCTTGATCAAATATTTTTATTTAATATATGCTTGATTAGAATTTCTCTTCACTTACCAAAAGAACATTTTATACTTAAACAACCGCACACAAATTCAAACACTGGCTCAGTGATTGAATGATAATGGATAATACAACTTTGTAATCTCTTGAGACAGAATGGATTTGAAAGAGCTTCTCTTGTAATCCAGTGCTTAACATGCTTTTCTAGACGATAATCAACTTTGTGCCTATTATAGGATTTGTCAGTACACTGTAAAAAGTTTAACTATTATTTACTCAATTTTTTTGGTGAAACATTTTTACACTCAAAAAAATTGAGTAAATTTTAAAGCTGTGAAATCAATTAAATATACGGTTTAAATTGAGTAATTGTCAGTAAAAAAATTAAGTAAATCTGAGTAACTGAATTACTTTATATGAGAAATAAAATTAATTGGATATAATCAAAATTATAAAACACCACAACTGTAATTCTATGTAAAATAAACAAAAAATATTGAGTAGATATAATTGAAATATTGGATGAAATTTTACCAAAAAAAATGTGCTACGTTTACTACATGTAAAAGTGAATTTAACTTAATATTGGACTATAAATTATCAAAATGCTGCATTCACTTTTTTTTTTTTTTTTTTTTACACCATTTACCCTTTATAATTAATATAATAAAACCAAATAAAGAAAGAAACACATTTTTTATTGAAAATTTATTTGTCAATTAAACATAAGACAAAGTCTAAAATCAACCTTTGAAACATTGTATCCATTTTAATATTCCAGTAGATTGCAAAAATTAAAAACTGTAAAGTAGCCATAAGGGAAATGATTAAACCTTATGAAACATTTAATCCATCTTAGTATTCAAGTAGATTACATGTAAAATACGATAGCCGTAAGAGAAATGACATCTTTGTTCCTGGTGCATACCAGCCATTTGCAGTCACACTCAACATTAAACCATAAAAAAAATATAAAAGCAACACTTACATCAATATTAAAGGGATAGTTCACCCAAAAAGATGATGTTGTCATAATGTACTCGCCCCCCCGGGTTGTCCCAAATCTGTACGAATTTCTTTCTTCTGTTGAACACAAAATATATTTTAATGAATGTTGGTTAACAGATAGTTGAAAATTGCCATTGACTTCCATGATAGAAAAAAAAAAAAAAAAAAGTATACTATGCAAAGTCAATGGCAACCTTTAACTGCGTTAACCAACACTCTTTAATACTTGGCTGAATGTCAAGTCACTTCACTTAAAATATCTTTTGTGTTCAACAGAAGAAAGAAACTCGTACAGGTTTGGGACAAATCGAGGGAGAGTAAATTATGACAACGTCATCTTTTGGGGTGAACTATGTCTTCAACAGAATTAATCAGATAACAGAAACACTTCCATCAGGAATACCCATTCTGTGGGATGACCATGAACCACTACTATGCAAGAAGATAATTTTTTAACCTCTGAACATTAACAGAGTTTTGGAGAATCCAGCTCAAGAAACAGTTTTTGGAACAACTCAAGTGAGTACAGGGTCCTTCTCAAAATATTAGCATATTGTGATGAAGTTCATTATTTTCCGTAATGTAATGATAAAAATTTTACTTTCATATATTCTAGATTCATTGCACACCAACTGAAATATTTCAGGTCTTTTATTGTTTTAATACTGATGATTTTGGCATACAGCTCATGAAAACCCAAAATTCATATCTCAAAAAATTAGCATATCATGAAAAGGTTCTCTAAACGAGCTATTAAACTAATCATATGAATCAACTAATTAACTCTAAACACCTGCAAAAGATTCCTGAGGCTTTTAAAAACTCCCAGCCTGGTTCATTACTCAAAACCGTAATCATGGGTAAGACTGCCGACCTGACTGCTGTCCAGAAGGCCATCATTGACACCCTCAAGCGAGAAGATAAGACACAGAAAGAAATTTCTGAACGAATAGGCTGTTCCCAGAGTGCTGTATCAAGGCACCTCAGTGGGAAGTCTGTGGGAAGGAAAAAGTGTGGCAAAAAACGCTTCACAACGAGAAGAGGTGACCGGACCCCGAGGAAGATTGTGGACTGAGTCTGGAGTAGAAACATCCAGAGCCACCATGCACAGGCGTGTGCAAGAAATGGGCTACAGAGAAGCAGCACTGGACTGTTGCTCAGTGGTCCAAAGTACTTTTTTCGGATGAAAGCTAATTTTGCATGTCATTTGGAAATCAAGGTGCCAGAGTCTGGAGGAAGACTGGGGAGAAGGAAATGCCAAAATGCCTGAAGTCCAGTGTCAAGTACCCACAGTCAGTGATGGTCTGGGGTGACATGTCAGCTGCTGGTGTTGGTCCACTGTGTTTTATCAAGGGCAAGGTCAATGCAGCTAGCTATCAGGAGATTTGGGAGCACTTAATGTTTCCATCTGTTGAAAAGCTTTATGGAGATGAAGATTTCGCTTTTCAGCACGACCTGGCACCTGCTCACACTGGTAAATGGTTTACTGACCATGGTATTACTGTGCTCAATTGGCCTACCAACTCTCCTGACCTGAACCCCATAGAGAATCTGTGGGATATTGTGAAGAGAAAGTTAAGAGACGCAAGACAAAACACTCTGGATGAGCTTAAGGCCGCTATCGAAGCATCCTGGGCCTCCATAACACCTCAGCAGTGCCACAGGCTGATTGTCTCCATGCCACGCCGCATTGAAGCAGTCATTTCTGCAAAAGGATTCCCCACCAAGTATTGAGTGCATAAGTGAACAATTATTTGAAGGTTGACTTTTTTGTATTAAAAACACTTTTCTTTTATTGGTCAGATGAAATAAGCTATTTTTTTGAGATAGGAATTTATGGTTTTCATGAGCTGTATGCCAAAAGCATCAGTATTTAAACAATAAAAGACCTGAAATATTTCAGTTGGTGTGCAATGAATCTAAAATATATGAAAGTTTAATTTTTATCATTACATTATGGAAAATAATGAACTTCATCACAATATGCTAATTTTTGGAGAAGGACCTGTATTTGTGGGTCTTGGGATATCTCAAATCCAATGTGACTCCTGAAAGATGGCAGCAGGCTCTGCTGAGATTCCCAAGATTACGTCGCTGACTGCCCCATTATTGTTCCGAAGGATGTAGATTTTTATGACCTCCTCTGCCAACTCTGCTTGTACGAAGACGGGTAGATCAGCTGAACCCTACAGGCAAATTTTAAAGATAACTGGTTAGAGCTAACATTCAAACCTGAATGTTACAAGAAAGCGACAAATACACAAAACAAATAGCACCTGAAGCAGCAAACATTCTGTTGGACCATATGATAGGTAAAATCTCAAACAAAGTTTACTAGGGGGAGGAGTTGCAAAAATTAACAGCATTCTTCTTAACAAGAGGACAGGTTAATTTTCTACATAGGGACATTTATTTTTAACAATAAACCTAAAAGAAAAACGAAAAGAGACCAACTGCGAGCTTCTATGCTGTAAATCAATGCTATAGGCTTTTATTGAGGTCTGCATTATTTCAACCAATTTCTTTATAAACATGTTTAATATTTAAGTAAAATGACTAATGGTTTTGAAACAAAAAAGCTTGTTTAATTGCACTACTTGAAAAAAATATGCATTGCATTAACCCTCACACTCAACCCTTAACCCTCTAAATAATTCTGTGGCTTAGTAAATATTACAGTAATATTTAACTTTATTAACTTAATAAAATCTCTGAATATAGTTCACTTGATTATACAAAAGATGGCTTTCCTGTAGCTCAAACAGTAGAGCGTCGGCGCTAGCAAAAATTGATTAAATTGTAAATGTGTACCTTGAAATGCAATGTAAGTTACTTTGGATAAAAGTGTCTGCCAAATGCATAAATGTAAACATATTAACGGACTAAAAATACAACAGTTTATTTTATCTAAAATGTACAGTTATATTTTATTTTTTCCACTAAAACAATTTAGTATTAGACTAACAAATTGTTTATTTATAATACACATAATATATTTGTGAAATTTCTATCAATTTATTTAAGGATGGAAAATTAAACTGATCTGTTTCAGGGAACAAAAATATTACAAATAATTTCAAATCAAAATGAATATATTTAAACACACTCTTAAGAAATTTAGGAAGTTTACTCAATTAAAACAACGTACCCCTCCCCCAGCCTCCGCTGTCCTTCAATACCCACCAGGTCTGGATTTGTTACATTAAAAAGCTTACGGTTTTCAAACTTTTGACCGATATTGTATGTGATCTAGGTTTCAGTGCACTAGAATGATTTTACAATGGAGCAGGCCTTAAACTGTTCGACTCCCTAGAGTGGGAGCTGATTAAAACGCACCAGTCTATGTTATGTCCACGCCATTTTAAATACTTTTGCATGGCGTATTTGTAGTGGTGATTTAAGAGCTCATACTTGAGTTCGTGTAGTAATTATGATGTTCTACAACAACGTGACAGCTTTTTACAAGAAAGAATGTTGTCATTTGAAAGTTCATAAATGATGTGTTCCCTTTTGACAAGCCACTGACCCCAAAGGGGAACCTGTACAAAATCGTTTTCCATTGGGCATGTATAGTTATAGTTGCTGGACCACGGTACACTTATCGTTAGACTTTCAAATGGCGGTTGAAATAAACGGTGATCCAAATAGTACGAACGTTAACCCACTCCAAAAAAAAAAAAAAAAAAAAAAAAAACTAACATACATATGGCTGCCCCACTAACTAACTTCGAAAACTACACTGTTATGTACACGTACACACGGTCAATGTTTAATCAACTTTTGAAAACATTATTGCAAATATACATAGTTATAAAAGGACTACGTTACTTACAGGAAATTCGAGTAATGCTGTTCACGTCGTTGCTGAGAAAAGCAGTCCTTCAGTGACAGGTGCCTCTTGTTTGAGCCGCGAAACTTGTTAAACTTCTTAAGATAACGCAAAATACAAACACAATTGTTAGGAAATCCTTAATAATTAACTTCTGAATTAAACATCACAAACATAATTAGTATTAGCTGGCTAAATTACATAACGTACCACAATATGAGAGGAGTGCGGGTCTTGCCGTTGCTGAGGAAAGCCGTCCTTCAGGTGACTTCGATTAAGCTACGAAACTTGTTGAATATGACGTAAAATACAAAGACAATTGTTAGAAAATGCTTAATAATTATTAACTTTTTAATAAAGTGTTACAAACGTAAGTAGGATTAGCTGACTAACGTTACTTACCAGGACGTCGCTGCTGAGGAAAGCAGATTTTTTTTTCCTGCGGAGCTGCACACGTGATCACTTTAGCCGCGAAATTTACTCAATTTATTTAAACTGTCATTTATTAAGTTGGAACTTTATTTAGGAAAATTGGTTGGAAATACTTAATAATTTTAGTTTCTAAAACAGATCAGTACAAGTAAATAATTATCAAATATTTCTATTAGAATTCAAAAGAAATATTGAAGGTATATTAAAAATATAATTAGTTAGTTAAATACTTATTTATTTTCATTACATAAACTTAAATAATATATGTAAATTTTAGAGAAATTATTTGTTGGATTTTTAATTATTCTTTTTAATCTGACCCACTCAAAATATCACTTAAATGATTTCAAAAGATTTTATTAAGTTAATATAGCTCTTTATTTTTGTGAAATTTACTAAGCCACTGAATTATTTTTTACAGTGTAGCCTACAAGTTGTAGTGCATTATAACATAAATACTGTTTCGTATACAAACAAAACTCCAGGTTCAGTATAATCATGTAAAGAGTAGTATTTTTTTTTCTTTTATCATTGTCTTGCGATTTCCTGTTCCCTGTACTGTTCCTTGGAATCTGCTGGAATGTTACTGTGGGGATTGCTGATGAGGAACCCTGCAATCCTCCAGTGCCCACAACACCAGAGCTTTTCCACGTCCAGAGCTTTTCCACGTCCTGATCTTCATGTCATGATTTATTCATGCTACGACCGGCAGGCACATTAGAGCCTGTTCACGTCATGCCTGCCAAATACAAGACTGCTCACGTCATGCCTTCCAAGCCAAAGCCTTTTCACATCATGGCATCCATGCCTGAGTAATTAGCCAAGATGACCACCATGCCAGGACTTAGTCATATCATGGCCGATGCTGCTTCAAGGTCCATGCCATGATCCAGGTCCTGTTCCTCTTCACAGACCTGGCCCTCCATCCCTCTATCCCTCCCCCTGTTCCACCTTCACTCCACTGTTTTGGTTTGTTCTGTTTATGTCTATTAATACAAATTAACTTGGGTACTCAAAATGATCATCTTCAGTGGACTCATCATTACAACAGCATATTTGTTGTTGATTTCAGAAGCAAATAATGTAAAGTGTCATCGTACATCATTTTCTGTCAAAATTATTGTTAAAGCTGCGCTAGGTAACTTTTGACACTCTAGCGGTTAATAAACAGAACTGCTTGCGTCTTGTGGAAGAACATCGTAGCCGGAACTTTTTCTCTCTGTTTATGTCTATGAAGAAACACAAAGGTACTGGGTTACTCCACCGCGGTACCCCCGAAGCAATCTAAAATAGTCAGAATATAAACACTTATTATAGGTGCACCCTAGTGATTCAGGACAAGCTAAAAACACGGTTTGGAAAATGGATTCATGGTGTACTCGCTTATTATATAAATTTTTCTACACAAACAAAGTTATGGACCGCAGCTCTGATTGGTTGTTTTCTTACCGGGAGCGGTCAGTAACTGCAAATGGCAATAGGACCACTGTGAGAAGCCAGAGGAGCTTGATTTTTTCACAGATTATCTGTCTCATATTCTCCTGTCAGGACATAATGACAGGCTGCCAGCTGAAGTACTGTTTTGAGTGAGTAACTTACAATGAATGCAGCCAGCATGTGTGTTTGTGTATAAGAAAAAGCCATATTGCCTCTCTGTTCACCATGGATTATGTAATGGCAAAGACCTACAAGTGACCATGTGTCAGGAAATGTTCAGACAGCCCAGAATCCTACTCACTATTGTCCTGTTTGTGGGTTCTACCGACATCATCATTCAGGTACACCTTTCTAGAATCCAAAATTGGACAATATAGGTAGGAGCACATTCCAAATGGAGCTTTTGGATTTTCTGAGTAGAGAAACACAAGAAAATGCAGCCATATGTCCACAGCACTTACACAGCATTTAAAAGGCAGAAGGGAATGGTTGCATCTTTACTCTCCTTCCATTACAATTGTGCTCATCTTCAATGCCTAGAGCCAATCCTTTTGCACCTTCAATCTACCCCTTTCACTCATTCCCTGGATTACCATCAAAGGTGTGTGTTGTAGAGTGAGTGTTGCCCTAGCAGTGAGGTAAAAATGCAGATCCATGTGTTGAAATGTGGCCCCTGGGATGGGCCACATTATGCTTGCCCACTTCACCAGCAGGGACCCAGGCTGGAGCAGATTCATGGCCCTTTGTCTCCAAACAGATGGAAATACACCAGAACAGAGAGAATGGGCGAAAAGGAGTGAAAAGTAGAAAGGGGATACAGAATAAAGAAGTCAATCTGTTCTCATTGCCTCACATATTGAGACACGCTCACAATACATCAGTGTCGGATAGGCTCCGTCTTATTCAAGCTCGTGCTCAGGCCAACTGTACACAGTAGTCAATTTCCTTTATTTAAGTACCTCACAAGCTTTATTGCTATTTCACTAAATCTGAATGAATTGACCATTTTAAAAGTATGCTTACTGTGTATGTCTGTTAGTACTGTTTGTAGTTTTTTGTAGAGGTTTATTGTAATTAAAAAAAAAAAAAAAAAATCAGCACAGAGCAATATATTAAATTAAGAGATTTAAAGTCTAACACATTTTCACTAAACAGTATACAACTTGTTAACACAAGCCATCTATCCATCAGACTGCAAAGTAAATGATTTCAGGGGCCCAAAGGGGTGTGCTGAATAGCGACCATCTGCACCATCTGACTTCTTAAAACTGGAAAGACACATATGTTTTAGACCCCATGCATGTCCTTTCAGACAAACAAAGAGATGTTGTTTACATCCAATGTTATTCAAACGTTATTCTTACAGTATATTTATATATTTGTCACTTCAAGGATCTAAGGAAATAAATTATCAAGACATAGATCTTACTGAAATTTCATCGTCCTCTGTCGGTTATTTTTAGTTATTTGCATATTCAAGCTATATGCTCTGAAATTAGACGTGCACTACATTACTTTGTCCACTAGATGGTGATCTTTGCTTATGAAAACGAGAGACGTTTCTTCATATAATGTGATAGGTGTGTATTGACCAATAATTCTAAAAGGTTTACAAACAAATACACTGATGCTTGAACGTTGTTTTCAGAAGAAAAATAAAATAATAATAATTAAATTAACATGAATAGCTGACACTGCTGTAACTCTGCTTCAATTAAGTTACCATTCATAGAGTTCTTTACATTCATAATTTGCCATTCAATAGCTTCAAGAAGTTTGCCAGAGACTTGGCAATAGCTGTAAAATGCAACTGGTCTGGCCATGTTTGTGTAGACCGAGCCGGAAAAAAGGTCTAAGTCAAAGGCCATGAATGTAGCATGATCCCATGACCTTCTTAAATCTTTAGTGTTATGCATTAAATTAGTAAAAAATGGCACTGAGTAAAAGAATCTGAATGTTACCGTCAGCTGACTTACATCATAATATAAATGTGACTACAAGCTTTTAGTGTTATCATTAAAATAATTATTTGTTGTATTTGTCATATGTTGATTTATGTCTACAGTGAAATCAAATCAAGTCACCCTTATTTCTAAAGCAATTTATAACCTACAGATTGTTTCAAAGCAGCTTCACAGAAATAAACAGGAAATAGCAGAAGCAATAATGAAAACTCCTCTTTATATGGAGACAGTTCGGCTATATAACAGCTCTAAAGTGGCATTCTTGTCTTAGGTTATTGCAGATTATAACATTGTGCAGTTAATCTATCAGATAAAGGTAGTTCTACAATAGGCAGCAATGTTATTATTCAGTTTGAGTCAGTTCAATTTTGATTCAGTTCAATATCAGTGTTGATGTTGCAATATGTGTTTTACCTATAAAGCAGCTGTACTACATTGAAGGTATTTATTTATTTTTACTTTTTTTCTCTTAGTTTTGTCTCTTTGCTACCTTTATTTTATTTTACATCTATCCTTACAATCGTTGAGTTAGAACATGGGAATGTTGTATAGTATAGGAATCATGTGTGCTGATGTAGGCTATATCATTTTTGTACATTGTTTTTGTTCGTTTTATAACTAATTCTATTCTATTCTATTCTATTCTATTCTATTCTATTCTATTCTATTCTATTCTATTCTATTCTATTATTCCCAGTTACCTACAGTAGGCGTTATTAATATAGTCGGCCACTGTTGCTCCCCTAGCGCGTGATGTTGGTACTGCACTTTTGTCTCACTTCTGTAGGAAGCACTGCCCCAAGGAAATCCCATTGTAGCGATCTGATTCTACTGGTCACTGTATCTAGGACGTATCCACGGATTATATATAAACCAATTCGTTGTTCCATGCTCTCCATCTGAGTACAACGATTCGGTAAAGGTGAGTTGTTATATAGACGGACTTCGATAAAGCATTCTCTGCCTTTGTGAGCTTATTGCTTGCAATAGTACTGCTGTCACAACCTTACATTGTTTCAGTGTCTTCCCTTCAACTATCAAGTCTTTTCCGTATTGTTTTATTTATAGTCACCCTGTGGGTATATACAGCATTCATTTTGACAGTTGTCTCATTATGTTGGCCACAAGCTAGACAGCTGATACCCACCTACGCTGTATAGTGATTTTTACTGGACTGAAAATTACTAAAAATTACTTCATTTGTAGCAAGCTATATATTGTAATTTAAGGTTAATGGAGTAAGGCAAGACGCTTGAGGCCTTAAACAGACCGGGGTTTTTCCTGAAAGCGTGCGCCAAGTTGCGGGAGTCTACAGGTACAATTGGAAGTTGGCAAACAAATAACTTAGTTAAGGGGTTTTCGACAATAAATAAAACAAAGTCTTCACTTGACCATTGCAAACAGTACTTCAATAAAAAGCCAATGTTCAAACTGAACTTGCAGTTTGGGGGAAAATTAGATCAATTGATGGTTGGGAATCCTGTAAATGCTCAGTAACAACACGTCAGAACACTTTCTCATGAATCCATCTTCCCTAAGATAAATTTGAGCGAACTTTTAATTAAGTAATTATTATTATTTTTTGTAATATCTTTTGTGTCATTTTTCATAAACTTGATGCCTGTATGGTTTATCTGCAGAATAATCATTCTGTAATCTTTGTCAGCCCTTTATCTCTGACTATCCAAAACATTCTAGTAGTCATTTCCTGAAGATCAATTCTTTGTAGCTTGTCATACAGAAAAATGCTGAGTGATGATGTGTCTTTTTTTGTTATAAAACATGCACAACCTGCTACCAAAGAGAAAGCCATTTAGCAACATGGAGATTCCCACCATCCTATGAACTATTCAACATATAGATTGCATCTGTGATTGAACCTCTGATGGCTGGAAAATTCACGATTAATATCTGTACAGTTTACACAGGATTGCAGAGGACCATGAAAGTGTCTGTTACATAACTGTTATACAGCTACAATTTCAAAGCAGTTTAATAAGACAGCAATGAAATGGCTCGTTTGAACTGTAGGTTGGCCTCCCTCTCATAGTTGTTGAAATTAAGGTGTGGTTGATGTCATGCTGTACATTGTTATTCAGCCTCAAAAAAATAAATAAAAAAATCCACAGATTTGAGTCTGAGCCCTCTAAGGTCTTGTGATATAAAAGAGAGATATGTTGGTTTTACTGTTTAATCAAATACAATAGATGTTTTTTTTTTTCTGTTTGTTTATTTATTTTTTTTTTTTGGAAAGGTCGGTTACTTCCTATTGATATTTCCACCTGTGTGTGTTCTAGACAGGCTGTCAGTAAGTGCAGTTAGATTGTAGCTTCACAAAGAGGCAGCAAGGGACTGTCTTTGAGTGAGTCTTTACAGGTCATATATATTACACCTTTCTGGAGTTTTATTTAAGGTTTTGATGTCTTTAAGAATACATTTGTGGTATAAGTACCAAAAACCATCTCAGTATATTTTTACAGCTCCTCTCTGAGGAGCTCTGCTAAGAACAGGACGATTTTGGCCTAATTACTATTCATGAGCCCTTCTTCTGATTGGCCTTTTGTTTTCTGAGTGACTCACGGCCAGGCCAACCACAGATAATTAGGGTCATGTATGCTGTAGCTTGCTGTGGCTTGGTGATACTCACAAGTAAGGTAAATAGAAACACCAGTAATGATGGTCCCTGTTGAGGTAAATGTTGTCCAGCCTAACATGTTTGAGCCGAACTCAGACCCCGAATCGGCGATGACCGGAGACAACAAACCACCTCCTCATATGTGCTAACAACAGGATGTTTCAGAATGGTAATGTTGATTAATGTTTATTTATGTTATTTTTTTTTATTCTGAATGCAGTAAGCTACCTTACTACTGCGTATTTAAGTTTATTTAAGGGTTGCGGATTTGAGGTTAGACCCAACAATGTGGGAACTGCAGCATCTTTGATGAGTAGCTTCTTTGAAAAAGTGGCATTGAAACGATGACAAAATAATGTGCAGGACAGATGGTTATGTTCTAACTAAATTGCTGTGGTATTTCAGAATAAATGAACAACTTAACAGCATTTTCTCAACATGTTTTGGTGTTGTTGTTGCTCTACAATGGCATGGATGCGATGTTGTCTCGGGGTTTGGCAAAATGAGGGTGGGACCGTGGCCAGTGCTCGGGGTGGTGATAGATGTAGGTAGTTCTGATGTCACATTTTTACGGAAGTCACAACGGCTCATGAAAAGGCACAGCTACTTTATACAGGCTGCAGAAAGCCAGGAAATTTAAGTTTTGAAAATATGGGACCTTTAATGACTGTTGTCATTGCCTTGTTTCTTGCTTTATCACCTTATTGTTATACACTGTAGAGACAACCAGGGAAAGTTTGCCATTGTGAGAGGGTCTAATGAGGGAATGTGTCAACTGTGACAGGTGTAATGTAATGTATGAGTAGTAAGGCATAGGAGGAGATCATTTAAGCTCATGATATGGATTCTATTAGATAGAAAGAAAAAGCTCAGGTAATTCTGTCAGCTGTAGTTCTGAGGGTCTGTGTCTGGCATTAGTAAGTGTTTTGGTGATTTGGGGTAAATGTTCATTGTGAAGCTCAGAGTTTATTTTTGCTTCCAATTCACACCATCACTCTCAGCCCTAGCATAACCAGACAGATTACGACTACTCTACCATTAGTTCTTTGACCAGAATCCATGGTGGCAAGCTTCCTGCAACACTGCTTAAAAGAAAGCATTGTGAAATTTTCCCAACAAACACATTTGGGTTTATTTTCCCAGTTTTCTTCTCCTCATGAAAGCTGTTATATTCTCAGAGGAGCCTGCCTGATTCCCATCAAATAAGAAAAAGTGAGTTTAATATATTTTTTTTTTTTAGTAGTGTCTTTTAAAGGAGGACACAGTTATCAAATAATTGAAATCCAGCTTCTAGCATGTTTAAATGCTGCTGCAGGATCCTCTGAAATTTTACATTTATATTTATGCATGTGGCAGACACTTTTATCCATATCAACTAAAGTGACCTGGCATTGCTTCTGCCGGTAAACATTGTTTGAGCTACAAGAAGGCGAGTGTGGGAGGGCATTCACACAGACAGCACAAACAAAGTGACCTTGTAACATTCATTTTAAGTTAGAGTTACTGAATTCCTACAATAAGAGCAACAGTCAGCAATCATTGACAATTCAAAATAGTTAAGCTGAGCTCTGTAAATAACATGATCCAGATGCTGGTTCTTAGTACTGCAATGGAGCAAATGCTTCTCTTTTGGTTCATGTATCTACACCCAACAAACCCACAAATTCGCTCTCACACCTATGTGTTTAGACAAGGCTCAGCTTGTCACTCTATGTTCAAAACATGTTATTGTGCACTTTAGTTTTCATCAACCCAGCTTTAAAGATTGTATTGAAAAAAAAACACGTCTGTCTGAAGAAGTGTCTCCAATAGACTTACGACCATAATTAAAAACACACACCATGCATAGATTACAGAAATACATTTTTGTTACTTTAGGCCACAGAACTGTATTGGTGATTTTTTTTCTTCTAACAAACAATAGTGAAATAATATATAGCTTATACACTGTATCATTTTTAGCAAATTCTCAGAACTTTGATGCCATTATTGATATTAAGTTTTGATAATAACTTTTCCAGTTATCTGCAATGATATACTGGCTGATATATCTAGCATGTCTATCTGATTGACAGGTGTGTTGGCAGATGGTTGTCAAGGATGCAAACAAGATATGTTGTGCAGTCTAGAAAGCTATATTGGTTGTTAAAGGGTGTAATGTAATATGTTAGATAAATCTCAGGTGTCCCCGGGATTTTTGTCTCTAATGTTTCAGCTCAAAATACTCAACCGATTATTTGTCATTATACTGTAAATGCCTTTCTTGTGTAGAAACAAAAGCATGCCGTTTTCATGTATCCCTTTAAATGCAAATGAGCTGCTGGTCCCTGCCCCCCTTTTCAGAAGAGGACCATGCCAATACAACTTGTGCTTTGGATATTGCAAAATAACCAATATGACTGACCTATATGAATCAGAGTCAAAGAGACTCTGGAAGAAGTAACTACCGTGAGAATGAACTATGACAAATCTTTCAGCCATTTTGGAACAATGGATAAGCAATACACACACACAAAAATACTGTATTATTGACAGTCAGTATGCCTTATAATGAGACATGATGACATTTTTGTCTTATATTTTCAATAAACATACACCGTTCATAAAAAGACAGTCATCAAACTGTACTGTGCATATTAAAACTGAGACCATGAATTATACAGACAATTGACATTTTCAGGTTAAAAATAAGAATGACGTCAGTTCTAATCTATGTTAATACAATAATAAACAATGGTAACTTTAGCTGCATTAGCTGTGAAACTTGCTAACAAACAAATTTGGGCAGGTGATTTGAAAACATTCACAAAATATAAAGTGCAATGTATTCTGGATGTGAAGATGGGTCCTCCACAGCTCACTCAGGGGACGATATATGCTGATAGTGAAAATGCAGACGACTCATTTTGAGACACAATTTATGATTTACGAGGAGTGTAACGAAAGTAATAGGTGGATTTTTACCATGGTAGTGTAGTTGTACACACTTTGCTGAAACAAATTTATGTTCAAACACCATGTAAATGTGAATTTTGCATAATGGGTCCCCTTTAATGGAAGTTCTGGCAAGAGTACAGAACTGTAAGTAACAACTTCAGTGATTATAATGGAAGCATTTTTTCTCTTCACATAAAATTCTAGCATTTCTTTAAAAAGAAAACCTTCTGCAAATAAAGGGCTGAGCATTTCATGTTTTGGTAAAGCCATAATGATGGTGGTGATATTTTGTGTTAAAGTACATCATCCTGTGCAGATACATTGACTAGATTGCATTATACAACTCTGCTGTTTGGGACTTACCTCCCAGAATGTTTTAGATGTCTCACTATTCAACACACGAAGAAACTGATGAGCTGATTTAGTGAAACATCAAAAACATCCTGACAGAAGGGTTCCCGGGACTTGAGTTAAGAAACACTTGTTTAGATAGCATCTTTATTGAGTAGCTTTATGTAGTTTGATTTGATAAATCAGATCAAAAAACATTTTTGAAGCCTGTTTACGCCTGTATTTAATGTGGTCCAGTTTTAAGCAGATCACAGAGACGCACCCATTTAGACACCAGAAACAGGGAATCAGATAGGAATCTGGGAAATAAAAAGAGATCCCTTGACAGGAAACAAGAGTTGCAACTGTATTCTGCTGCTCTTAAGGGAAGGCTCTTTTGACTTTTTTTAGTCCCACAACTAAAAATCGAACTCTTTGTCTTTTCAGAATGAACTTTGCCGGTGTAGAGACCCCAGGCACACGTCCAGGATTGAGAGCTGACACATTACTTTCGTTGTTCTTTTGCTGACCTTCAGATAAGACTTCGCAAAAACCTCTGCCTGCCCTCCATCCTGTCAACATCCAAAAAGCCCTCAGCTATTTGCTGAGGCAAAACAGCATTGCCATGGATACAGAGTCCAACTACTCTGGCTACTCGTACTACTCCGGCCGGTCGAGGGGATCTCACAGACATGGGTAAGAGATTTCATCAGGGTCTCTTTCTCTTTCTGCTTACTTTTTGCCTGTCAGTTGTTGAGTGGCAAATTTTAAAGAGGCTACTGTGTGATATGCAGCAGGTCACTGGATACTGTCTCCGATCTGTCTGCCTGTCTCATCTTATGAGATCATTGTCTCTCTTTTCTGTTTGCCCTCACTTTCATCTTCCCTTACCCTTCTTATTTATCAGATGGACTGACATCTGGTTACTTAGGGTCACTCAAGGTTTTCTATACCCTATTAGGGATGCTCATTTTGACCGTTTAACCGTTAACCGAAAGTAAAAACTTTGACAGATTAATACTATCAGTTAAACGGTTTAAAACCTTTTTTTTAAGGTTCTTGTTTTTTTAGTTTGCTGCATGGTTTAAAAATAAAATAGCCTACTATATAGCTTATATTATAGCTGCACGTGTGTGATTCAGCATGAAGCAGACCGACACACAGAGCGCCTGGACCGAACTGATTCTGTGCTAATGTTATGAGCGCGGGTAAACCGAAGGCTTGAATCAAGGGCAATCATCGCAAATGACACCATTACGTCGAGCGCAAAAGAACCGGTGAACCGTTTTCTTCAACCGGTTTATTGAATCGAACTGTCCGAAAGAACTACTGGTGATCCGAAAACCGATGCAACCGGTTCTTGACTCGTGAACGAGTCAGTCTATTGTTTGTTATCTGGCTCGGCTCAGTGTTCATCTTCAAGTTCTCTCTTCACAACAGTTCAGTCAGTGTACTGTTTGAGTACATGCATTACTCCGGGATATTGGTTTGTTTGAACTCAGAGGGAGTGTCAGCCACATTAAAAAAGTTAACAGCTTAAGTCATTTGTGGATTAATGCATATTAGAGATGCAAACCGTTTAAAACGATTCAGTTTGATTTGATGAATTGAATGATTCGTTTGCAAACCGGATATCCAGACTGCTTTGTTTTGAACTCTCTCTCACAACAGACATGGAAGAGAAGACAATGCTGAATAAAGTCGTAGTTTTTGCTATTTTTGGACCAAAATGTATTTTCGATGCTTCACAAAAATTCTAACCGACCCTCTAATGTCACATGGACTACTTTGATGATGTTTTTCTTACCTTTCTGGACATGGACAGTATATATGAGGTTATTGCACTCAAAGCATGGTGTGCTGATAACAATCTCTCTCTAAACGTCAAGAAGATCAAGGAGATGATTGTGGACTACAGGAAGTCACAGAGAGAAGGTCACGTTCCCATTCACATCAACGGAGAGATAGTAGAGACAGTTAAGAGCTACAAGTTCCTTGGCATTAACATCTCTGAGGATCTTCCCTGGAGCCTACACTCAGAGGCCATAGCGAGAAAAGCCCGTCAGCGTCTCTACCTCCTGCGGAGACTGAAGAGGTTTGGCATCTCCTCTAACATCATGTCAAACTTCTACCGCTGCACTATAGAGAGCATTCTGACCAGCTGCATCACTGTATGGTACGGCAACTGCTCTTCCTTGGACCGCAAAGCTCTTCAGCGAGTGGTGAGAACAGCAGAGCTCATCATTGGACACAAACTCCCAGCCTTACAGGACATCTATCAGACTCGCTGCTTGAGAAAGGCTCGCAGCATCATCAAGGACCGCACTCACCCTGCTCATCACCTGTTTGCCACACTACCATCTGGCAGACGTTTCCGATCCATCCGTTCACGGATAACCAGACTTAAGAACAGCTTCTATCTTCAAGCCATAAGACTACTTAATAATCAGCTGTCCTCCATCTAAAAAAAAAAAAAAAAAACACTGCTGCTCTTATGTTTTCTTTCATTGTACTTGCACTGCCACTTTTTTTAATATTCCTTCATGTTACTCTGTGACACTCTGTAATGACTTTTGGACATTGCTCTACTCAGGAATGCATCTTAATGTGTGCTGCTCTTAAGTTTATTTATTGCATCTGCACTGCCACTTTAATTTTCCTCCATGTAGCTCTACGTCACTCTACAAAGACATTTTAGACACCGTTCTACCGCAGTAATCACAATATTACCTCAGGACTTCTTATGTACACCAGACTCTAAACACTGACTGATTACCTTTATTGTACCTGTTACTTCCACTTATTTGTATATAATGCTCCGTCCATGTCTTTCTGTCTATGGGCACTGTAGGCACTCAAACTCACGTAGCTATTAAAATATATCCGAATATCAGGCAATGATATCCGATATCCATTCGAATTAGATTTTTCTCAAAAGTGACAGTCCTACGGTACACTGGTTAAGTGCAATTTGTGGTTCGGTGTGCTTAGCTGTAAACAGAGAAGAAGTGCATGCTGCTGCATATCATGAAGTGCACTGTTAATCTATAGGCCATACTAGGTTAGGTGAGAGTAGAAGTGCATTGCATTTAAAATATGAAACTGGTTTTCCAGGTTTTAACTTCGTCATCCTTCCAAGCTTTGATTTAAGGTCACAAGCATCTGGAGAAACCTTTCATCTGGAAAAAAAGCAAACACATACACGCTCAGTTACAAACACTGCACATGTGCAATGCAACACAGTAAGAATTATTGACTGGCTCCGCTTATATTGTTGCATTAAATATTTTCAGATGGAAGGAGGTTTCGACTAAGCAGGATTACATTAAATCATTACCAACCAATTAATCAGCTGTTGAGTAATTATTCTAGATAAATTACCTTGGCTTTTAGATGGGTGGATTTAACTTGTTTATGTCAGGGATATGCAGGATTCAGCTGAGGTAACAAAAGAGTTTATTTAGCCCTCACTGGGCAAACAGGAAAAACAAAAAATTACCACTCCACAGAGCAAAAGAAACCTCTCAGCGGGGACCAGTCCAAGCGTCTTCTGTGACGCAAATCACATCAACCAGAGCGTCATTGGGGACGCAATGTCAAAGTCACACTGAGCTGAGAATCCTTGGGACACAACAATCCAAAATCCCTGAATGAAAGGACAGAGTGCAGAGAGGAGCTGGGGTCAGGTCTCGGAAGATCCCAACAGAAAGGTGATGCAGGGACCGGAGGCAGAACCAGTCTAGGCTGACAGGAACAGTTCCAGAGGGAAAAAACACACTTGGAGCCTAAAACATGACAAGGCAGGACTAGGCAGACTGGACAAGACGATCACACGCGAAGCACTAAACAATCACAATGGTCTGACAAAAGACTGAGCACGAGAGGAACTAAAATAGAGGAGAGCTAATGATGAAAGAGTGGCTACAGGTGTGACGGAACACAGGGAATTCAGGGTAATGAGAGGGAGGGGGAAGAAACACTGACAGCAGAACACATGAGCTGTCAAAACAAAACCCATGTGTTCTGAGACTAGACACACAGACAACAAGACAAAAATACAGCAACACAGACCTAAGTCATGACAGTACCCCCCCCCCCCCTCCAGCAGCGCCACCAGGCGCAACCAGGAGGGGCTCACCTCGTCGCCGGCAGAAGTCCTCAGAGTCTGGTCCAGAATATCCCGAGCCGGAATCCAACTCCACAGGCTTAACCCTGGACACAAGAAAGACAGGGTGAACCCGACCAAGCATGGGAGGAAGCTTGAGCTGCACTGCCACCGGACTCAGGACCTTGGTGATGCGA
The DNA here is from genome assembly GCF_023724105.1 of Carassius gibelio. Lineage (NCBI taxonomy): Eukaryota > Metazoa > Chordata > Actinopteri > Cypriniformes > Cyprinidae > Carassius > Carassius gibelio. The sequence continues at coordinate 20,369,317 of NC_068371.1, forward strand.
CATGGCCCAATAAACCTGGGTGCCAGCTTACGAGAAGGCACCCGGAGAGGCAGGTCCTTGGTGGAAAGCCATACCTTCTGACCGCAAACGTACTGGGTAGCCGGAGTCCGGTGACGGTCAGCCTCCATTTTGATCCGTCTGGAAGCCCGGGCCAAGGCCTCCTCAGTCCTCCTCCAGGTGCGCCGACACCTACGGACAAAGGCCAAGGCAGACGGGACCGCAGCTTCGGGTTCCTGTGCAGGGAAAAGGGGTGGTTGATAGCCAACAGAACATTGAAAAGGAGACATACGTGTAGACGCCACCGGGAGGAAATTGTGGGCACATTCAACCCACGACAACTGCTGACTCCAGGAGTTCGGATTCTGTGATGCTAGGCAGCGGAGAGCACGCTCGAGATCCTGGTTGGCTCGCTCGGCCTGCCCATTGGTCTGGGGGTGGAAACCTGAAGACAGACTCGTAGAGGCCCCGATCTGTCTACAGAACTCTCTACAAAACCGGGAGACGAATTGTGGTCGTCTGTCGGAGACCACATCAACCGAAAGACCATGGATCCGGAAGACGTGGTCCACAACCACCTGAGCGGTCTCCTTGGCGGAGGGGAGTTTGGGTAAGGGGATAAAATGGCCCGCCTTGTAGAAGCGGTCCACCACCGTCAGAATAACGGTGTTACCTCTCGACGGGGGAAGGCCAGTGACGAAATCAAGGGCCAGATGGCACCATGGACGAGAGGGAATGGGTAGAGGCTGTAACAGACAAACAGGAGACTGGTTAGAATTCTTATTCTGAGCACAAACTAAGCAAGCCAACACAAACTGCCTGACATCTTGGACCATGGATGGCCACCAAAATCGCTGACGGATGGCAGCCAGCGATCTCCGAACCCCTGGATGACAGGAAACTCTGGACTCATGACCCCACCGAAGGACCTCAGGACGCAGCGCAGCCGGTACAAACAACCGACCCCCCGGACACTCCCTTGGGACCTCCCCCTCCCGCACGGCCTCCCTTACCCGTCGCTCGACATCCCAAGAAAGGGACCCCACCATCACCTCTCTGGAGAGAATAGTACTGGGGCTCACCTCCTCACCGGGATTCTCGAACAAACGAGAAAGGGCATCAGGTTTAACATTCTTTGATCCTGGCCGATACGAGAGGGAGAAATTAAACCGCCCAAAAAAAAGTGCCCAGTGGGCCTGGCGAGCATTCAACCTCTTGGCCGAACGGATATACTCCAAATTCTTGTGATCCGTCCAGACCAAGAAGGGCAACGCTGCGCCCTCCAACCAGTGGCGCCACTCCCCCAAGGCCAGCCTGACTGCAAGCAGCTCCCTGTTACCTATGTCATAGTTTCACTCGGCCAGGCTCAGACGGTGAGAAAAGAAGGCGCAAGGATGCACCTTCCCATCCTTGGGGGACCGCTGGGACAGGACCGCGCCTACCCCGATATCAGAAGCATCCACCTCAACAATGAATTGCCGTTCCGGATCTGGGAGACAAAGAACAGGAGCAGAGATGAAACGGGACTTGAAAGCACCAAAGGCCTCCTGAGCTTGTACATTCCATATGAACGATACCTTAGGAGAGGTGAGTGCAGTTAAGGGTGCAGCAACCAGGCTAAAGTTCCTGATGAATCGCCTATAGAAGTTGGCGAACCCCAAGAACCGCTGCAACGCCTTCCCTGAGTCAGGGGTTGGCCACTCGGCCACGGCCCTTACCTTAGCGGGATCGGCCTTGATCCCCTCCATCGAGATAATATGCCCCAGGAACGAAACCGACTTGGCATGGAACACGCACTTCTCCGCCTTGACGTACAGCTGGTTCTCCAGCAGCCGTTGTAGAACCTGACGGACATGTTGAGTGTGGACCTGCAATGAGGGAGAGAAGATAAGAATATCATCAAGGTACACAAAGACAAATCTGTTCACCATGTCTCTCAACACATCGTTCACCAGGGCCTGGAAGACAGCTGGGGCATTAGTAAGCCCAAAGGGTAGGACCCGGTATTCAAAGTGTCCCGTCGGGGTGTTAAATGCTGTCTTCCACTCATCCCCCTCACGTATACGGATCAAGTGGTAGGCATTATGGAGGTCTAGCTTGGTAAAGACCTTGGCTCCCTGTAACAACTCAAAGGCTGACGACATCAAAGGCAGAGGATACCTGTTTCTTACAGTGATGTCATTGAGGCCACGGTAGTCAATGCAGGGTCGCAGGGAGCCATCCTTCTTCTTAACCCTCTGGAGTCTAAGGGTATTTTTGGGGCCTTGAGAAGTTTTGTCATGCCCTGACATTTGTGCTTTTTTCAGTTTCTTATAAATATCTAAATGGGTAAAGTCTAATATCACTGTAATCAGCACAAACTGGGCTATAATAATATGTGAAATGCATGCATGTACATGATTGTATTTTTGAGAAAAAAAATGTTATGCATGGTTAGTGAAAAACAAAAATGTTAAATCACTTGAATAAGGCAATAAAACACATACATAAAATTGGTTGCCGGTAAAGTTGAGAACTGGAGCTTGTAGCCTAGAATTTTTCTTTCTGAATGATGTGAAAATCATCTTGTTTACTCACTCACAGAAAACAATATATTGATTTAAATTTTCTAAAACACTTTTTGTTGGTAAAAGTCATATGCGAGTAGGCGTCAACTATCATGAATATCATTGTGATTTACACCTGAGAAGACAAAGGCCTGCATAATGAGCTGCATAATGAGCCTCTCATTCAACTGTGCCACTCTGAGGGAGGACTTACAAGAAAGAATGTGAGAACAAAATAAAAGTATATAATTTTATGTTTGTAGTTTATTAAGAATATATTTAATTATCCCACAACATAATTTAATATCCACTTGGGGGAGCAGTTAAACAGTTTATTAGGAACAATCAAAGCTGACTTTCAAATTTTTTGGCATCCTTTCTCTAGTCACACAATCCTTCAGAAATCCTTTTAACAATCTTATTTTCTACCAAATAAACCCCATTTATTATTATCATCATTATTATTATTATTATTATTATTATTATTATTATTATTATTAATGTTGAAAAGAGCTGATAATATTTTTCAGGTTTTTTTAGGGGGAATAAATCGAAAGAACTGCATTGTTTTTACATTTGTTAGAGTTATCTCTATTTGTCACATTTATATTATTTACATCAAGCTTTTGAATGGTATAGTATTGTATATTGTTATTGAAACTTCATAATGTTTCACTTGATTATACATTAAGTCAGGAATTATAGTTTGGAAAAAGTATTTGGAAAAAGTCTAACTAGTAAAATGTTTACACGTTATGTGAAAACTAGTACAAATAAATAAAAAGAGACTTACTCATGTTTATGATCTCTGCTGAATAAAGTGCTTCATTCTTTTTTCTGAGGAAATCCATTTCTCAAATCCTCAACCACATCACATCTTTTTGGGGTGAATTATGTCTTAGTCCTCTCATCGCGAAGCAAACAGTAAAATAAAATAAAAACTTGAAGAATAGTCTGGCTGCTTTTTCTTCTGTGTGGGCGTATTCAAGCCGCTGTTTGAATCAGTTTGAATCTGAATAGCGCGTTAAGCGCGGGGGCGTGGTCACATTAGATATAATGAGCGGAGATATGAAAAACATACATCGCGTTGTTTTCATGTGGATTACTTTATCTCAGAATATTTGTTTTCGGCAATATTTGTTTAGTTTAAAAGTAGACATTCCAGGCTTTCTATAGATATCTCTCTCATGTCTCTTCGTTGAGTATTCACGGAGTTACAGTTCATTTTAATGAAATGTTTGTACATGACGATCAGCGGAGACAAAGACTGTAGACAGCGCACCTTGTTTGTTATCTTTATTTTATAAGTGCACAAAGGTTTTTTGTTATTATGTCTGTATCCAAAAAAAAACTAGACCCTTTACAGATTCGATTGATGTATTGCTCTTATCTGTACGATTAAAACTGAGAGTGTAATTTAAGTTCTTTTCGGGGTTATCAGGTGAAAATGACTCAAAACGCATATATGCGTTAATCGACTCGAAAGGGTTAACAAAGAAGAACCCAGCCCCAGCAGGTGAGGAAGAGGGCCGGATGAGGCCGGCATTTAAGGAGTCCTGAATATACTTAATAATAAGATCACCCTCCTCAACCTGAAAAAGAGGAGACAGAGCCAGGAGACAAAGCAGAACCAAGACAATACGCAAGACATGACTGACTCCAAGAGAACACAGAATTGCCTGACCAATCCACATGAGGGTTGTGCTGCACCAGCCATGGGTGCCCAAGGACAACAGGAGCACCCAGGGAATCTAGGAGGTAAAATTCAATTACCTCACTGTGATTGCCGGACACAGTTAAACTTGCAGGGGTAGTGGAATGGGTGATGGAAGAGATGAGGAAACCATTTAGGGAGTGAACAGAAATAGGAGAAGGAAGAGGAATGGTAGGAATACCCCACTGTGCCGCAACAGAGGCATCCAGGAAATTGCCTTCGGCACCAGAGTCAACAAGTGCAGAACAGGAATGAAAGGAGTCCTTGTGATGAATCGAGACCTTCAACAGGGTACGAGAGATGGGGGAGTCGACATGAGGAGTAGCACCCACCAGGATCCCCCAGACTACTGATGGTGCTCTGGCTTTTAACGGGCACTGGATAGCTCGATGGCCCGGCTTCCCGCAGTACAGAATCAGACGATCCTGCTTCTCTTTGGGGGTAAGGCGAAGACGCCCCACTTGCATAGGCTCAGGGTCTGCTGACTGTGACAAGGAGGTGAAAGCACTACTAGGGGCGCCCTCCACCAGCATCCAGGAGGACTGAGCAGCACGCCGCTGATGTCTACACTGAAGGTCCCCCTCCACACGGAGGGCCAGATCCACGAGGGTGTCAAGACTCTGAGGTATCTCGTGAGTAGCAATCTTATCCCAGATGCCATCATCCAAACCTTCCCGAAACCTTGCACGCAAAGCTGCCTCATTCCATTCACAGGAGGCTGCCAGAGTTCTGAACTGGATGGAGTAATCGGTGACTGATCGCCTGCCCTGGCTCAACCGCGCTAACTGGGCAGCTGCCTCATCGCCCTGAGCAGAGCGGTCAAACAGTTTGATCATCTCTGCTCTGAAGTCTTGGAAAGTGGCACAGAATGGAGCACGGGCGTCCCACACAGCTGTTGCCCAGTCCCGGGCCTTTCCTTTCAAGAGGGTGATTACGAATGCAACTTGGGACTCTTCAGTAACATAGCGCCGAGGCTGGAGGGTGAAGACCAGAGAGCATTGGGACAGAAAGGCACGGCAGGAGTTAGGGTCCCCATCATATGGCGGTGGACTATTGGCATGGGGTTCAGGCTCAGCACGAGTAGTAACTGATCTGCTGGCCAAGGCTTCAAGCTGGAGCTTCTGAATCTGGAGATTGAGGTCCGCTACTTTGGCTGTGAGGCACTCAACCTCCCTAGAGGTGGTGGTCAACTGGCTGGAATGCTGACCCAGAAGAATGCCTTGTTGGCTGACTGCGACTCTTACTTGGTCTGCACCTGCTGAATCCATCGTGGTCAGACCGTTCTGTCAGGGATACGCAGGATTCAGTTTATTTAGCCCTCACTGGGCAAACAGGAAAAACAAAAAATTACCACTCCACAGAGCAAAAGAAACCTCTCAGCGGGGACCAGTCCAAGCGTCTTCTGTGACGCAATATCAAATCACATCAACCAGAGCGTCATTGGGGACGGAACGTCAAAGTCACACTGAGCTGAGAATCCATGGGACACAACATCGAAGGCTCACCAAAATCCCTGAATGAAAGGACAGAGTGCAGAGAGGAGCTGGGGTCAGGTCTCGGAAGATCCCAACAGAAAGGTCATGCAGGGACCGGAGGCAGAACCAGTCTAGGCTGACAGGAACAGTTCCAGAGGGAAAAAACACAAATAAAAAAAACACACTTGGAGCCTAAAACATGACAAGGCAGGACAAGACAATCACACGCGAAACACTAAACAATCACAATGGTCTGACAAAAGACTGAGCACGAGAGGAACTAAAATAGAGGAGAGCTAATGAGGAAAGAGTGGCTACAGGTGTGACGGAACACAGGGAATTAAGGTTAACGAGACTAAGGGGGAAGAAACACTGACAGCAGAACACATGAGCAGTCAAAACAAAACCCATGTGTTCTGAGACTAGACACAGACAACAAGACAAAAATACAGCAACACAGACCTAAGTCATGACAGTTTATTTGCTTGTTGGGCAGTTTTCCAGAAATCAGACCTCATAGCATGTTGCAACTGATTTGATACATATATATATATATATATATATATATATATATATATATATATATATATATATATATATATATATTTGTGTGTGTAATTTTCTTTTAAAGGATTACATTCCTTGAGATCTAGATCTTACATTAAGCCTCACTCATGTAGAAAATTGAGCTGTTTGATTCAGCTAATTATAATTATATGGTACATCACACTGACAATGATTTAGGCAACTGAATTAAATTCAATTCAGTTCTCATCCGCAGTACACAGTACAGTATCGTTTCCCATGTTAATTTGGATAAGGACCGGTTTCCGAAGGCTTTCAAAGGCAGACTGCATTTTTGAGTGTATTTCCACGGCTTTCCTGTAATATGTGTGATTATCTTTTGTCAACAGTAGCCGTGCTATCAACTGGTAAGCCAGTATTTGCAAACAATTAGATGATAACTGTTTGTCACCTTTAGTTTAGCTTCTTGTTCCCATGAGAGCAGGTAATGTGCAGGACACATAGAAGCAGATGAGAATGGGAGGCGTTTAACCTCCTGTGCTTGTTTTGACAGGATTGAGCCTGTTTTCAGTGAGAGCATTGTTGTTTAGAATTAACCTCTACAGTATTTTGCACTGACTTGGATAAAACAGCTGTTGTATTTCTTAATCTGTTGTAGTGTTGTCAAAAGACCTGGTACTTCGGTACCTAGTTGGTAATAAAAATATTAAAATAATTATATATAAGATAAATATATTTTTTTAGTACCGGTGGTACAGAGTACCCGGTCAACCCGGTTCTTGATTTGCTATGCGAAAGGTGCGCAGATGCGCTCTCTTCATAAAAGCACTGAGACATGACGACATCAAAAGGAGGAAACACACCAAACTAACAAAACACTTTAAAGACAGACGCCTAGAGAAGAGTTCATGTAGGTGATGCTGGGTACGCAGTAGTCTAATGAGAAAACGAGGCAAAACACTTACAAACTGCTGTCCTTATCTGTTGCTGACTGTTTCTTGTTCTTCTTCCTGTTTTTTATAATTGTTGTTCTCAGTTCTCTCTTGGAAAAGAGATCTTATTCTCTTTGAAATTGCTTTATTAAATAAACTTTAAATAATTGTTATAAGATCTTACACCACTCTTTAAGAACGTGATCATCTCACTTTCTGACTGGATATTGTTTAATTTCATGTGATAATCTCAGAGCGTGCGCGCATTTGTCTTTGGGGTTCCCCCCACACATCAGGATTTCTGATCGTAAATATTCAACATGTTGAATATTTACGATTCGCGATTGCGGCAATCCGACCTTTGTCCGATCAGGTTCGGAAACTCTTAAAATACCTCACACCAAGGGAAAATCTGACAAAATAATCTGTAGGACCATCAAGATAATCTGGGCATAGCTAGGATTGTCGGAAGGGGGGAAATCGTAACATTCAGAATGTATATTTCAACCAACTTTTGCGGCTTAACATTTACAGATACTGGTCCATGTGGAGATTTGATTTGAATAATTTATGCTAACTTTGACAAATTCCGTGACTCTCCATATTAAAATATAAGTTAAATTTTTATGACTGGATTTTGAGATTCCGGCCACGTTTTCAGCTTCCCGGAAATCATAGTGCTGTATGCATCAAGAACCGGGTTGACTGGGCACTTGGTACCACCGGTACTTAAAACCCCTTTGCGTGCAAACATCGCTGACGGCCCCAGTTTATTATTGTTTCACTTTCACAGCACATTAAACATCACTGTCTTACTTCATCTGGACAAACTGTGCCTCAATGGAAAGTTTAAAGACTCAAGCTTCGATATTTGACCAATATTTTGATAAAACATTGTTGCAGTGACAGATATTTAGTGATTTATGTCAGGAGTGCAAAATAATAAATCCGTATTATGCCACATTTTGAATAGAAATTCACAACTCACTCATATTCAGTCACGTCAAGAGCGGTTTATTTGTGTTCACATAGACTCACTGAACAGCGTCAATAAGGATTTACAGACCAAAGATGCATATCTGCGGAGATATATGGATATATTTACTGATGTTTACTTCATATTTCTTCAGACAGAATCGTCATTTCTATTCATTTTCCACGGATTTACGCGATCAGATGATGAACAGCCTCTCCCTGCGATCTGTGTGTGCGTGCAGTAGTCACAGCTCGTGCGGTGTGTGACTCAGACTCTGATTGGGTCTTTCAAACGTCAATCTTAAAGTTTCATATCTGGACACCGCCCCATCGTGTCACATGCTTCCTGCACACTTCCTGGTAGTTATCTGGCCAAAACAACACTGAAACACCTCTGTACACACAAAATATCCGAATAATAAACCCGCGATTACGATAGTAAAGCTTGGTATGAGAATTTCTTGAGATCTGGGGCGTTTTTATAAAAAAAATCGAAAATGTACATCGGAAATGCTAACTTGTGCAGCGATGAAAAAGGCTACAAATAACATATTTTTACAACAGTAAACGACCAAATTCCACCCCTGATCGCTAAAGGAAGTTATTATAAACACTCGATCGGGGTTTAAAGTGAGTTTTGAGTAAAAGTGTACTAATAATTTCATAAATTGTCAGATGTAGCTTGATGCTAACGTTAGCACCAATGCTACTAATAGCAGGTGCTTTTCTTCTTCATAATGCATTTTTGTCTCAATAATTCACGTAAGGTCGTAAGAAAATGTTTTGTTGTATTTTTATAGTAAGACTTTTGATAAATAAGGGCTAAATGCAAAGAGAGACTGAAGTGAGATCGCTGCTTTGTTGCTTTGTAAAGCCTGAAAAACCACAATCAAGGCTAATAAAGGTGGAATAAAAACAAAAGAATAATGATAAAAGAATAATGCGGATAATGTGTCATACTTGGCGGACGTGTGAAAGAACCGTTTGGTGAGAACAATACAATCATGATTCGGGCAGTTTTCAACAGTGAAACATACACAAAGAGCACAGGAAAGTTTACATGTGAGATCTTACAGAGATGACAAGGGCCATAAATCAATCTGATTAGCCTTCTCTAAAAACACACATGACATGGCCTTAGAAAATATTTCATAAAATTCACAGTTTTACAGATTCGATTATGAAATTTTTTATGAAGTCTTGGAAGACTTGTGGCCTTAGCTACACTGTGTTTTCAAACTCATTTCCTACATCAACATTTTTTTAAATACATTTAAAACATATGTTTTTAATATTTTTATTTTTGTTTTTATGTTTGAGCTTATATATCTCTATTATCATAACAGTCTGAGTGATTCTGATTCCTGAACAGTAAACTTTAAAGTGTCAGCTTTGTGAACAAAGGTTGATTATGTATCTAGTCAGAAAGAATCATGAGCAGAAACCTTTTTATTTTGGGTATGTAATTTCGGTCTCCATGCCAAAAAAGGGGGGTTACTAGTAAGGGGTTAAAGAAACCTGGTACCGTGATATTTACATTTTTTTAGTACCGACTTTGTACCGAAGTACTGGGTCTTTTGACAACACTAACCGCCACAAAAAAAGGCTTTGATTTCATTTAATAAACAAGAGGCACTGCACGTGTCAAAGTCGAAACCCAGTCTGGGTGTTTCACTGTATTTCTAAAGAAAACCGGATGTCTTCAGAAACACTGATACAGTACATTCGGCCAGATATGTCTGCTGTAGGATACTTTCCAAGACGGGCATTTTGACATCATTTTTGTATGAATTTGTCCATTCAAACACAATACTTCAGAGAGAGCTTAATATTTGCGCTGAGAGCTGAGATGCGGGTTTGCATGCTTCGGATGAGCGCATTCACAAATCTTCTCATTGAGAGCTTGAGCTTCCGTCCTCTGGTTCTTAAATGTTTAAACTGGCAAAGCTTAAATGAGTTTAGTTTAAACACAGATATCAACGTGTTCCAGGTCTCATCTGTGTGTGGGCTATCAGCACCCGGGTGATGAATGACTGCTCGTATTCCAGCATATGGCATTCGCATTGAGTGAATGGTTTGTCCAGGGTTTTTTTTCATTGCTGTTGTTGTAATGTACTGGGAAGCCAGAATAAGTATCCATCAACAGAAACATATATTAGCCAAACCTTTGTTTTCTTTTTACATGTTATTCATAAGAAAAAGATGCGTATGTCAGATTACAGATGCGTTGTCAGATTTAAGCTGAGCGTGTGCCGGACCGTGTGTGGAGAACCGTACGTTTAGATTTTTTTCCACAAACCATCCCACCCCTAATTTAAAGGGATCGTATGATACAATTAAAATTTTTCCTTTCTCTTTAGAGTGTTACAAGCTCTCTGTGACTAAAGTCTCAAATCCAAAGAGATATTCTTTATCAATCGAGGTTGTGACTACATTAAAAGGTTAGTACGCCCAAAAATGAAAATTATGTCATTAATAACTCACCCTTATGCTGTTCCAAACATGTAAGACCTCCTTTTATCTTCTGAACACAGTTTAAGATATTTTAGATTTAGTCCGAGAGCTCTCAGTCCCTCCATTGAAGCTGTGTGTACGGTATACTGTCCATGTCCAGACATCATCAAAGTAGTCCATGTGACATCAGAGGGTCAGCTAGAATTTTTTGAAGCATCGAAAATACATTTTGGTCCAAAAATAGCAAAAACGACGACTTTATTCAGCATTGCCTTCTCTTCCGTGTCTGTGTGAGAGAGAGTTCAAATCAAAGCAGTCTGGATATCCGGTTCGCGTACGAATCATTCAGTTCACCAAATCGAACTGAATCGTTTTAAACGGTTCGCATCTCTAATACGCATTAATCCACAAATGACTTAAGCTGTTAACTTTTTTAATGTGGCTGACACTCCCTCTAAGTTCAAACAAACCAATATCCCGGAGTAATTCATGTACTCAAACAGTACACTGACTGAACTGCTGTGAAGAGAGAACTGAAGATGAACACCGAGCCGAGCCAGATAATGAACAAAACACTGACTCGTTCACGAGTCAAGAATCGTTTCTGTCAGACGCGTCTGATTCGTGAACCGAGAAAGCTGATGATACTGCGCATGTGTGATTCAGCGTGAAGCAGACCGACACACAGAGCATCTGAACTAAACTGATTCTTTTGGTTAAAGATTCTGAACTGATTCTGTGCTAGTCTTATGAGCGCGGGTAAACCGAAGGCTTGAATCAAGGGCAATCATTGCAAATGACGCCATTACGTCGAGCTCAAAAGAACCGGTGAACCGTTTTCTTCAACCGGTTTATTGAATCGAACTGTCCGAAAGAACCTCTGGTGATCCGAACACCGATGCAAGCGGTTCTTCACTCATGAACGAGTCAGTCTATTGTTTGTTATCTGGCTCGGCTCGGTGTTCATCTTCACAGCAGTTCAGTCAATGTACTGTTTGAGTGCATGCATTACTCCGGGATATTGGTTTGTTTTAACTCAGAGGGAGTGTCAGTCACATTAAAAAAAGTTAACATCTTAAGTCATTTGTGGATTAATTCGTATTGGAGACGTGAACCGTTTAAAACGATTCAGTTCGATTTGGTGAACTGAATGATTTGTTCGCGAACCGGAAATCCAGCTGCTTTGATTTGAAATCTCTCTCACAACAGACACGGAAGAGAAGACAATGCTAAATAAAGTCGTCGTTTTTGCTATTTTTGGACAAAAATGTATTTTCAATGCTTCAAAAAATTCCAACGGACCCTCTGATGTCACATGGACTACTTTGATGATGTTTTTCTTACCTTTCTGGACATGGACAGTATACCGTACACACAGCTTCAATGGAGGGACTGAGAGCTCTCGGACTAAATCTAAAATATCTTAAACTGTGTTCCGAAGATAAAAGGAGGTCTTACATGTTTGGAACAGCATAAGGGTGAGTTATTAATGACATAATTTTCATTTTTGGGCGAACTAACCCTTTAAGCTACAACTGAAAATTTTCCAAGCATGCTTTGAAAAGTTAAAAAAAATTAAATAAATTTTTCATGTTCTTTTTGTAACAGGTTATGAAGAAAATTAATGTTTTACATCAGTTGGTGTATAAGAACAATTATAAACATGGAAGCTACATAAAAGGGAAGCAGGATATGTACTTTTTTAGGGTAGGTTTAACATTTTTTTAACATTATCTGGAAAATACATTTTACACTAAATGCCAAGTAGTGTTTCAAGACCAGGCAATGAGCTATAACTGAAATGAAAACACTTTTTGTATCTATGACATGAAGCTTACATCAACCCACGAATGCATCTGTGAAGGCTTTGGGGAATTTTTTAAATTTTCCTATAAAAGTACAGTTTCTAAAAAAAAATTTAATTGCAAACTAAAGTAAAAAAATAGTTTAAATTAAGTGGCATCTAAAACAAAAACACACTGATATTGTACAGTATTGTACAGTATTAGTGGAGTCAGCTGTCTTTACTGTCTGTCGCTTGTGTAGTGCAAACACATACAAGCTTCATCACTGTGTCTGACACACCACTCTGTTCCCCTTTCGACTTGAAATGATGGTAAAATTAAGGACATTATTAACTGCTTTTACATTTATTCTGAAAGATGAAGTTCGTGATTATGGAAAGGGGTGTTACATTACCGACGAGGGCTCCCGATGTTCGGCCAATTTCAGTGCACTGTGTTAGTTGACCAATCAGAGCAGACTTTGCTTGTCAGAAGGAAGGTCTTTGTTGAAAATTATGCGTTTGAGAGAGGCGGGGCATTAGAGGACCTACAATAATGTACAGAAGTTGAAAAATTATGTGTTTTTTGAACATTAAAGCATGTCAACATATTCTGTTACATCAAATACACAAAATAATGATCTTTAAAAAAGCATCATATGACCTTTCATTTATTTTTGTTTTAATGGTCTTAGGATTTTTGAAGGCTTGATTGCATTTGGACTGATTTATAAACTGCTACTGTAAACAACAGACCAATTCAAGGATTTTTCATTTGAATTGAATAGCAACTTAATTACAAACGTTTGGGTTATAAACCAAGTGATTTGGGTTAAAAAGTAATGAACTAACAGGGAACTACACTGCGACCAAAATGGTTGCATATGCAACCTTTTGAAATGCCTTGCGACCCTAATTTTTATGGGGTCGCTAATGTATCACTGATTATTTTTGTACATACTTATGTGTTATGCTATGATTTAATATGAGAATTTATTAAAACAGAAATGTGTATTTTAAGAATACGTTTTATAACATGCTCCGAGCATTCAACACATCAAGTTGACATGCCAGTTTAAACATTCAAAAGAGTTTAAAGCATTCAAACACAAGAGGCGGTAAAGCTGAACTGAGTAGCTGTTTACTCGCGCGCTGTGTTTGGTGCGCAAGAGAGAGCCGCATCTCACGGACAGCAACACTGAACCGAGCTCTCCTTCAGGACGTTTGTGTCCTCCTGCACCAGAACGAACAAATACAAATCGCAGTTTTGTAGAACAGAAAAGAGTGAAAAACGAAAGAGCTCAATTCAGCACCGTGGTGTTCTAGTGTTAAGGGCGCACGCAGAGACGCGCTTCAAAGTCTTCTTGCTTTTGTACCGACAACAGATACATACAAGATATGTCAAAATACCCTTCTTGGAAAGTGTGTTCTAAAAAGACTGGTATTTCTTAAGTGAAAGTAAAGAGTTGAGAAAGAAATCGGATGTGTATCATTGGATGCTTTCGTTGTATCTTAAAGTGACCGCGTAAATTACTAGCTCTGCTGTCAGTGTCTTTAATGTATGAAAATGAAAGTAAATCACTCACTGCTCTTGACTGAATTACTTTGTAGTTTTAACAAGAATCTATCCACAGTTAATCCAAAAATCAACCTAATGCAACCTTTTCACACCACAGACTGAACAAAATTAAGCTTTGCTTGCTTGGTAACTGTTAAACAAACATTGGTAGTTAAATATTGTAAATATTGTCATACTGACAGTTGTCTGAAGTTTTGGTTGATTCCATTACATATCTTTCTATTAAAGTCATCTGACATTATCAAGAGGAATTTGTTCTGATGCAGTTTAACTCTGAGTTCTTGTCATATTTTATTACCCATATCTAAACTATAGCAAATAAACTGTGATAATTTGAGAAATGTTGAAGGTGTCTGAATAAATTTTGGTTTGACTTTGTATTTTATTTTACAGTGAAAACTATGCAGTGCTATTTTAAATTAACAAAAACAAACTTAAAAAACATAACCATTTTGCAAATAGCACAAATAAATAAATAGAATGAACATACAGTACAAATTAAACAATTTCAAACAGGGCCCACTGTACAGCCTGCACCAGGGCCCCTCTAACCCCAGCTACGGCCCTGGGTTAAGGTACCAAGACGGATTGCTCCGTGTGTACAGTGCACTGTGTGTACTGCATGTGGTTTATTTTTATAGTGGCTTACTATAAATAATTTGTGCGACCAAATCATGTTTTGCGCCAGTAACTGAAAAAGTTAGTAGCCCAAGTTCCACCAGTGGAAAAGGTTAGTGTAGTTCCCTGACTAAATTTGATTTAATTGTTTAATAATAGACTTTTCATTTTATTGTTGTTGAAATTATGATTAATTAACCTTTGCCATGTAAACCTTTCTCTTGAATTAACTTTTGAATTGGAATTTAGTATTTTAATTTCTGGGTTATTTTTTAAATAGATTTTTATTTTATTTTTAACTTCTTAACAATCTTTGCACTGATTAAACTGTATTTTGCTATAAAATGAAAAACTGTTTTCTTGAATGATTTCTTGCTGTTGCTTAATTTATTGCTCCAAACTTAATAGGTTTCCACTCCATTAAATTATATTTCTTACTTGAACTGAGTTAGTTGGTCCCTAGACATGAAAAATCAGAGAGGTGCTCGTCCGCTGTAGTGCCACGAATTACGTAATGGTCAAATCAAATATGGCCGTCCTCGGATGATGATGAAAATCCAACTTCTTTGTTTCTGAATGTATATACACATGTAATACCTATATTTAGACTTATTATGGTATGTGGAATTAATTTCTGATATTGTTATCTGACTTTTTATCTTAACCTGTTAACTGTCACTCACGTTTTTGAAGATAGACATGAATGTGCATGATACAAACATAAATTTGTATAATTCATGACTGAAAACATTTTGTAACATGATTTTGATGTGCCATTTACATGGTAATGCAATGTCTGATTTTAAAATGGGTTTTGAAGGATGAATTTTGAGATTTTATGTTTTCAAGTGATATATAACTTCTGATGATTTCTAAAATGTGATAGAGAAAAAGGCAAAGAGGAATTATTTTTTTTAAACAAAGGTCAAAGCTCTTTTTGTAATGTAGATTTCTGAGGGTGCACTCTTGTCATAAATTCATCTATTACTTTTCCTACATAATTTATAACAAAAAATATTGGTAAAATATATATTTGGGAGTCTTAGACCTTTCCAACGAGATATAGTTTGTCAAGATTAGATTAGATTTGATTGTAATATAGTATAGACAACGTAAACTCTGCGCACGCGGAACAGCTGCGGGATCTCGGTCTGCTACGGAGGCCTACACTATCACCGACCCCCACTACTGCATCTTGCTCACAGTGGAGGCACCACAAGCGGTGTGAAAGGAAGCAGAAGAGGGGTAAGCACGGGCTAGGCTAACGGCTAACCCATAAAAGCCATCTATCCCTTCCATAGTACTGGCTAACGTACGCTCGATGGACAATAAACTGGACTACATTCGATTGCTACGTTCAACTCAGAGGACTGTAAGAGACTGTTGTGTTTTTGTGTTCACTGAAACATGGCTCAGCAACAGCATTTGAGACCGTGCTATTCAGCTCGACCAGCTGACGTGTTATCGAGCAGACAGAGCTCTCTTTGCGGGAGGAAAAACCTGCGGCGGCGGGCTTTGTGTTTACATCAATGACGTGTGGTGCCGTGATGCTGTTGTGATCTGCAAACACTGCTGACCCCTGGTGGAGCTTATGATTATTAAGTGCCGACCCTTCTATCTGCCCTTCTATCTATAGCAGGGAATATACTGCTATACTGCTCATTTCGGTTAACATTCCCCCGATCAACAGCAACAGGAATGACCCACTTAATGAACTGTACCAGCACATCAGTGAGCAGCAGACAGCACACCCCGATGCTTTTCTCATCATAGCTGGGGATTTCAATCATGCTGACTTAAACAACGTGTTTCCAAAAATACACCAACACATTAACTTTCCAACACGAGGTAATAACATTTTGGACTTTGTTTACACCACACAGAGAGGAGCTTACAAAGCCCTCCCCCACCTTGGAGCCTCATACCACATCACTGTCATGCTAATGCCTGCATACAGACCGCTCATTAAAGTCACCAAACCAGTTCACAAACAGATTAAAGTGTGGGCAGAAGGATCATTAGAGGTTCTTCAAGACTGCTTCAACACAACTGACTGGGACATGTTTAAGCAGGCTGCCAGATGCAATAACACCACTGAACTCCAGGAGTACTCAGAGACTGTCACTGCCTACATCAACAAGTGTATTGATGATGTAACAGTCACAAAAACCATCACTGTCCGGGCCAATCAGAAGCCGTGGATGACAGGGGAGGTCTACAGACTCCTGAAGATTCGGAATGCTGCCTTCAGAGCTGGAGATGAGGTGGGCCTGAAAACAGCCAGGGCTAACCTGTCCCGCGGCATCAGAGAGGCTAAGAGACAGCACTCCAGGAGGATAGCCCATCAATTCAGCGACAGCAGAGACACTAGGAACCTGTGACATGGGATACAGACCATTAAGGACTACAAGCCCCCACCACGGACCTGTGACAGCAACATCTCTCTGCTGAACGAGCTGAACACCTTCTTCGCTTGCTTTGAGCAACAAAACAGCACCACTGCACAGGAGACTCCACCTCCTCCCGGCGACCAGGTGATAAGGCTGAACCCAGACAGCGTGAGGAGATCCTTCAGCAGGATCAATGCACATGAAGCTCCAGGTCCTGACAACATCCCTGGTCGTGTACTGAGAGACTGTGCAGCAGAACTCACTGATGTCTTCACAGACATTTTCAACATCTCACTGAGTCAGGCTGTTGTTCCCACATGTTTCAAAACTACCACCATCATTCCAGTTCCGAAGAAGCCATCTCCATCCTGCTTCAATGACTACCGTCCTGTTGCACTTACTCCCATCCTCATGAAGTGCTTTGAACGGCTAGTCATGCACCACATCAAGTCTGCCCTCCCCCCCCTCCCTGGACCCCTTCCAGTTTGCATATCGGTCCAACCGGTCGACCGATGATGCCATCTCGACTGCCGTCCACTCAGCACTCACACATCTGGACAAAAAGGATTCATATGTCAGAATGCTGTTCATAGACTTCAGTTCAGCATTCAACACAATTATCCCTCAACAGCTCATTTACAAACTGGTCCAGCTGGGGCTCAACACTTCGCTGTGCAACTGTCTGTTGGACTCGGCAGCAACTGTGGAGACTGTGGAGAGAGTAAGCAGCACCAAGTGGGTGTACACATCACAGAGGACCTCTCCTGGACTGAAAACACAGAAGCACTGGCCACGAAATCACAACAGCGTCTCTACTTCTTCCGCAAACTGAGGAGAGCCAGAGAGCCACCCCTCTATCAAGTACACCTTCTACAGAGGCACCATCGAGAGCATCCTGTCGAGCTGCATCACTGTGTCGTATTGCGCCTTCAATGCGTCCTGCCGAAAGACTCTGCAACGCATAGTGAGAGCAGCTGAGAAGATCCTTGGTGTCTCTCTCCCCTCCCTCCAGCACATTTACGGAACCCGTCACCCTTGCAAAGCCCTCTGCATCGTAGGTGATCCCACCCACCCGTCACACAGCTTATTCAGCCTGCTGCCATCAGGGAGGAGACTGCGGAGTCTCCAGGCAAGGACCAGCAGACTTAAGGACAGCTTCATCCACCAGGCTGTCAGGAAGCTGAACTCCCTCTCAAACTTGCCCCCCCCCCCCCCCCTTCTGCCCCAGGCACCACTGAACTATGAACCCCCCAAAGATCCCACATCCCCAAGTCCCCCCCCACTAATATACGATGACATACATCAGTCACTTTGTGCAGCATTGATCTGCTCACTACCTCATTCAGCATGGAACTGACGTCATTCCACTACCTATCAATCAGTTAAATAAAATAACTGCTCTTGAGCCCTTTGTCACTTTAATCAGACTAAATAAGCTTTTTGTTTGCACTAAAAATCTCATCTGCACTGTTGTTCACTTCATTGATTTGCACTCTATCTGCCATGTGCCTTATTTAACTTTATTTTTAATTTTATTATATGTGTTTTATACATTCCTTTATTGTATAGTTGTATCTACATTTTATGTTTGATCTAGATTTTTAGGCTCTACTGTTAATGTTATCTGTATATACCGGGGGTCTGAGAGTAATGCAATTTCGATTCTTTGTATGTATGTACTTTACATGTGGAAGAATTGACAATAAAGCAGACTTGACTTGACTTGACTTGACTTGACTTGAAGTCTACCACAACATGAGTGGCATAAGTAGACTCAGGACTCCATTGGTTGAGATCAAGTCGAGGCTCAATCTCACTGACAAGTTTTGACTTGTAGACATGAGCTTTGATTTGAACTTCTGCTCCTTCAAAATGATTGTCGGTGTCTTTGCTTGTTCGCTGAACTGAGGTAGTTTTCTCTTTGATACAGTTGTGCTAATTTTCTTGGTCTTCTCAACTAACCTCTCCTGCCTGTACAAGCAGTAGACATGCTTCCCATTGTGACAGTTGAGCAAGCGAAGAGTGACACCTCCGTCAACAGCCTGCTTGGTGAGCAGATTGTGTAGTGGAACAGGCACATTGACTGTCACAGAATATGGATTCTGCCGCTCTAGCACAACGTCCAGCAGCTTTGAAACATTTTTGTTGAATGTAAAGTGGCTAGTGGTGCTCAGTGCATGTTGGAGATGGCATTCTGTCTGTTTCAAAGTGTGGTTGTTGGTAAGAAAGTTCATGGTATCAGTGATCATCCCAATCTCATGGATCAAGAGCTCAAACTCTGCTACAGTATTTGCAGTGTGTGGCTTCTACTACATAGTGACCTCCAAGACCCTTTGACACTCACTGAATGGTCTGCTCAACTTTCATGTCGCCTGCCACAGCACAGAACAAACCAGGGCCTATTGAGAAGTGCCAGTAGAGCTCAGTTTTTTTTTACTACCAAGCTCTAGCACCTTGATTTGTTCAAGATACCCATGATGAAGGTAGTTTATGCAGTCATATTCTGCAAAGATTGGCATAGAATCCTCTATAGCAGTGTTAATTTTGACACAAAATTTTAATTTAGTTTTAGTCTTAGTCTTTTGACTATAATTCTTTTTAGTTTTAGTCAAGTTTTAGTCATCTGATTTGTTTTAATTTTAGTCTTATTTTAGTCGACTAAAATTGCTTGGTATTTTAGTCGACTAAAATTGCTTGGTATTTTAGTCGACTAAAATAAGACTAAAATCAATAACAGATTTACTAGACAATTTTTTACAGCTGGTATAGGAAACAAACTTAACCAAAATATATAAAACACAAATTCAACTTTATTTCAACACAACTGTGTCTTTATTTCGATTCAAAAGCTTTTATGCAGCAACAAACACGGTCATGATAATGTAAACAATAACTAGCTGCCAATTGACCATCAATAAAAGAAAAATAAAGTTAGGTCCAGGACCTTAAAGCTTACAGCTGAGCTGAACAATAAGTGCATACATTTAAAGTAAATATTTAATAAGTTGGCAGCTAGGTGGATAAAAAAAGTAACAAGATTTTATAAGGTATTCATTTGTCTAGCAATATTGTATGTTTTAAATACTACAATATTGCTAGATTTGTATGTATAATGATAGGATGTGAACAGTCACGTTTTACATGACTAATATAGAAAAATTTGTGATATTGTCAACAAGTAGAACATTATAAAATATACTAAACATTAGTATTAATCAAATGTATGTATCATAATATTACGTATTAGTATTGTGCTCTCATCTAACTTGAAGAAGGGGCTATTTTACAGTACTTTTCAGTTCGTAATATTTAATGCTACAACATCTACGCACTGCACTATTCCAATTTTGCTTAGCTCAATAAACAAAAGAACATCGTTGTAAAATTACATTTGAGAAAATGTCCGGGTGGCTCGTCTGTAAATGTCTTTTCAAATTGGTTGTGTTCTTGCCACGAATGAGCGCTCCGCGTGCTTTACACTTTGTTTTGTTTTGTTCGTCGTCAAACGTGAAGTGAGCTGTGGACATTTTGTCGCTCTTTTAGACAGTAGGGACTTTAAGCAACAGCTGCAAATGGAACGGCTACAGCGACCGGAAGTTTGCCGTCACACCGCTGTAGCCAAGAAGGTAAAAGTCACTAAGCAACGGTAAAACAGAACAGCGCAACGCAGCATTAATTCATTTATTGAGATCCAAAAAAATATATAATTTAAAAAAGCAAGAGAAGGATTGCTTTTGGCGTTAAATGACAATCTTTTGTCAGAAGAGGAGTTTTTAATATTGTATGATGTAAATAAGTCTAAAAACATAACATTTATTTACCTAACCTCTCACGTTGTAGCGACTCCGGCAAATCAGCTGTTCTCCCGTAGTAGACCGTTAAATTAGAACGTCACAAAGTAGCAGTTAAATTCGCGCAGGCGCAATACAACGCCAGAATGGCGTTGCCGTTCCACCAGAGGCTGTTGCTTAAAGTCCCTATCACCTCTTCGAATGCCGTCTTCCCGGGAGCTCATAAAAACTGAAAACCTTCGCTTCACGTCTCAATAAGTCAGGCTCGGATTGGTTCTCTTCTATGGAGTGAGTTTTGGTTCTTTATTACATGCGAGAAAATAAAAGATCTGAGAGAAAAAAAAAAGTTTGAGAGAAAAAGTTATCACACTGATAGCAAAAAAACATTTAATGAGAGAAAAAATAATATTTGAGAGAAAAAGTTTTCATGCCAATAGCAAAAAATAATAATATTTGAGACTAAAAAAAGTTTTGAGAGAAAATATTTTCTCAAAGAACATAAAAAAATATACATTTGAATTTTTTTTTATTATTTCTGAGAAAAAAAATCTCTCTCAAAATACTTTGAAAAAAACTCTCAAATATATATTTTTTGCTATCAGTGTGAAAATATTTTCTCAAAAAAAAAGTGTTTCTCTCGAAATGCTTTTCTTTGCTCTTGATGCAATTTCTTGCTCTGGTGTCAGGATTTTGCTTTCACTGTGAGAATTATGTCATGGGCGGGGCCACGTTCCTATTGGCCAGTCGGGTGAGCATCGTCTTGTCTTGGGAGTCGAACTGAATCATTACACCATTGTTCGGTTCACCTGCATAGATGCCGCCTCTGCCTTATGGCTAGTTAAGTTGAGCACGGACACTCCAATGTTTGGGCAAGATGATGACACACAGCTGGCTGAGCAAGTTCAGTATCACTGAAGATTAAACATTAAAAATTAGCACTCATATTAATGAATGAATGTGTATTATATTATTTGCTTGCTAATCGCTAGTAAAGCTAACCAGCCATCATGCTAGGTAAACTTGCAAACTCACCTGGTTTATACTGTTTAAATCAAATGCCAAATTAATGTTTTGATTTAGATAGTTTCACGCCTTATTTAGTGAGTAGTGAGCAGTGATTGATATACCGTTTGAAAGTGTCCCACCTAGTTTTGTTTAAAATAGTCTTTGTATGGTTGTTGCACTACATGTTTAGCTACACTAAATGTATAGTTCACAAACTCAGCTACACGGGGCTTATTCTAAATATTTTTTACCATCTAGCCGAGGTCTAAAGCTGACAAGGTAAATTGCAGGTCTAGGACTAACTCTTACATTAGCAACCCACAAATATGTTTGTGCCTGTACTGTCATGGTAATTATTTTTTCTTTTAAATCTTTCAAACGGTATGTCAATCTTTGTCTAACGTTAGCTAGTTGTAGGGTTGCCACCTTCCATGCATACTAACGTTAGTTGAAAGTTGTACGGGAGGTTGTATGAACAAGCAGTTACTCTTCAGGTGCTTTGAGGCTAGCAAGTGCAAAGGTAGAAACTAGCTCACTACTCACTAAATAAGGCGTGAAACTATCTAAATCAAAACATTAATTTGGCATTTGATTTAAACATAGTATAAACCAGGTGAGTTTGCAAGTTTACCTAGCATGATGGCTGGTTAGCTTTACTAGCGATTAGCAAGCAAATAATATAATACACATTCATTCATGAATATGAGTGCTAATTTTTAATGTTTAATCTTCAGTGATACTGAACTTGCTCAGCCAGCTGTGTGTCATCATCTTGCCCAAACATTGGAGTGTCCGTGCTCAACTTAACTAGCCATAAGGCAGAGGCGGCATCTATGCAGGTGAACCGAACAATGGTGTAATGATTCAGTTCGACTCCCAAGACAAGACGATGCTCACCCGACTGGCCAATAGGAACGTGGCCCCGCCCATGACACAATTCTCACAGTGAAAGCAAAATCCTGACACCAGAGCAAGAAATTGCATCAAGAGCAAAGAAAAGCGTTTCGAGAGAAACACTTTTTTTTTAGAGAAAATATTTTCACACTGATAGCAAAAAATATATATTTGAGAGTTTTTTTCAAAGTATTTTGAGAGAGATTTTTTTTCTCAGAAAAAAAAAAAATTCAAATGTATATTTTTTTATGTTCTATGAGAAAATACTTTCTCTCAAACCTTTTTTTAGTCTCAAATAAAATTATTTTTTGCTATTGGCATGAAAACTTTTTCTCTCAAATATTCTTTTTTCTCTCATGAAATGTTTTTTTGCTATCAGTGTGATAACTTTTTCTCTCAAACTTTTTTTTTCTCTCAGATCTTTTATTTTCTCGCATGTAATAAAGAACCAAAACTCACTCCATACTCTTCTCTCATGCAGTCTGTTCTGTTTTGCCGGTTCTTTTGTTCATTCCTCGCATCTCTCCAGTCTGCTGATTTGATTTTCGTCACAGTCTATTTTCGTCTCGTCCTTTATTCGTTGACGATAATGTCAATCAATTTAGTCATAGTTTTAGTCTCCATCAGTGCCTTCTATTTTAGTTTTCGTTTCGTTTTCGTCGGCAAAAATATATTCGTGACGAAAATAATGACAAAAATATTTAGTCAACGAAATTAACACTGCTCTATAGTAGCCACGTGTAGGTTCCAGTTTCCTTCTCTTTCAGAGACTTAAGCATTTTAGTCTCAAGTAGTGGGATCAGAGGCCACATCCAACAAGGATTTTTTTCTGGCTCATACGGCATGCCACTTGCTTGCAACAACCAAGGACGCAAAAGCAAGACTAGAACATGGATGGAAGGAGCACTTTGGCACACTCCTGCCATCAAAATGTCTGAAGACCTTACCACCAAGTCTGCTCACATGGAAAAATTGAAAAATTATCCTGTAAAAACCCATCCCACTAACATGCATGCAAACATACAGTACACTTTGAGAGAAATCAGACTATATGGTGCACTTTTAGTTAATTTGGTATGATGTAATTTGTATCACTTTTATTGCTAAATAGTTTTATTTGCACCCAATTGTTTTATTTTATATAATTTTACTAACAACCAATGATAATTAATGTTAAAAAACAATATTAGCAATTAATTTTAAATGTCACATTTAGTAGAATTAGACTTATTGCATCTGCTTTTTATTCCTAATAATGGCCAAGTTATGGCCAAGATCTTAAGAATATTAAAATTACCATGACCATGACATTTTAAGGTAAAAGTCAGCCAATATGGCCATAACAATATCAGAAATTAATTCCACATACCATAATAAGTCTAAATAGAGGTATTACATGTGTATATACATTCAGAAACAAATAAGTTGGATTTTCATCATCATCCAAGGATGGCCATATTTGATTTGACCATTACGTAATTCGTGGCACTATGGTGGACGAGCACCTCTGTGATTTTTCATGTCTAGGGACCAAATAACCCCAACACTAAATTACGAAGGGGTCTACAGGCCAGGTCCAGAACTATATAGTCAGTGAAAGCCCCGCCCATTTTTGATGCTCACTGTCCTATTGACTTGTTCTGTGTCTCGTCGTAGTTGTGTGGGCAGAGTCAGCGTGGTTGATAACTGTCCTTTCCCCCTCATTGGAAAAGCATTTTCACAAATTTTTCATTTTCACAAATACATGCCATAAAATAAATATATAACATTAACATTTTATAGAAAATATGAAAAAAAAACATGGTTAACCTGTTAGCCAGCACCCCGACGCCCTCATCCTGAAAGCCCCTAAACTCGCACATGTCAGTGTTTACGAATAGATTAAATGAAATGGGACAAATTTAATCTTGACAAACTATGTATCATTATAAATATCTAAGTCTCAAGCATCGACGACAGATTGCTGTTTTTCAATGGAAATCTTATAAAGACTGTATTTGCTACATTTGTGTAAGCAGTACACAAAAAAAAAACATGAGCAATGAAAACTCTGTACATACCAGATCCGTTGTAATAACGAGTCATGAACACATCCACAGCTGTAAATCCCGGTTTAGTTAGAAAGGTAAGGGTCCCCTGAACGACATCTCATGGAGCACGTTTAGTCCAACGAGGCAATAACATTGTAACATGGATCATAATTCCTTTGTTTACGTTTCAGTTCTTCAGTAGTGAAAAAACAGCATGGTTTTGCAGCGTTACAGTGTCACAAACAGAATGAGACAATCCACCGGAAAAAAGAATGAATGAAAGATAGGCAAAAGATAGTATATTTGAATTTTGGTGCTCCCTTGTGAGGGCTTGTGACGCGTTCTGACGCACCTGTCAGCTGATGAAGGCGGAACTTATAGCGATCGCTTTTTTCTTTGTTTCTTTTATTTTTCAACAGTTTTTATATATGTGAGAGTGTGTTTTATGTTGAATTCGAATGTATCTGCATGATTACCATCTGTTTGAGTGCAAATCAGCCCAAATCAGCTCGCTATTACTGTATGATCACGGCTATTAAAGTGAACGGGTCTATATGAATAGAGAGAGTGGATTATTTACTTTTGGGTGCATTTGTGTTATTACCATCTGTATAATTGGCCATCAGCACTTATTTGCATCGTAATTCATAGTAAATGCTGCATTTCTAGCAATCTCAGGATTTTCTGTAACTGGCAAACAAAGTTAAATCTTTTTTTTTTTCTTGTTCTTATTTTTCTTACTCAAATATTCTTATTGTATTTTTCTAGTGCTCAAATAAATCACTTATATGATGTCTAAATTTCTGTCTTTTGTTTTATAATGGAAAAAACTATGCAGTGGTATGTTTAATGACTAAATAGTTTGTAGAAGCCTTCAATACTGTTGGTAAATATTGTTTTTTTTTTATATATTTGGGGGGTGTAGACATAGTCTCATAAAAATATTTGCAGGAGTCTCATTTTTCATGATATCTTATTCAAACTTGAAATAGAAACTCATGAGACATGTTAATTTCAACCCATTACTTTTCTAGATTGCTCCAGGTATCATTTCATGTATTTTCATATAAAAAAAAAAAATTAAGTGTGGTAAAAAAAATTTTTTAAGTCACTTCAGTGTCTATAACTTTTAATATTTTTCAGCATTATCAAATCTGGTTGATAAAAAGTAAATGGGTCTTCTTTCCAAAGACACCAAAAATTATATGTTTAACACACTGAAGTAGGAAACTGTTACAATTATAAGTTTGGTAGAGCACTTTCAGCTGTGAGTCCCATAATGGGGGGTGCAGGCTAAAAGGTTATTGGTTACTAGTAAAACCATGGTAAAAACTTTTGCTACACTAACCATAGTTTAATGGTATTTGTAGTAAAACTGTGGTTATAGACTATATTTGGTAATAAAAACACCCCCCAAAAAAACCTAGCTAGCCTACTATACTTTACTATAGGAATACCATGGCTAATTTTCTTAAGGGATTGTGTATAATAATACAAAATAAATGATATCACAAAATATTTTAATAAAATTTTATTGTGATGTGAAGGAGCGTTACTGTAAGCCGTGCAGAGGGACAGGACTAATGACAGATCACTGCAGGGTAAGTAGTTTAGCCTATCTGTGCTACCCGCTCAGTCCGTCTGTTTATAAGTTATATACATATAGAGATCAGGTTTATTTTACTTATTAGAGGTACAGATTGTCACACAGCAACTTTTCGGCATTGCAACAAGCAAAAATCAATAGAAATCTTCACCAAAAGATCAGGCACCTAATAAGGTCTCTGCGTGTTAATTTTAATGGTTTTTTCCCCCACGGCATAAACGGATATGTTTTTGTGGGCGTTCCCACCAATGCTGAACAAATCAATTAGCATGAGTGAGAAGCTGTTGACTGCCATTACTGTTCTCTTGCTGTAGCTGCTAAAGATACAGAGCCATTAAAAGTGTTGCGTCTTGGGATGCACCAACATAGGAGTCTCCATAGACCGCTGAGGACATGGTGGCTGCACTTCATTTTCGAAAGAAATGTCCCAAAAACCCTCCGGAAAAATCCCATAGTTTATGCTAACATTTTACGCAGGACACCAATGCCTCACAAATGAGGTTGTGCAAAGATTGCTTCTGAAAGAGGTATGGATACCAACGCTTTGTGTGCAAACATCCAGACTCCAGACAAAGTAAGCATAACACATCATATTTTGTTTTTCAAAATAGCTTTTTGACTCTTTATAAGGTTAATGTTGCTAAATCTACAATTGTTTTCACTAATGCTGCCTTCATGTGCTACCAGAATGATCATGAATAGGAATGTGGTAGTTAATAATTGGATTTGGAAGCAATGTGTGAGGTCAGTAATACAGTCACCGTGACCCTAACACCAGTATGCCTGCAAGCATGAGCTCTTGAAGCTCTGCACTTTTCTGAGAAGGGAGAAAGAACCTGTGGCAACAGTGTTAAATTATCCCAATTTCGCAGGAAACCTGCGGACTTGGCAACACTGGAAAGGGAGGCAGGAGCACTAGCTCATTTTCATTTAAAGGGGACATACACGTTTTAGCTCATACCCTAAGAGTGGCAGTTTCAAGAAGATATAAAACAGGTTTCCTCAAATCTTTCCCTGGAGGGTCCAATGCGCTGCAGAGTTTAGCTCCAACCCTGATTAAAGTCACCTGCCTGTGATTTTTTGAATGATCCCAAAGAGTTGAATATTGAGGATCCCATTGTAAACGAGATGATTCATCTCAAGGAGCTTGTCCTCTTAATAAAAATTATTGTCAACATTGATTGGCATTGATTAGCATGCTTAGGTGTGTATAGGGTTAGAGCTAAAGATTTGAGGATCCCTGCTATAAAAAATTATCTGTGGGGTATTTTGGAGTAAAACTTAGCATACACACTCTGGGGTAGAGCTGAAGATCCGATGGGTTTGGTCGAGTTCAGGCTTAATTTATATCATCTTATGTGGGCTTGGGTCGGGCTCGGGCTTGCGCTCCAGTTTGCGAGGTAAACGAGCGGTCATGTGATGTGTTTTGATTAGCGTGAGAAAGATGCAAAAATGGATGTTGAGTAGGTGTAAGCTGTCAATCAAAATGTACTTGTCGGGCTCTGGCCAAAACCTATCGGGCTCAGGTCCTGTCGGGCCTAACTTTTATGGCAAGATTACAGCTCTACTCTGGGGACATCAGAGAACAATTTAAACAATTTAAAATATTGTATTAATGCATTCTGTGGCACCTTTAAGATGTACATGTCATTTTCTACCCTAATTTTAGCCCTTTTTGATTTAAATGGTTAATTTGAAGGGGCGTGTCTGTTGTGAGACTTCATTGTATACGTCCACTGCTATGATATGATTTCTTGAAAGCTTTTACTGAATATTTACTGCTAACAGCTGCCAAGTTGTTGTTGTTGTTTTTTTGAGAACTGTAGAGCTGTATACTCATGTTGCATCACAGTTAGTAGCTCTGCCCTGTAGCTAAACACAGTAATGTCTGGTGAGCATGATGCAATGGTCTCTTTATTGCAGTGCAATTTTTGTAATGTCACAAATACTTATCATATTATTATAACTTAACACAGTGAAAACATGCATGTTAACTGTCAAATGCAGAAATCAAATCACTGATTTGACAAACCACCAGCCGGGAGAAGATTTGTGATTTTAGAGGGAGGGGGAATGATTTTATGGATCACAGTGATAGAGTAGAAATTTGTCAAGGTGATAGATAAAAGTCTGACCACTTTGGGAGTGCATCATGAATAAGAGTGCATTTACTGTACACTTGGTCACTTTTTTATTATTATTTGTTTATTAATTTCTTTTGGTAAATAGTATAGCTGTCTGATTGGGTGTGCCCATGTAAGATCTAACCAGTGAGTGCAATGTCATTTTTGGATGAATAAATCTTCTGGGAATTCTCTCTATCAGAAGGACCTATACCTAACTTCACTGTTGTGTCCATGTTTCTCAGAGAGCGTAGCCGGGACCGCCACAAATCCCTCAGTAAGGAGAGTAGTCGCTCAGAGAAGTCTGTCACTATCAACGCTCCACCAGAAGGGCCATTGTTAGGAAACCAATCAGTGCGAGGAGAAGAGGTTCAGGTGAGAGAGGTTTTGTGTTATTTTTAGGACTGTAAAATGTGAATCACTGGTTAAATTTAAATTTAAATTAGTGTTAACTTTTATATATATATATATATATATATATATATATATATATATATATATATATATATATATATATATATATATATATATATATATATATATATAATTCAGCAACCTGCATGCATGTTAACTGTCAAATGCAGAAATCAAATCACTGATTTGACAAACCACCATTTGATTTAGGGGGATGGGGAATGATTTTATGGATCACAGTGATAGAGTAGGAATTTGTCAAGGTGATAGATAAAAGTCTGACCACTTTGGGAGTGCATCATGAAAAAGAGTCCATTTACTGTACACTTGGTCACTTTTTTCTTTTGGTAAATAGTGTAGCTGTCTGATTGGGTGTGCAATGTGCACTTTGTTTTTCAATCCAATGTAAATTAATGTACCAATTTCATGAAAGTTAATACATTTTTGGCTAATGTTCACTAAGTGTTTTTGCAGAAATAATTTA
Source organism: Carassius gibelio (assembly GCF_023724105.1). Lineage (NCBI taxonomy): Eukaryota > Metazoa > Chordata > Actinopteri > Cypriniformes > Cyprinidae > Carassius > Carassius gibelio. The sequence goes on from NC_068371.1 coordinate 20,398,652, forward strand.
TAGTATTCGTTAGTTTTCTTCTGCTGCTGCTGCTGCTGCTGTTGAATCTATGGCAGGCAGCCCATACAACCACTTGTGGAAAAGTTATGAAAACTGGCACATGGATAGAGGACAATCTCAACATTAACTATAGCAAGTTTGAACACCAGCAGCTCAAATTTTCAGTCATGTTTATGCTAATATTTTTTTAACTACAAAGTCTAGGGGTGTGACAATACACGTATCATGAGACAATACACAATAGTTTATAGAAGTAAAATAATACCATATGTCTTTGAAAAAAAAAACGTTGACTAAAACTAAATGAAAAAAAAAATAATGTATTGAATTAACAGTGCTTGCATTTTAATGTATTTCCAGGGCTTGCATTTTTAGGTCCTGAAATTTAACATAGTTTTTTATTTGTGCTGTGAATATTTCAAAATATTGCACACATATTTTCATAATTAAAAAATTAAGTAATTCTTATTCACCTTCCTGAATTCACTTCCAAAATATTAAATATTTTTAAAAATACAATGTATAATATTTGACTTTCCAAATTTGCTTCCACAAATTCAGTGGTTAAAGGTGGCGCAAGTGGCTGTTGAAGAAGTAATTTACAAAAAATGAACTGCAGAAATTGAGCAAGTGCTAAGTTGAAATTTTGATTGTCGGGGCCAGTATTATGGGATCAGAATCCAGCCAAATGTATTGCAGTCACAGATCGAAAGATATTAAGCATAAATCAAATATTTAAAAATACATGTAAAATAATAATGCATAAGACAGAAGAAAAAATGTTTTTTTTTTTTTAAACTAACCAACAGCGCAGTTATGGATCAAAAAATAATAAGTGTAAATCAAAAATGTAAACACATAAAATTATATTGAACAAAACTGAAACGGGTTCAAAAATTTCCAAGTCACAAACAAAATCAGGTTTCCTGCTCATATGTTATTTTTTGTGTGCTTATGGTCTTTTCCCCTTTCCACTTGTTTCCACGTTCTTCGCTTGCGTTCCTAAATGTTGCAGTTAGTTTCATGTAAATCAGGACAGGCTTCAGCGTCACCATTGGGCTACAAGTTCTAGATTGACAGTTGCTTGTCTAGCCAATCAGTCCAAGGGGGAGTTGACGTCACTCCAATGCGACTCGTGGCTGCTGTGGCAGGTGTGTAAAGTAGAGGGTGGATTTTCAAACCTCTCCCGTACCACTCCTGCAAAAAGAATAAATAAATAAATAAAATCCCGTCCCAATCCCACAAAAAACCTTGGGGAAAATCTTGTCCCGTTTCATTTAAGAATGACTCACATTCCCTCCCACTCCCGTGTTTTTTTTTTTTTTTTTTTTTTTTTTGAACTGAATTCATGTGATAATATGTTACTACATATATCTTTTAGATGAAAAGCTATATTTGAGGTCTGTGAATGATAGGTGGGCTTTTGGATGTCCTGCCCAATGTAGGCTACTATAGACCAGCCGTTAACGATCTGTCCTTTATCAGCCACAACAAAATCAAACAGGAGGACAGGCAAGTAGAATTGAGTTAAAAATTACTTAATTACTCTATACTTTATTTACAAGGTAGGCTATAAAGTTGAGGATCAAAGTGTTATTAGGATTCCAGGTCCCACTGACATTTGGCAGGTGATGGAGATTTACCGCTGATTACAGAGACGGCTTTACTTAACCGCGTGTGATTTACCATGCAGCCCTACTGCCTAAAATATAAAGTATTGCTCACTAAACCAAACTAACAAGACGTGTTCACAGGCTAGATATCAGCCTACTCGGACTACATAGAGCTTGTAGAAAATATCATAACACACAAAGGGAATTTTTCTGTCACCCACTAACAAAATAATTATTGTCTAATTAGATTGTCTGCTATGTGCCTGCTGACGCTGGTTATCCATCTTCACACAGCAGCCACGAGTTGCATTGGAGTGATGTCAACTTCCCCTTGGACTGATTGGCTAGAGGATCAGCTGTCAATCTAGAACTTGTGGCCCAATGGTGATGCTAAAGCCCACCCTGATTTATATGAAACTCTAACTGCAACAATTAGAAACGTAAGCGCAGAATGTGGAAAAAGAGCAAAGGGGACAAGACCATAAGCACACAAAAAAATTACATATGAGCAGGAAAATTCTGAATTCATGTTTCAGTTTTGTGCAATATAATTGTAAATGTTTTCACATTTTTGATTTACGCTTATTATTTTTCGATCCATGACTACACTGTTGGTTATTTTAAAAAATTGCATTTGTTTTTCTGTTTTGTCCGTTATTATTTTACACAACTGTTTTTAAATATTTGATTTATCAGGGCTCCAAACTGCGACTAAAACGGTCGCATTTGCGACCATAAATATTAAAATGTGAGTGAAGTTTTTGCTGAGGTCGCCACTGGCGACTAGGCATATGTATTTACATGTTATCTCTTAAAAAAATTGCATGTAATGCCTTTTTTACTGATTGTTTTGCATTCACATCTTTTGTTATATTCGCGCACTGAGAGAATGCGCATTGACGTTTTAGTGGGAAAAAGAGTTTTAAACAGTCCTCAACTGCCGCGCAGCAGCGCTGACACACACCTGATAAACGCGCGAGAGAGAGAAATTATGGAGACTTGAAGAGAAAGTGCAGAAAAACAGCGTCTATTTTGTTCATAACTTGAACAAACTACAACAGGTAAAGCTGTCATCTGTGTGGATATTGGCAAAATCGTTAGCAGTTCTCGTTTATAATCATAAGGCTTCTTCTTAACAAGATCTTAGTCCATGCTGTGTTCTGTTAATGCATGAAGTTCATTATTTGACGTGCACTTGCCGTCCAGTAATCGCAAAAAGCTTTGTGCTTTGTTACTTTTTAATTTACAAAGTATCAGCTTTAAAATTATTCCAAATGGTTCTTGTCACATGACCTGCGGTACGCTTGCGGGATTCTGAAAAGTTGAGATGTTTTTAACTCGATGCGGTGCGGACGCACCTGGAAAAAAACGAGCGCGTCGCTTCCATTATGAGCACGCGCGCATACCGCGTGCCTGCATTAGAAATAACGAACGTGACCGCGCACAAGACTTGACATGTGAACGGTCCCTAATGCGGCAGGCGCGATCGCGAGTAGTGCCTCAGTTCAAGCAGCACGAGAACCTATCATACCTTGCTCTTTACTACTAGAGTACATAATGAACATGAATTAACATCAGAAGGTAGGCTTTTTTATAAGAGATTCTACAATACAACACTTTCAAACTGCAGAAAACGTGTAAAGCTTGGAAACATTGCAACGTAATATTAACCTCAGTAACCTTTCGGGGTCCATCATCAGTCAGCTAGAAAAATAACTATAAAGAGGAGCATTTTGCTATATTTATGAGCTATTGAATTTTAATAATTTTACTTAACCTGTTGTCTACATGATTCAACTCCTCCTATAAAATTTAATTTTACTAATTAAGAAAAACAGACTGAAAGTGTGAGAGACATGCACTCTTAAAAATAAAGGAGCTTAAAAGGTTCTTCACAGAACAATTTTGGTTCCACAAAGAACCATTCAGTCAAAGGCTCTTTGAAGAACAATCTCTTTCTGACCTTTTCATAATCTGTTATTGTCTTGAAATGTAAAAGGTTCTTTATGAAACCATTTAGACAGGAAAAAAAGGTTATATGGTATCATGAAGCACCTTTATTTTTAAGAGAGTATGACAACATTTACAGGATGCATTGAGGAGGACCCCAAACTATACTCAGGGGCCAAGTGTTGCTTATGGTTCATGATATTGGTACAGATTTTGTGTAATAAACAACGCATGACTGTATATTTCAAGTTGGAAAAAACATTTAGCTCCCACTTTAAGTGAACCTTCATTCCCAGGTCATCTACAAGATGGAATAAAATGCTGATAAAGTCAAGAAAAGATGAGACATAAACATGTCAGTATGATTATAAAGTTAAAATGTAAAATAAATAATTTAAATAAAACACATAAACATATTTATTCTGTGGCACCTAAAAAAATAATTTGGCGCCTAAGTTTTTTTCTTATAGGAGCCAATGGCTCCTTACTCTATTTTTTTGTTTGGAGCCCTGTTTATGCATATTTTTTTTGATCTGTGACTGCAATACATTTGGCGGGATTCTGATCCCATACAGTATAAACGTGGGAAAGTTAATTGTGGTTATGTTTTCTTCTTCTTCTTCTTCTTGCTTTACGGCGGATCACTCCTAACACTCCTAATTGAGATTGTAGATAGAGTGTGGTCCATTTGAAGGATAGGTGGCTAAATGCACTTAAAAGTTATCTGCTGTAAAGCAAGAAGAAGAAGAAGATATTAGGGCTGGGTATCGATTCAGATGTTCCAGATTGATTCGATTTCGATTCACAAGCTCTCAAATTGATTCGAATTCGATTCTCGATTCGATTTCGATTTTTGATTCTCGATTCGATTTCGATTTTCGATTCGATTTTCTATTAGAGCTGTAATCGGGCCTTAAAAGTTAAGCCCATGTCCCGAGCCCGACACGTACATTTTGATTGACAGCTTTTTAAAAGCCCGAACCCATTTACAACCCAACATTATTCAAATGTATGCAGCACACAGCTCTTTTGCCTTTGTCAGGAATGAGTCATTTATACATGGTTTAACATAATTTATACATGACTAACGTAATAGGACACTTGGAAGTTTGAACAAAGAAATAAAATAAGTCCTCTGTAACATCGTAACATCTCAGCACTCTATAAATAGCCCTAGGTATAGGCTCATTTAGCATATAAATAGGCCAACGCACCAATAAAAACAAGTCTTTCTTAAAAAAATTTAATTAAAATAAATTATAAATTAAGATGGGTATTTGGCAATAACGAAATTAATTAAGATAAAGGCTCTGCCGGATTTGCTGACATAATAAAATAATAATGCCAACATTAGCTTATATAGCCTACTCTGTCTACATTATGCATTTAAGACTCAAATAATATTTAGTTATTATTTGAAAAACATTTACTTAAAAGATTAGGTAAGGCCTAAGTTTTTGTGGAGGAATGATTGAATCCACTGTAGATGTCTTCAGCGCGCTCCTGCGCTCGCTGATGGTGCGTTATTATTCACTCATTATTCTCATTATAAACAAGGTCAAAACTTTTCCAAACCTCAGACTTTGCTTTAGTTGCTGGTGCTACTAAAACGTAATCGTTAAAAGCAAGCCTCCGTTTCAACTACTCAGCATACATTTTCGCATCTTTCTCGCGCTAATCGAAACACATTACATGACCGCTCATTTACTGCACAAGCCCGAGCACGGCCCGATTGGTTCGATTGGCAATGGGCTTCTTCACACTGGCTGAACATGTGCAATTGTGCTTTTGAAGACAACTGACCACGCGCACCTGTCCGCGTGGTTGTCTGCTCAGACTCGATACACACTCTCCGATGGCGATGTTTACATCAAGCTTGCATAGCGGTCCATAGCGGACTCGAGGACGCAGAAAGTATAAGAGGCTTTAAGATGCAGTCTGTTAGACGCGAACGGGAGCATGACCTGACGCACATTGCAGAAAATGTGTTCAGCATATGGTGAGCCGCATTTGAATTCGTGACGGAACCACTGCTTTAAACTGAATGAATGAATGACTGGTTCGTTGGTAACATCTATGGTAACATCGCACAAGGCACATAAGAGGGTGACATCTAGTGGAGAAGATTTGTAATTAGATTAACGCTAATCTTACGTTCAATGTCTGCGGAAATATATATGGAAAAAAAATCGATTCATGGCCTTTGAGAATCGATTTTGAATCGACCACATTTTAAAAAACGATTAATCGAAAAATAGATTTTTTTTACCCAGCCCTAGAAGATATGTCAGGCGCCAGCTGTTGAGAACACTCTCAAAGCCATAATTTCCATCCACTTCCATTATATGACTGGCCTACTGCAACGGTTTGAGTTACAACTCTTTGTTTGTGTTCTACTGAACCTACATCACCTACATCTTGGCTGCCCTGGGGTTAAAGGGGGGGTGAAATGCTCGTTTTCACTCAATATCCTGTTAATCTTGAGTACCTATAGAGTAGTACTGCATCCTTCATAACTCCAAAAAGTCTTTAGTTTTATTATATTCATAAGAGAAAGATAGTCTGTACCGATTTTTCCCGGAAAAACACGACCGACTGGAGGCGTGACGTGTGGGCGGAGCTAAAGAAACACGAGCGCGAGTAGGCTTTTGCGTTAAGAGCATGTGGAAGCTGTGACACCGTGAGGAAAAAAACAAACAAACAAACCATGGCTAACAGTCAGATTCAGCTGTTTATTTATGATCCAGAATCAGATCCCGAGGCTGAAACTGAACGAGAGCAGCAGCATCAACGACTCGCTCCGAGCGGGGCTCGAACCCGGGTCTCGGCATGGGAGGCGGACGCACTAACAAGAAGGCAGAGATATTTGAAGCAGTTTTACTCACCGCCTGCGGTTCCAACACACGATCGTGACCCTTTTTCGTTGGGATTGCATCATCCTTAAGAAATAAACGATACGCAAATCCGGCGTCAAACTGGGCCTTGTTTGTAAAACAAGCATCTTCGAAATGCAGGGAACAAACACAAACACTTGCACAACTCCGTTGATGCTCTGTAAAAATAAACTCCATCCACTGGTCCCTTAATGCTGTTTTTTTTTTGGTAATCTGTGCAGGGTTGTCTTGCCCTGGCAACCAAAAATACACTTCTTTTGTGACATTTCGCGACGCTCTCACTCTGATCACTGAATGCCTGTGCTCTCATTGCTCTGCTATACGGGAGTGCGCACTCTTCCGGCAGAAGTGCCCTTAAGAACCATATAAGGAAATTCCGCTCCATCTAACGTCACACAGAGCCATCCTCGAAAAAAACTTTAGGAAACTTGTGACAAACCTGAAGGAGTATTTTTGGAACAGAAATACTCGTACAACTTAATTTTTGAAACTTTGTCCATGTTTAGCATGGGAATCCAACTCTTTAACAGTGTAAAAAACTCAGTATGCATGAAATAGCAAATAATTGCACCCCCCCTTTAAGCAGATAAACATGAAATATACACATAACGTGGAATCCAGTAAAAGAACTGTATAGCCACACTAGTGCTGGGCGGTAAACCGGTTCATACCGAAAACCGGTGTATATTTTCGTTAAGATGTTAATTTTTAATATACTGCATTCATACACTCAGCGTTCAGAACAAAATATTTATGTCTAATTAGATTGTCTGCTATGTGCCTGCTGACGCTGGTTATCCATCTTCACACAGCAGCCACGAGTTGCATTGTAGTGATGTCAACTCCCCCTTGGACTGATTGGCTAGAGGGTCAGCTGTCAATCTAGAACTTGTGGCCCAATGGTGATGCTGAAACCCGCCCTGATTTACATGAAACTCTAACTGCAACATTTAGAAACATAAGCGCAGAATGTGGGAAAAGAGCAAAGGGGACAACTCTTTGTTTGTGCATATGCTGCGCTGCGGCTGCGCGACACCGTTTCAGATGGACCCTTTACAATGTTGCACTTCTAAGCAGCGACTGCGAGGCGTGGTGAGGGTAAACACAGCAGTTCTCTGGTGTTACGTTATAACGCCTGTTTCACACATAGTCCGTCTGCAGTACTTATTAATAGATTCCAGCTGCACGAGGTTGCGGTGCGTCGTCTGCAGCAGTGCAGCGATTGTTAACGTAGTGAGTCTATTTTTGCTGTGCTGTAGGTGCTGAATTAAAGTGAAAGTGCATTGTTCGCGGTAAAAATTAACATAGATTGACATGGAAACGCAGTCAAATGGGTTTTTGGCCAAGTTTAAAACAAGAAAAAGAGCACTTTTAGATAAACAAGGAAAACAATATTTATGTTTAATATACTAATATATTAAGACCCGTGGGATTGCTTGTGATAAAGATTTAAATGCAAAATGTGTGAGACTGTTTCTGACTGTGGTGTTTTAATTTTAAATATTTTAACAAGAAAAGTAGGTTAATTTTTGTTTTTAAATGTTTTGCCGCTTGCTTGAGTAGCTTATTATACAAACCTAATAATGCATTGTTTATATTTATTGAGTTTAAACTTTAAAACTTTAAAACTTTTAAAAATGTCTATATGAAAGATTGTTACTGTTCTGTGATAAAAGACTTACAATGCTGAAAACAAAACACACACACACACACACACACACACACATATATATATATATATATATATATGTATATGTTTTTTTTTTCCTTTTTTACTTGATATGAAATCAAAACAATGAACAAATGTTGTGTTTGTGGACTAAACTGACACGGATCAGTAGCGGACTGCAAACACGTCCTGTGTGAAAGCACAATGAGTCCATGCTGCGGTCTGCATAGGCACTGCAGGCAGATTATGTGTGCAACAGGCGTTACAGCCAAAAAGAGAAGCCTGGTCTGTTGTTTGGAGGTTTTTTGGTTTCCAAAACTCCGACGTCGACCAAACATCCATTTTATGCAAGTGCTGTCAGGCTAAAATTGTCGCCAAAGGCGGCAACACGAGCAATTTGCTTCAGCACCTTAGCCGCAAGCACGTCTTGCAATATCGACCAGCAGAAAATGCATTGTACACCTGATTATGCATGAAAAAAAGTAATTAACCAGAAAAAGGAATGGAATGGAAGATCTCTCCACTGAGGCAAGGGTCTGCTTATTCAACATGGATATGTTTTGTGCATGAGAGATTGCAACCCTTATTTTTGTAAATATGGACATTTAATTTCATTAAAAAGGCTTATTTTACCTTGGAAGTAATATCAGTTTCATTGATTATAAAGATAGCACTCTTTGCTTGCTTTCTGTAGATAGTCCATTGACAATTTAAATAAATGTTTTATTTACCATGCTTCTGAGTGCCTTCTGCAATGATTCGAGAGTAACAACTATATTAAAATGTGAACTGAATCTGAAATTGCAATGTCTGACATAGTGATAACCATTAGAAATAGACAAGACAAAAAAAATCTCTCAGAAGAACAGATATGTGCATTAATTATTGAAGTAATAAGTTGCATTAGACCACCCACTTTTTATCTGTTACCTGTTGTCAAGATCGTCAGCTGGAGTGCCCATGAACTTCACTAGAGGGCACTCCGCTTAGGACTCATTCAGAACTCCAATTTCCATCCTGCCTCATACCTGGGACTGATTGCACACACATACCTACATCTGATTACACACCTGCAGCTAATACACACACCCATATAAGCAGCAAACTCATGCCAACTCACAGCTAAGTCTTGTTTAGCCTGTCTTACATTTCCGAGTGTTTTCTCTGTGTTTGTTCCTTCCGTGTCTGACCTTTGGATTGTTTTACCGACTGTTATTTTCTGCTGCCTGCCCCGATCTCTGCTTGTTATTGTTACCGATTCTGGATTAGCTCTGACATACCTGACGCTGTTCTGGATTACTGCCTGTCTGACCATTCTTATAATTAAAGACCTGCATATGGATCCGAATGTCTTTGTCTCCTCCTTACAGAAGACTTCGCCAAACCAGGATCCAGCAGCTTTATTGAGCACCATGCCAAGTATGGAGCCAGTTAAAGGTTCATTCGAAAGTAAGTGTGCTTTGGTCCATTTTTCAAGATGGACAACCCATTGAACTTTATGTGGAGGAATTTCTTCAGTACACCTTATGCCTGGGGATGAGGAATTGTTAGGGACTGTTTTTGGAGTGGTCTTGATGCTAATACAAGCTTAAACTTACCAGATGAAGACCCTACTGGACCCTGGGACAGTTTATTGACTTTGTTTCGCAGTTTTGTGACATTCCCTTTACAGTTGAGGAGGTCACTACTCTGAGGTGTCCAGCTCCTTTCCTTCTGTGGTCCTTGTACCTGAGCTTCATCACAAGATGGCCGTCAGCCCGGCTCCACTGCATAAGATGGCAGCCGCCCGCTGATCTTCCAAAGTCAAGTCAGGTCCCCATCTACCTCCCAGAGTCAAGTCAGGTCCCCGTCAACCTCCCAGAGTCAAGTCAAGTCCCCGTCAACCTCCCAGAGTCAAGTCAGGTTCCTGTTGATTTCCCAGAGTCTAGTCAATCACCGTTGACCATCCAGGGTCAGGTCAAGTCACCGCTGACCGTCCAGAGTCAGGTCAAGTCACCATTAACACCAATGAGTCAAGTAGAACCACAGTTAAACTTCATGAGTCCGCTGATCTTCCAGAGTCAAGTCAGGTCCCCATCTACCTCCCAGAGTCAAGTCAGGTCCCTGTCAACCTCCCAGAGTCAAGTCAGGTCCCCGTCAACTTTTCAGAGTCTAGTTGAGTCACCGTCTACTTCCCAGAGTCAAGTCAGATCCCTGTTGATTTCCCAGAGTCTAGTCAAGTCACCGTTGACCATCCAGGGTCAGGTCAAGTCACCACTGACCGTCCAGAGTCAGGTCAAGTCACCATTAACACCCATGAGTCAAGTAGATCCACAGTTAAACTTCATGAGTCAAGTCAAGTAACCTTTGATCTCTATGAACAAGGTCAAGTCACCAATGATCTTCGTGAGTCAAGTCAAGTCACCATTAACACCCATGAGTTAAGTAAGACTGCAGTTAAACTTCATGAGTTAAGTCAAGTAAGACCGCAGTTGAACTTCATGAACAAAGTCAAATCACAGTTGATCTTCATGAACAAAGTCAAGTCACGGTTGATCTTCATGAACAAAGTCAAGTCACGGTTGATCTTCATGAACAAAGTCAAGTCACAGTTGATCTTTATGAACAAAGTCAAGTCACAGTTGATCTTCATGAACAAAGTCAAGTTACCATCGATCTTCATGAACAAACTCAAGGCACCAATGATCTTTGTGAATCAAGCTAAATCACCATTAATCTCCATAAGTCAAGTAAAGCCCAGGTAAACTTCATGAGTCAAATCAAGTCACCGTTGGTCTTCATGAGCAAAGTCAAGTCGCCACCAGTCTTTGTGAACTAAATCAAGTCACATTTGATCTTTATGAGCCCAGTCAGATCACCACGGATCTTCCAGAGCCTCGTCACTTCTCAGCAGATCTTCCAGAATTTCATTACATCTCAGCAGATCTTCCACAGCTTCATCGTACCACAACAGATCATCCAAAGCCTTGTCATGTCTCAGCAGAACTTCCAGAGCCTCGTCACGTCTCAGCTGAACTTCCAGAGTCTTGTCACGTCTCAGCTGAACTTCCAGAGCCTTCTCACATCTCAGCCAGAACTTTCAGAGCCTCATCACATCCTGTCTGTTGCACCCAGACTGTTACTGCTGTGGAACCTCCAGAGGTGGTGGCAACTGCTGCAGAACCTTCAGAGGTGTCAGTAGTATCCATCCATGAAGTCATTGTCTGTCCTGTCATGGCCACGGAGCCCATCCATGAACTAATGTTAGTTAATTTTAGATATATTTTTTATGTGTTGCATCGTTACTCGTTACAATTATAAAAATGTTACGAATCATTCCATAACAAACCCACATTACCACTGCCAGAACTGTAGATGGCAGGTTTGATGAAGCTGGCACATCATTGAGCGAATCAAGCGAGACTGCACGTGCTGACTGAACTGCGGTGAAGAGAGAGATGAACACCGAGCCGAGCCAGATAATGACTCGTTAGCGAGTCAAGAACCGGTTGCATCAGTTCTCGGATCACCATTAGTTCTTTCTGTCAGTTCGATTCAATAAACCGGTTGAAGAAAACAGTTCACCGGTTCTTTTGCGCTCAACGTAATGGCGTCATTGCCGTTGACTGCAAGCCTTCGGTTTACCTGGGCTCATAACAATAACATTAGCACAGAATCAGTTCAGAATCAATCACCAAAAGAATCAGCTCAGTTCAGACGCTCTGTGTGTCGGTTTGCTTCACGCTGAATCACATGTGCGCAGTATCATCAGCTCCTCGGTCCTTGAATCGGACGCATCCGACAGAAACGGTTCTTGACTCGTGAACGAGTCAGTCTGTTGTTCGCTATCTGGCTCGGCTCGATGTTCATCTTCAGTTCTCTCTTCACATCAGTTCAGTCAGTGTACTGTTTGAGTACATGAATTACTCCGGGATATTGGTTTGTTTGAACTCAGAGGGAGTGTCAGGCATATTAAACAAGTTAACAGCTTAAAGGGGGGGTGAAATGCTCATTTTCACTCAATATCCTGTTAATCTTGAGTACATATAGAGTAGTACTGCATCCTTCATAAATCCAAAAAGTCTTTAGTTTTATTATATTCATAAGAGAAAGTCTGTACCGATTTTTCCCGGAAAAACAAGACCGGCTGGAGGCATGACGTGTGGGCGGAGCTAAAGAATCACGAGCACGAATAGGCTTTTGCATTGAGAGCATGTGGAAGCTGTGACATTACCCAGAGCTGTTGAAAAACATATTAAAGGCTCTGACATTACCGTGAGGGAAAACCCATCATCCAAAACAAACCATGGCTTACAGTCAGATTCAGCCGTTTATTTATGATCCAGAATCAGATCCAGAGGCTGAAACTGAACGAAAGCAGCAGCAGCAACGACTCGCTCCGAGCGGGGCTCGAACCCGGGTCTCTGGCATGGGAGGGGACGCACTAACAAGGAGGCAGAGATATTTGAAGCAGGTTTACTCACCGCCTGCGGTTCCAACACACGATTGTGACCCTTTTTCCTTGGGATTGCATCATCCTTAAGAAATAAACGATACGCAAATCCGACGTCAAACTGGGCCTTGTGAACAAGCATCTTCGAAATGCAGGGAACAAACAAAAACACTTGCACAACTCCGTTGATGCTCTGTAAAAATAAACTCCATCCACTGGTCCCTTAATGCTGTTTTTTTTTTTTTTTTTTGTAATCTGTGCAGGGTTGTCTTGCCCTGGCAACCAAAAACACACTTCTTTTGTGACTTTTCGCGACGCTCTCGCTCTGATCAGTGAAATGTCTGTGCTGCTCAGCCTCGCTATACGGGAGCGCGCGCTCTTCCGGCAGAAGTGCCTTAGGACCCATATAAGGAAATTCCGCTCCATCTAACGTCACACAGAGCCATACTCGAAAAAAACTTTCCGAAACTTGTGACAAACCGGAAGGAGTATTTTGGGAACAAAAATACTCCTTCAAACGTACAACTTAATATTTGAAACTTTGTCCATGTTTAGCATGGGAATCCAACTCTTTAACAGTGTAAAAAACTCAGTATGCATGAAATAGCATTTCACCCCCCCTTTAAGTCATTTGTGGATTAATGCGTACTGGAGACGCGAACCGTTTAAAACGATTCAGTTCGATTTGGTGAACTGTTTCAAAAAGATCCGGTTACATCGAATGATTCGTTCGCGAACCGGATATCACAAACTGCTTTGTTTTGAACTGTCTTACAACAGACACGGAAGAGAAGACAATCCTGAATAAAGTCGTAGTTTTTGCTATTTTTGGACCAAAATGTATTTTCAATGCTTCAAAAATTATAACTGACCCTCTGATGTCCCATGGACTACTTTGATGATGTTTTTCTTACCTTTCTGGACATGGACAGTAGACAGTTCGCACAGTTTCAATGGAGGGACTGAGAGCTCTCGGACTAAATCTAAAAAATCTTAAACTGTGTTCCAAAAATAAACGGAGGTCTCACGGTTTTGAAACAACATGAGGGTAAGTTATTAATGACATAATTAATAACTAATAATACAAAAAGTTACAGCCAAAGGAATTGTGATTGTCCTTTAGGTTAATCATTAGAAATAATAAAAACAATATGTTCAAACTTTTGACTACTTTCTTTAATAACTACATAACACAATACTTGAGTAGTAAATTTTAAAATAGACTACTTGCAATACTTAAGTACAAAAAATGTTGAATACTTTAGTACTTCTACTTAAGTATGGTGCTTAAAGAGCACTTCAACTTCTACTCAAGTCACTTTGTTGATAGAGCACTTGTACTTTTACTCAAGTATGGTTCTCTAGTACTTTATACATCTCTGGCTCTGACATACCTGACACCATTCTGGATTACTGCCTGTCTGACCATTTTCATTTGTTCTTTTTAGTGTATGCATAATTTAACTATTTAAAAGCTACATGCTAATGTTTTGATGTAATTTGTTGTGAACATAAAAATTTTGTTAATGTATAATATTGTAAAAAAATTGTAATCTAATTTTTTAGTTGCGTCATTTTTACTTAATGTTTTCTAGCATGTAAATAAAAGTCAAGTCTCTCTCACTCACACATTATTCTTTCATATTCAAGCCTGCAGATTAAAACAGTATGTAATGCTGTATGTATTAGTATTAGTAATGTGATATGTGTGAGAAATAAAATGAAAGGAACATAACAACAGTAAGTGATTAACAGAGAGATATAGATGTTGTCTAAACATCAACAAGACTTGCAAGTGATATTTTAAGATAAAGAGCTGAATGTAACAGGCAGAATTACTGAACTGGTGCATAATTACAGAACTGGCATCTACGCAGCCCCTAATTGGTCAATTATGTTGTTTGCCATCTCTCCCTGGTGAGGGAAATTGTTTATTTAATGGACTGACCCCCCTCCTCCTTCTTACTTTGCTTCTCTTTCCTCTCCTTGGACATCACATGTGACATACCCTCCCTCATCTCCTGGACTCTTCTAAAGACTTTTATTAAGCCTCAGCACATGGGCATGAAACAACTTAAACTGCATGATGGATAATTTTTTTGCAGTAGGACAAAAGCAAGTCAGTGAGCAGTGACCAGATTCTGAGTGGAGTGTTTGCTTTACTTGCTGCCTCAGAGAGTGGAAAAGCCATATTGCAAATATAATTTCCATTGTAATGGCAGAACCTGGGCAGGCAGAGATCAGTATGGAAGAACTGGCATTAGACATTGAAACTTCAGAACGGCACAGATCACTGCCTGCACAACCTCGTCAGGTAGGATATCTATTGGCATGTAGCTCTTAATCTGATGAAATGACAGTATGTTGTCCAGGTGCCTGCTATGAAATATTGACTGCTTAAGATTTGCCAAACATTCTTGTTACATTTATAAAGCGTGACTGTTGACTGTTGACTGTTTTTTTTTCCTACATGACCCTAAAGACAGGTAACCTATGATTATAGATTATATTATAACGTTTCAAGGTAGTGAAATGTACATTTATTGGGATCCAGTAGAATGTGTGTTAGAACAAACACAAATGTAAGAATATGATAGGTTATTGCTCTAAAACTGTTGGGAAAAATGGCTTAATGTTATCAAGAGTGCTTGCATAGCTTTTTTTCCCCTCTGGCTATATCGCATATCCAGTGGTATTACCTTCAATCATATGTCTCATACATGTCTGTTAGTTTAAGAAGTCACAATGGGTGAATTTTGTAGGAACACACTGTCCTTATTTTTCTTCTTTTTGTGCTATATATACATATATATGTCAATATCTTTCCATCTGAGAGCATCTACATTCTCTCGCTCTCCTTTATGCCTCTAAAGTGCACCTTTGAACAAAGCTTTAAACAAAGAGCACCAATAAGATTGAGGTTCTTTACATCCCTTGTGTAGGCCTGATACTATTCTGTATTTATAGTGCTCAGAGCATCCATACATTTCAGAACTGCAGGGCTGTAACAGGGTCAGTGCTGCAGTCAGACCTGTGGTACTAAGTGAGTGATTTATGTGTTTGTAATCAGTTTTTTCCCCTTATCGTAAAATGATAATAGAAAATATATATTAAATAAAAACATAAATAATAAATTAAATGCATTTAAGTTACTCAGATATCTCAATTTTTGTTCATGTCCCAATCAGTATGAACCTGAAGTGATGTGAATGAATGACTGAATGATGACCTATGAGTGCACGGTTTTAGCACTGGTAGTACCTTTGTATTTTTGGTCATAGATTGGAGGCTGATACAAATAGAATGTCCTACATACATCCACGTATTGAGATCGAATGATGAAATGTCAGCCACAGTACTTTGTGGTGGTGGTGAAACTGAGCATTAGTTACCACCAGAGTTAAACAAGGCTGTCATTGCATTTGTAGAAGAATCATGTGTAGATTCTGTTCGTTGGTTTTACTCTCAGAGAAACGTCTTCTACGGGCCATCACCCACCAAAATGCTATAAATTCAGCAATCCATGCTAATAATGTTAGACTTCCAAATATATATTTTTTACCTCTTTTTTACCTGTTTTACCTCTTTTATCTCAACAGCATTCTCTCCTTAAAAGTCAATATTGACATTAAAATATAACAGACTGTGAAAAGGGTCTTTGAAAATCTTGACCTGTAGGCCAAAACTAAATTATTGGTCTACAAAGCTATAATGTCTTAAGTCCATATGCTCCCAGTGGTCTTGTCAGGATACTCTGCAGGTCTTGTGGAAACAATGTTAAAGGCGCAATATGTAATTTTTCTGCTTTAAAAATAGCAGAAATCACTATATCTATGTTATATATATTTTTTAGTTGTGTACTTACATCATCCCGACAGTTTCCACGAACTTTCAAATCCGGAGAAAATTATAGTTTAATTAGAATACACGGCACGTTTCTTTATTTCCGTTTTGTCGCCTATGAAGGTATTTTTGATTCAAATTAACTGAGCACCTGTGGCAGTGCGATTTGTAGTTGTAGAGAAAAGCCACACATGTGTATCAGTAAATTTGAAGCCACAGAGTGAAATGTTTTAAGAGTTGCAAACCTGTAGCCTTTTTTTCTCTCCCACAAACACAACACAACAGTTACACCTTCTCAAATTCTTCATTGCAGGTGCACAAATCCTATTCTACAAATCACACATTTAGAAACTCGTACGCTCACATTTTTGAAACAATTGCTGCAGTGAATGTGGTGCAAAACGCATTTACACACCCACATCAAGAAATGTGCAGTCGTGGAGAAATGTTGAACATCCGCAAATCAGTTAGTGAATTCATCAAATGAGAGTTGCACACTTGTAGAATATTTTCTCAAAAATGTCTTGTATATTTTTCTACCACAAACACAAAGTACATAACTACAGCTTCTTGAATCTGCTGCGATGAAGCTCAAACACTGTTTTTTCGCTTTCAAGCGACAAGTTTCGCGCTCTCCCTTTTGCACCGAGATATTTGGTTCAAAAGTGATTTGTGCATCTGTAGAAGTAGTGGGCGGGACTGTTTAGAGATTACAGAATTTCAGCCAATCAGAAGAGCTTACTGAGCCAGTAGATATACGCCCCAAGCAGTTTTACGCCCCTGTTGTTCCTCATGCGTCCAGTAGGGGGAGGCAGTATATTAGTATATTAGCCCAGTCATTTATAAGAACAGCAGACCATATCTATATGTATGATAGCAGCAGACCTTCTTGAAGCGATACGGATGAGGTATGTTAAATAATCTGCTAAAGTACTTGTTGTTGATTGTATTGTGTAATGATGCAACATTTATTATTTATAAAAGATTGATCAATTAAATAAGAAAGAATAGCGATATCAATTCAAAAGATGGATCAGTTTATTTCGAGAGGCAAAAGTACTTGATTGAGTCAGATGTTCTGTCTGACTCAAACTTAACTAACCACAGTCTATCATCAATGGACAAAAAAAAAAAAAAAAAAAAAAAAAAAAAAAAAACAATCAAAGTGACTTGACACTTTTTCCAAGTGTTCCATCAATATTGTTCATTGAAGATCAGGAGCGAATTGATGTTATCTACACTCAGATGACTTCAATTTTGGATGGCACACCTACACACACCCACAGTGACCAGATCAGATTCATTATGGATGTCCCTTTTCCAGAGGTATGGTCTTGTGTGTTAGTTGTGCTCTGCATGGTGTCATATTCACATTGTTTTTAATGTCAAATAGTTTATCCATAATGTTAGATAATTTCTATAAAATAATAGTTTTGTGCTTAATATAGAAAAGGAACTTTGGATTTTGTTGTAAAAAAAAAAAAAAGCAAAATGATGCTTGGCTTATTTGGGCTGTGATAAATCTTTCTCTGGTAGTCCATCATCTGTGCTCTTGCTGTTGTGAAAGATGTGTCCATCTTGGAGGCTGAGGAGAAATTCCTTCGAGGACCTGTCATTGACGCAAGGTACTGTAAGGATCCTATAAAGGAAAAAAAAAATTGAAACATGACATCCTGCCATTATTTATAAATAACCATTGTTTTCTACCACTATGCAACTTTTGCTTTTTTATTTATTTTTATCAGTGAGTGGGATCACTTTGACAGCAGGATAAAGAAACAATTAAAGAAGAGTGGCAAACCATAGGAGAGTCATCCAGGAGTCATGCTGTTAAGAAATAACCAAGTCATGGTGTTAATAATTTTTTTTTGTGAACAACAATATTGTCTTTCTTTTAAATGACCCTTGGAACTTTAGAAAATTGTTAAATTTTGTTGGTCTTCATAAAATGCTATGTAGAACATGTTCTGTTGCTGTATAACGAGCAATTGTGAATTGTAAAGCAAATATTTCATTTAGGATCCATATGATTACACAGTACTGTATGTCTAATGGCCTGAATATGGTTAATATCTAAATATAACTTAATATAAATTCACAACATCATATATCAGTCAATCTCTGTATATAAAAACAGTTTATAAATATATATAAATAATACATTTTACAGTAGGTCATAGGTCTGCAGCCTCCCCCTACTGGACGCATGAGGAACAACAGGGGCGTAAACTGCTTGGGGCGTATATCTACCGGCTCAGTAAGCTCTTCTGATTGGCTGAAATTCTGTAATCTCTAAACAGTCCCGCCCACTACCTCTACAGATGCACAAATCACTTTTGAACCAAATATCTCGGTGCAAAAGGGAGAGCGCGAAACTTGTCGCTTGAAAGCGAAAAAACAGTGTTTGAGATTCATCGCAGCAGATTCAAGCAGCTGTAGTTATGTACTTTGTGTTTGTGTTAGAAAAATATACAAGACATTTTTGAGAAAATATTCTACAAGTGTGCAACTCTCATTTGATGAATTCACGTACTGATTTGCGGATGTTCAACATTTCTCCACGACTGCACATTTCTTGATGCGGGTGTGTAAATGCATTTTGCACCACATTCACTGCAGCAATTGTTTCAAAAATGTGAGCGTACGAGTTTCTAAATGTGTGATTTGTAGAATAGGATTTGTGCACCTGCAATGAAGAATTTGAGAAGGTGTAACTGTTGTGTTGTGTTTGTGGGAGAGAAAAAAAGGCTACAGGTTTGCAACTCTTAAAACATTTCACTCTGTGGCTTCAAATTTACTGATACACATGTGTGGCTTTTCTCTACAACTACAAATCGCACTGCCACAGGTGCTCAGTTAATTTGAATCAAAAATACCTTCATAGTCGCCCGTCTATGGCGTCATATAAACTTTGACCCCTCTAGTTTATCTAACTTCCTGCGGAACCGCCAAATACAAAGGTGAACAAAAGACGAGAAGAAAAAGAAAAAATATTAGCCTTGATTGAGACTATTAATTTTATATTTATATTCATATTTAAACCTCAATCAATAACTTAGTTATGGATCATGATTATGCTTTGCCTGCACGTTCTGTGAAGCGCAAACGCACGGGTGAAATAAATGACCCGAGATGGTTTTGGGACAAGAGAAGCTACAAGACACAGGTAAATATTGGAGTTGCATTTCCAAGATAGAGAGAGCTTCGTGACAAGCTGAAACTACAGAGAGATGCCAAACTCGCTTGCATTCTGATAAACAGGTATGCATCCATTCAGCTATCCGTATTTTTTGTGAAACGATATGATGTCTTGTGTAAAACGCAGACGGACTAGCTCTCATGTAAATCTACATTTGTTCTATATCTAGCTGAATAAAGTAGCTTCAAATGCAGTTCTCTAACTTGTTCGATATCATAGTATAACGTAATTATAATTATTAACGAAAGGCGGTCGTGTTTTTTAACATATATTACTACTAGCTACATGGAATATTGATTTGATAGGGGCTCATAATTCATATAGACGGTTTCTGGGCGCACGGTCGTGTATATCGGTATGGCTGCGGTGCCTTCTACAAACGCAGTTAAAGTCAAGGTGATGAGTATACTGAAGTTGGGCTCAGGTGTTTGTGCTGCGGGGTGTGTTTCCCATACATTTATTTATTTTTGGAGACTTGCCACAATTTTAAAACTGATCTTTTTTCAAAAAGGCTTCATTGAATAAACATGAGTAACGTTACTTACTGCACATTTCATAATAATAATTCCTTACATTTATATGTTTAAATATCAAAGCGAGGAACAGGTGTTTTTATATCGTTGTATTTCTGAAGGAAGACTTGCATGTTATATGCCTGATAGCAGCGTATGAGCGTACCAGCTCTGCTTCGTTTACAGCTGTTACTGGAGAAACCTCTATTTCTCGCGCTTTATGTCTATGCTTTAAAACATCTCCTGTTGGCAAATAATGAATTTGCATTTTCATTAGGTCCGCCTGATCCACGCAGCAAACATTGTTTGTTATCAAAAAATATCTACTCTAGAGGGACTTTGCTGTTGTTATTGATTCTATTTGGAAGTCTACCGGAAGTTAAGTTAGGTCCACAAAAGCGCTCATGCGCAGTAACGTTTGTTTATGTTGTTGCCGTTGAAACCGTCTCTCAGTTCGAAAAGACGTGATTGTCAAAATACTAAGTTAGAATCAGTGAGGAATGATAGGGAGCGACAGAGCGTGTGTTCCAATGAACAACAACTCCCATGAGCCTTACGCTCTTTCCCGACGTCATCAAAGTACGTCTTATGTTATTATTTTGATTGAGTGACCCCTGGTGGCCAAAAATTCCATACTGCGCATTTAATGGGTCTCTATGCCCAAGAATGAATGTAAATTTAATACACATTTTATCTCAAATGTCTAAAGCCCAGCACTCTTTCTCCTTCGCCTTATCTTCTTTTTTCATATCATTTCATCCCTTTATGAAATCCTCCCTTATACACCAACTCTGCTTAATATTTTATGGTTATATACTGTAGACATTATTGAATGCACTCATTCAATCCCACAATGCATCTCAGTACCACAGTGTTCCAAAGGGATCTGTCTTGTGCTTTTTAGAATTTATATGCTTCCTCTAGGCCAAGTTATTAAGAAATATGGTTAAGAGTAGGGCTGTGTGATATGGACAAAAAAAAAAAAAACCTGTCACGATTTTTTTATAAATTTTGCAATTTCGATTTTTATCAAGATTTTGACATTCAGCAGAATTTGAAACATATTTCCAAAAGAAAACCAATGAGAGCTTTATCAAAAAGTTGTAACATGTCTCTAGAACAGACTTGTCAAAATAATCACTAAATAAAGATGTCAAAAAAAATCTAGGCATATGGCAAAACATTATAATAAAAAAATTAAATAAAACCCGTGTTCAGGGATGTTTTTTTTTTTTTTGCCATGCATTGGTCATAAAGCTCACTGTAGCGGTGCCTCAGGTGTTATATGTTTTGCCCAATATATTTATTGCCCAAGGTTCACACGTACTCTGTCTGCAGTGCGAATACAGTAAGTCGTGTACACGGTTCAGAAGCAGCAACGTGAGCATTACTGTAATGCGAAAGCACATTTAAATAATGCACGATCGTAAATCTATCCGCTCGCACGCAGATTTCCTTTGCTCTGCTAACAAAACCAGATGCGCGTGCTCAGATCATAGACTGTATAAGGCTCAGATACTACTGCTGCCTTACAAAGTGTCTCCTCTCGCTCAACCTGTGTCCTGTGCACTCACAACTCTCTCTGCTCATTCGCAAGATATTAAATATTTTCGCACCTTTCTATTTATAACCTTTTCTCTTCTCATCTTTTACCGTGTGCAGTATGAACATTCTGTTCCATTAACATGGGCTATAAAAAAAAAAAAAAAGGCTACGCATCACAGACAGGTTAAGCATATGCCCAGTCCTGATTGGTTCAGATAACATACTGCAGGAGGTCGGGGCTGCGGAAAATCATGCTATAAAGCGATTTAGAAATCGCGCACACTCATCACGATTTTATTTCAATTTATCCCACAGCCCTAGTTAAGAGTATCACTTTTTTTTTTCTGTACTGTACTCTGTTATGTACTCTTATTCTATTACTCACCTACTGTATGTATTTTACAAATCTTTAAGTGAAGTCCTTGTGATCGGTTCAGGCTTATCTGTTTATTGCCTTACTTGACAGTAATTCAATTCAAGTTTATTTGTATAGCGCTTTTTACAATACAAGTCGTTACAATGCAACTTTACAGAAAATTACGTTTCTACAATATCTAGTAGTAGCTTATAAGTGATGACTGTCAGTTTGTATACGTATGTTACCACCCTTCTTTAGCTCTTAACAATCTAGGGATTGAGAAGGGGAACATTAAACCAGTTCGGGCACCATTCAACAATATCACTGAATGAAATGAGAAAACAGAGAGACACGAGAAATCACATGAAGTTAATTTAATAAATGTAAAATAACCATTTTACATCAAGAAAATCAATATTTAAACAAAGATAATTTTTAGGAACTGAGGAGGACAAAGGGGAAACCTGGATGGTGCCAAATAAAATAACAATCAAAAAGGAAACTAACTAAACCATTTCCATCTACTCCTAAACTAAAAACAAGAGATCAAAAAAAAGTATTCAACGTCCGTGACGTTGTAACTAAACTACTCTAACTAATCAAACCAAAAATACAGAGGGTGGCACAAATCCCTAAACTAGTGTGCATAGACAAAATTAAATCTGAATGTGTGCAAATGTATGTCACGTAACAATGCTTACCTAAACCCCTTTTCTCCTTCCAAATTAACCCAGCTTTGAAGAGTTATTTAAAACTTTCAAAGCTCACACATAAGGAGTTAAATCACAACAGGCAATATTCACATGACAAACTCACTTAACAAAAGGCACAGCACAAACAAAAATTAAAGCAAAAAGTCTGCACTGGCAGTAGCATCTCCCTTAAGTAGCGCTTCTCCAGGTGTCAAGCGTCGGGATGATTAGGATCACACCATCAAAGGCACACCCAATCAACTCGTCACAGATGATTTACAGGCCAAACAGCCAATCAGCAACGGCCTGTTAGTGACAGTAAAAGAGAAACAAAACACACAGAAATGCTAACCGTCCCTAAGGACGTAACAACGTATGACAGAATTTTTCTGAAAAATTAATACAAGAGGTAGTCAGCCAGACGATGAACATTATTAACAGCAATTATTATTTGACTCAGTCACACTTGTAGCATTATTTGTTAGTTCTGTTTGTTGATTCAGGGTTAGCATCATCTGGGGTCCTCTGAGGGGTCAGTATTATCTCTTCTCAGGTGTTCTGGATCCAGACTGGAGCTTGTGTAAATTCTAGTTACCATGGGATGTAAATCCCATGGCAAAACATAGAAACAAATGGAGACAACATTAGCATAGCTGCTGTTCCAACAAAGTAAAATTAATTAGTTTAACCCAAGCTAAAAAATAAGAATGCGCATTTGATCAGATGCAACTACACTCACAATTTAAGAGATCCATTATTCGAATGCTTGGCAAAAGAGATGTGTTTTACAGTAATACACAGTGGTATATTAGCTTTGGCAAGACAGAAGCAGTTCCTTGGCCATCATTTCTGTTACATGCAATTGTGGAAATTGTATTTTAGGCAAATGTACCTGAGGTCCACAGGGCCAAAAAAATGTAATAATTGAAGGAAGATTCACATCTGCACATTCACATTGCTCTTATCTGTCACGTCCTATTGGTTACCCCTCCTCATGCACCAATGATGCTAAACTGTACCTGTAGCTTTCTCTATTTTTGTTTTATTATGTGATAGAAAGTCTAAGGGCAAGGGCAAACCGAAGGGCAAACTCATCTACAGGGCTTGGAAACGAAAATAAAATTCAATTTGTTCACTCCGAGCAGAATCGATATTTTAAAGTTTCTGTTTCTGCGTTCCTCAGAATTATTACCGTTCCGAAACCGGTTTGGGTGGAAAAAAATCCCGGTTACTAACGTTATTTTTTAAAAACAATATTATGTGTCTATAATTTGCCTAATAATATTGTAACGCTCGTCGTTTCTATATGCAGGCTTTACAGTTCTTACCGTGCACTAGCTCGTTGGCTTTGTTGGAAGGAGGACACCAACAGGGAGCCCGGCAGATCATGACACTTGATTTATCAAACATGAAGAGGTGAACATTAAGAATTAGCCACATCTGATTACACAGTGTGTGTCATCTTTCTCTCTCGCGACTTTTCTCTCCCGTGATTCTAATCGCGGGTCTCTGTTCTCGCGATATTACCTTTATATCTTATTTAAAGTTATAGAACATTAATTTTAACCTTAAATTTCACTCCCTACAATAATAGTAATGTAATAATAATGAAGTACAGTGTTTTATTTACTCAAAAAGAAAAAGAAAAAATAGAAATATCTTCTAGATTTTGGCCAAATGTAGGCTACTAAAAAAAATAAAGACATCAGAGTTTTTTTAAGATATTTACAAATATTTGCTGCATTGTAAAAAATAAAAGAAACACAAGGATTAAAGATTGTGTTTTGAAAGTGAAAAAATAAAAAACTACAGTTGCAGCATTGCATTTTATTAGCCCTATTACTTTACGAAATAATGAAGGCTAAAAGGCCTGTAGTCTAAAGCAAAATGTTTACAAACATTATAATAACAACTATTAGTTTCTCTCCAAAACAAAACTTTAGGCTATAAAAATGTCAATCTAAAAACAAATTAATTTAAGCTGAAGCTGACACCTGCATCTCTCATCTGGCATGAATCCAAATGTTTCCATGTTCCCGATGTATCTGGATGCTAAAATATTATTTATTATATAGTGTTTGTACTTTTATCTACATAAAACATCATCTTTCAAATCGGCTTTATCAGCACAGTGAGGCACGGTCACGCTGAACGCAACGTTGTACAACGGAGCATACTAACTTTTTATTTGTTTCTTTAACACTATTTTATTTTGATAATGTACAGGGCATTAATAAAGCAAAATTATGTTGTGTCAGCGTGATGGGCATACCAAAGCTGATTAGTTATATAGAAGCAAGACATTATTCAAAACTGTCAGCTTTTGCAAAATAAGTAAAACTGTAAAGCTTTTGCAAAATAAAGAAAACTTCTCTCTGCAGTTTGGTTTATGAACCATAATTTAGCACACTTTTTTTTTCATTTCGTTAATCTGTCAGTATGATTTAAGTGAAATATATTTAGTGTATATGCCTATATTCCTCTTTATGTAAGCCTATAGGGGTTCGATTTTCAGTTTTCTCCATTCACAGAAGGCTGCAGGTGTGTGATCTATTGAATTAATCTCACATATCCTCAGATAAACTCTAAGGGCGGTTCATTGCCATTGAGACTTGCCTATGATGAGTTCACAGCTGAGCCAGTTGGCTGAGCGGACATTTCACTCGCTGGCTTCAGCGTCACATATGCATATACCGTACTGCAGGAATTCATGATTCATTGACAGCAAATTTCAAATATTAAATGGAACGATAAAATTACGTTATTAACCGGTTAATGGCCATTTCAAATTTTCGATTCTGTTCGGAACTATAAAATTTTATTTAGTTTCTGTTTCTGGTTCTGTTCCTTTCAAAATTTCGTTTGTGTCTGGTCTATTATGTATCAAACTAAGATTGCTGTAAAGACACAAAGCACTGCCATCAAGTTAGAATTTTTAAACATTCGCTAACTAAAAAATAAATCATTTCTAATCAATTACTTTATAACCGCAAACTGTTGCAGTGCAACAGTCCTCAACGAAGCAGTCCCTCCTAATTTTACTTTCATGTGTGTCTGCAGGACTGTTATGGGAGGTGGAGGTGAAGCTGCTCTATTTAAAGATGTCTGTCAATGAAAGCAAGTGTCATTTGGTCAGTACTGGTCTTTTGAATATCTAGGGATTGTGCTGAAAAGTGCTCCACATTCTGTTTATTATTATTTACAGGCCTCCAAAATACTCTCCAGCCTATGTTGAAGAGGTTACAGAAATGCTATCAACGATTTCCTAAAGTTTGACTGTTTTGCTGTTGCAGGGGATTTTAATTATTCACATAAATAATGCAGAAAACAACACTACAAAAGAAATGATAACAGTTTTAAACACTTTTGACCTGATTCAGCATGTGCATGGGCCCACACACAAAGGTGGACACATTCTAGATCTAATCATCAGTAGGGGTCTAAACATTTCATCCATTGTTATTAAGGACATAGCACTATTTGATCACTTCTGTATTTTCTTTGATATGTTGATCTCTGCTACCACTGAATCTATATCTGTCTCTATCAGAAGGAGATGCATTAACGAGAACACTAGTGTGCTGTTTATGGAGGCTATATCTTTAGCACAAAGCATTTCTGCAGACTCTGTTGATATTCTCCTTGATTCCTTTAACTCAAAAGTTAAGAATGTTATTGATGCTATTGCTCCAATAATAGTCGCTAAGAAAATTAGCAGACAAAAATCAGTTTGGGGAAGATCAACAGCAGTTCAGACTATGAAAAGACAATGCAGAAAAAGCCGAGCGGATGTGGTGGAAGACAAAACTTGAAATTCACTATTAGCATCTATAAAGACAGCCTTCATGCTTTTAATGTGAAACTAGCCACAGCTAGACAGAATTTCTTCTCAGACCTTATAAACAGTAACTTAAATAACACTCGTACTCTTTTGCCACTGTTGAGAGACTGACAAAGCCCTCAAGTCTGATTCCCAGTAATATCCCAGACAGCAAATAAAGTGAGTTTGCTTCATTCTTTTTTGAGAACATATTCAATATCAGGAAGGCGATTAGCGCATCCTCAAGTAATGCAGAAGTCAGACAGATTCAGCCGCAATATCAAAAAGAGACTGTCTATTTTTGAAGCAATTAATAGCAAAATTTTGGAAGATATTGTGCAGCACCTAAAATCATCAACCTGCTATCTTGACACACTTCCCACATCTTTTTTTCAAAAGTGTGCTTAACTGTTTAGAAGCAGATGTCTTAGAAGTGGTGAACGCCTCACTTCTTTCTGGGACATTTCCAAACTCTCTGAAAACTGCAGTTAAGCCCATACTTAGTTCAGGTCATACTTAGAGGGTGGGAGAGGTTATTATGTGAGTATAGGGGAGCATAGGTTTAAGTGGACGTCCATTACATGTGGAGTCCCACAAGGCTCAATTCTTGCACCGCTCTTGTTTAGCCTGTATATGCTCCCACTAAGTCAAATAATGAGAAAGAACCAAATTGCCTATCACAGCTATGCTGATGATACCCAGATTTACCTAGCCTTATCTCCAATTGACTGCAGCCCCATTGACTCCCTCTGCCAATGTATTGATGAAATTAATAGTTGGATGTGCCATAACTTTCTTCAGTTAAACAAGGAAAAAAAAATATTCATTGCATTTGGAAACAAAGATGAAGTTTTCAAGGTGACTGCATACCTTGACTCTTGGGGTCTAACAGCTAAAACTCAAGTCAGGAATATTGGTGTGATTCTGGAGACAGACCTTAGTTTCAGTAGTCATGTCAAAGCAGTAACTAAATCAGCATACTATCATCTAGAAACATTGCAAGAATTAGATGTTTTGTTTCCAGTCAAGACTTGGAGAAACTTGTTCATGCCTTTATCACCAGCAGGGTGGACTATTGTAATGGTCTCCTCACCGGCCTTTACAAGAAGACCATTGGACAGCTGTAGCTCATCCAGAACGCTGCTGCCAGAATTCTGACTAGAACCAGAAAATCTGAACATATCACACCAATCCTCGGGTCCTTATACTGACTTCCACTTACATTTAGCATTGATTTGAAAGTACTTTTACTTGTGTATAAATCACTCAATGACCTAGGACTGAAATATATTGCAGATATGCTCACTGAATATAAACCTAACAGACCACTATTTCTAATCAGTTAGAAATTCCAAGGGTTCACACAAAACAAGTGGAGTCGGAATATGACGGAATAAATTACTGCTCATATACAGCATTCACGTTGAATAAGAGTGAATGATTTGTCAGGTACCTCTTTTTCTCAGAATTTGAAAAATCTTCGCGATCGACTTAAAATGCTTCCAAGATCGACTTGTCGGTGCTAAAACATTAGTCACATTTAAATCTAGACTCAAAACACATCTGTTTAGCTGTGCATTTATTGAATGAGCACTGTGCAATGTCCGAAGTGATTGCACTGTATTTTACGTATTTGCTGTATTTTATGTCAAATCATTTAGTAATTTTTTTTTTATCAATTCCAACGTTTTTAAATTGCTTGTTTATTTTTGTGATTTTTTTACTTCATGATTATTTTACTTTCTTTTAAAGCACTTTGAATTACCATTGTGTACGAAATGTGCTATATAAATAAACCTGCCTTTCCTTGCCTTGCCTAAACTGAGCACTAGACTACAGTCTAATCTCTCTCTATTTCTTCATGCCCTCATCCCTCTTTCTTTCCAGGATGATAACTGGGGTGAGACTACAACAGCTGTCACTGGCACCTCAGAACACTCTCTGTCTCAGGAGGACATTGTTTGTATCAGCAAAGACCTCGACGACAGCGTGGGCCTAGACTGCAAACATTATCTAAATGTGGCTCTGTCTGTCATCCTGGGACTCGTGGTTCTTCTGACTCCACTTGCCTTCCTTATCCTGCCTCACCTCCTCTGGCCTGATAGACTGAGAGCCTGTGGAACGGCCTGTGAAGGTCTCTTCATATCTGTGGCATTTAAACTGCTGATTTTGTTGTTGGCAGTGTGGGCTCTATTCTTCAGGCCACCCAGGGCTGGTTTTCCAAGAATCTTCATCTTTCAAGCCTTATTAGCCACATTGGTGCTACTGTTTGTGCTTTCCTATTGGTTGTTTTATGGAGTACGCATCCTGGACTCACAGGTGAGGCTGAAGTGTGCATACTTCTTCCAAAAATGAAAATTCTGTAATCATAATTGTAAAATGGTTAGTTCCATTCCTCTGTTCTGATTGGTCATCAGCTGTGTTTTATTCACGATACAGCACAGTTATGACAGCTTCTGAGTATGGTAGATTGCACTGTAGTTATTTGTTTTCTGTTTATTACACTGTAGTTATTCGTTTTCTGTTTCAGATATGATTTTGTTTGTCCATCAGTTTACAAGAATTTTAAACTCTGCTGTACCGTGAATCGGTCTCTTTTAAAAATAAAAGAATGAAAACAGATGTTTTCTCATGCTGAGAGATAAGCAGATGTTTGTGTGTGAGAAAATATCACATATGGTGTTCAAAAAATAAATGACACAGCAGATGATAAGATGGAAAATTTTCACGATACAGCACGGCCTCTCGTATATGATTGCTTACATATAATCATCCTTCAAAAAAATAAGTACAATATTTAGAAAAATGTTTTAAATGCTGTTGTGTCCATGCAAAGTCAGTGGGGTCCAAAACAACATTTTATGGACAAAAAACATCTTTTAAAAAATCTTTTTCCACATGCACACAGGTTTGGAATAAATTATGACAAAATTTTCATATTCACATTAACTGTCTAATAGGGGTGCTCCGATCACGATCGGCCGATCGTTATGCGCATCTCGTCAGTAAAGCCGGTTTTCTAATCAACGGTTAATTCCATCAGGTGCGTGATTTAACATAGAGCAGCTGTTACTACACAGAGCCATTGTTAATCGAGAAGATGCGCAAATCCACTTCATTTTCAGCGTTTTTTGGCGCATCTTCTCTATTAACAACGGCTCTGTGTAGTAACAGCTGCTCAATGTGAAATCACGCACCTGATGGAATTAACCGCTGATTAGAGAACCGTTTACTGATGAGATGTGCATTAACGATCGGCCGATCGTGATCGGAGCACCCCTACTGTCTAAAATATGTCTAAAATATTGATGTGTACAGTTTAAAACTGTCTGAAAAGTGACAGTTATTTGTGTAGCACACACAAAGTACAGACTAACCCTAACACTAACTTTGGAGTCATATTTTTGGCTTACAATAATGAGGATTAATCTTAAATCTAGATTAAATCAAGTTTTATGTAACGATGTTGCACTAAACATAAAAGTCTGTTCAAAATAAGACAGACTTACATTTAAAAAATAGTTTTGATCCTGGTTTTAATTAGCATTTTAGATATATTATCTTGAATTAAATCTCAGTCAGGGATGAGCTTTACATTTGAGGAAATGAGGAGGTTTTAATAATAATAAAATCAGTTATAATATGTGCCTGATTGAACGAATACAAGCTGTGTAACCGCTTTTATATGTATAAACTGAAGTAGACTTTGGGCTTAACTGCGCCAACACAAAAAAAGAATTAAGCTCAATAGTGTAACGATATGAACTTCTTAATCATCGGGAAGAAGGAGGCGGGAACCGGCGCACAATCAAAACACTTTAATAATCAAAAATAAATACAAAACGGCGCGTCAGCCCCTCACGGCGACTGACACGCACAAATAAAAAGCAAACATAAAATAATGTCCCAGGCCTGGTCCTCTCTCGTCCTTCACGGTCGTCACTCCAGTTTTATATCCTTCCATCTCCTACGTGGGACTCGATACGGGCGGTGGGGCGCAGGTGTAGCTCATCTCCAATCACTACACCTGGCCTCACTCCCCGTTCCCACGCCTCTCGGCCCCGCCCCACTCGCCACAAATAGCATGGCCCATTCTTGCCAATCTCTAATAACATCTCTGTGTGACTACTAGTTCTAATCTCCTCTACTTTGTAACTTTAAAATATCAACATGTTAACATATCACAGAGAAACATTTCCAGTAATGTTATGTACCAGCCAATTCTCACATGGCCCTACTATATGTAACAGGCACTGACAGTCTCTCTGTCTGTTCCAGGATGAAGACTATCAAGGGATTGTACAGTATGCTGTTTCACTAGTGGACGCTCTGCTCTTTATCCACTACCTGGCCGTTGTGCTGCTGGAGCTCAGGCAGTTACAGCCGTTCTTCTCTCTGTGTGTCACCCGCTCCACGGATGGAGCAACACAACACTATAACTTGGGTCAACTCAGGTTAGAACATTGTCATCAAAATGCTAGATTTATGTAGTGAATTCCTTTTTAAAACTCATATAAAGTGATTTGATTTTAGAATATATAATTTTTTTTCTCTTTTGTTATTTGTATAATATATATGGGCCTACTATAAATTTAAGTATTTACAAAAAAAAAAAAAATTGTATATTCAGCTTTAAGTCCTCAGACTCAGACTCAAACATGGCCACATGGTACTTTGTAAAATCAGACATGATAACTGTTTTGACAAAGCCCATGAAAGAGACAATGACCATGGAGAGCTCAGCTGCTGTGTGATGTCGTATACACGCCATTCAGTGTGCACTTTTTTGCATGTCCTGCCCTTATATTACATGAGAGTCATTCTTAGTTTGGTGGCCTTTAGATTGAGCAGGTTTGTAGAAAAAAATATAAATTCACAACCCTCTCTCATATGCGTCTAAATTTTACTTTGGGCGACTAAATTATGTCTCTTGTTAGCCATTGGCTATTCAATTCTTTGATTTTACTCGCAAATGTGTTTGTTCAATATGAAGGTATTTTTGATTCAAAACAACTGAACACCTGTGACAGTGCGATTTGTAGTTGTAAAGAAAAGCCACACGTGTATCAGTAAATTTGAAGTCACAGAGATAAATGTTTTAAGAGTTGCAAACCTGTAGACTTTTTTTCTCTCCCACAAACACAACACAGCAGTTACACCTTCTCAAATTCTTCATTGCAGGTTCACAAATCCTATTCTACAAATCACACATTTAGAAACTCGTACGCTCACATTTTTGAAACAATTGCTGCAGTGAATGTGGTGCAAAACGCATTTACACGCCCGCATCAAGAAATGTGAAGTCGTGGAGAAATGTTGAACATCCGCAAATCAGTACGTGAATTCATCAAATGAGAGTTGCACACTTGTAGAATATTTTCTCAGAAATGTCTTGTATATTTTTCTAACACAAACACAAAGTACATAACTACATCTGCTTGAATCTGCTGCGATGAATCTCAAACAATGTTTTTCGCTTTCAAGTGACAAGTTTCGCGCTCTCCCTTTTGCACCAAGATATTTGGTTCAAAAGTGATTTGTGCATCTGTAGAGGTAGTGGGCGGGACTGTTTAGAGATTAGAGAATTTCAGCCAATCACAAGAGCTACTTTGGCTCGTTGCTGAGCATAGACTCATGGTGTCATATTCACATTGTTTTTAATGTCAAATAGTTTATCCATAATGTTAGACCATTGCTAAAAAAGAATAATTTTGTGCTTAATATAGAAAAGGCACTTTTGATTTTGTTGTAAAAAAATAAAAAATAAAAATGCTAAATGATGCTGGTTTATTTGGGCTGTGATAAATCTTTCTCTGGTAGTCCATCATCTGTGCTCTTGCTGTTGTGAAACATGTGTCCATCTTGGAGGCTGAGGAGAAATTCCTTCGAGGACCTGTCATTGATGCAAGCTACTGTAAGGATCCTATAAAGGACAAAATGTTGAAACATGACATCCTGCCATAATATATAAATAACAATTGTTTATACCACTATGCAACTTTTGCTTTTTTATTTATTTTTATCAGTGAGTGGGATCACTTTGACAGCAGGATAAAGAAACAATTAAAGAAGAGTGGCAAGCCATAGGAGAGTCATCTACAGGAGTCATGAAGGTTAAGAAATAACCAAGTCATGGTGTTAATAAATAAATATTTTTTTTGAACAACAATGTTGTCTCTTTCTTTGAAATGACCCTTGGAACTTTAGAAAAGGGTTAAATTGTGTTTGTCTTCATAAAATGCTGTGTAGGACATGTTTTGTTGCTGTATGACGAGCAATTGTGAATTGTACAGCAAATATTTCATTTAGGATCCATATGATTACACAGTACTGTATGTCTAATGGCCTGAATATGGTTAATATCTAAATATAACTTAATATAAATTCACAACATCATATATCAGTCATATATATCAGTATATCAGTCAGTCTCCTGTATATACAGTTTATAAATAAATATAAATAATACATTTTACAGTAGGTCATAGGTCTGCAGCCTTGCTTGGGGCATATATCTACCACAGTTCCCAAGCCTCCACCTACTCAGCAACGAGCCAAAGTAGCTCTTCTGATTGGCTGAAATTCACTAATCTCTAAACAGTCCCGCCCACTACCTCTACAGATGCACAAATCACTTTTGAACCAAATATCTCGGTGCAAAAGGGAGAGCACGAAACGTTACTTGAAAGTGAAAGGTGTTTGAGATTCATCGCTGCAGATTCAAGCAAATGTAGTTATGTACTTTGTGTTTGTGTTAGAAAAATATACAAGACATTTCTGAGAAAATATTCTACAAGTGTGCAACTCTCATTTGATGAATTCACGTATTGATTTGCGGATGTTCAACATTTCTCCACGACTTCACATTTCTTGATGCGGGTGTGTAAATTCATTTTGCACCACATTCACTGCAGCAATTGTTTTAAAAATGTGAGCGTACGAGTTTCTAAATGTGTGATTTGTAGAATAGGATTTGTGCACCTGCAATGAAGAATTTGAGAAGGTGTAACTGTTGTGTTGTGTTTGTGGGAGAGAAAAAAAGTCTACAGGTTTGCGACTCTTAAAACATTTATCTCTGTGACTTCAAATTTACTGATACACATGTGTGGCTTTTCTTTACAACTACAAATCGCACTGTCACAGGTGTTCAGTTGTTTTGAATCAAAAATACCTTCATAGTTCAAGGCTATTATAAGATAAGCACATTTTCACTCACTGAACACTGACTGAGCCCCTTCAGAGTTGTCTCTCCATCAATCCATCTGTACTTTTCAATTCATCTCAATGGACGCACAGTACACCTGTATTTGCTGAACTGTAAACTCTGTGTGAAGGCGGACGACTCGCCATCGATTTACTGATAGCGCTGTTTCTCACACATGCAAAGAGAGAGAGCGAGAGTCTTGCCACGCTGAATCGACACACTACATGTAAACTATATTCTTTGTTGTCTTCTCCTGTCAAAATAATGGAGTTCATTTAGAATTATTCAACTTTTTCGAACAAGCAGAATATATGCCTTTTTCTCCGGTAGTGGGCGGAGCTAATGCGCAATTGGCAATTTCATTGGCTTGCACTCATTTATTACCATCCCTGTTTTGATTTCAGCAAATCAGTTCGACCGAACACAGACAATGTGATTAATATTCATGAACCCAGCAGCTCATCTATCCATAGTGCATTGTATATTGTTAGTATGGTAGTAGAATTATTAGTAGGATTTTCTTTTAATAATAATTAATATGATCTATTACTTTTCCTTTTTTTTTTTACAGAAACCCTCAATGACCAAACATATCTTAAAGGGTTAGTTCACCCAGATAGCAAAATTATGTAATTAATAACTTACCCTCATGTTGTTTCAAACCCGTAAGACCTCCGTTTATCTTCGGAACACAGTTTAAGATATTTTAAATTTAGTCCAAGAGCTCTCAGTCCCTCCATTGAAGCTGTGTGTACGGTATACTGTCCATGTCCAGAAAGGTAAGAAAAACATCATCAAAGTAGTCCATGTGACATCAGAGGGTCAGTTAGAATATTTTTAAGCATTGAAAATACATTTTGGTCCAAAAATAGCAAAAATGACGACTTTATTCAGCATTGTCTTCTCTTCCGTGTCTGTTGTGAGAGAGAGTTCAAAACAAAGCAGTCTGGATATCCGGTTCGTGAACGAATCATTCAGTTCACCAAATCGAACTGAATCGTTTTAAACGGTTCTCATCTCTAATATGCATTAATCCACAAATGACATAAGCTGTTCACTTTTTTTAATGTTTTTCGCTCAGAAGAAATCAGCAAGATATTGGAATATGGAGGGGAATGCAGCCTTTAACCACTGGACGTTCAGACATCATTTAATTTTTTTTTTTTTTTAAGACATGGCAAAATGTCACTATTCCGTGTAAACTCTGCCTACCATGGATTCATTTTGCTGTCAATGGAAATCTTTGACCTACCAGAGTTATTGCTGGGAATTTCATGTCCTTTGTTATATTTTAGATATTTCTTCATTGTTACTACTTTATGCACTTCAAGTGTTTTGAGATGAAATATTTGACCTGGAAATGGTCTTTATATATTAGCCAGGGCTCGACATTAACGCTTGTCTGGGACAAGTGGATTTTGTCAAGGGGCAAGTGAAAGAGAATTTTACTTGTTCTACCGGACAAGTTACCCGATCAAAATTTTAATAACAAAGAATAACTAGGGCATTACCGAAACTTTGAAGAGAATGATTCTGATTTTATTACTTTCAGTGTAAACGGTGACTAATAACAGACAATGTATTGACAGTATCGAGGTCGCGTCAGTTGAGGATCGTGCAGTCTGTCTGACTCACGGAGAAATAAAAACTATAAGAACAGCACACACAAAGAAACGAACATTGCGATACAAAAAATATAAATATTCTGTATAATATGTGCAACATCACACGACCAGGATTTTTGTTTTTCCGACTTTCAGCTCGATTGCAAATGTGATATTGATTTTATACATCAGTTAAATAAACAAGTAATATTAACTGACTTACATTTAAGAGACATTGTGGATTTTTACTTCATTTCAAACAAAAATTATTAAAAGCAAATCCAAAGCAGAACAGTCGCGTGTCTCAGAGCAACAGTCTTTTGTTACTAAATGATTCATTTTTAAATGAGTCAATGATTCAGTGAGCCATTTATAAAACGGTTACCTCCCTCATTTATTGAATGAATCAGCCGTTTGAATGAATCGGTTGAATCAGTGATTCACTCATTAAGACAGTGACTTGTCACCCCCTACTGGTGGTTTAATATCATATTTAAAAGTGTCATTGCATTTTTCCAACATTTCATATTTTGTATGTCAAAAAGTAAAACATTAATCTAATAACATAATTTATTCATTTGGACAGATGGAGTTTGTTGATACTGTTTTCATTATAATAATAATAACAATAACAACCTCAATGTCTTATTATTCTAATGTAATGTATTGATCACATGTGAGAATTCAACATAAATGTAGACATCTACATTTAATCAGTTTAGGAAAATATTTTCCTTTATAAAGTTAAAGTGTAACAGCAATCAATTTAAGGCAAATATCAAAAAATATACTGATTAAAGTAATACCTGATAGAGCACTGATGAGACCATTTCAGAATAAATTACATTTGTGCCAAAAAACAAACAAACATTTTTTTTTTCCCGGACAAGTATACTTTTTTACTCGGACAAGAGAATGATTGATTTACTTGTCCGAAGGACAAGCTCATGTAAAAGCTTAATGTGGAGCCCTGTATTGGCAATGTTATCGCTGTGAGTTTCATCCTCTTTAATATTCATTTTTGTAATGTTGTTAT
Organism: Carassius gibelio; assembly: GCF_023724105.1. NCBI lineage: Eukaryota > Metazoa > Chordata > Actinopteri > Cypriniformes > Cyprinidae > Carassius > Carassius gibelio. Next base: position 20,435,023 of record NC_068371.1, read on the forward strand.
TGTTTGTCTTTTCCTCATTTTTACTTTGCACTTAAAATGGTTTGAGATGGATAGAAATGTCATCGCTGAGTGAGTTTAGTCTTTTTCAAAATTCACGTTCGCAGTGTAGCTATATTGTTTGATGTTTTTTTCATTGATACAGTCTTATTCACTTCTAGTGTTTTTCTTTTTTAGATTAAATATTTTACCTAGTAGTGATATTGCTGTGAATTTAATGTTTTTCAATATTGGTTTTCAAAATGTACTTAATTATAAGTAAATATGCTTTAAAATCATAAGATATGATTTTTTTTTCAGTGTTACTAGCAAACTCTAACAGCAAGGTAAATTAGTGTTAGTATTTTCTAAGTATTAATTGTCCATATATTGCACTTGACAAATAAGATATTGTGGCTTTTTTTGCTGAATATTTTATATATTTAAATATAATTTTAAAAAAAGTACAAGATTAGGCTAACTGAATATATGTGATATCAAATAAGGGTTAGCACAAATGTAATCTAAATGTAATCCAAAAGTAATCAGATTACGTTACCAAAAATTTGTAATCTAAGAGATTATATTACTGATTACAATTTTTTTCATGTAATTTGTAATCAGTAACTGATTACAATTCATAAGTAATCTACCCAGCTCTGCTTATGAGGACATAACCCATGTCCCCATTTTTCAAAACGCTTATAAATCATACAGAATTAGTTTTTTTGAGAAAGTAAAAATGCACTAAATTTCCTGTGAGGGTTAGGGTTAGGTGTAGAGTTGGTGTAGGGCCATAGAATATACAGTTTGTACAGTATAAAAACCATTAAGCCTATGGGATGTCCCCACTTTTCACAAAACAAACGTGTGTGTGTGTGTGTGTAAAATAGTATATCAGTCTGGCGAGTAAACAATAAACAAAAAATTCTACTAGTTACTAGCCAGTGGCGATTATATTGCCAAGGTGTGCATAGATGGTTGATTCAATTATTGTTAGTGTTATCATAGGGATAAACTATCTGTCCATCAGAAAAACAAGCTCAGGCTAATATGGCAATGTCAAGCTAGTACTGTATGACCTAATAATCCTGATCAAATACATGTTCTTGAAAAAAATTTCATTCTGTTACATTATATTTTTATAATGCAGTATGTAACAGGATGGACATTTTAAGCCAATGAATCATATTACTAGTTGCCAGCAGACTCACATTTAGGAAGATATTTGTTATTTGTATGAAAACTATAGAAAGAAAAACAAATTATGTTCAGTATAAATTGACACAATGGGTAGATGTTATGTTTTAAGCTATTAGAAGAGTCTTTTTAAAATTGAGAAAAAAGTGAGAAAAGACCAGTGGCACAATTCCCGCAAATCTTTTTAAAAATTTCCACCTTCTACTTAATGCTTTATTTTTGACTTGTCACAGAAGTTCATGTAAGGATTCAAATTATTTTTAACTGTTCATGCACAAGAAGACACAAGAGAACTTTATTCAGTACTTACACACTGTTTTCTGTGCACTCACACCAAAAGTTAGATTCAGTCATTGCTCCAGGTTGTTGCTATGATGGACGCTCAAATATGGGTGTAGAATTGTTGCATTATTTCAAATAAATATTCAGAGATTCACAAATAAATGTAAAGAGATTTACAAAAATTGAAACGTATTGGCAAATACATAGAATGAAATCCACAAATAAATTTCAAAGTTTCACAAACATGAATTAAATTGACAAATAAAAACTGAGACCAGCAAATAAAATATATTTTCACAAATATAAAACTTTGACTGGAATATATTTGTGATTCGCTTTCTGTGCTTTTGTAGATTGTTGTGCACATTTGTGGATAGCTCAGTGTTTATTTGATCAAGACGCACACAAATGCACAAATGTATGGACTTCACCCACCATCTCTACTCAAGCCAATCAGATAACAGCCACACTTCGCCGACTAGGGCTGAAATGATTATTCGGCATTATCGACAATGTCGACAAAAAGAATTGTCTACAAATATTTTTGTTGTCGAGTAGTCATTTGATTCAATTTGATCTAATTTAGAGCCTGCAATAATGCGGTTTGACAAGTGTGGTGCTATAGTACAAGACTGTAATTCAGCCCTCCTGGATTCAATTCTAGAGAAGAAGAGATACAGTGCTCAGCGCTGCTTCAGAGAAATGCACCCTAAGCCGAACCGAATGGCTTTTCCAAGGAAAACCTGGAAGTACCTGGATACTCAAGTTATGGCAGTGGTGAAATTTTGCAACATTAAAGCTATAATTCCTCATGTAAAATCATTTTAATAATATTAGGCTACTATTAATATTAACTCCACACTATTCTTTCTTTACACAGTTATTGAACAAATCTGAATCAACACTGAACTGAGACAATTTTTTTAGAGCTGCTTTACTGCAGAATTCTCTGTTTCCCTTTCCATCATTGAATCATTATTGTCATGCTTATTTCTGTAACCTGCTTTGAAACAATCTGTATTGTCTAAAGCGCTATATAAATAAAGGTGATTTGACCTCACTTGACTTCTTCTTCTGGTCTTTTCCATGTGTAGCATTCAGAGGGCAGCAGTGGTTATCTTAGAGAACTACTACAAAGACTTCCCTGTCCATAACCCCGCAATACTAACAGCTTCCAAGTCCCGCACCACCAAGCACCTGGCAGGCCTCAAAGTCTACAACGTGGATGGTGAGTTCACAACCATTCGAGTATACAGGAATCATTTCCAATTGCTAAAAAAATGTGTTTTGCTTGACAAATGCTTTTCCTGATCAGTGATTTTAACTCAGATCTCAGGTCTTTGTTGACTTTGACATGACTGTACTACTGGTACTGAAGTGATGTTGTGATTATTTGTTTGCGACCACCGAAGATGTTGCTGTTGTCAACATATATCTTGTCTGGTTTTGTGTCTCTGCCTGAAAGTATTTTTAATGAAACTGAAAGCATACCTTTTGGACAGTAAGTGGTTCATAAAAAATTGTATTGTCCCTTTATTTTGTCCCTAAACACTTGCTGCACTGTAATCACTGATGGCATTGCACATGTTTTGTGGGCACCAAAGTGGAATTTTTGTAAGAATTTTGTTTACCGTATTTTCCACACTATAAGGTGCACTTAAAAGCCTTTAATTTTCTCAAAAAACAACATTGCGCCTTATATATGGATCAAGATGCTCTGTAAAAATGTTGACATTCCCTTTAACACAGTTCCATCTAGTGGATGCATAACGCAAACCCAGTATAATGTTTGACTGCAGTATCTTATATTCTATGCGCCTTATAATCCGGTGCGGCCTATATATGAAAACAGTTCTAAAATAGGCCATTCATTGAAGGTGCTCCTTATAATCCGGTGCTTCTTATAGTTCAGAAAATACGGTATATATTATTTGTTTGTCTGCACCAGTAAAGTCACATATTTCCCTAAGAACTGCACAGAACTAGTTATTTCAGATCCCCCAGATTTTTATTTATTTATTTTCACCAATAGCAGCTGATGTTTTTACTGTAAGACTGTGTGCATGTATGTCTGCACCACTACAGCTTAATGTTTAGATCAGTGGTTTTCAACCTGGTGGGCCGCCAAATACTATTAAAATAAATAATATTGTTAATATATTATAATATTGTTAATATTGTTATATATATTAGTTGTCGGTTTGGTGTATAATAGCCTTAAAAAAGACGAGTCTCTCTCTCTCCTGTCCAAGTATGCAGAGAATGTTCAGGAAGACTAAAATACACCACAGTATTTACAACAAGCTAAAATGTTAATTGTTTTGCCAAAGTATAAGAATGTTTATTAAATATCAGAAAATAGACAGTAAAAAAAAAAATTAACACAATGTTACTTTTCATCAGCACATTATTTGTGTTGCTGTCTTTATTACATTACTCTAGCCATTCTGGATTTTACTGGGAAGACTTCATAGACACTGCAACAGATGTTTATATTTGTTGACGGCAAAAAATAAAGAGCCTAAATAGCAATATTTTTGGAAAGAGACTCTTTACACATATTCATCGACTCATTTAATCCTTAAGAATGATTCAGTAAAGAGATGTCACTTGTTATCCGAGATAGAGGGATTGTGCTAAAGATTCAACTCTTAAAAATTTCCGGGAGTTGGGTGGTGATGGAATTATGTGCTTTTACATTATTGAGCTAAACCGCTGTTTATCAACTCTTGCTTTCTGATTTGAAGGATTAAATTAACAAATATTTTCCAAACCTCTCTTTAGCGCTCCAGATTTTTTCATGAATTTTGTGGAAATATTATGTAAATAATTTAATTTGAGTTATTTTGTATTTTATCAATTGCAATCATCAAGCATCAGTGTGATCCAAAAGCTAATGAGCTAATGAAAGTAATTCTGTTTTGTATTGTTTTTTCTTCACTAATATGCACTGCAAAAAAAATTAAGGGAATACTGAAATATCACAGTATAACACTGTCAATTCAATTAAACTTCAGGGATATAAATAGCTACAGTATGTTTCCATCACCCTATTATTATGCGCATTTTGCAAGTATTGCATCAGAAAGAAATTATGGAAATGGCAAATAAAAAATAAATAAATAATTAGCAAAAAATAAAAATAAAAAATATATTGGTTGAGGTGGGTTTGAACGTGTATGAAAATAGGGTTCATGCGAATAATGGGAGGTGCAAACACATTTTGCTGAAAAAATTCCCCATACACATCAAAAAAGATGTGACTTTGCACAATGGAATGGCATCACCTGAGTAAACAGTGGACTGATCTCATTGCTAGCATAGGAAATGATTTTATGGTCATTCTGAAATCCCTTAAGTTCAAAGTATTTCTGTATAATGGCCTTGCAGAACTGTCTTACATGACTGTGTTCTTAAACGGGAGGCATCCACCTATGAAAGCAATGAACGCATTTATTGTGTTATGTTATCTAACTTGATTTGAAAATGTTCTAAAAGGTCTGTGCATTCAAGCAAGGAAATCTGACCTATTGTACAAAAAAGCTTACATAATGTCAAAAATATGCTTACCTTGTAAATTAGAAGTTATTCTTCATTTCCATGGTTGTGTAACATAAAAGAAGATGGAACCAAAACTAATATGGTTATACCAGCCATCTAGCTGCTATGCTTAGAGCAGGAGCAGCAGTTTCTCAAGGAACACACTAGTGGATTTATGCAACTTACGTGCCACACTAACCACCCAGATCACACCCTGTGCACAAAGGCAAAGGCACTCCTTGCCAGTGTTGGTCCTCGAGAGGATTTTGGTGGAATGGGTGCTGGTGAGTTGCAGATCTCCATTCGCCATCTCCACTCCAGACCCAAAGCCCAGGCAGCCACCTCCCACACTTTACATGGACAAGACACAAGAGCCCACGGCAGACATAGTGCCCAAGCCTGCCGCAATCAAAAAAAAAAATCGATTTTGTAACTTTGTTAACAACGTGATGTCGGAACAATATTTGTAACATGTCTTTAAAGTTTCCTTATATGAATATTGGAACATACTTTTAACATCTAGACACAAGAGAGGCTGTATTTGAATACCCTAAAAATAATGAGTAAGGTGAAGGAATTTTAAAGGCATAGTTTATCCCAAAATGGAACTTGCGTCATATTTATACACCCTTATGTCATTCCAAATCCACATGACCTTTTCTTCTGTGGAATACAAAGGAAGAAGTCTACTAGTAGCATTTTTTCATGCCGTTACAATGAATGGTGGTGAAGCTTTCAAGCTTTAATTAGTATGCAAAAGCAGTGTTAAGTAATCCACAAAACTTGTGCTCAGTATTCCAAGACTTTGAAAGCTGTATGAAAGATTTGTGGGCGGAGCATACTGAAATCGTGATTAAATCATACCAGTTTTGTGAATCAAAAGCATTGAAAAATACGAGGAAACATGTCAGTAACTTGCCATATATTACAAGCCAAAACATATTTTCAGTCAGACACATCAGTCACAGCTTGAATGGTAAATGTCACTAAAGCACAGTCTTCACTTCTTCGTTCTGCACTTATCAGTCCTGACAAACCTTGTTACTCAGTATCAGTATTACCAGTATCAGTGCACTAAAAAAAGTGAAATGACTGAAGTAAATTTTTAGATCATTCTAATCAAAAACCTATCTACACAGTAACTTACAGACTACGTGGTTTAGCATAAACCTATTAAACTGACACCACCAGATGACAGCAAACACTTGAATTGAATTCTGTGGAGCTGCTCCACATCGACACTGTTATCGAACTGAGCTGAATCAACATTGAACTGACTAAAGCTGAATAACAATATTGCTGCCTTTTGTGAAATTAACACTGTTATTGATTTGAACTGAACTGACACTACACTGACTTGTACTGGGCAATGACAGTGCTGTCTTTTAGAACTGCCTTATAGCTGAATCTGAACTGTCTCCAAAGTTGAGTTTCCATAATTGATCCTGCTGTTTTTCTTGTTCATCACTGTGAAGCTGCAACAGTCTGTAAATGTACAAAGCACTATACAAATCACTTGACAAAACAGTCTCAATGCATGTGTGTCCCATCATGTTCAGGTCCGGGAGGGAATAATGGAGCTGCAGGTATAGCCCAGTCTCAGTCTCGAGCAATGATTGCTGCTGCCGCCCGCCGCAGAGACAGCAGTCATAACGAACTCTACTATGAAGAGGCCGAGCATGAGAGACGTGTTCGCAAACGCAGGGCTAGGTGAGAGAACCTTGGTGTAGAGATTTAGAAAGATATTTGGCCAATAGGTTTTTGTTTTGTTTTGTGTTTTTTCGTACTACAGAGTTCTTAGTATATGTCTGCTGCATTCTCCAGTTTACAGTGCCCCACACTTTTGAAATCACTGCTCTAGAGAACTGAATGATTGTGAAACTAGAGGAATTTTGAATCTGGACTGTGTGACAACAACCTTTCTTTCCCAGGCTGGTGGTGGCAGTGGAGGAGGCATTTACACACATTCATCGCATGCAAGAGGCGGAGCAGAAGAAGGCATCTGTTGACGTGATGGACCCACGTGAAGCAGCTCAAGCCATCTTCCCTTCCATGGCCCGAGCACTGCAGAAATATCTCCGCACCACCAGACAACAGCACCTTCACAGTATGGAGAGCATACAGCAGCACTTGGCCTTCTGCATCACAAACAACATGACACCCAAGGTGCGTCCACTCACAGTGAGAATCCCATTCAGATGGTTTTTATCGCAAAATAAAATATATGTGATATGGCACAATCCTGAATGTTCCATTCCTTGATAGTTGAGCTTAAAAATATAGAGTGCCTGAGGCCAATTCCACACTAATACAATTTAGTTTTAAAACGTATATTTTTCTCTTCGTTTTGGCCTTCCATACACACTGAGACGGCATTTTAAGTCAGACATAGCTTTTTGAAAACGCTCTGCACGGTGGATAAATTTGAAAACGCCATCTTTGCGTCGTAGTGTGGACTTTGAAAATGGAGGCTTTTCAATATGATGATGTATTTTTAGTCATGTGATGCAGTCATATGACCAATTCAGTCAAAATTACATTTGTTTTGCCATGCCTCCCAGTCTACATTCTCGCTTGCTTTGGTCACTTTATACTCCTGTGTTACTCGCAGCAACAACTCCGCCTCACTGTCGGTCCATCTAAAAATTCCTCAACATTGCCGCAGACTTTCAAACAGCCGGAAAGTAAATAAACAAAAAGTCGAAGCTTTACTAATACGCAGTAGGAGATGTAAGCGTTTTCATACGTTTCAGTGTGGATGAGCAACTTTTGGAAAACGTTTGAAAATGATAGTGTGGACACGGAGCGTTTTTAGACGAAAACTCAGTTTTCAAATATATCCGGATTAGTGTAGACGTAGCCTGAAAGTTATCACAAAACCTATACTGTTTTGTTTTTAACTCATTATACTGTTAAACTGTCTGAAATCAGTTCCATGAGGCACCTTCGTGTGTAAACACTGTTGCAAAGTCATTGTCTGATAGAGCAGCAAGGGGAATAAGTCAACTTTCTAAGCTTTTAGATACAGCTATAGACATTAACTGTATTCAGTGATTATAATGTGAGTGCTTCAAAAGACATTAAACTAGAAAAATATGGTTTTGCTCTCATAATGCAGAAAGATTTAATATTAGTATGCCATGATTGAGCAGAATGTAGGATGCAATATTTATTAAGACTGATACAATGTTCCAGGCTTCAGAAGAAGTCAGTGGAACTTTAAGTAGAGTCAAAGATATGTTTGCTTGACTCATTATTGCTCAAGCTCACATTAACTAGTGCCTAATGTTAGATGACTGTAATGGTGAAGTGCTGTGTATTTTTGTTTCTCAGGCATTTTTAGAGAGTTATCTGACCACAGGCCCTACACTGCAGTATGGAAAGGACCGCTGGCTTGCTAGGCACTGGACCCTTGTCAGCGAAGCCTCAGTTACCAGTGGTCTGAAAGATGGGACCATTTTTCTGCTCAAATGCATTGACTTTAACTTAGTGGTCACTACCAAAAAGATACCTTATATTCAGCTTGCTGAAGAATTCATTGACCCAAAGTCACACAAGTTTGTGCTTCGACTGCAGTCTGAGACTTCAGTTTAGAGATTTTTTGTTTTTTTTCAGCAAAAACTTATTTTCTTCTGGGATGTATTTTTGTTTGACTTTCAAATAATATATATGTATATCAAATATTGCAATATATTCTTTATACGTTTGTTTTGTTTGTGCTTACATGTTTATTAGAAATAACATGTTTGCAGTCAAATCAAGCAAAATCAGATCAAAAACTTTTATAGAGGTTGAATATAACTATTGAAGACTACTTATCAATGTTTGTTAAATACAGAAACATTAAAGAATGGATTCAATCAAATACTTTTTCAATGGACATCAGAGAGATGAATGGACTCAAATGGGCAAATTTTCTCTGCCTCACTACTGTTTATAAAAACTCTCTGGGAATGTAATCTGCAGACTTTCTGCAAGATCCACCATAGTGCAGTTGAGGTTGCACAGATGAGACTTTGAGAAACATTGACCAATTACTGTAGCACTATAGTAACAGATTTTCATGTCATTAGGTTCACAAACACATCATCATCTCAGCCAAATGACCCTCTACTACTGTAAATGCACATCAAAACTTTCCAGTGTGTATATGTGTGTGCGTGTGTGACATTGCTCAGTCAGTACAATGATCCACATACATATTTTTTTACATTATATATATATATATATATATATATATATACACTCATCTAAAGGATTATTAGGAACTCCACACTAATACTGCATTTCAGCCTGTCTGAGTGACATTTCTAGCTGGATGAATGACCATCACCTTCAGCTTAACCTTACAAAGACTGAACTACTGGTGATTCCAGCTAACCCATTGATTAATCACAACTTCTCTATACAGCTGGGCTCGTCAACCACAACTCCTTCGAGGACAGCCAGAAACCTAGGAGTTGTGATGGATCATCAATTAAGCTTCACTGACCACATTGCTACAACGACCCGGTCCTGCAGGTTTTCCTTATACAACATTAGGAAGATTAGACCCTTCCTGTCAGAGCAAGCAACCCAACTTCTTGTCCAAGCTCTTGTTCTCTCCAGACTGGACTATTGTAATGCTCTCCTGGCAGGCCTTCCTGCATGTACTGTCAAGCCTCTGTAATTTATCCGGAATGCAGCAGCAAGGGTTGTCTTCAATGAGCCAAAAAAAGCTCATGTTACTCCTCTCCTCATCAGGTTACACTGGCTACCAGTAGCCGCTCGCATCAAATTCAAGGTACTGATGCTTGCCTACAAGACAACCACTGGCACTGCACCAACTTACCTAAACTCACTGGTTAAATCCTATGTGCCCTCCAGAAGTTTGCTCTGCAAGTGAACAACGCCTTGTGGTGCCATCCCAAAGAAATTCAAAATCACTCTCACGGACCTTTTCCTGGACTGTGCCCAGCTGGTGGAATGACCTCCCAATCTCAATTCGTACAGCTGAGTCTTTACTCATTTTCAAGAAACATCTAAAGACTCATCTTTTTCGCCTGCACTTAACCTACTAACACCAGTACTTTTCCTTTTCTTGTCTTTTTCATTTAATTAAAAAAAAATGCATTCTATACTAGACTGAGACTTGTCATGGCACTTGTATTCTGTTGTTGTTCTCTTGTTGACCTGACTGCTTTTATTGTTCTCATTTGTAAGTCGCTTTGGATAAAGGCGTCTGCTAAATGATTAAATGTAAATGTAAATACTGTGTTTGACCCCCTTTCGCCTTCAGAACTGCCTTAATTCTGCGAGGCATTGATTCAACAAGGTGCTGAAAGCATTCTTTAAAAATGTTGGCCCATATTGAAAGGATAGCATCTTGCAGTTGATGGAGATTTGTGGGATGCACATGCAGGGCACGAAGCTCCCGTTCCACCACATCCCAAAGATGCTGTATTGGGGTGAGATCTGGTGACTGTGGGGGCCATTTTAGTACAGTGAACTCATTGTCATATTCAGGAAACCAATTTGAAATGATTCGAGCTTTGTGACATGGTGCATTATCCTGCTGGAAGTAGCCATCAGAGGAGAGGAGTTAACCGGTGGGGTCTTCTGCAACAGTAGATCATCCGCCTCAAGGGTGTGCGTGTTGTGGCTTCACAAATGCTTTGCTGCATACCTCGGTTGTAACGTTTGGTTATTTCAGTCAAAGTTGCTCTTCTATCAGCTCGAATCAGTCGGCCCATACTCCTCTGACCCCTAGCATCAAGAAGGAATTTTCGCCCACAGGACTGCTGCATACCGGATGTTTTTCCCTTTTCACACCATTCTTTGTAAACCCTAGAAATGGTTGTGCGTGAAAATCCCTGTAACTGAGCAGATTGTGAAAAACTCAGACCAGCCCATCTGGCACCAACAACCACGCCATACTTGAGTTTGTCATGACCAGGACCACACCCTTAAATGCATTGAAGCAACCGCCATGTGATTGGTTGATTAGATAATTGCATTAATGAGAAATTGGTCAGGTGCTCCTAATAATCCTTTAGATGAGTGTATATGTATATATATATATATATATATATATATATATATATATATATATATTATATATATATAATTTTTTTATTTTTTATTTTTTCTTGAGAAGAACTAATGCTTTTACTTAATCATTTCTCTCATTAGTAAATGTTGGACTTGTGAAGATTGTATAATTTTGGATTTTTAAGCATGAGAGGCAACTAATTAACCTAAAAAAAACACAATCTGTTCTCAAGCATTAAAGCAAATGATCAAACCTACAAAATTACACCTGGACCTAATTTCTGAAAAATGTTGCATTGAAAAATTTTGCAATTAAGAGATAGAAGTTCATAATTATGAGTTTAAAACAATCAATTATGAAATGAACCCTTTTTTGCTTTGTGTTTGGCTTTTCTTATTCCTCATAACAATTACAAACATGGTCAGTAAAACCATATGCTTAAATCCCAGATCTCTGGGAATAAAGAGGTGCTTGGCCTGTACCCTGCATGTCATATATTTTAAGAGGTGCTCTTTACAGCAGACTGTAGGGAGTTATAATTAGGCATGGACTCAATTTGAGCTATTCAGATGAGTAGAGATTATGTGTGATCTCTTGTGTCCTGTCCTGTTTCTTATCCTATGCCTCACAGCAGTGGAGCTATAAAAACAGCTCATGAGAATTTCATCTAGGTCTATGAAATTAAAGAATGTCCCCTCTGAGAACTGGAAAGTTTTGTCTGCAAATGATGAGATACTGCTGAGAAACAATTGATTGGTCATGACCATTGCTTATTTTACCTTCATTTAGAATGGTGTTGTTGGACAGCAAAACTTTTTTTTTTTTTTTTTCATAATTGTTCTAAAACTGATGGGTTTTTTTTTTTCAAAGTGGGGAATTACAAAGGATTATAACAAGTTAAGTGTTCAAGTATCATGACATATATATGCATAACATATACAATTTTATTTTATTTTTATAAAAAAAAAAAAAAACCGTATGAATCCTTGAAATCTATATCAATTAAATGGATAATTTCCCCCAAAATTCTTTTGACGTACCTTCCTCTGAGGAATAGACACGCATGCACGCACACAAAAGGTCTTTTGAAGCATTGTTTCTAACCAAACCATTTTGGCTGCCATTGCCTTCCTTTACATGGGCATAACAAGCACTGAGACATTTCTCAAAATATCTTTTGTGTTCCACAGAAGAAAGTCTGTTCATACAAGTTGGATGACAGAATTGTGTTTTTCATCACTTTATGTTTTTCTGTCATTGGAAGAATTAACCATCACAGCACCTTCTTGAGGGGAAAATGGATGTGTTATAATTTTATTGACCTGGTTTTGCACTTAGACTGGCATTTTAAGTTACACTTTATTATGGCTTTTTTTTTATCATGGGTTATTATTCTCGACATTCTGTTCTATATTCCAATGTTGTCAAATACAATTTTTGATAAAACTTTTATATTAAGACATTTTTTAAGACAGTGATGGAGTTACTTTATGTAAATCACTCATACTGAGACTGTGCCTCTGCTTTTACTCAGTGTTTATGTATGTGCTGATAAGTCATTCACAATATACACCTCACATCTCACTTGCCAAAGGCCACTGTTTGTATGCCTGATTTTGTTATAACAAATATGCTTCAAAGCTCACATCAAACATTTAAATAAAAGAGACATTTTTAATAACACTGACATTCATCTCTAACTTTTCTTACTGCCAAGTATGTGTACTTGCTGAGGTTGTTGAACTGTAGGCATGTTTTGATTACATGATAACAACTATACTATCTTTTATTCTGAATTAGTTCATGACCTCATTGTTCATATGGGCCAGGTTATAAATATTAATTCTGACTGCAAATAATTAAAATATAAACAAATCAGCAATGACATGCTCTAAGTTTAGAGTATACTTTTGACCCTGTGAGACACTGTGCTGTATGTGAAAATACATGCCGTGGCAGTAAATCACTCAAGAAGCCTTTCTCTGATTCAGTACAACGGTGAAGCTGCAGTTTCAAATTTGCCACACTGGATTTTCACCTCCGCTTTGCTATCTTGGCTGCCCTCAAAGGTCACATCAGTCATGTGGTTGGTATGCTTCATATGGGTGAGTCATATGGGCGGCATCTGGATTATGTCATAAATCTGGTCGGAAAAAGCATCCATATGAAGGTGAAGGTAACTGAGGATGAGTGTAAGTGTTCCAGTTTAATCCCTTAGCACAGATGTAGTTTCTGTTAAAATACATGAAATTACTTTGTGTCTCCGTCTGTAGATGTTCCTTCACTGCTGCATAAACATTCGGCTGAGCTAATGATGTTAATAATAAGTTAGAAGTGAAAGGTTCTAAAATCATTATTAGACCCTGCTCTTGTGTTGATAAGAAACCCACAAACACATTTACATAGCTATCTAAATAGGGACGCTCCATAGACTTCTGATATTCTTATACACCGCTAGTTATAAATGCTATAACCTAATCCAATAGAAAATTTACTGTATTTTTATATATTGTTTTTAGAAAATGAGGGTATTGCTGAATGTCACCAAAGGGAAGTTTAATCAGATATAGCTCACTTACAGGTACAAATTTGTCCCTCAAACATGATTTACTAGGTACACACCAATATTAATAAAAACAGACTATATAACAAAATAATATTTTGTATTCTTTATTGAACATGCTAATACATCATAGGTACATAAGTAGTACTACAGAACACGTTTTTCCTGTAGCCATATTACAGTTCCAGCCATACACTCTTAAAAATAAAGGTGCAATGCCATAGAAGAACCTTTTTGTTTAAATGGTTCCATAAAGAAAACTTTAACATCTGAAGAAACTTTCTGTTTCACAAAGGGTTCTTTGTGGTGAAAGATGCTTCTTCAGCTTACAAAAAGGTAAGAAAGAGATGGTTCTTTAAAGAACCTTTGACTGAATGGTTCTTTGTGGAACCAAAAATGGTTCTTCTATGGCATCGCTTGAAGAACCTTTTAAAGCACCTTTATTTATAAGAGTGTATACAGTTCCAGATGAATAAGCAGCACCAAAATTGTAATATGTCACTATATGTTTTTGCGTTTTACATTAATAAATGTCTCTTGCTGGCAATGCAGACAGTTATATAGTAAATCAAATAATTTCTGCAATAAATAAACCATAAGTTAATCTGTGGAAAGATAGTTAACTGTGGTTAGTTTTTCAATATACCACTTAATCATCATCATCACCACCATAATGGTCTTCATCACTACTATCATCATCAACATCATCATTGTCGTCGTCATCATCATCGTCGTCGTCATCATCATCCTCAGTGTTGACCTTTCCAGAGAGAACATCCTCTATCCAGTCCTCCAGCTCCTCAGCTGACGGTAGAGCTTCATCATTAGGCATGTTCAACCACACACTGTCAGCCTGGTCAACACACACACGGTTGAGTAAAAAATGATAATATGTAAGCTTTGTACCTTATTTGCATCATGAATGTAAGCTGTTTTCAGTAGGTACACTGTAAAAAATTTCTTGTTGTTTTTACAAAAACTTTTTGGCAGCTGTGGTTGCCAGAATAATTTTGTAAAAATACAGAAAACTGTAAACACATTTACGTCAAAAACTGTTAATTTTACAATATAAAGCTGTAATTTACAAACAAGAAAATGTGAATATAAACCAGTAAATTCAACAACACACAAAATTAAATCTGTTTTGTACCTTGAAAATACTGACAACCACCATAATAATAAAGATGGTACTGTATAAGAGAAAGCCACATGAAGTATCAAAGCTCATCACAAGTAGCTTCACCACAAGCAGAAGTATATATTAACATATAGAAGGTGCACATTTATGGAAACACAAAACACCATCATGGTAACACACGTGATACTTAAATAATGCAAAAAAACTTTCATTAAGCAACAGAAGATGTAACATAAAGCTCAAATGTACATAACTGATAACAAGAACTATTTAAAAACATGATTATTTAAACAAAATACTTTCAAACGTGGAGTGTCACGCAGGGAATTCTGGGAATATCAGTTTACAGTTTTAGACTGTAAATTATACATTGATTTGTTCTTTTTTTACTTCTAAAAGCTGTATAATTAACAGAATTTTACTGTAAATTTACATTAAATGCTTTGTTAGATCTTTTACAGTTTTTCCCTGTATATAGTACG
The DNA here is from genome assembly GCF_023724105.1 of Carassius gibelio. Taxonomy (NCBI): domain Eukaryota; kingdom Metazoa; phylum Chordata; class Actinopteri; order Cypriniformes; family Cyprinidae; genus Carassius; species Carassius gibelio. The sequence continues at coordinate 20,450,235 of NC_068371.1, forward strand.
GGAACTTACTGTTAACCTATTATCAGTTTTTTTCCGTAGCGTTTTTACAAAATTTTACAGTTAAAATTACACTTATTTTTTACAGTGTAAATAACTAGAAGAGTAACAAAGTGCTGTAAACTAAAACTATTTGTGCTTCAAACCGGTTTGTTTATGATTATCATAATACTGTAACATATTAAGAAATACTAGTTTGCAGAATCAACCAGTATAACAGACTATTTATTTTATAAAATAACTGGAAGCGAATGAGGAATGGCATTCAAGTTACAAACAGTAATCAGGGTCCAGCTGTGTAAACATATCCATTTAGTTTAGATAGTAACTTAAGAACTAGTTTAATCAACTAGCAGTAAGCCATGTCTTAAACAGTCTTACTTTTCAAATTTAAATTACTTTTTTTATTTTACTGATTTTAAAAATAGATGATTAACTTTAAAGACTAGTCTAAGCAATTGATGCAGCCGGCCACTGGTCTTCCATTAAAAATCAGGAGGATTTGTTTATTTTATAAATAAAATGTGTGATTTAATGGTTTATTATGTTATGTGTAGCTTTCTCTTAAAAGGGAATATTGTGTCATACATTGCAATGTAGGCTAAAGAGACATGTTTAAATAAAAATGTTTTAACAATAGGATGAAGGCAAGACAGAAAGTATAGAATAACATCATAACCAAAGTTACTTACATCAGTCACATTCACCACACCAATCTGGGGTCGGAAAAGGTCCACCTTAAAGGTTTTCTCCCAGTATGTAGTCAACTGCAGACAAATGAATCATTACAACATTACAACAACGCAGAGAAACACTATGTAGAAATGGATAGAATATTGTCTCACCAGAGGAAATTCATCAGGATCAATCCAAACTATGCTGAGATCTGGGTTTTTAGTATTGTCCCTTGCAACCTCCTTTAGAATTTCCAGGAATTCGTAACCATCTATGAAATTAAAAAGAGATCAGAAAAAAAATGAAATGTTAAAGTCTTGGTAATGGCAGTAAGAAATTGTCAGCTTGTTATTCTCTGTTGTATGGATTAAAAAACCTGGATCCTCCTCCTCAGCAAAGGCAACAATGTGGATTCCGTCCATGTCATCCTCCTATTGATTGAGCAGAGACAGATCACTTCAAGCTAAGAACCAGCAGCCATTTAATGTACTGTTAACCTTGGCCTACTGTACAGATACTCCCACAATCCAGTCTTGCTCACCCAAGTCTCAAACATGTCCTCAGCACGAAGCTTCCTCAGAGTGGGCCTGAGTGAGGATCAAACACTGTGATTTAAGAATGAAAATTCATATTTTAGATGATCTTTGGCAATAGCAAAGTTCTGAGGATGCCACTGATATCACCTTCTGTGTTGATTGACAAAATCCACTATCTCCTCCTCTGTGTTGGGTTTGCCAGGGATGGTGACAGGCTCTTCCATGAAGGGCTCATAGAAATCGATTTCATTCATTTTCAGAGTCAGTTGTTTAGCCACCTGCAGCATGAAACAGTTATAAATGAAGGCAATACATAATCCCTTTTCATTAAAGATGGAGGACACATAAGTATCCTCTCATTCTTGTGGTTATAAATACACATTCTTCTAAACCAGACTAATATATGTCATGGTTTCATTCTTGTTATCGTGGGAATGTACTGTACGCACCCTTTTGTCAAAAGTGGCAAAAAACTTCACATATGGTTGGAACTTCTCTGCGGTCAGCTGAAAGGCCTTATAATCTGAGAAAGAAAAATAAATTATATATATATATATATATATATATATATATATATATATATATATATATATATATATATATATATATATATATATATATATATATATATAAACACAAATCTAAAAAACTGTAATGACATGGTAAAATGTGGCAGTGTTGAAGTACCACGCAAGCTTCTGTTCTCACAACATAACAAGATGTTACAGCAAAGTCTTCCCAGCTGTAACTGTGTTTTTAATAAAAGCTGTATACAGTAGCAGTCAAATGACTTTGATTTTATTGGGAAAGTGACTGTGCCTTTTTGGGAAATGGCTCTATAACTGTGTTGATCTCTTTGAACAATTAGGCAGCATTTAATAGTCTCTGGGGTCATTATAGCTCCTGGTCAAAACTTCTGGTGTCGTTTGCGTTGTTTGTTTTGTTTTCTCACAGGCTTTATTAGCTGCACCTATGTCCGCAGCTTGCCCTTTGTTGTGTATGGCTGTCCTGTACTGTGCAGAGGACTGAGTTTTAGTCCTTTCATTCTATATTTCCTGTGTGTGCGTAATTGACCCTGTACCCTGACCCTGTGCCTTTGTTTAATATTTAATATTTATTTTGTATGACTTAAGTTTGGCCTAAATGTTTATTTTCATGCTTGCTATGTTTCATGTTTAGGCATGTGCTTTAGTTATTTAAATGTGCATTTGATGAGCTTATATTATCATGTACTGGTTAGATTATTTTATGCAATGGTCAGTCTGAATACTAAATTCTGATTGGCTGGCAGGTATGCATTATGTAAGGAATAACTGACGACGAGCCATTGAATTATGACGTCGTGGCCATTACACCTAAAGTATGCATTATTTTTCTAATAATTCAATGACCCAGAGTGAATTATTCCGCTTATATTACAGTTACCAAACCTCAAGACATCGATCAGACAAATAATTGCACACCTCAGAACGTTTTAAGGCAAGACACTGCAGGTGAATAGGGTAAAAAACAAAAACAAAAAACTAGTAGTTATCACCTTACTTACCCAGTTAATTGATAACTTTGATTATTGTAAAAAAAAAATTGTATTAGAAGTTTTCAAAAATGTTATGTTTAAATATGCAAAATAGGCATTATTTAATGAAATATGCGCTAAAGTGCTTGAAAAAGGGTTTTTGCCTGCAGTGTCTAACTTTAATGTACAGGTATTTCCAAGTCATTTTAATCACTGTTCTATATTAGTGTGCTGCTTTAATTAATGTGCACACACACACTATGTGCGCACAAACATGGTGAGAGGGAAAGAGATTTCAGAGATTGTAGATTGCGGTGCATTGACACAGAAATTTACTGTGCCCTGCGACTTTGATAAAATAGCATAAATACTAGATTGCTTCATTATAATCCTCATTAAGGTAAAACCAGAGAGAAGGTGCAGACAGGTCATTTACACACACAACAGTCATATCTTTCTTTCTCTCGATAGATCGATAATTCATTAAAATAAATGTTATAATTCAATCAAATAAAAGTGGTCTTCATCTCTGTATATGATTTGAAGTGAGCAGAACGCTAGAGCTAACCTGATGAAAATAGCCATAATTTTCTCCCTTCCAGTTAAATATTGCACTGCTAACAGGTGGTTCTTAGCCTCCACATAGTGTATTTAAAATCCTACTGCAAAAATTCTGTATTTCTCTGTTCCCTTGTAGAGATCACATGCATACACACGCTCCTAAGACACTACTTGAGCCTCACATACATACACAATACCTGATTGGAGTTGCAATACAATCTCTTATTACCTGATTTGACTAGACTGGACCTGTTCTTAAGCTGGCTGCACACTAGATGATTTTCAAATCTTAACCGATTTTAAAACAATGGGAGACCACAGACAACCGATATTTAGCCTTATAATCCTCTGAACGCACACACTAAACAAAATTCGGCCAGACCACAAGACCAAACACTTGACTGTAGGAAAGATTTCACAGTAACACTTGATCTCACAGAGACTCGCGAGATCAAACGTGACTAGAGAAGAAAAACAAATAAAGGACGATCAACATTGTCAGCTGGCTCTGTGTCAGCTGGCTCAACATTGTCAGCTGGCTCAACATTGTCTGTTTCACAGTGAAAAACAAAGTATAAAAAAGAATATAACTGATGTTCTCTGCTTTCATGGCATGTTTGTGGCTGCCAAGTTCCAGATATAGAAGCATGCAACATCCGGTAGGTGATGCTTGCTCGCTCTCATTGGCTGTCATGGTGATTACATCAGAGGCAGCCCAATCAAGAGTTATAAATATCACGTTTGATGCTTAATATCATTTAGATCCTGTTCTTTTATCCCAAAAAGAAAAGCTACAACCAAGCTGTCACAGAAAAATGGATCTCTACATATGGATCAAGCAGCTCCTAGACCTTGCTCATCTCACTTGTAACATCGACGACAGACTCTGTGAACAGGGGCAGGAATAAGCATTTGGATATAGGCATGCCTGCCCAGAAATGCTATTTGTGGAATATGTGGAGAAAGGAGGATATTTACCCATCCACAGTCCAGCCCACCCAGAAAATCAGCGAGCCCTCCTTGGAAATTGAACTAGAGCCCACTGCAGACCCAGAGCCAGAGCTGATGCCTGCTCCAGACCATGTGCCAGAGCTTAAGCCCTCTATGAAGGCAAAGCCTGCTGACACATCCATCCCAGGGGACAAAGTTGGCCTACCAATCTTACCAGGTGTGTGAGCCAGCAACACCTTGTGTTCCATTGAGCATGCTCATGTAGTTTGAGGGCATGGAGTGGAGCCACACCCACACTCCCATCAATAAGGCTGAGCTGCAGCAGGCCTCTGCAGCATTAAATGAGGATTTATTTCCTTAAACCTCCCTTTCTGACTGGTTCTGCCTAGCCCTGAATCTTCTGTTTATCCACTGGTTTCACCCAGTTCTGAATTTCCCATATCTCACTGGTTCCGGCCAACCTTAAATCTCCTATGTCTCTGCTGGATCCATTTAGCACTAAATCTCCTTCGTTAATTAGTACAAAGTCTCATTAATCGGCATTGCTCCAGCCCAGACCCACTCTCTCTCCTCTCTAAAAAAATTAATCCAGTTCTTCCTCTCTGCCTCCACTGTATAAGGGATACAGTGGAGGCAGAGCTGAAGAATTTTCTGAATTTTCAGTCTCTCAGTTCCACCATCAGTGCCTCCATACAGCTGCTCCGAGTCACCTAGGGGTTCCAGGTCTCCAGCTCTGCCCCTTGTCTACACCCCAGGCCTCCTAGCCCTGTACTCCACCTTGGCCCTCTGACGGCTTCGGCTCCCCCAGAGTTTTATGCTCCCTCAGCTCCACCAAGATCCATCAGTCCTCGGACTCCACTAGGCTCCGTTGTCCCTTTGGCTCCAGCTTGGTCAATTGTCGATCTGCCTCCACCATGGTCTTCCAGTAATCTGGCTGTGCCTTATCCCTCTTGTTCTGCTGGGCTCCCCCTTCCTTCCGTATCCACCTCAGTACTCACTCCCTCCAGCTCTGACTTGGCCTGCTGAGCCCCCATCTCCGCCTCAGTCCTGTGAGCCTGAGCCTCTGTTTTGGCCCTCAAAGTCTCAGGAGTCACCATGGGTCTTTGGCTCATTAGTTCTGCCTGGGTCTCTGCCATCCTCATCTCTACCTCAGTTGGTCGGCATCCTGACTACACCATGGCTCCTCCCTCCTTCACTGACAATTCCTCCTTGGCTCCTCCTGCCATCATCTCCTTCCCTGCTCTTCCCTTGATTTTGAGGTCCCATCTGCCAGGTCCTTATCCTCCTCGTAAGCCCCCTCCTTCCTTCATCTGTTGGGCTTATGTTAAGGCATGAGGACACACCGTTTAGAATAATGTCACAGTAGATCACATTTTGGTCTGAGTTTGAATTGGACTTTGAGTTGGTTTTTCACACTTTCCTTTTTTCTTTGTCAGATATGTATTGAGGTCCCACTCTATAGAAATCGTGTTCTGAGGGCCCACCTAGTTTGCATGGTGCCTAAACACACTATTGATTAGAGCATAGCAGCAAAATTCTATTTTTACATGCAGAGTTTATATAAAAAAAACTCACGTTCAGAGACTTCTCCCTTAAAGTAGCCAATAAGGCGTATGTCTTCATCCATTCGTTCAAAGGCACGTTGTTCCATTGGGTTACTGATCAATTCCACTGGGTCCTCCAGCAGCTGAAGAATAATGTGAAACACACAGCACTGAAAATTAACTGGAAAATTAAGTCCGAAATATTATTCATCTGAGAAATATGTAATCAATGAAATAAATGTAAATACATAATACACAAATTTTTACCACCAAAACTACTTTATATAGAGTAAATATGTAGAAATGACTAAAGTAACAATTTAGATTACCATTTTTGCAGTGAGAGAGCCATATTAGCACGATCTATGCAATAAAATATATTAAAAAAAACACAGCCACAGAATATGCACAAAATTGTTTAGCTTAAACTATGTGCTATTTATAATGACATTCTTGCAATAAGTAACTATAAAATACAATAATACTGATCCAGAACAATATTCTTATTATACATTTGTGCTGTTATTGAAGAAGTATAACCGTATATGCTCTGTTAAGAAATCACAAAATAAGCTGTAGCCAAAGACCCGATACTTATCCAGCCCAGCAAACTCACTTACATCCAGCAGGAATTCAACCAGTGTATCTGCAGAGAGTTCTCCATCAAACTCAATCACTCTTTCATCCTTAAACACATAGATACTTTCTTCCTCCTCCAGTCCTAATGGACAAAAATCACATGATTCAGTGAGGATGCTATGTGTCCGAACTCAACAATACCAACACATATTGAGTGTTTGTTTCTGAAACGCTAAGAAAGAAAACTTTATCTAAAAAGTAATTATTACAGTGATTCATTGGAACAAATCCTCTTACCAAGCTTCTTGGCAACCTTAGCATCTTTATGTGAGTCTACCAATCCAAAACCAATATCCTTGTCTTCGAGAACTTGAGCAGCAAGCTGGTGATGCATGTAAGGAAGATATCAGTACAATTATACTGTGAGAATTATGTGCAATTCAGTCTGGAGCAACACTTCCACAGTATTTCTAAGGAGTCTGGATAAGTTTTGTATAATATATGGCTAATATCGGCATAATCAAAACTATACTTGATCAACTTTATCATAAGCAGACTCAGCACTGGTGTTTGTGGAGCTTTTGTCAGCCTCCAAATCAGGTCAGTCTTCACACTAAATTGCACGTGAGGTAGACACAGAAAGCAGATATCTGACCTCCCTGTGCAGTCAATTGTAACTCTATGAATCATTTTATATGGAGCAAACATCTTAAACAAATTTGGAAATTTATGTTATAGTACTTCACTTATCCTGAAGAGACTTTTTCAGATCTAGTATCATCAAATATATTTCAAGTTACTGATTTCCAACCAAGGGGTATTTATGCAGGTTCCAAGGATCGCTTAGGTTAAAAAAAAAAACTGAAACTGCAAACTGGGTCAATGACAAACAGTTAGTCCAAAGAATGTAAATATGTACTTTAAATGCATGTCAATTTGGTAAAAATGTAATGTTTGTATCATACTATATCATACAAAAACTTTCATATAACTTTAAATAAATGTCATTTTAAAAAATAAAATTTACCTTACATGACCATCAAATAAAAACTGATACATATTTTTCATACACCTTGAAAACATATGAGTGTACTCATTGTTACCATTCTAATTAGGTTTTGCAATTTATATTTTAAAAAGGTAAAAATGTTTTACAGTCTTAACTAACTTTGACATAAGAAAATTTGAAACTACAAGATATTAAGATACTTATTGACATTGACAAAGGGTTTTTCAGAGGTCTTCTCTGGTATAATTTGCATTATTTTTTTTATCCTACCGGTTTCCACATTTTGTTTACCATGTGAGACCTCCTCCCTCCCAAATATATGTCCATCGTAATTCATATGATGGTCTGTTCTAAAAGTATGCCATGCAATATATCTGTTCTTATTCATCCACTAAATTTCTCTCAATAATTTCTTACCTCCAGAACCATCACCCTCATGTGAAACTGCTGCTGTAGCTCCTTATCTGAAGGCATGGGTTCGTGATACAGCAAACACATCATGTCATACTTCTTTAATGCCTTTTTATAGTTCCTCTCATTGACATTTAGAACTCTGTCCTTGCCATCAAAACTGGGAAACATCAGACCCTCCTCTGCAGAAGAATACAAGAGAAAATCTATGCAGGAAACCAAGACAAGCCAGATGGACAGCATAGTAGAAATGGTTAAACAGATGAATAAAAAGTGTCTGATAAGATCCTGCAGGACAATGAGAGTCAATGTGTAGTTCTTCAACACTAAATAACATCTTATGCTCTCTCTCTCGTTTTTTCCACCTCACCTCTTCCCAATAATTAGGCACAGACATGATAGGATAAGATATTTGATAGACATTCCAATGAGTGTTCCCCTGGGCAATGTAGGCCTCTTTTAGTGACCCAGTCATTTAAAAGCTAAAAATAAATCATAATGTGAAGAAAAAGAGGACAGACATGTGTATCATAGGGAATAACAGTACTAGTCTCTCAACATAGATGATAATTATTGTGAAAAAAGGGTACACTCTCAGAAAAATGTACAGAAGCGGTCACTGGAGCGTTTTTTACCACACATTTGTACCTTATTTACCCTAATGTGTCCATACCTTAATGGACAAGCTGGACAAGTTTATTAAGTGTGCAGAACAGCCACCCAATAAAGCATTACAATAATCTAACCTTCATGAAAGCATGGATTAACATCTTTGCATTTGACATTGAGAGCATTGGTCGTAGTTTAGATATATTTTTGAGATGGAAAAATGCAGTTTTACAAGTGCTATGAATGCAAAGAAAAGATTGTTATCAAATAGCACACCTAGGTTCCTAAATTATGACAAAGAATTGACAGCCATCAAGTCTTAGACAGTATTCTATGTTATTACATGCAGAGTTTTTAGGTCCTATAATTAACATTTCTTTTTTTTTTCAGAATTTAGCAGTAAGAAATTATTCCTCATCCAGGTTTTAAACAGTAAAATCTATTACCATGCTTCCTGATGATATGTCCCAAGGGTAACATGTAAAGCGTGAAAAGTAACGGCCCTAGCAATGAGAGGGAGGTACACTATACTGCACTTGTGATCGATATGATACCTCTTCATTCACTGCAATGAATTGATGGCGGCCAGATAAGTACTATTTGAACCATGCTAATGCACTTCTATTAATGCCAGCAAAGTTTTCTAGTCAATTCAAGAGAATGTTGTGGTCAATAGTGTCAAACACAGGAATAAGACAATAGCAACAATCAGATGATAAGAGCAGGTCATTTGTAACTCTAAAGAGAGCAGTTTCTGTACTATGATACGGTCTAAATCCTGACTGGAAATCCTCACGGATACCATTTTTCTCTAAGAAGGAATATAATTGTGAGGATACTGCCTTTTCTAGTATCTTGGACAGAAAAAGAAGATTTGAGATCGGTCTGTAATTAACTAGTCCTTTGGGGTCTAGTTTTTTATTTTATTTATTTTTATTTTTATTTTTTTATAAGCGGCTTAATAACAACCAGTTTAAAGGTTTTGGGGCATTGGACTAATGACAATGATGAATTAATAATAGTCAGAAGAGGATCTATGACTTCTGGAAGCACATCTTTTAGTAGCTTATATGGAATAGGGTCTAAAATACACGTTTTTGGTTAAAATGATTTAACAAGTTTAGTATTAGTATTCAGTATTAAATCTAGAGTATGATTTAGACAATGAGTAGGAGCTGACACGTGTTGTCTAACCCCAATAGAGTTCAAAATGTCTATGAATGCTGATCCCAATGCATCTTTTTCATGATCAACATGAATATTAAAATCACCAACAATTAAAACTTTGTCTGCAGCCAGAACTAACTAAGATATAAAATCAGCAAATTCTATAATACATTTTGTATGGTGCCCTGGTGGCCTGTATACAGTAACCAGTACAAACCAAAGGGGATTCATCATTAATACTTGTTTCTCTGGATAATGTTGTATGGAGCACCATTACTTCAAATGAGTTATACCTTAAACCCACCCTCTGAGAAATACTGAAAATATTTGTAAAAACTGTAGCAACACTCCCGCCTTAAACTTTTGGACATGGCTCATGTTTATAAAAATAATATTGGGGGGTAGACTCATTTCAAATAATTTAAAATAATCATCTTGTCTTAGCCAGGGGTAATGTGTAATCATCTTGTTTTCCCTTGTTTTAAATCAGGGATTGGGCTTCGATCACTTGTGTGTCCCCAATGGTATGTACACACAGACACAAACAGTGTATTTTTTTTTTTTCATAAAACCTTTCTCTCTGATTATTTCATTCTGAAGTGGGGGTAAATTAAAGCGAAAGCCTCCAGTTCACTCACTCATCTTTAACATTTTCAAGTGACTTGTTATTTAAGGACAAGATATCCCCGGGGCCATTTTGATGTGGCATCTTACCCCAAGGGTAGATTTAACTTTACACTTCAGAAAGAAAAAAATAAATAAAAATAATTATTATTATTGGGGCTTGCTAGTCATTTTTTTCATGAAAAAATAAATAAATAATGCACATCCAGCGTAGGCCATAGTTAATTATCACGTATTTACTTCATTGCATATTGATTTACAGTTTAACATAACCAGCCATTAAATGAAGCCCAAGTGCCACCTACAGGCCGTTGTGAAGTATAGGATGTTGAGTCAAGAACAAGTGAGGGCATGACGTTAAAGGACTTTTTACATTACAACATTCATGTCAATAATGCAAAAATATTTAGCTATACACTATTTTTTTTTTTTTTTTACAGTTGACCCCCTGAGGAAGCATTATTACTTTACTAAAATGCCCTAGCTATTCCAATGTTTAGGGATCCACTAAAATAGTAAGTCAAATCGGGGACTTTTAATCTAGTTTCCATGTTACCATGGCTGCTCATGCCGTCTTTTATCCTTCTGATGAATGGAGTTGAATTGTGTCTTTCAGATAACGGTGAGATTTATAGAATTTTGGTTTGATGCTGGCAGTTATCTATATTTGGTCGGTCGCGCTTTAATTTGTTAATTTAACGTAATGTAGATTCTTTAACTGCGTCTTTATAGTTAGCTATTTTTTATACCCAGCAAATCTTCTGAAGGCTTAAATTCACAAAGGCACGGCATAAAATGTTTATGCAAATGTATATATATATTGCAAATATAAATATCTTTCTCGGTATTTTTGTCTTGTTTTGCAATATAGAATCCAAACATCCTTTAATGAAGATACATTTACTTATGGTGCGAATTGTTCAAATGAAGTCTTGTTTTCTGAGAACAAAAATGAAGTGCTTTTGCTTAGAAAAATAAACCCAATTCAAAGGAGAAACTTTTCTTTCTCCACTGAAAGATATTTTTTTTTTTTTAAGTCCATTGGCAAATAATGTTTGTTTGTTTTTTTTTGTCGTTTTTTTTTTAATATCATAAACTCATTTCATTTTGATCAGTTAGCATACTAAAAAAAAGTCAGTATAATATCATATGCCTTTTTGCTTCTCAAGTAAATGTGTTTAATGTTTTAGACATTTGCAATGGAAAACGAGACAAATTTACAAGAAAGAGCATAGATTTTTTTGTAGTGTGATCATAAGGTGAATGTAAAATGAATTAAAAAGTAATGAAGATCAAACTTTCAAGTATTGCTTGTAAGACATTTACATTTAGAGACCCTATTGATATATTGCATTCTATTTAATTGATTTATTTATTAAATTTACCTTCATAAAACCTGCAAAACTACGGTTTTGAAAATATGCATGTATTACTTCTATAGTTGTCAACAATCTGTGTTTAGAATAAATATTGAATGAACAGACAAGTGTTTTGAACAGTTTCTCTCTCTCTCCTCTCTCTCTCTCTCTCTCTCTCTCTCTCTCTCTCCATCAGCCAAGTGCTGGCAGTCATTCATGAAGAAGATCACAGAAGTCACAAATAATTACCAGTCATGCAATCAGGAGAACTGCAGCTGTCATCTCAGGTCAACTTCACAAATATAAAGTAGCCCTTGTTCAAAGAAGATCTAACAAAAGAATACATACATTGCAGATGCATACAGCTAAATAATGTAGACTTTGCTCTATCACTCTTTTGTTTGCAGTGTCTTAAAAGGTGACCTTAGGCCATTTGAAAACGGTATATCTGAGGGGTTGATGGCAGACACGGTCCACAGAGGTGTTGGTACGCACTACCAGATCATCGGGAACAAGTTGTACAGAGAACAAAGCTGCATGTTTCCAGCAAGGTTGGTGAACTATTATTATTATTCTTTTTTTTTTTTTTTTAAGTAAAACCATGACCCTATGGTGTGCATATGGATTTTGAATATCAGACATTATCCTTTCTTTGCAGATGCAGTGGTGTTGAGCACTTCATCCTAAAAACGATTAACCGGTTGCCAGATCTGGAAGTGGTGATTAATGTGCGTGACTATACACAAGTTCCTGGATGGGTTCAGCCAGTCATGCCTGTACTTTCTTTCAGTAAGGTGTGTACAACCACACACCAGTATATCATCATTGAACAATATACTAATTTAATTTTATGGCATCTCAGGAATATATGGTATATCATGCTTAATTATATTAAGGCAACTTACATTAATTTGTGCCTCTGCCTTCAGATTACTAACACTGACTGATCCCATAGCTTCACTTTCTAATAAAGGCACAATATGTAAGATCTTTTAATTAAATTATCCCACTAGAACAGTGTTATATATTTTGCTGACTTGTGAACTGTTTCAAAGAATGTATAAAATGCACCGTGTCCATAGTGTCATAGTTTCGCCTGCCAATGACGTCATAAGCCCTCAATTTCTGGTTTTTAAATATTACAAAATATATCTTTTTTTGGTAAAAGAATATGAGTGAATAGAAAATCCTTTTTTCAACATTCAGAAAGTGCTTGATTCATTTATTTCCACAACAAAATGAATATTAGTAGGGTTCTAATTGTTGTAATGCCTTTTAACATAGTTATACTTTTGTTCATTGTTTAGACCGCAGACTACCAGGACATCATGTACCCTGCATGGACATTTTGGGAGGGAGGTCCTGCTGTATGGCCTATTTACCCCACTGGACTGGGCCGATGGGACCTCATGAGGGATGACCTAAAGAAGTGGGCACCAGAGATTTAAGAAAGCTTGAGAATATACAGAGAGCTAACTGCATTACAGTCGATTTATTTCAGGCCAGATATATTCTAATGTTTAGTTCACACTCTTCAGATCAGCTGCTCGATGGCCCTGGAAGAAAAAAAATCCAAAAGGATTCTTTAGAGGCTCTAGGTCAGTTGTGTCTCCATAATCTTAAATGCAGTGTTGTTTTCAGGGTAAGCTATTAGTTTTGCCAATATTTGTAGGACCAGTTCAGAAAGGGACCCTCTGATCCTTCTCTCAAGAGAAGCCCCTGAACTTGTGGATGCTGAGTACACCAAGAACCAGGCCTGGAAGTCAGAGAAGGTTTGTTTCTCCTTATTTAACATATAAAAGGCATCCTCGATCAGTATCACACCATTCATTCGCTTAGGCCACTGAAATGGTCTCCTGACTTGAGCCTGATTTTTGGCATCCCTTTTTTCTTCTCCATTTCTGTCATCTAATGGAGTTTGGGTGCCTTGCTGCTGTTGTCTTTTTCTTGCTTAATTGGGGCCTGAAAGACACTTAACTTTCAGAAATGATTTATTGTCAACAAATAGCATGTACCGTATAATAACACATTCCATGGTTTAATATGGAAACATTTCACATGTAACATACAGTTTCATAAAAGGAACAAGGAAAAAGACTGATTCTTTTAGAGCTGCTTTATGGGAGAATCTGAACTGTCTCCTTAACTGAGTTTGGTTCACTGATTCTGCTATTTCCGGTTTATTATTGTGAAGGTGAATTCCAACAGGGCAGCCCCTCAGTTTTATATGTATCATTATTGCTTTGATTTTGAGGGGCATACAAGGACAGGCTTGGGTAATACTAATCTAGACCAAGCTAGAGGTGCTTTAATATTTTCACCAAACTCAAAATCTGTCTGTTTTATCTATATGCTCTAGACTTTGCCATATCAGAACTACTATTTTGTGGTGTTTTTTTCCTCTCAGGATACTCTGGGTAGACCCCCTGCCAAAGAAATCCCCTAGTTGACCACTGTGAATACAAGTAAGACCTGTCTGATTTCTGCTTTTGCATGAGCTACAGCAAAGAAACAGATGTCTGTCAGTGAACCAGCATTTAGACATTTTGTTATAGATTGTCTGTTCTCCCTATCTCTTAGATACCTTTTTAACTTTAGAGGTGTGGCTGCTAGTTTCCGCTTGAAGCATCTGTTCTTGTGTGGCTCGCTGGTTTTTCACGTCGCCGAGGACTGGCTTGAGTTCTTCTACCCACAGCTCAAGCCCTGGGTTCACTACATTCCTGTCAAACAGGACTTGTCTGATCTCAGGTAACTTCCTCTGGCTAGCTCATATTCACTCTTTTCTGTATCACAGTAAATAGTTATTTTAATTCCAGTCATTTTTGTCTCCATTAACAATTTTGCTAAACTTTACTAATGTGCCAATGGACAATGACAAAGAGCTCAAATCTAAGTTTGTGCTCAAAAGCCTTATGCATTTCACAATGTTACATCTGTATTTTTATGTCAAATGACATGTCCAAGAGCAATCAAAGCACCAATTTCTTCAGTCTTGCATATATGGGGAAAAGGAAATGTTAGAAATTACGGATCTGTGTAAAATCTTCAGTTGAAATGTTGTCATTGTTTACTCGCCCTCATATTGTTCCAGACCGGTTAAAGTAATTAAATGCAGAGAACTGCATGTAAACCGTTTTTCTTTCTGTTGTTAGAGAGCTGCTTCAGTTTGTGAAAGAAAACATTGCTGTAGCAGAAGAAATTGCTTTAAGGTAACAAATTGTTCAGACTGAAAAAATGAGTTTATCATTTAATCTTGTTTGTCAGGTATATACAGAGACCAAAAAATTCACTCACCCTCATGTTCCAAACCTGGTTGACTTTTTTTCTCTGGAATATAAAAGAAATTTAGAAAAACGTGGAAGTGTTTTTCTTAATGGAAGTCAATGGTAAACCAAATAAATTGGTTACCAATATTGTTTAGACTAGCTTCCTTTATTTTCTGCAGAAGAAAAAAGGAGCATATAAGTTATGTAATGTAAACATATTATATATGTTTGGCTGAAATATGCCTTTAAGACATTGTCTGTGCTAATTTTATGGTTCTGTACTTCTTTAGGGGCCAGAACTTTATTCTGGATCATCTCCGTATGGAGGACGTGTCTTGTTACTGGGAAAGGCTCCTCACTGACTTTAGCAAGCTGCTCAAATACAAACCCAAGAGAAAAACAAACTACAATCAGATCATCCACAAAGCCAGCAGATCTGAACTCAGACCTTAGGATATCATCATTCTTTTTGTTTGCCTTTATTCTTGCTCTTCATTCTGTTGCTCTTTAAACTTATCTTAGCTGGCTTAGAAAAGCGTTTAAAGGCAGCTCTGTGCGGTTAATCCAGTGAATCCTGCCAAATGTCTTCAAGACTGTCTATATCACATCAATGGTTAAGAACTAAAGGAATGTTTTAAAATCAGTTAAGTTACCATATATGGATCTGCATAATTAAAAAAAAGATCTGTCTAGACCCTCATCATCTTGATGTCAGGAAGATTACATCTAAAATATGTTTGGTGTCTTCAAAGCATTAAGGTCATAAGAAGTCAGTTTGAAGTGTGTTGTTAAATCTGATGCAAGTGTAACAAACTGTAAAAATAATTTGTGAAACAACACACAACAACCTGCCAGAATGCCTTAGAGAAGTTGTTGCTGCAATGTTGTTGTTGTCATAAGTTTTGTTTGTAGACATTTTTCCTTTGCTGAGTTATGGGGTTATTTCAGTTGAATAGTGTGGACTAGTTATTTCAGTTCAAAGAAATCCTGTCATCTAGGCCATAAGACCACATATATTAATTACATGAGACAATGTCAGTAGATTACTTTGATTAAGTGCAGAATGTCTTTTTCCAGTAAAGAATCTCTGGATCCAGATGATGATTAGTGATTTTGGATGAACTTGTACCATTTGTAACATGTCTTCTTTGTCACGATCAGTGGAACAATACCAGCAAAACCTCAGTAATGCAGTATTAGTACTAAAGTATTGATGATTTTGATTTCACACTTAAGTGCCACTAGTGGAACATTCAAATGTAAACAGAGCTGAATTGATACTTCCATTTTGAATATGTTCTAGTATTCCAGTAGATAATTGTCAGTGTCTGTAGATTTAAGATTTTTTCACATTAATTTTTATATGACCTCAAACCAGTCGTTTCAATAAAGGTAATAATGTTTAACCCCTGAAAATGTTTTTTTTATTTATTCCTTTATCTTTGGAAGCCCTTGATTACCAAGATAAACAAGAAATGATGCATAAAATATAAAATAAGGCTCGAGACTTCATAATGCAACGACACAACGGTGTGGAAATTAGACCCTTGCAATTAGAACATGACTTTAAAATAAAAATTTTGCTTGGAAAACAAATAAAAAACAACATTTCAAGACGCTTTTTTGAGCAAAACTAGACAATTAGTTGGGTCCTCCACCACTTGATGGCGCAAAAGGACCATTGTTTAAGGAAGTGAACATGTTGACATTGTAATGGTTGCTGAAGAAGCATTGAATGAAAGCAGGTGAGACGTGAAGGGTTTTGTGCGAACAAGTCCATATATAAGTCCAGATTTATATTACGCTTTGCTCCATATGTAATGTCATTTATTTTCAGAAAATCTAATTTTTTTGGAATTGTACAAATAATCCTATAATGTCAAGCGATGTCAGTCGCCTACAGTACATACTGTAAAATATAACGTCTTTAGTTTAACGTAACTTACTCAGTATGAGTAACGTTATGACTAGATTTCTATTAGTGCTTGTTTAGAATGTGGAATATTATTTCGTGCTTCGTTAAACATTCTTCTCTCCACTGCACTTGTTCAGAATATGTTGAATTCTACTTTGTTGTTTGACTATCCCCCAAAACAGCATTCATATATTGCCTTTGGTTTAATTATGATTGTCTTCGAATGTAACGTTACGACTGGATCTTTTTCTCTTGAGTTCTGAGAAAAAGAGAGAATTTCGAGATGACTATCAATTCTGAGAAGACAGCATTTTGAGATAAAAGGTGACAAATCATAAAGGATAAAATATAATATTTGTATATATATATATATATATATATATAATTACGAGAATTACAAATTCTGAATTCTGAGGGAAAAGGGCAGAATTAAGAGATATAAACGAATTTTAAGATGTAAACTAGTATTTTCAAAGAAACCTTTTTGTTATCTTTTTCTCAGAATTGTGAGAATTAAATCATGTTATCTAAAGAGGCAATTAATTTATTTTTATTTATTTATTTTGGAAGCGAGCTTCCATACTTTATTCCTCTGTGATGCAGAAACTCTTTTTGGCAGCTGTGTTGCTTCAGGTGTTAAATGCAGCCTGTCTGTATGATTTTGTCATCTAACTATAGGGCATTGTCCGTGTGGATGAACATGCATAAACACACTCTTATACCTCTGGCTTTGTGTTTCTGTGATTGAACAGCTTGTTGATGTGTACTGCAGGCAGGCAGGGGTCTTCACTCACATGTGGGGGGACAGATGCACATGGACTTGACGGCTCACATTTGAGTCTTCCTAATGTCCAAGCGTCTGATACCTCCACAAAGACCTTACCACAGCACTTAGGTAAACCAGAGTTCCCCGACACAGGATGGAATCGTATCAAAGATCTTTTCTACAGGGGGTAAGTATCAGTGATGTGTCCGCAATACATAACACTCTGTTGTGTTGCTCTGCCGTTGTAATTGGACTTTAAATGTATAGTTCTTTATCTTTCACCGGCCTTGCTACATGTGATATAAGATTTCATTCACAATTATCTAAGCACGGCCAGATGTTATGCCATAATTGTATTACACAATATCAGACATTCTTCTGTAATATTTTCACTTGAATCTCTTTGACTCTGTTCTGCTCTCCACACAGGGAGGGTCAGATGTACTCAGAGGAGTTAAGGAACATAGTAAAGAGTGGCATTGCTGCAGCCATGGTTGGGATGGTCTACGGAGGCCTGCCAGGAGCAAGACATGCCCGTGAGAGATTCATCCAGCTCAGCCAGGCTGAAATTTACCTAAACAGAGTGGATGCAGTGGTAAGACAAAAAATGACAGAGCCTGAAAATATAGGTATAATATATATCTGTTTTGTACAGTGGGTATAGAAGTCATTTATCAAAGCCATTTGACTTTCAACTGTGATCAGCTGTGGTCATTTTGATTAGCTCATCATGAAAAGAGTTTTCCTGGAGCATTTCAGTTCTTGGTAGTGCAACTGAAGCAAATAATCAATTATGGGTGCCTTCTTACTTTTTGTGAACACTTCGGTGGCATTACGCAAACATTTCCACATAGTGATGTTAGGTTGTGTTTAAATGAGCCGTTTTAGGGGGGCGTGTCATGGCAGAGACTTAATTTTGATTAAGAACATCTCTGTGGATTTCAGACTTTAGTCTTTGCAACTTCACAGATCTTCTTCATGTACCAAAAGCTTGTAACTTGTCAAATTGAAATCGCATCATATGACCCCTTTAATGGAGCTGAAATGTGCACACAGTGATGTTATGTGTATATATTTTGTCTCTCCAGCGCTCAGCCCATAATGCAGCTATTCGTGGGTTTGTGCGCTTTGGCTGGAGGTGGAGTTGGAGGGTAGCGGCTTTTGTGACCATGTTTAAGTAAGTTAGTTATGTTAATGTTTAATTTGTGAGACATTTAATTAGATGTTTAAATACGCTTGTATCAGACAAAGATATAGATCACCTAAAAATGAAAATTTGCTGAAAATGTACTCATACTCAAGGCACAGATGAATTTGTTTCTTCATCAGAACAGATTTGGAGACATTTAGCATTACATCCTTCCTCACCAGTGCATCACTCCGACTGTAAATTTGACATTGTTTTCTCTTCTGATTCCACAATCCATCACTCTATTTTTTGAAAATTGTGAAAAAACTACTGATTTAGCCAATGGTGTGATTTTGGGGAACTGTTTAAGGAAACATTTCTTTAGGCACTGCTGGTTTGTTAATTACAAACTACACCTTTCCAGTGTGCAGCAATATTATAACTGCACATTTGAGTTTTAGAAATATATACAGCTTGTGTCTGAAAACAGAATAGAATTGTATTAGAAGTACTGTACTAGGATTGTTGTTGCAGGAAAATGAATAGCCTGTCAGTTTCCGGATTGATGAAAAATGCTTTATCCCATTCATGTCTTTTTTTACAGCACTGTAAGTACTGGATTGACAGTGTACAGAGACAAAAGTGCTCTGAGCCATTTCGCTGTTGCAGGTGGTAAGTTCACAAACTCACCCTCTGGGTGATGGTACTTTAGTAGGCCTGTGTATGTGCCTCAAGTTAACTGTTTTGTGTTTTTGTTCAGCTCTCACAGGAGGAGTGTTCCGGCTGAATCTGGGACTTCGAGGGTTGCTGGCTGGTACAGCCATAGGAGCTGTTCTGGGGTGAGTAGAACACACACACAGATAAAGAGAGAGATTGTGGGTGCTTGTGTGGGTGTGTGTGTCTGCGCGCATCTCAAGTCAGTCAGTATCAGCGCTGTTGCTCTCTCTGGAGAGATGTGTCTACCCTTGAGCTACACTAGACTCTTTGCTCCATCACACTAGCATCTCCCTCCCTCTCTGAGGGTGTTCTGGCAGTCAGCTGTGGCCTTCCCTGTAACCCTGTTTCTTACAGCTGCATCTCCCAGCAAAAACAGCCCCCTTTTGCTCCCCCAATCCTACTTTTGTCTCTTTTCATTTCTCATTATCAGAGATACCGATATGCTTAACAGAAGTCTTTGATCTGAAGAGCCATCAGCTGTGATGTGCTTTTATTTCATTTACTTTGTTTTTCTTCTCTCCCAGTTTTCCTGTTATATTTCATCTTAGTTTCAGGTTCATTAATACTTTCTCACTCTTTCCCCTCATTAGCTTAAATAGAAGAGCCTCACACAGCTGTTTAACAGTCACCTGAAGAGACTTATATATTTTGCTCACTTGAGATATGCGCATGGAATAAATTCTTGGCATGTCGTTTCATGAAAAGTTGTTCTTTGTGTTGTTTTATTATTGAGAATTTCATATTATCATATTGTTACTGAAATGAAAGTTGACTATTATCCAGCACTCAGTTTTGGTCCCACCACCTGTCAGATCAGAATTGCACCCCTGCGGTACATAGAATGCCAGTGTTTCACTTCTGGAAGTATTTTCATTAATTAAACAAACAGGAACAAAATGCATAGCTATATTGTGTCTGATTTTGTTCTAAATATCTGCATGGCCATGATTACCTGTATACCTTGTGTTTATATCTGTGCTTATATTCAGCGCAGCAGCACTCTCGCTCATGTGATATTGCTTAATTGCTCCGAGACAAATATGTGATGTTATAACAGGCTGCCGGCTGGAGTTGTAATCATTGGTCTGCAGAAGCTGGGGGGCGAGACCATGCATGACAAGAGACAACGGCAAAGACGAGAGCTACATGAGCTGAGAGTCGCAGAATGGTTAGTTTTAGAAAATCTTTTAGTTCTAGGACAGAACTGATAAACTAGTCATTTTGAACAGAACACTGAGCTGATGTCTTCATTACAGGAATGCTCGTCTCAAGCTTACAGATGATCTTATTGGAGAAATGAAGTGTGAGAAACATCAGGACACCGATGGTGACGTTCAACGAATAGAGGAGCTGCTCAATCAACCTAGGAATGAGAAAGGTGCAAAGTGCTCGGACAGCCAGTAACATCAGAGACTTGAAAATACATTAACAAAAACTTGCTGATTATTCTGAATGTGATATTTCTAGGATGTTCTGAATTCCTGGTACCTGCTCCCATTATTTATGTCAGTCACAATCATTATAAATGTAATACTTATTTTCATATGTAATTGCTATTTACTGCACTTGCAGATGAAGCTGATTCAGTTGGGTAAAGTATTTGGATTAGACACATTTACAAGTAAAAACTGTTTTGTGTGTTATTGTAATCGATGGGTCTAACCAATGTAAAAATATCAGTGCCAAATAAACTCAGCAAAAGAAAAAAAGAAAGAAACGTCCATTTTTTTTCAGGACACTGAAAATATATTTTAAAGATAATTAGTAAAATCCAAATTAGTAATATTTTCCATACTTGTTCAGTGAACCATAAACAATTATTGCACATGCAGTTGCATTGTCCTTAAACTTAAAACTTTATGCTGATTGTGAATGTTGTCTGCCATTAGCTGTAATTAGAATCTACAAAACCCTTTCTGTTCATTTGCGCTGAAGTGGCAAACTGTACCGCAGAAGTTTCGATTTCAAGTAATTTGCATGCTATAGGCTTTGCTGCTAATTAGAAAGGCATGGACAGATCTATTCACTATAAAGTGGGTTAACCCTCTAGTCTATGGTATGCATCATGCTGTAACAATGAAATATTTTTTCCAGTAAGTTTCCAGTTTTTATTATATTAAATGGCTTCATTCAAATTAAAACAGGTTTTTGGGGGGATACTTAGGCAATGCTGTACATGGCAATCAATGCTGTACAATAATGGAAAATAGTCATTTTCAATTGAAATGTACATTTCTTTTAGAAATTGATAAATTGATATAGTCAGAAC
Source organism: Carassius gibelio (assembly GCF_023724105.1). Classification (NCBI taxonomy): domain Eukaryota; kingdom Metazoa; phylum Chordata; class Actinopteri; order Cypriniformes; family Cyprinidae; genus Carassius; species Carassius gibelio. The sequence continues at coordinate 20,471,834 of NC_068371.1, forward strand.
TCATCAAAAATAAGCAGATCCCTATCATTTAACCTTCAAGCGAACTCCTCATCAGTCTCAGAGCTAACTCTGCACTCTTCCTATTAGCCTTTCCATAAAATATTGCTGTATTCTTTTTCTGAAGAAATAATTTTGTTATTATTATCATATTATTAGGATCGGGCGGCAGTGGCTCAGTGGTTCATGTAGGTTGTCTACAAACCTGACCAAGTGTCGAGGTGTCCTTGAGCAAGACACCTAACCCCAGCTGCTCCCGACGAGCTGGATGGCGCCTTGTATGGCAGACACCGCCGTCGGTGTGTGAATGTGTGTGTGAATGGGTGAATGTGAGGCAAATTGTAAAGCGCTTTGGATGGCCATGTGGTCTGTTGAAAGCGCTATATAAATGCAGTCCATTTACCGTTTACCATTATTTATGCTACTATCTATAAAAAATATCAGTGGGGAACATTACTGCAATTCTACTCTGGTACAGCGTAGCCATATGGCGATATACCTATTTTTCAGTAGTGGTAAGTTGTTCGCTGGCACGGAAGCTTCAAAACTCCTCGTGCGAAGACCGATGAGGTAAAGACGTGTGTGATTCAACTGCGCAATGACAAGGTAAATGCACCATAGTATCTTTCCTTTATTCTCCTTTCTTTCCTTTCCTCTCTCCACCACTTTCCACATGCACTTCTATTCCTGTTGTCTCTCAATGGAAAAACTCTTGCACAACAAGGTTCAATCATGCTAGCCTGCATCATATCCACAATTCTTCTATTGCACCCTTTTCTTTTTCTATGGGCCTCTGGAATTGTCTTTCAGTTGTCAACAAAGCTGACTTCATTCCAGCTTTTGCTTACTCAGTCAGCTCTAAGTGGCTTGACTGAGACCTGTATTAAACCTGAAGACAGAGCAAACCCTGCTGCTATTTCTCCTTTCTTCTGTGGTGTTATCCTCTCTTCCCACCCCGACACCACATCATCAGATGTTAATTGTGCCACAGATAATCTATATTCTACACTAACTAGCTTCCTAGACAATATCTGTCATATTTCCTCTAGAACAGCAAGTGCAACACCCCATCAGTACAGCACCAGTTTACCATCCAACCGGTCTCATCAATGATAATCCTATCAAGTTCAGCCAGGAATCTTGGGGTGGTCCTTGATGATCAGCTGACCTTTAAAGATCACATTACATTGCAAAAAAAGCATGATCATACAGGTTTGCACTACACAACATCAGGAAAATCAAACCCTTTCTAACAGAGCATGCAACACAGCTTCTCATCCAGGCCCTTGTCACTTCTCGGTTGGAATGTTGTAATGCTCTTCTGGCTGGACTTCCAAGATGTGCAATCAGACCTCTGCAAATGATACGGAATGCAGTAGCATGTTTTGTTTTCAGTGAGCCCATGTCACACCTCTTCTCATCTCTGGCTTCCAATCTCGGCACTTATCAAGTTCAAGACATTGGTGCTTGCCTAACAGCCACAGGCTCCATACCCTCCTACCTCCACTCTCTCCTATGCATCTATATCCCCTCTAGAAGCCTGCGGTTGGTAAACAAGGGGCGGCTTGTAGTCCTATTGCAGAGAGACACCAAATCTCTCTCAAGGACGTTTTCTTTCACCATACCCTGTTGGTGGAATGACCTAACTCCATCCAAGCAGCCAAATCCCTCACAGTCTTCAAGAAACAACTGAAAACTCATCTCTTCCATCTAACTGCCTCCAATAATAATAATACAACTCTATGCCTTCACTTTTTCTGTTCTCTTATTATCCTCCTGTCCTATCTTTTAACTATTTTGAATGATGACTCAAACCTTGCATAATGGGCACTTCTTGTGTTTATTGATACATTGCTTGTTGTATTCCTTAACTTTAAATCGATTTGAATAAAATCATCTGCCAAATTAATAAATATAAATGTTTACCATAACACACCAGAAGAAAGATGGCCAGGGCCCCTGCTCACCTGCAGATGTAGCTAATAAACGGCAATGACATATAAGACAGTGCTACAAAGACACAGGAATAGGTTATTTAACCATTTAATGTTAAAACCATAATGTTAAAATATATTTATATGAATTTAGACACTTGTTGGAAATAAAAGCAGTTAAAAGTCAGATAATTTTTCAAATTAACAAATTAACACTTTTTAAGATCTGCAAAAAAAACAACAACTGTATAACTACAGTACTTACTGAGGTTTGATGTTGTCATAAAGAGCATAGTTATATATCAAAATTACTCTTTGATAATACAGCATATTGAGCAGGGATGATGCTTGTCAGCTGCTGTTAGCTCTCCTCTGTAAACAACTTTTCCTCTCCAGCCATCCTACAACAAGCCCTCTAGACCCAATCTCCTCACACCCTCTCGAAGCAATCTCTCCTACACTTTTACCAGCACTCACACACATCATCAACACATCTCTCCTCACAGGCGCCTTCCCCACTGCATTCAAGCAGGCTCGGGTAACCCCACTGCTCAAAAAACCCACATTAAACACTTCTCTTATAGACTGCTACAGACCTGTCTGTCTCATTCCATTTATAGCAAAAACCCTGTTTTTAACCAGGTATCATTGTTTCTTTTACAGAACAACAAACTGGTTTCAGGAGTGGCCATTCAATGGAGACTGCGCTATTGTCAGTCACAGAGGCCTTGTGGATTGCAAAAGCTGATTTCAAATCATTAGTTCTTATTCTGCTGGATCTGTCTGCTGCATTTCACACTTTCAAAAGAGCCCATGTTACACCTCTCTTTATCTCCTTGCACTGGCTTCCGGTTGTGGGTCGCATCAATTTCAGCAACCCTCTACTTCCACTCACTACTATGAACCTACATCCCCTCCAGAAGTCTGAGATCCGCTAGTGAGCGATGCCTTGTGGTACCATCACAGAGAGGCTCAAAATCTCTTTCCAGAACATTCTCCTTCACCATTCCTGGCTGGTGGAATGATCTTCCGAACCCTATCCGGAAAGCTGAATTCCTGACTAATTTACCGCTGAAAACTCTCTTTCAACACTACTTGACTTCATCCTAACTTAAAGAAGAAAAAAATGATTTGTCTTTCTCTTTATTTTTGCCCTTTCTAGATTGTACTTATTTGAACAATGCTGAAACTTGGTATTACGAGCAGAATCACTTTATGTATTCCCCAATTTTAAGTCGCTTTGGATAAATGCATCTGCAAAATGATTAAATGTAAATCTAAGATGTGACAACAGCTGTTTTTCTCTCAGATGTACGGTAATGCCTAAAACAGTCTGATACAGTAATAGACAGCATACTGTTCCTCATTTCCAAATAAGATAACTTTTGGCAAACAGCAGGCAAGAAAGAATTAACCCAGTATTAAAAATGGCTGTGAATAATGTATGCACATTTAAAAGACTTTTTAAAAGAATTTATGTGAAATACATATTATAAAGTTTACAACCAAATTTGATACATCAGTATTTTTTTAATTACTGAAGAGGATATAGATGGATTTATAGAGCCATCTGACTGACTGGAAAAGTAGAGTGCTTGTGAAATATATTATTCATTATTCCAGTCAAACTAAATATTTAATTGAGAACATGTACAGCAGCACTACTTGTAATTGTAATAAAAATTCACATTGACTGCACAGACAAGACTCAGTGCTCCATACATGTGCAGCTATTACTCTAATTACTCTGGTAGACCAATAGCATCACCATGAGTACAAATTGTAAATTGCACCTTTATACACAAAATGACCTCGGGAGAAAGTAGTCAAGTTTGTGTCATTCTCATTTGAGTGAATTAAATACTGTAGCTAGTTCACAAATGTCAGAAACAGAAAGAGTAATGGGATGCCACTATAGAAAGGTACTCATATTATCAGTGACAACATGGATGGAATTGTTGCTCTGTTTTATAAAGGCAAAAATCAAGCTGATAACAAACAACCAGCTTTCTATGGCCTCTCAATAGTCCAGTTATATTGGCTTTGTTTTCACTCATAGAATGTCGCAACACACCTGGTCTCTATTTACCCAAAGAAAACTTAATTCACACCCCTTCTGATCTTACTCCAGTGGCTCCCAGTTTCAACCAGAATTATGTATACACTAAATGTATATGTATACACTGGCTATTGTGACTGCCACTGAAACAGCACCTCCCTACCTCAATTCACTAATTCAAGTGTATTCTTTCTCCTGTCAGCTCAGATCACTGAATGAGTTATGTCTTGACGTTCCTTCACAGTGAGGTAAAAAAAATAATTTTCCAAAACCTTCACCTTCTCTGTTCCTCTCTGGTGGAATGGTCAACCTCCATCCAAACTTCTGAAATCATCACAAGTTTCAAGAAGCAGCTGAAGACATATGTCATGTCAAGTCAAGTCACCTTTATTTATATAGCACTTTATACAATACAGATTGTGTCAAAGCAGCTTTGCAGTGTTGAACAAGAAAAACATCTATTTTGCTTGAGTAGATCATTTACAATAGTAAACAAAGTCAGTTCATAATTGATCTCAGTGTCCAGCTCAGTTCAGCTCTATTCAAACAGTGTATCTGGAATCATTTGTTCCCAAATAAGCAAGCCAAAGTTGATTGTGGCAAGGAACCTAAAGTATGTCATGACAGAAATGAATAAAAATAAAAAAAACTTGGCAGAAACCAGGCTCAGTTGTGGGGCCAGTTCTCCTCTGGCCAGAAGAAACCAAAATGGTGTGGTCAGACTGTGCAAAGGACTCTCATATTCTCATACTCTTTGCTGAGGATTTGTACCAATGGCCATCGAGGTCCACCCAGGACTGTTGGGACACTGTAAAAATTGTGAATAAAAATAGAGTGCATTGATATGGAAATTTCAATATTTTATTCAGAATACAACATAGATGACATATCAAATGTTTAAACTGACAAAATGTGTCATTTTAAGGGAAAAATAAGTTGATTTTAAATTTCATGGCATCAACCATTTCAAAAAATGTTTACCACTGTTTGGCATCCCCTCTTCTTTTTATAACAGTATGCAAATGTCTGGGGACTGAGGAGTCAAGTTTAGGAATAGGAATGTTGTTCCATCCTTGTCTAATGGGCTTCTAGTTGCGCCAAATGTTTTCTATGGGTGAAAGATCTGGATTGTAGGCTGGCCATTTCAGTATCTGGATCCTTCTACGCAGCCATGATGTTGTAATTGATGCAGTATGTGGTCTGGCATTGTCATGTTGGAAAATGCAAGGTCTTCCCTGAAAGAGATGACGTCTGGATGGGAGCATATGTTGTTCTAGAACTTGGATATACATTTCAGCATTGATGGTGCCTTTCCAGATGTGTAAGCTGCCCATGCCACACGCACTCATGCAACCCCATACCATCAGAGATGCAGACTTCTGAACTGAGCACTGATAACAACTTCTCTTTAGTCCAGATGACATGGCGTCCCAGTTTACCAAAAAGATCTTCAAATTTTGATTTGTCTGACCACTGAACAGTTTTCTACTTTGCCACAGTCCATTTTAAATGAGACTTGGCCCAGAGAAAACGCCTGCCCTTATTTAGAATGTTGCACATGTTTAGATATGGTTTATTTTTTGACATATAGAGTTTTAGCCAGCAACAGCGAATGGCACGGTGAATTGTGTTCACTGACAATGTTTTCTGGAAGTTTTCCTGAGCCCATGTTGTGATTTCCATTACAGTAGCATTCCTGTATGTGATGCAGTGCCGTCTAAGGGCCCGAAGATCACGGGCATCCAGTATGGTTTTCCGGCCTTAACTCTTACGCACAGAGATTGTTCCAGATTCTCGAATCTTTGGATGAAATTATGTACCAGATGATGATAACTTAAAACTCTTTGCAATTTTCTCTGAGAAACTCCTTTCTGATATTGCTCTACTATTTTTCACAGCAGCACTGGGGGAATTGGTGATCCTCTGTCCATCTTGACTTCTGAGAGGCACTTTATATACCCAGTCATGCTGCCAATTGAACTAATAAGTTGCAAATTGGTCCTCCAGCTGTTCCTTATATGTATATTTAATTGCTACCTTTCCCAACTTTTTTTGTAATGTTAGCTGTCATTAAATCCAAAATGAGCCAATATTTGGCATGATATTACAAAATGTCTCACTTTCAATATTTGATATGTTATCTATATTATATTGTGAATAAAATATGAGTTTATGAGATTTGTAAATTATTCCATTGCTTTTTTACCCACAATTTGCACTGTGTCCCAACTTCTTTGGAATCGGGTTTGTACAAAACGTTGTGTTACTAATCACAAAACCCATCATCGCATTACATTTATTGCATATGTACAGATTTATTACAAACTTTATTACAATTCTCTATAATAAAAAGTTTAAACTCCAAAGTTTAGATTCCAACGTGTGATACCTTCGGTAAATAGTGAATGCCAGACTGATGTTCACTAGAAAAACCCTCCTTCTGGAATGGGGCGTGTGTTTACGTCATCCCGTGCCACGCACTCGCAGACGTCGTCTACGAGCTCTAGGCTGGAGTAAAGGGCGGAGCGCAGAGCAGCCAGTGTCCAGTCTTATATTTCTGGCTGCTGTGGTCACTCACTGATTAAATGAACGGCACAATGGCTGCATCGTCGAACAGGATTATGCTGGGTCCCCTTGTAGCTGCTATCGACCAAGGCACGAGTTCTACACGTTTTCTGGTAAGTCGCATCTTGAGGACATGTCTTCGTGTTTTGGTTATAGACTGTATGGTTGTGGTGGAGCTTTAAGTGGCTCGCATACAGACAGACTGAGATTGGAGAGTCCTCCGTGCCCTTGCCAACATGTCCGGGTAACTGTTAAATATACCGGAGCCGGTTCAGTCATGCCGGTTGCTACCCACATGGATATATATCATATTCAGTTTCTGAATCTGCTCATTCGCACGAGGCTAATTGAACGTTAACCGATTCATTCTTTCTATTTCTATCTATTTGTATTTAGCCTTCATACATACGAGAAATGTGAAATCACTGTCAAATAATAGTCTGACTCACCTAATTAATATTAATATCTTTAACTTCAAACTATAGGCTAACATACACTACCAGGCAAAAGTTTATGAACAGTGAGATTTTTAATGTAAAAATTATCTTCTGTTCACCAAGCCTGCATTTATTTGATCCAAAACACAGCAAAAACAGTAACATTTTGAAATATTAGTACTATTTAAAATAACTTTTTATTTGAAAATATTGTACATTTTAATATTTATTCCTGTGATTTCAAAGCTATATTTTTAGCATAACATCTCCAGTCATATGATTCTTCAGAAATCATTCTAATATTCTGATTTTGCTGCTGTAAAAACTGTTGAAAACACCAGAGTAGATTTTTTCAGGTTTCTTTGATGAATAGAGAGTTCAGAAGAACAGCATTTATCTGAAATATAAATCTTTTGTAACATTATAAGTGCTTTATCATCGCTTTTTTTAAAGCATCCTCGCTAAATAACAGTATTAATTTCTATAATATATTTAAAAAATAATAATAATAATAAAAGAAATAAAGAAATAAATCATAGTGACTCCAAGCTTTTGAATGGAATAGTTTATAATGTTGCAAAAGCTTTTTATTTCAGATAAATGCTGATCTTTGGATCTTTCTATTCATCAAAGAATCCTGCAAGAAAATGTACTCAACTGTCTTAAATATTGATAATCAGCAAATCAGCATATTAGAATTACTTCTGAAGATCATGTGACACTGAAGCCTGGAGTAATGATGCTGAATATTCAGCTTTGATCACAGGAATTACATTTTAAATAGTAATAATATTTCAAAATGTTACTGTTTTTGCTGTACTTTGGATAAAATAAATGCAGGCTTGATGAGCAGAAGAGAATAATAATAATAATAATAAAAATGTAATACATCTTACTGTTCAAAAACTTTGACTGGTAGGTGTAGGCTGATTATTCTTATAGATTGAAATGCATGTGCTTTAGCCAGTATAAAGTGTATGAAAAGTGCTCTGAAAAAAGAGCAACAACAAAAATGTGAACTGATTGTCTGCCAGCAGGAGGCGCTGTGAGAGCAGCAGAACCAGCCGTTTCTCCAGTAACGGCTGTAATCATAGCAGTTCTTCTCCTAAAAGCTTCTTTGTCAGATAAAATGAAAATGCCATCGAAACTTTTCAGAAGACAGTCTAATCCCTTCAGAGATACATCATATAAACATCCATTTATATGATTTTGAAACGTGCAGTGCTCATGTTTATTCAGCTAACACACGTCACAAATAAATCAATGTTCTGTCTGAGAAACACGGGTAATGTATCAAAATACTGGAAAGGTGTTTAAAAATCATATCATCGTTATTAGAAAAAATATATATATCGGGATACATATTGATATCGAAATAATTCTATTTAATTCTATAATTCATATTCTAGTATTTGGCAGCAGAGCTATTCAAGCTTTAAGCTTTATTATTATTATGATTATTATTATTATATTTTTTTGTGTGTAAAATTATTATCAATGTAGTGGAGATCTGTTGGAACTCATTGTGTTATTTAAATGTTCTTACGAAGGTCTTAAGTTTAACTTCATAAAACCTGCAGAAACCCTGCTTGTGGTGCTCTGTTAGAAATGTCTCTATTGGCTAATGTGGACACTATGTGTTAGATCTGACAAGGTTGTGGCACTTATAGTGGACAACCCAATTTAATATCCTCTGTTTGTGCGTCCATCAGGAAGACAAAAATGTATAAAAGAATGTGTGTTTGTGTTAAATGTGTGTTGGTGTGCTTGTAATTCCAGGCCCTGACAAACATTCTTCATATTGTTAAAATGATGTGGCTAGAATTGTTACTCAAAAGAAGAGATCAGAATAAGGTCAAACAGTGTGATTAATGCCTTTGTAATTAATTGTTGGAAATTCCAGATTTCAACATCACCGACATTTCACTACAATACTGCTGAAATGCAGAGTTTTCCAGAAAGCAAGGTTAACTTACCGTTACATATACCCTGAACTCTCTGTTGATTAACCCAAACCTGTCTTTCTTGAGCTTTACTGGTTCAGTCAACTCAAAGCATTTTCAGTTAGCACAGAAGACATTCTCTACAGAGCAATGAATCGAATTGATGGTTGTGCAATAATTTGTCTTTTTTCAGTTTAATCTTTTAATCACTGAGAATAAATATGATATTGTTTGTTTCGTGCTAATTAAATACTAATAAATATCATATTTATTTTTATTATAGAAATACAGTAGAATACAATAGAAAACTGTGAACCATGATGTGAGGACAATAAAATATGATAAATATATTAGAATAAAATAAACATTACCTTGTTATAATGTTTAACATTATAATTATATTATTTATTATAACAATAAAATAAATATAATAACATATTAGAATATAATATTACCTTATGTAATACTTAATAGTGCTTTATAATTAACAAATCACACAACTAAATGATGTGTGTGTATATATATATATATATATATATATATATATATATATATATATATATATATATTGTAATCGCATAATATTATGCACAATAAGGCATAGTATACCCACTGGAGTCTCATCAATATGTCACGCCTTCACAGATACTGTTGCTCTGTGGGGTGGGGTTATCCACTTACTTACTCCCAAACATACCTGCGTACTGTATGTCACATAACCTGCTTTCTGGAATACCCCTTAGGTACTTCTCAGAGAAACACAACTCTTGAGTTTTTATATCTGATTTCTGTCTTTCTAATACTGTATGTTGAACAGGGGCAGATTGGAGGGAAAAACTGATAATTGACTCTTATTTCATCAAAAAACTTAAAGGTTTTTGATAACTTAAAAGTTCTCTGTTCTTTTATTTGTAGGTTTTCAATGCAAAAACAGCAGAGCTTCTCAGTCACCATCAGGTTGAGATTAAACAGAGCTTTCCCAAAGAGGGGTGAGTATTGTGTCCTTTGTATTGATTCACGCTGGTTCAATGGGGCAGTGCATTAAGCAATACAGTGAGAGTATAACTTGTGATTCAAATCACAAGTTCACTATTGGTTCATACTGTCACTCTGGATGAGCTGAATAGGATTTCTTCCATTCAAACTGATTGCAAAGATGTCAGCTGTGTTCAGTTATGCACAATGTGCTATATTTAAGAATCATGCGGATTTCATGTGGCAGGTTGGAGTGAGAACCAGGGTTATTTTAGAATCATTGAGATATTATTGTAGTTTTTATTAATATTTTGGATTTGTTAAATGTTCTGTTTTAATTCTAATTTTAATTAGAGTTGTAGTTGTTTTGTTGTGTTTTTCCACATCCCTTATTTTTTTAAATATGCAGTTTTTATTGTTTTTAATTTTATTTCAGTTTTAGTTATTTTAGTAGAACAAATTGAACTAAATGAAAATGTTGTAAAAAATAAAGTTTTTCTTTTCAGTTAAACTTTATTTTATTTTAAATAAATAAAAACTGGTATTAGTTAACTGTAACAACCCATTAAAAATGATTTATTGTCTTCCCTCAGTTGGGTGGAGGAGGATCCAAAAGAGATTCTTCAGTCTGTGTATGAGTGCATGGACAGAACCTGTGAGAAACTGACCCAGCTCAATATTGACATCTCGAACATAAAAGGTATTAAGAAGACAGCTTGTTATTTCTCCATTCAACTGTTATTACAAGCTCATGATTGTTTATTATTATTTCTTCACATGTTTTAATCTGTCTGCAGCTGTTGGTGTGACCAATCAGCGGGAAACCACTATTGTTTGGGACAAGGATACGGGAGAACCACTTTATAATGCTATAGGTAAATAACATTACAATCCTATCATATATGACCAGGGGTTGACTGGCAGTCTGGAGTAATGAAAGTTTTCTGGGTGGGCCACTGGACAATGTGGCTAGACGTCCCGTTGCTACACAGATGTAAAAAGAATGACCGATGATCATTCATTGGCCTAGGTAGTCAAGTCAAGTCACCTTTATTTATATAGAGTGTGTCAAAACAGCATTAGAATGTTAAACAGGAAAAACATGTTCTGATCAGTGTTAGGCAGTAACTAGTTACAGTAATAATAAGACTTTTTGCAGTAACTAGTAGTAATATTTCAGTAACAATATTATAGTTGCCATCCATAAAACAGCTTGTTACTTATTTACTTTTGATGCCTCAACCCATAATGATTTGAAATCCAACAACACAATAATTCCTAGTTTTTTTTTATATATATAATTTACATGACTCACACAGGCACATGAAGTCACCAGTTAATCAGGAAAGCTAGGAATATGGAAACGTTTACATTCAGGAGATGGAAATAATGCCATTGCACTGCTTTTTCTCAGGAGAAAAGGTGATCTGAAGTTGTGGCTTTATGGAAGTTGTGGTATTACCAGGGGTGCACATAAGTGGTCCAAAATTAAAAATGTGCTCTGTAATTAAGTTCTGACAGCGCATTCGTGTACCGACATGGTTGACAGATGTTAATGCACAAAAGTCTAGGCTATCCCGTTTCTGATTTTAAAGCACAATGCAAAACTGACATTTCTTTCATTGATGCACTACAATTGATTTTAAGTTTGAAAATGCAGAAAATTCATATTTAAAACAATTCATAATTTTAAGATAACTATTTAAAAATTATTGTATTTAATAATCCCTTTTAATTTTAAATAGTATTATCACTTTATTATTTAGTTGGTTATTTTATTTAAAAAATTATATAATCACTATTATTAATGTATTTATAGTATTATTTAATGTGTCACACTATATGCAGTGTGAGGACCAAACCAAATCTCCAGGTTCTTTCACGAGAACCAGGATGAAAAAATGATGTGCACCGCTGGGTATTGTACTCTGGCACTACAGTACATGGCTTGCTCACCCACATCCCTTTGTTCCTGATATCAATTTTATTACTATAATTAAAAATCTTATGAAAGTATTTTGATAAATAATTCATGAAATATAATCATATATGGGTAACAGAGAAATTATAGCTACAGTTAACTTCAAGCTACACATGACACTACAACACTTTGATTTAAAAGTCACCATCAGTCACCATTGAGTGTTTGTAATAACTTCTGACTGCGATCCAATGTAGATTTTGGTCAAATGATGAGACAGAAATATATTGTTAGTAACCTTTTAGAAGAATTTTATGGGGAAGAATGGAAGATACACAATTACACAACTTCTTTAGGGTGTGAAGAAAAAGTATTGTAACTAGTATTCTAACTAATTTATGTTGCCAAAAAGAAATGAGTAATAAATTACATTTATAATTGTTATTATAATTAAGTATATTTATAATGAATATTGAAAAAGTATTACTCAATCTGTGTGCGTACACATTCTGTGAACACAGAAGCCACATTATCACACAGAAGGATTTTATTTCAGACACTCGACTGACAATATTAAGTGAGTTTTTATTTAAAAACATGTTATTAAATGTTGTATTTTGTTGGAAAAGAGGTTCATAAATGCTTCTCATGTTTGGCATATGTTGCTTTTTCCAATGCACATTATAAACAGTGTTGGGTAATTTACTTTCGAAAATTAATGAATTATTATGACTAATTACATCATTAATATTGTATTTAAATGACTAATTACTCTGTCTGAAGAGTAACTAATTTACTCAATAAGTAACTTAATTATTCAAATCGCTAATTAGGCTACATCTTAAAATCCCTATAAACCTTAATAGAAATTAAACTTTCAATTTGAGTCAAACATAGAATAGTTTAGCCTTTTAGCTTTAAACAACTGTAATACTTAAACATTTTTATAAAAATGTAGCCTTCTTTGGTAAATAAATAGAAATACTCTGAATAACAACATATCTGAATAACAAAAAGCTTAAGAAAAGTTCAGTTTGGCAAGAAAAGCCAGTAAAATCCAGGTTTATGTAAAAATTACACACTAATGTAGATAAGAATAAATGACATAAATGGCCATTGCATTCATAAGATCAACATGATCATGTGTGATTTGTTGTAAGACAGCAGCGCTGTACAAATGCGCCTGTCTCTGGCTCAGCGCCAGCCAAAGCGCGAGCGCAGATTTGAATTTAGCAGCTGATTGCTTTGCCGCACTGAACGATCTAATCACACTGGTGTGATTGTATCATATCCAAAAAATAATATTTGGCTATTTTTGTTGTTTGTAAGCTGCATTTCTGAGGGGGCACGCTCCTCCTCACTTTGAATGGACATGACGCCTCTGAAGTTAATGTCAGTTAATTTCTATATAACGTTAGCTCTAATTTATTATTATTGCAATTTTATCTTTAGATGGTTTAGACAGATTTCAAGTTCAATGTTGATTTTAGAAGTGTTGAAATGATTTACTGTATGTAACGCAAGTACTTTGTAAATAACTGTAATTTAATTACCTAAAAACGAGCAGTAATCCCTTACTTTACTTTTTCAGTGGAAAAGTAAATTAATTTAGCAACTCAAACTTGCAGTGCTTTCAGATGGAGCAGCATTTACTGCTGATTGCAGGGCCATGCTGCACTGTAAAGCTGTGCTTAACAGCCTTCCAGATTTCATAATCACACTAAACCATATGATTTAATCATGATTTCAATTTGATTTTGATTAATTGTCCAGCCCTACTTAAGACATATCAGACTCTGCAAACATGCATACTCCTCAAGATGGGTATTTTGACATAAAACTTGTGTATTTGACTATTCTAGTGTATTAATGCACGAAAGAAAATGTCTCCAGTTACTGTCGTAACCTCTGTGGGAACTCCTCCACATCTCAGAAATCTTATAGGATAGCACCAGTTAAAAATAACTGGCCAGTTGTAAATACTGAGAAGTCTGCGGAAAGTATTTAATGCGTAGAGAGCGACAATTCCCTTAGAATCTAAGACTGAATACAAAAAAAAAAACAGATCGAGCAGTGTGCATGGTGATCTTCGCAATGTCTCGTTCCCACTCTCAGGGAACCAAGGTTACGACAGAAACCGAATACATTCCTCTTCGAGAGTTCACTCTACATTGATAAGCATTCACAGTGGGAACACTATTCTTCTGTGAGCTCGGCAAAGATCACACCAAGCATGGAGTAGAACAACATACAATTCCTAACCAATAGTGATGCCATTAATGAAGCCTGCAGCTGGTAGGCAGAGCTAGAGCAGTGAAATCAAGGAATACAAAATTAACATATCTGGCCAGAATAAACAGTGTCAACAGTTATACACAGTAACAAACAATTGAATGCATTGCAATTAAAAAGAATAGTGAGGTTAGTGACTCAACAAAACCACTTGAGATGCCATTGATGTCACATCCAACTTGTAAAACCTGGCGAAAGTATTCTGTGAAGACCAGCCAGCTGCATGGCATATATCCCAAATATATGTCCCTTTAGACCAGGCCCATGAAGAGTCAATAGAGTCATGTCCAGCCTCGGCATGGGCCAGGCCCAGGCGGGCGATGCCATGCTCGTGGGTGTCCAGCGGACTGTTGGAGCCTGCACAGATCCTCCAGAACATAGCCATCAGATGCTGAAGAGACGATCATTTCTTATGTTGCATCTTCAGAAGTGGCAGCAGAATGGCAGACAATGTGAAGGAGAATATTCAGAGGCAATTATCGCTCTCGCCGCATTTATACTGCTTGCTAGTATTTGCATGCGACTGCATAGATTAGCGACAATTGGCCAGTTTATTGAACTGACATAATCCTATAAGGTTTCAGGATTTTGGTGAAGGAGAGGAGTTCATACTGCGAATGCTTCGCAATGTAGAGGGAATGCTTAAAAGGGAACTAAAGGAATCACACGTTTTCAGGTGCGTCTGACATCAGAGCACAAGACAGCAAGGAGTTGTTTTCTGGCACTTATTGCACTTAATAACTCTTTTTAACGTCAAGCAAGGCACATCACATGCCAAGTGTATTCTCTGCTATATGCATTGACCTACAATTTTGACTTTTTGCAATCTTTTGAAGTAGCCTATCTACATTTGAGATATTTTGATAATTTCAATATATTGTGCAGTTGTAACTGTTCCACAGGAGATGAGAGTTTTGAGCAGAGACTGTCAAGCTCCAAAAATAACAAATATAACCAGGAGAAAGACACCAAAAAGACAGTCCACATGACTTCTGCACTATATTCACCATATAATCTAAAAATTCTGAGGCCATAAAAGTGCATTTTGTTTTATGGGTGGATTTTATGGTGTAAATTGACTTTAGCAACCCTGTATAAAAAAAAGCTGTGTACAAGTTCTTCTATTTGCCATGACACCAGGAAAGAATGGGCAAATTATTAATTTAAAGAAATGTCAATCATTCATGTTAATAAGCAAAAAAAAAAAAAAAAACTTTATTTCAAACAAATGCTCTGCTCATAATGTGCCAGTGTGTTATGATGTGGTGTATTGGGGATCAGGTGTGGTGGGCTGCTCTATGCCAGAAGATCTAGGGAAACTTTTTACTCCAAGTCCACCCCTGTTGATTAGTAGTCATATCTACTGCTTTACATTCCAGAATCAAATAACCAAATAATTCCTTATTTGTTTGGACGTGTTTAAGTTTGGCTTGATCTGCGGACCCAGTCAACAGTAGAAAGGCTGATCAACAAAACTCCAGGCAGAAACAAAAACCACCTCAAGGTGAGAGTGATGGTGTCTCCTTGTAAACCTGAGCAGTTATATACAAAATCCATTATTATGTTATTTTTTTTTTTCAATATGTCTGACAATAAGTCTTTTTTAAAAGGATCATATGATATAAAATATAATTATTTTGTGTATTAGGTGTAACCAAATATGTTGGCATGCTTTAATGTTAAAAAAAACACATTATTTTTCATGTACTGTACATTATTGTAGGTCCTCTATGCCCCACCTCTCTTATTTTCTACCAATTCACTCCTTTCCGACAAGCGCAGTCTGCTCTGATTGGCCAACTGACCCAGTGCATTGTGTTTGGCTGAACACAGCAAGTGTTCGTCGGAAATGTAACACCCCTTTCCATAATCGCGGGCTTCATTTTAAAAAATAAATTTAAAGACAGTTAATAACGTCCTTAGTTTTACCATCAGTTCAAGCCCGAAAGGGGAACAGAGTGGTGTGACAGACACAGTGATGAAGCTTGTATGTGTTTGCAGAACACAAGCTACAGACGGTTAATGATTCCTAAATGCATCTACTTTCAGAAGGCCAAATAAAGTGCTTTTGCTTTTGCCTAGATACACACAGTATCTCCCTGATATGGCTGCTTCAACACTAACTCCGGTTACTGAAACTACACCTTCTTTCTTTGTGTGAACATTTGGACGGCATTACGCAAATATTTCCACACAGTGATGTAGACATGTGGGGGCGTGTTTAAATGTGCCTTTTCAGGGGGGCGTGGTGTGCGTGGCGAGACTGAGTCTTAACTTTGATAACGAATATCTCTTTGGTTTTTAGACTTTAGTCTTCAGAGATCTTATCTATGCACAATCAGCTTGTAACACTCCAAAGAGAAAGGAAAACTTGAAATCGCATCATATGACCCCTTGAAAGTCCCCATGAAATCAAATAGGAAGTTTTGGCTTAAGTCTGGCTATGTTAGCCCTCCCCCTGATTTCTTATTTCAAACAGAAATATATCAAAACATCAGAAAAATTACACTTATCAAGACACTTTACACAAGGTTGGCAAAACGGAATAATATTTGTTACTTCTCTTGCTTCATACAGCACAAGACTGGCCTACCCATCAGCACATACTTCAGTGCAGTGAAGTTACGCTGGCTGATGGATAATGTGGAAAAGGTCCATGAAGCTGTGCTCTCTCACAGGGCCATGTTTGGAACAGTGGACTCTTGGCTTATCTGGGTAAGAACAGTGGCATTGAGGTTTCTCTTATGCATTTATATAGTGTTTGTGTACATGGTAAAAGAAGAAATCTGTGCATGGCTTGGGGGCAATATACTCCAAAATAAACTCAAGCACTTGGTCATGGATTGATTTCAAATCTTCTAATCCAGTGGTTCTTAACCAGGGAACCACTGCTCTAATCAGTATGAAGTGATCATCATGTCAATATTTTGACTAGTTTAAATAATCCGTGATAAAACCTAACTTTCAGTGCCTGACTGGGGGGAAGAAGGGAGGTGTTCATTGCACAGATGTAACCAATGCCAGCCGAACAATGCTCTTCAATATTCATACAATGGACTGGGATCCAGAGCTCTGCAAGTATGTACAAATTTTCATACAAACAGTTTTATATGAATCTTTCTGGACCAATGCTTATTTACATACGCAAAAGTCAAAATGGATACTCCACCCAAAAAAATTTAAGACTTTGTTTCATAAACTGGGCTTATTTGGACTACCATTATATTTGTTTTGTTACATCTGAAGAATGTAAGTCATACATTTGGATAAAATTATCAGGCTATTTTCAATTTGGATATGGAGTATCCATTTTTATGACTGGAATACACTTTTAAAATCTACTCTACACATTAAACACTTTATTTTGGCCAAAGTTGTGTAGTGTATTCCAGTCTTTAATGTTTTTAAATATATATTTACAACAAATATTTTCTTATTCTTTAACAGATATTTTGATATACCAATGGAAATTCTGCCAAAAGTGAGAAGTTCTTCAGAGATTTATGGTTTAATGGTAAGTGTTTGACCCAAAAGAGAGAACTACTTTCTGTTCTTTTGTTACATAATTCACGGGTAGGATTCTGTTGTAGTAAATTGTCACATTGGTGTTAATGTGTCCTATTCAGGGTGCATTATAAGCATTTCTTTGAATGCAGGGCAAGAGAGAAATGATCTTTGCTCCAGAGCAGTGCATGTCAAAGAGTAACTGTTTATTCTTTAACTGAACATACAAAAAAACCCACAAGCCCCAATAACATATTCCATCCAAAGTTGAATTTTGCTGTGAAGCAGTCATTTTAGTGTGTCTTTTTTTATCATGATTATATTTTGTGTCCTGTGATCTCTTCGGGCTGACTGATAGAAAATCAGCTCTAAACTGGTGAGTATCTCTAGTTGTCCACACTGTCATGTCTTGGCAAACTGCTGTGTCATGTTATCACAGAAATTGGTGCATTTCCAATATTTCAGATTTTGGTTGTAAGTGCATTTTATATATTCCTGAGATAAGGTCTTATTGGAAATGTACTTGGTGGGGATCTTGTCATTGTTTTCCATTGTGTTTTGGCTTAAAACCTGATGCACTGCCTGTCCTTCAGTTCTTGAACTTTTTTCATTTAGTTTTATGGCTATGTTCCTCTTCTTTGTTACCTTTTTATTCACTGTGGTTGAGGCCACACCATCTTGAGTTGCAGTGATGAAAATAAAGCAGCTTTTTAACATATTTGGAGAGTCACTGATTCTTCTTTTTTTGTGGAGTATGTTTAGAACAGAAAGTGCTTGCAGCACAGAGCAGCAGATGATTTGCCAAACATTATCATGTTCACTAAAGTTTTCAATTTTATGATTATTAATCTGACTCAAGTTTTTAAGTTCTGACTAAGCAGGGGGCTGTATAATGCATGTTTATTATTATATTAATTTGTATATTATTAAATTATTCCCCTAATGTTTTACTTTTTTAATATTACATTTTTCTTACAGAAATCTGGCCCTTTAACTGGTATCCCCATATCAGGGGTAAGATTATTATTAGAAAGATTACTTTTTTTTTTTTTTTGCCTTGTTCTTATTTGGCTAATGTCTCTTAAAATAAAGTATAATATATTGTGTCATTAATTATTTACAGTTAAATTGACCATAATGCATATAAAGTATAATATCTTCAGATTCTCCAAATTAACACTTTTCCTTTAAAGTAACTTTACATTTGTTTACAGTGTCTTGGGGACCAATCTGCTGCCCTGGTGGGACAGATGTGCTTCAAGGACGGACAAGCCAAAAATACGTATGATTTTGTTTCGTTAATTGTTTTTTCAGTTCATATGCAGTAGTATCACTGCGCAGATTCTACTCTGTAAAAAGTAAAAATAAACTGTAAAAAATATGGTAGCAACAGCAGACCTAAATTCACAATTAACTGATTTAATGTTAATATACCAACTTATTGAAGTACTAATATCTGTTTTGTACCATTGTAATACACTGATAACCACCAAAAATAATGAGAAAGTCACATGATGTATCAAAGCACATCACAAATATCTTTTCCACAAGCTGAGGGCAATACTTATAAACAGAAGGTGCACAGTGTCATTCACATAAATACTAAACATCATCACGGTAACACACACGATGCTGAAATAATATAATTAATATAAATTTAACAATGATAAATGCAAGGTAAAACCCTAATGTACACAATGGATAAGAAAAACTAATTAAAAAAAGAGTTATAAAATAAAAATCAAATATGAAGTGTCTGCAGGGAATTCTGGGACTGTCATCTGTGTTTTTTTCACTGTCAATTATACAATAACGTTTTCTCTTTAAAAAAAAAAAAAATTTAATAGTATTTTACTGTAAAATTACATTCAATGTAATTACAGTTATTCACTGTATATGGAATGGAAACTTACAGTTAACCAATTAACAGGGTTTTATTTTGTCATTTTTACAGACTTTTACTGTTAAAAACTTAAAATCACGGTAATTTTTCTTGTTAGAATAGCCTTGTTTGTCAACATGTAAGAATGTGTTCTTAGACTATAGGAAGATATTGTGATTTGTATATCTGCTCAAAATGTGTAACTTGTATGTTTTTTATTTACAGATATGGGACTGGTTGTTTCCTGCTTAAGAATGTAGGGACTAAGGTATTTGACATGAATATAGCTTAAAAAAAATATGTATATATTATATAAAATGTTAATTTTTTTTTATCTATATTGTTTTTTTGTTTTTCATATCTTTATCTTCATCTTCATCTTTCATATAAGCCTGTGATGTCGGACCATGGACTCCTGACAACAGTCGCATATAAACTAGGGCGTGACAAGCCTGCCTGCTATGCACTAGAGGTAATGTTGTTGAATGTGGACATTGTTTATTACATATCATGCTCCTGGCAGAGTATTTCTTACCAAAGCAATGTACATGCTTTGTTTATGTGGCAGCTATTTCATTCCACATCTCAAAAAC
This sequence comes from Carassius gibelio, assembly GCF_023724105.1. Classification (NCBI taxonomy): domain Eukaryota; kingdom Metazoa; phylum Chordata; class Actinopteri; order Cypriniformes; family Cyprinidae; genus Carassius; species Carassius gibelio. Next base: position 20,491,936 of record NC_068371.1, read on the forward strand.
TTGAAAAGTCAATTCATTTCTCATAATTAATGAGTGATGTCGCCAATCCTTCACCCTTGCTGAACTGGAGTTTTTCTTTTCTAGGGTTCTGTTGCCATTGCAGGGGCAGTTGTGCGTTGGCTAAAGGATAATCTTGGAATTATCCAAACCTCTACAGAACTTGGTGTGTTTGTGTAAAAGGTTATACTTATATTTATACCCTGATACAAGAGCGTAACCCAGTTTTGGAATATTTCATTTGAAACATTTAAATTCTCACCCCAGAGCAACTAGCTGCTGACGTTGGCACATCATATGGCTGTTATTTTGTCCCTGCATTCTCTGGATTATATGCGCCATACTGGGAGCCAAGTGCTAGAGGGTGAGTTACTGATACATCCATATGAATGATAATTTTCCATTGATGTAAGCGATGTAGAAAACACTTAAGCCTGAGAAAACTGAGAAGTTTTATAAGAAGCAAAAATATTTCTGTTTGTGAATTTCATAATGAGTTTATTATGTGAAGTCCAGTTGCAATTTTTGTGTTATTACCTGTGAAATGTACAACGTTGAACCTCTGTTTCTTGCTTGCAACAGAATCATCTGCGGTCTAACACAGTTCACCAATAGGAGTCATTTGGCTTTCGCAGCACTTGAAGCTGTCTGCTTCCAGACACGAGAGGTATCCCTCCATTAATTGCCATCGGCATGATTATACTGTACATTCTTATTACATGGCTCTCTGGAATAATTGATTCTGAAAATTAACTGTTGTTAAAGGAAATGTTTCTGTGTCCTACATGGCATCTTTGGTCTCTGCAAACGAATACATAATTTCAACTCAAATGTTTATTTCTTGTCTATTTTAATAGATGTGTAAAGAAATGTAGGATGCTAAAGAATGCTCAAATTTATTTCAGATTCTGGATGCAATGAACCAGGACAGTGGTATTCATCTGTCCCAGCTCCAGGTTGATGGAGGCATGACGTCTAACCGGTTACTGATGCAGCTGCAGGCCGACATACTGTGTATCCCAGTTGGTAAGATGCACATGTTCATTTTGTAAGTCTTTATATGTACTGGTATAAATGTAATTCTACTGATGTTTGCAGATGGGCAGATATAATAAGTATTTATTTACAGTAAAGCCGTCCATGCCTGAGACCACAGCTCTGGGTGCTGCTATGGCAGCAGGAGCAGCTGAAGGAGTCAGTGTGTGGAGCCTAAACCCAGAAGATCTCACAGAGGTCACGTCAGAAAGATTTGAACCTCAGATCAACCCAGAGGGTAAAGGAATCGAAAGTGCATTCATAACTAATGGAACTTGTATTTAAACTAATGTAAGTTTTCTAGTTGCAGATGAAACTTGACAGTTTATTTTTTCTCTGCGCAGAGAGTGAACTTCGATATGCTCGCTGGAAGAAAGCTGTTCAGAGGGCTATGAACTGGGAAACCACAGAACCAGTCAGCAATGGAAATGGTGTGTTTTTGTTGTTGTTGTTGTTGTTTATTTGACAGTTGGGTCTCTAATCAGAGAGAAACACCTTATACAAATGCAATAAATAACAAAATCAGGAAATAGTTACTGGTATATGTAAGTATATGTTCTTGTTTTATATTTAAATTAGTAAAAAATAATAACATTACAAATTTTTTTTTTATTTGAAAATGAAAATCTTTTTGCTCAAATTTGTTTGTCAGGCTAACAATTTTCTCCTAACGTGTTCCCTGGGAGATAAATATATTCAACCAGGCCCTCAAAAGTAGTCAAAGAATGATGTAGGTTTGCAGTAATCAATAACCCCAGAGGTATTGACCCAGAATGACCAAAGTCAGGGGAAATGGTTGTTTTGCAAGATTTTTACAGAGTTACAAAGTCCTGTTTCTGGAGATTAACTTTTCTGCGAAGTTATTGATTGTCTGGTTCAGGTAGAACTAAACTCTGAAGTAAATGTCCAGGAGCAGGATAACGTTTTTGTTGGTTTGACAAAATCAGTAGTTACTTAATTGTCGCACTTGTTCTCTCTTTCTTTCCACTGTCTTGTGTGACATGGACCTGTGTTTCTGGACAACCAACAGAGGAGACTAGTATCTTCAGTAGTGTTCCCTTGGGCTTTTACATTCTGGGTAGCATGTTTATGTTAATTGGAGCAAAGTACATTGCAGGTCAGTGTGAGAGCGAGTGTATGAGAGATATCTAAAGAGATAGATGCATGTTTATGTATGTGTCCCCTCCTTAAAGTCCATCAGCTTGAGAGAGAGTGGTGAACGTGAGTGTACTCGTAGGATAACCACCACACATTAGTTTTCTTCCAGTAGATGTCTTGAAGTATGTGTGAATGAATGGTGTAGAATAGCTTTTCATGTGAGTCTGTAAGGAGGAAATTATGGAACAGGTCCTGTTCATGTGCGATGGGATATACTTTTTTGTGAATTGGTTGGGACAAAAGGTACCTGTTCTAAGAATCTCCCTGTCTGTCCCAAACTTGCTTTTGCTGTCACCTCTATTCAGTCTTGGTTTTCGCTTGTTCACGGTCTCTTTTCTTCTCTTCTCATCCAGTGTCACGCTATCTTTTAAACATTTGTGTGCATGTTGAAAACCACTCTGCTCATCGGTTGAGCAAACATTTAGTTTTTGCGGTTTTAACATTTCCTTTTTTTCCCTCTCACTAAAGCAGGGCAGAAGTAGACTTGAACCTGCATTTCAGAAGATGGAAGATGAAGTCATTAGAAGGCCCATGGCTTACCCCTTCGAACTCAAGATGTGCTATAGTGGCCTTGACAAAAGACATTCCATTGAAACCGTTGTTACTGCTTTCTGCAGACATGGTACCTCAAAATGTTAAATTAAGACCTGTCTGGCCATGTAGCAGAAAGTTTTATTGACCATATCTGGTATGAGGACATCTTGATCTTTCATGTCCTCATTACTGTACAGTAGTTTCCCCAAACTGTTCTCTAGAAGGAGCTCCATACTTTCACACTGAAGCTGCTGTGGCTTTGTGTTTCTGGTATTTTTCATGTACAGTACATTCTAATGGAATTGTCAATGATAATAATCAACTCTCAGCTGTGCAAATCAGTCATTGTCCAATGTTATTTTATTTTTGAATGGCACTAACAGTCACAGACATCCAAAGGCATGGGTCTGTGTATGGTGGTTAAGATTTAGTCTGAAGTTTGAAAGAGCAAGACGTACTATTAGTACAATATAATTACTTCTCAAACCTATTCAGGACAGTTTTAGTGCACTTTATTAAGTATTATGCTGTTATGTGTAACAGCAAAGGATCTCCACATAATCTCATGTACATAATGTTGTGATGTTTTTCCTCTTTTACAACTTCATATGCCTTTTGGAAATGGTTATTTTGTATGTAAAAAATATTGTTTAGAAATCAACTAGTCCAAAACACTGTGTTCCTGCTGATAGAAAGTGCTCTACTGCATAGCTTCTGCCTCCTATGAGAGAGACCATGAAACAAGATGTCACTTGAGCAGTATTGAGTCAACATCTCAACAATTACTGACGATGTCTGGAAATATATTTGAACAAACTTATCAACTTATTTCTTATCAACTGTAGCGCACTTAAATTAAATTGTCACTGTAATTGAATCTCTTAAATTGTGCATGTAAATGACATTACTGTGCAGCCCAAGGAAGCAATGATGTTAAAATCTTAAATTAATTTGATCTAAGTGTTTCCTTTCAGTACCCTTTCTGTTTAAATAACTAACTTGAAAGAAAACAGTTGGCACCTGATTTTCTATCATATTTGATGTCTGTGTTAATGAAGTTTCATGACAATGAAGAATATATGAACAGATGTAAACAGATTATATTTTTATTATTTGCTAAATTTTTAATGATACAATTGCAATATAGCAATCTTCTTTCAAAGAACAATTAGCATTTTAAAAAGCGGTTTCATGAGAAGCATTTGCATAATGTAGTACTCTGAATGGTACTTAATTTATTTTTGTCTTTGATTTGTCCATGAATACTTGAAATGCAAAAATTATGTTAAAAAAAAAACATAAAAAAAGGAGCCAGTATTAAACAGTGATTTGTTTTCTTCGTGGTATGTGCCTTTAATTGTTGAGCATTTAAAATTAAGATATCAAAATTCATACACAAGTTACATCTGGGTTGTAGATGTTAGTGAGTGATTATGTGATGTTCATTAGCACATCTTTATGCATTTCAGTTCTTTCCCCAGGATTCAAAGTACGTTTTCATCATTTAATTTTCCATTTCTACACTTTTAGTACTTAGTACTGTCTTGAAATTGCTTCTGGGAATTAAATGAAAAGTATGTTTAGTCTGTCAACATGCCGGATTTATCAAGAAACAGTCTGATAAGATGGACCAAAGTGGTGGACTTTGTATATTTATACACGCACAGAGCTGGGTAGTAACTGATTACATGTAATCTGGATTACGTAATTAGATTCCAAAAATTAGGTAGTTGAAATAAGATTTTAAAATACTCTTAATCGGACTACAGTTACTTTTTTATTGATTTCATGATTACATATTGACACAACAGCAATACATCATTCATAATTTATTGATTCTCCCTAATTTCTATTTTTCATCTTTTGAATGTTCCTTTCTAAAACAGCCTAATATACATTCAGTAAGTCCTCCAGTTTTCTGGACATTATTAACACAAAGACCATCACTAGTCAGGTGGATGTAATTAAACAAATTTGAGAGGCCACTCAGCATAATTTCAGTTTTAAGAAGAGGTTTCTCATCTCAACATTTTAACAATGCATCAACTATTGATGAACACATTAATGTTCATTCACTGTCTTGGGAAGACTTTTGTCTTTTAAACACATTAAAATGCACAAATTCACGTAACGGTTCTTAACTACATTTAATGCAGGGATTGGGATTCACAAACGTTTTTTTGTCAGCAAAACCTCTTTCGCCCAATCTATTTAGTTGGACTACCCCTGAGATTTAAGGTAATATTTATGCATTTAGCAGAAATTTTTTTCATGCATTTAGCAGACGCTTTTATCCAAAGCGACTTACAGTGCATTCAGGCATACAGTTTTTACCTAACATGTTTTCCCTGGGAAATGATGATTTTAATTACATTTTCCGCCATTATATTACTGTTTTACGAGTCAGCGATAAAGACTGAAACAAATGCACTGAGCAAATCAACAGATGAAAGGATAGTAGGACAAAGATGTGGTTTTTCAATTTAATGTTTTATTGTGAATATGAGATTAATCTGAAGAAAGAATGCAGGTAATCACAATCGCTCAGTAATCTATCTCATAATTCCCGACTCCACATAATTCAGAGAGCTTTTAATACAGTGATACAAGTTTTTAATGAAGCCACTGAAGTCGGTTCTAAAGTGACATTTTCGAATTAGTGAAGGAGGCTTGAGCTCAGCTGTTAAACTGTCGACCTGAGATTTTGTCAAGGTTTAGTGATTTTTGGTTAGATAAGTATCAGTATTTACAAAGATTTTGTAGGCTAATTAATTAATATTTTATTCAATGTACTTCAATAAATGTTTAATGTTGCAATCTTACCGGTTCATTTATATGTGTGTGTGTGTGTGTGTGTGTGAGAGAGAGAGAGAGAGAGAGAGACCCTTTTGTATTTCTTCCATTTATTGATTGTGTCTATTTTGCACTCCTGATATTCTGGAGAGTCACCCCCTTGATTGCTGCACATTTTTTTCCTGACCAGTGGCTGACTTGTAGTTTGTACCATCAAAAGATGAGAGTTTTCAAATTTTTTCGTATTTCCCATTCATTTCCTATGTCGGTCATTTTTGACCGCGAAGAAGGTAATTCACAAACGTTGACTCTTTAACATATCCAAATCATGTCCATTATTTTTTGGTGTGTTCATATTGCTAATATGACAAAAGTCACCAAGTGTCATCTCATTCTGATGAAGCTACGATTTTTTACATTTCATAATATAAAATTTTTCGGTCAAAAATGACCGAAGAGGGCCAGAGGGTTAACGAGAACTTTGTTATGTTGCGCAAGTCAGGACGACACTGCGCCTTCGTTGTTACAGTAAGGACAGTGTTGTTTGCTCTTACATTATCTACAGCAGTCCTCGCTTATTTGAAGTTATATACATACAATACTTGTTGACGTTATGAGTGAATTGACGACCTTCACAGAGGGAGAGTTCTATGAGGGGCATTTTGACTCGCGAGCGTATGTGAAGAATTTTTATTCCTGCCCTCGCGGTCACGCTGACGAGAAGGACTTCCTTACTTTCGTTTTGAAATGCCTTAGTGGAGTTTTCTCAGCGGGTAAGTAATCCTATCAATCATTAGAAAAGCTAGATGTTCTATTTTAACTAAATAATGTTGACACAAATGTTTGTTTTTAAAGGAGAACATAAAGGCAAGCTGCTGATCGATGTGGGCAGTGGACCCTCGATCCACTCCGTCATCAGCGCCTGCGACCATTATGACGAGATCGTGCTCTCTGATTTCGCAAATGACAATCGTAGAGAAATTGAAAAATGGCTGAATAATCTAGAAGGCAGTTTAGATTGGAAACCTATATTGCAGCACGTTTGTGAACTGGAGGGCAAAAGGTAAGGTCATTTTATTTCGATATTGTTTATTGGGTGCGTGTGTGTTTAACAATAATAATAATAATCCATTTTAAAAGGATAATTGCTTATTATCCCATGTTTCCCCAAAGATTTCTGAGTTTACATCTTGTAAATGTAACTTTTTTTCCCTCAGAATTATGAGTTTACAGTTTTCCTTACAATTACATCTCACAAATTAGACCTCTTTCTCTGCTTGTTTTATTAGATTTGTTATGATAATCATTATAGATCATACTATGTTGACATTGTTTACTTTAGAAAAAAACATATGTTTAATTGCTTAATTGCACAAGGGAGGTGGAAATCCCATTTTGAACTTTGAATTGAAATGCATGTTCTTTTGCCTTGCCAAGACTAATTGCACTGCTAAAACTGTTAAGTTGAAGAAACACCAATTATAAATATGACAGAGCCTACATTTTAAACAGCAAGTTCTTAAAACACTTCTTTGTATTTTGTTCTTAATTATTTATCTTTTAATTCATCTTTGAACTGTAGCCCGTCCGATTTGGAGGCTACACTGAAGCAACGAGTCAAGAAAGTTTTAAAATGTGATGTCCGGTTGGAGAATCCATTCTCTCCACACACACTGGAACCAGCTGACTGTGTCACTACATCCCTGTGTCTGGAAGCAGCATGCAAAGACATTCAAACATACTGTCACGCTTTACATGGACTGACCAAACTTTTGCGTCCTGGTGGACTTTTGGTAATGATTGGTGTTCTGGGCGAAAGCTTCTACAAGGTAAATGATAAGCGCTTTTCTTGTCTTAGACTGAGTCAGGATAATATTGAGGAAGCACTCCGTGGTTTAGGCCTCTCAATCCTCGAGTTTAATTTACTGCCTGCAGAAGACAGAGAGGGCAACTCTGTGTCTGACTTTGAGGCAGTTTTTCATCTTGTAGCGAGAAAACCCTCTGAGTGACAGATCAAACAGGAATTTATACAACAACAAAACCAAAATAAATCCCTTTTCATAGCCTATGATTTTTCTGCTTGTTAATAAATCCACTGTAGAAGTTTCGGCATTTTAGATGAATACGGCATGCATGAATCTTAAAAATGTTGAATGGGTTTTAGAATGTAAGGCTTTTTAAAAGATGCATAATAAAAATAGTTATTTTGTTTTTTTTAAATGTACTATTAAAGTATTAAAATTTTAAATAAAAACATTACTATGAAATCGATTTCATGATTTATGTTCTTTACACACATACAAAAAAAAAGTGTTTCATCTGTGCACTTGGGTATATTAGAGAATTCATCCAAGCATTCCTCTCTATGAACCATTTAAATAATATACCACAAAGGAAATAAACCAAGACCAAGTTAGTATAGTACTGTACAGTAAGACTTCATGTCATGAGACCATCTGCTTTGTATCAGAGTAAGTGTTCCAGATTGAAACAAGTGAACTGTAAATGATTGGTTCTTGCTCTCTAGCAGAAATTTGTGATTCTCATAGACTTTCAACACGAACACTACTGTCATTCATTGATTAAAACACTTAATAGTCTGATTTTCCTCATTATACATTATAGATTTAACAATGGTGTTTGATTCAATTTAGTTTTAGACCCAGTTTTTTCCCCATTAAAAAGATCCAACTTAAATCATTTAATCTCTCATGAACTGAAGTCAACATTTTAAGTAAGCTTCAATATCCGTCTGTTCCTCATACAATATGGCTTTGGAAAACTTTCTTCCTTATCGAGTCGTTATTCGGTTTAAAAAATATTGAAACCGGTGGCCAAGACCTTGATCAAAATCTCACATTTTGTCTTTTCATATGGGTTTAGAACAACATGAGTGTGAGTGAATAATGCCATTTTGATTTTTGAGTGAACTATCCCTTTAAGGAGACTGGTGAAATCATTCAAAAGTCACTGAACATTCAATATATATGCTAAATAAAACATATTTACACTGATAGTTTGATATTGCAGATACTGTATATAAGTTGGTAGTTCATACAGTAAACAAGAGAAACCTGCTGAAGTTTTGTGCATGTAAAAGAGATCCTTTATCAATTTTTCAGTGCAGATTCAAACATTCCACTCTGAACTATTTAATTTCACTATATCTTGAATTGAATCCACAGTTAAACTTTTTGTGATATAAGTGACAGTGGGGTAAGGTGTGTGCTGTAGATGAATGGAGTGACTCAAAAAATAAATTTACAAGGGCCAGTCATATACAGCTGCCTGCAGGGTCTAAAGCAGGGATCAGGAACCTTTTCGGCATGACTTGCCATTTTAAATTCTTCTGATTAAGCACTGTGCCAACTATGGAAGACTGTTTCCACCACTGAATAAACAATAAAACAAGGTACATGAATTTTTATCAGAATTGTGTGATATAAACTCAAAAGTCAGAACTGCGACTTTATATCTCGCAATTCTGACTTTATTTCTCAGAATTCTAAGAAATAAAGTCTGAATTTTTAGATAAAGTCAGTCACAATTACCTTGTTTTATTTTTTTTATTTATTCAGTGGCAGAAACGGGCTTCCATAGCCAACATCCAAAATGGTAATTGCAACTTCTTACAATTTAGGGCCAGTGGTTTTCAATGGTATTGCAGGTGGGTCGTAAATTACTATTAAAAGAAATAATAATATTGTTAATATATGTAAAAATGTCTAAGTCATAACATATTAACATCATTACATATATATAATTAAATAAATAAAATAATCTATATTAAACCTTAACTATGCTTCCACTATCTGAGCTCGCTGATTGGTTTAAGAATAAACCACCAATTTATCGTAGATATTTTTGCTGCATATGCTACAGAACAACAAATTCAAACATGCATAAATGGCTGTCAACAATTTCCGTCCTGACTGCTTGCTCCACTGTCTACCCGCTGCCGAGCTCTGCCTGGATCTGCTTTTCCCGTTTTGCTGAGCAGTGCCAGCCAGAGTTATTTTCGGTTCATTGCCAGTACATTCATTAAAGACCGTTAACAATCTAGCTAAGTTATTAACCCAACAATAGCAGAGTCAGTTACTTTTTTTGCAGTGGGACACGCAAACATATGTTTTTGGCTGTGTGGACCGCGAGCTGAAAAAGGTTGGGAACCACTGCTTTAGGCTTTTTCCAATTGTAAATTAACATCTTGGAGAAAAAAAAAAAAAGTTGCAATTTTTTTGACAGGAACAAGCTTCCAAATCTTTAGACAAGAATACAAAAAAAAAAAAGAAATAACACATTTATCAACAGTTAAACCAATGTTCATATTTTATATATAAAAGTCTAAATGGTGTCATGTCATTTTCTTACAAGGTTACAGATGCTGTCTGTCCATGTTTACAATGACAAAATACATAAACCTGCATAATAACTGCTGCTTGTCCACGTTTCAGCTGAAGTTTTCATGATCAGTTTTCCACCACTACTCATTCATTATATTCTCCTCATCGCCTCCGGAGTCCACTGACACCTCCTCCTCCTCTTCCTCTTCCTCATCACTGAGGGATTCTGCTGCTGTTCTTTTCATCCCTCTCTGTTTAGACAGAGCAGCGGCGTAACGAATGTTGTAGATGTTCCAGTCGCAACTGGGAAGAAAACAAATGTTCCATTTAAACTTGACAGATAAACAAACATTGTTTCGGTTTTAGAATTAGAGTTTTATGGCCATATCAGCAACAATGGCTATACATTATTGGCAACATCAACAGTATCTTCCTTTTTAGAATTCAGTCAAGCTTACAGTTTGGACAGATCATCACTGTGTCTTTGGATGCTCTTCAGCAGCTGCTGTACAGTAGGCAACACAGCTCCAGATCTGAAAAGGAGATATACAAGCAGTCATACAGTGCTCATCAACAACAGATAAAACAATGCAAAATAGGACATTAATCATTTTTCCTTATGTTTCTGTACAAACCAGCAGGGAAAGAAGTTTAACCTCCAAAAAATATTTGTGGTCAAAAAATAAATACACTTATTCTATACCTTCCCCCCATTAGTAAAAAAAAATAATAAAAAAATAATAATTATATATATATATATATATATATATATATATATATATATATATATATATATATATATATTTTTTTTTTACAACAACTGAAAATCAAATATATGACATTGTATGCTTTTAATTTTTTTTTTTATATGTTTAAAACTAGCTAATTTATCAATGGTATGATAAAGTGATGTTTAGGGGAAATATAGTATAAGCAAATATAGTATAAGAATTGGAAAACTTGGATTGGATAACCAGTGAGAGCTCATTCTGAAAAGAGCTTTGCTTTTGCTGCTGACCGGTTCTTGAGCTTTTGTCCATGTAAGGTGAGCAGACACTGAGCCCAGCTGAGGTAGAACTCCAGGTGGTTGGACTTCTCCAAAGTTGAGGCCACAAAGTTCAGAAGCTTATCCACATACACATCTGGCAGTGAGCTACAAATCACCCGAACTAAAAGATCAAACAATAATATAAAAATAATGATATCAAAATTATGTAGTTTGAATATGACAAGAAATTATTTGACAATTTTAGGAGGGAACATACTTTGGTCATAAGGAACTGCCTCCAGAACCTCTCTTATGAGTGGCATTTCATTTAGCCGAAAAGACAGCAAAATGGCCGATGCCCACTCTTTTTTCCTCATCTGCTGCCGTATGCTTGCTGGCGTGACATCCATGTCTAGATCATAGGGGTCAAACACCAGTGAGACGTCAAGAGAGTAGATCAGCAACCCTTCAGTGGAGGCTGCTGCCCAACTGCGCCCTGAATGGAGAAGTAGGCCAAAACATCATCAGTCCATATTCAATAAAAATGTCATAATAAACATGATTCTGAATAGTTAAATATTCTGAAATCAATGTGTTGTGCTGAAAAGAGAAAAACTCTACCAGTAGGTGAAAAGCAGAGAGAGCTAACACGGATCTCTGGTTTGAAGCGTCTGGAGCTCATATCACCTGACAGATGAGGAGAGACAGGCATAAGAGTTGCATGCAAAAGCCAGTATACATTATATATCCAGTAATACATTCAATGCTCTTAAAAACAAAATGCTCGTCTACACTGATTTGATTAATCAGTGAGATGTGGACTCACCTTTCTTGACCCCAGGAAGACTGAGCGCCACTCCGTCTCCATCCCCTGTGCCTTCATCCACTAAAGAGAGACTACCAAACTCAGTCATCTTACGCCTGTCGAGGAACTCCTGAGAAAAGAACAACATGGCAGAAAGACTTCAGAAGCTAGAGTAAAATAATTATGACATGCTAATTCAGTGAATATACTGCATGATTACTGTTGATTTTTCCAGGTGATATAGGAAACTAAATTACAAAGGGGACGTGAACTGCATTTCCTGTGTTAGTATTTTTACATCAAACACTGTCAATTTAGAAACAGAAGGACAGATTAAAACAATTCGTTTAAATGGGTGTCTTCTTTTCTGTCACCGATGGAGTTTTGGTTCCTTGCCGCCTCTGGCTTGATTAGTCGGGGATACTTAATTTCCAGCGATATCGTTGACTTGATTACACAGATACTATTTAACTGAACTGAGCTGGATGATGACATCACTGAATTCATGTGTGATGAATTGACCTTACGCAGACCAAAGAGGTGATTATGAAGTAGTAGGTGTTGATTTGTGTTAGCTCTATTTCCAAATAAAAACACCAAGTAGAAAATGAGTCATTTTGGGAGCTTGGTTTCAACAAAAGCAGTTTTTGGATTAATAAGGATGTTTTAAGTTCTAGAAAATACCGTATGCCTCTATATTTTTTAGTAACATTTATGTGTCATAAATAATGATCAGAATACAATAAGCTATTAAGAAATCATATTCCCATTAACAAAATGGAAGCTTTGTGTTCTAGTTTTTTTATGTCTGTTTCTGCAGTGAATACCGACAAATTTGCTAAATAAGTGTGTGTGTGTACCTCCATAGCGTCCAGAGAGAGATTACAGGAGATCTCAAACTTCTTCATTAGAACATGTTCCTTGATGTTATAAATGCACACAAACTTTGACTGGCCACCTGCAAGGATCGATTCACCATCTGCTGAGTAGCACAAGGAGGTGAAGGACCTACAAATCAGTTAAGAGGAAATAAGTGATTAATGCTGGTAATACATACAGTACATCTAGGTTCAGCAGGGAATATTCGGTTTATTGGGGTTAATCCAGCCAGTTGTTATCACAGAATAAAACCATAGGGGTTTATGAACATTATCCCAGTTACAACACAGCTGCTTACTGCTACATAAGTAAATAAGCCACAACATTTTCAACACATAAATAAAAATGAGGACATAAAACATTATTTGAGAAGAAAGCCTTTTAAATCTTACCAGATTATCATCATAAATCCATTACAGTGTAAGAAAAATAATTTACTTCAATATTTGCTTTAAAAATATACTCCAACAATGTTACCACAGGCCTAGTATTAAAACTGAAGTAATCCAGTTTCATTTTACTGTAAACACAGTCAAAAACTATTTACTAAATGGTGTAACTTTATGGTATATTATTCAGAGTTGCTAATGATGACGGTTGTTATCAGGCAGTAAAATAGCTCTAGTATGCATGTATATGTGTGCGTGTATATATATATCTGTGACATACTTTCCCTTGGCAGACTGTTTAGCAGTGATCTTTTCGGTTTCTTTACGGCCCATCTGCAGGTCATGGCGGCCAGCGATAGAGCCAGTCTGTCCTCCAGTCTGAGGGTTCCAGAATGTGATTTCACCATCCAGAGAGGCAACTGCCAACTCCTGACCATCAGGACGATATGTAACAACGAGTCCTGAATAAAGACAGGAGAAAGACATCTATAAATAACACATCCTTTTCATTCCAAACCACCTACTCTTTTTTTTTTCTCTCTAAACAGTTTTACATAAACCGGTCACTTGGGGAACTTGCCATCAGAGGTGAGCCGCAAGGTCTCTTTGGTCTGCCAGCTGTCCAGCATGTCCCACAGGCGGACTGTTTTGTCCCATGACACACTGGCGAGCACAGACTGGACTGGACTGAAGCACAAGTTGCTGACAGGACCCTCATGACCACTGAGCACCTACTCCAGCAGTAAAGAGTTACAAAGAATGCAATTACATATCAACTGTGAGGCTCAACAATGATTTTTGCACTGGAATGATTAGTCTTGGCTGAAAATGGACCAACAACCAAATATTAAGCCTATCTGTAGGTTTGCCAATAACAGTCATTTCTAATATTTATCCATTCACAGTACAACAAACCATACTGTTTTTTATTGACAAATGTATAACTATATACAAGGATGTTACACACTGCACTTGTCACATGATCACAAACGAGCATCCTAATTCGGTGGTATCTGACCTCTAGCAGTCGTCCAGTCTGCATGGACCATAGGAAGATCTCAAAGGAGTCCTGAGAGCCGGCACACACCAACTCCCCACTACTGTCCAGTGCCAGAGAGGAGAACTGAGCCGGTCGTGGAGACGTCATGGTACGGAAGTTCCGGTACCTGAGAGAAGAGAATGAGGACAAAACGAGAATAAAGAGAGAGCAGAGTGTTCAGCAGTGCAGAATGTGCATAGGAAGCAGATTTCTTTTATTTTTTTTTATTCTTTAGAGTGCAAAAACATACAACATAGGGTGAACACAAAATGACAACAAAACACAAAAACAACAAAACAGCAATGATAGCAACAGCAATGAAAAGACAAATGAGTAAGTATTTAAATAGTAATAGCATGTATTACAATAATAATATTATTGTGATGACAACAACAGTAATAACAGTAATAACAACAATGGTGATACTAAAGATGGTGATGACAATATTTTGTGTTGACGAAAATAGTAATGTCAATAATAATAATAACATTTATATCAATAATAATAGTAACCGTAATAATAATAATAATAACAATAGTAATACTAAATATGGTGATGATAATATATGTAATAAAATATTATCATCATCATCGCCATCTTCAGCATTACTATTGTTATTATCACTATTGTTATTATTGTTGTTGTTGTTTTTTTAATGTTATTATATTATTATTGATTTTACTATTGCTGTCAATACAAAATATCATCATCAAGATATATTTCTACAAGCAATACTTTTACAAGTCTACAAGAGAGCTATAAAATCAGAGAAATCTGCAAATAAATTGAGCGGTCTACTTACAAATCACAATCAACAGATTCAAAACTCATTCAACACTTTAATAATCAAATTTATCTTATTTATGATCACATTTATATTTACATGTTTATAATATTTATTTTACATGCCATAAGAGATTTAAAAAGAATATGAAAATAAAGGTTGAAGTAATAAACAGAACAGGAAACCCAAGCATGAAGTATTGTGCAACAGTGAGCACATGGTTGGAAATGGAGAAGTTGATACCTGTGCAGGTCAAATGCTCGAACAGTGCCATCTAGTGAGGCGCTGACCACCACAAAGCCACTGGAGTTGAAGGCAACATTAGTGACACTGCTGGAGTGTTCAGTGAACGTCACAAAACAGAGGCCACTGTTGGTATTCCACACTTTAACCTGGAAAGCAACAGTTTAATTGCATCTCTCTTATTTAATCCCAAGACAAAAACCTAGTGGTAGAAGACTTACCTTTCCATCATCCCCTCCAGTAACAAGATACTGACCATCAGGTGAATAAGCCAAAGAGTTCATGTTGTTGAAGTGTCCCTGCTGTTTGAACACATAGGACTCACTCTGCCATTCCCAGACCAGCAGCTGGCCCAGACCTTTAACACGGGATGGAAACAAGGCATTACAGCACAGGACAGCATAGTGTTGTGCTCCGATGAACAAACCTGGTTGAGAACAATACCTGAGCAGCCAAAGCCAATCCAGTCACCAGTGGGATTCATAGCAATGGTAGAAATCCTCTGATCTGAAATACTAGATGTGATATTATGCTACATTAGAATTCATTAATCAGTATGGAATAAAGCCACAATCACTTGTGGTTAAGACTGAAGATAAATGAAATACATAATACTCTAGTTGTAAGGGCTAGGAAAAAATCTAGCAATCTTCATCAAAGTCTTCTATATAATTTCTACAAAACACATCTTTCTATTGAATTGTCCTCGAGGGCTGCAAACAAAAACATACATTGCGAACAGTGCAGTTTGATTCATAAAAAACAGCTACTGGATATTTTTGACAAATATTCAATGGAAATATTACAAACCTGAGTGAGTGAATGAGGTCAAATTCTGGCAGCTCATGCAGGTGGAACGCTCCCGATGCGAAACCGGTCACGAGGATACGTGTCTTCTTGTGGAAAGCTGCAGCGGTCAACTTGTTGAAATCACCCGCCTTGTTAAAATAGTGCCTGCAATAAAAGACCGATTTAAAATGTAATTACAGAGACATTAGAGCTTTCGCCATGTTTTATAACCAGAACGTCGATCTTGGTGTGAACAAGTCTAAAGAAAAGACCCATAGATTGAAGAAATAAGGAGAGTTTCAGAGGGAGGAAAAAAAAACTCACTTGCTCCTTTGAGAATAGCGGACATTTTTGATGCCTTCCACTTGTTTGGGTGTATCTGCGTTTCCTTTAATCACATCTCCTCTAGTCTCTCCATCCTCCCCTACAATATCCTCAATGTCATCATCTTCGTTGCTTTCCACTTCTTCTCTCTTTTTTTTCTCCTCCTCCATCTTCTTTCTCTCAGAGTATTTTGGGCCCTTCTGTAAGTCCTCGAGCTCAGTGTCACTTTCCCATACACACAAAGTGCCCTCTTGACTCACTGTGTACATCTGTGAAAACAAATGAAACCGCTTAAAGGTGGCATATGTGAGGTTTGCCAGTACTGCAATGCAAAAACAAACGTAACATTCACTCCCGTGCTACACAAACGCAGCAGACACTTTACAAACGTACATCTAAGCTGTCCTTCTCAAAGAAGCAGCCCACTATGATGTCCTTATGACCTCCCAGCGAGTAGTAGATGAGATTTGCCCATCTCTCTGCTCCAAAGATCCAAGTGGTCATGTCCTTACTGCCCACAGCAAAGCACCTAGTTATCAGTAAAGAAGAGCAAGAATTTAATCGGTCACATAAATACAGGGGATTCCCACCTGCACGGTTTGCAGTTCATTACATTTCAAACATACTACTATAGAAATCCATAGAAAAGTCAGGACTAGAGCATCATGTGGTAAACCAGTATTCAAAAATGATTGATCCCTAAAATGAACAGTTAAGCCAAAAATGTAAATGTTATTGTTAAACACATACTTAGACTTCGGGACATCAAAGATATAAGTGAGCTGGTTCCTTCATGGGACAGATTTGGAGAAATTTGGCATTACATCATTTACTCACCAATGGATCTTCTGCAGTGAATGGATTCCTTCAGAATGTGAGTTCAAATGGATAATAAAAACATCAAAATAATCCACAAGTAATCAACATGAGTGAGAAGCGAAAAGATAAGTGTTCCTAATGAACAAATCCATCAAGACATTTTTACTTCAAACCATTGTTTCCAATAAGAGGCCTTCTATTCATAATATTACTCTCTCTCGTTTAAAAGGTGTCTCGTCTGAATCAGGACATCCAACAGATCAAGCGAAAATAGGTCTAAACAAATATGTGGGTGGATTCTGATATGAGAGGACAACAGTGGATGGACTTTTTCACTAAGGAAAGTTATTACAGATTATGGACTTGTATTTTGTCCAGAAGCAATAGTTTGAAGTCATGTTGATACTTTTGGATTATTGTAATGTTTTTATCAGCTGTTTGGACTTTCATTCTGATGGCACTCATTCACAGCTAAGGATGCACTGGGGAGCAAACGATGTAATGCTACATTTCTCCAAATCTATTCCCATGAAGAAACAAACTCTACATCATGGATGGCCTGAGAGTGAAAACATTTAACAAATTTTCATTTTAGGCTGAAATATTCCTTTAAAATTGCATGGAAGTATAAAATGCACAATAAAACAGTGAATGTTCTTTTGCTGCAGAATCCATACATTTAAGGATACGGGAAAAAAATAATCTGTTACGCACTTGGAATCATCTGTCCAGTCGATACATGTCGTCTCATCAAATGGCCCATAATAACTCTTGTCTAAAGCAAACGCATTAAACTCTCGGTTTCTTCCAGGTGCATGATACATTAGAGCCACGTTTTCCTTGGTTATCACAAACCTCCTTTAAAGAAACAAAGGAACAAGACCAGGGAAAATGTAATAAGAGCTGTTCATGCATAAAATCATATTGCAAAGTTAATATGAGCTGTGTGTAATAGCTGACCTTCCATCAGGGGAGAAGGACACGCTTTGAACAGGACTGTGGAAGTGATGATGGTGAAGTACTGCCCGAGTGACCAAACTGACCAGTATGGCTGCTCCATCTGAAACACATTAATCAAACACTAAATTCTCTCATCAGCAAAAAAACTAACCACCAACCTGTATAGATCACCATACTTGGCCACAACTTCTCTTTACTTCACTTGGTTTCCTTTACAGATTATATTATTATTGAAAATTAAATTAAAATATTAGCATCAAATCCTCCATATATCTCAAGCAGCATTTACTTGAGCATGTTCCAAAGAGTAAATTCATACGGTTATACAATACAGATTGTTTCAAAAGAGTAGCTCCGTAGTGATAAATAGGAAAACAGCAGAATTAATTATGGAAACAGTTCAGATTCTGCTGTTAAGGAGCTCTATAAAACAATAGTGTCATTATTCAGTGTTCATTTGATTCAGTTCAATAACTGAAGTGTTGTTGTTGCAAAATCCAATTCAGGTTAAAGCAGCTCTACAGACAATAATGTGCTTCACTGGAAACAAGGAAATCTGACCTTCTGTACAAAGAATGACAAATTTGCTAACTTGATTGTTGACACAGAAAAGGTGAATATAATTTCTAATATGAAATTTCATTAGCTAAAATTATGACAAAAAGTGTGCACATCAAACAGTTAAAAAGCTCAACCAAAAAATCTATAATAATAATGGTCTTGAAATGTCACTGCTAGTGAGAAATCATAATGATTATTCCAACTATGGATTTTGTTGTTGTTGTTGTTGTTTTTGTGATTAACATTTTACATCACAGCCTTTTCATAATCCTTAACTTTTCGGCGGCAATGGCTCAGTGGTTCATGTAGGTTGTCTACAAACCGGAAGGTTGGTGGTTCGATCCCCGGCTCCACCTGACCAAGTGTCGAGGTGTCCTTGAGCAAGACACCTAACCCCAGCTGCTCCCGACGAGCTGGATGGCGCCTTGTATGGCAGACACCGCCGTCGGTGTGTGAATGTGTGTGTGAATGTGAGGCAAAATTGTAAAGCGCTTTGGATGGCCATGTGGTCTGTTGAAAGCGCTATATAAATGCAGTCCATTTACCATTTGGGGAAGTCGTGGCCTAATGGTTAGAGGGTTGGACTCCCAATCGAAGGGTTGTGAGTTCTAGTCTCGGGCTGGACGGAATTGTGGGTGGGGGTAGTGCATGAACAGCTCTCTCTCCACCTTCAATACCACGACTTAGGTGCCCTTGAGCAAGGCATCTAACCCCCAACTGCTCCCCGGGCGCCGCAGCATAAATGGCTGCCCACTGCTCCGGGTGTGTGCTCACAGTGTGTGTGTGTTCACTGCTCTGTGTGTGTGCATTTCGGATGGGTTAAATGCAGAGCACAAATTCTGAGTATGGGTCACCATACTTGGCTGAATGTCACTTCACTTTCACTTTTGGGTTTAAATTAGATGAAATTATATTCAAAATGGTCTCCAGAATACAATAATGCTTATTACAGGGGGAAAAACAGTGCATGGTGAATTGTATACTTTTCCATACCTTCATCTATAAGTATGGCAAGATTCCCATCCGGAGAGATTCCCAAACAGCTGATATTCTTTGTGGTGGACACTGGTAAGGTTTCTGATTTGTTACTGAAAAAAAAAAACCGGATTGAACATTTCCTCAGTTGAAAACAGACTAATCTCACTTGCTAATAAGACCGCACAATGAAATTAGGGATATTATGAAAAGGACTGATACTCACTTTTTCAGATCAAAGACTGAGATGCGGTTGCCAACAGGACTGATGACAGAATTCCCATCTTTAGAGAAACACAGGTTCCCGTGGCGATAAAATGACCCTAATAAGTTGGAAAACTAGGCGAAAATACGAACACGCTAAATTAAAATATTCACTCAGATACATTCGGTTTTAAAACAAACAATCTGCTTTTTTTTATTTGCTTGATTATAAATATTTTTGTCACAATAAAAGAAGCAGTCAGTCTCACACAAATGTCTAATAAAAAAAGTAATACAAATTATTCACGAGAAGAACATCAAAAGTTAGTGTCTGTAATACCTTGTATGCGAACTTCATGTTTTCTGAGATGTTATATTACAAATTATCCATTAAATATCATGCGTCCTGCGCTCCACACGTGAAAAAATTACAAATACATGAACGCACATGGGCTCAAAAACACTTCCGGGTCAATACCAGACTAAAAGCACCCAGCTTCGTCACATAAAAGTCTCCCAAAGGTTATGTTTCTTCTTCTTATTTGGTATTTTATTGGCAGCTTCTAGGTTACCGCCACCGACTGGACTGGAGTGTGGAACAAGATTTATGCGTTATCTACGATTGGGGAGGGGAAGGGGACAAAAAAATAAAAATAAAATAAAATCCCCTATATATATATATACTGATAAATGGTTGGTTACTCTTTTCTTAAATATAAAATTCACACCTTGGAATATATACTGTTCCACCAGCATATCGATCCATCTGTAAATAAAGTCATTGACTGTGGGAGATGTTTCACAAAATACTTCTGGAGTCTGGACTGGACTATATACCATATCATAAGTCGATTATAATTGTCTTTCAGTTCCTGCTGTATAAAGTCAACATCTGGCCAGGGGAATAACCAGAGATATGGGGATTGAGGAAATTGATGGTTATTTGTCTTCTTTGGAAGAATATGTTTATGAAGGTTGTATCTCAAAGGTTATTGCAGGTATATATATAAAAAAAAAATATTTAATAAAATATTGTATCAATATAGCTACGAACGGTGGAGAAAAAAAGACAGAATTTTAATATAAGCAATACATTTCACTCTTAATGCGTTTTAATTGATCATTTATAGATATTAAGCAACCACCTTTTTATGTATTAAAAAAACACGTACACACATCTAAGCTGTTATGTTGGTCCCTGCTTATATGAATAAAGTTTGTGCATGAAATGAAAAGTTACAGTCTAACGTGTCCACCAGATGGTGTCTTGGCGCGATGCTGAAATAATTTCAACGTAAACTCAAAAAAGAAATAAAGAAAAGACAAATGATAGATTCATTAATCTCGTTATCTTAACTCCTGTATTTCTGTTTGGGAATATCTCTGATTAAAACGAATAATTCTGATAATATTACATTCCTCTGACCTGACCCTGTTCTGTTCTCCGAGAGAAGAGAGAAGTGACGTCAGCGCTTGATTAGCATATCTCCCTCTATATATTTCATTCTTGCGCATTGGCGCTCTACAGTACTGCAACGCACTTCAGCAGAAGACTTCAAACTGTAATCCGTCTACAAAGGTACGTGTTTGAGAGTTTTAGAGATGAAATAATGCTGTTGGTGTCGTGTAATGTAAACCGTTATATCACTATTTTTATTGAACGTGAAATCTGTTCTTTTCAAAATAACTCTGGGGGGAAAGCATATGCTTTTGTATTTGAAAACGTGGTGTGTTCAAACATCTTCAGAATGTTACAAATAGAAATAAAGAATATGCAAATGTTGCTTTAAACTAGATACCTTCAGGCAAAGCGGTTAACCTCTTTTCCTTTGTTAATCCTCTTTGTGCTGCAAATGCATTAATAAGGATGTGACTCATTATGGCATATGGCACATTTACTGCCTTGTATCGAAAGCACAGTTGGTTAGTGCGTTATAAGGTGTGATTGGTGAAGAGGGCGTTGAAAGAAACGGCAGCATTGTGTGGAGTGGGTGATAAAGCAGTACAGGGCGGTGGTTTTCCACAATGCAATCACATTCTGCGAAAGGCAGTCAGAATGCTTTGCCTGGCCGTGCACACGAAATAAATTAAATCATGAGCAGAAGTATGTAGGATTTTTACCTTAGAAAGAAAGAAAACCGAATTGCTATCACATTTAATTATTCATATTGTAACCTCAGCGTGGGAACAGCTTTTGTTATGTAAATCATTTTTTTGACGCCTCAGACGCCATTCAGAAAGGGTGCGGTTTTGTTCAGTGTCAGGAACATCAGCGGGATGTGATGCAAATCTCCACTAAATGAACAATAGTTTTCTAGAGCTTCATTGTCTGTTTTTTTTTTTTTTCTTGTTTTTTTCTTTTCTTCAGAAAACAAATATATGACATTTTATATTCTCTTTTGTTCCTTGAGCAGACAACCAATCATGTCTGACAAACCAAATCTTGAGGAGGTCACCAGCTTTGACAAAACCAAGCTGAAGAAGACTGAGACTCAGGAGAAAAACCCACTGCCATCGAAAGAAAGTAAGAATTAAAGCACAAAACTGGCTGGCATTACATAACGACTGTAAGCTATGATATCAGTGGCCTTAGGTTATAATAATAATAATAATAATTCTTTACATTTATACAGCGCTTTTCTAGGCACTCAAAGTGCTTTACATAGTCAGGGGGTATCTCCTCATCCACCACCAGTGGATAATATAAATATTAATATTGATAACTTATCATTTGTAATTTTCTCCCAGAGTGCTATCAATTGACATTTACACAGAATCAAAGTTAAGTTTACTCTTTCTTGTTTGTCCGCAGCCATTGAACAGGAGAAGCAGGCGTCCTCGTGAAGACACAAGTTGCCATCATGCACTGTGCACACTCCCTTCCCTGCATTGCCTTCTTTTCATTCACTTCTTTTAGCAGTATAACTTTGTAACCAAAATGTCAAAAAAGAAAATATGAAAAAAAAAAAAAAAAAAGAGAATCTAAAGCTGCATCACTGTCAGATGGGATGAGCTGACCCCTCTAGCAACATCTAGATGCATTCGGACCACCTCCCTTGTCCAGTCCAGCGACGAGTACAGAACACTTCTGATTCCAGGAGCATGAGCCGTGGATTCATCTGGTTTTGCGTTGGTTTCTATTGTTGCCATAGGACAAGGGAGTGTGGCCTAGCGGATATTCCCAAATTTTTTATTATCCGGTTGAGCTCTTTGTCGACAAGTGACCAGCTCACAAAGTTATGGCATCACTTTTTATTTTTTAGACTAAACTGCACAATCTTTGTTTTTTTTTATGTTGGTAATGATTAACACCTTGTTAGTGCTGCTTCAGTGAAATGCTTTTTTTTCATTGGTAAGAAAGAGGAAGAGGAAAAAAGCGAATTCAATCTAGCTGTGAAAACACTTCTAAGGACCGGGTGTTGTATTTGAATTGATTGTGCTCTTTTTATTGACGTGGTTTCGGGGTTGCTTTGTGTCGCACCCTGTCTTGGTTGTCTTGTACGGTGGTTATCACCTTTCAAAATGTAAATGCAATGTGATCGCTTTCAGCTGTAGATCATTTTATTCTTGGGTTTTGTCAAAGGAATAAACCTCAGCAACCATGTTATTGCCACAAACCATTTATCAATAATGGAAAATCGAAACCGTTGTAATAAAAAAACAAACAATAAAAAACTTTGTTATCAGGATTTTTTTGTTCACTTGCCCTCTGAAAATAGATCAAGTTCACTGGGAATGCTAACGTGTAAACATTTCACCCTTCATTCACCGACCATGCAATTACTGTAGCTTGTGATCATGATCTCTTGTGATGGGGATTTCTGTAGCTGCCTTCTGCATCATGGATTAGTGTCTTCTCTGAAACCTAATTACATTAGCATGGTGACACAGATTCCATACATCAATAGGTATAAAAACAAATCTCAGGTTTAAAAAAATTTTTAGAAGTAGAACTACATACAGTTCAGTAGATCTCAGTGAAATCATTTTAGCTCTGACACTGACACTGAACTGAAAAATCAGCTTTTCTTATTAATAATTAGACTTGTTAATATACATCATAACTGTTATTATTATGATTACTTTTTAAAACTCTTTCTTTATGGACAGCCTAAATATGCATGCAGTTAAAGAGGACAGTGGCACAGTGTTTCCTCTCAATGTGAAATTAAAATGATCACTAGTTCCTCGATAGAACAAGCAACTCCTTCTCTTGGAACTGTGTTTGGCAGACTAGACATCATGATTTTAGCATGTGTCCTTGTAAGTGGATTGATGTTAAGTAATTTACACTTAATACTGTATTAATCTCTTGGAAATTGCAATGGTTGGAAGCGATGAGCTAGAAGATTCTGTTTGTGTGTCCATTATATGTCAGTGACATCACAAGCAGATAAATTCAAAAAGCTCTTCCGCATCTGTAAGTCTTCTTTCTAATTAGATTCAGTTATATGTCATGTCATATACAAGGATAAGAAAAAAGCATTCCTGTCCTGGTAAAAACAAGAAACGCCAACGGTTGATGCTTAAATGATGTGCACGTTCAGGCATGCCACAGAATCTGTCAATAGCTGTTTGAGCAGAGTATATTATTGAATGGTTCCTCAGGGCTTCTGTTACATAACTTTTAGTACATTCATGGAATGGACTACTCTTGAATGGGCTTTGTTTAAAAAGCTGCTGTTTGCCCCAAGATTGTGTGAGAAAGTAATTTAAAGTGTAACAGTTGGATTCTTTAAGTAAAAATGCAGTTCGTTTTCTCTATATAGTGGAATTGATTTTGAACTTAAAGTTCAAGTTTAGTTTTATTTCTAGAGCACATTTAAAGCACGAAACAAGGCTGACCAAACTGCTGCACAACAAACAATAATATATAACGAGGAGAAAATCAGCAAAAAAAATAAAATCACTTCAAAACCCACACAACAATAAAAGCAGATCAAAACCATTTAAAGGCGCATATTACTACATGTTAAAAGCCAGAGAGAAAAGATGTGTTTTAAGATATGATTTAAACTCAGATAACGTGGAAGCCATTTGATGTGAATTGGTAAATTGTTCCAGAGGGTGCGACCAGCAACTTCAAAGGCTCTGGATCCTCTGTTTTTTAAGCGGGTTCTTGATGTCTGGAGGAGAAATTTGCCCTCTGATCTTAGTCCACTCGTCGAAGAGTAGGAGTGGAGTAAATCTGACAAATAAGACGGAGCTTGATTGTTAAGTGATTTATAGACAAGTAGCAAGATTTTAAACTCAAGTCGATAGTGAACTGGCAGCCAATGCAATGATCGCAAGAGGGGAGTGGCATGATCAAACTTTTCCCACCCCTTCAAGAATCTAGCTGCTGTATTTTGAACTCCTTGTAACTGAGAGATTTGGGACTTTGAAAAACTGAAATAGAGGGCGTCGCAATAATCCAGCCGAGACATAATAAAGGCATGGATAGCAACTTCTATAGAGATATTTAAGAGAAATTACTTGATTTTAGAAAGGGAGCAAAGATGGAAGAAGCTAGAACCTAATACAGCACTAATTTGTTTATCAAATTTTAAGGAATTATCAAACACCACACCCAGATTTCGAACATGGTGAGAGATGAAGGAATTTAAGGTCCCCAGACTGGGCTGAATACTTGCCCTATGTTCGGAGGGACTAAAAACAATAACTTCGGTTTTATCTGGGTTCAAGATCAGAATGTTTTTAGAAAGCCTTAATTTGACATCAACAAGACAACCAGTAAGAGTATCAATTGTAAAGTTTGTTTTCTTAGTCAAAGGCAAGTAAAGTTGTAGGTCATCAGGATAACAGTGGAAAAAGATGTTGTGTTATGTAAAAATAGAGCACATGGGAAGAAGATAAAGAGAAAAGAGAGCGGGAGATAAGATAGAACCCTGAGGACCTCCACAAGTTAGTTTGCCTGGGGTCGAGCAAAAATCAATCATTTAAAACTCTTACAAGAGCAGTTCCAGTGCTGTGGAGTGATTTGATGCCAGAATTAAGATAGATGGAAGGTGGACATTGGCTGATAGTTTTCTAAAACAGGCATCAAGAGAGGGCTTCTTGAGAAAGTAACCATGGCCATTTTCAGGTTGTCCAGAATGGACCCGGATTCCAAACAGTTATTCAACAGTGATACCATCCCCGGACAGTATCAATTATTTGCCTCAAAAAGTGAGGGTGAATTATATCAAGGGGACATAAAGAGGGTTTTATTTTGTGATCACATCCTTGACTGTTTGTAAAGATACATCATTAAATGTTGTCCAAGGTGTTGGATTTGTAGGTGGCCAACTCAATGTAATCTGTTACCTGTTTCTTGGCCCTCAGATTTATAACTCTGTCACAGAAGTATTTCAGGAAGTCCTCAGAAAGCGCAAAGAAAAGATTTAGAAAATAATTAGTTAGACAATTTAGAGAGTTAATAAGAGAAATTTATTTTAGGAGTACAAGTGATGCTTTCAGTAAGATTTGAAAAACATCAGGCCTTGGCTTTCTTAACAGCTCTCTGACATCAGAACAAATAATTCTTCAGAATATCGAAAGAGATCAGTTTTTTTTTTTCATTTTCCATTTTCTTTCAGCTTTTCTGCTGGATTGTCACCGAAAGCGAATGTTATTATCAATCCAAGGTTCTGATTTGGGGTTTAGTTTAAAATGCTTAAAAGGTGCAATGGAATTTAATACGTCCGTCCAGACCATATTTAAAGACTTCAAATGGTCTTCAGCATCAAGATCAGAGAATGGCGACTCAACCGACAGGGATGAGTTAACTTTATAGTAAAGCTAAGTTAAATCCTTAACTAAAATGTGATGAGTATATGTGAGTTTGTCTTATATCAGAGACTGTTATCTGGGGAAACTCAGGAAGACACATCAAAATACCTTATGAAAAACTACATTACCCACGATTCTGCAAAGAAATCGCCACCAATCAGAGAACTGAAACAATCAAATCATGTCTAAAGAACACTTTAGGGCCCATTCACTCCCAAGAAGCAATATACAAAAAAAATGACATAATACAGTCTGGCTACATCTCCAAAATCGCATGTATGAATGTAATTGAATGTCATTCAGACATACTATATTCATCATGTTGTCATTTAATTTGCTTCACTTTACACTCATTCAAGATAGTAACGTGTCCATCAGATGCATTTAAGAATTTGCTATATCAAACAGCATAAAGGACTGTTTTGTACAAAAAAAATAACTGGAAGAGATTGAAAACAGAAGCCATGCACATTCAAGTTACAAATGACTTTCCCTGCTCTTACATTAAAAATAAGGTGGATAGCAGAAGAATAACGGTGTACAGTATAATGCTGTGGATGTTATGAAATGTGTGATTATTTTCCAAGAAAGCATGGCCGCAAACTTAAACTGCATATGTATCCATATTGAGACCTACAGTGTTTTAATGTGGAATGCAAAATCAAGCCTCGTCTCTCCCAACTGTTACTGACATCTGTTGAGGCACAATCTCAAAGCTGCCCCACTGTGTGACCTCAGCAGAAAGCTGCAGCCTGTTTGGCCCATTGATCGTTCCAGTGAGTCCCGACTGAAGCCAATGGGAGGCCATTTAGCTTTTCACAAGCCGTTGCACATACAATTGTGGTTCAGTGATCTTTCAGGTCTCAGTGCTTGGCTCAGACTGACAAATGAAGTTGGGCCTTTGGGATGCTGGATGACTTAATGAAGAGTGCATTGGAGAGGTATCTCCAAGGGGATTATTTCAAACCTTGGGATTTCTTATTATTTTAAATGAGCAAAATGTAAAATTGGCAAAATAACAATTGCACAGTTCTCTATTAAGGTAAAATTAATAAGGTAAAAGATAGAAGTGATTAAGTCGGCTCCATTATCTTAAACAGCCATTATGAGACTATAACATATCCAATCACTGATGCGTTCCATCTGTTGATCACAGTTGTTTCCAATATTAGCCGAGGTAAACAGAGGCTTGCTTCTGTTTCCACAGTAACCAGACTTACATGAGAAAGTATCACTGGTGTTCATTTGCCTTTTCTTTGAAGGAATTCAACGTAATTTAATCATCTCAGATATTATATATGATAGTCTCCTAGCTAATTCTGTTTTACTGCCTGATTCTGGACTAGTGTTGTGCAATATTGTGAGTGTCTTAACAATTGTTACAACATCAGGACTGCAAAGCGCTATGCTTGTACATAGCAAGACAACAATACAGTTTGTGGAGTTGAATGCATGATTAAAAAATCCATTTGTAATTTTCTGTTACACAAATCATACAATTAATAGACTGATATGACATTTACACTGCTGTGTTGCATGACCTCACTCAGTATCATTCCTCAGTATCATAGCCTCCCTTTTGAGCAAGAGACACAACGTAAAATATATGCAATCATGACCACAACCACAGCCAAGATGCTTTGCTCAATCATTGGCTCCCACAGTGTACTGGTTTACTACTACACATGTATGTTTTATGAGTAAAGGAGAAAAGCTGATAAAGTCCTTGCAGGAAATGACCAGTAAGTTTTCGGCTGGAAATTTCCTTTAACCCTAAAACACAAAACAATTCAAAATCCCAACACAGAAAATCAATTCATATTAAGAGTACATTGGGCCATAATATTTTTACAGATTTTATATAGAAAGACCTTGTGGTTTAGTGGAACAAAAATGACTTAAATACATTGTAATCCACATGCTGTAACTGAACAATTATGGGAGCAAAATGGAAAGACAATCAGGAAATAAACAAATTTTTTGCATACAATATATCATAATAGTTGATATAAAACATTATAGTATAGATTTTTTGGTAAATTGTTTTTGGTATGTTGGAGCATTCCAAACAATTTTCCCCTATTTTCTGCATGCATATTATAGATCTTATTACGAACAATTTCTGCATAACTTTTGTTTCTTTGATTTATGTATTTATTTATAATTTTTTGACTTCTAAACATCAGTCTTCTCTCTGGTTACGTGTGCAGGTGTTCTTTGGTCATTTAATGTTCTTTAGCTCTGTCCCTGCAAACTCACACTTAACTGCAAACACTACTGTGAGCACATTTTAACATCCAATCAACAACCGATGCATATAAAACCCACTCTTTTATTTTTTTTTTGGATAATCCATTATATTCAGATATACGTCACTATGAAAGATCTGATGTTACTTTCATTAAACTTATCATTTTCCCCCCTGTCTGCGCTGCCTTTGAAATCCCAGCTCATCCAATGAGCAGAATTGGCACTATTGAATGGTTTTTATACTGTGTGCTTTTAATACCATTTCCAAACACGGGAGAGGCACAGAAAGCTTTCAGGTATTATACTGTAGTGGTGTGTGAGGATGTAAGATCAATTCTGATACAGTACATCAAAAACAGAGTGTTCTTTCTTAAGCTCTGCCAACCGAACATAAATCAGTGCAGCAGCTGTGGAATGGACACTGATGTATTGAACTGATGCACTGACTGTCAGGAACACTAATCAATAATAGTGCTTTGACAGACTCAAAGCCAGTACTGTATTGAGAGACTCACCATTTATGAAGTCGCAAAACTACATGCCTGCTTCTCTCAGTCCCGTACCATTAAAAGCTGCTTCATCACCGCATCTCCTCATTAGATTAGCAGCATTTGTTTGTTCTCAGAAGTCCAGAGTCAGCAGCTGTAATGACATTTACTTGAACTATTTCACTCTGTAGTGCAATGCATGGGAGAGAGAGTGTGTATGTGGGATACTGTTCATTTGCTGACCACTGAGACAGTTTGTCTCCTTCCATGACAGCACAAACATGCAGTGCTCTCAATTTTTAAACAGTCGCTTCTTTCTGACACAATCTGTTTTGTATGACATGCTATAGAAATAAAGGGGACTAATCCTGTTAGGTAGATGTGCCTATGGCATTCATATCACACTGGAAATGATAATACACTTATTATTATAGACTTTGCTTATGTTTGTCTTCCAAAATACTGCTGTAAGTAGACCAAAATATTCAAAGCACATTTGCAGGGACCTCTTTACAGTGCAAGCCACAATGTTAATTACATTGAAAAAAAGTGTGTCTAGGAAGAGAGACTGCAGCTTAATTAACCACAGGCCCTTTAATAGCGGTGCATGCCAGTCTCATGTCGAGAAGACTTTAATTAGCACAAGGCATTCTGCACCATCTAGGATACATCTAATGTGTTGCTGACCCTAGATCAGTGTTAACTCTGTTAATGTGTCAAGATATTAACTCCATATTTATGCCTAGTCAGAGAAATTATCTGGTCTCAATTGGGGTTCTTGTATCTCTAGCCAGTGACTCCCCTAAGAGATTTGTTATTTGCTCCATATTTACTCATGTTAGGAACCATTTGTTTGTATGGATGTAAACATACTGAAAATAGCAATTATCATTTGCTACACATTAATACCCCTTTTCCGACAATCCTGTCTGCTCTGATTGGCCAACTGACCCAGTGCATTGTGATTGGCTAAACACTGCAAGCACTTGTCGGAAATGTAACGCCCTTTTCAATAATCACGAGCTTCATCTTTTAAAATAAATGTAGACAGTTAATAATTTCCTTAATTTTAACATCAGTTCAAGCCTGAAAGGGGAACAGAGTCACGTGTCAGACATAGTGATGAAGTTTGTATGTGTTTGCACTACACAAGCCACAGACGGTTAAGACAGCTGACTCTACTGTGACCCTCTCTCTCTCTCTCTCTCTCTCTCTCAGCACATGCTCACACATACACGACCACAAAACTCCACATTTGAACATTCAATAGCAAATACTTAAACTAATAACAAAACACAGTAGCTGATTCACAAGTGCCAGATAATGATAGCAAAGTCAGAATTACCGCCCATAGGTTCACAAAACGGTCGTCCATAAAATGCGTTTCTGTTCTGTTGTAAGTAACCTTAAAAATTCCTAAATGCATCTACTTTCGAATTAGAATTAGAATTAGAATTAGATTTAGAATTAGCTTTCTTCACCAGGTTTGAGCAAACACACAAGGAATTTGTTGTGTGTTTTTTTAAGGCGCTCCTGGTACATATACATACATGCATACATACATAAGACTTAGCAATAAATAATGTGTATGAATCTGGAAGAGTAGATTGATTTATGTACAGATTTGTGCAATTGTAATCTATACAGAATGGTTTTAATAAAAAGATATACATATGTATTTACATTACACTTGAGAAAGGCAATCATTTAAGATGCAGAATTATTTACGTAAATTAATAATAGAACAAAGGTTATTATTCAAATGTTATCTGCTTAATCTGGAGATGGCATGGCATGTCTAGATGTTCTAGTGCACAGAGATCTGTAGCATCTGCCTGAGGGGAGACGTGCAAACAGGTTGTGTCCAGGATGACAGGGGTCTTTGAAGGCCAAATAAAGTTATTTTGCTTTCGCCTAGATACACACAGTATCTCCCTGATATGGCTGCTTCAACACTATCTCCGGTTACTGAAACCACTCCTTCTTTCATTGTGTGAACATTAGGGCGGCATTACGCAAATATTTCCACACAGTGACATAGACATGTGGGGGCATGTTTGAATGAGACATTTTAGGGGGCTTGGCAGAGTCTTAACTTTTATAAAGAATATCTCTTTGGATTTGAGACTTTAGTCTTTGCAACTTTACAGTTCTTCTTTATGCACCAAGAGCTTGTAACACTCAAAAGAGAAAGGAAAAATTGAGATTGCATCATATTACCTCTTTAATCTCAACACCTTGTGTTGTTTATCATTTAATATCTGGCACCAGTCCAGGACAGGAAAAGGCACTGTTTCAAAGCTCTCTTATTGTACTCATTACTTGAGGCGACCGCAAAAAGAAACCTATGGCTGAGGGCTGCATGGTAAATTTTCCCAAGTTAAAAATAATGGTGTACTTGCAGCTATCTAGAATAAATTTAAATGGAGTTTTGATAATTAATGTTTAGTGAATTAAAAAATCATATTAGTGAGTAAAAATATGTATATTTAGAGGCAACTGTCAATGTTAACTGATCAAGAAAAAAAGAGCACAGTATACAAGTATGCTTGAAATCATACAGAAAGTTGACATACGTGTACGACAAAGACACTTTAAACACAGATACACAACTGTATATACATGTCTGGGCAGGCAAGGTATTTGAACACAGATATTATTTTGTATAAGGAAGGGGTGAATCCTCTCATTCACACACATAATGTCAGTCCTGCTATCAGCCAGAGTATCAATATTCACAAAGCTGCATGTTACGCCACAACAGCACATTAAAGACATTAAAACAATACTTTTATGTTAGACCTATGTATGATTTGAGACTTTTTTTATGTTTAACATAGACTTACATAAATGCTAATGTAATAATTGTAAAAAACATTTTAATAATTTTAAGAACCTTTTTCACTATAAAGAACCTTTTAGTGCAATGAAAAAAGATTTATTGGATGTTAAAGTTTCCTACTGCAAAAAAACTAACCTAAAAAGGGCAACATCTAAATTAACTAGTTTTGAGAAAAAATATGATTTAATATCACTGAATCTACCTAAATACATTAATTTATACCACCATAACTACTTTATATAGGTTAAATCATGTATCTCTTTAAATTAACAATTGCAGATTAGCACTTTTTGCAGAACATCGATGCCAATAAAGAACTAATAGTTTTAAGAGTGTACAGTGTATAAAAATTATTTGCTATAAAAATTAGCTGCACTGTTTTGTGCTTTTGAATCTTTTTACAGTTACAGATCAGAAAATACATTCTTAAAACTACTTTTTCAACCTCCACATCATCTAGTAGTCACTTGTGCACATCAGAAAGGCAGTTTCTCATTCTTTTGAACAAGATGCGTTTGCTTTGGTACATTCATGCAATTGATTATGTACTTTTGTCTGAGGTTTCCTACATTATCAGTTACTAATGTCATGTTGCTCAAAATGTATTAAATAGTTCCCTTTTCTTACCCCTCAAAACATCTAGTCTTTAGTTCATCATATAAGTCATTAAATGCAAAATGGCAATCTAGTTGTCATAAACTGTCAAAGCATATTTTCTACACATTTCTATTTGACTTTTTGTAAATTGTGCAGGTGAATCTTGACTCTCACTAATGAAGAGAAAGTAGATCAATCATTTATAAACCAGTTCTCTCAAATATCTCAAAGGTGCATCTCACGAACCTTCAATTGAAAAACATATATAGACAGAGGACAACACAAGATTTGCAAATTCTAACAATAGATGAATACACAAGAAACGATCAGGTTCAACAGTCGAGAGGAAGAAAAGGAGTAAGGATGCCCTTACGAAACAAAAATATATTGCAATATACTAGAATTTATATTGCAATACATTAGAAAATATATTTCAGTGTATCAGAAACTTCCTCATATATCTGAAAATATATAGCAGTATATGGATGGACAATCTTTTGCTATATATTGATTCATATATTAAAATACATTGATATACAAACAAAACTGTATTACATTATTGTATGTATTTTTATTGAAACAAAGTATTTTTTATGAGTTAAGCAAGCTCATGCATAGGTTTACAGAGAGGTTGATTAACAATAGTCCAAATAAAATTTTTGTGTTACATTTATTATATTTTAAATTATATAGCCATATGGATGGACCACATATGGCTATGTACTGATTCGTGTATTGTAAAATGTAGATGAGAGTATTATAAATTAAATTATCAGCAACGATTACATTATTATTTTTTTTGTCCACTTTTTATTCCCCCACATGACATTTCATCCTCAACATTTTATTCATGACATTTCATCATCAACATGACATTTCAGCCTATCTCCTTCTGGAACGGAACCCTCGATCAATGTCGGTACCACTTTGCTGCAGGCGGCAAGGAAGTCGACCGGAAGTTGAAGTCGGCTGCGAGCTGCCATCTTGTAGCAGAACTTCACTTGCGTTAGCATTCCCATTGACTCCCATTCATTTTCGCGTCACTTTGACAGCGAATAACTTTACATCTGTGGCGTTTAAAGACTCCATTTGTCCATTATTTATTTCTAAAGATACACGACAACGTATAAAGGGCTCCATTACCTTCTATGTTACATTATGGCCCCGTAGAAACAGTTTTTGTAAAAAATAGGCTAACGATTGCGTCATAACCACTCGACTCTCTGTCGCATTACCATACAGACAGGAGGAGAAACTCGCAGGCAATTAACTTAATATGACTTACTGGCATTACATTTTAAAATACTATACAAAATAATTACTCAGAATACTTACTTCTGCTCACACACGCCAAAGAACTCCCCGCTCAAGATCGCCGTCTCTGCAAGATTAACAATGGCAGTTTGCACGCACAGCTACTAGAAGATTTACATCTGTCAGACAGGTTGCTGACATCGTCAAGCTTCGTTTGAGTCTGCGCGTCAGAAACAGAAGTACTAAAAAACGCTAAAAATGGGCTTCACTTGTTTCAATTGAGTTCCAATGGGGTCGCTGTGTCCATTTCTTTTACTGTCTATGCTTTGCTGTTTGCACGATCCGTTATGAGCATGCGCAAATTATCCTGTGTACGACACTGCACGATCCCACGCTTGTGCACCTTTGCACCGCGCATGCGCATAACTGGTCGTGCCGGCAGCACGGGACACATCCCACCGTTACTCTGAGCAGCTGTTCAGCAACACCCAGGGGCGAAGATTCCAGACATACGAACGGCTATAAACAAAAGGATCTGTGAGTTAAGACACCAGGAGAAGAAAAAGTCCATGGACAACTGAAGGACAGGCCAAGGCTGGCCAATCAGAGTGGGTCTTGTTAGCATGCGGGATCCATAACACTGCACTAAAGGATTGTTGTCCTGTTTTTTCCACTGAGGGATTGTTTTGTTGCACTGAAGACTGTTTTATTTTATTACAATGAAGAACAGTTGTCCTTTAGGAAATGCTTTCATTCTGTTTGTTCTCAGGTCACTGTCCCTTCAGCTGCTGCTTTTGAAATAAACCTCATTCAGTTACTGTGAACTATATATGTCTTATTCAATCTATTATATTTGAAAATATGACAGACATTGTACATTAGATTATTTCATATTTACCATGCATACAATATACAATATGATAATTATATATAATATATTATGTAATATAAATCAATATATTTAAGACATATGTTCCCATATAAATCTGATTATATTATCTTGTACATTGAGGTATATTATGTCATATAATTTTACATATAATTTTACATATATATACAATGCCTCTTCCAATATATGATTTCATATAATGTGGGACATATTTCAATATACATAACAATATATTAAATAGTATAATAATATGTATTTATTCAATTTATGAAAACGGCAATAATTGCAGTATTGTCCCATATATTGCAATATATAAATTACATATATAATATATTATTATATAATATATCATAAGATATATCACTATGTAAATTTCACAATATATGGAGACACATTAAATATATTGTCACGTAATATATTGAAACATATATTTTTGTTGCGTAAGGGTGCATGGTGGAAGGGTATAGAGGCAAAACAGAGGAGGAGGCAGAAAAGGCCAAGGTGCACATCAGATGAAATGAGGGCCACTATTGTGGACCATGTTGTCAATCATGGCCTTACTATGGCTAAGGCGGTTTGAAAGGTGCAGCCAAATTTTGGGAGATCAACGATATACAGATTTGTGCTTAAATACCATGAGATCCTCAATAATTCAAACATTTTTAGAGAGAACAATTATGTAAAACAATGTGCAATGTATACTTGCTGTCATGATTTATTACAGTGTCCATTTATATTTTGCAGCATACAGCAAATATATTGCATACAGATACAAACTGCAGCACACAAACACATATGTATATAAAAAAGATATTTGTATGTGCACATTTTTTTGCCTTCTCATTTCAGTACAGTAACTGTCATCCAAACTGTTGCCATAGTCTATATGAGGTAATACTAACAGTATGCACTGTTATATTGACAGCATTGAATATCTTTTTTTGTGAACAATCTTTTTTTTGAACAATGACACAAGGACTTCAGGACTTCATTCTGATAGCACTGATATGTTCAATGACACAAATACTTACTTTTGAGAGATGAACTTCCACCATGCATGCAAGAGCATGATCTACTTCCTCTTTATTACAGTAACTCTGTTTATAAAACTCCCTTTCAACATTTGCAATTGTGTTACTGTAGTGACTGTGTGCTTTATTATCTTCTCAAAGATGCTCTGTTAGAAGAAGTCAAAGAGGAACAGAGAGTTTATGGCTCTTATGCAGAATAGTGCCTTTGACAGTTTTTCTGTGTTTTCCTTGCGGTCTCTTTTCTCACTGTTTTGGCTTCCTCAAGTTGCCACGTTTGGATGCTGTTACCATGGCAGAATTACCAGTTTGACTTTAACTCTGAGGTCAAGTCCAGTAGAAAAGATATCTTCTAACACTTTCTTTGTCAACTTATTGTCAACTTATACTAAGCCTAAACCTAC
This sequence comes from Carassius gibelio, assembly GCF_023724105.1. NCBI lineage: Eukaryota > Metazoa > Chordata > Actinopteri > Cypriniformes > Cyprinidae > Carassius > Carassius gibelio. The sequence continues at coordinate 20,528,078 of NC_068371.1, forward strand.
CCCTACACTAACCCTAAACCTGCCCTAACAGTCAACTCTGAGAGTTAGTAGAAATGTAGTTGCAAATTTCTGAGATTTAGTTGATATGTAGTTGACATGTAGTTACAAAGTTACTTATAGAATGTCTAAAGTGGACTATCGAAATAAAGTGTAACCAATTGTTTTATTAATTCTTCAGTAAGTGTCCTATTATTAAAGTCTGACAACATTTCATCAACATCATGAGTGTCATCTTTTGTCATCCAAAGTTCAGAATTCATGACATCAACAAACTCTGCCAATATGAAAAGAAATAAAAATGTACCTAATAAATTTAATGTGCTCAAACTTGTAGATAAATGCAATAAAACAGTAATAAACCTCAATTGTAGCAACTGCTAGACTGTAATCTTTATAACACTGGAAAAAACATGGTAAAATCTAAATTGACAGTTTTTTAAACAGTTAATGTAAATCATTGAATCGGCCTAAACACATTACAGTTTTTCTCAGTCACTTTAGTGCATATTTGCAAAGAAGTATGCACATTTCTCAAAACAACTCATACAAACAACACCACACAATGGATTACCTACAAAAGCTTGTAAATTACTAAAAATCTTTATTTAATCTCTCAAAAGTAAGTATTTATGTCTATGAACATATCATTGCCATCAGACTGAAAAGTCCTTGTGTTATTGTTCACAAAAAAAAAAAAAAGATGTCAAAATGTTTAGTTATGCTGTCAATATAACAGTACACACTGTTAGTATTACCTGATATAAACTATGGCAACAGTTTGGATGACAGTTACTGTACTGAAATGCAGTAGGCTGCACTTCTTATGTATTCCGTGTATATATTTCAAAAGTACAGATTTACACATTGCTGAATGTGGGATATTGATCGAAAGAGACTGGATAGAATTCACAGTTACACTTTACTAGCGGTCTGACAAAAAACAAAACACATAACAATGTAATTGTGATATAAAACAGGAATATAGGCACAGAGGTGAAAATCCAAAATTAGGAAGGCAAACACAGGAAACACCCCTCAGGCAGAACTTTGCTTTTGCGTGCAGCACTGTATGAGAAATTGCAGTACAGTCTGTCTACATCTCCTGACCATCAACCATCTCACAACTTCATGTATGTGGATGAGGCTGGCTTCAACCTGACCAAAAGCAGAAGGCATGGTTGAAACACCGCAGAGCTACTGTTGATTTACCAGGCCAATGGGGAGAAAATATCCATTGTTAGAATTTGTAACTTTTGTGTTGTCCTCTGTCTATATATGCTTTTCAATTGAAGGTTCGTGGGATGCACCTTTGAGCTATCTGAGAGAACTGGTTAATAATTGGTTGATCTACTTTCTCTTCATTAGTGTAAGTCAAGATTCACCTGCACAGTTCATGGCAAAGACTATTGCACAGAGAACTATTTAATTCATTTTGAGCAGCATGACATTAACAACTGATAATGTAGGAAACTTCAGACAAAAGTACATAATCAATTGCATGAAAATACCAAAGCAATCGAAACTTGTTCAAAAGAATTAGAAACTATTTGTTGTCGTTCTTTTTTTTTTTTTTTTTTTTGATGTGATTAGATGATATGGAGGTTGAACAAGTAGTTTTGGGAATTTAATTTCTGAACTGAGAAATGCACCATAGCGAATGAGAAAAACTGTAATTTATACCAAAAAAATAATTGTGTGTTTACACTAAACTGACTAATTAATTGTTGTTGTTTAATAATTTTTTTTTTACATTTTGGTTCACTGCAAAAAGGCATTTTTTTGTTAGCTGTAGTCCAGTCTGCCCTTTCAAAACGAAAGTATGTCTATTCCTTACTTCTCCTTCAGTGTCTAATTTTGTCGAAGAAGACGAAACCCTTCCTCTGTTAAATTCTACAAACTGTTCTGATCTGCAGAGGTGAAATTTTCTTGTAAATAAGAGTCTCTGAGCGCAGAGGCTGAAAGAAATCCCCCTCAAAACAACTCCCTCAGTAGAGCTGGCTTTTATTGTTGCCTTTAAAGCAGGAAGTGTGCTTGGAGTGAATTGATTACATTTCCTGTTTTGCTGAGCATTCTTTGGCAGCTGAACAGTCTACTGTTCTTATCCCTCTCCCCTGCTGCTGTATATCGAAGGTGAGGCTGAGATGAAAGAGGTTTGTTTAACTGTTTCAGCCATAAATTGACTGTGAAGTTTTAATTAAGACATTTTTGATATGATAGTTCAAAAATGTTGCCAATATTGTCAGTGTATTTTTCACACGTACTCACACACACATGTTTGTTTTTGTGAAAAGTGGGGACATCCCGTAGGCGTAATGGTTTTTATACTGTACAAACTATATTATATGGCCCTACACCAAGCCTACACCTAACCCTAACCCTCACAGGAAACTTTGTGCATTTTTACTTTCTCAAAAAAACTCATTCTGTATGATTTATAAACGTTTTGAAAAATGAGGACATGGGCTATGTCCTCCTAAGTCACCCTCTCCTTGTAATACCTGTGTCATACCCATGTCATTATACAGAGCTAGGTCCTGATATGTCACAAAAACAAGAGCACACACACACACACACACACACACACATTATAACAGATTTTGGATGAAAATGGCTTAGATTTTGCAGCTGGTTTATGAATAGAATCTAACAAAAAAATCAACCACCAGTAGCAGTTGCTCACCCACTGAGAAAACTTTTTGGCAAACATTTCTGGGGTGATGAGGACACAGCTCTGCTTTGTGTCACCTTTTGTCCATTGTTGATTTTCCACAAAGCAGAGACCCTTAACCGCACATGTGTCTTTCTTAATGTCTGAAGGAAAAGTGAAAAGAAGTGCGCACATGCCCGGCACTAGCATCTAAAATCAGCTGTATGCCCATTCTACTTACTAGCTCAGTCTATTATGCTTTCATCGAGTAAAAGACTGCTGATATACAGATTTGTGCTTAAATACCAGGGCCTAAATGAATAGTTCACCTAAAAATGAAAATGTGCTAAAAATGTACACTCCTTCAGGCCATCTAATATGTAGATGAGCTCATTTCTTCATGGGAAAATATTTGGAGAAATCCAGCACATCTGCAATTGTTACTTTTAAAAATAGTGGGTTTTTTGTTTGTTTGTTTGTTTGTTTTTTAAGGAATTAGGAGTCTATTTTGTATTCTATTTTAGCCAGAAGCAATGGAAGGAGTCATTTTATTGGACTTTGGCCAGAAGCAATGGTTTCAAGTTAAAACGTTTTGATGGATTTGTTTGTTACAAACATGCAACTTTTCACTTCATAAGACATTACTGTAATTGATAGACTGGAGTCATGTGGATTACTTGTGGATTATTGTTATGTTGTTGCATTCTCATTCTGATGGCACCCATTCACTGCAGAGAATCCACTGGTGATGTGATGAAAGTCAGATCTTTCCCAGGAAAAAAAAGCTCATCTTAGATGGCCCGAGGGGGAGGACACTGTCAACAAATATTCATTTTTGGGTAAGCTATTCCTTTAATTGATTTAACAATAATGTTACATTAAATATTATTTTTTATAAAAAATACATTACTGTTCAAAAGGTAAATTTAAAAAACGACAAAGTGAGCATTAAGCTACTTTTATTTGGTTTGACCTATAACAATTTATGAAAAAAATCTAATAAAACACAACTGCTTTGAGGAAGTTTTTTCTGTTTTAAATGGTACGTATTTACGTATTAAATAGATTTTATATGATGTAGAATAAGTAACAAAACAACCAAAAAAAAAAAAAAAAGACAGCAGTTTATCATGAAATTAAATGTATATTTCTTTACTTCACCTGCAACTTAGACTAGAATTCCCATTATTTTGTTCATTCAGAACAGCAGTTTTAACAATAGTACAAAACAGAGACATGCATACAGGGCAATCCATTTCAGTGAATACAAATTGTGTGTATATATGTATTCTGTCAAAACTATTTAATAAAACAATAATTTTTATGATAGGACATTTTTATAAGTGGACATTTGAAGACAGAGCACAGAGACGTTTAGCTCAGACAGAAACTCCAAAAGGAAATACCAAAGGATTATGAGAGAATGAAAGTAGGGGTGAGGAAGGGAGCTGGTGGACCCTCTCCAAAATCTCTACAGCCGTCCTTTCTTGCCCTCAGCATGGGTCGAATTTGAGACTCTTTTCTGGAAGCCAGAGAATCTACACCGTTTCAAAACAAATCTTCAGAACATCCAGCTACTCTTGTTGGACATGTGTCAACTTGGTTTCTGTTTATATCCTTACATGACTCGTAGTTGATCTTGGTGAGCTTGGTGAGTGTCCAAATAATATTTATACTACCTGTAATTCAGGTCACCTGAAATCAGGTCAAAAGTTACACCCATACAATGTTAAAGGAAGGGTTGGCAATCCTGTGGTTGACAGTTGTTGAGAAGTTTTATGGTTTTGTTTGTTTGTCCTTTCATGTATGAATCTTTTATTTCCAGACTGCACTGGGTGTGGTATGAGGTAAAATTCCCATCACTCATGACTTACTACTATGATTACTAATTTAATCGTTAACCTCTCTCCTGGCCTTGCTTCTATGTGAGTATTTGCAAACTCTTTCTAAAATATAAACCAATTTGAAACTCATTTTGTGGTACTATAAAGCATTAGAAAGGAAGTTCCCAAACAACTCAACATATTTAGTACAGGCGCAGCCATTAAGCGTCCTGCTATGGGGCATAATTATGATAAGGGATCTCTTCCTGTTCATGAATTTTCCTCTCTGGGGTTTGAATTTCGGACTTAAGGCTCTTTCACCACACCCCACATCTTTAACCACATTTTAAAGATATTATGAAGACATTGCATAAATAAAATTACAACATTAATCTAGATCACCAACTTTTCAACACCAATTTGTGTCTGTAGGTTATTTATTTATTTATTTATTTATTTACAGTAGACATACTGAATACTGAGGCTCCATCACTGGAAATGACTAATCCACATCTTCATGACATCACCATAATGTAATACTAGATCTTTAAAGCACTTGAATATGGTAGTATCAGAAGGCAAAGCATTATGTTACAGCTCTCTTCATTAAATTGTTAAGTGCTTGGTAAGTCCCACCGAGCAAACTGGCAAAATGTATAAATATACTGTATATACATAACAGATGCAGGTTACCACTTTTTGCAAAACATATACTGGGTAGCTTTACTGACTGCAGAAATTATTGTGGATTTCTTTTGGTTTGTTTTTTTTGTTTGTACTGACCTTCATTAAGTAACATTGGTTTATATCTAAACTAAAAATTGGTTTATAACATGGTTTATATCTAAATAAAATATATTATTTATATATATATATATATATATATATATATATATATATATATATATATATATATATATATATATATATATATATATATTATATGTTGGCCATGCATTAGCTGTATTGTTGTAGCTATAGAACTATCAAGTTGAATTAGAATGAAATTAATTTGAATACAGGTGTGAAAAGGCTATTGAAAATGTGATCAGTCAGTGTTACATTCTAGGAGCTTGAAATAAACATTCAAATAAGCCTTTATTACTGCTGAAGCTAATTGAAGTTTTTTTGTGTGTGTCCATGTATCAAGAAGGTAATAGCAACTAATTGGCATTTATAGCTTAGTTGTCTTAAAGATTATATGGCTATATATTGTTTTGGTGATAAACATGATGATCTCACCCCTAAGAACTGATTAGATTCTCTAACACACAAACAGAAAGTACTGCTGATAGGCTTTATTGCTTTCTCGCCTCATCCTTATTTGATCCTGTCATCACACAGTGAGAATGCATAAGTGTGTGTGTCTTGGCGTAATAGTGTTTTGCTGAAACAGGCAGAGGCAGAGCCTTCAGGCCCATCATTCTCGTTCTGCAGATCTTGACTAAGGTCGACATGATTTGGTTATGCAATAATCACAACAGATCCAAAAACCTTGCAGGCTCATGACACACACATGTACGCACACGCACGCACACACACACACACACACACATAAACCCTCACACACCCACCCACCAAACACTCAAGCTATTACAAAACATATCGAACCACTTTCTAACCAAGGGGCAACCTTGCATTTGACAGCCTTTAAGAAAGTAAGAAAGAAACTGCGACACCTGTGACACTTTTCACTTTTTGGTTATACGCAGTGTATTTTACTGATATGTTGTTCATGTGAAAATGTGTAATTAAAAAATACGTACTCGCAAGATAGATGTGTTATTGTAATTAATTAATTAATCACAAGACTGCAATTACCAAATTGCAAATACCAAATACGCAAGCTTATATCAAACCACTTTCCAACCCTTTCAGAGAAACCCTGCGATAACAGTTGTTAAAATACAAAACTTTTATGCACTCAAGAAAGTGCTTCTGAACAACCACCTTTATCAAGCAATGGATTTATTATTTATAATTAATTATTCAGGCTTTATTATTTATTTCATTTAATTTTATTTAAAATATAAAATATTTTTATTTGTCTAAAGCACTGAACAGTAATATAACAGCTCTGTAGTAATAAACTTTACATCAGATCCAAATGTTGACCTACTATATGTGGGATTATAAACACACTGAGGTAGGCTATAAATAACAGAGCTGTGTATTTACTCATATATCCCATTAGATTGCTTTTAACATGTAACCGATCCAATAAATGTGTCTGCATTTGGTAATTTATGAATGCAGTAATACGTCACCTTATGATTTATGAACGTTTGTTTGAACTTCTTTGTTCAAACATGGTGAAGATGCACTCAGAATTCCCCTAGAGTTCTGAGAACAGCAAGCAAAAACAAGTCCGATGGAAAGGTAGGTTTCTCTTGTCTAGGCTTGAGAATCCAGTTGTATGTAGAAGCTTTGGAAATAACATACATCTGTCGCTAAAGAGCACTAGAATCTTTACGGTCAAAGGAAACGAGATACCAGCCATATTCCATTATAATGATCAAAACCTCCGTGCAAAATCTCCCATTGTCTTCAGATTATTGTAAATGGAAGAAACAAGACATTGTCTCCTTGCAAAAGTGCAGAAATAACATTTATTATTAATGCATGCATATATGAATCTTTCTTCTGTGGTTTAAAGTGGCAGATATCTGCAATATATTATGTAACCATGTAACAAGATGTTATGGTGCAAAATGTTTAGTACTTAAATGTAAATGTTTAGTACTGCTAAATGTACTAGTATACTTAGTACTTGTTTAGAACTTAAAGTGTAAGTTAAAACAGGGAGAAAACTGCAATGTGATAATGACTGTGTCCATTCAAAGACTAACACAAAAAACCCTTTTAAAGTCCTTCACACTGACGCCCTGGAATCTACAATCACAAAAACTACTCACAAATAGGCTCAGACTTGTCCTTTGTAATCTCCCACTTTGTTCTGACATGCAAAAAATGCCAGCAATGCTGTGAGCTGTATTGGCCATAATACTGTACTGCGAAGACTTTCATAAGGTCAGAACTGACACATTAGACAAACATGATACAGAATTAGGTGTATTTAGCCTAGGTTATGAGTGGATTAAGATTATTGCCTGTATAGTGGAAATAAATCCGTAGTAAGAAACCAGTGCACAGTCTGTGCAATCTGAAAATGTGAGATTTAGCTGTCAGTTTTTTTCAGTGATGCTAATGCTGAATGCACTTCAAGTCACTTGAAAACATAAATTGAAATAATGTTTTGACCATAAGCATGTTTCTGAATTATTGCTGCTGACCTGACAAGCTTTTACTACAGTCTGTAAAAGTGCTTTAAACCATGCCAGAGTAAAAGAGCAGATAATAGAGAAACAAATGGCTAAAAGAGGAAGAAAAACTACTTGGTGAAAAAGATATTACACACCAAAATATCTTCATTCTTTATATATATATATATATATATATATATATATATATATATATATATATATATATATATATATATATATATATATATATATATATATATATATATATATATATATATATATATATATATATTAAGGCCGGGACTCGAATAAAAAAATTAATCTAATTAATTAGAGGCTTTGTAATTAATTAATCGAAATTAATCGCATTTTAATCACATATAAATATTTGACCTGAGAAAGGTAATAAGTAATATTTTTTCACATGGATTTATAGTATACCATTGAATAATGACTGAATACATAAGCTTAAGCAACAAAATATTGTTTATTTTTGTTCAACCAAGTCTAGCAGACCAGTGCAATTTTTGCCATGAAGTGTAGCAATAGCATATTTAGAAACAATTTAGAAATAGTACATTTCAGAAATTCAGGAAGCTTATAGGTGCTGGAACCTTCTGTAAAGTAAAACACAATACTGTCAATTACATTCTGAACATTGGAAACACTGACTATTAGAAAACATCTCTCAATTGCTTCAGAGGCCATAACATACTCAGGTCCAACTCTCAATAACCTTGGCCAAAACAATAAAGAGTTCAACATAAACTGCCAGTTGCACCAACAAAATAATACATAGTTCAACATAAAGTGTAAAGTCCACGCTAGCTGCTATATGTTTTGCGTTTAGGCTCGATCATAGACAGTAAAAGAAATGGACACAGCGACCCCATTGGAACTCAATTGAGACAAATGAAGCCCAGTTTTAACGTTTTTTAGCACTTCCGTTTCTGACGCGCAGACTCAAACGAAGCTTGACGACGTCAGCAACCTGTCTGACAGATGTAAATCTTCTAAGTGGCTGTGCGTGCAAACTGCCATTGTTAATCTTGCAGAGACAGCGAGCTTGAGCGAGGAGTTCTTTGTAGTGAGTGAGCAGGAGTAAGTATTCTGATTAATTATTTTGTATAGTATTTTAAAATGTAACGCCAGTACGCCATATTAAGTTAATTGCCTGCGAGCTTCTCCTCCTGTCTGTATGGTAATGCGACAGAGAGCCGAGTGGTTATGACGCAATCGTTAGCCTATTTTTTACAAAAACTGTTTCTACAGGGCCATAATGTAACATAGAAGGTAATGGAGCCCTTTATACATTGTCGTGTATCTTTAGAAATAAATAATGGACAGAGTCTTTAAACGCCTCAGATGTAAAGTTATTCGCTGTCAAAGTGACGCCAAAATTAATGGGAGTCAATGGGATGCTAACGCAAGTGAAGTTCTGCTACAAGATGGCAGCCCCCACCCGACTTCAACTTCCAGTTGAGTTCCTTGCCCCTTGGGCTCGATGTGCTGCTGTGGTGATATGCGAACGCTAGTTGGTGCTTCAGTATAATCGGTCCGGCGACACTCATCCAGTGAAAAACGTTCCGCGGTGCAAAAATAAGTTATTAAAAAAGCGGAATTTTTTTTCCTGAAATTAATTAATCTTAGTTAACGCGTTATTTTTTGTGTAATTAATTAATCTCAATTAACGCGTTAAAGTCCCGGCCCTAATATATATATATATATATATATATATATATATATATATATATATATATATATATATATATAAATCCATCAACAACCATTTTACTTGTTGTTTTCAGATTGACCAGGATGTTTGCTTGCTTCTTGCGTCTTTCAGTGAGGAAATGTTTTTGTTACATATGCTGGAACACATTCTTAGAGGAACTACTGACATCCTCCCCAAATACTCCAAATTCCTTGATCACCATCATTTAGGCCAAAAAGATGCTGTGTGACGCTTACTGTATACAGTTAAACCAACAGTCAAATCTGCGGTTACACAACAGAGCACCCTAGATATCCTGCAAAAAAACGTTCAAAATGTTAAAATCCAAAACAGAGCAGCAGCCAGAAGGGAGGTTAGAGCCAGTGCTTACTAAAATTACAAACATTTCTCAAGTGAGTCCTAAATATTAGAAACAGATTCCATTGACGACAACTCTATTACCTTCTCGCTTGTTCTCACCCGGCAGTGTGTGAGAAGAGTCTTACAATCCTCTGTGCGGTTATGACACAAAACTGAATCTCCAGCATAGTGTTATGCATGTTTATAGAGATTATGATCCAGGAATCCTTTCATTACAACAAAATGCCAAGAAGAACTAGATTGTAATTATTAAACAAATATAGAGCCATTGACTGGAGTTTGTGATTAATGTTTATGTCCTGTAGCTGATTCTGCCCATATACTTGTCTTTTCAAATGGCAATTTGTTGTCCTGTTTTTTAAAGCCTTACAATTTTCCATCTCTTTCTACTTTTCCCTGCTGCTGTTCAGAAAACAGGAACATTTTACAAAAGGGTTCATTTCATTTGCATTGAATATCAAAAACTCACAATGAAAATAATTAGAGCCTTTATTTTTCTTTATTAAATGGGAAAATGTATGTCTGTTTTCACTTAAGCACTTCCCTTTTAAAATGTTTTACTAGTTTTACTTTATTCATGCCTTCTAAACAGTGAAAAATATTATGTGTGAAGTGAAGTAACTGCTGCTTGATTGTTTTGACAATATATTTCATATATATCCATTTAAAATACATACATTTGATCTCAGGATAACAAATGCATTAAGTAATTTTAGGATATTAGTGTTAGTGGAAGTATTTCTGCCAAAAGTTCAAAGTTTAGAGTTAGCTGGCATCCCAATTCTGCCTTAAATCTGTCCAGTCCAAATGTGTTTCTGTCCATCTATATTTGTGGATTTCAAAGAGAGAGAGAGAGAGACGGAGAAAGGTGTGAACAAGCAAAAAAAAAAAAAAAAAAAAAACTGACTGAAGAGAGCAGATGTCTATAAATGTCTTGGCAAAAAATGCAAAGCTCCTTTTGGCGCCATCCTGGCAAACACAAAACTCAAAGTATGCAACAGATGGGCTATACAAGACATTCAGCTTCTCAGCGTTCTTTCAGCATTATTGTGGCTCTTCAACAATGCTGCCGGGGGCCCAGCGCTCCATCAATGGTGAGACGTGAAAGTAGGAGAGCTAAAAATGGATTCTGTGGGAGGTCCACTTTGCCTGCTCATACAGTAACTTGCATGTCCACAAACAGTGACCTTACATTAGTAATGTCTTTTCCTCATTGCTAGATCAGTACAGTATAAGGATGTGAGAAACCATGAAGTTTTTCTCATGCTGAAAATCCCCTATTCAGTCTTATCAAATGTTCTCACCCAATCTGCTGAAAACAGATCTCTATCGGTATTTCTCTACGTGAGAGCTAGACACCAGACACAAGTGTGCTTTTTTGTCTATGTGTGTGTTTGCATGTTTGCTCAGCTCAAGACACAGAATGTTATGTGTTTTGGTTGTGATAACAGTGTGAGATCATGGTCAAATCTAAGTCAGGCTCCTGAAAAACCACTCATGCACAATGAGGTTTGTTGTTTGATCATTAGTTTTGAAGAGGATGTCTTCCACAGAATAGAACCTCTCACTGATTCGTCCAAAACCACTGAATGTGTGTTAAGTTATGAGGCTTTTAATCATCAAAAGCAGCCAAACTCCATCAAAACTTCGTCAGCTCTCTTACTGTGCTTTCATTAACCTATAATAAACACTACAGTATCTCTCAAACAATACTAAAATGAAAAGTTGAGCAACTGGGGAGAAATTTAAACCAGAGAAAAGCATTATGATGTAACAATGCTAATAATAGCCTACTTATACCTTATACACACAGCATTCAAATCCGTAGTAAGTCATTTTAAAGAAAAAAAAATCCAAACTAACTTTCCCCCTTGAGTTGGACTCAAGCCTTTGTCTTGTTTTTATTAAAATCATGACTTCAGTAACAAAGATTGCTGGTATCATTTTGTTACACTGGTGATTCTCTTTGATTTCAGGCAGACCAGAGATATATTATTGCAACAGTCTGTGGATATTATTAAGTTACTGCACGTAAAACAGTGTCAGTACTGTAACAGTGCAAGCTGAAGCAAGTGCAACAGAAGAGGAAGAAAGACACACAGTTCCACAAGAGTTCTTCTTCTACTGAGTCAAGTTCCCTACAGTCAAAGGTTTACTGAGAGTCGAGCACTTCTGCAATCATCTCTTGGAAAAGGGAAGTGCAAGATTGTGTATACCTTTGCTAAACTGTTTCAGCACTGATATGAATAAAATCTATTTAAAATGGTTAAGAAGTGAAAATAGGGACCTCTTCCACCATCATTTAAAGCAAACCGAAGCAATCTAAAATATTCCGAATATAAACCCTTATTAAAGGTGCACCCTAGTGATTCAGGACAAGCTAAAAAAACGGTTTGGAAAACGGATTCATGGTGTACTCGCTTATTATATACATTTTTCAACATTTTGAACACAAACAAAGTTTGTGATTGGTTGTTTCTTACCGGGAGCAGATGGCTTTCTGAAAATGGCAATAGGACCACTGGGAGGAGCCAGAGGAGCTTGATTTTTTTCACAGATTATCTGTCTCATATTCTACTGTCAGGACATAATGACAGGTTTAACAAATATGTAAAAAATATATTTTTACAAAAGTTCCCTACTGCAGCTTTAAATGATGATAATTTGTGTGTGATGTCAGTAATGAGCTCTAGCTGTAAAAAATAATGCACAATCAAGTTTTTATTTACTTGTTTCGGCATGTGTTTGTGCACATGGATAAAAACATGACTACAAATCGAGGTTTAGTCAATTAAACAATTCTGTTTTACTTTTTTGAAAACATACTTGTTTCTTTGAAACACTTTTGCTGTATCTGAATTAATTTCTGTCTTTTACCTTCATATATTCAAACAGGCACATTAGAGGTCATGGCTGGTATTCTCAGGATTCAGCCTCACTTTTATCAAAAACCATCTGTGGAATTTGGCCATGTATTTCTGCCCTGCTCCCGTATGGCAAGCATCTCACTAAATCAGCTGAAATATAAACCTGACTTAAGGAGTTTTCCATTGTTAACATGAAAATGTACTGTTACAGTAATTTTGTGTGTGCTTTAACATGTTTGTGTAATGCAAGGTGTTTAATCAAAACTCCTAGAAATTACATAATCTCCCTTTCTTCCTATATTTGTTTCTTTCTCCCTTTTTTGTCCCTCCCATTCCCCACCCCCATTAACTCAAAGAAATTCAGGAAAATCAACCAACAGGGTGAAAAGAGTTACTTCCTCTGAAACTCTGCTAGACAAATACATTAAGACTTTTTTACGTTTTTGCATTTATTTGATCAAAAATACAGTAAAAACAGCAGTAATGCAGCCTTCAGTGTCACATGATACTTCAGAAATTCTAAAAAACAAAAAATGCTGATTTGCTGCTCAAGTAATGTTTCAGATTATTATGAAAAAAATAAAAACACATTTAACCTTCATTACCAAACTTTTGAATGTTTGACTTCTACAGTATACAGATTTAAATACCAAGTCTCTCTCTCTCACACACTCTCTCTCACACTCTCTCTCTCTCTCTCTCTCTCTCTCTCTCTCTCTCTCTCTCACACACACACACACACACTCATTAGAATGTATTCTTCACTCATGGCTGCTCATTCTCTTTCTGTCTCTCTTTCCTTTTCTCCCTTCTTCACTCTATTACTCTCAGAGTAACTAATTCTGACATGTCTATAACTCACTGATCAGAATAGATAAAGACGAGGGAGGGGATAAGGAGACTTCCAGACTGTTGTGAAATCTTGAAGAGGAGGCGAGACACCGCACGTTTTTAGAAAAAAGTACAGGCACAGAACATAAGATTTGCCACTTGTTTTTTTGAACCATTGTTTAAAAAGAAACAAATTTCTGAACTTTGATATCAGTGCACATGTTCACAGTGTTTTACTATCAGGGTAATTAACCCAGTTCTAGAAACGTTTTACTGTGTTTTGTAATTATTTGTTAGTAAAAGTACTTTTTTTTGTCTTGTGCATGATGTGTTATGTGTGTGTAGTAATTACATTTTTTGTATATGTTCAAAACTGTATGTGGTTAGTCTGCAAAGTTTTAATGTTGAGATGATGTGTTTATGTACATGATACCCATAAACAATAAGTGTTTTACATAAATAACCTCATAAATAAATGAAACAGCTACACAAGGTGTGAGAACGGTGAAAATCAATTCAATAGACTACAGAACCTACTTAAAAATATGAAATTTAGATGGAAGACCCCTGAAAAGATGTAAACAAAAGAAAAATATACTTTTTCTACACTGACAGCCTTAAAAGAGAAATAATGGAAAACATGTTAAATAATGACAACAACAGTGGGATTATCATGAAATATTTGCACCATATTTCATGATTGCCCAATTCCCTATCAACCCTAAACAAAACAGGGTTTTACCTTGGTGTGGGTTTAGACTGGAAGTACGTGTTTAGTTTTTTTTTTTTTCAGAGTAAACTTTAAAGATAAGCATGGAGAATCAACTGAGACCTTTATAGAGGGAGGAAATGACATTATAAACTATACAACTGCAGACCTCGAGCTAACAGAAATAATCATTGCCATAAGCTAGGCCCAAAGCGCGAGCAATGTGTTGAGTAACTTTCAGCAATTTCTCTTTCTTTTTCTCTTTCACTCAAGGTCACACTCATAGCAGCAGGGCTTCAGCTCCCCCCTCTGCCTGCGAGAGTCTATCCTCATCTCACTCTGTCTGCCTGTAGGACCTGAAGCCTGTCTCACTGCATCTGCCTGTTGAGACACAAACCTCACTGTCTTGCTCTTACTTAAAGGGATAGCCCACCCAAAAACTCATAATTACATAATTCTTTATTTTTCTTTCAGTTTCACTTTATTTTATTCATATGTCTTTCATTATATTTAATTTATTCATTTCATTCTTTTTACAGTGTAATTACACGAATAAGTACTGAGTAATATTAATTAACAATATAATTAGGGTAAGAGTTTGGTTTAAGGTTAGCTGCTTGTAATTAAGGATATGTAATATGTGTAACATGGATGCAGTAAAATAACAGAAGAACATATTTTGTGGAAGAAAAGAAGACATCTTGAAGAATTATGGTATAGTATAACACCTGATCACTGACTTCCACTATCTTGAAAAAAGAAAACTCAAAATATGTTCTTTCATGTTTCACAGAAGAAAGGTTTGGAAGTACAGTGAGTAAATGATAATAGAAAATTAATTTTTTGTATGAACTATCCTTTTATTGTCATTGTTCACAATATAGGCTACTACAGTGAAAAAATTGTAACATCTAACTGAACTGGTTTTATGTGAGTCAAAAATATTATTTACAATATCTATATTGTTTATTTACAGAAAAATGGCATTTTAGTGTGATCTGAGCTCATTTCATTTAAACAAAATGTATTGTATTTATAAAACATGATATGGATAAATGCTTTTGCCATTTGGACTAGAAGCTGTGGATTGTCAGTTAAAGTGTGTATGCCTCCTGTTATCACAATTATCTCCATCATAATCAACAACAATGCATGTTGTTAATCTGTTATTAATGTTATTAATCATGTTTGTTAATCCCTGTCTTAATCTGGGACAAAAAATAGGGCTAACAACAGGAAAAACTAGTTAGACTGTCTTATCTAACTTAATAAGTTTAAAGTCCACAGCATTTTTCCACTACATAGATGTGTAAGCACACATTTGGAAACCCAGTTATCTTTGGACGCCATGAAAAAACCTTATACAAAACTGCTAATTGGTTATATGTGATGTCACATGATGATGACAGGACAAGTTTATAGAATGGGTGGTGTTTACAATACAGTGGAATAAACACACTGATAATGTAAGAATCCAAGTAGTGCAAGTAGCCATTGCACAATATACGGTTAACAGAATAAATAATTAACAGCAGCGTTCTTACATTCTTGATAACACTTGTAGCTAATGTGTTTAAATATAATCCTAAAATAGTATAACAAGGACCAGGAGCTGGACTCCGGAGGAAATGAAAGTATTGTAAATAAAATAATAAATAAATAAATAAATAATAATAATAATAATAATAAACTATAGGAAATAAATGTTGTGCCATTCTGTGCACTGTTATCTGAACAGGCTGCAGAGTGAAACTCAAGGGGAAAGGTCATGCAGTTTCATACACGGACAAAAATGGTAACATCTAAATGAGCTAGTATTATTTAATATTGTTGAATCAATCTACATATATTTATTTATTTATTTACTATACCAAATCTACTTTATATATGATCTAGAAATATCTCTTTAAAGTAATAGTTGCAGGTTAGCACATGTATGTCCTTCTGCAAGTGCCAGCGTGTAGAAACATGTTACACTTTGTAGTGGAATGCACTACAGCTTTGTTGAGTCTGAGTAGAATTTAGTTTGTAGACATCTGGTGCCTGTAAACCAATCTCTGCCTTGAATACAACATGTGAGCCACCCGGAAATGACAGTATTTGTTTTATTTCCTCATGGGCTGAACACAGAACTATGTATAAAAACTATGGTTGGATCCCCCTCTTGTGGTACAGTATGTGAACTAAATAACAGTACAAAGCCCTGTAAATTTCCATTCAGTATTAACAGTAATTTATTTTGACAGAAAGCAAATAAATACCAACAACAGTGGGAACCCATTGGGACATCAGAAAACAACAACAACAACAAAAACCTCTCTGTAGGGAGATCTGGAATACATGGGAGTTGGTGCAGCTCACCCCAAAAGTCTAAACAGATGGAGCACTGAGTTGGAAGTAACAAAGAAAACAAGTTTGAAAGACTTAAAATTCTTTGTTTTAACGCATGGCACTCTCAGGTTACACCTGTTGTAAAAAAAATAAAAAAAAAATAATAATAATAATAGAATGTGTTGTTATGTGAGGACCCATACAGCTACAGTTAAGCCATTCAGGATATAACAAAACCCCCTGTGAGAGTTTTCATTACTTTTTATTTCAAAATGGAAAATAGTGCACCTGTGTCTGCTTGTGCAAGAAAAGTATACATAAATTCACACACACACACGCACACACAGACAGACAGACAGACAGACAGACAGACAGACAGACAGATAGATAGATAGGATGAAACACATTTTTTAGCTAGGCTACTTTAAAACTTAATCATGTTTAGACAAATGTAATTACATCGACAGTTAACAGAAGTTAACTATTAATTTATTTTTAACTTAATAACAATGCGATTATTATAACAAAAAGTAAAGTTGTACAATATAATTTTAGTGAAAATATAAAACCGTAGCTTATGGAAGACGCACTGCGCCCTCTGTAGGACGGATGTGCTGCGTGTAAGTAATATGTAAAAGTATCAGACATGGCAGAAGGATTATCATTATCATAGACATGGCGAGTTATCTTATATATATATATATATATATATATATATATATATATATATATATATATATATATATATATATATTGGGTTGTGTACTGTAGGCTACTGTTGAATGTTTTAGCAAGAAGATTCGTCTTTATTTGAAGGTAAAGGCGTTTAATTAGTCTGCAATTTATAAATTATTTTTTTTAAATTCATATTTTGCAGCAGTTTCTTTTCTTTCTTTCTTTTTTTTTAAACCCATGTCTGCAGGCTGTAAACGCAGCTACAGCCAACGACAACATATATTTTTTCTTGGAAATGTTGGTGTAATGTTAAAGAGGTCTATGAAGGATTTATATCACTGATGACAGACCTGAACAGCACGAGTCACATTAGAGCAGATGCAGACTTGTTAAGGTCCTTTATAAGCTACTTAAGTTCTGTCCAATTGTAAGTGCTAGAAAAATAGCAAGGGACTTGCTATCAAAATGGAAAAAGTTGTACAAGTTATCATCTGTGCTGAAAAATAATAATAAAGGAACTATTCACACATGACCTGCCTGATGTTGAAGTGACCTTGAAAATTCCATCTGTAACCAATGGATCTCAGCACTTAAAGGGACAAGCTGAAAGAGCTACTGCCAGACCCGGAGATCAGCTGAATGGATTCAAAAATGGTAAAACTCAAATGTTTAACTCTAGTGGAGTGTTCCTTGAAAATGGGGAATAGGAATCAAGAATTTAGATGCATCACAGAGCAAAAAGATAGAACAAAGGATGTAAACCAGGACAAATGTGATGTATGCTCAAATAAGCAGTCTTTTGAAAGGCCTAGCCCAGCAAAAGAAGCTGCAGTATCTGTTCAATGTGAGAAAAAGATCTTCACTCTAGCTTCAACATCACATAGCTCTGATACAGAGAAAGATTCTCAAACCCCGATTCCTCCAAACACCAATCAGCCTTGGGTTTGCCTTTGAGTGTGTATTTTTTGATAACTTTAATAAAGCTGAATAGTAATATTATTCAGTGCAATTCAACCTTTTTTAGTGCACAGTTAAACCAAGTTAAGATTTTTCACTGTGGCCATCGATTTGGTACAGTGTACCCTCACAATGCATACGGGTCCATTTTTAACTCAGAAGAGATACAGACTTAAATGCATAGGGTTTAAGGCAGGAACCACACTGTGCAAATGCTCCAGGACTCTTAATTAAAAAAAAAAAAAAAAGATTAAAAATGTTAGACCATTCAGGTTTATTTTGACCTGGGTATCAACTGAGGATTTACGGATGATGTTATGCAGATTTCTTTTTGATCTACGTTGTTAGATTATCAAAAATACTTTTCCTAAATTAGCCTGATTTTACATACAAGTACACTTTTGGGACTGAATATTTTTCATTAAACATACCTATTAATGAACAATTGTATGAAAAACCTTTTAAAACTTTTTTTTTATTATCTGAAAGTGAATATTTATGCAATTAAATGTATTGCTCTAGAATCATTCTAGAATTAATATTTATGATGTTGTCTTGTTAGAAAAATATTATGTATATTTTATATATATAAAAATTGAGTAGTTGTGAGTTAAATTCAAATATAAATACAAATTTCATAATAATATATTTAAATTAAAAAAGCACTTTTAGAGATTTTTGAAATTATCAGAAATTATATATCAACTGAAAACTTAAAATCTCAAGATTCATCCTTTAAAACCCATTTTAAAATCAGACATTGCATTACCATGTAAATGGTACATCAATATCATGTTACAAAATGTTTTCATTCATGAATTATAAAAATTTAAGTTTGGATCGTGCGCTATTAAGTCTATGTTCAAAAATGTGAGTGACAGTTAGATCTCTTACTAAATGTTAGGGGAGAGCGGGGCAACACTTTTTGACTTTCTGTTTGTGTACATCCACACAGAGTTCAGAATATAAACATATATATATATATATATATATATATATATATATATATATATTTTTTTTTTTTATATATATATATATACACAGTAATTTTACAGTTGTCTTATATAAATATTTCACTTTGTTTCATAATTACAGTGTATACATTTTTCTTTATCTACCCTCAAAAAATAGAAGTGAAATGTGACAACATGCCCCATAGGAGGGGTACATTGTAATATCTGAGGGGCACGTTATAACATGACCATATGACAGGTTAAAATGTTATCTGATCGAATGAAAAAAATATACATGAAAAACTAAAATATTTTGATAATAATAATAAAAATCTGCTATCAAAGCATTAAAAAAAACAATCTGAGCTGATTCATAACAAGATTGGAGATTAAAATAATAGCAGATTTGTCTCATTTTAAATTAATAAAAAAATATAAGATGAAAACTTTACTTAAGCAAGAATTTTAATTTTACTATGGTCAAATAAATGTTCAGTGATTTCTTCAAAAGATTACTGAATTTTGCCGCACATTTTTTCTATATAATTTTGATACAGTAACTAATAAATACTGTAAATTTTGTTATGCTAGCATGTGTGGAAACATTCAAACCACGTGCGTTCCAACTAACCCCGCGTTACTTTGTGCCCTGCGCTCCCCTACTTAATCTGTGACTCTGGTAAATGGTCATTTCTAACTCCACTTCCTTTAACTTCTCTTTCAGAGATCATGAGTTTGGTTTTTGCTACTCTATATATGACTCTGACCACAGTTTAAATTAAATGAATGCATTAGAGCCAGCGATGTTACTTTCAGATCATCCAAAAATGGGGAAGCACAACCCATGCAGCATGAGCCAAATGTGATCTTGTGTCTAGGCTCAGCAAACATGTGACAGAAAGTGTGCCACTTGCAAAGAGCATATGACCTAGTAATCCGCCCAAGATAAGGTCCAAAGGCTGATTTCTTTGGATGCCTCAGTCCAAAGAATGTATACACACAGATATCTCAATCAGCACTGTTGAACATGAACACATTTGTAATGAAAAAAATCAGGTCTTCAATGTGGAAAGGTCCACATGGGAAAATATATTTTATATAGGTCATGTTGTTTTATATCTCTTGGTAGAATAATTACAGGTTTATCCTCATATTGCACCTTATGTTTGATTTAGTGCTTTCAGAAAAGTTATAGCCTATTAAAAAAAGGTAGCCTAGGCTATTTGTATAGCTGTTCAAAAAACATTCCATGTTTTAGATAATCCATGATGAGGCAAACATTATTGTAATCTTTAAGATTACATTATGTCCTCTGGTACAAGTTCTAACAGGCTCTAAGCTTTATGATGTAATGACATGTTGATATAACCTTGTGTAGCCTACACAAGAGAATTTGTGCAACTAGCAGGGAAAACATTTGGTTGGCGACTCGCTGATAATGCTGTCGTGAATCAGAGACGGTTAATAATTAATATCAAACACTAACCCAATATTAAGGGTAAGGCACTTAAAAGGGAATATATTTAATTTACAATGAACCTTTCAGCCATTGTTTTCCGTATCAGGCTGACCTCAGTTATGAAACTAACTTCATTCATTCCAGTGTTGTTTTATTAACCTGATTTCACGTTACATGTCTTATATATATATATGAGTAGCTACTGGGTCATATGAGCTTCAGTAGCTGTTTGGCCAGCCCAGGGCGCCATGTCTTGGTCACGCTCCATACTGCTTTAGATGCTTGTACTTTGCGGAATGGCGCTGCTAGCAAAGCACTTCGATGCTCGTTGCGGAATTATCAAAGGTAATGTAGGCTACTATTTTTAAGCGGTCTGTTCTTCGCGCAACAAACGTTTGATATGTACATAATTCAATGTGTAGAAATTACCTCTAAAGATCTGCCGGTTTGATCATGCGATTGAATGGAACGCCACTGAAGCCATGTCTTGCCACAGCATTACATTTACCTTTGACGATTTGCTTTATGACGAGAAAGCAGTCGCATTGTAACAGTTGTTTAGCTTGTCATTGATTAACTTCGCTATCGAGTAAAATGGGCTCGGCATCAGTCTACGTCGCACTCCAGTATGTTTTCTGGCATAAAAAAGGCTTAAACAGCGCTGTCTGCTTGTTAAATGTTTGCTATAAAATATAAAATAGCAGCCCAGGCTTACATTTCATCTAGCTTTACATCGTAAATCTATCATTTCCTTAAACATGTTCAGACTGGCTCGTGTCAGCGTTATTTTGTAGTGAAAATGTTAAGTGATGTAATAAGTCCGACATTAATTACACTGTGATTGCTTACATTGTGAGTTTTATTATTTATTTTCATATACACGTTATGAGGACAGGACAATCTGTCAAGATGTGGCTCACATGATCAGCGCTTCCTGCTCCAATGAATGGACTCCTGTCACAGGACATTACTAAACAGAATTATTACCATCTCTGCGATGAACAGTGTTTGGAGACAAGGGGTGTATCAGAACTCCATTATAAAGATACCAGTAACTTTAACCCAAGCCATGCTGATTTCAAGTCACGCTGCCATTAAAAGGTATTTTAGGCTAGTAGGTTATTCTGAAAATCATCACGGGGCATATTTTCTAGAACCAGTATCTCTTACCTCACCTCTCACAAAAATCATTTTCTACTTTAACACTTTTCTATGGTAGGCCTACATTTAGTTCACTTCAAAGTGAATAGCCGTGCCTTACAAAGCGTGTTAATTCTGATTTTCATTTCAGGTCTGTAGGTGAGGTAACCTATCAAAAGTTCTTGATCATGACCACCAAGTCGTCTTTGTTAAAGGTGATTCTGCTGGGGGATGGTGGTGTGGGAAAGTCCTCCCTCATGAACCGGTATGTCTCCAACAAGTTTGATTCACACCTGTTCCACACGATCGGTGTCGAGTTCTTAAACAAAGAGCTGGAGGTGGATGGTCA
This sequence comes from Carassius gibelio, assembly GCF_023724105.1. Taxonomy (NCBI): domain Eukaryota; kingdom Metazoa; phylum Chordata; class Actinopteri; order Cypriniformes; family Cyprinidae; genus Carassius; species Carassius gibelio. Next base: position 20,550,177 of record NC_068371.1, read on the forward strand.
CACGGTCACTCTACAGATCTGGGACACAGCAGGCCAGGAGAGGTTCAGAAGTCTCCGGACGCCGTTTTACCGTGGCTCTGACTGCTGTCTGCTTACGTTTAGTGTGGATGATAATCAAAGTTTCTTGAACCTCAACAACTGGAAGAAGGAGTTTGCATTCTACGCAGATGTCAGGGACCCGGATAAATTTCCGTTTGTTGTTCTAGGAAACAAAGTAGATGTGACGGAGCGTCAGGTGTCAATGGAAGATGCTCAAAGGTGGTGTCAAGAGAATGGTGGATATCCATACTTTGAAACAAGCGCAAAGGATGCCACTAATGTCTCGGGTGCATTTGAGGAAGCAGTTAGACGTGTGCTTTCATCTGAAGATCGCGCAGAACACCTGCTGCCCACAGACACTGTTGACTTGTGCAGGAAGCCACGGGCCAATGGCTCATGCTGTTGATGTTGTGTAATGATATGAACACAACTGAAACACTCCTTTGTGTTATTGAAAAAAAAAAATGCATACTCATAAGTTCTCAACAGCAGATGCCAGAAAAACTTCTTGTGTGCAGTATGCAAATTTTGCTACATCATTTCTGTCATTGTAGAGTTACAACATCTCAAAACACTTGCTCTGAACAATGAACATGTAAGGGATCACTGAGGTCCTTTAGTTTTAGCTCTCACACTAGTTCTAATGCTGTTTACAGTTGAGAAATAAAAGCCAGCTGTTACACTCATGAACACTAGAACATATTCAAATGTGTTTTCGTCTCATTTTCTGGTGTTGTGCTACTTTAAGTGCCTTTAGCACTGGTTTCTTTGTTTGCCTTATTTTAACAACCTTGCATTTTAAGATATTTTTTGGAATATCTTGGAGTCGTGAAGTGTGATTTGGTAGCATATTTGCAAATATATTTTGTATTAATTACCACTTTTAATTTCCACAGGCTTTTGTACCTTATCAGGGGTAACAATTTTTTTTTAAAATATGCTAGAATATACAAGCTGAGCACTGAAATGAGACCATTCAAAGACATTTAAGGGTTAATTTTATTTTACATAGACATGATTTCAATGTCACACAATGATTCTTATAATAATCCTGCTTGCTAAATCCAAGTTTGCTACATTTGCGTGTATTAAATATTTAATTGAAATAATGCTGAATTAAAAGTATTTGATTATTGATTGATCTTCCTCAATGTTTTTATTAAACCACAATTTTATCGTGGCACAATGAAAAGATACATTTGCTGAAAAGATGAAGATGTGTTTGTTTGTTCATGGGAACAGATTTGGAGACATTCAGCATTACAACTTGCTCACCAAAGCGTCCTCTGCAGTGAATCCTTATTCAAACAAGTCTGATTAAGATCATCAGTTCATGATAGGGTGCCCAGTCCTGTACCTGGAGATACAGTATACCTTCCTGTAAAGTTCAGCTCCAAACCCTGATCAAACCCAACTGAAACGAATACAGACTGGTGTGTTTGATCAGGTTTGGAACTGAACTTTCCATAATATTGCTTTCTCATGTGAAAAAGTTGCCTGAATCAGGAGAGAAATATGCACATCAAGCACTGTTCACAAGTGAAAACAGTCCAATACTTGAGAGATGACAACAGGGAACGTTTTTACTGGAAGTGTTATCATGGATTAAGGACTAGTATATCATTTAGAACCAACGAATTTTAAGTTAAAATGTCTTGATCAACACTGAACAATTCCTTTAAGGACAATGTATTAAGCATAAAAAATTACACCATGTTCTCATTCCTACACCAGGTGGCGCAACTAGAAAAAAAAAACACATTTCAAATGCGCAAGCTGCAGAAGAATTCAAAATTAGAAATGATGACGTTTCCTTGCAGTGCAGTGAAGTTATAAATCCTTTTTGCCAAGATATGAAAATGAATCTCTTGCACAGGTGCCTTTTTAAAATAATAATAATAATAATACACACAAAACAGTTCTTCAATCATGTAGATCATAGAAAATATTTTACTAGAGAAGGTTACAAAAATCACTATACAGGATTCATAAAACATCTGACTTAAAATCAACTATGAAACATCTAAGAGTACAATTTCCAATAATAATTTTTTTTTTTTTTTTTCGGTGAGAGGTGGGACATGTCAACTGTAGTTCATTAGAACAATGGACTACACATCACTTACATACAGTACTTTAAAACTAAAGAAATATCTCTCCTTCATGCAATAATCAGGGCGCTATAGAACATCCAGGCACACATCTTCTTTTTCAAAAACAGGGTAATCAACATCTTACACATCCCTGTAAGCTCCCTTTAACAGAATTGAACAAGAAACAGCATAGAACTGGTATTAAACATATGTATATGTGGACAATACTAACATGCTTATACAGTATTTACAGAGACATTACAGAGTTCTTTTAGTTAAAAGACAGATTAATAAAAAGTCATATTGTAAAAGTAGTAATAGAAAGAGAGAGAGAGACCAGTTAGGAAAAAGGTACACTGCAAAAACAAGGCGGTAAATTGATATTTGACTGTAAATTCAAAAACCATTTTGAGTTTCACGTCCACATAGCACAAGTCACAATCATCTCATTAAACTCGAGGTAAACATCAATCTTGCCATAAGAACAAATTCTAAAAGACTGAAAAATACCTAGATTTATCAACAAAACTGAAGGAAAGCATATATTCTGTATAGCTGTGAAGGTAGCGTCTATTAGACATTATTATTAGTTATTAATTTAGCATTAGTTTTTTTTTTTCTTTCTATCTGTCAGAATTATATTGGTCATAGATACTGTTTTCAGAATATCGTTTTGAGTTTGAGTACTTAATAATGATACTTGACAGCTTTGAGAAAATGTCCTTTTAAACGTCCCTCCACTGTATGAGCATGTGTGTTAATATACCTGCTTTCTATTACAAGATTAGTGCAATTTGTCAATAACCGGTATTGTCCCCAACCCCTTCCAAAAAATAAAGTAATAAAGAGAACTGGAAAAAGAGGAGAATTCAGACATCTAGTATAGCCATAGAGACCAGAGAAAGGTTTTAGATAAACAGACATTTTCAATACAACCATTAAAAAAAAAAAAAAAAAACATTCATCCACTTTCACACATTTCGATATATTTATATTGTATAAAACACCAAAAAAGGAAGTTCCTGCAAAATGTCTGTGAGGAGTTAGTGCACACAGTCTATCATGTAAGCAGCGCTTCACCGAGACAATGCATCATAAAACCAAACATAACCTAGTTATAACCATGACTCTACACTGTACATACACTTTCTACCAATTCAAAAATACTTGCAAAATGACAGTACAATACTAGAATACATACACTTTTATACCAGTGGTAATTTGAACCATGAAGTAGACGAGCAAAACACATCAATAACTGCATGATTCCACTCATCATTTGTTACAGATGTTCAATAACTTGTCTGACATGTTTCATCATGATTATAACCAACTTATACCACTATTATGATGTATAGTCAGGATAGCGCAGCGCTTAGCAGTGTTAGTTTGCGTAGTGTTTCATTTGAGGGTGGGGGGTGTGTGTGTGTGTGGTCTTTAGCAGGTTAGATAAACAGTAGGTGGGGTAGATCTGAATTGGGAGAACTGTTTATGAGTAGGAGGAGTTTAGACCCTCCTTGGAGCGTGACTGCACATCCTGCAGCTCTTGATCATCTCTGGTTTTGATGTCCTGGTAGGCATGAGTCTGCTGACACAGTCCCTTGAGATAGGCCCAGTTTGCTGCCAGGATCATCAGGTAGTGGATCTGTGGACCGCAGAGAAGGGGAGAAGACAGACAAAATAGACAGAGAGAGAGAGAGAGAGAGAGAGAGAGAGAGGGAGAAAGAGGAAGAAACAGTTGGAGGGATTAGTCATGAGTGGGTTAGTTAGCCAAAGCCAGCTATAAGAGTTAGGACAGTATTAATTAGTTATTAATAAGAATCACTAAAGAAACCGAATCTAAGTGAATTGTTATACCTGCACCACACAGAAATCAAATGTTAGTTGATCAGAATATATTGAAAAAAATGGATCAATTTTATATTAACTGATTATCTTTAGACATCTGGTATAATAAAATATTAATTTTATTGTGATGTCTTTTAAAAAATATGTGTTATATATTCTATTATAAACTTTTGTGACATAACCTGAAATTATATGTGCATGTAAATATTAGGGGTGTAACAGTACACAAACATGACTGTTCGTTATGTACCTCGGTACGGTTTGGTTTCGGTATATAAGCTGTTTTATTAAAGTCTTTCCGTGGTTGAAACACTGTAATGTGTACTGTTATATATATATATATATATATATATATATATATATATATATATATATATATATATATATATATATATATATATATAAACAATGCTTTTTTTTTTTTTAAGCTAGTTGCCATAAGGAAATATTTCTCATTTTCATTTAGTTTATCTAGATGTACTAAAATAACTCAAACTAAAACTGAAATAAAATTTATGGTAACCACATAGACATATCTTTTTTTAAAAGAACAGTGGCAACTAAGGAGAACACAAAACAAAATTACAAAAACTAATTAAAATATCATTCTTTTTTAAACTAATTCCAAGTATTAATGAAAAAATAAAATTGTATCTCAGTGATATCACATTAACCCTGATGTCAACAAAACTGTTTGTTTAAAAACAAATTCTACACAAGTATAATTGGTTTTACACAAACTTAACAAAAAAGGTTTTTTGATTTCTGATTAGAACAAGATAAAAATGCACGTTAAATAAATGACATGGTCATTGTACCTTTTTCCGTGTATCTGTCATCACATGAAATCTGGTTATTTCATAAGTTGGCAAATAAAAGATGAAGTAAAAAACTACTGATATCCAAAGAAATGTAAAAACTAAAAACTATCAAATAAAGAGAAATGAACTTCTCCACAATCATTTTTTTATTTCTGAAAACAGGAACTATACTGCTTTGAGAATAATACAAAAGGCAAAAACTAAACGCTGTCTGAATTCAATATTAAACATAACATTAAACTAAATAGTAGTTGGATGTATCTAAAAACAAAGGCTCTGAAAGACAATAGCATTTGTCAATTCTATGACTCCAAAACATCTCATAAAGAGTTAAAAAGTACAGTCACACCCTTCACAGGTACATGTAGCATAGAATAAAAGTTTATGAGCACAAACACAACATTCCTAATATCTTTCATAACTCCAACAACTATGCCCTTCTCATGTACTGTACTTGACTTGCCTTTTCTATCTGACTGGATTCTGGACTACGGGTGCCTCAGGGTGCATATGATCCAATGTAAAGAAATCATTACCAAATAGTACTATCTTTATTTAATTTGAATCCTGTCCATTAAGTGTTGTTGGACTGTCAAAAAGTTAGATTCTCACTACTAAAGTCTTTTTTTTTTTTTATAAACTGTAAATAAGCTACATTATTCTGGATTGTTCATATACTATTCTTTATTTGAATATGTACCTAGATAAAATGTATGTAAAACATTTAGTATGATGTAATGTCCTTGTTTTGTTAAGAGATCCCACCATGTCAAATTAGTACAGAAACACAAAGATACAAATGATATGAACAATACACAATACAGTTAATATGCACTACACTGGCTATACATTAAGGCCTGTGCTATGAACTAATATCTCTCAATTTATTTCTCTCCTTTGCCTATTTTTTTTACCTCTTTTACACACTCATTTCATCCTTCTCCCTCTCTATCACTTTCTCTCTGTCTCTGAGAGCAAAAAAAGCTCAAAACTTAGTGGAGTGACTGTGGTCGTAGCTCTTAAACTTCAACACTGCAAAGTTATACGTTGTGGCCATCACATAGATGAGCTGAATGGAAGAGAGACAAACCAGTGGGTGAGACCAAACATAGTTTTAGATGTACAACCACATCTCTCGAAAACAGAAATTACAGTTATAGAGCCTATAAAGTTTCTAAAATGATGACTGGATTTAAGAATATAGCTTTATATTGTACCAATTCTTTCCTAAGCTAATTTTCAACATCAATGTAAATGATTCTAAATATGAAATAGATAAGAAAGCAAGTATGAAATGAACAAGTGAATGAATGAATATCATGAACTCTTACCAGTGCAATCACAGTGGCTCCCGCTCCAGCACAGGCAACAATATAAAGATGGTAGGAGAGATAGAACTGTAATGAAAAGAGTTCAGGAAGTCTATTAAACATAACCAACACAGATCTACACACCTAAAATGTAGAAAATGTAATATATTATTCATACAAAATAAAATGTACCCGTCATACTTAAAAAAAAGTATATTTTCTAAAAGCGAAGAATAAACATGTTTTATATTTCTCTGCTCTGTCAAGATTAAAACAAGTCAGCATTCCTTAAAAGTCTGTCTTTAACTCTAACAAACCTACAACCCTAAAAAGCCTACTGTATCATAATTGATACACAGGGCATGATCAAAATTTGCTGTCAAAGCTGTTGCAAACAATCTACTACTTGGCTTCTGTTGTCTAACTGATGATTGATAATTGTACAAACATTCACATGCAGGACATGGTTCACAGTTTTGTTTTGTTTCTTTTATATTAGCAGTGAAATCTTTACTGAGTTTTATAAAGTAAACCTAGGAATTACTTGTGATATGTTAGTAATATTTGAAGATGAACATTTACTGAAGTGAAACAACATTTTTTTGAAAATTAATGTTTAAATGTATCAAATATTATCCATCAGGCTTTTGAGGAATGTTTAATCATCATTGTATTGCTGTATTGCATTGCCTTATATGTTTTTATTTTTATTTTTCAAAAGCATTCTTTCAGTAATATTATTTGATTAAACAAATAGAGTGACATCTGATATTTATATATTTTAATTGAAATAGTCTGCTATCAGTGTATCATACCATATGAGCCATAAAAGCTTCACATAAACACATGCAAGCTTTTCTTTTTAGATTTTAGACCGCTTCATTAAAAAAAAAAAAAAACTATTATTTCATGTGTCAGGCTTTACAGATATAAACATGAAAAAGCTCTTCCTGTCAGTGCACATGTGGTGATCTTCAGAGACAAATGAGGTATCTTTACCTCGCTAGTATTGCAGATGTCGCTTAGCGTGGAGCCACAGGCTTTACCAGGAGTAGCGTTCCATGGGATGATTCCTGAAAATGATTATATGCATTACATACATTAATCTAAAAAGATACAAGGACTACTAAAGAAATGAATATTTACAGATTATTAAATCTATATACACATTCATTTTCCCACTGATAGGGATTTTAGTAAATGCCAGAAAAGGAAACATCTGACTGTACTTATAAAAAGAAGTTTTTTTTGACAGATTTATCTCAACAGATACATTCCATTAGAATAACTCACTCCTTACACTATAAAGTGATGTTGATTTTGCAACTAAATATAAACAAATATTATCTGTTGATTCACGATTAAGGATGGTCAAAGTTTTTACCATACTGCCGCACATCGACACAGATGTTGTCCACAGAGGTGAGATTGGCAATAGGGGACTTCATGGCTCCACATGTGGTCCACATGTTATAAAACAGGAAAACGGGAACCGTCGAAAAGCCAAAAATACCCAGCCATCCCAAGCCCAGAATGTAGGTGAGGAACACAAACTTCAAAAAAGAAAAAGAGAGGCAGAAATTTGTGGCAGTTAGCCCCTCATGCTCACATATTCATTCAATATCCATATCTCTAATTTCATGATGACTAGAATAATCCCATAGTTTTTAAATCCTGCAGTAAATGTGACCCAGAATCATGACCTATTTACCGCCAGGTCACCTTAAATGTGTTGCCACTTGATTATCAAAGTCACTCTTGTGAACATACACAATGTTTTCCCAGATTAACACATGGCACATGCATATATTGCCTAAAGGCTTAAAAGATGGATGCTACTGGACATCTGCAGCTATTAAAGCAATTGAGGCACATAGCACTGATCGTGCCAGATCTGTCCTCAAGGATTTGGGTTGGCCTTTGTTTTTGTAGTGGGCGTATATATATGTGTGAATGTGCCAAGTACCATGTTTATGGTTGGGAGGAAATGCATTTGTATGAGTGTACATGTTTATATAATGATGTGTAAGAGTATTTCAAACGCGCTTGGGGCGATTTTTCTGCAAAATTAATTTTACAAGTTTTATTACATAGGCTGTTGTACGTATCGCAACAGTTTGTAAAATGACCCTAAAGGGTTAAAGTTCAAGTACAAAGCTGTACCAGGTGAGATTCTGAGCAAGTTTACGCTGTCAAAACATACACGAAAACATGTGGAGCTGGTTTTGTGATGCAAACATTAAAATGTGTTTTTACGTTTTACAATCATGTGTTATGGTAAAAGTGTCTGAAGTCATAATAGCAGTACTGTGCAAGGAAGTGTATGAAAACAAGTGTTTAATAATCAATAACCTACCATCATACTTTAATCATACTTTGTGTGAAAAGGCATAAAAGTTATCAGTATTAATTGATATTGAGTATTATTATCAGTAGTTATCAGTAAATTCGCTGGAAACTTGAACTGAAATGTATGTGTGTAAGTACGTTTTTCGAGTTGCAGAAACATATGTAGTGAAATGTTTTTCCAATGAGCCTGGTGTATTTGTATGCTCATGCTTGTATGTGCGCCTTGGCCTCACCATGGCACTGATGCAGCGTCCACACACAGTGGTCTTGAACTCGCTGTGCATCTCTTTGACAGCACTGGTTGTGTAAAAGCCCTCAGCCAACAGGATGATGCCATACAGGAAGAAGAAACAAGCAATTCCATAGATAATGTACTGCAAAATCTGGACCCTGTATAACAAAACAAAACATTTAGTGAAAGTGATGTGACACTCAGCCAAGTATGGTGATCCAGAATTTATGCTCTACATTTAACCCATCCAAAGTGCACACACACACAGCAGTGAACACACACCCGGAGCAGTGGGCAGCCATTAATGCTGCTGTGCCTGTGGAGCAGTTGGGGGTTTGGGTCCGAAACTCGAACCCACAACCTTAGGGTTAGGAGTCATACTCTCTAACCACTAGGCCACGACTTCCCCAAAAAGCTAGTAAGCATACTGATGTGAGAGATGTAAGGTGGGCATAAATCTCTCAGCATTATCCAATATTTATACAGAGAAACTCGATAAATAAATTATCGCTCTTGATGCTTTCAAATTCACATGCATGAAAAGGTACCAGTTTAGATGAAATGATACAAAAGTAAAGTCATAGTTTATTTTAAATCAAATTTACCAGAGTTCCAGCTCAGTAAACAATGGTGGCAGTGATTCATTTGACTTGTATGTGGGGGGATAAAAATGTACTCCTGGCAGATTTTTTTCAGGGCTACTGACATTAAAATGTATACAGGAAATAAAAGGTAATTTCCTAGTAAAGCTCCAGATGCCATGATGGAACAGAAAGTACTGCAACTTATTTGCTTGCATTCTAGAGGTCATTACTCACCACATACTTATCCCTAGTACTTGTCATGGACAGAAATCGAATAACTCAAAATTAGCTTTTTTCCTTTTCATCTCACTAAGTATGCCTCTAATAATTATCCTAACTCACAGTAGTAATCTAAATAAAAGAACAACCATCACTGAGAAGTTATTATTTATGGTATTGGCTGTATTTAAAAGGCCGTTTATATGAACATACTTACACATCAGTGAGAGTAGCATGGTCAGAGGTGATGCGAGAAAAGTGGTTTTCCACCATGGTCACAGTGCCCGTGAGTGCCACATGCCCACAGCCGCAGAACAGGGCCACACCTGAAAAGCACAAGATGGTGGCCACCAAAGAGGCGTAGGGGACACCGCCCAGACACTTGATGCAACACTCGAAGCAGCCTGCAGGGGGAGAAAGTAAGATTACATGTTTTGACGTAATTCACTATAGCAGTGGTTCCCAACCTTTTTCAACTCGCGGCCCACACAACCAAACACATATGTTTGCGCGGCCCACTGCAAAAAAAACTGACCCCGCTATTGTTGGGTTAATAACTTAGTACTCAGAAACTAGATTGTTAACTGTCTTTATTGAATGAACTGGTAATGAACAGAAAATAACTCGGGCTGGCACCGCTTGGCACAATTGCTGTTGTTCTGTAGCATATGTATTACACATACAGAACATAAACATTTGTATGGGCGGTAAAATAAATACTCTACTATTCAAATTTTTTTATTATTTCTAATAGGTTTCATATATGTTTTTACTTTATATGACAATATATTTCATATGTAGTATATTTACATATATTACTTTGTGTAAGGGTACTAGGACTTGTATTTCCAAAACCAATTTAAGACAAACCAAACATTTAAAAAATGCAAAATTCAACATTTAGAATAATTTGGAAATACTTTGGAAAACATATTGCTGTTCCCACTTAAGCACTTCCCTTAAAAAATGTGAACGTCAATCCTAATATATACTTTATACATGCCTTGTAAAGAGTGAGAAATATTCTGTGTGCAGTGAAGTCATTTTGTTCTCTGCCTATTTATCTTCTTCCAGAGACATTAAACAACACCAACTCCCCCACATACATGAATAATTCATCACAGATTGACTGCAACTTATGATCTTATAAGACATCAATGGTACACAGAAAAAGAGTGCTGAGTGTCTCTCTGAGGAACTAGATTTTGATGTAACTATGCAGTGATGGTACAGATGGTAATTTTTTTATTTGTATAGAACGTTTTACAATAAGTAAAATACTTTAATATATGATTTTTTTTACCAGATTAAATGTACCAAATGACGATGGTAGATTTTCCAAGTAAATAAATAAATAAATAAACACCCACGGCAATAGCATTTTTTTTGTGTTTGTGCTTGTTTTGCAAGTTTACTAAAGTTTGAGGGCTAAATGTGTTTACAACCGTTGGTCTGAAGCTTTTTGCACAATTTAAGAGCAAAACGGGCCTCTTACATAATCCAAACAGGATGAATGTTTGTATGAGTAAAAAGACAACTGATGTAAGAAAACAGAAAATATTTGTACACCTTGCTTTGCTTTATTGATACTGCTTCCAAACTGTACATATATTAAGAGTTAATAGGGATTTGACTGAATAGGGGTCTTTGGAAACTCATGCTAATAGAAGAACACAACAGCAGGGTCATTTCTGACATCAGTGGGCCCTTTGACCCTCCTGTCACACACCCACGTTAGCGATGCAAATTCATTTTCACAGTGAACAGAATTTCTATGAATATACAAAACCATCTGTTCCACACTGTCATCCTGTTACCTACTACGACAGCTGCTGCTCAGTTCATAATAGACCATTTAAAAAGGTAAAATGATTTCTCAACATGAAGAGGATGATTACAGCAGCTACCTGACAGCAATATGAAATTTCATTTAATGTGTGCCGTGACTGGTTACATCAGGAGTGGTCGTAAAAGAACATATGGCTACTGCAGTTAAGCCTGGGAATGAAATATGGCAGGTTAAGATTTTTGTAAGGTGCAAATAGCTACATTCTATTTATACTATGTTAAAATAGCAGGGTATTCTGCTAATTACTTATTGCAAATAGTGGCAATTATCTGCCAGTATGCAGTAATAACTCATTTCATTTATATCAAATAAATATATGAATTGAATTCAAATTATTAAATGGATGCCACCTACTGGATACTTTATTTTCAACTTTTTGATTATTTCCCTTATTTGCCATAAGTCAGATTTGAACCTAGGTCAATCGTGTCAAAAAGAATATGTCACACGCTTTATCATCTATGCCACTGAACCTTGATGGGTGAAGCTGGTATTGTATCTCTGCCAAAAAGGTGACCTATTTCCACTTAGTGTAAACAGATAATCAGAGTTTTTATAATTTCCAACGATTAAACAGTTGCCCACAGAAAAAATATATGCAATACTAGAATAAAGACACAAAATTCCTGAAATTTTCAGGCATAAATGGCACTAGAGAGTACAGTTTTCAGAGAATGTGCTGTGTTACACATGCAATCAATCAGAAATTTGGACATTCAACCAACCACATTTATTATTATTCATAATGCTCATGTAAACTCATTTCCTTGAGTGAACTGAATTAAACCAGTGTTAGTCGTAGGTCAGGCAAACCTGAAGAATAGAGACAACAGAGCGAGGGGAGATAGATACATGCTGCTTGTGACATAGAGTGGTTATATAATGCTTGTTAAAAATAGCTTCAAACACACACACACGCACACAAAGAGGAAAAAAGATAGGCGTAAAATTGCACACTCTTGCATGTACCACTGGTGTTTCCATGGCAACCTTGTGCAATTGGTCTCCTTAACACCTCATAATTGCATCCCTATGAATATCTTTGGGATATCTTTACTGCTTTAGAAATGCTTCATAAAATAATGCGAGAACATTTGCTCTTGGGAAGTTAGTAAGACACTGTGAAGTGACACTCTTTCACATGACATGTTCTGCTTTGTACGGAGCCCCGAAAGGGACCTTTGCAAAAGTAATTCATTATTATTGGTTATTATTAGGCCTACTGGTTGCAGAGCGTGCACACATACACACACACACACACACACACAAAATGTATGGTGGTCGATATGAGCTAAAATTCATATCACAATATTTTACACTGTCTAGGTGATATCTGTATCTGTCTAATATCTACACTTTCTATTTTTTCACAGTTCTCTTAGTTATGAATATTTGAAATTGTTCTTTGTGTCAGAGCGCTGGAGTTCGTCAGAAACAGAACGCGGCATCAGTTTACTGTCATGGATTTGTCGTGTCGTGTCACACTGCCTCCACAGCAGAGAACATCACTGGGTTCTATTTGCTTTTGTCAAATCACGTCACCCACGTCTGGAAATGGAGCGCACACACACGGGTACTGTGAGTCATGTTGAGGTAATTCAAATGTTAAATTAATATTTTGCACTTAATTATTTACATATCAGGTAAGTGGCCACATAATAAACGGGAAATTATGCAGTATAGTCTTTATCACCCTGCAGAGGTTTATTTTGAAAAATAATCTACTGACTGTTACTGTACACTATCCCTCAGCATTTCCGTTCCCCCTAGTTTGGGAACCACTGGAGTAGGCGATTGGTTCTCTATTAATCTGGTTTGTTATGATGCTCCATGTTTTTGATTACTAATGACTCTGTAGTACGGCGTTGCATACAGAGGACAAAAACGTTCTGCCTTGACTCTTTATCATCATTTGTGTTCAAATTCGCAGAGCATACCAAATTGAACAAAACTATATAAATGCAAAACTTGAATTCATGACTATATAATGGTATTCACGGTATAGCAAAGTCAATATCATGGAACAGCATAATACTGATAGTCACTTTCATACTGGTATAGCTCCCATCCCTAATCTATAGTGATTTGTACATTGTCATCAAATGCACAAATGTAAATTCTCTGTTTTGATAGTCAAATCAAACCATGAAGCCCTGCAGAAATACGTTGGTCTGAAAATCTGTCAGGGAGCTCTGAAAGAGGGGATTAAGCTCTGAGAGCAGCAGCTGTGCGAATGTATTGCATAATAAATCTATCCCATTAATGTTAATGAGCTAATGAGGTTAAACCAGAGGTGCTGAGATGCTGCCTGACACTGTAGATACACGTGGGGTTACAGTAAATCTTAGTGGTGCTGACAAAACACTGAATACAAATAATGAAATGAAAATGTAATGTAGATTATGATTTCATAATTCATTGGGATAAAAAAGTGCTTTCACTCAAAGCTTTTCACTCAAATGCCTGTTGAGGACCTCCAATGGGCATCTGTGATGGTGCCTGAACAGTTCTCCATTCATCAACAGTGTTTAAGAGCTTTAATAGACCATAGACAGGCAAAACAGGGCAGCTCTCTTTGCAGCCATAAAGGAAATCAATGAGCTATTCATTAGTGTTGAATTTAGAATGCAAAGATTACACGGGTCACCTCTCTCCATCTCTAAACTCAACTGTCTCCCTCAGCTATTTAGTATCTGACAAAATACATTTTTCAACTACAGTACATACAGAAGTCCTAAAGTTTCTCTCTCTCTTTATATATACATATTTTTTTCTCCTTTTTTCTTCTGTTTTCCTTTTTCAACCTGTCCACTGTAACAAAAAGGGATTTGAGGTATCTTCATTATTAATCTGGAAGCTCTAGGATGTTCTATGGAATAAGCTCCACATTAAAAAAGGCTACTTTATCTTATAGTCAAAAGTATACATTTATAATTTATTTTTCAATTTATATTTATTGTTTGGTTCAAATCTTCCATTGCGATTTTATATTAATCAAAAGTACAAATTTTCACTTAAGATAAAACAATAAACATTTTCTTAGTCAATGTTTAATTTAGTTTACGTACTATAAATAAAGACCTTTAGGCCTTAAAATGGCCCAAAGCGGACAGCCTAGATGTTTATTGTTATACAAAAAAAAAAAAAAAGAAATCTGTAGAGATATTCCTACATGACTTAACCTGTTCAACGTGGTATATAAGGCCATATAAAGTATTTTGGTATAAATGTATTTGGGTTGTTTCTGCGATATTAAATAATATTTTTGAACTAAATAAACAATTTTTTTTCAGTCTTTTCTTCTTATTATCATTATCAAGCCAAAATACTATTTTCTTTTCTAAAGGATGTTATTTGCTTTAGACAAACTGAACAAAACAGCTTTAAATTGATTTGAACAATAAAGAATGAATTTTAAACAAACGACAATCATTTATATAATGTATTCACCATTCTATATTCCATCTATAAAGCATTGCTGTCAACAGTATAAAAATGCCAAATACCAAGTTTAAAATCTTGAAAACACAGAGCCATCAGCCTCTTGGGAATATAACAAGAAGACCAATAAAGAGCCGATTGATCTGAAGCTCTGCTGACTGTTCCTGGTTCAGGATCATAGATCAGGTCAGCTTTCATCTCTGTTTGACATCCAACACTAAATAACCAAAAAGCGAGCACCAATGTTCATTTAGCATTTGGCATTGGTGCATTTGGTAAATTATTCGATGTCGGTAAATCAGTGCATTTCGATGGAGAGAAAGAGAGAGAAAGGCAGCCAGGAGTTTTATGAGTTTAACAGACCTAGATGGGTAATGGTTTGGAATTGCTTTCGTCCTCCCCCACCTCAGCGGCCACTGCCAGATGCAGCTGTTATTGCTGGGAATTGTTATTTTGAATTTATATATGTAGCTGGAAGGCAGCAACAGCTGTAAAAAAAAAAAATAATGTTTGAATTTGAATGGCTCTATGATAGGCTTTAAATGTAAACTTGGCCAAACCTTGATGTTTATATGGTCCAATAACAAATCAATAAATAATTACAAAATAGCTTAGCTCTTTTTGAGCACACAAATGCATCAAACCATTAAATATTGCAATAGGGAAAATAACCCATTAAAGTTTCACACACTTTTTTCAATAAATTTCCTAGAAGCAAATCTGACTAATAAAAGACAAAAGGTCAAAAATGTTGATTCCGAATAAAACAAAAAGCCCTCTACCCTGCAAAACATGTTTATGTGGGTGTAGACTTTCTAAAGGCTTCTGAATTGTTGTGAGATGTTCTCCAGTGATAAGCAATCCAAGTGAGCGCTTCCCGCACAACCAGTGTTGGGGAGAACGCATTACAAATAACATGGGTTAAGTAATCCAATGACTTTTTCAAGTAACTAGTAAAGAAATTCATTGCTTTTTAATGTACAAGAAAATATCAGTTATTTTTTCCCCATTTATTGACAGATAGCACTTCTATCCCCATGTTTACAGAAATCAGGAGTGAGTGCAGAGGCGTTGTGACGTGATGATTACTGAAGTTCTATCTAGACTAAATGACAACATGCATTTACTCATCTCACTAGCACAAAAACAGATTGAGTATTCCTCAAAAGGAATAAAAACAGTCAAATGCAAACTAATTAACTATGTAAATACTAAGTAAATAAGTAACGCAATTAGTTATTTTTTAAAGAGTGATGCAATATTGCAATGCATTACTTTGAAAAGCACCTTCCCTCAACACTGCTCACAGCCTCTTTTCACAACAGTACAGTAGATACTCTGCCGCAGAGTTTAGCAAGGTTTTCTCAAATGAAAGAGAGTGAGAGACACAGAGAGATAGAAGAGAGGAAAGAAAGAATGAACGCAGATTTTTTTTGGGCCGGAGGCTGTTGAAAAGTAGTTGCCATGGTAGCATTCTGCCCACGACCCAGTTGAGTGCATCCACATCTGACTGTCTCCGCACTGCCATGGTTTCTGCATGCTTCCCACTCATATACTAGCCCAGGGGAAAGAGAGTGTTTGTGTGTGTAAACCTGAACTGTGATTACTGGAAGGACAGAGATATTGGTTTTTGATAGCTTTAGTCTATTATTAATCTTGACATTTATTGGGATAGTTCATTCAAAAATCTGTTTAGTTCCAAACCTGATTTTCTTTCATCTGCAAAGCATTTAATGTTTTTTGTCCATATATAATGAAAGTCAGAAGAGTAGGGCTGTATGATTTTGATGATTATGATTATTGAGATTGTAACTGTATGGACCAATTTTTTTCAAATTAAACTTTTGTATGTTGAATGGGAAAAAAAAAGAAAAACATACAAAATCAACAAAAATCTAAATCATTGGAAGGACATGAGAGACAGTAATGATGATGACATCATTTCCCCTGTAGGACAGTCCTCACCAGGGTCACCCCCTCCCACTCTGTCTCCCTTTCTGCTAAATGGGAAATATATAAAAAGTCCCACAGGTAGAGCTATGCTACAAACAATGCACTGAATTGTATTAAAGAGTGCTTTCCTAGATTCAACATGCACTTAAAATAGCACTTAAATCTTTCAGTTAAATTAAATCTTAATATTTAAGCATATTAATTAACAACACATTGTATGAAAAAAAGTAGAACAAGAATCCGAACATCTTTATTTAAGGAGTGGTGAATATTTAAAGGGTCACGTGCATATTTCTGCTATAGGCCATTCCTTTTTAGGAGTGGCATATTAATTTGTAGGCCAATTTCCTGTGCACTCTGACAAGAATTCTCTCTCAAGCGAGAAAAACACTGACATGATGTCAGTTTTGGTAGAGACACAGCCGATCTGTTCAAGCTGTTGGAGCCCTGCTATCTCTCTATGCCCTTATGGTTCATTATACATTTCTCTTTAATTTCTGCCACTGGCAAAATGTCCCATATTCATCCTGTGCAAAGACTATATAATGTAAGCCTGTATATTCATTCACGGCACTGAAGAGCTTTAGATTGAATGATGCTCATTTATCTAACAAAGCACCAGAAAAATTATAATTTTATTGCTTGAATAACACTGAGCTCCAGGTTACAAATATTGCCAGCTCCTTTCATTTCTCCATTTAATTACAATTCTTCAGGCAAACCAGGTATTACATTAAAAAATGGTATCATCAAAATCCATCAAAATTAACGGTTTAGTTTATCTTTCATTGCTCATTCAACCTAAATACATTCATCTATTCCACTTAAACTACTTTATATGGGTTCAACCATGTAGAAATATCTCTGCAGGTTACCACTTTTTGCACTGTAGTTAAAAAAGGTTGTATTTATGAGTTTCAAGCAAATTAATGTCCAGTAAAAGACATATTTACAACTGGAAATTTTAGATGATGAATAAGTTGTGATGTAAGAAGGGTAATGAAGGATTTAGCAAAGTACTTTGAACTTTCTGTAATGTCATTCAGTAATATCAAGGTGCCTTAAACAGATATTTCTACCTGATTTAACCCATATCATTTAGCTTTATTGATACATTATTTTACAGAGGGTAAAATACTGTGGAAAGTATGTTCAACTGAACAAGAAGTCCCCGTCAAATGATCCTTTTTTCATTTGATTGAGTTATCAATATATTTTGTATGTGTAGCTGCTTATATCTTTGTTTGTTTTTCAAGCCTTTGTACAGCTTTCAGTCTATTCACTAATGCGTTGTGACTTTTTTTCCTGTTTGAGTTTACTTTTACTGATTTACTAAAGTTGTAAACCAAGTTATGTTACACATTTAAATATGTTGATTCAGCAATAATAATTGCATTGTTTTGACTTGACTTTGATATTTAAAAAAATTCAGTGCAAATACACAATGTTTCATATAACCACATGACTTCTTAGCTGTATATTACAGCCATATGGGCATTACTTTGACATACTCATCTCTGACTGATTATAGAATACTTCCTGTAACACTGAAACATCTATTTTCGGTAAAGCTGCTTTGAAACCATATGTATTGTGAAAAGTGCTATACAAATAAATAAGCTTAATGTTACTTAAATGTAAAGTTAATTTCTTATTATAGGATGCAGTTTAAATCAAGCTTTATTTGGTGGCTGATCAGAGATCAGTTTGGTTTTATCTTTTGATAGTTAACCAATGTTTTTTGTAAGTAGAAGCTTGTCGTTGTTCAGTGTGGAGGAGGTGAGGTCTGACCGCTGTGAGAGCCTGCTGAGAGACATTCAATGTTGAGTGTGAGTAAATGGCTGTAATTAAGTGGACAGCTTTTTAAGTTGTACCTCCTCTCAGCACTTACACAGTGTTGATCGATGCTCGATGCTATGAGTTTTAGATCCAGTTCTGCATGTGTTTTTGTGTTTATGTGTTTTAGCTGAATGTCCATTCACATCCATCAAGGATGCTTGAGAGGAAAGTTTGCCTTGACCTCACCCCTACCTTTCCAACATAATCAAATGCTCATGTACACATACTCAACTCAACATATAGACGACACATACACTGTTCTTAACATCAGACAAAATTAAATACATAACGCAGACTCATAAATCATAAATCAGACTCGCAAACTGAGCCTTTTACATTAAAACACTGAAAAAAAATTTAAAACCTTAATTAATATGTCAAAAATATATTTTAATATCTCCAAATCAACCTAAATAGGTTCATTTATACCACCCAAACCACTTTATATGTTTAAATCATGTAGAAATAACTCTTTAAAATAACAATTGCAGGTTTCCACTTTAATACAGTGTGTACAATTATATGGATACATTTACAATTATATGGATACAATTATAAGCAACATTTACAAGAAATATATACCGTAACAGCTTGTCTATTAGCTACTTTAACTTGTGCTCACAACTACAGTACATTCGGAGCAGAGACCTTCAGATTTATGATAATGTTCCACTATTAAAACACACTGAGGGTGAGAAAGAAATGCACTGTTCAGTAATACTTTATTTTACAGTGGTTCACGTTACTCACATTACTATAATTAGATAAAATACTACATGGAGTCAGTTAGAATCACCCCATTATTACATATGTAAATACATGTCAACCTGAACTGTGACCTACTGTTCCTGTGCTGAAATGTAAGCAACTTGAAATTACTTGAATTTACTTTAAACATAGGTATGATGCTTGTTCAATTGCCACATAAGTAACAGTTAGACACAAAATATTGATTTGAGTTGACATATTTGAACACAAATCTTTTGTGAATACAGCAATTGCTAGCAAGCAGCAAGTTCAAACTACGGACATTTAAAGGCTACGGTGCAGTCATACCACTAATTATGCAAAAAAAAATTCACAGCATAAAAAATTGTGACAATAAAATATATTGATTTGAGGCAAAACTGTTTTGAAATCTTACCAGTATGTTAGTTATCTTATAATCTATTACAGTGTACAAACCAATTGTGGCAAAATGGCAGCAGCTGCATTGAAACGAGGGAGCGAGTCTGTGATACCAGGATGACAAAACTGTAATTGTAAAGATAATATTGAATTGTGTTTAAAAAAAATTTTTTAGCTGACCAAACGCAAAGCTTTCACCAAGAAAAACTGTTCCTGGCAAGCATATAGCGCCAACTTCAGTTACCCGGATAAGCCTGTGTTATAAACTTTTACAGGTTGTTATCGAGGGTTAACATACCTTGGAATGTCATGACTGACCAATCAGAATCATGTATTTCACAAAGCTGTCTAATAAAATTAGCTATTAACTGCATAAAATCTGTTTAAAATAGTAACATTTTTACTTTATCCATTTGCTTTGGGACTATGTAAAAAAAATATTAGCCAGGATGCAATGATGTAACTGGATGTGAACATTATTATTTTTTTAAATCAAAAATATTGTGACGTGTGTCCCGAGCTCTCATCAGCGTCGCCCTGGGAACAGAGCATTACGGGCTGAGTGGTCACACCTGCAGCCCATCAGGGAAATGCTTTATAAGCTGCACCAACGAACACAGAGGTGAGAGATGTCTCCAAAATTCTCTGCTATATTTCTCTGTGTTTCCCTCCAGAGAGCAGTGTGTGACCGCCAGCCCTCATCAGACATGGACTTCACGGACCCACATAGCACTGCTCACCGAGAGAGAGAGAAAGAGAGAGGAAGGCAGAGCACTGAGCACCGGAAACCCCTCACATTGGCTCCTTCCCCTTCACAGTTATCAATTAAAATCCACCCTTCGGGGAACTCACCTTGATCCTCGTGTCGTGTACTTCTTCACCCCGTCACACTGGTGGAGAATGAAGTCATTGCAGTGAAGAAGTTACCGACCAGGATCCCACAACATCCATTGTCGCCTCACTTGGCTTGTTGATGGATGTTTCTTTTTCCGGGTTGTTTTGCTCACGTCCCCTTCCTGTTTCCCCAGGTGGTGCTCCTTCCCCAACGATGGATATCTGCTGAAGCACCTCACCGAGGTGAGCATCTGCCAGCAACAGATCATGGAGCACATAGCCTCCCGACAAGTTGAATTGGAACGATAGCTCACCGCCCTCCGCATGGCCACCGCCTCGCGAACTCCACTACCTGACCTCCGATCCCAGGCTAACCAGCTCATCCCCAAAATGACGACGCATGATGACGTTGAGACATTCCTTCAGATGTTCTAGGCGATCGCCGCCTGGGAGGCGTGGCCCCGCCCTCTCCGGCAGGCAGCCGGTATGCAGAACCCCACCAATGTCGACTAGCTGGTGGAGGCCATCGAGCTGGCGGAGGCCACTCAACACCGGGAGGCTGGGGAGCGAGCGCCGCCCTTTACCCGAAGGGTGTTCCAGGAGTGACGCACGCTGGAGGGGCACCCAACGACCAGTTGGCAGGCCGGCGGTTCCCGGGCCACAGGATGAGCCCATGCCTACCAAAGCTCCCCACTCCCCTGGACACGCTTGGCTGGCAGGCTGTGCCGTACATGGAGAAACTCCGAAGCAGGCCCCACAAGCGGAAGTGAAGATAAATGGCTGACCCGTCCTCGCCCTCCTCGATTCTGGCAGAGCAGTTACCCTGGTCTGGGCGACTATCCTTCCTCAACGGCCTGAACCCAAAGCCAGACTGCCCATCACCTGCGTCCATGGCGATACCAGGGAAGTGCCGGAGCCCCCTGGCGCCTGGCTGGTAGAAGTCGGGATCATCAATGATCTGCCAGTTCCGGTCCTCCTCTGCAGGGATTGGCCGGGATTCGACCGCCTGTTCGCCTCTGCTAGCCAGCCTGTCAGCCCCGTTGGGAACCACCCCCAGCGTCGGACGACCACGAAGCCCCGACGGCACCCTGTGCTGCTGGCCTTGGACAGCCCCAGAGAGGGTGAGTCTTCCCATCTTAACCCTAACCTCTACTATGACCTCTTCCAACAGGTGACTGGGGCTGGGGCCTTCGCCTGGGAGCAGTATGAGGATGACCACCTCAAACATTGCTGGGCCCAAGTGAGGGTCGCTGATGGGAAGGACCTCACCCAACACCACACTTCATGGTCAAAAACGGCCTGCTGTACTGTGTTGCACAGCGAAGTGGGGAGGAAAAAACCTTGCTGGTAGTCCCGCGGACCAAGACAGGAACGAACACATCCTGGCCATCCTGGACTACGCCACCCGCTACCCTGAGGCCATCCCTTGCCACCGCGAAAGCCATTGCTCAGGAGTTCTTCCTGCTGAGTAGTCGGGTCGACCTACCATCCCAGATACTGACTGCCTAAGGCACCCCCTTCATGTC
Source organism: Carassius gibelio (assembly GCF_023724105.1). Classification (NCBI taxonomy): domain Eukaryota; kingdom Metazoa; phylum Chordata; class Actinopteri; order Cypriniformes; family Cyprinidae; genus Carassius; species Carassius gibelio. Next base: position 20,572,242 of record NC_068371.1, read on the forward strand.
CAGGGTGATGGCTGACCTCTGCAATCTCCTCCAAATAAAACAGCTTCTCACCACCGTATACCACCCGCAAACGGACGGCCTGGTACAGTGCTTCAACCAAACGCTCAAGCAGATGCTGCGCCGAGTGGCTGCTGAGGACAGGCGCAACTGGGACAAGATAGTGCCCTATGTCCTGTTCAGCATCCGGGAGGTACCCCAGGCTTCCACTGGATTTACCCCCTTTAAGCTCCTCTTTGACATGCTCGATTGTAGATAGGTGGATGGCCGACTGTTGTTCCCAGGCTTCTCTGGTGACGTCAAGCAGGCCTGGGGCTGCTGGACATCCACCGATCTACAATCGAGCATGTCATCAACAGTAGTGATGGGAAGTTCGGTTCTTTTCCGCAAACTGGTTCTTCCGGACAGTTCGATTAAATAAACTTTCAATGGAGGGACTGAGAGCTCTTGGACTAAACCTAAATTTTCTTAAACTGTGTTCCAAAGATAAACGGAGGTCTTACGGGTTTGGAACGACATGAGGGTGAGTCATTAATAACATAATTTTTTCAATGAACTAACCCTTTAAGACCTACCCGAAAAAAATTTAAGAACTGTTTAATTTGTATCTGTATCTTTGTTCTTGTGGACAGCTTCCTAAATCTAATGCCAGATTCCCACAAAGATTATTCTTGAAAGATGGAGCAGTTCCCTCTTTGTCTGGAGAAGGCGTTGTTTATGGACCACAACCGGTAAGTGTATTCTATTTTTTAAGTTGGTGCGTTTAACAGTTTCTGCAACTTATTACACAAAGGGCAACGCTGTTTAGCTTTGTTAACTAGATTGTAGTGCTGTGCAATAAACTGAATGCGATTTTAATGCGCATCTCGTCAGTAAAGGCGTTCTGTGATTAGAATTACATCTCCAGCACGTGCGTTCAGATCAGGATTGCAAGGTTTTCAAAACAAATCCTGCCCACTTACTCCTCAAAACTTGTCAAAAACTAGCCCAATCACGTTTCCAGGAGGGCAGCGTGCGCTAAGCTGTTGTCAAATCACAACACAGGAACCGCTGACACAATCGGAACTCGTTACATATTTCTGAAGGAGGGACTTTATAGAACAAGGAAGACATCAGCCCGTTTTTATGACAGTGAAAACAGCGGTATACAGATAAGTTAATTGTTTGAAAAATACAGTTTTTTTTACACGCGAAACATGAACATGTTATATTGCACACTGTATACACAATCAAAGCTTAAAAAAAAAAAACGAAAAACATGACCTTTAAAGTCACAATTGCAGGTTGCCCCTTTTTGCAGTAGTTAACTGGCTTAAAGTTTTTCTCTAAAACTGGACAAAAGCTTAATGGATAAATAATAAATAAGGCATCACTATGAATACATATGTTTTCTTTCACTGATAGAGAGATGGTAAAAAAGGGATCAGCGAACAGCAGATTGCGCAGCAGTGGGCAAAGTGGAGAGTATCCATATACAGGAGGATGAATGGTATCATGCAGGAAAAAGACATGCTGCGCCAACCTGCCTTTTAGTGCTGTTCAATTCATACCTACATGCAACATAAATGTAAACAAACACAGGCCAATATTCATACACAGGTACTTGTAAACACACAAAAGCATTCATGCACAAGGACAATTATAGAAGCACTTGACCATGCTCATTACACATACACAAAAGTGGTTAAACAGCCATGTGAGAACAGCATGCCCTGAATGAACTGTTCCAAATGAAAGCCACATGAGGTTGTCTTTCCTCTCTATGATTACTCTCACATGCTTACAGACTTGGTGACCATATCAGCATTTGGGAATGAGAACCATTGAAACTGTTTCAGAGAAATTGTTTCACCTTTATTTATATAGAAATTTAATGCAGGTTGTGTCAAAGCAGGTTTACTGTCAAATTGTCATGTTCATTCAAAAGCACAGGAGAATCAAGCCCTTTATTATACAGCTCTAACTAATGCCTGGAACCACAGTGACAGTTATCAAGTTATATCAAAGATACAGGCTTACATAATACTGAAAAATTTATTTAATAAATGGGTTAAATCCAGGTGCAAGTTCACCTGTAAAATCCTACTACACAATCTACAATCTACTACAACTACAAAACTACACAAGTATAGGTATAAGCTCTGGTCAAAGACAGAGGCTGGATCTGAAGCCTTTAAATAAAAAACTGCTCTGTCTGTGTTAGCTGGCAATATCCTGGAACCCCAGATGAAACAACATACCTCACACAAGATAATATTATGATTTCCATACTATGACATGACAAGGAATATTATAGTATTATTCTGTACACACACACACACACACACACACACACATTTTAGTGCCATGTAAAAAAAAAAAAAAAAAAATCTAAGATTACAAGATTAAAGTCATAATATTTTGAGAATAAAGTCGAAATTATGAGAATAAAGTCAAAATATTACGAGAATAAAGTCAAAATACTACAACAATAAAGTCGAAATATTACAACAGTGTTTCCCAGTCCTGGTCCTGGAGAACCCCTATTCAAAAAACCCTGATTCAACTGATCAGATCATTAGTGAAGACTCAAAGACCTCAAATATTTTTGCCAGATAAGAGAGACACCAAAAACATGCAGTGTTGGGGGTTCTCCAGGATCAGGATTGGGAACCACTGTATTACGAGATTAATGTTTTGAGAATAAAGTTAAAATTTTTCGAATTTAAATCATAGAAATGAAAGCTATAATTTATTGCTCATGCAAATGGTCCAGATTGAGAGCACCAGTCCACTGCAATTGATTTGAATATTGTTGCGTCCAAGCAGCCACATCATAATACTTGGATGAGGAAGAGTCAATTTTAAGGACTCGCAGAAACAGCTTAATATATAGAATATGATATTTATTAACAGGCTGAAAAGGAACAACTTTTTATCTTAATATCAGCTCACACAACCAATCAACATTCCTTTGGGGGGTGCTGTAGCTCTTTTATTTAACCCTTTTTAAATAAAGTATAAATATATGTGGGATTATTAGCAGAAATCATACCATGTGTCATACCCGTGGGGACAGGCAACCCATAACTGGTTGACCGATATGTGTTTTTGACAGCCGATGCCAATATCTTGGAAATCTTGGACAGCCGATATGATTTTTTTAATTGCCGGGACTTTAACGCGTTAATTGAGATTAATTAATTACACAAAAAATAACGCGTTAACTAAGATCAATTAATTACAGAAAAAAAAATCCCTCATTTTTAATAACTTATTTTTGCACCGCGGAAAGTTTCTCACTGGATGAGTTTCGGCTGACCAATTATACTGAAGCACCAACTAGCATTCGCATATCACCACAGCAGCACATCGAGCCTCAAGTATCACCTCAACGCAAAACATATAGCAGCTAGCGTGGACTTTACTCTTTATGTGGAACTATGTATTATTTTGTTGGTGCAACAGTTTATGTTGAACTCTTTATTGTTTTGGCCAAGGTTATTGAGAGTTGGACTTAGTATGTTATGGCCTCTGAAGCAACAGAGAGATGTTTTCTAATAGTCAGTGTTTCCAATGTTCTGAATGTAATTGACAGTATTGTGTTTTACTTAAAAAACACTTTACAGAAGGTTCCAGCACCTATAAGCTTCCTGAATTTCTGAAATGTACTATTTCTAAATTGTTTCTAAATATGCTATTGCTACACTTCATGGCAAAAATTGCACTGGTCTGCTAGACTTGGTTGAACAAAAATAAACAATATTTTGTTGCTTAAGCTTATGTATTCAGTCATTATTCAATGGTATACTATAAATCCATGTGAAAAAATTACTTCTCACTGTTCTCAGGTCAAATATTTATATGCGATTAAAATGCGATTAATTTCATTTTAATTAATTACAAAGGCTCTAATTAATTAGATTATTTTTTTTAATCGAGTCCCGGCCCTAATTTTATTTTTATTTTTATTATTATTATTATTACAGAGCCACACAGATGGGAAATCAAAAATTACCTGTATTACAGTGTATGATGTAGCTGTCCATCAGTGTAAACAATGTGCAAAGTAATTAAACCAAAAAGTACATGATTTATAAAGTTATTGGCTTCTAAAGTAAGGAGTCGACTCTGAATCGCTGAAACGATTCGTTATAGATTTCAAATCTTTTGCCCATCTCTATGTACGTCTCTAGGAACACTTTGCATAATAATCTCCACCTACCGTGTTGGGAGAAACGGAACTCTGAGCTGCCCCACCCCCCACACAGACACACAGACGCTCTGGTTGGTGTGATAGCGTCATGTCGAGGAGACTGTGTTTTTAATCGTAAAGGCAAGTTTGTTTTATTTTCACTGCCAAAGAATGAAAATCAGAAGAACCAATGGCTAAAATTCATTTTTACCACAATACCAGAACTGTACAACAAATCCCTTTTGTTGTGTTCAAGGCGGGATTTTCAAAGCGTTTGTCCATAAAAGAGGGTTCATTACCAACTTTATTTAGAACAACGAGCATCTCCGAATCACAACGCGAAGTATGATTATGAAGTTATGTGTCTGTTTTCTCCCGAGCGTCTTATCAGTATGTGTGCTGTCTGCAGCCTGTCTGCGCTGATCGTCATTTACAAACACGTAATTAAAATGAAGTCTAACTCCGTGAATACTCAACGAAGAGACATGAGAGAGTTATCTGTAGAAAGCTTGATATGTCTACTTTAAAACTAAATAAGTGCTGCCGAAAACAGATATTCTGTGATAAAGTAATCCATTTGAAAACAACGCAATGTCTGTTTTTCATGTCTCCCTTCGTTATATCTAATGTGACCACGCCCCCGCGCTGAACGCGCTATTCAGATTCAAACTGAAGCGCGCGGCTTGAATACACCCACACAGAAGAAAAAGCAGCGAGACTGTTCAAGTTTTTTATTTTACTGTTTGCTTCGCGATGAGAGGAATAAGACATAATTCACCCCAAACAGATGCTAACACATAGTTTACCGTGGAGGTGTGTGCGGAACAACCAATCAAAACTATGTCAGTTGACCAATCAGAACACAGTATGCTACTGAAAGGCAGGGTTTAAGGAAACTGAATCTTTTGAACAGCTTTGCGCAACCGTTTGGGGATCTCTGAGAATTGAGGTAATTTTAAAATGATATTTTGACAAAATGATAATGTTTTTTAACCTTGGATGGATTTAAACTTAATGTACAGGACTGATAAACAGTGATAGGAAGCTTAGAATTTTCATCTTACTGGCTCTTTAATATTTAAGAAATGTGAAATAATTTGACAATGGATTAAAAAATAAATGTGTAAAAGAAACATGCTTATACTTTAGATGGTATTTTTCACAAATAAATACATATTTCATACAAATATAATTAAAAAGAAAGCAGTATTCTGGGAAGTTTGTGTGGACTGGGAATCACATTTTTCAAATAAAGTCAGTGTCACCCTCATTTTACATACAGCACACAATGAAAATGACATGAATATGACAGTGGGCAAATGCATTAAGCGCAATATAATTTGAAATCACGAGTATATAAAGTTTAAAGCATTCAATTCACACAGACTGACCATCACACAAAGAACACGTGATCATGCTGGATAAAAATGCACACTTCATAAGATCTCACAGCTGGATTAAGTTTGCAACGTTTTTGAAATTAAAAAACGTTCTGGACCATTCAGAGATTAGTTTAAATTATATAAATACATATTTGCTTAATGCTAATGGCAAACAACAAGAAAGTATTATAATGTTTGCCTTTCTATTACTAACAGTCCTAATATAAAAGCAATCGTTATAATACTTTCTGTACACATTAATTTCTTTGTTGAACCATTCTATCTGATTATTAGAAAGACTTCTATCAGTGTTAGACAGAACTGTTAACAACGATGACAAACAAGAGAGAGAGTGTGAGAACTATGTGCGCTCAGGCACTGCTGCACTCAGCACCATCAAAATAAAAGTCCCGCCTTGAACGCATCGTCTCAAACTTATCGGCCAATTCCGATATTTGAAAAATGAAAAATATTGACCGATATATCGGCCTTGGCGATTGGTCGACCACTACCCTTAACCTTTGAAAGTGTATTGAAACGGCAGTCAAACGACCTGACTTTCCACCGTGAACTCGTACTAGATCAATGTACTCCCAGTTCTGCACTCTGAAGTCACATAGCCTGCAAAAGAGTGGCAGCCCCTACAAATGCGGTGTTTATGCAAGTGGTACACAGTGAGAAATAGACTTTAGGACAATGTAACAATGCAATCAAATAAATATAATAATAATAAATAATACACACATGATTATGTATTACAATGTTTTGTATCTGAAACGATAAGTATATTGTGAAAGTATATCGCCACATGGAAATGTTGGGCATAGCTAACGTTATGGTAATGTTAGGTAAACCTGAACTGCAAACGATCATGCGATAGAAATTACTGTAAATGAGCATAAGCCCTGTATGGTCCGCCATGCTGGTTTGTTTAAATCTAGGTACCACAATTATTTGCGTTCAGGCAGTTTGGTGTGATTGCCTGAAACGCTAAAAAGTTGTGAGTTGTGACTTATGGGCTCAAAACCCTGCCTGGAAAGCACCATAATATTTAATGTCTTCCATTGCATTCGTTATTTGTAGTGTGCCAGCCACCCAATAGCAATAAGCTTTGTGCTCTTGGTAGGCCTACTTTTAATATAAGTCTCAGCTTTCAAAATCAGTTTTATAGCGAAACACAAATTATGTGTCTTACAATAATGTGTTTTTCAAGCTCTTTAATGATCAGATCATTGTATTTATGGGAACTAATTCATTAAATTATACTGTTTTCCACCACCTACTCTGCAAAAACGTCTGTGGTGTCCAAACTTTTATTCCTCACATGTAGGCTGTTTAATTAATAAAACATTCTAAAAGTTGAAGTGGGCTCCAACTCCTTAACATAACTTATATTGTTTTATTTTCGGAGGTACCCTGTAGGCTATAACATGTAAGTGAGTATTCACAAGCTGTTTTATTCATGGCATAATACAGTAAATTAATGGACATAATATTTAACGTCTTCCATTCATTATTTGTGGTGCGCCAGCCACCCAGTAATCGCAATAATTTTGTGCTATGTTGCTATAAAAAACACAGTTCAGCTTTCAAAAAAGCTTAAACAAAAAATACAAATGATGTGTTTTTCTTCTTTATTTCAAGTTTATAGCAGGATATAAAAGTGAAGGAACATCAGAAGGCACGAAAAAACAGTATAGCTTAATTTATAATGAAAATAATGTCTCATTATTGTAATCGGAAAGACTCACATGCCGTTTAACTGAAACAAATACAGGGATCTGTCACACCACATTAAAGAGCGTTAAAAACACACATTATAATATACATATTGTTTGTATTTCACTATAAAACTACAGATTTTGAAAGCTGAGACTTTGGAATATTTCATACTATTTACTATTTAATAGCGCTCAATCAACCTAAATAAATTATTTTATACCACCAAGTAATAATTGCAGGTTACCAACATTTGCAGTGCATCTCACAACATTTGAAAGTGAATTCTCTATCAATAATCCCATTTTTGACATAGCAAGCATACAGTGAGCAATAAACATTGCAGGTTACCAGCATTCGCAGAGCAGCTTAGTTTGCTGTTCAGCTTAGGTCAAAATTGTTTTTTTTCATAACATGAGAAAGAGAAACCTGAAAAATGAAAATCAGATCATTTCTGTTATAGAATGCAGCTGTCACTCCTGTTTAAAACCAAATAGTGGGTAAATATAACCTTATATAGTACTCTGAAACTCTTAAACTGATAAAGGGTAATGAAAAGCCCAGTGTATAGAATAAAAAATGGTAACCTTAAAATGGTAACATCTACATTAACTGATTTATTAAAGTCAAAACCTATTACTTAACATCACTGAATTAATCTTAATATATTTATTTATATCAATAATCAGAATCAGAAATAGCTCTTTAAGGTACCAATTGCTGGTTGCCACTCTTTTACAGTGAACAAGAGAGACGTTAAAAACAAACAACAACAACGATCTGATCAGTAAATGAACAATAACCAAAAACTGAGATATTATTAAGTAGAATTGTGAAAATTTAGCTTTTCATTTGAATTTACTTATGAAAATAGGTTTTCATAAATAGTTAATAAATAGTTACTGTAATGTGATTACAGAAAATTTTTAGCATTAAAAAAAGAATTGTAGATTCCTGTGTTCAGATTACAGTTAATGACCTTTAATTACATACTACATGGCACACATATTTGTTACATTTGTGCAAAAATATTTTTGTATTTGTTCATTCACCTCCATTTGCACTCAAAAGAACTACTGACTTATTTTTACAATTATTACACATCCCAGTGTATAAGAAGAGTTAGTATGGTTTTGGCAAATTACTTTAAAAAAATCACTTGTTTATCTGGTCTAGTGTTGTCACGGTACCAAAATTTCAGTATTCGGTACCGATACCAGTGAAAATCCACGGTTCTCTGTACCAATTTCGGTACCAAAGCAAAACACAAAAATTTGTTAATTACAAAAAACAAAAACAAAAACATTATCACTAAAAATAAAACCAATGCCATTCTTTATACTCATTCACAATTGTGTTTAAAGTTTTTCTACAAGTAATATAATTATGAAAAACAGTAAAGAAGTTTCGGTCCCACTTTATATTAGGTGGCCTTAACTACTATGTACTTACATAAAAAATAAGTACAGTGTACTTATTGTGTTCATATTGTATTGTAAAACACTTTTGCTGCTATTGAGGTGGGATAGGGGTAAGGTTAGGGAGAGGGTTGGAGGTATGGGTAAGTTTAAAGGAACACTCCGACTTTTTGGGACTTTAGCTTATTCACAGTATCCCAGTAGTTATATCACAGTAGTTAGATAGGTCCATACATACCTTTTTCATTTCTGTGCGTTCTGTAAGTGTTATTTGAGGCACCCACTGCTAGCCTAGCTTAGCACAAAGACTGGATGTAAATGGATACTGTTAGCATAGTAATACCAATAAGTGACAAAATAATGCAAACATTTTCCTATTTACATGTTGTGATCTGTATAGTCACAGCGTGTACAAATAACAAGGCTATATGAGACAGAGGCCATTTTTAATCGTATAAATACTGGGAACTATATTCTCACTAGGCGTAGGAGCACAGCTAATGTTACTTGGGCGGAGTGGCTACTTGGGCGGAGTGATTTGCGCAGCACACGAGACGCGCTGTTGATGGTTCCGTAAACAAAACAAGTGACTAGCTAGACGTGACTCGTGGTCATGGCTGACTTTGAGGAATTGTCAGACTCAGAGGAATTTTACTGTGTATCAAACCAAGATCCAGAACCATATAGTTTTGAGCCAGAATACACAGACGAGGAGTTACAAACTTTGGAAGCTGTAAGACAAGATGTCGAAGGGAGAATCAGAACGAACACAGACTGGTGCTGTGTAAGTGTGGAACATGCCAACCTATGCCGACAGAACTGAGTGCCTTTGTTGTAATGAATGGGACCGGGTATTGCCATCAACGTCAAGGCTTGATGACAATCAAAATATTTGCGTTACTACCACGGAAGATTTCTATGCCCTAATACACCCGGCAGTTGTCGCTTTTTTCCCCCATTGTGACAAGATCAACTGGAAGAAACGCCCCATGCCGAGTGAACCTAATGGTCAGCTGTCCACCAAGTAAGTGATTTTGTTATAATGATCACGAGCAATGTGTTCATGACAACACAATAATAACAATAAAGGGGATGCACGGAGCCCCTATTCACGTAATAGTGTCACTACTAAGGTTATATTACATTAGCATGGCACTGTTACAGTTTGGCTAATGTTAGTCATCTCAAAACATAACGGAACACTTACCGCAGCAACAGGTGATCCAATTTGTCCTGTCTTTATTATTGATGGGATGGCTGTCTCCTTTAGCACACGTTTCATGGTCCGTGTGGCAACTTGCATTTTTTCAAAATAGTCGTCCACAGTAAAATGTTCAGAGCAAACGAAATACTTTGTGATGGTGTTATAGGTGTGTTTGGATCTATTTCCAGAGCAAGCGTTTTGGGTTGGAATTCTATGAAACATCATAGTATTACCTGGTCTCCCCTGTTTATTGTCGCAGCTCTTTACAATACAGCTAACACTCATGATTGTACACTATAAATGTAATATCACATATAAATGTAACACTCTGCTCATCACCACAGCGCGTCTCGTGTGCTGCGCTAATCACTCCGCCCAAGCAGCCACTCCGCCCAAGTAACATTAGCTGTGCTCCTACGCCTAGTGAGAATATACTTCCCAGTATTTATACGATTAAAAATGGTCTCTGTCTCATATAGCCTTGTTATTTTTACACGCTGTGACTATACAGATCACAACATGTAAATAGGAATATGTTTGCATTATTTTGTCACTTATTGGGATTACTATGCTAACAGTATCCATTTACATCCAGTCTTTGTGCTAAGCTAGGCTAGCGGTGGGTGCCTCAAATAACACTTACAGAACGCACAGAAATGAAAAAGGTATGTATGGACTTATCTAACTCTGGGGGATACTGTGAATAAGCTAAAGTCCCAAAAAGTCGGAGTGTTCCTTTAAGGGTGGGTTAAGGTGTAAAGTATGGGTCAACAGTGTAATTATAAATGTAATTACATAAATTAAATACAGATGTAATTACATGTAGGGTTTTTTAAAATATAAGTAAAATGTTAAAACATGTATGTACACAATAAGTACATTGTACTAAATTATTAATTAAAATGTAAGTACATAGTAGTTAAGGCCACTTAACATAAAGTGGGTCCGAAGTTTTACCCACATTTAATTTGTCTTTTAATTCATGAAATTTAAACATTTTATTTTTTGGTAAATAAAGAGGATTTGCTATTAAAATTAAAACATGGAAGAAATATTGTGTGATTTATTTCTTTAAAAAATAAAGTTGTATTAATTTTTTCAACAGTAGTAGCAGTATCAAATAAATTCAACTAAATGATAGTAATATTTCTAGCACAATGCCTTAATGTAAAAATGAACTTTTATTTTGATGGGTTACCGTGAATACCTTTAAATTGACACTGGTTTTACTCAAATGAAACAGTAAAATGGTTGTGAAGTGACTCAGTTCTGGTGATATTGTCTATGTATTTATATCCTCACTGAAACGGCAAATGCTGAAATTAAAACGCACTTCAGTCTATGTAGTAAACAAACCTGCACATCTCTGCCATTCATTCATTCACACAGAGATGCGCAGAACATGCAGGATTCAAATTTCAACCAACTTTTGCTGTGTGTACGGTATACTGTCCATGTCCAGAAAGTTAATAAAAACATCATCAAAGTAGTCCATGTGACATCAGAGAGAGAATTTCAGTTAGAATTTGTTGAAGCATCGAAAATACATTTTGGTAACAAAAACTACAACTTTATTCAACATTGTCTTCTCTTCCGGGTCTGTTGTGAGTGCGTTCACAACAATGCAGTGTAGTGAAGTCCAGTTCGCGAACGAATCTTTCGATTTAACCGGTTCTTCTTAGTGAACAGGTTGAACCAGTTCACCAAATCGAACTGAATCATTTGAAACAGTTCACACCTCCAATAAGCATTAATCCACAAATTACACAAGCTGTTAACTTTTTTAACGTGGCTGACACTCCCTCTATAGCCAGTACACTGAACCAAGAACTGTTTCTGTCGGACGCGTCCGATTCGAGAACCGAGGAGCTAATGATACTGCGCATGCGTGATTCAGCGTGAAGCAGACCAACACACAAAACATCTGAACCGAACAGTTTTTTTTTTGGTGATTGATTCTGAACCGATTCTGTGCTAATGTCATGAGTGTGGGTAAACCGAAGGCTTGAATGAAGGGACAATTTCAACTAACCCGCCCGCAACTCGGACCGCGAAAAAAGGAAAAAGAAAATATTGTACCCGACCCGCTTCCTGACCCGCAATTTTTTATATGTAGGCTATGCTAATCGTCATTGGGCCATTTTTTAGGAAAACTAAAAAAAACAAAAACAAAATCCTTAATATATTCTAATTTTGTCAAAAATTATTAAAAAAAATCGTAAATAAGCTCATAATTTGTTCTAATTTGCTCCGTTCGCTCATTCCGTGGGGTCTTGCTCAACCCAGAATGGCCTGCTGGTTCCAAAATATGCAAGGAGACATTTAATTGTTTAGTAATAATAAACTGGTGTTTTCTGTGTCGCTGCAAAGATTAAGTTAACAACGCCAGAGAGAAATGCACATTATGGATTAGCCTACATAATCAGAGAGTAGCCTATTTATTTTGGTTTTAATATTTTCGTTTAAAAGTAGACATTTCAAGCTTTCTGTAATAGATAGCCTTATATTTCTCAAATCTGTGAGGCACACGCTGAGTTTCGGCGCCCTCCAGGTCACATGCAAGTGATCCTGCCGGCGCCTCATTACATTGTCTGTTATATATTTGCTTCTTATTTATAAAATACGGGCAATTGATTGATAAAACATTGATCAAAATTAAGATAGAATTCATAGAAAACGTTCATCTTTATCTTAACCATCTGATTTTCTACAAAAAAATTATTATTATAATTTTTATTATCATCATTATCATTATTATTATTATTATTATTATTATTATTATTATTATTAATGTTGAAAAGAGCTGAGAATATTTTTTCAGGTTTATTGGGGGGATAAATTGAAAGAACAGCATTATTAAATTTGTTACAGTCACATTTATTTGTTACATTTATATTATTTACATCAAGCTTTTTAATGGTATAGTATTGTATATTGTTACTGAAACTTCATAATGTTTCACTTGATTATACATTTAGTCAGGAATTATATTTTGGAAAAAGTCTAACTAGTAAAATGTTTACAGGTTATGTGAAAACTAGTACTACAAGTATATACATAAATAAAAAGAGACTTACTCATGTTTATGATCTCTGTTGAATAAAGCACTTCATCCTTTTTTTCTGAGGAAATCCTTTTCTCAAATCCTCAACCACATCACATCTTTTCGGGGTTCATTGTGTCATTATGAAGCAAACAGTAAAATAAAAAAACTTGAACAGTCTCGCTGTTTTTTATTCTGTTATTGGCGTATTCAAGCCGCGCGCTTCAGTTTGAATCTGAATAGCGCGTTCAGTGCGGGGGCGTGGTCACAGTAAATATAACGAAGGGAGACGTGAAAAACTAGACATCGCGTTGTTTTCATATGGATTATTTTATCACATAATTTCTGTTTTGACAGCACTTAGTTTAAAAGCAGACATGTCAAGCTTTCTATAGATATCTCTCTCATGTCTCTTCCTTGAGTATTCACGGAGTTACAGTTCATTTTAATGACGTGTTTGTACATTACGATCAGCGCAGACAGCACACTTTGTTTGTTATCTTTATTTTATAAGTGGGCAAAGTTCTGTTGTTATTATGTCTGTATTCAAAAAAAGTAGACCCTTTACAGATTCGATTGATGTATTACTCTTAACTGTACGATCAAAACTGAAAGTGTAATTTAAGTTCTTTTCGTGGTTATACATGCGTTAATCGACTACAGAGGGTTAAAAAGAGTTTTCTATAAAACAACACTTAATGAAGTCTTTAAAATCATGTTTTACCAAAAACAGGTCTTCACCTTTTCTCGTGCCGCTTTCATCTCTACGTGCAGACTGAGCTCGTGCGTCATCTTTGTGCCAGTTATTCAGCCAATAAAGTGTAGGCCTATGTATTTCAAAATTGTGTCTAGTACTATATTAGTTACAAAGGTTTAATTGGCATCTATATTTCAAACGACCCGACCGACCGCGACCCGAATATCATGAAAAATATTTTTGGATGACTCGTAACCGCGGGCAACCGCGGGTGACCGCAGGCACCCGCTCATTTTGGATCAACCCGCGCATCACTGTCGCCAGTGACGTCATTACGTCAAGCGCAAAAGAACCGGTGAACCGTTTTCTTCAACCGTTTTATTGAATTGAACTCTCCCAACAAACCTGGTCGTGCAACTTCCCATCACTACTGCAGTGACTTATGTTAGCAGCTTCACTGCAGAATCGTGAACGCGGATTGACAACAGACTCGGAAGAGAATACAATGGTGAATAAAGTCGTCGTTTTTGTTATTTTTGGACCAAAATGTATTTTCAATGCTTCAACAAATTCTAACTGACCCTCTGATGTCACATGGACTACTTTGATGATGTTTTTTATTACCCTTTTGGGCATTACCCTTTTGGACATTAGTTTTGGACTTTTATACCATACACACAGTTTCAATGGAGGGACAGAAAGTTCTCGTACTTAATCTAAAATATTTTAAAGGTCCCGTTCTTCGTGATCCTAACTTTAGTTAGTGTATAATGTTTTTGTTAGAGTATAAATAATATCTGTGAAATTCTAAAGTTCAATGCCAAGTGAGATATTTTATTTAACAGAATTTGTCTACATCGAACGACCCGTTTGGACTACATACTTTCTGCGATAATGACGTCACTAAACCCATTTTTTGATCAACCTCCACCTACAGGAATACACAAAAAAGGGGGCGTGGTCTTGTTGCACGGAGAAGAAGGAAGAGTTGCGTTTGAAGAGTGCGTTTGTCGCCATGTTGTCGAAACGCTGTTATTTTCATCTCCAATCGCCTTTGTTTGGGCTTCTCAGGGACGATGTACTTAGAGATCAATGGTTAATTTATGTTTAACTTGGTTCCCGAAAATTATAATCCACATGTAAAACTGTGTGCAGCACATTTTGCTGAGGACAGCTTCCTCAATCTCAATCAGTTTAATGTTGGATTCGCACAAAGATTATTCTTGAAAGATGGAGCAGTTCCCTCTTTGTCTGGAGAAGGAGTTGTTTATGGACCACAACCGGTAAGTGTATTTTATTATTTAAATTGGTGCGTTTAACAGTTTCTGTAACTTATTACACAAAGGGCAACGCTGTTTAGCTTTGTTAACTAGATGGTTGAGCTGTGCAAAAAATCGAATGCGATTTTCATGCGCATCTCGTCCGTGAAGGTGCTCCTGTGATTAGAAGTACAGCTCCAGCACGTGCGTTCAGATCAGGATTGCCAGGTTTTCAAAAAAAATCCTGCCCACTTGCTTCTCAAAACTAGTCCAAAACTAGCCCAATCGTGTTTCCAGGAGGGCAGCGTGCACTAAGCTGCTGTCGAATCACAATACAGGAACTGCTGGCACAATCAGAACTCGTTACATATTTCACATTGTGAATTGTGTGAAAAATACTGTTTTTTTACACGTGAAACATGAACACGTTATATTGCACACTGTAAACACAATCAAAGCTTCAAAAAAACATGAAAATCGTGACCTTTAAACTGTGTTCTGACTTACGGGTTTGGAACAACATGAGGGTAAATCATTAATGACATAATTTTCATTTTTGGGTGAACTAACCCTTTAATTTATGCTAACTTTGACAAATTCCTTGAAGTTTCATTTTCATGAGTGGATTTTGAGATTCTGTCCGCGTTTTCTGCTTCACGGAAATCATAGCGCTGTATGCGTCAAGAACCGGGCTGACCGGGTACTTGGGACCACCGGTACAATCTATTTGCGTATTCTAAATTATCCAGCAATTTTGAAATATGTAACAGTATGTTATTTTACAGAAATTTCTGCAAATGTAGGAACTATTGCAGTGCAACTATAATGCTAAGTATTTCTGTGTTTAAAAATGTTTAAACAAGCTCATTTTATGGCATTAAAGTCAGCTAGGGCTGAAAAATACATACAATTTTCATAAAGATTGCTTATCTCTGCATATTTTAGTTGTGACACATATGGTACCATTAGGTCTCTCTCTCCATAATGTATAAATCTAGTCATGCTGGTGGCAAGTGTTCAAAATTTAATATGGAACAGAAAATAAAAACATAGTGGAAAGAATATGGACATATAAAATTGAATATGCATATGCTTTAATGCCATGAGAGTCATAATTTTATGAGCAGTGAATATAAACGATGGGTTTACATCTCAGTGATTCAAGGTATATGATGAAGCAAATGCACCAGTGGGTGGAGTGAAGGAGCATTCTCCTCGTTGCTTTGATACTTGTGGAGAACTTGGCCTTTATTGCACAATAGCGCAGTTATCAAATCCATAAATCAGTCAACATAACAATACACAAATAGTCCAGAAGCATGAATAAAAAAGTCTGTGGCGGGGAGGGTCAAGAGGAGTCCTCGAGCACTGCTTGTGTCATGATGGATTTTATTATTACGAAAACCCTTGTTTAGATAATCCCGAACCAGAATCATCAGTGAACTCAGAGATCACAAGTATTTACAGACACAAGCGCGCGATTTTTTGTAGTGCCCTGCATACAGCGTTTTGAGGGCAGGTGTTCTTCAGGTGCTGTAGGTTCCACTACAGTGCACGTTTACACAGTCAAAGCATGTATTCGGTTTCTGTATCAAATACTTATATTCTGCGAACGTGAAAAAATAATTCAGTGATTTTGTCAACAATGTTTACATAGCGCGACACTGAACAGCAAAAAATTCATCACATTCATCGAAACCTGATGAATTCTTCCATTAGTTTTAGCAGCGAACACTACAGCAATGTAAACAACACCTTCAATACAATGCGACACCTCCATCTCGTCACCATCAACACCAAGACAAATCAAAATTTTGAAAATACTAAATATAGTGTTTTAGTATATAGTAACTATAGTATTTATTATTGACACATCAATAAAAAAAAAAAAAATGTTTTATTGCGGAAATTAAATCACTAAGGAAACAGGATCAGCGCTTATTCAAATCGCCATCGAGCGATGGAAACGATTCTCCAAAGACGCAGAGGAGAGATTTGACATCACCAACATTCCAAAGGTAGCATAAAACAAATGCGCATTCCTTAATCGAATAAACGACGTGAAAGAATAGTGTAATGTTAAGCGAATGACACGAGAAGGATCACAATCACCTCAAACAATAAAATATTCGATTGATTCGTAAATGAACCAAAGCCTCCGCAAATAGGTTAAGCCGCTCTCTAAACATCTAGCACGAGCAGAAAACATCCGTGTCGAAATACAAATAGATTACACACGGCCACAAACCTTTGCTTTCTTCCCTTTCATCCTGATTCTCCTCAGCCGTCGTTTCTGGTTTCATCCCATCCATTTGGAAACGAGTGTGTTGGATGCTGTTATGCCTGGTTTCTCTCGCTCCCAATACAGGAGTATATTTTACAGTCCACCCCAGATATGTAACGTTAGATGATTTGTCAGAACGGATTTGGCGTAGATAATCGGTTCATAAATGATACGAGCTTGGCCAAAGAGGGTCTCGCGTAAAGAAAGACTACAACCTACAAGCAGATACGCGGAGGAGAGAGAATCCGAGAGAGGCGAAGAAAAACATCTACTCCACTGCCAGTCAGGTTGACATAAACAGATAGTCCCAGCTGTAAACAGTCACACATGCTCTCTCTCTCTCTCTCTCTCTCTCTCTCTCTCTCTCTCTCTGTCCTCCCCCTCTCTCTGTCCCCCTACCTCCCCGAACTGATGAAAGGACAGAAAGAATAAACTACTTATTAGGACGGGGTCACAGATATGAACTAAAAGTGATGTGTGCTAGTGAGACCAGTATAGGTACAATGACGATTCAACTATTATTTTATTATATACATCCAGATTTAAAAGATGTGTTCCCATAAGGTTTTCTAAAAAATAAAACCATGGTCAAACAAAGAAATGCCATCTGTCTGGAATCCTCTTAAGCAATATTAATTCTTATGCACATGACCTTCTGCTGCATTCAGCTAAACAAAAGACTTGCACGTATACTGGTAGTACTACTGTCCAGGAAAGAGAGCACACTAAATACCATCTCTATCATTACCATTTAAGGAGCCTTAAAACCCAGAGGGTAAATATGAGGTCATATTTCAACAGTCCCCCTGTTAGACACTCATTAGGAGTACCACTTTAAATCCTAATCCTGAAATAGATGCCATCCTAAAATGTATAGGGTTAATGAATGTACAGTATAATCAGACACAATTAATACTAACAACATGGACATCACATGACTAGTAGCACAGCTAAATTAATGTACACTTAGTGTGATCTCTAAATGTCTGGGTTTTAGATTTAGAGTCTTGTTTTCTAATTGTAGATCCCACCTTCTCGCACACCACAGTTGCTCGATGAAGTGCCCGTGCTATTGGTCAAACTACTTTTCAATCATTACCGTCAGCAAAACAAAACCAAGACCCAGAAAAAAAGAAGAGGATGCATGGTCAATGTACTATAAAGAGTGATTGACTTGCATTTGTTACACTACAGATACTGCTACCTGATTTAACTCATAAAATTTAGTTTTTTTTTTTTTTTTTGGTTTAATGTATTTATGTTGCTTCAACAATATAATATTCAATTATATCATACATTTTTGTGATATAATAAGCAGACTTAATTGTATGATAGTCAAAAATACTATTTCATATTTAATCTAATTAACTGATTTCTAACAACAAAACTACTTGATACTGTTTATCAGTTATTATATGGGTTATATGATATGGAAATATATCTTTAAAGTAAAATTTGCTGGTTACCACTTTATGCTGTGCATAAAAATACAAAAGTGGACTGAGAAAGGTGTAAGGAGATTTTTGTATGTATTCACATTTATTTGAAAGATATGTGTCCCAAAATGAATTTGTTCTAATGATAGTCTCCAAATGAAAAATCACAGAGGTGTCCCTTTCTTTGTTTTTGGCGCTATTTGTCATCAAGTCACTTTTTAGACTATTGGGGGGTGGAGCCAAAGAACACATGATCCAATGGGACACACTGGAACTTGTCATGAGGTGGGGCTATGGAACTGTGTTGCTCTGACAACAATAATCTGAAAATTTGTAGGTCACTGTCACAGATTAAGTGTTTGTCTGGCAGATGAGAAATGGTGCCTGGCACAGTTTATCTTCTTATCAATATCAAAAAAATAAATAAAAAAATGCACACGCACACACACAAAGCTATTATTATTTGTATCAGAGAACTGCTTATTATTTGTTATATATCACGTGTTGTCACCACAACACATTTTTGGCCTATAACTGGTCCTGAACCCATTTTATTAAACACAAAATCATAAGATATTGGCAATGGTGTCAAGGTTACAAGCCATGGAAAAGGGAGTGGTTAATTTAATAGAAATCTGTTTTCACTTTGACATGAAAGAACACATTTGCAGCTCACTGTCAAAAAAGAAAAAAAAAAATCAGTTGTGGTTTGGTGTTAGAAAAAAACACACACATTTCCAAGGGGTGAATGCTTTTTTTTTTTATAGGAATTGTATTCCTGCCAAGTTTTTACTGCAAAGCCTTGGAGCTTTTTAAACCTTGAAGATTTTTTTTAGAGATACTCTCTTTTACAGGTCAATGTAAAACTGAGGCTCTTGGTCAAGAAGAGAAGTTTGTTTTATCTAGTTCTCATATGTTCTTTCAGAGAACAACAGCCCACTCTCCCTCAAAATAACTACATAATCCCTCATCGCTGTGTAGTTTAATTATTCTGTTTGCTGTTAATTAACAGGGACAATAGCTATATTTGAGGTCTCCAGAGAATTTCAGAAAAATTGCCTTTAGCTGACAACAGAGAATATAACGGATAACATTGGCTGCAATTTATGTTGCAGAACTTCATTAAGCCTACAAACTGTCAACCAATAAAAATCCTTTTATGAAAATGGTTTAGTACTAATCTGAGTTTTAGAACAAATTAATCATTCATAACAGCAGAACCTTTGGGTAAAAGAAAAGATAACATTTTGATTCTTCATTCGAAAAAAAGTAAATAAAAAATTGTGGGTTTCTAATGATTTCATGTAATGTTTAAATGACCACAGAAGAAAACAAAAAAGAGACAAAACTAACAGCATAACAGCAGAAAGCAACTAAAATAAAAATAAATTATATGGTACACATTCAAATATTAATATGATTAATGTCTTTTTTGTGTGTGTGTGTTTAGCACATGGTCTGAGTAAAGAGTTTTTATTCTTGTTGAACAAAGCAGTATTTCCTTTTAGAAATGTACTTTATTACCATTATAAAATTTATTACATACAAGAGAGATGTCTTTCAAGTATTTTCAAATAAGCAGTCCATTGTGTAAAGGCCAAATTCAAAGGGAAATGATTAAAAAGTCTAAATAAATAGCAGACAAATTGTCTATGCATATTAAAAGCAGATTTGCGCTGGAACAGTTCACAACCCCAATGCACCTTGCAGATGGAAGTACAGAATGCAAAAGCAAGTTCAAGCCTCTAATTTCATAAATAACTCCAAGATGCGCTGTTTGATTTATTTATGAGAAAAGAAATTAAGAAAACAATCTCTAGCTTCACATCCAATTTTAATGCTGTTACTTTAGCGTTTTATCTGGGTTAGCAAAACAGCTTTCAATACATTAGCGAAACTGATTGCAAATACACATGCTGTATATCTGCAGTGGCTCCAGACATGCGACCCAAATCTCAGATTTTGTTAGTACATCTGGTTAATTTGTTTTCATTACCAGCCCATATGATCATTTACTCCAATATGATAGGTGGAGCTGTTCAACAAACGCACCTTCAAAAGGCCTAGTCAACTCTCACCGATGAAAGAGGAAAATAAATGCAATGTCACTTGAGCTAAATAGCACAAAATATGCAATGGGTTCATATGGAATGAACTCATGTCTCAATCTTCAAATCTTCTTCAAATTCATAAAAAAAGAGACAGACTGAACTCCAAAAAAAAAAAAAAAAAAAAAAAAACATTGGATTGTTGAGTGTAAATAGGTCTTTATTAACCCTTATCCTAAGACCATGTGTAACGGGATTTCAAGATGCATAATAAATACTTTAAGATGGTGCGTATAGTTGCCTTTAAAAATATAGCCCCACTGAGGGTGAAAACATTTGTTAGCTTCTCAAATTCTCAGAGTAGAAGATTTGAAAACTAGGTCAGAATTCTACTTATTGAACTTGTTATTTTTTCCCAACTGATCACAGCTAAATCAAATAAAACCAATATACCACACACAGAAATAGTTTTATTAAGGCCTGTTCAAATCAAGAACAACAACTACAAAGATAACTAAAACTATAACTGAATCAACATTGAACTGACTGGAGCTACACAATGACACTAAATATTGGAGCTTCTATACATATAATTTGTCTCATTTGATTGTCTCATTGATTCAGTTATTTTCCTGTTTAGTACAGTAAAGCTGCTTTGACACAATCTTGTATACAGTGCAAATAAAAAATAAATATGAATGAACTATAATGATAAATGTATAGCATTCACACCAACACACAATAACATTGTTTATTTTTCTGTTTAATATGTCTTCTGCTGCTTTATATGCTCAAGCTTTTTTATAGCGGGATGAATTCTGATTGGCTGTCAATGTTTTTATGGTTTATCAGCTAAAAACAAATAATAAAAATAATAAAAAAGCAATCTGAAAATGATTCCAATAATATCATTCCTCTGTCATTTTTGTTATGGTATTGATGCCACTATCGTTATATAATTAAATAAATTCTTAAAACTTTATAGTTATTGCTATAGTTATTGTCCTTGGTGTGAACGAGCCTATATTTTATTTTACCTCTTCACATATAGTTACATTATCCAACTATGTCAAATTTGGAAATCCAGACATATGGTTGGTCTAGTCTAGTTAACTTGAGACAGAACAACCCAGTGGATACATCCCTCCAGTAATGAGCCCATTACTGTTCGTTTATGTGCCCTGACTACAGAGTTAACGTGGAAATATGGGTTACAGCACACTAAAAGGTTTCCTTTTGAAATCTTGTAAAAAAAAAAAAAAAAGGAATTAAAGTTGACAGAAGTGGGTCTAGTATTGTTCCACTTAATAGGGAGGTCTTCAGTGAGACCAGAAAGATGCCTCAGATGTCAAAGATTAAAGATATGCAAAGTAAAACAAACAGATGGACTGACTTGTGAGATAAAATTTTGAGTATTTTTGTGAGGAAGAGAGAGATGAATGGTAAAGTGTGAAGCGTCAAGTTAAAGGTGAAGTGTGTCATTTGTCATTTAATGTTAAAATACTGTCTCCTGTTCCATCTTATTGCAGAACAACTGCAAAACCCCTTTCACACTGCCATTCCGGCAAATACAGGGGTAAAGTGTTCTGATCTCTGCGTCAGCGCGGAAAGTGAGGAACTAACTGATCTCTGCTTCATTACAGTTTGCACATATGTTTTTGTCGCGAACGTTAATCTTCCTTCAAAACAGCCGGTAAAAGAGTCACGCTATAACGCGCGTCATCACTTCGACACGGAATTAGATCTGGCTTTTGTTCACACAGCGCTCGTCCCGGGTCGAAACCCGCAATGTTACTAAGTCCCCGACCCGGGTTCAATGCGGTAATCAATCCCGGGATGTGGTTGCTTTCACACAGAAGGCTACCCGCAATTTTCCAGAAATATTGCGGGTCCGATGTGCATTGTGAAAGGGGCTTAAGTAATCCACAGCTAGGTTTCCTCCAAAACATGTGATTCTAAATGTGTTCTATTTGACTGTTACACCATTGAGCAGCCTTACTTAGCAACACTGACTTAACCAATAGTGGGGTTGAGAAGTTTTCAATTTCAATTTATTTATTTAAATGGGACAGTGCATATTCATGAACGTACAATCAAAGTTGAACGTAAATACGCCGGATTTAGCACAATGCTAATTTCCATCCGTAGTCCCAGACATAAACAAATACAAACCAAAAAACAAACAGACAATATACATATCAACAAATATACATATATAGCTAAATAAACAATAAAAGTTCCTATACCTTATTGTACTTATTGTAATATTAATTTAAAATGCAAAAATGCCTGTACAAAGACATCCCAAAGTGCTTATTATAAATATATAAATAAAACTACCTATCAAATTTTACCTGGATACTTAATGATTACATTTTTGATTATTATTCAGCCATCTTTTAAGATGTTTCTTAAATGAAACAAACGTGTAACAAAAATAAATACTCCATTTACTATGAAATAATAAGGCTCACGTGCTCCTGTAGGTTGAGTTTACATTTTCTGCAGCTAACTAACCCCAGATTTTTATGCAACAGACTTGGCCAGTTTAAGTAAGTACTTTAGTCCTGTGGTGCATTTACAAAGAGTACTCCTGTTTAACGCCAAAGAACTCATGACATGTGTCTCTATAGCAACATGTTAGCACTGCTAAGAGACAAAAGTAGGAATGTTAGGAGAGGTTTTAGACTGCTATGAATCAACACTCGGGTATTGCATTTGGTATCTACATATTCTATATATATAACATTTGGTTTATTACCATTTATTTCTCATTAAATGATCATAACATTACACAGTCACACTTGTTCTAGTGAGTAGTTTTACATTTGTTGGATTGCAGCTCCATTTTAAAATGGATAGTCAAGCTAAATATTGGTTATCTGTATCATCCACAATGAGCTCAGAATTATCGATTAGTATCATAATTATTTGATAATTAAAAAGTTCTACTGAACGTCTCAGTTACGAATGTAACCCTTATTCAGTGAAGGAGGGAACAGAGACGTTATGTCAGTGACTGACAAATTGGGATCTTGCTAGAGAGATGAATCACCTTCAAGTGTTTAAAAAACAAGCCAATGAATGTTGGTGTGCAAATTTTTGCAGCCTCGGCCATACAGCGGGGGTACAGCAATTGTGGAGACAGAACGTAATATCTCTGTTACCCTTCTTCAGGGAACAAGGGTTACATATGTATCCTAGATGTTTCAGTCAGTCATGTTCGACGTTACGTTGGTGACTGACGAATTGGGATCCGTATGGAAAACACCACTATTGCTGCCCCCCTCCAGTGCCCTGCAAAAGCCAGCAGGTCCCCCCACACCAGTTGGGACAGGTAGGAGATAGGACAGGGCTTAGGCAAAGGAATCCACCAGTGGTATATTGGATAACACTGGGAAAGCGTACCCAAGTAGGTGAACGCTCCTGAAGCCACATCCTGCATACTGTATAGGAGCACTGCATGAAAAGAGGGATTTCATGGGATGAAGCTGACATGGGAAATTTCAGTGAAACTTAAGGTGTTGGAAAGGCAAGGCAAGTTTATTTATATAGCACATTTCATACACAATGGTAATTCAAAGTGCTTTACATAAAAGAAAGTAAAATAATAATGAAGAAAAATATATATTTTTAAAGTTTTAATTGTTTAATTTATTTATTTAGTTTGAATACTAACGGCAGTTTTACTACAAATAGGCTTCCATGGTAAACTATGGTTAGTGTACCATGGTGAGTACAATAATCATGTTTTTTTTTTATTACAATTGGTTAATATCATAATTATTATCATAACTGGAGGGCCGATAGAGTTTGCGCATCTCTGTGCTAGGGGTATGTAAACTTATGAGCATAACAGTATCTTCTGTAGCTTCTGAAAAGCAGAATTAAATGAAAAAGCATGGCATGGTCCTGATGGTGCCATTAGAGTTGTATAATATGTGTGTGTCTGATTGAGAGAGCAGTAATCCTTGTACTGACTTTGCAGTGTCCATTGCAAGTGTATCCATTATTGTGTTTGTCTTTTGGTTAGTATATTTATTTTTAGTGTTTCTTTTTAAAAATATATTACTTTTTAATCAGTTTAATGATTTACTCAAAGTGTCTGTGTTAGCAAATTATTTAAAATATTTCTCTCAATCTAAATGATGTTGCAGTCCTGATAAGTTTGTTTAATACTGTTTATTGTCCTGTTAAATGTTTGCATTCTTGCATTAGCTGAAAAATAATTAAAAAAAATTGTTGACGCTTTGTCGACAGTTTTTATTAGTGCATATGACGCATTTCTGTATAGAAGGCCCATAGCATTTATAACATATTATGTGTACAGTGATTTATAGACGTTAACTGAAACACGAGTGTCCGTTTACGGAGATTTAACTGCCTGGATTTTGCGGAGACTATTGTCATGCACAGGGATTTATGTGGATTTACCGGTGAGTGAGTAAACATTTCCATCCGTGTCTGGGAGTTTATCTCGTTAGTGAGCGGACTGGAAAATTGCTGCACACAAAACAGCCAGTTTCTGACAGTGTCCAGATATCAGAAAAGCCAGAGCACATAGATCGAAACTGCCGGAAACGTTCCATTTACGGGTTTATACGCTGACGTGAACAGTACGGAAACGCATTTTTTCATGCAGTGGAGGTAATGTGGAAATTACACATATGGACTGGCCATACGGCAGTACTACACATGGAAGTCCCTGCGGCAGATTCAGCCCACCTGGGGTGAGGTCAATGCACAGCAGGGATGGCAGAAGGATTATGCCAGGGAAAGACATGGGCTTACCATGAGGGAAGTCAAGTCAGGTCAAGTCACCTTTATTTATATAGTGCTTTAAACAAAATACATTGCGTCAAAGCAACTGAACAACATTCATTAGGAAAACAGTTTGTCAATATGCAAAATGACAGTTAAAGGCAGTTCATCATTGAATTCAGTGATGTCATCTCTGTTCAGTTTAAATAGTGTCTGTGCATTTATTTGCAATCAAGTCAACGATATCGCTGTAGATGAAGTGTCCCCAACTAAGCAAGCCAGAGATGACAGTGGCAAGGAACCGAAACTCCATCGGTGACAGAATGGAGAAAAAAACCTTGGGAGAAACCAGGCTCAGTTGGGGGGCCAGTTATCCTCTGACCAGACGAAACTAGTATTTCAATTTAGGCTGCAGCAAAGTAAGATTGTGCAGAAGAATCGTCTGTTTCCTGTGGTCTTGTTCTGGTGGTCATCTGAGACAAGGTCTTTACAGGGGATCTATATCTGGGGCTCTAGTTGTCCTGGTCTCCGCTGTCTTTCAGGGATGTAGAGGTCCTTTCTAGGTGCTGATCAACCATCTGGTCTGGATACGTACTGGATCCGGGTGACTGCAGTGACCCTCTGATCTGGATACAGACTGGATCTGGTGGCTACGGTGACCTTGGAATAAGAGAGAAACAGAATAATATTAGCGTAGATGCCATTCTTCTAATGATGTAGCAAGTACATTGGGTGGTATGGGAAGTGTTCCTGGTTCCGGTTTACCTAATTAATGCAGCCTAAAAATCCTTAACGGATTTGGATATTAAAAGCATATTAGTATGTTATGTGTAAGCCAGGTTAAAGAGATGGGTTTTTAATCTAGATTTAAACTGCAAGTGTTAGGTAGATTACAGAGTTTAGGCGCCAAATAGGAAAAGGATCTGCCGCCCGCAGTTGATTTTGATATTCTAGGTATTATCAAATGCCCTGAGTTTTGAGAACATATCGGACGTAGAGGATTATAATGTAAAAGGATCTCATTCAAATACTAAGATGCTAAACCATTCAGGGCTTTATAAGTAATAAGCAATATTTTCTATAAATCTATACCATGTTTGATAGGGAGCCAGTAAAGTGTTGACGAACCGGGCTAATATGGTCATACTTCCTGGTTCTAGTAAGAACTCTTGCTGCTGCATTTTGGACTAGCTTTAGTTTGTTTACTAAGCGTGCAGAACATCCACCCAATAAAACATTACAATAATCTAACCTTGAGGTCATAAATGCATGGATTAACATTCCTGCATTTTTCATTGAGAGCATAGGCCGTAATTTAGATATATTTTTGAGATGGAAAAATGCATTTTTAAAAATGATAGAAACATGGCTTTCTAAGGAAAGATTGCGATCAAATAGCACACCTAGGTTCCTAACTGATGACGAAGTTTTTTTCAGAATTTAGCAGTATGAAATTATCGACTATGCATTCCATTAGTTTTTCAAATTGGTGTGTTTCACCGGGCCGCGAAGAAATATATAGCTGAGTATCATCAGCATAACAGTGAAAGCTAACACCATGTTTCCTGATGATATCTCCCAAGGGCAACATATAAAGCATGAAGAGTAGCGGCCCCTAGTACTGAGCCTTGAGGTACTCCATACTGCACTTGTGATCGATATGCTCAATTCAACAGCATTCACCAATAGGGAAACTGAACTGAGAAGCTCTTAGACACATGTATTCAGTCCGCAAAGGGGAATGGCGCAGCAAGCGTGACCCGACACTGAGTGAGTCCGGTGCTACTGACCACCTGAGGCTAGTAAATGAGAGGACACAGGCTCTACACAGAGATTACAGAATCTCGCAAACGTGTTAGGTGTCACCTAGCTGGCAGCTCTACAGATGTCTGCTATCGAGGCACCCTGTGCCAACGCCCAGGAAGTATAGGTAAACGTACTGCCTGATATGCTAAGACTATAGCCTCCACTATCCAGTGGACAAGTCTTTGTTTGGAGACAGCCTTTCCCTTCTGCTGGCCTACGAAGCAGACAAAGAGCTGGTCTGAGGTCCTGAAGCTCTGTGTGCGGTCCATGTAAATGCATAAAACACAGACAGGACGGAGCAGAGCAATGGCTGGGTCTGCCTCCTCCCGGGGCAGCGCTTGCAAGTTCATAGAAAAGCCATAGAAAATTAAGGTCTGGTGGCAGGATGGGGTAACTAAGACCCGGTGGGTGCAGCGTTGCCATGCCCATCTCAGCAGATGCCATATGCCCCAGGAGCCTCTGAAACAGTGGAACCACCCTCCTGCCCCAAAATGACTCTGGGCAGTTCAGGATCGACTAAGTGCACTCTATCGAGAGACGCGCTGTCAGGCTGACCGAGTCCAAACCCATAACCAAACTTTGTCTCTGCACAGGGGAGAGTTTGCTATTTTCCCAGTTGACCTGAAGCACCAACCAGCTGAGGTGGCTGAGTACTACGTCCCTGTGTTCACATAACTGAGCTCGGGACTGAGCCAATATGAGTCGCGTAGTTGAAAACACGAATGCCCCCTTCCCTCAATGGGACGAGGGCTGCCTCCGCGACCTTGGTGAAGACACCAGGCGACAGGGCCAGCCCGAAGGGGATGACCTTGTACTGATAAGCTAGCCCCTCAAATGCGAAGCGAAGAAATGGCTTGTGTCAGGGGAGAATTGAGACATGAAAGTAAGCATCCTTTAGGTCGATCGCTGTGAATCTTGTGGGCGAATACATTGAAAGATGCGTTTCTGTATTAACATCCTGAACGGGAGCTTGTAAAGGGCCTGGTTCAGAACACACTGGTCCAAGATTGATCGTAATCCACCAACATGGGTGGATGTCGGGCAAACTGAATTGCATAGCCAAGCCTGATGGTTCACGTGAGCCAGCAAGACGGTCTGGGGAGCACTAGCCAGGCCCCCAGGAACCATACAATTGGGACTAGGGGAACCATAGGTGTACCCACAGTGGGGCAGCGAGGTAAGGCACAGGGACCCGACCCGGAAGGCACAGCATCTTGGAGTGGGGTCTGAGTGAGCGGTGCAACTCTTACCTGGCTCCACGGTTGGGCAGTGGGTGCGTGATAAGGCATAGTGTCCTCAAACCGGGCACTGCTGCCCACTGGCGAAATTAGAGGGCGACAGAAGTGTTGAGCCTGTGCCTTGTGCATTGCTATCCTGGCCCTCTTGAGACCCAGAGAAACAGGAACTGCTCTTTTGGCTGGAGCCAGCAGTGGAACAAAACAAAAAGGAAACAAAAG
Organism: Carassius gibelio; assembly: GCF_023724105.1. NCBI lineage: Eukaryota > Metazoa > Chordata > Actinopteri > Cypriniformes > Cyprinidae > Carassius > Carassius gibelio. The sequence goes on from NC_068371.1 coordinate 20,600,927, forward strand.
ATTGTGCTGGGCCCCGCCCTGTACAAGGCCTCAGCATCCGCATCCCAGTACACCAGAGGGTACGGTGAGCTGGAGGAGTGAGGGGCCCGAGGAGAAGTGAACCACATCCAGAAACACATGAGTGGAAGGCCATCTTAAAACAGATACCTCGTCACTCGTAGGGCTCTTTTAGTAATGCTCTTTTAGAGAAACTCCAAAGTGTTGAAGCACCCAGGAGGTGCTGCAGTGTGACCAGAGAATGGGAAGCTGCAGCATGCCAATCAAGCAGCAGCACTGGTAACCTCCGCTGACACACCGTTACACCAACACTCTTTTCAAACAGGCCGTCTGAAGCAAAAAACTGAATGTGCGAATGAAAGCGCTCTCCATATATAACCGCACTGCGGAGTGGTGTGCATGATGCAAAACTCACACGCCAGCATTCATTGGCTTGTTTTGTTAACACTTGAAGGTGAGTCATCTCTCTATCGAGATCCCAATTTGTCAGTCACTGAGGTAACGTCAAGCGTGACTGACTAAAAGGGAACCGCATTTGTTTGAAATAGAAATCTTTTGTAACATTATAAAATGTCTTTGTTGTCACTTTTGTCCAATTTAATGTGTTCTTGCTAAATAAAAGTATACATTTCTTTATCCATTTTTTTTTATCTTACCCTGAACTTTTAATAGCATTCCATCATGTTTTCCAAAAAAAATTGCTATATTGACATTCTTCAAATTCTTGAGCAGCAAATCAGCACATTAAAATTATTTCTTTAGGATCATGTGAAGGCTAGAGTAATAGCTGCTGAACATTCCACTTTGCATCAAAACATTACAATTTACATACTGTAATATTACTTTTCTATTTCAATAATATCTCACAATTTTACTGTTTTCTTCATATAAAAAAACTGCATTATTCAAAAGTTTTTAGCAGTATTAAATGCTATGTAATTCTCTTTCGCCCAAATAAAACAAAAACCTATCAGTAACATATACAGAGATGCATGCACAAAACAAATGCAAACAAAAGAAATAGAGTTTGTTGCTGATGCTTTAATCTAACCCAAGTGGTTCAAACAGGCTAAATAGGCTGACAGCTTGGGTGGGTTTTACTCCACAGAAGCATTCATGATTATGTGCAACTTTACAAGCTTATGTCATCAGCTGTCAGTTGTGGCTGTGTCTAAATCAAGTAGTGGGACATAAAGACAAAAGAGAACGTGGCAGGTATATGGACTGTGGAACCATCTTCTGTTACACCTGCATGTAGAAAACATAACTTGGTCTATTCTGATCTAGCTTTTAGAAAAAAAAAACTGGGTAGTTTACCCTAAAATGTAAATTCTGTCATCATTTACTCACCCTCAAGTTTTTCCAAACCAAATCAAAAGAAGATATTTTAAAGAACGTTGGAACCACAGTTGACAGTAGCTATTGAACATTTTTGGAAGTCAATCAATACCGTAAAATGTTTGGTTATCAACATTATTCAAAATATATTTTGTGCTCAACAGAAGAAAGATAATCATAAAGGTTTGGAACAACTTGAGGTTGAGAAGTCGATGATCCATTAAAATTATTGGGTGAACTATCACTTTAACTTAATTATAAGAATAAGTAAAACTGTCGCTGTTAAATGTTATGAACACTAAATATATCTCCAGCAGTTTAGCACAAAGTTGGTATTAACCTTCGCTGACAAAATATTTCAAACTGACATTGCAGGTACAATAATTACAAAACACACACACACGTCACAAAACTAAAGGACTCTTGATAGCGTGTCCTTTAAACAGACTTGCTCTGACAGCTGCACAGTGAGAATAGAAGCGATCATGAGAGTTTATCAAGAATGATGAGTATACAGTATATTATCTCATCAAAAGCTCATTCACCATCAGTTATCAGTTCACCTAAAATAGGCAAAGAAAGGTGAAATATCTTTCTCTACCCCTCTAAATGATCTGTGTTGTCATAGATTTAAATCCCTTCTTTGCAAACCAATAATCCTTTTGGCCCAGATTCTCTAGGGCGGGGACTTAGGATGACATCACAGCAGTGGGCAAGCTGCTTAGCTGTTAATTCCCAAAGTAAAATTTTAAAATATTCGGAAGCAATGCATAATTTTAATTACAACTTTAGACAATAAAAACTTTGCTTTCAAATATAAACATAAATTGTTATTGTGTTGCATGTTATATGTAAGAATTATGATCATGGAAACTAAATTAGGGGTTACCAGTTGTAACATAACAATAATCATATCTATGAATTATAATTGTCACTATGAAAATCATTATTTACTCACCTCTATGTCATTTGAAACCCCTTCTTTCCTCCCATGGAACACAAATGCCACATTTACTCCATATAATGAAACTAATGTGTTGTATTTGGTTCTTATGCCATGTGACAATAATGTGCCCCCAAAAATGACTTACTGTCGGTGTGAGGAGATGCAGTTATATTAGCCAAGAAGTGTAGCAGATTTACACAGCATAGTATAGACAATACCAAACAAAAAAGGGATCAAACTGAGGGCATAAATACACAACAATCAACTACTGTAATCACAGGTGATACTTATAAGCCATGGAAACAAATGAACAAAGAAAAATCAAGACAGCAAAAAACACACTAACTAAACAAAAGAGCAGAGCAAAAGCAGGATGTCACATTTGTCTAGTGTTGGGGGAAGATGGATGTGGGAAAAAATTGCTCAAAAAATTCTCACAATGATTTTTCTAACAATGGCTGTATAACAGTCAAGTCAATGTATTTGTAAAGAGTTTCTGACAAACCATGGATTCAAAACAGCTTTAAAGAAATTCACAGTTATGTCTGTAATGTCTTAGTGCTTACAGAGCAAGTTTTAGTGCAGGATGACATGAATGATAATATATATCACAAACGCAGCTCTTCCTCCTTCTCCGTCTGAGTGCAGCAAGACTACGCCCCCCTTTTTGTGTGTTCATGTGGGCGGAGGTTAGTCAAAAAACTGTTTTATTGACTCATTACTGCAGGAAATAGAGGGATGTAGTCCAAACGGGTCGTTTTTTGTAGGTGCATTCTGTTAAATAAAATATCTCGCTTGGCATTGAACTTTGAGCGTTAGAATTTTACAGATATTTTTTATACTCTAACAACAACACTAACTAAAGTTTAAAACATGGTATCATGAAAAACGGGACCTCTCATTGGTGGCTGGTTTTGTTCTAAGCGAGAATAGGTATTTCACTAAAAGTATTAATGAAAAAAATATATACAAACAATACGTAGTAGATAGTACACAGTACGTATTTTTTTATTTTTTTTTATTTTTCCTCACTCCCTGAGGAGACTTCCACTCCCTGACTGCGGGTGTCGCTGTTGGAAAGTGTTTTCTCTACTTCCTGTTGGCCTTCTGTAGCTAATCCTAGATCCATGTAGCCGTTTTTATTTATTTATTTTTTCTCTAGAATCTTTATCTTACTATCACTCTTTGTTTTTTAAAGTGATAAAATATAACTTAATTCACACCATATTTCTGATATTATCGATCAATCTTATCAGATTAATTTTGATCGTTCACTTTTATTTTATATCCGTGAGTGCAGTACACCTGCAAAGCATTAGCACTTGTTAGCTTGTCATTAGCATTTTCAGTCATACCTAGCGCTGTTTTCTTTTCTCCTCACCTCTTCTCTCGCTCCAGTTTTTCACAAGTTCATCAAACGCAGTAAGAATATTTCATCAAGCACGGTGAGTAATGGCTTCTCCTGCTTTTGTTATTTGCACCTCTTACTACTACATTTACAGTTTATCTATCTCTGTCGCAGATGAAGGATTCACATGTGATAAATGCAGGGAAATAGTTAGACTGACAGAGAAGATTAGAGACATGCATCCAAACTTTAATTGAGGACAGTAAGAATGTTAGAGCTCTAGATATGGCTTTGGATGCGTCTAGCTCAGGGATTCCTGTATATTGTTCGGTTCTAGCAACAGAGCCCCTGCAGCAGCGTAGTTGTGGGTCAAAACACCGCTCTTCTGTTCCGATCAAAACATTAAAACAGGTTCTCCCCACTCAGTGATGCACCCACTGAGAAACCTGATGAAAGTGCTCTAGTTATTGGTGATTCTATTGCACGTAATGTGAATATAGAGACACCAGCCACCATAGTCAAATGTTTACCGGGAGCCAGAGCGCCTGACATCTTGGCAAATTTAAAAGTTCTCTCTAGAAATATGGCAAATAGTATTAGAGTTTGTACTTGACTAACTTGGGCCAAGTCAGGAAGCAGACAGACTGGCTAAACCGACCGTCTGCTAGCTGCCTCACGTCACCGAGGTCAGCTAATTCTCAGCACATAGAGACTCTTTCAGCTAGATATCACACTATAGAGACTGTGTCTGTTCCCCGAACTAGAAAATACAAAAAAACTTCCAAACCAAGTTAAGATTAACAATTTAATTGAGGTTCAACAAATAAAAAACACAGATCACTTTTTGTAAATTATATGATCACTGATCATAATATAGATGTGCACTGTTTGACAGAAACCTGGCTAAAACCAGATGATTACATTATTTTAAATTAGTCCACCCCTCAAGATTACTGTTATAAACATGAGCCGCGTCTAAAAGGCAAAGGGGGAGGTGTTGCTTCAATTTATAGCAACGTTTTCAGGATTTCTCAGAGGGCAGGCTTCAAGTATAACTCATTTGAAGTAATGGTGCTTCATATAACATTATCCAGAGAAACAAATGTTAATTATAGGACTGTCACTTTTAGTTCGAAAATCAATTGCACAATCGATCTGACCAACCAAAAAAAGTTTCGAAAATGAAAATAGGGAATCAATTTTAACCAAATATGTACACCATTAATTTTAAAATAATTAAACAATTAAAAAATATTCATGTAACAAAATTCACAAACAAGCAGAAAAAGAAAAATAAAGAATTCCGAACGTACAGTATGCCTTGTGAAAGCTAGACAGAAAATATGCACCTATAAGACCCACTGACGTTGAAAGCGTCCTCTTATGCTGCGTTCACACCAAAAGCGAATAGAGCATCTGGTGCTAATTATTTCAATGTTAAGTTAATGTAAAGACACTTTTATGCGCGTCTGGAGGTCTCGCGGCGTGGTAGACATGAATTTGCCTCATTCGCGCATCTAGTTACAGGAGATTCTGAGTTATGAAAAGGACCATTGCAAGCTGACAGCGACCGGTAATACCCCCACCTTGCGCAGCTGTACCTGGGTGTCCCTGGGACATCAGTTCGGTCGGAGCGCGTCTCCTCAACAGCTGGACATATAGTGAATAAAAAACGCTCTGCTCTGGACCCCAAAATGTTGATCGACTTGTTTTCCTGTCCAATAAATTTGTAATAGCCCTAGCCTTTTTGCACATTCCTGCCTAGTGCCGCCTAGACTAATTGTCGGTTACATTCAATAAAAATAAAATAAAAAACACACATGGTCTGTTCTCAAGTCCATTTAAAGTAAAAAAAATTTGAACAGTTGTTTGAAATGGATTGATCATTATTTTAAATAATCTTGGAGATTTTTGAATTTCCTAAATCATACATGCAGCCGGGTTGAAGCCGCAGTGATGTTTTTCTTTTATGTTATGGCAGCCGTCCCCTCTGCATATATATTTTTTCAAGAATAATGTTGCACTCCTGTTGCTGTTTGCTATTCTGCACGAAACTTAATGCCAATAAATAAGAAATATTTCTGACTTGTGCGTTTCCAGCGCTCTCTTTACGTTTGTCCGTTATTTGACGTTGAAAAAGGAAATGTCTTTTTTTAGACATGGAAAATACTGTAGATTTTACAATCGATTCAATGAACACTTATGTCTTAAAAATCGAAAATGATTTTTTCACAAAAGTGACAGCCCTAGTTAATGATAAATCCCCTGTTGTGTTTGTACTGGCTACTGTATACAGGCTTCCAGGTCACCATACAGACTTTATTAAAGAGTTTGGTGATTTTACATCCGAGTTAGTTCTGGCTGCAGATAAAATTTTAATAGTTGGCGATTTTAATATCCATGTTGATAATAAAAAAGATGCATTGGGATGAGCATTTATAGACAATCTGAACTCTATTGGGGTTAGACAACACGTTTCAGAACCTACTCATTGTCAAAATCATACTCTAGATTTAATACTGTCACATGGAATTTATGATGATAGTGTTGAAATTATGCAGCCAAGTGATGATATCTCAGATCATTATTTAGTTTTGTGCAACCTTCATATAGCCAAAATTGTAAATTCTATTTCTTGTTACAAGTATGGAAGAACCATGACTTCTACCACAAAAGACTGCTTTCTAAGTTATCTTCCTGATGTACACGCACAACAACTTCCAGTGGCGAACCTCCTGGTCTTCGACTCATTCTAATCCTATGGCGGGCCATTTGGGACAGGCAGCCACACTAAATCGCCTCATGACCCGATTCTTCTGGCCGGGCATTCATGACAACGTGCGCAGGTGGTGCGCGTCTTGTCCGGAATGTCAGTTGGTGAACCCACCGGCTGCCCCAAAAGCGCCATTGCGCCCTCTCCCATTAATGCAGGCCCCCTTCGAAAGAATTGGTATGGACCTCATCGGGCCATTAGAGCGATCGGCACGAGGACATCGCTTTGCATTAGTCATAGTTGATTATGCAACACGATATCCTGAAGCAGTGGCCCTCCGCAACATTTTCGCTAAAAGTGTTGCGGATGCCCTGTTTCGTCTTATCTCCCGGGTGGGGGTTCCGAAAGAAATCCTTACTGATCAAGGCACGGCGTTTATGTCACGTACGCTACGCGAACTATACGGATTGTTGGGCATTAAGTCGATTCGAACGAGCGTCTATCACCCACAAACGGACGGCCTGGTCGAACGATTTAATCGCACTCTTAAATCCATGATCCGTAAGTTCGTTCAGGAAGACGCCAAAAATTGGGATCGGTGGCTAGAGCCCTTGTTGTTCGCTGTGCGAGAGGTCCCACAAGCCTCCACAGGGTTTTCCCCCTTCAAGCTTCTCTATGGACGCCAGCCCCGGGGGGTGCTTGACGTTCTGAGAGAAACTTGGGAGGAGGGACCATCTCAGGGCAAAAACGAAATTCAATACGTACTGGACTTGAGAACAAAACTCCACACATTGGGGCGGCTATCAAGGGAGAATTTGTTACAAGCCCAGGACCGCCAGAGTCGGCTGTATAACAGGGGAACTAGGTTACGCAAATTTGCACCGGGAGAGAAAGTACTTGTATTACTCCCAACGTCGAGCTCTAAATTATTGGCTAAGTGGCAGGTGCCGTTTGAGGTCGCACGCCAAGTCGGGGATCTCGATTATGAGGTAATACGGTCCGATAGGAACGGGTCGCATCAGGTTTACAATCTCAATCTCCTTAAAAAATGGAATGAGGCGGAATCAGTGATGTTGGCAACGGTGATTGGGGGGGAGGATGATCTCGGGCCAGAGGCGAATCTCAAACCACAATCCCTCGCCCTGGCTCCAGGTGGAGATCACCTCTCGCCGTGCCAACTCACTGATTTAACGTAGTTACAGGCAGATTTTGCCGATGTCTTTTCGCCCCTACCGGGCCGTATTAACCTAATTCAGCACCATATCGAGACCGAGCCGGGCGTGGTAGTTCGCAGCCGGCCGTATCGCTTACCTGAGCACAAGAAAAAAGTAGTTCAGGCTGAATTAGGCGCTATGCTTGACATGGGGGTAATAGAAGAATCCAACAGTAACTGGGCGAGCCCGATAGTTTTAGTTCCGAAAACGGACGGCTCAGTCCGGTTCTGTGTGGATTATCGCAAGGTGAATGCTGTGTCGAAGTTCGACGCGTATCCAATGCCGCGGGTTGACGAGTTGCTTGATCGGTTAGGCACGGCTTGCTTTTATTCGACATTGGACTTAACGAAGGGTTATTGGCAGATCCCCTTGTCTCCATTATCCCGAGAAAAAACAGCTTTCACAACGCTGTTTGGTTTACACCAATTTGTTACCCTTCCCTTTGGCTTGTTCGGGGCGCCTGCAACCTTTCAGCGCCTCATGGATAGAATATTGAGGCCCCATGCGGCATATGCGGCTGCCTACCTGGATGATATCATTATATTCAGTAATGATTGGCAGTGGCATATGCAGCATCTGAGGGCTGTTCTGAGGTCGCTGAGAGGAGCGGGCCTCACGGCCAACCCAAAGAAGTGTGCGATTGGGCGAGTGGAAGTAAGGTATCTGGGCTTCCACTTGGGACATGGACAGGTGCGTCCCCAAATTGATAAGACAGCCGCTATTGCGACCTGCCCACGTCCCAAGACCAAAAAGGAGGTGAGGCAGTTCTTGGGGCTGGCGGGATATTATAGGCGGTTTATTCCTAATTATTCGGACCTCACCAGCCCCTTGACTGACCTCACTAAAAAGGAGGTGCCAGATACGGTCCAGTGGACGGAGCCGTGTCAGCAGGCTTTTACCCAGGTCAAGGCTGCTCTATGTGGTGGGCCGTTATTACACTCTCCTGACTTTTCTCTCCCTTTTCTGTTGCAGACAGACGCGTCGGACAGGGGGCTGGGGGCGGTCCTGTCCCAGGAGATAGAGGGGGAGGAACGGCCGGTGCTGTACATTAGCCGCAAGCTCTCAAAGAGAGAGGCTAAGTACAGCACCATTGAAAAAGAGTGCCTGGCCATCAGGTGGGCCGTCCTCACCCTCCGCTATTATCTCCTGGGACGGGAGTTCACCCTCTGTTCGGACCACGCTCCGCTGCAGTGGCTCCACCACATGAAGGATACCAACGCGCGGATCACTCGTTGGTATCTAGCTCTTCAGCCTTTTAAATTCAAGGTGGTCCACAGGCCGGGTGTTCAGATGGCGGTGGCTGACTTCCTCTCCAGAAATGGGGGGGCGGGGGCTGCAGGCCGGACGGCTCCCCGGCCTGAGTCGGGCGGTGGGGGTATGTGGCAGGGGGGGCGTGGTTTAGCGAAGTCTGCAGCGGGAGAGAGGATCAGGAGACGAGCGGTAAGTGAGTGGTGTGGGCAGAAATTATTATCACCTGTTTCTTGTTCTAGTAATTGGCGTGGAGAGGGTATAAAACGCCAGGAGAGACTGAAGCAAGTGAGAGAGAGTGGGACTGCTGGCGGAAGCCGAGACCGGAAACCGGAAGCCGGAAAGCGAAAGCACCGAGTAAACGCAGCAAAATAGAAGTCACCATATGGTGTTAGAAAACGTTTGTTTTATTTTTGTTAATAAATTAACGTCAGCAGTCCAGCCGACCCCTTGTCCTCTTCCTTACCCACACGAACTCACAACAGACACCATGGTATAATGAGCATACACTCACCCTAAAGAAAGCAGCTTGAAAAATGGAGCGCAGCTGAAGGAAAACAAAACTAGAGGTATTTCATATTGCTTGGTGGGAAAGTATCCTATCCTACAGAAAAGCATTAAAAACTGCTAGATCCGATTACTTTTCTTCTCTTTTAAAACATAACCCCAGGTATTTATTCAATACAGTGGCTAAATTAACAAAAAATAAAGCCTCAACAAGTGTTGACATTTCCCAACACCACAGCAGTAATGACTTTATGAACAACTTTACTTCTAAAATCGATACTATTAGAGATAAAATTGCAACCATCAGCCGTCAGCTACAGTATCGCATCAAACAGTGCACTATAGACACCCTGAGGAACAGTTCCACTCTTCTTCTACTATAGGAGAGGAAGAATTGTATAAACTTGTTAAATCATCTAAACCAACAACATGCATGTTAGACCCATCTAAGCCTCCAGAAGTCATAGATCCTCTTCAGACTATTATTAATTCCTCACTGTTATTAGGATATGTCCCCAAAACCTTCAAACTGGCTGTTACTAAGCCTCTCATCAGAAAACCACAACTTGACCCCAAAGAACTAGTTAATTATAGACCAATCTCGAATCTCCCTTTTCTGTCCAAGATACTAGAAAAGGTGGTATCCTCACTTCCAGTCAGGATTTAGACCGTATCATAGTACTGAGACTGCTTTCCTTAGAGTTACAAATGATCTGCTCTTATCATCTGATCGTGGGTGTATCTCTCTAATAGTTTTATTGGATCTTAGTGCTGCGTTTGACACAATTGATCACAACATTCTTTTGCATAGACTTGAACACTTTGTTGGCATTAATGGTAGTGCTTTAGCATGGTTTAAATCGTACTTATATTACCGTCATCAGTTCGTAGCAGTGAATGAAGATGTATCATATCGTTCACAAGTGCAATATGGAGTACCTCAAGGCTCAGCACTAGGGACGCTACTCTTCATGCTTTATATGTTACCCTTGGGAGATATCATCAGGAAACATGGTGTTAGCTTTCACTGTTATGCTGATGATACTCAGCTCTATATTTCTTCATGGCCTGGTGAAACACACCAATTTGAAAAACTAATGGAATGCATAGTCGAAATAAAAATCTGGATGACGAGTAATCTCTTACTGCTAAATTCTGAAAAAACAGAGGTGTTAATTATAGGACCTAAAAACTCTGCTCTGTAATAATCTAGAACATGGTCTAAGACTTGATGGTTGTTCTATCAATTCTTTGTCATCAGTTAGGAAGCTAGGTGTGCTATTTGATCGCAATCTTTCCTTAGAAAGCCACGTTTCTAGCACTTTTAAAACTGCATTTTTCCATCTCAAAAATGTATCTAAATTACGGTCTATGCTCTCGATGTCAAATGCAGAAATGTTAATCCATGCATTCATGACCTCAAGGTTAAATTATTGCAATGCTTTATTGGGTGGTTGTTCTGCACGCTTAGTAAACAAACTACAGCTAGTCCAAAATGCAGCAGCAAGAGTTCTTACTAGAACCAGGAAGTATTACCATATTAGCCCGGTCCTGTCAAAACTGCACTGGCTCCCTATCAAACATCATATAGATTTTAAAATATTGCTTATTAATTATAAAGCCCTGAATGGTTTAGCACCTCAGTATTTGAATGAGCTCCTTTTAAATTATAATCCTCTACGTCCACTACATTCTCAAAACTCAGGCAATTTGATAATACCTAGAATATCAAAATCAACTGAGGGCGGCAGATCCTTTTCCTATTTGGTGCCTAAACTCTGGAATAACCTACCTTAACATTGTTCGGGAGGGAGACACACTCTTGCAGTTTAAATCTAGATTAAAGACCCATCTCTTTAACCTGGCTTACACATAACATACTAATATGCTTTTCATATCCAAATCCGGATTTTTAGGCTGCATTAATTAGGTAAACTGGAACCGGGAACACTTCCCATAGCACCCTATGCACTTGCTGCATCATTAGAAGAATGGCATCTATGATAATATTTGTCTGTTTCTCTCTTATTCCGAGGTCACCGTAGCCACCAGATCCAGTCTGTATCCAGATCAGAGGGTCACTGCAGTCACCCGGATCCAGTACGTATCCAGACCAGATGGTGGACCACCTTGTCTCAGAGGACCACCAGGACAAGACCACAGGAAACAGATGATTCTTCTGCACAATCTGACTTTGCTGCAGCCTGGAATTGAACTATTGGTTTCATCTGGTCAGAGGAGAACTGGCCCCCCAACTGAGCCTGGTTTCTCCCAAGGTTTTTTTCTCTATTCTGTCACCGATGGAGTTTAGGTTCCTTGCCGCTGTCGCCTCTGGCTTGCTTAGTTGGGGTCACTTCATCTACAGCGATATCGCTGACTTGATTGCAAATTAATGCACAGACACTATTTAAATGAACAGAGATGATATCACTGAATTCAATGATGAACTGCCTTTAACTGTCATTTTGCATTATTGGCTGCATCCGAAAACTGAAAAATGCTGCCTTTGGAGGTCACATTCCAAGGTAGGAAGGCATCAAGGCACGTCGGAAATTAATGTCAGCTTCATTTCCTGTCTCCTGCGATGCCTTCATTTGGCTGGTTTTTGAAGGCAGCCTAATATATCCTTCGCTGCCTTTGATATGCCACAATCCTGTGCATTCCATTCTCTAACAGTTAAGCCAAAAAATAAAGATGGCATCTGAAAGTTTCGGCAGTGGTCAGTTTGTGTGTAAATGTATGTTTCTGAACAATGTTTTACACTTTTTATGTAATTTCTAGTGAGAAATTAATATTGCAGTAATGAAATATCCACTTAGTTATCACAAAGATCTCTATATTTTGCTGTAGATCATTAAACCATTACTCCGCCTCAGAAGCCTGTCCAAAATCTGTTTCATTAGGTGCCTTCGGCCAAAAACGCTGCCTGCAAAGTCATTACCTACGCTCCCGTCACATTTTGCAACCTGCCACCTCCTCTTCTGGAGTCAGAAGCATCAGAGGTCACTTCATACCATTCACATTCCAGAATTGCACAACCGGGCAGCGGACAAGCGGTCATCAGCTGCGCTACTCTGGGAATGGAGGCTCCATCCCCAGATGGTCCAGCTGATTTGGAGACATTTCAGAGCCACTCAAGATCAGGGAGAATGAGGAGCAGGTCCTGCTTGTGGCGCCTTATTGGCCCACTCGAACCAGGTTCCCAGTACTGATGCTGATGAGTAGGTACTGATGAGGAAGGATCTACTGACTCAGAGACTGGGCACTCTTTGGCACCCACGTCCAGACCTCTGAAGAGTTGTGCTGTCCTTTCTGCAGCAGGGGTTGGAACGAAGGCTGTCTCCCTCCACCATTAACTCTTTCAGTGGTGAGTTTAAAATATTCTTACAGTTCCCACAGAGTAACTTTTTTTAAGCGGCCGCTATATTAAAATGTTTCCCCTTACTGTTTATATGGCGACTGTCACACTCGTAACACATCGCAGCCACAATAACGTTGCATATGACAGATGGATCGCTTTTATTTTGTTTTTGCTTTTTTATTTAAAATATTCACAAACTTGCCTAACATGTCAAGAACAATCTGATATTCTGATTCACAAATATGTGTAAATGAGTGAGTTACGTCATTTAAAAACCTTTCTTAATTACCTTGATTGTGATCTGTAATGTGACATGGGCACTGCAAGTATATCAAATTTACAGCACTTATAAAATATAAATAAGTGGCTGGTGAACTGGGTGAAGAATAGAGTGAACTTATCTTATATGGATCTTATATGAATAAAACCCATTGGCAAATACAATTTGAATAGATTGCTGCTTCCATAAACATCTGTGTGTATTTCACACACTCCAGATGTATTGTTTTAATTGTACTTATGTGTATTTAATGTCAGAAAACTGAAATATGCATTATGTTGTTAAGAGCAATGCATAGTTGTGATAATGACAAGCGCAGTGCAGTCATTTGGCAGTTATTGTGACATCACCAAACATTCTAAATCCCATATGTGGGACTGTACTTGTTACGGAATACCAGGACAGTAGGCTGAAAGTAACAGAAACACAGTTTATTGAGGCACAAGCAGAGGAGTGGGTAGTGCAGGGTGATGAGATGGTGCTGGAGGCAGTGATGAAGGGATCCGTAGGAGAATGGTTTCAGAAGCTGGAGGACACACACACACATGAGGAAGACGGGGAGCTTCTGGAGATCGCTCGAGAGAGGTAGGTAGAGATAGAGTTAGTCTTTAGAGTAAGCATTCAGGTAAGACCTTGTTGCAAACAAGAACGGATGCTGACTGGGTGCATGTGTGTGGTATTTGTAGTGAGGAGGTGATTGCAGGTGGATGAGGATCAGGTGGGAGTGATTAGTATTCAGGTGAGGGAGTGCATTGTGATTGGTTGGTGGTGGGACCTGTCGTGTCTGTAACAGTACCCCCCTCACCTCGGCCCACTTCTAAGGGCCGAGGACCCAGATGACATGGTGGACGTCCTCTTCCTCTAGGAGCCGGTCTTTCGGGATGATTGGAGTGGAAGGTGTCTTGTAGGTTCGGATACAGGATGTCGTTGCATGGGACCCATGAGCGTTCCTGTGGACCGTATCTTTCCCAGTCCACTAGGTACTCAAGTTGTCCACCACGCTGCCGGGAGTCCAGGATTTCACGAAGTTCGTAGGCAGCTCCTTCTTCAAGGAGGAGAGGAGGGGGCTTTGGCTACGCCAGGCTCTGTGGAGGGAGAAACAGAGGGATGGTAAGGCTTGAGGAGTGACACATGGAAAGTGGGGTGAATCCAGTACTCAGGTGGTAATTGGAGTTTGAAAGTAACCGGATTGATCTGCTCTATGATGGTGATTCTTCTACGTTTTCTTCTGGGGCGTGACACCGGGACAGGGCGTCAGCTTTGATGTTCTTGGCCCCTGGGTGGTACGAGATGGAGAAGTTGAAGAATAGCGGGCGAAGAACCCAGCACCCAGCGGGCCTGTCTTGGATTCAGCCTTTTGGCAATGCGTAGATACTTAAGGTCCTCATGGTCTGTGAGGACTAGAAAATTGGCTCCCTCCAGCCAATGCCTCCATTTCTCTAGGGCCAACTTGATGGCCAGCAGCTCGCAGTTGCCGATGTTGTAATTGACCTCCGCCGGGTTGAGCTTCCGAGAGAAGAAGGCACATGGATGGAGGTATCTAGGATTCCCCTGCTGCTGCAACAGGACCGCTCCCACTCCGGTGGTGGAGGTGTCGTCTTCGACGGTGAAGTACCAATTGGAGTCAGGATGCACCAGGAGTGGAGCAGTCGTGAAAGCCTCCTTGAGGGAGTTGAAGGCCTCTGTGTTGGCTGGGGTCCATGACAGAGACTTGGGTTTGTTTCAGAGGAGACTAGTGAGAGGGTTGGTGATAGAACTGTTATTTGAATGAAGTGTCTGTAGAAATTGGCAAAGCCGAGGAATCGTTGGAGTTCTTTGATGGTGGGAGGAGTGGGCCAGTTTCTGACAGCATTCACCTTCCCCTTGTCCATCTGGATGCCACTGCTGTTGATGTTATACCCAAGGAACTGCACTGAGGGCTGATGGAAGGAGCATTTCTCGGCCATGATGTATAGCTGAAAGGCCCTCAGGCATTGCAGGACCTCCGCAATGTGGCAACGATGTTCCGCTAGGCTCCAGGAGTAAATGAGGATATCATCTATATAGACGAGGACGAACTTATGGAGGAACTCCCAGAGCACCTCATAGATGAAGTCTTGGAACCAATGCAGGGCCGCAAGCCTCCATCCTTCTTCTCCACAAAGAAAAAACTGGAAGCAGCAGGGGAGGTAGATGGATGGATGTAACCCTGAGCCAGTGCCTCCTTGGCCTTCTCCTCTGGGATGGAAAGCGGATATATCCTTCTTTTAGACACGGGTTCAACCAGAAGCAGATTGATGGCACAGTCCCATGGCCCCATGTTTGGGGATGAATACGTCACTGAAGGGGGCGTAACAGGTCGGAATGGATATGGATTGCTTTTCTACCGGGCTCTCGATGGAGGTGGTACATACAGGTAGAGGTTCCGGGGGGAGTTTGGCTGAAACAGGGAATGCAGTGATACAGCCCTGGAAACAGGAATCGCCCCACTTGGCTGCCGATGGAGTCTTGCGGCCCTGCATTGGTTCCAAGACTTCATGGGGCGATCCGAACACCGATGCAACCGGTTCTTCACTCGTGAACGAATCAGTCTATTGTTCGCTATCTGGCTCGGCTCGGTGTTCATCTTCACAGCAGTTCAGTCAGTGTACTGTTTGAGTGCATGCATTACTCCCGGATATTGGTTTGTTTGAACTTAGAGGGAGTGTCAGCCACATTAAAAAAGTGAACAGCTTAAGTCATTTGTGGATAAGTTCGATTTGGTGAACTGAATGATTCGTTCGCGAACCGGATGTCCAGACTGCTTTGATTTGAACTCTTTCTTACAACAGACACAGAAGAGAAGACAATGCTGAATAAAGTCGTTTTTGCCATTTTTGGACCAAAAAGTTTTTTTTGATGCTTCAAAAAATTCCAACGGACCCTCTGATATCACATGGACTACTTTGGTGATGTTTTTCTTACCTTTCTGGACATGGACAGTATACCGTACACACAGCTTCAATGGAGGGACTGAGAGCTGTTGGACTAAATCTAAAATATCTTAAACTGTGTTCCGAAGATAAAAGGAGGTCTTACATGTTTGGAACAGCATAAGGGTGAGTTATTAATGACATAATTTTCATTTTTGGGCAAACTAACCCTTTAATGTTTATACAACAATGCCTGGATGATGATTCATTCTGATGATTACTTCTTCCATACATGAAGTTGGCATTTTTTTATAAGAATGGTTTATTAAATGAAAAGCAAATAATGCAGTGTAACCATATGTACGCATGGTCCTGGGTACACATTTTTATGGCAAGTTTACTTTTTTTCCCCACGGTTTGTGAGAGCATTTTTCAATGGATTTTTTTATACATCAAGAATCCATAGTTCTTTTAAGTATGTTTAAACTACCAAAATCTACCAGACAAACATTGGACCTGACAACATCCTCGGATTAGTTAAAAAAGGGTATCTCCAGCAAATACTGTCCCTTATTCCCCTTGATAATTCTAAATGTGACTGGATAAGTGATTTGATTTTCTATTTTAAAATGTAGCTTATAAATGAAGAGTGTGGTGTTATCTGCAGTGACCTTTTCTATTATGCTGCACAAAATTAGACTGCAATGGCTAGGAGCCTCAGATCTGTAGTAATGGCAGTAGTAGTAGTGCTTTGCATAATGGACACAGAGGTATTTCAGACTGGATAAACAAGATTGAATTCTTAGAGAATGCAGCCATGAGCTTCGCGGTGATGGCACAGGTTGTGAGGTCTGAGGTGGAATTATGTGAGTAGGATTATACACAGAGAGATGCTGTTGCTTGGAAACAAATACTGCAAAGCAGCTAAATGAAAGGTGACATTACTTTCACTGACGACACTTGGTAAAGTGCAAATGCTCTTTGAAGCTAAGCAGTTCTCAATGTAAAGGTTCACCAAGAACGATATGACAGTAAATATATTGGCATCCACACAAGTGGGTGATAATTTTCAGTTTATTATGTAAGTGTGCGCTGCTTTTTTGCTTTTTTTTCTGCTTCTTTAAATGCTTGTGCTCTTTAAAGGGGTCATGACATGGGTTTTTTTATTTTATTATTATGGTCCCCTAGGTGCAATTATAGTATTACTATAGTTAAAAAAAAAAAAACTTTTAAAATGTAGTGAATTATGACATTTTCCCACCCTGTTTCTCATCCTTTGATTCAAACAGTCTGTTTTGGGTTGTTTCCCCTTTAAGAGTTCAGTGTTAACGCCCACTGTTATGATTGGCTAACGACATTTGACGGAACATTTGCGGATTGAGCGTAACTGTTTAGTAGCGAGTGATGCATTCGAAGCGATGGCTCTTGCAATGATAAAACCTTATATGTTTAAGCCGGAATCAGATGAGGAATCAGAGGAAAATGAACCATCACCACAACAACGAAGACTGGATCAGCCCGTGTCCACATGGAAAGTGAAACTATTTTGAATTAATAAAAAAATTGTAACCCGAGACACTTGAAAACGGTTTATTGTTGCATAATTATTCTATAGTTTAATATGCTAACAGTTCAACATTATTTACCTAATTTCAATGAAATGATAGGGTGTACTGCGGACAAAAATGCATGCACAGGCCATATTTGAAGATGCAGCATTGATAAGGCAACATTTTTAATCTTCTATTACATGTAGGCCTACTAGAAAGGCGACATATTTTCAAGATTCTCTTATACAAATAAACTGCATCCATTTTCCCCTGACGTCAGGATCTTTCGGCAGCGTATTCAAAGATGTTGTTTGTCCACAGCCAGGAACAGCACATCTGCGTGGCATTGTAATTTTCCTGTACACAGACCCACTCGCTGTCCGTCGACTGAACACTTGTGAGGCGCGCAGCGCGACAACGATCCGAAATGAGCGTAGTTGTCTTGTGCTGGAGGCGGTCATATGCAAATGGTTGGAACGTCACTTCGCACCGTGACGTCACTTCTTACCATGGATCCAGAACGAGCTGTATTTAGAGCTTGATTAAATAAATGGCTCGTTTATAATGGGGAGGACGTCTTAAGCTATGAAACTTGCAGGACGTTTTAATGGTACAAAGACCTCTTATATTCCAAAAGATCAAGGCAAATTTGGTTTCTCATTTCATGACCCCTTTAAAGTGGATTTTGATCAGCTGTCAATGTTTACATCATTCATCAGCTGGAAAACAATTGTTCTGAAAGTAATTCCAGCACTATCTTTCCTCCATGCAGTTATTGTTATTGCTGTGGTGTCGATAACCAGATTCTTTTAGAATTAAAATTATTATTAGAACTTTCTTAGTTATCTTCCTTGGTGTGAATAATAGTCTGAATAATAACAAGTCTGATGTTGTTTACAGACTAAAACTTTGAACAGCTGTACAAGAAATGTTGTTTCTTTGTTCCATCCATTTATTGCGGCCTAAAAGCACAAACAAATTCTTCACTTAATTTAAACCATGTCACTTTTTGGTAGAAAAGCAAGAATGTGATGGAAAAAGAGAAGATATTAAAAGTATTCACTCAAAACTTTAAAAAGCATATTAGGTTTTGTATATGAACCTAGAATTATGATATAAAACACATAAAAATCAGTTAACACAAGAATCATTGTGAGTAATCGACCTATCACTCCTTTTGTGTCAGAATGAAGTGGCTTTCTAAAGAAAAGGTTTAAAAACTAATTGACTTAGATGGAACCTTGTTTTAAGAAATACTTCCAATGCCATTTAAACAGTTATGTCTGAGTTAATTTTTAAAGAGAATCCCAGGCCATAATCCAGTTTGGTTAACATATACTGTACATTTAAAAACCTGGCCTAAAAGGGCCTTGTGAAAGAGTCTGTGTGTTAATTAAAGGGGTCATATGGCGTTGCTAAAAAGAACATTATTTTGTGTATTTGGTGTAATGCAATGTGTTTATGCAGTTTCATTATTATACATTATAATACATTAACTTCCACATAACGTACATTATTGTTGCTCCTCTATGCCCCGCCTTTCTGAAATGCGTAGATTTTTACAAAGCTCATTGAACTCATTGTACTGAAAAGCAAAGTATACGTTGGTTGGTCAGCTATCGTTGTGATTGGCTGAATGCCTCAAGCGTGTGAAAGAAAATTTACACCCCTTAACATCCTATGATGCCGCCTCCCGGCATGATGAGACAAAATCAATAAAACCCATGAACTAGGCATTTGTTGCATGCAGTGGGGACATAATTATATGATTGTAATGACTTATACTTATGTCTTATTACATGTTGCATTACGTATCGCGCTGCATGTCTGCATTCGTGATCGGAGAAACCACAAACAAGCTCTACTCTACACTACTCAAAACTAGCATTTGAATCATTAGTGGCAAATTCTTTAAATATGTAAACATAGTTACAGGCTGTGAGTCTGAAGCGTCAGACTGTCCTTGCAAAGTTGGAAGTGCCCCACTTTATAGAAACAGCCTTTGTACACAGAAGCATTGTAGGCTTCTGGTTCAGGAAACAATCCTTGTCCTCTGTAAAATGCGTTGCCTACATCTGAATATTTGGGTTGAACTGTTCTGGAACAGTCTTGTAAATACAACTCAAACACTGATTTCTAGTTGTGTCCTCTTTTGGAAGGCAAAACAAAGTAGTTTCGCTTCCAAAATGAAACGCACAGTGTCTCTACAACATGGCGGTGGCGGCAACAGCGAAAAATAAAAGTCCTTCTTTCTTTGCATGAACAATTGGGTGCCGTTATGCAAATCTTCCCACATCCTGACATAGACGTTGGGGGCGTGTTAGAATGAGCCACTTTAGGAGGGTGGGGTTGACTCTTAACTTTTATAAAAAATATCTCTTTGGATTTGAGACTTTAGTCTTTGCAACTTTACAGATCTTCTTTATGCACCAAGAGCTTGTAACACTCCAAAGGGAAAGAAAACATTTAAATCACATCATATGACCTCTTTAAGATTGTAACTGAATCTCTTCATGAATTGATCAACAAATTGTAGACAACAATCATCATGAGTAGAAAAAACACGCAGATCCTATGAGACATGCCATTCTGTGGGAAAGCAATTCTATATATCTACTGACTAAATTTCAGGGATATGAATGTTTAACAATCTTCAAACATAAAACAAGTCTATAAAAGAGAGAATTTATTAAAACCACTTATTTAAATGCCATATAAATGAATCTATTAGGCAAATCGTTGTCAAATGTTACTTAATATATAATTTCTAACATCTACAGTAGGTGTTAGAGGGAAGTTTCCATAATTATTTGCTGACTGAAAGATCTAAGACAAAGAAAGTGAGAATGGGAGACACTTTCGGTTCTGACTCATACAATAAGCACTTTCTTTATCCCTGATCCTCTAAAGAACGACATTCTCCCATCAAGGAATACAAACCCAATATCACTCTCTTGATGGGAACTTGTAGAGCAGAGATGGGCCACTTAAGCTGCAGTCTATGTAGATCCAGGCAGCTGGCAAAGAATGTGCTTTATAACTAACCATTCCAAGGACACAGCTGGGACAAATGAAAGAAGGAATTCTTTCCCATGAATTAGCTCTATTTTGCATGCTGGATAAGTACAGGATAAACAAGCACACATATTCACAGATTTCTTAGCAACGCTCATTAATTGCACTCCAATTGGCTGATGAATGCAGAAATACATAAAGCAGAATTTGGAACGACTAAAATTAGATTAACATTTTTTTTCCTAATAATTCTCTTTTTATTTATTGCTGTCTATCTCAACTAAAACAAAACACACACACACACAAAAGTAATATGGAGAAAATGTATATAGGCTACTTGACATTCATTCCAACATTTTAGACTGGGAAAGTGGCTTAAACACGTAAAAGAAATTAAGAAAAAAGTAATTTGGAAACCATAGCTGCAAGCAACAAAACAAACTGCACATTGACGCTATAAAATGTTACATAAATACTACAAATTATTCGCAGCTAGAGTAGCTATGTCGAAAAACGCGCATGCTTGCAGCTGCAAACTAAACTGCGTCTCAAAACGAGCAGAATATAAAGAAACGTCAAAAGAAACTATGGAGCAAACGCGCTATTGAGGATGAATTGACCACCATGCACTCACCCATGTTGCGTTCTCTGTGTTCGGGGGGAGTTAGTGAAAGTTCGGCGGGTGTTCGGAGTGAAAAGTGTTTCGCTCAAATGAACAAATGTGCCGCTCCAGTTCAAGACCATCGCCTCGGTGACGTCACTGTGTGGGGTCCCCGGACTGGGCTACTTTTTCCTCCATAAGCGCAATGATGGTAAAAGAAGTGCTTGTATTGCTAGTGGACTACTACAATAAATATTCATTAGAAACATATGAGCGATAAACAAAGTACGATAAAGCACATAGTAATTCTCGCTCATGGTAACGAAAAGTGTTGGGAAAATTTTGTTTTCTGTTTATTCATTAGAAAAGAAAATCACCATTATATAGGTTAGACACCAAGCAGACAAATATATGTTTTTTTTTGGGGGGGGGGGGGGGGCATTTCATGTTGTTCTAAACTTTGATACTGAATGTGTGGGGAGCCCAGAGAGTACAACAGAATATAAATTGCCTGATGCTCAGAGAAATCCACCATGGCAACCAGCTGGGAACTCTATTCAGTTTTGGCCATTTGGCATTATGCCAGCATGGCCTCACTAAGTGGACAAACAGAGAAGATCCAAATTTCTCAGATCCTGGAGAAAATAATGTTACAATGCTACATTTGGGGGTCTCATTTTAATAGCTTATCTGAATTGTCAGTTTTCCATTGGCTATTTAAGAAAATACAATAAGAGACTGTGTACACAATTAGACATATTGCACTTTAGTTCTTAACTAATAATTAGCATTACATAAAATATTTAATGCAAGTTTATCTTGACAAAAATGAGCCAGACCTCTGTTTTAAATAAAAGAATAGTTTTCCCAAAAATAACATTTTGCCAAAAATATTTTCAACTTCAGGCCATCCAAGATGTACAGAATGAACTTTTCTTTCAACTGTTTTAATTAATTTTGGGAGTAACCACTTTTTCCACTTTAGCAACATGCAGTAACACTGACAATACATTTTTGTAGCCACAATACCAAAGGCTTGCCTTTTAAAATCTATTCACAAGCAGTCACAGGGTCACCACTAAAACAGTGATCTTTAATTGGATCTCCAGAGATGGATGTCCAAAATAGAATAAGATCTTTTTTTATTTTCATTGAAAAACTCTAATCAGACAGGATTATAATCTCTAAAGCATAATACGCACTAAATACTTTATAGTAACTGGCACACCCACACAGATTTCAATGCAATACATTTATTAATCAAATCACATTCATTAAACAATGACTAATTTGCAAAGTAAAAGTGTAAAAACTGCACTAGAGAATAAGCCGGGAAACACTGTCTCAAGTGCTCATGTGAGATGCAAAAAGAGGAGACAGACAAAACACATTAACCAAAGACTGTGGGGGTGGCAATGACCCAGTTAGGGAGAAATGACTACATGAAAAGAACGACTATGAAATCCACACAGCACTTCCATCATTTACATGATATGAGAAACTTAAGATAGAACTGTGTTGTCTGTGGATGCCACTACATACAGACAAATGTAGCTATCGCAAAAGAAAATGAGTGCAAGTCAGGAATTACAGAACTCATTTCTGAGTATTTATTAAATATTTATTAAATATGCTGTCTGTATGTTTTATCTGCTATTAGGACCTAATAAGTGTTTGTTCTATAAATGCAAAAGGTCCTCTAAGATGCTGATTTGATGCATCACTTCAGTAGTCAGTACAGCAGTTCAGAAAACAGGTTCTTCATTCTGTGATGTTTGCCAGCCTTACTAATGATGGAGTCTGATCATCCTACAGGTTTAGTGGTATAATAGGCCAGTACTTGGGCTGTTTTTTTTTTTTTGTCAGAGCTGTGGTCAAAGGTGAGCTGCATTACTGTTTCCATCCCCAGAATCTTTGCTGCATCTTTACCAAACAGCTTCTTCATCTCTGCAGTCCTTTCTCCAGAATGCTCTGAAGGGGGCAGGATGCTGCACCAAGAATCTCTACACAAGTCTTGGTCAGCTGGAACATATGAGTCCTGCTGCTCTGCCTCCATCTGCTGTTGTTTCTCTACATAGCAGAGCATTGAGTAATATCATGACTAGGAAAATCCATTGAAGGGATAGTTAACCCAAAAATGAAATTTTTATCTTTATCTGCCTACCCCCAGGGCATTAAAGATGTAGGTGACTTTGTAGAATGCAAACAACGATTTTTAACACAAACCGTTGAAATCTTTCAGTCTTATAATAGAGGTGAATGGGAATCACGGCTAAAACAATAAAACAAACAAAAAAACATACACAAACAAAATCAAATAAAACTCTGCGGCTTGTGATGATACATAGACACAAAATGATCAGTCTGTGCAAGAAACTGAAAAGTATTTATGTCGGTTTTTTGCCTGCTTGAGAACCCTCTCAGGAGGACGGGCTTAGGAGAGTCACAACTATATAAATACTGTTCAGTTTCTTGCACAGACCAATAGTTTTGTGTCTTTATACATCAATGTATCATCGTGAGTCGCAGGGTTTCATTTTAAATATATTTAAAAAATATATATTGTCATCCGTGATTTCCATTCACATCCATTATAAGACTGACAGATTGCAATGGATTGTGTTAAAAATTTCAGTTTGTGTTCTACTGAGTTAAAAAAGTCACCTACATCTTGGATGCCCTGGGGGTAAGCAGATAAACATCAAATGTTCATTTCTGTGTGAACTATCCCTTTAAGGCTTTAAAACCCCTAGTTGATATGCTTAGTTTTTTATTAATAG
The DNA here is from genome assembly GCF_023724105.1 of Carassius gibelio. Taxonomy (NCBI): domain Eukaryota; kingdom Metazoa; phylum Chordata; class Actinopteri; order Cypriniformes; family Cyprinidae; genus Carassius; species Carassius gibelio. The sequence goes on from NC_068371.1 coordinate 20,624,716, forward strand.
TATTTAGCCTTTTTCTTGCCATCAGTGATCATTTCAGAAAATATTCCTGTACAAGTTATGAATCACTGTCCCACAATGTTGTCAACCAAGCCAGTACGTTAAATATGAGATCACATACTGTACCATCAGGTCAGTATTCAACGATGAATGCATAATCCCAAAATGATTGCAGTGAATTATTGGAGTGCACCTCTCCTTTAAGCAGGCTTAGTGTGTAAAACAGATGCCCAGTGTGAGGAGACTGCATGACTACAGTGGGGACATTCTGGGATAATGAGTTTGGCACAGCACCACTGCTCCTTTCAAGCTCTCATCCAACATAAAAGAATTATCTAAGCAAATCAAATTGGAGAAGGGGAGATTTAGGGTTGTCTGTGTCTTCAGTATGCTTTTTCCTGATATTCCGGGTTCCTGGTTCTCGCTTCATCTTGGTTTTTGTTTTTGTTACTCTATTGTATAACATCTATTTTTTGTTTGTTTGCATTGATTGAATTGTGTATGCTTTTTTCTGCTGTTCTCTGTTTATACTTACATCCTATTCTTTTGTTGTTTCCCTTTTCGTTTTGTTAAGCAATCATGAGGTCGTGAAAGGTGGCATATATTATTATTATTATTATTATGAATTAGCTCAAAAGAGAGAACTCATACAATCACCATGTTCCAGAATTAAACACCAAAATAAAACAAATTAGCATGAAAATTGTTTCAGCAACAAAACAACTAAATATATCTCTATAATAATAACAATAATGTAAACTATGTGGTGACTTAATATTGGAGTGAAACCCCAAAAAGTGCAAGTTCTTGCTGCTGAAAGGTCAGATTTTATAAAAGTTTCTAAGCATGTTGCTAACCACTTACTGAGTTTCTGTGTTGCTCTGTCTGGTCAAAGTATTGTTGCAGCTCTTCTGAGATGTAAATGTTACTGACGTCACACTCAATCTGGCTCTCATCTGAACTCTCCTCCTCAGTCTCACTGTCTGAATCAGTGGCTTCATTTTCCCTTTCTACTTCTCTACCTGTTGTTCTGTCTCTATGACCGTTCCTCCAACTCTCGTCTTCATGCCAACCCTAGTATGGATGAATGGCAGAGGGGTACATGGAATACAGTGCCTTGATGTAGCCAAGCTCCAATGCTTTTCTGTACACCCGATTATGCCTCTGGTGCCAGCTCATGGCCTGCTGGTAGTGCTGCCAGTATCGGGTGTAAACTGAGTGGGTGTACCACACTTTTCCATCACACTGACTGACCTGGAACACAAAATTTTGACGTTGACTAATCAGTAAAAAGTGCTTGAAATGATCATTCTGTGTTAGAATGCAGAATCAATCATATAGCATTGAGTGGCTGTATAATATTGATGAAACACAGTACACAGTAACAATTACTTACTTAAACAGTAAGATTTTAACATTATGAAGAGGCGACTAGTTAATGGAATCTATTTCTGTACCTGTTAGTAAGAAATGTATTAGCTTGATTTCAATTACCAGTAAACATTTATATATGTACAGTGGTTGACAATGGAGGAAAATCATTTTGCCATAATACAAGGAAACAAAGTTATCTAGTAACTTCGGGAGTGCTCTAAAAAACAATACAAGCGTACTATCAATACTCTAATAATAAAAAATATTAGACAATAAACTTAAACTAGAATTTTTTAGTTGCACTTTTAATCACTTGTGCCTTTTCTTGCCATGAGAGTCAGTAGAATCAGTTATTTTAAGGAGGACATGGCAATCTTTCATTCAATGACTCGACCACGTGCTCCTTGTAAACCAATCATTTAATGTCTCTGACGTTAAGCAGCTGGCTTACAGTGGTCCTATTAAGCCGTTTCACTTTTTCAACTTTAGTTAGTCTGTAATGTTGCTGTTTGAGTGTGAAAAAAGTCCTACAAAGCTACAAAGCTCAAAGTCCATTTCAAAAGGAGATATTTTATTTAACAGAAATCAATTTTCAAAAACTACAATGAACAATTGTGTGGACTACAACACATATTTTCCGGGATTTCTGATATCACAAATATCGACGAATGGGACGAGACCTGGTTCCGCTGCACTAGAGAAGGCACCTAACGGGTGTTATCACTACATTTCGGAGACACACTAGCTTTCCCAATGCAGACAAACTTTGAGTGGTTACAATCATCCTCAATTGTAAAAGAATTGTAAAAGAACAGTGTAAATCGTGCACAAATTGCTTTGATTTTGACAATATTTACACCGAAGCTCACAGCAGGGGGGATATGGTAAGGGGCATGACATTTCCCGACCAAGAGCCGAGTGCTGCCAATCACAACATACACACACTGGCCCACACACTAGCGACTTACAATTGCTATATATGTCAGAGGTTGCACGCCTCTGGAGCAATTTGGGGTTAAGTGTCTTGCTCAGTGACACATTGGTGTCTCACAGTGGATTCGAACCGAAGGCATGTGACTTATCCACTGCACCACCTCCCCTGTATATGTAAAATATGTGAAAAATAATGTTTTTCAAACAACCTACTATGAGAGCCTGTTCTAGTACACCCCCAGAAAACTATTCCAACTGTAAAGGCATTTGATATCCAATCTGATATTTACTTTAGTCATGGGCTACTTTATATGGTTATTATAATAATCTACTCAGATGGATATAGTGCCGTAAATGAATCATACTCTGAATTTTATAAATATTGAAAACTAGCGGCAAAGACCTTGCTCTATCTGGCAAACTGTTTCCACTAAAAAGTACATGATTAAGCGTGCTGAGGCATCTCTCCAGAGGCTTCCATTGAAATAGAGCAGCATCTCCTGTCCTGTCAGGATAACAAAGTTCCGCGTGTGAGTATGAGTGGCTCTAGTAACATCTAAACACGCGTCCAGTAATGTTAGGTGTTGAGAGAAAAATGACAGTTATTTGACGACTGGGACAGACGGAAGACTTCTGAAAAACGCTGAACAATAATAGTTCTCTCCTGTGATATCTACAGACTGAAGCATGCAAGAGCTTTGTGATGACGTAGATGGCAGACTCGCATCCGAGTTGGACCGTTCAAGATGGCGGAGTATCTTGCGTCTATATTTGGTACAGAAAAAGACAAGCAAGCTACATTGATTCATTTTGTTAGAGTGGTGCAATATTAACTGATTCGTAGGCTAACACACTGTGACGATCGTGCACCAGAGAAACACAAGGTAATCCAAAACAAACAGTCCAAGGAGACAAACAAAACAAAAGAGGGAACCAGGAACTCGGAGGACGAGATAGCAAGGGTAAGTGTCAGGAGACGAGAACATTTGTAACAGAAAGGGTAAGGACTCCATACAAACAACAGGTAAAGACAAGTATTTATATGGAGACTAATGAAAATAGATTGCCTGCACCTGGTGCAATTAATTGGAGTGGAATTATAGTGCCTATGGTGAAGTGCCTAAGGAGAAGTGAGCTCACTAGTGGACACCCAGGAAAACAGAGACTGACAGCGTGAAACACACCTGTCTGCTTAGTGTCTGCTGAACTTTTACAACCAACACAAAACAATGTTTTTGTGTGAGATATAAAGCTTCCGCATTGCTCATGCTGGAAGTTACAGGAGAGAAATCAGACACTGCCACCAGTTTTATAAAACATTTTAAATATATATCTAATGTATTGTCAACATGAATTGATTTATTTCGTTTTTCAGTAGTTGGGATTTAAATACTGTTGCTTTTTCCGTTTAAAAAGTTAAAGATCTGACACTTTGTATTTTGTGTCAAACTTATGTCAATGTCGATACTTGTAAGTTACGTGCCACAGTTTTCATATCTTGTAACAGTGTGTGTCCTGTTTGTTATTTCTAGGGTCAATTGCTCCTTTTATTTCAAAATTGGAGCTTGTCGTCATGGAGATCGCTGTTCTAGATTGCACAATAAACCAACTTTCAGTGAGGTATGTTTACATCTCAAACTTTACACCCACGTTTTTATTTCCTCCTCATTCCTTTTTGTTTCCTCCAAATTAGTTTATTGATTTTTAAAGTGAAACTAATTTCATATGTTTGCAATGTAGAATTTTAGGAGGAAAGAAATATATAATTGAATATATATACATTTACATTTCAGTATGTAAATTAATTGACAATTGATCTTATTGTCATATATTGGCACACTTTTATTGCAATGTTTTTTTTTTTTTTTATAAATGAAAGTAGGATTGTATTTGCATATCCACTTTTCCATGTATGTTTTATTCTTTAAAGATTGATTACACTGCCCTTTAATGTAAGTTTTGTCACATATAACACATTTTACTTTGACTCTCAGTCACTTTACACATTCAGTTAACACTCCATTTCGTGTACAGAGTAATCTGTAGTTCATCCATAGTTTCAGAAGTGTATATGACTATTTTGACTTAAAGGATTAGTTCACTCCAGAATTAAAATTTCTTGATAATTTACTCACCCCCAATTTCATCCAAGATGTTCATGTCTTTCTTTCTTCAGTCTAAAAGAAATTAAAGTTTTCTGAGGAAAACCTTCCAAGATTTTTCATTATATAGTGGACTTTAGCGGGGACCAATGGGTTGAATGTCCGAATTGCAGTTTCAGTGCAGCTTCTAAGGGCTCTACACGATCCCCCCCAAGGAATAACGGTTTTATCTAGTGAAACCACAGATCATTTTCTAAAAAAAAAACAAAAAAAACAACAACTATACTTTTAACCACAAATGCTCATCTTGCACTAGCTCTGCAACTTCACACATCTCATAATCACATTGGAAAGGTCATGTCTGATTTAGGTGGAAGTACCGCCCCAGTGTTTACAAAGTGACACAAAGACATATACATATTTGTCATTCAACATAAAACAACCTTTGAACAGTCCTCCTTATCCACAATTGTAAACACCGGATCGGTAATTCCGTACATGACGTGTGACCTTTCCATTGTGATTAAGTAATACGTGAAGTTGTGGGCATAAATCACAGAGTTAGTGCAAGATTAAAGTTTGTGGTTAAAAAGTATATATATTTCTTTCTTTTTCTTTTTTTTTTTTAAAGAAAATTACCTATCATTTTGCAAGACAAGACCCTTATTCCTCGGGTGGGATCGTGTAGAGCCCTTTGAAGCTTCACTGAAACTGCTATTTGGACCTTAAACCCGTTGGTCCCCGTTGAAGTCCACTATATGGAGAACAGTCGTGGAATGTTTTCTTCAAAAACCTTAATTTCTTTGTGACGGAAGACAGAAAGACTTGAATATCCTGGATAACATGGAGGTGAGTAAATTATAAGGAAATTTTAATTCTGGAGTGAACTAATCCTTTAAAGCACCAGAGATTTGGGGCCTATACCATGAAGCCAGTTTAGCTGGCTAGCCAAGGAAGTTTCAGTTTAGTTTGTGCCATCCCTGGGTTTTTGGGCAACAAGAAATGTGCTTGGCCTTTAATGGTGTTCATTGCCATTGTAACTTATGTTCTTGCTACGGGGCAGGCAGTAATATTGTAATTTTTTTATACGATTTATATATTACTCATATAATTATTATACCCTTCATCCATTACACATTTTTAAATTAATAATTAAGCATTTAGTTTAATATACACATTTTGTTGCTTTGCAGCCTGAAATGAAGATGGACAGTTTTTGTTTTATCCAGCTGTATTTACTCAGTACAATGTATAACATTCAAGTGAAAGATGTAACATCGACATATCAGACAAAAAATAAATTAACAATCACTGAGTTGGAAAAAGACCCCCCCCCCCCCCCCCAAAAAAAAAAAGACTTGTAAACTCAATCAGGTGTAGCAAATCACCTTCTGAGTGACAGACAAAGCCATTTGGCTTTCAGCTGTGATCATTTTGATTAGCTCAGCATGAAAAGAGTTTTCCTGGAGCATTTCAGTGCTTGGTAGTGCAACTGATGCAAACAATCAACAATGGGTGGCAAGGCACTGTCAAAAGATCTCCGGGAGACACGAGTCAGGAAAAGGATACAAAAAATGATCAATACCTAAAAGCACAGTGAAGTCTATTATTAAGAAGTGGAAGCTATTTGGTACAAATCAGACCCTCTCTGGATCAGGACGTCACTCCAAACTGAATGAAAGAGCTGGAGGAAACTGATCAGAGAGGCGATCAAGAGACCTATAGCAACTCTGAAGCAGTTGCAGGAATCATAACAAAGAGTGATCATTGTGTGCATGTGACAACAATATCATCAATTCTCCACAAATGTGGCTTGTGCGGAAAAAAGCAATTTCTCAAGCAAGGCCACATGCAGTCACGGCTGAGCTTTGCCAAAACAGACCTTGAAGATTCTGAGGTCCGATGAGACTAGAATGTCATTATTTGGCCTCAACACCAACAATATGTCTGACAGAAATCCAATACAGCTCATCTTCCAAATAAAAGCATTGCTACAGTAAATCATGCAGGTGTTTCTCTGCAGCAGGGACTGGAAATTTTGTCATAATAGAAGGAAAAATGGATGGGGCTAAATACCGTCAAATTCTTGAGGAAAATGTGTTGCCCTCTGCCAGAAAGTTGTCGGTGGGAAGAAGGTTTACTGTTCAACATGTCAATGACTCAAAGCACACAGCAAAACTGAGCTCATAGCGGTTGAAGGAGAAAAAGGTGAATGTCCTTGAATGGTCTAGTCGGAGCCTAGACTGAACCCCACTGAAAATCTGTGGAATGACTTGAGGACTGTAGTCCACAAAGGCTTACCATCATTTTTAACTGATTTGAGCAGTTCTGCAAAGAAGATACTTCACTTTTATTTTTTTTTATTTTTTTTAAACTTCACATAAAACATTTCTTTAGCAAGCTCACCTTTCTTTTTGTTTAAATTATATTAATGTACTGTATTATATTATATTATATGAATTCATATTAATGAGAACCAGTAGTGAAATGAATGCGATGGTTCACCCAAAAATGAGGAGAAAAATAAGTCTTTCATTGTTTACTCACCCTCATGTCATTCAAAACCAGTATGACTTTCTTTTCTTTTTTACTTGAACGCAAAAAGAAGATATGATGAATGTAAAGTCCAAACAACATTGAACCACACTGGCTTGGTATGGACAAAAAAAAAAAAAAAAAAAAAAAAAAAAAAAAATCATACAGGTTTGAAACAACAGGTCAGTTAATGATGTCAGAACTTTTTGGGTGAACTGTTCCTTTAAGTTATTACTTCTACATTTTTGCAATGTATCGATTATGTCTGATCGATTATGTTTTCAACAGGAAGTCTTTACAGAAATGGAAGAGAAGTATGGAGATGTGGAGGAATGTGTGCGATAACCTTGGTGATCATTTGGTTGGAAATGTTTATGTGAAGGTAGTGTAGAATTTGAGTGTTTATTAATGTTTTGTGCTTTTTGCTTGATAGAACAGGCACATGAAATATTTATTTCAAGATTTCAAACAATGTAGCTATAACAGCCTGCTTTAGAATTATGCTTGTAAATGTTTAATGCTGTTTTATAACAAAGTTCGGGAGGAGCAGTCACAGTTCATTAACCTGATTAACACAAGTGGAGACCAATCAGTAATCAACTCATGACAAGGTATACATAACAGCAGAACCTACCTCTGTTCATTGACAGTTTTCAGCATCCCTCCTCCACCCCATTTCTCCTCACTTATAGATCCATCTACTCCTACCACAACCGGGGGGAGTACTCTGGGTTCGGGCCACATCCCGAGCTCGGAGCCCTCCACCCGGACAGCACGCCAAATATGCATAAACTTACGGTATTAATATGCGTAGATGTGAACTCGTGAAATCACCAACTTTGTTTTATTGTCTGAACAGTTTCGGAGGGAAGAGGATGCTGAGAAGGCTGTATTGGACTTAAATAATCGCTGGTTTAATAGACAACCAATACACGCTGAGCTCTCACCAGTTACAGACTTTAGAGAAGCCTGCTGTAGGCAGTATGAAATGGGGTCAGTGTTTCAAACTTTATTTATTCAGTTATTTCATTGAGAAACAAGGATATTTTAATGTCACTTTTTAAGGATTGAAATCTGTTCACTAAATTCTTGCCAAAGCAGACTAACAAACTTCAGTTCTGCTGTTCTGACATTGAAATGGCCAATGAAGGGTTTTTTGTTTTTAAAGACGGGTGGGCTTATAGTTATTGCTTATATAGTAATATAGGCCAGCTATATATTTTACATTACAGAAATTTATTAAATATATTTTAAGATATATTAATATATCTAAAGTGAACTGACTGTCTTTAGAAAAGTTGTGATGCAGCTTTTTTTTTTTTTTAACCATCTCATCTCACCACAGGGAGTGCACTAGAGGTGGTTTCTGTAATTCCATGCACTTGAAACCCATTTCTCGAAAGCTGAGGAGAGAGCTTTATGGTCGTCGTAGAAAAAGGTACTGAAGCCCTTCTTTATCAAAGGCCGGTCTAGTGCCTTTCATTAGAGTTGACATTTTTTGTTGTTGTAACAAAAATGATTTTACCATTAGACATCGTTCCAGGTCAAGATCTCGTGAAAGACACTCGTTCTCGTGAACGCAGCCGTGGAGGTCGTGAGAGGAGAAGATCAAGAGATCATGAACGTTCTGGAAGATTTTGAGCCATCACAGTTTTGCTGCCTATGTTTTGTTGCTTGTCATCAACCAATTTCCAGCATTTGTGAGAAATCGGATTCCATCGTTTGCTTGAAACCCTTTTGTTTGTCACTTTATTTACCTTTTTACCTTTTTTTTAACCTTAAAAAAAGTTTTAAGATTTTTGTTTCTTAATAAAAGTGCATTTTTATAAATTGTCTGTGCCACAGGTTTATGTCTGTCTTGGGTTATTAAAACCTTAGTCATGATGAATCAGACCTGCAGGCTTTCAGTAAGTGTTGTAGGGGTGTGTCACACTGCATTTTTAATCATTATGTATTGCTCCTAAAACACAGTGGTATCAGTTTGGCGGCAGATTCAGTTTTATAGCACTTCAAAAAGACCAGGAGTCGAGTTTGCCTTCGTAGTATGGGTTGGGATATTGTTATAAAATTAAATCTTGCAGTGGTATGGATACAAATAGTATTTAAAAACACGAGTATAATGGAAATGTTTTTTTTTTTTTTTTTCATCATCTCAAAAATCAAGGTGCATAACCTATCAATGTTGACGGTGTGGCTGGTAAGCATTACATTTGAATAAAACTAGTTTTTCAGGTGAGAGAAATTTGCCATAAAATTGTAGATGTCTTAAATTTCATATATTTTGAGTTGTCAGCCAAATATTTCAAGCAGATTTTTTTTTTTTTTTTACCAAAAATAAAAAAAAATGTTGGGACAATTCCCAACTTCAGATAGGAAAGTGATCGGCAGACGCCCTCGTTCCAGCCAATCAGATTGCGTGCCAACACACGACCATTTCCTAAATAAGCGATGAACCCCGTTCATGTTAATGACGTGACAACAGGTACTTCTGTATGCACAGCTGTTAACGTGGACGATCGGCGCTTATCGACAAGGTAAATGTGTTGAATATCTGTAATGGACGTTGCATTATGCGATCACCAATATATTTGAGAAAGAAATATAAATATATTTATTATATAAAAATATTTTGCTGCTTTGGATGCTAAACTTCAATTTCATCAAAACCGCTGGAATTAACTGCAACTAAAACCGAATTCACAGAAAGCGATGTGAAATGACATTTTGATGACTGACTGATATAATCACATTTACAAAAGTCTAAAACAGCACGAGGTTGTGATTTACAGGTACATGGATTGTTGCCACGTGCTCTATAAAGAATATTTCTGCAAGTTTCAGTAAGTGTTTCGCGGAAAAAGATATACAGGAAACTCTGCCTGAATATGGTGTGAATGAAAGTTTTTAGATAAAAGTGTTTTTGGAGCACATGGTTCCACTTCCCCATACTTCTGGAAGCCTGACTCTTGCGTCCTGACTGGGTTGACCGGTGTGTCAAATACACCACAATACGTCCAATATAATGTCGTAAATATTGGAATCTACCGCATCTGAGTCATATTTCCATTAAAACATAGTGTACAGTTTACTGACTGAAAACTTCGAGACCTTTCAATCTAATCTGTGTACTGTCACTTGTCGGGGTACTGCAGACTTGGCAGCCCTGGTCCTGAAGAGTTACCACTCATGCAGTAGAATTTAGTATTATAATTTTGTAATATCTATCTATCTATCTATCTATCTATCTATCTATCTATCTATCTATCTATCTATCTATCTATCTCTTTGCTTTGCTTTCAGATAATAATTTGATATTTATTGCAACAAATACAAGGCTTAGTGGTTAAATTTTTTTAAAATACCCAGGAACTGAAAATTAATGCAATTTTGTCTTTTGTGAGAATAACTCTGTCTCAGTCTTGTTATTTCTATATACACAGACCACATTAACTTGCATTGTATTGTAGTCATTTCACATTAAAGCAGTCAGCCATGCTTGTTATGTTGGTGAGGCGCAACAGCTGGTGTGTTTTATGCTTGGCTTGTTATGTTATCTATTAATGGTTCTCATACTCTGGAATTAACCTGATGGTTAAGGTTGGTGTATTTAAGAAGTTAGATTTGGCATTTATACCACCTAAAGGCTGGAATTGTCATGGCTTCCCATGTCATTGTGTTAATGTTTAAGTGAGACTGGAATGCTGCAGACCCGTAAACAACCATTTTTAGCACTTAGTCTTCCATTGTCCTTAATTCAGTGGGTTTTTACATTTGTTTTGGGTTAAATGCCTGTAATAAGGTCTGTGCCTAACAAAAGTGCAAGTTATTTTCAAATTTTATTCTACAACTAAAAAAATACACAAGTAATGCATCCTTATGATTTTATTTGATATTTTCTGATAATAGGGCGATCAGCAGACGCCCTCATTCCAGCCAATCAGATGGCATGCCAACACATGGCCATTTCCCAAATAGGTGATGAACCCCGTTCAAGTAAATGACGTGACACAGGTAGCCAACTTCTTTATGCACAGCTGCTAGTTACTAATTTTGAATAAAGATTGAAAGAGCTTAACTGAGTAAGCCATGTGACTGTAATGTAGCATAAAACTTACTTTTAGCTTTTTACTTGTATTAAGGTTTCAAAATAGATCAAAGTTATGTTCATTTGTGAAGATTATCATACATTTTAGTTGGTCACAGGGCGTATTATCTTATATTGTTTATTCTGTGTATTTTACACTGTATCATTGTGGGCTTTTATCTTTTAGTCATAGTTTGGAATGAATAAAGAGCAGCCTAGAAGTATTCCAGCTTCATAGTCTGTTTGTGGATATTTCACTAAATGGATGATGCTGTCCTATAATGCGCAAGCCCCAAATTAAGTTCTATTTCATGTCTTCTTTCACATGAACTGACAAAATTGTGTTAAAATACCTGTCTTGACAAGTATAATCGAAAACAGTCATGTACTCATGTAAAGATATAACAGTTGAGAAAGAAATTGGATGTGTAGGCCTATAATTATATTGGATTCATGCATTATGTCTTAAAGTGATTGCAGTTTATTTACCAACTGCTGTTTGTCTTAAATGTTAATCCAAAAGAAAAAAAGACAAAATCACTCACTTTAATTATTTAATTTCTGAAGACCTACAAATCTGAAACCTGATTTATTCGTGCTACACTTTACAGAGATCTATAGAGGAAACATGCCTTCAGTTCCACCCAACAAAGAGAATGACAGTCCTGCCTGCCCTTTTGCTGGCAAGAAGACCACTGGTAGGAATGGCGTTGAGAAGTTGGTTTCAGATGATGTAGACAGACCTCTGCAGCTAAATAGAGAAACTGAAGCCACTGATCCAAAATGGATTCGTCCGGACCTGCCAAGTAGATGTACCTGGAAACCAGGAATGTCTCTTGAAAATTCCCCTCACAAATACTTCCCCAGGTGATAATGCTTAATGATCACTCGCTTTGTAATTCTGACCAAAAATCAAAACATACTTTAAATCAAGTGACAGGGAAATGGCTCATGCTTAGAAAGCTGAGCCCACCGAAAGAGCACTTCTGTGTCCTTCTCGGGGATGTCACTCACATGACTATGCAGCAATAACAAACAACAACCATTAAATGATCCTATCAATTCTTTGTTATTTTTTATTTATTTATTTTTTTTTTACATTGTCACAAAATGAACTTTGTAACTATACAACTATAATTGTAACTATAGCTTTCTGTCCCCCAATATACTGCTATGTGTATTTATTTTGTCCTCCTTTAACCACACTGCAGGACAAAAGCTGAGAAGATTCTACCCAACATCCTGGACATGATTGGAGACACACCACTGGTTCGCATAAACAAGATCTCCAAGACCTTTGGACTAAAATGTGAACTTTGTAAGTGATTCATTCACATTAGTACTTTTGACCAGTTCTAAATAAATAACACTAAAAGTCAAAATCATTTTACCACAGAAGGTGCATTAGAAATAAAAAAGTCTGCCGTGAAAGATAAAAAAAAATCTTTAAAAGAATTTGAAATATAAAGCAAGTATTGAGCCTGAGTCCTTTGAAGTAGTTATCACCTGCTGTGTTGCTTTAAAGTGACGTGACATATCTCTAACTATTAGGCCACGACTTCCCTTAATGTTATATATAAATCTATAAAATGGGTGAAAGAAAGGCATTTATATAAATGATCTCAAGTTACGTATGTATGTGTGTCTGCAGTGGCTAAGTGTGAGTTCTTTAATGCTGGTGGTAGTGTGAAGGACCGTATCAGTCTGCGTATGGTGGAGGACGCAGAAAGGGAAGGCATCCTCAAACCTGGAGACACCATTATAGAGCCCACCTCTGGAAATACAGGTAATCAAATAGGACTGATGTTGACTGATTTTGTTGAGTTTTTTTTTTTTTTTTTACATTCTTGTTTCATTGTTCATTGTTACAGTTTACAGTTTGTTCTTCTCAAAACCTTCAATGCTAGTTCACATTCTGTTTAAAACCCAGTTCATAAATATGGTTAGAATCGCTCTAAATATGGTTAAAAGTGTGTTGTAGTGGACGTTTCTAGAATGGAAATAAACAAGTGGGTAAATTCATTTTTCCCAGTGGGGAAAAAAAAGGTCTGAAAGGTTAAGTTATGTGCACTCTATGCAGGTATTGGTCTTGCACTGGCTGCAGCAGTGAAGGGTTATCGCTGCATAATTGTTATGCCTGAGAAAATGAGCTTGGAAAAGGTAAGATTCATTCCAATTATATCAAATGGGATTTGATAGCCTATCAAGTATGTTAAACAAGAGTCTCTTCATAATAGTGATGTAAATGGTATGAACATTTCTTATCATGATAACAGTGAACTAAATTAGGATGATTATCAGTATTATCAGAGTTTTGTTCAGATGTGCTGGTAATGTTCAAAAAGTACTGACGCATAAATAGTTTTGAATTTAAAATCAACAAACAGTATATAAAATTACTTTTTGTTTGCATAAACACGAAAACAATAACATTACCAATTATGTTCGGATTTTAAATGACAACATGACTGACAAAAGTGTATCTAATAGCATGTATGAAATGTTCAAATAAAGCTTTGAAAAAGTTTCATAAAATGTTAACCCACACATTTCAGCCTTTAAATAAAGAAAAGGGTTAAGTCAAAATGGTAAATGATTAAAAAATGATCATAAGTATTTTATCTGCTCCATCTGTCAGTAGGTGGCGCTAATGGAACAGCTGAATTAGAGCTGTTTCCCATAACCTCAATGGACAACGAACACTATTTTATTAGGTATTACATCGAGTTAAGATAAAAACAAAATGCCATCAAATCTTTTCTGAAGACAGTCAGAACCTTCAGAGTAACATACTTACATATAATTTGTTCATATATACATTTGTATAATTCCCTCAACTCCCAAAACCTCACAGCTTCCCACCATGTTTACACACAAAACGAAACTGCTCTGTGTGCTGTTCGCACATTCGCATGTGTTACTTAAAACTGTGCTTAATGCTGGACAGTATTTATTTATCCTGAGTTGTTTAAATCGCGGTAATCGAATATGGTTTTAATGATAATTAAAATATGAAATGGTAATACAAAATTTTACTCATTTTATCATGATTTATCATCAAACCAGAAATCGTTTAACCACTACTTCATAGGTTGATGTCTTGAGAGCTTTGGGAGCTGAGATTGTCCGTACTCCCACCAGTGCACGGTTTGACTCCCCAGAGTCCCATGTGGGTGTAGCTTGGCGCTTGAAGAATGAGATTCCTAACTCACACATTCTGGACCAATATCGCAATCCCAGCAACCCCCTGGCTCATTATGACACCACTGCTGAGGAGATTCTGGAGCAATGTGATGGTAGTAATTGTGTTGTTTCTCTCTTAATTTCTCTTTTTGTCTTTGTTCTCCTATCTTTTTACATATCTTCTTCTCAGTTTCAAAGCCTTTTGTTGTCCGTAATATTAAAGGGGTCATATGATGCGATTTCAAATTTACCTTTCTCTTTGTAGTGTTACAAGCTGTTTGTGAATAGATAAGACCCCTAAAGTTGCAAAGACTAAAGTCTCAAACCCAAAAAGATATTCTTGATTATAGTTCATTATAAACTCGCCCACACCCTCCTAAAATGCCTCATTTTAACATGCCCCCACGTCTACGTCACTTTGTGGGAAGATTTGCATAACACCGCCCAAATGTTCACGCAAAGAAAGAAGGTGTAACTTTTATTCTTGCTGTAGCATTGTTGCTGCTGCTGCCACCTCCATGTTGTGGGTAGGGATGGGTATCGTTAAGGTTTTAACGGTATTACTAATCTTACCGATACTGCTTAACGGTCTGGTACTTTAACGGTATTCTTATCGGTACTTTGTGTTGTGTTAGGCAGTCGAAAACTGTGTGTAGTGAGTTCGTGTGGGCAAGGAAGAGGACAAGGGGTCAAAAGTCTAGCACCAGACGGTGACTTTTATTCTGCCACGTTCACGCGCTATTTCCGTTTTCCTTTTTCCGGTTTCCGGTTCCGGTTCTCGTCAGCAGTCTGACTCTCTCTCAATTCCTTCCGTCTCTCCTGGCGTTTTATACCCTCTCCACGCCAATTACTAGAACAAGAAACAGGTGATAATTTCTGCCCAAACCACTCACTTACCGCTCGTCTCCCGATCCTCTCTCCCGCTGCAGACTTCGCTAAACCACGCCCCCCCTGCCACATACCCCCACCGCCCGACTCAGGCCGGGGAGCCGTCTGGCCTGCAGCCCCCCACCCCCCCCCATTCCTGGAGAGGAAGTCGGCCACGGCCTTCTGAACACCCGGCCTGTGGACCACCTTGAATTTAAAAGGCTGAAGAGCTAGATACCAACAAGTGATCCGCGCGTTGGTATCCTTCATGCGGTGGAGCCACTGCAGCGGAGCGTGGTCCGAACAGAGGGTGAACTCCCGTCCCAGGAGATAATAGCGGAGGGTGAGGACGGCCCACCTGATGGCCAGGCATTCTTTCTCAATGGTGCTGTACCTAGCCTCTCTCTTTGAGAGCTTGCGGCTAATGTACAGCACCGGCCGTTCCTCCCCGTCTATGTCCTGGGACAGGACCGCCCCCAGCCCCCTGTCCGACGCGTCTGTCTGCAACAGAAAAGGGAGTAATAACGCTGTAATAATGGCCCGCCACATAGAGCAGCCTTGAGTTGACTTAGGACACAACTAGAAATCAGTGGTTAAGTTGTATTTACAACACTGTTCCAGAACAGTTCAAACCAAATATTCAGGTGTGCAGTGGATTTTACTGTTTCCTGACTGTTTCCTGGGAGAGTAGCCTACAATGCCGGTGTTCTGATGAATAATGCTGACTCACAGCCTGTAAGTACATATTCATATTTAAAGGATTTGCCACTGATGATTCAAACGCGAGTTTTGAGCAGTGTAAAGTAGCGCTTGTTGTTTCTCCAATCACAAATGCAGACATAGTTTTATTTTTAAATTATTTTTTTATTTTTAAGTAATGATAATCAGTAATTATGTCCTCACTGGATGCTACACGTCTCATTTGTAATGGGTTGTGTTGGTTTTGTCTCATCACTTTGGGACACCGCATAACAGTATGGTAAGTGCCATAACATATCCATCACATGCTTAAGGTATTCGGCCAATCACAACACAATGGATAGCTGGCCAATCAGAGCACACCTCGCTTTTCAGAACAATGAGCTTTGTGAAAATCTATGCGTTTCAGAAAGGCGGGCATAGAGGAGAAACTAATGAAAGACACATTTCATTATAACAAATACATAAAATAATGTTCTTTTTTTTAGCAACGTCATACGACCCCTTAAAAGGAATAGTTGACCCAAAAAGGAAAATTGCTGAAAATATACTCCCCCTCAGCCATCCAAGACAGAGTTTTTTTCATGGGAACAGATTTGGAGAAATTTTGTATTACATCACTGAAGATGAACACGAGCCAAGCCAGATAATGAACAATAGACTGACTCGTTCACGAGTCAAGAACCGGTTGCATTGGTTTTCGGATCACCTGTAGTTCTTTCGAACAGTTCGATTCAATAAACCGTTTGAAGAAAACGGTTAGCCAGTTCTTTTGTGCTCGACGTAATGACGTTATTTGCGATGACTGCCCTTGATTCATCAAGCCTTTAGTTTATCTGGCTCATAACACTAGCACAGAATCAGTTCAGAATCAATCACCAAAAGAATTAGTTCAGTTCAGAAGGTCTGTGTATGAGTCTGCTTCACGCTGAATCGCACATGGGCAGTATCATCAGCTCCTTGTGTCTGACAGAACCGGTTCTTGACTCGAAAATGAGTCAATCTTTCGTTCATTATCTTGCTCGGCTCGGTGTTCATCTTCAGTTCTCTCTTCACATCAGTTCAGTCAGTGTACTGTTTGAGTAAATGAATTACTCTGGGATATTGGTTTATTTTAACTCAGAGGGAGTGTCAGCCACCTTAAAAAAAGTTAACAGCTTAAGCCATTTGTGGATTAATGCTTATTGGAGACGCGAACCGTTTCAAACGATTCAGTTCGATTTGGAGAACTGTTTCAAAAAGATCCGGTTACATCGAATGATTCGTTCGCGAACCGGATATCACTAAACTGCAGTGTTTAAAAAAAATCTCACAATAGACCCGGAAGAGAAGACGATGCTGAATAAAGTTGTAGTTTTTGCAATTTTTGGACCCAAATGTATTTTTGATGCTTAAAAAAAAATCTAACTGACCCTTTGATGTCACATAGACTACTTTGATTATGTTTTTCTTACCTTTTCTGGACATGGACAGTATACCGTGCACACAGTTTCAATGGAGGAACAGAAAGCTCTCGGACTAAATCTTAAATATCTTAAACTGTGTTCTGAAGATGAATGGAGGTCTCACGGGTTTGGAACGACATAGGGTGAATTATTAATGACATAATTTTGATTATTGGGTGAACTAACCCTTTAAGATTTGAGCTCGGTCTGTAATTAACTAATTCTCTAGGATGAAGTCATTTGTAGAAAGAGTCCAATGCCGAGGATGTCAAGATTTCCAAAATTTCTCAAGATCTGTTCTCATGGTGAGTACATTTTTATTCTTTTGTTAACTATTTCTTCAACTCTCACTCAACACACCACAGGTAAATTGGATATGCTGGTGGCAGGAGCCGGCACAGGAGGCACTATTACCGGCGTTGCCCGCAAACTGAAGGAGAAATGCCCAAATATTAAGGTAGACACTGATTGTCCCTAAGATCTGATGAACAGCAATTTTGTGAAATTAAAACCTCAGAGTACCATTTCATTTTATCGTCATCCTAACATTTCACCCAGAAAGACAATAATGGAAGAGTAAACTGGATATATAGTAATAACTGGAAGAGTAAACCACATAATGTTGAATTGTAATAAAATCATATAAGCTGCAGTTGTATTAGTCACTCAGGCATTAAGTAACTAGGCAACACTGAAAATGAGACTTGACTCATTTGAAGTGTCTGTGTTTTGGTAGATTGTTGCGGTGGACCCAGAGGGCTCGATCCTCGCTGAGCCTGATGAGCTGAACCGGACGGACAAAACCCAGTATGAGGTGGAGGGCATCGGATATGACTTTATACCCACCGTCTTGGATAGATCTGTGAGTGACTCTACATAAGCCTGCAGGTTGAAATATATGTCTAATGTCCTTAATATGATAGGATATTATGATAGGATATGATAGTCCTTAAAATGCATGTGATAGGACTCTTTAGCTCACACATTTAAACATTTATTTGTTTAAATTATGTTTGGATAATAAAGTAAACCTTAGTTGCTTCAGTCCAGTAAGTGTTCATCTTGAAATTTCACTAACAATATCAAAGTTATTCTCACATTTACTTAAAAATAATATGAAAATATTTCACAGAAAAAAGAAGGCACATGAACCATGTTCTGAAGGAGGACGTTTGTACAATTATATATTTTAAAAAAGCCTTTAACTTGATAAAAAAGGGTAGTCTAGCTATCAGAGGACAGTAGGCATGTTGTAGATTGTGTGCAAGAGGCTTTTCAGCAAAGGTTTGATCATGTTGATCATTTAGAGAATTTTGAACCTTGTGTATCAAATATGATAAAGTAGGCTAAAAAGTAAATATTTTTCTAAAATAAATGATACTGTTAAGGGTGTTTTGGTTTGGTTGTTTTGTTTTTTGTGCTGATGTTATACATCCTGATATTGCTATTTAGTTTTTTTCCTCTAGATGGCAGTTGAAGTATAGTTTTGGTTTACTGTGGTTGGTCGACAGCAGGCAGTTTATGTACAAATCAAACACATTGTGTTTCTATTTCAGTTGGTTGACAAATGGTACAAATCCAAAGATGATGAATCATTTGCTATGGCCCGAATGCTTATAAGAGATGAAGGGCTGTTATGTGGTAAGCACATTATTCTTTATTAACATGCTCTCTAACTTAAATAATATCTATAATATCTTAAATTGCAGCTTAATGTCTGTGAAAAGTAATATCATGATTGTAGTAGATTTTTGTAAGTATATATCTTTTGTCTTTGTTGTCAGGGGGGAGCTCAGGCACTGCCATGGCAGCTGCAGTAAAGTTAGCCAAAGAGCTAAAGGAGGGACAGCGCTGTGTCGTGATTCTGCCAGATTCCATTCGCAACTACATGTAAGGAGAAATTAGAGAGATGCACAAGATTTGGCTGCAAGCTTATTCGGCTTCAGTTTTTCCAGGGAACATAAAATAATAAAATGTATTCTTTAATGCACCGTAAGCAGCTTTTGTTGAAAGCATCTACCAAATGCATGAATATAAAATATTTTCTCACACTTGATTTTGGCTATTTTCCACAAAGAGAGCTGGCTTTACAAAAGCTTGGTTCAGTCAGAAGCAATGGATGTTAGTCATCATTTTGTGTTTAAAATTGGCTCTTTAATTTAAGGTCGAAGTTCTTGAGTGACAAGTGGATGTTCCAGAAGGGCTTTCTGAGAGTCGAAGACATTATGGTGAATAAACCCTGGTGAGCAGATGATCATTTTGTCACTTAAGATTTAGTGTGATACATGAGACTGGGACTATCTGTCACACTTTTATTGGTAATTTATTTATTTGGTATTTAATAAGGTACATTTCATTTTAGAAGTAAATTTCTATGTAGGCATAAATCTTAAAGCAACATAAAAACAGGACATTGTCACACTGTACATTCTTAAAAATGAAGGTTTGTTATTGGCATTTAGTTCGATGAAGAACCTTTAACAACTTTCCATTGCACAAAAGGTTCTATATAGTGGAAAAAGTCTCTTTGGATTCAAAAAATATTCTTCGTACTAAGTTATTTTTTAACCTATCGCTAAAAGTTTCCAAAATAGTTATTTTATGGCATCACTGTGAAACTCCAATTTTGAAAATTTTAAGAGTGTTTGGGGAAAGTTGTCACAATGCAGATTGTCATTTTATAAACTATCCAGCAAAATGCAAACATTAAAACAATTATTAAAACTGCAAAACAATTAATGTAACAGCACAACATTTAAGCCATGATATTGGGCAGCAGATGCTGAAATTGTAATCTTGATGATACACATATATATTTAAAAAATAATCATTTAAAAGGGTTTTAAGCTAGTTTTTTGAAACAACTCTGTGGAAAACTCTGTTCATACATTTTCATATTTTAACTTTTCACACATACTGTAAATATGACAACTTCATGTGGTGAAAGCTAACCTAATTTTCCTTTATGTTAAATATATATTCCAATATTGAACATTAATACAATTTGCAGGTATTTAGAACCTGGGCAGCCTCTCATTTTCGGTTCTGTGTCCATTCTTAATTTTTATTCTTCCTTCATTCAATTCCTTCCAGGTGGTGGAATCTGAAATTACAAAGTCTAAACCTTTGTGCTCCACTAACTGTGCTGCCCACAGTCACATGCCAAAAAACCATCAAAATCTTGAAAGAAAAGGGCTTTGACCAGGCACCTGTCGTAGATGAATCTGGGTGAGCAATACATGCAACAAAGAAAATTTTAATCAGCATTAAAAGGGTGATAATCTCACTGTAATTGTCATCAGCACTTACTGTATTAAAGCTATACTGTCTTTGTAATTGAACATGATTAAAAGTGAGCAGAGGAATGCAGTTGTGTTTGGCTTTCTCTCTGCAGACTGATTCTGGGAATGGTGACCCTGGGAAACATGCTTGCCTCTGTGCTTGCAGGAAAAGTCAAGCCCTCTGACCCTGTCAGCAAAGTGCTCTACAAACAGTTCAAGCAGGTGAGCCTAGCGCAGGTCTTACAGAAAGGATAGTTTGAGCTCACTCAATCTGACATCACTTCCTCCATTTTGCCTGTTTTAGATTCGTCTAACTGACAATCTGGGAAAGCTGTCTCGGATCTTAGAAACGGATCATTTTGCCCTTGTGGTCCATGAGCAGATTCAGTGTGAGTGTTAAATCATATGGTTAAGTTGTATTTAATTGAAGCCATATTGAAGCCCTTGACCTGATAATGTGCTCTCAATTGTTCTACAAAAGCACATTAGCTATGTATGCAAGGAAAATTCAGATGTAGGAAAACTAAAGTCCAAAAAAGTCCTTCTAAGGGCAATATCATATATGCTTTATTTATCTTTGAGGTCCACTTAGAACGGTTTAGCATGGCACAAAGTTGACATAGGAATAGAATTCAGTTTATAAATTCAGAGTTATTGTGAAAAGTGATGTTTTGATAACTTGTACTGTATGTTGTTATGTGTTTCTCCTTCTTTTGGTCCTGTGTCTTGTTTATTGCCTTGTTTTCCCCCATGTATTTATAGCCCTCCGTTTTCATTTGTAGTTTTTTATAACACATTTTAAAAGATAACTTTATACAATAAAGCCCAAGATCTGCTCAAAGTCATAAGATAAGGACATTTTAAAAAAGGTAAAGTAAATTTTTGTAATCAATCTATAAAATTACATAAAGAAAATTAAAAATTATTTGACAGAAAAGATAAAACTTATGACCAAACTACAGATGAGTACATGTAGAACTTTAGATCTCAAAAGATCCAGTAAAGTCTCAACAAGGTCTGACCAATATCGTCTAGTCCTTCTGGTGGTGCTGTGCACTTTAGCCATGGTACACTCAAGCAGAGCAATATCCAACAGATACAGTGGGACATTCAAGTAGACATAGCTGGGGTAGATGAATCAAACCATAGATTCAAGACAACTTTTTTAGCAGCAGTAGGAGCAGCTGAGAGAATCCTCCTTTGATTAGCAGACAGTGACAGTAGTTGTCTATTCTCATCATAGTAGATGTTGGTTAGCTTTAGTTGTCCCTGTACTGTACTGTCTATAGTGAGGTGTTACTAATAAAAATGAAAGCAATACCCTGTTTTTCTCAACATTAATTACTTAAATGACTCATTTTGAAATTGTGTTATTCCAAAATTTCAAAATCAGCATTTTCAACAACAGATTGTATTGAAATATGGCAACTGATCATATTTTCTTTCATACATTTTGAGAACTGCTGACTCTCATCAAGTCGGCATGATATGAAAATTCACACAGTGTATTTTGTAAATTACTATTAGAGATCTTCGTGTGAATGATTCATCCATGTTTGATAAATTAAAGCATTGTAATCTTTCATTAAAAAAATTCTTCCATTGAGAAAGATTCTGTTTCAGTGTTACTACTTGTAATCATTTTGATTATATTCAAACACTGTGGCTTGTGTTCAAGACCCTGCCACGAATATATTTTCTAAACAAAATGAATACAATAGCTAGATGAAATTGGAGGATAATTTATTACCAGGGTCTGATTGCCCAGCAGCCACATCACATATTGGTGTAAATGATCTAATTTTTGTTATTGGATGAGCTACTCAATAAAAGCGCAATGTAGGAAACTTATCACAGCTACTATGGGGGAGAAAAAAGGGAGAAAGAGGAGAGCCTCCAGCAACTAAATTTCTGGGCTGAGGAGATAGCTCCATTGAGTTTGTTTATTTTTATTAGTATTTTTTTTTTTTTTTTTGAATTTTTGCTTAATTGAACACTGGGGCCGGTTTCACAGACGGGGTTTAGACTAAGCCAGGATTAGATCAGAGTTCAATTAAGACATTTAAGCAACTTTTTTAAACATGGTTAAAAAAAAAAACATTACTGGTGTGCATCTTTAGACAAAACAAAGGCAATGATATATTTTAAGATCAGTAAATTCAAGTTTCTTTCAGTTGAGACAGGATTGTGAGTTTTTAATCTTTGTATCTATGAGGTCTTATCCTCCTGATCTCCTACACACTTAGCAATGAAAGGATGATGAGATGTTTGGCTAAATTTGCTGCTCTATTTTTTCAGATCTAACTGATGGGTCTTCCACTCAAAAGCAAATGGTGTTTGGAGTAGTGACAGCCATCGATCTCCTCAACTTTGTGACGGCTCGAGAGAAAAGAGAAAGATCGATGTCAGAATCAACAGATGAATACTGAAGGCATTGGAGCACATCCTGCCTCAATCTGAATATGATGCACTACAAGGAATCATAACATTAGAGCTATAGATGTCATGTGGTTAATTCAGCTAAATTTGGGCATTAGGGTTGGGTGGCACTGCTTCTTAAAATTATATTTCTGATTTCATAGCCAATAACTAATTATTGCAATTGCAATTATTAACTAATGTTAACAAATTTACAATGAAGTTTAAAGGCATCAGAACAGGGTCTAAAATTACAGTTTTAATAATAATTAACTTTACTGGATAGAAATCATTATTGGCCATTGATATGTATTTTGCTTTGTATTATTCCAAAACTATTAGTTTTAGTCCATGTGACAATTACTGTGGTTTGTTTTCTTGCATATTTTGGACAAACAGTGCTGACAAAAAGTCAGTGTCTCACTGTATTCAGTGCTATAGCTGCGTCTGTCACAAAACAAGTGATTTTACTCTGTATTTTCGTTTTGGTTGCTTAATGTGAGTAATATTTGACATATATGTCACCACATGTAGTTGTAGGCACCTCTGATGGATGTAGATGATTGTGTAGTTGATCAAATTGAGTTTACTTAGTTAATGTTGTTTATAAATTTGCTTCCATTACTCTAGCCTTCTTATTGCATTATATAAAAAAGTTGTTACATTACAAAGAATAAAGTAAATGCAATTTTAAAAATCCTCTCCTAATTGAATTTGTCACAGTAAAAGAATAAACAATGTAAGGGAAGCCATAAACAGTTATGGAAGATACTGATACATGCTAGATAATGAAGTTTGCATCTTTTCTCCAGACTTGATATAAAATATCCTTTCTTACCTCACACTCTTGTAATAGTTATGTTCATGCTTCAGTCCACTAACAAAAAGTTTCCAACAAAAGCTGCTGACTGAGCCGAAACCTGGCCAAAGATTAAACCACTATCCGGTGGCCTGGACACCCATCCTCACTCGACTGGCTCGGCTGGGGTCTGTTTGCCAAGGCAGTCGAGTCTGTGGTATGAAAAAAGGGCCTTGCTGGTAGTTTACAGTTAAGCCTCACCAGCGTGCCAGGTGAAGCCCCCAGGATTACCCTAATGCTGCCGCACGGACCAGAGAGGAAGTCATTACATCTGCCATTGGAATTATGGCTTCAGTCAAGACTGATAGTAGTTATGTTAAATACTCCACACATAAAACCTTTGATAAGCCATTTCACTGAACATATGTGTCAGTGCACTTTCTATATACAGTATGCTATTAAACCACGACAGTGGGGGAAAAATGTATTTGTCATATTTTGTTAGCTTAACTTTTTTCTTATTTTATTTACTGACCCTCGTGCCATGAGCCTCCTGTATAAAATTTAATATGACAAATTCCCATGGCATTTAAATGAACAACGTGATCAAACTTTGCTGAAAACCTGTTGCAAACAATCTACTACACGTCTTCTGTCGTCTGATTTGATTGTATCAATCTACAAACATCCACCATGAGGTTTTTGTTCATGCGTCTTTTTTTTCTGTGAAATTTTTACTGATATGTACGGATATTTTTATAGTAAAAATAAAATTGATATTGTTAGTTATATTTCAAGATTAACATTGGACTGAAGTAACTTTTATTTTATTACACGTTAAAATGTGAGTATCAAATATGATCCATCAGGCTTTTGAGGAACATTATTTGTTCCATTGTATTGCATTGCATTATATGTTTTGATCATCTTTTAAACATTATATTACTAAGAAATTACTGGGAGATTTAGAGTAAAAACTGATATTTAAATCATTTTATGTAAGTGGTCTGCTGTACTGTTATAAAGATCACATTGATTTACATTACAAGCTATCAGAATTACATCTAACGTTTTGGCCATATAAAATAGTTGCAACAAATTTTTGCTTTTGGGTCTCTAAATAAAACTGAGCTGTTTCTTCCTCCATTTTCTCACTATATCATGAGTAATAAAAGCCAGATGTATCAAATATTATTCTCAACAAAAACTGCTTTTTATGACTTATTTCATTTTAAAAACACACACTGATCGTACTGATGTCTAGGGTTATTCTGCAAAGCATGGCAATTTGACTCATGTGCTACATTCCCCCGACTAGTCCCTCTCTTTATGTGGTCCATGATTTGTATTCTGTAGCAACATGAAAAATGATCAAAAATTTATCTTTTGGGTCAGCTTCTAACGAATTTTCCAGACTTTTAAAATGTACTTTTTAACTTTTAAAATGTACTTTTTAGTAAAGCTTCTGTTTTGAAGAGGAAATATGCTTCTGAAGACCTGTACTTGTAGTCAGGGCTAAGAAACATTTGGTGGAACAAGGCTATAACACACCATCGGTAATGCTCTGTAACCACATCACTTCATCTGTATGGTCTGGTTTGTTTTGGCAGGCATTTATTTTCCGGTGATTACTTGCCAGCAGGGAACTACCGGGAGCCATTCAGGGCCAGACTGTCATTCTCAGGTCAGTGTGCACCACACCGATTCTGCTGACAGCACTGTTCCCACCATGAGATAATGCCATTCCAAAGAGATCCACTTGTAAGCCTCTCTTTCTGCAGCACAGGTATATAACCAGCAGCTTGCCTTCACTGGGAACGGCGCACATCATTGGGATCTTTGTCTACTGTACCAGCCGCTATCAGCCTCCTCATACCTGCCTTCAGTCCACATCTCCTTGAAAAATTTCCTATTTTCAGGTGCAAATAGTCACAACAGGTTTAAAATTTCCAGTCTACTTTTAGCTAATCCAAGCTGCGAATTTCCAAGCCTGACATTATGGATATTGCCATCCAACATCCCTGGTTTAGACGCACCCTGGGCTACCCCACCCGCCTCTTCGACCAGTTCTTTGGAGAAGGCCTGTTCGACTATGACCTCTTTCCCTTCGCTGCCTCAAGTCTCAGCCCTTACCATCGACACTCGCTCTTCCGCAGCTTGCTGGACTCCTCCAACGCGGGCTTCTCTGAGGTAATGACCTGCTTCACTGTGAACTGAGAAGATTTAGATTTAGAATCGTAAAATCCCATTGTTGATTCAAGCCCAAACAGGGGTTGCTTATTAAATATATGCATTAAGTCATCTTTTTGACAAAGAGCATATAAAGAATTAGTATCACCTCAAAGTGAAGTATATTGTGGAGGTAAAACTCAAACATTTAATGCTACAAGGTTTCAGAAAATACATTTTAGAGTATTTCCTACCAGACTCCAGGAATTAAATTGCAAATAAGATAAAAAAGAAAAAGAAAAAAAGAAAAATAATGCCTAATTTTGACAAAAGACACACCAAAGCATTAAAGGGAGAAATTAACAAACTGGAGAATGCAACACTGTAAGAGAGAGAGAGAGAGAGAGAGAGAGAGAGAGAAGTAGAAAAAAGTATAGTGTCCATGGAGAAAATGACCAGTACCCCTTTCTCTTAAGTTTACAGAAAAGAATTAAGAAAGAAATTAAGTAACAGCCTACTATTCACCTAATGTTGAAACAACCAGTGAAATTATAATTTATGAATCATATCCAGCTAGATTTTTTTTTCATTCATTTTGTGGCAATAGTTTCTTTCTTTCTTTTTTTTTCTGAAATAATATAAAATCCTTATGTATCCTTAGCAGCAAACAACACCACACTGATGAAACTGCATTGTGCCTTTTCTGCAGGTGAGGTCTGACAGAGACAAATTCACAGTGTACCTGGATGTGAAACATTTCTCTCCTGATGAGCTCAATGTCAAGGTGACAGATGACTATGTGGAGATCCAGGGCAGGCATGCAGAAAGACAGGTGAGGTCACAGCTCATTCAGACATTACAGGAAATGTGTTCAATAAGTATGTGTGCAATAAGAAACTTACAATGAAATTAAATTGACCATCCAAATATTCTCATCAGTTGCTATACTGATTTTTCTAATAATGAAAGTAATCTGGTATTTGACCTGTACAGTTGTGAATTATTAAATAATTGAATATTCACTTTGTTTGAATAATGATTTATTTACAGTGCTTTAGCTTGTTTTGCATCACGATGATCAGTGTACAGTGAACTATGTAACAGTATTGCAGTATAATACTTAGGGTAAGTGCTAATAAACTGTGTTTATCCCCATAGTTACTATTTCAGTATTATGAATTTATTTGCATGTTTCAGTAGCATTAAGGGAAGCACAGATGAGGAATACTTGAGCCAATTTCTCTGAATGTTTGTGTCATAGCCTTTTGGTGTCCCTAAAAACAAGTAAAGGGCTTGTGGCTAATCTTTCCAGGGATTTATTGGTAGAGTGTTTTAAAATGACTTGACCTAAAGCTGTTGTTTTGTCTGACCTGATACATGAAATCCTGGTTTGGGCAGTGCTTGTTGAACTGTACTGATACATACACGGCAGTATATGGGCTCAAATCAACACTAATGTAATAAGGATCAAACTAATCTAAATCTAATCTAAAAGTCAAATGTATAATTTCATATTTGTGATAAAAGAGTAAACTGATTTGCCACAAGATTCTGATTTAGTAAAAAAATGAATGGATCATGCAATAGTAATGCATTAACTAACATTAACTATTAACATGGACGTTACTGTAAAATGTTATCAACATGAAAATTGGTATCTAGATTTTGAGGATTTACTTTTACATTGATTATATATAAATATAATTTATATTAATTAAATATGGATTTTATATGCTTGTCTATATAAAACGTTTAAAATAGTACTTGAAAGTGGATTACTAAAATAGGGATTTTATTTAGATTCCTTCCTATTTCTACAAATTTATTCCACAGTACAATAATTTGGCCGATTTTAATCTTTCCTGGAAATATTTCAAAACCTTCCTACCACACTGAGTTTTCCAACAATAGAACAGGCACATCTTCAGGTCAACTAAGAGCAAATAGTGAGTGTTTGCTCAGGTCATGAGGTGAAGAGCTACAGTAGTAATATCTCTGCTGTCTGTACATGATGGGTTTATGAAAATGTACGTAGCCTTTTCCTTAATATTTGTTGTTTGGCTCCTCAGGATGATCACGGCTACATCTCCCGTGAGTTCCGCCGCCGCTACCGTCTGCCTTCTAACGTGGACCAGTCTGCTATCACCTGCACACTGTCTGCTGATGGCCTGCTTACTCTTTATGGACCCAAGACTGGTGGCATAGAGGCTGGTCGTGGAGATCACACCATCCCTGTTACCCGGGAGGACAAGACCAACTCAGGCTCCTCCTCTTAGACGGGTCTCTCCCCACAGCCAGGTGGCGGAATAAAGGTGTGGGTGGGACTCACAGGGGGCTTTCATTTCAGAGGGCATCTAAAGGTGGATTTAAGCAAATCCTCTATTATTTATGATTAAATAAGCCCTTCCTCCCATTTCCACTTTAAAGGATGTCAGTGTATATCTGACTTAATAACTTCTTTCATTAGACTACACTAGCTAATAATCTCCATAATCCACTATGATTGTTTTCAATTTTAATGACACACAGGAAATGGATCAGGATGATTGGCTGAGGGTCTCATTTCTTAATCAAGCCTATACGCTCCTCTCTAGTCAGATTATAAATAGCAAACAGTCTTTGCTCAGATTTTTGACCATCCTGGTGATATAGGCTACAATAAGAGTAATCATTATTTAAAAGTATAATCATTTATTGTATAGGATAAGACAGCTGGAGAACTTATGCTCCAAGAAACGTTGGAGGGCTTGGTTAATCCAAGGGAGATTCCATCACTAGTCATACCTCGGCCTCCTTCCTCGCCTGTGTCATGACCTCTTTTCTAGACTTCTCTTGTCATTGACTTTTTCTTGTCTTGTAGGGTTTAACCCTGTTCTACTTATTACTGACTCCTCAGGGGTCTACTAAAAGTGATTAAATATAAATAAATAAAGTTGTACCATTAACCATTAAGAAAATCTTGTTTGTTGTTTTTTTGCTATGTAATCCTATTCACAACATACATCATACACTGAAAAAAAAATGGTAACCTAAAAATAGTAACATTATTTATACCAGCACATCTACTTTTTGCAGGGTAAAATTAAGCCACATATCACTAGCTAGCTGATTTAAATTTATATTATTGTGGAGATTTTGAATGATGCACATATGTTTACTACTACAAATAAACATAAACAAATAAAGCTACAAATAAGAAAGACATATCCAGATTTTTTATAAAATGGAGAGAACTGGTATCTGAAACAACCCAAAACGTCCCCTCTCTTTTTCAAACATCTACTCTTTGTGATAGGGACTACAGATGGATTATCTGTTGATTGGTTTTCATTCAGTTGGGGCTACTGTTAATATGTGTTTTAGCATAAAATTGTGTTGGCAGTAATCTTTACATATAGAACACATACGGTTATCTACAAAGTATCTAAATTAACTATTATTATTATAAATATTATTTCATATTGCTGTATCAGTACATTAATCTGTACCAACAAGACTACATTTATGGGTTAAATTGCTTTTTTTATTTTTTACATTGTATGACTAATGCACTGACAAATAAAACAAGCATGAGATTTTGTAAAATTGACTTTAAAAAGAAAAAACATTTTAACATGTAAAAAATATGAAGTAAATATGAACAATAAACCTACCCTGAAACCTTACCTTCATCCATGTAATTACCTTAAACTACCCATTACTTTGTTAGGTATATTGTAATTAAATATACTTTTTAATTAACAAATAAATAAATAAATAAAAAAGCAACGCCTAGTTTTTTTTTGTTTTTTGTTTTTTTTTGTGCCATGAAGTTTATGCTTTGACTAAAACCAAGTTTTTCTTCAGATTACACATTTATGGCTTCCTCTGATATGAATATATTTTTTGTAACAAAAATGCATTGAGTAACTACAGCATGCCTTTGTTCACCTCCCGGAGCCATGTGAGACCGTGCCATGTTTTTTATGGAAGGGCGCTTTTCATTTAACTTCTTTTGGACTGAAGGAATGCATCACCTGCTGACTCCAATGATAAAGTTTGAACGATCAAATAATTTTTTTATAAAACTCTGATAACATTTTTGGGTGAACTAACACTTTAAATTAAATTCTAAACAAGTACATATTGTGAAAATGTATGTATTTGGGGGTCTGCAATACTTCCGTGAATAGACCGATCATAATGAGTATAATTTCTCTAGAGATTCCTTCAAACTTACTTGGCAAGTAGGAAAATTTCATATGAGTCATATGGGGGATTGTGTCTCCGTGATTTTCTGGACTCCACAGAAGGACTGTCAAGGGTTTGATCCTCTATTTCCAATTTTTTCAAATGCTCCACCTGTGAGTATTTATATGCTGTAGTCTTAAGATGACAGGCAGCAGAAGCAACAATACAATAAGGAAACAAATAAAACAAATAAATAAAACAATAAGGACAATAAGGAATCTTAAAATCAGAATTAACATTTATACAGGCAAATGCTGTAAACAAGGTTGTGCACCATTCAGAATTGAATTGAGACAGTCTCTTAAATTTGAATTGATCTGGGAAACAGGGCGCTTAATTGAAATTCAAATCTAATTCGAAGTAATATGTAAGGTAGCAGAAATTAATGAAATTCAAAGAAATTTAAACAGCTGTCATTTTTACTAAATACATTTTTTTTTTGCCAAAAAAAACTTTGAATGTTGGCTTAAAGCCTTGTTTATCTTGTGTAAGTGACAAATACAAACATGGCAGTTTTTTGTGAACCAGAGCGAAAGAATGCTTTATTTGTTTTCAGGATGCATAACGGGTTGGTTTCTTTCGAATTGCAATTCAACAAATTTATGTTCCTGTTAATAAAATTCAACTTCCTGCAGGCTCTCCATAATTTTATTAATATTACAGCAATTTTTTATATTACCCCAGGTGCCCCCCCTATAAGATGTCTTGTGATTGGTTCATTTTATGGCCAATCATTTTATAGACTCTACTGAAGTTCGCGATTCAAAGAAGTGCAGCCGCAGCGTCGGTCGTCAGAGAAACAACCGCTTGTCGCGGACTTGGACTTTTACTTTATCAAGTGTGGGAAGTCGAGACACCAGTGATGAGAAGTTCTGATCATTTTACCGACTCGAACTTTTGAGTCGCGTTCAGCAAAATGAACGAATCTTTTTCCGATTCATTTCGTTCATTTTACCAAAATGTAGTTACTTCCCCAACACATCTAGTACTTACGCAAACGTTGATCACACTACAAACAATACAAAAATAAAATGCTATAAAGATACAGAAAAGATTAATTAATTCTTTACCTGGGTCTTCAGTCTGTGACTAACTCACCTCTTGTTTGACAAGTCTTCGGGTTCAAATCATTCCTTAATCACATGACAGCCACATACGCTATTTCTGACATTTCTGTCACTGTGTTTTTGTAACTGTTTCTTGAGGATCTGTGGTGTGTTATTATTGTATAAATAAATAAAACCTTGTTATAAATAAAATATTGAATAATTTGTCTTTTTGACTGTCTATCAGTAAATAAATACTAGGCTATATAATAATCCAAGTATTTATAGCCTAGTTAAATTTTTTATCCAATTCTGAGTTTGCTGGTATAATAATTGCTTAAATTGGTCTTATATATGTATTAGATGCTTGCTAAAAAAGGACATAATGACATAAATTAAAAGCAAATAACATTTTGAATCCTAAACAAGTAACACTACAGTTCTATAGTCTAATCTGAAGGGTGAACTCAAAAGACATAAATCATACAACAAGGTAATTTTTGGAGATTACAATCCACTGTAAAAAAAAAAAAAAAAAAAAAAAAAAAACCTTCAAAGTGATGTCGCCGTCATAGAGACGACTCGTTCTTCCCTATAGTCACATTAAAGATTCGAATCGTTCAAGAACGACACATCACAAAACACCGAACAAAGAGCTGGTAGGTAACCTTTATGTATGGTTTAATATGTTTATAAGGTTTTCTCAGATCAATATTTTTACACCGTCAGGCTCTGCTCGCGTTGGTCGTGGTTGATTTCAATCGAATGTTCAGTCAAAGTTTAATAAAACACAATAAAAGTAAAATACGCTGCGGGCGCTTTCAAACAATAAACAGTCATGGTGATTTGCATATTTTGTATCAGTTTATTTTGTGACAGTGACCAAATAGCAAGATTGCACCAAATGACAATATGCACAGAATGTTCCATAATAATAATTGTATGGTGACACGTTCTCTTTCATCATCTCGTGTTCGAGATCCACCTATGGGAAGGGCATCCGTACCTGACCTCTGCAGAAGCATCCAATTGCACCAAGTCTGGCTAGACAGACAGAAGCGCGCAGCCAATGCCAGGTAAGACCCCGCCCCCTTACCTAGGGGTATAATAATGGCTGCAGCGCTGCTATTCTCCAGTTGACATTCGCTTCTCGCGATCTCTGCATTGACACAGTTCGGTTGGATTACGCTGCTCACCTTCGTGTCTTCAGGAGGACATATCGACCGATCAGCCTCCGCCAGACGTGACTGTCGTCTTCTCAGCCTTTTTCTGCTGTGTTCTGCATTCAGAGCCGCCCACGCTCTCGTCGTTCACCTGCTCCCACGGCTGCCCGCCACGGATTTTTCCGATTTCTTCTCCGGTATGTCGCTTTCAAAACCTACCGCTTCTCCGGGGAATAGCCTATCACGGGCCTGCCCGGCCGCGTGTGGAGCGCTAATCGCTGCTAAGGATCTTCACCCGTTCTGCGTGGTTTGCTTGGGCCTTAAACACGCTCAAGAAGCATTGGAGAACCCGGAAAATTGCAGTAATTGCCTTATGCTGCCCAGAAAGCTTTTACGACGCCGTCTTAAAGTTGCAGCGACCCAGTGCGCCGAGCTCGGTTTTTCTGACTCAGATGGGGGACACGGTGACGACGACGCGCTACCGGGGGACTCCCGGGGCGCATCCTCACTTGTTTGGGCTGACCAGCCCAATCCCGCATTCCCCGAAGAGGACATCTTCGCGGGCAACCTCATGCTCGCCGACGGACCGGCCGGTTCCGGCGATGAGGATGATGCGGCCCTTCTCGGGGTCTCAGAGGACGAGGAGGCCATCCCGCCCTCTGGCGTTCCCCAGGCTAGCGGCCACGCAGCCCTGCCTCAGTCCATCCTCCTGGAAGTGTGTGAGCGAGCGGCCGCTCGCCTCAACATTGAGTGGCCGGCTCCACAGAGCGCCACCGACCAGGAGAGGGATATTTACGACGGGAAAGTGTTGGGACCTCCTCCCGGTCCGAGGAAACAACTCTTCCCCGTCCTTCCAGCGTGCGCTAAGCATATGAGGCACAATTGGAGCGACCCGCTCGACTTCAAACACGGCCTTTCGGGGCTTGAAGTAAAAGATATGGCTTCTCATGGTATGGGTGACCCCCCCGCTATCGAGCCGTCCATCGCCAGGCACCTTAACCCCACTCAGGGCGGGCTGCTCGCTCCCCCTAAGCCGGTCTTGTCAAACAAGATGGACCGTTTTTCCGCCTCAGTTCACCAGGCCGCATACAAGTCCTCGGCCTTGGCTGTCAGGGCCCTCAACGTCTCGTCTCTCCTCTCCGCCTACCAGGCGGAGCTTTTGGACGAATTAGGCCAACAGCTAGAAAAGGGAACTCCTTCTCTACCCCTGTGGAAGGAGATCCTCACGGTGAACGACCTCGTCCTTCGTAACGCTCGGCAGGCCGTCCAAGCCTCCGGGCGCTCTATGGCGCTTTCTGTGGTGGGAGAGCGCGCGCTCTGGCTTAACCTGTCAGGCCTTCCTGACAGTGAGAAGCGGCGCATCGCGGGCGCGTCGGTTGAGCCCGGCCGGGCTCTCTTCGGTCCCGCCGTCGCATTGATGCAACAACGGTGTGACGACAAAAAGAAGGAGGACGAGGCCTTCAAATTATGTCTCCCTAGGAAGGCGGCCCCACGCCAGACAACCCCTGCGCGTTTGCCAAACATTCCAGCCATGGGACGACACTTCCACCAGGGCAAGGAAAGGCCCCGCAACAAACCCCCACAACGGCAGAATAACCCACCGCCTGCTAAGCACTGGGGAAAATCGACTAAAACCACCTAACCCTTCCCCCATCGACTCGAAACGTAAGCGGCCTGCCTGATGTTCGGTTGATGGGGACATCGAGTCCGCGTTCACGGGCCTCGAGCCCTTCGGACTCTCTTCCTGTCCCAGGACCCCCGTTCAAAAGACGCAGGGTCTCCCGTGGATGGATCGGTTCCTCCCCGTTCGAGGCTGCCCAGCCCATGTGTTTAATGAACGGTGTGTGTTCCCCCCTCATGTTCAGGGGGCCTGTTGTGAGGAAAAGTGCAAAAGCAGTGTCACCACACCGCATACACTCTGTTCCCCTCACCCAACCAATAAAGGCTTCGGCCCCAGTGTTTCCCCAACACAAAACACACAAAAAAACAAAAAACACATTAAAACAAACGAATCAAATGAATTCGTTACGGAGAGAGGATCTCTCTCTGCAGAGAGAGGAAATCTGTCTGAACCCCTGCATGGTGCCCCTGGGGTGTCCACTAGATGGCGCCATTGTATCACAAATAAACCAGCTGGGCTTACACAGCCCCGCTGCAGCTCGGGTGGGAACGCTCGCAAGTCACGAATGGGCTTGGCGAACTGTTTCGGCTCCCGAGTGGGTGATGCGTACTATAATGCAGGGATACAGACTGCAGTTTGCAATGAAACCCCCGCATTTCAACGGCGTTCTCTCTTCACACACGGAAGAGAACGCCTCACACATTCTGAAAGAGGAAATATCCTCCCTCCTAAACAAGGGAGCGATTCAAGTGGTGCCCCCCAGTCTGATGAATCAGGGATTTTATTCTCGTTATTTCCTGGTCCCAAAAAAGGACGGCGCTCTCCGTCCTATTTTGGACCTTCGTGTGTTGAACAAACATTTGAGGAAATACAATTTCAGAATGCTGACTCATGGCTCGCTCGCCCGCGCCATAAAACCGAACGACTGGTTCACATCGGTCGACCTGAAAGATGCTTTCTTCCATATAAGCATTTATCCGTCACACAGGAAGTTTCTTCGTTTCGCCTACCAAGGCACATGTTACGAATTCACAGTTCTGCCGTTTGGGCTCAGTCTGAGCCCCCGGTGCTTCTGTCTGTGTGCGGAGGCGGGTTTAGCACCCATGAGAATGTCAGGTCTGAGGATTCTGACATACATAGACGATTGGCTCATCGTAGCCGAATCGAAAGAGAAAGTATTGCAGGACACCTGCCGTGTGCTCACGCACATCACATCTCTCGGGTTCAGAGTGAATGTGAGCAAGAGCAATTTTACACCCAGTCAGAATGTCATTTTCCTGGGTTTGGAGTTGAACTCAGTCTCCATGCGAGCGCGTCTCTCTCAAGAGCGCGTTCTCTCTCTAATGAACTGTCTGTCGCAGTTCAGAGAGGGGGCGAAAGTACAATATCGCACATGCCTCAGGCTGCAGGGTCTTATGGCTTCATCAATCCAGGTTGTACCGCTGGGACTCCTGAGAATGAGAGCGTTCATGAAATGGGTTTTGTCACTACATTTCAGCCCGACGCGCGATCTTTGCCGCTCTGTAATAGTGACGCGCGCCTGCTCGGCAGCCTTGCGCCACTGGAAGAGCGCAGACTTTTACGCACAGGGAACCCCTCTGGGGACGGTTATGATGCGGAAAGTTGTGACGACAGATGCGTCCTTAACAGGCTGGGGCACCACCCAGGAGGGCAGAACGGTGAACGGTCTGTGGCCGAGCAGACTAAGTTCAGCGCACATAAATTATTTAGAGCTTATGGCCGTATGGAAAGCTCTGAATCATTTTCTGCCTCGCCTGCAGGGACATCATGTGCTCGTACGCTGCGACAATACCACGACAGTGGCTTATATCAACCGTCAGGGCGGCGTGCGCTCGTCGAAACTTCACGCTCTAGCTTAAAGCTTCTAGTGTGGAGCGGACGGGTTTTCCTGTCGTTACGCGCGACTCATGTTCCGGGCCTTCTAAACAGAGGCGCGGATCTTCTATCAAGGGGAAACCCAATCTACGGAGATTGGCGCCTTCACCCGCAGATAGTGGCTGTGTTATGGATGAGATTCGGACAGGCAACCGTAGATCTATTCGCCTCGCGCGAAAACTACCATTGTCCTATGTTCTTCTCGCTAAAGGACGTGGGGGGTGGATGCACTGGCCCACCCGTGGCCCAGTGTGCTGCTGTATGCCTTTCCTCCCCTGTGCCTGATAATTCCTACACTGGCCAGGGTGAGAGAGCAGGGCCTGTCTCTCATTCTGATAGCACCCAGGTGGCCCAAAGCACCATGGCTGGCGGAGATAATCCCTCTGTTATATGCCGAGCCGTGGCGCCTTCCCCCCCGCACGGATCTATTGTCCCAAGCGAACGGGGAGATTTATCACCCGCACCCGGACAGGGTGGCTCTTTGGGCTTGGCCCGTGAGAGGACGAACCTAAGCGCACTTGGGCTTTCGCCGCGTGTGATTGCTACTATACAGAATGCCAGGGCCGTTTCTACGCGATCCTTGTATGGCAGTAAGTGGCGAGTGTTCGAAGGGTGGTGTGATGGGCGTGGTCTCACATCTTATCAGTGCTCAGTTCCTGATATTTTGTGTTTCCTCCAGGACCTCCTAGAAAAAGACAGGTCTTTTTCCACAATTAAGGTCTACTTGGCTGCGATTTCGGCCTGTCATGTGGGCTTTGAGGGCTCAACAGTCGGGCAGCATCCTCTAATCCGCAGATTTATGAAGGGTGCCCGTCGCCGCTTGCCAGTCATCAGGAGGACGGTTCCTGAGTGGGATCTCTCCATGGTGTTGGAGGCTCTGTCTCAATATCCTTTTGAACCTCTTGGAAGTATTTCCCTAAAGCTGCTGTCCTTCAAGACAGCTTTGCTCTTGGCCTTGGCATCAGCCAAACGTGTCAGTGAGCTACATGCATTTTCGGTTCATCCCTCGTGCACTAAATTCTCTCTTAGTGGAGATATGGTTTCCCTTAGGCCTAATCCGGCCTTCATGCCGAAGTGCTTCCCTGCGTTCACTTCGGAGGTGTTGGAGCTGTCCGCTTTTCACCCTCCACCTTTTTCCTCCCTGGAGGATGAGAGGCTAAATGCTCTGTGTCCCGTCCGTGCCTTACGGACATATATGAACAGGACCAGTGCTTTCCGGAAGAGCGACCAGCTCTTTATTTCATGGGCACCCCCTCATGGAGGGAATCCTATTTCTAAGCAACGCCTCTAACATTGGCTTGTGAATGCTATAGCTTTGGCTTATGAATCAAAGGGTATGCAGCCACCAGGGGGCATCAGAGCTCATTCCACGAGGGGCATTGCCACCTCTTGGGCTTTGTTTAGGGGAGTGTCGCTAAAGGACATCTGCTCCGCTGCTAGTTGGGCTTCTCCTCATACCTTTGTGCGTTATTACCGGCTGGATGTCACCAATATCTCGGTAGCACATTCGGTTTTAGGGGTGGGGTCTGCTTAGCCCTTCCCTGCAACCCTGTTGGAGGTGACGACGGAGTGAATGGGCTGGCTGGCCATGCACATCCCTGTCACTAAGCATGTTTTTACAGTCCTTTTCTGGGTGTAATTATATGCACATTGGTTATCATGTGTGTGATGCAAAATGTTTTCATGTGCTGCATATGCACAGTAGTCACGATTGTGCATCAGTATTGCAGGTTCATGAGTATAGGACGTGTCAGGCACCGCCTCTTTGGGGCGACCGTCCTTCTCTGGCTTTCAGAACCTCACTGTGAGTGTATTGGGCAATCGGGGAGCTGTCCATGTCTCTCCCATAGGTGGATCTCGAACACGAGATGATGAAAGAGAACAATAGGTTACTGTCGTAACCCCGGTTCTCTGAAACATCGAGTGGAGAGATCCACCAGCGTTGCCCCGCTTGCCACACGAGAAGCGAATATACTTACTGGAGAATAGCAGCGCTGCAGCCATTATTATACCCCTAGGTAAGGGGGCGGGGTCTTACCTGGCATTGGCTGCGCGCTTCTGTCTGTCTAGCCAGACTTGGTGCAATTGGATGCTTCTGCAGAGGTCAGGTACGGATGCCCTTCCCATAGGTGGATCTCTCCACTCGATGTTTCAGAGAACCGGGGTTACGACAGTAACCTATTGTTACTTGTTAATGCATGAGAGTAAGTCAGTTAGATAGTCAGTTAAATTGTCAGGCCTAACTTAGTCATTTACACGTGAAATGACATGGATGCATTCTGTGCATTTCATTCACAATTAGATTTTTTTTTGAGATTGAGAATAACAGACACACATAAGTGTTTCTTTTGAAGGCAAGGAAGAGAGCAGTGCCAAGCCATGAAGTAAAGATATAGGGAGTTTCTTTCAAAAAAAAAAAAAAAAAAAATATTCTCAAATGTAACTTAATAGATATATACAGGGATGACAAAAAAACTAAATTAATTAAAAAAAGTGGTTTATTACTGCATTTGTTTACAAGTAACTTTATTCAAGTAAAAAAAAAAAAATCAATAAAATCAATAGGATTTACGTAATATACTGTAGTATTTCTCCCCCCCCCCCCACTGAAAATGCTCTAGACACGCCCCTGATCTCTCGTAGTGTCCTGACTTCAGCCTCCAGTTTCTCCAAGTCTCGCTTTCTGACTCGGACAAAGCAGTCTGATCCTACATCCTTTAAACACACAGGACCGTTTTTGTTTACTGTTAGAGGAGGACAAACGTTACAGTTTAACTATTACTATATGCACAGCACAGTACCAAACTTCTGAAATTTAATTGTATATAATTGAACGTGAGATAGTTAAAAGTTGAACAGTGACCTCGTGTGGTAATTCTGGCGCTTGCGTTTGTCTTGATCATATTTTATTAAAATGCTTTTTTGACAACAGCTATTTGGAAATTCTCTTTTTATTTACAGGACTAAAGAAATATCAAACA
The DNA here is from genome assembly GCF_023724105.1 of Carassius gibelio. Lineage (NCBI taxonomy): Eukaryota > Metazoa > Chordata > Actinopteri > Cypriniformes > Cyprinidae > Carassius > Carassius gibelio. Next base: position 20,663,539 of record NC_068371.1, read on the forward strand.
AATAATTAATTAGCTTATTTAGCTGCTAAACACTTTCACAAACTCTTTCATCAACTTAAGCTTCTCAAGAAAAAAAAAAAAAAAACTTAATCTCGGCGAAAATGGTAACGTTACCTTTCCTGCAGATGACACAGACGAAACATCAGCTGTATTGGTTGTTTTCATCTCGAAAATTGCTAATTTAATAACGTTGGACGAAAGGCCTCTGACATAAAATGTGTAATATTTAGCGCCCTCCACTGCTCAGCGCATAACAAGTCATACTTCACAACCATCCCCCAAATCCACAGTAAGCACAATAATACAATTTAAAAAGGAAAAATAAATATAAGCTTCTTGATAGACTAAAATCATCTCTTCCAAAATTCGTCCTGAAATAAATTCTACAAAAAATGATCCGTACTGGGCGAAGGCATAGTAAAAAAGATAGATAGATAGATAGATTTATAAAAGACTTGAAATACATTAATTCATATACACTACAGTATGTGATTTAAAACACAGATTGTTCTAATAGTTCTTGTAGAGTTCCTAAAATCCATGGCGGGTTTTCCGTACGTCATTACGTTTTCTGAGCTAAATTTGCTCCCCAGCCCCAGAAGTACTCCAGTCCGGGATTTCCAAAGAACCACTCAAGTTACACTTCGAGTGAGTAAGCGCGGGCCGCTCATTTGCAGTATTCAGTCTCATTGCATTCTTTGTGTGTGTTCTTGGTAGGTGTTATCTGAGCGCACCGCCTTGCTCACCCTGGGGCGTTCGTAAGCCAAATAACTCGAGTTTTCCACGACGCAGCCGAGCTGTTTGACCATGTCTGTAGGAATGGAGCCCGGTTTCTCCAACGACGAGGTGCTGAACATACGTTACCCGCTTCATCGCGCGTGCAGGGATGGAGACGTCGGCGCGCTTTGCTCGCTGCTCCAGCGCTCCTCTAACCAGGCGGAGCTGGCTGCCGAGGACTCGTTTTACGGCTGGACCCCCATTCATTGGGCAGCACACTTCGGGAAGGTAATAGAAGTACACTGATTGCATAGATGTATGTTTTATTCTTCCGTTCTTTCTCTTCCGGAGATAGAGGCGTATATGTGCACTGGTTTAGGGAGTAACGAGCGTTTAACATTAATTAGTCAGGCGTGCTGTCATCAAAAACTGAACTTACAGCATGTGCATATACAAGGACAACTCAAATATCACATCAATATGAAATGAGTTGCCATATCGCTTGCTCGATAAAATATCGGCAGAAAACAGGTCATATCATTCGCAGGGACTGAGTGCAAACTCACAGACCGGGTAAGAGCAGAGATTAATCACCTAATACGTGTTTGAACTGAAGCATTGGGATTTCTGTCTGAGATGAGGCAGACTACAGCGTCAGTGGCACACATGTCGTCTCTTCTGCACTCTTGATGTATGGATGTAACTCGCAAGTTAAGCTTGATTAAAAAGAAATTAAGCCGAGTATAGACGTTTCTGATTGCTTCTTTGATTCTGGATCACATTAACGATTACTTGGAAGAATCAACTTGCGTGGACCTCAGCCAGCGAAGCCCTTGTACCATTAACCCCCCACTTCAGAAAACAATATCCAGGGGGCGTGGTTGGATCCACATCTAGGGGGTGGAGACGGGTAGGTTTAGGGATCAGGTGGGAGGAGTTGGATCCGGATCTTGTATTGTCCAGTGAGGACCATCTCAGGCGCCAGCCCACCGATTCAGTCATTGGCTGGGCGAAGACCAGTAAAACACCACGCGCCAAAACCGCGATTTGAAAATTCAAATCCTCTTGTTAAAATGTTGTTTGTTGTTGTATTGCTGTATATAGACATTAGTAAGGGTAGCACAATATTATTTTTGACAGGAATGCAAACGATTCTTTGAGGCACTGAAGTAGCCCACAGGTGTCCCAGTGACAGACCTGTCCACACAGATTGACGGCTGGTCCGCCCAATCAAATGTGGAAAAGTCCTGTGCATACGTTATAATTATTGCTCATTCAAGAACATACAAACAACTTGTATGTGTGAACAAGTAAAAGAAAAAATCCAGGTGGATGAGCGAGGATCTTCCATTTCTGTGCAAGCGCGCTCCCGCTGTAAAACAGTCCCCGAATGGTGTGTCCGATGTATTGTGCAGTTCTTTAAAACTTACCAATTGTTAAGCTGACGAAATGTCTTTATGGTAAATCAGACAAAAACTTTGTGAAAACTACATAAGCTTGGACCTTTATACAGTGCTTGACATTGTGCCTAAAGTGGATGTGTTTGGAAGTTTTGACATACTGTTGACAGCCTTTAATGCTTGTTAAATTGTACACATTTTATTGCCATATTGTTTAAATTGTGTAATGTTACATAATGTTGAGATTATTGACCGTTTTGTTGAAGTCGGTTTGTACTTTTGTGGCCATTCAGTGATGAAAAAATATATTTTTTTGTCTTGTGTGAACAGTTACTATTGATGTTATTTAAAACGGATTACCTCATTATGTCTCATTGCTGGCATTCATTATGGAAAAATGGAAAAGCTTCAGTGACGTATCTATTTTTAGCATTATTCCTAATGGAAGTTTACAGAGGAACACTCTGAGCAAAGAACTGGTCCTATGAAATGTGGTGTTTTCCACACTTGAACACATTTGTCATTGGTTCAAATTTCTCCAGTTTAGTGTATTTCTGCGTTTTATTCTAAATAAACTTCATGTTCATCATACACGCATACAACGAGCACATCCTGTCTTTCTGCTCTTAACATCTGCTGATTGTGCAATTTTTACTGATATGTTTTGGCCATGAGGAAATTTCAAACAGCCAAACAAAGGTTAAAGGACTTTTTGTTAAAGTGTTTGAGGATTTGGTCTATTTTTCCAGAGTCTGTTTAATGTCAGGAAGGGATAAGCGAGCCAGAGAACAGGGTAACGAGTTGCTGCATGTTTCTCAATATTAAATACAACACAGCTGGTACCTGACAGCAGAGCAGGAAACATGAGCCTCAAATAGCCAGTCAGAGAGATTGGCAGTCTGTCTCTAACTATTTGATTTCACCAATGTTAAATGTGCTGCTAAAAACAACAGCTTGAGCTGAAGTAATCAATCCTTATCTCTTAAATTGTGTTTTGAGCATGATTTCAATTTTATGTAGGGGGAAAAACCAGGCGCTGGTGGAAAGTCATGTCACTAATTTGTTGATTTTATTTTTCTCTCTCTCACAAAACAGCTGGAGTGTGTTACAAGGCTCGTGCAGGTGGGTTGTGAAGTAAATGCACTGACCACACGGTTTGCCCAGACCCCGGCTCACATTGCTGCATTTGGAGGACATCCAGAATGCCTCCTGTGGCTTTTACACACAGGGGCTGAAATAAACAGACAGGTGGGTACACATACAGTAATTGATAATGTTATAGGATTTGTGATGTCATATACCGGTGCTTCTCAGTAAATTAGAATGTCGTGGAAAAGTTAATTTATTTCAGTAATTCATCTCAAATTGTGAAACTTGTGTAACCGTATTTTTCGGACTATAAGTCGCACCTGAGTATAAGTCGCATCAGTCCAAAAATACGTAATGATGAGGGACAAAAAAAACATAAGTCGCACCAGACTGTAAGTTGCATTTATTTAGAACTAAGAACCAAGATAAAACATTACCATCTACAGCCGCGAGAGGGCGCTCTATGCTGCTCAGTGTAGACTACAGGAGCAATGAGCAGCATCTCTGGCAGCATAGAGCGCCCTCTAGCGGCTGTAGACAGTAATGTTTTCTGTTAGTTCATTTCTTTTGGTTCATGTCAAATTAATTTTGATAAATAAGTCGCACCTGACTATAAGTCGCAGGACAAGCCAAACTATGAAAAAAGTGTGACTTATAGTCTGGAAAATACGGTATTAAAATCTTTGGTTCTTTAAATAGTGATAATTTTTTCTCACGTTAAAAAAAACCCCCACCAATTCACTATCTCAACCGATTAGAACACTTCATAAGACCAATAAAAATAAAATATTTTTGAGTAAATTGTTGGCCCTCTGGAAAGTATGTTCATTTACTGCACATGTACTCAATACTTGGTGGGGGCTCCTTTTGCTTTAATTACTGCCTCAATTTGGCGTGGCATGGAGGTGATCAGTTTGTTGCACTGCTGAGGTGGTATGGAATAGGGCTGCACGATATTGGGAAAAAAAGACATTGCGATATTTAATTTTTCTGCGATGTATATTGCCATATTTTTTCTTACAAACAAAAATGGGGTGAGCACACTTACATTCTCATTTTAAGTGATTTAAACATAGACACCATCGTGTCAATTGATTAATATGCGCGAGGGAGAGAGAGCAAGACAGCGCTCGTGTTGTTTGAAAATGGCTCGGTCTCTCTCTTCTCTCTCTCTCAATTCAATTCATATTGCTTTATTGGCATGACATACAAAGGTACATATTGCCAAAGCATTTTACATAGCAGAATAGAAACAAACAAAACAAAAATACATATATATTCATAAAAAAAAAATGACATGCAAAATAAATCCATATACATTTCTATAAACATTGATGGTACTTCTAATGTACTCTCTGTCTGTCTCTCTCACGCGAGCGCTCTCTCTCCCTGTCTCTCTCGCACGCTCTCATTCTCTCTCTCTCTCTCTCTCTCTCTCTGTCTCTCTGTCTCTCTCTCTCTCTCTCTGCCCTGTTAAACTTGCATGTGGTTTTCAGTCCTGTAAATGATAAACTTTCACTCTATGATGGTTAAGCTGTGCAATTAATCCACGAATCACATTTGTCAAGGGCCGGGGAGCAGCTGGCCCGTATAGTTAATGAATAACGGATCAACTACGACAGCCTACATTGCACATCCTACGATGTGACTATCGTGGATTTGTACATTGTGATATCGATGCTTAAACGACACATCTTGCAGCCCTAGTATGGAAGGCCTTGTTTCTTTGACAGTGGCCTTCAGCTCATGCAGCACCATGGTCATTTAACCGACTTTTGGTGCTTTTGGCAGTGTGGGCAGGTGCCAAATCCTGCTGGAAAATGAAATCAGCATCCTCAAAAAGCTGGTCAGCAAACAGAAGCATGAAGTGCTCCAAGATTTCTTGGTAAACGGGTGCAATGACTTTGGTTTCAATAAAACACAATGGACCAACATCAGCAGATGACATTGCACCCCAAATCATCACAGACTGTGGAAACTTAACACTGCATTTCAAGCAACTTGGGCTATGAGCTTCTCCACCCTTCCTCCAGACTCAAGGACATTGGTTTCCAAATGAAATACAAAACTTGCTCTCATCTGAAAAGAGGACTTTTGACCACTGAGCAACAGTCATTTTTTTCTTTTCCTTAGCCCAGGTAGAAAGACACATGACCCCACTGCCTTAAGGGGGACGCTTATAGAATAATACTAACAGGCCTTCCATTTGCTAAAAAATACTAAGCTATTAATCAGACGACAAAGCATTTAGTAGATTGTGTTCAACAGGTTTTACAGCAAAGTTTTGATCATTTTGGTTATTTAGAGGTATTTGTGCATCAAATACGATAAAGTAGGCTTTATAAGGTCAGTGAGTTGAGATTGTATTATTTTGAGGTGAGATATATGTATAACAGCCTTGTGACTCTGAATGTTTGCATGGGCTTTTGCAAGAGCATAGTCCCTTAATAATGAGCTGAAATGTTCAGCATTGAAAAGCCTTTTATTCCACCATAGGACATGCTACTGTGTTCTTCTTTAGTCAGTTAATTTATCTATGAGCCCTGAATGTTGATGTTGGTCCTCGAGGGTTGACCACTGTAGTCTGTGATTTAACCCAAAGGGATATTTACCACTTAATAACAGATGAAGGCAAGCAGACAGGTGAAGTAACAGAATGAAAAGTCATCATACTGTCATCAGTTCTCTTGCTGACCAATCGTGTTTGAAGGCCGAAACTAACACTTATAATGCTTTTTACAGTTTTGCTCTTCACTTTGAGAAGCTGGAGTAATTTATTTAAAAACATATATATATATATATATATACACACACACACGGTGTATACGGTACATGTATATAAATACTCATTAATGAATTAATATTGAATATGTGCAGACTGAATGGCTTCTACTCTTATGTGCTCAGGAGTAAATTAAGAAATATTTTTTTGAATATACCCCATTTTGTTACATTTATTTTACTTATGCCTGATAGAGATGCCGTCACCAGCAAAGCAAGATTGTCCAAACCTCTCAGAATGTGCCTTTTCTAAACTGTTGGATAAGGCCTGTCTCGAGTGTTTAATGTCAGGAAGGGAGATTATGTATTATCTCTGTATTATTGCTTTGGTTTGAGAGGAAGTGAACGAGAGATGTCCCTGTTGTATTACTGCTTCTGCAGTAATTGTATGGTTTGACCTATTTTTGTGGCATTATTTGGGTTTTTTAATGGCAAATTAACCTCTATGCTTTAGTTTATACCCTTTAGGGGGAGCTGTTGTGTTAGTGTGAAGAGTTCAATGTCGTGGATATGATTCACTTGTAGAATATTTGTTTAGATTCCCTACTTTAGATTGATACCAACCAAAGATGCAGAAATAGCCTTTATACAGCTGCTGATTTTATAAGTTTGCCCACTTACAAATAAATGAAGGGAATGTAATTTTTATGGTAAGTTTATTTTAAGGGATAGAGACAGAATATCAACCAAAAAATCCAGTTAAAAAAACACATTATATAAAGGTTAGAAATTGATATGCATTTCAGTGAAGGAAATAAGTATTTGATCCCCTACCAATCAGCAAGAATTCTGGCTCCCACAGATTGGTAATGTGGAACACCGATTAGTCCTGACACTTTAAGGAGTTACTCCTAATGTCAGTGCGTTTCTACAGTATTTAGTGGACAGTGGGCAGCCATTTTATGCTGCGGTGCCCGGGGAGCAGTTGGGGGTTCGGTGCCTTGCTCAAGGGCACCCTAAGTCGTGGTATTGCCAGCCCGAGATTCAAACCTACAACCCTAGGATTAGGAGTCAAACTCTCTAACCACTAGGCTACGACTTCCTCAAATGTGCATATGACAGGAATTTTCAGAAAAATTTATACAAGACGTAGTCAACCAGATGATGAACACTATTAATAGCAATTATTATATGATGCAATCACACTTGTAGTAATATTTGTTAGTTCTGTATGTTGTTTCAGGGTTAGCATCATCTGAGGTCCTCTTAGGGGTTGGCATCATCGTTTCTCAGGTATTCTGGATCCAGACTGGAGCTTGTGTAAATCCTAGTTACGGCAAAACAGAAAAACAAATAGAGACATAATTAGCGGAGCTGCTGTTCCAACCAAGAAAAATTTATTAGTTTAACCCAAGCTAAAGGATAATAAAGCGCATTTGATCAGATAAAACTGCAGTCACAAATTATGAGCTGCATTATTTTAATGCTTGGCAAAAGAGATGTGTTTTTAATCTAGATTTAAACAGAGAGAGTGTGTCTGAACCCCGAACATTAACATGGAGGCTATTCCAGAGTTTGACAGCCAAATGCAAAAAAGCTCTACCTCCTTTAGTGGACTTTGCTATCCTAGGAACTACCAAAAGTCCAGCGTTTTGTGACCTTAGGGAGCGTGATGGGTAAGTCTCACCAGGTGTGGCATTAACAACCTGTCCCTCAATGTGGAAGACAAAGGAGGATGTGATGGACTTCAGGAGAAACTATGTTTACCACCCCCCACTGACTATCAACAGCTCGACTGTGGAAAGAGTCAGCAGCATCAAAAAACCTGGGGGTGAACATCACAGAGGATCTCACCTGGACCACCAACACCATGTAACTGTCCAAGAAGGCACAACAGCACCTTTTTCTGCCAGCTGAAAAGATCAAGTCTCCCTACACCCATCCTCACCACATTCTACAGAGAAACCATAGAGAGTATGCTGACCAGCTGCATCACTGTCTGGTACGGGAACTGTAGTGCAGCAGACCGCAAGACCTTCCAGCGGACAGTGAACACAGCTGCAAAGATCATCAGTGCCCCTCTCTCCTCCATCCTAGACATTTTCCTCACATGATGTTCCAGCACAGTATCGTGAAGGACCCCACCCATCCCTCCCAGAGTCTCTTCCAGCTCCTATCATCAGGAAGATGGTAATGGAGCACCAGAACCTGCTTCGCCAGACTGCTCAACGGCTTTTTCCCTCAGGTTGTGAGAGCCTTGAACTCAAATCACCCCACCCTCCTCTGAAACCCCACACAAACCCCATACCTCCTGAAACATTAAATCTTTTCCCCACTATAGACTCACACATGCTGATGGTTGTTAAAAGCATTTTAAGTGTAAAGAAATGTTCAAGTGATGTTGTGAAAGCCCATCTAAATGTGTGTTTTTCATATGGTTTTAGGATTATGTGGGTGAAGCACCCATTCACAAAGCAGCACGGGCTGGTAACATAGAGTGCATTAATGTCTTGTTGATCCAAGGAGCCAAACCGGAGTAAGTCACTGTCTTACTGTTTTTTTTTTTTTTTTTTTTTTTATTTTTAAATGCATTATTATGTGACTTTATGTAATACTTTATTATGTGAAATCACAGTGTGAAAGAGAATCTCCACAAAAAAAAAAAACACTCTGCCATAGAGCCTCATTTTGATTTTGACAATCTCGTGAAACCAGGTATTAAAAAAAAAAAATCCAATTCCAAAACACATTTCAGTTCTAATAACAACTGCTAATTGTAGTGTACATCTATTTAAATTTAATTCATTCAGTTAAAGTGATACTCCATCTAAAATGACAATTCTGTCATAATTTTCTCATCCTCATGTCGTTCCAAAGTTCCAGACTTCTGTTCATCTTTGAAGCACAAATGAAGATATGGATATTAAGATATTAATATTTTTGCAGCATTTTTTTCTTTCAAAAATAAAATTTACCAAAATTTAGTAAATAAAAACTTAAACATTATTCTAAAGTAAAGAGGGTGAAAAAATTTTTTGGAGGGGGGGGGGGGGGTGAACTATCACTTTAAGGGGGCTTTCACAGTGGCAGTTTAGTTTGTTCTGCTTTATGTTCTTGGATGCAGCTAGAGTCAGCGGTAGGCTAGCAGAGTACTTTTAGTGGAGTTTTTTCTTAATCTAATGAATGTGTTGATCTAAACCTGTTGTCATTTAGCTTAAAGATGAATTTTGTGTTTAGTGGTTTCATTTTTTGTTAAGATGAAATTCAATCAAAACAAACGCACATTTCCTCATTTTTCCCCAAGCAGATCAGAGGTCTCTTACAAATCTTGGCATGCAATGTGGATTCCAATTTAAAAATGTTCTATATGAGAAATAAAGCATCCCAGGGCTCAACATTAAGGATTGTTTTTACTGACCCAGTCGCACTGTAGTTGAATTTTTTATTTGCCCAGCAACAAAAAAAATATATATTTTTTTTAATTGTTTTTGACCTATGCAACCTTTAATTCTAATAAACTAACTTATTATGACAGTAGCATTTTAGATACCAGTTTAATTTCACAATTCTAGTTTCCATTTACAGTACCACAGGAAAAAGTACTAGCCTAACTAATATAAAGTAAAAACATAATTATTATTATTATTAAAGGCAGTGACTAATAAAACAGGAATGAATAAACAAATTAACACACATTAATAGGGCTGGGTAAAAAAATATAGATTTCTCGATTTTATTCTATTGCCTTTTTTATTATTATTATATCGATCCTGAAGTCCCAAGAATCGTTTAGTCTAGCCTAGTCAGATAATGAATGGAACATTGTAGCATCCCTCCCGTCCAATAAATCGCCATAAGCTTTGTCATTTGTTACTTTTGATATGAAACAAGTTCTGTCCATTTTATTACAATATTCAAATATTAAATGCTGTTATGGTGCTGTTTAATGTGGGGTGACAGATCGTTGTGAACTGATAGTCTCCTCTGCTTTAATAGCAGTTCTAGCATGAAATAAACATGAATAAACATCCAGAGACATGTTAAAAGAGAGTACAACTTATAGAAATCCATATCCTGTCTTATGTATTCACGCAATCAGGGTTTCAATCGTGGGAAGACGACGGTATCTTGTAAACAATGTCATGTAACGTCACATTTACCATGGAAAAACACATTCAGTGAACTCATTAGTCTACTAGAAAAAGTAACTCTAGAGACCAAATGAATGGTCGTAGAAATGTAATTGTGTAAGTTAAAGAATTAGGTAACAATAAAACATAAAATATTTCATAGGGCCCTAAACATGTAATGTATGTTAATCTTTTAATAAATTGATGTGAAAATTTTGTGAGATATATATCCTATATCGAGATATATTTTTTGCTCCATATCGCCCAGCCCTACTTGGATTTAAAAAATTGATGAGACTTGAAACAAGTGCAAATGATAAACTTTAATGATGACCCAGCAGTGACAAATCAGTCAACTGTCCCGAGTGTGTTTCACGCTGACCAGGGCCATCGGGCAATCCTTATTGTTGAGCCCTGTATCCATTCATTTCATTTTTTTTTTTCATCTGTCAAATGAAACCACTCTCGCCTTGACTAGCCAATATTTTGACATGCAAGATTTAATGAATTTTCTGTAATGGATTACTAGAGACCTCTTAGAAATTTCATGACATTTTCCTTTAAATCAAGTAAGTGTATGAGACAATCTTGAAATGAATACAAGTCTTTACTATTAAAAAATATTAAGAAATTAATAAATAAATAAATGCTTTTTGGGAGAATGCTGGTACCAAGTGCCAAGATGGGTGGTGGATGGTTGAGTAATTGTGCATTTGTTTTAAATAGTTTTGCAAGTAACCTTATAAGCATGATGCCTTGTGTTTGTGTGTGTTCAATGAGATGTATTGTTTATTAGATTGTCTTGAAGAAATGCCTTTTGGGTCATTCCATGTCAACTCAACAAGAGGTCCCATCTAAAAAAAAAAAAATGATATTGATATTTTTTTCCTGGTAAAAGAAATACATAAATGAAAGCCAAAATATCATTGGTGAGCAGTAAAAATGAAAATTTTCACATGAAATTTAGAGCCAATTTAGGTGTGGGTAAAAATATATTTTATTCAAGCCGCAACAACTACATTTTAAACCAGGTACATTTTATATACATTTAGTTATTCTATGCAAAGTGACCCACATTTGGATTTCAATGATTGAAAATTGGTAAAATGTAACAATTTGGACATGGAGCTGCATTGAGATCCCCATATCTATGGGATCGAGCCAAATAGGTCCTTTAAAATGAAGATTTCAAAATAAATTTAGGAGTCAGAATCTATCGAGAAATCTTTAATTACTCGAGTTACGTGCACGCAAACTTTGGAAAAATACAATTTGTAGTACCAAAATCTAAAATGAAATTTAAATATCTTTTTTAATATTTGCATGTTATAAGCGTGCAAGTCAGCAGATTTTATTAATAGTCCAACAGTTTCCCAGTACCAACAGTTATCATTTTTACCCACCTGTAATTTGGCTCCAAAATTGTAAATTTGACCGCACTACTAAATAATGTATTGCTGAGTAAATGTACATCTACGACATTTAAAGGCTATGGTGCAGGTTAAACACTACTTTCGATTAATGGGTACGTAAAGCAGTCAAGATATGTATATAAAGTTAGAAATGTCTCCAAAATGGTGTTAAAGTCCAGTTTTTGTAGTTTTTGGTTAGAAACGGTTATTTTTTACGCAATTCGGCGATGACGTCACATGAGGTAGACGTGCTGGAAGGTAGCCCCAGCCTTGCAGCTCAGCAGCTACTAGAACTAGTTCTAGCACTCAGTGACTATGGCGTCTAACTGGGATGAGGAAGAGGTGGAAAGACCCACAGTTAACATTTATGATGGCCCACAGCCATATAATTTCGAACCGTTTAGACGTGACAGGGCGAATGAGGAAATACCGAGAGCCGATGGCAATCAAAGACAAATAAATGCATGGTCAGAGGAGAATGACTGGAGAGTTGGTGAAGTGTCCTGGTGAGTTGCTACCATTTAGAAACGAAGCAATGACCGCTGGAGCTAGTAGTCTGTGAACAGCAGTGCATACAATAACAACTTATTTTGACTTTCAACATTATTTATATGTATTCATGAAAATATTACCAAAATAAAAAATTTGAGCTGGAGAACTTTGTGAATTTTTGTTTATTTGACATGGAATGACCCTTCTGTTTCCAGATTAGCTTAACACTGAAAGTTAACTGAGTCAGAGTTAATTAAGTTAAATAAATTATACAATTTTATTTGTATTTCTTTTATCCGGTAATGCCACATCCAGACTGTTATACTGTTCATAGCCACATCAGTCAGTACATGGCACAGCAAAGATCAACTTGCATCAACAATCTGGAAAACATTATTAATAAACAGGCAAATATCCTTTTGTTGTTAAAAGTTCTGTAATTTTTTTTTATCTTGTTTAGATTGAAATCATTTTCTCAAACATGTTTGTAGTGATTGAAGTATCTCTAGAACAGACTGATTGATATAGAATCCCCCCCCCCCCAAATTTAGTTGAAACAGGGTCAGATATACCTGGAAATTTGGTGTGAAAATGGCTTTGCACACGTTGGCATGTTTCTCATCATAAAAGCCAACCATAAAATTAAACCGTTAAAATGTAGTTTGTTGCAAAATTGAAGCACTGCTTTTTTAAGTACTGGTAATCACTGAAATTAACATGTCATGAACTTAATTGTAAAGCTGAGTTACATATTATTTGTCTTAAGTGTTTTCTGAAAAACATAAAATTCTAACAGCTAAAATTTTTAAAATACATCAATTTGTAGACACATTTGTTAGTACACTAAAAGCACTCAATGATTTATCTGCTGCTATATCTGTCAAATACAACAATCAGACCGTGACTGATTTCTTTGTTTGATTATGTAATTTAAATGGCCAAGTTCCAGTTAATAGACTCTCAATAGAAAACTAAATCAGACCTATATTATGGAAATTGCCATTATAACAGTGAGTAAGACTTGTTAGAATATTTTTCCATAGTCATGTCCAAACCCTCAATATATAGGCCTAGCATTACAGCAGTGCTTCATTTTGTATCAGTCAAAAATGTTTACCTTATTATTTCAAAATCTGTTTTCGCTAGGGCTGTCAATGTATTAAACAAGTCTAAAGAGATCAAATTTGTTACCATTAAACTGTAATTTGTGAAGAATAACTACATTTTCCCAAGTTGATACAAAAATTATTTCATACTGTGTTCGACTTATAAAGACCGGTTGGAATAATTTTTTTTGCAGGTTTCAGTACCAAAACATACTTTTTAATATATAGGCCATGGCTTTTTAATTGTATTTGCCTTGTTAACAAGCTCCTAACTATCTGAAAATGCAAGAGTTATGAGGAAGTCAGATCTGCACACAGTCTGTCTTTAAGAAAGCTGATCAGGGAATAGATCCCCAAAACACAGGATACTTTAAAGAAGGATGTGTCAGCACTTTATATAGATACGATTCATGAATGTCTGCTTGTTTTTATGCATCTTAGATGTGTACTTGATCATATGTTTGAAATCATCTGAGACCTTTCTGTTTAAAGTAGCATGTTTACAAAAAATTATATTGAAGATCCATTGTGAACCATTACAGAGAAGGAAAATCCCTACACATCTCAATGTTTTGCAGTGGTTGAATTTGAACATGACTTGATTTTCTCAAGTAAGCCCAGAAAAGGGGGGGAAGCATTCCAAAAACTGCTGCCACACGTTCTTCAGCGAACACCCTTACATTGAGTGTTCACACTATCGCTTCCTTCAGTATCTACACACTGGCAATCTGTTGAGGTATTTCTTGTGGTGATTGGTTTTGATTCTAGGAGAACAGTTATGATAGCATTTAGATCTGCATGCTTTGTCTAGTCAGCACTGTCTTGTTACTTATCCTGCAATATTTGTTTTCTCATATGTTCTCAACTAACAATTGACAAGGGGAGGTTCAATAATAAATGGTGATCCTACAATTATCAACTTGAATGTTAGGATTACAAAGAAAATTATATACCGTATTTTCCGCACTATTAGACGCACTGGATTATAAGGAGCAACTTCAATGAATGGCCTATTTTAGAACTGTTTTCATATATAGGGCGTACCTGATTATAAGGCGCATAGAATAGAAGATACTGCAGTCAAACGTTTGACTGGGTTTGCGTTATGCATTCACTAGATGGAACTGTGTTAAACGGAATGTCAACATTTTGACAGAGCGCCTTGATCCATATATAAAGTTCTCCCGATTATAAGGCGCCCTGCCATTTCTTGAGAAAATTAAAGGCTTTTTTAAGTGCACCTTATAGTTCGGAAAATACGGTATTAAAACGTTAAATGCTTCCAAGGGCAAACAGTGTAAGACCTCTTCATTTTCAATGCCAGAAAATTAATTGTAGCAACATGTCTTTTCTGCTGTAATACCATCTTTATCCAAAACTTCATTATTTGTGCTGAGGTTTCAACCATTAGATATATCAAATAGCCATAACATTAGTTTTAGTTTGTTTGCAATTAAATGCATCTAGTTTATTTTTGATGTATTTAAAAGGCATTATTTGACAACTTTTGGAAAGAAGTGTTCAATTTGAACATCTTCCGTTCTTTGGAATCATGTAATCTTGACCTAACCTTTTAGAGCATTAATTTAAAGAATACTGATAATAGTAACATGTATTTGAAATGGACAAATATGCTTTTGAAAATCAGCTTTTTTTAATAAGCGAGATGAATGGTAACAGTTAAAGGCAAAGCATAATGAACTGATTTAGAAGTGACACAAATTTTATATATTTAAGTTATTTCCATTAGAGGTCGACCGATTTATCAGTTTTACCGATTAATCTGCACCGATAGTTGATTGCTGGAACAATCGGTTATTGACACAAATCCATGCCCATGTTTTCTGCGTTTCGTCCGTTGCTGGAACGGCTGAGAAGGCATCATTCCATCCGAAACGTTTGTCTTTCTGTGGCTCTAATAAAGTCTGTATGCTTCATTTATAGAGCTATAATATAGATCGGTCTTTCCGTTTGCTCTGTTTTTTAAACGCTGAACTTCAAATCTATTGTTCAGTAAAATGTACATAGCCTACCACTACTACTACTAAAATGAAACAAACATTATTTTTTGTAATTAAAAGAAAAATAAAATGTTTCATGCTTTGATTTGATAACGCTAATTTAAATACACACATCATTTTTGAGGGGAAAAATCTTTAGGCTTCTTTAAGAAAAAAAAAAAGATAAATATATTAAGTTGTTTTATGCATTCAAATAATTAGACATGCTAAAACAGAATTTGGTAACAATAAAAAAAAAATATGGTGAGAAAAAACAATCATGTAATTTTTGTTAAACTTTTATTAAACTGATTTGAAAATGTGTAAGTTTCATGATTTTATTTAATTAGACTTACTTTACAATTAATACACTTAAATTTAACTATTAAAAAGGAGTGGAGAAAAATTAAAATGGAAAAAACTGAATCCAGAAAAATGTAATAACATAATTTGGAAATAAATTAAATGGAATTTATTAATATTTTTTATTATTACTATTATTACTATTACTACTACTACTATTTTTTTTTTTTTGTAAATAAAGCGCTTTTTTCAGTATCCATTTTAAAAACGATCAGTTAATTAATCGGTATTGGGCAGTGTGGTCCAACCAAGCTATCAGTATCGTCAAAATCCAACATCGGTCGACCTCTAATTTCCATTAGTGTTGTCAAAATACCAGCAAAATTTTTGCAATTCTCTAAAACATTTTTTAATACTACAGCCAAA
This sequence comes from Carassius gibelio, assembly GCF_023724105.1. Taxonomy (NCBI): domain Eukaryota; kingdom Metazoa; phylum Chordata; class Actinopteri; order Cypriniformes; family Cyprinidae; genus Carassius; species Carassius gibelio. The sequence continues at coordinate 20,679,335 of NC_068371.1, forward strand.
CACTGATTAGCTTTCTATTTAAATGTGTTAGCAATTCTGATTAATAAATGAGCAAAACCACAAGTAGGAGTGCGAAAATGCTCTATATCAGCACAACTGTGATTCAACTGCAGTTGCAGATGGTGTAACAATGTAACCTGCACTGAAATCACCATCATTAACACAGAGAAATACCAAATACTATTATTAAATGCTACTATTATTTATATAAAATATTACTTACTAATTGATAGTATTTAATAAATGGTAATATATGGTATATGAGTGCTGAACTGGGCCGGCCTGGGGCTCACATCACAGAAAAAGTGCCTATTTGAAAATGTATTTTAAAAATCTTTATATAAATAAATCTGAAGATTAAACCTGCTCTTAAAACTACATTCTGTCACACAACAGTAGTATTTGTAAAATTATAGTGGGTTTGCTCCTCCCATAATGCTTATTGGGACAAATGGTGTAAGCAGAGCAATACAAATGTAAAATGCTTATATACTAATAGAATCTCACACGGCTGGAAAGACCTCTCAGCCAATCAGGAGCAGAAGTAACTGTAGTTTAATTGTAAAGTAAATAATAAATTAAAACAATGCAGTGTGGCCTTTGAGTATTCATTTTATTAAGTAAACATTACTTTAAAACAAGTAACACAATAAAGATCAGTCCTGAAGTGGTCCTGAAGTACTAGGGGTCTTATTTATAAATGTTGCATTCGCACAAAATCAACATATAAATTGCGTACACAATTTTTTCAATCACATATTGGGATTTATAAAAAATAAACTTGCAGTAAATATGTAAACACCATAAGAACATTCTAGACCATGTGTATGTACTCTTTTTCCCGGAGTGAGAAAAGTAAAGAAGTAAACAGATTTTTTTTTTATTTTTTTTTACACATTTACATTAAATATTCCACTCTCATTAATGAAGATAAGCAATAAAATTACATAGTCACAACGCAGAAGTTAAAAAAAAACATTTAAGTTGGATGCACTTAATCACTTTTGCTGTGGCATGTTATGTTTTAATGACATTTAGGAGACCTATAGGTGCACAATAATTAATTAATCTTAAACTGCAGATATCATGTTATGATCAAATATTTTTAGTGAGAACAATGATCAATGATTCACACTTACTTCGATATTATGGCAGACACTCTGGATTCGGTGGTCGAATGGTCCATTGTCTGGTTTGAATAGGTTCAGTGATAATAGCTTAAATGGACCCCAGCTGCACGGAGGTGTTGATGTCGTGTGAAGGCATCTCCACAACATTATGAAAAATACCACTGTATTAGAAAGATCATTTGCACATTTCCTTTTTAAAGGGGGGGTGAAATGTTCGTTTTCACTCAATATCCTGTTAATCTTGAGTACATATAGAGTAGTACTGCATCCTTCATAAATCCAAAAAGTCTTTTGTTTTATTATATTCATAAGAGAAAGATAGTCTGTACCGATTTTTCCCGGAGAAACACGACCGGCTGGAGGCGTGATGTGTGGGCGGAGCTAAAGAATCACGAGCGCGAATAGGCTTTTGCGTTGAGAGCATGTGGAAGCTGTGACATTACCGTGAGGGAAAACCCATCATCCAAAACAAACCATGGCTTACAGTCAGATTCAGCCGTTTATTTATTTATTTATATTAACGATCGTGACCCTTTTTCCTTGGGATTGCATCATCCCTAAGAAATAAACGATACGCAAATCCGTCGTCAAACTGGGCCTTGTTTGTAAAACAAGCATCTTCGAAATGCAGGGAACAAACACAAACACTTGCACAACTCCGTTGATGCTCTGTAAAAATAAACTCCATCCACTGGTCCCTTAATGCTGTTTTTTTTTTGGTAATCTGTGCAGGGTTGTCTTGCCCTGGCAACCAAAAACACACTTCTTTTGTGACTTTTCGCGACGCTCTCGCTCTGATCAGTGAATTGCTCTGATCAGTGAAATGTCTGTGCTGCTCAGCCTCGCTATACGGGAGCGCGCGCTCTTCCGGCAGAAGTGCCCTAGGACCCATATAAGGAAATTCCGCTCCATCTAACGTCACACAGAGCCATACTCGAAAAAAAACTTTCCGAAACCGGAAGGAGTATTTTGGGAACAAAAATACTCCTTCAAACGTACAACTTAATTTTTGAAACTTTGTCCTTGTTTAGCATGGGAATCCAACTCTTTAACAGTGTAAAAAACTCAGTATGCATGAAATAGCATTTCACCCCCCGTTTAAACATTTTGTCAGTGACGTGCCACTGCAATAAATATAGGCCTATCTGTTTCCACTAAAATAGCTAAAAGATGTTCACCTTATCAGCTAAACTGCAGAAAATACAATTGATTTGAATTGTTTAAAATAAATAAAATACTATTTGGCCACTGGAAAAGAATGAAAAACTCTTATTTTTAAATATTCATCCGAAAACTATTTTAAACAGTTTTGTTTTTTTAGATATTTTGATATATATATTTTAAAACATAAGGATACTAGATGATTTTAAGCAACAAAAATTGTGTATGCCACAAAAGACATATATAGTCTGAATCTCATATTTCCTTAACGTCTTGTACCTGTGACGGTGTTAAACATGGTGTCACGTGAATGTGCATGGAAATGATATGCAGATGAGGTTATGCATAGTAAAACTGGGCATTTTTAGCTGCATATATATATTGATTTCAGGAAGGAGACAAGGTGGAGATGCACAAACACACAATCTTCCCCTGACTGGGATTTATAAAGGGATCTTTTGCGAAGGTTCTGGTAAACACATGGTTTAATAAATCTGAAAACTTTTGTGCGTATGCAAAATTTAGCTTTTGTTCATGCGTGCACTTTTAGGATGAAATCTACAGAGAGTTTTATAAATGAGACCCCAGTCCTTTTATATCTGGCATAGAAATGGTTATTCTTAACTACAGTGCAACAGGTCCCTGCCTTAAGAATTGTCTGGCATTGTCTGACGTTTTCATTTAATGTTTCCTAGAAGATAAAAATATTCAAGTCAAAATACTTGGAAGCATTTAATATTTTATTAGATATAAATGGGATGTTTATGAAGGAATGAGTGAATGTAAGCCAATCATATACTTTTTTTGTTTGTTTTGAAAAGTTGAATTTGTCTTTCTTTATATTTTGAAGCATTGTTATGTATATTTATATTTATTTTCACTGTTTTGTTGTTTTCCATGTAAAACCATTTTGAAAATACAAAGGGAGAGATAGATGGGTTAAACCGAATTCATAAATGAACCAACTACTGACCCAAATGTTATTCCTTCTCATTATTTATTGTGTAGACATTGCAAAAGACAGAAGTGGTCAGACATTTGTTAGATTTCGGGGTGGTTTCCAGATGTTAATTAAGGCCTTGTCTACACGAACACGGGTATTTTCAAAAGTTCAGCTTTTTCTATGCGGTTTCGTCCACACACAAATGCAGTATCAGATCACTGAAACCGAACCTTTTTGAAAACTCCTGCCAGGGTGAAGATTTTCAGAAACACTGATTGCAGTGAAACCGGAGATTTTGGCTTGTGATGTTGGAGTGCACACTGTAATCTTATTTATTTGACATCAGATTGTGCACCGCTATCTCCTTTGTTTACACGAGGCAAGTCTGTAATTGGCCAAAATGGCTTTACGGTTAGTGTTTTATCAGCACTTGTTGGATTGGCATGCTCTTGACCGTGTTTTTATAGCATGTTTTTGCGTTTTCAGGTGGAAATTTATTTATTTATTTTATTTTTTTTAAATGGAGGTGAAAGTCTGTTTATAGAAATACCCGTGTACATGTGGACTAAGCATAAAACATGTTTAGGATCAAAAAAGAATCCATAATGATCATAATTCTTAAAAAGGCACTATTCAAAGGCTAGAATCTTTGAATATCAGTGTCACACAGAAGGGGCATAATCTTACATCCATGTGACAAAATGGCAAACATTTGACATTAGAATGTAATATGACTAATAATCTGGTCCAAACATCTTTTATCCATTTACCATGTTGGTTCATGTCTGAATTCTCATCAAGTGTGCACACTGCATTTGGAGATAAATATGCTCTGATTTTTTTTTTCCTAATGATCAAGGCTTTTCTGTTTTTTTAACTACTTCTTGAAATAAAAATGAACTGCCTTGCCTTCAGTACTTTTAGCATGACAGTTATTCAATAAAAGCATCATGTTGGATAAATGGTATTAAACTTGTATCATTGCTTAATTGTGGTCACAAAAATGATTTGTAAGAGAATTTTTTTTTTTTTTTTTTTTCAGAACAGTACTATTTCCTATTGCAGTGTGTGTGTGTGAACAATTAACTTTTTGGCCCTTTCCTAAAACTAGCATAGAGAGTAAAAGGGAAAGTCTTTGAAATGTAACAACATGATTAACATTATAAGTGCTAATTCAATAAGACCCGACTAATCTTTGTTTTTTACCCACTATGCAGCTTGAGGAATGCAAATGGTTTGACTGCAGCAGATTTGGCCCATGCTCAAGGCTTCCATGATTGTGCTCAGCTCCTCTCTAATATGCACAACCAGCTAACTCAGCTAAATGTATTTGCCCATAATGGGACCAACCATTCACACATCCAAGGCTGCAGTCTTCTGAATGGGACAGCCAATAGAAAAAGATTTCTTGATTACACAGAGCCAAACCACGTGAAGAAAGCAAAAACTGAGAGTAAGTCAGTCTTGTAGTGCATTTTAATCACTTGCGTTTGTGCACAAAATCAACACAAAATCAAGGAGAAAAAAAAATATCTGACTACATTGCATGCTTTTCATTCAGGCATGGATTTTTCAGCGAAGACAAACAATGGAATTGGAGAGGAGCTTGAGATTATGAATGTGGAATCAGCTGCTGAAGACCAATCAGGTGGGACTAGACCTTCTCCACCACAGTCTATTGAGTTTGAACATCATGAGGACAGTGTTTCTTTGAGGAACCCCTCTCCCACCCAAAAAATGTTGGAGCCCCCATCTGTGACTTCTGTTCCTGGCCCCTGGCTATGGACAAACTCCTATGCATATTTATGAGGGCCAAGCCATCAACCAGTTCCCTCAGGTTTATCAACAAGCTGTCGATGCAAATTATTCAGCTAGTATATTTGTATTGGACTTTTTCAGGCTGCTGAAATATCTGCAATATAATCATAGTTGGGGTGAGATGTCCATTTTTTTTTTTAGAAGCTGATATTTATTTTCAAAGTATGCACACACTTGACTTAAATAACAGACTTTACCAGTACTGTATTTGCAAAGACACCAGCTAAAATAATACATAAATACATCTACAGAGTTGCTAGTTTTCTTGACTTTATTTCCATTAACTTTTGCAATATTATCTGTATATGGTTATTCTGAACACGTTTTGTAAAATTAGCTTGTTGTAAGCTTAATATTGTACAGAAGGCTTGAACGTAAAAGTTATATTTTATGAATCTCCCAGCCACATATTTCACAATGAAAGCATCAACTGATTTTAGGATATTTCATGTCATATTTACAAGTTAATGAATGCATTGGTTAATATTTTACTATGTAATTGTGCTTCCATCCTCGATTTTAAAGATATTTAGATATTTTTCCTGTAATCTGCTTGTTTATTTGAAACACTAAAGCATTTTTTAGGTTATTTGATGGCGTTTCTGATAAAAAAAAAAAAAAATCTTACTGCTGACTTCTACAATTAGTGTTCAAAGTTCAAACTCTCATTGTGTGTGTTTGTTCACTTGTAATAATAGTTGATTCAAAACAAAATTACATTGTACACTTTGAAACATGAGCAAAAAGGTGCTCATATGGAAAATCCAGTTTATCAATCTACAAGAATGTACTGGGTACAAATGTTTTGTATTTCTGGTCTGGCCCAAGTTCATGTGTAATCAAGACCATTTGCTCTTCACATTCTGACGCATGTCTTGTTTTGAATGACAGATGAAGCCATAGCCACAGGTTTGAGGAATGGTCATGGGCAGCAGAACGGTTTTACTGTCAACAGCTTCGCCACAAATGGGCAGTGCAATTCGTCCCAATTCAATGGGGTCGAGACCATTCCAGCTGAGTCAAGAATGGACATGTGTGGCTCACTGCACCTCAATGGTAGCCCAAGCAGCTGTGTATCTCACCGGCCTGCATGGGATGCGTTCCTGCCTGACTCCGGTGAACATCTGCGCTATGGACACTACCATGGTTTTGGGGATACGGCAGAGGACCTGGAAGATGCTAACAGCTGTCAGGAGCATAGCACAGTCGTGAAGGTAGAGCAGCATTATGACCAAGAAGTTCTCAGTGCTGTGCAGCTGTTCCATGGATCATAAAGTGAAAATGGTTTCCGTCCATTTGATTACAAAATTGCTGGCAGCACTATCCACCTTAAACTGAAGGGTTATCTTGCACCTTAACGCAGGCTGTTTTGTTTTTGGATTTTCTTTTTGATAAAGGGGACAGTCTTTCTACCAAAGGGGAGAAATTGTATTGGCATTTTGTATCTGAGCTAATGCTGACTCTATTTTATATGTATGTGTTTGACCTCAGCCTAGATATCCGAGTGTATTTCTTTTTTTCCCCCTTAAATGCAATGTTAGAATGTTAAGTAGTGCAAGAAGTTGATTTTTATGTGGATGAACTGAGTTTGTAGTTTTGTGCCAATGAATATTAGCTTTTTAAAAAAGGAGACACTTTTATATGACTGTTTTGTTGTATTTGTTTTTTTTTTCCTTTGAAGCAACACTTACATGCTGACTATAAAAGTGTTTTGTTTTTTGTTTTCTGAAAAAGAAAGCTTAAGATGTATAACATTCCTTTTCTTTGTTCTAATTTAAAAATCTAACTCAAAAGAAGCTCATTTCATTGCCACCTGAAGACAATTCTCCTAAATATAGCCAGTTCATGTGAAGTAAAGGTTGATTCATTTTTAAAAAGTAAAAGCAAAGTTTCTCTTTCCTGCATGTACTTCAGTGCACTTTGGCATTAACCCTCAGTTCATCACTGACATACATTTTGTATGCAATGCACTCAGAAAAAGAGACATTCTTTTTTATAGGGTTTAATATGGGAAAGCACACGTGTGTGAACCAGTACCACAAAACCAGTCATAAGTAGCATGGGTATATGCAACAATAGCCAACAATAAATTGTATGGGTCAAAATTCAATATATATTTTTTTCATTAGGATGTTTCATTGGAAGTAATGATCATGTTCTGATATTCTGTAAACTTCCTACTGTAAATATTTAACAAAAAATATATTTATCATGAGTAATGTGCATTGCTAAGGACTTTTTGACAACTTTAAAGGCAATTTTCTAAATATTTAGATTTTTTTGCACCCTCAGATTCCAGATTTTCAAATGGTTGCATAGCCAAACCATACATCAATGGAAAAAGCTTATATGATGACAGCCTACATGTGCAGGATATCTGCATATATGTTCAAAGGTACTTTGTTTTGAAATACATCTCGCAATGTCTGAAAAAAAGACGTGGTGGTACATAAAAGATGGAAAGACTGTTCTGCTGGGAAGCTGATATGCTGATCTATATATGTTTTCTATTATAGATCAATGCGCCCACCTCGGTTTCCTGTCTCATGTATTCATACCATAGGCTGAATAAAAACAGGTTCAAACCATAGACTGTATACAGACGGGTGTCACCTTTCTTCTGCGTCGACCTCGCTTTACTGCAAGGGCCTACTACAACGTCATTAGCGCTCCGCCTGTCACAGATGTGGACGCAGCAATTTTAACCCATGTAACTGGAACGATATACTGAATTCAACAGCATACATATATTAGATGTAATTATAAATGCTTAATCTGTAGATAATTTAAATGGCAAGAGTTATTATTAACAAAGTATCATATATGTTTAATAATGCTCTACCCCCACACATATGACAGTGGTATCGTCTGTTTTCCGTGTTGAAATCCTCCAAGCTGAGCCGAGAAGCAAATTCGAGGAGAGGAACATTGTACATTTTACAACATACATTTATATCTAACACTTGTACAGTTTTAGCAATGTCTACTCCAGCAAGAAGGCGACTCATGCGGGATTTTAAAAGGTGAATCAAGAAAACAAAATATCAGGAGCTGTTTTTGTTTTTTTTTTAACCCGGATGTACGTTACCTTTTAAAGACCGGAGAATGAGAAGAAACATTTAGTAAACAATTTGAAAGTTATTTGTTTTGTGTTAATTTGAAACGTAACTTGCTAAATCTAATCTGGCTCCCTTATTTGTTTTGATAAAAACACAACAGACTTCAAGCGGATCCTCCAGCTGGAGTTAGCGGTGCTCCGTCAGAAAACAATATCATGGTATGGAATGCAGTGATATTTGGGTAAGTAACGTTACTTATTGTGGACTAAACCGAGTTTAGCAGGTACTTTTCTTGACTAGTCTGCATGTGTGTTTTCAAGCACTGAAACTAAAAACAAAAGATGACGTGGTGGCATTATTGGTTATCCAAATGTGACCCCTTTGCATTCTTGCTTTCACAGGCCAGAAGGAACTCCCTTTGAAGATGGTGAATATAAACATTACTGCTTGAAGTCTAGAAGTTTTAGTATTTCAAGACATGTATTGTGTATTCATGCTTTAAGCTTGTTTTTGTTATAGGTACATTCAAATTGACTGTAGAATTCACAGAAGAATACCCAAACAAACCACCCACAGTCAGATTCATATCAAAAATGTTTCATCCTAATGGTAAGATTTAGTTTTTGGTTTGTCATCATTTGTCATTCATAATCATTAATATGACAGTTTAAAATCGGTCTTCTTGGTATGATGTAAGGGAATGGCTCACCGCAAAATGAATATTTGCTGAAATTGTACTCATCCTCAGGAGATTGCCAGTTCTTAGATGAGTATGTTTCTTCATGGGAACAGATTTGGATAAATTTAGCATTACATCACTTACTTTACCAATGGATCCTCTTCTGTGAATGGGTGCCATCAGAATGAGAGTCTAAACAACTGATAAAAAGCCACAATACTCCACAAGTAATGCACACAACTTCAGTCCATAAATTAAAGTCCTCAGACGTGAAAAACAGTGTGTTTGTTAAAATAAATCCATCATAAAGATGTTTTACCTTCAAACCTTTGCTTCTGGCCAATGTATTTTATCAATAATATGGCTGCCTCCAGTAAAAAAAAAGTTGTCTCATCTGAATCATGAGAGAAATCTGCACAGATAATGCATCATTTACAAGCAAAAACAGTTATAAAATTATTATGTTGGTGGATTTTGATGTGAGAGGACAACAAGGGATGGACTAGAGGAAGTATTATAATGAAATATGGACTTTTAGTATGAAGCAATGGTTTGAAGTTAACGCCCTGACAGATTTGTTTCTTACAAAGACTGTTTACTTCACAAGCCCTTAATTGATAGCCTGGAGTTGTGTGAATTATATTGTTATCAATTGTTTGAAGTCGGACTCATTCACTGCAGAGGATCTATTGGTGAACAAGTGATGTCTTACTAAATTTCACCGAATCTGTTCCTATTAAGAAATTAAGAATTTAACAAAACATTTCTCTTTCAATGATACTTCAGTATATGCAGATGGAAGCATATGTCTTGACATCCTACAAAACCGGTGGAGTCCAACTTATGACGTGTCATCCATTCTCACCTCAATCCAGGTAAAATATAACTTTTTACTATTATAAGTATAAATTTAAATCAGAACACCGCTTGATCCGCTTGTTTTCCTGTTGGTTTTCCCCCAGTCTTTGCTTGATGAACCAAACCCTAACAGTCCAGCTAACAGCCAAGCAGCTCAACTTTACCAGGAGAACAAACGGGAGTATGAGAAGCGTGTGTCTGCTATTGTTGAGCAGAGCTGGAGGGACAGCTGACCAGACACTGCAGAGCACAGAACTTTGTGTGATTATAGTTTAGTTGAGTGAATTGTTCAAATGCACTTTAATCTAAATATGTCAATTTTTCCCCTGGAGAACTTGTGCTCAGCCAATATCACCTGGTCATTTTCTATTCAAAAAGTGACACACATGGTGTCAGCCCAGAAACCTGGACAATATGATATCCAAGAGCCTTTTTTTTTCTCAAGAAGAACCAAACTGAATGGACATGGTGCTGCCTTGCCATCCTTGAACTTGTCCATGCCACAATTGGAACTGATGATCCTGTTATGCTGTTTTTGTGTGTTCTGTTACATGCCTGAAAGTTTTTTTTTTTCTCTGTTCCACGTGTTATTGATTTCTTGTGTACTATATTATAATAATACACTTTAACTTTCATGTACAGGATCGGTGTGTATGATTAGTCTACTGACTTTTTGATTGTCTTTATATGGTCTGGGAAAAAAAAAACTGTTTATGGTAGCAGTAACCACAGAAAAAAAAAAAACATTTGTAAAAGCTGCAGTCACAATTTTTTTGGTTGAAAATTATCCAAAATTAGAGATTTAGACTGTACAGAAATTTTAATCTACAGGTAACATTAACACATACTAAATACACACAGTCACGCTATGCTGATGTTGTTAACTTTAACAATTTGAGAACAAAGTATAACAATAATCATTTGCACGGTTTGAAGTGATCTGAGCTAAATTTACTCCTAATTGTTAGATTTAATCACCATTGGTAGTACGTTTTATTGTAATCCTTTTAATCTTAGTTGGTCAGAACAAAAGTGACAGACTTGTTTCTTGTTCAAATGACATTTTCTGGTGAAAATTCTTATTTGAGTTATACTTCCAAGATATATGTGATTCTGAAGTGCAGTGAGTATCCACACTGGTCCAGTGACTCACAGCCACACTTAAGCCTGGCTCATACTACAGGATTTTTAGCTCGATTTAGTCCCGATTTCCCCCTCCCGAGAATCGGAGCAAAAATCTTGTTGAGCACCTCGATCTGTCCCGATGTTCGGCGCGTATTATCTGGTAATATGAGGCGTTCACCGATCGAATCTCGCACCTACCGATCTGCTCGCACAAAAATCGGGGCAGCCCCGATTATTATCAAACATGTTTGATATTTAGGATTTAAATTGGGATGATGATGGCTATATGATTACGTCAGTACTTTCACAGCCAATGCCCAAAACAGCTGATGTGCAGCTTCGTTGGATAGTTGAGATGGAGGAGATAACTGTTTCTTGACATTTTGTAGTAACACAACTGCCTGTATAATATGGCAAAAACCCATCAAAACTATAAGGAGAAAGAGAAGCGCTGGAGTGAAATCGTCTCAGTATGAATGCACTGGGTGAGTGCACAAAGCACACGCTTAAAAAAATCTGTGACGATCTGCTGCGTGAGATCACGTGAGGCGCTCCCTCTGGCATAATAATCGTATATATTACATATATCTAATACATATTACCAGATAATAAAAATAGGGAAATAGTATTATCTTATACATCATTATATATATTATCTTGCAGTGTGTGATGTGCCACATTGTTAAAATCTTGTCGTGTGTGCATGTTTAATATTTGAGGGAAGATAATCTGCAAAGATTCTCCTCATGTGTGTGCTGCAACCAGATTTCAAAATCGGTTATGATTTTAAAACTCCTGTAGTGTGAGCCCGGCTTTACACCTTGAAACTTTAAATTCATCAGCACTGAAGAGCAGTGCTGATGCACAACCCACGCAAAGATAATAATTTAGCAAATAACTCCAATTACAGAATTAAACTGAGATGGCAAAAAAAAGAGGAAAACTTTATAGACTGCGGCTTTAAATGTCTAAGGAGCAGTAAATTTCAAACAGATTTATTTTAAGATTTTTATATGATACACTCATATACTAGCCACATTCTACATGAGATTCACAATTATGTGAAAAATTTTTTTTATCTGTGCCCCTACATTTTGGACAATACTATTTCCCTTTGGGTTTGTGATTAAGCCCAACACATGAGAAATGGAAACATTCAATTGGACATTCATCATTATCACAACCAAGCATTTCCCATTGGCTCATTCGGATCAATAGGTAGATCAGTAGATGAAGGTTCTCTGTCAGCTATGGCTTTGGAGGTTTTATTCCGCTTCTCCCAGACAATGGTGAGGAGACGTTCTCCCGTGTGTCAATATTATTGTTTTTCTGATGTCTTTCTATGGAACCAATGGATTTCTCTCTTTTCTCTTCTTCCCTTCTCTTGCTGGGAATAACGGAAGGTATGGTAGTAGCTGCCATGCTTTCTTGGGGTTCATGTCGGGTTCCTAGAAGCTCAGTAAGAAGGTCCACTTGCCAGCTACAATTCCCCAACATCTCCACCTGACTAGCAAATTGGATCTTCTCATCACCCAGCTCCTGACTTCGGATAAGGACTCTTTCGAAACAATGCAGCTAGTGCCTTTGCAGAATGGGGTCTTTTTCCTGGCAGTGTTTCTTGTAGGCCTCATCTAACTCTTTGAGCAGCTCTGAAATTACACAGAAAATATATATTGTGAATATAATATAATATTCTGACTTCTATTTGCTATTTTAAAGGGTGTGGTCACATTAGAAAGATTTCACATTATAAAAAAGATATTTATGAAGCTCAGCTCATCCATAAATTATGTTCAATTCAAGCAAGTTTTCTTTTTGTCAAAGCAGTGTATTAGATTAGATTCCAACTGAAATTACTGGATTTCATCTGCAAATAAATTGTCAAACACAAGAGCTTTCTATCCATCCAAGGTCTTGAAGATTAGAAAAAACACAGTAAAGGAATCCATGTGGAAAAAAAAGCCAAAATTAAATCTGTTCAGAAATTTATGCAATCATATATCTTCAAAAGATTTTGATTAAACCTGATTCATACATTTTTATTTTAAAGTGTTTTATTGACGTTTTTATATGCTTTCAAGTGAAGACTATTTGGCTCTTGGTGTAGACAACACATTCTATATCCAGTCCATTGCCCCATCAGTTTCTTCAAAGTCATTTTTTTTTAGGGAGTTACCACTGCCACTCTCAAGGTGTGTGTGGCGCCAATATCTGCGGGGAATGCACTCATGGGAGATGTTTCAGTCGGTCATCACCCCTTGACTCCCGTTATATGCAGGGTTTGAGATGGCTTAGGACTTTCCTCCCAGCACGAGTTCCTTCTTTGGACTTAGCAATTGTTTTGGAAAGTCTGACAGGCCATCCTTTTGAGCCATTGAAGTCTTGTTTCAAAGAAGCTGTTGACCCATAAGATGGTTCTTTTGGAGGTTTTATCCTCCCTTAAGAGAGTAGGGGATCTGCAGTGTCTCTCCGTCGGCCCTTTATGTATGGAATTTGACCCAGGACTAGTTAAAGTCTGTTTGCAACCTTGGCCTGATTTTGTGCCTGCATGTACTATCAAGCCTCTGCAATTGATCCAGAATGCAGCAGCGAGGGTTGTCTTCAATGAGCCAAAAAAAAGCTCACGTTACTCCTCTCCTCATCAGATTACACTGGCTACCAGTAGCCGCTCGCATTAAAAATTCAAGGTACTGATGCTTGCCTACAAGACAACCACTGGCACAGCACCAACATACCTAAACTCACTAGTTAAATCTTATGTGCCCTCCAGAAGTTTGCTCTGCAAGTGAACAACGCCTTGTGGTGCCATCCCAAAGAAGTTCAAAATCACTCTCAAGGACCTTTTCCTGGACTGTGCCGAGCTGGTGGAATGACCTCCCAATCTCAATTCGTACAGCTCAATTTCTACAGTCTATACTCTTTTTCAAGAAACATCTTTTTCGCCAGCACTTAACCAACTAATTCTAGCACTTTTCATTTCCTTGTCTTTCATATAAAAAAAAAAATGAATAAAAAAAAAGCACACCCTGGCTATGCGGTCGGTACTAGACTAACTGAGACTTGTCATTGCACTTGTATACTGTTGTTGTTCTCTTGTTGACCTGACTGCTTCTATTGTTCTCATTTGTAAGTCACTTAGGATAAATGATTAAGTGTTCCTAATGTCACTTTGACTCTTTTTCGCTTTCAGGAACTGCCGATGCGGGGTCAGATAGTCTGAGTCTCTGCCCAGTGAGGGCACTTAGGATCTATGTCAAACACACAGCTCAGTAGCGTGGATCTGACCAGTTGTTTGTGTGTTTTGGTGGTAAAAGCAGAGGTTCTGCTGTCACCAAACAGCGAATGTAACACTGGATAGTTGAGGCTATTTCTCTGGGCAATGAGGCGCATGTCTTGACTTCGCCTCTAGTGGTGCCTACTCCTTCTACAAGAGCAGTGACTTCTTTTCAGGCCTCAAATGATCCTCGATCGAAGATGTTTGTGCTTCAGCAGGATGGTCCTCTCCTAATACCTTCATCAAGTTCTACAGTCTGGATGTGAGGTCGGCTCCTGGTTCCCAGATTTTATCTGCTTGAGCAGACACTTTTCTTGGACTTTCAGCTATCTAAACGTACGTCAAGCATTAAAGTATAGCTTTCCCATAGCAATGATGACATTGCTGCATAGAAGTTAACCTAAGAGAGGGAACATCTCAGTTACATATGTAACCTTGGTTCCCTGAATAGGGAATGAGATGCTGCGATGCGGGCCATTCTGTACTTTTGATTGTGCTTCCTCTGTAAACAAGTGGAAATCTGATGAAATAGAGTGCAGAACACTGATAAAGCTCATCTACGTGCGCGTCAGGGGCAGTGCTTAGTGCTATTTGGCAAATAAATTGGCATGATGGTAAAAGGGCTTTAGGCTATACGTTTAGCTTTTGTCACACCAAAGGTGTTCCCATAGTGATGATGCCATTCACCACTGCACATATAAATTCAACTCAGATTTGCTCATTTTGATACTGTCTGATGATTCATTTCTTGAAGATTTCTTTGAGAGCTAATATTTGCCTGTTCCTTTTGCACTTTTGCTCCTAATTCATGTTTTATATGACAATATGCTTCCGAAAATGTTTGGTGTAGACTCTACCTTAAACCACAGTAGCCACAAATGTACAGTTGCCTGAGACGTTATGAAATGTTCTTTAACATTATGAACCATAAAATGTAGTCAGTGGTCTGCTATGGTTTATTTTCATAATAGGTAAACACAGGTCACAAGTTAACACAGTCACATTTCTTTGAATGAGCAGCTGCACGATGTGGGGCTGAGAGTCCTGTCTTGAATCCAGAGATCTGGCGCTGATTTGGTGTAGATCGGTAGCTCGTGGTTATTGACTTTTGCGGCATGGTGTGGCATGCCTTCTTTTAGCGTGTGTTCGGAACTCGCGCCAACACAGACGTACTTTATTTTTTTGTTTATCCTACTTACTTCTGCCGCGAAACGGGCGATCATACTAATAACTTGTAATCCTTACAAGAATATCTGAATCATGCAATGAGCAAGTCTGCGTTTATTAAACACTTAATATCGCATCAGTTTGTGCTTTCAGAATTACAGAGTCTGCTACCGTCGTTCCAGCACATCTGCAGCAGAGACCTGAACCAGGAAGTTGGTCACCAGATAACACGGTAACCAGTTAAACCATAACACCGGGAAGATTAGGCAAATAGACTGGTGACTTAGGTCTGCACGGGTTTCTCAATACAAAGTAAGCTGATTTCGGACTTGCATCCTTGGTAGTTCAGACTTCGTCCCGGGTAGTGCATTCGTCCCGGGAGTGTGATGTCTGTGAAGACGCAGGTCCGGTAATTCTGCAAACAGCAGCGCGCTTGATAACTTCAGTCAGCCTGCCTTGACTACTGCAATTTCCCTCACTGTATATTTACAATAAAACAAAAAAGGATATGAAATACCACTGCTTCCTTTCATTTTTCATTTAAACATAATAATAGCAGCAGAAATGTTCTTAGTTCAGGGAAATGTGTATATATACAGTCATTACAAATGAAACTAGATATTATATCAATTGCCTCTTTTATTTCCGTCGACTGTGAATGACGTCACTTCCCAATGCAAATACGCCGAAAAATGGCCCCACCCCTGTCACTTGATTGACAGGTTTCCGTGTAGACGGAATTGCGATTCCATTTGAGTTTTGGCAGTTTACATGCACTTTACATGCACAGTGCAGAGAGAGTGAAAAGGCAAATGTGGCAATTAATATTGCTATTTAAATATGACAGGCTCCTAGCTCGTAAGATATGGGAAACACAATTGCAAACAGACTTTGCATTTCCATTTTAAATTTGGCAGACACTGTGCGTTCGCTTAAACGAAACTGCAAACGGTAATACGCGATTTGCATTTGCGTTTGGATTATGTCACATTTTATGCGTCCACAAATTGAAAACGCAATTGCAAATACAATTTACAATTTGTGTTCAAGATTTACAAAATGTATATAATAAGCGAGTAACGTTACACCATGAATCCATTTTCCAAACCGTGTTTTCAGCCTGTCCTGAATCACTAGAGTACACCTATAATAAGTGTTTATATTCGGACTATTTTAGATTGCTTCAGCGGAGTAACCCAGTACCTTTGTGATTCTTCAAATACAATTTGCAATAGGCTCTATGCAGCGGGAATCGTGACGTGTTTCCGACTACACTCTCTACAGGGCTAACAGTTTCCGGTTCCGGATGCAGTCGAGTAAGCGACGTGTATCATAGTCGGTGAACGCGGCAGGTTCAAATCAACGATCGGTGTGAAATTTGGAAAACGGATTATTATATTTATAGGAATCTTAAGGCGGTGGGGCACGACTGTTCCGTGAATGGATCAGAGGTAGGTGGGGGGGGAAATGGATAATATGGAAGGGAGAGGTGAAGAAAGGGGAGGGTTGGGGAGGGGACAGGAGGGTGATAAACATGATAAAAGAAATAAGAGGATAAGGAGTGATAGTGTTGAGGATTCTGAATGGGATGAAGAAAACCAGGAAACTTCTCAAGAAGGGAGGAGGGAGATTAATGATGTTGTAATACGGTTTAATGAAAAGAATCGGGGGATTATGAAGAAGGTTAGCCCGTTTGTGATAGGGGAGATTGAGTTTGCAAAAATCCTTAATGATGGGAATTTATTGGTAAGATGTGCTGATGATGGGCAAATGAAAAAAGCCCTAAACATCAAGGATATAGCAAAGTGTAAGGTGGAAAACACAGGAAGGGTGGGAATGAGGAAAAAAGATGGAAGGGTAGGGGTGATAACAGGGGTGCCATTGAGTGTTACAATGGGGGAATTAATGAAGAATATCAAGGGAGCAAAAGTTGTGAATGTCCAAAGGATGAAAACATCAAGAGATTGAGAGGTAAAGGACACAGAAACTGTATCAATAGAATTTGAGGAAGAAATACTACCAAAAAAAAAATACTTAGGATTCATGAGTTATCCAGTGAGGATGTTTATTCCAAAACCATTAAGGTGTTATAAATGTCAAAGGTTTGGTCACACTGCAATGAACTGTAATAGGCAGAGAAGATGTGCTAGATGTGGAGGGGACCATGATTATGGAAAATGCGGATCAGGGGTACCACCAAAGTGGTGTAATTGTGGAGGAACCCACAATGTGGCATTTAGTGGATGTGAAGTTATGAGACGGGAGATTAACATTCAAAAGGTGAGAATGCAAAAAAGAATAACATATGCAGAAGCTGTCAAGGTTTCAGGGGAAAAAGATAATAAACGGCATGAAGAGGTAGATGTGGAGACACTAGAGCGCAGGCAAAGTAGCTTTGAAGGAGTGTTTGTGAAAAAAACTGATTTAGTTACATTCATAGCAGGAGTTATAAATAGCACGGCAGAAGTAAAATCTAAAAATTACAAAATTCAGTTGGTGGTTAAAGCAGCAGTCAATCACTTGGGATTAACTGGACTGACATGGGAAGAAGTGAGGGAGACCCTTACTAATCAGTCAAGTCAAGAGTCACCATGGGTTGGTTAACAATATTAATGGTTATTATTCTACAATGGAATGCCAGGAGCTTACTGGCTAATGGACAAGAATTTAAACATTTTCTGAATGAGTTGAATGAGAAACCAGATGTAATTTGCATTCAAGAATCCTGGTTGAAGCCAAATCTAGACTTTGGGATCCATGGGTATACAATAATTAGAAGAGATAGGAATTCTGGAGAGGGGGGGGGGGGGGGGGGGGGGTTGGGGGGGGGGGGGGGTTATATTTATTATTTATTAATTAATATTTATTAAGATATAATTTCTAGGTGGAATTTTGGTAAAGCTGATTGGGAAAGGTTTAAGAATTCGTGTCATGATGCAATGGTTAATGTTGAGGTGGCAGGAAGTATAGATGATGTTAACAATCAGATGACCTCTTCAATTATTATGGCAGCAGAGGAAGCTATACCTAAGACGAGAAACAGGGCAAAACGAAAATTGGTACCTTGGTGGAATGAAGAATATCAACAGGCAGTAAGGGACAGAAATAAAGCGTTCAGGAAGCTTAAAAGAACACATAATGTGCAAAATCTAATACAATACAAGAAGGAACAAGCAATAGTTAGAAGGAAAATTCGCCAAACAAAGTGGAGTAGTTGGAAAATTTTCTGTGATGAAATAGGTAGAACTACGTTCTACTACTAGAAAATCTGTCAGAAGTTGAGAGGAGGAGGAGATCTATAACTTTAAATCAGCATCTTAAAGGTGGGGGTGAAATGCTATTTCATGCATACTGAGTTTTTTACACTGTTAAAGAGTTGGATTCCCATGCTAAACATGGACAAAGTTTCAAAAATTAAGTTGTACGTTTGAAGGAGTATTTCTGTTCTGTACTTCCGGTTTGTCACAAGTTTCGGAAAGTTTTTTTCGAGTATGGCTCTGTGTGACGTTAGATGGAGCGGAATTTCCTTATATGGGTCCTAAGGCACTTCTGCCGGAAGAGCGCGCGCTCCCGTATAGCACAGCACTGAGAGCACAACAGACTTCACTGATCAGAGCGAGAGTGTCGCGAAATGTCACAAAAGGAGTGTGTTTTTGGTTGCCAGGGCAAGACAACCCTGCACAAATTACCAAAAGAGAAACAGCATTAAGGGACCAGTGGATGGAGTTTATTTTTACAGAGCATCTACGGAGTTGTGCAAGTGTTTGTGTTTGTTCCCCTGCATTTCGAAGATGCTTGTACATACAAGGCCCAGTTTGACGTCAGATTTGCACATCGTTTATTTCTTAAGGATAATGCAGTCCCAACGAAAAAGGGTCACGATCGTGTTTTGGAACCGCATGCGGTGAGTAAAACTGCTTCAAATATCTCTGTGTTATTAACTTAGCTATCAGCGTGTAAGCTCATCAAGTAAACAACATGCGATGTTGTCATCAAACTGCACTTTCCACATGTACAGCTTAAAAAAAAAAAAAGACGACAAAGTTGAACTTAGTCATTTTCCAAAACCGCTAAGCAAATATATACAGTTTCAGTACATACCACATAGAGACTGATTGCTGATGCTGCACGTCACGTCACGCCTCCAGCCACTCGTGTTTTTCCGGGAAAAATCGGTACAGACTATCTTTCTCTTATGAATATAATAAAAATAAAGACTTTTTTGAGTTATGAAGGATGCAGTACTACTCTATAGGTACTCAAGATTAACAGGATATTGAGTGAAAACGAGCATTTCACCCCCCCTTTAATGAAGTGAATAGGAAGGAAGAAACTAGAAGTAAGTTAGATGAGCCATTTACTTTGGCTGAATTGATTAAAGCAATAAAGAGGGCAAAACATACTTCCCCAGGGAAAGATCAAGTGTGTTATTTGATGTTAAAACGGTTAGGGGAAGAATCATTGTTGAAGCTTCTTGAGATATATAATAAAATATGGAAAGAGGGGAAGGTACCAGGTATCTGGAAAGAAGCGATAGTGATACCAATAAGAAAACCGGGTAAAGATCCAAATAATCCTATTAGTTACAGACCAATAGCGCTCACATCCAATCTATGTAAAATCATGGAAAGGATGATAGCGGATAGACTGACTTACTGTATGTCCTTGAAAAAAGAGGAATACTGGCTAAATGTCAAAGTCAATTTAGGAAGGGAAGAAGCACAGTTGATTCAGTGGTGAGATTGGAGAATGAAATAAGAAAGGCGCAAGCAAATAGAGAGTCAGTAATTGCAGTATTTTTTGACATAGAAAAAGCCTACGATATGATGCGGGAGGAGGGGTTATTAATCAAATTAAGTAAGATAGGGGTTCAAGGAAGAGTGTTTAATTGGATAAGAGATTTTCTGTTTGGAAGGAAAATACAAATAAGGATTGGGGCACAATTATCAGAACAATACATAGTTGATAATGGCACACCTCAAGGCAGTGTGATAAGTCCATTACTTTTCATTATTATGATTAATGACGTATTTGGAACAGTTCCAGAAGGTATAGGAAGTTCTTTGTTCGCAGATGATGGCGCGCTATGGAAGAAAGGAAGGAATATAGAATATGTTACTAGGAAAATACAGGAAGCAATTGATATAGTGGTGGAGTGGGGGTATAAGTGGGGGTTTAGGTTTTCTATAGAAAAACTCAGTCAGTCTTCTTTACAAGAAAAAGAATTCAGGAAGGACTAAAATTAAGAATGTATGGGAGAGATTTAGAGAAAGTTGGAACTTTTAAATTTCTTGGAATTAATTTGGATTCACGTTTGACATTTGCAGAACATATCAGGAGAATTGAAGAAAAGTGCAAAAGAGTAATAAATGTAATGAGATGTTTGAGGGGAAAAGTATGGGGTGCAAGTAGATTAGCAATGAAGAAAATATATGTGGCCCTAATCTGTTCAGTGTTAGATTATGGATGTGTGGTTTTTGGTTCTGCAGCTCAATCTCTGTTAAAAAAGCTTGATGTTATCCAGGCATAGGCCTTGAGGCTATGTTGTGGAGCTTTTAAAACTACCCCAGTATCAGCATTACAGGTAGAAATGGGAGAATGTCCTTTAGAGCTAAGAAGGAAGCAGTTGATGGCAAATTATTGGGCAGGACTACAGGGGCATAATGATTCTCCTCCTACTAAGGCAATGTTACAGGAGAGCTGGGAATTTGGGAAAAGGAAAAATGAAAACTTTCGTAGGATTGGGAATGACACAGCTAAAGAATTAGGAGTTTTTAATTTTAGGGTAAGTTGCACAGTTGTTTATCCAGAGGTGGCTCCCTGGAAGTTAGTTTGGCCTGAGGTCGATTGGTTTGTGTTGGAGGAAAAAAGGAGGGCAAAGGGAGGTATAAATCTAAAAATGGTGTTCAACAATCAGATAGCAGAAAAGTATAATGATTACACGCAGGTTTATACAGATGGCGCTAAGGAACCAGACACAGAAGTAACAGGGTTGAGTGTGGTGGTTCCAAGTAAAGGAAGTTGGAATTAATAGAAGAACCTTTAATATGTTAGGGGTTTATACAGAGGAAATGCTGGCAATATTAATCGCTGTACGGTGGGTGGAAAAGACAGGGCAGAATAAAGTATTAGTTTGTTCAGATTCATCGTCAGTGTTAGCAAGTATAAGGTCATTTTATTCAAAAAGTCGGCAAGACATACTATATGAAGTCCTACAGTCAGTTACAAGAATATTTAATTAAGGAAGGCAGATACTATTTGTGTGGGTACCAGGACATGAAGGGATAAGGGGAAATTAACTGGCAGATAAATTAGTCAAGACAGCATTATTAAAAGGAAATATAGAAATGCAAGTGAGTATCAGCAAAGCAGAGGTTAAAAGTGTGATATGGAAGACAGTAAATCAAATGTGGCAAGAGAGGTGGGATAGAGAGGGAAAAGGAAGGCAATTATATCAAATCCAGAGCGATGTTTAGTGTACAGTGATTGGAAGTGGAAATAGCAGAGAGGAAACGGTCATCTCTAGGTTAAGATTGGGACATTGTTTATTAAATAAAACACTAAAGTTAATAGGTAAACATGACACGGGATTGTGTGAAGTGTGCAAGGAAGAGGAGTATGGCATGGAAAGAAGTGGAGCATGTGGTCTTGAGGTGCAGCAAGTATGATGTTCAGAGAGAGATGATGAGGAATAAGTTGAGAAGGATCGAGGTTCAGAACATGACATTAAAAGGGCTATTGAGCACTCAACATAGGGCACAGACCAGAATTCTGATGAGTTTCTTAAGGGACACAGGGGTTTATAATAGAGTGTGAAGAGTCATAGGAGTATTGAGGAAGGTTATAACTATTATTATTATTCCTTTTTTGTTATCATTATTATTATTATTATTAGTAGTAGTAGTAGTAGTAGTAGTAATATAATTATAATAGAGTAGAATAATGGTGAAGTGTGTGGATGTATATGATTGGGGAGTAGAAGGGAATGGGGTAAATTAATATATGAACATGTTTTCTGATACACAATCCGGTAGCAGAGGGTGGTGGTTATGCACCAATTATGCTGGATGCCAACCGCCGTTAAACATTAAAAAGAAGAAGAAGAAGAAGTTTCCGGTTCCTCCCTCTTTACATCTGACGCTAAACCTCGTGAGATCGTTGGGTATGGTCGCGAAACTTAAAAGCGACAAACATTTCCCTCAACATTTCTGGTTGTTACTATATATCGTTTTTGACATCTTCACCATGGAGAAAAAGGTTTTCCGATACCAAAAGCTAATGCGACCTAGATCAGAACATTGTTGTGTGCCGTTGTTCCGGCAAGATACAACTCTACGGTTAGTTTCCATTCATTTCCAGTGGAAGAGGATCTCAGAAAAAAGTGGCTCGTTCAGATCAGGAGAGATGACTTCCAAGTCAACAAAAACACAAAGGTGTGTAGCGTTCATTTCAGATCTGATGACTTTATGGAAGGGGCTCGTCTGAAACGTCTGAAAAAAGGTGTTTTCCCTACACTGTTTGAGTGGAACCACTACCAGGAGCAGCCGCCGAGGTTGAGTGTTTGGGAACGTCGAGAGAGACCGCTGACCCCTGATCCTGACTCAGATGCAGAACAGGAAGATATGGACTTCGATGTGGCTGGACATGATTATTGTTCAGTTCCCGAAGCTGCAGCCGTGGACATGGTTCTACATGAAAACGAGGAGTTAAAAAGAGAGATAGAAGATGTACGGAAGCAGTTGGAGCAAACAAAGATGATGCACCGCTTTGGTCTCAGCAGATTTGCTGGGTCCGATGAGGACATTCGCTTTTATACAAGGTAAGATTGCATTGCCTGTGGTAAACATTTGTAATAGTATTGCCACTGTCCTGAAAACACTGGTCCACATTTCTGATAAATATTATTGGAGTTGTATACGATAGCTACACGTAGCCTAGGCAGCCTAAAAGTAGTCTACACTGACAAAATAATAACAACAACATAATTATAAGTATGAACAGCAGCTGTTGTCTTTAACAGCAACCAGAGTTAGTTTAATTATACATAGCAAATTTCATAATTGTCATGACTTAATATTGCAAGATTGTTGATTCAGTTACTTGTAGTTCAGCATTCCTATTTCCTAAACTTTAAACGTACTACAAAGCCATGTATAAGTATTTTATGCCATGTGAGAACCAATGCACGTTTTTTTTTTTTTTTTTTTTTTTGACAGATTTGCAACATACAACCACCTGATGGCCTTCTGGGAACTGATTGAACCGGCAACTCACAGGATGATTCGTGTCACCAACTCCAAAGTCTTTAAGGAGCCTAGAAACACTAAAAAAAACTCATCGGTTTCAAGAACATCAGACCACTGTAAGCCGCATCATAACAACCTGGGCCAACTTTCTGTACTTTGTCCTGGGGTCAGTGTGCATTTGGATGCCAAAAGAGAAAGTACGAGCCCATCTGCCAGAAGATTTCCATCAATTTCGAGACACACAGGTTATCCTGGATTGCACAGAGATCCGCTGCCAAACACCTTCCTCTTTG